>NC_141758.1:61592761-64108522 GCF_982258835.1 Parasteatoda tepidariorum | reverse complement strand
TTTTATTATCTAGCTAAATCATTGCATTTGCTCTGTATTTACAAAATAATCATTGTTATCTTTTACACATTTTACAGAATAATTTTAGAATTTTGATTTGTTTTGAAGTACATAAAGAAAAAGGTTACACATTTAAAAATTACTGTTTGCATGCTTAAGTAATAATCTTGAAAAAAAATTTGATGAATTTTTGACATAGATTAGATTGAACACATTTTTTATTCTTATTTAATAGCTGTTACTTAGGTTTCAACTAAATTTAAAAAATTCTGTTATTTCATAAATATTTAGGTTTCGTTTTAAATCTGTTATTTTATGTAATATACTGATGTTGCAGTTAGATTTTATTTTTTAACTAAGTTTGCCAAACAGAACTATAAATATTTCCTCCTGTAAATTATTATACAAACTATGTACAGATATATTATTATTAATTTTGTAAAAAAAAAAAAGTTTTTGATGTTTTTTCTTTGTTTTATCGTGCAATCAAAAAGAGTGTTGGTGTGTTTAGAAAAGTGTACAGCATTTTTATTCATTGAAGTTATTCTGTGATGCTATACTGGATCTGTCAGTATCAACGTTTGTTTATAGACTGATGATGCTATAAAATATATATTTAATGTCACCCGATATTTCAAGCCATTTTACCCAGTCAAGTTACGAGAGAAGCTGCGTGCTATTTGATAACAACAACAAAGACATTTGTATATAGAATCTGCAAGTCACAAACGTCTCCCTCGCGTCGTACTTCTTAATTTTTCTCTCTCTGTTTGGCCAGTGTGAAAATTAATACCAAGGGCATTTTTTTTACTATCTGAGGGGAGAAACACATTGATAGAAGACACGCTTGCCAAAGGAGATTATTGAGGGCAGTTGTGACGGATGCAGACCTTATTTTGAATTTGATGTGCAAATATATCTGCTCAACGTGAAATACTTCTAGTCTGTGATTTAACCATCTTCTGCAGAGTACATTTCTTTGTTTTGTTTTGTAACAGTATTATCGGACGAAACAAAGGTGGTTTTAGTTTCATCTCTTAATTTGTAACTATGTGCTGTTTTTGTTGTTTGAAACTTAAATATTTAGAGTTCATCTGTAATTAAATGAAATAAACCACTTTTGTGAATATATTTCTTAGTGTTTTCTTTCCTTGTTCTTCACAAATTTTTTTTTTTTTAAAGTGTAAGTTATCAAACACATAATGCAAAAAAATGCATCTGGCTTTTTAATTAAAAATTCTTAAAAATATATTAATTATAATCAGAAGCATATTATTTTAAACTTGGGAGTAAAACTTAGTCCCTTGTTCTTTACAAGTGACCTATTGCTTCACGCACTTATATTGAATTTCCACATAAACAATCGAATAAATCTTGTGTATTGTGTGAATACAAATTGGAAAGTAACTATAAACTAAGATTCACAGATGATTTGTAAAGCAAATTATGATCTATAGTTAAGCACTGGAGACGAAAGTGTCTTCAAACATTTCATAGTTTTGTAGTTTCTGAAGCAGTGTAATATTTTTAATTGAGATTTTATGTTCGTAGAAAGTTTTTCATTTTATCTAAATCTGGCCTTTCAGCTACACTAATGTGTTTGGCATGAAAAAAATATAAAACAAGCAAATAATTAAAACTAATCACATAAAATATGACATTTAAATTTTAAAAACTCATTAAATTATACTAATTAACTAGAAAGTTTTGAAGATTCAAAAACATTTTCAATAGAAAAAAGATTATTAAAGACATTTTCAATAGAGTGAAGAAAATTAATTTGAAATAGAAAAATAAATTTAATAATATTATATGCCGAGTTTATCTTAACTACAAGAGGTAATAGAACTGAACTAATAAAAAAGTATCTTCTACCTCTGGGATCAATTTTCAGTTAGTTTTTTATATATATATATATATAGTTTTCGAATACATTTTCATTATTTTAGTTGCATTTCTGTAAAGGTAGGGAATTTTCTTAAGCTGCAACAAATAAAGCCTGTTGAATTTAAATAAATTGAAGTAATTTTTAACATTGAGGCATTTTTAAATAAAAACTTATGCATTTTTCAAATATTTGGTAACATTTGTATAAATAAATAATAAAATTTATGAGCATGATGGAGCATTTGTATCTTATGCATGATGCAAAATTATAAAATCAAAATAAAACAGATAAATCTTGCATAATTGCCTCCTTATAAAATGTAAGAAGAAAAAAACTGACATCTTTCAATTTACATAAAGTTTTCAAATTAACCAAATCTTAAGTGACATTTCTACTCGTAAACATTAAGTGAAGTTATTTAACTATCTTACCTCATTCAAAATTAAGAGAAAGCATTTTCACACTCCAGCTATAGTTCTTCAAATAGCTTTTTCTTCATTAAATCATCTTCGACCATTTTCTTTGAGATCGCTATAACATGCTTCAATGGTCTTGAAATCTTAAACTTCAGTGAATATTAGAGCGTCATTGTACAGCCATCTCAATGGTGAGTTTAGGACTACCACTGTTCAACTCAAAAGACTTTTTGTACCCAATTCAGAAGACAAGGGAACTCTTGGATCAAGTATTGGGAGAACTTTGCATTCATGGAAGACTTTTTAATGGAACTAACCTGCATTTGCATCAAATGGAGAGGAAAACCACAAAAACCTACCACAGTTAGCCTGTGATCTGTCAACTACTGAAGATATTTTAGGTCAGCACTGAGATCGGTGCGTGAGGGGTGCTGAATCCCTATCAACCAGATATTGCTGGGATTCAAACCCGGGTCACCTCATTGAGAAGCGAACGCTCTAATCCCCTGAGCAACCACGACTTTATATCTTCTTAATTATGAATGTTCCTGAGAGCAAATAGTAAAAATTCTGATAATTTTTTAATTTTACATTTCATTCACACAGTGAGCCTCAAGATTCCTGCAACATTGTGCAATAAATGGCAAGCTTTCGTTCTCCATTCCTCAGAAAATAAACATATTACTTTGTTAATCTAAAATATCCAACTAAAAATAAAATAATAATCCATTAAGACTATTATACCAAAAGTAATATCTGCAAAAGGAGACATTTGTTACATTTTTATACAAAAATGCTTCCAGTCTTATATGCAATCTCACTCCTGAACTCACTTCAGGAGGTTTTTGTGGTTTTCCACTCCATGTAATACAAATGCAGGTTAGTTCCATTAAAAAGTCTTCTACGAAGGCAAAATTCCCTGACTTTTCCAGGTATATAAGGAAAGTCAGTGAAAATCCAGACCATATTTTATCTATACCATGTAACTTTTCATCCGAAATGACTTTTTTTAATTATTTGTAGTGTCAAATATCAGACTTTGAGCAAAAAAATATCAATGAATGAGCATAGTAACATGCAAAGTTGACTAAAATGTTACATTTTTAAAACAAATTAGATTGTTAAAATAAACAAATTATTTAAACAATAATTTTTGAAACAAAGAAGTCAGAATTATTTAACTCGAATCTCACAAACTGATTGTTACTTAAAATTTTAAGACTGGTCATTTTCCACGTATGATGAAGGAATTGTTCAGGTTGTTATAAAAAAAAAATGCAACTCTCCCTTTTATGGTCAAAATAAAATTCTCTGAAAATTCCAGGTTTTCCCTCACCCATGGGAGCCCTGTCACTTTTATGGGCCTCTCGCTGATCAATCTCATATAGTGATTTAAAAAACAAAAAAATACTGAAATAAATTGCAAAAAAAAAAAAACACTTAGATCCAGTTGTGACAGCATTACTTGTGACTAAATATGCCAGAAATAAAAATTTCAGGGGAATTAAACTGTGGAATTGATGTTTAAAAACAATAGAGTCAAACAAAAAGTATTTAATAAAATCAATTATTATGCGCAAAGAAGTGCAATCAGTAACTAGAAATTTATCAAGAAATTGATCTATTTATTATGTTCACTTTATTATAAAATTGTGATGGTGGTGCAACAACATACTAAATAAATAAAAATTTGCACAGGACGAAAAATGGTTGCAAACAGTAGCAGCACAATTACAAAATTAGAACATCGCATAAACACAGAGTTGGTCTATAATTTGCAATTCATCTTTTAGCTCATGTGTTGTTGTTGATTAATTTGGATATTTTAATAGTTTGCACTTCTTAGAATAATAATTTTGCTAAAAACAGGGATGAGATTAGCAAAAAGGCTGAATTTCCACGATAGTAAATTTTACGCAAGCGCGACCCTATAATAATAAATTCCAGACAGTTTAAGGTAATAAATAATGTGTTGACATACAATTGTGTACTAATCTGTTATTATATAAATGATTACATTGATACTTAACATTTAGTGAAAATAAAAATTACCAATTGAAAAAATAAAGCTGGAAATTATATTTTTCCTCAGTTCACATAAGAGACAATTATTACTTGAAAAACTACCTGGTTTAGCAAATTAAAACTACTGAGAATATACATTAATATTTCATTTCTTTTAATAAATACTGTTATGTGATTTATAGCAAATATGTCGGTAATATTACTTTTTAAATTATATTGGAAAAAAAAACTTTAACAATGGACCGAATTATTATGTTCATATTATAGTCTAATCTAACTAGAACCCTCTGAAACATATGAATAACAGTGAAGTAGAAATTATATAGTAACTCTTTAACATACAAAAATTGCTATTTTAGTTTGAAAAATTACATGACAATCAGCTACTGTTTAGATAACTGTTTTTTATTTGATACGAATTTTGCATTTTATAGCATAAATAACAGCAATTATAAATAAAATTTTCATGATGAGTTAATTAACTCTTTTTCCAAAAAAAAAAAAAAAAATTAAATTAAATCATTTTTTAAGTGATTGCTTTTGTTTGCTATATCTTTTATGTTTGCTATATTTAGTCGTTAGTTCATCTTCAAACATCTTGTGACAAATCCTATTTTTTCTTCTTTGCAAGCACAGAATGTAAGTTTTGAATATATTCCCTTCCAGTTTCTCTGATGTTGTAAAACTTACATATACTAATAATCGTCGTGAGAAAAACAGTCACCTTTATAGTAACTAATTAAATAAAAAATTTACTTCTTACAAGAATATCGATAGTTGGTCTTAAAATTACGTGAATATGAATAACAATTATGGATTTTGAAATCACATGAATATGAAACTAGATATGCGATTTTGAAAATGAGAAAGTACAAACTGGGATATCGAATTTTTAAAATGCGTAAATACAAATATGAAAAGCTATGTTTGATATTAAAATCGTGTGAATAAGAATCGAGATGTTAGCAGATTCCAGGCTCGGGACCTCTAAAAGGCTTGTCAGAAGCAGCATCGTTTGAACTACGAAAATCGGATCTATCTGGAGGGCAGGTAAAAAATTCGGAAAATTTTATCTGCTGCGTGAAAAAGGGGAGAAAATAGCTAAAATAAGTAAAAATGAGAAAGGATTGGTAGCTATGTAATTTCTGTAATTTTCTGTTTCTCTTTGAAAATCGGTGAATTTTCTGAAAAAGCGGAATACTTATAAAAAAAAGTGAAATTTTTAGAAAATCTGAATTCTTGATAAAAAAGCTGAAATTCAAGAGATAAAAGTGAAAAAAGCGGAAATCCGCTAAAAAGCGGAAAAATCTCATCCCTGTAAAAAATTTAAATTTTTCAAAACTAGGCTACAAGACATACTGATCCCAGTCGACACCTACCTTCATGCGTAATTTTTATAGCAATGTCACCATTAGCCAAATATCAATAGACACACAAAGATTTGTTTATTTGATTTAAATATTATTTAGGGTGTTGTTTGAAAGGTATGCTGTATAAAGGTGAATATAAAGTTAGTCCATAGATATTGAAATCTCTTTATCAATAACAATGAAAATATTGCAGTTTTCACTTTTACACTACTTTAGTTTAATTACAAACTTTACTAAGCTATTTTAGTTACCTTGTAATTAAATTTAAAAAAAATTTGTATTATTCACGAGTCAAAATAGAAAAAAAAATTTAATCAAGAATTTAAAAAACTAATATTAATAACCAGTAAAGAAAGAAGTCAATTTATAATCAAAATAATTTATTATTGTAAATTTATAAAAAAGCAAATCACTCCCACAAGTCAACTAACTACAACATTTCTGAACTGTGATGTCATTGCACAATGGCCACTTCTACTTTCTAACTTATTAATTTTTATCAAGTAGGATGATTGTATAGATGATGATTTGAAGATAATAGTTTACATTTAAATAATTATATTTTTTCTCATAACTATAGCTCTTCAAAGACAAGAATTTTAAAATTCTATATTTTACACTGCTAAACCTGAACTATTACATTAGCAACCTAGTTGAATCCAAGCAGTCTATTAAAATTCTATCTTTTACATTGCTAAACTTAAACTCTTACACCAGCAAAATTACACAAGTTAAATCCTAGAAGTTCATTTTTAACAGATTTAATTTTAAAAAATATATAGAAAAGGAAAATCTTCATTAATTCTTAGAAAATAAAATTTTGATAGAAGGAATGATATTTTTATACCAATAATATACAGAAGTTAATAAGGCAAACTTCTAAAGCCCAAGGCTTTGTATTAATGAAATTTCGCGTTATAGATCATTTCATTTATTTTTAAACTTACTTACTGTATATGGCAATATTAGTCTGGAACAGATCACTCTTAAAATGACTTAAAATAATTTTTAGATAGAAATACATAAAAACACAAAATATACTCAAGTACTACTTATATTAAGGGAAAAAAATTGAAATTTTCAGCAACATTAGTACTAAACAATTAATGTTGTTGTTCTTACTTAGTTGTACAATTTTCTCTATGGCAATTTTCCTTATTAGCACTCACAAAGTTAGTTTGTGATTTTTCAAGAATTGCAGTTTATAAAATTATGTAATAGATTTTCTACTGTATAATTTTTAGATAACTTTTTAAAATAATAACAGGGAAGTAAAGAAAAGTTTTTTAATTTAATTTATTTGCAATAATTTAAATATGAATACAAGCATAGTTTATTTTTTAATTTTTCTGCTTTCACGTCCAAGTCTTTCTTTCCTTTTTTTAATATGCTTTGGTATTTTAGTTTTCTGTTTCTCTCTCCTAGCATCTCTAAGAGCTTTTTTTCTTTCTTTCTTGGAATTGGGGGATTCTTCTCTTGGCCTCGCAGAGCTAGAAAAAGCTTTTTCTTGACACTCATCTTCACTATCTGAAGAAGCATCAGAACTGGAATCACCTGAGGAATTTGATTCCATATTTTCACCAGATTTGGGCCCAGTTAAAGTTTGATACGTTGTATCATTTTTCTCAGGAGAAAATACATCCCGTTCTGCATCAATAACTTCATCCAGTCTTTTGGGAATAAAAGCTTGCTTGAAAACTTCTTCATCCACTTTTGCCTCCTCTGTCACCCCTTTTTTAATATTTTCAGCGACTCTATCCTCAACATATTTTTTTACATCCAAATCTTCATAAGAAGATGTCACAAAATCAAAAAGCTGCCTAACAGTCATAACAGAAACACCATTTCTTCTAAAATATTCTGTTATGTTTGTGCAATCTTTTCTCAAAAACTCCAATGCATGTGGGTGATCATGTTCGACTGATTGAGATACATCGATGATGATAGCTTTGCCATCCATATACAGCAAGTTATATTCACTTAAATCAGCATGAATCAACTTGCATTTATGGTATAAATCCCTTATAAGTGAAACACACTGTATATATAATGAACCATATTCTTCTTCATCCACATTCGATTCTTTTAGTAATGGAGCAGGCCAACCTTCTTTGCCAACAAATTCCATAACCAGGACATGACTTTTCAAAATTATTGGCTTAGGGCATGGTAAACCAGATGAATGAATTCGACTTAAATTTCTCATTTCTTTTTCAGCCCATGTGCGAACCATTTTCCTAGGATTTTTTCTACAATAACCATGCTTAAATCTATAATCTCCACTGACATACTTATCTCTATCTTTGAATGTAAGTATAGAAGTTTTATATATTTTGACTGCTCTTTCTAAACCACTTTCAGTTGGCGCATAATATACGTTGGCTTCCTTACCGGTACTGATGCAACCTTGAATTTCAGACATAATACGTTTATTCAACATTTTAAATAAAATTCCCCGTGTTCTGGGATCTAATACTTGCTCCATGGTAGCTCTACTTTCTTTATCCTTAACTCGGGCAACTTTATTTCTACCCTCCTGATCAAAAAATTTTTGAGCAGAAGGAAGTCGTGAACTAATGTAATTTTCGATTGATATTTTGTGGCTGTACTTTTGCCAGAGGCCTTCATTTGGCTGAAAAGTGCTAGGTTTTCCCTTTTGTTGATTCGGTTGTGGACATTGGGGCCTGGAAATAGATTTCAGGGCATGTTCGTTATCTTCTGCCCCCACATAATATTCTAAATCTGAATCATCATCCTCTGAATACTCTAAATCTGAAGCCTCCAAATCAAAATCTTTAATAGTTTTGGTAATATTATCCATTTTATATGAATGCTAAAAATAAAACAAAATGTGAATTAATAATCTTTCATTGTTCACTTAAATAGTTAACATAAAACAGATAGGTAAAAAATAAAATGATGATTATAATTAGGCTAAGTAAATTAAAAACCTCAAGTACAACTACACGATTGAGCCGTTTTTTTTGATATGGGGATAATAAGAGGCACTTTATAAAAACTGCTTTATTTTCTAGTAAAAAAATATGAGTTTTTGTTTATTTTGTTAGAATATTGCTTTGTTTTATTTGTTAGACTACCATACAATTAAAAAATCACAAACAAATCTAAAATGCGAAAAAGAAATTTAAAAAAAAACAAACATACAATTAATTAAATTACTCATTTGAAGAAAAAACTTTTTTTAAATAACATCAAAATTTTTATTACATAACAGATAAATAAAAATTTAGGTAAATTATGATAGGATTTTATTTATCAAGGAATAATTAGTATTATAAGATTAAAATGTATTCAATGTAGCCAATAGACTATTGAGCAATGGTAGGGCCTAATATGAGACACTGTTTGAGATTAACTTGAAAGAGTAAAACCCTCCTGCAACACTCAGCTGTGGGTCAAGGGGCCCGGGGACTAGAACAAGTTTACAAGGTATCTTAGTGTGGTATTACATACCACATATGAATATTTGTTTATGACATTAAAATATTGTTTACATATAACCTTGGTAATATGTTAAATATTTGGCAATCAATATTACTATGTTACTTTAATAAGGTGTACTTTTGTTAAATTATTAATTTTTTATAAAGAAAAATTTTTGTGATTTAATTATTACTAATTTAATGTAATTTAATTTGTGTGTCAACTAAGCTATTTTATTTTATATATTACTTCTTAAATTCTTAATATTGGGTTTAAATATTTTAAAAAAGTTTTTATTATTTAAATAATTATATATATTAGAATATTAATTTTATTTTGAATGGTTAACATCTATGTGGAATAATTCTTAATTTAATTCTAATTAAGAAAACATAACAATATTCTTAAATTTATCTCTGGCATTTCCTAGTTTGTTAATTGCGTCCTTTAATGTTGCTTTTGTACTGTTACCATCTTAAATCAAGTACCCTTTATTTGTTTGAATAACTGTGTGCTCTTTTGTGTATGAGAATTTTCTCATCACCTGTTTAAGACTAACTATAATTTAGCTGTCCATCCCTGACCTTAAGGTAACTTTAATCCTTTGTCAGTAAAAACTGAAGGCTCAAGAACATTCTTTTTTGTCCTGTGTCACCCATTTGGCAGACCCAATTTTAATATTAGTTTTATCCTTTTCTTGGCAGCACAGTTGTTTCCCGAACCAATCCTTTTTTTTTTTTTTTTTTTTTTTTTCGGTTTCAGCGCAAAAGAAGTTAACATAAAAGCAGAGAATACATGATATCACAAAAAAAAAACATTCAAATTTTGTCCTAACTAATTTATCTTCCTCTCTGGGATGATAATTCCTTTATATTTAACTAGCAGCTAGTGTCGCTTTAATTTCCTTGTTGGTGTGTTTGTGAGCGATGGAGCTTAATAAATAAATGTTTTTGTCATTGTAAAATGCTCTCCATTATTTTTTTTTATTTTCTACATTTAGAGGTAACCTGAGTGAGTGATGGATTCTTTTGACTTAAGTTTTTATTGTTTTCAATCTGATGTGTTCTGCCGAATCTGGCGACACTCGCTTCGTTTCTACCCTATACTTTAAATTTAATTGTTCTAAATTCTAATGTTTTTTGATTTTATCTTCTCAGTCATTTAATGTGTAACTTTTATTAATAATTCTTAATACCTGCACTATACTTAGCCCCTTAACCACTATGAGACTGCAACTTATGTGCAATATGCAATCTCATATGCATATGGTAAATATGAGATAACACAGTTTTAATCTTGTTATACAACATCATTGACTATCAATGTCAGGGGCTAATATGAGACACTGTTTGAGATTAATGTGAAACAGTAAAGCACTCCTGCAAAAGTAAGCTAAAGGTCAAGAGGACACAGGGCTAGAACCCAAGTTTTTCATGAGATATTAACATCTAAGTCCTTAATCACTAAGATTGGTAGAATTATAAAATTATGGTTACGGTAAATATGAGTGGATACAGTTTTAATCTATTTACATTTTTATTTTCGGGACATTCAGTTTTTATATTCACATATAAATAAAAGCAAAAACAAAACCAAGTATTAGAATATTTTTAATTTTAAACCTGAATTATACAAATTATGAGTAATTCATCACTGACAAATTAGCATCATAGCTTCAAACTTTAGCTTTATCACCCAATGTTCCATAACCAGAAAATGATAGAGAAATTGAATAGATATGAGAGGAATGAGAATTAGTAAACATTATAACAAAGCGTTATATGTTTAACTTTCTCTTTTTTTTTATTTGTACCTATGCTTTTTTTTTATATGTACCCAATGTTCAAATTTTAAGAAAACAGGCTTTGAAAAAATTCCTGTCATAATAATAAATTTATTTGCTACATATTAATTTTCATAACTATTTCATTATAAGTTAATCTTTATATTGTACTTAAAATATGAATTCATTCAATAATGCACATTTGTGTTCTTAACATGTATAGCAAATTTCATTATTCTAAGTTGTCCATCTCATATCATAATTTTATTACTTTTAACAGTATAAAATATGATTTTTTTTTTTTAAATGTGGATTTTAGTTTATTTGAAATAACTCTGGTACTGTAAAGATCTACTGTGCTGTAGTACAAAAGTAAGTGGCGTATTAAAATTAGAGAGGTTTTTAAGGTGCTATGGGATAGGTTTTTAAGGTACTTTAAAACATCATTTAAAAAGATGGATTTTCTTGTAATTTTCATGATTTTGAAAATATTGTACACTTTTCAGCAAAAAAAGTTTAGATAATATTAAAAGTTTACTTTTCTAATCTTCAAAAGACATAGTTAAATAGAGTTTAGGTGCAATAAACTATTTTTTGATTACTATCTAACAAATTAGTAAGTAGTTTATCAGTGTGAGTTTTAGTGAATATTTTTGCAGACTTTTAAAATATTTCCAAAAAAAAAAATCTATAATTTTGCAGATAATGCAATAAATTTAGGACAAATTAAGACAGGATTTGCAATTTTTCAGTTTTTTTCCTGTCTTATATTAGTCTATTTCTATGGGAATTCAACATAGTTTTAATCTGTTAGTAGTTTTATTTTTAGAAAATTTCTATATTTTGTTCTGAAATAGACAAAACTAAAATTCAGATTACAATATTTTAATTCTTAGACATGTCACAGAAGATTTGAAATAATAAGCTGCACTTTGTGTAGTCAAAAAAAACCTGAGAAACGTGTTTTCCAAAATATAAATAAAACATTGGGTACAAACAAAACTTACATAAAAATTATCATAAACATGATCAGAAATTTTATTTTAAGTTTAATTAGAATAACTTCTTACTGGGAACCAATTTGATGATTTAAAATTATTTTAAATTGTAGTTTGGTTTATTATTCTTTAACATAAAAACATTCTTTGCATAACTACTAATCGAAACTTAATATTTTTACTTAAAATGTCTTTCAAATTTAGTAATTTTATTTTTAAAAAATTATTTAACAAACAACCTCCTCACCACGGAAAAAAAAAAACTTTGTGATTGTATTGAACTAATTTTAAATAAACTGTACAAAGTGATCAAATCAAATTTTTAGAACAACTAATCATCATCTTACAAAAATATCAAATAAGTATATGGCACAAAATTCCCCTTTTGAGCTTTTACAAATCAAGTTAAAAATATTATTCTAGAGTCCTAAAAATTCTGAAACCACAAATCTGGTAGAAAAGATAATCTCAATTGTTTTTATAGTTTGTGAATGATCCCTCAGTTCAACACATCAAATGTTTGCATTTTAAAAAAAATTGTTAATCGACTCTTTAAATCAAAATCGGGTGAAAATAAGGGAATTTTGAAGATAAACAAAAAAGTTACAAATCTGAATTTTAAATCAGAGTCAAAAATGCATTATGTAATTCATTTTCCCCTTTCACTCTAAATTACGTTTCTTTAATTTTCATTAAAAAATATAATACAATAATTCTCCATAAAATATAACAAAAGTAACTGTTTTTAATTCACCCCAGTTTTCATTACCTTTATTTAACAGAGATGTAAAACCAGAGGCTTTTCTGGCAAAGCATAGATGATTTTTCTATATATTAAAAAAGCTTCCTCTACAGACTTTATAAATATGATCAAACTAAAAAATAACATAAAATACATTATAAATAGTTTTTATCGGAATTTACTTTTCCTATCATCTGTTTTTGTCTCTTTTCAAAAAAAAATTTTTTTGGCAATGCTTTAAAATACTGCTAAGCGACTGTTTTTGTCCTTTTTAAAAATAAAAACTCAAAACATTTTGTTAAATATAAATAAGATATTGGGGATCGTTTTATAATTGTAGACTTTTTTTTTGTCATCAAAATTTAGTTTCTAAGTCAAAGATAGGTATGTTATGCGTGTAACAGAGAATGTTATTAACACATTTTTTAATTTTTAACATAATAACTAACTTCAGACCATTAGGAGCCACATTAGGAATAAATTTATGCACATATACAAAAACTAATGTTATACATTTATTATAATTATCAAAATGTAATATTATTCAGCGAAACTAATGTTTAGATACAGAAGCTTATTAATAAATATATATATTTTTTAACAAGCTTCCAGTTCTAATGCTCGATACAAATGTTGATGGCTGGAGCTCTCCAGCATTTTTAAATTGTAATATAAAAGATTTCAGTTTATCTATTTTTTTTCCCCTTTAAATTTTTTATGCAAAATCCCATACAAAAATACATAGAAAAAGACCATACATAATTCTTCATATAAGGTCTAGTGTAATGGCGCAAGCTTAAATCAGTTATTATTACATTAGCTTCTTCGACTCATAATTGATTATGATGTGACATAGACTTTTTACAATGTTTCGGCAAAGTGGTTTAAAATCTTTCTCAATTTTAAATAAGGAATTGTTATAACTTTTTTCAAAATTTAAAAACAATAAATAGTTAAAATAATCTCTTAAAAAACCATCATTCACTTTGAAATATATCTTTTATAAGCACTTCTAAACAATAAAAAATAGCAAATTTAGTTGAGTAACGTAACATGAAATATAGGTAGTATAATAAATTCAATAAAACCTTGATTCATTCAAAGAATTTAAGACTATATTACTTAGGAAAATTAATAACTCATAATAGTATAAGAAATATTAATTAGGTGAGGTGCAATACCTTCAAAACAGTGCAATGCAAGATTACAAGATTTAAGCTCTCTAGCTTCCAATTAATAGAAAATATTACAATAAACATATAAGTTAGAATAAGTTTTTTTTTATAATTAGAAAATCATAAAGAGAGTAATAATTTTATACTCACAAATTGTCAAAGAAATTACATGAAGAGAAAACAAGACGAAATAACCTGAAAAATAAAATAGATATACAAATTTAATAAAAAGTTTTTGCCACAAATGAAAATTAAATTATAATACATTGTGTAGCCTAAACACTTAGTGATAAACTTCAATAAAAAGAATGAGAAAAGTCAAGATTTATGCACAAAACTTGGTTGAAACGTCTTATTTAATTAGATGCCACTTTGACTGCACAACCATAAAACCATACAATAATGCTAACAAGAGCGCAAAATAAGGTCACATAAACAGATCAACGATGGAATTGAAATGAAACACTTTCTTCATAGTCTCAGGACACTGAAAGAAAAAGATATGTGTTCTTTTGTTCTTCGTTAACACAGGAGAAAGTGCTTCACTATAGAACTGAAACGATATATTGGTTTCTTTAAATCACATTATTCGTAGTCTTTTCATGTTGGTTTAGTTTTTATTCCTACACAGCACTAAGTCAAACTCGTCATTATTTGCATAAAAACATTGTATTTGATTTAAATATATTTGACCTCAGCAATAACTATTGGATTTGACCTAATCCAATAATTATTGCTGAGAGCTAAAATTAAAAGGTAAAAACGTTTGCATAACATCACAAATACTTTTATAGACACTCCACATTTATACTCTTATTTATTTTAAACCAAAATATCCAATATAACAGAATATAAAAATTGAAATCAAAAATATGCAGAGTTAAAATAAATATTTAATCAAATCCCTTATACTATTTGATTATTTTAAACGCTGAAAACCAGTATTTTTTGGATAAAATAAACCTTCAAAGAGAGCACAGCAAGCATAAATAAAAGCTTTCATATTTCATTTCAATTATTAACAAAATTGAAATGAATTAGTTTACCAAATTCCAATGAAGAAAGAAAATTCGTCTTTTTACTACTTTCGACTTATGTGAACGCATGCACATTGCATAAAAACAATCATCAATTTTTGTTGTTGTGCAATAACGATGTGGAACCCATAGAGGACCATAAATAGAACTGAATAAACTGAATAATCACTCTGGAGGGAATAATGGGCCAAAAGTATGTGACACTAACAAATAAAGCTACATTTTGAATAAATTCGTTGAAGCAGTTGATACCAGATAAGTTTAATAATATATCTCTGGCAGATACTTAAAAAAATTGAAGAGAACAGATGTTAAACTGAAGTGAAGTAATGAAATTGATTGACTGATAGCTAATTGATTGTTTATTGTTTTCATACGCTACCATTGCTAGAACTTGCATCCATGCTCACGTTTTATTAATAAAAATGGCTTTAAACGGTAAATAAATCAGCATTTTTTATTTGATTAAGTGGGGTTTTTTAAAAAATTTTTATCATGTTAAGGGTTTAAAAGATCTATGCTATGTGGACATGGTTTTCAAATCTGTATTATTTGTAGTGCATTTTCTTTAATTTTAAATCAAAGTCACTGATTCTTTTTTATAAATTATGTTATAGGTTTAATCTAATCAACTAATCTTCTTTAGTTCTAATTACTAGAGAATTTTTTTTTTCTCTCCGAAAAATGTTTCGCAACCTACATAGTTGTTTGTTATGGTATGGTCATTTTTTTCATACACATATTGGTATTTAATGTTTCCACAAACTAACTATAAAATAATTAATAAATATGTTTTTTTATTCTTTCTCCGGGGATATTTCCGTATCGTGATCTGTGGCAGAATAATCCGGGCAGTAGCCCGCGAGAAACTTAAAAAGCATCGCAGGAAGGGACCAATTCGAAAGGTATTACTCGTAAACATCTACATAATTTTTTTTTTTTTTTTTTTTAAATTTGAAAGTTTAAAATCTATTTGGCACCTTAGCGATTGTAATTGGCGCGACAGATCTCAATACGGAAATATCTCCGAAAATTTTAGCAAAAGATCTGGCATCATTATTATTTTGTTTATTACTTTGAAGACAATATGTTTAATTATAAGTCTCTCATGATACCAGTTGTGATTTTAATTATTGGTTTAAGAAGCTCTACAATTTTTGAGAAAATATTGTATACTACTATATAATCCATAAATTTGAGGAGTTTTTAAAATACATATTTATTGTATTTTCCTACACATAACTCAATTTTTAAGTATTTTTTCATTTATTTTTCCCAGTGTATATTTTTTTTATTCGTTCACGAGAATAATATATCTGCACTGTAACTTGGTAAAAATTTTTTTTTTTAAAAAACTCCTCATTGTTTTTTTATTTTAAATTTTATCTATGATATTTAGGAAAGCCATTTTAGGACAGTACTTTTAAATATAGTGCTATTTTTTCACAAAACAAAATTGGTATCATTTTAACTATTTAAAAAATGAAATTTATAAAAAAATTATTTTATTTTATTTGAATTTAAAATTTAATTATGTTTTTTTATAAAAACTTTCTGTTTATTTTGTTTTATTTTTTTAAACAGAAAAAATTGAAGATGCATGGTCACTGCCTATTGATCCTTTCAAGAAAGAAGATATGAAACATCCTTTATTAGCTGAAAGTTCATTTGCTGTTCTTTTTCCTAAATACAGAGAGAAGTATATCAGAGAATGCTTCTCTTTCATAAAAAATGCATTTTCTGACTATGTGAGTGTATAATTAGCTTATTGGTATTAAAAAACTCCTGTAAAATATTTGTTACTATCGTTAGATTAAAATATCACTCTACTATTGAAAACTCTACTATTAATAAATTCAGATATAAGAAAAACAGTTGTTTGACCAAACTTTAAGGAATATTTTTTTATTTCTTAGATTAAAAATTTAGAGAATTCTTGTTAAAAATTAATAACTTTTTGTTAAGTTATTATTACGCTGCACAACAAATTTGAATGATTTTTTTTTCTGTCTCTTTGGTGAATCTCCGAGATTTTGTATATAAACAAAAATGTTTAATTTATGTATCAAAACTAAAATGGTCTATCACATACCTTTTCTGTAAGAGTCACCAAACTTCTATCTTCTTCAAACTTCTTCCTAATGCAATTAGAGCTTCAAAACTTCAGGAAGGTAAATAAGACTTTTTTTTCTTCCAGATTGCTAAGTTGGGGATGATCCCATTGTCAATAACAGCAAATTTCTTTTGTTCATAAGTTATTATTGTATGCTGTTAAAATGCATAAAATCACCAAGCTAAGCTGTGGATTTTTGGGTAACTGGTATACGGAAAGCATAATTTAACGACTTAATTATTGCAAAAATTATTCAAGAAATAAATATTTTCATATAAAGGACATTTTTCCCGTTGTGCAGTGTAATTACTAAATTAAGTTATAAAATTTTGAAAATAATATTTTTGTTTTTAATTACGATTGTATGCAGAGTCAGGGTTTGAAAAAAACCCAACCGGTCCAGGTTTTATTGAAAAAATCTGGGGGAAATAGGGTTTTATTTGAGAAAACCCAGGAAAAATTGGGTTTTTTAATTTAGTGTTCATAAACTTAAAAGTTTTACTGAGAAAATATTTTTATTTATTAATAGTGTTGTATAATCTTATAAATTGAAATAAATCCAAATATTTTATATAAAATATCTATACCAAAATTAAAATAAGTTTAAAGAATGCCTTATCACTAATACATATTTGAATCTTTAATGTTAAACTTTGTTGTTACATAATGTTTCACAATTTTTAACTCAAGCACTATAAAATATAAATGCAACAGTAATATGAAATGAACAAGTTTATAAATCTAACTTATATATCATTTGGTAATTGGGCCATTAAGCATTTTATTTCAGTTGCCCATCCATGTGCTTGATGCACAGTTCTAGAATATTCATTAACATCCACGATGTGTCCAGTGACAGTATTAGGAGATACTTCTTTTTCAACCAAATTTAAGAACCCACTTCCAAGTGGATTTTTTCAAAGTGGGCCCACTTGGCGAACCCTGTATAGAGTGGAATACTTTTCCCAACAGCTCTAAATGTGTTAAACATAGTTATAGTCCAAAAAGAATAGAGTATACTTTTTGCTATGTAGGCTAAAGCAAATAATATAAATAAAGCACAATGTCTAATATATGTTTTCATTTGTGCTTTATATTCTCCCTCTCTCTCTCTTTTTTTTATTTTTGCATAAGTTTATTGATAGTCTATTACCCATTAATATTCATAACCTTGATTTATATGATCATAGTGAGTCTTGTATCTAAGATGTGAAATTAAAAAACATATGTCAAGAGTTTAGAAAAGCGTCATTAAAGAAAAATTAATGACAAATAAAGCTATTACTTCCCCTTTATTATGCATGAATAAGATTCAATATGCTGCATTTTGATTTCCCATTATGCTTTTGTTGAGGGATATTTAATTTTTTATATAGAGAGGGTTTTGTGGAGGGAATGGAATTTTTTCACACACACTCCTGGAGCCCTACCATGAACTACCGGGAATGGAATGAAGATTCCCGGCTGGAAAGTGAAACTGGGAAAGTTTGGTTCCATGAATGCTCAATACCGTACCATGAACACTCCCTTGGAATCAGACATTCCACGATAACTCGCTCTCAGGGCGTGGCTAAAATTTAACCAATCACACAATTTACTTTAGATTTTCTTTTTGAGTTTGGCAGCATTATTAGCATGAGTAAAACGAAACGAGCTTCTGCTATTTAGATAATATTTTTGACTACTTATTGTTTTCTTTTTATAATGTTTTTTGTTTTCATTAGACTAAAAAAACATGAACTGCGAATACTTTGAAATATTCTTCAATTTATTATACATATAGTTTTATTAATTGAAAACGGTCATATTTATCATGTATAATTCATAAAATAAAATCATTTTTTTCATAATAAATATTTCTGATATATCCCTTAATATGTTTAGTATTTATTTTAAATATTTTTTAAAAAGTACAACTCTTAAAATAATGATCATATTTTAATGAATTAAGATTCAAAATTTCGTGCCTGAGAACTGCAAGTAGATAGATTACTAATTATACTAGTTTTTAAATCAAAACTAATTTCCAGAAAGAATTCAAATTTTATCAGACAAAAAAATTAACGCTTACCTTGATCTCTTTGAAATTAATTTAATTTCAGAAAAGTTCATTAGTTTTCAATTAAAATTGTAACAATATGAATGACTAAAAAGTTACTACTTTGCTTATTACTTAAAAGTGACTGTTTTTACTGATAATTAAATAAATATGTTCACAAGAAATTAATTTCTAGAACTGCGTAAAATTTTCGTGATTTGTAAAATCATTTTACGTATGAAATACTTAAAAATTATAGTTCAGGGAACTACTTCCACAGCTTTTATAGTATATATTTTAATGGAAGAATGAGAATAAAAATTTTTAAAATGAGTAAGAGAAGAAATAAATACAAATTTCATAAATATTTTTTGAAACGTTTTTGTTCTTTTTTGTATTTCTTATTTATAAATAAATTGTTTACTTTATAATACATCATGCCTGAAAAAAAATTTTTTAAATGTGCTGCCATTGGTGTATAGTATAAAGAACTATCGTTCGAAAGGAAGTTAAATATTGTTGAATTAAAAGTTCATCGAAAGAAAATTAAAAAAAGAAATGATTGGAACTTCAGAAAAAGGTATTGGCCAAGTAATACATCCCGTAATAATAACATAGAAAGAGTAACAATTATTATATAATGAGAGCATAATTATTTTTAGTTTGCCGTAATTTCTTAGTTAACTCTGAAAGTATCTTTTCGTTCACACATACTAATGAAACAAAACATTTCTCTTTTAATTATCGTCTTGAAAATGGCTCCGGCATGTTTATCTTTCAGAAATTTTGTTATCATCTCTTATGAAATAGAAAAAAATTAAGGCATTCATCGACGAAATATCGTATTTAGTCCTTAAAAATTCATCATTCCCTCCTTGGAACGACGATTCCAGGTGCCGGAGACTGGTTGGAATGAAACCGATTCCAATTCCAGCCAAGAAACTCTTTCCAAGGTGTTCATGGTGGGGGAAAATAATTCCCGTTGGAACGTGACGTCATTCCCAGATGGAATTTCATTCCATGGAGCTCATGGTAGGGTTCCTGCTTGTTTTTAAAATAGGGTGTTGTAATTTTTGGGGCAAACACAGCTCTTAATAAAGATTGTCTTTTTAACTGAATTGATTAAAAGCCATGTGTTTAACTCAAAAAAAAAAAAAAATACATAAAACCTGCATAAAACTTTTATGTTTTTAGATTCTCTGAAAGGTTTCAAAAAATTACTACCTTGTCTCTTGCTGATAAGGAAAATAATTGTTAGCATGGAAAAGATTTCTTCAAATTCGAAACATTATTATGAAGAGTTCTAGAGTTCTGATTGAGTGCAATTCAATGTGTAGAATATATTTCTTATGTTTTTTTTTTTTTTTATTAAAATACATGCGATACTATTGTTAAATGTTAAAAAGTTATGTACTTGTGAAAATTGCCATGGTTACACGTTTAAAATTTGGCATCTTTAATTGTTTTAAAATACACCACATATTTAAAAATATATTTATATACTTTTAGGGTATAATTGCAAATTTGGATGTAATTGAAGGTAGCATGACTGTTGCCACAACTAGGAAAACATGGGATCCTTACATAATTCTTAAAGCTAGGGATGCAATAAAACTTATTGCTCGAGGTGTACCCTATGAACAGGTTAGTTGTAACCAGATTTTTATGTAATTTGATATCTATTTTCATCCTAAATATTCTATTTATATATTATTTCTTATAGGCTCTTAGAGTATTAGATGATAACATGGGGTGTGATATTATAAAAATCGGTTCAATGGTAAGAAGAAGAGACAGATTCGTTAAAAGGAGGCAACGTTTGATTGGTTCTAAGGGAACAACTCTGAAAGTAATTAAAATATAAAACATTTCTTATAAATGCTTCTACTAACAAATTCATTATAATTTCTTTAAAAAATTATTTTTTAGGCCATGGAACTTTTAACAAATTGTTATATTCTTGTGCAAGGAAAGTCTGTTGCAACATTAGGCCCTTATAAAGGACTTCAACATGTATGTTTGCTTTTTACACTATTTATTATTATTTTTTATGCATGTTTGACTTTTCTATGCCTTGTTTAAAACAAGTACGAGATTAAAAACTTATACAATAATTGCCTGCTATATAACATGTAAAAAAAATTTTAGTTCATTTTCAATTCATTCTTAATTTTAATTGTATAATAAAATTTATTTATCAATTCTTAGGTATTCATTTTATTACTTTAATAAGTGATTGTGTATGAGTAATGTAGCTATAAATTTAAATGTAGTTGTTTATTGTTATGTATTACTAATAAATTTTTTGTTAATGTATTTGATCATTATCCTTTTTATTATTTTAAAATAATCTTTACCATATCGCTTATTCAGATATATTGCACAATTTTTTTATTCTAAAAGCAAGTTTTCTTATTCCACAAGCAATTATATTCATTGTTCAACAAAAGTCACTCTTCAGCATTACAAAATCAATTCATCAATTTTATATATCAATCAATAAATATTTATGCATACTTTCAATTTACTAATAATTGAGCTGATATATCGTCATCTTAACTGTAGATAAGCTTTTAGACAGCAGATAGACAGCTTTTTAAAAAATGATTTTATGTTATTTAAAATAATAGTTTATTCAGCCCACAATATCTAAATCTTAACTCCTTGTCTTTCTAAAAGATATTTCTTTCTTTATTTAATTTTACTTATATTTATTATAGGTTAGAAAAATAGTTGAAGATACTATGAATAATACTGTTCATCCTATATATAACTTAAAAGTAAGTATCGAAATAACTTGTATCATTGACACTAAACATTTACTCATTTGCAGTGGTTTATTTAATTATGACTGTTGACAGTGCTAAAAGAGAATCAAAATAATATTTTTCTATGCCATAAATAAGATTGTTTTTGTATTTAAACCTTTAAGCATTGAGCCTCTAGGATAAATTGTATTTAAAATTTCTTGCTGCACGTGGCAATCTTTTTGAAAAGTAATAGGGAGAGATATATTCTTGTGGCCTAGAAAGACACCTGATTAAAGTTAAGAAAAAGCTGGAACTGATATTCTAAGATGTGTATAATTCAAATGGATATTATTTATGCATAGCCCAAATTATAATCACGACTGTAAGATCAGATGTATTTTTTTATGTAAAATAGTCACTTTAATTTATTTACTTATATAATAACTAGTTAAAGTATCAAATATAAAAAGTTTTTGTCAAACAAATTTTATCATAAATACTTTTTATGAAACAAAATGATCCTAGACTTTTCAAACATTTGTGCATACATCAAGACTGTTTAAATTTCCCCAATAAAAAAGGATAACACCAAAAATAGAAGTTTGAATCATTGCTGTGCTTATTGCAGCTTTCATTAATTACAAAAAAAATGTAAAAATTCTAAGTTAATAAAAAATTTCAGCACCCTCTACTTCTATTCAGTGTTTTTGCTAAGTGAGGTTAACACTAACTGTCAAATTACTTATATTCAGCTTAAAATTTTGTTTTTCTTTTTTATTTTGTTTTAGTCATTTTGGAATTTCAGTGAACTCTGTACCAAGCGTTGGACATAGTTCCATAATGGGTCATTGTTAGCAAAATTCAAATATTTAATATGGCAAACTTACAGCTTTCAAATGACACAGTGGGAAATAAGTCTAGTAGCAAAAAACAAAATTCAATGTATTGCGAATGTTCTGTAAAAATACATTCTTATGGAAACAGTATGCATTATATGTAACCCTGTATATCTCAGACTCGGATTAAAACTCTTCAGGCTCTGACCTCCAAAACCGAACTCATATCTAACATGCATAAGTGTACTAATGAATTATTTTAAAACTAAGTTAGCATATGTAAAGAAAATGCTCATATTGTGTAAGTGTTGAATGTCATTTAGGAATTTCTATGCAACTAAATTTTAATGTATAATGTTTTTCTAATGCATATTTGTTCCTACTTTTTATGTATTTAGGTTTTAAACAATTTCCGGCAATTACTATTTTCTTTTGGCAGAACTAATTTCTCTTTATTTATTATAAAATGAATATTAAATGCAATTAATGTGCTGATAGCACAAAGCTTATTTAGATTTTCGGCTTTTTATTTTATTGTTTGCTGTTAATAATAATGAAGTTTATGTATACAATATTTTTTGCATATTCTTATTTGGTTTTAACCTGTTCTGGAACCAATCTGCAAATGCTTGTTTCTTCAGCACAATTCAGTTTTTTTTTCCGTTATTTTTTTATGAAAGACTCACGGACAAACTATATTATCAGCCTTTTTCATTGAATACTAGTTTTCTTTTGAACTATTAATGACATTACACGAGTATAAATTCATTGTTTGTTAAGACTTGTGTTAATAATTATCTCCAGCAATTATTATCATGTAATCTTTTCCACCTGATTTTTCTATCATAGGTTCTCTTGGCTAAAAAGGAACTCATGAAAAATGCATCTCTTAAAAATGAGAGTTGGGATCGTTATCTTCCGAAGTATGTCAACAAGAATGTCCAGCGGAAACAACCTAAGAAAAAGACGGTTAAGAAGGACTATACACCCTTTCCACCTCCGCAACCAGAAAGCAAAGTAAGGCGCAATTTTTACTTGACTTAATCTGCCATAAAATTTGCAATAAATATACTATTTCATCCATTTTGGATGATATTTAATTTTGTTAACTCAATGTGTTTAAGCTACTAATTTGCATTGTTATCATAGTAAACAAGAAATTTTTCTAGTCATTATCACCAAACCACATATAAATTTAATCACACAAAATTGCTTTAAGCAATATAAGCCTAATATATTGAATTATAATATTCATATATATTTATATTATTGAACAAAATAAAATTTTAAATTGTCTATGGCATTATATTTTCAATGTTTTATGCATTTTGATTTGAATAGCCTGTTTTATTTATTTATTGAATTTCTTTCTTTATTTATTAGCAATTGTACTTTTTCATAAAAGAAAATTAATTAATTAAGAATTTCCTTAACTTAATAAAAAGCTGCATTTTGCTCTATTAATTTTTCGTTTGCTTTAATTCACTTTATTGTAGAAATTTACTTTATGAACAATATGCATAAATTTTTTCAAATTCATGCAGTTTTACAATTTGTTGTTCGTATTTTTTTAGAATCATCTTTACTTTTGGAATATTAATTCATAAAAAGGTTTTAATCGATTTTCTATCATTTGAAAGTTAAATCTAAAAGCTACTTTTGTTTCTAGGTTGATAAACTTTTGGCTTCTGGTGAATATTTCCTTAAAGAAGAAGACAGAAAGAAGAAGAGACTTGCTGAAAAAATGGTATTAAAGCTAGTATTTTTTTTTTTTTTTTTTTTTTTTATGAAATATAATTACATCAGGGTTCCCACAAAACTCCACATCAGGGAAAGTTGCAATTTTTTTTCCAAAACCTGGAAAATTCTTAACACCATACCTGAAAAATTACCAGTCTTAAAATTATTAGTAACACTAATCAGTTATTGAGATTAGAATTCATTAATTCTAACATCTATTACAATTATTTAATGTACAAATTTCACATTTTAGTCAAACTGAAATGATCCCATCCTCATTTAATTGTATTTTTTTTATTCAGAAAATCTAATATTTGATGTTACAAATAAAAGAACCAAAGTTTTCTGATGAGAAATCACATGATGTAGATAAAATATGTTCTCGATTTTTATTGAAATTTACCTGGTATACCTGGGAAAGTCAGGAAATTTTTTTTTTCTTTCTGAAATTGAGTGGAAACTCGATTACATTTGTAGTCTCTGTTCATATATGAATATATTGTTATAAACATTGGGACAGACTTACAAATTTAAATGATGATAATTGTATAGTTGAGGTATTTAGACCTTTATAAAAATCAATCTTCTATTCATTTAAATCTGTAATATAAGATTTTCTTTTTCATCTAATAGATATTGAAATAAAGAACCTTAAAATGAAAAAAATATTTACCAATTTGCATTTCTAATATTAATGACAAACAACAAATTTGGTTGGAAGCATATAGGATTCTGAAAGATACCGATTAGAAACTCTGAATGAAAACTGTCCATTTTCTAAAAGGAAGTAATACAATTTCTTAACTAAAATCAAGAACTTCAATTCAGTTTGAAATTGAATTTTAGATTGTTTCAGTTAAAACAATACAGAAAAAAACCTGAATCAAATATAAGTTTTTAAATAAATTATACCAAATAAATTATTTATAATGAAGTAATAATTAGTCATTCATTCATTGTGAACCAAACATGTAAATAAAGAAATAATGATAAATTACAGATATCAAACAAATGATACCCACACATTAATATTTTATATATTAAATGTATTAAAATTAACTTTATAAAATCTGCAAACCATATTTTATAGGAAAAGAAAAGTGAAGCAGAAGCCAAAAGACAGGAACGTCGTAACAAATCTTTTATTCCACCTGTGGAGAAACCATATAGATCTAAACAGAATGATCAGGTAATTTAACATTCATTTCTTATAATAAAAATTATTGCTATATAAATTGAGGGGAAAAACAGTTTTTAAGACTGTTTGAAACATGTTTTTTTTTTTCAGATTAAAATGTTTTTCTTAAATCTTAGGTTTGCTCATATTTATTATATTTTGCTCACATAAATTTTGTTGATGTTTATTGTGTAAAGACATTAAATTCAATTAAAAAGTTGTTTAATATATATGAGTTTTCAATCATATATTATAACCATCAACTGATAAGTTAAACCATAACATTAAGATGCAGATGTTAAAAAAACGACAATGAAATGTATTTTCTGAGATATTATGGACTTTTCAAGCATGTGAATGTAGATATGGGTTGTCAATTTACACACTAGAATGAAAAAAAGTATTGTATGTCTGATTTTAGATAGTTTGAGCAATGAAAGTAGTGGAATAAGTTTCAATATGCAGGGGTAATTGTGACACCGAGTGAAAAACCCTGAAAATTTTATGTTCAAAAACTCGATAACAAGACATTAATTTATATAATTTTTTTAACTAAGATTTATAATTAAATTACCTACCAGTTCAGAATCACTTTTTAATGGTAAATTATTTAAGAAAAAACTTAGCTCTTACTGGAATCACGATCTTGGATTTTAAAATCACTTGAATATCAATCGTAATATTGCATTTTAAAAATGCAAAAATACAAATCACGATATTGTTTCAAAATCGTGCAAAAATTAATCACAATATTGGCTTTTGAATTCGTGTGAATACAAATTGCGATATTTGATTTTTAACTCGTGAAAATTAATAGCGGATTTCGGCGTAGCTCCAAATAATAAAAATGATGACATTCCATCTAACTGAAATTGGAAGAAAGAAATCCAAAATTACAGAAGAGTCGCGGGTATGAAAACGTCTCATTAACCCAATTTAGCAAAGGTTTCCAAATTTAAATTTAAGATTGTAGAATTTAAGTCTTACTTTAAATTTTAGATAGCGACAAAAATTTCGTCTGATCAGAAGTTTTGATTCTTGGAAGTCCGCAAATCAATTGTCTAAAGATATGCAAAATTACGTGAAAAAGTGACATGCCCTGCTCCAAGTTTCTAGACTTGGAAGGGTGATACGAAGAACCCGAAATTCCTGGCATCAACCAGAATTTAATCACCCCTGAATATTGCAGAAATCATTTTCAATACATTTTATGTAATTCTTTTTAATAGTTATTTTTTACTGGATATAATATATAAAATAAGCTGAGCAGAAAACTGCTATCTGTGAAATGACTGTTAGAAGTCTGTTGTTATTGACATTCATAAATACAACTTTCATCTTAAAAAACTGGAAGAAACAACTTTTAATTAAGTATGGATATTCCGTGTATGCTTGTAAATTGACAGAAATTGTTGTGAAGGACTTTTGATCTTATTTTTAAGTTTTCAGCTATTAATTAAATTTGGAAATTATACTGTTTTGCCTAGAAATGCAGAATATGGATTTAGTACACATGAGGGGCATGGTAGCCAAAATTATACAAATGCAGTATCAACGAAGAGAAGTTTAATTTCCTTATCCCTATTTTTGTATTAAAACGTATATTTTGAACTTAAATATAAATGTACGAATTTAAAATTTATACAATTACAATGTTTATTTACCCAAAGATAATTTAATTTCAGTTAAAATTATTTAAGGGGCATTGCATTTATATTTAATTAAAAATCTTTGCTTTATTAAACTTGATTTAATTCTAAATCCATATAGTTGAACAAATAAATAAAGTCCTATTCATTATTATAAAAATTTGTGTAAAAGACTTCTCTTTCTTTTAAAAATATCATTTAGTTGATTTTAATTCAAACAATATTTATTGCAAAACTCATCTTTTCTCTAGATTGTTAACACTGTTTCTGAAAAGAAAGTTAAACATAAAAAGAAGAAAAAACTTGATAATTAAACTTCAAGTAAGTCATCTTTATTTATCAATGTACTGATTTCTTTTACTTTTATATTTTAATTATATTTTTGATAATTTTTCAGGTTGCTTGTAGTTAGGAGAATGTACAGTACATGAAAATTGTATACTACTGTTTTATGTAATAAATGTTTTATTTAATTTTTGGATTTAATTTTTCTAACAATCAGTATCACAAATAGATATTTTTTAATTCAAACCATAATAATTTCGACTTTAGCTTCACATAATGAACTACCCACCTTAGTAAACTATGCTAATTCACTTCATTTTAAATAAAATATCCATTTTTACATAGCTTTTTTTTTTTTTTTATCAAAAAAAAAATAGCTAAATATGTTGGATTATTATAATTCAGCAACTGCTTCAAGGAGATTTTTTATCGGTTTATAAAATGAAGATAAATCATCATAAGCTTATGTGGGGTTTACAAAGCAATATATTTGTAGGAAAATGCAAACAAATTTAAGGTGAAAGATCACAAAACAATTTTCTGATGAACTAGAGAATTAAACAAATTTTTAAGCCAAAAAATTTAAGTTTACAGATATTTAAAAAACCTGATAAATTAAACAACATATCCAAAATTGGAGTTGTTCAAATTTTAAACACCCTACTATTATTTGTAGAGTGTGAAATTTTATTCTTTTACCAAGTTTATAAGTCTGCTTTTTTTTAAAAAAAAAAAAAAATAAGTGCCATTGTTTATTAGATTAAATAAAATAAAAATTTCAGATTAAATATTTCTGTTTGTATAAAAAAAATTATCTGGAATTTTGTAGAAATTTTCTTTGGAAAAAAGTTTTTTTTATTGTATTTTTATTATTTACTTTTTCAACACATGTCGTTTACCTTATTTTACTTTATAAAATTAATGTACTGCTTTAGATTCCTTCTTGAAAATAAAAAGGATTATTATTTGTAAAAATATTTCTTTCAAATGTAAATGAATTAGCTTAAAAACATTCATGTTCAACAATCCCGCAAATGTATAGTTAAAGGTTAATCCGGTATATTGTTTGTTTTTTAAACTGTATAAAAGAAAATACAATTTTTCACTTCATTGCTATGTAAAAAATTTTAACTGATTTTAAAGTTTTAACAAAGTTGTATTTAAACAAAAAAGTGTCTCTCTGTAACTATTATTCTAGTCTGGAATCTCTTGTTCTTCCGACATCAACACTTATGAAAATTAAAGATGCAAACTAAACTTAGCGAAGAACACACTGCGACATGTTTTAAGAAGAATCCTCTGAATGTTTTCATACGTTTACTGGCATTACTTGGTTGTAGCACTTCAGAAACTAATTATTTTTATTTGAATAATGCATTCATATTTTTCATTGATTAAATTTATGTTATTAGTAACCTAAATATGAGAGTTCACCAATATCTTCATTATTATGAAAAAATAGTTACAGACCTATTTGAATGCAATTTTTATTAATTACTAGGAAATGTAAAAGTAACCAGAATTAAGATAAATAAAAGTACCAGTTCAAAAAAAAAATTTTTACCCCAAATTGTCCTGGCTATTTATTTGTATTTAAGAGGGGGGTTGATAGTGTTCTCTAATTAATCTAACATGTTTAATCTTTTAATTTACTTCCCTTTAAAAAGTGTTCTGCATACACAAATTTGATATCAAATTAAAAAGAAACTATATTTTACAACATATTTATTATCAATTACAACTGGGGTTACAATGATTCATGCCTAACACACTAAATAAAATATTTTGAACCTAGGAAACATCATTCTACACTAATTGATCTTGAATTTCAAACATCTAACTTAATTGAGGAGCCAAACCTATAAAAAATAAGAAAAATTGTAGAAATGAATTTTATTTTTAATAGTCTATAAACTTGAAATGTTTATTTAAACATTTTAGTTATAATATTTGCTACAAACTGTAACGAAATCCACAAATTTTTATTTCTGCATACTACATTTCTCATAAAAAAGCACGTTCATCAAAAATTACTTAAATTCAGTAATAATATGCAGATATCACACTACTAATACTACACTATTAAGTTGCAAAAAATTACAATGTGCATGCTTTTAATAAAATACTCTGTCACTTAAAGCAATTAACCATTTCTTTAATTTAGGAAACTGATAAAAAGAATTCGATTAAATCAGAAGATTAAATAAAAAAAGCTAAAAACTTTACTCAGTAAAATTAGTGAGACACATTCAGAAATACCTTAAAGGTAGAAATTATGAACTCACAGAAAAAATCTCACAATTCACTAAAAAATAATATAATACAAACAGAGAAACTATGTTCCAGATTCTCGGATAAAACCAATTTAAATAAAAATATTAAAGTATTTATTTGCTACTTACCATTAGCTTGCTGGCATTGTCTAAAAACTTCATTAAATCCTTGACATAAACTAATATCAGATTGTTGTTGTGTGCATTCCAAAAATTGTTTGAATTCATATTGACAGGCATTTCTCTGAGCTTGAGGCTGAGCAGGTGCTGCAGGCGCTTGTTCTGGTGCTACAGCTTCTGCAGCACTTCCTCCACTAGTTAATGCATGACCTATTGTGTGACCCTAAAAAATAATAATAAAATTTTAAATATAGTTGCTATAATAAAAAGCAAAACCTCAATAACTAAATTAAACTGTTTCCTTTGTTAAAATTATATTTTGTACATTCTTTATTTTAAATTTGAGTTTTATTTTATTATTATATTTATATATTTTGTTACTCTATTCTCAAAATATATTTAACCCTTTGATGCAGAATTTTTATTAAACATATTTTTCACTATCTTGTATTAGTTTAGGTCAAAATAAGAAAAACATTATACAGTACAGCGCCGATTATCCGAACTGTTCGGGACCGAACATTGTTCGGATAATGAAAAGTTCGGATAATTGGAAAGTTGTTTAAAATCTAGTGTAAATGATTATTATTTCTGCACTAACTTCCCTTCGCACCTTTTGTAGGCTTAGGACTGGCAGTACTATCTAAAGTAGCTCTGGCGTGTTAAAAGTTTTTTTTTTCAATTTTTTAATATTTTAAATTAATTTTTTTTTTTAATTTTTTTTTCATTTTGAATTATTTTTATCATACATATTTCAGTTTTTTATAATTTTTTTGTCAATTACTGATTTTACCACATTTTTTATTATTTTCCATTGTGAAAGAAATTCAGCAAAGATTTTGTTTCAAAGAATTTTTTTTTATAGCAGTCATATATCCATTATTCTTTTTAAATAAATCAACTGAACTGGATCAACATCATTTTTGACGTTCTAGCCAATTCATTGCAATATCTAATGAATTGCGTGCAGTTCCGATTTTCATTCAAAATTTCAGCAACAATGTCATCATTTTCATCCGAATGATCTACTGGTTCAGAAACTTCAGTTTCGTTTGTTTTTCTGTTAAGAATTTTATTCCAAGATTTAAGATTCCAAGCACTGTAAACACTAATAATTAACCATGAGTGACAACTACCCATTCCCCAATTATAGAACTTCAGCACTTATCTGTTCATAAACTCCTCCTGCATTCCTACCATTGCAGACTATCAAAATGAAGCTCGCATTCTTGGAAGATAATTTTCAGTTGTAAAGGGTTATGTAGGTTTAACTGTATCACAATACATGTATTGTGGCTACTACAAGAAAACTGCTAAAAAGGTTGTAAATTAAATATAGTCTTCAGATGTAGGGGATATTACTTATTCTTCTTAATATAGAAAAATTGTCGATAGGTTAAAAAGTATTCCAAACTTTAAAAAAAAAAAAAAAAAAAAATGAATTCAGACATAGTTCGGATAATTGGAAGTTCGGATAATAAGGGTTCGGATAATCGGCGCTCTACTGTATTTAGCATTTTAATAATTTATGACTATGAAATGGTTATGTTCCATGAAGTACTGGTGTCTCTATCTGCATTAAAGATAAAATCTTCCAAACAATGATTTTGCACTTATTTAGATCTAAGAGGAACAGTTTATTCATCATTAAAATTTTGAATTTGAACATTGAATTTTTATTTTAGTATAAATATAATTGCAATATCTAACAAATTTTTATTTTCTAAGTAACTATTAGACTCTTTTTTTATTAATAAAAAAATAGCAAAATATATATTTGCTGGTAATTAAGAGTGTCAGGAAAAAAATAAATACTTATGCAAAAGGTACACAGGTGTCTCATTTGCATCAAAGGAATAGTAAATATGAGTAAATATTAATAATCTAAAATTTTATCTTAAAAATGTTTAGTTTTTAGAGTGTTATTCATTATTACTTTTTTTAATTATTTTGGTTTCATCCAAAAGCTTATGACAAATACAAACAATTGTTCAGAGTCACCTTTAGAAAAACTCCATGTCACTCCAGAGTTTATCTCTAAATCCTCTGATAAAAGATACAAGACCTTGTTTTAATATAGGTCCCCACATTTTTGTTTCACAATAAAATATGAAACATTTAAGAAATGAAGACCAGCGTAAAGATATATTTGTTTATAGTTTTCCTTTTCAAGAACTTAGTTTACAGTATGAGTATGACATTTCATTTTGTTATAACAAAAGTTTATATCCACAGTTTTAAGATTAACTTAAGACATTTTAATATCATTCATTACATTACAACTTACCAAAAGTCAGATGTAAATATTTTGTAAAAGTTATCCTTAAGTTAGCAGTAATTAATTGTTGTTTATTTTAATTAATTGAAATAAATGATTAAAAAAAGTGTTCAGTATATAAAAAAAAAACTGAAAGCACTGCAATAAACACAAATACTAATTAAAGTTTAATATCCAGGAATCAAATCAAAATGAATCCATTCAAAAAGCCACAAACCTATTCTTTTAAATAACAATTTATAAAGAATACATCTATAAAGATAAACTGGTATGCAGAATATAAAAATAAACTGGTGACAAAAAAATTCAAAAAATAGTGAATTAGGAAATAGCTTACATTTAATAAATGGGAAAGTTATAAGTTTTTTTACAATGAATAATTGTTTTTTCTGGAAAAAAAATTATTCATTTTCTTTTATTTATTAAATCATTCCTAGGTTGTTTATTAGTGTAATAAATTCACATATGTTTTATTTGATTTCATAAAACGACTGATTTTGAAACTTGGAGAACTACAAGTTAAATTCTACATTATATGTTTTATCTTTACTGACTTTACATTCAACATTTTAACTAAATATGAGCTACATTCTTTAATTCACACAATAGGTTTTAAAATATTAGTGCATTTATTTGATTAGTGCATTATTTATTTAATTGATATGATTGTTAAGTTTACAAAAGCTTTTATAGCTTACAGTATTTCATTCTCTTTGTGGTTAAGTCCAAACCAATTTAAAATTCAGAAATTTGTTAAAGATAGATTTATCTTATTGATTGACTTAGTGATGATCATTGAAACTATATAATGAGACATTCAGTAACTTTTCTTAAGTCATTTTTTAAACTTTTTTTAATGTCAACTTCTTGTAATACAGTTTTCATTTGGTATCCTTATATTCCTGTTTTATTTTATCCACTCTCACTGTTTAATTTCCCCAAGTGTCATCCAATCATGTAACTTTCCTCTTTATAGTCTGTCAAGGGCAGAATAAAAGTAGCTTTTATGTCACATGTCTTTTAAAATTAGAGAAAATTTTAATTATTTAGGCAAGAAAAAACAGATTTTCAATTTCAAAACACAAGCATTTACAAAAGCTCGATTTTATTAAACGGTGATAATAATACTATCAAAGATAGCTGTAGCAAGTTTTGATACAGTTCTCACAGATTTGATTTTAAAAAGTGGCTGATATAATCCAGTGATTTCATCAGTTGCAACCACTGTATTACTTATTATATTATATACTTAAATACAAACTTTTATATATTTTAATATTTATTTAACCTCAATTATAAGTTTATATTTAAATTACATTTGTGTTATTAGGCATGCTTATATTTAAATTATGAGCAACTTATAACATTAAACTATCCTGCACCCCGTGGCGACATTGTTGCAGAACATTACAGAAATCTTGCAGAAAGATTTATCTTAGGGAAGTAAAAAATTATTTTAGTCTTCTTTTCTGCAAAAATTTATCTTTTCTTCAGAATTATATTCAATAGATGCCTTTCTCGTGCACCGGATGGGGGGGGGGAATGCTTGTGGTTTTTCTATTCTTATTTGAGAATAATGAAGTAAAAAATTAGGTTTTCTTTTCTGCAAAAATTTTTTTTCTATATTTTTATGCAGTAATTACTATTGATTACCACATAACTTTTAAAATATGATATTTTAAATATATTATTTATTACAACAACTGAATCTCAAAATGAAAACGGGAATTTAGTAACATCTTTTTAAAGAGTCCGATTCGCATGATTTCGTAATAAATTTTTTTTTTTTTTTTTGTAGTTACGGATAACACGGTTTTCTGCTACGGATTAAAAATTTTTTTTTAATGTGATGACGATTTACAAAATGCGAAGAAGGAAATAATTAGCGTGTTTCCCCCCCTACAAAATGCAAGAATATCTCCCAAACACAAAAATCATTACATATTCATTTAATAAAATTATTTTATTTGACCCAAATAGGTTTTTTTTTTTACTTTGATGCTTGTGTTACTCTAAATTAGTAACACATATATTTGTTATTTTTAAAAGTATCTTGCAGAAAGATGTTAGTATTAGAGAGATATGTCACAGGGATCCTGCATATTTAGAGATTTGGGTTTTCCAGAAAATTTTAAAACAGAAAATTATCAAAACTTCTGTAAGCAAATAAATTAATAGGGTATTAGAAAATTAAACTCTCATTAGAGGTTACAAGTAAACAAAACCATTGAATTTTTATCAATTCTGAATGTGCTCTATTAAATTTTCCTTTTGCAACAGGAAAAAAACACCAAAATCTAATGCATAAAAAACGTGAATTAAATGTTTTTAATCATGTTCAAAGCCTAAAAAATAAAATATAATAATTCTTCATAACTATTATACATATATGTCTCTTTATAATTAAGAAAGAATATTTGACAATTAAATCAAATCTATAAGTTTATTAAATTAATCTATGAATATCTTACAATAAAGACAAAATCTGCTGCAACGAAACTATAAATTTCTCTTAAAATAAATAAAATTAACATTTTAGATACTAAATATTTAGTTATAAAATATTTTAGTTACTAAATTGATCTTTGAACATTTGAAATAAGAACAATATTATGAACAAAAAGCAAAATTTTTACACCTTTTTTGGTTTCTCTCAGTACAAGTACAGAACGTGGTTTACATGAATTAGAATTACTCCTGCTGCGACTAAGTGAAGATTCAGTCTCTTTATGTTTCTTTACTAGATCATGCTCAGAAACAAAATTTGAAACCACAACATTGTCATTAATCATCATTTGCCAGAGCAGAATGAGTTCTTTTTTTATCCCTATTTAGTTCACATGTGAGAAATCCCTTTTATAACTGCAGCAGCTAATACGGTGGTGCCATCTTTGTACCCCACCCTCATTATTTCGCTTATCAAATAATAGAAATATAATTTTCTGAAAGTGCTCATTAATTATTAAAAAAAGGGCTAATTGACTTGTTATGAGTAGAAAATTAAACAATATGATAAATCTTAAGTAAAATCAATAAAACTTAGTTTTATTTAGGTGGACTGCAAAGTTAGAATCAACCTATAGCTTTCGTTTAAAAGGTACAGAAATCAATAAGGAAAAGAAAAAAGTGGAAATATGTCCTATAAAATTTTACTAAAATTTATCTTTTTTTACAATTTTAAATTTTCAAGAAAAACAGAGGGGAAATTTTTTTATGCAAATTCTGTCTTAAAAAAATATTTAATTACAACATGTAGATAGAATTATTTGTGTCTGATTAAGTACTTCCTTTATAAAATATCCCATTATAAAACTTTGTCTCAAACAGTTAAATTTTTTCTACTATTTGTTTAATTTATTTTACTGATTTTAAATATTAATCTTCTAATATAATTTGATAATGATTCTTAATGAAACAAACAGCTTTCAAATTAATATTATTAAACTAATATAAATTATTCAAATTATAAACTCCTTAAAATGTTTTATGATTATATATTTCTTTTTAATGTGAATATTTTCAAATTAGTTGAAAGGAACGTATTAATTTTGGGGCGATTTTATTTACTGTGAGAAACTTGTCCATTTCTGATTAATACATGCATAATATATTCTGCCTTGATATTACAAACACAAGTATAATGTACGAGTGTGTGAGTAATAAACGACAAGCAATTCTCACTTAAAATAATTACTTGAATCAACCCGTGGAACATACGATTTCAATTTCATACACAAGTACCTCAAATCTAAAGCCACTGTTACATTGAAAAATATTTGTATCATATTTTCATTCAGCTTCAATATGAATATAACCTTTTAAAGTGTTCAGTTATTTATTAATGCAAACTATAGAGAGAGAAAAAGTAAGACTATACGCTTTATAATACATTTTGTAATAACATCAACTTTTCTTAATGTTAATTATCAGATCTTGCATCTGGGATACTAATTTGTTATTCTAAAAAAAAATTTTGTCAATTTTAAAGTTTTATGTCATGTAAAACTTGGCTTTCTTAGGTAAAATGTTTCAGTCATAGCAAAATAAGGAAAAAAAACTATTTTTTAAAATTAGTTTGTAAGTATTATTTATTTTTGCCACCAGAGTCTACCATTACTAATTTTCAATGCTTTACTTTTATCAAATTTTTATGAAAAAAAGAAAATATTGTTTTACCCATCCTTAATTTTATTCCTTAATGTCGAAAAGAAATAAAATCTTATTACATTTTACAACATCATGCCTGTTATAATAATCTAAACTCAAGGAAAAAATGAAGAATAAACATGCTGACCACATGGTTGTTAGACCAGAGATTTAGAAAACCCACCAAAAAACTCATAATAAACTCATAAGGAAATACATACTAGCATATACGATTTAACCAAAAATCAAAATTAAATAATAAAAACTACTACTCACAACAGCTGATCCAACAGCAACACCGGCCGCAGTTGTGGCCATTTGAGCAAACATTCCTGGTTGTCGAGGAGCAACCATTGGAGGCGGAGCAGCTGCAACGGGGGCAGGCTGTGTGGGAGGTGCTCTGGCAGGTACATGACTTGCTGGTCTTGGAGCAGACCTATGATCATAATATTGATAATTTAATTCACAAATAATTATAAAGAAATGAACAGAAATATTGACTTCATAACTGTCCTTTAAAAAATGATTGAATAGGAAGATTTCCATGTCTCAACCTATTCTAAATTATGACAACTTCCAGTGGCCAGCAAAAATCAAAAAGGATTCCAGAAAGATACTAACTTAGAAGGTATAAATCATTAGCATCCCTTGGGTAAACTTATTTAATCTTTTAAATTTTTGAAAGTTTCCTTTTGGTGCCTTGGCGATTACAGTTGGTGCAAACAGATACTGATATGAATGATTCCGCCATTGAGTTATCCATATACAGTGGTCAGAGCTCATTCTAGGCAGGGTAAACAGGGCACAGTCAAAAGAATCCGCCCTGTTGCCCCTGAAGTAAATTAGTGCCCTGATGTAATAAATTCCATACCTTTTTTGCCCTTTCTTTCCTCAACCCTTCTTTATTTTTTTCCCCCAACTCTACAATGGATTTCTTAAACTTATTTATTTTCAACTCTTTTTATTTAGTTTGTCATTGCTGTCAATACATAGATTTATATGGGTAAGGAAAAATAGCCATCACACCCCCTTGTTGCACTTGTCTTTGAAAGTTTGCAGTTACTTCTACTATCATTAAATCAGAATTATTATATTAATCATTTTAATTATTAAATCATATTTACAGACACTTAAAAACATACATTTATTATTTTATTAATATATGCATGCATTTTAAATAAATTACTAAGTTAATTAGCTCATTAACCCGATATATATGTTAATTTATTAATAAAAATTAGTAATTAATATGATTGCTTTGCTACTTTTAGTAAAGTAAAAAAAATTTTTTTTTTACTAATTGAAAATGTTTTTTAATAGAACGTGTATAGCCCATAGAAAGATATTATTGCCTTTTTAGAATAATAATGCCCTCTTTTTTAAACTTTTGCACCTTTTTCTGCCTAGAATGAGCTCTGCAGTGGCTTGTAGACTGATCACAAAGCAATTTTTGTGTGTAAGCAAAAAGGAATTGTGACAAGTTTAAATGATTAAAAAGTTTTAAATGAGATTTCTGCCACATCCTTATATTAGTTGAATAACATGCTGCACAAAAAGTGCAGTTAATTTTAAATTTCAAGTACGTCAATGTACTACAAAACTATTTAACTTTCATTATTTTAAATTTCAAAATTTTCAATACATATTATCTAGATAAAATATGAAACTGAATAAAGAAAAATTTCAACTACATAAAACATTAAAATATGGAAGTAACTTCTATTTAACCAAGAGGAGATTAACTTCTAAAGGCATTTTTTACTCAAGAAATGCATCAATCCTTGGATCGAATTTTGATCAATTTTTTCAGTTTTAGTATTTTTTTCTAAATTACAATTTCGTACTTCTAAATACTAAATAATTGCATCATTTCAATTATGTAATACTTAGTACTTACGTAACTGTCATTCAATAACTAAACTAAAATAAACGTTGAGTTAAAAAGAAGATGAAGATTTTAAAAATATTTAAAATAGAAATAGCGAAAATTCATCGCTTAATTTTCGCCATAAATCTTGAGAAAAAAATACTAGTAGTATTAAAATAAGTCCAAATATACTAACCTCATGGGAGCTGATCGGCCTCGTCTGGGCATTTTTACTAAATTTTAAAATAAACACGAATAGTAAAAATTTTCCGCAAAACTTCAATATTAATTAATTATCAAATCAGATGTCCTTAATAACGACCTTTATCAATAATCAGCACAACACAAGAGAAAGAATTTCAATCACATTAACTTCGTCCAACAACAATGTATGAAATGACGATATTTTACGGTTAAATATCGCTTTTACTCTTTATAGTTTTCCTAATTTTCTATTGGAGAAATGGGTTAACGTACACCAATCAAAATTAAGAAAAAATAAGACGTAGTTGATATTTATAAATTCAATTCCAGAAATTTCTAGAGTATAGTTTTTTAGTTTTGGCAATGGACAACATATACATTTTTCAAGGTATTCTTTCACTAAAATTATACATATGCTGATTGCAAATTAAAATGAGTCAAAAGTGATCATTCTATTGGCTAATCACTTTTGCGTTCATTCACGTTTTTATACAGTCACTCGAATCGAGTGACTGTAGATACTTTTTACAAACGCTATTGACGTTTAATCCATAAATAACTAATCAAACTTCTACAATAACATTTAAAAATTCTTTATTCCAACACAGCATCCTCCCGGCGTGTAAATTTACTAATTTTTTTGTTGTAGTAGTTGAGGTTGTTTTATTTGCATCGAACTAGATGAGTTTCGCAATGAGCCATTGGAGACGGTCTGGGAAACAGCCCAGAGAATAATTCGAAAACATGCCATCACAGTTTTGATCCTCTGTAGAGGTGGTGGCTTCCCCATTTTGGTAGCCTAAGGATCTGCTCAGGAGTAGAGCACTTTCCGGTAGAACAGCTTAGCGAGGACGGATACGGCACACCTTCAGTCCCTTCGTGACCTAATTGAAGAGATCACCCAGCCACTAACTGCAGCCTGTGAGAACAGTGAAATTTATTTTACTGTGGCAAATAAGAAGAAATGCTGTATAAATGCAATAGAAACAATGTGGAACTGCATGATTTTTAAACTTCTCTCAATTGCCCTTATGCATAATGTAATGATTCTTTTTATGTGCTGTTGCTAGATAAAATTAATCAATGGGGAGTCACAAAACGGGGAGCGTTCTTAAAGTTGAAATGGATAGTCGGTATATTGCTGAGTTTGGCAGCTGAATAAATATAGTATCATGAAGCTCATGAAAGGGGCAAGCTTATAATTATCAAGGGTACCAGGAAGCCAGAGGAACAGGAGCCGAAGACACGCCATCTCAATTTTGATCCTCAACAGAGAGGGTGGTTCCTCCACTTTGGAATACGACGACTTGCACGTGAAGTCCAGCACTTTACAATAGAGCAATTCCACGAGGATCAATACTACACACACTCGGTTCTTAGGCAGGCTGCTCAAAGTGGTTACCAACCCTCTTATTGACCTCAGCCAGTGATGCTTAACTTTCGGTGTTCTACATCGACCCATGTCTTTATAATTAGTTCAGAGCGGCACTGATTAGAAAAGAGATTTAATTCATAGAAACCTTATCCATAGTGAAAAGAAACTAATAAAAAAGAATGAAAATATTGTAAATGCTTTCCTCGTCAGTTTTACAGAATTGAAAGAAATTGTAAACATTTCCAGTTCTTGATATACTACATCAAGTAGCTGCAACTCACCACGAAATAAGATAGATTAAAAAAACAAAAAATTTTCAAAATTATCCGAAAATTAAATATAGTAGAGCTTAAATATAGTAAATAGATAAATGTGAGTACGAAAAAAAATTTCAAGATAAAAGTTAATTAAAAAATATAAATGAAATAAGAAGATAAAAATTTATTAAAAAATACTAGTTATTTTCAAAATGATGCTTAGTAAAGTTTTTCAGCATATTTTTAAGTATGTTGATGTACTTATTAATTTATGAATTTTATTCAATAATTAAAATTGAAAGCAGTTTAATCCCTAAAACTATGAAACCCCACCAACAGAGGCGTAAATAACACATTTGCTTCACGGGGGGGGGGGGGGGGGGCACGATGTTTCAGGACACATGATCTAGACAACCTGCGGCCCGTCAGCTCTTGAAGTGCCATCCCTGATAGTACCTGAACATAATAAAACCTATTATAATTTTTCCTAGAAATGAAAAAAAAAAATCGGAAGTTTTTGATTGCGCATTTATGTTTTATTAAAATTTAAGGACAATAAAACTTTCAACTTTGAAACCCCACCTACAGTGACGTAAATAACACATTACACGCATACTGTATCGTACATTTAATAGAATGCTTATTTGTGCAAATTTCATCGCAAATCTAGCAGTTTCTTCTTTTCCTTTTTACATGGTTTTTCCAACATTTATTCTAATTGCTAGGCTTTCCCACGGGGTTTCAAAAATCCTGATGTTTTTAACGATAGACTATATTTGAAGCAGACATTTTAATCGTCACTTTTGATTTGCTTAATTTGTGCCGATTTCATCATCATCCAATTAGGGGAAATGGGAAATCTGATAAGGAAAAGATGATAAAAAATCACCTTTTTCCCATTTTTATTGATAAAAAAATATTTTGTTTTGTTGATTAAAATGGAATATTTTTATTTGATAAGAATCAGCTTGGTTTTCTTTTTTAAATGTTTAAAAGAATTTAATTTTATGCAAATATATTACTAAATTAAATACACAAGTGGGCGACCTTTGTGCTAAAATACAAACTAAGGTAAACAACGTTAAAGAGCACAAAAATATTATTAAAAATATTAATTTAATAATATTTTTGTGCTCTTTAACGCTGTTTACCTTAGTTTTTATATTACTAAATTGACTGATAAAAAAGAATCAATTAAAGGAATTAAGAAAATAAAAAAATAATCATAAATATTGAAAATAATTTAATTTCATTCAAATAAGTTAGCTGACTGATAAACAGAACTGTGCCTAAAACATTGCGTTTACATTAAAATTATCATAATTGCAGTTAACATTTCTAAATATCTGGGCACATAGTTCTTCATTCCAAAAGTTTGTGTACCCTACTATACGAATTTTAATAAAAATATTTTTTTCTTTTATGTGATATTTTTTTAATTCATTTTACAAATAAAAATAACCCTTAACTGAATTTTGAATATAATTATTGTAAGAGAGAGGGTTATTTTCTCATATTATTAAAATAAATTTCGTTTCGATGTGGTTACTGTGGTTCCAATTTAGTACTTTTTCTAAATTTCGCCTGTCCATCGCAATTATTAATTTCTTATAATTAATATTATAATAATTTAAATAAAAAAATATAAGTCAATATAAATTAAAATAAAATGAATAGTTAAAAATTCCTGAATGCGTGTTTTTGTCTCATATTTTAATTTGAAAAAATATTGTGCAAAGTGTAAGATAAGGGCCATTTATAAATACTTAAGACTGTGTGCACCAGTGAGGAAGCAGAAAAATTTTCTAGCTGCACCTCCGTATTCAACCCTAAGATTCTGAGTTCCTTTCATTTTTCGCATAACTTTATTCGATTGTACAAGTCTGGAATGATTTCATCTTTATCAGATTTAGCTATGATGTGCCACAACCGCAACAAATATATAAATATGAAATAATGAATTATGCATTTATTTACAATACACTAAAATGACATTGTGCGAGATAGACAGATAATAAAAATAATATATCATTAGAAGCAACTTGTGAGAAAAATTCAACATTTCATGTTTAGGTTAACCTTTAAAATAGCATTTAAAATAAGTGTCGCCATACCCACCCATTCAAAACCAATGTAATCTAAAACAGATTTATCAATACTTCAGAAATGAGTGTACTCAAGTACACTCATCTCTGGCTTGCACAATATAACCAACTCCATTGAGGAATGGGATTTGTATAGAATTGCCCCTATTTATCATTTTATTCAGTTGTAAAAGTTCACAAAAATGAAATTTATTCATAAAAACAAGGTTTATTACCTGATTTATAATCTAATATACACTAAGAATGAATTCCAGATAATTACCACTATCTTGTTAGTGTAGCACTGATGCACTACATTAATGGGAAAAACACTAGAAAAAAATACTATGGATGGCGTTTTCAATATAAATGTAAACAACAACAAACTCGAGCTCTTTACCTGCTCTACTTCCAGTTAGAAAGTATACAGTTGCTTTTTACAGCTTATACAGCGAGGCAATATTTTCAAACAGATAATTTTGTTTCGTATGAAATAAATAAATTATATAATTTCTGAGCTCAAATCTGCTGTATTTTATAAGATATTAATGATATAAAGTAATTCTGGTGAGTTTGAAGTAGAAATTTGATTAATTTTTTTAAATATATAGTTAAAAAGAGCTAGATTTAGAAAGAACTCGCTTTCTTGGCAGATCCGATTCGGACTCTTTTTACTTGTTTATTACTGTTTGTTTTTGTTGCAAGCCGTGCAATATTTTATATTAGTGCTAGTATATTGTTCAAGCAGTGAGATTAAGTTCATTTTACAAATTATCATTTAGGTTTTACATTTCAAAGTCGATATATTGTTGACAAGGTAAGAAGTGTTTGATAATGATTCTTACGTCTCGATATGACAAGTCTTCAAATGACGTTTTCTTTTAGAACACAAATAATACATCAGGTAACAAATAAACGTATAGGAGAATACTACTAAATAAATACTATTCATATGGAGCAGCCATTGCTTTGATATTGTTGACAAGGTAAGAAGTGTTTGATAATGATTCTTACGTCTCGATATGACAAGTCTTCAAATGACGTTTTCTTTTAGAACACAAATAATACATCAGGTAACAAATAAACGTATAGGAGAATACTACTAAATAAATACTATTCATATGGAGCAGCCATTGCTTTGATTCGAACCTGGGTAATCTCACTGAGAGGTCAGTGCTCCACCCCCTCAGCCATCATGGCTCCTATGTCTACATATTTCAAAAAAATAAATAAATAAAAATTCAATATTAAATAAAATCTCTAAAAATATAGCTGTATATGGTGACTTTTTCCTTAAAAGATAATTTCCCTAAAAGAAGGCTAACAATAATTTTAAATTAGTAAAAGCAGAGTAATTGAGAAACATGTTTATTTTATTATTTATTTAGATATTAACTTTTTCATGCTCTATATATCATAATTGTCATATTTTATTAGTAAATATAACTTAAATCAGTTCACTCAACTAAAAATGATGTAAGATTTCAAAGAAACTTGTATTAATGGGCTAGTATTTTTTAAAGAAAGGAAAATTTGCAAACAAGATTAATTTTACATAAATATATTTTATTATTATTTCCTCTAAGCACAATAAAATATTTCTTAAAGTTAGCTGAACGAGCAAAATCACTTAAATTAAATTTTTTTTTTATTAACTTAGCCAAAGTTGACTTGAATTAAAACTTCAAAAAACAAGAAACAATTATGTCAGAAATATTTATGAAATAGATCATTAAATAGTTTCAGTCTCAAGTATAGAACTGAAATAAAATGTACTACATTAGAAAGAAAGCACTGAAAACTAAATAAAAGAAATTTAATTTATTTACAAATAAAAAAAAATATATAATTTAAGAAGATTTGCATATACTATTGAGATGAATTAAAAAATGTAATGCCATGACTCTGCTCAGCTTCCATTTTATCAGCCTCTTGATTCTATAAAATAAATCAAAAGAAATATTATAGAACTAGAAATATTTAGATAATAAAATAATAATATCTATATATATATATATATTAAAGAGTTTTTAAAAGAGATTGATAAACGTAAAACAAGTTTAACTAATAACCTTTTTCCTTATTCATTCTTCAATTTCGTTTTAGTAAAATTTTAAACCATTTAGAACATTAATTTTTTCTGAGTATAAGATTAGCTCTGATTTAATTTTGAGGTTGGAACTAATTATGATAAGCTATTCCTAAAGCCACTGGATGGAATAGTTTGGATGTATGACCATTTATACTAGATCATTTAATTTATCAAGCAACTATATTCAAGTTAAATTTATTTTTTTTGTAAACACAGCATTAACTTATTTCATCAAAGTGTTAAAAATTCTCAGAAAAACAACTTTTTTTTTTTAAAAAAAAGGTAAATTATAAGATATATGTTAATATGATTTATTTATAAAACCTGATCACAACTTGATAAAACAAACAAAATTTAATTACACACCTCCAAAATTTTTGAGTATTTCATAGCTGGGCCATCATCTTCTTCATCTTGCAACTCTTCTAATTTTCTTTTATAGCTATAGTAAAAGAAAAATTAGAAAGGTATAAAATACAAAATATTTATGCAATACAAAATAATAAAATTAAGTTGAAAAATGTATGATTTATGTAATTTTAACATAACTTTTTCAGTTACTCTTTATTAAATACTCTACATGTTTTAGTGCTAAAAGGAAGTAATTAGAGCAAATTAAATTAATTTCAACAATACGTAAAGATCAAAAAATATTTTAAAATAAAGTCATTAACGGTGATAGTACGGTAGAACATGATAGATAGTACATGATTATTTTAATGGTAATAAAGCTTTCATGAATAAGAGTAGAACCTTGATTATCCCAAGTAAAAATGGAACCAGGTTGTAAAATCTAAATAAACAGTAACAATGTTTATAAAGCTATTTTCAACAAGAAATTTTGCCAACTATTATTAGAATTTTTTTTCTTCACAAATATGATATATATCTAGTATCTAAACTGAATTTGAACACAACCAATTAGTAAATGTCTTTGTATTAAACAGGCATAATAGCATTTTATTTTAAAGTTCACTTGCACTATTGCCCAGACAGCTCCATTTGTTTGAATAAACCATGAGTCAAAGCATCATCTAATTCTGTGAATCGTCAGCTTTTTCCATTTATTTACTTATTTACACAGTTGACTTAATTTATTTAAGTAAATTTCTTTTTAGTCCAGAATGCCTTTTCATGGGAGAACTGAACACTTACTAGAAAACCACCATTCATATAAATAAAACAAGACTGAAGGACATCAAGATGAACTGATGTGTCAGGAATAGAAAAGAAAGAACTTTTTTTATTTTTAAAAAAATTTTTTTTCTTTAGTTCTTTTTTTTAAATCAATTATTTTATCTAAGTAGTAGTTTCTAAATATTTGGGAGCTTTGTGAAAATACTTTGAATTACTAATTGGCTAAATTATTTTTCTTAAAATAATTCGTGGATTACAAATTGAACATTCAACTAGATTCATGAGATGAAATTACCATATTTATACTACAAAACTTTACAAAAAAGTTTGCTATACATAAAAAAGAAAAAAAAATGCTTTGTATGCAAAACAATCTTTATAAAATAACATTATATAAATATTTTTGTCAGTAAATAAAATGTGATATTAAAATTATAGGAAATATTACTACACACCCTACAAGAAATTTTTTTTGTTCAGTAACTTTGCACACAGAAACAATTGAGTTACTAATTATAAAATATTTTATTACGTACGCAATATTGCTTGGATTATTTTCTTGGTTACGGCACTTCTCTAGTTTCTTTTCTATTGCTGCTCTATGCTGATCTTTAATGCGGTGAGTTTCATTTTTAATCATTAGAAACATGGCTATAAAAGTAAAAAGAAAACTATCAATGTCAATGATAAAACATAATTGATAGATTTGGATATACAGTTTATCGCTGCTAAGAACTTTAGGGGCAGAGAAAAATGTGTAAGAAAAGGGAAAATAAAAGGGATTTAAATATTATTTTATTATTGATTCTTAAAATACAGTGTTAAGAAATAACACAACAAACAGGATTTGAAATTTTATAATTATCAGAAAAAGTATGCACAAAATTAGTATTTCAAAATACAAAATTAGTATATTAAGGCAAAGTTAAAAAGTATCGTATCATATATAAAATGATACAAAAAATATAGAAGCCTGCCTAAGAGCAATTTTTTCCGAATTATTTCAAATATTTTTGTTTCATGGATGTAACTCGTTTTTGACAAAGGTCGAGATCAGTTAACATTCGTATTCAATAACAGATTTCAGCTCTGACGACGATGTAAAATGCCTCCCTTTAGCGTAAGTTCTTTACTCTGAGTCTCCCTAAAGCTCTCTATTGGGTTGAGACTTAGCTGGCCATTTCAAAATTTGAACATTGGCTTGAGACCAATTTTTTGTACTGTTACTTCAATGAATAGTTGTGTTGCTTCCCTGATATATCTGATTTTTTTCCTGCAAGAAATTTTGCATTCAGTAAAAATGACTTGCTTGAACAATTTGGTAAACTGGTGAATCATTTTTGTCTGAAACAAACGCAATTTAACCCACACTGTAAGCAGAAAATCCCCAGAACAGAAGCTCTGCCTAATGGGTGCTTAGAAAAAATATTTTTTTAAATCACTTAAATAGTTCTTCAATTCTTTTGGTACATCCAAATTCCACTTTTTTCATCAGATTATTAAATTGTTTGTATTCATTGGTTATTCTAGGCCATAAATTGCTGCCTGTAGCTTAAATGCTTTATTTTGTGCTTCAGCAGCAACCAAGATTTAGCCAAATTCGATGTATAAATAAATCTACTAGATTGTCTAATTGTGGTATGCATAATTTTTGTTGACAATTATTTAAATCTGCCTCTAAAATAAATTTCCGGGTTGAGTTTTTTCCAACAGATGCAAGTTTTCAAACTCTTCTTTCGTCAAATGAGGACATAGCTTTAAGAATTTCCCCTTCCTTTTTTTATGAATTAATTATTGGTACAATATTTTTTTGCAATGTTTATATTAATATGTATTTAAAAATTCATGAATTATAAATAACTGATTTTATATGCATATGCCACATTTCCTCTTCGTTCACAGCGTATTTTGTTCCCTAAAACTTTTTAATGCTTTATTTTGGGAAGCTTTTATTATAATGAACATTGCTGGAAAGAATAATTACCACTAAAAACAAAACTCCAAAAAGTATCCCCCCTAAAAAGATTTTGAAATTTAACCAACCTTCCAAAAAATTCCTGTTCCCCTCAAACTAAACCACAAGTTAATAATGGGCTTCTCTTATTTGTTACTTTTTTTTGTAATAGTAAAATAAAACATTGATGATATCTTAAATTTAGCTGAATAAATAGCTACCAACAAAAAAGATTTTAAGAATATCTGCCTCCAAATATTAAAAAAAAGACCCCTTAAATAGTCAATACTATTCCTTAAATACTGACATTGATAACTTTATTACACGACAAAGAATAAAATGGGTAGGCCACGTTATCTGAATGGACGTAGACTGTACCACAAAAAGAGTTTTCAATGCCAGATCAGTTGGCACTCGAAAAAGAGATAGGTAGAATTTGAAATGGATAGATGGCCTAGAAAAAGACCCTTTGGTCGTAAAAATTAAAAACCTCTTGAGAAGGTCAAGTCCCACCCTGGGCTGTTGAGCCATTGATGATGATTCCTTAAATAACTAATTTATTGTTTTAAAACTGCAAATTGTATGAAATATATTGTACAATAAATTGTTCTCTTCAATGATTTGCTTTGTGCCTTTTTGAAATAAAAATTTTAAACAAAAATGTTAATTTACTTATAAATGAAAATTTTTCATGCGATTATGGTATGTTTTAAGAGTTACATAATTACAAAATGGACAATTTACATTTAGGTTTTTATTTCTTAAGTTTAGGTAGTGTATTACAGAATATGAGTCTGGAATTGTAAACACTAGATAAATACTTGTTGAATAATTTTGACACATGTAAATATATTCTTAAAAACAGTATTTTAAATCCTTTGTTACTATGCCACTTTGTTAATGGCTGGTTTAAAAAGAGACATTTAAAAAAAGCAATCAAAAAATCATTTAAAATAATATTTATAAAACCAATCATTAAAATCCCCATAGAGTTCGTTTATTTTTGAACACAATGTACTAAAAAAAAATATCCAACTTAAGTATTTCATTAAAACCCTAAAATGAGACACTAACCAAAAGAATATAAAAAAGAGCAAGTGTCTTTCCAGTGTTTTACAATATTGTGAATGTGCAAGCTTATTTAAGAAAATTAATACGCTTTTGATTGAGACCTATAAAATTTATAAAGAGTAAATATTTGACATACATCTAATCGTTAAATTTTTACATGTATCCATACTACAGTATCATTAATATACATACAATTTGTCAGTAAAAAAGAAAAAGTTTGTAAAATTCATGTAATTAACGCAACTTATAATATATATTTTGTGGTTAGTCATAAGATAAAAATATTAATAATTACTTTTGATGGCTTCTAAAACATAAGATAATTTATCTGGATACCCATCAAACAGAATATCTTCCATGTACCTATGAGAATAAATTATTAACTTATTTTTAAAATGGTACTATTAATAATAAACCTGTCATCCTTTGTATTCCAGCAAAACATTCTTTTATATTTTTTAATGCATTCATTTTATAATAAATATGTATAGAAACTTCGATAATAGAATAAAAACATACTAAGTTAAGTTCACACATTGAAAATTTTGCTATATGTTGAAAATTTTGTATTGATTCAATCAATAAAAAACTAATGTTTAATTTAAAACAATTAATTGATGTTAATACTACAAATTGTATACTGATAAGTAAGGACATTAATGTAAATAATTCTGAATGACGACATTTCTTTATACACTAACAATCAAGGGGGTAAACTAATTTTTACATACAATCACTTTTAAAAAATATTTAGGCATTAAATGTTTATTTTTATCAAGTCCAGATATTTATGAACAAAAGTGAATATTTTTGGTTGTATTCTTCATCAAAGTATTAACCAATAGTTAAAAAGATGTCTGAGAAAAACTTTTATTGGCTAAATTACTTTAAATTTTAGGGCTTAACATGTTATTTATCTTTTTGTTTTAAATAAAAAAAAAATTCAATAATTCCAAACAATTTCCAATTTTGTATATATTGCATAATATCAACAAAAGAGTTAGAAAATAATTACGTTTTGAAATATTTTTTGCAAAATTTAGATTGAAAAATAACACTCCATTCCCACATTACACAAACTTTATTACGATTCAAAGCAAACTTCTTGTTATAAAATTAGGATATAATTTTAAGATAGGATATAATTTTTAGGATATAATTATAAGATGAACTATAGAAAAAATTGAACAAGTAGAGTAAAAATGGGATTTAAAAAAAAAAAAAAAGAGTTAATTTGCCTTTGAATGTTACAATAAATAGAAATTTAAAAAAAAAAAAAAAAAAAACTAAGCAGTTGTAAAATTTCAAAGCTTGTTCATTAAATCTTTAGAACATAAAATGTATTGATGTATATTATATGATAATGGCTATCTTGATGCAAGGAAGAAAAAAACATATCTGTAATTTTTTTTATCATTTTGGTGCTGTTTAAGACGTGAGAGAATAAAAAAAAATTAATTCCTTGCTCAGATTATCTTCATTTTGGGTAGTTGGGGTAAAAAAGCAAATAACATAAATAACAATAAAAAGCTTTACAAATTTCCTGATTAAAAAAAAGAAGAAAAGATTCATATCAACACTTTATTATATACAACCAGATTTTTGAAATTGATTAAAAAATTATTAATGGTCTGTTTGATAGTTTAATGTAAAATTGAACAAAATAGATCAGGGTAATTGAATTTCTAAAATAATTGAATATTGAATTGAATATTGATTTCAGAAATCACAAAATTAGCACAATTTTTTATATAAATTCTAAAATATTTCTAATTTCAAAATGATAGAAAAAGTAAATTATTGATAAGAAAAAAATACCTATTGATAGATTAAAAAAAGACGCATTTCTTTATAGTGTTTAGATGACTACCCCATGTTTTCATTATGACAAAATAATGATAATAAATAAACTTCAAAAAGATTTCAAATTAGAATAAACAAAATGTACTTCAGCAAAAAAATTGAAAGCGTCAAATTAGACTTATAAGTAAAATGAATTAGGCAAAAAAAAAAAAGAAGTTAAATTTGCTTTTTTATTAATTAAAATGCATAGTCTTATATTAATGAGTTATACACAATTTAATGTATAATGTTTCTTTTCCACACACCAAACAAAACAAAAAAATTCAACATTTAAAAATGCAATATAAATTTATTAGTTGTTATAAGTTGTAAAATATAATGTGAATATAATAATATTAAATGAAATACAGAAATAAACATTTATTTAAAACTACACTTAAAAAAAATTATATGACAAAGGAAAGTATGTTTGATATAAAATGAGATTAACAATTACCATACTACAAGTTATAGTATAATATTCAACAGCTAATAAAAAATATGTTTCAAATAGTTCTCCTACATTTAAAAAGTCTAAGATTAAAATTACCCATCAATGTTTTCTCGAAATTTATGAGCTCCATATGCAATGGCAGCTAAGGCAATCTAGAAAAAATAAATTTAAATGAAAAACTTGGGATTAATATTAACTGTGAAAATTCCCTTTTACACACAAAAATTCAATTTTATATAATGTCATGAAGAAATTATCTTTCTTCGGTGTGATAAAATTGCCATTTAAATGGCAATTCTAATACGTTTAAGCCTTTATAATGATAAAATAACTCTGACTAGAAGCTGATTTAAAGTGGTTTCTCACTCTGGTTTTGTGGTTTAATCTGTGCTTAAGCTTGAATAAAGTAAAAACTGTATTATATAAATTTCTTTATTTTATTTTATACCTCTCTACTTAAAAAGACACCCTAATATGTAAAAAGCTTTCAGCTAAAAGCAAGTTTAGACACAGCATGAAATGCATTATAATCCAAAAATGAAAACATCCTAGAATTTACACCATTCTTCTTTTTAATTTTAAATCCATAGAGTATGTATTGTGCGGTCTAAAAATGTAAGGAAAATTTTTAAAGAAAAATGGAAGATTTTAATTAGCAAACATGAGAAAATATTAAAGGGGAAGAATCTGCTAAAAATTATTGCATATAAAATATAAATTCTAATAACGCATAGCATAAAAAAAGGTAAAAAATATGTTTCTTCCCCTCCTTAAAGTTTGGCTGATTTGTACGCAATTTTAAAAAATACATATACATATCTTTTTAAGCACAGATATATTGAGCAATGTCTCAGTTGACAATTTTAAAACACTCTGCCCAGCATTATCAGTTCATCAAAGGAAGAGCAGAAATGGGTACATGATGTACAATGTACATTAATTGGTATATCACACGATGAAAATTATCAGCAAGTCAACCATAAACGCAATCTTCCATTCCCCCCTAAAAGTGCTAAAAAATCCTCGTGTTATACAGAAATCGCAGTTGCCCGAAATATCAGCAACTGTTTCACTCTTTTGAGAGAAAAATTGCCAATAAATAATAGTAACTTACTCTTGAACCAATCAAACCATTTGCCTTTTATGATGTTTCAGTTATATGTGATGACGTAAATAAAAATAGTGGTGACGTTGATGAAGGGATGATCGAATGAAATTTTGAGTTAATACATTAAATTAATTAAGTTAATATATAAAATTCAACAGATATCGATTCTGGAACGTCTGTGATTTACTTTTCTTTCCTTTGCAAACATCGTTGAGAAAATATGAGATAATAGCATCACATGGAAAAATAATAATATTAGCCACAAAAATAAGATAAGTAACAAAAATGGTAACCGTATTACGAGCAACCGTTTGAGCAATTAAGCATCCATATCACCAAACCCAAATTGCCATTAGAGTTGAGGTTACGTTTACAGTTGTTCTTATTTTTCTCTCAATGCAATAAAATAATTTAAAAAAAAAAGGAAACATCCAAAAAATTAAATTATAGAAACATAAATTATGAAGAACTTAATTATATACTCAGCATTGATTTAAAAACCAATAAAATTAGAGAACATGTAATAATAATAATAAGAAGAAGAAGAAAAAAAATTAAACAAACCTGGGAAGGAGAATATAAGAAACATGCATCTGTAAAGTGAATTTTTTCCAAAAATTCTTCAATAGCAGGACGTAGATGTTCTGGATCATTGAGAGTAGGATATCTAGTCTTGAAAGAATTAAAACATGAAACAAAACAGTAAATTATTGAATAATACAAAAACAATAATAATTTAAATAATAGTAAAGAATAATGACAAAAATTATAATTAGCATTTTTTAACAATTGTCTATAAAAAGTGTTGTAATGGTAAAAATTTTAAAACAAAAGCATGAAGTTTTTAGCAGAGACAATATTATAGACTCATTATCTGGTAACTATTATTGGGGCCCTGTAATAAACAGCAGAGCCCTGAGATAAAACAAAATTGTATAACTGTAATATACAAACAAATTTTTATGCAACTTAAATTTTTTTCCCATTGATTAACAGTCGCTGCAGTTATTTTCCATAATTATTACACATCAATATTGTCTAATCTTACATTTACTTAGTATTCATTTCCAAATATAGCGATTCTAACTCTTCTTTTTGCATTTTAAATTTCAAGTGGTCACGAATTAAATACACCCAAAAAGTACATAATTTGAAACAAAAACATTTGTTACCTAACAACAAGAGCAGAGATTTAGTTTTCCTGAACAAATTTTGATCTTCAAAATAAATACTATTAAGATTAATGTTCTGTAATGATGTTTGAGCTCTCAAAATGTAACCGGAACTTTGTACACAAACTAAACCCCTGCCTACAATAAATTTTTTTGGATAATGTAACACAAGTTTCTTTACAAGCCATTTAAATTTTTACATCAAAATATTTCTGTTTTAGAGTAAATAATGTCTAGAAAAAAGATCTATTTACAATTGAAAGCATCTAATACTGACTTAGCTATCACTAGATTATTTTCACACTACTATTTTTAATCCTTATCTCATATCAACTTAACTTAGCAGAGTCTTAGAAGCTAAAGCTTTAATATTGTGTCAAAAATAATAGTTTTATGATTTTTAGTTATTACGATTGAATCTTTTTATTTTAGAGAAGAATTGTAAAAAAATTTAGAAACCATTAAATTTTAAGTAATTATAGAATTTAGCAAGCAATTTACACAATTTCTCTTTAACAATATTCAATTAGATGTTTCAAAAGCCGTTTAATTATAGTATAATTAAAGTCAAATTATCTTGTAAACCTAGTAGCCTTGCAGGTTTGAGAAATTAAAATGCAAATTTGTTTATGTAACAAACTGGTTAAACATTTGGAAATTCGAAATAGAGTGTGACAGGATAATGAGCTGGCCTGACTCCTATTCAATAAAGTACTTCAAAGGGTGTAAGGTACTCAAATATTAATATTAGAGGAAACATTTTTACATAGTCTGTCCAAATACAAGATTTTGCACACAATGTTACAGAATTACCTAGGCTTACTAAATAGGCCTTGAACTACCCAGGCTTATAAAAGTGGCGTAAGCATCATTAAAGCAAATAGCACAAAGGAAATATCTTTGAATTTAAGAAAGAAAAACATTGTGCATACTTTGATTGAAGTTAGACATTCAAATTACTTTTTTCAAAATTGGAAATCACAGATTTGAAAATGTGCTTAGCTTCACATATTTGGGAACAGAAATTAATAACTGCAACAATATAACTCAATAAATATATAAAAAAGACAAATGCAAACACACGGCTTTATGATGAGGTTTAATGAAGATGAAAATAATACTATGTTCAAATTTCTTCTTGTCAGAACAAAAATATTTGTATAATCAAATAATGTTAGGAAGAAAAATTTATTAACATAGAGTTTAAACAAAGAATATCATTTTCATTATAGGGAATTTAAACCATCTATAAATAAATATTTCTATATCATGCACAATATATTAAATGAATTAATTAATTTATTATGGATGAAATAACATGAGGATGTAATTATGGATGACAATGTAGAGATTATAATTATTATTATTGCTTCTTGTTAAAAAAAAAAAATACTAAAAGTACCTTGATGTCAATAAGAAAACCTTCAACAGGTCTCAGCGCATTATAAACAGATAAATCAAAGTTAAGTTGCTGCATTAGAAGAAGTTCATGGTTAAGGATAATTTCTGTAGCTTTTTCTCGATCACCTTTAACATTAGCAACAAACTGATAAATGCTCACGTTAAATTCTTCCACTTTAGATGCTAAATAGGCACAAGTGACTCTAAAAAAATAAATAAATAAAATAAAAATTTTATATACATATATATTTCTTTATTTAATTACAGTAATTTGTTTTCCATGCATTAAGTTAGATATTTCCCCCAAAAATAGCCTTCTTTTAATGCAGTTATATGTAATGTTACATGTATTTGAATTTCCACATAATCTTCCATCTACATAAACTAACATCTTTGACATTTAATAGTAGCTAACTGCCCCAAATAGCTGGTTCGCCAATGCAAACTCACTGCTTCACAGTTCTACAACGACATAGTCACTCATTTGTAGGAATTCAACTCATTGTGGCACAAGGTAGGTATCTACTGTCTTTATCAGCATTGCTCTGATTCCTCTGCATTAGTATTTTAGCGAAATAGGGGATATAGGAAGGCAATAATAGACGCCGTCTGCATTAGACTTCTACCAGCACGAGCTCCCCGATTCGCGTTTTTACATAGTCTTTCCCCTACATAAATTTTCATCTTTGACAGTAAATAGCACAAGAGATGGTATTGGGTATGCTGGTATCATGCAATTGATGTGAGATTTTGATTACTTTAAATGTGGGTGTTTGCCAGAATAGTATTAGGTGGAGCTAATACAATTTCTAATACATAAGGATAATTCTGTGTGAATTTTTGATTATTTTTATGAAATTGTTGTTGAACATCATAATTGAGGTAAATGGTGTTTAAAAATATGATATCTTATGAATAGTCTTATAGTCATGAATAGCCTTATTTTGATACCTGATTAAATAGACCAGATGTGAATAAATAATCGCAGAGTTTGTTAAGAGTGGGAAATTGACCAATTTATACAACAATATTAATTATTATAAATATTTAGAAGATTTATTTAGAGAAATATTTAGAATATTTAAATTACAGAAGTGATTTAATTTTTTTTGGCAAAATATTATTTGTTTTATCTTAATATCTTTAATTTTGAGCATATTTACAAAGACTTAACCACCTCATCAAAATTGAATAACTAAATATAAATCATTTACGATCTTTTTTTTTTCGAAATAAAAATTAAATTATAAATTAAAATTATTTATTTAACTGTTGTTTATCTCTTCTAAATTGAATAAATTTGCATATTAATTTCATAAGAAATTAATTATCACGTTTTCAAACTTTGGTAAATAATTTTGATTGTTATACTAATATTTGAATTTAGTTGTCAATTTCATTTTCTAATAAAAATCGATTAACAGAAAATATTTCTCTGACTTCATTCATCTTTATTTATTTAATAATCAATTGGTCGGATTTAAAAAAAAAGGTGAGTATGAAAGAAGATAGTTTCTGATTTAAAGAGAAGGTTATCAATTTATTTCTTTTCATCTCTCGAACAAATTGTGCTGTTTTATATTTCATATTTATCTTTCAATAGGTGCATTAAGATATTTGTTAATTAATGATAGTCAATATTATTTTCAAGATTTGAATAATTTAATCACTCTATGCAATGGATCAATCTGTTGGTTGTTGCAGTCTTGACTCTCTACTATCATCGTACTATACTTAAGGAACTATTAAGCACATCCCAAGTTATAAGTTAACAGAGGCTATAATTAGTAATTATATTAACTTTCTATTTAATTTCAACTTTTTTTAAAAATAATAACTAAATTTAATTAAGTTTCAATTCACCCACCATTTAAATTTGTGATATTTATGTAGTGCAAAGTTTACCCTATCTTCTTCCAATTATTTATCACATTTATAAATTTTCGTATCATTTTTAGATTGCAATTAATATTGATTACTTTAACTAAATTACTGAAAATAAGTTAATAAAAGTTATGAGTATCATACTTACAGTATATCTTTAGGATGGTAATCCATGACTGAATTATTTAGGTAAAATCGTTTGAAATAATGAAATGAACATGCCTGGAAAATGATAAAAGCTAATTAAATGACAATCTACTAAATAAATATTAATGTGTTATAAAACCTTGATTGTCTCTCTCCAGTAAATTTCATGTTTTTTAGACAAAGTAGAATTAAAAAAAATTGTGAGTGTTATGGTTTTTTAAAAAAGGAAACTCTTACTACATGCTTTAATCTTCATTTATTTGTTTATTATTTAATAATTGCTACAATTCATTAAATTTTTTACTTTCTTTAAAGATTTCTAACATTATTAACTATAAAGTAAATATTCCTTAAATATGATTTGTATTCAGATAGTTTAAATAAACAGCATAGATTAGTGATTTTTTAATATTTAGCTTGGTGTCTTCTCTAGCCGAACGATATTGGTAAGCCCAAGACCTTTTGAATTAATGGACTCAAGTTACTGCATTATGTTTACCATCTTTTATTGTATCTTACTTTTCTTATTGTGCTGTAACTACTGTCCAATAAATTTGCCATTGGAAATAAAAAATAATATATAGTTAAAACTAATAAAATTATTGTTTTAATAAAAATAACTAATTAATAATACCATAAATAATAACACCTTTTTAACAAATTTCATTACCAAAGAAAATTACATTAAGATTTAAGAAAAATTTAATTGCAGACATAATTTAATTTAGGTTTCTTATAGGTTGAATGACAATGAAAAGACTAAAGAATGCTTTATATGATAAAATGTATTTATAAAAAAATAGAAGTGATTCAAAAAATACTTAGTTCAAAAAATATTTTGAACTCTCCCTTTTAAGAATAAAAATATGTTTTTCTCCTCTTTTTTCCCCTTACGTTGAGAAGTACTAGTGGCACAAATAATCAGATTAAAATAACAGTAAAAAACGAGCTATTCAAAAATTTTAAAAGCAAATTAATTTGATGTCATAATAATAATAATAAAAAAAAATCTAAAATAAGAAACAGAATTGAGTAGATTTTTTAATGAAAACATCTATTTTTAAAATGAAAATAATCTGGTTTGCTGATGTTCTTTTCAGCTTCATTTATATCCATAGTTTGTCTCCTCGAAGTTTGTTTCTCTTTAATTGCACTTGTCTTTTCAACAACTTTTTTAGTGTGCTTACTAAGACGGAATAAATGTTTTATTATCAAAGAAGCAGCAAGCGGAATTATATATTTTTACTAATACTTTTTATCTAACAATTGTAACCATAAAAAAGGGTTTTTTTTGAGAAAGGAGAAAAGTTTAGATTGTTAAAAAGTGTCTGCAAAATAGATGCTTCCAATAAATGTACAAATAATTCATAATGACTAAAAATGATATTACCGTGAAGCTGACTCACATTTTTATTAAATAATAAATCATATTTTTTTGCACATTTACTTTATATGCTAAATACTATTATTATTTTTAATTTTATTTTGAATGCTATTATTAAATAATTTACACATTTACTTAGTATAATAAAAAATATCTTTTAATTTTTAGTAGTTTGGACTATTTTAATCAATCACAAAGAAGACAAAATATAAACTACAGCAGTCAGGCCGCGGCTGAAAGTGCTTTGAATTTTATGACCCACAGCATGATTATGACAATGTGATCAGCATTTCGCACAGGCGGTCTTTACTTCTACTTCGAAAACAAGCTGGTATCCATCACCTGAAACTGAGAGGTTTTCAAGCTGCCACTGTGTATTGAAGTATTCCCTCACTATACAGTTCAGTTTTATACCAGAATTAAAGATATTTTGATTCTTCAGATTAAAAATCTTAAAATCCATATTTTTACTTATAAAAAGTTGAATTTTAACAAAAAACAAGAATAAAATCAAATATTAGGAAAGTCAAATTTGAAAAAAAAAGAAAAAAAAAGAAAGGAATGTCAGGACTAAATGCTGCAAATCAGAACAAAATATATATTTTTTATCAGATGAACTACGAACAACAATAATTAAGGAAAAAAAAAAAGAAAAAAAAAAAAAAAAACAGAGCCTAAAACACTTGACTTATACTTCAAAAAATGAAGTAAAAGAAGTTGAATAATTGAAAACTTACTATAACGTTTTTTGGCATTGGTGGCTGAAATTTTTGGCAGAATTTCATTAGTATAGATTCATAATGTTTGCATAACATTTTTTCTTCAGCCACAGTCAAAAAATACTTTGATGTGTTTTCTTTCTAAAATATAAAGTAAAACTTCAAAAACAGAGGGATAAAAAACATCCACTAATAAAATGTAAAAAGCTCAATAACTCCAGTAGTGTATAAGAACAGAGTAAAGAATATATATTTCACTTTTATTTATGGATATAAACATTAGAGGCAAATAATGCTTATTTTCTTATTCCTTCACTTATTATTTTCTAACTGTGAGATAATGACACTTTAGTAACTTAAGAGGTTAGTTTATTATCTCAAAATGTTATAAGTCATCCAAATTTCTCTTATGAGATAATTTAGAAGTATATACTGTTGTTTTAATTCTGTTTGCGAGTGTAAACTTCAGAAGCAGACAATGCATGTTTTCTCATTCCCTAACTGCGAGTTAATGACACTTTTGTGGGGGATTGATTCTAATGTACTTAATAACTAGTTAAAAAGAAATTTATTTGTTTTACTTTGTTATTCTTTAAAGTAATTAATGATTACATATACTTAAATATTTTAAGATAAATTTTTAAATGATTCAAAACTTTTTTTAAAGCAGATATTAAAGGGGTTACAGAATTAACTAGTAACATCTGTGAATTTTATTATTAAGATATTTTGTTCATTTTAACACTAAAGTGCTTAATATCTAAGTAAAGAATACTATAATAAATTAAAAATAAGATATACATAGGAGTAGTAAAATTTATAGGGTGACCTGGGGTAATTCCTGATCAAAAAATGCAAACATCGATTTTGTGAAAAAACTATTCAAGATAGAATTTTAATATTTACTGGAAGTTTGAGGCTATATGAGATGAGTCCTGTGCTACCTTCTTTTGTTTGAAAATCTAATTAGAATTTAAAAGATTTTAAATTTTTAGTGACCAGGAATTACCCCTTCTTTTGATCAATTCTGGGGAGAATCCTGATCATTTCTGGGGTAATTACTGATCACCAGTTTTTATAGTAAATGGGCTGTTTAAAAATAATTCTACAATGGTAATTAACAAATAAGACATTAAGATCAAACAAATAAACCAAAAATATATGTTCAAGCAGCTAATAAAACATTTTATTTAAAATCAGGAATAAAGATTAACACTTCAGCTCTGGCAGCATCTCTCACACTGAAATTTTCATTTTCAATCATTAAAAGAAATTCACTATTTTTGCTTTCTAGAAGCTTAGTATCCTTTTTAAGTTTATAATTTCTCACCATATTTATATTAGGTTAATTTATCAACTTAAAAATTATTCTAACAATGAACACACATAAAATTAAGATAGAAGCAAGGTAACACAAGCTAGAAATGTTGCATATGAGAACACATTTTTCTTGTATACAGTTAAAAACAAAATTTGTGATTATAGTTAAAATATATTTTATAGTTGTTCCACTTTATAAATATGAACTGTTATTTAAGAAAAGACAATTGACTATTTATTAGCTATTTTTTATACTATTTATAAGAAGAAATGACAATGATCAGGAATTACCCCAGTGATCAATAATTACCCCATCTGTAGGGGGCAACATTTGATATAGTTTCCTATAATCAATTATAATGTTTACAGTAGATGTGAAATAATTAAGCAAAAGCCTACACTATTTTTATATCAAAGAAAAAGAAAGTAACTTAAAATATTTATTATTAAGAGAAGGATCTTTGCAGAAATGTGCCCATTTTGAAACCCATCTTTGAAATGTAAAATACAGAAAGCATTTTAAAAGATTCTTTTTTTGTTAGATTAAACAAAAAACTGTTACTAAGTAAATGTAGTTATACTTTAGTATAGTGTACAAGCATTCTTGTCCATTTCTCAAATTTAAAAAAATATAATTTTTTTAAATAAAACTTAAGTGATCATTATTTACCCCAGAAACAGAGTGATCGTGAATTACCCCAGGTCACCCTAATACAATATTTTCTTTTTTATAGTTATCTTGCTTAAAAAGAAAGTTGAGAGAAAGAAAAGAATGAGACATGGAAGAAAAACTAAAAAATTATCCTGTAAAGAAAGAAATGCAACTTAAAGAGCATCTAAAATATTTCTCCTAGCTTTATTTATTATTTAAAAAAAAAAAAAGTTAGGTAAAATCAGTTTCAGAAAAGCTTAAAGACAAGACAGAATTAATTTTTTTTATTGAAACCCAGTTTATTGCGGGCCACTGCCCAGAATTTGCTAATATTGCAGCCTAGATCATGATACGCAAATATTACCATATTGACCATTGATTTTATATTTTCAAGATTTTATATTCAACACTGTGATTTGTTATTTATGCTGTTTAAAATTTACTATTATGATTCATGCTTAAATGACTTAAAAATTATACATTGGAATTCACATGATTTTGAAATGAAACATCAAGATTCGTAGTTATGCAATTTTAAAACCAAATATTGAGATTTATGTTCACGCAATTTTAAAAACAAACATCGAAAAGTGTGTAAAGCGAGTTTAAAATCAAACATTCAGATTCATATTTATGTGATTTTTTAAATTAAATATCGAGATTCGGATTCACATGATTTTTTAAATTAAATATCGAGATTTGTATAAACAAGATTTAAAAACTTACACCGAGATTAATATTCAGACAATTTAAACAAATGAATAAAATCTCACATCCATATTTTAATTAAAACGTTGATTACATAAAACATTTTTGCATAAATACTATCTACATGCACTTTTTTCTTGTTCAAATTTCAGGTATTATCAATTATTTAAAAATAGTTTTTACACGTAAAAATTTTTGAATTCTATTTTCAGCCTTTTTATTAAACTTATCCTTGTGCATTTACTGAACTTATCCTTGTATAAATCAATATAGAGTTTTGTAAAAGTTTAACATTTAAAAAAATATCTGTGATTTTCATAAGAATTTTACCAAATTGAGCTGGCGATGAAAATGTTGAAACTAGTTACAAGAAATCATCAATGTGGGCTGGAAGTTTTTCAATTAAGATTTTGAGTTTGTTTAAGGTTTTTCACTTGGGAATATTTTCATATCGCACCAACTACAATTGCCAAGGTGCCAAATAGATTTTAAACTTGCAATTTTTTAAAAAAAAACACGTTTGCTATGAGTTATGCCTTTCGAGTTGGTCCTCTTTTGTGATGTTTTATTTTAGTTTCTAACCCAGAAGTTGCCAAGCCTTGTCGATCATGATATGTAAATATCCGCTTTCATTTTATCGGGGCGATTTTCGTATCGTGATCTGTGGCAGAATAATCGGCAAGTATTTGCAACTTCAGGGCAGAGGCCCAGGAGAAAGTAAAAAAAAAAAAAACCACGGAAGGTATAACTCCTAGCACCCCCTGGGCAAACATCTACATATTTTTTTAAAAAAAATTTGCAAGTTGCAAATCTACTTGGCACCTTAGCGATTGTAGTTGGCGACTCAGTTGATTTTGAGAACAACACAAGACAAATTTCACATACGCTCATTCCTTTGGAATGCCTCTGAATAAACTTATTGTTGGCGCTTTCTCTCCTTCTGTTAAGTTCTGAGCTACTTTTAAACATCCAAGACCGAGATTGAGCACTTAACGTAAACATTTTGCTGCACTCTGAAAGATTAGACACAATTTATTATGTAAAAGAATAATTCATTGTTACAAATCAGCTAAATATAACGAAATGTGAAAAATTAATTAGCTATTAACCGCTATGTAATGTATAATAATTCACTTTCTAAAGTGAATCTTCCTTTTACATAGAGATTTTTAACTAAATTATCTTCAATAATTTTAAAAATACTGTATAATTTTTACTTTTTTTTTTCTTGTAGGTTTAAAGGGCCTACTTCTGTGCCATTCAAGATCTTTAAAAACTAATGGGCAGATACAAGCAGTAAGAAGCGTTGTTTAAACCCTTGAATTAAGAACTGTAGTGAAGAAATTAACAAGTCTAGATTCCGAAACTAAAAATCTATAAATTGTTTTGGATCATCAAATTTCAATAAATAGTAATATAAGGTAAGAATTTTAATAAATTATCTCAAATATTCTAACAGTTATTGATTAAATTAATTATGCACTTGTATGCATTTTTATACTTTTAAGTATTATTACGGGTTCTTTTGTTTTTCAGAATTGCTTCTTCTTTTTCTCTTAGTGTTTAGCTCAATCTGAATGTTTTAGTTTGAAAGGGTTGGATCTAATGTTTTAAAGTATGAAAGCTTATAATTTTTCGAAATATTTTTTTTATAAAAATTAACGATTCCTATATTAGGAAAGTTTGTTATCTTTTTGGGCTATAGCAAATTATTAAAGCAAATTGTTTTTATTTCATGTTCACTTTCTTATTTTCATGTTTAATTCTAATCGGATAAAAATGTGCGTATAATAATGGTTCTGATCTCACTTAATTTTGATGAAAATAACATTAATTCATATTTATTTTAAATTAATAATATGATTATATTCGTAGGTTTGAAAAAGAGAAAGAAAAAAAAGAAGAGGAATTCAGCAATGGAACGAAATCATCGATATAAAGAAAAAAATTCGCATGGATCCCATTCTGATTACCATTATTTAATGGCAGAAATGAGTACGTTATTTTATAAAAATTACATAATTTATATTTGGTTTAAATTATGCTTTTAAAAATATTCATAATCATTCTAAATTTAGAATGAGATAGAAGCATAAGAGATATTTCCATATCGTGATCTGTTTTGCCAACTACAATAAAAAAAACTTAATTGTTGCTTAAAATTAGGAAGTTTTCAAGATTATTTTCTATTGAAGATTTTTCATGTCTTATGAATATTGTTTTAAACATACGACTCCTAAGCTATTTTGATGAGTATATGGAACTTTCTTAATGATAAAAAATAATTCAGTGAATATATCAAATTTATCTTATAACTCAATGATGGCTAATAATTTTTTTATTGAATATTATAACTTTAGCATGAAAAATTTCAGTCAGCATGGATAACAATTAGCATATTAATAAACTTATGAATTTATGTAAAGCCTAATTAATATATTATTCTTATAAATGGGTTTCTTCAAATCTGATTAATTAGTTAACAAGAATTGCATTTCATGTAAAGTGACCTAGTTTAAATTATTTATGAAAGTAATTTTCATAAACTTAATTCATTTGCTGCTGAAATGTATCTTCGGTGGTGATTCAAAGAGAATAATGACATATATGTGCATTACTTTACTTTATTTAGTATCAGAGAAGCTGAAGTCTTTCCTTTTAATGGTTTAATGTCTCTTAGTAAGTTATAAATGTCTCTATAAAAAACAGCCTCATATATTTTCTTTAAATATAAAACTTTTATAATACTCATCAATACGAGTTAATTATCCTAGTATTTATTTAAGAATATTAAACTTTTTTTTTATTTTAAAGAGCTAATGACTGGATTTCTTAATAAAATCAAAACATGACTGCTCAAACTAGAGAAAATGTGAATTCTTTTATTATTTTATAATTGTTGCAAAACATTTATTTGAATGTAAATTAGTAGAAGCTATAATTCAGGACAAAAAACAGAAAATATTTTACTCTAGAATATATTTTTCTCTAGAAATATAATTAAGAGTTTTAATTTTCTTTCCTCCCTTTTCTTAGTGAATACTAAAGTTTAATTAAATTAAGTGAATTGTATCTAATAATTGTTAAATAATATGAAGAAGCTCAAAATTTTAACATGATCTATGTTATTGCATGTAATGATTGTATCTAATATTGTTTAATAAATTATAGAAGCTCAAAATTTTGATGTTATTAAGTTTGCTACATATCGTACCGCTTCAAAGTTGAGATTTATTCAGAAAAAGACTAATAGTAAGTACATGTAGAAATTGATTTTATTGCTTATATGTATGTCATTTTTTTATTTATTAAACTATTAAAAAACCACATAGTATTTTGCTTAGCTTGATTAGAGTGAAATAGCCAAAGTTAATTTATGTAATTACTCAAAAAGTTTGAAATAATTATCGTGCTGTATTAAAATTTTTTAGGGAGAAGTATCTAATGGTTTAATTTATATATCTGAGAGGTCTCATAATCTTGGAAATTAGGATTTTAAATCAAAAAAATATTGCTTTAAATTTACTAGAAACACATAAAGATACTGATTCAAAGTATAAAGTTAGTAAAATTAATAAATTTGCAATGAATGATTATAAGTTAATCCTGAACTATGTTGATTGTTAGTTATTGTTTTCTGAGTAAACTTGTTTGTAAAATTCATTTCAGATTTTAAGGTATTAATTTATCTTCAAGAATTTACATAACACAATTGGGCAATCTATATACAGGGTGTCTCAGTTAAGCGTTTCAGAACTTCTAAGAGGGGTAGGGGGCATCCTGACGTCTCGAAATCATATGACAATGTGGGGTCGGAATTGCTTTCTTGAAGCGGTAACATACATAGAAGCACCATAAAGAAAAGAGACCGTAAGTGAAAAATCGTTATAATAATACAGTGAAAAAATTATATGGTACATGGTCCAAAGTAAGTGTTCGAAGTTTCTGCCACCGGCTACAATGTACACCTCACATCTCCGGCGCATGGACATTCGAACATTCTGCAATACTCCAGGCATATCTCGCAGGCAGCTACTGCGATTCTTGCAACCAGCATTATCAACAGGGGTGTCATAAACCAGTGTTTTAATATGACTCCAGAAATCAAGACATGATAGGTCGGGTGACCGAGGAGGCCATATAATTTTTTCAATGTATTATTATAGCGATTTTTCACTTACAGTCTCTTTTCTTTATGGTGCTTCTGTGTACGCCACCGCTTCAGGAAAGCATTTCCGACCCCACATTGCTATATGATTTCGAGTCGTCAGGATGCCCCCTTCCCCTCTTAGAAGTTCTGAAACGCTTAACTGAGACACCCTGTATATATATATAGATATATAAAAAAAATTTTATTCTAATTAAAAAAAATATTAGCAAAATTTTACAGCAATTTTTATTTAGAGCATTTTAAATATATAGTTTAGAGCTTTACATGCTATAGTTTTGAAATCACTCTACATTTAATTTTTATTGTTATGAGTTGTTTTAAATAATACAACTTAATGTTGCCAATAAAATGCTAAATTAAAGTGTATTTCGTAGTTACTATATTTAATTATCAATGCTTCCTTGTAGTGCATCTTCTTGATATCTGGAATATAATTGAAGCCTTTCGAGAGAATGGCTTAAATGCATTGGATTCTCGATTAGAACTGACTATTCCAAGACTAGAAACATTAGTGCATTCAATATATTTCCAGTTAAATAAAAGACTGCCAGTTTCTCAACAAATAGATGTTGAATATAGCGCTACTGTTCTTGTAAAATGGTTTCTGGCTACTTATGATCCGTAAGTATGAAATTTAATTAGTTATTAAAAGAAATTACTTATGAAATTCAATTAAAAAAATTAAAGGTATAATTAAATTGATCTTGGAACAAAAGAAAAAAGAAGTTTTTTTAATTTAATTTCTTAAATATTTTTGTTTCTGGGTTAAACTTGCTTAATAAAAACTGCTATTTAATTAAAAAAAAAATTTCAGTATTTTTATTTGAATTACATAAGTATAATCAGGAATAATGCAGCACATTGTATTATTTTATATCTGTCCTCTTTATTTTTTCTTTCGTTTATTTTTCCAATTTTTCACGAATTTATTGTGGAGCAGAATTGAAGCTTGTATTTTGTGAAAGAACAATTCATTTATTTTAAAATGAAATATTTATGGAGCCAAAATATTATCAACTGCACACTTGACAATTTTTAATTTGGTAACATTAAAAAAGTATGGCAATGAGTCTAAAGAAAAGAAGGCAAAGGAAAAATTGGAAGAATTTTACTGTAACTCTTAGGTGTTATTTCTGACACAAAAAAAAAAACAAAAAAAAAACTGGCAATTTATCAAGAAAAGCTATACTTTTGCATTGTTGGTGATTTCTTTTCTCACAACAATCTTACCAAGAATAACATAGTTTTCTTAATATTTTTTTTGCGTGAGAATACTTTCTATTTTAATTAACAGATATTGGAATGATTTTAATTATGGATAAGGAAAAAAATCTTATTTTAAATGTTGCATGTTTAACATGTCTGACACCAATCATTAGTTCATCCACATTTTGCATTTAACCTCAGAATTCAAGAACAAGTTTCAACTCCTGTTTTTACTCCTTGTAATTATTTTTCTGTAGTGTTTATAATACATGCAATAAAAAAATGTTTTACATTAAGTTTTTGAGATTACGATAATGACAATTTCTTATCCTTATAACTTTTATTGAGACTCCACAGCGATTAATCCTTTATTTCTAGTTGACATATAAACTTGGCTTCCTAAATTGAAGATGACTGCATTCAATCATTCAAGGAATTTTTCATTATTTATCTATAAGAGTGCCAACTACTCTTATAAATAAATAAGGAAAAAAGATAAATAAATGTTTTATGAAAAAAATAATTTCCCTTTTTTTTATGAATAATTTCCCTCAATTTTGCTTTAAAAAAATTAATTTATTTATATCTTCTAAAAAGTTTTATTTTTTATTTGAATTGTAAAAATGAAACTAATAAATAATAAGCATTAAAAAAATAATTTTAATTTTTGTTAATTTCTTTATAATTTCCAGAGAAGAAACTGGAACAGTAAGAGTATTTTCCGTAAAAATAGCTCTTGCTATAATTTGTGCTGGAAAAATTACTGATAAATTAAGATGTAAGTATGTATTTGTATCCTTGTATATTCAAATAATTTAAACTTGTATTAGTTTTAGCTTCGGCCGGGCAAGGTTTACTCAGCCCTTCATTGGATCGATAAATGAGTACCAAGCTTGCTCTGGGAACTAAATGCTGGGGGTTCCGCGTTCGGTTGACCACCCAACCAGAACATCTGCTCCTGCACCCCAGAGCCCAAGGTCAAGAAAACTGAGGTGGGCACAGTGGGCCTTGGCCCTCTATGGGCTGTCGAGCCACTGATTTTAGTTTAGAGTATTAGTTTTAGCTACTATTGTATTTGTATTATAATATATTGCTCAAACTCACTAACCTAAAATAATAACTGGATTGTATGCTTTAATACAAATCCCTCTGTTGAGAAATACCAATTCAAAAAATTGAAAGGGGCAGAAGAAATTTAAACACACTGTTTCTATTATGCATTTCAACAGGGCTATGACATGTAATTAATGTTATAATACACAAAAAATAAAATTTTTGTTGTAATAAGGATTACTACTGTGGTGAACTCACAGATTACCAACACAGGAATCAATACTCACACAATATTGAATCTATAAAAATAAATTAATATTATTTGTATGATATTTATTTATATAGATGATATTAAACTATCTGAATATAAAAGTAATATTTTGTATTAAATTGAAGGATTTGTTGTAAAGATCACTTTAAAATATGTCTTTCCAATCATGCATAAATAAGTTGGTACAGTAGGGAACCGATTATCCGGAACGATCGGGACCATCCCTATTCCGGATAACTGATTTTTCCAGTTTTCTGAATCGCTACAAAAAGCCGTTTTTTTTATTGTTAAACCCAACTAAAAAAAGTTTTTTTTTGGGAAATAATCTTAAAAAGAAGAAAAAACGATGAAGTAATACACTAATGATTATTTCCAAAATGATGGTAAGGTGAACATCTTTCAAAAAAGAAAGAAAAATCCTAAAATCTTATAAGGAAAAGAAAAATTTTGTTTGAAAAATGGCGGGAAAATTTATCGAATTTCGTTGCGGTTTTTTGGTTTTCCGGTTTTCTGATTTCCGGATAACGGGTTCTGTACTGTATTTTATCAAATACCTTGTCATAGTCTTAAAAAGTAGTTGAAACCTGAATCATTTTTAACATCATTTGTTACTCAGGGCGGTTTAAAATTATTTTTTGAAATTGTATTTAAATATTTTTTGGTAGCTAAAAGAGCTTTTAGATTCATGACTAATCAAGGAAAATCTAAATATAGATTGCATTGACTTCAAATTAAGAGTAATGATAAATTAATATTTGTCAAATGGAGGAGTATACTTTTCTGATTCAATTGAAAAGTAATTTGGAATTGAGGAGTTGCACGAATCTCAGGTGTCATTGGCAGGTATATCAAAATAGTCCTAAAATTACTTGCAAGCACTTTGACTCTGTAAAAAGCGTTATAAAGGGAGTTTCAAATATCAAAAGCTCTCTAAATTGATTTTATTTTACAATCAATGAGTTTATTTATGCAGTGATATTTAGTCATTGTTATACATAATTTATACTATTGTTGAAATAGAATAATTTATTCACAATTACAAAGATTAGTGATATTTATTTATATAATTTATTTATCTAAAAAGCATTTTGAAATAATATGTATACATTCATGTTTAAATGTGTTCTAAGCTTTTATTATTGAATTAATATAACATATAATTGTATATTTTAATTTTCTATGTTATACATTTGTACAGAATAGATTCTTAATTGCATTCTATTTATAATACCCTTTTAGTTTTTATAAAAATTATGTTGTTGCAATAACACTAACTTTAAAGAAAATGAAATACAGAACAGGAATAAAACTTGTATTTTTTTAAAATCATATTATACAAAATGCATGCATTCCTGTGGCAGACTTTTCTTATCCCTCTCAGTGATGAGGGGAAAAGAATGAAATTTTAGAAGGACTGCTGAGTCAACTATTCAGTTTACCTCTGGTCCAGCTATTAGACTATGCTCTATATCATTTATTATGCTATATTTCTGAAATTTTTAACTTCAAATTATGAATGGATATGTTTTTAAACTATGGAACTATGAGTCAAACATAAACACTATTTGGATTTTCTTACACAAAAATGATCCCAACTGATATAATTATAAGTAAAAGCAAATTTACCAATTATGAATGATAAAACTACTTTAAATAAATAAACTATTATGGTTCTTCTTCAAGTTTGCATTTAATTTTATACCATAAAAATTAGTTAGCTTTAAAAGATGAGAAGAGGTTTGTTTGTTTGAGATGCTTGTTTTTTCTAAAAAAAACTTTTTTTTTTCTAATTTAACTTTCCCCTCTAAAAGTAAATCATTGATAGCATCGTCTTTAGTGCCCTCGGACTGCGACATGATCTTGTATCGTCAAAAAGAGCTCTCTAAATAAGAGCCTTTTACAAATATTTTGAATACATTTTAATCTACTTGTTTGTTTTTTAAATTTTTTGTTTTGATATTTATTCGTGTTTCCTTACTTGGCCTTTTCCGCATTTGGTACAGATGTTTGTCCAGTTGCTGGGAGAGGTTTTAATGGTTTCTCCTAAAGGTTTTCTTCAACATAAAGTATATGGAATAAATTCCGTGCCTCCCAATGATCGCAAATAGAAGTGGTTTTTCCTGGAGGTTTCACTGTATATCTCATTTTAAAATATTTGTTTAAAGTATAATTTAAAAATTAATGCTTAGCTTTGAACAATTCCGTTAGCTTAATTACTATGTGATTTTATATAGTCAGAATTTAATTTCTCTCTTTTATTTTTCTCATTTATAATTTATTTATTTTTTATTTTATGATACTGTTTGACGCAATTGAAAATACTCTTGATTATATAAATAAATAGATCGTATAATAAATGATAGAAACACTGATTAGTTTATGTTTAATATATTCTATATGTATTGAAATTTCGTTATGCATATGATTTATATTGAAGAAAGGTATATTTATAATTTTATGTTTCCAAATATTCCTGATGTTTTACTTCATGATAATAATGCTGCTATGAATGAAAAAAAAAACATTTCAAATTTATGAATCTCTGATACCAAAACCAATGTTCAATGAATATAATAGAATTATTTATAAACACAGTTTATAATAGTCTTAAACTAAGAAATTATTGTAAATCATGAAGATATAATTTAAAACAAGTTTGCTTGATTTGTGTGTAATATTTATTTATAATAATCTTGCTTTTTTTTCTATTTTAGATATATTTTCACTCATATCTGATATAAATGGCAACATGGTTTTCAGCAAATTTGCTGATTTTTTAAAGGAAGCGATGGGGTTGCCATGTTCTGTTTATGAATCTCCTTCATTCTTTTTTACTGATAGTTTACCTCGTACTATTTTTGATGGGGTAAATATATAGCTTTTAATTTTAGCTCTTCTTTTTACATCTAAAAGGCATTCTATTCAGGTTTAATTTTTTAGAAATTTTTATTATTGAATTTTTTTTCAGTTTTTATTATTTTTGTAGTTTTTTTAAAATTTTAATTTCCTTTTATTTTAGGACATTGATATTCTAGTTATTGAAAGTGTTTAGTTGATGTTGTTTTACGTTGTGTAGGTATTTGTTTGCATTTATTGTTTATTTTTATTTTCTACAATTTTGAAGTGTGCCTTTATGTGTCATATGTTTATGTGTCCTACTTCATTCATTGTCACATTTATGTTGTTAGAGGCAGTTAGTAAAAAAAAAAAATTGTGAAACATATGACCCAAACTCAGCTTGGAACAGAACCATGTACCTTGTTTCATATAAATTGATTTTTCTTTGTATTATTATTGGTTAGAATTTTTATTTTTTTCAAAATTGCCAAAAGAAGTTACCAATTACACGCTTAGCAGGCTTCTTATTTATATTCCTATTATTCTTATAAATATGAGTAGTGATAAGAATTATATGTCTTTTTCTCATATCTTAATTTTAAAGCATTTTTTATCATATATGTTTATTTAAAGATCTGAAAATCGAGCAATAGAAACTATTTTGTTACTACAAAAATCATTACAAATGTAACAATAAAAATTCATATTTAGTCTTGAAAAGTTTTAACATTGTTTTAATTATGATGCTTCCACATATTGTCAATCAAACATTTTGTGTTATACAAATATAATTAAGTTAAATAATGTAAGATAATTTTTTTAGTGAGGAACACAATTTCATTGTAAAACACAATTCTGTAGTAATTTAAAATCATGTTCATATATGCATTGGGTGTCATTAATGTCTGATGCAAAAAAGAATGAAAATATGTTACTAAAAAGTAATTTGTCCAAGAAACATAATTTATAAAGCCTATTCTTTCATAATATATTCTATGAGAAACTCTTAGGTGACTCTTAACTTTAAATGGATAAGAAAACCAGTTTTTTCTTTTCTTTTGATATTAAGGAAAGAAGTGATGTTTTGTCCAAATTGAGTTTGGGTTCTGTAGTTAAAACTGTCTAAGTAGAAAGTTTTAAACAATGATGCTATTAGTGATAAGATCTATAAATACAATGATTCTAACTATTTTCACATTTTTTTAAAAAATGTATTTTTTTATTTTGTGAAATTATCTTTTATGTTTATTAGATTATTTTTTAAATGCACTATATAAACTTAAATCTACCAGTCACTCAAGACCAATTAAAAATAACCTTTTTTGCTTCAAATTTCTTTGTTATCTAAATTAAACTAAAGAATTATTTGAAATCATGTGAACTAGTATTGTTAAAAAGCCTTATATATATATATATAGTTATATAAAAATTTAATATTGTCATTTTAATGCGTGAATTTTTATGAAAAGCCATTAGTTAAAACTACCAATCAAGTTCTACTTAGTCAATTTTTAAAGTCTTCTTAGTCAATTTTTAAAGCTCATGCTTATAATTAATTAACCTGAAAATAATTTCTCGAAATAAAAATCTCGATTTTATTAAGATTAAATCATATGGATCAGAATTGTTACTTTATATGATTTTGGCGTAAAACTTTACTTGCAACATGTCATGTTCCTATGAATCTCATAATTTTTTTAGTGAGTTTGCTCTTCAAAATATTTTAATTTATCTATATATTTAATCAGATTACTATTTATTTTCTAGCAATCTACTATTACAGTGAATGATTTTTTAGATATTCTTTTATCTGATCCTGGTCCTCAGTGTCTTATGTGGTTCCCTCTAATTCATCGAATGGCTAGTGTTGAAAATGGTATGTATATATATATATATTTGAAATTAGTTGAATTTCAGTGTGGTGTTTAAATTTTCAGTATTGTTTTTTTTATTAAATTTATGTAATAAATTTTTTAATGCTTAATAAAAGACTATATTCAGTGCTATAACTGTGCTTAATTGTAAGTTAAACTGTTCCAAAACTCTTCCAAAAGAATTTATTTAAAATTATTCATATAATACAATTATCAGTTTCTAATATTTTGAAAACTACTTTCTGCTAGATTATAATAGAATCTTTCCTCCGATAGTTAAAAATTTTTGTTGTTTAGCGAAACCTTTCTTAGGGGCATACTGTGTCTTGCTATAATAGTAGGGTAAATAAAAGTTAATTTAGTCCCTGAAAAGATAGATTTAAAATAGATAAATAAATGGCGAATAAATACAGGGAATTTTGTTTCTTATTTTTGTCTTTTAAAAAATGGTGACCACTTAAAGCGTAATCTATGGGATATTTAACCATGATATTTCAGCAATACTAAACTATTTAACTTACTATCACATTATTTAAATATGTTAAACTGTTTTTCCAGCAATTAAAACTAATAAATATAGTTAGTCCAATATAGCTCACACAAGAGCACAGTAATTGTTGTTTCCTCTTAATATATTGTGTATAATATGCACAGGGAAAACACGGGGAATTTTTTCTCTCCAGATTTGAGTGGCAACCCTGTAACAGTATTTTCTAATAATATTTCAAATTGTAAGAAGGGAAATTAATCGTTTGACGTTAGATACTTTAGAATTTTGCTTGTTAACTTTGGGAGCTATATTTGATGAAGTTATTTCTATCAAGCTATTTTTTAAACAATAATTGAAAACATATAGCTATGATTATATATACTTTCATAAATCCTGTACTAAATTGAGAGTCTCCAAACGTGAAGTTCTAGAAATATTAATTAAATGAATAAACCAAGGTTGATTTATGCACCAGTAAAAAATTTAAATATTTGATAATCGTGAAATAACAACGCTTTATAAACAATGAGATAAATTTGAATAACTCTGTATTGATTTACTTCTTTAAAAAGCTATTTTTAATATGTTATATATCATTAATTTTGCATTATTCTCTCATCAAACTCTCTTTACATACAAAGTTTTTTTAAAAAACAATACTTTAAATTATTTTCAGGAATAAAATCAAGAATAGGAAAAGTTAAAATAATTTATTCAAAAATATAATGCAATGAAAACTTTTATCACATACCATAAAACTTCTAATTTAAAGATTACAGAACGTCATCTGTATTGGATTCAATAACGACAGAAATGTCGTCATTTGGATCCTCATCTACCATGCCCCACAAAAAATAGTCTTCACTCCCATACAAAGAATTTAAAATTCTACACTTTTTTTAAAAGATTTTACAATAAAATTTGAATAGTATTATTTGAGGCAGAACCTCTATGAGAGGAGCACAGAAACCAGAATTTTGCTATCTCATAATTAATAGAAGGTTGATTTATACACCGGGATATACGGTTAAGTCTTTTTCAAGTTATCTGTAACTATGGGATTTGGTCTATATAGACATAAGTCTTTTAAAAAAAATTTTTTTGGTATATTTTCATACCAATCTGAAAAAAAATTCACTCTACGTTTAAAAAATTTAATATTTTTTTGAGTACATAAACCAATAGTATCTTCTTTTATAAAAATATGAAAGTTAATTTCCTACAAGACAAAAACATTTATTGTGGTTACTATTCATTGTATATGTTTGTAAAAATCGTAATTATTCAAACAAAAAATATATTCTTATGTTTTATGCATGCTTAATTCTATGTTTATTAAACTATAAATGAAAAAATGTATTGTTGTTTTTAAGTGCTACATACAGTGCAATGTGAAGGTTGTAATAAAGAATCTTTTGTGGGATTTCGATATAAATGTCAAAGGTGTTATAATTATCAATTATGCCAAGACTGCTTCTGGCGTTGCAGAGTGTCTGGTAATCACACTAATCAACATGAAATGAAAGAGTATACCAGTTATGTAAGTATCTTGCTTTTTATAAAGTATATACAATTTAGTTAATTAAATGAAAAATAATTTGAGCTTGTATAAATTTTTTACTTCAAAATGAGGCTATGCTTTTGTCTCTTTCTTTCTAATTGGAAAATCTAATATTTTTCTCTTAGCAAACAACTTTAAAGTCAAAATTATATTAAGATGTTATTGCCAATAAACATAGTTTTAAAAATTATTTAAGGTCATTATTATTTTTGTATACTGTATTTGAGTCATTTTAATTAGGTTTTGAAAGCAGTTTGAGCCAATATCAAAATATAATAGTAAGGGATAAAAAATGTTTTTCTTTTCTCTAAGACAATCTGCTTTGAATTAATGTGTTTAAAATGAGGCTTTACTAATCTTTTTTATTTAATTTTGTTTAGCTATCCTACTCTACTTTAATGAACTATCAATAAATTCTAAATTTACAGATTATAAAAAAAAGTTATTCAAACTGGAAGCAATATTTTCCCAACCTACAAACTACATTTCATACCGAAAAAATGCTTCTAATATGCACTGTAATATTGAAAAATACTCTAAAATTTTTTTTAGTTTTATAAGTTAATAATTTTATAAGTAGTACATTTTCAGATTCATTTTCTAATTTTATTGATTTTTTTTTGCTTAAGGCATACATTAAGTAACTTTATAGATTATAAATTGTTGTTAGACAATTTGTTGCATTCAGTTTAAGTTTTTTTTTTTTCAATTTATATTTCATATAAAAAATGCAGGTTGCTCTTTAACAATTTTTTTTTGAAATAGGGAAGATGAATGCAAAATTGTATTGAATATCTTTATAATATTTTTATGAAATTGTTTATAATTCATTTAAATGTGATAGTGCAAAACATTTAATTTAATTGAGGGTTTTGATAAAACTGCTATAGACATTGTAAAATGAAATATCTATTTTTTATAAATTGTTTGAAATTGAAAAATAAATTTGTTCTTTTATCATTGCATCGAAAATTTCTTATAGTTGCCAATTTTTCCACAGAAAACTCCAAGTAAACAACTTGGACATTCCCTTAAAAAATCAGTTCTTTGCATTCCTGACAAGCCCACAAATATGGAATCATATCATCAAGATGAATTTGCACGAAATACTAAAGCTCATCAAGCACTGTAATTTCTCAACTTTTTCTTCTTTCTTTTCAACTACTATTTCATGTACATCTTGATTGAGAAAATACAGGAACTTATTTTTAATACATTTTTAGCGTAAAAATTTTCAAATTATAAATTATATAATCTTAGAATTAAATCATAAGTTTTATAAAATTCAGGATTTGAGAAACTTAGACTTTACATGCATAAAACCGGTTTTTCTATCAATATAGTTATACTACCATTTTTGTATTTACCTATGTTTTTAGTTTAATAAAAGAAAGTTTAAATGAAATTAATTTGAGAGGAAAAATAAAAGTATATTATAGATCTTTCTAACATAAACATTGAAATTTGTATTTTGTTATATAGATTATTTCACTTATTTTTAAACTTGTCAACTAAATATGCCAATATTAGTATAGAACAGATCTATTTAAAAATGCTTTAAAATTTTTTTGTTATAAATACATAAAAACACAAAATATGCACTTAAGTGTTTATTATTTACAGAAAAAGTTGAAATTTTCTGTAGCATTAGAAGTAGTGACAAATAAATTAATCAATTTTGGTGTGTTTAGCTTTCGAAATTTAAACCTCTTAGCAAACTAGTAACAAACAAATCAATCAGTTTTGGTTTGTTTAGCTTTTGAAATTTAAACTCTTAGCAAATAACGTAAAAAGTTAATAGTTTTTACTTAGTTATAGAAATTTCTTAGCTGCAAATTTTATTGTTTACACCCACTAAGAGTGGTTTTATAGAGAATTGTGATTTATAGAATTCCAATATATAAATCTTCATCTGTATTACATTGTGCCACCTTTGTAATATGCTGAATTTGTTTAGTGAAATGTTGTTTTTTAAAATACAGATAAACGAAAGTAGCAATAATGGATAAGTTTTTTAACAGTAGATTTTTAAATACTCATTATCCTTACTTTTATATTATTAGATCAGCCCCACCTGCCAATGCTTACAATAGCACAATGGATGCTTTTAACACCAGTTATCAAACAAAAAGTGCCCTCAAAAGGTAATTATCGCAAAATACAATTAGAATAATAATAATAATGATATAACATTAAACTTTTTCTTTCTCTAGTTCTCATGGAAAATCGAACTATGACCATTACGCTAGAGAAGATGAACACATGTTGATTTCAAATTATAGTAATCGATTGTATGCTAACAGAAGGGTATGAAACATTTTTTATTTTTTTAAGCCGTAAATTTAGTTTTAAAATGATAGTTTTTGCATCTTAGGAGTATTTAGTATTAAATATGTGGCTTTTATTTAATTACAATTATTTATATGTATGTATATATATTTTAATATCAAAAGAAAAATATATTATAATTTGCATGAAGTAAAATAACAAAATTTACTTGAAAATAATATTTTGTTTTACAAAGAGCTGGATTAATTACTTATTTATATTTAATTTTAGAATCCAAAATAACAGTTTCCATTTATTTCTGTTAAAAATACATAATTTTGTTCTTATGCATAAGTTCAATTAAAAGATTGAGCTCAGATTAAGATAATGCACATTCATAAAATTACAGAAATCTTACTGTTTGCGGCATGTTTTCTTACTGTAAAAACAGAATAGTTTGTCAATGTTATTCAATGGAGAAACAATTTTGACCTTATAAAATATTAATTGCAATGGCAAATCAATTACATTCAGTGAAATTTATTTAAAAAAAATTTAGGTACATTATTGAGTTATTGGTGATGGTCCAGGACCCATCCTTAATGATGATCTGAAGACAATACCAGTGCATGAGCACAATTCACTACTACAATTTAGTTTAGAGGGCAGATCGTGCCAGTTATTCCTTGATCTCCATATTATACTCAGTAACTTTTTTAGGCTCAGTGGCCCTCCAGTACTTGAGCAGAGAAAGTGCAGTCCAATGAGAAACCAAGAGAAAAATAATAAATCCACCACACTGACTTAACAGTATTTACTATATTTATATTATTGAACTATTTTTAACTTTTTTGGCGAGCAATTTTTTGTTTTTAATATTAAAAAAATATGTTAATTAGTTTTAGTACCTACTTTCTTTATGAATATTTAAACCTGTTTATAAGTTTAAATATAACTTAACTGTATTAACTAATTGTTATTTAAACAAGATTGTTACTAATTGTTATTAAAACAAGAAAAAAAAATGTTTTTCTTTCAAGTTTAATTTTTTCTGGTTTCAAGTCGTTTTCTAGGTCATCAGCATAATTTTAAATACTTACATCCTGGTCTTATAATTTTAAAAATATTTTTGTTATATTTATAGGGCTTTATCTATTACACTTTTATAAGTTCTAACAAAAGAACTGTAAAATCAGTTTCTGCAGTATTTGTGAATTAAAAGAATATTTTTTTTAGGGACGTTATGCATCCGAACTCAATTTGCCTTCAGACACTGCAAGGCAGAGAGAACTCATTTCCAAACTAGAAGCAAAGAATAGGTAAATAAAAATACATATTGATTGGATTTCTAAATTCTTAGTGTGCTTGTTAGTTTACTCAATTAAAGTGTTATAATAAAATTATTAAAATTTTTTTATTGGTATAATAATAAGTACTTCACAATAAAAGTTAGTTTAATTTGATTCTTAATTTGTGTTTGCATGCAATATATTTCTGTTTACATAAATAAAATTGCTATTTTTATTGTTTTATAATAACATTTATCAGAAAATATGCTACACTTTAAAAAGAATAATTTAACTTTTCACTGCAATTCTTTAAAGGAAAAAAAAAAAACTAATAATTTTTTTAGCCAATACTTTTTCTAGAAGAGTTAAAATTAAGTAAAAAAAAATTTTGTTAAGTAATATTAAAATAACATATAAGAATGATTATGTTAAGTTATGTAATTTACTGTATTCAACTCAATTAAACGTAATTTCGTTTTTTTTTTTTAATTATGAAAATTTTTTCTCTTAATTTTTTTTTATCAGAAAAAGAAATACATTTACTTGATAATTGTGTTCATGCATGTTGCTTAAAGAGCGTTAGTTATGTTAATTCTGATGCTTTTAGACAGTGGACCTGACAGAGTGTTTATTACAAGAAAATCGTTAACTAATTACTGACTAAAGGCTTTCATATCTAGTGACATTGAAAAAGTATCAATATTTCTTTTGGATACTATGAACTGGGACCAATATTTTAATTTGATAATGTTGAAAAAATTATTAATTTATTCCCATGATTTATATTTCAATTACACTTAATACTTCTGTTTTATTTAACAATTCAACAACTTATATGGCAAATTGAACTTAAAATAATATTAGAAAATAATAAAAACATATACCTATAGAAAATAAATATTTTTATTTTGCTTTTACCCCATTCCTAAGGTAAATATATTTGCTAAGTAAATTTTCTTCAGATTAAAAGCTAAAATTCTGACTTAGTCAAACTATAATAAAATAAAACTTATTTATGAAATATGTCTTTTTGAACAATTGCTTTTGCCAACTACAGTTATTTATATATTATTCACAATGGCTCACACCAATATCTATAATTATGTTAATAAACTAATAACAATAATAATTTAAAACTATAATTTCTAACAGTAAAGCAAAACATAAATCAAAATTTAGTTTTGATACAACTCTAAGTATCAATAAATTGTTTCCATATTATTGATTTTTTTTCTTTATACTATGTCACTATTAATAATTTCATACTTTTTTAATATAAAACTATTATCCAAGTTATTAAGAATTGTAGTTTGATTTGTTAGTGCTCCAGTTACTACAAAGTATAACCTTTTGAATAACAATTGCTTTTCACAATTGTAAAGCTTATTTTCATTTTAACAGAGAAATTATGAGAGAAATAATACGATTAAGAAAACAACAAGAAGAAGAAGATGAAGCTTTAAGATCTGATAGGAAACCAACACTTTTAACAGAATTACGAGCCCTTCGAATGAGAAAGCACGACTTAGAACGGCATTTATCGAGTTTGCAAGAAAGTAGAAGAGATCTGGTCTTGCAACTAGAAGTGCTGATGAGAATGTTAAAGGTAAGGGACCTGTTTTTAAAAAATGAACTAAAATTTTTTTCTCCAAAGAAGATGCTAATATTTTTGAATATTAGCTATTTTCCTTTCTAGACTTTGACTTGACTGGGCACTGTTAGTCTACTTAACAGGAAGAGAAATCTCCAGTTGTGGTATTTTTATACTAGCTTATATTACCAAACATTTTGGTCTAGTTTGTAAGCATATAGATCTCTTATTGAGATGCTTTTGCACTAGGTTATTCGACTGGACACACTATGTGTGTAGCACTGCATTGATAAACTGTGGGCCTAACAAATCAGACTACGCTAATCACAATCATTTGATTTGTAATGACACATCACTATACATACTTTTGCACTTTACCAATCTTATATTGTAATTTATATTTGACCAATTTAGAAACCACCCATCATGATTTGTATTTAGCCAAGTTTTGAATCTCAGACAATTTGTATAATTACAACTGCGGAAAACCATGATACGAGTAAAAAAAAATTGAATAAATTCGCTAATATATTTCTTAGCTATATTAAGATTTAAATTGGGAAGAGTTTTCAGATAATAGGGGATTCCGTTGTATTCAAGCAGCTTTAGTTCAATTGGTATTGTGGCGTAACTACCACTACGATTATTAAACATCAATTCACTGGTATTTAAGACATGCTCACTTGATTCAATCACGAGGTACCTTTTGATAGATGAAGGTTGGCATTGTCGATAACTCCGCCCCCACATTGGTGACCCGGACATGATTTGAACACGCAGTATCGCCACTTCGATCTGGTAACGCCTACTTTGATGGAAGGTCCACATCGAACAATTGACTTGCTACTTGTGACTGCGACATTATCCACCTCCTCACGCTGTTGCTACTCAGTCTCGTCTCGATTAAACACAACCTCTGCCTGCATACACTCGACTGCTAATGGCAACACCGGAGCGACTACGACTGTGAAGTTAATACACCCCTCACATTCAGCACTCAAAAACCCGGTGACCTTAAATCCAGCTCTCCCGGTCTTTCACAAATACAGCAACTAGTGGTATCTGTTCATCGAATTCTATCCCCGATAAAACTCTGGTGGGGGAGTATTGTGGCGTAACTACCACTACGATTATTAAACATCAATTCACTGGTATATAAGACATGCTAACTTGATTCAATTACGAGGTACCTTTTGAAAGATGAAGGTTGGCATTGTCGATAACTCTGCTCCCACAGTATCAGCTTGTCTGGGAAATAAAGGTAGCTTGCACAAATTACTATTCATATTGCCACCGTCATGACATTGAGGCTTTAACCTCCATAATTCTTCTGGTCCACTTTGGGCTGCTGTAGGTGTAAATTAATGTAATCAACTACTTTACTTTAATGTAATCAATGTAAACTTCACTGTGTCATTAAAAACAAATTAAGAACCCTTGTAAAAATAAATTTAAGATCTTAAGCTTGTGATAGGTAACTTTTAGTTCAATAAATATAATCATTATTGTTGCAGGACCATTCTCCCTTATCTTCACCCAATAGTTCACCGCTTTATCCTTTATCTGTATCACCTATTCCTTTGTACCCGTTGTCTTCAATGAGTGCTCCAGCAACTCCTGGAAGTGGGTGCCCATATACTGATCCATTAATTGGACTTGGAGGTGATGTGCGATTAGCTTTTGGACAAGCTGCTAGTACTAGAAGTCTACAAAATGACCTACTTGTTGCTGCAGATTCAGTTACAAATGCTATGTCATCACTTGTGAAGCAACTTAACATTGGTGAATAATCTGAAGATTTTTTAAATTTAAAATGTTATTATAACTGTTTCAGAAAATAATTTATCTTTTATGTACAGATAATTTTGATTATAGTCTTTTTTAATCGGTCAATAAACTGGTTTATTCACAGATAGGCAAATGAAAGAATCAATTTGGGGGAATTCTCAAATAATGGTAAAAAAAAAAAAAAAATCTGGTTTACTATGGAAAAAAAAAACTCTCCAAAAGTTAATTATTGAGTTTTTTTTAAAAAATCTCTATAGGCGTCTTCCAAATAAATTAGTATCAGTATTAAAATTATTTAAATAAAATATTTAAGCCAAAAATTTCAATTTTATACAAAAATAGCTTACTTAAAATATTTATGAAGAATGAGGAAAAGAACTGCCTCTCGTCCCTTCTTCCAGTGCCACAACTTCCCCCGCTCCATCACCATTCCTTTTTTTAATCAAAAGAAACGATTTTCGTTTGTTGCTAGTAGAATTAACTTCATAGCCCAGCCGGGGCTTATGTTTGTGAAAACGGGGCAGACGGCCCATATTCTTGCTTATGATGACAGGGCAGGCGGCCCATATTTTTCTACTTTCATAAACATTTCATCATATATGTAAATTCATTTTATTATTAAATATTTCAATCATATAAAAAACTGTTCATTCCTCGAAAACCCCACATTTAACATAGTGAAAAATATATCAAAAATGTTACTTGGTACTGTATTGCTGAAAGTACAATTAATTAATTAAATATAATTTCTTTTAATCATAAATATTTAACATTTTTGAATAATAAAATTAATGTACTTGTGAGTCAAATATATTCGGGAAAGTTCTATGCATAAGTTTAATTTCTTAATTAATGCCCTATGAATGAAGTTATTTCTTAAATTACTTTAAGTGGTTTAATGGTATTTGTATTATTTAAAGTGTTCAAAAATTTATGTATTTAATTATTAAAAAATTAAATTACAATATACTTTTATGTTGATAAAGTTTATGTAAATGGAGAGATTTGAAAAAAAAAAGTTAATTATGAAACAATAAAAATTTCATACAGGTAACATAAATTTCTGCAAATTTTTTATTGTTAATATTTTAAAAACACACGAGTCTATCGACAAAATTTTTATTTTTCATTTTTTTTATTATCATTCAAATAGTCACAATTTTCATTTTTCAATTCATCTTTTGGTAAAAAAGTTGAATTTCCTTTGCATACACAATGAACAATCTACCAATTAGTTTAAGTATCATGATTTGATTGTTGAGTTTACTTAAAAATTGATATTTTTAGGGTGCGATGATGATGAATTAGACTATAGCGTCAGAAATCCATTCATTGATGGTAAGTAACTTAACTCCTATATGAAATAAATTATCTTAATTGTTAGGATCTATTAACATTTGTTGGATAGAAAATTTTATTAATATTTTTGTCACATAATTAATCAAAATATTGGATCTAATCAATGTTAAGGACGCAATACATCTGTGAAACTCATTTATTGAAGCCTGATTTAATGAGGAAATTTATAACAAATGCTGGAATGTTGAAAAGCATATAAAACATCCTGTCATGAACATAATTTGCATTTATATAAGGATTTTTCCAAAACTTGAAAATTATTTCATTAAGATTGTCAAAAAAAAAGGGGGGGGGGGCTGTGAAAAATTTCATTCTCTTCAAGAAGATTTAAAGCACCCTTTTAGTTTGATTATTGTATGTTAATGAACATGAAAGGAACAATATGAAGTTCCTCACATGTCTTCAATGAATCACACAGTTGTAATAAGCAGATTGCTGCTATGAAAATCATTGAATAGATATCTGTTTTTTTAACAAATATTTGTAAAATGATTACATTGACGGGAATGAAACTATTAAATTACTATCACTGAACACATGTGGAGTTTGCCAAGAAATTGAACAATTTTCATTGATGTCCGAATGAAATTTTTTAATTACTGTTACTGAACACAGTGTGGAGTTGGCCAAGAATTGAAAAATTTTCTAGAGTCAATAGGCATTTGTGATAATGTATTTCCTGCCATGTGTATTGTGTGTCAGTCAACTTCCAAGGTGTGATAAAAAAAGCTATTTTAACTTTAAATAAAAAATCATAAAAAGCTGTTTATAAACATTTTCTAGTTCAAATTTTTTTATAAATTATAGTTTCAAATATTGTCTGACTTGGGTTTATTAAGAACACTGAATTAGTGAGTGTATTGTCTGTCTCTTAGTTCTCATGTCTCTCTTAGTCTGTCTAAAATGAGGTTGACTAAATTATTTTTTCCCTCACAAATTTTGTTTTAATATTTAAAGTAAGAAATCAAAAAGCATGCTTTGCAACACCCTTCACAAACTTTTGTTGCAATTCTCTAAAGCTTTATCTATTTAAGTATAATTTCCTTGTACCAAATTAATCAAAATCTTCTGGCATACAATGTATCCAATGTAAGTAATATTAAAAGAATAATTGTAAAAATAATAATTTATAATATAAATTGTGTTTTTTAACTTGTATGTTTGGATTTAAAATTAGTTAAATCTAGAAAATTATTAAGGATCTTGGACAATTATAAAATATAATACATTGAAATTAATAAACTTGTTCTACAATTATTTTAGGTATGGAATCTGATATTAATGGTGCCTATGAAAATGACACATGGCCTGGTGCAGTTAATGGAATAGACTACCAAATTGGATATCCTAATTCCTATTTATTGGATTCTACTGTAAGTTATTTGAAAATATTAGATAAAAGCCTTACTTCCATGTAACTTCCTAATTCAGTAGGTTATGAGCATGATCACATTAATCCCTATCAGAGCCATTTTTCTGTGAAGGATTATTAAAGATACGTTAAAATTAATAGATTCAATAATTCTTTCTAAGCATCTTAAAATAAATTTTAAAAAATTCGTAAAATGAATTTAGCTTTGCCTTCAAAGGGAACAACCTCAACTTTTCAAGTTAAAGCTTCATATCTGATTTTCTGCCTTGTTATAACATTATGGAGCTAAAATATTCATTTACTAGAGATATAATAGTATATATATCTATTAATGATTTAATAATCTATTAATGATAATTTTAACCATATTTAAATACATTTTTGCAATGCATTTCCTTATAAAACATAGTTAGCATAATTATTTTTTGACATAGCATAATTAGCATATAGATTTAGCATATTTATATTGTTTGACAAAAGTATAATGTGTTTCAATTTTTAAACAGTTGAATTTGGTGTTATACTTATAGAACATTAAAATGATTTATAGGACATAGTCCTTTTTCACTTCAGAGTCGACTTGGTCAGTGATGGAGCATTTATAATGAAAGGTGGCAGATGTACTTAGTGAATAAAAAATTAGACAGCTGAAGACAGTTATTGAACTAAAATTACAATAATTTTTTTTGTTCGATATCTCTAGTTAGAATACGATTACATTAAAGTTTATTATTATTTTTAACTCTTTTAACGAAGATTTTTTTTTTAAATAAGAAAAAATAGTTGACACCAAATATGTTAATAAGATTCAAAATCAAATGAAATTAGAATGTAAAAAAAAAGTCTCCTATTTTTTGGAAATACAACAATTCATTAGTTCTTATACTGTTAGCATTATTTAAAAGATTGAACATTTATCTAAATTGCCACTCTTTACCCAGTGTCCATGTCATACTAGTTCCGCATTATGTATTCAAGCCTCATTTTTCACCTTTTCCTTGTAACAGAAGCATTTATAATTGGAGTAATTTGATATTATGTCTGCTGGGACAATAAATTCAGACAGATTATAAAAAACACTGATATAACTCAGATGGGAATTTCAAACACAAAAAAGAATGCAAGAGTGTAAGTAGTCTCCATGATAATGCACCCTATAATCTGAACTTGGCACCCAGTGGCCACCACCTGAAAGTTGAATTTTTAACACCTTTTTAAGGATATGATATGGCATTGATATCGGAAAATGGCCTCTATTTACAAAGTGCATAGACTAAAGAGGAGAGAATTAGGTAAAACAATAAATGTTTAACCTTTAAATTACTGTATATATGTATATTTTAAAAAAAAAAAAAAAAAAAGGATTTTTGTTTTTAATGATATTGAAACATTGAAAGAAAGGAAACCCTGGTTTTGAGATTATCTTTCTAGTTTTTGTGTAGATGTTATTCTTATTTATCTTGATGGCTGTGTTTCACACTACATTTTGGAAGAATAAGCAAGAGGGATTTGAGATGGGTGATATGTATCAATATGACCCCCTAAATGTAGTAACACCATTTTAATGCCTTAAAAAAGCTGTATTACTGAAAATTAAAGAAAACAAACAGATTACATATCAAAATGCTTGCCACCTTGTATACGTTGCAATTATATTTATTATGTATTATATAGGATATATACGAAGATGAGAGTTCATTGCCTATGAATGGTACTTATCCTTCTCATCCTGATGGTATAGAATGGGAAGATGACACAACTAGATGGGTCAATCGATGAATTCCATTAGTCAATATTAAAAACAAATATGCAATTAAACCAGAAAAAATTAATTATACTGAATGTGTTAAGGCTTGTTTCAAATATAAGGACATTCCCAAGATTGTTGGTTGCTTATGAATTTGTTGCTCTATGAACTGGTTGTGTGGTATTTATTGTGCCAAATGTCAATTGAATTAGCATATTTAAAAATACTGATTATTTTTATAACTTACAATAAATGCTTTTATTAGCATAGTTGTTACTTAAATATTTAATGTTTCAAATGTTTTTTATTTTAGTTGCAATCCTGCCATAGAAAATAATTTGTTAATTGTGACCTCAACTTATGAATTTATTTTGATATAGCTGGTCCTGTATGAATGTATGCACTTCAAGAAGGATGATTATAATCTAAAAAATTACAACTTATACGAAACCACTACTTTAGTTGATTGAACACATATTAAGAGAAAATAAACATAATTTTGACCATCTTCATATGCCTCAGTAATTTGCTTAGTAAATCTTATCCCTGAAAAAATTTCAAATTAGAATGAAAGCTTATAATATTGGATTGTTCATAAGTTGAGGTTTCAGTGCTAAAATGATTACTATTGTTGTTGTAGATATCATTTCTTATCTATTTAAATGTATAAATTAAATTTTACTACAGTTGTAAAATAAATTAATATTTATAATACATATAAAATGTTGCTAAATAATAATTTTACAATGAATTAGACTCATAAAGGAAATATATACACTGTGCATTTAATGTTGATATATTCTTTAATTTGTTGATTTAATGCCATTAAAAACACAAAAGTTAGACATGCACTTATATACTGCCTATACATTTTAAAAGGTCCTTACTGTTAGATATAAATAGATAGACGAAATATAAGGCTGTTGCAATTGAAATTAAAGTATAAAAAAACTTTTTAATAAAGAAATGTATATAGTTCTTTCCGTCTAATAAAAGCATTGAAATATGTAAATTATTTTCATGTTAAAATATGTTAATAATATAGCTTAATGTTACTGCAGTGTTAATTTTATTTAGGTTGTAAGTAAGATTATGAACATTAAAAGAGCTAATGAATTTTAAGGTTTAAATAGGAGTGTAAAATTAAGATACTATCCTCATACAACCAGCAAAGTTTGTATATAGTTAGTGCAGTCTGATAACAAAATTTTAGCAAGCAGTAATAGAATATTTATATTATAATCATTTACTTTTATATTTCTTATTTGATTTTAAGAACTTCTTTCTCTCCATAATAACCTAGTTTTGTTTAAACTATCAGGGGTGATAGTGAGCCCAAGTCAAAATTCCGGAAAACTTTTTGAGTAAAAAGAAAGTTTAAATTGAAAAAAATTTAAACAAGGTTTTTCCTTTTTCTCAATATTTCTTAGTTTACTTAAATTATATTTAAAATTTTACCTGGAGAAGTAATTGAAATTTACAAATATGTCTTTCTTTCTTGAGTTTATGATTACTATTTACTGATAAAAAATGAATATTAATCTTAAATATAAGCTTATAAAGTAGCTCTCCTTATAAACAAATAAAATAAACGGTATTTTTAAGTTCCAACTTTGAAAATTTGATTTCCGAAAACTTTTGTGATATCAATGATTTTTTGAAACATCTAAACCTTCGATCTCCGGAAACTTCCGGATAACGGTTAGCGAAATATCCGGAAATCCGGAGCACAATCAGCCCTGAACTTTGTCTTACAAATAAAACATGAAATAGATATAAAATTTGAACATTTGTATTAAATTTGCATAGCAAGCAAATGTAACTAAACTAATTTTTTTTTTTTTGAGGATGAATTGTAGAAAAATACACTAAAATTAATATGAATAGAGAGTACTAAAAACTAGTTCTTTAAAATCACTATTTGGCATTTCTTTCTTTAACTATTTTATATCCATCAAGCTTCGATTAATCACTCAGAAGCTGTTCAGTTATCAAGAAAAACAATACTATAGTCAATAATGTGAATAAAAAATCTATCGTCATAAATTTAGTAGCAAGCCCAAAAAATGATCAAGTTATGCCACTAACATGGAGACTAAAAGCATGCTTATCTTTAAAGTTTTTTTTAATACAAAATTAAAATAGATATTGTATGGTATACAGCTTTTCATTGATAGTACAGCCTAAATTTATATTTAGTTCATGTTCACGAAAATTCCAATTTACAAATAATTAGTACCCATATTACTCTATACACTATCAGTAGAAATAGATTAGAATAATCTTTTATAAAAAAGTACTTCTGTTAAAATATTTTTTGAAATTCTACTTATCAATATAATATAATATTTTGTTTGAATTGATTTTGGTTTACTTTTCACTTTATTTAGCTATGAATGTATTTTTAAGAAAAGCTATACTTGTAAATGTGCTTTATTCAGCATATCAATGTTTGTATAAAAGAGCTTCTGTTTTAGTAATTTTTAAAAATTGCATAATTTTATATTTCAATTAAAAACTGTTTTTATAAGTCAAACTCATCAATTTAAGTGAAACTGTTTTGTAAAATCTTTTTATACTTTTGTGAATATGTAAAATAAAAGAAATTGACTTTTCTCAATTAGTTTGTGCTGTTTAGTAAAGTATAAATAGTATTCCTTATTAAATAATGATATATCTCTGTAAAATTATTCATAATAAAGAAGTTTTTACGTTAAGAAATTTGTTTCAATCAAAATAGTGTATGAATTATTAGATCATTATGAAAAATATACTAATCAATATGTATTAACACTAGAAAGAAAAATTTCCTCTTCTCTTGCAAAATTTCATTTCAATTACCGTGAGAAATTTCTACAAATACATTCACAGGAAATTATAGGATTTATCAAGATTCATATTTGGGTATTCCAAATGTTTGAAAAGAGACAAATCTACCCACCTCCCTAATTGTAATTCACAAAATATAACTATTTTTATCTATGAAATAAATATTTTCCACAAATTTAAAATATAAAAGTAGTAATCACATAAATTGTATACATTAATCACCTTGTGTGCAGTGTTTTCAATGTTGTATTTGAGATCGAAATTGCCCTTACTTAATCTTTACTATTAAGCATGTTTTACAGTGCAGAAAATAAATCAGACCCCAAATAACTTTTAATGTAATAATCAGATTTTCATGAAGTAGTGCGATGTATTCTTTATAGTTTTATAAGCACATATTAAATCTGCAGAGTAGATGATAATTCTACCTTAGATATATTTTTATATTATGGAACATTTTGGTAGTTACTAATCTGGTCAAAATGTTAACCCTCCAATCACATTTTTCAAAAATAAAAATTAAGAGTTAGATTGATATATATGTATGCAAGGCTATAGTAAAAAGAAACAAGCTCTATTTTTAAAAAAAAAAAAAACTTTGTATAAAAAAGTTAATATTTTGAAGGTTAATGTATAGTAAAATGTTACATGAAAAGCATCAATATAAAAATAAAATGAACAATTTATTAACAATATTTACAAATTGTTGATTCTACTTTTGTTTCCTTTTTAAAACTTCAGCAGCTGTTTGATTACCTACATAAAAAAAGCAAATATGATCATATATACACATAGTAGAGTCTCAACAATTCAAGCCCCGGTTATTCAAGTTTCCCATAAATCAGCAAAAAATAAAAAAGTTAGTCTTTCCCCTAAATAATGGCCAACACATACACAACATGTCAAACAATTACTATGATCGATTTTATGGACAGGATAGATCAAAAGTCTTAAAATTTCGTTGGATTATGAGTTTTCGATTCGCTGATGCCGGCAAAACAATGGTATTGATATATAATGTGATACTAAAGTTTTTTTTGCGGAAATATCACACGCCCTGCTCCTAGTTTTTAGACTCAGAAGAATGATACGAAAAAACTCGGAATTCTGGTGTACACCCAAAGTTACTACAAAGTTACATCTATTATTTGATTTAAAGTCTAAAATCTGATTACTACAGTAAAAATCTTAAGATAAAGTAAAAAAACAAGGAAGCAAGGATTTTTTCTTAGTTTAGCTTAATAAAATGAGAGATTTGAAATTGACCAAAACTTGATTAAATAACATTTGAAATCCTCTAATTGAGACAGGTAATTTTAATTAGTAGTTATCTATATAAATTAACTATGCCTTATATATATCTTTACAGGGTGACCTACATACACCCCTTTGGTTTTGGACATAAAAGCTGGATTAGCTACATAGCTTACTATTTAAGCATGGTCCAAAATATTGTTCAAAGATGTGGAAAGCTGGATAAATTACAATTGTCTGCATAATTGGTGACCAGTCACATAATTTTTATAAAAAAAAAAGATGTCTTAAATAAAAGATGTTATAAAAAAAAAGATGCTCACCAAATAGACCAACTCATTTTTAATATATTTTACCCAGGCAAATCACCTTTTTTTAATAGTAAGTTGCTCATTATGGGCCAAAACTTTGTCAAATAGTATTAAACATTATGAAAGCTGCTCGCTGAATATGCATATAAAGTAACTTAGCTAAAATATAAACTTTAATAATTGAAAATCTGTCATTAAAATAAAGTGCATTGTTCTTTAAAAATGAGTTTCTTTTCTTTTGCTTCATTTTGTTTTTAGGACATGCACAACCTGTCTGCACAATTTTAAAAAACTTAAATTAAATTTTAGGGATGGTTTGGTTAATCAGATTTTTTGTGTGAAAACTCTGTAAATAGATTTCTAAAAAAATCTTAAATCCATTGATGGAACCACACTTAAAATAGTAAAATTTATACTTAAAAAAAATTATAAAAACTATTGTTTTTAGATTAAAGAATTATATGTTATTTCTCCAAGGACATGATGTGGCACGTTTTTTGGCAGCTCAAGGCCCAAGAGCCAACTCAGCTCTTATGTTTCACAGATAGAGATAAATAAAACAGTAAATTAAGAGTACAATACAATAAGACAATAACTAGACATTAAGAGACAATAACTGAAAGAGATCATACCGGAAAAATTTCTAAGATAACCTTTGATATTCTGTTGGAGAGCAGCTTTTAATTGTTTTTTCAGCGATTTCAGTTTGTGAAATTCTTTTGAATGTGAGCCTAAGTCATTTAATCTATTACAAAAAGTTAAGGCAAAGACAATTTTTTAAAATTAAAAATAGCAAATCAAATCTTAGACAAGACCAATTTCAAACATATAGATTTAAAATAATTTTATCAATCCAACAAACATATCTTTAATTAGCTTCTCCGGAAGTTTCAGAAATATTACGATAACAAAAGAGAATGTAGATTTTAATTTCTGCTTGATGTATTCAATGTATACTTGAAATGAAAATAAGTGAAAATATTAAAGTAAATCGTTAAAAGTTTTAAAATGAATTCATTCAGGTAATAATAAAAAATAATGAATGATATCATAAAGTTTGCCAAAAATATTCTGATAACTTATAAAGGATACAAATTTTCTTCATCAATATCTACATCCATTTCTTTAGCTGCATTTTCAAACCAACGATTTTGAGCCATCAATCTCTTCAGTCTATGTTCTAGTTTTTCAACTGTTCTGGCTAAACCTACCCTTTCTTTGACTCTTTTAAAAATTCTATCCTCAATTGGAAAAGTTGCTAATGCGTGATCTAATTATGAAAAGAATATGTTTTAGCAATATGAAAGATGATATGGTCGAAGAGAATGGGGCATGGCATTTCAGGATACATTAGCAACATTTTGAGGTTCAATTAATTTGTCTGTTAAAGCTTCTAACAGAAAAAAAGGAACAAATTTCCCCAACAATTGTTGCTATGATTAATAGTTTAAATCACAATATTTTTGTATTATTTTTCCAATGTAAAATTGCTGAAGAATGTATCCAAAATAAAGTTTGTTACACATAGAAAGCTTTAAACCAGGCTTTTCTTTACAGAGCTCATTCTAGGCAGAAAAAAGGGCAGGGTGCAAAAGTTTAAAAAAAGGGAATTATTATTCTAAAAAGGCAATAATTTCTTTCCATGGGCTTTATACATTCTATTAAAAAACATTGTCAATTAGTAAAAGAAAAAATAACTGTCTTTACTTTACAAAAAATACCAAAGCAATAATATTATTTGAAAAATTTTATTAATAAATTAAAATATAAATGAAGTTAATGAGTTAATTAGCTTATTAATTTATTTAATATGCATGTATATATTAATAAAGTAACAAATGTGTGCTTATAGTAATGACTTAATAATTAAAAGAATGCTTTTCAGTTCTTAATTTTATCATAGGTGCTTTAAGTAGTATAACAATATAATAAAATGCAGCATTAAATAACATACATTAAATAAAATAATAATAATTCAAACGAGCTTATGTTTTCAACACCAAACAAATCAAGAAAAAAAAATTTCTTTTTAAAGATTAAATAAAAAAATAACATAAAAAATTCAATAAAGCATCTTACTCAGTTCTCCTACAATATAAACCAATTATTTAAGAAACTCAGTTCTCCTTCAATATTATATTAAACCAATTTAAGAAACTATCAAAACATGTATGAAATGATGGTCTATTTTTATTTCCACCATTTTTTAGGTAAGCCTGAAACTAAAATCTGCTTAAATTAACATATTTTGTAGTCACATTTTGTAATAATATTCAAAATTGAAAGGAAAAAAAAAATCGAAAATTTCATAATTTTTCTTCATCTGATTATATTAAATAAAAAATTATTTATGCAAGAAATAAGAATTTGAATTATTAAAGATATTTTCATAAAAAAACTGTTTTTAATACCATACAAATTAAAAAACATTTTTAAAGGTTATTTAAGGTACATACAAAATTCAATAAAGCGTGTGTTATAATTTATGCTTTTTATTTTAACTATATCGTAAGCATATTGTTAAAATAAAATAAAAAGTTCTTCAATAATTACATTTAACCAATTAAAAAAAAACTATCAGAACATAGATTTAATGATGATCTGCTCAAATGAACATATTTTAGTAATATTTTGTAGTGTAAAGTTAAAAAAAAAAAAAAAAATTATATTTTTTTATCTGGTTTTATTTATTGAAATTATTAAAAATATTTTTTATAAGAAAAACTAGGTTTGGTTATTTTTAAGAAAAATATTTGAATAACTAATTAAAAATATTAAAATAAATATCATTTATGAAAATAACCATCTCTTCCTCATTTCTTTACGGCAGCAACAAAATTACACTCATTATTCAACTTTAATATCATTAATCTATTAATATTTTCAAATTTTAGAGAATTTCTTTTATCTGTTAGAATTAATTTAAGTTGTGAAAACACTCTTTCAACTTCTGCATTAGAAACAGGTAAAATATTTGCTACTGTAACTAATTGGGTAATTAAAGGAAATCTACTGGAGCTATTTGTTTCATGCATTATTGAATTTAGTTTTTTGATACAAAGCACACTGTTTGGAATACTTGACATGGAAAAATAAAGATTTTTAAAGTCACTCCATTCTTCACACAACGATTCTTCATTAAAATCAAAATAATCAGCGAGTTCAATTATTTCTAAATTGCCATACAACTCTATTGAAATTTTGTCGCCAAATCTTGTTAAATTAAATATGCTAAAATGTGATACACTTGTTGATTTACCAATCTTTCTGATATGTTTTTAATTAGAATATCTAAAAACTCCTTTGCGTCTTTCTCAAAAGCACCATCGCTCGGTCCAATTGGTGCCATTATCTTGAGGAGTCGAGCACGTTCCTCCAACTTTTTGCAAAAAGTCCCACCGGGTTTCTTTTTAAGTCTCTCCAATTCAGCTAAAGTGTTTTGTATTTTTGGTTCTATCAATCCTATGTCTATGTTTTCTTGCTGTAAGCTTAAATTGAGATGTGTGACTGATGATAACACATCACATAGGAAGTGAATTGCTTTAAAAAAATCATAACTCTGAAATTGTTTCAGTAAACTGCTGGCAGTTGGCCCGGACAGCTGTTTTGAAGAGTCATTCACTGCAGCGTTTTCTAAATCAGCCAATATTGCTTCATAGTTCTTGCGAACTGAATTTACTGCTTCATTGTGGGATAACCATCTAGTGAAACCCACTCTTTTAATTGTTGTACCTCTATTCTCTACATTAAATACATTTTGAGCATTCTTCAAGCTAGTCGTTCTAGCTGAACTGCTTTTATAATACTTGTAAGTACTACTTAGAATTTCGTCCACTTTAACGAGCCTTTTAAGGCACTCAAAGCTATCCTTTGTTGCCAATGCCAATCTGTGGTTCATACAACTTACAGATATTATTTTGTTGTTCTCTTTTTTTAATTTTGTGACTACTTCCTCTTTTTTTCCTACCATAGCACTGGCTCCGTCACTTATGAATGTGGACATTTTATTTATGGAACCACAGCCATTGACAACTTCGGATAGGGCCGATAAAATTGTGTCTGCCTTTCGATTTGGTAGACTACAATCTCTTACAAAAGAGTGTTTTGCTTCTCCATCTTTCCTGTATTTGACTACTACACCCATATGTTTCTATTATTAATGTCAGATGTTCCATCTATAGCCACAGAAAAGAAAGGGCTACTGTTAATATCAGTTAGAATTTCTTCTTCCTGAACGCTGGGCATGCACTCTAACAGCTGTGTAACTGGTGTATACAGCACTTTTTGTTTTCTTTAATGGTTTTAAAAGTGTACAGTTCAGATCATCTATGCAAAAGTTTATGAAATGCTCAAAAAAAGTATTGTGTGGCAAGTTATACTTAGTTAAAAAATTAAGGCACTTCATCGGTGCAGTCACAACCTTAAAAGTTTTTGTGTCTTCATTTGTTGTCGAATCGATTAAATTATTGCTCTTAGCATCGGTTTCAGTGGCTATTGCCTCAAGATGTGCCAATCACTTTTCATGGCCTCTAATTTTATCTAAACGGATGCTTACACAACCCTTCTCCACCCATGGAGAGCTAGAATTTTTCTTGTTTCATGCATAGTTTACACAATAGAATTTTACCATCTGTTTTGCAATGTTGCAGCCATTGAAATTTTTGCAACCAAGTTTGATCATATACAGTTCTATGTTTACTTGATGCACTTGTTGTCTCCAAGTTGGGTTCCACATCAACAGTTTTTTTTTGGGTAGAATCAATTGAAGAAATTTCTTCACCTGCTTCATTAACTGGGCTGAAAGTATCACCAGGTAATGAAGAGCAGCCTGCTTCTTCAATATTTGGAGTCTCAACTTCCACACTACCAGATTTTGAAAGGCTACCTGCACCTTCAGCAATTTTTGGTGGATGTAGCATTGGATCCCCCCACCATGTTATTGCTCGAGTCCTACACAGTAAAATTATTCTTACTTAGCATAAGATATTAATTTTTTTTTAAATTGTAGACAACAAAGGTTGTAATTAAATCAATGCAGTACAGTAAAACGTTTCATACTCTCATCACTAATAAAGACGAAAGTTTAACTTATGTTCAGTTAAATTATGCCAATTTATGATGTTTTTATTAAATTGTTAATTTTATTTTGTTAATTAAGCTAATTTTAAATTGTATTATGTCTTGAAACTGGTTTTATTGCAATAGTACAAGGTAAGAGAAAAACAAGTTAATAAAAATCCCTATAATTAAATGACACCTCCTGACTTCACTTTTAAACTGCAAAACTATTTATAGTTTTTATTATGTTTTTACCAACTTTCGTGTCTTTGACGACGGAATTTCATAATCAAAATTTCGAAAATTTTTAGACTAGCTAGAGCACTTAAATCTTTATATAATCTCTCTTAATCTGATCATAAAAATATCAAATATTTCCAGATCACAACATTATCAATTTAATCAATTAATTTCTGACCCTTTTCAAATATCAAGAACACCTGCATTTCAGTTAAAACTCTGAAATAAATAATGATACAAGTTTAAATTGTTTTCTGGCTCTTACTCACAGAATTTAACACCAAATGAAATGTAGCATCAATAAAAATTTTAAACACTTTCTGACATACACAAGTAACAGAAAAAAAATTGGATTAAATAAAAATTTTAAAAATATTTGACGTCGTTGCCAAAGTATGTTCCTTTGTTGTTGTATGTTGGCAGTATGTTCCTTTTTTGCTCCTTTTATTGTCTCAAAAATCAACACTTTTCCAATTGGCCCCTTCCATCTTTAAGTATTTCAGAGAGGAGTGGGGGGGGGATTCCGTAAGATCTCAACCCCAACTTCCACCCCCTGCGGACAATTGTAAATCTTACGATTTTAAAAGTCCTTGAGTCTTTTCCTCCTCTCTCTTACACAGAAAGCAAGTCACACATTAAGAAAAAATTCCCCAATAAATTCCTAACTTTTGAACAAATTAAGATATCTTTTTCAAATTTGAACTCTTAATCAACTTTTGCATTTTAAAACGATTCCCAAAATTTAAAAAAAAAAAAAATTGATAATTATTGAGTTATAGCTGAATGAATTTTTATAGAGTTTATTTCCATCCCCTCTGCCTCCCACAGAGGGGATGGGGGTCTTTGAGGATGACCTTTCATGGGACCACTCTCCCACCCTTTCAACAGAATACTGCTTGAGAAAAACAGATTTATGTTCCTTTAGGGCAGTCGTCGGCAAACTTATTAGCCAAAGAGCCAAATATGAACATTACAACAATTTTTTAAAAAAATTGGGAGCCAAATCTGCTTGTTTAGTAAGCTTTTATTACACTAAATAAGTAGTACACTAAATAAAACTAAATTTCATACTTAATAAGTATTTATTAATGCGAACAATGTGCTTGCATCTCCTTGGAAAGTTTGAGTAAGTCAGGTTTGTATGTTGTTGTTTTTAATTTTAGGCATGATTCCCAGTTCTCATCAATAAGACGACTTCTCAGTTTACTCTTGATAATGTTCATGCTTGAAAAAGATTGTTATCATATATTTGTAGAACCGAAAAGGGAAAGAACAGCAAACGCGAGTTTCTTCAGCTGATCGAAAGAGTCAGGAATACTACTCCAAGCGTTGAAAATGAGCATGTCTTCCTTCTCCAGGTCATTCTAAGCAGACCACTTGTGTTGTGAACTAAGATCAAATTTTTTCTTCTCCAATATTTCCAATTCAACACAAAGACGTCCGAATTTAGAGCCCCATATCTTCTTGTTTTTTAAATCCAGCAATTGCATTTCAGTTTTTTAAGTTTTTTTTAAATGAAAATATTATTGCGCCTTCCGTGGATATTTGTGCCAGAGCCGCACTTAAGGAGCCAAAGAGCCACATGCGGCTCTGGAGCCGCACTTTGCCGACCACTGCTTTAGGGTGAAGAGTTACCAAGAATTAGAGAAAGGCATCTATCCTTCTCCCCACTTATGAATAGCTGCTGGACAACTGATGAGAGGCCCCTGTGGTAACTTTTCTGCTCTAGAAGAGGGTGTACAAACTTTCAAAGACAAGTGCAACAAGGGGGCCTGATGACCCTGTATAAATCTATGTGTTGACAGCAATGACAAACTAAATAAAGAGTTGAAAATAACAAAAGCTAAAGAAATCGATTGTAGAGTTTTGGGAAAAAATTAAGAAGGGTTGAGGAAAAAAAGGGCAAAAAGGGTATGGAGTCTATTGCATCAGGGCATTAACTTGCTTCAGGGGGCAGCAGGGCGGATCCTTTTGACTAAAAGGGCATTAGGGTGCTGCGCCCCGCTAACCTTGCCTAGAATTAGCTCTGTTCTTTAAACTCTGCCCACTTAAAATGAATTTAAATGCTAAAAGGAAATTAAAATGTGTTTTAATTTCCTTATGACCTACATTAAAACGTATAATACAGTGAAATCATATTATAATATAGTTTATTATATAATCGCATTTTGAGATAAAAGTATAAATACATTATACAATAAAATGTATCATTAAACTATAGTAATTATAATTTATATTATAACATGTATTACACATTAAAATTTTATGAAATTTCATAATAATAAAAATTTGAGAACATTACCTTTGTTTAATGTTTTACAGATCCTTTTATAAAAAACAGCTTCCTGAGGTTCAATCATCATCAAACTGAGCCCTTCATTTTTAGCTCGAGCTGTTCTACCACTGCGGTGAACATAAGTCTGGGGTGAAAATTATTAATTTAAAATAAATACAAGCATTATGTTGAAATAGCTTTTGTTAAACAGATGCAAACTGTAATAAGTTTGTTCATGATACACACAACACTTACATAATTATATACAGGGTGCGTAGTCAAATCAAAAATAAGCACTTTTTAAAAACTTTGCAAGCACTTCACAAAAATTTTCAAGCACTCAAAAAATTCATATTCAATCAATTATATTATTGAAAAACAAAAACTTTTTATAAACAGTTTTAGCGTTAAAAAAAACCCAAAAAGAAACGGGCGTAAATCGAAACAATCAGTACTTTCCCACATCACCGAGTGAATTCAACTTGACCCTGAACTCAGAACAAAAGTACCCTTACCCCCTACGTCAAAAAAAAGTGTTAAAAGTAAAATAAAATAAACAAGAACAAAATTAAAATAAATTAAAAAGAAAAACATTTCATAAGGATCTGATATTCTCTATCCGAATTGGAGCACTCGGGTTTCGGTTTCAAGTGTGATCGCATGCGCAAGTCATAACGTGGGTACGACATGAAGTCCGTGTGAATGATTACGTACCAAACTCCCCATTTTTCATGAAATGCATGGGATTCACCAGATATCACTGAAGGGAGAAAAAAAAATTACTCGAAAAAAAGCACTCTTTGAAAACGCCAACTGAAAAAAGCACCTTTAAAAGCTTTTAAAAACGAAATCCCCAAAAAAGCACCTTTAAGTACTTTTTACAAATGCTACGAACCCTGATATAGTAAAACAAATTACACGGTAACAATATAAGTTATATAATAAAAAACTAAATTATAAGTAAATAAGATAGATAATATAAATTTAAAATAGAAAATATGAGGAATTCCTTTTGTAATTCGACATGATGATGACGTAAATTAGGGGCGCACAACATGGGCCCTGCGAGCCACATGCGGACCGCCAACCCTCGATGTGCGGCCGCGGCAGCAATGAACAAAATGAAGAAAAAAAAAAACACATTTTTGAAACATTTAAAAAATTTGGAAATTAAATAGTTTTTGACTCACTCAATCTCAATCATTTCAGTTTTTCGATCTCTTTTCTTTCGTCATTTTTATTTTAATAATTTTCAATCCTCTTAAATTTTCTTTCAATCAAAGTTTTACCGTTCATTTATTCTAATAACTAGAATATTTATTTATTTTTTAAATTTAATTCAATGAACAAATTTTTTTATGCTAAAATTTATGCTTAAAATGGACTTTTGTATTATAATATGATAAAGAAAAAAACCATGAATTTTCCCACAGTTTAATAATTTCAATTTATATAATTTTTTTTCCTAATAAATTGATTCTGCTTTTTTTCCCTAAGTAATCAGTTTTGCAGTTTCTGATTTTAAACACTTGAAAGTATTTAATTTTATGCAAAGATATTACAAGGTTAACTGAAAGAAAGAATTTAGTGCCCAGAACAATAATGTTTATATTGCAATTTCTGTCATTATGTCTGTGAAATACTTTGTCACGCAGCCCTTCATTGATCAATCTGCTGCGCATGTGGCCCTTCATTCAAAAAGGTTGTGCACTCCTAACGTAAATGAAGTCTGAAACCAGGAACAATGGTTTAGAACTTCATTTATATATTCTATTTTTACAATCTTAAAAACATGATACTACATTTTCATTTAATTTAAGTTTATATATATATATTTTTGTGATTATAAGAGTTTAAGAAAAGTTAGAGGGGAAAAAGCAATTACTTTAGTTTATAAATTCGACTATTACAAGATCTATGACTACTTCTAATTTGTTGTTTTATACTTTGAGATCAACACCAAAAGAAGCTAAAAATGATAATTCATAAAAATTGCAGTGAATTCCAACAAGGAGAATATTTACTATCAATTGTATACCTAGCAGCTGAACGCCTGATGTGCGGTTGGAGACTCCGTAAGTTATCACAGAACTGACAGATAATTTTTTCTCTCAGAATATAATCACTTATTTTTTAAAGGCCAGCAAAAATGCGAGACAGAAAAAAAAAATTTTTCAATTCATTAACTTTTTCAATTACCACACGTTTGAATTCTTTAACAAAACTTGCTTGCTGATATGAAAATATATACAAGCTAAAGAAAAATTATGATTTTTAAAAAATCCCACATAATTAACTGGATTGTCAAAACATAAAAAACTTATGTTTAACAAGAAAAATTGAAGAAATTTTTTTCCCCTCCAAACAATCTGATTGTTAGTTTATTGTTTACAGGCTCTATAAGGACTTATCCTTTTATTTATTTAAAAGCGTATAAAAATGTTACTTAAATTAGCTTTTCTACCTCAAACATGAAACTTTTCCTGTCTACATGTTAGATAAAACCTTATTTTTACAATAATAACCTTATATCTGCCTGGGATAGGTTTACAAGTGAATTCAATTTGTGTGCTGCAGGCTGACTCTTTAAATTCTGCAAGAATTGACAATGGAATTACAGTGCTTTTACACAGAAATATAATTAATTTCAAAAGTAAGACAAAAATGCTTGAATAAGGTTTGACTAAACCTTAATATCTCAGAACAAAACCATATCTTAAGAAGTAAAACTAATAGAACAAATAGCTCAATTGAATCATAATTACCTCAGCAGTACGTGGCACTTGATAATGAATGACATGTTGGATTTCTTTTATATCTAAGCCTCTTGCAGCAACATCTGTGGCTAACAAGATTCCGGTATTGCTCTTTTCAAATTTTTCTAGATTTTTTAGCCTCTGCCTTTGATGCATAGAAGCATGAAGAGGCAACGGATCACAGTTTAAGTATTCTAAGACAGACCTAAGGCGACGAACACAATCAATACTATTAGAAAATACTAGTGTTCTACCAGGATACATGGTTAAAAAATAATAGAGATAGGCGTCCTGAAATTAAAAAAAATAAAAAATTAGGTTCATTGCTGTTCACATTAACGGAATTCTTTCTTAAAATATGAAATGATAGCTAATAAGAGTTACAGCATAACTTTTAAAAATAAAAATAGAACTATAAAAATAATTAGTATATGGTTAATTTGAATTTTTGATTAAATAAAACAAAAGTGTGGTAGCAGAAAGTATTTTTCCTGACACTTGCTGTAATTTATTTTTCAGTTTAAAAATAAAAATTAAATGCAAGTAAAAAAGATGATTACCCCATAAATAAATATGATATGCATGGTAAACCTCAATTACAGAATTAAAAGAATCACAATTGCGGGCTGGAATATCTTTGTATTTTACCAAAACTTACTATGAATCAAAAAAACATAATTGCATTAATCATGTATGCTTAATTACCCTTGTTTAATTTCTTTACAAGTAATGGTGGTCAAAATCATTTCAAATTAAAATTATAAATTCAAGAACTAAACAGAAAATCATAAATTTTGCTAATACTTTAAATAGAGATATCTAATGGAAAATCTATGCATTTACTATTCATTAAATGAATGCTTAAAATCACATTTTAAATCAAGCGAATATAAATAAATTTACATTTCAAAATATACCAGGTATACCATTAATTTAAATTATAAAATAAAATTTTAAAAGGCAAAAAAATTTATTAAATCATGTACATAACTTATTAATGTTTAAAAATAAGTTTTCATATGCTGTGGCATAATGCTTAACACCAGAAATGTTATCTGCAGGGATGTGATTGACAAAAACACAAAGAGGAAGTTTATAACTGTAGCATTAAACGTGCAAAAGAAAAAATGATATGAATTCAATAGTCAATCTGATAATGATTACATTATTATCTATTCAAATAAATATAAATAAATGGTAATTATGTTCTTAAATAATATCTTGATTAAAATAATTTTTTTTTAATAATTTAGATAACTTTGAGTAATTATGCATAAGCACGATTTTATGTATCACATCATTTTAAAAAACATTTGTTTAATGGTCGAAGGACCTTTATGGACTTTCTCATCAGTTCTTTGTTTTTTCGATGGTCTTTTATTAACATGACTGATCTGTAGACTGCGTTTTGCAGACTTTTGATCATCAGTGTTGATAGGACAAGAAAGTTCATTTCTCCCATAGTCCATTTCTTCTTAGATAAAGAATCGCGATGTTGGATTTCAAAATCGTGTGAAAAAGAATCGCGATGACGAATTTTAAAATTGCGTGAAAAAGAATCTCGATGACGAATTTTAAAATTACGTGAATAAGGCGATATCGGATTTTAAAATCGTGATGTTGAATTTTAAGATTGCGTGAATAAGAATCGCGATATTCGATTTTAAAATAGGGTGAATAAGAATCGCGATGTTGGATTTTAAAATCGCGTGAATAAGAACCACAATGTTTGATTTTAAAATCGCGTAAATAAGAATCGCGATGTTCAATTTTAAAATAGCGTGAATAAGAATCACGATATTGAATTTTAAAATCACGTGAATAAGAATCACGATATTGGATTTTAAAAGCACGAAAATACAAATCGCGGTATTGAATTTTTAAATCGCGTAAATAAGAATCACGATGCATAATTTTTAGAGTCTGTAAATTCTTATCGCAACGAGTAATGTTTTAAACCGCGTATAAATACGAAAATCGATGCTTGATATTACAACCGCATGATAACGGATCGCAATATTGAAATTTAAAAATATATATGAATACGAATCGCCACATTGGATTTTAAACTAGCGGGAATATGAATCGCGATATTGGGTTTTAAAAACGTTTAAATTGCGATATTGGGTTTTAAAAACGCTTAAATACAAATCGCGATATTGAATTTTTAAATTGCGTGAATGGGAATTGCGAGTAATGATTTTTAAATCGTGTAAAAGCGAATCTCAACAAGTAACTTTTAAATCAGTTAAATACGAAAATCGATGATTTACATAAAAATTATCGAAATAAGAATCGCAAGTTCCTAATATTTAAAATTCTGTAAATCAGCCAATCAAAAGAAATCAAATATCAGCGGCCGAAACGAAACTGCTTAGGACTTTTTTTCTTTTTTCCAATCTATAGCGGAAGTCGCGGTTGTCAAGGCAACGGCGTACATGCCGAAATTCTACCCATTTTCTTCTGAAGATAATTTTCTCAGGAGGCTACTGCAGGGGGGGGGGGGGAGTTCGTCGCAAGTCCGACTATATCGTTCATTCGACTCCCCAAAAGTTTTTGGAACATGGTCCGAAATTTTAAAAAGTCTTTCATCCCTGAAAAGATAAGAGAGTAGTGGAGTAGGAGACGGCATTGGTTTACCAAGGTCAACCACTTTTACCCCAGCCAGCAGATTGACATGTGAAGAAAGGTTTATTGGGGGCTTCAATACTTTCGCTCCACGGAAGAAAAAAATTTTCAACAAAATATCATTTATTGAATAAAAAATTTTTCCGCGAAATTTATGAAAAAAGAGCGGAAGATATGGAAAAATTTGAAAAAAGCGGAAATCAGCGGATCCGCGGAAGAATCACATCCCTGTATCTTGAACACACTGGAGAGACGAAGTATTGCTTTTCAAAAATGAAATCGTCAAACTATGAAATTTTATTAGATTATATAGTATGATGCATTTTCATTCTAACTCTTTAAAAGGCTGTGGTTTTTAAAGGTAACCACAAAATAATAACCAATAGTTACAATACTTGCTTTTAAAATTAGTGCATTTCAATATCAATAGTGATTTTAACAAGTGCCAAGTACTGAACTAACTGAACAAAAGAAGATAATGTTTTAAGGGAGAGGTAGTAAACTTTTTTTGACAACTCCACAACTTTCGTTACAGGTTTTTCATGAATGACCAAATATAATAAACTTTTTGCCTAGTATATAACCACATTTTGATTATTTATTTGATAACCTTTTTTTGGTGATAATATGGTTTTGGTGACTTAAATTTAAATAAAATATGTAGGAAAATAAACTCATTTTCGTAAATGATTTTTTTCATACATCAAGTGTGATCCAAATGAAGCTTTTTAAATACCAAAACAAACCAAAAAATACATAGACTTATCAACCCAGAAAAGGAGGAACATGTACAGAATATTATACAACTTTCAAAGGAGGTTTTGAACCATCTCTTTAAACTAAAATACATAAATTATAAGCAGTTAAATCTACAAACCTTTTCTTCATTCTTGCAAACTAACTGTGATTCTATCAAAGTTCCAGCAACTGCTTTCTTATTAGTAAGATCAATTACAACAGGATCTTTTAAACCAATTAATTTAATCATGGACTCTAAAATAAATAAAGAACCATTACAACTCGTATACTGTGAAAGTATTATTTTGTGCTGAAATTCAGGAAGCAAAATATTAGCAACCAACGTCTTTTTACATAAATACTATAAAGTTTCTCATAGAATAAGTAGTGCCTAAAAGCGCAATGGAAAGTCCCATAACCGAAATTGACAAGACGTGCCCATAATTAACACGTATTTTAAATAATAATGTTTTCCAGGGTGCATAGCCAAATTTTTCAACAAAAAAATATGCATTTATGGAATAAGAAAATATTTGGCGCTCCTTTTGTTTTTAAAGAAAATTATGATTAAGACATGCACTCTAATGAAAGATTTTTCTGTCTATTGTTCAAAGTTCTTAATAAGAAGAATATATTAATAAACAAACTGCAAAAACTTTAAGTGGTCATGAAAAAATAACTAATTTCTGACAAAGAATTCTTTCCTTAATTATATTAGACACATAAGAACAATTTATGCAGAATTTAAATGTAAGGGGGACCGGAAAGTAAGGCCGTTTTGTCGCATTAAATAATCGTTAGCCTTAAAAACTAATTAATTTTTGACCTGGTAGATTGTTGCGAACGAGGGTGAATACATTATGGTTCAAGTCCACTAATTTATTCAATATTGAGTCACACATTCCCTTTTTTAAATTATTAAATACTTAATTTAATTATGTAAAACTATAGTTAAACTATAACTTAAAAATGCTATCGGTGTATTTTTTAGCATATGCAACAAATAGTAAACAAGATTAATATTAGTGATCTTTACAAATTTAAAAAGATATGTAAAAAATAAAGCAAACTAAGAAAACTTAATAAACTCACATTACTATAGTAAATTAGTGAATAATTAATTAAATTTTTAATTAAAATTTGTTACTTAATTCAGCATTCCTTTAATAAAATGATTAAAAAACTTAATATAATGTAATATAATAAACTAAAATATAATGTACTTATTTAGCAAATGTGAAACAAGAAAATAGCATTTTTTATGTACATATATTTTAAGACACAAATTAATACTTAGAAATAATGTACATAAGTTATTATTTATGATATAGTTTTTGTTTGTTTTCATAGTGAGAGATTTTATTAAGATACTTAAAAATTTCTTTTGGATATTTAAATATAGTACATAAAGAACAAATATTTATTATTTAACAAATGAAACATACTTAATTTGTGCTTTTTCTTTTTAATTTTAAGATCAGGAATCTCCATTGAAAGAGTAGCAGAAAAAACGTACTTGTGTAATTTTTTGTTTTCCTTGTTCCTACAAACAGAAATGTGGTTTGTGAATAAAAATCCAATTAGTAGAAAAATACAAGAAACCTATTTATATTTATTTAATATATAGATTTATCTTAATCACTATCATTTTCAATCATTTATATCAATCTGCGTTGGTTATTTTAAGCAATTCTGAGTAATCTTGGTAAAAAAAAAAAAATTTCTTATACAAAAATATACAATTTTCTTATAACTGCATACCATTATTTATAGCAGTAAGTGGTTAAAAAATTGTAAGTTCAATTAGCGTTAAACATCAAATGAAGTCTATAAGTTGACATCAAAAGAAAAACCTAAAACTATTAGAAAAAGAACTAGAAAAATCATTTTTTAAATGAGTATATGTACCTATTCAAGATTATATATCTTTAAGATATTTATTTCAAAGTATCAAAATTAATAATAAACATTTAGAAATTCAATTATTAAAATAATTACGTAATTTAAACAAAATTAACACCATCATAACAAAAAACATCAAAAATTAATAATAAACATTTAGAAATTTAATTATTAAAATAATTACGTAATTTAAACTAAGAAATTGAAAATAAAAAGGACGCATGAAAGCATACTATAGAAATAACCAAATTAACATTTCAAAGAATTTTCTTTTAACTGTTCTATTAATCTTTTAGCAGATTAACAGTATTTAAATAGTTTATTTAAAAAAAAGTTTTAATAAACATACAGTAATTTAACATGTTACTTTAAAATCTTACCCATTTATCACTTCTAGAATTTGTGTTAATTCTGCAAAATGACCCTTCTCAGCCATTCTGTCAGCTTCATCAATGACTAGATAGCGAACATTAGGTATTTTGTTAATATGCCTTTCTCCCTAAAACAGAAACAATTAAGTTAGAAGTTTTCAAGTATATTTCTATTAATCTCTAGTATATACATATATTTATTTTAGCTCCACAATATAAATTCTGAATTGATATATCAGCTGTAAAAATCCCTCGAATTCGCTGAAACACAAAATATTTAATACACATAATTCTCTTACATGGCTCCCAAATTTTGGCTGTATTTCATTTCCGCCGGTGGCAACGTTTGTTTTGTTTTACGTTACTATTTCTCTTACACGCCGACAAAAAAAAAGGCCTCATTACAACTCCCTGAATGGTAATGCTAGACAATCGACCACTGATTGCAGCTAAAAATTTCACATGCCAAGTTTAGACAAGAAAAACAAGATTAAAAAATACAAAATTCTCGTATTTATTTTCTAAAAATAATTACAATTCCTAAATTAACTAATATAAACAAAACCAAAGATTAAATAATGCAATATATTTCATACCTAATTATACGGGGGACTTAATCTTAAACTTATTAATCTAAATAAAAACACTTGAAACTTATCGAACCGAAACGATAGTTAAAAAAGAACAAGGCAAGATCAACGGAATTTAAAAAAAAAAAAACCTAATGATAAAATTTATGAGTAAAAAGAATTAATTTATTGAGTGCAAAATTTATCGTGAAAAAAAAAATCAAACGTAGTGGAATCAGAAAAACAAAACTGCAATCTGCTTCTTAAAATAATCCTGTGTTTAAATTAATAAACAATTCTCCTCTTATTATTTTTTTTTGTTGATAAAAACTCGATATTTAATTACAGCAGATGTGATTCCACATCAATAAAAACTTGCAAATGATACCGCACTTGAATTTATTCAGAAGAAAAAGATTTTATTTTTATTAATCGATGTCAAATAGATAAATATATTTTTCTTTTTCATCTTCTGTTCACTGATATGCATGCAATGCATTTTCCCCACCCTCCCTCGTAAATTAAACAGAAAACGAAATCAGCATGCCACACCCTTGAGCTTGATTGACGGCTTAAAGGAGAAAATAAAACATTCCTCCCTTCCCTGCCTTCAAGGTCACGGAGGAAATGACGTTTCGCTGGGTAAACGGGGAAAAAAATTCTCCCCTTCCTTACATTTTCCTCTACTGAGCTTCAAGGATGAGTCCATTTCCGCTTTTTTTTCATAATCGTTCTAGTTTAAAATGGCGGGAAAACCGATCAAAAATTTTCCTGGTTTTCTGGTTTCCCGGTTATCTGGATACCGGATAAATGGTTCTCTACTGTATTACGAATTTATTTGACAATTTTTGAATTATATCACAAATTAATAGCACATTTCTAATAGATTTAATGAATTACATGTCATTTATTTGATTTAAAATTTATTTTATTGACTTAGTACTTACTAAAAAGATTATTATTTTTTTTTTTTTAAAAAGTTTTTATATGGATTTGAATGATTGTCTTGAATTCTTAGAATTTTGTGCATTTGCAATGTATCTAAGTTATTAGCGAGCGAAGCGAGCTTGGTTTGCAAAGCAAACCATATAAGATAGCGTAGCAATTTTCGGGGGTTGGCGAGCGTTAGCGAGCAGGGAGCGCAGCCCACTAGTAGTCTATATTATGCGTTTGCAAATAAAACAGATTTAAAACTTTCCTAAACAAATGATAAGAAATTTTTTAAAAGCCTTTGTTATTTAGAATACTTGTACATCAAGAATATTCCCAACAAATTCCATCACTATAACTTTTGAAAATAAAATAATAAATTAATAAACATAATTGGAATAATTATCTCTTTATTGGTAATCACATTTATGAAGTTATTATTTAGGAGATCAAATTATTATGCGAATTTATGTAGTTATTCATCGTAAATGCAAAGAGAACAAATAAACAGAAGGGCTGAAATATTTTGCTCACATCACAGAAGAATCTAAGCTTATGAGCTAGCAGTCCTTTCGAACAATATTGCTAGCAAGATATTTGATTTGAGAAAGCAGAAAAGTATGTTATCATATTAAGCATTGCCTAAGATTTTTATTATTTATTTTTTAAACCATTTAATTGGTTCAGTTTCTTGTGAATCAATGGGAATATATATATATATATATATATATATATATATATATATATATATATATATATATATATATATATATATCAGGGTGCATAGCCAAATTATTCAACAAAATATAAGCACCATTCAAGCAATATTTTTAAGCACTTTATCAAAAATCGTGAAATTTTGAATATTGTAAAACGAAAGTTGTTTTCATACGCTACGGACTGTCAATACACCAAAAAAGATTGGGGTTGAATTAATTGTGAAAACGTTGAATAGAACAATGTGAACTGTGTCTTTTTGCATAATACTAAACAAAAATCAACAGAGCAAAGGAAAAACCTTATTTTGAAAAAGGGAAAATCAGGCACTTTTAAAAACACCCAATGAAAAAAGCACCTTTGAACACTTTTTAAAAACGCTACGTACCTTGTATATATATATATACAGTACAGAACCCTTTATCCGGAAATCAGAAAACCGGAACGAAATTCAATAAATTTTCCCGCCATTCTTTTAAAAAAAATTTTTTTTCCTCATAAGATTTTACTTTCTTTTTTGAAAGATGTTCCCCTTGCCGTCATTTTGGAAATTATCATTAGTGTATTACTTCATCGTTTTTTCTTCTTTTTAAGATTATTTCCAAAAAAAATAATTTTTTTTTATAGTTGGGTTTAACAATAAAAAAACGGCTTTCTGTAGCGATTCAGAAAACCGGAAAAATCAGTTATCCGGAATAGCGATGGTCCCGATCGTTCCGGACAATCGGTTCCCTACTGTATATATATATATACATATATAAAAGAAATTTTGTACTATGTTGCTTGGACGTAAAGAAAGGAAGCAAAAAAATAAAAAATTCTCTTTTTTGATATATATATAAAACTATATAAAATCAAAGGTAACAAAACCATTGGTTTTTAATTTAGAAAATATGTTCTCTGTAAATACAATGAGGTAAAAAATCTTCATGGATCTTAATCCTTGATGTTATTAATGCATAAATAATGTCAGTTAATAACAAAACATTATAAGTTTTTATTTAGAGAACATGTTCTCTGTCGATTTAAAAAGGAAAAGAAATATCACAGAATTTTAATCATTACAATCTTTGATAGTTTTCTAAACACAGGGATGAGAGTAGTCAGAAAGTAAAAAAGAGGAAATCCAAGAATGAATACATATATAGACAAAAAAAAGTGTGATTTATAGACTTGTAAACCAATTGATTATAAATCCCGACGATTAATTTTAAAATAGTATGAATATATTAATCACACGCATGATTTTAAATTGAGAGAATATGAATCCCGATATGAGGCTTTCAAATCACCTGAATATGAAATTCCATATCAAATTTAAAAAATGAGAAAATACAAATCATGATGCGCTATTTTTAGATCACATAAATACGAATCACGATGCATAATTTTTAAATCGAGTTAATACGAATCCCAAAGTCTAAGTTTTGAAGCACGTACGTATAAATACGAAAATCGACGTTCGATATTACAACCGCAAAACGAATCATGACATAGGATTATAAGCTCGCTTGAATATGAATCGCTACATAGGGTTTTAAAAATGTGTAAATACAAATTGCGACATTGTGATTCTTATTTACGAGATTTAAAAATCCAATGTACGATATTTAAATCACCTGAATATGAATCGCAACACCCAACTTTTAAATCGGGTAAATATGAAAATCGATGTTTGATAATAAAATCGTGATTTTAAAAATGCATAAATATAAAACGCAATATTGGATTTTTAAATCTCGTAAATAAGAATCATAATGTACGATATTTAAATAGTGTAAATAAGAATCGCAATGCGCAACTTTTAAATCAGTTAAATACAAAAACCGACGATTGATATTAAAATCGTGTGAATAAAAATCGAGATATTTGCAGAGTCTGGACTTGGGATTTCTAAAAGGGTTGTTTGTATTGTTTTTGTTTAGACATAATAAATAAAAATTTACAAGATTAATTGAATGAGCAAATACATATTTTCACTGTAAATCTCCCTCTATTTTTGTTCGTTTGAATTACGAAAATATGAGCTGTCCGGCGCACATAAAAATACGGAAAATCTTATTTTCTGTGCGTAAAATTGGAGAAAATAGCTAAAATAAGTAAAAATGCGGAAGGGGTTAGCAGCTAGGACGTAGTTTGAATTTTCTGTTTATCTCTGAAAATCGTAAATGAATATAATTATTTTATTTCAACGACTGAATTTTCAAAAAAAGAAAGCGGGATATTTATACAAAGAAAAAAAGAAAACCCAAAACTTTTAGAGAATAGGAGTTTTTGATGAAAAGTCTGAAATTCGAGAGACAAAAGTGAAAATCAGCTAAAATGTGGCGGAAAAATCTCCTCTCTGTATAAAGGTCAACCAGTTTTATCCCGAGAAACTGATTTTTAGAGAAACTTCAGAGGGAGGAATGAGGATTTCAATAATTTCTCTCGGCGGAAAATTAAATTCATCATAAAATATTTTAACTTGTGTAAAAAAATTTTTCAATGGAAATAAGCGGAATAAGTCAAAGTCTGAGAATCCGAGGAAGAATCGCATCCCTGCAAGCAAAGAAATAAATTAAACTTTGAGAAAAGTTAAAACTGCTGTACTTCTTGTAACATTTCCCATAGCCTTCCTGGAGTAGCTACAATTATGTCTGGACACTTCTTTAATATCCTCTTTTGCTTCTCTGCAGCCATTCCCCCAACAACAGATGATATCTAATAAACATAATACCACAAAAAGTTTAGCTGCACCCAAAAATATATGAGTAATAACAACATACTATAAGTAGTGCACAAAAAGAATAGAAAAAACTGTTTTAAAATATTTCATTATCTTGTTTTTCTCCTGCAATTCGTTTCAAATAAATTAACCTTTTAATTACGGGTGGTGTAATAGGTTGAGCAGAGTGACTTCATCATGCTAAGTGCATGATGTAATTTCATCATCATGCACTTACCATGTAACAATTCATCTCAAATTCACTATTTTTTCAAAATGTAAGAGATTTGCATACTCCAAACCTGGGTGTTATTCTTTGACATTAAAAAATTTCAAATAATAAAAACTAATACTTTTGTCTTAATAAGGGTTTAGTTTTTTTTTTCATATTAAGATACTAAGTGCCGCTAAAAATTTAAAGGTTTATTTCACATAATCTAATTTTACATAAAGGATCTATATTCACCTTTAGTGGGTCGATAAAATGAGCACCAAGCGTTCTTTGGGACTAAACATCGGGGGTTCCGCGTTCGGCTAACCAACCAACTGAAACACCTGCTCTTGACCTATATGGGCTATTACATCACTAAGTTTAGTTTAGGTCTATATTTTCAACAAAAATTTATACCACATAAACTAGTTTTCTTTTTTTAAATTTAGATTTTACAATATCTCAAAAATTTATTAAAGATAATTTCATAAAAATTTAAATGCATATATTTTAACTATTTTACATTCAAGAAATTATTGAATCATTGTAAGAACTGATTCAAAGTGTTAATAATTTAAAGAGGTCAAATTAAAAAAAACTAAAGGTTTAATTATTTTAAAATGATTTGAAGTAACATTTGAGGCAATTGACAATTGAAGTAACAATATTTTTATACAACATGAATCAAAACTTTTATATCCAGTTATATCAAAAATTAGATATTTTTTTTTTGTAGGGTATGATCTTTCGTATGTAAAAAAAAAAATATTTCAAAACAAAACATGCATTTTTCAAAAAAGGCGCTTTTTTTCTTTAACTCGCTACACAACTAGAAAAAGTCAAAGCTATCAAAGATACAAATATAAATACATTATTTTTAAAGGAGAAAAAAAAGAGTAATATATGCAATTAAAAAAATATAAAATAAAACAGGATATATAAATTAAGGAGTATCAGCTTCAATTAATAAACTCTATTGGTTGTTCACTGTTTCCTTAAAACTTCTTTAACACACACACATGCTCTTTCTCAATTACCTACAAAAAATAATTAAAAACATAAAAAAAATGGTAGCTTACCAGTAAATCAGTGTACTTGCACACTGCTTGCAAATGTTTTTTAATCTGAATAGCAAGTTCTCGAGTTGGAGTCAAAATTAAGCTATAAAGTTGTTTATCCTCGATTCCTTGCTAAAAATATAAGTTGAGCATTTTTAAATTTCAAAATGCATAAGCTAGAAACATAATATAACAAACATTTAATTGTTATAAATCTTACCTCTTTTTTGCTTTCTTTTATAGAAATGATGTTTTTTATTATTGGTAAACCAAAAGCTAATGTTTTTCCACTACCCTAAAAAAAAAAAAAAAAACTAACAACATTTAAGTGTAGAAAAGGAGAAGCTTACTTAAATACTTATATCAGTTAACAAAATTATTTTTAACAAGGCAATTTTTTTGAAAAAATGTGGCATTATTGAAATAAAAAAAAAATGAAGAAAATATATATCAAGATTTACAAAAAAAAAAAAAAGAAAAGAACAATTAGTGTCAGCTGCATTACATAATAACACTTATTAAATAATAATTTTTTGGTTTGCTTCGTTTTAGAATACCTAATCAAACACAAGAGCAGGTAAGCTGATTTAGCACGATGTTTTAGAAATAGTCTTTACATATTTGTCTAAAATTAATACAGATGCAGTTTTTATAAATTATATAACAACTTTTTTCTTTAAGCATTAATTCTTAAATGCACTAATGTGAATAGTAAAAAAGAATGAGACTTGTTTAATTGAATCTATTATAGTTATAAATTGTATATTCTGTTGGCCTTTAAAAAACCTTTATATATCAATTCAAAGGATATATATTTAAAAAAGAATTATTAAATTTGTCTAACAGACATACAATTTCTTATAAAAATTCAAAAATGTAAAGTTAATCACGAAATTTTACATTAATGAGCAGGAGAGGTTTTTAAACAATTTTTATCGACTGAATAATCAAATTCCATTAAAAACTGAAAATGATAGATCAATGAATTAAAAAAAAAAGATACAGTTAACATAAGAGCTTAGATTAAGCATACTTCTCAAGTTTAGAAAATGTTATAATGCTTCACATTTTCTAAACTTGAGGTGTGCGCCAGTACAGAATTAAGTTCTTTAGTTTCTCAGAAAAGTCACTCAGCTAAAATAAAGATGCAAATGAGAGCATACCGTCTCAGCAGCACCGAAGACATCTTTGTTATTCAAAATGGCAGGTATACTCTGAGATTGAATTTCTGTTGGTTGAGTAAACCTGAGCTCTTCCATAGCTGAAAGAACTGAAATAGGGATCTTTAAACCATTCCAAGCAGACATGTCTAAATAAAATGAGAGGCAAAAAATGCAAGTTCTGAAGACGAAATTCAAAAATGTCAATAGCAATTAGTTAACAATTACTCTAAGTTAATGAATAAAGTAAATTTAAGGGCAACCAAATGTTTGTTTTTCTTTCTTAATGTTAAATAAAAGAATGTTAACATTATCACAACAACATATCTAAAATTTGTTAAATTTTTTTTGTTTCAATTTACAATGTATTATTACATTCTGGATCATTAATTTAACAAAAGACAATTAAATTTTAACTTCATTTTTTTTTAAAACTTTACAACTGAGAAGCAATGAGTTTTTTAATACAATTTTAATTAAAAATGAATTCAAGCATAAAAATTTCTTTAAAAAAAATTTTTTTTTTCATGCTGAAAATTTTTGATGAAGTTTATTTTAATTTTTCATAGCAATACATATTAGACCATTTTTTCACCTAAGTAAAAACTTATTTTTAACTGCCATTTTTTGACAAATTTATATCTTAGATAAAAAATGTATGTCACCACATCATTGAACCGATTGTACCAACTAGCAATTGCTAGAATTGACTCAATGTTAGTCACTGGGACAATTAAACACAATTTGCTTTTTATTTGTTGTCATGTTAAGTTTCTTAATTCACCCTACAAGAAGACAAGGAATCTTACACTGCTACTCTTCAAGAAAACCTCAATAAAATTATTTTCCAAATATTAAAAAAATTCCTAATTAAACCCAATTTCAATTTTTTTTTTTTTAAAATATATATTCTTACATTAATCAAGGCTGTAGCTTAGACTGGTCCAAAAAAAACTTTTTTTAAAAATGTGCAGGTCTTAACCCTGAATACTTGTACATGTGACAAAAGAAGCCCCCATGCAAAATTTCAACTCATTTGAAGTACATTTAGAGGTAGCTCAAAGACTTTGAAGTTTGGGATTTTGCATTTCATATAAATAAATGACAAAAAAAAAACATTGACACTATACCTTTATTTGTATTTTCCCAACAAAAACCATGAATTGTACACTCATATGTACATATTTCTCATTTATATCATAAAATACAAGGGAGCGAGCCAACACAATATCTATTAGTAAGCATATATGAAGAAAATCCTAATAAAAAATCATACATTTTGAACAAGTGTGGTTTATTTAGTATCCTTAAATTTCTTTCTGTGAGATTCCACAACTTGAAGTAAGAATTGTTTTTGTTCTTCATATTTAGTTATCAGTTCATTGTAGTCTGTAATGAGCGCTGCGCCACTTTCTGCGCAATCATTTACTGTCTTTAAACATTTCACTTTCTTTTCACCATCATGGTAAGAATAAAATTTCTTCCATTCCGATGGGGACGAATGTAAGAAATCGCCTTGTATATTCAATGACTTAAATATCATCCTAGATTTTTCATTAACATTTCCGATTTCTTTTTCCTTTAATCGTTTAGAAGCATTGGTTACATCTTCAATATGTTCATCTATTTTAAACAACTTCTCAACCATTAAAACCTTATCTTCTGTGCTTACATGACAGCTGAATAGGCTGAGCATGAATAAGTCACCATTTAATTACCACAGATGCCTCTTCAACCCATTGCGTGCAGCTTTTGAGATTTCTTGGCATTCATTTTTCACCAAATTTAAATGTTTAAAAAATTCTAAGTCTATGAAAGGTGCATTAGCTGCGTTAGAGCAGCGAAACCAGGCTTTCATGTACAAGTGTGTGCTAAAATCATTAAATCGTTTCAACCCTTTAGCTTCTTTTGGCGTGAGCTTGAACTGTTCACGAAACATGTATATTTTTAAACAGTAAATAACTTTGGCCATCCACCGTGCATGATGGAATGCTCCAATTGCCTTGCCTGTACCAACTGGCAGTTTTGGCACACCAAGTAATTTCTCCACACCACATAATTTCCTGTGACAAGAATAGGAAGGCGGTCAACTTCCTCCATTTCTCGAGAAATACTAGCCCTGAGTTTCCCATCCCAGTGGACGACAAGCGGACCATCAGGTTTGAAGTTATGCTTCAAATCCTTCGCTAACTGGGCTCGAAATTTTGTTCTGTGTCTGCGAAGTGTACTTCGTGAAACAGTACTTTCACTTACATTTATTCCAACTGTTTGGGCTGTTGCTGCAATTAAAAATGTAGCACTGCGATCCGAGGTTTTTGTTCGATCCAATGCAGACATCAAATTAGGTGAAAGAAGCTTGTTTTTTTCCCCCCCTTTGCTGTCTTTTCTGAAGTACTAGGATATTGAAAAGTATCATCATCAGTATCACTTTCTGAGGACTAGTTGAACCACAGTCTTCTTTAATTTCAGCACTTGATGAAGGATAACATACAGTTTTGTTTTTATTCATGCCCACACTATAGATGGTAGTGTCTCATATAGCCTCCTTTTAGATGAGCGTTTCTTTTTAAGTTTTCTGTCGACTGACAACATACAGCCTTCAAATCCTTTCCGCTGTTTAAGCAAAAACTTCTTATCTTCTTCAATTTTCATGATCTGTAAAGCACCGACATGAGCAATATCCTACAACATCTTGCATTCTTTGAAAAAATTCTGTTCATTGTTTTCTTGAGTATTCGTACGCCGATTTCTGTTCTTTTTCAATTTTTGGTAGCGCTCAACTAATTTTTCTTACTGCATTCTGCTTTTCGGTTGTAGGAATTCTAGCCTTATTCCAGAAGGTCAACACACTATCAACAGTGTGACTTGCACTTTCATGTATTGTTTTTGTCTCATGGTGAAAGAAGAATTTTCTTAGTACTGCATTAATGGAAGGTAGTTTACATCATTTTATTTCACTTATGGGAAAACCAAGTAACCAAATTTAAGAGTCTTTTCTAAATCTAATTTTGTTTGTTGACATTGTTTCAATAAAATCTCACCAGGTCACAGATGTAAACAAACAATGTGGTGTTGCCAAAACAAGAAGCAAAATGTTAACTATATAATAATTATATTTATAATTATTATATTTATCATAATATATGGTCCCGCAGTGGACTGATCCTTAAGACATGGTTCCCAGCAGATCACCGAAGTCAAGCATCACTAGCTACGATCAGTGTGCGGGTGGGTGACCACTTTCCCAGACTGTCGCCAATAGCAAATTGTGCAGCTCTAGTGCGACATAAATTAACAACAACAACATCATAATATATGACCATTGTTTATGAAAATAAGTAAAAAAATAATAAATAGTGATAATATGGAAATTACTTTTTTAAGGTTTCAAAGTAAAAACTTCAAAGCCTTTGAGCTACCTCTAAATGTACTTGAAATCAGCTGAAATTTTGCATGGGGGCTTCTTTAGTCATGTGTACAAGTATTTAGGGTTAAGACCCGCAAATTTTAAAAAAAAGTTTTTTTTGGACCAGTCTACTGTAGCTGTAAATAGTATCTAAATACAACATAATTTTAATAGCATACCTAGTTTGGATTTCTTTGCTTTTATACTCTGCAATGGAATTTCTTCAGAAGATTTAAACTTTTTCCCCTTTTTCTACACATTGAATAAACATATATAAAGTGAAGTTACTTGAATACAAATAGCCATTACAAAAGTTATCACATAGGCATACAATAAATAACACTAAATAATTATGCAAGAGTTTCTTTTAAGTAATTTCAATAAGCAACTTAACAGTCCCAGAAACATTTAGAACAACAACTTTATACCTTTACTGCATTTTACACAATTTAATTACGAAGATTATTGTAATGAAGCATGATAATAATATTCTTTGATTAAATAATCCCAATGTTAAGTCTGTCATGCTGCACTTTGTCATCGAAACATTAAGCAATGAAAAATGGTTCTAGCTTGTGCATTAGCTTTAAAAAACCAGAACTCTATAGTTAATTAGATAATTGATGTACATTTACAAAATGACATTTTAAATAAAAGAAATTGCATATAACGTTTTATATCCAAAATCTTTAGTATTTACCAGAAGATTGGGAGATTTCTATAGAGCTTAGTGCATATGTCAAAATATAACCATTACAAATAAGAGAAATAAAAATCTGTAAAATTTGTATTTAAACCTTTCCCTTTATTTAATAAAAATAAATAAGGTTTAATTTTTTAGCTTCAGTTCTAAACACACAATTTTAGCTATAATATCCATCTTTTTAACATGCACTTTAAGGTACCAAAACCAGCTTTTCGACTATGTACAGAGCCTTTTTGGGTTTAAAAAAGGTGTAACATAGCATAATAAATGACAATTAGAATAAGTCTGAGTTTAAAACTAATACCAAATTATTTTTTAGACTAATGATTCATATTGAAATATAATATAATTAACCAGAAGTTTACAGACCTTTTTCAGTTTTTTCCCCTTTTGATCCGATTTTTTGGAACCTGGACGAAGAATTTCATAGTCTGACAATTCTTCAATTCCACCAAATTGCTCCAATTCTGATGGATCAAGCTGAGAGGTATCAATAGCTACTTGTTTCCACTTATTCATTCTAAAAATACATGCATTAGATACAAATTAGCGTTACTTATAATGCACATATGAAAATTTCAGTATAGCAAAGTAAAAAATAAATAAATAAAATAACATTAAGGATGTTAAGAAATTTTTTTTTTCCCTTTGTGAATGCTTAAGTTTTCTTTTAATAACTTCGGCAAATCATAATGCAATTTTTTAAAATCTAACTCTTTTTAAACCAGTTCTCTTCTCTTCAAATAAAAAGACTAATACTTCATTTTTGGACCATAACTTTATAACTAAAAGTTTAACTTTCTTTTGTCTCCCAATCTCCCTTTCCCACTAGTCTTCATTTACTGACATTATACCTGCTACATGAAATTTTTTTCTTCTTTCCCCTCCTCTAAAATGAACACAATGTTCTTTTTTGAGCCAACCAATTATTTAAATACAGTACAGAACCCATTATCCGGAAATCAGAATACCGGAAAACCAAAAACCGGAACGTAATTCCATAATTTTTCCCGCCATTTTTAAAATAAATAAATTTTTTTTTCCCTTATAAGATTTCAGGATTTTTCGTTCTTTTTTGAAAGATGTTTACCTTACCATCATTTTGGAAATAATCATTAGTGTATTACTTCATCGTTTTTTCTTCTTTTCAAGATTATTTCTAAATATTTTTTTTAGTTGGATTTAACAATAAAAAATAACGGCTTTTTGTAGCGATTCAGAAAACCGGAAAAATCAGTTATCCGGAATAACGATGGTCCCGATCATTCCGGATAATCGGTTCCCCACTGTATGAGATGCTAGAATCTTCTGGGTAAATTATCTAAGAGGATCTAAAACCAAGCTGACAGCCCCATTATTTTAAACACAAATTTAATTTAAGATAGAAAATTTAATTACAACTTACTGTTGAACACTTTAATTTAAAAAAAAAATTAAAACATAGTTATAAAATTGCTTGGTAATAACTTTTAATTGATTGTTAGAAAACACATCTTTTAAGCATGTACTTATTTATCTAAGAGGGTTATTATCAACTGTATTAGAATAACATTTGTAATAGGACCATTAAAAAAATAGAAGTAAAAATATTCAAAAGGTTATAGGTATATACTAAGTATATAAAAATAAGTATATTTCAAATTGATAATGATCAAGAACAATTTAAATTGCTGGCACTGCTAAATTTGGTTGGCAAGAATTAATACAGGGTGCGTAGCCAAATCCTTGAATCAAAATTAAGCACTTTTTAAAAACTTTTCAAGCACTTTACAAAAATTTTCAAGCACTCGAAAAATTCATATTCAATCAATGATATTATTGAAAAACAAAAACTTTTTATAAACAGTTTTAGCGTTAAAAAAAAAAACTCAAGAAGAAACGGGCGTAAATCGAAACAATCAGTACTTTCCCACATCACCGAGTGAATTCAACTTGACCCTGAACTCAGAACAAAAGTACGTCAAAAAAAGTGTTAGAAGTAAAATAAAATAAACAAGAACAAAATTAAAATAAATTAAAAAGAAAAACAGTTCATAAGGATCTGATATTCTCTATCCGAATTGGAGCAATCGGGTTTCGGTTTCAAGTGTGCGCGTATTCGCAAGTCATGACGTGGGTACGACATGAAGTCCGCGTGAATGATTACGTAGCAAACTCCCCATTTTTTGTGAAATGCATGGGATCCACCAGATTTCATTAAAGGGATAAAAAAATTATTCGGAAAAAAAGCACTTTTTAAAAATGCCAGCTGAAAAAAGCACCTTTAAAAGCTTTTAAAAACGAAATCCCCAAAAAAGCACCTTTAAGTACTTTTTACAAACGCTACGCACCCTGTAATATGAAACAGTATATAATTTAAAACAAAAGTATTTCTTAAAAAAAAAAAAAATCCGTAAAGATTAAAATTTCTACTGAAGTTTACAGTTTAATGCCCATATAAAGATAATACATATTAAAAACAAATAAAACAATACTTAACAAAATCCAGTGCTTTCTACATATACAAGAATAAGTTTCTTCAACTCAATATCTTCATGGTATGAAGTTCTTATAACAATATTTCCCTGTTAAGACTGTCAGTGTTTGGTATATGTCAAAACAATGACAAACATTTAATACTAAGTTAGTCATAACCAAACACTGACAGTCTTAACACAGAACACATTGCAAAGACTAGATTTTCTCGGTTTCAAAAATTTCCTCTATGTCAGCAGCACCCATTTTCACTGAAGATTCATTACAAAGTTTCTCTGTCAAGACTGTCAGTGTTTGAAACTTATTTAAACCCAAACACTGACAGTCTTAACACAGAACACAATGCAAACTTGAAGAGATTCCTCACAGGCAAAATATTCTTTGAAGTCAGGAAGATATTTTCATTGAAGATATATTACAAAGTTTCTTTGTTAAGACTGCCAGTGTTTGAGAATTGATAGAAACCAAACACTGACAGTCTTAACAGAGAACCAATTGCTAAAATAAACTATTAATGTAAAAGAAGGAAAAAAATTACCAGAAGCGCTGCAAATTTTCTGGCAGGAAGAAGAAACATTCTTAATTTACTACATTCAATTCCTGTTTAATGCATTAATATTTTTAAATATTAATGAAAAGAGATATTATCATTAGCTTGCTTTTCAACTCTCAAAATGAAAAGAATAACATTTTTTACATTAGTTAATAAAATGTCTACCTTTGGTAGAAACAGTTTATTGTAAAGACTTCAACATTTAGTACCTGCATTAAGTTATGAAGACTTCTAAGCAGTGGCCTGCGAGAAACTAAAAAAAATCACAGAAATCAGTTTGAACAGGTACAGGAGAAGATTTCTGTCAACTTCTAAGTGGCTAGCGAGAAACAACATGAAAGAGTATATTACTCAAAGTCACTTTTGAGCATACCTTTACATGTCATTATTTTTTTTATTTTTAAAAATTGCAAGTTTAACCTAGGCGATTGCAGTTGATCACAATAGGGAAATATTACCAGGAGTAGATACGGAATTATCCCCATTCCTAGCTTTCTTTTTATTTAGAAAATTTGCTGAATGTTAGAAAATTTTCTAATATTCGTGAAAAATCATTGATTTGAGAGTTGCATTCCAAAGTTTTCCCAAACAAATGTTATTAAAGCATTTGACTTACATAATATCTTAAAGAGTGCAGTCAAACTACAGAACATTTTACTAAGCTTTTCAAAGCTACGAAGAATTAAACACACAAAAAAAGTAAAATTTCAAAAAACACAATATATGGAAAACTAAGATAATGAGAATATGGTAATGCAAAAGAAGTGTAAATAAAAATTTCACGTGCTCATACTTACATTATAATTCAACAATCACTAAACCACTTTGTTACCAGCTTTATGCTTAACTACAGATTTTGATATTTATAGAATGTTAGTAATGATGAATATTCTTGTGGAAAGGGAAACTGTGGTGAAATATTCAAATGGAAACATAAACTAATAATACGCAACCGACTGCAAGAATCAACAGCCAACAACGTTGCCAAGAACAAAACAACAAAAACACGTTTCCATTCCGATAAAAATAAAAAAAATATATAGCGTATCGAAAACAGTTCGTAATCGATTATTGAATTGTAATTTTTCCTTATGTTTGTTCTAAAAATATAAGCTTGAAGTGACACTGAACTTTTTAACTTTTAAGTATTCATTCTTCAGAACAAATCTATAGATAAGATAGGCTATTTGCGAACTAACTTCTCGGTGCAGTGCGAAGCTGTATAACATCAAACTTAAACAATATTCGCCAAATGAGACACAAATAAAAATAAACAGATTACTAATCTAGGTGAAACTCGAATTTTAAAAGCGAACCAACAAAAGAATTTTAACAACTCTTTGTTTGGTTTATAATAAATTTGAATTCTCAAAATGAATCAGCAAGGTTTGACAAATTATATTTACTATGTAATTAATTATTCGCCATTGATATTAGCTTTACATAAAATCTTTATATTTTATCTTCTGTTTCAAAACTTATTGCACTATTTTGTTTTTATTGTCACCTTTTCTTTTTGTGAGGGGTTATAGTCCATACTATTTCTAAAGTTCGGGTATTATTAATATTCAAGAGTGAGAATTTTGATTACTCGAGTTCTTAAAGAATTACTTGTGTTTTCTTTATTCAATTACTATTATTTTTTTAAAAATTAATATGAAAGAAAAAATTGACTGATGTTTAAATCCATTTGGATAATTCTATAGTAAATTTAGTTTTAAGAAATTTGAATTATTCAGTGTTGTTTAATAAAAATGTGAGGAAAACCATATACAGTCAAAGTTATTTACAAGGAGTGCAATGGGCAATATTTGCTCATTACCCAATGCTCGTGAAAAGCAGGAATAAATCTTAAAAGTTCATACATGTATACTAAATAAAAACATAGTACTCAATTTATATATTTTTTATTATTTCTGTGCAATAGAAAAATATGCTCTAAACAGCCTAATTGTCTCTGTTGTGTTATATTATTTTTCGGGTAAAACACATTGCATTTATCATCATTTTCATTTACCATCATTTTCATTTACCATCATTTTCTTGTATTGTTTGTATCATCATCATTTGTAACACTGCTATTTTCGCTGAATTTATGACTTGATACTAATTTTAAATTGTCTTCGTAATGTGGAACTATGGATTAGCTAATCTGGAGAAGAGGATGTTTATGGAAATTTTATGGATCAGTAAAATATGAACCAGTTGATAGCACAGTATAAATACAGTTAAAACAGTATAAGTTTTAAAAGTTTCTTTCAGTTTTCAGAATCTTGTTATTGTTAATATTCAGATCTTTCATCCATAAAATACCTTACACATACTAAAATACAATTATAACATAATGAAGCATTTAAACAAAATTTTTAAGATAATCTGGTTTTTTCTTCACATCTTTACTAGATCTGGAAGAACTTTACTAGAATTTGTCTGAAAACTGTTAGTTTGCAAATCCTGAAATCTGATAAAATATAAATTATTTGTACCTTTAATATTAACATTTTGATGGGGACATGGAAATGTGTTGCTTTAGTAAATTTCTAGTGAACAGTGTTTTCACTATGATATAAAAGCGTGAGAAACTCTTGTATTGTTTTCTTTTATTGCATTACAAAATTGTTTACTGGAGAAATTTGCACTCCCTCTAAACCGCATTTTTGGAAAAATTTTAGAATATTATCACTATTTTTTCTTTTCAACTTTTATTCCTCTTATCTGGTTTTTGTCAGTCTCCAGTATTGTTAGAACCAGAATATCCAGGGCACCCTTTTTAGAACAATTGAGATTGAGATCCTAACATGTTTAAATTCATTATTTTATGCATGACTGTAAGGTGGATAAATACTTTAGAAAGCATCTTCCACTCCAAAAAGGGGAGCAAAAAAAAAAAAAAAATGCTGATAGAGATGAACAAAATGAAGCAAATACAAACATAATTCAGCGCCTAATGAAAAAAATTGAGGCAGTTAAGTATAAAAAAAATGGGTGAAAATGAAGAAATAAATAGTATTCTTTGCATGCTCTAAAAACTTTGCCAAAAGAAACCTTTTGAAAGTTGTAAATAAGATAATCAGCATTATTGAAACTGAAAAATTACTAACAGCTGATTAAATATCTGGTGGACTCATCCCTAACGATTAAATATGTTATTTTAAAAAGTAAATATTTTGATGTAAAACTGCATATAAATTATGCATTTAAAATAAAAAATACAAATATGTGTAGCATTTCTGGTTTATATTTATTATTTTTATTTAATATATTAAGTTTAATTGACCATTTATTTTTATATGTGAAATTTTGTAACTCGAAGTTATAAATTTTTTTCTGTCTTACATTTCCATGTAAAATGAACTGAGATAATATGACGCATATTAAAAACAATTTGCGTAAAACAATAATTACTACAATTGCATTTAGAAAAAGATATATTTGTTTCTGAGAGAGGAAACCCTTTCGCAACAAGAGAATGAAAAAAATAACCATGAAATCGATAAAATAGTCTAAAATTTTTCTTAAATTTTCTTTTGCCGAGCTAACTAACTATTGAGAAAAAAAAGGTTTAGTTATGTTATTCTTATTAATTGATACTTTAATTAATGCAGATCAAGGTCAAAGGATCCTCACTTAAGTAGTTGTTACTAAGTATGCTTGAATAATTTTTATTTCAAATTAGATAAATAAAATAAGTAACAACAACCTGATGAAAAAGTATGTGATGTGATAAAAAAATCTAATGCATTAAAAAACAGAAGGTATTAAAAGTGTTTGTTATTGTATGATAAATAAGGAAATAAATTTCTTTAAAGCATGTTCTGTAGGAATTTTTATAAATTTCACTTAAGCGTGAGAAATCTCATGCTGTTTTTCGTATAGGGTGAGAAATTTTCTCCCATTTTTTTTTTTTTTTTTCTGTGATGAAAACCCTGAGTAATATGTTGCTCGTTACATTAAACTTTTGCCTTAGCTTCAAGTTGACTGAAGGTTTAAATTTGAAATATAATTTTTTATTGTGTGCTTTTTTTTTCTGGTAGTTCATACCTTAGGCAGGGTATCCACGCACCTGGAAAGTCATGGATTTCGATGTTGAACAAAATTTGTCATGAAATGTCATGATTTTAACTATTTTTTAAAAAAATCATGGAAAGTCAAAAATATCATGGAATTTAGTACATCAAAAAATCACATTTTTAAAATGGAACCCCCCCTCCCAATTTCATGGTGTTCCAAGTATCTGAATTTCTGACAAAATCACCACTTGCAGTCATGTTTTATTAAAATATAAAATGTTTTTATAATGTTCCTTAAAAATTATGGTGTTCTTTCAAAAAATGATAGAAAAAACTTAATTTCTCGAGCGAATTACCTTTTAAACTTCTGTGATTTAAGAATTTTTGTTATTTATTATTTTTATTTGATCAATTTAAAATTCTAGCTGAAGCAAGCCAGTAATTATATTGTATTTTTTCAGCTTTTTTATTGCTTCATCTCTTTCTTTACTCTGTTTTTCAAATTTGATATCTAAAAAAATGAAGATGCCGAGTATAACAGTTTTGTTTATACCTATCATTTCAATTAATGTTATTATAATCCTTTTTTAAATTTATTGTTGTGCTTTGTTGGAGAAATTAGTAACTTCATTAAGTCATGAAAAATTCTTGGAACTAGTCATGGAAAGTAATGAATTTGAAAATCTAAAATGTAGCAGATACCCTGCCTGGGAATTGTTACATATTTATGTTCATGGAATTAATCAATAAAAATTCTTGATGTAATAAAACATAGCAACTCAATTGGAAGATAATTGCTTTGTAAATTATTTTTCTTAATAAACAGATATGTTTGATTGGAAAAAGGCAAATCTAACTATATCAAGTTAAGCAACTAGATTTTTAGCATTCATTTTATCTTTTTATAATTTTTAGAAAATCGAGCTGAGCTCTATGAAGAAGTAAAGTTATATCGAACTGCTAGAGAAAGAGAAAAGTAAGCTCCTCAACTTTGTTACAATTACCAAAATCCTTTTCAGTAGAACCTTTCAATTATAAAAAATATTTAATTTCAATGTTTATTTTTTTTAGAAGCGTATATATATGTGTCAATTTTCTTCTTAGGTATGACAATATGGCAGATTTGTATTCCGTCATTAACACTTTACAATGTTTGGAAAAAGCATACATTAAAGATTGTGTAACACCAAAAGAGTAAGTAAATTCATTCAATTAGTTAAAACAATTTCTTTTTTAATCTGGAATTCAAAATGTTTATAACAAACTTTGGATGCTATCAAAAATAAATTTTGTAGAAAATTTAACTTTATTTTGTATGTTATGGTGTAATGTTAAACTTTATAATATAAAATACTTGATTGATTGAATTTTCTTTTTCTGATATTCCTGTTTGGTAATGTTACAAATTATACATTAAAAAAGGGTTAATGAAAAAAAAAAATCAAAGTTAGTTGAAAGTCCAAAAATATTCCAAATTATATGTTAAAAATCTCAAGCTTGATTTTGTTCTATAGTGTTGATTAATTGTGGGGCATATCATGTGGTACACAAATTTATTTTTATGATTTTGAATTAGACTAAATATTATGGTGGCAATTCTGTTAAAAAAATTAGTAAAATTTCTGAAAAAAAAAATTTTTTTTTATTAATATTTTACAACATTTTACTAATCTTCTTTTAAAAATACTTATTCAATTTAGACCTAACAAGAAATATTTAAAAGTCTATATGAAATTCATTTTTTGTAGTTATGTATGCAATCAATTATTCAGTATATTTTTTGGACTGAATATTGCCATAATTATAAATGTTCTCAAAACCATTAAATATTTTAGTTTTTTGTGTGGCTTGATGACTTATACAATGCCAATTTGTTTCTTACTTTTAGATATATTGGTTTAGGTTTCTAATCCCCAATTAAAATAAACATTTCATTCAAATTCTTTACAAATTTTAATTTATTTGACCTGATGAAAATTTAAACCAGAATTACTTCACATTGAAGCTGGTAAAAATTTTTGCATGGTGATAAATTTTACTTATTTTTTTTCCTTCTAATTGTTAAGTTAGTATGGTTTGTTTCTGAATAACTTATTTATAATGTACATCATGATCATGAATTGATCATGTGAACAATAATCAAACTACAATTTATAATAAAATTCTTATATTCGTGACAAACATCGTAAGAATTCCTAAGTAGGGGTGCAAGTATGTGACTTTTTTCATTCCAGTTAGTTGTTATAAATATTCTTTTTAATATATATATAAAATTTTTTTTAGGTATACTGCTGCTTGTTCAAAACTTTTGGTTCAATACAAAGCTGCATTTAAGCAAGTTCAGGGAGAAGAATTTCCTAACGTTGAAGTATTTATGAAAAAGTTTAGAGTAAGTCTCACTTTATTTAAATCAGATTTCAATTCATTTCTTCAATTTAAATTTCATGTTCGAAGTGTATTTACATAAAATTTTATGAAGAATATCATCTCAATATTTAAAGACTACAGTTTAAAAAAAAAAAAAAAAGGGCTCTAAGTGACACTAAAATTTATTTTCTTTTAAAAGAGTATGAGTATTCCATTGCCCGTTCAATATAATAGCATCGAAAGTTTCTCCATGATAAACTCACTTGTTGTTGTTGCAACTGCTTGCACCAGTGATAGTATTTTTTCTAAATTTCGTACTTACCATTATTTTTATTATCAATCTTGATTTATTTCTTCATAGTATATTTAATGTGTTTCAAATATTGAATATTTTAGTTGGATTGTCCTGCTGCTATTCAGCGTATAAAGGAAGATAGGCCCATTACCATTAAGGATGACAAAGGAAACACTAGCAAATGCATTGCCGATATTGTTTCTGTAAGTATTAAATTTATGTATTGCAGCATAGTAGTATTATTGATTTCTAAATATTGTTTATAAGGATTTATTTTTTATAATCATACAACTGCTTATGTTCCTGAATTGGATTTGATTTCTCATTATTCTTGCTGATTCTCTTTCCATTAAAAATTATGTTTTGCAAATATTTCATTTATTTATGTAATAATATTTTTTGTACTTCAAAACCGAGAGTTGATGTTAAATATTGCTTATTTTAGGGAAATTTTTCATTGAATTATTATTTTTTTTCAATCAATTCACTTTTTAAAATAGGAAACATCTAACTCTCAGAATGAAAAAAAATATGCAAAATTCTTTATTTTATTTTGTGATTTATCTAAGTTTTCAAATTTTAAAGCATATTGCCAAGCAGACATATTTTTTTATAATTTAAAATATAGTAAGCTTTAAGTACTGATCAGAAGTTTTTGGTTCTGATTATTATTGTTGTTATTATTATTGTTATTGTAGAAAATAAGTTTATAATAAAATTTTTTGTAAGGAAATTGAGAGTTATGTTCTTAAACGCTGGTTAAAGTATATTAGAAAATATATTTACTGAATGGCAAAATATTTTTTTTCCTCTCAAGTTTTTGTGTATTTATTAGTATTTTTATCTATCTTAATTATTGATATCAGATGTTCTGGATATTGTTCATAATGCTTCTTGTTGTTAAAAGGCATTACTCTTTCAACAAATAAGAATATATTTAAAAAAAATATTTAAAAAAATATAGATTCTAAAATTTTGTTTAATATTTATTCTTTAATATTTTTTTCTTCACATGCTTTATAAATTAACTCATTAAATATAATCTGACCAATTGTATTTGCTTAGTAAAATTAACCCTTGATGCAGGTCATTATTTAGTATTACATAAAACATTCATGTGTATATTGTTATGATACTGATGAAATACTTATGAGTTGACAAAAAAGAGCTGGACTTAAACAAGACATATATTAAAAAGAATTTAGTAACTCAAAAAAGGCAACTATGCCAGAATGACCCAATGTTCAAGGATCTGGTTTTTCATTTGTTTTCCTTGACATATGATAGTATTCATGGATATAGATTTTCTAAACTTTAATTTGCTGAGAATTGTTAAACTGTGTCTATATAAATATTTGAACTGTATGTATATCAAAAGAACTTTCTCTAGTTGCATTTATGACAGTTGTTTGATAAACAATCATGAACCATATTTTTTTAATTCTTTTCTAATTTACTTACATAATTATGGAAAAATTTATTTATAAAAAGGCTCACTTATACAAATGCAAAAATATATTCAATTTGTGTTCTGAACTACATTTAAAAAATATTAATATTTCTCTAATAGAAATATCTAATTGATATTCCTTACCTGTGCAATGGAAATTCATCAATGATCAATGGGAATAGGTTTTTATTGGGATATGATTGGAGTAGTGAAAATGGAAATTGGATTGAATGAGATTGGAACACTGATCTAGTTAAGCATCTGATTTGAACATTTTTGTAATATTTTAGTTTCATTAAAAAATTACAATCTCAAATGTTATTAATATACTTTCACTAAGCAATTGTATTTTTGACATTTATTGAAAATAGTATTGTGATATCTGTTGAAATATATGGACCAGTCTATGTTGGTTTTTCAGGAGTTTTGTATTTGGCAGCCTTGCAGTGATTTCTCCAATTCCTGAAAAAATAATTAACAAAAAAATTTTAGTTTCACTAAAGAATATTAACCTGAAGGAGTACTAATATGTTTTCACTTTCAGTAAACTATTGTATTTTTGGCATGGAGAAATAGTACTTGGTAAAATATATTTTAGCCTTTCAAGAGTTAAGTAGTTTGACGACTCTAAGTTCTGAAACATATACTTGTGTTTTCAAGGAAATTTTAAATGTGTAGTTGAGATTTTTTTTTTTAACATTTTAATTCCGTTCTATTGATATTTCAGAAATTATTTATGTTTTTAAATGCTAGAGCACATTTCATAAAGGTCTAAATTGGTATTGGTGGTTGCATAGCAATCTTTTGTGGGTGACAAAGGTTAGAGTGTAAGTGCAAAGCTTACGAGTTATATTATAATTATCTTAACAAATTTGTCCTAAGTTTGAAAAACCATGTAAATTTGTTAAGAAAAAAAAAAACAATTCTAAAAATAAAACTACTAATGAGTCTTGGTTATTAAGTGCATTTTTTTAAATCTAACTTTAATTTATGTTAGGTAATAAGTTTGTATTAAAAATTTTTCTATATGGTTTTTAGAGATTGATGATGCCGTTTTTTTTCTTGGTTTGTTTAAAATTATAAAACGATATCTCAATGAGTTTCTTAAGATACTGATTCAATGTTTTTATTTTAACTCATTTAATTTTATTTAAATAAAATTTCATTATCATTTACTGTTTTATTTTTAAAAATTTTCTGTAAGTGTGTTTTTTTTTTAAAAAGAAGAAAAAAAAACTATATTTAAATGTGCATGGCAACAACTTTGAGTTGAGCCATTTTACAACTTTTTCTTGCATATGACACATGCGAGTGATTAATATATTTCTCAAATGTATATTGTAAATATACATCCATACTTGAAATATCTTAGTACCAAATGTGAATACACAAACAATTTTATTCAAATTTAAAAAAACAAAAAGAGATATAAGTAATAATTTCTAATTGTCCCTCTGATCTGGAATTGCACTGTGTTTCTTTATGTGAGCATAAATTATTTTATTAAAATACTCTTCTTAGTTTGACTATTCATCAAATTTTATTCTTTCTTTCAGCTATTCATTACCATACTTGACAAGTTAAGATTAGAGCTGAAGTCAATGGATGAAGTATGTATAATTTCAAACTGTTTTATTAATTCTAATTATTTCTTATTGCTCTTTATAAAATCTTTTATAAAGTTTTCCAATTAAAAATGTTTTCGACAAGCTAATGAAAAAAAGGTTTTCTAATTTTTTTTATACAAAGGTAAAAATGTGTATGCAAAGAATGTGTTGACAAAAAATGTATAGAGTTTTTTTTTACTATTGCACATAGATCTTTTTTTAAATGTTTTTCAGCACATAAGCTGATTTTTTTTTAATCTGTGAAATAATATTTAGTTATATGATTAAAAATAGTTTTTTTTTTGTTTCTGAGATTTTATTGATTGTATTTCGTAAAGAAGTTAATATATATTTAGTGGAAGTTTATATGTTTTAAATATACGATTTAGAAAAGTTTTTATTTTAGTTTTGTTAAAATCTTGTTTCAGTTTTGTTTATTTTACTTAAAATGAGTTTCTTTGATAATATTCTAAACATTGATGCTGAGAAAATTTTTATTAAAAAAGTTTTTTAAGTTAAATTTATTTGATTTTTAGCTACAACCAGATCTTCGAGAGCTGTATGATACAATGTGCCGACTTACTTTGGTACCTGCTGATTTTGAAGGAAAAAGAAAAGTCTATGAATGGTAATTTTATAATTCACCAGTTTTTTTGGATTATTAGATCGATGTTTTGAAATTTATTTTAATAGATTTTTTTGATGAAGTGGTTCGATTTAAATATCATAATGTGATATTATCTCAAATGTATATATTTAACCACTTAAATTATAAATAGTTTTTTATCTTCTGAAGTTTAAAAATTACTATTACTTTTTAATATTTCCATTCCTTTTCTATTCTTATTTTTGGTCTTCATTGAAAATTAGTTTTGCCTCTTCTGAGTCCTTGACAATCATGTAATGTATATCCCCAACAAAACTTTTGCTTTTTTAGTTCTTTTCATATCGAGAGGAAAGGATAATGTTTCTTATTCCCACAAAAACAATGTGAGAAAGTGCAATGTCACCTGAAATAGTTATATGCTTTTATGCATTCTCATACTGCTTTAATTTAATTTATATGTGTTACAAATTTAAATCTTTTTTTTTTATTTGGATCCAGAAAGTTTATTTTTCCAACAATGACTATACCATACATATATTTAAGATTTAATAAATAATCCCAAGAAAATTAAGCGGTAAGTTATACTTGCTTAAAAAAACTTCATTGGCTAAAAAAATATAAAGGTGGAAATAGAATTCAACTTGTTCCAAGTGCTGAAAAATAGACACCTAGTTTTAAGACTTCTCAGACGTGGATGAGAGATTAAAAAAAACAACAACAACAGCAACAACATTTATCTTATTTGCTTTTCTGTTTCACTTTCAACTACTGCAGTTTTGTTTTTCATCTTTTTAAAAATTTTTCATATCACTTTTGTTTTTCCACATTCATGTCTGACATGTCTTGAGAATGTGCTGCAATTTTTTTTCCATTTAATATTTTTTGAAGTAACAAGTATGTTCTTACGATGTTAATTAGTTAAAATATTAAGTTCAGCAAAAAATATTTTGTTAGATTAATTTAGCTTAATTTAGTTGTTTTATACTCAAATATTATTATCTAACTGTGTCAGATTTATGTCTTTTTAATGATGATAAAATATTGTTTTTTAGGTTACAAACCATGTCAGAAATGGCTGCATCGGATGAACTTACAGAAAGTCAAGTTAGACAATTTATATTTGATTTAGAATCTGCATACAGTGGGTTCAACAGATTATTGCATGAGTCATAAATAAAATTTTCTATTTTAAATCTGTCTGTAATCCTATTTATAATTCGTTTTCCCTTTTAAAAAATATTTTTCCTCATATTATTATTAAAATAGTAAAATAATGTGATGTATTTATCGTTTGTAAATAAGATATATTTAATACAAAATAAAAATATTGTGTATCTGAGAAACTAAATTGTACCAAAAGCTGTAAAATTATGTTTTTTTTTTTTTTTTCATCTGTGTATTTTATCTACTATTGTAAATAAATTTGAACTTGTACTTGTTTATTATTTTACAACATGTTGTGATGTTGATTGTATCATTAATAAATATTACATGCCAAGTAAAACTTTTATACTTTATTAAACTAAAAATTGGATGGATTAGAAAAATGCTAATCTTATATTTTGAAAAAGAAAATTAGTTTGTAGATTTTGATGTAAAACAGCATTAGTTTGCTTATTTCTGGCTATACGCATTTTTTTTTATTTAGCTGTCTAAATTCATTGTTTTTTATGTTTTTAAAACAACTGCTGTTGGAAATTGAACTCGCGACCACTTGGATATGGGTGGGCCCAACGCCTTTCTAACAAGGCTATCTTGGCCCAGATATTATAAAAGAATTATTCAAAAAATTTTCTTTTACAGTTAAAAAATAAATTTTTTCTTAAGTTTTGATAGTTGCTATCTCGAAAAATCATATAACAGTTTGTTTTTATAGCAGAAATACATCATTTGACACCATGAAAAAAGCTAAAAACATATGAATTTTAAAATTAAGTTTATTGTTAATAACAGTAAATATAAGGTACATATTCTGATTTACATAAAACATGATTTGGTTATTAAATATGAAAAGCTATATACAATGACAGAATTAATTCAAATAGAATGTTTAAATAATCTGATACATTGTCTTGAGTAGTAATATTAAAGTTTTTTTTTTTTTTTTTTACAGTTCATTATTCAACTTTACAATAGCAGGTATAGTAGTATGCCAAAGAAAAAACAAACAAACAAAATTTTACAAAAAAAAAAGAGACATTAAGAGATAAATAACGTTGATTTTATTTAAAAATAACTAAGGCAAATTTCAGCCTAAAAATTATAATAAAATATAATTTCTTTGGTTTAAAGCTACCTTCTTCAGAACAGAAAAGATTTAAGTTTCTAGTATAATTTTATTAATTGAGCAACTCACAATAATTTAATATCAGTAAACATACAACAAAATTTTATAGCATTGTTGCTAAAAAAGAAAAGGATAAATTAGAAATAATTTTCTATGCTAATACTTAATAAATTTTTTGAATTGATTTTAAGACTTTCTTTATCACATAATTTTAAAGTAACAGTCTCGAAATTAAAATACAGTGTATACAGTTCTTTATTCTACAAAGGTAATTTGGTGGATAATCATTCATAACTAAAAAAGTTAATGATTACTACAATTTTTATTAGAATAATTTTTAAAATGAGATGAAAGACGAAAATGGATAGTTGTGAAACAAAAAAACTACACCCAACAAGATTTGTTAATATGTTTGCTGAAAGTAATAGAGACCCTTGAATTTATCACCATGAAAATTTAATAATTTAAAATTGTTAATTGAGATTCTTTTTCCTTAAAATGAAATAAAGTTTCAAATGCTGAATCTTGGGTAAGACTACATGTCTAAATTAGGTTTATAATTTGGTGGTTCCTATGTTCAAACTACTGAATTTTGAAATTATTACTAGCATTGTTAGTTAAAATTGAAAGATGTTTTAAAAAATCCAAATATTTTGATTTTTCAAAGCAAACTTTTAAAATCTAAATTTATATTGGTTGGAAACAGGAAGCTCCAAACACACAAAATAGTGATAAATCACGGGAAAGAAACTGAAAATCAGAACAAAATGTTCTGTTTTTTTTATCAGGGATATCGGGACAACTTTGACTTCTGCAATATAATTTAATTTTATAGAAATCAATTCTGAAATGACACTTATTAAAAATTATTAAATGTCATAATCATAGAAATATTAATAATGTAACAAAATAATTCATTCTTTATAAAATCTGAAAAATAGACTTATACTATGTTAGGTTAAAAGAGAATATAGGAAAAAATAAGGAACAGTTTTTACTATATAATTATTAGGATGTTGTACACACATGTTGCATGCAATTAATGTACCACATAGATTTCATAACAGCTTACTAAGTCATTTTATTCATGCAGGTGGGACACCAGTACCCCTTTTATATTATTTTTTTCTGATGCTCTAATAACAAGAAAAAATATATTTTGGTAATTTTTAATTATAAAAAAACAGTCTAATAGTTACTAAAAAAAATCCTGTTAGATCATTAGAATTTTTTATTTGTACAAAAATATAAAATACAAAAAAAAGTAGTTCGAAATTTTATTTTTAAAAATTTATGATATATTTTATAAATCAAAGAAATTTCAATGATGAGTAACTATTGATGAATTGGTAGGACTAAAAAACTACAAATTAATCGTAGAATTATTGATGAAATAATTGATAATTATTAATGGGGATTTCAATAAAATTATTGATGGGAAGATTTCATCTTTAACACAGATAAAGAAATCAGTATTTCAATTATTAAAATGCTAATCATAATATTTTTTAACTTATTTTCACCTAAATTAATACAAAATAATGAAAAAAGCATGAAAAATATGTTTAATGAAAACTAATTATTCTACTTTCCACCAAATTGACATTAGCCCCAATATTTATTTATTTTAAAAATTATATTAACATTCAATTTCCTTTTTCATGTTAAGGCATGTAACATTACATTAATTTTCCATAAATGTAATTTTGTAAGTAAAACATTCTCTATTTTATATTACATTTAGTATTAATAAGTCGGCCAGGTGCCTGACTGCTGGTTCGTATCCCACTCTGGCATGGACGTTTCTCTCTCTCTCTGTTGTTTCCGTGGCGACGTGGTCGCAGAAAGTTTTTTCTTTCGGGAAGTAGAAAATTTAGCTTTTCTTTCCTACAGAAATTTTCGAAAGATTTTATCTTTTCATCAGAATTATATTCAAAAGATACCTTTCTTGTGCAAAAAAAAAATGCATATGATTTTTCTATTTTTATTCGAGAATACAGTGGAAAGTCGCGTATCCGGAATCGGCGGGACTTTCCGAAGTCCGGATAATCGATTTTTCCGTATAATAGACCCCCAAGGTAAACAGAGATTAAAATGATCTGAATCTAAGAAGCAGAAATTAAAAAACATTATTTTTCGGGCAATAATGTTTTTGTATTAGAATGATATCTAATCAATCAAAAACAAAATATTTAAAAAAAAATAATTATTGCTATTATAAAAATAAATATAGGAAACTAAAAAAATTTACAGTTATGAAAATATTAATTGCTCTCTCCGCCATTTTGAACTAGAACGTTTCAAGCAAGAAGGGGAAATTCCCGTCATTCATTAAGGTGGGTAGGTGAAGAAGCAAAATTCATTTCCTTCTTACTTGTCATTCAAGTTGAAGGGGGGGGGGGGGAAGTGACAAGTTCTTATTTTCTCTCCTGTCATTGGCTATCAATCAAGCATAAAGGCGTGGCATGCTGATTGGGTTCTCTTTATTTTTTCTTGTGTGACTAAAGGGGATTCCCCCTCCACTTTAACGTTTGCTGTGTTTACCCTTTTTCACAGTACTTCTTTCCCTAACACTTTATCAAAAAGGTTCCAGGAAATGCCTCTTTTACTAGCCAGCTGCACAGGAAAGAAGGGGGGAGGGGACTCAATTGTGCTCTTTTGAAAACAAATCTCCCCCCCCCCTTTCCTGCATTCCAGAGGAGGAGCGTTCTTAGTAGATCTTCTGTTCTCTTTTCTGTTGATTTATGGGTTTAATGCATAGATCACTAGAAGCTAAGAAAGGAAAAAACCTGTCAAAATACTTTTTTTTTTTTTTTTTTAAGAGAGTGGGGAAGATGAAGAAATGTTTGTTTATTTTGATTGTTAAAAAGTGTCCGGGAAATTGACCCTTCCGGAAAAGGGACGTCCGGATATGGGACGTTACACTGTAATAGAAAATAAAGAATAATGAAGTAAAAAATTTGGTTTTCTTTGTAAAAATTTTCATTATATTCTTTCATGCAGTTATTACTACTGATTTACACATAGCTTTTAAAATCCAATATTTTTAATACAATATTATTTATTACAACAACTGAATCTCGAAATGAAAACACGCATTTAGTAACCTCTTTGGAAGGGTCAAATTCGCATGATTTCGCCGTCGATCTTTTTTTTTGTTGATAGTTATTGCTACAGATTTAACGATTTTTTATATTTTTTTAATGTGATGCTGAATTACTAAATGCGGAAAAGGAAATAACTAGTGTATAATCTTCGTACAAAATGTGAGAATATCGCCTATAATATTAGAACAAAAAAAATTACCTATTAAATTAAAATTTTTTTTTTTTACTTTATCTAATTTTTTCATTTATTTATTTTTTGAAGTTAACGCTTCTGTTACTTAGTAACATGTATATTTGTTATTTTTAAGTATCTTGCAGTAAGATACTAGTATTAGAGAGGTATGTCACAGAAAGAGCGAAAAAATTCTGCCACAGGGTCTGTTGTGTCTGTGTAAAGGTGACCCACCCTATGAACGTTATCCGTGGCAGTGTGGTGTGGGTAATGCTTCTTGCCCCATGACTTTGGTTCACACGTGCCCACTGGGTAATGTTAAATGAGCAACAGTTCCGGCATCTTCCAAGGTGAAGAACAAAAGTTCAGTACTAGCCGTAGAAAAAAATATTAATAAGATACATAATTTATTTCTCCATTCAAACACATTTTGAAAATTTTTTCTCTTCAAGTTTAATTGTCTATTTTAATACAAATTTCTATATTTTCAATGAAAATTTGTAATAAAAATAGCAGCAAGCAAAAGAATGAATAATTTCAGTTTTTATTTTCATTTACCATTAAGTTTAATAACAGTAAAAGGTTTTATTTTGAAACTGGGAATAAAATAAAGGATGCTTTTTTATTCTAACTACAAATTACTAGAAATAATTCTTTTTTCTTTGAAAAAAAATTACCATAATAGATTGTTAAACGTGAAAACAAATTTTAATCTATTTATTATAGAAAATTAGAAATTACAGGACAGATATGCTTTCACTTAAAATTTTTCTTTTCTAATGTTAAATATAGATCAGTTTTTTTTTAACTTGATTTAAAAAAATACTAATTCATTGAAAAACACTCTTGATAATATCTGATCTGTTACAACTTACAACATTTTTCTCACTGCCGATCTTGCTACAATAACTTAGACACTTATTTTAAAGGTCCATTATAACTAAAATGTTTAACAAAAATATTGCATTTAATATTAATTAGTTATTTTTGGGCAAATATATAAATATAACTCTACTTAACAGTAAAACTTTTCTACATAATTTTCATCTTTATACAACATTTTAAAATAAGAGCCTCACAAAATAGAGTTGTAGACTTGTAACAAATCTATTCATTATTTATGAGCTTAGCTAACCTTTAAGCATTCTGTTCTTATTTTTTGAGACCATTATATAGTTTTAAAGTTTATTTCAGCTGAATTCTGTCTTGGACATTCTTTTAAATCCCATGTCTTGTAAATTTTTTCAGTGATTCTGGTTAAAGAATATTTCTGTATCATTCTAATTGAGCTAACAGTAATACCAAGGTAATACAACAGGATTGTTCACTAATTGCAATATGTATGTACACAGTGGCTTGTCTTGAGCAAGCTGCAAAGTTATCATTCTGAGTTTTTTCTGTGTTGTGATTTTTTCAATGTTTTTCAGGTTTTAGCTCTAATCAAAATCAAACAAACATTATAACACATTATCCTAAATGGAAATCTTCACACAAGTTCTTTCAAAGTCACTGAAATAATTTATCTTTTGAATAATTTCAACCAGCTGCAATGTTTCAGCCAAACTAATCCAAAAATCACTATATTGTTTTAAAAATGAGGCATGCACACTTTGCCAGCAAACAATTCCGAAATTACTGTAATCCAAAGAGCTAAAACAAAAAATATGTAGGATAAACCAACTTGATGACTACTTGGAAGTTGATACGCTTCACCTCCGATTTCTTCCATTGTAAATCCAACAGGGAAAATTACGGCAGCAGCGCAAAACAAGCCCATTGCACAAAACCCAATCCATCTTGCATAAGGTACTCCTTGGTCATGCCAATGGGAAGAAATGAGTAACAGTACTGTAATAAACACAGCGAAGCACCCTAAGACTATACAGGCCAACGCTAATGTCCACTCAGATCTCAAACTAGGAGTAAAGCATACTTGGTCACGACCATAGATAGTCATACAATTTCTTAAAAGACCTAGTCTAGTATTACCACCAACATCAGAAACAATCCAGTCTGGTAAAATCAAGCTAATGACAGCAAAGAGGTTAGCAGAAAGAAATAACGCACAAGATATAACAGTTAAGCGGTCCATTGAAATACTTAATTTGACATTACGAATAAGAAGAATGAATGGATATGCAGAACTTATGTATGATGAATCTAAAAAATATTATATTCCCTACTGCTATATGCTCTATGTATACATAGATATAAAGGTAGATTAGTCCCTGATGTATATGATAAATATAAATAAATAAAGATGGAAGTAGATGGGGTTCAAATATCAGAACATGCTTGCTTTAAATAGTTTCAGCTTTAAGCTCGCTTGGAATAAATAATGACCTCGAATATCTGTGGATTCCAGCTTGATTATTTTTACAGATGAAGTAAATCAGAACTGTCTACCTATTGGCGATTGAAACTGGCTGCAGATGGCGTAGAGCAGAACTCTTTATCCATGGCAATACTGCGCATACTTTCATCATGGCGAGTCATAGGACAAGGCAGGCCTGAAAGAGGGACGGAAAAGAGAAAATACTGGTAGAAGAACTATTTCAATATTAGATAATATTCGGGAGGAGTTAATCTATTCTCAACAATAACAATTCACTGTAACGAAATTTTTCACTTCGATGAAGCAATTCAATATAAAAATTGCATCCGTTAAAAACAATTGGTAGTAATAGATTTTTATTATTCTCGAAAATAAAAACTAAAAAAAGAAATTTATTAGTTACCAGTTTTTACTCTTTTCCGTCTCGATATATATGGGCTTTCAGCCCTGGGACAGGGAAGTAGGTTAGTTTCTCTCTCGCTCTCTCTCTTAAAAAGTCCCGCAGTGGACTGACCGTTAAGACACGGTTCCCAGCAGATCACCGAAGTCAATCATCACTGTCTGCGGTCAGTGTGCGGGTGGGTGACCACTTGGATCAGTCCGCGTAGGGACCGAGGGTGTGCGGTATGGGTCCTCGTTAAACTGTTCTGCCGTAAAGTGCTCGACTTCGCATGCAGGTCGTTGGGCTACCGAAGAGGAGGTGTGCCATCCCCTCTGCAGAGGATCAAAATTGTGATGGCATGTCTTCGGATCATCCTCAGGGATGTTTCCCAGACCGTTGCCAATAGCCCATTGAGCAGCTCTAGTGCGACGTAAATGAACTACAACAACAACTCTCTCTTAAAAAAAAAAACGTCGTGAAAATTAAAAAAAATATTATTAATAATTAAATAGAAAAAATATTAAAAAGGGGAAAATATCGTAGTACATTCCTATACAAATGAGAAGAGGAGGAAAGGGAAGGGTTGGCAAGATATGGAACCGGTCTTCTCCCCTGGATGGAGCATTCGAGTTTTGCTATCACGAAAGGCTGTACTTCATATGTTTTCACCATAAGCGTATGTATAGTATTAGGAGAAGAACGTTAGGAAGTACGTTAGTTTCATTTTGATTTTCAAATAGATTAAAACTTTTTGAGTTAAGAAGCTATATAGCAGTGAATCCATATATGAAACTCAAAATTGCATTAAAAGAAAATTTATAATATATTTTTGCTTGCTTGAATGCGTAAATTATTATAGAAGGGAAAAACATCGTAATACATTCCCATATACAAGGTGTCTCATAAATACTGGTCACTTAAATATCTCTTGATATAAGGATTATAGAATTTTCAAATTAAGTCAGTTTCTGTCACGTGACGTGCTTTTAGTAAGTTTTTAGAAAAGTTCACTTTTTATACTTTGTTTTAATGCATAAACCTTAAATTACAAAAAATGTTCTTATGTACTCTGTAACAAGTCTGTAAATAAATAAATAAAAAAAAAATACCAGTAAAATTTATCCAAAAAAAAAAAGAATTAAAAAATTGTGACTTACGCTATTTTCATGCAAGGAAATGGGAGAAAGAAATGATCTGCTTAAGGATCTCTATCAATGTGACATTTCGTCACAGGCCGCGATCAAAACTTTTCTTACTTGGCATTGATTGCAAACTTTTTTGAATGAATTTAAAGATGCTTATATGTTAAGCTGAATATTTTAATCTTATCATTAGATAAAGAAAATATTTTTAACTAAATTTATGAAAATGTAAAAATGAAGCTGAATTATCAAAGAATTAAAGATTTTTAAATGCAAGCTACTTTTGAATGGTGTATATTGAATAATTTATTCTTATTTTGTAGAAATTATAAAAAGCTATTTGCAATTTGTAAAGAGTGAGTGAAATTTATTGAGAGAAATAAAGTAGTTAAAATTAGTATTTAATTAATTTTTAACAAGTTCATTTAGGAGTTAATGGTTCATAGTTTTCTATTTCTCATAAATTGGAAAGAAATAACAATTTTACTTCACAATTTATTCTTTTTCAATGGAATATTTAAATAAATTTTCTCTAAATATATGAAGCAAAGTTATGAAAGTTGCTCTACTAAAATTAAATGCATTAGAGATCTCATAAAAAGGAAAATAAAGAACAAATCTTAATTAAGTAAAAATAATATTTTATTATTTTTACAAAGTTTATTTTACTGATAATTGGCAATCACATATTTACAATTTGCATCACAATACTTAGAATTTAGCTTAATATGGAGAAAAATTTGCTTCGTCTAAAAATTTAAGTTAAAAAAATAATTAACACTTTGCAACAAATTTAATTTATATTCCAAATCTTAAAAGAAAGGAGTTTAAATAATAAATAAAAGTAAATATTTTTTCATTTTGACGAAGTTTTTTTTTTAATAATTAACCTTTATTTATTCGTAACTTATGACATATTAAAAAAGCATTTATTATACAAAATTTCCTTTTCTGAATAAAGAAAATTGTATTATTCATGAAGCAAAATTATAAAAATGCACCAACTATTTTTTAAAAGAAATTACACACTTTACGACTCTTTTAATCTTATATTTAAAATATAATTACGTAAATTAAATAAAATGTAAAAACACATCAGTGTAAAGTAAAATTAATATTTAGCTATTTTTACAATTAATGTATATTACAATGATTGGAATTTATTTTTATGCATCACAAATTTTAACTAAGTAGACGCACATAATTTCCGTGTTTCTTTAATTGTTCCTTGCCTACTTTCAATTTTTATTTAAAAAATAGCACACTTCTCTCTCAGAATTTGTTTTATGTGCCCACCGTTTACTCCAATACTTAAGTGAAGTGTTTCAGATGTCGAGTAGTGAACACGCGCTATTTTCTCAACAGATACGCTGTTGCATGCATCTGTAATTCTGTTGGAGAGTTCTCTCACATCCAGTGGCGTATGCAGAATTTTTTCAAGGGGGGTGTTCATAATTTTCTGAAATTACCAAAAGAAATTCGAGTACGTAATAAAGCACTATTATTTCCCTAATTCAGACAGTTAACAATTTTGACTTTTTATTTAAACAGCATTGTTTAGTTACATTTTGATTTGATTTGTTAAGTTTAAGAACATAGTGTAATATCTTCTCGCATGTAATATCTTCTGAAAAGAGTCCAATGTCATATGGGAGGGAAGTAACACTTTGAGGGTCACTTTCACATTCATCAGATTTTGTTATGCTAGAAACGTTTTCTTCAACGGAAGTATCACATTTCTGTTCAATAGAAAAACTTACATTGGTACCCGATGCTGTCACCTCACTAATTTCAGGTCATGATTTTTTCTCAAAATGATTAAAAGTTGATTAATTCTTGCGTTTTGGCATCCTAAAGATCCAGGAACAGCAAATATATACATATATTTATTGGCATTGAAATATCCGCTATGCTACGATCTCAAAGTTTCGAGCTGGAATGAATAACTTCAACGAGCACAGTATCTCCAATGGTATTGTTACTGATTTCTTCACTAGTTGAAATAGTGGCGACGACGGATTCGACGATTGAATTAACTTTTTGTTAAGACAAAACGAAACAGATTTAGCGACGAGCTCCGAACGACAAGCGGCAGAGATAACTCTTAGTCTGACTAACTAACTCCCCTGTACTCCGTTCCCCCTTTTATATAATTTTTCATCGCATCTCCAAAATTCTCGAATTGTCTCAAAAACGACAGAACGTCTAGGATTCCAGAATCATCGCGTAAAGACCTCGCGAATGACAGCCAATCTCGAAAACTATCGCGACTGGCAGAACAGAAAGGAACCAGCCCGTAACAGTATCACGCGAATTCGGTTTCAAAAGTACAACTCTATTATAGTAAATGTTTTTTCAGTATTTTGAGAAATACCGTGAGAAAAAAAAAGTAGGCATAAAGCAAATAAAAATATATAGTCTTAAAAAATAATAGCCCGCATAATTTCTACTAAAATTTTTATTTTTGCCATTTTGTCTGAGCTCAAGGGGGGTGTTTAATCCCCTCCCTTGCGTACGCCCCTGCTCACATAGTTAGGTGTTGTTACACAGATAACAGATTTTAAACCTCCCTATTAACAGAAATCTGAAAGATTGAGATCTGGAGATCTCCGTGGTGTGCAAAATCTGACATTCGTCAGTCCAGACAACTGATAGGAGAAAGTTGGATTAGACACCAGTTACAACGATTAAGTCTTCGTTGAATTGGTTGAAGTGCCTGATGTCCATGGACAGTAAAGGGATGCATTCATACTTTCCAAGTGTTCCCCAGACTCTTGCGGATAAAATATTTAATGAGTTGCCCACACTTCTTATGCTCTCTTGAGGACAGGAAGTAAAAAAAAAAAAAAGGCTAAAATATTAATCTCTTCATCACCTGTTCGATTTCTGAACTATACTGTCTGTGAAAAGTTCCAGTATTTCGTAATCATTCCATTAAACGGCCTACAAAGTGTTTCAATGGCGGCAAACTACTTTGATATCTTTACTGAAATTGCGTGACTGCTACATAGGGAACTTCATTACATCGAGCGTAAATTATAGTTAGGTCATAGAGTTGTTCGTTGCTAAAACGAAGCATGCTGATATGAAGGTGATATAATTTTTTAAAATTTAAAGCTTTTATATTAACAGCTGTCTAGTGCAGCTAATTTCGTAATTATTCGTCCATTAATGATAATATTATTAATAAATCATTTTTTTATTATTATTAGAATTAAAATATTTTATTCATCGCTTAGAAATGAATGAGGTTAGGACCTTTTTTTTTTCCTTTGCTGTTTCATTACTGTTGAAAATTTGAAGAGAATATTAGTTTTAAGGTAGATTTTCTCGTTTTATTTGGTATTTTCGGCAATGATATAAAAATTTTTCGTTAAGGAGATTAATAACAAGTATCATTAAGAAATAATTCTCAATTTCTTAAAGTTTATTGTTAGAATACATTAAGTGCGTAACCTTTCGCAAGTTTCCCCCATCGCAGAGAAGTATTAAAGAGGATTCATTGTAATACTAGCCCTTACAAAAAAGCAACTAATTTTTCCTTTTTTTTTTTTTCCTTTTTTCTTTACATGGTAATATTGACGATAACGTAAATTAAAACATGATAAATTTCATAATATCAATTAAAGAAAACATTACACTTAGAGCATTAAATACATGAAATTGTGCAACTAATATAATCTTTCTGCCGCTGGAAAGAGAAATATACGTCTGTCACAACTTGGTTGCGAAACTATTGGTTGCGTTTATGAAGAAACTATTATTTTGTTTGTGCGTTTTTATAATTCGTATCGATTTTAGTTCCAAAAATCGTTCATTTGTCTTATATTTTATTCTTCTGAGAATTTATTGTAATTTGTAAAAGAGCTGTTTATTCTTTTGATTTGAAAAGTAAAATAATTTTCAGTGAATATTTTTTTTCTTCCGTTTTATGTTAGTATTACGAAACTTTTTCAAAAGTTGCAAATTTTAAATTTTTATGCGGCTCTCGAAGACAAAACATTTTAATACAAAATTGTTCCGTATAAGAAATTAATAAAAATGGTAAAAAAAACACACCATCCTAACTAAAAAACTGACCAATATATCAATATTTAAAGTTTATAATTGATATTAAGGGGCAGTGTACTTAGTGCACTTTAAACTAATACACTTCGAGGAAATACAATAATTCGAGAAAAAAAATGAACTACAGTGAAATTAGTTTGATGAAAATGAGATTGCAATTATATTTAAATTTTTCTTAGATTTTTTTCTTAGAAATGCTTAATGGACTGAATAAATTGGAACTATGCTTTTATAACTCTTATATCGCGAGATATTTAGGTGAGCAGCATTTATAAGACACTCTGTATATAAAATGAATCTTTAAAAATAACTCTCCTTAGCAGCTTTAGTATGGTTCAGGGTCTATTAACAAAGAGAACATTACGTTAAAGATATTTTTGTAGTTACTAGGTACTATTGAGTTGATTATCGTCCGGCTGTCATTGAAACGTTTTCATAGTCTTTACTTGCGTGACGTTAATTCTGATTATTTTCATTTGAAAAGTCTTTCTTAAAGATAAATTTAAGTCATACTAAAATTAGGAATTACTTGGGTTTATGAGCTGGGTGTCAAATTACAAAAATAAGTAGAAACGTGTTTTATTATATACACTAAAATTATAGGCTATCAATTTCGCATTAGGATTGAGTGAAAAATCAGAGATGAATAAATCTTTTTATCCAGATAAATAACATACAACCATAATAGGAAATTCAGAATAATTATTTGTTTAAGACTGAGACACAAACTAAAAACAAAATGATAACCAACTTTATAAACAATCCATAAGAATCAGATAAATAAAAAATTAAAATATAGCATTACAAAATTTTTGCGAGCTAATTTTTACAGAAGGAATTTCCAAAATACTCCAGAAGATTGGTTTGGAATGTGCAATATCTCTGTTTACAGCCTGAACAGAGACATTTCTTTATATTCAGTAATTTCATATAAAAATGGAGTTAACTATAAACAGAGATTATTTGACCATCATTTGTTATTCTTTTCTTTGGCGCAACAGAGTCGCTCTGTTTTCTTTTTTTGGAAGTGTCACAAGTTCGTTGCCTTTTCTTTTGGGTTTCCTTTCTTGCTCTCTCTTCCTTTTTCTTCAGGGGATTTGCCAGTGCCTTTGATCTCTTTCTTTTAGAAGAACAACTTGTGTTGGCTTTTCTTTTTTTGGTTTTCTTCGAACGCTTTCGTTTATTTAGGCAGTATCGTTTTCTGGCCAATGGTCTTAGTTCCATTGAAAAGGCGCAAAACCTGTCATACAAAGACATCCATCTTTTTCTGGGACGACCTAACAGTGCTTCAAGTCTGTCCTTTGGTAATGTTATCTCTTTCAAGAGTTCAAGAGCAACCTATGAAAAATATTTCAATACAATTAGCATTGTTTGAATCATTCAATGCTGCAATATTTCTTTTTAAATTTTTATCATAAACCTGTCAATTGTTTTTGTGCTCCACACTTACGCAGTATGTAATTCTAACTTCAGATCACGCAGCAAAACCGACCCGCCAGCATTATATATGTAATATCAATAATGAGCGGGTTGTCATTCCTTGGAGATTTAGTAAATCAATCCACAACGGTTTGCAGGTACGTCTGCATCTATTTTAAGCCAATTTTCTAGGATTTGAGTTTTACGCACTTTTTCAATACACCATACATACAATACATACAATTCACCACAGATTTTCCATGGGCTCAAATCGGGTGAATTTGCAGGCCAATCGAGATTCAATAGGCTGGTAATGTATTAATAAAACCAGTCACATATTTTCCCAGCCCGATGAACTTTGTTGCACCGTGAAAAACTGATGTATCAACACCATACTACACACAACACCATACATACATGTATCAACACCATCACATACTACATACAAGTGATAAATCGAAGGCATCACTTACTCGTCTAGTTAAAATTAGCATGTTGTTTCTTGTAAATGGTCACATTAGTTAGCAATGGTCACATTAATCAGAATAACTCGGTATTAAGAGAGTGCCATGATTTCTCCAAAGATGATTAACTTTTTGCCCTGTAAACTCATATTGGTATGATGAGCTGGCCAGCAGGAAAATGAGTAAATACGTTACTAAGTGAGAGGCAACAAAATGCCTAGAAAAAAAGGCTTACCAAGTAACTACTTCCAAGGAAAAATTTAGAAATTTAAGAAAAATTAGTATTTTTTTGTTTGTTGACATTCATGAAGATTAAGTGGTGGAGAGATGACCCTTCTCCTGATTAACGCATGTGTTGTCTAGGTCTTGGCTCCTAGGATTTAGTAGAGGAGTCAATTTAACTTTTAAACTTTGAAGTTTTTAGTATCTTGCTCTAATTTTAATGTAAATCTAATTTAAATATTTGAAGTTAATCTATAAGTATAATAAGAGAAAAGCCATCACCATCTCATATCTAATTCCTCCACTTCCTCTGAGGTTAGAAAGCTTAAATTTGGACCATGCGTTTCCGAAGATATGAGATAAAACTTTAAAATAAAAAGGTTTAATTCCGATATTCTGTAGTTTAAGGTAATTTTGGGATATTGTCCCCAATTGAAAGTTATACTAACTAAAAGTTTGCCACAAACGAAGAAGTCTCAAAATTTGGCCACATGTTCCTCGTCAGATTAAGGGTAAACTAAAAATAGTTTCCTTTCGTTATTTTGTATCATCGATCATCAGGAAGTTCTGAGAAAATATCTCTTAAAAGTAATTTTGATCTTTCAATAGTTCCCAACGCATAGTATACATAAATCTACTTTTTGATCAGACAGAAGGCGTCTACATTAATATTTTTTGATAAGAATATGAATGTAGAGTTTTTATCAACTCTTTAACATAAGGAAATAACGCACTTAATTATTTAATATTAAAGAATACAAACTTTTAACAATACGTCAGCCTTGCTCTTCAGTAGATATAATGTGGCTTCGTATCCTCTAATTAAGTAACATGAAACATCTTCCAAAACTTCTTTAGTCATACGTTTGCATTCGTAATTTTTGGGATCTATCTTTAGACCCCATTCCATTTTAACCTGAAAACATTAAGACATATTTATTTTTTCTTAATAATTTTTTTAAGAAGTCTAAACATTTGAATGATCTTAATCATACGGAGAGTTTAATGAATGATGGATTCAATTGCCCAACCGCTGCAGCACAAAAGCATCAAGTATTGGTGAACACGTTGGCACAACGCCTCAAGTCACATATGATTATGAGCTTAATTTAATCGATTGGGCAGAGTAGGTCTGAGTGCAGCAAAAGATCAGTCTGAAGTTATAGGTCAACAGTGCTCATCGCCTCCCACAGCTGGTTTCGGAACCGGGTCGATAACTACAAGGCTATCTCCACCTCATGATGCATGGACAAACCTCCGACTAGAATATTCCACATTTGAACCATCAACTTACATTTAAAATTTCAAACATCAAAATTAAGACAGGAAAAAGCAAATCGGTTATTGCAAATAAGTAAGTTCTGAAACCGGCTTCCTCTAAGCCAAAACTAAAAACTAAACTCAGTGGCGTGACAGCCCATAGAGGGAACAAGGCCTACTGCGTCCATCTCAGTTTTCTTGACCTTGGGATCTGTGGTGCAGGAGCAGATGTTTCAGTTAGGTGGTCAGCCGAATGCGAAATCCCCAATGTTTAGTTCCCAACCATGCTTCCTCTAAGCCAAATGGGATGACAAAGATCAGCTGTCTCGTAAGTGATTTTCTTTCGCAATTTCTCCACGACTCTTCGGTTACTAAGGGTAAGTTTTAATCAAAGCGTTATCGTTTACTTTCAGCTTAGGAACCTCCATCATCCATTTCCTTTGCAGTCTGGTGATCGGGACAATTGCAGTTAGCGCAAGAATCTTCTAGATTGCAATTCTTTGCCGAGTGTCCCGACCGAATGCATTTTTAACATCAAAGAGTTCGAAGGATCTCTCTCAGATTTAGTGTCTTCAAACCGTGGTTTATTTTTGCTTTGTCTAACTTGCGTTTCATACTTCGGTTCGATGTTAAGTACCCAATGCGTTCCGTTGCGAGACTTGATAGGAAGACAGACCACCAAATCAACTTTCCCTAACTTTCAGACGTTTTGTTTGAGCGGCTCGATTAGAAAACTCTTCTCGCCTCAAAATCCAAGACAGCCTTCAGCCATGGAAACCAGAAATAGCACTTTCAAAAAGAGTTTCGCAATAGAGAAGAAAAACGATTCCCGTTATCTCGCCGACCAAAGCCAAAACCTGTTTAGAACATCGACCCTACTTTTTTTGAAATAGTGAAACTTTGTAACCATTGTCACACCCACTGCTCTAAACGAATGGAGATTGAAGTTTTTTACATATACAGACTATAGGTTGGTTTTGTTTGCCCCTATACTGTGCTGCAAGTCAAGAAAAAACCATTATCCTTATGGAGAGAGCCTGTTTGCATATAAGTACACTCTGAATAGACGCCAAACTCCTAGCGCGAACGAATATCAACATAGGCAACTTTTGAAACGACGTAGCAAGTCCTTTTTGCTCATCTCATAAAAAATAGCACAAATTGAATTTCTCTCCGACGAATTAAATTTTTAAAAGCTTTTATATTGTGTTGAAAGCATGATTATATAATTTGATAGCTAAATAAAACGGAACTATATGCAGTCGTGGATGACTACTTAAATTCTATGCCGCAATGGTCCTTTCTTGACTAGAGTATAGTGCATGATTATTTGTGACTGCTTTAGCGATGGAGCTTTATATTCGAATTGTTCACCCAAGCATTGGTGATAAATTTCCTCTTGAAATTTCCCTATGTCTTTTTTTCTGTTAATGTTGTAGAAGTTTCATCACTTTCTATTTTATCTGCTGAATTCAAATATTTTATGCAAATTTTAAAAATTTATAACAGATATTCGGATTTAGTTTATGACATGTTTGATATGCTTGCCATCAGTGACTATTGAATATCTAAACTCTGTATATCACGCTGAAGTAAGTGTCCAAACATTCCTCAAAGATGGTTCACAAGCGTTGATATCCGGAGAATATGGTAGCCGTGATGATTGATCTGCACTCTACCACACTGAAAATGAATAACAATAAGATCTCCAAAAAAAGGGTGATAAAATAAAATCCCAAAGATATTTTTCTTTCTTTTTGCATCCCATATGAAAGTTACAAGTTACTACTTATTTTAACTGGTTTAGTAACACATATCTTGATTTTTCCTTGTTAATATAGTCACCTAATTAAATTAGTATTTTTAACATGTATTACGCTTTCTTACCATATAGTAGGCTATGTTGATAGCTTTATGAATATCACTTCTTTCCCAATGAATGAAATAAGGAAAGTTAGCTTTTTCTTCAGGGAAAAACATGGTTTCCGCTATACGACCAGACAGACAGAAGCACATCTCTTCGAATAACTAAAAGTATAAAACATTACAAAAGCATAAATAATATTTAATTAACTTAATTTTAAAAAATATCTATCCGAAAATTTAACGAGAAATATACATTTCCTTAATAATAAAAGAAATATGTAAATTTCCTTAATAATAAAAAGAATATGCCAGAATTGTCGATATTTGCCAACATTCATTAATAAAACTTTTGAATTTATTCTGATAAAATTTAACATTATATAACGTTCTATGAAGTTCTAGGCTTACTGCCTTGTTTTTCCTTCTAAAGGTCAGTAACTTAAAAAAGAAATTTGACTTATTTAATTTTTAAATCAGCGCATAAAATCCGAACCAATTTAATTGTGAGAAATGCAAAATGCAGTTCCGGAAAATTTAGCCGCACAAATAGTATAAAGTAGCTTTTACCATGAATTTTGTTAACTGTAATTTTATGAGTTAGTACATACTTAAATAATAAGCAAAAGTGATGTATTCTGAATGAGAAAATTAATCTTTTTTGAAGAAAACCCCAACAATTTTGCTTAGTTTAAATTTAAGGATAATTCACTATTTTCAAGAGACAACGAAAATTTTAGTGCCTTAAGATTTCTTAATGCAACCCATAGCTTCTCAATGGTGGTCAATGTTAGACGGTCCAACCGTGGTCAAAATTACTCTACACATCATGGTTGTTGAGAGATAGGGCTCCGAAAACCAAAACAAAATGGTTGATTATGTTTGGGTGACGTGATGCGTCAGCAAATGTGCAGTGACTCACCCGACAAATGAGTATTGAGTAGCTTTAAATTGACTCACGAGTTGTAATGAAAAATATAATGAAAATAAAAATATATTTGAAAGTAAATTTTACTGCGCCTTAACTTCATTCGAAACTTAAAAAAGACTGGAATATGCTATTAGTCTTTACAAAAATAAAAAAAGGAATTTATTCATAATGGAAATGTAAAGATCCGATCATTAGATAAATATTATTCAGGGTAATCCATTTTTTTCTTCTTTTGCGCACTGTACATAAATACCCAGTATGTAATTGTGACTAAAATCCTCTTAACAATAGGCCGTAAAGTAAGCATTCATAAACGCTGAATCAATATTTAAAGGATGAAGCTGAAAGGTTGGCAGCTAGTCCGTTTCTGCACTCGGGAGTTAGGATTTCGAAAGCAAATTATAACATTGGATACCTAAATATATGACTAATACTAATAAAAACTATTCTTCGGATCTGTTTTGTACTTTTATCAAAAATGTTCTACAGTCGAACCTCGCTAACTCGAACCTCGATTTCACGAATTTTTCGATATCTCGAAGAAAAAAAAATTCCCTTCAAATTTCCTATACACTCAATGTTAAAAAAACCTTGATTTCTCGAATTTTTTTTCTAATCCCTCGATAACTTGAATTTTTTTCCATAAATAGTGCAGATTTTTTTCTGAAAATAAAAGAAAATGCCAAAAAAAAAAAAATTAAAAATAGAAAGCCAATTCTCATAATCAATTCTCAAACAAACACTTTCTGCAGTGGACACTGTAAGGAGATTTATTGAGAGGCAGCTAAATATGTCAGAGGAGAAATTTAAAGCCATAGTCCACTTAGAAAGTGTTATAGACAAACTTTCTTACCTATCTCTAAAGCAAACAACTATTGAATCTTTTTAAGTATAAAAAGTGTTTTTAGAATAAATATGGAATAGTAAATAAGGTATGTAAAGAGCATTTTTCTTTATTTTACCATCGATAACATGCGATTTTCGATAATACGAATTTTCGGTATCTCAAATTTTTTCTCCTCTCCCTTCAAGTTCGAGATATCGAGGTTTGACTGTATTTTGCATGTTTTTTTTTAAATGATCTGTAATGATGTTAATGATTACTGACAATCAATAACGAACTTTCAACGAAATTTTTAGTCGAGGAATAGATATTTACTTACAGCTGCCATCGTTTCAAGAGGATATTTTCTTTCTGGAGTAATATGGTGATGTGGTTCATGATAACGTGACCACGTGTAATAAATAGTAGCATAAGACGCAGTATTCCTTGAACCACCAAACCATATAGCCATTATATGGCCGGCTTCATGAATCGCAATTTTTTTGGTCTGATGATATTCCTGTAGGGCCTGGAGTTCAGCACCTCTACCAAGCTTGACGGCATCAATGTGACCAGCACGGTAAGTATAAAATTGCTTGTTTAAAGTCTGTAAAGCTTTATCGCTTAATTCCCAAGGAAATTCTGAAAATAAATACTTTCAATCTAAAGTACTGACATCAAATTTATTATAAAAAAATTGTTGTCAAATTATTTAAACATTAAATCTGGCTAGAATGGAAAAACCATTCCATGTGGATGATTAACTAAGTGTGGCTACAGGTGGCGAAAAAGCAGAAATCTTGCTCTACTTAAAACACTTTGCACACTTTCACCATCAGCATGTGGATAGTCTTAGAAGAGAGTGCGTTAGTTTGTCTTGTTTTTCAGACAAATTTAAATTACTTTAAGTTAGAAAATTTAATGGAACTCAAGATTGCACTAAACATAGTTCATAAAGAAAGTATCGAGGATTTTTAGAAAATATTTTTTACATATAAATGCAGGAAATATTATGGAAAGGGGAAAAAATCGTAGTATATCATTATACAACTGAGCTGAGGAGAGGAGGGAAGAGTCAAGACATAGCGTATTCGAACGATAATTCCGATATTACTGCTTTTAAGAAACGCTCACCGTCATTTTTAAGAAAAAGAATATTAAACGCTGTCGGATATTTTTCAATTGCTTGTAAACAGTCTTCCTTAAAACTTAATGGAATTACTGTTTGCATTTACTGTCAATTATGCGTCTTAGGGACAATTAGGTTGGGAAAAGTCAATGTGGGAAATCCTACTGTTTTAAAGTAGCCATATTACATATTCATTTTTATGGAATTCTATTGTTTACTGAGTTTTGTTCAGGAATTTATTTTCATTATGTTTCAAAATGAGGTATAAGGTTTGCCAACAGATAGCGCTACTGACTTTGAGAAAATATAAAACAATGTTTTAAAAAAGTCTGGTGACAAAATTAATTGACGATAGTGCAAATATTTCTGTTGGAATGGTTTGACATGCACACACACAAAAAAACATTGTTTTATTGTTCCTCCCTATTAGAAGTGCCATATTAATACATTTCATTATAAAGTTTCTAAAATTAAACTACCTTTTGCTTTTCATTGTACAAGACAGAAAAATATAATCGACAATGAAAAAAAATCAGCGTTCTACTTTAAAAATTAACTTCATTTAATGAACGATTAAGGAAAGTAATGAACCAATACCAATAAAAAAAAAAAAAGAACAATTCTTACTCTTAAAAACTTTCCGACAGTCAATCTTTTTTTCCTTCTCGTTGCCTACAAAAAATATTTTCAGAATAAGTTTTATTTAATTGTATTATAAAAACTACATAATAAAATTGATGTTTATATAAATAAAGCAGAAGGTTTAAATGTATGTGTGTATAAACCTACTAATACAAATCCACAATTCTTACCGAATTCGCACCAATTTGGTGTAGATACAAAGACACAGCACCCTTAACTGCTTACTTTAACACTTACTCCGACCACCAATTCAGGTGATGCATGCAAAAGAAAAGTTTTCCATAGGATTTGATGCATAAAGAAATATAGTGCTCGCCTCCCAATGAGGTTCCCATGGTTGAACGATACAAATTTTGTATCCAGTTTGCATCGATCGCAGTGCTAACGTAAAAATATCTTTAATGGTAGATGGATCAGGGGTTAAGTATGGTGATGACGTCATTGAATTCTATTTTGAAATGTATGTGAATCCACGAGCTCTTATATTTATAAGTTGCGTTTCTAAAGCGTGCTAATCGAATTAGTAGAAACTCAATAAGAACTAATGAAAAAAAAAATCTCTAGTTTTCAATTAAGACATGGAAAATTTGTGGCAAATTTTGAATATCACATTTTAAAAGATACTCTATGTATAGTTAATCTTTCTTTGAGTGAATTGATAGGTAAGTAAGTCAATAATAAGCTAAATTGATAGGTAAGTACTGCTTAGAGCTGTACAATGGGCTATTGGCGACGGTCTGGGAAGCATCCCTGGGGATGATCCGAACACCTACCATCAGAATTTTTGTCCTCTGCAGAAGGTTATTTACCCGATTTAGACATAAATCCGAAGGAAAATTTAGTAAGCTGAACTTTTCAGATTATGGTAAATCTAATAGTATGCAAATATACCAACTTGCTCCGATTTATAAAAAAAAATATTTTCTAATGCTATCGAAATTCACGTTACATTGAGTTTAGTATTTTTCATTTTAAGTAATTTTTTCACCAATATATATCAGAAATTCAAAGTAAAATGCAACTTTATTGCTGTTATCTCGTGATAACACTTCAAAAGAGTGGGCTTAATTATCCTTATTGACTAAGTTTAATAAAATTTTACCAAATTCATTAATAACAACTTTTTAAGAAAGTGGATTAATTGGCATTCCTGAGTGTGAAGTCGGACCTAATAAAATGAAAAATACATAAGTAATACAGTACATAAGTAAAAAAGGTTGTATATTGAATGCCATGATTATGTTGGATAGTGATATTAAGGTGGTAGGCGTTTCGGAGGGCGGTATAAAAATTAAATTACCACAGTATCCATATTATGCACCTTAGTATAATTGGTTTTCATTATCACAGTACTTGTAATGGCAATATCAGGAGTATTAGTTAAGCATTACTGGCGTCAAAAAAAGTTAAGGCTAGTTCTTACGACTTTCAAAATAAGTACCAATATTATTTCTCACATCAAAAATGGTTATAAAAATATTAGTGCTGCTACTAATCACTTTCAAGAATTAAAATTAACATTGTTAATGCTGAGATGCCAACTGCTCCGAATTCGTCAATTTAAAAAACAAAAAAACAAACGGTTGAGACCTACAATTTATAATTTGTAGATTTTCGGTTAATTCTGACAATTTTTTAAAAGGCTCAACACGGGTTTACTATAAAAGTTGCATATTACACAAGTTTTTAAATTATTTAGAAGTAGTGGTAAGTAAGAATCCTATAAATTGAATTTTTAAATCAAGAAATCAATTGAATTTTTTTACCAATTGAATTTTTACGTCAAATGACTAAAATTCGGAACTATTTATCAGCTATCCGGAGCAAGTTGGCATCTCTGCTAATAGGTACAAATTAAGTAAAAAAATGTTTTGTATTAAAAATGTTGAATTAAGAATGAAAAGTATCGTTTAGATTAAACCGTAAAGATTTGCCAATTTTTTTTTTATCAATCATGATTTACTTAAACTTGGTAACAGGTGCAAATTGAAATGACAAGATACGTTTTGTACGAAAAAGCTATTTTAAAGGAGAAAAAGTACTTATTCTTCTAGGAAAAAAAAATCGCATAATTATTATTAAGCATTCATTAATTAGAAACAGGAACTATTGGTAATATGTTAATTTGTGTTTTTTTTTAATAACTACTAAATACACTGATATTGGTACAAAGAAACCATTGTGGAAATAAGTTTTTATGGCACAACGGAAAGGATATGTAGAACAGAAAATTATTGATTACGGTAATTTTTGACTATCAGGAGTTGATCTCAAGCAATAGTATTATGTCAAATGATACTGAATATAATTATCTTTATTTTGATGTGATGAACTTCAGAAAACGTGATTTGCTTAATATGAATACAAATCACGTGGAAGAAAAAAAAATTAAATAAATAAAATGGAATTGTTCTAGCGTAAGGTGTCGGTATATGTCTCAGTTTTATGCATGATTTCGTAAGACAAATGTCTAAACTTTAAAGTATGTGATTTTAAATGACAGTTTACAATCACATATTTTAAAATGTAAACATTAATTACATACTAAAAATGTAATCCTTGTAATAATAATTTACAATTAGATTTAATGTCTTTAATTCCTGAGTTATCTAGATTTGAAAGTCTTATGCACAAAATTTGATTTCTCGAGAAGTATTCGGTTGATATTTCTCAAATTTTACATTTTGTCATTTAAAATTATATGCTATATAATGTAAAAATGTGTATACCTCACAATTTAAAAATTGTTCTATTTTTTTAAATACACAATAAAAAATAATAAACAATTATTAAAATTATTTTTTTACAGGGAATTATATTTGAATAAAAAAATTCATAATTGTGTGCAAAAATTTCACAATTTTGTGATTTTCGATTCACTCAAAATGGTGAAATACGCAAATACTCGTGATATGGTGAAATACATAAAATATAAAATTATCATTAAGAAGTCTAGTCTTTGGATCGCTCTATTGACCAATTATTTGTACCTTATTTTCCAGATCTCGTATCCCCTATATTTTGGGGTCAGAAATCCGAATCCGTCGAAAAATAAGGTATGTTTATTCACAGAAAGTACGTTTTGGGTCTGATTTCGAAATTAAAATAGCGTCTGCACTAATTAACAATATCAGCTCTAAGTGAGGTCACGCCATCGAATCTTTCAGAATGAATCTTAAAATGTGAACATCCGATCATTAGATTAAAAGTTATTTAGGTTGATCACTTTTTTTGCACTCTATGCATTTTAACTACAGGAGCTGAACATATTGATTATGGATTACGACTAAGAGAATTTTGGGAATCTTTTTATGATTGTCGTAACTTATAAAAATGTGAATTTCTTCATCATTGTTGTAACTTATAAAAATGTAAACCTCTTTAATATTGCTGTAACTTATAAAAATGTAACCCACTTTATTATTGTTACAATTTAAAAAAAATGTAAGTCCCTTATTGTTGTAAATTAAACAAATTTGAGCCTCTTTATTATAGTTGTAATTTATAAGAAATATAAACCACTTTATTGTTGTAAATTATAAAAATTTAACCTCTTTATTATTGTTGTAACTTATAAAATGAAAACTCCTTTATTATTGTAGCAACATATAAAAACGAAAACTTCTTTGTTATTGTTATAACATATAAAAACGAAAACTTCTTTATTATTGTTGTAGGTTAGCAAAAAATATTATTGTTGATAGCATTATCAACAGTAATGATAATTTTAACAGTAACTTATTTTATTGTTGCGACTAATAAAAATTATTTTATTTTGAAAATAACATAACAGGCAAGATATTAAATTCAAGCCTATTTTACATTGTTTTAAAATTAAGTTTATAGGCCATTTTTATGTTTTGAAAATTTTCTTCGCTTTACGAATTGCATTATATTAATTTTCTATTATCTTTAGATGATGCAAAATATAATTTTAGAGTAACTTAGATACTACTCGTCACACTAAAGAATACATATATTATAATACTAAACTGTTATTCAAATTGTCTAATGTCACTCCTAAAAAGTGAACAACTATTCATAATTCCACTAAAAGCATACAAAAGTCACTTACTTGTCATTTTCAAGTTTTATACTTCAATATAATGACGCTCATCTAAAGTTTTGAACGTATGTATAAAATAGTTTTATACAAAAAGTTTTCTTACGAAAAGAAAACTATAATTAACTTCATGAAATACTCCTTGATTTTTTGTTATCATTCCCAAAGAATGATTGAATTTTCTTCTTTACTACGTTGCATTAAATGTAACAATAAGTGTCTTTGAAGAAGTGGTACGTAAGTGGCACGTACAAATGCCCTACTGATTTTCGCAAGAAGTTAAAATAGTTCAATCAAGACAAATTACAATTGATTAAAAATTGAAAAGTTCACGAACTTGCAGGTTTCTCTCTTGACAAATGAATAAACAGAGAATTAGTAATTAAAACCAAGCATACGATTTCTCCAAATACATTGATTGATTGAGAGATTCAGGTTGAGAGTTTTGGCATTTTGCCAAAGTAGTTAGAGACTTAAAGTTTCTAACTACGATTAAGAAAGTTACATGTTTGTGATCGAACCTCAGGTCTATAAAAATATATCTTATACAAACCAATGCATTAACTAGAACTTAATGAAAGTTTCGTAGTATAGTTCTAGTTTTAAAGTTGCTGTCGTAGTAGTTCATTTACGTCGCACTAGAGCATCCCAATGGGCTATTGGTGACGTTCTGGAAAACATCCCTGAGGATGATCCGAAGACATGCCATCACAATTTTGAGCCTCTACAAGGGGGACGGCACCCCCGCATCGGTAGCTTGACGACCAGCATGCGAAGTCGAGCACTTTACGGTAGATCAGTTTAACGAGGATCAATCCCGCACATCCTCGGTCCCTATGCAGACTGATCCAAGTGGGGTCACCCACCCGCACACTGACCACAGCCGCCAGTGATGCTTGACTTCGGTGATCTGCTGGGAACAGCGTCTTAACGATCAGTCTACTGTGGGACCTTGTTTTAATGAATTGGGACCTTATGACGCAAGAAGTCAAATGCTTATGCTCGAAAGATACAGGGAAAACTTGGCACTGAGTTATCTGTAGGATGCATACTGTAATCGACAAACAAATTGTAACATTCATTTTTTAGGGTTATTTAGTCATTGGTATGGTAATCAGCTGTCAGTCAATTCTTTAGGAGTGGTGGATTAAGGATTAAAAACTGCACCCAGTTGTGAAATTCTGATAGTTCTTCTAGAACTGTGAAATTCTGACTGAGAAATTTTAGGCAAGAAGGTTGCACGTTCGTGTTCTAAAAACAGTGAACATCAGCGCTAACTATATCTTAATTAAAATTTCGAGCTGCGGTTCTTATCTTATAATACCGGGACTATAGAACAAGAAGTCTCATTTTTATGTTCTGAGCTTACAGGAAGGTAGGTACTTTATTAACATCACATTAGAGCCGCACTAGAGATGATCCGAAGGCATGCCATCTCAATTTTGATCCTCTACAGGTGGCTCCCCAGCTTTGGTAGCCCGATGGCTTGCGAGCGAAGTCGAGCCCTCTACAGAGAACAGTTTAACGAGAACCAATACCACGCAACCTCGGTCCCTACGCAGACTGATCATAGTGGTCACCCACTCGCTTACTTACAGCAGCCATTGATGGCTGACTTTGGTGTTATACTGGGAACCGTGTCTTTAAGATCAGTTCACTGCGTGACCTGAACTTAGAGAAAATCTTAGCACTGAATTATATGTTTAACTAGATTATATTATAATTGAAAGGAAAATTATTGCATGTATTTGGGTTGTTGTTGTTAATTTACGTCGCACTAGAGTTGCACAATGGGCTATTGGCGACGGTCTGGGAAACATCCCGGAGGATGATCCGAAGACATGCCATCACAATTTTGATCCTCTGCGGAGGGGATGGCACCCCCGCTTCGGTAGCCCGACGACCTGCGCGCGAAGTCGAGCACTTTACGGTAGCACAGTTTAACGAGGACCAATACCGCACACCCTCGGCCCCTACGCAGACTGATCCAAGTGGTCACCCACCCGCACACTGACCGTAGCCAGTGATGCTTGACTTCGGTGTTCTGCTGGGAACCGTGTCTTAACGATCAGTCCACTGAGGGACTGCATGTATTTGTTTTAAGGTTTTGTTGATAGGGATATGGTAATTAGTTAGTTCCTAATGATGTTAAGAGAGGAAGATTAAGAACAAAGAGCTATATTAAGGGCTTGAGTTGTGACATTCTACCAAAATGCTTAAAGTTGTGAATTGTGGGTTAAAAAGGTCGCATGTTCGTGTTTGTAAATTCTTGAATCACAGCTCTAGCAAAATTTCGAGCCGTGATTCTTATTTTATAGAACTGGGACTATGACTCTGGAAGTCAAATTTGTATGTTCTGAAGCCTCAGAGCTCTTAAGTACTTAACCTCTTAAGACCAGACGAGTCATATATGCATTCGTACAGAATACATTCATGATATACGTATGTCCCGAAAAGTTAATTATGTGTAGAGTAATAGTTTATTTACAGGTACACATAGCATGCTGGCTTGTGTGCTCAATTACATATGTACGGCTCACAAGTCGTTGGTAAATAGAAAGCAGATAATACAAATTAGAGAAGGACAGCACGAAGACACATCTAGGGCAACGCGGGATTCGAACCCGCTACCTCCACGCTACAGAGCGTTTTGTGGGTGATACCACTCTGACAGGGTGGACTCTAGATTAGCAGTACTTTATTTACATCGTACTAATGCTGTACACTTACACTTGCCATGGCTTGTCCTTAGCTCCATTTTCCAGGTTCTATGCATGAAAAGCCACTTAATATTTTCTCAGTCAGACGACATGGACAGAGGCTGAGTTACATCTCCAAACTTCCACACCACAGCCAAAGAGAGGACTTTCAACCAAGACGAATTTAACGTGAACTTTGTTGCGTATACACGTCAGTTGTTTAGTCGGCAATCAGGACATAATCTCTCCGTTTAAAATAATAAAACAGTTTTTATTTACGAGCAGGAGAGGAATTATTAACGAACGTTAGTACCAAGAGCAAAACTGATTTTGACGGTATAAAAACGTCAACATATCGCTGGTTCAAAACTAAAACGACACTTCTGCAATCACTTCTCATTCAAATAACATGAGAAGTCAGTGAAGAAGTGTCGTTTTAGTTTTGAACCAGCGATATGTTTATAAATTTAGATTTTGTTGGATTTCTGAGTGTTTCATTGAAATGCTTTCCTGGTGATTCTTAGATTTTAGCACATCTCCTTAGAATTAACATTAAGAACGTTTAAATTTCGATGTTTTGTTTATTGTTATTATTTAAAAATGAAAAATAACAAGATCGCAATCATCAAAGTCTTTAAAATTTAAATGACAATATTTATAGCAGTTTGAAATGTTTAGAATAATCTTTGCATAGAAACCGCCACCAGTAAGTTTATTTAAAAATTGAACCACTTGGTCGACTGATGTTCCTTTAAGTACTTTATTTTTAGTTTTCAAATCATATTTATAAGATATAATACTTATCATTAACTTCCATACGCTCATTTGTGTTTTCAATTTCCAGAAGTATCTGAAGTGTGTAATAAATTCTTGCACAGATATAATCATTTATTCAGGCAAAAAATATTTTAATACATATTTTAGTATACACAACAGTTTTTCTTTGTTTTATATCTATCCTTGATTAAAATAACCACCTTTAGACACGGTCATGGCTGCGCTCCTTTGGAACATTCTATTAATTGGTTTGTAAACATGTTGGTTCCAATGTTTGCGTTTACCCAATTGAATGATTCCACCCACTGATGAATCCACCTTAGATTTATATGGGTGATGCTAATATTCAGAAAATTCCCTTAACACCCTGCCAAACAACTCATTACATCCCTCCTGTCTGTTTTCAAAACATACAGTGGTCAAATGCATGAATTTGGTCGAACATTTTCCTTTTTAGATCGTATGTTTAAAAATTATACCTTTCTAAAAATTATACCTTTCTAAAAATTATACCTTTCTAAAAATTATTCCTTTTTAAACACCAATGATTCATGCAGAAATACTGAGGCAGTTTAGTACAGCAGCAGTGAACCCTTGAAAAAATCTCCCCTAAAATATTAAGTAATTTGAAGATTTGTTTAGACAATAGTGTTTTTCAAGACAATAGTGTTCTGGCCTTAATGTAAATTTTAAAATCCTTACTAAAAATAAAATTAAATTAAAAAAAACAGTGCACATCAGGCATTACAGATTAATATTTGAGCAAGGAAAAAACAGAAACATTTTCGAAATTTGATGAACAATAATGTGAAAGGTGAGATTAAAAAATAACCAAACCTGTTTGATTGTCTTTGAATAACATATAAGAAATAGAAAGACTTCCAATTTTCGATGTAAAGGTTATATTTCATATGCATCTCAACACTTTGTTTTATACGAGGAGGATGGTAAAATAGAGAGACATGTATGAAGCATGGTGATAAGTTTAAGCTTATAATATATCTACACTAAACATCAAATTCATTGTGATTAAACAGCATTTTTATAACAATTGGTTCAAAATAATGAAGATATTAGATTAGATTGGTGTATTTTTTCATTTTCTCTTCTCCATTAACTTCTGACAGGGATACATAATGACAAGAAATATCATCTCCAGAAAATCAAACAGAGCGATAAGCGATATACCTAGCCACAGTCCAATATAGCCACCCAAGTTGCTGAAGATTTCTATGCTCTGAAATATTAAAAAGAAGTTGATGAATATGCTTTTAAACATTCCATAAAAAGAAGGAATTCGAAATTAAAGAACTCATTGTTAACCATCCTACAGTCGAAACCATTAAAAATGAAACTTAGTGCATGGGAATTTGTCTCAGTTAAAAAAAGGCTTTCAAAAGTTGTTCTTTTTCAGGTGGTATTATAAATAATGATTGTTGTTGTTGTTGTTCATTTACGTCGCACTAGAGCTGCACAATGGACTATTGGCGACGGTCTGGGAAACATCCCTGAGGATGATCCGAAGACATGCCATCACAATTTTGATCCTCTGCAGAGGGGATGGCACCCCCACTTTGGTAGCCCGACGACCTGCACGTGAAGTCGAGCACTTTACGGTAGAACAGTTTAACGGGGACCAATACCGTACACCCTCGGTCCCTACGCAGGCTGATCCAAGTGGTCACCCACCCGCACACTGACCGCAGCCAGTGATGCTTGACTTCGGTGATCTGCTGGGAACCGTGTCTTAACGATCAGTCCACTGTGGGACTATAAATAATGAATTACATGTTTAGCCAAATGCCTTAATAATAGCTGTTAAATTTATAAAATAGCGCAAGCAATAGCTATCAATTTCCATCATAAGATAAAAAATTGGCTTGTTTCAAATTAAGGGGAAACAACACAGTGAAAGTCTGTAAAAAAGAAGGATTTTTTAATTAATTTCTCATTGATTGTGATAAACTTAATTTTTTTTAAATATTATTGTTTATATTTTAACCTTCATTTTATCATGTTACAAATGCAAAAATTAAAAAAATTAGCGCTTATATAATACAACGTTTATAACTTATTATTTTAAATTATATTTAATTTGCTGAATTCATAAGTTTTAAAAGAATCATTCAAATTTAAATCCATTATATGTGTTACCGTTAAAGTATGAAATCCGTTATTTTATAGAATACCTAGTTATGCGATGAAATAACTGATCGTGTCTGTTAAAGTGTGAAACTCTCTTGTATTTCATGGTTTAACTAGTTATTTCATAGAATAACGATCTGCAGCCCATTAAAGTGTAAAATAAGATGAAGTTGAAGTTGTGCAAAAAATCTGCAAATTGTGTTTTAATGAACTTAATGTTCAAGTAGAAAGAGAAAAGTCTAAAAAATGTTTAGAAATTCAAGCGAAAAAGATGAAATTAATGTCGAATAAATCTCATTCTGAAGCCTCTGTGGGGTTTACCGTTCGTATCCCAGTGCCTGAAGTAGACAGAGGAAAAGGTGATGCCAAATCTATTTTAGCTATCATCATAAAAATAACCGAAGAAGGATTTTTCCAATTGGGCACAAGAAACGGCCGCATAAAACAATTATATTCCCAATCCCAGTTCAGTGTCTGCGAACAAAAATTAATTAAAATCGAAGAAGTACCGGATGTAGAAATATCGCTGCTGTTGGTTGCTACAGCTCAAAGTTTAGGTACTGGTCAGGGATTTAAAAAAATTTTCGTGTAAAACCCAGTGTGTTAACAAAAAATGTTTTTGTTTTAGAAATAATGTTCTTTGTAATTCCAAGTGTCATTTTAGTAATCCTTGTTGTAACAAATGATTTTATGGTACGTTTCCATAAATACCATTTATACGCTGCATAAATTAGATAAATTGCTTCTTTTTCATTTTAATTGTCTATCATTAGTTTATTTATAGAATACCTAGTTATTTCATTTTAGATAAATTGTTTATTTTACACTTTAACTGTCTCTCATTAGTTAATTTACAGAATACCTAGTTATTTCATAGAATAACTAGTTAAAGTGTCAAATTAATAACATATTACACACTTTAACGGACACGATCAGTTATTTTATGGAATAACTAGGTATGCTATGAAATAACTGCATTATATACTTTAACGGTAACGTATATATTCTTTAAAACTACATGAATGCAGTTTTCGTTGCACATAAGATTTTAAAAAATCAATTTTTTTTCCATAAAATGGTGATGTTTTGTTAAAAAAAGTAACTTAAAATAAACTACATTTTCGTAAATTGCTCAAAACCTGTCAACTCAATTAAAAAAATCCCTACGTGGAACGAAAACTATATTCATTAAGAACATTATGTCAAAATTTGAAGTAAATCGATTGAAAATTGTACTTGTTAGAGATATAGCAAATAAGAAAAGCACAATTTCGAGTAAATTGAGTTTAAAATTTTCTAATCCATAAAATATAACTTTATATATTACAAATATATAAGATTTTGCAATTAACTATAATGCATTAATACCCCGGTCCATAAGATCCATGCTATAGGATTATTTTCAGGAGTTTTTAAATGTTAGTATAGCCTGTTTTGCTATCGGTCTACCCTCATGCGACGCTTCGTATGTTTTTAGAGAATCAACCGAAGTTCTGTGGGCATCTTTTGAACACATTTTTTGTCTGCTGAGACAGCAAAATATAAATAAGATAATTTTCAAATACATAATATTTCAATGTGTGCTAGTTCTAGCTCATTTGAATTCTCTGTTGTTAAGTTCCAACTTTCAAAGACAAAAATCGAACACTTTAACTATGGATATTAACCAATAGCTGTCTAGATTCTTAAGATACTTTGTTTAGAACTTTACCTCAAATTTCGGTCTGTACGTGTAAGTTCTTGTTTCCATACCATTCAAGTCAATTTCTACTGTAATAATATTTCTGAAAGAATAGCAATAAAATGAAACAAAAAGAAAGTGAATTATTTTGATAATTTGAGTGCATTTAAGAAAATTTACTATATCCAATAAAACGTGAAGCAAATATAGTATTCTTTTTTAAAAAAATTGCTATGAAGCTTGAATCTTCTATTTCTAAACATAGATAAGAGTATGAACCAAGCTGAGAAAATATAAAAAGCCTGAAGCCGTTCAGATTATGGTTCTTGGCACCATAGTGACTTTCTAAGTTCGTCATTTAAGTGTATTATTTGCAACTAAACACCGGATAATACTTAGCTATGTTCAATCTATCCCATTTTGCCATAACGTCATTTACAAATAAGCATGATTCAATTAGAGTCTTCAATTAGAGATTACGAATTTAAGTACGTTTTGACACTATTCCTTACTAGGACACCTTATCTAGATTCTGCAGAGTTGTTAACCTTTTGGTTTTCTGAGATTACATTGCAGCCCTTTTTGAGTTTTTCAAACTTGGTAGATCCAGGGACCCATCAAGACAAACTCAGGTCTAAGGCCCACCAAATTTTCTGGACCCCTTACAAAATATTTCGAAATTAAAATACTGAAACTTACGTAATATTTTGAGTAATTAGTCCTAACAATACAAAAGAATCTATTGAACTGCATGATTCAAGATAAACATTCTAAGAAATTTTGAAAGCAGATAATCTATATTATATAAAACGCTAATACGTACGTATGTATCAATGAAACCGATGATATTTCTTTTCTCGCGTTGGCAACAGTTTTCATTTTTAATTGATGGGCTTCGGCGCGCAAGAGCACGTAGTGAGCATCATATGTCTAATCGGGCGAATTCTCACCGAATTATCAAAAAAATTCTCACAAAACTATCTTCATCGAAGCCGATGCTTTACATCCGGCGTTCAGAACTATTTCATATTGTTTTACAACACATGGTTTTAGCCCTTCGGTGGGAAAGACTTTAAAACAAAACTTACAACAGTTACTTTTCTCAACAACTGAAATTTAGAATAGTGTGATTAAGAAAAATATGTGAACTGTTTGCAATTTCAAATTAATATTGAAATGCACAGGTTTAGAATTTTCTACAGTGAAAAGTTTTCGGAACTTCAGTGTTCAAAAAAGTATACAAAAGCTAGACGTTAAGAACGTATCCAATGAGCGAGCAAAGCGAGAATCGGATTGCGAAGCAATCCGAAATGAACTGCGAAAGCAGTTCCGGGGGTTGGCGAGCGCCAGCGAGCAGGGGGCGAAGCCTCCTAGTTGAAGATTATTTTTCTAAGATAAAGTTTACGTATCTATAAATTAAAGCAAAATATAAAACAATAAAACAATGTTATATCAAAACAAAAATAGTTTGGTGACCACAAACAATTGAAATCAGTGATTTTTGCTAAAAGTCACTGATTAGCTGAATTTTTTTTTATTGTAAGCTGTAAATATTTTTTATTTAGAACTTAAACCAACACAAAGCTATCTCACCTTTCATAAGACACTTTACTAATTTTCGAGGCCCCTCAGAAATTGTGGGCCCTAGGCCCATACCTATTGGGCCTAGGTGATACTCAGGCCCTGGCGTAGATGCTTAAGAATTTACAGCAGTCATATTATTAGATATAATAATAATAATTTCTATGTTCTAATTTCATTTTAAGAAGTGTCTCATCCTAAGAAACTTTCCTTTTAATATTAAGAACTGTCAATCGGTAACTAGAAGTCGCTTAATACACAGGAGCACTCCAGTAGAAAAACTCCGAATTAACTTATTGCGTAAGTGAAATCTTTTTATTATTTTCATGCTAAAACTGTTACTTGAACAATTTAAACATGTGGCTATTCAGTATAATGTCCGGATCGAATTATTTATTTCCACTTTCTTGTAGGTTAAATTAGAGTTAATACAAAGTGATATTGAACGAGAGGATCAAAATAATGAGATACTCTGCAAGTTCAGAAAAAAAAAACTATTATCTCAATGGAGAGAGAATGTTTGCATCTAGGACAGGGGTGGCGAACCTTTATACACCAACGTGCCATTTTTTCTAAAAAATTGTTTAATGAAATCACAGACGTGCCGTCAAATAATTTTGACTTCATGATTATTGGGAAAATAATAATACTAAATACTATCAACTCAAAACTCTTTATTTACATTGAAAAGAAAATACATTTTGCAATGTTTCAGTTATACGCATAATTCAACTTAAAGTAACATTAGTGGGACTTCTGTTATTGCAGATTAAATGACAAATAACTTATATTAGGTTGTAAGATATTAGTTTAAGCAGGACTGTTGATTTTTTTGCTAGTTATTTATTGTTAGCTTGTTTTTTATGGTTATTAATTGTTCTTTTAGCATTAATTGTTAATTTTTTTATTAATAATTGTTTATTATTTTGTTTTTTGTGAATTTTAATTTAATTGTTACATATGCTTCATAGTGTGTGACATTTGTGTAATAACAATTCATAGTGCAATAACAATTGTGATCGGTGGCGTGCCCAAAATATTGTGTCGGGTGCCATTGGTTCGCCATCCCTGATCTAGGAGAACGCCAAATGTATGCCAAGCTCCCAGCGCGAACGTATATCAACATTGCTAACTCTTGAAATGACGTTGCACAGCGTTTTAATAATTCTGTGATATATATCGTTAAGAAGATAAAACGTATTGGATTTTTATCCACAGTGTTTTACTTTTAAAAGCTCTTATGTTTACGTTTTAAAAGAATATTTGTAGAAATTGATGACGAAATAAGACAGAACTATATGCAGTTGCGGATGATTACTTAAATCCTATACTGCAATAGTCTTTTCTTAACTTACAACGGAGTAGAGTGTGAGACACGTGGTTAAACAGTAAACTATTTTAGACTGTTTTAGTGGTAAAAGGGTCTTGTTTTGAAAAAAAGATATATCACACTATTTATTTTCATTGCAAAATGTTAAAAAATTGGTTAAATATTTCTCATGGGGTATTATTCAGTAAAGAAAAATTAAGCTTTTAAAAATAACAAAATGTTAAAAGTTGCCTTAATATATGAACTATCGAAATCAGAGGAATAAACAACACACACACATTTGTCACAATTGAAATTTAGAGTACGTTGATAATATGCTTTTAAAAAATTTTTTCGTAGTTTTATTTTTAAAACAATGTTTTTTTCCTCACAAACAAATATAGATAAACCATGGAAGTGTTAACAAAAAAGTGACATTTTAGATTTTTTTCACCCATGACTGACTTAATATCCGATGACTGAAAAAGTGAATACTTAATGATTATTTTGAGTTTTTACCTTAATTTTATGTTATTATTCTTCTGTCTTTCATAGTGTTTTTCTAAGCATTTGTTCTATAACAAAAATAGAGAAAATATAGTTTATAGAAATTGTATTTAAAAAAAACAACTAAATACATTAGTCAAAATTAAAACATAACTCAAGCAATGATTGTTTTTACATACTTATTTAAATCATATCATAATTCGGTTGTTCTTTTAATAAGGGGCAAATAACACTTAAGCAAGAAAGTCTTACAACATAGTATAATCTGAAGGGTGAATAATATAAAATTTTAACCATCAATGGATTAATATCGCCTTATAAGAAGGCATACCCCTTAAACTTACTGCATTTAATGCTCCATATATAGCAATAAGAGCCGTGATAGCTCAGATGAATAGAGCTCTCACCTCTGAATTAGGTGACCAGGGTTCGAATCCCAGCGAAGGCTGGTTGATACGAATTCCGCACCCGTCTCGTACCGAACACAGCGCTGACGTAAAATCAGGGTAGATGGTTCATCTATTAGTGTACCGCGGGGCTAACCGTGGGAGGTTTTCGTGGTTTTCCCCTTAATATAACGCTAATGTGGATAATTTCCATTCAAAAGTCTTCTACGAAAGCAAAATTTCTTCCTATAATTGATCCAAGAGTTCTCTTGTGTTCTGAATTGGGTTCAAAATTACAAGGCTACGGAGTTGAATTTTGGTAGTCATAAACTCAAAATTGGGTCAGCTGGTCAGTGACGATTTTACAATATATAGCAATAAAACATACCATTTTTTCGCTCTTAGGGTTGCTATTTTTACAGTTAATTTAACTAAATTTAAGTATATAATTAATAATATAAATAATAATATAATTAATATTAATTTTAATTACATACTTAATGCTAAATTTAATTATTATAATTTTAATTAATTACAATATATTATTTCATTACCACTCAAATAAATATGTTAAGGCGTTAGTGTTTCGTTCTTTATTGAATCTGGTGGGGAGTAAGCTTCATCGTTAAAGGATAAAGGGACAGTAACACACTGATCTTGTAAAAAAAGTGGATTTTTTAAGCAAAATAAAGGATTAAAAGCTTCATTCTCTTCAAAAATATACTGATTGGAAATAACAGTCGACATGTTTCAAGTACCTAAAAATAGGTTTCCATTTTCAATTAACATTTTTGAGCGATTGAAATATATCAACTGTCATTTCCAAACTGATATTTTTGAAGCTAACGAAGTTTATTTAACCAAGTAATATCTTTTCGCTTTAGTTACTTGGGATTATTTATTTAAAGTAAGAGTTACTTTATGAATGAAAACAGGTATATTTATCTATTAATTATTTAAGATGCCGTGCAATAAGTTTCAATAATTAATAAAAGAAATTGTGTGAAACTAAAGGTTTTTGTAATTAACTGCGTATTACACTGAAGAGCCAAAAAAACTGGTACAGGCATGAGTATGCAAATAAAGGGGGGTATGGAACCAATCAAAGTGCAGCTCTGCAATCGGCAACGCGTATATAAGACAACGAGTGTCTAGCACAGTTCTAAGATCGGTTACTGCTGCTTCAATGCCAGGATTTAAGTGAGTTTGAACGTTGTGTTATAGTCGGCGCACAGGAGATGGGAGATAGCATATCCGAGATAGCAGTGAAATTTGGATTTTTCACGTACGACCATTTCACGAGTATACCGTGAGTATCGGAAATCAGGTAAAACATCAAATCTACGACATCTATGCGGTCGGAAAAAGATCATGCAAGAACGAGCTCAGCGACGATTGACGAGAATCATTAAACGTGACAGACGTGCAACCCTTCCACAAATTGCAGCCAGATTTCAATGCTGGGCCATCAACAAGTGTCAGCGTGCGAACCATTCAACGAAACATCATCGATATGGGCTTTCGGCTTCCTACACGATATTAGGCAGGTATACCAGTTTTTTTGACTCTTCAGAGTATATTTCTTAAAGTAATCTTGAATATGAATCTCTTTGAATTACCTAAAAAATATTTTACAAACTTTTTACAGTGGTATTCGATTGTTTTATTAATAAACTCGAACTTTAATGCTAGTTCTAATTAGAAAATAGTTTGTTTTTTTTTTAAATTTTAGTTTTGTAACTAAGTTTAGATCTTTGGTGGTAATAATTTCGACAATTTAAGGACACATGTTTATTTAAAGGTGCAATTGTAAATAAAAAAAGAACAAAATAGTTCAAACTAAAGTGGACACAAAAAGGATCCAAATTTAAAATTCATCAAAGTTACATTAAGTTTTATGCCGACCAGTCTGTGTGGGGAACTGGCCTTGCATCAGAAAGTTTCTGGGTTCGAATCCCGGGCAAGGCATGGATGTTCTTTCCTTCTCTGTGCTATCTGTTCTTATTGTGGGAGCAGTGTTGGCCCACCTAATATGGTACCCCTGGAAAAGTAGCCAACATCTCTGCGCTTCAGATGTCTGTATGATGAAGGCCATTCCCCAGCCCGGCATTGGAAAAAAAATTAAGTTTTATCCATTTGGTTCTTCCTTTATGGTATGATGCAATTTTTGAAAAGGTTACGAACCAAATTCACACTACATGGCGAATTTTAAAGACTGACTTTGGTAGAAAGTACTAATGCATTAAAAATATAAGTTTTGTGGTGCAAATTTGTGAAACTTATTCTTAAAGCATTCCTAGTATCTTAAAAATGTTCAATGCGATTTCCTCTACAAAAATATTCATTCGGCAGCAAATTTTGAAAAAAAAAAAAAGAAGTGCATGGCATCTTAAAGATTCACACTATTAAAACAAACTATAAAAATGCAGGTTTTATTGTGAAAAGAGTTTTTGAAATATCTCTGCTACGTAAAAAATTAATTCACGTTAATGTCAACATAAATTTACAGATTGAATAAAAAGTATATGGCAAAAATTTGATGGAGTGAATCTACGCTTAGAAAATATTTACGCTTCAATTCGTACTGTACATTTACTGTAATAAACTATCAGAAAAATAATATTACATAATTTACCGTATTATGACTTTCTGTCACCTTTTGAGAAATTTCATAATATTCTTCACTAGAAACAAGAAAATAGACAGTAAAAAGGGTTAATATTTAAAGAAATTATTTTTAATAAAAGTAAAAATATTATGCTTCAATTTAGGAAGTTTTCAAATTACTTTAAATGCAAATATATTTACTTAGACGAATATAAATACATAAACGAACTTGATAAGCTCACTAATTTTGTCACTAAATCGTAAAATTAGGGTAAATTGTTTGCTCACTCAAATGAAAATTTTCAACTATTAATAAAAAATAAAAATAAAATTAGAATAAAATAAGATAATTTCGATAACAAAGAACCAATTAAAAGGCACGTGGGCAGGAAGTTATTTAATAGGGAATTGATCAAAATAGATTTTAAAAGAAACGAAAAACGAAAAATTTACTTTACACTCGTAGAAAAACATTCTGGTAAAATTACCGTACTTGTATGGTAATAAAATTTCCCGTAAAGAAACCTTTATCCTGGTATCAAATCATTATTCTGGAAATAAAACCAAAATAGATGGTTTTTAGACTATTCATTTAATAATTTTTCTGTTCGTAAAGTAACGGTTTACTGGAAATTCAGGTTTTCAAAATTTTAGTTCTTTTCGCCACACATTTAGTAAAATTGCAAAACTGAAAAGTAATTTTAATCATGTAAATGGTTTTTATGCCATACTTTAAGGTATCATGAAAAATTATGCAAATTTTTTACCAAGCAGCATGGTAATAAAACTATATTTTATTGTTAATTTTACCAAAATTTACAAGCATATCCCTTCGCTGAAAAATACCATGTTTTTTGTTGTTCTCATTGGCCAAGAATCCCGGTAAATTTTACCATATTTACTCGTAGTTCTGAAAAAGACTATTTTTAGTGGAATCGTTTCTGTTTTCATACCATTTTACCAATTTTTTATGCTGCCAAAAAACGAGGACACATTCTACATTGGGAAAACTTGGTATCGAGCGATTCGAACCATCTAGATTGCGTTAGGGCAGTGTTTCCCGAAGTGTGGTACGCGTACCCCTAGGGGTATGGGAACAGTTTAGCAGAGGTACGCGTTCTCATGCGAAATATCTTGTAACAAACGAAAATTTAAAAATGAAAACAAAGCTAGCCATAAAAATTTACAATTACGTATTTTTCTATTGGTTATTTTTTGCAGAGTGAACAGTTAATAATTAGTGGTGTCAACAGCCAGTTGTGATTTTTAACTTTTGTGCAATTTCTTATAGCAAAAAATACATTAATTTTTAAATTAGTGGTGCACAGCGTTACGAAAAATTTAGAAAGGGTACACAAAAGTCATCAGTTTGGGAAGCACAGCGTTAGGGGAACATTAATCAGTTTGATATGGAGATCCCTAAAATTTTATAATTTCTATTAAATAAGTACGTCGTTGCTATGGCAACAGATGGTACGAATACTTTTTGTTTCGATAATGAATAAAATATGTTTCTCTTTCCCAAAATAAAAAATAAAATAATAAAAAAAATACTGCTTTTACGAGAATTCAACTCAACTCGCACACTGGCGGATACAGCGGTTAATAAAGATAATAAATCCCTTCGAATAAGGATATGGAGTTAATTGATTCGTTCAAACGTAAATAAGGAGAATCACATAATTTGTTTAATTGGGTATACTATAACCTACGTCACAGATCGTGTTATTCCTACTAAATTTAAATAGTAAACAGCATTTTCTGCGAACCTGATAAAAGCATCAAACGAAGTGTCTTATTTATAAGTCGCTACTCGCCAGGTTGGAATTGTATTAGTCTAGTTCCTTTGGAAATAATTTATATTGTTGTTTTACCGAAGTTTATGAATTTAGTAAACATATTTAAAACTCAGTTAATTAATTAAACTAAAAGGTAAATGTTATTCCTAGTAAGTGGAAGTAGTTGTGCTTTTTTCATATTATACCCAATTCACACTTATGAAAATTGTTTTACTCTTATTTCCAAGGCAACAGATAGCTTTAAACTTCTAGTAGATAGGATTTATCATGTTAGCTGGCCAGTATGTTAGTCATCTTAAACCGGATCCATTGGAATGACACTTAGTATGAATGATTTCTTAAAAATGACTGACTTCTTAGAAAAAATAATACAAAAATTAAATTAAATATTTTTAAAAACTATAATTTCGAGTGGGATTTCCGAACAAATTAGTTATCCAAAACTTTACAGCAGTTTATGAGTAATATAAATGTAAATGATAGTCGATATATTTACTAGCAAGCGGATCCACAGTTTTGTTTGATGCATTCAGCTGCTTCCAATTCGTCAGTTTTGTTAAACGTTTGCTTAACAAGTAGACCTGCAAAGAATTAGACTATTTAAAGCTTCTTTTAAAAAAAATACTAATCATATGCAACAGAATGAATCACATTGCAACAACTTTTGTAGCTTAACAAATCTTTTCAGTGGTTTATCTTCTTAAGATGATCATATAATTTTTGCTACTGTTACATTAATTTTTGCTACTCTAGTTACGTTTTCGACTATTTTGTTCCTTTTCTCGTTGTTCTTCTCTTTTTCGTTTTTATGTCTGGCTTAGTTTCCAGCCCTGTTTCATTCTGCTACTTCGAATTTGCATTGTTATAAATCTTTTTCTTACTTTAAATTTATCAATTTATAGCTTTATAGCGAACTAATTTATCAATTTCAAAGACTTAATTGATCTAAACGCTCTCATTTATTACTCATATTAGAATCCTTTTAAAATTGGATTTATAAAGAACTGTCAAAACAAGTTTGAAAAGTTACTATTATAAAAGAAAAATAATAATTACGACAATATAATGACAAATTTATAATTTAAATATCTTAATCCCACTAAAATGCTAATTGATATCTTTTAAATAGGTAATAATAGTAATTTTAAAACAATTTTTTTAAACTTTTATATAGTTTTTTAACTGGGAAATAGTAATTAGATTTCCATATCTAATAGCTTGTTTTCATCTTAATTATTAAAGTATAAAGTTTAAATATGTACTTTAATTTTAAAAACCGAAATATCAACTATTTTTACATTTTTTTCAACTCAAGAAGGATTTTTGTGAGATCGTGAAGAATTATTTTGATCAATAGTTTTAAAAACACAACTTCTAAATGAACGCATTTTCATATTTAACTAATTTTATTAATACAGGTGACGTTTCTTAACTAAACTCAATGACGCGACAACCCATAGAGGGCCAAGACCTACTGTGCCCAGCTCAGTTTTCTTGACCTTTGGGCTCTGGGGTGCGAGAGCAGATGTTCCAATTGTGTGATCAGCCTAACGCGGAACCCCTAGTGTTTATTTCTCAAGCATGCTTAGTACACATTATTTCGACCCACTAAAAGGATGAAAGTTTGAGTCAACCTTGCCCGATCCGAGGATCAAACCAAGGACCTCCAGTACGACAGCGTGAAGCGCTACCACTCAGCTACCGGGTGTCAAGTCTAATTTGCTTGTATGTTCTTGAACTTTCTGTTCTTTCTGAAATGCAATTAATCCTGTTAAATTGACACAAATTTGTTTGTTTATCACTTGTCTAAGTTGACCTTAGAGATCAAATACCAAACTGACAAAAATAGTTAAATTCTTGCTTTAAAAGCTGACCATTTGTCTAAGTAGACCGTCAAATTGTTTCTTACCCTAACTTATACAAGTTTTACTGCGTTTTTTTGTTGTCAATTTCGGCATGTATAAAATCCTTAAATTGTTATATCACATAAAAAATGGTTTAATAATGTTTCAGGTAATCAAAGGAAAACAGAGTAAAACTACACCAGTTGGACAACATGTTGATTGCCCACTCAGACAAGTGGTCAGGTTATATTGCCAGTTTGATACTTACTAAAATCAATTTTCGACAGGTAATCAATATACAGAGGTGATCAAATTAACTGGTACAGTAGGTTGTGACAAAAGCGAATTATTTTTACTTACCTACTACACTACACGGTAATTCTTGATTGGGAATCTGACTTAGCTCGTCGATTACACAACCAAATCTTTTTAGAGATAGCCTTATCTTACATTCATCCATGCATTCCTAAATAAAAAATAATACAAGGTGTTTCTTAATTACCACTCTTTATCTTTAGAATCCTATTCATAAATGAAGTAAAAACATACTTATTTGGGGTCACAACTTAATATTTAAGCAAAAAAAAAAAAAAAAAGTGATCAAAATTTTACAAAACTACATCGAAAAAGCAGAGAGAAATTTTTTTTTGGATCCTGACTACTCTTGCAGGGGAACATAGCGTAGTTAAAAATTAGATTATAAGAAACAGCTTTAAATTTCCATCAGCAATCAATAATGTTTATAACTTTTTGATTTCATATTTGACGCGTATTCTGAAAATATATATTAAGGGTTTACTTTTCATAGCACTGTATTTATTTCAATGACGAAGGTTATATAATCTATCTTATAATCAATTGTAGTCTTTTTTACGTTCCTTATCTTGGCATATCATGATTATCTGGGGATGTCAATGCCTTGGCGAATAAATTTGGTAACTTATTGACCCTTCATTAATCTGGTCAAATAAAATGAATTAAGGCTCTCACAGTAATAACCTTTGGTATAGGCATGACTCTTTTTTTTACTAAATATTGACACTTACTTTATTATTTGTAGCCCCAATTCCTCCATTTTCTTTCCATCTCTTCAAGTAATCCACGCATTGTGTTTTATATGGTGGGGGAAGAAGATTCTTCACAACCTGAAATATGTATGGATTTATTCGATAGAAAATTAAACTTTTTTCAGGAAATCAGATGCTTACAGAAACGAATTATAAATCTCAGTATATTTTTTTGAAGTATATTTTTTGAACCCCAAATTAAGTAAGAAATTTTTAAAGCATAATTTAACTATATTAGTATTATTTACGCTTCGAAAGTATTATTTCAAATCAAACTAAGAAAAAGAAGTTAAGAAATTCACTTATCCTTTTCGAGCTCTGCTGCTAAATGCTATTAGGGACTACATGAGAAAATAAAAACCCTTCTGAAGTTTGGTGGTTTTTTACAATACCTTTTCAATCAGTAAAGTATAAGAAAAAGTTTATTTTCACTGTTTTTTAAAAGGGAAATAAATATTACTGCCCGATATAAAAAATGCAATTTTAATTACAGCACCTAAAATAATCGCAACATTATAAGGAGGAATTCTTTTGGGAACATCATACAGAAAATTTTTTTTCATGTCATTTTTATTAAAAATAACAAGCTTGATAAAGGAGTTTCTTAATGGAAGAAAGTGCCAAAAGTTACAGTTTAGTATTTTCAGGAACAGCAGTTTTAGAATACTTTGGTTGTTGCTGTAGTAGCTCATTTACGTCGCACTAGAGCTGCACAATGGACTATTGGCGACGGTCTGGGAAACATCCCTGAAGATAAACCGAAGACATGCCATCACAATTTTGATCCTCTGCAGAGGGATTGGCACCCCCGCTTCGGTAGCCCGGCGACCTGTACACGAAGTCGAGTTTAACGAGGTTCAATACCGCACACCCTCGGTCCCTAAGACTAATCCAAGTGGTCACCCACCAGCACACTGACCGCAGCCTTTGATGCATGACTTTGGTGATCTGCTGGGAACCGTGTCTTAACGATCAGTCCACTGCGGGACTAGAATACATTGAATTGTTTAACCCAGTGGTAACAAACTTTGAGGAAAGTTAGCGCGCAAGGAATGAGATTTATAATGTTCCATGTTCCGAAATATTACACAGCTAAAGGCGTACTGGCTGTTCATGCGCTTAAATTATGATCTATATCTTCACCAGTAAACTTACCAAATTATATAGAAAATCTAATTCCTTTGTGGAAAATTATTTAATGAATATAATGGCTTTAATTTTGAATAACTTAAAATAATTATGTTAAATTGACTCTTAATACACATAATAAATTCAATAATATTTCATTTAAATCTGACTTCATTTTTTTAAAAGCTTATAGAAGCAAAGTCTTGTAGTGGCAGTTTTTATTCTGCGTTTGATTTTCTATTTTAAAGACTTTGTGGTCACTTAATAAACCAAAACAATAAAAATGAATACATGAATTAGAATACCTCTTTAATAATTTCCTAACTTATGGTTAATCTATTATTTACTTTCTAGAAAAACTCGGTGATTTTATTCATTTTAAAATATTTTAAACTGTTGGTCGCTTTTAACCGAGAGACCATAGATTGAATTGGTTTTTGTCTTTCATATTCGGGTCTAATAGCATAATAGCATGTAATATTTTTATTGTAATGGGTTGATATGAAAAATGTGCATACAAGTAAAGGCTTACCTTTTTTAAAATAAATTTATTCCGAGAATTCAGGAACATAGTTGAACCGGAAAAGAATGGGTTTATAATTTGGTTGGGATTGTGAATAGATATCTTGGCCAAAGGAGGGTGAAGAAAAAATGGAAACTCCGTTTCATCAATTGTTAAATTCAGAACCAAATCTAAAGACATAAATGTTGAAAAAAGTTAGCTAATTTACTGCATTAATGCTCAAGACTCAATCTTTCAATTATGTTTTCTAAATTACTACTAAACGTTCTAATACATGAGCAAAAGATTACTTAAAACATATTCTGTCCACCGAAAAAAAAACACGCATATGATTTTGAGATTCAGTGGAATAATATTGTTGCTGATACCATAGTATTGTACGTATGAGAACGATTTTTTTGGGTACTTAATCAGTAACAAACTGTTACCCGTATGTCCTAACTCTGCAACTATCTTACGTATAAGGACTCTAGGTCAACTATAAGAAAATCGTATTATAAATCGAATGAGATTTAATGCGATCTAGAATTGAAAAAAACTCAGTGATAGTACACGATTCATATACAACGAGGCGGAAACATAATGTCAAATTAGTTTTAGTATTTTCAAACAATTGTTTTTAACCCTACGCCATCTTTTCCCCCTCGTTACTATTTTGCTCTTCTAAAAGAAGAATAAACGTAAAATCAAATATTTGATTTTTAAATGCAAAACGAGATACGGAACTTGAATTGAACGGTCAAAGAAATTTTTTATTATTATTCTCTGTTAAAAATATCGTTTAAAAAGTTTTTTTTTAAATACGACGACGTTTGTTACCGTTTAATGAATAATATAATTTATTTTAAGTTAACTCTACTCTTTAAAAGGCAAATAAGCTAAAAAAAGAGGAATAAATTAAAATCTTTTAGTTGCAAATAATATTCTAATTTGAACCTATGCGTTCCATGAAGCCTTTTGTGCGTAACTAATTAAAACCTATGTGCACATAAGTTAATCGCAAGAGAAAACCTAAAACTTAAATGAATTGATTCTTTAATTACCAGACATTTTTGAAGAACGTTTTCCTGAGATTAAACTATTAAGTAAGATATTTGCTCTCTCAAGGGTTAATCAGCAAACTCATTGATTCACTTAAAATAATAGCACTAGATGGTTGAATGATGACAGTTATAACTTTTATCATTAGATTGAAGATAGTTATAATTTTTATCATTAGATTGAAGATAGTTATAATTTTTATCATTAGATTGAAGACAGTTATAATTTTGACAGAAGTTCTTAAGTTAAAACGGTCAGTTACGTTAAATATCTCAAATAAGAAGATAAATGTTTCACCAAATGAATCAATGCAAGTAAGTGAGGTTAAACTTATAACATTCAAGTAAATAGGGCATTGGTAGACTTACTTCCGTAAGACGGAACTGTTAGTGGCATTATATCAGGCTTCCCTATTACTGTATTTATTGTCCAGCATATACTGTTGGCACTTATTAAAGTACTTCCGACAATCATTTGCTTGAAGTTAGATAAGCTGAAAAGCAACATATATATATATATATATATATATATATATATATATATATATATATATATATATATATATATATATATATATATATATATATATATATATATATATAAGGTCATAATGTAATTGCTCTTCGGTGTATATATATATATATATATATCTGGTACCAAGCGGTCACCAACTGGTCCTGCAATTCCCTCACATTGCGAGGGGGTAGCGTGGCAGCACGAATTTGGTTTTCCAAGTAAGACCACAAATGCTCTATTGGATTAAGGTCAGGTGAATTTGGGGGCCGAGACATGACTTGAAAGTCACTGGAATGTTTCTCGAACCAATCCATGACAATTCGACCCTTATGACATGGTGCATTATCCTGTTAGTAAAGATCATCCCCCGCAGGAAAAACTGTTGCCATGAATGGGGTGAATGAGATCTGCAACTATGCTCAAGTAGCTTACAGACGTCAGGGATTGTTCTATGAGGATTATGGGTCCTAATGTACCCCATGAAAACATTGTTTCTGGGCTAGAAACCATGAAAACCTGGGCGAGCCCATTGTTACAGATGGAGGGTGGCCATAATGTAATGGCTCTTCGGGATATATATATATATATATATATATATATATATATATATATATATATATATATATATATATATATATATATATATATATATATATATATAAACAATAAGTTTAAAGCAAAACTCTTTTAGTTATGCCTCTATCTCAATTTGCGCTTTTGTTTTCATATTTTGCAGTGTGGCAATCATGTTACAAAAATATTTTGAATCACTCTTAAAAAAAATTTCAGTTCACGTAAGTTCATTTGATTCCGCTACTCGCTTTATTGATTATGTTTTATGTTTCATTCTGTTTTTTTCCTTATATTTTATTTTCTGTTTTTACGTGTTATTTTTACTTATTGTTGTTTTTTACTATTTTATTTGTTGTAATTTTTGTAAAATTTTTTTGAGTGCTCCTCACACTATTGTATTGATATATTTTTCGTTGGCTATATTGTTACTATGTTAGAAAGCACTCTTTTTTGCGGATATAATGGTGTGGGCTGATGAAAAGATTTTATCTTTTATTTTCCGGATTTTTTAAAAGAATTCTATATTCTTTTTTTCGGATTCCCCCCCCCACTTTCTGTTGTTTTTATTATTAATTTTCTTTCCCTCCCTTTTTTCATTAATCTGTAATTTTCCTTTATTTTATCTTCATTTCGAATATGAATGAATGATGATGAAATATGACTGATATATATATATAAATATATATATATATATATATATATATATATATATATATATATATATATATATATATATATATATATATATATATATATATATATATATATATATATATATATATATATATTCCTTGTCTTCTCCCCTGTGGGCTTGAAATTACAAGTCTACGGAGTTGAACATCGTTAACCGTAAACCCAAAATTGGGTTGGCTGTTTAACGACGGTCATGAACCCATTGTAAGGCTGCAAATAAGTAAATATGAGGCTGCACAATTTGTTAACAATGCGGTCAGCATGAGCACAAAGCTGTCTTACTGAAGCTGTGATCTAAGAGTGAATGGACTTCAAGCCGCCACTGACGATCGTACCAGTCTAATTAGCAGATATGTTTTAGATTTGCGGATATTATGGTTGAACCTTATGCAAAAAAGATGGAAATTTCTGGGTTAAGCATTAATAAAAATTCGCCATCGTTGAGGACTCATGGTGGATGGATCCATCGTATATTTGCTTAAACTGGAGAGGAAAATCACAGAAATTTCCAATGTTTAGTGTTCAACAACAGTAGTATTTGAACCCATGATTCGCCTATCCCAGTGGCCAGCACTGCGAACGTGGAGCACAGTGGACAGTGCAAACTTGGAGCATCATTTGAATTCACCTATCCTCAGGGTATTTTGTATTCTAAATAATCTTAGATAAAATGTAATGAGTTTAAATGCATCATACACTATCTTCCAATAAGTATTTGGACACCTCTGCAAATGACTATATCTGCGGTTCTGAGATACGTCACGTCCTCCGCCGGTATAGATTGTGTAGGGAACAACATCGCCATTAGTCTTATGCAAGATACTGACTGCACTATTTTGGATAACAATGTGCTTCCTACATTGTGGCATTTTTAATGGGTGAACTGTCATATTGCGAGGGTTACCGAGGCTTGGTATGGTGCCAATGGGGTTAATCGAATGGACTACCCTGCCCAGACCTGAACCCTACCGAGAACCTCTGGGGCGAGTTGGGTCGCCGAATTAAGGGGTGTACTACCCGTCCAAAATCGGTGAAGAAGCTTACATGTGTTCTCCAAGCTGAGTGGACGAAAATACCGATGGCCGTCGCACAAGGACTTGTGGAAAGTATGCCCCGGAGGGTACATGCTGAAATTGCATATCGTGGAGGCTCTACTAACTATTGATTATGAATAAAAATTTTTTTTCTTTTCTATCACACGTGTTCAAATACTTATTGGTAGATAGTGTATTTGTAAGTATCGTTACAAATATTTGTTTAAATATAAATTATTTTTAAAGACGAATTTTATCGTTACAAATATTTGGTAAAATATAGGCTATTTTTTGAAGGAGAATTTCTAAATTCTAATATTTCGTATTTCTAAATAATCTTAGAAGAAGTGACTACAAAATTCCTTTCTTGTATATTTTATATAATTTTAATTCAAAAATTAAAAGAGCAACAATGATTATACTCCATTTTTTTAACATAAGATGATTGTTTAAAAACAGACCCATTGACATTTTTCAAAATTGCAAATAGAAGAAATTAATTTTCTTTACAGACTTACTCGCAATCTATGGGACGGTCATTTGCCCCAGTGGAAATATATGCGCAACTCTGCACAAATTTATCTAAAGTTTGTGTATAGTTTATAACTTCTTTATATGGTTTTTGCATCATCCTTTCGTAGAGCCACATTGATGGAACCTATGAGGTGAAGAAAAAAATAAAATGTATTTGCGAAGATCCATTCATGCAAATCTAAATCTGAAAAAAAAAATTACTCATATATCTAGCTCCTGTCAAGCTTTTTTAGCCAAGCTCTTTTAAGTTCATTTCTTTTTTACCATTGAATTTTTGTAATAATTAAATACTAGTGGCCTGCGCCCACCTGCTCACTAACGCTCGCCAACCCCAGAAAATTGCTACGCAATCTTATATGGTTTGCTTCGCTCGCTATTAACTTAGGTACATTGCAAATGCATAAAATTCTAAGAATTCAGAACAATCATTCAAATCCATATAACAACTTTTTTTTTTAAAAAAAAAACATCTTTTTAGTAAATAGTTAAATTTTCCAACTTGACTTTTCCATCATGGCAGCATTTGTTATATTTCCCAGAGGAATTTTTTTCTTCTGCCAAGAAGTGAGCAGCACAAAAACTACAAATTTCGGTCATGGAACCGATGTTGTGTTCGACAACATCAACAGTTAAATCTTGAATGACAGCACGTCGTCTACGCATTCTTTCACCACTACGTCTTTCATAGCTGTCATCAATGCTCTCTTCCAATCTTCGAGCACGCTTCTTTTGATTATACTTCAAAAGCGTAACAGCACGACTGAGACTCATTTTTCAATGAATAACTAATAACAATAATAAAACAAATAAATTCGTGATATAAATCAAAAATCGTCAAATAAACTCGTGAAAAAAAGAGCTTTCGACAAAATACTAAAATAGAGATCTATCGACAAAGACTACTCACTTCTGCCTAGCTTAATAGTATGAGATTGCGGCAGCTGATAGGGTGAATTTCGGAAGAGATCACATTTGGTGAGAATGCTCTCTCTGGTTATTTCAGTTTCCGTTTTTAAAAGCGCTATATGTTGAGCCACCTCAGCTAGATTTGGCATGTGGCATTTTTAGCGGCAATCATTGGTCGATTTTCCAGCGTTGCCACTCGGGAGTTGTAATGAGACTTTTTTTCATCGCCGTGTAGGAGAAATATATATATATATAGATTTTTTTCAAGATTTAAAAGAAAAAAAACAGACAAAATAAAATAGCTATAAAAATGCGTTTTTTTTTCAAATGTATCAATATAACTATATCAGTGATTACCAACTGGCCACCCGAGGGCCACACCCAGCCTGCGAAGCCTTTTTTTGTGACCCACGAAGTAAAATATATTTGATGACATTTTCTGCTGACAAATTTCGTAAAAAATCTTTAAGTGTTATAAGTACTTTTCTTCGTTTAAAAACAACTTAATTTCTTTGTTTCTGTGAAATTTTAAACACCAATGGTGTAAGAAAATGTATTTCTCAGGTACAAATCTATTTCTTATTTAAATTTGTAATTCAATATTTTTGTTTCGAACAACTTGATAAAAAGCTGACAGTAATATTTAATGTTCCTTCAAACATAAAAGAGTCCTATATAAAATTTTGGTAAAGTTGAGACCCGCCATTTGACTGGTGTTTTTAATTGAGGCCCCCGGCCTCATATAAGTTGGAAATCCCTGATCTATATTTACGAAAACTGCACGCAAATGTAAATTTATAAATCGAAACTTTTTGTTTAAAGATTTATAAATCCAATTTATATATTATTTATATTTTAGTTATTATTTTTTATTGATTTGAACTGAGTGTTATACCCCGGTACAATATCTTAGGACACCTAGTTTCTGGACAGATTATAACAATGAGTTTTTCCTTAGAAACCTTTTCCATTTCTTAAAGAAAACATGAAATTCGATGATTTTTGAATAAAAATAACATTGATTATACCTCTGAATTTTCATCTGACTTTCTTTAAAAATTTCATGAAAATTGTTGCAACACATTTTAAGTTAAATCTTATATAAAATGAACATAATTAACTGTGAATGTATCAGTAATATTTTACTATTTTCCACTTTTTCATGCAGAACTATTAGATAATTTTTTAAAAATTATTTTATTTTATTTGTATACTGTATTCATCTCCAAAAATATATATAAAAATGAGCCTGAACAATTAGTATTTTTAAAAAAATAAATAATTAGATCTGTGGAGCAAAAAAATTTTAAATCAGTTTCAAAATTTAAACTTTAAATCAAAGTAAAAATAATAAAAATAGTAAATGGTTAGTTTTATTTCGTTGTTATAGGAAATTTAAGTTGAGAATTAGAGCATAATTTTTTTCTAAGCAGAAATATATTTATTGGATATAAAGTTCAATTGTTTTACATTTTCTGGTTACCTTTTTTTTACTTTTCATAGGTTTGAAATATATGTATTTTCCATCCTTTATCGCAGAATGTTATTTATCATTTAACTATTAACTGAGATTTGAGTGCAATCGAGTATGACCTAAACCAATATAGTTTACAAACATAATTACGTCAATTTCACTTGTAGTTTTGATGTGCCTTATCATTTGTAGAAAGCGAGTAACGCTATCTCGCCACAAGTAAAGGAGTTATTTTTGAAGCGGCTTGTTATATTATTTTCTAAACTAGTGTAAGGAAATGAAATTCATATCCTACCCTAATCATGCTTAGTGTCCTATCATATTGATCTATTATATCTTACCTTAAGTCATTTATTTAATTTCTTATCTCTTAAATGCTATTTTAATTTTGAGAAAATCTTTTACGCATGAAGAAAAGTATGCCAATAAGTGAAAATATCTATTACTTTTGGTTATTCGAAAGTTTTTAAATCACAAATTGTTGATTGAAAAACTGCTTATGAAGTAACGATCATTTTATAATTATTTTACCACGTTTATATAAACTTGCCTTCGTGTATGTCTGTCCGGGTGGAATTTTGTAATCGATTTTAAACTAACTTCCCGACTAGCTACAAACTTCAAATTTGGCACATAGTTCAGAATTGGATGACAATGCATGAAAATGAAGAGAAAAAAGACATACAAAGCAAAAAAAAATTAAAAAAAAAAATTCGAGATTGTCTTTTGTTGTCGATTCCATTATTTCAAATTAGTATTACATGTCAGGTGAAAAGATTTTTATTGTCGGAGTATTTTTATTGGCTGAAAAATCACGTGATAGGATCCAGTTTTTCCTCATTCATTTCCAGATTTTTTTGGTTGTCATCAGCATAAAACTAAAAGATTTTTGTATCCCTAATTTAGAATGAAAGTTCTATTATTTTAGTAGTGGTCTTGTAGTAGTCTTGACTACTCCTGACTAAGAAAAATAATCTAAATGAAAATATATATTTTTAAAAACCACGTTTCTTGTAGTGAAGAATAATAATTGAAGAGTAATAAGTTTTAAAAAATATAAAATAAAAATTAGAAATTAAATTTTTTTTTATTTAAAATAAAAAAATTCAAAATACAAAATAATATTTTTAAAAACCACGTTTTTGTAGTGGAGAATAATAATTAAAAAAAAAAAATTGGAAAACGAAAAACGTGGGGTGCATGAAATGCATAACAGTACATATACACATTTTCTTACTCCTACACATGCACAGCCACATATACATCCACATAAGCATATACACAAACATATTCCGCATCCACATTCAGATACAATTACAGATATACATACACATATTCTCAAGAGCACACATACACACACTAATATAACATTACTAGAGTGTATTTCATGCTCCCCACGTTTTTTGTTTTTCAAAATTTTTTTAATTATTATTCTCTACTACAAAAACGTGGTTTTTAAAAATATTATTTTGTATTATGCATTCTTGATGTTTGATTTAACTTATTGTAACTTCAAATCTACTGATATTTACTTTAAATAACCTCACAAAATCTGAATCAACAAAGGAACGTTTGGTTGAAGCTCAGCAAAGGAAAATGTGTTTACCATCCATGTTACCCGTCTTCGATAACAGAGACTGCAGGAGAGGAAACTGTGCAGAAACGGTGCTAGCCCTTCGGGTGACAACCATTGCCAGTGGTAAACCTAAAGTTTGCAACTTGCACTTACATATTATACCATATTAATTTTCATGAAAAAAATGATAATAAAAATGATGATCGATTCCGTAACCACATCTTCCTATTGCTTTAAAATGATTTTTCTGCAAAATGTGTTTAGGCAGGAAGAATTTTGCTGGGTAGAACTTTTTGCATTTACATTGCACTTGAACTTGAGCTACAAATCCTTTTAACGAGAAAATTAGAATGCAATAGAACTTTATCAAAAGAAAAAAAAATTAACCAATCATAGTAGTTTTACTGTTTCACTGGTATGGGATCAAAAACAAGCTGGACACCAGAAAATGAGTTTTCTTTTAAATTGCAGACTTGCATAGTGCAATATGTATTTAAACTTTTATTCTCAATGAGCAATTAAAAACTTTTACTTGCCTCCATATCTTTTAATACGCCTTCAACACAATAGCGTTCTGGTAGACAATCACACACCTTATTTCCCATAATATTCAAATCTTTTATAGGTTTGCAGAGGTAGTCATCGGTCATTCTTGGGTACAAAACCTTAGCATCTCTACATATCTTACTTCCAAGTAAGCTAAAATTACATTTGAGAGGTGATCAAAAAGTACGGAGAATGAGTGCGTTTTGCAGACATCCATGTTTTTACATCCATTTAAAGTAATAAATACAATAACCTGATTCAATGTATCAATCAATTTTACATCCAGCGTTGAACAGTCTAGACGTTTTGGGTTAGCGGCTATTAGTGAAATTTGAGAGTTTTCAGGTTTAAACTGAGACTTATAAGGACTATTCTCACTGTTTCTTTTTTACTTGAGAATAAGATCCAGATTGGTGGAAGCTATTTACCCATGATGAACTCTCCAATATCGCTTGCGAAAAAAAATCTCCAATGAGAATGGCCTCTTACGACTCCACAACAAGCTCCCTAATTACAGGCCCATTGTGTTGCGATGAGTGAGTGATACCTTGAGCAAAGAATATATAAGTGTATATAAATATATAAAGAATATATACTCACATTATATATTCTTTGCCTTGAGGTTAAGTGATGCGCCGAGGCAGGCAGTGCTCAACGAAATGTTGCTATTCAAAGTTTGAATAGGTGTGACTATTTTCCGACAGCTTCCAAAGAGAAGGAGCTGAAGTCAGATTTACCATGCCTATCACTGATTACGCATTTCAAGATTAACGCGTTAATGTAAAGTTTTGTCTGAAATTGTAAAAATGAAAATTAAAAAATGCTCATGGAATTTTTTTTATTAGTGTTAGAGGTTATGCAGGACTTAATGAATGGTTATGGTTATAATTACTGGATCTTCAAGGGACGAGGGAGTGACCTCAATAATGCAGACGATATTCTAAGTTAAGAAATTCGACACAAATTGTACTTTCTCCGAATTAGCATGTCGTTTTTTCTAATAAGTTTTCTGAACACCAAGATATAAGGGGTAGCCACAATAGCGGAAATATGGTCCCCATAATTTGATCAGGAGGTCCATCCAAAGTTTGGACCCTCAATACTAATTTTACTTTCTGTGTATTTCCTCATATAGCGAGAACTTCTTATGCGAATTGAAATTTTTTACCTACTACTATAAAATTTGTTTATCCAAAGCAAAATGCAAAATAAAAAAATCCATCCAAAAAAAAACTTTTAGCCAACATTTATTAATTTTTATTGTTTTATTTAATAATATTCGAAAAGCATTTGAATTGTCAGGCACACAATTTTTACATCATTTTAAAGAAAGGAAAATTCAAAATTTATTTGAAATAGATGGAATAGGTCTTGAGAAGTCGAATTGCAAATATACGACTTTTTAAAGATTTGATTTCCCAGGAACTATTCGGCCGATTTCACTCGGATTTTGTAAATGTTTAGATAATCAAATTTTAAAATTATGTTCAAAAAAAAGTTCAACTCGAGATAGTAAGCGAAATATGCAAGAGGTTAAATTTGCATTAAGGTGTCCAAATTTCGAATTTCTCTCCTGACCAAACGATTGGGACAATATTTCCCGGATTGCTGCTATCCCTTATATTTTGAGGCTCAGAAATCTGAACCCATCGGAAAAAAAGGCAAGTTTATTCAGAGAAAGAACGTTTCTGAATCTAGTTTTGAGACTTAAAATATCATCTGCATTAATTAATTGGCATGTTTGAGGTCATCCTCTCAAACCATTATGATTGATTCCTAGAATGTGAAGATCCGTTCATTGGATCAAAAGTTATTCAAGGTGGTCTGTTTATTTGTTTTGTACGTAGTGAAGGAACACAAAGTAGGCGGTTTGGTTCCTCTTTCATCATGGTAAAATACCTAACTGCACTTGAGTGTTTTATTAGTGAGTTTTTAGTAAATAAGAGTTCCATAGGTGTTTAGTAAATAATTGTAATAAGAGTTTAGTGATAAATTGCTCTCCAAATTCAGCACCACGTAATTTATAGCTTTATTGAGAAACAGAAATCGTGCTAAAAGTAAAACGCTTTGATACAATTTTTTGATATTAAGATATTAAGAAAGGATAGATTTATTGAAATTTAATTTATCCTTTGTAAATTATTTGGAGTAAATTAAATAAGGCTTTTTAAATTTCTTCAATTATTGGATAAAATAGTTTAATTTATTGATCATGTATTGATTCATGTGCACTTTTTCTTCTTACTTCTGTTGTATTGGTTATCACAGCAACAGATTCTTTTATTTCCGAATCTCCTGATTTGGGAAGGGTTGTTTTTTTGTTGATATTTATTCTTGAGTCTAACAATATCTCTTGTTTGCTTTTCTATGTAGCTTTAAACAGTCTCTGTACAAAGTATGCAATCTTCAACAGTGAGGGGGCAATAATTAAGCCGCTAAAAGTCTCTTTGGAAAATGTGCTCTAGAAATAATAATATTTTTAGTACCCTTGCTGTCACAATTATGATGCCCTTATTATGCAACGCTGATATCTTATGTTGCTGTTGCTTATTCTCAATTGTCATTGCTTATTCTCTGGTCTGACTTCGTCAGACCAGATCTATGAACCCGTTGACTTGAAGGAGTAGATATCTTCCCAGCGAAGACCAAGACAGTCCAGGATATGTTCGGCGGAAGCCCGGTGTAGATGGCATTTAGGGCAGAGGGGGTAGGCTTTAGTACCTTCAGAAAATTGATATCTTATTATTCAACTTAGCGTGTATTTATTGAAATCCGTGTTGAAATAAATTATTTCTATTTAGATTCAAACAGTGATGTACACCGAAGAGCCATTACATTATGACCCCCCTGCTAATAACATGTAGGATTACCTTTAGCCTTCAAACCTGCTAGCACCCGCCTTTGGCATTGATCACACAAGGTGCTGATGGGTAGTCTGAGGTATCTGGTACCACCAAGCGCTCACCAACTGGTCCTGCAATTCCCTCACATTGCGAGGGGGTAGCGTGGCAGAACGAATTTGGTTTTCCAAGTAGGACTACAAATGCTCTATTGGATTAAGGTCAGGAGAATTTGGGGGGCAAAGACATGACTTGAAAGTCACTGGAATGTTCCTCGACTATTCGACCCTTATAACATGGTGCATTATCCTGTTGGTAAACACCATCCCCCGCAGGAAAAACTGTTGCCATGAATGGGTGAACCTGGTCTGCAACTATGTTCAAGTAGCTTACAGACGTCAGGGATTGTTCTATGAGGATTATGGGTCCTAATGTGCCCCATGAAAACATTGTTCCTGGGCGAGAAACCATGAAAACCTGGGCGAGCCCATTGTTATAGATGGACGGTGGTCATAATGTAATGGCTCTTCGGTGTATATTCCGTGGTCATTTATAAATACAGTTTTCTATATAAATTTTAAAATGCACATTAAATAGTACCCATATAATAATACACATGTAATAATGCATAAAAGCACACATTCAAACTTACCCGATCAAATTGCATACGGTTACGGAAGGTAGGGTTGTTTCTTTAGAGCTTAATACACGAATATCAACCACTGTATTGTACTGCCAATAGAGTTGCATGAACTCCCAGAACTGATACAAAAAGCCTATGATGCTTATTAAGAACACAGTAGCAAGAACAACTTTGTGACCAGCAGATTTAGCTTTTGAGATCTGAATTATTCCGGTGATCATCGAATGCTGAAATGCAGTATAAAGGGAATATCGCAAGTCATTTTTTATCTTCACCGAAATTCTGAAAAAAAATCAAATATTTTAATGAGTTTTTTCTCGGAACTCTCTATATAAGTTTATATAAGTTAAGTCTATATAAGTCTAATAAGTTGATCAGAAATCAGGATTGCATGGAGGTGGTGTATATCCGCCCTCTTCGGGCTCGTTGTGCTCTGATTTAATATTGTAAGTAATAATTTTTTATAGAATGATTTTTGGGTAAGATAAGTGATATCTTAAAACTTAAAGCAGTGGTTAAAAATGAATTGAATATTCAAGTTTTTTAGTTAAATATTTGGGTTCGTTCCCTAGCACGGAACTTTTGGTGCCAGCTTCAAACTATTCTGACAATGCCGTTCAAAAACAAGCTGAAAAGTTCGGGTGAAAGGTAATCGGTTTTTTTCTTTCGAAGAGATATATTCAATCCTTGTCTTTTTGTTACAATAAACGATTTAATGTAGGATTTAAATGCTTTGAAAACAAGCTTTTCATTTCAATACAAAATTTTTCGAAATACTGCGCTAACAATATTTTTTGTTTCTTATTCATCAAATTAAAAATTCATATAAAATATACATTTAGCAATTGAGAATTTGGTGCATTTAAAATATAATGTTCCTTAAGTTTACTGGAAAAAGTGAACTGAATTTTATTATTCTTTAAAAATTGGACTTTTTTAGTGTAGCTTGTTTTTCTGAAAGAAATCTTCAAAATATTGATAAAATAATTATTATTAAATACAGAATAATCACGTAACGTTAAAATTATGTATTGAATCGAAAATTTAACAGTTAAAACATCAGTAACTGTTACACACAATTTGAAACCGTTAAAAGATTAAAACCCTTAACCCTAAACTATTAATTTCTTAAAAGTTGAAAAAATTTGGAGTAGGCTTCAAGAGCTCCTTGCTGTGGAACAGGGCCATTTAAATAAATAGTTGAATTCTTGCGAGTGCGAACCATAATGGAATAAATGTGATTTTTTTTACGGTGGAAAGATGCTCTATAGAAGAAAAATCTACCAAGTTATATTTAAATTCAAGTAAATATCTATACTTATTTACATAATTTAATATTTTAATTAAAAATATTGTCCTGAACGCATTAAATGTTGGATTTTATATTCTTATAAACATTATTTTACAAATATTCAAGAAAAATATCCCGTGAGCTTAAAAACTAAATGATTAATTAAATGAGTTAAAATAAGAACTTTTTAATGTGATTCACATCAAATTGCAAATTCAGTCGCTTTAGGAAATATCAATATATTTCTACTGAGATTCCAAAAAATTACTGCAGATTTTAAAAACTAATCAGAGAAAAATGGGAAAAATTAGAATTTTCTATGCTTTGCTTGGGGAACTAAAAACAATAGTCTCAAAAAATTTAAAAATTGCGTGACAAAGTTTGCCAACAGATGACACTGCTGACTGAAAAAACTCAAACTTGAAGCTAGCACAATATTTTTTGCTGTATATTAGTCCATTATAATCGAAATATTTCCTCAGACGTCCGTGAATTTTGTCCTCATATTGTATCATGTTGTTGTTCAAAATGGTTATTTTGAAAATTTAATTTTACATATTTTCATATCAACGCCCTCTGTTGACGCAGATAGTAACTAATTTATGTAGTTAGTGTGTATAAAATACTTAACTACCTAAGCAGAACTCAGCAATAGTTACATCTTACTTTCTTTTCAACTTTATTTACAGATTTTTCAAACCATCGTTTCCTTTTTTTGGCATTTGGATTTTCAAGATTCCAAAGATTCAATAATAATTTCATGAAATAGGGAAATATATAGTTTTAAGAAAATACATTTAAAATATTACTTGATTTACTTTTAGTGTAGTACATAAGCCCAAAGAATATTAAATGTACCAACTATATTGTTTTTGAACATAACATACAGTTACAACTATACATACAGTTTTAGAACATAAACTGCAGACATTTGTAATTTTTCAGCAACAAATAAAAGAGCTGATGAAACAAACTCTGTTTTGGTTGGATCAATCTAAGGAATTGCATCGGATAATATCAAAGATAAGTTTAATTTTTCAATAACATTTCGAAAGTAGTTTAAAACATTCATCCTTCATTTTAAATGTTTCAGAAATGCAAAGATTATTTTAAAAACTTGTATTTGAATAAAGTATATTAGAAAAACATAGTTAATACTTTAACATACCGTTTTCCCATTTCTTGATTTATCAGAATCGGTATTTTTGCGAAGTATAAGTTGTATATAGGCTTGCCCTAATGTCTTACAGAAATAAATACGAATGTAAATTTAACTTCTAAACACTTTCCTAATTGTTTTCTTTCTGTTGTCAGCAGAAAAAAAAGACTGCCTATATAAATTTTGTAGTGAGATCCGTGACTTATCAATCGATTTAAAAAGACAATTGAATGTAGTAATGCACGAATTTCTAAAGATGCTCCAGTTTATTGCATTGCATTAATACAATTCAAAAGCAATTGTTTAATTATTAATTGAGTGAAACCAAATAACCATCCTACTGTTGTGCCATTAAAACGCAAATGAAATGAATAAATTTAGAGTAATAATCGAAGTTAATAAAATGCAATGCGCTTTAATACAGCTGGTATTTTTCATACAAAATTTGAATAGTTTTTAGAAACAATTAACTCATTAATTATTCAACAAGTTACGAGACATCGACAACAATATTGGCCTATTGAGCACAATATTGATTTTTATATTCCTTCTCTCTGTAAGGCAGAATCTTATCAGAAAGAAAGCAATTAACAGAGATAGAGAAATTTGTAATCATATCTCGCGATATCTCTAACTTTATCTTTTATTGCATAGCATCGTAATCTTTTAGTGCATATAACCATGACCTCTGAATGCATGGCATCTTAACCTTTTAATGCGTATTAGCATAACTTCTAAATGCATGGCATCGCGATCTTTCAATGCAAGTAACCATAACTTCTGAATGCATGCCATCGTAAAATTTTAATGCATATAACCATAACTATCAAACGCATGCCACCGTAACTCGTAAATGCATAGACAGACCTTGCATTGCGATTAAATAGACAGTTTAGAAACTAATTTTTTTTTTTAAATCTGAAAAAGCATTGTATTTTTCGTTTTAATAGTGTAACCTGATAACTGCCAGTCCATCTCAAGAAGATGGCTGACTTTAATAGAATTTATTGTGACATGGCCATGCCATTGTGTAGAATCTTGATCTGTTTCAGATTATACGTTACCCCTATTTTAACTGAGGAACTTGTACTATTGTGCTATATTAACTCCCATTGTTTTCTTATGGCGGACAAACAGAATATATGACTTATTTAGTTCATTTAATTCATTACTGGCATATATTTTCTCGTTGTTAGGGACAAAATATAGTCATATTTTTTCTTTTCATTATTATAAGGGTGATTCTTTGGAAACATGACAATTCGGAACAAAAAATTTCTTCAAATTTTAAGTTTTCAAAGTAATCTTTCTTTTTTGTATATTTATTTAGTTACATTTATTAATATGTTGCAGACAGCAGTGTAGTTTATTGACATTTGCTCAAGAAAAAATATAAAATAGAAATTCACCAAATTTTGAATGGCAGGAAAATGACATATTAGCTTAGAAGTTTAAAAAAAACACTTATTTTAAGCTAATAGTAAGTAACGCAACTTAAGCCTTTGCGTTAGATGGACCATGAATTGCCTAAATTAATTCGTTAATCCACTGTAGAAAGAATCAAAAATGTTTTTGTTGCTGATATGTACAGAATAAAATTGCGTATAATAATCAATCATTAAACAAATAAATAACTTTGATTACATCCAACCATATTATAATCATACATAAACTTGGTATTAGGTTAATATTTGCTTTCTCTCTTTACATTCAACTGTTTAAAAATTTCCTTGTAATTGTTTCAATGTCCCGGTATTCATAAGCCAGGAAAATGACAGCCAGGATAATGAGAATGTGCCATTATATAGCACTTAACTTTACTTCGATTTAACATTTCGGCCTAAGATGTTTACTTTCCGCAAAAAACAACAGGATTTCTTGAAATAATTCAGGTAAATCTATGTAGTTAATGTTATTAATGATTTAAAGAAGACAGGAAAATGACAACATAAAAACCTACTCACCTTGAAAAAATTTTTGAAATAAGTTTTGAACCAGAAAGTTGGCTCTTTATTCAGGCAATTAGACTTGTTCAGATAGGATGGTATTCTAATCAATCTATTAACATAAGATATTGATTGCTGGCTCTATTTATTTTGGTTATAAATCACTAAATAAAAGTAGCCAGGAAAATGACAGATTGTCTTGTGACAAACAAATTATTGTCAGAAAAAATTATTTTCAACAAAGTTTTTGTAAATAATACCCTCTGCATACATTCTAGAAATGCTTGCAACAGTTGAGATAAAAAAAATTAGATATTGAAAAACTTATGGGAAGTTTTGAAGCTAGTTATTATAGAAAATATTATTTGTGACATACCAGGAAAATGACACTTTGAATTCAATTAAATTTTTTTAATATACAAAACAGTCAATGCTAGTACAAGGTCATTTTAAAATACTTACATCAATGCTATTTATTAAAATTTAAAAAAAATGTTCTTTTAGGATTATAGTATTAGATCTTGGAGCAAGAAACTGTAAATTGTCATATTTCGTGAGAATCACCCATAAATTTTTAAATTAGTTTTTGCTATAAATCTTCTATTCATTATCTATCCCTCCTTCACTTTAAAGTTACCAGGTGCATTTTGTCATGAATTTCATTTCTTCTATTAAAAATATAATTTGATGTTTTTTTCCTTCGATAATAATGAGAGAAATCATTGCTGCGATGAATAAGGCATGCCTAGTGGCTCATCGTTTTAGACTTAGCAATTTAATTTTAATAATGGTTATTACTAAAAAATATAATTTCCGAAAAATTCATTCAGCACTGAACAGTAATACTGACTACCAGCAACCTTACTGAAATGTTAAATTGAACCATTATTAAATAAACCATCGTATCGTGTATAAGAAAGGTTATTTCGTTAAATAATGTGGTTTAACTTAGCACCATGTTTAGGTTACAGCTAATTTGAACGATTTTATGTTCCATAATTTTAAAAAATATAGTATTTTGTTTTTGTGCTGAATTAAAAAATAATGGTATAAACTGTACTTATCATTGATGTGATCATTGTGTTGTTTTCAACATTACAAATATAATTATTACAATTCCTCTTTTTGACATCGTCGTTATTGTTTCAAATGACATTTGCCTATACCAGCAAATTAGGCGCTTATTTTGGTAGAACCAAGCAAATTTAAGAAAGAGTAGTCCCCTTTTTGTTTTCCAATGACTCTACCAATGGCTAAGATTACGATTTTATCACACCTATACATCACAACCCGTTTTAAAAGGAGGCCTCGTTTACACACCTTTCATCAATCCGCAGATCATAATTTTGACCTGAACCAGAGAATGATCAACCCCCGACCCTGTACAAAAAGAGGTACTGATTTTTTTTATGGAAACTTGTTATTCCACATGTCTTATTTTGGAGTACCGAGGGTGTTCAAAAAGTATGGAAATTGTCAGATATCACAACAAATACATCTCGAATAAAAAAATCTAATTCAATGATACTAGACTCGATCACAACTCGATTTATTCAATGATATCAAACTCGATAACAAGTCTTCGGCCACTCTTAACAATCGGATGTTTTGATACTTTATAGACGCCATGCGTATAGTTTGATACTATTGCCAATATAGATAGATTCAAAAGCATTGCTATTATTTGTTACAAACTACAAAATTGTTTAGACTAAGAATATGTTATACAATTTAACGAAACTATGATGTATTTAAGCAAAATTAAGACAATTAGTCCAGACCCTCATCAAAGTTACAAAATATTTTTTATCCACCTCTAATTTATTTCCTGTTCAATAGCGAGACAAAAGTCATTCCTAGGAATTTAAAAGGATGCTTGAACTAGGGGTGCATTTATATGATAGGTCATAAATATTTCATTTAACTTAAAATGTTTCATCCAATTTCTTAATGTTTTTAGTAGATATGTAACATATTTAATTAATAACTAAATTTAAAATGTAAATGACCTTTGCAAAATTTTAATTGTTGTATTTTATTGTCGTACACATACAGTAACCTATCTTTTGAAGAAAAGGGCTACTTTCGGGGGAAAAAAATAGTGCGTGGAGTCCCTCCGCGCGGAAGAAGTTAAACTTCGCAACCTGCGACGTTAATCGTAGAAGTCGTAGAAGGATCAATAGTTCTATTCAACGACTCTTTTTCCTGCTCCGCTCGCTTCCGTGCTCTGTAATCACGGTAATATTGTGCATTTTTCCCTCGTGGACCTCTTGAACCAATGGAAGTTCTTGTGGTTGCTTCATCGTCTCGCCCTGGAAAATGTATTTGTATTAATAATGTATGTGAATGCGTCATAATGTAATTTCAGAAGAGAAAACCTAACAATAAATTGATATTCACAAGAGACGTACCTTGACATAACCTTAAATCCGTCACATTGTCTGTGGGACATTTTTCACTCATTTTTTACGATTGTTATCCACTAAATTTGAAAATAAAATACTACCCTATTAAATTATATGTGTATCAAATCAAACTAAAAAAATATTCATAGAAAACCAATAATTTTATTATTTTTATGCTAGTGAGAACCAAAACAATACGGAAATGAATGAGGGAAAACTGGATCCTACCACGTGATTTCCCGGCTAATAAAAATATAGCGTTAAACGTTTAACGCAACCTTGTTGGAAATATTATTTTTTGAAAGTTCGTCGTGGAAAAAAACTTTCAGTTCTTGTAAATGCTAACGAAATCAAGTACTTGTACCAAAAAACAGTTTAAAAAATTACATTGAGGTACAAATTTCTAAAATGGAATATCACTTGAGAAGTTATAGTTATTTTTCACGAAAGAAGTTTTAAAAAGTTCTTAAATAAATTTTTTTGAAATTAAAAAAAAAAAGAAAAAAAACTTAGCGTGCTGCGTGTTAGTCACCCATGTCGTAAACAGATAAGAGACAAAAGCAAAAGTAGCAAAAAACAGACTTGTATAATATAAAAGCGGGAGTTATTGTTGTATTCATTGCCTTCGTGAGTAAGATCAATTTAGTATTATATTGTTGACAGAGATTATTCATTTCAAAGAGCAGCATTATTGGGGTTCATAAATTAAATTCTAAATTCCGTTTCTTTGAGAAGATTGAATCCTATTCAATTCATATGTTAAGTTATTCGATTTTCATTTACAAAAAAGTTTAATGTGTAAAAATGGATCGTCAACCAATGCTATTTGTTCATCTCGGTTTTATTATTCAGCAGTATTATATTTATTTGCCTTAGCTACTAAATTTCTGATTTGTTTTTCATTTTTACTTTTGATAACAAAAGTTTGAATCTTCACATCTATATTATATTTATGTGTATTATTCACTGAAAATTTTGCGAAGATGTGCGGTAATGGAGAACAAGGGAAGTAAGTTAGTTCAAATAATATTACTTTCTCAATATCATTTCAAACTTCAAATTATTTAATTATTCTCTATTATATTGGGATAATATTAGAAAAAGTTATATTTTTAATTTTCCGTAATGAGTGCGTTTTTGAGGTTAAACGTCACAATTTCAGAGTTAGTAATAAAATTGAACTAACATAGTTATATAGTGATAAACTAATTTTTCAAACCATCCAAGAAGCTTTTTTGTCGGTGAAATACACCTTAACTACCGAATAAATATAAAGATTTAAGAGCTTTCACAAAATGTGAAGCTGAATTTTCAAATTGTTCAAGTCAGGTTTTTTGGTGAAACAGTTTTTTTTAAAAGACCTGGACAATATAAAGACAAGCTGAACTTTCAAATTGTCCAAGAGACCCTTTTTGATTTTAAAAAATATCACATTTTTCAAGTAAGCAATAAAAATGAATTGCTTGGGGCTATATAACTAATAAATAAACGATGAGCTAACAATAACGATAAACTAATTAATAACTATAAGTTCAAAATTTCACATTGTTCAATAGAGCATTTGATGTTAAACACGATAATTTACGAGCAATCAAAAAGGAGGGGTTTGGAAAATATTAAGATAAACAGAATTTTCAACTTGTTTAAGAAAGCGTTTATGGAAAAAAATAAATATAGTTTACGTGTAAGCAATAAGATCGAAGGGCTTATAAGATAAGCTAAATTTTTAAATCGCTTAAGGCTGCGTTTTTGGTGCAAATCTCCACGGTTTCGAGTAAGCTATGAGGTTTCTTCAAGCATTGTGTTGTAATTCAGCACAGTTTGGGGAAATTTGTGAAATATTTATTTGTGTGGTTCAATTAAGTCATAAGAACATTTTGTTTTCTTTTTTTGTCCTTCTGATCCTTTAGTACTACAACTTTTTAACTGTTTTCTTTCAGAATGAAGGTAAAGGAGAAAAGTCAATTCGCTAACTTCTTTCTCCATGTTCTTAAGGGTTCCTTGATTACCGGAGTTCCAGAGATATGTACTGCTGGTACCTTTTCGAAGAAAGTAATACGTAGTGTTGTGTTTATAGTGAGCTTGAGCGGTTTCATATACCAGTCACTGAAGTTTATGGACATTTACTGGAGGCATGAAACTGTTGTTGACCTGAAAGTGACAAATGATCCTGATACAGAACTACCAGCATTCACTATATGCAACTACAACGGGTAATACTAAAATTGTTCATTTCCATTTCTTGCCGTTATATTAAACAGTGTTAAAATTTATCTCAACTCATTATTTATTCAAAAATGTTAGCATTTGTTCTGATTCACACGTTTAAATATAAAAATCTGATTTAGATGTTTCAACAACCTTTGAGATATATTTCGTTATTTTGACAATTATTTTTCCTCATCCGTGGTGTCTTAGGGAACACAGCGCTCGCCTCCCAATGCAGTGACCCCAGTCCAACAAGCTTGGAGATATATTTCGTTATTTCGACAATTATTTTTCCTCATCCGTGGTGTCTTAGGGAACACAGCGCTCGCCTCCCAATGCAGTGACCCCAGTCCAACAAGCTTGGAGATATATTTCGTTATTTCGACAATTATTTTTCCTCATCCGTGGTGTCTTAGGGAACACAGCGCTCGCCTCCCAATGCAGTGACCCCAGTCCAACAAGCTTGGAGATATATTTCGTTATTTCGACAATTATTTTTCCTCATCCGTGGTGTCTTAGGGAACACAGCGCTCGCCTCTCAATGCAGTGACCCCAGTCCAACAAGCTTGGAGATATATTTCGTTATTTCGACAATTATTTTTCCTCATCCGTGGTGTCTTAGGGAACACAGCGCTCGCCTCTCAATGCAGTGACCCCAGTCCAACAAGCTTGGAGATATATTTCGTTATTTCGACAATTATTTTTCCTCATCCGTGGTGTCTTAGGGAACACAGCGCTCGCCTCCCAATGCAGTGACCCCAGTCCAACAAGCTTGGAGATATATTTCGTTATTTCGACAATTATTTTTCCTCATCCGTGGTGTCTTAGGGAACACAGCGCTCGCCTCTCAATGCAGTGACCCCAGTCCAACAAGCTTGGAGATATATTTCGTTATTTCGACAATTATTTTTCCTCATCCGTGGTGTCTTAGGGAACACAGCGCTCGCCTCCCAATGCAGTGACCCCAGTCCAACAAGTTTGGAGATATATTTCGTTATTTCGACAATTATTTTTCCTCATCCGTGGTGTCTTAGGGAACACAGCGCTCGCCTCCCAATGCAGTGACCCCAGTCCAACAAGCTTGGAGATATATTTCGTTATTTCGACAATTATTTTTCCTCATCCGTGGTGTCTTAGGGAACACAGCGCTCGCCTCTCAATGCAGTGACCCCAGTCCAACAAGCTTGGAGATATATTTCGTTATTTCGACAATTATTTTTCCTCATCCGTGGTGTCTTAGGGAACACAGCGCTCGCCTCCCAATGCAGTGACCCCAGTCCAACAAGCTTGGAGATATATTTCGTTATTTCGACAATTATTTTTCCTCATCCGTGGTGTCTTAGGGAACACAGCGCTCACCTCTCAATGCAGTGACCCCAGTCCAACAAGCTTGGAGATATATTTCGTTATTTCGACAATTATTTTTCCTCATCCGTGGTGTCTTAGGGAACACAGCGCTCGCCTCCCAATGCAGTGACCCGAGTTAGAATCCCATCGTTGATACGAATTCCACATCCGACTCGCACCGACCACAGTGCTGACGTAAAATATCGTCAATGGTCAGTTTATGGGTTAGAGTCCCCTTCTTGTCGACCTAACCTTGAGAAGCTTTCTTCAGGGTTTTCCTCTCCATGAGGTGCAAGGGCGGGTTAGTTCCATCAAAAAATCCTCCACAAATGCAAATTTTTCCCAATACTCGATCTAGCAGTTCCCTTGTCTTTTGTATCGGATTCAAAATCTCAAGGCTACGGAGTTGAATATGGGTAGTCACAAACTCAAAAATAGGTCAGCTGTTTAAAGATGGGCTGTTATGGGGCCTCGGGTCACAGTCAGTGTTTGGTATTAACACAGACGACATAAAGACTCCTGTGTGTTGTCAGCAAAACAGTACTTCATCTCCCGATGAAGTGCTGTTTTGCTAACATATAAATCTTTAAAATTCTTCGTTTTTACCATTTGTGTTTCAAACTTTTTAAATTATTAAAATAGGACAACTTTAGTTTCAGCCGTTTTTAGCGCTTTTCCATTTTGGTTTATTATTTTACATATTATTTTAAAAGTTACTTTATGTCTTTTCGAAATTATGTCCTTTTCTAAATTCGTGTACATCAATTTCATTCTTTGACTGTATATAAAAACTGACATGGTTTACGAAGAAATAAAAAAAAAATTAAACATTCAATCGTTAGTTTGAGAATTATTAACTATTAAACTTTTAAGAAGAAAAAATATCATATGAGCCGCTCAACGGGTCGAATTAATACAATTACAAAGTTGAAATTTGGCATGCTGAAAGAGCTGCATTTGTTTATGTATTTCGAAAGTTTATTCGAAATTGTAACTTTCTCGAAAGATTTTTGAATTTAACAGCTTTTTTTCCGAATTTTCTTGCACTTTTCTGCTTTACGTTATATTTTATTTTGTCATACAAATATTTTAAGACTTTAACAAGCATGGAATTTAAGAGGTATGTAGGAAATTGTTCAACTATCCATAGAACAAAAGCAATTTACAGTTTGATTTCGAGTTTGAGAACTGTAAAACATTTGTTTAAGACAAACCTCGTTGGAAAATCTAATCCTTCTGTATTGCGACAATTGAGTTTAAATTCGAAGTGCTGATAGGACGATTTTGTACTATAAAATTACCTAGAGTGTTTTTTTAAAAATTCTCATTCATTCGAAAGCTATTGCAGTTTTATATATATATATATATATATATATATATATATATATATATATATATATATACACTGGTTATCATAAATTAAGGAAAATTCACAAAAATCGCGATAACTCAAGAAATTACACATGGAATTTTATGAAACTTACCCACAATATACAACACATAGTAAGGTATTAAACAACATAAAAAGAAATTATCAGACATTAATAGTAGTATAGAAATTAGCACATGTATAAAATAAACAAATTGGAAGTATCGGTTTGCAATAGAAAAAGTACCTTTAATATGGAATATGATTGCCTCTAGAAGCAATACAGCACAAACAGCGATGTGTGATGCTTTCAATTATGCGGTCTATCAGTTCAATAGGAAGTGAGAGCCATTGCTCTTGTAAAGCAGTTGCAAGCGTGGCAAGGGTCTGAGGGGGCGGATTGATGGCAGATACACGCCTCCCTAGAGCATCCCAAACGTGCTCGATAGGATTCAAGTCCGGGGATCGAGCTGGCCACTCCATGCGAGTAATTGTTTCCTGTTGAAGATAATCATCAACAATGCGAGCTCTGTGTGGTCTTGCATTATCGTCCTGTAACAGGAAGCAATCACCAATTGCCCCGGCATATGGGCGCACATAAGCATCAAGGATGTTGTCTCGATAAACCTGAGCATTCACGGTTCCCCTTGGAAAGACATGGAGGTATGTGCGCCCTCCTAAGGATATGCCTCCCCAAACACAGACACTGCCTCTTCCGTATGCATCTCTTTCACGGATGTTTGATGGATGATAACGGGTCCCAGGTTCTCTCCATATCAAATAACGTCTACTGTCACTTTCTAGACTAAACCTGGACTCATCCGTAAAGAGAACAGGCCTCCATTGATCTGACGTCCAGTGGACATGTTGTCGGGCCCACTGCAAACGGTCTCTCCTATGGCGTGATGTGAGCGGCACGCAAATGGCTGGTCGTCTCGCATACAGACCACCTTCGTGGAGCCTTCTGCGCACAGTTGACGTTGACACCAACCTTCCGGTGGCTGCAGCAAGAGAGGATCTAAGATGTGTCGGAGTAGCGGTTCTATTCCTGCGTGCATTTAATGTCAAATATCGGTCATCGGCACTGGTCGTAACAGTTGGCCGTCCTTGACTGAACCTCCTAGATGCCGAATCTGTGGTTTGAAATTGCCTCCAAAGTCTATGAACCACAGATGGACTCACATTTAGCCATCTGGCCACTTCTGATTGACTCTGCCCTGCCTCTAGTCTCCCGATGGCTCTCCATCGTAGTTCTTCAGGCAAATGATGCCTAGAGGTCATTATTACGAATTGGCTATCTCAGATTTTCAATGTCGCAATCACAGTAAAATTTGTGTGCTTTCTCTCAAACTTGGACTTTTATGCTCCAGGCAGATGACGTAAGCCGAGTGCAGCGCCACTAATTTGCATATTGCAATTTTACTCAGCTACTCTTAGTGGACAACATATGCAAATTTTGCACGGTTTGGCTTACTTTTGAAAGAGTTATCGCTATTTTTGTGATTTTTCCTTAATTTATGATAACCAGTGTATATATATATATATATATATATATATGAATGATTGGCTTTGAGATGTAAATAACTTTCGAAACCAGTGGCTGAGTGGGAGAGGTTCATGGTTTCGTGCTACAGGTCCTGGGTTCGATCCTTGGACCGGGTAAAGATGGTTCTGCCTTTCATCCCTTCATTGGGTTGATAAAACGAGTACCAAGCATGCTTGGGGACAAAAACCTGGAACCCCCAGAGCCCAAGATCAGGAAAACTGAGATGGGCACTGTAGGCCTTTATCAGCTGTCGTACCGCTGAGTTTAGTTTAAATATCTTTCGATTTTACTGCCACCGTTTTTAGTAAATGTGTGACCACAATGATAATTTTTCAGCTGACTGTAAATTTCGAAGAAAAAAGTTTTTCAATATAGAATAATTTTTAGGTTAAGTGCGACTAAAATATGCGAAACGGAAGTGTTCCGTGACAGATGTCACGAATCACCCAAAGAGATTGTTTCAGATGGATGGCTTTATGAGGAAGTAAATGAATTGAAACCTAATTATGTAAGTAAATATTTATATTTTGTGCATGAATGTGAATGTCAGAAAGGGCTATATTAAGTCATGGAAATATTTTGTTAGAACGAATGATTTTTACAAATGTACTGTAGAGTCCTTAAAATATCTAGTTAATACAAGCATGAATTGAAAAACTGTACTACGAGATAAACAATGAGATCAAGAAGAAAAAAACAATAAAAAGAATGAAATAATTTTTGGAACACCGTAGAGTTAGTTTGTTTGTTTGTTGAGATTGGCTTTTGTATTTTAATGTGTATACAAACCCTTTTCGGCTATTGCTATCTCTTTCTGCTTTGCTTTTTGTGTGGTTGAGATGTTTCAAATAAAGGTTTTTTTTTATGAAAACTTTCTCTTCAGTACATTTTCATCAGGCACTCAGCTTATTAATATTTTTTGATCGGTGGCAGTGGTGGGATCCGTTATATAGAAATGCTTTATTAAGTTTGAAGACAAGAGAGCAGGATAACCATCATTATGGCAATCCTATTTAAAAAGATAACACGTGACTTATTTACAAATGATTGCAGGGAAAAAAACTACAAGAAATTTGAATTTAAATCTGCGAATTTTGAAAAACTGGATAGATAGTTAAATTGTATACCCTTCGGAATCGGTCTTAAAATTAGTACAAACGATGTTTAAATTGGAATCTAAAAAGTGTGGTATTCGACGGTACTTCGAACTCTTTGAGCACAAGTCGAAGAGATTTTCGTTTAAATCTTTTATTAATTATTAGATATCGTGGCGAACTTGAAGGAGGGGCACATGAAAATATCAGGATATCGAAAAATCATATAATTTAATTTAATATCATATATTTTAACAATACAGTTGAAATAATAATCGAACAGGTGTTTTAAAATTGTAAAAAATGTATTTACTTCAAATAAAATTAATGTCAACAATGTCAATGCATCGCTATTTTTTTCATTCTATTTTACGTTTAGCTAAAGTTTTGTTTCGTCTTTGTCTCGGAGGCTCTCTCGATGAAACCGAATTTTTAACATAGGACTTTTTTTTAAAATTCTATTTCGCATTAACGTAGTTCGATTTCATCGAGAAAGCCTCCTTGAGCTATTTTTCTGACTTTCGGTAACGTAACTAAAATTCAACTTAGGATTCTGAATTTCGTACAGGAGTTTAATCTACACACAGAGATTATTTAAGTGCAATGACTTTTGTTAAATCTCAAAACGAACTGTATCATTGAATTTCTTAGAGTTAAGAAAGAAAAAAAAAGATACTAAGATGTCTTTCGTACACGAGAAAAGTCATTCTATCATGTTAATGACTAGTTATGAAAATCATGTTAGTGACATGAAACAACTTTAATCGGTAGTCAAAAATGTTCTTTTCAAAACCATACAAGCTCAAAAAACCAAAAAAAAAAAAAAAAAAAAAACAACGATATGTATTTTTTAAATAAAAATTAAAAACTTATTTTTCTTAGATTTTTATAAGAAAATTAAGTAATTTTGCCCCAAAAATATGCAAATTTATACATAAATACATACTTTGACTAAAACATAATACCAATATTAAAGTGCCAGCATAAATTTAAGAAATATGCTATAGTCAAATCAAAGTTTTAACTTAATAGCTTTTTTCGAAGTCAAATAATCTTGTGCCTGGTGAAGCATTAGATACAAAATTTTGAATAATAAACTCTAAGCAAAATATATGACATACCAAGTTAGAAAATGTGTTTGTTATTTAGAGTGGGCTTTATTATTTTTGGCATCAACTTTGAATATCGGTTCATACTGGGTGTCAATTAAAACCGGTCATAAAATAACATATATAATGTTTCAAAAAATTGTTTGCAAAGAACCCTTTGGACCCCTTTTTAATAAAGGTTTCAATATTTGGACATATATCGGAAAAAGAAGATGACGAAACGAAACTTTAGCTAAACGCAAAATAGAATGAAAAAAAAGCGATGCATTGACATCCTTTTCATTAATTTTATTTGAAGTAAATAATTTTTTTGCAATTTTTAAAACACCAGTACAATTATTATTTTAACTGTATTTGTTAAAAATATATGATATTAAATTAAATTATATTATTTTTCGATATCCTGATATTTTCATTGCACACTGTAGAGCCCCTCCTTCAAGTTCCTAACGTTATCCAATAATTAATAAAAGATTTGAACCGAAATATTTAAATTTCTGTCTAAAAACAAAATTTTTTGTAATAAAAAGATTATTAATTTAAAGTATTCATTCTTTTCTCTCTTAGTTTCCAGATCGAGAAGTTTATAAAGAAATAAGTCTTTTGGAATATAAGGAATGCGAAATGTTCCTGCAAGAAAATAGCATTATAGAATGTCTTGCTCATTTCACCAATAACAAATCGAAATATTTTGATTGCAAGTATGTGCATTCGTTTAACTTTAATGAAAACTTTTTTTTAAATGTAAAAACCAGTATATAATCCGATTTAACTTGGATGTGTAACTGATAATGACTTTGAAACTATGATCTGAACTTCAACAATTAAACAGGTTTTGATGTTGTTAGCCCCGTTTACATTTCTTGCAATTTGTCAGATTTAGATGACATTTTTATCTCCTTCCTTCCAAGATATTGCTTTGAAACTCCATGTGCATTCTAAAAACTTATACATTTACAGGGCATTTTGTAAATCTACAATTATTAGAGTCAAATTTTTTTATGGGGGACTTAGGAATTACTTAGGAATTCTGTGGGAAGCAGCTAATTAGGTAGAATGCAAAGAAAAAGAAGAAAACTTTTTTTTCATAAGTTTTTTCATGTAACAAGATGTACTTTATTCCCTTAAGCCAGTGTTTCCCAAACTTATGACTTTTGTGTACCCTTTCTAAATTTTTCGTAACGCTGTGTACCAATAATAAAAAAAATGAATGTATTTTTTACTATAAACAAATTGCACAAAAGTTAAAAATTACAACTGGCCGTTAACACCACTAATTATTAACTGTTAACTCTGCAAAAAATAGCCAATAGAAAAATATGCAATTCTAAATTTTCATGGCTAGCTTTGTTTTTAAATAAAATTTTCGCTTGCTGCAAGATATTTCACATAAGAACGCGTACCTCAGCTAAACTGTTCCCGTACCCCTGGGGGCACGCGTACCACACTTTGGGAAACACTGCCTTAAGCCATATATTACTACATGTATGATTTAAGAGAAAAAAAAAACTACATATGTTTTTTCCCGAATCACCAAAGCTATTATTGTGTTAGGGCTATGTTTATGTATGCATTTAAAAATTTGCTTGAATGATTTCCTAATAAAATAATTAAATAATTTTTTTTTGATTTAGGAAATACTTAAGCCAAACAATTAATCGCCCTGCCGTCGATGCGCCAACTATAAGCTTATGTTGGACTGTGAATTCGTTAATTGGGAAAGCCGATGTAGTGCCTATAAACAACAATGGAGATGCACGTAAATAAGTGTCAGATATAGTAATTGTGTTGTATTGCATTAAATGCATGAAAAAGCGCCTTTAAAAATCCGATCATAGGATCAAAAGTTATCGAGGTTTTATATCTTTATCTTCTGCACTAAGCAATTTCGACATAAAAATCTTGATATAGTTATGTTAATTCCATGTGTAAAATTTTTTTCCGGTACAATATAGTGCTCAAAATTATAATGACACAGCAACTCAGCAACTTTTGGTTAAATGATCGGATTTTTACACACTAAGATGCATAAAATCTCGATGATTGGAGAGAATAAACTCTAAATTCTTAATTATTTAGGTCAGATGATATATTAGAGTTCAGAAAGAAGATAAGCATGCAAGATTTCTCTCAACAGCACATATTTTTACGAGTGATCTTGAAAATATGGTTCGAACTGTTTAGTCGGGACGAATTTCATTTTTCATTCCAGTTAGTGCAAATGTCTCTTCACAGAGCAAATTTCATTTTGCAATTGCTTCAGTTCTATTTAAGAGAACCAAAATGTTTCTGCCTTTAATTATAAAACCTGTTTTTTCTGACATAATTTTATCCAAAAAATTTTTTTTTTGGTTAATGGAGGGCACTTGGGTGTATTTCCCATTGTCCTCAGAAATGCCTGAATTGCTACTCTCTTATCGTTACCCAGTGAGCACCTATGTCTGAGCCACGGTGGTGGAGTAGCGTCGCCCACGTCATACAACCACAAACCCGTTTATAGGGCGGGTTACATTCACACAATCACACAGAAGAAAGGACATAGAACACACACACACACACACACACACACACACACACACACACACACACACACACACACACACACACACACACACACGCACACGCACACGCACACGCGCACACGCACACACACGCACACACACACACACACACACACACACACACACACACACACACACACACACACACACACACACACAGAGAGAGAGAGAGAGAGAGAAAGAAAGAAAAATCCATGCCCTGAGCGGGATTCGAACCCGCAGCCACCGGCTCGAAGTCAGGCACGCTAATCACTCGGCCACCTGGTCGGCTTATCCGAAATATAATTTTCAAAATTTTTTTAAATCTATAATGGGGATTCCTTGAAGGCGGTCATCGGGATTCTTAGAGATTGTTCTTACCTTGTGTAGAATAGAAACTCTGGCTTCATCACTTGCAGAGAGCCAGCCATTTAGATGTTGCAGAGAGCAAGGGCTATCCGATAAAATTCATAAGTCACTAGAACCACTTTCATAAGACAATATGGCATCCAGCCATACATTGATCGCAATAAGCTCATTCTTAACGACAGATTTGAGTTGGTTAAGTGTGAGTCTCAAAGAGAGGTGTTCTAGTGTAAATACCGCTTCCAGTACGATCTTCGATATGACTACCATCAGAAGAGACCTGCACAGCATTTTTAGGAATACAACAAATGATTTCCAGAGCCATCTGTCTTAGATGGTCTTCAAGGCGAGTTTGCTTGTTTGCAGAGGAATTCAAATCAAAGTGAACGAAAACTCTTGGCAGTCCCTCTGAGGGATCAATACAAGATCTCAAAGATACAAGTTCAACCTTACGAGAGATTAGGTTTTGAGTTTCTGCCAAGCTAAAGGGGCCGTATTTCTTTAGTCTTCGATTGTTTTGCTAAGTGTGCAAATACAGAGAAGTGCGATATTGTGGACCGTAGCTGTAGATCCTATTGAAGTACTTATATAGATTGGCTCTTCTTCTAATATATATATAGTGGTTGTAAGTCATTTCTCTGGAACTATTCGACCTCTTGCCGATTTAAAGCTATGTAAATGTTGTTATTTGAAATTATGTAGATTAAATTGGTGTAAAATTTATTTACCTTCCAATTGGAAATGTTTTCAACCATTAATAAATTAACTAAAAAACATTAAATAGCTACTTTTTAAAAAAATGATTTTCTACATCTTTTACACGTTGAATGCCACGCTAATTTTACATAGCTTGACCGTCTGGCCAAAGGGTAAATAACTACAAACTAAATTATACAGGGCTATAGTGGAAGGGCAGCTGTTTCTAAATCCTAAAATAATTCGAGCGGCACCTCGTAGTACACGTTTCAATTTCTGAAGGTTCGTTTCAGACGCGCAGAAGTAAATTGGGTAATCGTATTTCAAAATAGGTCTTACTTGCGAAATATATGTGGTTCTAAGAGTGGCCAAATATAGCATCACTCAACATTTAATATTATTTAAGTATAAAGATTAAAATGAAGATCGACTTGCCAGAAACAGTTGAAAGTGATTTATTTGTAATTTGGAACTGAAATAATGGAACTGAAATATTGGAACTGAAATATTGGAACTGAAATAATTATATGCTTTCGCAAATTTCTTTGGAAAATATAGGGTGAAGAATTAGTAATAAAAATGGTTAAAATTAATACTTAAAAAGGGATTTTTTTAAAAAAAAAGATAACTCCTATTTTCAATAAAAAAATTAGGAATAAAACATAACTAAAGTATTACAATGCCGAATAAAACATAGTTAGCTTACAAACTAAAGTTTACACAAATATTCATTAAGGTACTAAAATAGAAATCTTTGCAAATGTGTGAAATATAAAAATGTATTAATACTTTAAGAATACGTCATGATGTATGTGCCGAATAGTGTCGAGACTCCAGACTTTCTGAGTCCTGTATATGCCCAAATGGCAATTCATGATCCACGACAAATTGTCAATCCTTTTTACGAAGGTTTCTCTGTACAAGATGGTGCACATGAGACGCTCCGCTTGAAAAAGGTAATGTAATTTTCTTTCATATATATATGAATAGAAAAAATATGATAAATATGAATAGAATAATATAATAGAAAAATAAAACAAAAAGTAGACTTAAAAATAAAGATTTAAATAGCAAAACTGAAAATAATCTTGAATTTTCAAGTGTTCACGAGACTGAATGTGGCAATGGTGTACAACATTGTCATAATCATGTTGACGGAATTGTGCAAATTCAAGATGATGAAAAAAATTCCCAACTTCAGGAAATTTTAGAAGATTTTTCAGATATTTTTGCTAAAGATAAATATGATGTAGAGACAATAAGAATTGAACCTCAAAGGGTAAGATTAACATCAGACTTACCAGTATCCTTACGAGCATACAAAACTTCCCCAAAACAACAAGAGGAAATAGATAAACAAATTGAGGAATTGTTAAAGCATAATATAATTAAAGAAAGCTCTTCTCCTTATTCTGCTCCAGTAACTTTAGTTTATAAAAAAGATGAAAATAAAAAAAGTAGATTGTGTATAGACTTTAGAAAATTAAATCAAATCACTAAATCGGATGCAGAACCATTACCTCTTATAGAAACTCTTATAGATAAATTAGGCGATAGTGTTTATTTTAGTAGGCTAGATATGGTAAGTGGTTATTGGCAAATTCCAATCAACCCTGAGGACACTGAAAAACTTGCTTTTGTCACCAATAGTGGGTTATACGAATGGTTAAAATTGCCATTTAGGTGGAAGAACGCCCCTAGTATTTTTCAAAGAACAATACGTAGAATACTCACTAAACATAAGGTTTCATTTGCAGCTAATTATTTTGATGATATCATAATTTATTCTAATAGTTTTGAAGAACATTTAAATCATCTAAAGGAAATTTTTGAAATATGTAGATTTGAAAATTTAAAATTAAAAGCTTCTAAATGTTCTTCTTTGCAAACTAAAATTCAATTTTTGGGTTATGAAATATGTCATGGTGTAGTAACTCCTGATAACAACAACATTGAAGCAATTAAAAACTTGAAACCTCCAACTAATGTTAAATCTCTTCAACAATTTTTAGGTTCAATAAATGTGTATAATAAATTTATAAACAATTATGCTAAAATTAGAGCACCTTTAAATAATCTCTTGAAGAAAAATACACCCTGGTGTAGGACTCCCAAATGTCAAGAAGCATTCGAAATTTTAAAAAATGCTTTAGTTTGTAAACCTATTTTGAAAATATTTAATCCTAAATTACCATGCCATATTTTTGTTGATGCAAGTCAAAGTGGTGTTGGAGCAATTTTGAAACAGCCAGATGTTTCAGGTGTCTTACATCCAATAGCATTTCATTCTCGTTCTCTTAGAGACTATGAGAAAAATTATGCTATCACAGAACTGGAATGTCTTGCTATTGTTGATGCATTAAACAAATTTTATCACTATTTATTTGGAAATAAATTTACCATACATACAGATCATGCGGCTTTAGTTTGGCTAAAAAATGTAAAAAATCTGAAGGGTAGGTTGTTCCGCTGGTCTTTACTATTAAGTATGTATGATTATGATATAAAATACACAAAAGGCACCTTGAACTTTGAAGCTGACATGCTATCCCGAGATATTCCTGACAATATTGAAAACAATAGTATTTTAAAAACAAATGTTGATTTAAATAATGTAAGCCATTTTTCTCATCTTTTGCAATTGGATGAAATTCGCGAAGCCCAACAAAATGATAATTTAACTGGAAATTTTAGTAAAATAGATAATGTTTTGTGTTTATGTAAAAAGGGTTTTACCAAAATTGTTGTTCCATTTTCTTTAAGGCATAAATTACTTGAAATTACTCATAAAAAATTTGGCCATCCGGGAATTCAAAAAACTATTAATTTGCTTACTCCTGTTTACTATTGGGAAAATATTACTTTGGACATTTTAAATTTTAACAAACATTGTCATACGTGTCAAATTAATAAAAAACCTAGACAAAAAAGATTTGGATTACTACAGGAAATGCCCCCAGTTGACAAACCTTTTGAAATAATTGCAATCGATAGTGTAGGTGGTTTTAATTATTATAATTCTACCAAAAAATATTTAACTTTAGTAATTGATCATCACACTCGATATATGTAGTCTTTTGCTTCGAAATCAATAACTACGGAAACCTATGTAAATTTTTTGCAACAAATTTTTCAAATTCAAACCCCTAAAAGTATTTTGAGTGATAGAAATGCCGCGTTTACTTCTTCCCACTTTAAAAAATTTCTTAAACATAGCAAAATCAAACAATTGTTAACTACAGCCCATAGACCCGAAACTAATGGAAAAGTTGAACTTTTAGGACAAACCATTGTAACACGATTAAAATGCAAAATTAATGATTCTTCTAAAAAAGTTCCTTGGCCTAAATTATTAAAAGAAGTAACCGAAGAATACAATTTAACTCCACATTCAGTAACTAAATTCCCACCAGCTTTTTTAATGTTTGGCACAGTTCATTTAATCATCCTTTATCCGAAGAAATTTATCTCCACCAGTAGAAGAAGCAAGAAAAATTGCAGTTGAAAGAACTAAACAATATCATGAGAAAAATAAAATTTATTATGATGCAAGATTTACTCATATTGAATTTTCCCCTAATGATACTGTAATGTATGAAGATTTTAAATATCCCAATACTAGGAAACTTACCCCAACTTTTTCCGGTCCATATATAATTCTTGAAAAAATTTCTGATGTTAATTATAAAATAAATAAGAAGAATAGTCATAATAAAGAAAATACAGAAATAGTTCATATATCAAAATTGCGAAGGTACCACCCACCTCACAAACTGAAATTATGTCACGAATAAAAAACATGTAATTACTTAAATGGAATTGACTATACTTTATATTAAATTCAATAATTTTTCTTTGTTAAAATAAAATTATAAATACCAAATATGACATTAATTCACATGGTTCAATGGAACATGTGGTCCCCTTTTTTCTGGAAGATCCGACTTTTAAATTTTCTTCAAGTTCAACGTTTACCCAAATCTAGTAGGATATGAGGCGATGGTAGTTTTGTCTCTGGTGAAAACCAAAAAATAAATATTTATGCACCTTGTTGAATCTAGGATCTTCCAGCACATTATTGTTGAGAATAGGGACTGTTTTCCTCCTTTTGGGGAATACAACCCCTAATCCAACAAAACAATTTCCCCTAATAACACTGAAGTCTTAAACTTCAGATTAAAGACCAAGTGTTAAACTTTTTATTCTCTCATTGAAATAAAAATACTGAAGTCTTAAACTTCAGATTAAAGACCATTGTGTCAAAATTTTTTTACATTTTATATTGAAAATTTTTTTGATAAAAAGTGTCAATTTGTATTTTTATATCTCATATCACTTGCATTTTCATATTTTTGTATCTTTCTTGTTATTGAATATGAATATTTACATCTTTTAGGAAATTTTTATAGATTTTCTTGTCTTAAGTGAAAAGTTTATTTTAATTGTGTTAGTATGAGGAATAACTTTATTTACTGTGATTATAAAGAAGGACTGGAAAAACTTAATCACGAAAAATTTTTGAAAATGGAGATCTAACACTTCATTTCGATAGTAGCGCTACTTCAAATTTTTTTTTCTTCTTCTAACTCTGTATGAAACTTTTTTTTACATAGTGTGCAAATGTGTTTTTTTTTATAATTCATGTTACTTTATATCTTGTTGATATTACAAATATTAGTATTAATTTTTTTAATTGTGTCATCATTAGGAAAGTTTTGCAAAGGGATAATTTTTAAAATTTATTGATGTAAGATAAAATTTTTCGGCGAGGGGGGATGTAACATTAAAAGCTTCTATTAATCTTTTTATGTTAGTTTCTTTGCTATAAAACAACTCCTACTTTATTCCTAATTAATTATTCTATTTGAAATACTTTCTCACACTTTTAAAAGCCACATCCTGTTCTTAAATCTATTTTTGACTCAACTATGCATTTAATTAAGAGCAGGACATATTTCCCTTGCTTTGTGTGGGAAACGCGCGATCTCTTTCATAAACCAATACTAATCCTTGGGACTTCCCTTTTCCCCTCAAATATAACAAAATAGAGGGAAATTCCTTTGCTACTTTCCCTAAGATAAAAACTTAAGCACACAGTGTTTGAGTGTGAATTGGTGAAAATGCCTTTGCTAGAAAATGTCTTAAATATACAATGTGAAGCTAATAAAATATTTTTTGCCTTCCAACTACTATCTGTGCGGCCTAACACACTCACCATGACTGCTACCCTTTCATATATATATATATATATATATATATATATATATATATATATATATATATATATATATATATATATATATATATATATATATATATATATATATATATATATATATATATATATATATATATATATATATATATACAAGGTCCGGTTATTAATTTCCAGGACTCATGGAATAACTCAGAAGAAAATAAAATTAAACGCATAGCCATTTAATATTATTCGAAGTAATCCCCATCAGCCGTAATGCACGTCTGTGCTCGGCTGTACAAATTTCGGAAAGAAGTTTTAAAGTCCTCTTTCGGAATGCTCTTTAATAGTGACGTTACAGTCTTCTTGATGGCTTCGACATCTTGAAATCTTGTCAGCGAATTTTTCAGCTTAGGAAACAGTCTGCGGGTGCTAGGTCTGGAGAGTATGGTGGATGCTGCATCTTAACGACACCATGCTGGGTTAAGAATAGCCTCACAGGCAGCGCAATGTGTGGAAGCGAACTTTTTCAATTGCTTCGGGCGTGCGTAACGACTGCGGCCAACCTGTGTGTGGATCATCTTCCAAGCTTTCGCGCAGTCCCGAAAGCTTTTAAACCATTCAAAAGTTCTTGAGCGACATAATGCTTCCTCGCCGTAAACTTGTTTTAACAATTTGTAGGTTTCCGAAGCTGTCTTGCCCAATTTGAAGCAACATTTAATGTTTATTCTTGCTCCGTTTTCACTTCGACAACAGGAATTTAAGAGCTCCGTTTTAATGCGCCTTTCTACGAGAACCACTTACTTCAGTATGGCGCCGAATGCACTGCACATGCGCAAGAAAGCACTCTTCAATCTGCAATCATTAGCGCCATCTTCCGGCTTTTCGTTCTCCTACAGTTACGTCAGTCCTGGAAATTAATAGCCGGACCTTGTATATATATATATATATATATATATATATATATATATATATATATATATATATATATATATATATATATATATATATATATATATATATATATATATATATATATATATATATATATATATATATATATATATATATATATATATATATATATATATATATATATATATATATATATATATACAAGCGGTAATACTATGTGTATATATATATATACACGACGTGACCAGAATGTTCTTATATAACTTTTAAAACACGTTTAAAAATTCTTAAGTATTACTGTAGTTCCAATTCTTTTCAGACAATTTAGTGTAAGATTCCGTCCAAATGTAAGCTTCCTTATATGTTAGATAGAAAAACATGTATGCTACTGCAAGCTTATACGTTTTTTTTTAAACTTACTACGAATGAATAAAGTTAGAGAAATTGTGATGAATAAATTCATCAAAGCAGAGCAGCTGGACAAAATTTTCAGAGACTTGAAAATCCTGGGGCTGAAGAGAGATTTAATTTACAGAATTATCAGAAGGTTTAATGAGATGTCCTTAGTCGATGACAAAAGAAATTCTCTCAGAACAAGGTCAAAAGATACATTGATAAGGATCAGGGAAAAGATACGACGAAACGGACGAAAGTCTACTAGAAAGCTAGCCTGAGAGCTCAAAATATTGAAAGAATCAATGTTAAGCATTCTGAGATAGAGCCTAGGGTGCAAAGCTTTTAGAAAGAGCAAGATTCATAGACTTTCAGAGTCAGCTAAGCTGAAAAAGAAGCAGAGGATGGAAAAAATTCTTGCAGGGCTCGCTAAGGATGAGTTTGTCTCTTCAGACGAGAACCTATTTGTTTTACAACAAAGTCTCTCTCCCAAAAATAATAAAATATCGTTTATATCTCTTAGAAAACATATCTGAGGGCCAGCATTATGTTATGCTTTATTAAAATTCTTCGCCTGGGACGATTTGGAGAGCTATTTCATCAAGAGGCAAACTTCCGTTAGTTTTCGTTGCAAAGGGAGCAAAAAAACAATTTCCAATATTGTAAAACTGAGGTTTTGGAAATATTCCCAAGTATCCAGAGTATGTATGGGGTGGAATATTTCAGCTTCCAACAAGATGATACTCCTTTTCATACCAGACGTGTGGTTCTGGAGAGGTGCAGCAAATATTTATTTGACTTTTTGTCGAAGGAGGAGTGGCCTTCCAATTCCCCCGAACTGAGACCCTTTGACCTTTTGTATATGCTCTCCCAATTCAATAATTATAAAGTCACAAATTTGAGCAAATTAAAAAATGTTATTCAAAATATATGGCTGGAAATGCTGATGGAAGCCGTACTTGCCGTATATCCCTTTCTTAAAAGAAGGCATTTTCCGAAATACTATGATTAAGAGCTGCGCAAAACACACTTTGTTTAACGTTATTTGCAATTTTAAAAAAAATCTTTGATATTTTAACTAAAAATCATGCTCTAATTGTTTTTTCTAAGGATAAAGTTTTTTTTATAAAGTCCGATATAAAGATAGTCAAACAAAAAATTATTAATAAAAAAGGGTCTCTTAAACCTGTAATAATAGCTACAAATATTCCATACATTTGATTAAATGAAATAACATAAAATATCAACTTCATCTCCGCATAGTGTATTGTAAACACTGTTAACAAGTGACATATTTAGATATAAAAAATGCCTCAAGAAAGATTCAACCAAGAAAGATTCAAAAGAACTAACTTTCTTAGTAAAATGATACGATTTCTTGTGTGAAATAAATCAATCTTTGGAGACTTTGCATCTGCCCATTTTCGTTAAATTATATTGATGTTAATAATTTAGGATTTTTCGTGTTTGAATATATCGTTTTAAAATTTAATTTTCAGGTTATAAAAAAACTTCTTCCTCATCCATATGACACGAACTGCATAGATTATTTACAACAATGGAAATCTAGAGGAAGTTTTGGACCAACAAATAAAAAGGCAAGTAACAGACGTTAAGTCAATATGAAAATATATGTCCTTTCTTATTATACTGAAAATTCAATATCCACCTTTTTCCAACAATAATCTAAAAAATAATATCTAAAAAATTTTCACTGGGAAAGAACTTCAGAAATTAAATGTTTCCCTTAAGTTTAGTGTTTTACATCGCAGAATGACGCCAAAAAAATTCAAAGCATTCCAGTTTATATTTCCGTACATTTATTATCCACTCTAAACATCTTTTGTCATGAAGACATAAATAACAGATAAGTACAAACGCAATTGATGCTGGGTGACAATTATTGAACTATATGAAATGAAACCATCATAACTCTTAAACGTTTTGTGTGATGAAGTTCAAACTTCGTGATTGGTTGTTAGGTGAGACGGGAACTAGTATGCGGACGTGCACGCAACTTGTTGTTGTCAGCCATTTGCAAGTGAAAATGTCCTGCAGGAGTACTTTGGGGACCGCATTCTGGCTCTGGGTTGCGGAAGACCCATGGAATGTTTCACTTGGCTGCCATATTCTCCTGATCTGAGCACATGATACTCATTTTTGTGGGGCTATATTAAAAGCAATGTGTGCAGAAATAACCACAAAAACATTGCTGAGTTAAAAACTGTCATTCAGGAGGCCATCGACAGCATCAACAGCATGCAGAATTTTGCTATTCGTCTGCGCTACATCATAGCCAATGATGGCTATGATGAGGCACATGGAACATATCATAACCTAAATTCGAATATCTTAAGTGAGAGCAGTGGCGTCTCAGGGAATAGAGCACTCGCCTCCTACTGAGTTGACTCAGGTTCAAATTCCAGGGATGGTTGGTCGATACCTATTACGCACCCTGCTAGCACCCACCACAGCTGATTTAAAATACCTTCAGTGGTAGATAGATCATGGGTTAGAGCCCCTTTACCATCAGGCTAACCGTGGGAGGTTTGCGTTTTTTTCCTCTTCATGCAGCGCAAATGCGGGTTAGTTCCATCAATAAGTTCTCCACTAAGGCGATTTTCTCCCTATGCTTGATCCTGGAGTTCCCTTGTCTTCTGGATTGAATTCAAAATTACATGACTACGTAGTTGAGAATTGGTAGTAACTCATAAAAATTGGGTCAGCTTTTCAATGACGGTCATAAAATAACATATCTTAGTGACATTTACAGGTTGAATAAAACTTTCGCACTCAGCAGTTTTTAAATATTTTACGTTTTATTTCATACAGTTGAAGAATTGTCACTCTGTAACTAATCAATAAAATTTTGGAAGCTTGTAGCGTACGTTTAAAATAGTCATTTAATAAAAAAAACTGAAATCAGAATTTGTAACAAGTCTTCTTAATAGGTGGGGTGGTTAGATTTAACATAAACTTGTAGAGTACGGTTAAAAAAGCAAATTAATTATGTCAACAAATATACAAGTATACAGAAATTATAACAATTTCTGTACGACATCTGATCCTTGTTAAGAGATTCTTCTCTTAAGAGACTCTTCTTGTTAAGAGATTCTTCTTTTTCAGTGATTCTTTCTTCCTCGAAGATATTCTTCAAAAATCTTCGGTTAATATCACATTTATTTTGTGTGTGGCAAAATAATGTTAAAATTCTTACTAAATAGAACATTATTCTAGAATGAATAATTTTTACAATTTACAAGTTGTACAATGAAAGAGTGCTCCCCGAATTTTGATCTATTTTACTGTTTCGCTGAAAAAACTCCACTAAATTGGCTTGTTTTCTCCATGACTTGAATATCCTTGTGTATAATATTAATAGGAAAAGTGTGTGAGTATGTCTGTGTGTCTCTTTTTTAACTATAGAACAGTTACTGCAAGAATTCTGAATCCTCTATAGGTAATTTAAGACTGCGATCTTAATAATCGATTTTTTTAATAATTTTCTTTAAAAGGGATCATGAAAACGATTTCCTTGCAATGGTTTTGCATTGCGCAGTGTTCCAAGTTAAACTGTTAGTGATTCCGTTTCATTAATTGTTTTAAAGATAACATGAATGTTATTTGCTAGCTTATAGCTCTATTTCATCAAAAACAAGTTTTACAAAACCGTTTTCAAAACTCATATATCACTGATTATTTATTTTTTTAATTCAATATATCAGGCAGGCAAGCTCAATCAAAATGTATGCGACCAGACGTCACAAAGTTAGTTAAAAAACTATCCGAAACCACAAGTTTATTCTGTTTATAGTTACGATTTCGGAATGTGTCTTTGTGAGCATAATAATTTAAAGTCAATGATAATTGAAATAAAAAAATTTTACTAAAATTGAAAATCGTCGAAAAATTGCCTGATTGTGGTAAATATAAATTATTATGCGTTGACTACTTTCAATGTTCAGCAACACCACTTTCGGTGCCAAAAAAATACGAAGTGTAGTTAATTTTTATTTTTTTGAGTAGAATTTCTAAAAACGCGTTTTAATTAGTCTAATAACGTATAGTCTCAGAGAAAGGTAACATTTTATATTATGTTAGTATGTGCCTCTCGGTTTTTTGAACATATAGGTAGTGGTAGTTTATTAATGATTTATTTTCCTTTTTATTCCAAACAGACTATAGGCATTCAGCTTGTCTCTTAGTAAATTTAAATTAATGTATTCTAAGCTATACATAAGTAAATACATTATATCTAGCGATAATTATGCTAATAAATAAAAGAAGCCTAAATGTCCATGATTAAATTCTGAAATTGTAAAAAATTGTTAGCACTTCAGTTTTGTGATATCATATAGAAAAACTTTTATTACTATAATTTAATTCGAGTAATTGTATGTTTAAAATATTTTATGCAGGAATGCATTCAAGAATGTCAAAAAAGCATCAGCTTGAATGAATATGGATGTATATGTCAAATGTATAGCATGTTATCTGGAAATGAAAGAAGATGTGACGCTAGTAGTGAGTTTGCTTTTATTTGATAGATTGAGAAAATGCGAATTTCACTCAAGAAATTATGTGTAAAATTGTTTGGAATATTATGAGCAGAATTTAAGATATCATATTCCAAACAATTAAAATTACTGGGCATTTTAAAAATTACTGACGACTTTAAAAATCAATTAAAGGAAATTGGAAGAAGACAGAAATATATTTGCTGCGCTTTTGTTTAAAAAATCAGATAGTGGTTTCAGAAAATTTTAAAATAAGTTCATTAACAGAATATAAATCTATAATGTTAATCTTTAATATAGAGCTATGAACATTATATAATTGCAGATATCTAAGCAATTCATATTAATTTATGCATGAACTTGTAAATATGTAAAGCATTGTTTTCAGTTTCATATATATTGTTGTTGCTGCTTATCCTCAACTGACCTGACGAAATCAGACTAGATCTATGAACCCATTGACCTGAAAAAATTTCCAGCATAGTACAAATTGCTCTTATAAGAGTTTTCTTTAGCAATCTTAAGTGTCAATAAATTTTTTTCTATGTGTGGATTAATTCTAAACTAATATCTTTTTTAGAGATAGTAACCTCAGAAATGGCAAGAAAAATTAATGATTGTAAAATGAAAAATTGTAGACCTGCTTGCTAGTAAGTAGAATTTAAACAAAATTTAAACTGTCATAAATATGTAATTTAACGTTCATTTACCGTATATTTTTATAGACAAGACCTGCTTTTAAAGCTAAATGGTAAAGTTCCGTACATTTGCGTTATTATAGTATAATTGTAGCGTATTAGAGTATTTTTTTGGATAGGACGGAGTCTGTTTGGGACACTCAGGGTTTTCAAATCCTAAATTAAGCTACGTTTTCACTTTCAAATATTTTCAAATGAGAGCTTGTCAGTAACGCCATGAGAAAAAGATTTAAAATCCTGAATCATTATTATCAGTGGAGGTTGATGACGAGATTACATCTTTTCCTTATTTGCTTTCGGGCTTTTTAATTTTTAGTTTTTTTTCTTATTTTTCAAACTTTTTAAAATTTTTTAATATTTTTTAGAACATTTTATTTGTTAATAATTTCTCTCCTTCTCTTTAAAAATTATTATTATTATTATTAATTTGTTTTTTTTTTTAAATTTTTTTTTTTAAAATTTTTTTGTTGTTGCATTTTTAACTTATTTTATAGATTCTAAGTACCATGCGAAAAAAATAAATTAAATGGACCACGCTGAATAATTTTTGATTTAATGATCGGATCTTCGCGTTCTAAGCCTCAATCTTAATAGTTCGAAGGAGTGACCTCAAATATATTAATTAATAAGTGCAGACAATATTTTAAATTATGAAATAAGAAACAAAAAGGTACTTTTTACGTATAAACAGGATTTTTTCCGATGAATTCGGATTTCTGACCCACAAAATATAGGAATAGCCACAATCTGGAAATATAATCCCAATAGTTTGGTCAGGAGAGTACTCCAAAGTTTGAACCCCTAATGTCAATTTTACTTTTTGCGTATTTCGTTTTATCTCAAGAACATTTTAAGTGAATTGAAAAATTTGCGATCACGGTTATAAAATTCGTTTATAAAATAAATTATTCCAAGCAAAAAATAACTTTTAGCACATGTTTTTTTTATTATTTTATTATTTTACTTAATAATGGTCGAAAAAATTTTGAACGGTAAGTTGCACAATTGTTTGCATTTGCTTAAAGAACATGATTTTGCATGGAAAAATGCAAAACTTGAGCAAATTCGGGAGAAATCGAATTTTAAATTTCTGACTTTTTGAATAATATCGTCTGAACTTATTAGTCAGCATATTTCAAGTCGCTACTTGAGTTCTTAAAATTGAGTCCTAGAGCGTGGCGATCCGATCTTTAGATCAAAAGTTATTCGGGGTGGCCCATCATATCTCAAATTAATCGCAGTAAGGTATTTGCGTATTTATCGTTTAGATCGAACGAATAAATGAAAATGGAAGAAAGTAGCATTAAATAAAAGTTTCAATGTTTATAGTTGGTCATTTTTTTATAAATCGTAAAAGGAAAAAAATGAGGAGCAACTTTTGAAAGAAAATAATTCTCTAACACTTTGCTGATTGTATTTTAGGTTGGAACTTATATATTGAAGCAAAAATTCAACTATAATATGCATAAAAAATTGAGAATCTGAGTGGTAAAATGTAGCAGACTTGTTCTACTAGTTATATGACACATTTATAAATAAAATAAGTTTTTTTTATAACCATACATGAACAGCCGACCTTCGTAGTCTTGTAATTTTGAACCCAATTCAGAAGTCAAGGGAAGTTCAGGATCAAATATTTTCAGAAATTTTGCCTTCGTGAAGGATTTTTTAATGGAACTAATAAGCATTTGCGCTACATGGAGAGGAAAACCACGTAAAACTCCCACAGTTAGCCTGATGGCAAGGGGTCTCTAACCTATGATCCGTCTACCACTGAGAATATTTTATCTCAGCACTGTGGTCGGTGCAAGCCGGAAGTGGAATTCGTATCGACCAGCCATCGATTTGATTCGAACTCTTTTCATCTCATTGGAATGCAAACACTCCATCCCCTGAACATTGTAACAATCAGATTCCCAATTTCCCTGTCCATATTTTATATGAATTTTCATTTGAATGAAAATATTCCACCAAAAAAATACAAATAGGAAAGTGCTAAACAAAATTTTCCATTAAAAATAAAAGTTTACTTAAAACAAAAATTAAATTGAAAAGTTTTATTAGTTCACATTTAAACACTTGCATATGTAAAAAAGTGAAAGAAAATTTACCCGTTCTTGTTTTGTTTTAGTACAGGTTGAACGATCTTTAAGAGGAAGCTATATACCATGTCATAGCTAAAGAGAATAGAAGGGCTGGCTCACTCCTTTGAAGTAGCTCTCGCCGCGCCAAACCTCCGATTTTCTCCAGTGACGTCTCTGTGGCATGAAGCTTGCACTTTTACTTCAAGAACGGAGCTTTCGGTCTAACTAGCTCTAACTAATATTGGAGCATTCCTTTTTGTGACATATTCCAAGACATTTATTGTTTTATAAAATGATTTTCCTCAGTTTATTGCAGTGAATTTAAAAAAATTTAAAACTATTAATGAAATGCCAGTTTGCGCGATTGCAATTTGCAAAAATTCTGATAGAAACACAAAGGGAAAAAATATAATCTCCCACGTGTTCCCTAAAGTAAATGAACAACTATGTAAAGAATGGATTCAACTAATTGCAAACAAAATTACACAGTTAATATAAAACAGCAATACGTTTATTCTATCGTTAAGAACTTTTATAAAAATTCGCCATCTAAATAGAAACCGCCTCGTTACTTCAAAAAGAAAGGCAGGCGAAAAAATAAAAAATGGATAAAGTCAAAGAAAATTAAAGCGTAAATAAAAAGTATAAATAAAATATATAGTATACAGTTAAAATTCTCCTAATTTCATAATATATTTCTTAATGTAGTTATTCTAAATATTTAAGATTTTTTTCAATTATATTCTCTTAAAATTAAATATCTATAAATGATATAATCTTAAATTTAAATATCTATAAGCAATTCTAAAATTTCAAATATCATTATGAACCTAAATTATTATTTTGTTTCAGTAATTAGCGTTTAAGGTTGATGTTTCCTAATGATTAAGCATGAACAAATTGCTATTAGCGGCATATTTTAAAATCAGGATTCTAAATTTAACCCAACTTATAGTTATCAAAGATTATGTTTATAAAAAAGTGATAGTGTCATTTTCGCCAACTAGTAAAACATTTTTATAAGTTTGAAATGGTATTTTTTTAATATAATGGCCATTTTTTTGGATTATGTTTATGAACGGAAATAATGTGTTAGTTATGTAAAGTTTGAAATCTAATAGCCAGAAAAAGTCTAACTTATTTTTAGAGAGAGAACGATGCAAAGTTATCATAATATCTTTACTAGCGATCTCCGAGATCTGTGCATACAGTGACGTCATGAGGAGAGAAATCGTAGCTTCAGCTCTAAGAGCGGAATGAACTAGCCCTTCTATTCTCTTTAGCCCTGATACCATGTGAGATATCCTTCACGGCAAATTCTTTTTCAACTTCAGTAATTTAGAATTTAGGATTTAAATTAGTAATTTAGGGTTTAAAGTATAAAGAAATTGAATTCATGTAAAACTAGAGTAAACTTTGCTAAGTTTAATTTGAATAGTTGATGTAAACAAAAATTTCAAAATATTAAAGTGCAAACAAATTATGTGAGGATTACTTAGAATTACACTGAGGGAAAGTTCTCGAATAATTTGGTTGCATTTTGATATTTTAAAAATATTTTTATAGCATTTGAAAAACTTTATGACTTGATCTAGGCTTACCAGAATTTACTTTCTCTAAACTTTAAAATACCAATGGACATAAAACAGAATTTGTGATGAAAATTTTCTCCTGATCTATAGAGTAAAGGTCTTGAGTATGACAACAGCTTCAATCACACTTTAACAATTCAGATATGCTTGTTCTACTGAATCAAAATTACAGTATTCGTCTATTATTGACAAGGTTTTTGTTCATTTTCAGTGAGGAATCTTATGAAGTAACAAGAGATTCAGGCGTTTCGATACAAGTGGTAAACTCTAAAACTACTTTACACATTCATATTACTTTTCAAAAAATGAAAACATAATTGATAAAATGTGCTTGATAAAATATTATATACTTATATATTTTTGTTTCAGCTTGGATGTAGTACCAAGAAGCCTGCTTTGTAAGTATTTAAATTACATATTTAGATTAAGCACGTAAATGAATGATAACAATGAAAAAACTTAAATAATTTTAAACATATCTATAGATTGGATAATAGGAAATACTTATTGTTCGGAAAGATAAATTTAAGTGAACTAACTAATTAGCACAGATGGTCCCTTACAAAAAAAAGGTGCTTTTGAGGTTGTTTTGAGGTTAACAGACGTAAAAAAATACACTGCAGGTAGAAAGAGAGATTATGTTTTGCACCAAACATAACCTCATTAATAAACCTCAATTTCAACCTTATTTACACCTCACAAAATCAACATCATGTATAACTCAGAAGTAATTTAGTTTAGATGGGGTGAAATTATTCACACCTCAAATAAACATATTTGCTTACAGTGTAGAAAAAATAATCCGTACACCTCAAAAACAATTTCCTTAAACTGGGTTGCTTTAAAGTAGTTTTCCATCAACCTCAAAATAACCTCAAGTAAGAATAAAACAACTTCATACACCTTGGTTATAAAAATTTGGAGGTTGATCTTTTATGGTTGTTTTTAAAATTAACATCAAATAAACCTTAAATTAACCTTTAAACAACCTTAAAAATACCTTAAATTTCTGTAAGGAATATTTTAGGTTAGAAAATCACACAAAAATATACTTTTGAAGAATAGATACACCCTATTCCAAGAGTTCCGTTTTTTTACTTTCTAAATATGGCTTCAATGGGGCCTTATTTTTCGTCTTTTTTACTGTGACATATTACATAATATAGCTTTGCAACTCCACCCGTTCAGGGTATATTAGAACATTAAACGCGTTCCAAGAAGACCGAGAGACCTGCTAGGCCCCCTTCCCTGCGTTTAACTTCATTTAAATTACTTAAAATCAAACAGAAAATGGCAACAGCTTATGCCTTACAGTTTCGATAAACGCATCAGAAACAGCATATTTATAATAAGTTCCAATCTACAGGATCAGGTCAGTGATGTAATGCCCATTGTTACGTAATTACTTATTTTATAGATCTTTAATTTTATCAATTTTTTTAAGTGACTCATAATAAGGCTTGCAAGTATTTTCTACCAATTTGCATGCATATTTTAACGAGCTCATTCACTTGACCATATTAAAATTATATAATAATCGCACTTAATGCGAAAAAAAGTGAAAACTTTACTTTGTGCGAAAAGCAATTTTTAGCAACTTATATTAAGAGTTTTAATGAAATAAGATAAAATTTTGCACAAAAAAGGGAAATAATTTTATTTCTATTAGACCTAAAACAAAAATTTAGTTCGCATTACTTGGGTGAGCGCAGAGCTTATTATTTGCGCAAGTCTTAAAGCGTACGGCGTAGAGCGCATTACTTGCTTGAGCCATAGAGAAGGTGAATCTGTGCATTACTTGCGTTAGTACTAGTTTAATTAGTAATAGTTTAGTGTGTAATAGAAAATGTCTAATAGTAAAAATGCTTTTACCAGCTAAAAGACAAGATGCAACGCCAAAGTATAACAAATTAAGGTACAAATTAACCACTTTGAATATAGAAACATAATTTATTTTTAGTTTGAAAAATTTTCTCCAAGGAGTAATTTCTTAGAGGGAGAAAACTAACCTTTACTAAAAAAACTATCGATTTATTCGGCGTATAATAACATAAATAACTTGATAAAAGTAACAAGTAGAGCTATCATAATTTTTAAAATCTAATTAACTCACAAAATAAATACTTGCTTTACATTGTATTTGCTATAAAAGATACTTTAAACAGTTTGAATAATTTTAAAAGCAAAGGAAAAGAATATTGTTCCCGACATTATGAAATTCCGCTAGAGGAAAATACCTTGTCGATCACTCCCATAAGTCTATGATCACTCCATGTTAAGTTTATATGAAAAAGTTTCTTTCGTTTTGTTTCGGTAAATTTTGGCTGTCGACCAATTAGAGAATTTTACACACATTTCATAAATGTCTAAGATAGATGGAAGTAACTCTAATTCAACCTGGCAAAATAATGCGTTGTATTTGATTGTGGCATAAAATGTTCTTACATTAAACTAATAGCGCTGGACTGATAATGAAAGGACTAATAGAGATTGGACTAATACCGTGAAGACGGGTTTGGCAGGTTTGTAATTGTTTGTGGAGAATAAAAACAATTTACTTTTCCCGGTGTGGGAGATAATCGCTAATTGTATCCTCATTTCCCAAAAATAACATTTTGAATGAAATATTCACACTAATTTCAAGCAACGTCAATCATATAGAAGTATTAATGTTTATATGAGTTGGTGATTTTGTAAATGTAAAGTTTAGCCGATAATGCTCAGCTCTTGATTTTGTTCTAAATCTAGATCGGGCGAAACGGGACACCCGGGCAAGACGGGACATCGCTTTTTCTTTTATGCGTATCACGGTAGCAAAATCTAAAGTGCGTTTTGGATAAGAAAATATTGTTGTTTTCAATACGCACAAGTTTTTTCGTCAGCTCACAAGGTGTTACCGAAATACAAGCATTGTTTTGTTTTTCTTTTAACTTGTTAAAATATTTTTCCAGGTTTGTATGCTATTATTATTTGTTTAATACATTGCAATACATTTTTCAAATTTGCGGCATTTTAGTGTTATTATTGTACAAGCATAATTAAAATTTATTTGTTTAAACAAATTTGCAGATAATTTTTTTTCAAAAATGTACTATCCGGGCAAGATGGGACATCCAGAGTAGAATAAAAGTGTAATATAAAAATTAAACTCTCTGGATTTGGCAAAAAGCATAAAAAATAAGGTAACATTAACAAAAAAAAAATATGAACTAGCACATATAACATAACAAATTATTTAAAAATTTTTTAAAAATAATTTATAATTAATTAATTGACAGACTATATTCAGATTGCTTAGAATGGGCTCATGAAGCGTGCAGTGCTTATTCCGGTTTTGGCCGCTTCTTATGCAGTAACTGTGATTTTTAGGAACGTTTTTCTGTCGATTATTCTTTTATTCTGACATTAATTTCTGAGATTTTCGAAATATAATTATGTGTCCCATCTTGCCCGGGTAGCCCGCGCAAGATGGGACAATGTTCTCTTTTTGTTTATGTTAAGTTATTATTATTGAACTTCATTATTTATTTATTTTCTGTAAGAGATATGTAAGAACAATGTTCCCACTATATGTTTGCAATATAAAATTGCTCCAGTTTACTATTTTTTAAACCAAGTTCCCTTAGGCGGTCCATCTTCCCCTATTACCAAAAAAATCGTGCCGAATTGTGCTTCAAGTCTGCACTGCTTATTATCGTTCTCTTCGACTTAAACTTTACACATAGTTAATGAGCTCAAAAGGAACAATTTTCGGAACAATCCGAACAGTTAAATACGTATGTAAACTAATTTTTCAAAAATTAGAATTGCAATATCTCATAAAATTTCCTTTAAATAATTGTTTTTTTTTTGTTCCAGTCAGTTTACAATGATTTTGATTGAAATGGAGGGAATGGAAGTGACTGAATACACTTATCGACCCAAGTATGATGTAAGATATTGCTTATCTATATATATATTTCTCTTACACGGCGACAAAAAAAAGCCTCATTACAACTCCTCGAATGGCAACGCTAGAAAATCGACCAATGATTGCCGCTAAAAATGTCACATGCCAAATCTAGTTGAGGTGGCTCAACATATAGCGCTTTTAAAAACGGAAACTGAAATAACAATTCACTTGCGGCAAATCTCATACTATTAAGCTAGGTAGAAGTGAGTAGTCTTTGTCGATAGATATCTATTTTAGTATTTTGTCGAAAGCGCTTTTTTCACGAATTTATATATGACGAATTTATTTGACGAATTTTGATTTAAATCACGAATTTATTTGTTTTATTATTGTTATTAGTTATTCATTGAAAAATGAGTCTCAGTCAATGAGTCTTTATTTGAATTCAAATTTATTTTAATGACTTAGTATTTACTAAAAAGATGTAATTTTTTTTAAAACAAAAGTTATTACATGGATTTGTATGATTGTTTTGAATTCTTGGAATTTAGTGCATTTGCAATGTACCTAAGTTAGTAGCGAGCGAAGCAAGCTTGGTTTGCGAAGCAAACCATATAAGATTGCGTAGCAATTTTCGGGGGTTGGCGAGAGTTAGAGAGAAGGGGGCGCAGCCCACTAGTTATAGTTAATATGATGAGGATATGACGATATTTGATATGAGAAACAAAACTGATAGATCATGTATATGAGATAGAGTCAAAAATGATTTTTTCCTTGTGTTAAAGAAAAAAAAAAACACCGTAATATTTTGAAATATGATTTTTCCCTTAACATATTTTTTGTCATTTTTAACATCATCTACACATGCTGAAATTAACAAAATAGGAAAAACTTGAATCATAATTGCCTAAACGCGTATATTGATAAGAAAACTAGATAAAACTTTTTTTTTTTTTAAATTTTTTTAACTTAAGTCGAGATGTTACATTTTGCATGCACGCAGGCTTGATAATATATTTCTAATATACAGTATGTCCCAAAAGATAGGAAAAATGTTAAATATATTTAAACTTATGTTTCAGGTAAAAAACATAAAAATATGCGCGAAAGAAAATATTTTCTAATGATACTAAATTTAGCCCTCTTACCTCATGTCGTATATCGCGTAAACTGTTATTACAAATTGCAGTTTTAAATTTGTGCAAAAGTATCCCATATGCATGGATCACATCTTTGTAATTTCTAAAGTTTTAGTTGACCTTTTTAAAAAATATTTTTGACAAAAAATTCAGGTTTTACAGAGATATTCATCCTAAGAGACAGAAAATGGTTTTACATACTAACCCTTTCCTGCATCTATAATGACACTTTTTAAACATTCATTTAGCTTTTATCATGATGGGCGTCGAATATATTTGAAATAACGCACACATGTTTGTAAAACTTAAACAGTATTTTGAATCAATACCCTGTCAGAAATTTCGTAATTGAAATTTCGAAATTTAACGGAGATATCAATAACATCTATGTTGAAACATATTTCATACTTAATCACATGATAATGTGATACAACCAGAATGGAGGCAAATCTCAACATAACGCTTTATTTAGGTCATAGCGAATTCGCATCGTATTATTCGTTCAAAGTAAATATATTATGTTTCTAAAGAATATAAGATAATAAATGTTCGTAAAATTGAGAACTAAATAAATAATTAAATTGCAAAATTTAAATTATTTAATTATGTTGCATTTATTTTACACCTATTTAGCTGTCAATTACCAATACCGTTTTCGTTCATGACGAGAGTCATTTAAAAAGTAAGTTTGCTATGAACAAAATGAAAAAAAAAATGCTTATCTTGAAGGATTTATAGCAAAAAATACGGTATTATACGGCAGTATTTCAGATTCTATTTAACCTAAGGACTACCATATTTGTAAAACTTCTTATACAGCGGATAAGTTTATGTACCTCAGTCATAGAAGTCTACATCCAGGGAATGGAGCCAGCGTAAATCAGCTATTTGCATGTTGATACTACGCTGGTTACTCACTCTCTTTTTAAAAAGCAAGCATCAGTCGATGCATTGGCATCACTAAGGGTCTTTTTTTAAAATTAAATTTTGGAACGTTATACCTGCAGGAAAATTGATGTGCATGGCATTCTAGTTTAGACAAAAGGAGATACCTAACAATGAATGTTGCAGTGAATGTTGAACTTTATTTAGAAACGCGAAATTCTTTGCAATGAGCCACAAAGAATGAGAGATCTGGGATTCTTCTGAGCTGATTTTATGTTACTTCACGACAACGCCATATACATACAACAATATATGCCACATGATTAGAACTGGAAGGTGTCTGATCAACCAATATTCCAGAACCTTGTACCTGTTCTTGCTGTTGTTGTAGCTTAGTTATGTCGCACTAGAGCTACACAATGGGCAATTGACGACGATCTAGGAAGCATCCCTGCGGATGATCCGAATACATACAGTCACAATTTTGCTTCGGTAGCCCGACGAACTATGCGAAGTCGAGCGGTAGAACAGTTTAACGAGAACCAATGCCGCCCACCCTCTGTCTTTTAGTAGACTGATCCAAGTAGTCACCCACCTGCACACTGACCGCAAGCAGTGATGCTTGACATCGGTGTTCTATGGGAACCGTGTCTGAAATATCGGTCCATTGCGGGACCCACCTGTTCTTACACCAAGGAATGCTGTAGTTAATGTTAAATTTTATTTAGGAAAACAAAATAACTTGCAATGAACTATGAAAAGTGAGAGGCATGGGATTTTTATGTGCTAATGTTGGGTTGCTCCACGACAACGCTGTATGCACGCAAAAAAATCTACTTCAGCAGTAGATCTGGAAGTTGCTTGACCATCCACTTTTTCTGAACCTTCTACTTGCTCTTGCGCCTAAAAAATCCATAGAGTTATAAATAAGAAGGAGTGGGCATTCCTCCCCTTCCCTATTGGAGCGAGTGAAGTAACTGTCAAGTAGCGGCGGCCATGTTGGTATAACCAGAAACTTCGCGCAGCCGCTCAGGTTTCAAGAGGAAGAGATAGGTTGTTTTTGATCTTTTCTCTTATGATTGGAAAATTTCGAAAGCGAGATTGAAATAGTTTTGTTGTTAATACATAACACCTTTTTTCATTCAATTTTTCAACATTAGTTTCTTTTCTTCTTCCCAAAAAATAACGTTTTAAGATAGTTTGTATTAACAACAAAACGTTACGTTACAAACAAAAGTTACAAACAATAGTTTGTATTAACAACAAAACGTTAAAGATAACGTTTTAAGATTTTACAACTGAATTAAAAAAAGAACTTTACAGCAGTTTTCGGGAACTTAGGTTCCTTTATATTTTATCTAGGCATTAAAAGTAATATATTATTGTTATTTAAGGGGGCAGCTTTCCAATAAAAATTTATTCAAAGAATATCACATTAAAACCACACTATTTTGAATATAAGCAAAATAATATGAAACGCACTTTTCTTTAAAGTTAGAATATTTAAAGGGAAAAATATTGGTTTTTGCTAAAAGAACAGCAATAATCAACATTAAGCCATTTGAGGAAACACTTGGGTAATGAAACTAGTCCATAATATACTTTTATTGCTAAGCATAGAAGTTTAATTTCTTGTTTTTTTTTTTTTTTTGCAAAGCACTTGATCATATGAAGTGTACAAAATTGTAATTTACAAATAGCAACGTAAATTAACTGTGTATTTATTTTTTAAGTAAATACCCAGAGTATTTAATATATAGGAATATTTATTTTCCAATTGAGGTTTAAACTCCACTCATGAAATGCTCTATCTCATTCACAAAATACATGAAGTGTATGAGCAAATAAATGCTCTATAATAAATGCCCAGGCATTATTATCTATAATGAATGCTCTATAATAAATAATAGCTTTGACGCAGCAATTGAAACGTTAGTAGAGGAAGGTGGAGGCTCAGATGAAACAAATTTTAAGGCTTTTAAGGAACTTTATAAGATAAAATGAATACTAAAGCCTTTTTAAGGCACATAGAAATCCTGGAAAGTACTAGATTTAAATGTCAATACTTTGAAAATACAAAGAGTAAATATATAATTACTTGCTGCTTTTCAGCAGGGTTTGAAAAAACCCAACCCGCCTGGATTTTATTAAAAAAAACCGGGGGAAATTGTTTTTTTTTTCATTTAGTGCTCATAAGCTTTAAGTTTTACTGTGTAAATATTTTTATTTATTAAAAAGTGTTGTATAAGCTTTAAAATAGAAATATATCCAAAAAGTTATTTTAATTTTGTTATATGCATTTTATGTTAAGTTTAAATAGCGCGTTATCACTAATATATGTATGAATCTTCTTTAGTGTTAAGTACATAATGTTTCACAATTTTTAACTCAAGCATTGTAAAATATAAATGCAGTAATATAAAAGGAACAAGTTTATTAATCTTTTTGTTTTTACACACATTTATTTACTATATTTATTAATATATATATATATATATATATATATATATATATATATATATATATATATATATATATATATATATATATATATATATATATATATATATATATATATATATATATATATATATATATATATATATATATATATATATATATATATATATATATATATATATATATTATAAAATTATAATCTGTACATATTTATAATCAGTAAAAACTAACATTTCATCTGACTTTTGACTTTAATAAAAAACTGAAATACATATTTAATGGTCTTCCATGTTTTTATAATAAGATGAAAAGAAAGTGAAATTAAAATTACGTATAATTATAAAGAGTATCAGGTACTTGTCCCATTTTTTTCAAATAAATGAAGAAAGATAATGATAAAGAAAATGATTTCATTTTTAGATAAATAAATTTAAAAAATTCTTTTATAAAAAGTTTCAGCTTACTTTTTTAAAGTCAGAAAATAAAACTGTTTAAATTTGTTAGTGTATCACTTAGTAAAAAAAAACTGTTTCTTTTCAATTTTTTTAAACATATGAATTAATTATTATAACCTGTTTATTAATATATAAAGCATGCAACTATATTTGAAAAATTGATCTTTTCAGACTGTATTATTTAAATTTCTATTTGGTTTAATATCATTTTCAGCAATAGACTAATTGCTAAAATAAAATCTATTACTCAGTTTGAAAAATGTTTAAACACGTACAGCTCTAGTTCAACGAAGTTCGCTGGGTTATATCTATGGAAGTTCGATTTGTTTTGGTTGTACCAATATGGCGCCGCGGTTGCGGTTAAGGCTTCACGAGTTTACGGGCATGCCGTCTCCTCCTATTTATTACTCTATGAAAAAATCCATGTCCTTGTATCACTGTCCCTCAGACGAACACAGTTGTTACACTTTGGCTCCGTTCTGCGAAACTTGACTCTAAAAACTTATCCAACAGTATAGCAACTGTTATAATTCCGGTGTTTTTATGTTGAGAAGTAACTGAAATATTGTCGTTTACCTTCGATAAATTGTTTCACTTGAGTATGTTTTGTTTCTCCTTATAAGCTATGGGACACTTACTTTTTGAATGATCCCCGCATTTACTGAGCATTCCTCTAATTTGAATATTTTTTTATTTTGCAGAGTATTGAAATATTCAGTTACATTGGTGGATACATCGGAATGTGGCTTGGAATTTCTCTGATGGGCATATTTAACTTGTTTGAGTTAATTTTTCAAGTGTTGATGTATCCGTTAAGGAATTACACAGAATCAAGAAGTAAGACAACGCGAATGAGAAAAATATGCGTTAAACACCGAAACACATAAATTTAGAATGAAATTTAAGGACGAATTTTTTTATTTCTACATTGTAGCTTAGTGTTCACTCTTATACTTCTTTTAATATCTTATGAAATACAGCAGATTTGAACTCAAAAATTATTATTTATTTATTGTATCAAAATAAAAATTATTTCTTTGAAAATATCTCCTAGCATAATAGGCTGCAGTAAGCAGCTGAAAATTGGAAGCCGTGAAGGTAAGGAGATCGAGATTTATTTTTGTTTACCTTTGTATTGAAAACACCATTATTTGACTTCATAAATAATTTACGGCAAAATTTTAATTTAACAACAGAAATATTTTTCGAAGAAGAAAAAGCAAGCAAGAAATTTACGCGCATGTAATTTTTTAATAAATATATCAAGCACGTGGAGTAAAATCAATCATCATAAAATCTAAGCACGTGGAGTTTTAAGATACACTAAAAATAAAATAATAGATATAAAGACTTTCAAGAAGTATTCTAGAATTTTGCTGTAGAAACTGTTCAAAATGCACCTCATTTCAGGTAGTGCCGATGTAATATGTGCCTCTAAATGCAGCTTTGATCGTTAATGTGTAACATGTGTTGAAATAAAATATAAATAAAATTATACTGAATGATTTTCGTTTATTCTTTTTGTCTTAAGAGCCAGTAAAAAATCTAGCAAAGCAAGCAGGATTGAACATTAAAAATTTTTTTTTTTATTTGTTGCATTTTTCAGGATGTTTTTCTTTAGGAAAAACTCATTAGCACAACGGAGCTCATTAGCATAAGTTCAAAATGAGGAATAAAACAAAGAAAAATTATAGACATATGAAAAAAAGGGGGTGGGAAATAATAAGTAAAAAAATAACAAACAACATATTATTTAAAAAAAAAAAAAAAAAAAAAAAAGAAATTTTAATTAAAAAACCGAAAAAAAAGCCGAAAAAAAAAAGAGAAAATCTTTTCTTCAGCCCACACGATTATATCCGCAAAACAGAGTGCTTTCTGATATTGTATCAATAAAGCCAAAGCAAATTATATTAATACAATAGTGTGAGGAGCACTCAAAAAATTTTTATAAAATAACTACATAAAAATAGATCATAAAAAGTAAAAATAACATGTAAAAACAGATAATAAAATAAAAGAAAAAGAAAAAACATTAAAAAGGGGGGACTATAAAGCTAGTAGCAAAATCATAACAACTTACATGGACGGATATTTTTCAAAAATGATTTAAAAATGTTTTCGCAGAAAGATTGCCAGATTACAAAATATGAAAACAAAAGATGAAAAAGATTTCTTGTATTTATTTATTTATTATATATATATATATATATATATATATATATATATATATATATATATATATATATATATATATATATATATATATATATATATATATATATATATATATATATATATATATATATATATACACTATCTAGCCATTAATGACCGGACACCCCTTGAACAGCAGGTGGAATCGTCCTGGCGGAATAAATACGGAACCTGTGGTGGGGGAAAGACCATTCGTAAGCAGGCGACGGTCATACGAGCATTAATAGTGAAAATGAGTGGACGGCGAGAGCTGAATGAGGCGGAAAGGTGCATGATCAAAGGCTTCCACCGATTTGGTCATTCTATACGGGCCATCTCCGACAAGTTTCAGATACCACGGTCAACAGTTGATGACGTCGTGTTGAAATGGGAACGAGAGGGAGTGATAAAACCGTAGTCCCGACCCGGCAAGCCCAAAATAATGCCCGACAGGGATCGATCATCTCTTCGACGTGTAGTGAAGGCAAACCGACAAATTTCGTTGGACACTGTCGCTACCAACTTCCGGGCTGCATCTGGCAGTATTGCCAGTACACGTACCATTCGTCAGGAGCTGATTGCACAAGAATTTCATGGACGAGCAGCAGCACATAAGCCTAACATCTTTCATCAAACGCCCGCCACCGATTTCAAATGGTGCAGAGCACGTCGCCAGTGGACAGTACAACAATGGAAAAGCGTTATGTGGAGTGATGAGTCACGCTACATGTTGTGGCTTTCTGATGGACGGGGGTGGACCTGGCGAATGCCCGGAGAACGGTACCTACCGGAGTGCATTGTCCCCACTGTGAAGCTCGGCGGTGGAGAAATTATGGTGTGGTCCTGTTTCTCATGGTTTGGCCTTGGACCCTTGGTGTTAGTGCGTGGAACCCTGAACGCAGAAGGGTATAGAGACATCCTGGACAATTCGGCGCTTCCCACAATGTGGCAACAGTTCGGTAATGGCCCGTTTGCGTTTCAACACGATAACGCAGCTATTCATAAAGCACATGCCATCACGGACTGGTTTGATGAAATGGGTGCAAGAGCTTGACTGGCCATCCCAAAGTCCCGACATCAATCCGATTGAGCATCTCTGGGATGAGCTGGAGAGCCGGTTGAGGGCCAGACCACAACGCCCCAAAACCACCACTAAACTCTTCGCTATGTTACAGGAGGAATGGCGGGCAATACCTGCCGCCGTGTACCAACACCTAGTGGATAGCCTTCCTAGAAGGGTTAAATCTGTGATTCGGGCGCTTGGCGGCCCTACGCTCTACTGACTTGATACTAGCACCTCATGTATTCGAAATGAGGGGTGTCCGGTCATTAATGGCCAGATAGTGTATATATATAGGGGAAAGTTGGACAAAACGGGATACCATTGTTGTTTTTATTTACTACAGAACATCTGTTAAAGAAAACTACACATTATTTTTTTTATAGCTACATCACTTATTAAAGCACAGAAAAAACATATTTTAAACTAATTTTAATGACTGTGAAATAGAAAAAAAAATCATTTTTCAAACTCTTACATATCCCGTTTTAGCATACCTGGGTCGGACAAAACGGGATAGGGTTTACAATGTTTAAAATTTTTTGTGTAAAACTAGCTAAAAACATAATTAATTGACAGAAAACTGTAAAGCAAAATTTCTAAAAATTGTATTTATGGGATTTTAATGCTTCTAACATTTTTATATAAACTGTTGTTTTATAATTAAGTACACCAAAATTCTGATGCTACATAAGTTTTTAAAGATTTTATGAGTTTTCAACCATGAACACTTATTCCATAATTTTCACTGTCGGGAAGTGTCTGGTGCCCTTAAGATGGATTTCTTAGTAGTCCCTTCTTCAATTCTCTTGGTTCATTCTTGTAGTTTAATCATCCTTTTTTTTTCTTCCATTTATAATTTACTTTTAAATGGAGATGATGTAATTACTACAGTTTTCTTTTTTCTCTTATCAGTCAGTTTTTCTGGGAGCGGTCCTTTTACTTGAGGTACATTGGTACACTTGGGGTACACTTTGGAATGATGGAAAAGGGTAGCTTAGGTCGATAACAAGAGAGTAATAACTCCAAAACTGCACACATCAGCCTGATGATCAATGCCTGGAAGTTCTTGCTGTTAAATCAGTGGTGACAGACAATGCAAACAGGTGATCTGGGAAGACGTCAGGATTGTAAGGACTTATACCAGTTTTACTAAACCCTTTAATGGTAGTTTCTGCAACGGCTGCCCGTGAGTGGGCTGCGTTAAACAGTTTTGTAACCTCGTAAATTATAACGCACCTACCTGGATGGTTGAACAGCCACTTTCGAACTTCTTGTTCATAATACGCGCTCAGTGGAGCCATGAAACTGATATCCAGGGACTGAAGGCGATGAGTTGTATGTGGGGAGAAGGCCATTTTTTACCCTGTGGTTAAATTATGCTTAATATTGTTTCTCTCAGCTAACTCAAATGCTAGCATTCGTATGCCCGTTAGAATTATACCAAATAATCTCTCTTCTAGAACCAATACATGCTCACGCGTTTTTTTTGTTTGTTCAGCATTGAATACTGTCTCTTATCTATCCAACTTTTTCACTGCTGCCAATCCAGTGGTCAATGTGTTTGTATGAGCCTTTTTTACCTTTCTTTCAATATAGTAATAATAATATAGTAAAAGTATTAGGCCAACAAATAAATAGGTGGATAAAACGGGATATAAAAAAACTCTATCCCGTTTTATCCAACTCATAAGTATCCCGCTTTGTCAGACTCAGACACTTTTCAAAGGAAACATGGCTGCTGCCTAGACGTGAAAGAAAAATTAGATTGACTAGACATGAGAATACTCGTCAATAAATGCTTCATCAAATGTAATACTCACCGGAAATGTAATCCTATATATATAGGGAGTACAATGTGAAAAACAACGCGCGTAATTGTGGAAAGTGGCAAAAAAATGGAGTAATAAAGTTCTGAGACCTACAACTTTCTATCAACTAGTGATCTCGAGACGGTACGCACTGAAAATGATATAATCACAGTCAAATAACAAGTTTCTGTCGTCGTCCGCTGGATAGCTGCAATAGTCTGTTCCTTAGGCGAGATATCCCGTTTTGTCCGACTATCCCGTTTTATCCAACTCTCCATACATATATATATATATATATATATATATACAGTACAGAACCTCTTATCCGGAAACCAGAAAACCGGAAAACCAGAAAACCGGAACGAAATTCCATATATTTTACCCCCATTTCTAATTTCTAAAAAAAAAAAAATTTTTTTTTTTTTTTTTTTTTTTTAAGGATGTTTCAAAAATAGAGCCGACCCTATTTTTGAAATAATCATTAGTTCCCTCTACATTGTCAGGAGAAGGAAGAGTATTGTACTAAATATCATCAATCATTCCCTTCCTCACTCCCTACTTAGTTGCTTCTTTTCAATCACAGCTCAAGTGAGAAAGGGTGACTCATTGAACACCTGTTTTCGTATCAGCTCAGCCTTAAGCAGGCAGAGTCATAACTAGGGGCTTCTCACAGTAGGAGTCCTGGCATCTGTTCCTTGCTTCATGCAGGAGAGTTAAAACAAATTATTTTATTTGTCATCTTTGATTCCTAGAAATCTCTTAAAGTACTCCCTAACACAATATTTCAGATAAAAAAAAAATCATTAATAATCTTCCCTTAAAAAAGTCTAAAATTAAAATAAAATTCTGACATCAAAAACAAGTTAAGAAACAAAAAATGTATCATTCTGATGACGGAATTTTTTTTTATGAGTGAAATAGAGAGAATTATTGGTATTCTCAGAAATCGCGAGACGCACACGACGTTTATTAGTGTTGATCAATGCTAACATGAAGAGAGCTGGCTACCTGGAATACCCTCGCCCCCCCCCCAAAAAAAAAATCACCTGTAATGCCACGTTTAAGACTGGGCGATGTAAGAAATTTTATATCTTGATACATCGTCTGTTAGACATTGCGATGTATCGCGATTTAGTATATGTTCAAAAATTATCGATCAAAAATCTTTAAATTAATCAAAAATAAATAAAAGGAATAAATTTATTACAAAATAAAATGCCTTAAGCAAAAACAAACCCAAGCTTTATTTTAATTTTTTTCTTTCAAAATTGAAACGGTCTTAAGATTTATTGGTTTAAAAATAATAATAAAACTAACAAAATATTTTACATACCTGCATTAAAAATGAAAAAAAAAATTATTAAAAAGCGTCAAAACATTGCTTAACTTTTTGTTCAATTAAAAAAATATTTGTTTTAACTAATAGCCAAATTTTTTTATAATTAAAAACGACTGAAGATTTATTTGTTTAAAAATAATCAACTTCAATCAAATTAGTATATTTACGTGCATTAAATAATTTTTTTTTAAAAATTAACTTTTTTTAGCGAAGTTAAATACAAAGTACCCCTATTAAATTGTATCTCTTAAAAGGAAAAACAATTATTCATAATCTCTTTTCATTAATAGATTGAGTTCAGAACGAAAATTTAAGATAACAGAGATTGCACAACGATCGCCAAGTAACATAGGTCTACTAAAAATAATTGACAAGAATCGTTAAATCCCGACAGACAAAAAAAAAAAAAGCGACGAAATACTGCACAATGAAATAAATGATCGCCAAGTAGCAAAAGTCTCACTGAAAATAATTTACAAGAAACGTTACATCCCGACGAAATAAAGTGCAGAACGTTGACAAAATTACGCATGTCCAGCTGAAAATTATTTTCAAGAAAAGTAAACTCCCAAAGACAAAAATAGCGCATAAAGAAACTATGCATAGCATATTTTGCGATGCATCGATTTCTAGCTCAGTCCTAGCCATATTCAAGGATTTGATTAAAAAGAAAAAAAAAAAGATCTATTTATAAATAAATGACATTCCCAATCATTTGCACATAATTTCATTGCTTTAGATTTGTCAAATAAGTAACACAGATTTTTAAATTTTGTTTATTGAACCTTTAGAAAGATGTTTTAATTTTCTAAATGCTTATTTTATATAGTTTTTAATAAGCTTGTTTTGTAGTGTGGCTTACTATTTGCGGATTCTTTTTCTAAATCACGCCTTCCTTATTTTTACAATAAAAAACAGAATGCAAAAATAATGATTATTTATAAAAAGAATAGAAATAATTTTAAAAAAAGGGAGAGAGAGACAGTTCAATCCTCCTAATTCTTACTTAAGTAGCGTTTTTAAATTAATTCCGAAGTTGATGTTGAGCAGATGATTTTTTTATTCAAGTGTATCCAGTCCACTTATTATTCAGTAATAATTTTATTTTTCAAAGAAATATGATATCATTTCGAAATACGAAATATGGTAATTAAGTATTCAAAACAAAATGAATTACAATGAGCGAAACTTCCCTTTCATTGTTTTTTTTTTGTCACCTAATTTGAGAACCAATAGTAAAATTAATGATTTATCTACACTTGGTCTAAAAAGCGTTTTTTCTACTTACTATGGTGGTCTTCTATTTTGACATAAAAGAGGAAATAAAATTTAATGTGTTCTCCTCCCACTGAGAATTGCAAAGACAATAATAAACTCCCACCCCTCTCGTAATGACATATTTTCTGAGATCTTTTTCAGAATTGGAGAGTTCTCCATTCAAGTACCAGCTCTTCATATAATCCCACCCCCTAATAAAAGGGATTAATTTCCTTAACTTAAGGGATTTATTTTCTTAAGGGATTAACTTAAGGGATTTATTATCATTCGCTCTTTGCTTTAGGAATGGTTTGTTAGGGAGTTGTTTCAAACTGAGTGCATTCATTCGAAAAAATTTGTTTTGCTTACTTTTTTACGTGCTGTGTTTAGATTTTAGTCTTTCGAAAATGTCTAAACTAGTTGCTGCCTCGTCATCTAAAAAAAGAAAACGCGTCAGTTTATCTATAAAAAATAAAGTAGAGATCTTGAAAAAGTTAGACGAAGGTTCGTCAGTAAAATTACTAAGCGAGTGTTATAACGTCGGTTTATCAACGATTTATGATATCAAAAATCAAAAAAAAGATCTACTGAAGTTTTTTTCCAATTGCGAGCAAGTGGACGCAATGAACTCGCGAAAAACATTACATAAAGCTCAAAACAAAGACGTTGATAAAGTACTGACCGAGTGGATAAGGCAGAGAAGATCTGAGCAATTCCCATTAAGTCGGCAAGTTATAATGGCTCAGGTTAAAAATTTCCACCGGGATCTTGGCCTAGAGAACAGTTGCGAATATACCACTGGATGGTTTGCCCGTTTTAAGCAACGCCATGGTCTTCGGCTTACAAAACTTTGTGGAGAAAGAGCAAATGCGGATACTGAAGCGGCAGAACACTATGTCGAAACAGTTTTGAACCTTGTTCAAACTCGAAATATAACGATGGATCAGATTTTTAACGCTGACGAGACTGGCCTGTATTATAAATTTCTTCCTCCTACAACGTACACATTAGCAGGGGAAACAAACCCTAGCGGTTTAAAAGTTGCTAAAGACAGATTGACGCTGCTAGCTTGCGCCAATGCAGCGGGTACGTGCAAGTTAAGACTTACTGTAATTGGCAAAAGCAAGAATCCTCGTTGCCTGAAAGGGTTTAAAGTGTTCCCAGTTTGTTACAAAGCAAATAAAAAAGCATGGGTGACACAGGAACTATTCATTGAATGGTTCAAAAGCGAATTTGTTCAAAAATCTCGGGCACACTGCAAATCAGTAGGGCTACCTGACGATTGCAAGATTATTTTATTTTTAGATAACTGCACAGCACATCCCCCCGCATCTGTGCTAAATGCAAATAATGTTGAGATTGAGTACCTCCCCCCAAATTGCACATCAATAATTCAGCCATTGGATCAAGGTGTTTTAAGAAGCCTCAAGTGCCGCTACAAAGTAGATTTTCTGAAAAAAATGATTGATTCCTCTAATGAGGGGAAATCAATACAAGATTTCCAGAAATCCTTCAATGTAAAGGAAGCTATATGGTTAGCGGCAAAAGCCTGGAGCTCAGTAACTCGCGATACTTTAGTGCATGCATGGCGCAAGCTGATTCCTACATCGATCTTTTTCGAAGACGATCAAGAAGAATCGCCTTTTGAAGGCTTCAAATTTTCTAATGAGAAAGCCCTTCAAAGAGAACTTATAGAATACAGTGGGGAGTGGAGCGAAAAGGATATTTTCACAGATTCTGAAATTGAGGAATGTTTTAACATCGACAACGATGTTCCCATTGTCAACGAACTGTCAGACTCTGAGATAGTTGAGATGGTTTTAAATCCCGGCGCAGACAACGACGAAGTTGAAGAAAGCGATGAGGAAGATGAAAATCAAGGAGCCTTTATTTCGAACGAACGATGCATCGAGTTGACGAAAGAACTTATTAAGGGGATGGAGCAAAAACCGTTTGTGGACGAATCCCACATTATGTCAATCTATAAGATTCAGCAGTTGTTTATGCAACAAAAACCAAGTTTCCGTCAACAGAAAATGGATGAATTTTAAAAAAAAAAAAATGCTGATACTTTTTTTTCATTTTACCTATTTGTTCATTTTATAATATTTTTAATTTCTGTATATATTTTTATTTTCTGTATATATTTTTATTTTCTGTATATATATTTTAAATTTCATTCTTTTTCCCTTTTTATCTTATTAAACCTATGTATTATGCGAGACTTTATCGTTTTTTCATCTTTTTAAAACTATTTCTAAATATATTTTTTAAGTTAGGTTTGATAAACAATAAAAAAAAAGTTGTTTTGTAAAGAATCAGAAAACCGGAAAAATCAGTTATCCGGAATAGCGATGGTCCCGATCGTTCCGGATAATCGGTTCTCTACTGTATATATATATATATATATATATATATATATATATATATATATATATATATATATATATATATATATATATATATATATATATATATATATATATATATATATATATATATATATATATATATATATATATATATATATATATATATATATATATATATATATATATGCGTTATTTTTATTGTGAATAAAATTATTTTGTTCACATTAAAAATAACGACATATCAGTTTTCCACATGAGTCGCATTTCACATTAGCCATTGTTAAGTCACATTTCACTTAAATTTAATTTATTGGTATAAACGATAATTTTATGAACATAGCTCTAAAATGTGAAAAAGGCAAAAATATCATTATTTCGGTTTTATGAATAAACATCTTCCGTATTGTGGTACTGCACTATGGCAGAGGAAAAACACAAACAAGTTGCAACAAGGAAAGGAGTGGTTTAATCAATATTGGAAGAGAAATGAGCTTTGTCGGATTGCGATAATGGTTTTCTGAAGCCTGGTGGACTGCGCTGCTAACATCTTATTTTTTTATGGTGATATTGAGCTTTCTAAGTCCTGAAAACCGGTCTAGATTTTAATTAGACCAATGTGATTTTTTTCACGAATATTGGTTAAATATTAAGAAAAATATTCATTGCCTCCTTAATATTTCCTTAACTATTTTGTGATTAAAGATTGCAGTAATGTCACATGATTTTATGATGATACAAATTCATTTTGACTTACAAACAGGCTTTTCCACAGTTCTCTTCTTTACATATCTCTGTTTTCTCTTCAATTTTCTGTAGATCTTCCAAGTATTTGTAGCTATTTGGAGCTGCATTCCAAAAAGCCAAAAAAAAAAAAAAAAAAAAAAAAAAAAAAAAAGACAAAAAAAAAAAAAAAAAAAAAAAAAACGTGTAAAAAACTGTAGTTTTTTTTCGGCTAATATTTATGAAAGCATTTATGCGCTATGTGCGAAAAAATTATCGGGCTCTTTCGTTCTTTGACATTTTATTTTTTATACATTTCAAAAAGCTATGCGGCATGAATAATGAATCGTTTGTTCTCTGATTTTAGGCCTGGCAATAATTTGCGAATAGATACTCTTTGGAGTGAACATATAAGTAGTTATGAGACATTTTTAAAGTTCAGGTAACACAGCAGGAAAATGAAATATATTATGCTCATCAATTATGGATCGTTAATTCGTAATTTGTACACATATTTTTGCACGTAATATTTTTACATTTGTACACGTAATTTGTAAAAAAATTATTTTGTAATTCTTTTATGGTAGAATTTTTAAAATGGTTTATTCGTTTAAGACTAATTGAAAATAATTATATTTTGTCAAATAATTTTGGGAGCAAAATAATTGTTTTTCTTCAATATAAGTAATCAAAAGTACAATGTCTAACTTTGATTCCATCGCATTACAGTACTCAAACTTTTTTTTATTTTAATTTTTCTACCTAGGCATCAAAATGTCTTTCCTTAAAGAAGACGGTTTAAGATGACTTTAAAATTTCATTCTTGTACTAAACTTCCATGCAATTGCGACAGTGATTTACTTAAAGAAAAGTATTCATTTTCATTTTACTTACATAGAAGAGGGTTTTAATTACATGGGACGATAGGGATTTAGTCCAATAGTAGTACTATTCAGTTTTGTTTCGATGGCCTTTGCTCACGGTGTAAGATCAGGTACTTCCCGGTCAAGTACCACCCCCGATGATTTGTATCTATACTGGGCCCACGTAACCTGCACTGCAGCAGATGAAGGAGGTATCAATATCAAAGGCTGAACAAAGATTTTACGGGCAACTGGACAAAATTTGATGCAAGTCTTTTTCCAAAGCACATAAAAAGCACATATTTCCTAGATTTTCTGAAGACCTATTAAACAAAATTGAAGTTTTTATATGGATATGAAGAAATTCTCTGCCATTTTCTGTTAAAAAAACATTAATAAACACTATATTTTGGTAAGAAATTTTGATTGGGCATTCAGTAGTTTAAGGCCTCGGAACAATTGTCCCTCTCCCTTTTTAGTATAGCCTTGAATACATTAGATGAAAATCACATGCATACTTATCTTAAAATGTCATATATGATGCAAAAGTCTCTTACTTTTTCACTGAAATCCCAATATTTTTAAAATTTCCATAGAGTTAATAAGCGTACAGTACGCAAAAGAAAGATACTCGCAATAACTTTTGTTCTAATATCGGATTTTCACTCATTAGTTGTCAATCATAATGGCTCCTGGGGTTCATCTCAAATATTATAATTATTTAGTGCTAATTATTAATTAAGTTGAGAAATCAGGCAAAGAAAACGAATATTCACTGAATAAACATATTCTTTTTTTTACATATTTTGATTCTTAACCTTTAAAATATAGGGGGTAGTAACAATCTGGAAATTTTAATATTAATAGTTTAGTCAGGAGAGCGGACGAGAGACTGTTCCCCATGATGTTAATTTCCTTTCTTGCGTTTTTAGTCATGTCTTTAAAACCTATCGAGCAATTTCAAAAAAAGTTTGCATCACTTACGAAAACCATTTACCCAAAGATAATTTCGTGCAAACAATGATTTTTAATAACTATTTATTATTTTTTATCATTTAATTAAATAGTGGATGATAAAATTTTGAATTATGAGGCATAATTTTTTCTTTATTCCATGTTAATCTACGGATAGAAATCTTCAAATTCAACCGTTTTTATTTAGTGAGAGACGAAGAAAACTAAAAATAATTATATTTAAAAAATAGTTATGTGACAATAAAGAAGTATTGAATTTGGATGATCAGTTACGTTAATGTGATCAACTTGACATATGCAAACGTAGCTTGTGTAAAAGCTCATTCATATAGCCGTTTGCTAATCATTTTCTTTTGAGTTTTAAATACTATGCTTCTTCTGATGACGCCTGAGAATTTATTCATAATTTAAAGAGTTTTGAATAAAACATTATAGTCAACGAATGTCGATTTTTGTAAAAGTATGTTTCCGATAAATTACGGGTATACATCGGATTTCATAGAAATTCTTAAGTTGATTCAATCGATAATTAATACAATTTCAATAATATACATACGTATGCATAGATTTGAAACATTATATTAATAAATTTCTTCGATATATATTTTATAAATAGAAAGCAATAACTACTTAAATGAAGATGCAAATTTTATAAAAGAAATCGTCATATTTTCTTCAATGAAATTTTAAAATCGACGATGATTATCTAATATGGTGTTTAGATAATGCGTATCACTACAAAGAAAATAGAGTTGCCGAATAGGTAGCCAACATTTTCAAACGTATTATCATTTCTCAGCACCTCATCTTTAGTCTCAAACGTCTTAATATTAGATAAAATTTCTGATTACATGACCGTTTGTATTTCGCAGAAATACGCAACTATGTAACGATATTTTTAGATTTTTCAAAATTTCATTCCTTACGTTACCATGTAAATTATTATTTTAATAATATAATATATTTAGTACTTTAATTTAGGTTTTTCTTTAAATTAAACATTTGTTTTTAAATTATTGTCAATTTTTTAATAAAAGAAAGCTTAAAATTATAGCTCAAAATTAGACTTTAAGAAATTAAAAACATTCTGAAGCTTGAAAAAAACTCGATGCAAAACTGGTAACTATTTACTAATCATGCTAATTTTTCGAAAAATAAAGAAAAATTATTGTTAAAAATTGTAAGTAACATATTCAACATGATTTCAACAACGATAGTATCAATCGAAATCAATTTCTTCAAATTTTACAGTAAAAAAAGTCTTTCGCCCATACGGTTTTTAACAGTTTTAGACTCCATTGATTTTTTTTAAATATTTGGAAATTTATACATTTAACGAAGTTATTTTAACAGATTCGCAATATTTCTAAATAAGTTTTCTATTTTAACTGTTGCAACAAAAAGTCATTTCATTATGCCCTATTATTAGTGGTTTGTACTGCACTTGATGCAAGAAATTATATTATAAATTGTAAAAATGCATCTATGTCTGATATATATTCGAACATAAAGTCAATTTTATTCATTTTATTAAAAAAAAACTCATTTAAAATTATAATTTCCACAGCCCTGGCACCGGCACACTCAGCCATTAAGCAATCATTCACACAATTTATCCTATCTTCTTCATGATAAGGAAATATATTGTGCTCAGTTTAATTTTTTGTCTTATTCTATTATTTCCATTGTACTGCTTATAGTTAACTTTTGTATATAGAAAAAAAAGCGAAAATATATTATATGGGCCATTAACATAATTGACCCACTTCTGAAGAATGTGTTGAGATTGTATATCTATCATCGTATTTATAAAGATCAATTTCATTTCGAAACAAAGCTTGTCCACTTTCAAAAACGATCAAAGCAACAATATCATGCGAATACATGAAAACTCACTTATAGAAAAAAAAATACCATAAATCCCTGAAATAGGGCTTTTGCTCGGAAAAAAAGAACCACCCTCTTAAACTTACATTATTTAAAATTATGTGAAACTAACTTTTCATATAATACGTATTCAAAAGAGTGATAATTTCCCCAGTTCATTTCGGATAATTGTGACTATAATGTAATGATAACTATTATAATATTATAATAACTAGAATAATAACTATTGTTATTATTGAAGCATTCATTTAGAGCAACATTTTTATTTTCAATTTTTGTGTTGAATGCTGCCTTTCAGTGACGGCTCGGTTCTCAAGTTAGTTAGAGTGTTCAAACAGTATTATATTTATAAAATATAACACTTTACAAAATATCTTTCATTTAAAACTAAATTTTGCACTGTATTTCACAGAAGGTTAAATATGGTGTTAAGAAGGTACGTACAAATTTCATAATTTTTTGTGATAATTTTTTGAAATGAGTCATCTCAGATTTTCTTCCGTAATTTATCAGGGTTGACAAGTTTCTGACGCAGGATAGTTCGTTTTAGATATTTCCAATGTTTTTACTGTCATGTAAAAACCCTTTTTTAACCAGATCTCCTCCTTTAAAGCCAGTTTAAGGCTGGCATTATATTTTTTCTAGTTCTACAAACTAAAATTTAAATAAAAAAAGAGCATGCAATATCTATCTATACATAATAATAAAAGCGGCTGTGTGTGTGTGTGTATGTCTGTAATCACAATATATCGCCCCAGAAGCCTCGCCCGGGCACGAAACTCGGCCCATAATTGTGTTTTGACATAATGAAGAAGTATTTTTTTTCTTTTTCAAAAATTTTGATTAGTTATTTAGTTATCAGTCATTTTGTAAGTCTATGCGTTTCGTCTGCTTTTTCGTCTTCAAAGAGCCATATTCAAAAAACTATTAAAAAATGCATATACTTTTCCCCACTCTTATAAATGTATGCTAATGCGAACCTCACAATTGAAATATTAATTTTCGACAACTTAAACCAATAATATACGAAGTAATTAATAATTTAATTGTAAAGTTCGCATTAGTTTACATTTATTAAAGTGGAGAAAAGTTTAACTTTTGTATTAAAAATGTGGCAACATATTCGATACGTAAATAGAACGCTTCGCTTTGATATATTTGTCGCTGTTCATAATTGTTATAATAAGTTTTTCTTCTTCTTTCCACGCTCTATTTTTTTTTTCTTAAGCGAAGACGATAATTTTTATAGCGATATTGTAGTACTTTGTACAACTAAAAATTCTTTTCACAACACTTTAAAAATATTTGCTTTATTTTCTTTATATATACAGAGAACAGTGGGCAAAGAATTCGATTAGGTTGAAAAACATTTCGCTAAAAAGGAACGAATTCCAAAAGAAAAAATAAACAACTTAAAGAATAAAAATGTTGATGCCAGCCAATTTTTTGAAAGTTAACTTAGAAATAACAAACCAAACGATGTTAACAAAATGACGTAGAAAGCGCAACTAGATCAAAATCATACAAGCACAACTAGATCAAATTATAATACCTGAGTGCTTGACGTAACAGATATAGAAGTAGAATTTGATACCATAAAAAATTATATAGAAATAGAAATTGATACCATAAAAAGTTTATTCGTTTTCGTGTTCATTTCATGTATTTAGCATTTTAGTTCTTTTTTTCCTTAAGCGTTGCAGCTATATAATTTCAAACATCCTCAAGAGCTATAACACATCTGCAGCAGAACTGGATATGAAGACAAAATTGCTGGACAGGAACACTTTAATTGTCCACTAATCTTCAGATTTCCTGCCATGTTTTAAAAAACTTTATTTGTGAAAACCTTCAGCGTGGCGGACAGATGGCCGCCTTAGGCGGCTAGTCTTTAATAAAGCTACGAAAGATAGTTGACAAAAATGACTTGATTACACTGGGAAACGAATTTTTTGTTGCATTTGTGCAAATACTTGATCTTGAGCAAATACATGATCTTCTTTTCTAATGTTTTCAGAAAATTTGAAAAAAATTTCTTTCTAATTATAATTAAAAATATAAAGAATAGCGTTTCCTTTGTATTTTCAGCATACATTATTTATTTTGTTTTTGAAAAATAAATAATGCATTCAAACCTCTTTTTTTTTTGGGCAGTGGATAGAAGCTGTATAAAATAATCCCTAAAATAATCGAGTATTTCTATCACCACTGGATGAAGATTCCACGTGCAGTAAATGGTAAACGTGAAATCTGTCGAGTCATATAATTCTCCATGTTCCTATAACAAATCATACATTTAGAAGTACTGAGTTGGAGATTGATCGTTCTCTGCTTCAAGCCAAATTTACGATCTGTGGATGAATGAATCCGTGTATAAATGGGTTCGCACTCTAAACAGGCTGTGACATGTCTATGTGGCAGAAGTTAAATTTTTGGTAATAGATGGCGCCACTATAAAACAAGAATAAACGCATCCCCTTTGCCTCAACTGTATATGACAGCAACAACAAATATGCATGTCGTTGTTAGTTTTCGTACATGTATTCAATAGTAGCCTACAAGTAGTCCTAATGTTGTGTGTATTTAACCTTCAAATATGGCTAACTCTAGCTATTTTTTTTAAATTTCCAATTGTAAGTGCGAATTAGAAAAAAAGGAAAGGGGTAAAATGAAAAGCAAGCAAATAAATAATTGAGCTACCGGGGAAAAAAGTCAGCGAATAAAAAACAGAAAAGAAGATGTGACCGAAGTCTTGGCCTCATAAGCCCTCTAGATTATCCTCACAGTGTAAACTCAGAGCTGCTATGTAATGATGTCCAGCACTAAAAAAAATAAGCGAAATATCTATATTATATAAAACGCTAATACGTAATAACAATAAACGCTAATAACAATAAAACCGATGATATTTCTTTTCTCGCGTTGGCAACAGTTTTCATTTTTTAATTGATAGAATTCGGCTCGCAAGAGCACGTAGTGAGCATCATATGTCTAATCAGGTGAATTCTCACCGAATTATCGAAAAAATTCTCACAAAATTATCTTCATCGAAGCCGATGCTTTACATCCGGCGCTCAGTACTATTTCATATTGTTTTACAACACATGGTTTTAGCCCTCCGGTGGGAAAGACTTTAAAACAAAACTTACAACAGTCACTTTTCTCAACAATTGAAATTTAGAATAGTGTGATTAAGAAAAATATGTGAACTGTTTGCAATTTCAAATTAATATTGAAATGCACAGGTTTAGAATTTTCTACAGTGAAAAGTTTTCGGAACTTCAGTGTTCAAAAAAATATACAAAAGCTAGACGTTAAGAACTTATCCAATGAGTGAGCAAATCGAGCATCGCAGAAATGAACTGCGAAAGCAGTTCCGGGGGTTGGCGAGCGCCAGCGAGCAGGGGGCGAAGCCTCCTAGTCTTGAATAAATTTTGGTCTAATGACTGGATTTGCTCGTGCTGGGACTCAATGGCTTGTGGAGATGACCTCAAATACGCTAATTATTAATTATATATTACAAGTTACGAAACCAGACGAAACATATTTTCTCTGAATAAACATGCCTTTTTTTCGACGGATTCGGATATCTGACTCCCAAACTAGTCACAATATCGGAAATAAGAGTCCCAGTAATTTAGCCAGGAGAGCAGTCAAAAGTTTGAACCATTTAATGTCAATTTTACTTTTTGCGAGTGAACTGAAAAATTTTGCTCAAAATTACAGAATTTTAAAACTTAAAAAAGAAGAACGTGTGATGATGCTATCACAATACCCTTACTTTTTAACCTTTCGGCCTTCGCCTAAATTTTTAAAATTACCTTTTCTGACGATACCTTGCGCCTATCAATTTTTAACAGTAATCGCGTTAACCTTACTAAGCCTGATTACCCGAATGGTCGCAAAGTTCGATTGTTGACACTGCTTGAGGTACGTTGGCAAATTTTAAAATTTGATTTCCTTCAGGAAGAAGAATTTATTTTCTTATACTTAAATTACTCTTGTTTTATTTAGTCTTGCATTTATACAGTCTAAATAATTCTGATGAAGTAATTATTTACGTACCTATTTAGAAATAGCTATTTTTAATGATGGAGCGTACAGATAAGGGAACACGTGTCTCCTTCTGAAAACTCTTCAGTCATGTTGATTTTTTTAAGAACGTTCCGGTCCCTTCTGAGAAAGATATTGATTTAGAAAAGATTTTAAAAAGAAAGCGGATTCATAACATTCTGCTATTTTATTCAGTTTCCAAACAGGTAGATTTCCTCTAGGCGTGGAAGAAATTTTGACCAGGAAAACCTATGGTCAAAAATATACAGCCCCTCTTCTTCTATTAGAAGCAGTAATAAGACACAATGCAATTTTTAATCTTATCCGCCTTTGTTTAGCAAAGCAAAGCACACGCATGTTATTTATACTCCGCCAATTTCTAAACCCATTAACTTCTTTTAAAATTTAAAAGGGTACATAAAAATAACAACATAAATATTTCCAGATACTATTTCTTAATGGTTGTTTTAAGGCCAAAATAGTCTGGTTGGTAGGGTGTTGGATTCGTATTTATGAGAACGGGAGTTCGAATCCAGCCAGCAGAAGTATCCCAGTGGATTAAATGGCGATTGGTGTACGTTATATCTGTCAGGGTTACAAAGTCCACCAAGTTCCCATAACATATTAATACCTTCTGGGAAGAGAATTGATGGCTCAGGGGATAGAGCGCTCAGCTCCCAATGAGGTGACCCGGGCTTGATCCAAGCGACGACTCGTCAATACGAAATCCGCATCTGGCGTGGACCGACCACAGTGCTGACGTAAAATATCGTCAGTGGTAGATGGATTATGGGTTTCAGTCCCCTTACCATCAGGCTAACCGTGGGACGTTTTCGTTGTTTTCCTATTCATGTAATGCAAATGCGGCTTAGTTCCATCAAAAAGTCCTCCACGAAGGAAAATTTATCTCAGTACTTAATCGAGAAGTTCCCTTGTCTTCTGGATTGGGCTCAAAATTACAAGGCTCTGTAGTTGAACATTAGTAGCCGTAAACTCTAAACTGGATCGACAGTTCAACGATGGTTATAAAATAAAATAAAATACCTCTGGGGGTACTACTTCAGGAGTTTCCTTGCTTTCTAGATTGGGTTCGAAATTACAAGGCTCCGGAGTTGAACATTGATTGTCATAAACCGGACTGTTCAACGATGGTTATTAAATGATTTTATAAGGAAATTTAACTAGGCAAATTTTATTTCATTCCGTTCGCCGCATAACACAAATAGGTATTTCGTCGAAAAAGTTTTTGCTATGTAATGATGTCAATTTTTCGTCTCCTGTCGTCTCCTGTCAATGATGTTGCTATGTAATGAATCAATTTTTCGTCTCCTTATTCTTTATGATTTCGGGGGCATTAAGCGAAGTAAAGTTTGGGTAACATTTGGATTTCAACTGTCAGCCGAAGTGCAACCCAGTCTCTGCCTAATTGGCCTATGGTAAGAGATTAGACAGGAGGGAGTGGCTATATTTTGGAAAAGCTGAAACGCCTTCGGAATCTTGTTGCAATCTGAGAATCTGAGCTGAATCTTGTCGCAAGATGCACTAGCAACTGATTTCTCCGCCCGTTAACATAGCTGGGGACGAGATTATTAAAACCATTCAAAACATGACACAGTTCAATCCTCTGATTCTTTGATTTTTGTACCAATTCAAAACTTTATTCCACCTACAATAACATCAATAAACAGGATTAGTTATGACGTATATCATAACGTCGAACGTCATTCCCTCCCTCTGCTTGTTCCAAATATTCTCTTGAACTGAATCCTCAACATGGCGTTTTTCGCTTAACATGATAAAACTCCTGACATGAAAGTGAGTAAATTCATTACATTATTAGATCTAAATTGTTCATTCAATTACACTGAATGAGCAAAACTCATGGGATAGCAGGGCTCTGATTTGTGGATGGACAGCACGTGTGACCAACGCCACCTGGTGGCCTCTGCGACAGTCTCAGTTGTGCGTTAGACATTGCTTTAAGTGGTTGTGTGAGTGATCAGGTAAAATGCAACGTCGTTGTGGGTTGACGACATTCGAACGCGACATGGTTGTGGGTACCCGACGCATGGGACATTCCATTTCGGAAGTGGTTCAGGAATTCGGCTTCCCAAGGTCAACCGTGTCGAGCATTTACCGAGAATGGGTGAATGAGGGTGTCACAGTCCACAACAGACACCATACCGTGCGTCCACAGGCCCTAAATGAACGAGGCAGGCGAAACCTGAGACGAGTGGTAACTCGAGATGGGAGAGCAAATGTGCAACAAATCACGGCTGAATTCAACACTGGCCGTGTCCCAGTGGACAATCCGTCGGAACATGCGTGTTCTCGGTTATGAGAGCCGTCGCCCCACACGTGTGCCACTGCTAACCCAGCGTCATCGGAGAATTCGGCGTGCATTTGCCACCAATCACCACGGATGGACACTGCAGCAGTGGCTTAACGTGATCTGGTCTGACGAATCACGTTATCAACTGCTCCATGCTGATGGGAGGCACCGTGTGTGGCGCACACCGCACGAAGCGATGGATCCAGCATGCCAAGTGGGCACAGTCCAGGCCGGTGGCCTATCAGTCATGGTGTTGGGTGCATTTTCGATGGCTGGTCGATACGAACTAGGTTCGCACCGACCACAGTGTTAACGTAAAATACCCTCAGTAGAAGACCGATCATGGGTTGGATCCATCTGCCTTTACGGTACGCTAACCGTGAATGATTTTCTTGTTTTTAACGTAAAGCAAATTTTCTCGCGTTTCGCAAATGCGGGTTAGTTCCCTCAAAAGGCCGCTTTAAAGACAAATCTCTCCCAATACTTGATCCACGATTGTCTTCTGGATTGGGTTCAATGCCACAAGGCTAACGTCCAAAAAAAGATTGGGTCAGCGATGGTGATAATATAAGGTAATAATGTCATGGGTTATAAGTTATCCTTATTAGTTAGTTATAAGTTAGTTAAAGTTATACCCTCTAACAACATTATCGTAACAAACGATACCGCAATCCGTTAATATTTATTTCGATAGGATAAACTACGAAAGATGTGTTTTGCTTTATCTAACAGCGCAAAGCCACGAAGAGGGAGAAAATGCAACGATAAATTAAAAAAAAGTATATTGGTATTTGTTTAGCTTTATTAATTATGTTAATATATGTTTCTCAGTTTTGTATATGAATTTTTAGTGTTGTTTAAAACTCATTCAATGATTATTTTCACACCGAAGAGCGAGTATTGAGCTAGTAATAATGATTGAAGTTTCATATCATTCTACATTTCTCTTTGGTTATTTCAACTACTGGGGTTGGACACAAATATGCAAACACTTCTTCATTAACTCTAATGTAAACACTCTGTCTTTTAACAATAAACATGGCATGATTTTACACGGAAAAACTGTTTGAACATTTTGAAAGATCATGATTGAAGTTTTTAGAAATGATGTCATTTTTACGCATGCTATGTCTGAGTCGGCCAGCATGAGGTGAGGAAGTTATTAACTTATTTCTAACTGTAATACAAGCAAGTCTTGAATTCTGTAGAATTGTAATATTTATATTAGAATGCTTTTTTAATTATAGTGGTATTGAAAAAGGAATGAAGTTTAAACTACATACTCTCATTTCAGTCGATGCAAATTTTGCGCAAATTAAAAAGACACTATTTATAAAAGCTTCAAGCATTGTCCTTTAAACTGAGCTAAAAGCTTTGCCGTGTAAAATCTTTGCTTAATGTTATTGCTTATGTTTTTTTTTAATTTTAATTTTCGCCAAAATTTACAATTTGTTTTTTTAATTATTTAAATAGATATGATGTAAAACGAAAGAGATAATTCAAACGAATTTTTTAAAAGTTGAACAAGTGGTTAAAGAAAACAAAAAAATATATTTTAGCAACAAATAAGCTACTTTTATCGACAAATAAGTTAAGTTTTAAAGCAAAAACAAGCCATACCTTAATCCTTATTTTTAATTAAAGTTTTGAATTAATTGGCGTACAATCAAATGTTGCATTTATGTATTAGCAATGATAAATATTAAGTCAATTTACGTAAATTAAGCAAATATAATAAAGAATATAGTTCTATGTATCAATTGCTTTGATCAGGAAGTTAAATAACTCACAACTTATTCCGCATTTTTCAAACTTTTCCATCCTGCTTTGTTCTTAAATCCCTTATTATAGTTACGAAGAAAAAACTAATTTTAATATTTTGTGCAATAAATCGATTGAATTTCTTTTATGCCTCAACTAACTATGAAAATATGTTTGCTTTTAATATTTGATATATCAATAAAGTGCTCGAAAACTGAACTTATGCTTTGCGTTTAATCATTGTATTTATGACTTATTTGCATGATAATTAACAATTATTCATTGAATAATGCAGTGCTTCTGGAATTATTATTTATTTCAGAATTGCATGAAATTTATGCAAACAATACATTATATTAAAATTTCAAAAGATCGAGTGATGCCTTGTACTAGTTTGCTTCTAAATTCACTTAGATATTTTAATAATGGTTTTCTTAGATTAACATGCTTTTTCAACTTTGTTTTAAATTTTAATTTTATAAAATCCATACGGTCATCTTTTTAAGATCATTCCGTAATATTTTGCACGAATATTATATTCCACAATTTCTTTCAATAGGAACAGGCATTTTTGGAAGAGAAAATGACATCTCGGTACGTTTTAAATAATGATATTTTTCAAGTTTATATATATATATATATATATATATATATATATATATATATATATATATATATATATATATATATATATATATATATATATATATATATATATATATATATATATATATATATAATATTTCAGTAATATTTATATAATGTTTCTTCTATTTTTCTTCTTTCTAACTTCAGTATTAAAATATAGAATAAATGTAATTATATCCACGAATAAATTAATATCAAATCGGATGCAATAAATATTTCGGACATTCACCAAAGCGACTATGTGATTGTCAACATTCACCGGTTAAAGTCAACAACTACCGATTTCGGTCATTCACAGTGACATGCACATCATTTACATAATAATCTCACCAGGACGTTTATTTCATACTTTGCCTAAATAGCATCGAGTATTATATAGAATAGCTAGGCATTATATATAATGCCTAGGGAAAGTATGTAATACTTCTCATATTTCATACTTTGCCTAAAAACGTCAGGCAATATATATAATGTCGGCGTTTTAAACTTTGCCTTCAACATATATACCATAAGTTCACATAATACTTGAATTAACCCACGAAATTAAAAAATAATACTTATGCATACATGTATAATTTGTTAGTTGAAATAATTTCAAAATGGTTAGATATTTAATATTAGATTTCATAGGAACTATTCGACTGATTTTGCTCAAATTTTATATTTTTTGCCATGTAAAATTGTTTTCTTTAAAATGATGCAAAAAATTATAGCAAATGCACTATACAATTAAAAAATTTTCAACCATTTTAAATAAAAAAAAAGATGATAAATATTTAATAAAATGCATTTTTGGCATGGAATTCTTTTTGGACAAACGAATTTTATAATTGTGTTCAAAGATTTTTCAATTCGCTTAAGAAGTTTTCGAGATTTAGCTAAATACGCACACATCGAGGAAAGTTACTTTTTCTGATTCTGTATTTTCTTTTAAATAATAAAATTCTTTTTTTTGTGTGATTAGCTTAATCATTAGCTTAAAATAATCATTTTTATTACAAAAACTTTTGTTCACAGATACACAAAGTGAAATTATTTTTGCTAACGATTACGATTAAATCGTAGTTATCATTAATAACAATCTCATTTACCGATATGCGCAATCATATTGGTCATTTATGAACAAATTACGCAAAAGACCTTTCTTAGATTTAGTATATGTAAAATAGAAATGAAAAGTTTATAAAAACCAATTTTACTCGTAGATAATGTTGCCTAAATTTGACAAATTCAAGATAAATTTGCCTAAACATTTTTTTCACGTAAATTTGAAAAATTGCAAAATTTCTCCAGTAGCTGCCTGCACATTATTGGGATTTTCCTTCCTTGTTGAAATACTCATTTAAGTTAGTTATCTCTTTAAGCTGTTTACTTTTAAAACATAAGCTGACAAATTATAAGCTTATTCGAGTCAAAACTAGCCATATTCTAGAAAACACGTGGGAAGTTAGTGTAGATCTATAAAGTGATTGGGCAACGATCTTATTTTGAATTCACTCTGCACTATGACAATCGCAATGTTAAACTGACATGTTGTTTTGACTCTCTTCATTATTGGGTGCATCTTCAGTTAGCATCGTATCAGCCCGATTTTTCAAATCTATCAAAAATTCTTTATACTGGAAGAATATGTAACTGAGTTTAATGAACATTCATATAACTTCTTACATCTCGATTAGTTTTTAAAATCTCGGGCCTTATAAAGACATCCGGAATGTGTTGAAAGTGCACCAAAGTCAACATTCATGCAATTCGGCGGATTAGTGAGATCAAGGTCTACAGCGAGTGACTGGAACTGGAGGCTATGAGCACAAAATCTTGTAGATTCACTTCTTAACCAAATACAGATACGGATTTCAATTTATATTTAACAAAGTAAGATAATGTAATAGGTTAATGGAGTAGGATGAAGTAATTATTATTTAAATTACGATACGAAAGTAAATTTATCAAAGGATTCTAATTTTTTGTCTGATGAGATTCGATCGGCTATAAGTTCAATGTCCTCAAAATTGCTGAAATATTTATCAAATCTGAAAATTAAAGTCACTTAAGATTACATAAACATATATAAATAAATGTTATTTACTGTAGATACGAAGTTCACTTCGAAGTAGCATATCCAAAATAATAATGAGGATGTAAATCTATAAAATGTTTATTAGTAACAAAATTTAATCATCTTTGCAGAAGCATGAAAGCCTTATCAAGAATTATAAGCAGCTAAGCAACAGTCTCTCAGCAGTTAGTAATATCGAGTGAAATACACCTATATTTGAGCAAAATTCTTGATTTGGATACACTCGAACTCGAGTAGTATTTATTTAACCAATACTTGAGTGATTTTCGCTCAAACTTGAGTGATTTATTTATTATTTACTTGTGTGCGAGCTATAAGCTGGAATTTCTATCGTTTTATTTTGAAAAGCAAACGATAATAAATCTAAATAAAATTGGTATGTTTAGCGATTCGCGATCGCAACGCTCGAGTACGCCATCTAGCGGGAGCCTGTAAATATCAGACATTAATTTATCACGTTTTCATTTAGTTCCATCGAAATCATTGACAGAATCAGACGCCATTTTTTAGCAGCAAATAAGAAACAAAATTTCCCTAAGGAAAAGGCCGAAGAACTTGAAAAAAATCTCCAGAATATTAGTAAATCTTTCAGGAACAGAACACGCCAAACATTTGAAGAAAAATTCCTCAATAATTTTTAATTTCTATTATCAACAAACTTGCAACTGATGACTTCCGATTTCGGATACTGTTACAGATGTGTGTATTAAGGTAAAATGCAAAAATTATCCAAGTTACTTGAAATAGTGCCATTTGTGCTGATTCTTAATTAATTTTAATCGTTTTTTTGGTAAGTATTTTTTAGTTTTGAAAGAATAAGTTCAACTAGAATTCAGCTATTCTGTTTTTAGCTACATATTCAAATTCATATATATTATAAAATTTTGCTGTGTAGTATGTTATCTAAAAGTAATGAAGGGATAAACTATGTTTTGAAAACAAAGTTTTCAAACAAGGAACTTATCATTTTGGAATTCTCCGGGAATTATAAATCAGGTAAGTGCAATGATTTTTACAATAAAAAATTTGCTTGTAAATATTTTTTTACATTTGATGATGGTTCTCTACAGAATGGTTTTTTACGTCTGATTAAGAACTATAAGAATAATAAAAAAAGAAACAATATGTAAGTTTTTACTTCAATGTAAAGAATTCTTAAAATCGTTTTTTTATCCTAAGAATTCTTTATTTTCCGTTTTTTAGTTTATAATTTTTTGATAAAAATTGTTCTCAAAATACTTTTTTTGAAAAATTAAATGGTATAACATTATGTGTTTATGTATACTTCTTGTATATTCCAATGCTTGAAGTAATATGATTCAGAAAAGTATGGAGTAAAAATTCGGTACTTACGTATTAACGCCACCGCCGCTACAGATTTGGCGGTTTTTAAGTGCCGCCAATCTACACTTAAAATGTTTGCGACAATTCATAAAATAAAACACTTTATTTAAAATCAAAATAGTCAATCGGATTTCGGTGGAAAATGAGCTGATATAGAGTTTAGCATAGATTCAAAACAATCATATCGCCAAATGAACTCTGATAAATAAGATTCTAAATGAAATAACATTTCCAAATCGTACGTCTACCAAGATAAAGTTTTATGTTGTGGTAATTGGTACATTTTCGTTTTTTCGGTAAAATATTTCCCTCCTGAAAAAATAAAATTGCATCTTGTTTTGTTTTTGGCAAATCCCAAAGACGAATTTTTGTAGCACTAAAAATGGCGACAAAAAAGAATTGTTTTTTTTTGTTTTTGTTTCGTCAGCATTCTTTATTTTACGTTTCTTAGTTTCTAAATAATGATTTTTATTGAAACTTGAAATTTTTTGATAAAAATTGTTGTCAAAAAGCTTTGTTTACAAAATTAAATTACATAAAATTATGAGGCTTATGTATACTTCTTGTTCATTTTAATTTTTGAAGTAATATGATTCTTAAAACTATAGAATGTAAAGTTTAAATGGGCCTTTCATGTTATATCATTAAATTTAGTAAAACTATTTCTCGGGCATTGGGTTTTAACTCTTATAAGAATATACATATTTTTTTCTGTTAATGTACAAATATTTTTCCGATGTGTTTTGGATATTCCTTCTCTAATAAAAAGAGATACCATTTTGTTTTCGTTTGCACAAGAAAGAATATCAAGCATTTTTCTTTTTAAATTTAATTAGCCACAATAAAGAAGGAACGTTGCAATGCTACGTGCTACATTAACGACGTCTATAGAGTGACTGAATGACTGTTCATATAGAAATCACAGGTATTAGTCTCATACAACAACGCCCCCTATAGTTCGTTGCGATCGCGAATCTAAATTAGTCATAAAATTCGCTTCTATTTCAAGTTTAATTTTTTTCTGATGAATATCTTTATTGATATTTTGAATAAAGAAGAATTAAAACAGCATTTGGTTAACAGCGGCATTTCTGAAGAAGACGCTGTTTTACTTTCTAGTAAGTAAATATACTCTGTTCTTATTTTTAAAATAACATTACTTTTAAAATATTATAATTTAGAATATGTTTTTTCTACTTTCCATTTAAACTCCCAAATTTTATTGATTTATATGAAATTCTGGTCATCATTTTTCCAAGAAAAATTTATTAAAATTGAAAGTGAAAAATGTGGATTATTATGGAATATTAAAAAAAAATCTGATTCCATGCTAGAATCTTTGTCAAAGCATGTGGTAATATATTACATCTGTAAAGAATTTTAGAATTTTTTCAGATCTCATACTAAAGTCTTAATATTTTTTTTAATGTAATAAATTAATATCCATGTTTCAGTTTTTCTGATGTTAATTTTGGTACAAAACATCCGTGAAGTAGTAATTTCATATCATTCTATACTTCTTTTATAAAAGATACTTGCGAAATAATTTATTGTTCATACAGTCTGTAATTGCTGTTAATTAATTCTGTTTGTAATTAATGAAAGTTCACATTTCCAAGATCCATTCATTCAATGTATGTATGTACAGTCCGCAAAAAAAAAAAAAACGAATCACCCTGAATAACTTTCGTTCTAATGATTGGATTTTCACGAACTAAGTGTCAATCTTAATGGTTCCTGGAGGTGACCTCAAATATGCTAATTAATTAGTTCTAACTATTAATTAAAATACGAAATCAGACACAAAAACGTACTTTCTCTGAATAAACATATATTTTTTTTACATATTTGGATTCCTAACCTTCAAAATATAGGGGGTAGCCGCAATCTGGGAAATATGGTCCCCATAGTTTGGTCAGGAGAGCGATCCAAAGTTCGTACCTCTTAATGTTAATTTCACTTTTTACGTTTTTAGTCATATTTTTAAAACTATTAAAGCAATTCAAAGAAAATTGCACCCACTCATGAAACTCGATTACCCAAAGATAATTTCATGAAAAAAATAATTTTTAATAATTATTAATTATTTTTTATTATTTAATTAAATTGAGGATGAAAAAAATTTTGAATTATAAGGTATGAATTTTTTTATACAATATTAATCTACATATTTTTCAATTGAAAAATCTAAAGTTTCAACTTTTTTTATTTATTAGAAGCTGAGAAAAATTAAAACTAATTATTTTTAAAAAATAATTTGGCAGCAGTAAAGAAATAATTAAATGGGGCGATTAATATTAAAATGTGATAAACTTGCGAGGAACTTGACTTCGCGCGCGTAGCGTAAAATTTCATTCATATTTTTTTCGCTTATAATCGTTTGCTAATCTTTTTATTTTTATTTCTTTCAAACTATAAAATAGGATATTTCTTTTTTAGTCGTTTAATATTTTATTTTTCTATTTAGTAAAGAAATTTGAATAAAAAACACTTTATTAAACGAATGTCTAGTTTTATAAAAGCGTGCTTCTGATAGAATATGATTGATTATACACCAGATTGTGCTAATTTAATGTGATTATTTTTTTATTTTGTTTTTCAATAACTGATACAATTTCGATAATATACATACGTATGCTTAGATTTGGAGTAATATATTTATCAATTTCTTGATTATATATTTCATAAATATTAATAAAAATACGTAGTCAACATTTTTTAGCATCTCTCACAACATCGCAAATTTCTCAACATCTTATTGTGTAAACTAACCAATGAAGGAAGGAACACTTAAGCTTAGCTTGCCTTTAAAAAAAAATCATAAAAATTTCTAAATTTGTTATTAAATGCAAATTATGTAAAAAAAATTAGATAACTTACATAATATTGTTTTAAGCTTTTGGTGGTTTTAATAATAAGTAGTAAGATAACCAAGTGAAAGAACGGTTCTTACCAGTGAATAAACACTAAATTTTCATGTGAATGAACACTTAATTTTGAGAATGTTTGATGCTCGTTAGGAATCCATAGGCCACACAAATGTCTAAAAACAAGATTTTTCTTGGAATTGCAACATATAACCACAGTTAACGTGGAAAATGTTACTTTTTTTTCAGTCATGGAATGGAAAGTAAAATATGTTTGAATACATAATTTAAAAAAAAAATTTCATTTTTTCCACACAGTTTAATAGTCAATTCTAAATTATGAATGTTTATTATTGTGTAATCCGATGATGCTTTTATTATTATTATTATAATTAGATCACTTTTTTGTTTACTCTTTTCCCCATACTTTTTGAATTTCTTTTTTATCTTAAGTATTTTTTTTCTCTTCGTCATACTTTCTGCTTTAACTTTTTTTCAGCTCTTTCAATCTCTTTAAATTTTCGTTCTTTTTCAGAAGTTAATGCAAAAAAGTAATTTATTTCTTTTTCTTTTGATTTAACCTTCCTCTTTTTTCCAAATTTTTGGCCAATGTAAATGTATCTTCGAAATTTCTTTTGATTTTCCAGTACCATTTCTAGAATTCCTAACTGGATAATAAATGAGAAAAAGGAGTTTCGAAGTTTGAGTAAAATCCATCTCTCATTGACTTATATCTAGTGAGTCATCAGCAGTACTTACCATTTACTTATGGAACCGATTGTTTTTGCAACTAACAATGCCTCAAGAGGACTTATCTCAAAATCAGTTTTCAAGATACTTTTATTATCAATGTTAGTTGTATCAGCTTCAGTGCCAAAATTTGATTAACCAAATGTTGTTTTTGAAATAAATTCTTCAATATTGAGAAATGCACAGGCTATTGGATATTTGGGAGATTAAACTTTTCTGTCAGGGTTCCATTAAAAATTTGCAGCATAACTTGTGAGATTTCCATCTCAAGCTTCTGAAGAAATAGCGCATCGTTACTCTCAAAGCATGTGTTTTGTTGATAAGCGGTCTTGCTCATTAACTCTTGGTGTCTATTTTGCATGCATTTGTTCAACGTTTTCTACATCGAATGGAAAAATATCACATTTCATAAAAGCATTTTAACTTCATCAGTTGATGCCTTAAAATCTTATTTAAAAGTGGATGTAAAATTTTCTCGACATATTGTTTTACAATTCTTTTGTTTTCAAGATCTAACGGGAGATTTCAGTGAATTAGGTAGAAAAGTAAACCAGAAAATTTGCTTTGATGAACAAAACTTGCTCAGTTTCAAATTGATATGAGATTTATACCTGTCCAGAACAAGCAAAATAGGGAATTTGATAGCATTTTTAATTAGCCATGGGTAGAAACATTTGCAATATATTTGTAAAATATAAAATGTTACTGCGATCATCGTTTCATTTCATGAATCACTTTTTCCAATGAAATATATAGCAGGGACTGATTCTGTAATATCTCAAAGAATTCTTCAGTAAGGAAAAACTACCAAGGGAGGTACTTTTTCTTTCCTGGGTACTTTGGAATATAAATCCTTATAATTTTTAGGGAGAAAATTTTTTCCCGTTTAAGGGCAGTATTCAACTCTTGCTTCGTCCGCATTGTAAATGCAATCACTTTCTAAAAGGATGCCACGGCTACTTCCCTCCTAAAGATTCTTCTAAAGTTCTTAAAATCAGTATTTCGAATATTATTCTCTAAGGGAAGTTTTGCTTTTTGAAATTATCTTCGCATTGCACTGAGTCATCGGTGGATGTCGCCTTAAAAAAAACTTCACCCATTTTTTACCTGGATGATTGTCTTTAAATGGATTTTTCCTACCAGTTCCCGTCAGGACATTAAAGACCGCAATAAGATAAAAATTTAGCTAATTATTGGCACAAAAGCCTGCAAAGAAATTTTCCATTCAAGCTTTTATTATTATATTTAGTCAGTAAACATAGTTTTTTAAGGTGTCTAAGGTATGATGTAATAACTAATCACTATATTTATAAAGATAATAAATAATATAAAGATAAATTTCAATTGTAAACTGAATTTTTTGATGTCCTTAAATTAAAACGTTAAGGCTTGCAGCAAAAAAAAAAAAAAAAAAAAAAAAAAAAAAAAAAAAATACTGCATTGATTTTTTTTACAAAGTAGTGAATTATTATTTTTTCAATCTATGAACCTGTGCCTATAACTTATGTAAAACTTATTTTAATATAGAGTGAAATAATTTAATATGTTGTGTAACTAAATGGATAATCCCAAGAAACTGAATGGAAAATATAATAACGTCAATGATTTAAAAAAATAATGGATGATAATAAAAATAGACATGTTTTGAGCGTCCAATAATAAAAGTCACAAGTTATTCAAGCCTGACAAGTCTTGAGAATGGGCGATTATATTTGAACGCTCGAAACATGTTGACTTTTGTTTCTCTCTTCATATGTCTTGAAGCCAGTTGAGTTTTTATCGTCAATTGTACTGTTTTACATTTGGGTCTTGATCATTATTTTGATAAGGATTTTACACTCGTTAAAGTAAACATATGCATTTTAATATTTTAACAGGATTTATGTGGTCTTTGAAAACGTAAGAGAATCCATATTGTATAAGTTATATTTAACCTAAAAGTTAAAATTTTGAGACCAGATATTTTGAGTCAATGAAATTAAATATTTTATCTTTTAAGTTTTTGTGCCCCCATTTCAGTATCTTAAAAATCTTACGAGCTCTGTTTAAAAAGTAAGTATCAGATATATATAAGAAAACAAATTAATCATAGTAGCAGTATTTGGTCGTAAATGTAGCGTATCTTAATTGAAGAATATGCTGTGCGACATTTTATGGTCAGTTTGCCAACGTAAGTTTCAGAATGTATCGAAGCACGAGGATGCTATTTGCTAATCATTTTTATCCAAAGAAAACCATGTAACCTAAATATCTAGCAGAATGAAGCGATTTTTTAAACAATGAATCATACAATGTGCAACATATTATTTCAATATCTTATTCTTAAACATAACATATTTCAATGTTTTTAAAATGGCACTAAACATTCAGCAATTCCTTGAGTTATAGAAAAAAGAAATCTCGTAAATTATAAAACCTTGTGAATGTGCATTAGAATTACTAAACAATTTTTTTCTTTTTTTAAAACTTTCTTGCCTAGAAGACTCGATTAAAGCTGTAAAAATGATTATCCCTAAAATTTCGTATATAGCTATAATAAGTTATGTTAATTTAATTTTATTATGAAATCCTTGAATAAATATAGCAAAAACAGCATAATCTATATAATATCAGATAAAAAGTTTATGTATTTAAATTCTAAAAACTTAGAAGATCATAAATAATTTATAAATCGATACAAATTTTCTTTTCAAAGGGGATTAAAATTTTTTTTTTTTTTTTTGCTTTTTGGACAGAAATCAGCTTAAAAATTGTCTATTGCCTAGAAACTTCGAGATATTTACTGTTAGCAATTAATTAAACCTCTCCCAGCAATCACAAACATTATTTCAATTTTTTTTACAGTCAGAGCGTGGTTGCCTAGCAACCTAGTAAAATGAAGCATTCCTCTTTTGAATTAGTCAATGGGTTATCTTAAAATATTAATTTGCACAGGCGGTGTTCTGGACTATCGCCAAATATATAAACCTTTATTGCTGCCCAATTTACCACCCAATTTTTTTAAAATTTTGTCTACCCCCCCCCCTAATTCAAGTGCCTAGATTCCAAATATGTAAAAAAAATATATGTTTATTCAGAGAAAGTACGTTTTTGTGTCTGATTTCGTAACTTAATTAATAGTTAGCACTAATTAATTAGCATATTTGAGGTCACCCCCAGAAACCATTAAGATTGACACTTAGTTCGTGAAAATCCGATCATTAGAGCGAAAGTTATTCAGGGTGATTCGTTATTTTTTTTGCGGACTGTCCGTATGTATGTATGTACGTATGTACGTACGTACGTACGTATGTATGTAAGTATGTACGTATGTATGTATGTATGCATGTATGTATGTATGTATTTATTTTTTATTTTTTTTTAAATTTTAAAATATTTATTTTCAGCATGCTCCATAACAAGAGTTTACATGCATTGAAGAATAAGAATAACAAATTTAGATCAAAAATACAAAATGAAATACAATTATAAAATATAAAAGCAGACAAGTAAAATCAAAAAGAAAGAAAAGGAATATTATGAACAAACTTTTGAAAAATTGGTAGACAGTCAGTATTAATCAGAGTTTGACAGTTTGGTGGCCATTGTAATCCACTTGTGATTACATATTTGAAAAGTTCACTTCGATGTGTGTGCGTGTGTGTGTGTTGTGTGTGTGTGTGTGCGTGCGTGTGTGTGTGTGTATGTATGTATGTATTCCATCCATGCATGCAAGCAAGCAGTTTTTAACCACGTTATTTAACCACGCACGAAATACCTCCTTTTTTTTCTTTAACAGCTGTGAAGCTAAGTCTCACAAGGGAAACTAGGGAAGTGTGACTCGCCAATTTTGAAATAAACTAGTGGGACGTATGCCTTATGAGGAATAATTTTAGGGGGCAACATTCGTTTCGGCCCATAGAATGTCCTGTGAGAGATAAAAAATAATTCAATATATAGAAAAATCGGTATTTTATTACTTCAATGCAGACTATTAGTTATTGTAATTGTCTCTTAATCCAATTAATTTGTAATTAATTGGATAATTAATTAATTTGCTAATTAATAAATTAATTAACATTCGTTTCGGTCCATAGAAGGTCCTGTGAGAGATAAAAAATAATTAAATATGTAGAAAAATCGGTATTTTATTACTTTAATACAGACTATTAGTTATAGTAATTGTCTTACAATCCAATTAATTTGTAATAAATTGGATAATTAATTAATTTGCTAATTAATAAATCAATCAGAAAATTAATTAACAATTACCACAAAATTAATTGAAGTATGAGACAATTACAATAACTAATAGTCTGCATTGAAGTAATAAAATACCGGTTTTTCTACATATTGAACTATTTTTAATCTCTCACAGGACCTTCTATGGGCCGAAACGAATGTTGCCCCCTAAAATTATTCCTCATAAGGCATGCATCCCACTAGTTTATTTCAAAATTGGCGAATCACACTTCCCTAGTTTCCCTTGTAAGCTGGTTGCTCTAAAGTAGATTTCAAACAAGAAGTAGATTTAATGTAAATTTCCAACAAGTGTGAATAAAACAACTTCATACACCTTGAGAGGTTGATCTTTTTAGGTTGTTTTCAACCTTGACCCCTCAAATAAACCTCAAAAACACCTAAGATTTATGTAAAGGTTATCATTAGATCAAAAGCTGTTAAAAAAGTTCACATTTTGCACTGTACATCATTATACTTCCACAACTTTAATAAAACTTAAAAATGAATTTTTCCCTCAAATAGAGATCTACTGGTATATGTAGAGTTAAAACTTACGTTAGATAGAGAAATAAATTTACGCATAGAGATAAAAATTTACTCTCTTACGTTTTTATAAATTATATTTTCCCAAAATTGGTATCACTCATCCTATTTAATACGAGGGCTGTTCAGAAAGTATCTAGACTGAATTTATTATACAAAAACATGCATACATAAACAGGTTTTGAGTCAATATCCTTCGAAATATGCTTCATTGGCAGTAACACACTTGGCCCAACGATGTTTCCAGTCCTCGAAACATTTCTAGAACTCAGACTTTGGGATGGCCTGAAGCTGCTGCGTCGAATTCTGTTTTATGCTTTCAATGTCCTGAAACCGGCGTCCTTTTAAGGTATTCTTGATCTTGGGAAAGAGGAAGAAATCTGGAGGTGACATGTCCGGCGAGTAGGGAGGATGTGCTATGTTCCGTGTTTTGTCCACTGATTTACGACCCTCCTTTAATCGCCGGAACCACTCGAAAACCCCAACACGACTCATCGTCTCATCTCCAAATGCTGTTTTAATCATCTCTTAGGTTTCGGTGCCCGTTTTACCGAGCTAAAAGCAAAATTTGATACAGATTCGTGTTTTCAAACATTTTCTGTTTTCGACGAACGCACGCAAACACTCCACATAAAAAAAGTCAGTGTGACTGAACGGCGCGTTGTACAGACCTGCCGATTTTTGTGAGACGAGGTGAAATATGCGCGCGCATGATGGGCACAGTCCCACCGCTAGGGGTTTTCTGGAACAAATAGAATAAATTTAGTCTCGATACTTTCTGAACAGCCCTCGTATAATTCATATAAGCTATTAATGAACGTTATGCATCTGGCAAAGATAAGATACAATAAGACTTAAAAGTGAATTTTTCACTTAAATAAAGAGATATCTACTATTACATAAGGAATGAAAAATAATTCCTCCATCTTAGAAGAGGAAGCAATTTTTGTTTATTATTATTTGTGATAAAGTTGTTTTATATTTATTTTCAGGGCTTTTGTGGAAAACATACAAATAATATGATGGATGAAAAGATGAAGTAAGAATGTTTTTTTTCCAGGGTTAATAAATAAATATTTATTTTACTTTTTGTAATCAGAGCTTTATGTTATGGCAAAAGAGACGATTTTTACTTGGGAATGCGGTGCTTATTAAAAAAGAAAACATATAAATATAATAAAATATTTTGCGGAAAGAAATTCTGAGGGTCCTTTAATCAAGCAAGCAAGTAACAATTTACAAATCATACATGAACTACAAGATACAATGCCTCTGGAAATCAAGGATAGATTATTTTATAATTTTAACTATATTTTTTCTACCCACGCTGAACTTAGCTTAGTTAACGTACAGTTGGACCCCTTTATAGTGAACCATCCGTGCAGCCAGCAATAAGTACACTATAAACGGTGTTTCGCTATATCCAAAAAAATATTTGTTATTGGTATTCCTAAGATATAGTGCTTGCAATAGTACATGATTTGTTTTATAAAATCTTAGCTAACTAAATAAGTAAATTCATCCGCAACATGGTTTTCTTTCAGCGAATTTCCCTTATAACGAAATTGTAAATCGGAACTTTAGATAACATTCAAAATATTCTCCATATAACGAAGTGGTTATCTCCCTGTAGCGAACATTTCAAACTTTTATCTTTTCAATTTTCATCACTTTTGAGAAAAGCTGCATTTAAAAGTTTAAATTTTTCTGCAACCGATTTACTCTCCCATGTGTTAGTTTTTAGAATCACTCGATTTATTCATTTTCAGCGAAATCACACATTTTAAACTTTCTCTATAATATGTCTTGCTTCATTTTCAATTAAAAGCCATAAGTAGATGCTTTGAATTTTGAAATGTTTATTTAAATTCATGCAAAAGCAATTCGTTTTATATATATTTTAGGCATTTAATCTCTGTGACTATAAACTTGAATAACATGCAGACTATGACCTACAATTATATACCGAAATACGAGGTAAGAAAAGGGTTTATTTTTTAACGTTTAGATAAAACATGTTAAAAAGTAGTTCATATTCAAAATATGTTTAAAATTGACAATTTCTTACGTACCATTTGAATGTGATTTTTAAAATCCCGCAAAAAAGTATTTTCTATAAGAGAAAGATTATTCCGTAATCAACGTTCTTAAAAAATATTTTTAGAAGCTTTGTCAAAAAATGAAGTTAAAAAACGTGCTCATAGGAGCTTCGGATTAGTATTTTATACTTTTAAGTGAGGATTAGTACTTTTAAGTGAGAAGAAAATTCATTATAAAAATGTGACGAATCACTTATGAGGAAGGGGGATATGGAACATCAAAACCAGTTTGATTGCTCGATAATCTGAGTTTCTTTTCTATAATTTTCCTTCAGCAATCGGACTAATTTTGAAGTTCTTAATTTTTCTTTACTCAACACTGATTCTTCAGATTTTCATAAAGTTTCTGCTATTTCGTCTTTAAAATATTATTTAGATTCATTTGATGAGAATTCTAATAAATTCCTTATTGATTGACAGAGATTCTAAGAAGATAAATTGAGGTTGGTGATTACGGATTTTATTGCTCAAGTATTATTCATATATTTCAATATTTTTTTGTATTTTTTTTTCAGAGCATTGAAATATCAAGCAATCTAGCAGGATATATAGGAATATGGTTGGGAGTTTCATTTATATATGTAATCAATCTCCTAGAAGAAATGTTTTCTTCATTGATGAATTCATTTAAGAAGCTGCTAAAAAGACAAACAAATTCGCAAAGCAATATTGTTTTGGTACTCTAAAAATAAAAAAAAATTTCTTCATCTTTCGTGTTTGTGTCTTTTTAAGGTTGTTTTTGGGGTCTTCGTCGCTACATGACTTTTTTTTTTGTTGCGAATAATATGCTATTTTCATAACTGCTGTAAATTTTCAACAGTTACTCATGACCGGGATAGTCTGGTTACAAGTTACTGGGCCCATGCCCAAGAGGTCGTGGGTTCGATCCAAGGCCGACCAAAGACTCCCCGTGTAGAAAATTGTGACTGATGCACGTTAAATCTGACGAATTGTAAAGTCCTCCATGTTCCCACAACTAATCAATACATCTGGGGGTACTGATCCAGGAGTCTCTTTGTTAGAGTTTTTAGGTTTGGTTACTAGATTGGTTTAAAATTACAAGGCTTCGGAGTTGAACATTAGTAGTCGTAAACCCAAAATTAGGTTGGCCGTTCAATGACGAGTATAAAACCAAATATACAAACAGTTACTCATGACTGTTATGATATGTTTAACCTATCTTATGCTTATTCCATAAATAGAGCAAAACATCAATAGGGAGAAAAGCCACAGTTTGTTGATAATGAAAAGCGTTTGTAGACAAATTTTTCAATATTTACAAACTTGCATGCAATGCTGCATTCGCTGGGCTTATAAAATTTTTGTGAAAATATGAATAAGAAGCAAATTTTCAATTTTTAAGAAACTTTTAATAACGTTTAAAATATTTTAGTTGTTTATTCGTTCTGTAGCTCAGATAATTCTTCGTGGCCAGATGGTATATAGAGTTTAAAATCATTGCTTTGCTACAAGTGTTAGGTATTTACTGTGGCTTTTTTTTCCATTTTCCTTGGCGTCAACGTTACAAAAAGCAATGTTTATTAAGTTTCTACTATAATTTTTCAATAAAAGTTTTAATCAAAATTATTAGTTAAAAATAATAGTCATAACTACGAAAGAATGGAAACACTTTTTTTCATATTTCTCTAGAAATTGTTAGAGATTTATTTTAAGGCTTTAGAAGTGTTTAAGTCATGCGATTTCTCATATATAGCAATAAAGTTTAAAGCGTTTAGAGGTTTGAGGGACCAGCAACAAGTTACGATAGAAGAAATTTTTTTTTTGAATAATCATAAGTCAAAAAATACAGCAATAAGTCTGTAACTCATGTCAATTACGTTGATTATCATATGAAATAACTACACTGGTTATCATAAATTAAGGAAAAATCACAAAAATAGCGATAACTCTTTCAAAAGTAAGCCAAACCGTGCAAAATTTGCATATGTTGTCCACTAAGAGTAGCTGAGTAAAATTGCAATATGCAAATTAGTGGCGCTGCACTCGGCTTACGTCATCTGCCTGGAGCATAAAAGTCCAAGTTTGAGAGAAAGCACACAAATTTTACTGTGATTGCGACATTGAAAATCTGAGATAGCCAATTCGTAATAATGACCTCTAGGCATCATTTGCCTGAAGAACTACGATGGAGAGCCATCGGGAGACTAGAGGCAGGGCAGAGTCAATCAGAAGTGGCCAGATGGCTAAATGTGAGTCCATCTGTGGTTCATAGACTTTGGAGGCAATTTCAAACCACAGATTCGGCATCTAGGAGGTTCAGTCAAGGACGGCCAACTGTTACGACCAGTGCCGATGACCGATATTTGACATTAAGTGCACGCAGGAATAGAACCGCTACTCCGACACATCTTAGATCCTCTCTTGCTGCAGCCACCGGAAGGTTGGTGTCAACGTCAACTGTGCGCAGAAGGCTCCACGAAGGTGGTCTGTATGCGAGACGACCAGCCATTTGCGTGCCGCTCACATCACGCCATAGGAGAGACCGTTTGCAGTGGGCCCGACAACATGTCCACTGGACGTCAGATCAATGGAGGCCTGTTCTCTTTACGGATGAGTCCAGGTTTAGTCTAGAAAGTGACAGTAGACGTTATTTGATATGGAGAGAACCTGGGACCCGTTATCATCCATCAAACATCCGTGAAAGTGATGCATACGGAAGAGGCAGTGTCTGTGTTTGGGGAGGCATATCCTTAGGAGGGCGCACATACCTCCATGTCTTTCCAAGGGGAACCGTGAATGCTCAGGTTTATCGAGACAACATCCTTGATGCTTATGTGCGCCCATATGCCGGGGCAATTGGTGATTGCTTCCTGTTACAGGACGATAATGCAAGACCACACAGAGCTCGCATTGTTGATGATTATCTTCAACAGGAAACAATTACTCGCATGGAGTGGCCAGCTCGATCCCCGGACTTGAATCCTATCGAGCACGTTTGGGATGCTCTAGGGAGGCGTGTATCTGCCATCAATCCGCCCCCTCAGACCCTTGCCACGCTTGCAACTGCTTTACAAGAGCAATGGCTCTCACTTCCTATTGAACTGATAGACCGCATAATTGAAAGCATCACACATCGCTGTTTGTGCTGTATTGCTTCTAGAGGCAATCATATTCCATATTAAAGGTACTTTTTCTATTGCAAACCGATACTTCCAATTTGTTTATTTTATACATGTGCTAATTTCTATACTACTATTAATGTCTGATAATTTCTTTTTATGTTGTTTAATACCTTACTATGTGTTGTATATTGTGGGTAAGTTTCATAAAATTCCATGTGTAATTTCTTGAGTTATCGCGATTTTTGTGAATTTTCCTTAATTTATGATAACCAGTGTACATAAAATTTCGCAAACTTTTTTATAAATAGCTATTTTTTTTAACTTACGTTTTTTTACTATAACTGCAGAAATATTCAATAAATATTTTAAAAGCAATTAGAGCAAATTTTTAATTAATAAGAGTATTATTTTAAAATTTGAAGGAAAAAAATCGTTAAAAATTGCGTAAGTTATTAATAATTATAGTAATCCTTTCATACAGGGCAGGCGCAGAAAACATTTAAAAATTTTTTTTTGATAATTTTGTTTCAAAACGTATTTGGTAACATGAAAATGTCCAATTTGAATATCTTGAAATTGTTAAAAGTTTCTAGCAATTTTCTATGCAGTTTTTGTTAATTTGGAAACAAAGTTTCAAATTTGAAGGGGGTTTCCACAAATTTCATTTTGCATCAAAAGAAAATTTCATGACAGATGATAATACCCTAAAATGATGGTCCAGACAGCAAAATGTGAAGGTATTTGAATATAAAACATAATTTAATTGGTTGTAGTCCTACATGATGTCGATGACATTTTTAATAAATTTTATTTAACAGTGCGTTTCAGTTAAAAAAAATTTTCAGGGAAATAAAATTAATTTTTAGACACATTGAGTTGAAGCAAGTAAAATTTATGTTGAAAGCTTAAAGTTATTTTGAAATTGTGGTAGAAAATAGCATTAACTTTGATATAAAAACGGAAATGATTTGAGAGGAGATATATTTCTTCTATACATGCTGGTAAAGCACTATTTTCTTTATGCTGAAATGAACGAGACTAATCTCGAGGTTATCGGACTAATAGTTTAGAAGTTATAATAAACTTTTAATCAGAAAAAAAATCAATTTTGTACTTTTATGTATTTACGCATCTCGTGTATAGTTTCAATTGAGATTCGGCGCGAGAAAAAAAATTGGAAACGAAGGAACATTTGTTTAACCTTTCACGCGGAATTTTCATTACCTCGATCCACATATGTGAACCTAAACTTTGTGACTTCTAAAAGCACACAGTAAGAAAATTTCAAGTGTTATCCTCACTAAAACATTCGTTGACATTTAAGCTTTCTGGGAATTCCAACAGGTGCAGAACCTGTAAGTTAATTGGGCAGAATTCTGCATAAACAGAAATGATTTTCAAATCCACATATTCGAAGTAATAACTCGTAAGTAATTTTAAATATTATATAATTTAGTAATTCTGAAAATTATTTTTTCTTCTTTTGACTTTGTAGTTCTGCGGTTTGTATGAAGCTTTAAAATTTATATTTACTTAATAGTAGTGCACTCAAGAATATGCAGGTCCACGTATGTGTACTTGGTATGTGTAGCGAAATTTATGACAGCGTAGTAGTCAAGTGAAGTCTATTATGAGTATTTTATTTTATATCTACTTAGAAATATTTTGTGTATTTTAATTAATTATTTTATATCAAAGTACATGCATGTATTAAATAACTTTTTCTTTTTGTGCTTTTAATAGTAAATATTTAAAATATTTAATATTAAATTAAATATCTTTTTAAATATATTTAATATATTGTTAAACATTTTTTTTATAAACAATGTTAGATTCTTTTCCATAATCATACATTTTGGGTGGCTTGCTTAATTAAAACAAGTTTGAAACTGAGATTTAATACAATATTGCATTGCATACTTAGATAAAACTTCGTATTTTTTTATAAATTATTAAATCTCTTCAGTATTGCATTTAAATAGACCATAAGATAGCAATATGCATATTTGTTCCTTCTTCATGTGCATTTTAACATTTAAAATATTTATATTCCTTTATTTTGTTAAAACCTGAGGTCCAAGCATAGGTACCTAAAGTTATTAGCTTCCTGTCAATATTATTCATACTTTTTTACTTATTATGACTTATAGGAGTAAAAAAGAAATTTGAAATTATAAAGTATTGTTTTTCAGTCTTCTTCTATACTTCAGTACTGAAGAGTCGAATTAAAATTTAGACTGATTTTTAAGACTTTGAAACCTTCTTATCACCTTAAAAATTCTGATGTTAGCAGAGCAGTCCCCCAGGTTTTAGAAAACCATTAGCGCAATCCGCCAAAGTTTCTTTCTCTTCCCCTATTATTTAAACCACTTCTTTCCTTGTTGCAACTTCTCTGCCATTTTGCGTTTCCACAATACGGAAGGTGTTTGTTAATAGAACCGAAACAATACTATTTTTGCCTTTTTCACATCTTAAAACTATGATCATAAAATTATTGTTTATATCAGTAATTCCAAATTAAGTAAATTGTGTTAAATGTAGAAAATTAAGTGATATTTCGTTATTTTTAATGTGAAAAAAGAAATAGCTACATATATATATATATATATATATATATATATATATATATATATATATATATATATATATATATATATATATATATATATATATATATATATATATATATATATATATATATATATATATATATATATATATATATATATATATATATATATATATATATATATATATAAATATATATATAAGTTCATAACGAAGAATAAAACAAAGAAAAATAATAGACATATGAAAAAGGGGGGTAAAAAATAAGTAAAAAATAACAAACAACAGTTTATTAAAAATAATAATAATAATAAATAAAAAAATAAAAATAAAAATTTAAAAAAAAAAATTAAAAAAATATTAATTAAAAAACCGGAAAAAAAAAGGATATAATCTTTTCTTCAGCCCACACGATTATATCCGCAAAACAGAGTGCTTTCTGATATTGTATCAATAAATAAAGAAATAAATAATGTATAAATATATATATATATATATATATATATATATATATATATATATATATATATATATATATATATATATATATATGAGCAATTCTACAAATAAACGCCAGTTAGGCGGCCAAAAAATAATAAAAATTTTTTTGGGAGGCACACTATTTCTACATGAATTTTCTTCTTCCTTACACCCTAAAAAGGCGAGAAAAAATCGTGAACATGAAATTTTTTCTTTGTGACTTACTTTAAATGTGACATACTCTTTCTGACATACTCAGATAAATCTGAGCCGTTTATTCAGATAAAACGATTTTTACATAAATATAATATTATTATAATGTCTCTCTAATATGTATTTATAGAGATTTCATACTATAAGATTATATTTTAGTATAAAAAACAAAACTAAAAAAATTTAATCAAAGTTCGTAAATTGAAAAAATCGGGAAAAATTCAAAATTGGTATTTTGTCATTTAAAGTATGTCACAAAGAAAAAATTTCATGTTTAATATTTTTTCTTGCTTTTTCAGGGTGTAAAAAAGAAGAAAATTCATGTCGAAATAGAGTGCCCCCCCCCCCAAAAAAAAAGAAAATTATTTTTGTTGTTTGCCTAATTTGCGTAATTGATTTCTAGAATTGCTCATATCGTCGCTTTTATCGCCGTAAAACTCAAAAAAAATCGAAAAACGAGATATTTGGGTCATTTTGTGTAAAAAAAATCACCCTTTTAGAGAAAAAAAGTATTAACTTCATAGTTCAATAAAATTAATTTAGAGAGCAGATAAATCGTTATCGCATTGGCGTGATTAGCATTAGATAGAAATTGCTCTCCTGAAAAATTTGCTTTTTTGAGTTACCACGGTTTAGTTTAGTTTCAAAGCGACGATATGAGAAATTCTACAAATAAACGCCAATTTTTATACTAAAATATAATCTTATGCTATGAAATCTCTATAAATACATTTTAGAAAAACATTATAATAATATTATATTTATGTAAAAATTGTTTTATCTGAATAAACGGCTCAGATTTATCTGAGTATGTCAGAAAGAGTATGTCACATTTATAGTATGTCACAAAGAAAAAATTTCATGTTCACGATTTTTTCTCGCCTTTTTAGGGTGTAAGGAAGAAGAAAATTCATGTAGAAATAGTGTGCCCTCCAAATTTTTTTTAATTTTTTTTGGCCGCCTAACTGGCGTTTATTTGTAGAATTGCTCATATATATATATATATATATATATATATATATATATATATATATATATATATATATATATATATATATATATATATATATATATATATATATATATATATATATATATATATATATATATATTCAGGCAAAGAGAATGAGCAAAAATCTAGGGCACTTCTTTAAATTAGCATCATTTTAGACAAACGTAAAGTCGTTATATCTATTATTGCATTGTCAGTGTATCTTATAACTTCACGTGCTTAAACTGATAAATTTATAAAATAATTTACATGCGTGTAAATTTCTTGCTTGAACTTCTTTCTGTTATTTATATTGTTAAATTAACATTTCGCCATAAATAATTTCTGAAGTCAAATAAATTGTGTTTTCAATACAAAGGCAAACAAAAACAAATCTTGAGTTCCTTACCTTCACGGCTTCCGGTTAAAAAGTTTACAGCTTATTATGCGAGGAGATATTTTCAAAGAAATAATTTTGTTTTTAATAAAAGAAATAAATAATAATTTCTAAATTTTTCGTCAAAAATATTTTTTAAAAAGGTCAACTGAAACTTTAGAAATTACAAAGATACGACCCATGCGTATGGGATACACTTGAACAAATTTAAAGCTGCACTTTTTAATAGCAGTATCTATATAAATCTAGGGTGGAATCAAAAGTGGCTTTCAATTCAATTGGGTAAAAATTGGAACCAACATATTTACAAACCAACCAATAGAATGACCCTAAGGAGCGCAGCAATGACAATGTCTAAGGTGGTTATTTTTTTTTAATTTTTTTTTTTTATCAAGGATGGATTTAAAACAAACAAAAAATATGTAGTCTATGCCAAAATATGTATTAATATTTTTGCTTAAATAAATGATTATATTTGTGCAAGAATTTATTTCATACTTGGGAAATGGAAAACACTAATGACCGTATGGAAATTTAAGACAAGTAGTATATATTATAAATATGATTTGAAAATTAAAAATAAAGTATTTAAAGGAACATGGCAAGCAAGAAAGTCAAGAAAAAGATTGCTAATGATAAAACGTTGCAAAATCTTCATTCCTCTAATTGAATATTTTAAAAATATTTCATTATAACGTTCACAATTACCTTAAAAATTTTAATTTATAAATTGGGGTTTTCGCCGAAAGAGGGTTGATTATTTAGGGTTCCGTAGACAAAAAAAATTGGAACCGCTGTACAAGACATCTAACGAAGAGTGAATTAGTTTAGCACAGGAAGCATGACTGAAACTATTTTTATGTCACTTTAGATTGATCAAGTATCATAAACTGTAGCAATGCAATAGAGAAAGACAAATAATAATAGTCTGCTTTTTATAATGTGTAATGCAGAAACTGATACGATCAGTGTAGTACAGAAACTGAGACTTTTGGAAGCGACTACCCTCTGTTCATAAGAGTTTTCTGTAATGTATACAAGTTAAGTATTATTTACTATCTTCGAGATAAATGTTACTTTGCTTGAGCTCTATAAAGTGTCTAAATATTACTTTCATTTATAAGAATAATTTTGTTGATCTGAAAGTAGAGATCTGTTGAAAGCGTTTTCCTCAAATTTAAGATTGCACTATTAAATAAGATTTATTAAATAAGATTTATTAAAAATGTCTTCGGCATTATATAGGACCACAACCTATTAAATTATGCTGTATTTGCAAATACCATCACATTTTGCGGCCTGAACCATCATTTTAGGGTATTATTATCTGTTATGAAATTTTGTTTTGATGCAAAATGAAATTTGTGGAAACCCCCTTCAAATTTAAAACTTTCTTTCCAAATTAACAAAAACTGCATAGAAAATTGCGAGAAACTTTTTACAATTTCAAGATATTCAAATTGGACATTTTCATGTTACCAAATACGTTTCTAAACAAAATAATAAAAAAAAATCCGTTTTAAATGTTTACTGCGCATGCCCAATATGAAAGGATAAATTTAAATATTAATATCTTACGCAATTGGCAACGGATTTTTATTCAAATTTTAAAATAATATTCTTATTGATTAAAAATTACCCTAATTTTTTTTTAAAAAAATTATTGAATATTACAGCAGTTATAGTAAAAAAAAAAATGTAAGTTAAAAAAATTAGTTTTCATAAAAAGTTACCGAAATTTTATGTACTTATTTTATATAATAATCAACGTAATTTATATGAGTTGCAGGCTTATTGCTGTATTTTTTTAACTTATGATTGTTCAAAAACATTTTCTTTTCATTCGTAATTTACTGCCAGTCCCTCAAACCTCTAAAGGCTTTAAACTTTATTGTTATAAATGAGAAATCGCATGACTTAAACACTTCTGAAGCCTTAAATTAAATCTAGAATAATTTTTAGAGAAATATGAAGAAAAAAGTATTACAGTGTTTCCATTCTTTCGTCAAACCCCTGCAGTGGTGAATAACATTTTTGATTAATAATTTTGATTACAACTTTAATTAATTCGTGAAAACTTAATAAACATTGTTTTTCAAAACTTCGTCGAAAAGGAGAATAAAATGCTACACTAAGTGCCTTGCACTTACTTAGCCAAGTAATGATTTTAAACTCCATATATCATCTTGCTGTGAACAATTATCTGAGCATTAGAACGGATAAACAACTAAAATATTTTAAACGTTATTTTAAAAATCTCCAATTTTGCGCCATATTCACATTTTTTACAAAATTTTATATGGCCAGAAAATGCAGCATTGCTTTAAGATTTAAAATATTAAAAAATAAGTTTACAAACGCATTCATTATCACAAAACTGTGGCTTTTCTCTATATTGACGTTTTGCGCCTTTTTTGGAATAAACATAAACAGCGTTTGCTTTAGATAGATTAAACTTATCATAACAGTGACGAGTAACTGTTGAAATTTCACGGCAGTTATGCAAATAGCATATGAATCGCAAAAAATATCATTTCATAGGACGAGAGAGCCTTCAATAACAGCCTTAAAAAACAAACACAAAGGATGAAGAAAAACATCTTTATTTTTCCAAAAAACATTGTTTTACGAATTTGTTCGTCTCTTTAGCAGCTTCTTAAATGAATTCATCAATAAAGAAAACATTTCTTCTAGGAGATTGATTACATATATGAATGAAACTCCCAACCATATTCCTATATATCCTGCTAGATTGCTTGATATTTCAATGCTCTGAAAGAAAAATGCAAAAAAATATTGAAATATATGAATAATACTTAAGCAATAAAATCCGTAATCAACGACCTCAATTTATCTTCTTAGAATTCCTGCCAATCAATATGGAATTTATTAGAATTCTCATCAAAAGAATATGGGTGCTAAATAATATTTCAGAGGCGAAATAGCAAACACATTATAAAAATTTGTAGTGTCAGTGTTGAGTAAAGGAAATATTAAGAACTTCAAAATTAGTCTGATTGAAGAAGGAAAATTACAGAAAAGAAAATCAGATTATCAAGCAATCAAACTGGTTTTGATGTTCCATATCCCCCTTCCTCAGAAGTGATTCGTCATATTTTTATAATGTTTTTTCTTCTCACTTAAATAATAATTCGAAGCTCCTATAAGCACGCTTTTTAACTTCACTTTTTGGCAAAGTTTCTAAAAATATGTTTCAAGAACGTTGATTACGGAATAATCTTTCTCTTATAGAAAATATTTTTTTGCGGGATTTTAAAAATTACATTCCAATGGTGTGTAAGAAATTTTCAATTTTAAACATATTTTGAATATATGAACTACATTTTAACATGTTTTATCTTAATTTTAAAAAATAAACCATTTTCTTACCTCGTATTTCGGTATGTAATTGTAGGTCGTAGTTTGCATGTTATTCAAGTTTATAGTCACAGAGATTAAGTGCCTAAAAATATATATAAAACGAATTCTTTAATTCACATTTAACATAATAATATATCACTTAGTTATTCACATTGGTCACTTTTCACTTAAATTGGAATTCTTGATATAAAACTCCAATTTTTTGAATTAAGCAAAACTGTGAGAAAAAAGCAAAAATAGTAATGTTATTGTTCTATGAACCAAAACATTCCGTATTTTCAAGCTCAACATAACAGAAAAAAAGACAAACAAGTTGCAACAAGGGAAGCACTGGTTTTAATAATAAGGGAAGAGAAACGAAGTTGAATACGATTATCAGTTTGAGGAAAAGAGATTTAAAAAAAGTAAAACTATCTTTATTTAGATGATCTTATTTCCTTTTTTTTTGTCTGTATAAAATTTAGAAGTTCGAAAGGGAAACTCAAAAGTTGTCAATAGATTGTTGAAAATTGTCGGACAATAGAATATCACAGGACTCCTTGTTATACTAATTGCTTTCGTATATTGTCATATGCTCTATTTGTTATGCCAAAAAACGGATAAATATACTAAAATTGCCATAGCTTACAGCATTTATTTCAAAGCACTAAATAAAGCAGTTAATATGGCTCCAGCTCCTTTTTTGCAACAAAAACTTTTTTTTTATTTAATATATCCAATAATTTCAGAACCAACACATTTATGGAATCATTCGGAGATAATTGTTTGAGAAAAATTAAAACTCCGAACAAACAGTGAGTAATAGGCCAAAAATAACCACGTCAAAAACTAGAATATAGAAACTAGAAAATAGAATACAAAAACTTAGACACTAATATAGAAATCTTTTAAACGTCATTAATATTTCAGAGGAAAGAGGCTTTAGTAAATGTATATAGCTAATCTTAAACATCTTTTATTATAAACTGTTTTAAGCTAAAAGAATTAATAATGAATATACAGTGTGTTTATAAAGTCCCGGACCCATTTTGATGGTTAATAACTCATAAAATAATAAAGATAGATTAAATTTAATAACATAAATGGTTAGATAAACTCAAAAAGTTTCATGACCCTTGTCAATGAACTTCCACGTGTGCCCCCTTCGCATGGAGAATATCAAGTCGATAGTCAATTTCACGCCAGGTTACGACAAGCATTATGAGTTATTAAACATCAAAATGGGCCCAAAATGGGTACTTCTGGCATTGTTAATCGCCATAATGTGCGCATATGGGGATCTGAAAACCGCCATGAATACCGTGAGACACAAAGGGATTCTCCAAAGGTTAATGTGTGGTGTGGACTAATGCACGACTGAGTCATTGGACTTTCTTTTTTTCAGAAAAGACGGTTTCATCAGTCGTATACTTAGACATGTTCGAAAACTTCGTATTTCCACAACTAGAAGAGCTTCAGCCGCATGTCTTTTTGAAACAAGATGGTGCACCACCTCATTGGGGCATCATCGTTCGTAGTTCTTTGAATGACCATTCTCCAGGAAGATGGATTGGACGAGGGGGTTCTCAAATCCTTGGCCACCCAGATCACCTGATATAACGCCGCTGGACTTTTTTTTTCGGGGATTTATAAAGGACAATGTTTACTGGAGGATCGTGTCGAACATTGATGACCTACAAGCCAGAATTACAACCGCCATAGCCTCTCTGAATGCCGACATGCTTGTCGCTACCTGGCGTGAAATTGACTATCGACTTGATATTATCATTGCGACGAAGGGGGCACACGTGAAAGTTCATTGCCAAGGGACATGAAACTTTTTGAGTCTATCTAACCATTTATGTTATTAATTTTAATCTATCTTTATTATTTTATGAGTAATTAAACATCAAAATGGGTTCGGGACTTTATAAGAACCCTGTATATTTACTTTACATTCGTAATCAAAAGCAATTAAATAATAATCACCTTCCTGAAAAACTAATTTCTAATTTAGAATTCGTATTCTGAATAATGAACTGCCAAAAATATACAATTAATGAAATTTAAAACGTGCATGAGAGTAAGACAATTTTGATAAATAAAATTAGGCAAAAAATTAATACGGTCTTACCCCGCTATAATGAACTCTGAATATAGTAAACACTCAGTTGTAGTGAGTGTTTATACTGGTCCCGTCTAAACTGTTATTTGATTAATGTTATTTAATCCGCTTATAGTGAACGGAAAAAACTTCTAGTTTGTTTATAGTGGACAAGTGAACTGAAATTTTGCTTTTGCAAAGAATTTAAATAAACTGATAATACACAAAAGAGACTGATAATACTCAAAAACTTATAACGCAGCTAACTTTATTCACACCTCATGTTCACTCAAGCGTTTTTTAAATCGTATGTTTCAAGTGAAACATGCGCGAATTAGTATTCGAAGATTTTCGCGACCCGACTTGGCGAATGTAACATTGGCGAATTTCAAAATACGGTGCCAAAGAGGCGTCCGGGAGTCAACAATGTGTAAAATCACGTCCCGTCCAAACTGATATTTAGTTAATGTTATTTCTTCCGCTTATAGTGAACAGCAAAAAACTTCTAGTTTGTTTATAGTGGACAAGTGAACTGAAATTTTGCTTTTGCAAAGAATTTAAATAAACTGATAATACACTGATAATACACAAAAGAAACTGATAATACTCAAAAACTTATAACGCAGCTAAATTTATTCACACCTCATGTTCACTTATGAGTTTTTTAAATCGTATGTTTCAAGTGAAACATGCGCGAATTAGTATTCGAAGATTTTCGCGACCCGACTTGGCGAATGTAACATTGGCGAATTTCAAAATACGGTGCCAAAGAAGTGCCCGGGAGTCAACAATGTGTAAAGTCGCGTTCCGTCCAAACTGATATTTAGTTAATGTTATTTCCTCCGCTTATAGTGAACAGCAAAAAACTTCTAGTTTGTTTATAGTGGACAAGTGAACTGAAATTTTGCTTTTGCAAAGAATTTGAATAAACTGATAATACACTGATAATACACAAAAGAGACTGATAATACTCAAAAACTTTTAAAGCAGCTAAATTTATTCACACCTCATGTTCACTCATGCGTTTTTTAAATCGTATGTTTCAAGTGAAACATTTGCGAATTAGTATTCAAAGGTTTTCGCGACCCGACTTGGCGAATGTAACATTGGCGAATTTCAAAATACGGTGCCAAAGAAGTGCCCGGGAGTCAACAATGTGTAAAGTCGCGTCCCGTCCAAACTGATATTTAGTTAATGTTATTTCCTCCACTTATAGTGAACAGCAAAAAACTTCTAGTTTGTTTATAGTGGACAAGTGAACTGAAATTTTGCTTTTGCAAAGAATTTGAATAAACTGATAATACACTGATAATACACAAAAGAGACTGATAATACTCAAAAACTTTTAAAGCAGCTAAATTTATTCACACCTCATGTTCACTCATGCGTTTTTTAAATCGTATGTTTCAAGTGAAACATTTGCGAATTAGTATTCAAAGGTTTTCGCGACCCGACTTGGCGAATGTAACATTGGCGAATTTCAAAATACGGTGCCAAAGAAGTGCCCGGGAGTCAACAATGTGTAAAGTCGCGTCCCGTCCAAACTGATATTTAGTTAATGTTATTTCCTCCGCTTATAGTGAACAGCAAAAAACTTCTAGTTTGTTTATAGTGGACAAGTGAACTGAAATTTTTCTTTTGCAAAGAATTTGAATAAACTGATAATACACTGATAATACACAAAAGAGACTGATAATACTCGAAAACTTATAACGCAGCTAAATTTATTCACACCTCATGTTCACTTATGCGTTTTTTAAATCGTATGTTTCAAGTGAAACATGCGCGAATTACTATTCAAAGGTTTTCGCGACCCGACTTGGCGAATGTAACATTGGCGAATTTCAAAATACGGTGCCAAAGAAGTGCCCGGGAGTCAACAATGTGTAAAGTCGCGTCCCGTCTAAACTGATATTTAGTTAATGTTATTTCCTCCGCTTATAGTGAACAGCAAAAAACTTCTAGTTTGTTTATAGTGGACAAGTGAACTGAAATTTTGCTTTTGCAAAGAATTTGAATAAACTGATAATACACAAAAGAGACTGATAATACTCAAAAACTTTTAAAGCAGCTAAATTTATTCACACCTCATGTTCACTCATGCGTTTTTTAAATCGTATGTTTCAAGTGAAACATTTGCGAATTAGTATTCAAAGGTTTTCGCGACCCGACTTGGCGAATGTAACATTGGCGAATTTCAAAATACGGTGCCAAAGAAGTGCCCGGGAGTCAACAATGTGTAAAGTCGCGTCCCGTCTAAACTGATATTTAGTTAATGTTATTTCCTCCGCTTATAGTGAACAGCAAAAAACTTCTAGTTTGTTTATAGTGGACAAGTGAACTGAAATTTTGCTTTTGCAAAGAATTTGAATAAACTGATAATACACTGATAATACACAAAAGAGACTGATAATACTCAAAAACTTTTAAAGCAGCTAAATTTATTCACACCTCATGTTCACTCATGCGTTTTTTAAATCGTATGTTTCAAGTGAAACATTTGCGAATTAGTATTCAAAGGTTTTCGCGACCCGACTTGGCGAATGTAACATTGGCGAATTTCAAAATACGGTGCCAAAGAAGTGCCCGGGAGTCAACAATGTGTAAAGTCGCGTCCCGTCCAAACTGATATTTAGTTAATGTTATTTCCTCCACTTATAGTGAACAGCAAAAAACTTCTAGTTTGTTTATAGTGGACAAGTGAACTGAAATTTTGCTTTTGCAAAGAATTTGAATAAACTGATAATATACTGATAATACACAAAAGAGACTGATAATACTCAAAAACTTTTAAAGCAGCTAAATTTATTCACACCTCATGTTCACTCATGCGTTTTTTAAATCGTATGTTTCAAGTGAAACATTTGCGAATTAGTATTCAAAGGTTTTCGCGACCCGACTTGGCGAATGTAACATTGGCGAATTTCAAAATACGGTGCCAAAGAAGTGCCTGGGAGTCAACAATGTGTAAAGTCACGTCCCGTCCAAACTGATCTTAGTTAATGTTATTTCCTCCGCTTATAGTGAACGGCAAAAAACTTCTAGTTTGTTCATAGTGGACAAGTGAACTGAAATTTCACTTTTACAAGCATTTAAATGAACATTTCAAAATTCAAAGCATCTATTTATGGCTTTTAATTAAAAATGAAGTAAGACATATTATAGAGATAGTTTAAAATGTGTGATTTCGCTGAAAATGAATAAATCGAGTGATTTTAAAAACTAACACATGGGAGAGTAAATCGGTTGCAGAGAAATTTAAACTTTTAAATGCAACTTTTTTCAAAAGTAATGAACATTTAAAAGATAAAAGTTTGAAATATTCGTTGTAGGGAGATAACTATTTCGTTATATGGAGAATATTTTGAATGTTATTTAAAGTTCCGATTTCCAATTTCGTTACAAGGGAAATTTACTGAAAGAAAACCCTGTTGTAGAGAGAATTCACTAGATTAATTAGCTAATATTTTATAGAACAAATCTTGTATTTTTGTAAGCACTATATTTTAAGAATACTACAGCAATTTGTTAATGAATAATTTTATGGATATAGTGAATAACCGTTTATACAGTGCGCTTATCGCTGGGTTCTCAGATGGTTCACTATAGCGGGGTCCAATTGTATGTTAACTTAGCAAAGTTCAGCATGAAAAAAAATAGTTAAAATTATAAATTAATCAATCGCTTGTTTTCCAATGGCATAGTATCTAGTAGATCATAAAAAATTATGATTTATAAATTGTTGCCTGCTTGATTGATTAAAGTACCCCTATATTTTTTTTCGCAAAATATATTATTATATTTATGAGTTTACTTTTTTAAAGCTTCATAATCCCGAGTAAAATATCGCCTTTTTTGCCATTATGAAAATCTCAGATCTCAAAAAGTGAAATAAATATTTGTTTATTAACCCTGAAAAAAAAAAAAACATTCTTACTTCATCTTTTCTTTCATCATATTATTTGTATGTTTTCCACAAAAGCCCTGAAAATAAAATGAAACAACTTTATCATAAATGATAATAAACAAAAATTAATATTTCTACTAGGAGCTAAGATAGGAGGAGATAGAGGAATTTTTTAAAATCTTTTTATGTAATAGCAGATCTAATTACACAATCTTTATCTAATTACATATCTTAAGGGAAAAATTCAATTTTAAGTCTTGTAGCTTATCTTTGCCCGCATCATATCGCTTATTAATAGCTTATATGAATTATATTGAATCGGATGAAAGTGATAACAATTTTAGGACATTTTTTTACCAATTTCAACAAAATTGGTTTTCATGCGACAAAAAAAAGAAAAAATATTGCAATAAAATTTTTGATTACTTCCTGATTTTTTCGAGAGCTTAAATGTTAGCTGTGGGTTTATGTCATATGATAGCACATACTTCCTTCATTTTAAGATCGCTCCATGTTAAGAATTTAATTTCATTTTCTTAATTTAGCATGACCGCATGAAATTTCACCCGGTCCCCAGGCAAGTTCTTATTGGATCCCTGTGCCAGATGAAGATACAAGTTTTTATCTATGCATTCCTGAATCTACCAAGCAAAATCAACACACGTTAGTTTTTATTAAACATTAAATGTAATAAAGGTAGGTATATTGATTTACTGCACTCTAGAGCTGCACAATGGGCTATTGGCGACGGTTTGGGAAACATCTTGACCCTAAACGTATGGAAATGACTGGTAAAAAATAATTTAATTTGTTTAAAAATAGCTTTTTAACCATCAAGAAATGAATTAAAATTGCCATACCAATAGTAATTGAACCAATTTAATAAATGAAAATAATAATCAAATTTACCTTACGATTTGTTTCTACTGAGTCTTTAGTTGCTATGTAGTTTTCTTCTCTGAAATAATAAACATATCGACAAATTACAACCGTCTTATGTAGTACTCAAATCAAATGACTTAAATTATAATATATATAAACGAGATATTTTTAAGTGTCCTATTTTAAAATTATCTGTGCTATGTCCTATTTTAAAATTATCTAGTATCAAAACGCACCGCAAAAAGTTCCGCTTACGATAGCGTGTAGAGTTACCTAGTTAAAGTAGTTAAAGTGTTAAAGTTATTAATAGATAATTTGAAAATAAATGACCTCATAAAAGAACTTTCAAACACATATCTGTTTGATAATAAACTGGACTATTATTCGTGCAAAAAACTACCTGGGAATCATTGTACCTTGAAGTCATATATATATATATATATATATATATATATATATATATATATATATATATATATATATATATATATATATATATATATATATATATATATATATATATATATATATATATATAGGGGAGAGTCGGGTAGCCCCGCCCACAGTCAATTTCATATGTACAGAATATTTTTTCTAGTCAATGAGCCATCGGACAAAAAAAAATTAACAAAATACTTGCAACAAATAAAATAGAACACATTAAGTTAAAATATCACGTAAAAACAGAAAACAAAACGTTCAGAAAAAACACTATAAAACATAAAAGGAAGGATCTATGAAGCTGGCAGTGAATTCAAATGAACTTACATGAACGGGAAATTTCTCAAGAACGATATAAAATATTTTCGTAACAAGATTGCTCGATTACAAAATATGAAAATAGACCATCGAATTGAGGTACAAACTTAAATAGAGGGATTTTGTATTATAGTGCATTCTTATTGCAGTACTGAAGCGTGATTAATTTGTTAGTAACCTTGGAGGGGCCCGTAATTGAATGTGCGCAATGTAAAATTATACTGGATAATTTAAAGAAGTTGACAATTAATAATTTTAGAAAAATAATAATTTCACAAAATTAACTTTTATTTAAGAATAAAAATGGAAAAGAGAAAGAAACACGAATGGCCTGTTTTGCCCATTATTTCAGCCACTGATATGCCCGAAATGGATTTGCACATGGTAAAAATAATATAAATTAAAAAAAGTTTTTTAGTGAATTTATTTGCAATAATATACGATTAACTATGATTTTATATGGAATTTAATTACTTTAGTTGGGTATCCATTGTTTTTTTTTTTTCTAAAATTTGGAAAGAATTTGTCTATTTGTGTTTTGGATTAATAAACATTACTACTTATTCTTTTAATTCTATTCATTCGATTTAAAATGATATTTAAATAGACACTCTTAGAAACATTAGAATTTCAAATAATTAGTTTATTTGTATTAAAATTAAAATCATTTCTTTTATCGTATTAATCAACAAAGCTGATATTTTCTTCTTTTATAATACCCAAATCCAAAAAATTGAAATTAATATTATCATCATGATTACGAAGCAAGATTAATTCCTTGCGGTAAATATTATTTAATAAAATAATATTATCTTGAAAATTAAAGATAATTAATTCATGTAAAAATAAATTAGCTAAAAGAGATGAATATTTAGATCCTTGTGGTATTCCATCAATCTGAAGACAAATATCTTTTCCATTGTAAAGATAATTATTGAAGAGACAAAAATAAGTAAAAATTTCCAAATAATCAAAATCGAAATTAGGATATTTTTAAAATCATAGTAATAATTCAAAGGGACATCTTTTAGTTTAGAAAGGGGAATGCTATTGAAAAGATCCTGGAAATCAAAAGTAGCAATAAAATCAATTTCATTATGGTTAATAAATTCAAAAATCGGTTGATTATTTGTGATAATCCAAGAAAAACCTTCTTTAATAATACTGTTAATAATTTTATTTAAGTGGTTAGAGAAAATGGTGCAGGTTCAGTTAGGTAAGTATTAGACTCACATGTGATTGTTTTAAATTTTATAGGAATTTTTTGAAATTATGGACTGATATTTAAGTAAGGAAACATTTTTTCAGATTTTTATTATTTTAATTTTCCTTTTTCCCGTTTTTCACTGTTCTGTAATTTGTCCCATGTTTTCTCTACATTTTGAACTTTGAATATATATATATATATATATATATATATATATATATATATATATATATATATATATATATATATATATATATATATATATATATATATATATATATATATATATATATATATATATATATATATATATATATATATATATATATATATATATATATATATATATATATATATATACATATATATATATATATATATATATATATTACATATATATACATATATATATATATATATATATATATATATATATATATATATATATATATATATATATATATATATATATATTACATATATATATATATATATATATATATATATATATATATATATATATATATATATATATATATATATATATATATATATATATATATATATATATATATATATATATATATATATATATATATATATATATATATATAAACACGTTACAAACTCTTTTGTGATAGAAGATTACAGTAAAGTCACATGATTTTATGATAATACAAATTCATTTTGACTTACAAACAGGCTTTTCTGCAGTTCTTTTCTTTGCATATCTCTGTTTTCTCTTCAATTTTCTGTAGATCTGTAAAATATTTCTCGCTAGTTGGAGCTGCATCCCGAAAAGACAAGAAAAATTGGTTGTAAACTGTAGTTTTTTTTGGCTAATATTTATCATAGTGCATAACTATGTGCGAAAGAATTATCAGGCTCTTTCGTGCTTCGACATTTTATTTATTCACATTTCAAATAGCTATGCGGCATGAATAATGAATCGTTTGTTTTCTGACTTTAGGCCTGCCAATAATTCGTGAATGGATATTTTTAGAGCAAGCATACAAGCACACCGGGCAAACAATTAGTCACCCCTAGAGAAATCATGAAAAACATCATTTAATTGAGTGTAACACTGCCTCTGAATTCGATAGCCATCTGGATTCGGTTAGGAAGTGTGTCCATATGGTTTTGAAGGTACGTCGAATCCTGTTTAAACCCTTCACTGAGGATTTTATCGCGCAAATCCACCAATTTGCGAGGATGCGTTTTACCCGTTGTTTCAACATATCCTACAAATTTTAAAAGGGGTTATAGTCAAGTCATTTTACAGGCCAGTCGAGATGTAATTGTGTGTCTGAGTGTTCATAAAACCAGTCACATATTCTTCCAGCCCAATGAACTTTGCTGTTGTCATCTTGAAAAATAGGGGTATCGACTACACACTCTTCGTGACTGAGAGGCAACATCAAATCATCCAGAATGTTCAAATAAACATGTTGGTTCATGTTAGTGGCTACTGTAGTGAGGGGGCTCAATCCATAATAAGAAAAACGCTCAGAGAGCATGGCAAAATTACCTTCGACTCTGACCTTCCGCACAGTCAGGATGAAATATTTCATCTGCTCTTCGTAGCACTCGATGACGTGCTTCTTTCGATTAAAGGCAAATACGTGATTCGTCAGACCATATTACATTCCGCAAGTCAGTAACTGTCTACTTTCGGTGACTTCTAGCACACTGAAGTCTGAAAGCCCACTGTTGCACCACTACTTATAGACACGTTGAACAGCCGTTATCGAAACTCTAACAAATCCACCAACTTCATTCCCCGTATGACCATGAGCATGGCCAAACACAATTGCTCATTTTTACCACTCTATGACATCCTTACACTTATTTATATTTACACGCAATTTCCGCTTCAAACAAAAAATCTTACTGATAGCTACTTACCTTTGATCACGCTGAAGCAGTGTGCACGCAGTTGAGGACATCACTTGACCACTGCGTCATCTAACGGAACTTAACGATTTGCTTAACGCTTGCGCAATAGGGCGACTAAAGTTTTTGTCCGGTGAGCTTAGTTATGAGAAATTTTTAAAAATCCACTAACCCAGCAGAAAACTAAGAAATATTTTTTGAAGCACATTATGCTCATCAATTTGTAATTTGTACATTCCATGAAATTGAGGACAGTGCTTTACTTAAAGAAAAGTATTTATTTTCATTTCACTTACGTAGGAGAGGGTTTTAATTACATGGGACAAGACCGGGTGACAGGTTTAAAACGGATACTTCAAATGTGAGGAAATTAATTCTGTTTTCTAGCGGACTCCGAAATATAAAAATTCAAACTCCGAAATATAGTTGACTCGTCAAGAAGAAGGGCCTTCCATATTGGCGTATCGTTGCTGATCAGCTCATAGTGTCTGTGAAGATAAATTTATTTTACTAAACTCTCTTCTCTTGTTTTTAAGCTATCCTTATTTATTGCTTATTATTGTCTTTTAGTCCAGCTTAATGTACATTTTCTAAAAATTTATACCCTAACAAACGATAAGGATTTAGTCCAATAGCAGCACTATTCGGTTTCGTTTCGATAGCCTTTGCTTGCGGTGTAAGATCAGGTACTTCCCGGTCACGTGTCACCCCCGATGATTTCTGTCTAGCCTTGGCCAACGAAAACTGCAGTGCAGCAGTAGAAGGAGATAGCAGTATCAAAGGCTAAACAAAGATTTTACGGTCAAGAGGACAAAATTTATTGCAGATCTCTTTCCAAAACCCAAAAACCCTTATTATCATATTTTCTAGAATTTTTTAAGATCCATTATGCAAAATTGAAGTTTTTGTATAGATATAAAGAAATTTTCTTGCCATTTTCTATTAAAAACATTATTAAACACTATATATTAGTAAGAAATTTCGGTTGAGTCCTCAGTATTTCCAGGCCCTGACACAATTGTCCTTCTTTCTTTTCTTTAGTATGGCCTTGATTACTTCAGATGAAAATCACATGCATACTTTTCTCAAAATATCATATAAAATATGTTACTTTCTCTGTTACATTTTCACTGAAATCCCACTATTTTTAAATTTTCCATAGAGTTTACATGCATGCAATACGAAAAAGAAAGATACCCGCAATAACTTTTGTTCTAATATCGGATTTTCACTCATTAAATGTCGATCATAATGGCTCCAGGGGTTGGCCTCAAATATCCAAATTATTTAGTGCTAACTATTAATTAAGTTACGAAACTAGGCGAGCGTTAGCGAGCAGGGGGCGCAGCCCACTAGTTATATTAATTTCTTCAATTTCTATTTTATAATTAAAATGCAATAACTACTTAAATGAAGATGCAAATTTTATAAAAGATGTCATATTTTCTTCAATGAAATTTTAAAATCAACGATGATTATCTAGTATGGTGTTTAGATATTGGGTATCACTACAAAAAGAAAATAGAGTTGCCGAATATGCAGCCAACATTTTCAAACGTATTATAATTTACAACACCTTATCTATAGTGTCAAGCGTCTTAATATTAGATCAAATTTTTCGATTACCTGACCGTTCGTATTTCGCAGAATTATACAACTATGTAACGACATTTATAGATTTTTCAAAATTTCATTCCTTACGTTACCATGTAAATTATTATTGTAATAATAAAATATATTTTTTAATACTGTAATTCAGGTTTTTCTTTCAATTAAACATTCGTATTTAAATTATTGTCAAGTTTTTTAACAAAAAAAAAGCTTAAAATTATAGCTGAAAATTGAATTTTGTTAAGAAATTAAAAACATTCGAAAGTTTAAAAAATACTCGATGCTAAACTGGGAACTATTTCCAAATATACTAAGTTTTCGAAAAATAAAGAAAACTTATAGTTTTATAATTGTTTCTCTTTGCAGTAATTAAAAGTGCATATCTGTGCAAATAAAAAAAATACAACTTGTTTTGTTTTTAAATGGAGAAGAATTTATTTTTATTAATATAAAAAATATTTTATACCATAATTTTATTTTGACGTTCAAACTTATTCTCTCCCACTAACTCTAAGAAAGTTGTCTTTTTAAAAATGATAATGCTGAAAAAAATTTGCTTAAAGCACTTGTTAAAATAATTTCTCATTTTTAGCACTATTGACATGATACTGTTATATCGAAAAAATGCTCAATATGCCTCATTCTGTAGACAGTAAATACTAAAAACTGAAAATTGTAAGTTCAAAAATGTGCAATTTGTTTTAATCATCATCTTTAAAAATTTGCTCTTTTCAACTGTGATTTTTTTTAATTCTATAATGAAGAGTATTAAGACATTTTTTTGTTACATATTATAGCTGTATGTTCAGAAAATAGTTTTAAGATACTTTTTCTTAAAAAAATATTATGAATAGAAATTTTTTTTATAATTCGCTGTAAGGAAACAAGAATGTTATTGTTTGATTGATGCTCAATTTAACAGTGCCAATGATTTTCCTAGATTTGAAATCTGTTGGACAAAACATTTTATTGCTTGAAACAATAAAACTTATTAAAATAACTTAAGAAAGTAAACTGATTCTTTGCTTTCTTAAGAGTGGCAAAAGAAAGACGAGGAAAATAGTCAACCCCGTTTACCATCATACTAATTATGCACTAAATCATATAACTTAAGTAATTAAGTTACATGATTATGTGATAACTTATTTATCACATAACTTATGTACTATTAACTTCAGGGTGTAAAAATATAAACTCGGTCAAAATATGAAGTATACCCTAAATTCTATCTATAATAAATTTTGAATCGTAGGCAAAAGAAATAAATTTTCAAACAATTTCGAGTAAGACGGAGACGTTAAATTTTTATTACCTTGTTGCAATATAACTTTATATCCAAGGGTCATGGCAATTTTTACTGATTCATAAATACCCCTAAAAATGTCACTTACCTGGTTTTTCCACTAAGCATTTCAAATAGCCGAACTATACCTTTCAGTTTTGTAATTGATTTCGTAGCATTGTTCAGTACTGAGTAATTGATTTCTTTAAATTCATTCTGTATGAAGAAGGGGTATTTAGCTAGTAACAATAGTAGTAATTTGATAAATAATAATAATTTGATTATGGAGGTTTGTCATTCCATTGTCTCAATCTACTTTTGATAATTCAGTTGCTGACGGAATTGTTTTATATCCTTAAAAAATGCTTTTCAGAGCATCAGTAAAAAAATAATAATAAATAAATTAATACAAAAATTGTACTGCACTGATATTTTCGAAAGTTGTGACTAATTATATATTATTTTTTCAATCGATGAACCATAACCATTATCTTAAGTAAAACTTATTTTAATAACGCGCTAAGTATTTTAATTAAATATACTATATTACTAAATGAATAATTCCAAGAAACTAAAGTGGAAAGATAAAAACTTTCAAAAACATTGAAAATTTGAAAAAAATATGAAGAAGCAAATAAAAGTTGACATGCGTAAAGCTCTAAAAAATTTCACATCACGAGTTATTCACATCTGGTAGCCTTGAGAATGGCGATATTTGAAGCAAATAATTGGAGCGCTCAGTAATAGGCTACCATTTTCAAGATTCACTAGATGTGAATAAGGAAAACAAAAGTGATTTTAAACAAAGAAAATTATTGCCAACGAAAATGGCTATATTGGCAACGTAATGGTAGTATGTCAATTTCTATGGATTCATTTGTGTTTTATCCACGTTTTTTTTCTTCATTTTACTCTATGTAGTACAAAGTATATACTTTTGGACTATAAGTTTTTATTTCATGTAAACAGTAACAAACTATTATTTATCTGAACAACAGAAAAAATAACCATACATTTATTTTCAAGGAATTTTTTTAGTGAAACAAGTTTTACAATTGTGTGAATTTTTTTTAAATTCTTCAATTAGTTTCCGAGATATGGCAAAATACATAAAAAATGACATTAACACAAGTTATGGATACAATTTTTTAAACGTTCTTAAGATCAAATTATTATGGCTAATTATTTTTCAAATTAAGACTACCTCAAACCAGACTATAACGCTATTTCATTCTAGACTAATTCAAATAAAATAAATTTAGTTAAAAAAAATGGTATAATACTTTTACACTTACCACTATCGAAACATATATCCTTACTTAAAGGATACTGCATCTTATATAAAAGTAAAACACAACCCTTAACTTCGAAACTGGCATTAGCTTGACATTCTTGGAAGCATTCCTGAAATATGTAAATAAAAATTATAGAATCACAGATATTAATACGCTTTTTTTAACCCCCGCAATTGAAGACTAATGGAATATATATATATATATATATATATATATATATATATATATATATATATATATATATATATATATATATATATATATATATATATATATATATATATATATATATATATATATATATATATATATATATATATATATATATATATGGGTGATTCTCACGAAATATGACAATTCGGACTGAAAAATTTCTTCAAATTTAAAGTCGTCAAAATAATCTAAAATTGTTTTTGAATACTTCTTTAGTTACACTCATTAATATCTTACAGACTGCAGTGTAGTTTATTGACATTTGCTCGGGGAAAAAATAAAGTAGAAATTCATCAAATCTTGCAAGCCAGGAAAATGACATATTAGCTTAGAAGTTTAAAACACAGTCCTTCTAAGTTAATGCTAAGTAACTCAATTTAAGCCTTTATGTTAGATGGACCATAAATTGCTTAAATTAATTCTTTTTATCCTCTGAATTGAAAAAAATTTTGCTGCTGATATGCACAGAATAAAATTATGTATAATAATCAATCAATAAATAAATAAATAACTTTGATTACATCCAAGCATATTACAATCATACATAATCTTGGTATTAGGTTAATATTTGCTTTCCCTCCGTACAGTATTAGCAGTTAAAAAGAAATTTGGTAACACTTCAATGTCCTGGCATTCATAAGCCAGGAAAATGACAGCCAGGATAATGACAAATTCGCCATTTTATAGCATATAACTTTACTTTAAATAAATATTTCGGCCTAAGACGTTTATATTCTGTAGAAAACAACAGGATTTCTTAAAATAACTCTGATAAATCTATGTAGTTTATGTTATTAATGATTTCAAGAAGCCAAGAAAATGACAACACAAAAACCTACTCACCTTGAAAAAAGTTTTGAAATAGATTTTGAACCAGAAAATTGGTTCTTTATTCATGCAACATGACATGTTCATATAGGAGGGTATCTAATCAATCTATTAACATAAGATATTAATTGCTGCTTCTATCTATTTTGGTTACAAACCACTAAATAAAAGTAGCCAGGAAAATGATGGATTTTCTTGGGACAAAAAAATTATTGACAGAAAAAATTAATTTAAACGAAGTTTTTGTAAATAATACCCTCTGCGTATATTCTAGAAATGCGTATATTCTAGAACGGTTGGGATAAAAAAATTAGACATTGAAAAATTTGTAGGAAGTTTTGAAGCTAGTTATTATTGGAAACATTGTTTGGGACACGCCAGAAAAATGACATTTTGAAGTTCAATTAAATTTTTTAACTATACAAAACAGTCAATGCTAGTGCAAAGTCATTTTAAAATGTTAACAGCTATGCTATTTATTAATTTTTTTTAAAAAAAAAGTTCTTTTAGTATTATAGTATTAGACCTTGGAGCAAGGGACAGTGAATTGTCATATTTCGTGAGAATCACCCATATATATATATATATATATATATATATATATATATATATATATATATTCATACACACAAGTGATCATATGCAAAAAAATACAAACAAAACAATTCTTAGAGACGTTAAACAAATATAAACGTTAAGTATTTTAATTAATTAAATATATTTTGCAGTACAAACTTTCAACGAGAAATTCCAGTCAGTTAGTTATTACTAACTTCAATTACATAAAATCAGAGAGTTGCTTTTAATGTCAGAAATATTGTCATGAATGTTGGTTGGATCATTCGCGAAATACTTCTGGCAAAAATATTGGAGCTACGAAAGTAGAGCGAAAAATGCTTCAAAACATGAATATATATTTCGCAGAAATATAGGCAACTTACGCCATCTGTTAACTGAGATCTAAATAAATGATTGAAAAGCATAGAAAAGCTGAAATGAAACAATGAACGTAAAAATAATGGGTTGCGCAAATTTTGCTACTTCTGCATTGTCCGTGGAAATCGTGGTATACACAGTGTGTGGGTAAAGTTTCAATTATTAGAAACACATCCATGTTTCTATATCTCCAGGCAGCAAAAAGATATTATCTAACATTAGAAAGATGCACGATAATACTACCGTGCTGAAAACGCTAGACTCTTGAATCCTATCTTCTAATATTAGAACTGATGTTATATAAGATTAAATCGTATTCGATCTAACATCCAAACTTTCAAAATTATCATCTATTTCATTACTTTTGGTCGAAAGCCACATTTTTGCGAAAGGTTAATAATAATATGGGATATATTATTAATAAAAAAACATTTATTTGCGAACGAAAACGATAAATTAAATATTACTTAAAATATCATTTTTAGCCAATGCAATCGTATGCCAGAAAACACTAGATAGTAGAAGTAAAATATTAGCAGAACTAAACTGAGTTCGCGAGCTCAATTGTTGAGTTATAGCTTCTTCACGATTGTTTACATCGCCATTGTTCCGTCGCTGCCATTGTTTGGGGTAATCAGCTAGAATGAAATTTTAAACTTCAAAGGTATTTAAAATTTACTAATTTTTTAGTAAACTTTATAAATTTCAATACATGAAACCTAAAAGTAATATCGTAGGTACTGTTTTTCCTGTAGAAGCATTAGTGTACGTAATACTCTTGACCGCTTCTTAATCAAAACACTCAAGAATTGAGGTAATACATTTATCAGTAAATATTATGATTGTGCTCATTTTTGACAATGTTTGCAAGTAATAGTTGACTACTCTGCTTAAAACGTATTGTCTGATTATAAATAATAATAATAAGTAATGTAGTTAGTTTAGAATAGGCTCTTAAACATTATGTTTACTTGGTAATTCGCATCAGACAGAATTTCACTGCAACATTGATAAAGATAAAAATAAATTTTTAGTAAGCAAGTTTGTAATGTTAAAATAATGATTAATTAATCTGCTACTTTTTAGTTAAAACCATTACATTTGAAATTTTATTCATTAGACGAATACTATTGTTACATTATTTAAATTTTCTGTTTAAAATATTGTAAAATAATGAGTTAAACATCTTTATTTTCATTTCTTATATATAGACAGGTTTGCTTGTTTTTGTTACATTATTAATTATATTAATTTGCAATTGTTAAAAAGTGGTTAAAAATAAGCAACAATACAGTCTATTCCAAGTGTACTTACGTTAAATGAAGAGCAGTTCTAAAAAAGTTAAAGCAGTTCTAAAACGACTTTTATTCAGAAAGTTTCTTAAAACAAATTTGAACATTTCCTATTGACTCTAGGAGCTTATGCAATGTACAAGAATATTTTGATAGTTAAGTGTTATTGCACTCTATCTTTAAAAAAAAAAGTTTTGAATATGATATATTTTTGTATCTGTATATATACTTGCATATTCACTTCCAATAAAAAAGGCTTAAGGGTTTTATACTATAATTTCTTCTTTAAAAAAAAAAAGAATAAAATTATTATTTGAGAGTGGTTATAAATGAAATATTTTTGAATTCTTGCTCGGTGATAATGAGATTTTTTGGTGCAGGTATTGTTATGGAAATCTACCCATTAAATTTTAGACATTTTCAAATTAAATGATTTAAGTTTTAAAGAAATATTCAATGCTTAATAGTTTTAAATTTAGTGTTTTCAATGAAAAGTTTAACTTTTTTCTCTTATAATTTTAGCTTCGTCTGCTGGATTCAGAAGCTTATCTACCAGGAAGGATTGGAAGGAATTTTGAGATAGGCTTCTGGTCTCTGCAATAATTCACTTTGGCAGAAAGTTGAGGGCATTAAGTTCGATCCGTACAGAAAACAGAACAACTGGTGTGTATATGCTACGGGTGCACTTAAAATTTGTCGGAGCTGAAGATTCTCTTATTGGTTGTTGTGTAGAAGTTTGAAGAAAGGCGCATTCCTGTGTGATTCATCCCTACTGTGTGTTTACATTATTAACTGTGGCTGATCATTTTATAAAAATCTTTCAAAAAAGAGTTGAAAGATTTCCAGGTTTATGGTTTGCTCTGAAATATAGATGCTCACAAACAAAAAGTTGCAACTGAAAGGGGAAAAAAAACTTTAAAGTGCATGAAATGACCTTAAAGTTTTGGAATTTTTTTTAATTTAAAAATAATAATTAAAATGATAATCAACTGCTGCTTTTTGGAATAAAAATTATTTTATTTAATGACAAATTTGTGTTTTTAACTTGTAATTTACCAAAGGATGTTCGATATGTTTAAATAAAACAATGGCGGTAAGAATATATTGCTTTTATAGTTGAGTGAAGTTTATATTGTGTTTTGTTTTAAAATAAAATAATTAAGTTGTGAAATAATATTTGTCATGATTTTATTTTATTAATTTTTTTATTCTTAACTACGGCATTGTGTAATTTATTCTGCAAATTTGTAATAAATCTTCGGAATTTTATAAAATGTGATTGGCAGATATATGTTCATTAATGATATTTAATAGGATATAATGTTAGAAATTTTTTTATAGTCATTATAGTAATGTTTAAGTATTATGAAAACAGATGTAGTTAAAATTCGTTTTCTTTTAAATTTTCAAGATATCGGAAGTAATTTTATTTTAACATTGTTAAACATTAACTATAGCTTATGAACATTTATACTACTAGCATTGTATTTATTACTCTAATTTTGAATTATTCGGTTCAAATTTGAGATAAGAAGTGTATATATGTATTTTTATGATGTTTAAAATAATTATAGTAAAAATTTCTTTGGCTTAATATTTAAAATTTAGCTGAACATTTATTTACACTACTGTAAAAGCAAAAGTTTTAACCAACGTAGAGAAGACTCTTGTTTAAATTTTCATCTGTAAAGTTCTTTGCGAAAGCAAGTTTCTTAAATGCATAACATAATTCTTTTTATGGCTAATTCATCGATACCAGAAACTTGACTCCAGCGTCTGCTTCATTTTTTCAATTTTATTTTCTGAAAAGCTCTGTTTAAAATGTTTACGTATGATACCAGCTTTTTTCTAAACCTATTTATGTCGTAACACATAATCTAAGCAATGGAATTGTTTCAAACAAAAGTCTATTTTGTTATACCAACGCTCTCAAAAGAGTAATGGATTGTAGTCAAATTTTGATCATTCATACTAAAGGCAACTTTTTAAAACTAATGTAAAAAAAATGTTATTATCTTTTCGTCTTATTCTGGAATGCATTTATATATTTGTGCTAATTTAATTTAGATAAAACATAATATTTACTGGCAGTTTTGAAAGTAAAATGTTATGTAAATTGTTTGCAAAGATTGTTGGTTTAGTACATAACACCTTTAAATAATTATCGAATTGATGAAAATTTATGATGTGTTCATGAAAGCTATTTTTACATTATAAAAAAATATTAACAATTTTCATAATATTAGTTGCCTTCCTATTTTCATTTCCTTTGAAAATTTCTACGTTGCGCTTGGGTTTTGTTTCAGGTGCATTGTTAAATAAAATTTCAGATACTAAAAGAATAAAGTTCTCCATTTAAGTTCAGTGAAAAAAGAATTGGAGGAAAATATGTGTAAGTTTGTTGAAGTAAGCAATTTGAATATTTTTAAATTATGTTCTTTATTTAGTCAATTATTACAGGAAATCACAACTTAAAAGTTAAACAGTTTTATTTCATGATTATACGGGGAAAAATTTTAAGTTAAGTTTCCGCTGAGTTTAATTGTAAATATATAACTTTAAGATTATATAGTGAGATTTTTATTACATAATTTCAGAATATAAATAATGAATCAAAATTGTGAAATTACAAATGACTTAAGTTACGACTTTGATAAATCATGTTTTACAAACTAACAAATTCAACTAAAATTTTGATAAAAAAAGGCTCATTTCTAAAAAAAATAAAGAATACATTTTAAAATTATTAATGATATAAAATTCATCAGAAAACCCATTGCAAAGAAAAAAATATCAATTAAAGTTGCGATATAGTATTATTTATTAATTAAATTTAAAATATTCAAAAAAATCACCAGAACGTAAGATATACTATGAAGTGAGAAGGAGGAAAATGGATAATTAGCAGAAATCGCTAATATAATTTTATTTAGTATTTCTGTGTTGCTAAGTAAATAATGCATGGAATGACATTATAAAACTAGTGTTCTACGCCTTACTGCTTCAAAGCAATACAGAAAATTAAGTAAAATTATATCGCCGAATTATTCCACTACCATCCATATCTTCCTTTTGCTTACTCCAAAAACTAAAAAGCAAACGCAGGATAATATCAGAAAATATAAAATCTAACATTATATTGCATCAAAACTAATGAAAGACAATATTATGGCGAACGCTAGATAATATTAGTTTGTATAGAATCAAATATTATATCATGCAGAGCAAACAGAGACCTCTTGTATGTTTCTAATGTAGAAGTTGTGCAATATAACGTTAGATTTTACCGATTTTCTGATGATATCTAATATTAGGCGTTACTTGGGTCAGGCAATCAAAGATGTTAGAATGTTTCTCATTTCTCGTTCTCAATAGTGATCCCGCAGATTGCGAAAAATTATTTTTGTTTTATCCCAGTTTAATTATCTATTTATGACTGCTAATGTTTACTTTCTACTGACATCGTTTTTGTCAAAGATTCGTAAGCTATTACTGAGTTGAACATCCCCTCTCAGTGATTATAGCAAATAGTATACATCATTCAGATTGTGGGAAAATTTCTTCATGGAGACGAAACCCGTGTTAAAAAAAGACTAAGAAAACAGTGCGTTAATATTATTTGCAATATGTTTTATACGTCTACTTGCAGTACAATATTGCTTTGCATTTTTTTTTTCTATTGGGTTGCGCTTATCAATATTCCAACTGACTTATTCAATATAATTTAAGCATTAAACAGTAAAATATACATACGTTTTCATTTGTTGGACCATAACCTCCTCTTTCGTTCCATTTTGATAAGTAATCCACACAGTTTGTGTTATAGGGATGTGGAACACGCTTTTTCAATACCTGTAACAAATAATTAAACTTTATTAAAAAATATTTAAACTTCTCAAAAACTCTTAAAGTTTAGAAAATGAAACTACAGGTATGAACTTGGGTGATGAAAGTCACAACACTTCTAATTAATTTAAAAATTTTGAAATATTAAAATATGTAAAAATTTTAAAATTGTAATTTACTCGAAAAATGAATCAAAATGAAATGTTTAGAGTTAAACAACAGGTTTAAAATACTACCTCTCCTATATTAGATGATGATCTTCTGAATAACTAAATGTATATGTTTATATATTGAATAACTAAATGTATTTGTATATGTTCTTCAAATTAAAGATGTTGAGTGCGTTTATCGACAAGGTTTTTTCTTCAATATGTGGTGATTTGGTTAGGAATTATGAATGAATATTCTTGCTTCTAGAGGCTTACAATCATACTTTTTAATGATTAAATTTTATTTAATAATTCAAACAACATGTCTTTTAAGTTTACATTACTAAATCTTCATTAATGTATCGCTCTTGTTAACGCTTTAATACTTTAAATTGCGTATATCTTCCTCAAATTAAAGATGTAAGTATTTATTGGTAAAATGAAACCTTCAACTTGCGAATCGAAGTCTTATGTTAGGGTTATGTATGGATAGTCTTGCTTCTAGAGGGATAGATGGTCAGAGAGATAGTCATTTAAACAACATTAAAAGATTTCAAAAACCCGTGTTTCAAGTTTAAATTACTACATCTTCATTGTTGTATAATGCTCTTGTTAACGATAAAATTCTTTAAAATTCACATACCTTCTTCAAATTAAAGACGTTGTGTGTATTTATTGGTAAAGTGAAACCGTCAAGATGCGGGTTGATGATTTGGTTAGGATTATGGATAGATATTTTTGCTTCCGGAGGATGGTACAAGACTGGATATTCGCTTTCATCAATTGTTAAACTCAAAACCAATCCTGGAATTAGAGAAAAAAATGATGATTCTTTGATGAATAATGAGTATTAAAAAAAAATAGATTGATTTTTTTCAAACATTCTAAAGCAATTTACTAAGGATGGACATTGCTGAACACCCTGCATTGTCTTAATTTTCAGTTGTTTTATATCAATATTGCTTACATTTTTTTTTTGTCTAGATAGTTGTAGTCTAACCCACAGAACTCACGTGGCTCATCGATTCATTTTAATTGGCCTTTGCCTAGAGCTTTAGATTAGAGGTCACCAGTCACCAACGGACGATCATTACATAAGAAATGGCAATCAAAATCTCAAATCTTAGTCTCCAAAATTGACAACGTAAATAATAAAAGAATAAAATATACGCGATTTATGACGATTCAATCGTTGACAAATTCAAACATTTTTCGATTTGTCTGTCAAACTTCCTATTTGTTGGCAAAATTTGTAATTGGAAGCAAAAAGTAATATAACATGAAGTTCAATAAAAAAATTCATTTGTGCTCTGCTGACATAACCTTGAAATTATTTAATTTATAATGGGATACCTGCAAGTGGTGTAGTGTCGGTATCTCGATCCTGATTGGTTGTTGAAGCGTGGCATTTGTTTACGTTAACAACTGTTGTTTCCACTCTATTTCGAGTAAGCCAAGCCCGTCAAACATCAATTCTTTTAAATACATTCTATATTCTTACATTATATATTTCTTACTTAACACAAGAACAGACATGAAGGCATGTGGAACATGAACAAATTAACTATGCATCGAAGTTGACAAGTACACAAAATAAAACTATATCATATTTACAATAAATATTAAAAAAAATAATAAATCAAATTTAAATAAAAGACGTAGACGAGAAAGAATTATATTTCAACAAATTCAATGTGCTATATTTAATCAACTTCATATTAATTAATATTCTGACTTATGAGGAGAAACACAGCTTTAACAAGCCATTTGGCTTATAAACGATCAGATGTGTGGGTATTGTGATCTTCGTGAAGTGCAAAGAGGGGAGAGTGGAGTCAATTGCAACAGGGTACGATTGTAGCAGAGCAAAAATTTCGAGTGTCGGGTTCTAGATTTGACTCCTAGGTGGCGCACAAGGTGTATTTAATAAATCTACATGTACACCCCAGCTGGCAACCATTTTTATGTACTTTTGAAAGAGTTACATTACAAAAGATATTTTCACGCTACGTAAGTACTTTTTTTGGTATTAGAATATTATATTGTAACAAAGTAATTTTGTTTAAACAAATAAAAATTATTAACCGAATATGTAAGTGGACACCTTAATGAACATTTCAATAAAAAAAATTAGTTTTATTAATTAACTATTATTGTTTTTAACAAATGAAGCTGAAATGGCGTCTTGGGGACGATTGTAACAATAAGTAAAGGGACGATTGTAACAGCTGAAATTAAATAATCTTATGTTTACAAACCATTACTTAACTCTTTAAGAACCACCAATAGTTTCCTATATCATTTATATTAATGTTGCATGTGCATTATTTTATTTGTCACCTTTCACAGCATAAATAAAAAATTTTAACCCCTTGAAGTTAAATGTTTAACCCTTTAGGTCTCTGCTCATTATTATTTTTACTCCTTAAATATCGCTACTATTTTGATCAATAAAAAAATATATCACAACTATGATATTATGTATAATTAACTATGTTTTAGTTGAATTTATGAACTGTTACAATTGGGGGACAATTGTAACAAGTGCACGACTGTCAAAAATTGTTAATAACTAATATAATAACATTTAAAATAAGGTATTTGTTTTTTTTTCTAGTAGAGGATTGTATAATTTACTCGTCTGTCAATTAATACTAATAATATATTGGATTTTTTGTTTGTTAAAAATAGTTAAGCAAAAAATGTTACAATTGACCCCACTTTCCCCTACCCAATTATATCCTATTTTGCATTATTTATTCTTTATTTATTGTTTCATAAAGTGACCTAGATAAGGGTGTTTGTCAACAGTATAAAACTAATTTATGTCCTACTGTACTATGTGTAAGAGTTTTTATTGATTTATTTAATTCTAGAAGGAAATATGGAAATTAAAAGTTTCTTCTAAATGCTAGAACTGTTAAAAAGTGACGAAATAAGTGAATTAAGGAATGCAAGTATTTTTAAATGTATTTATGAATGCATGCATTTCAAATAAAAAGTTCATAATTTTATGGGGAGTGTAAATAAATTACAAAATATTTCTTGAGAACGGTGATGCTTATTATCTATGTTAACTGTATTATTTATTATTATATAATGCGATCTAGATTTGTGTGGTAGTCACCAGTATAAAATGAATATATGTTTTACTGTACTACGCGTATAAATTTAATGGACTTATACCATAAGGAAATATGGAAATTAAAAGTTTCCTCTCTAATGTTAGAACATGTAAAAAAGTGACGAAATGAGAAAATTAAGGAATGCAAGTATTTTTAAATGTATTTAAGAATGCATGCATTTCAAATAAAAAGTTCATAATTTTATGGGGAGTGTAAATAAATTACAAAATATTTCTTGAGAACGGTGATGCTTATTATCTATGTTAACTGTATTATTTATTATTATATAAAGCGATCTAGATTTGTGTGGTAGTCACCAGTATAAAATGAATATATGTTTTACTGTACTACGCGTATAAATTTAATGGACTTATACCATAAGGAAATATGGAAATTAAAAGTTTCCTCTCTAATGTTAGAACATGTAAAAAAGTGACAAAATGAGAAAATTAAGGAATGGAAGTATTACTTTCTTCAAATAAAAAGTTAATAATTTAATGGGGTAAATAAATGGTAAATAAACTACCAAATTTTTCTTGACCACAGTGATGCTTATTAACTGTGCTAATAGGAACCACTAGTATTTTGTAAAAGATAATTGGTAATGTAGCAATCGAAATCGGTACTGTAATAATACGTAATTAATCTAGTTAATCTCGCTTTTATGGCTTTCCAAAACTTAAAAAAGTATTGTATTAATGATATTTAAAAAATTTTAGAAACATAAACTGAAATCATTGTTGATGTATTTCCCAGCTAACTTACTTCCTTTCGAAGACACAATATTCTTCATATTTGATTTTCCAATAAATGTATTCAAACTCCAACAAGAGCTAATTGAAGTCATGGATATGGTACTGATGATATGGAAACGTTTCATCAGAGAAAAACTGAAAAATTGTGCAAAAATGTGTTTTAAAAATGCATTTTGATTGAGAATTAAATTTAAATGTTACTCTTAAATAATGTAATTCGTCATTTCATAACAAAGCAAGCAGAGTTAAGATAGTAATCGATTACGACTCTAATTGATTACAGATAAAAATTTCCATGTATTTAATTGCTATGAATTAAATCGTTAGTAATCAAGCTTACAAGTGATAAAAATAATTAATCTATTCATAATAATAAACGCGGTTGTGTGTGTTTCTGTAATCACAATATATCGCCCCAGAAGCCTCTCCCAGGCACGAAACTCGGCACATAATTGTGTTTTGACATAATGAAGAAGCATTTTTTTTTTTTTCTTTTTCAAAAATTTGGATTATGTTTTTAGTTATCAGTCATTTTAAAAGAAAATCTATGCTTTTTCGTCTTCAAAGAGCCTTATTCAAAAAACTATTAAAAAATGCATATACTTTTCTCCACTCTTATAAATGTATGCTAATGCGAGCCTTACAATTGAAATATTAATTTTCGACAACTTAAACCAATAATATACGATGGAATTAATAATTTAATTGTAAGGTTCGCATTAGTTTACATTTATCAAAGTGGAGAAAAGTTTAACTTTTGTATTAAAAATGTGGCAACATATTCGACACGTAAATAAGACGCTTCGCTTTGATATATTTGTCGCTGTTCATAATTGTTATAATAAGTTTTTCTTCTTTCCACGCTCTATTTTTTTTTCTTAAGCGAAGACGATAATTTTTGTAGCGATATAGAAATAGAAATTGATCCCATAAAAAATTAATTCGTTTTCGTGTTATTTTCATGTATTTAGCATTTCAGTTTTTTTTTTCTTAAGTGTTGTAGCTATATAATATATAAAATAGGAATTTAATTGTTTTTGAAAGAACGATCACACTTACCTTGGATCTCTTTGGTTTTTCTATTCTTTATTTTAACAGTTTTTATTAAATGTAATTAGTTATTTTCAGAAAGTTTCAGTTTGCAGGTAAGCTTTTAGATTTTAATATTGAAGTTTCATGATTTGCCTTCATAGTAATTGTTGTTCTAAAGTATTCGTTGACTTCTTAAAAACCCGATAACTGACATGGCAGAACCACCTTCAAAAAAACTCTGTGTTTTGTCAAAGAAAAAGATATTAAGAGATTCTCAAAGAAGAAGAAGGGCCCAAGAAACGTCTGTGGAACGTCAAAGAAAGATGGAACATGACCGAATTTCGACAAGCAATTCTAGAGCCTAAGAAGTATCAGAAAAACGTCAAAGAAGATTAGAAGAGGATCGTGTCTCAACTAGCGGTGCTAGGTCCCGAGAAACACCTGAGGAACGTCAAAGAATCTTGAAAGAGGATCGTGTTTAATTTTCAGCTATTGGCCAATGATGATTTCGAAAGCAACTTTTGTATACTTTTACAATTTCTGAGGTCTTTTTGAAAAAAAAGAAAAAAAACAAGTCTCCACCTTATAGTTACATTATAAGTTAGGTTGCCACAGGCATTAGGTTACCATAGCAAAGTAACATCTTCAAACATCCTCAAGAGCTATAACACATCTGCACCAGAACTGGATATGAAAACAAAATTGCAGGACAGGAACACTTTAATTGTCCACTAATCTTCATATTTCCTGCTATGTTTTAAAAAACTTTATTTGTGCAAACCTTTAGCGTGGCGGACAGCTGGCCGCCTTAGGCGGCTACTCATAAATAAAAATATTGCTTAAGTTATACTGATTAAAATAATCAAAATATACTAATACAAGTGATTACGATTGGTGGTCAAGGAAAGTTTCAGTTATCGGAAGTTCAAATTATTTTTTTTAACTTTGTAATTGGAAAATTCTTCAAATGGATTACTTCTCATCATGTTGTCTTAATTGTATATATAACATACATACATGTCTACTTAACATTTATGTATGTACATATCTACAATGAATGTTCATGCGCATAATCAGTGCTAAAAAAACAGAATACCATGCTTACCTTTTGATCTTATGATCAAATTTTTACGTACCAGAACTTAATTGTAATGATTCAAAGGGCTCAAATATGCTAGTTAATTAATTAATTTTTTGTGCTAGTTAAAAATACAAGACGTACTTTATCTAAATAAACGTGCATTTGTCTGTTTAATGCTAAAAGACATCTGAAGGTTGTGGCAGCAGTCTAGAAATATGGTCTCAATAGTTAAGGCAAGGGAAAAGTCGATAGTTAATTTTAAATTTTCCGAAACTTTTGAATATAATCAAGAAATTTTTACATAATTGTTTATAACATTTTTATGATGATTTCATGCAAAAATTAATTTGTTATAGTGTTAGTTTGGGCAAGTCGTGGATCCTTTTATTGAAACAGTTCGTTTTTGAAACCCTAAAGAAAAATTTTGAAACAAAAAGTATGATATTAATTGACTTATTTTTATCTCAGAATTTATTAATAAACAAAAATTTATCAGTATTTCATAAAATAATACCTCAAATATTTTTCATATTTATCATCTTAAACATATTGAGATTTATATATAGAGAGATGGATACGTTATGTTTCCCATAAGATGGGTTTAGAGGGCCACCCACTCTTAATTAAGTTTACAGAACGCACATCAAAAGAGAGGAATCACTTGATAAAGTATCTAAATTTTAGTATGAAATATTTTTTGTTAGTGCATTCAATTAAATGAGATATCTGCTGAAATTATAATTTATAGAACAGAGAAAATATCTTGAAGATTTATTAAAAACATATAAGCAAGCCTTTTTGCCCCTTTTACCTTACCCCACTAAATAGATTGATTTATTCTCTGTCACACATGATTAAGAAGAGCATTGAACATCCGACTAATTCCTTTTTTTTTCTTAATGTAATTTTACATTAAATGATTATAGAATATTTACCGTTTATGTTTGATGTTACAGAGGAAAGGATAAGTGCCTAAGATGTTGGGTGTTGGCTATTAGAGAGTGAAGCTTTCCTCAGGAAATGGATAAAAATCCATTGCTTTGAAACCCAGACTAAGGCTCAGCAATTCCCAGAGGTTGCGGAACATAGCGAGCAGGGACCTTTTAGTATTTGTATTTTTTTTACTTACTCGCATTCTTTTGCTTTATCATATTCATCATAAAATGAGCAAGTGAGGTTCACGTCATCTGAGTTGGAAAGAAACATTTCATACTCTTCCAATTTTCGCCCATACAAGTCATAGTAAAAGGATTCAGGAGGCACCTTGGGTGAAATTTAAAGATCAGATTAGATTTTTTTCTATTATTCATTACAGTGTCATTATTTAATATTTAAGTCAAGTAAATATTTGACAACTTTGTACTATTCACTCTTCCTTAATAATTATTTTTTGTGTTTTTATAGAATTTATTGTTTTTAATAACAAATAATTTAATATAAATAACGCATAAACGATGGATGGGAAGAGAAATATTTAATGAATTTTTTGCTGTTTCTGAAAATAGATTTCTTTATTACTCTGTGATATTTATTTCTATTTTAATTTCTAATCGTTATTGAACAGTTTTGGTAATCGTAAACTGAGAATTAAGTTTTGAATTTACGACTATCTATGTTCAACTCCGTAGCCTTTAATTATGAACCCAGGTCATGGTTGATCAAGCATATTTTACTTCCGCTCTGTGATCGGTGAAAGCTGGGTATGGAATTCGTATCGACCAGCCATCTCTGGGATTCGAACCCGGGTAACCTCACTGGGAGACGAGCGCTGTAATCCTTGAATCTCTGAAACTGAATTATCTCATATTCACTAAAGTTTACTTCACTGTATTAATCAATAACTTTTTTTTATCAAACACTTTAATTAAAATCACCGATAGTAATTATTTTGCTTAATTTCCAAATAACGTTCAGTTGATACAGATATATTGCATAATATTTAAACTATTACTGATCTCCATTAGCAACAACAATATGGAAATAACAGTTGTGTTAGGCTTTCAGTTGAATACGACCGTGCAATTGAAAAAGCAAGGTAATTGCTTCACGACTAATTCCGATAAAAATGGCTAGACAACTATTTTCCTTTTATTGCTAATAGTATGGATGCTAAAATTGAATTCCAAAAAAACTGATAAAACAAAACTCATTTTTGAAAATTGTTTTTTGCAATATGTAAGTTAACATACAAAAGATGCCAAATATATTAAAATCTCAATTTTTTTTGTCTCTTACGTTGAGTTTTCAATTGCGTGGCAGAATACAGAATAGAGATATTCAAGTTGGAGATTGAATTGCATCCTTAATCAATCAATCAAGGAAAAAATCAATCAATCGTCGTAATTTTCTAGTTGTGAATGGCTACTAGTAGTTGGCACTAGCTATTTCTTTTGGAAGATATGTTTTCCTATAGAAACGCATTACTTTAGTTGTTTTCTAACTGATTGATTATTGATGGATTGCCAGTGGACAGGTAAGTGAAGTGACGTCGTATCAGACATTTCTACATGTAAAATGATATAGGTCTCTCATTACACGTTCGCCAAATGAGAAACAAACAGCACCAGTAAAGTTTATTCCTGCAATTTAGGTGTAAAAGGCACACACAAAATTAAAAAATCGAAACGAATAAGCAGTAAAGAATCGGATAATCGTCAATGGAAGTGAAATGTCTATAAGGAGGAAGAGTGGAGGAAAACTTGTCCCCTTGTTCTCATTTAAAATACCCGGAAAGTGAAAGGATTGATTCATTACGATGAAGGGTCGACAGGCTTTAGAACGTCCCATGTTCATATCCGAGGTTTTTCTTTGGCAAATTTTCGCTATTTTACGTTCTCGAAATAGTAAGGCTGCGAGTATGTTTCATTAACTAAGCATCTATTATTAAATTGGAGGATTTTTCCGTTTCTTCGTTTTCGTCTGATTTGTTGTCTGTTGACTGACACTGTTGTCGTATGAGATGTTGGGTAAAAGAGAAAATGTACTGCTTAAATTAAATTTAATTTTAGCCATGTGATCGTATCTAAATACAATTGGTTGAGCCATCATAAAACAAGCATAAAGGGTCATGAAAAATCTAAAAAAAAAAGAAGAATTAAATACATAGTACCTTTTCCATTAAGTGGTAGAGAAAAGAGCAAATAGATCAGTCCAGTCACTTGTTATTGAAGGATCAAAACAAACTTTTATTTCTGCACATTTATTGAAATCAGTAGTACACAATCAATATGATAAGAAGTTGATGATATGGTGTGGGAGACGAGGCCACACTCAGGTAGATAGGAGAGGAAACTGAATCCATACTATCACGCTCGCACAGCTCGGGCTCCTCATATTCGGATTGTCTACATCTATCGGCAGCAAAACGGGATACGGGATCTCTAGCATCAGATCATCAAGGGACTATACTTTAATTAACCCGTCTCGTCAGCAGTTGAGGCCTGTCCGTCAATACCATCCGATCGTCGATGGACACCCGTATTCACCACGCCGAGTTAAATTCAAGAGTAACTCGGGGATCGGAATATCCACGGTTCAGAGTTACTCTCGGATTAACCCTCGCTTTTTATTCTCCAACCGTTTTCAACAGAGGATTTCACATCTCGAGTTTAACTCTTGGAGGAAATATAACGAGGCCTTTGATTGGGCAAGGTAAAACCATGTGACTTTGTATATAATATAAACAAGTGCTGTTATATAATAAAAACATGTTATTTGCTGGTTTCCAAATGCATAAAATCTTACAGCAGTTAAAACTTTTTCCGTTGGAGTTAAGGCATTGTTCCGATCTGTATCAGATTCCAACTTACTGCCAATTTTGGAGATCAGTTCTTCAATCGTCGGTTTTAAGAAACGATATCTTTCAAAAAAGTCTATTTCATCTAACTCTTCTAGGTCATTATTTCTGATAGTTGGGACATATCTTTCCCTTCTTTCAACAGTTTCAAGAAATTCAAGATCTTCAAGCTCAAACGCAGCGATAGAATCCTCCATCTTTTTTGTTTACAAGCTCCTCGTGAATAGGTTACCCTCCGATCACTCGGCAAAAACGGAGGGTTACCCGGAGAGTCAGAACTGTCGATGAAATCTGCGAGTTTGGCGAAATTTCGGCTGGAGAATAACGTTTCGCACTAAACTCGTGATTTTACTCTTACCCATAGATTACCCGGAGGTAATCCGTGTTGGTGAATACGGGCGGAAGTGTTCTTTAATTAATACATCATGAGAAAATATGCCATATTTTTCTAGGCCAAAATTATTGTTGAAAAAGAAGCAGCACTACAGATGAACTGATGAAAAAGTTCAATGGCGCTAATGATGCCACCCTAACCTCCTAACGAGGAGAGAGAAAATAAACACGCTCCGTTTGACGGAGACGTGATGAGGAAAGAAGATACAGAAATCGAACACCAATGTGAAAACAATGGAGAACTATTTATAGAAACAGTTAAAGGCAAGTTACAGTGACATAAATTTAAAACGTTACGGTTGAGAGAGCGGTCAAAATGTAATGGAAAAAGTTAAAGTGTTTAAAAAATTAAGGGTAGTTACGGTTAGGAAAAGGTGGAAATAGAGAAATCACATGGAACACCAAAGGCGCCGATGCAGCTGCACTTCTTGGTGAAAAAAGGGGAACTAAATTCCAAGCACTTTCGAGGAGACGGGTAACGGACAAGCCGACATACCAAAAAGTTGAAGTGTATAAATTACGAAAGTAAATGCAGGGAAGATATAATAAAGCAATCAACAATTTCGCTCGTGACACTATGTCACAACTGTTACGAGTAAAAAAATTCCAGCTTAATACTCTATGATTGATGCAATGTTGCAACTCTTTGAAATTTAAAGAGGTGTGAATTTTTTTTCTTCTTATGGTCCCTGCAATAAGATTGGAAAAAATCCCAGTTATATAACAATATGCCAATTCATCAAGAATATTTTTTAATTGATAGTTAATTTTCTGTAATAAGTTGAACTTCTAAAAGTGTATTTGTCTTAAATGTAAGAAATGATGATTTAATTTTTTTTATTCGGATCGTAGCTCTTTGCACCACTGCGCGATATAAATCAATACCGATCCATCCATTATTTTGTATTTTAACTCTGAACGAAGTACAGACAATCAGTTAATAAATAAATAATATGAAGTAAAAAGATTAATAACATATTACTTACCATTATGTTGCGCGCTGTTCCGTTTTCACAATAGCGGTCAGGTAAACATTCGCAAGCGTTTCCCCCTTCCATGTCTATTTCTCCTACTGGTAAGCACTGTGTTTCTTCGTATTTACAAACCTTACTACGAAGAACGCTAAGATAAAACATTGTCATTAATTTACTTATTTTTATATTAAACACTTCAAGTTTGAATAAACTACAGAAATCAAGGCAATATCCGAATCCACCTCTGTAATTGATACACTGCTAGAAATTTCTCTTAAAAATGGTTAAATAACAATCTATTCTATTATCAATTTAACATATTAAAAAAAAAACAGTCAAATAACCATAAATAAGATGGTATTCAAACTGTTAACTGTAGAAAAAAACCCGTTTATTAACTGCTTTCACCTAATACGGTGAAACAAACAGAATTTTATCGCACCGACTAAGCAGGCCTAATGAAGCTACTTAGTTCCTTGTAATTGAGAGTATATTTGTTAACTGGGGTCTGCTGGGTATCAAAAACTAAAGAAGGTTAATTAATTAAAGCAATTTACACTAAAAAAGAAGAAGGCACATGATATCTTGTAGTGGAAGTACATCTTGGAGAGGCGCCGCAATATCCCATCAAAAAGAAAGAACATAAAAAAAAATCATACCTTCATATCAATCCATTGGAGAAAAGGAGACATCTAAAAAGTAACGGCTCAGCTGCAACAGTTTAAAAGACACAAGGAAAAGTCCAGAGTTCAGATTTTTGTAGTTTATTAATGTGGATCACTTCTTTTTAAGAAATCGTTGGGGCAGCAGAATTACAAGCATGTCCAGTTAGGGGTCACAAGGTACAATTTTTAACAATGGCAGATAAGATTCATGGGGATCATCCTTTTTTTTATCTCTTAGTAGTAGCGTCAGTGGCGGCTGGCTGTGGTGGCAGTCGAGAAAAAAATATGCCGCTTACTGGAAAGGCGATCCAAAAAAATTTAAGATGGTAACCCATTTGCGTTCTTGTCGAAAAACAGCCCGCAAAAGGCATCCACGGGTGGGTGGAAGAAATGACCTCCATGCAATTTTACAAAAAACTCCGTCTCTCGAAGAGAGGAGGGGGTGGAAATGAAAAATCCCTGTTAAGGGATCGTAGATTTTGAATGCTAACAAATCTCGAATGCTACCCGCTCCCAAAAATGGGCGGTATTTATATAAACAGCCAGAAGTGAAAGTTAAACTCCCTAAAAAATGACTTGAAGTGAAAAGATTAACAGTGAAAAATTAAATTACAATTATTCGCAAACGGTGACTGCAGCTACCCGTTCTCCATGTGTTCACATCAAAGGCTGCCGAAGGTCACAGGCGTGAAGGTCGACAGACAGTGAGGCGTCACAGGAGAGGGGTCAGGGTTCGGTCTAATTTTTAGGTCACGATCCCAACAGAAAAATTAAGATTAAGTGACGCAATGTCACAATATTATAGACGAGAGGGATAATTATGGGCGAGATTGATAATCTGTCAGTCTCATTAACGACAGAACTGGGGGTTCGAGTCCCGGTGTTTACAACCACAATATTTCCTCCATCCCATTCAACACATGAAGAGTTATCAGTGTCCTGCACTTCCCGATGCCTAACGAAAAGTCTAGCTCCTATGGCCAGTTAAATTTTTTTACTGTTTTGAAACCATGCTAATTGTAAATGGTTATGAAACAGTATAGTTTTAGACTCATGGTTTTATAACCATACTAGTTGTAAGCGGTTTCAGGACCACAAAGGTGAAAAATGCTCTATATCGTAAACTTTACTGTTCTTTGGATAGACAGACTGCTGCCGATTATTATACCCTATTTTTAGAATGAAAATTCGAACAATTTAGCTTTAGAAATGGTCTTTATTTTGCTTATTATATAATCGATAGAAATTCGAACTCCAACTGAAGAATTTAAAACGCATCTATTTCTTAAAAAAAGTATATTTAAAAGAAAATTTCGCATTTGTAAACATATGAATTATATTCTACTGAATTATATTCTGCCGACTTGGTGACCGACTTCTTTAGCTTCTAGAAACAACCTTCCTGGCATAGAAGTTTGGTAATATAATATATGAATTAAATAAAAATAGAAAAAAAAACTTTTAAGTGCAATCTGAAAGGGACTGCATACAAAAATACATTCTTTAAATGCTTCTTAGAAATGTAATTAAAAAGTAATTAAAAAAATTTAATTAAAAAATAAAGAGTTAGTCAAGGTATTCTATTTTATTCAATTTTTACGTGTGTATTACGTGTACTTAATTTTATATTCAATTTGGATGCTCCTTCTTCTTTATGAATTTTCATATAGTATTAAAATGAAAAATTACCCTTCATTGATACATATGGTCACAGATGGTAGTTCCGTTTCTGGACTATCTGACATGCGGATATCCACTACAGTCTCATACAACAAGTAGTTCTTCGTATATATTGCTGCCTGATAAACGAAACCTGCTCCACTGATGATAATAAATAAAGTAAGAGTAAGTTTCTTCCATATTCCGATTGTATTTAAAACGCTATCCCCTATCGACACTTGAAAGGCATCAGGTAAAATTTCTGGATCAATTTTTCGTTTATCTCTTTGCAATATTATTATTCTTTTATTATTTTCTTTTTTCCTGGAAAAAATAAAATAAATGCATCGTTAGAGTTTCTTTGTGGCTCAAACATTGTAACATTAAAGTTATACTAGAATAAGCCATAATGTAATTGGTTGACCCATTTTGATTAAATCAAATATCAGATTATTACTATTATTTACATAAAATAAAAAGGTCCATCTTTACTTCTCCTAAATCGATTGAATTTTGATTCTCTTACTATTTGAATAAAAATTATGTTAATTAAAAAAAACATTGCTCTATTGGTTGACATACTAGTGAGTTATAATAAACAGTGAAAAAAGTTCTCAATAATTTAAAAGTACCACCTCCTAAAAGTTGTTAATGAACTAGTCTATCTCTCAGGATTTTTTTCTTCAGATTTTTTGAACATTATCTTAATTCCCATTAAAAGCTTTAGAGTTTTGAAGTTTTTAAAAAACAATATAATTTTGTAAATTTGCCAATTTTTCAAAACTTATCAGATGAAAACAAATTGCACATCAAAAGTCTAACTGTCTAAGCTTTGATAAAACGAGAATATATGATATGATGCAGAATCTTTCAATATAAAGAATGAGGTTGGCACTTTCACAGAAGTATTGAAAAAAGCTTTTTCATATCGTTGCGTGTAAGTGCGTTTTCCAAGAGCATTGCAGATGTGAAAAGCAAGGAAGCTTCGTCCGATAGTACAAGGTTTTTATATGGCCAAAGAACTGAAAGACGGAAGGGAATTGGTTCCATTAATTTGCGAATCTATTAACAATTAATTAAAAAAATAATGGAGATACAGAATATGAATTTGACTTCAGCGAAGTACAAGTTTCCAAATTTCAAGAAAACAAACAAAATCAGTGCAAATTAGTTTCAGAGGAAAATAAAGAAATGCATCCAGAGAACTCCGAATTTAAAGTCAAAGTAGTACTAAAAAAAGCTTCGTACTCTCCATAGTCTTGAACCTCAGTTACATCTCAAACCAGAATCAGACTTAGGGCATTTACTAGAAGATGTGAGTGATATGGGATTCAGTAGTAGTCCTGCTGCTGCCAACGCAGTAGCATTTCTGTAGGATTTTCAGAGAGAAACTATTAAAGAAAATGGAAAGTTCTGAACTGCAAAGTTCTCCGATTATCGTTGATTGGTGTAAAATTCGAAAAGACGGAAACAAAGGGAAAAAATCAGCAGAATCACGTAACAAAAGTATAAATCAAGCCTCAAGGCATTTACTTTGATGAGAGAAGGGGTAAGACATTGGTCATGGGGCTTACAAAGATTGGCTTAACCCATCGCAGATTAGAACGCGTTTGCAGTAAATTTAAGAACCAGGATCCAAATATATATTGGCCACGAATAATGAACAAAAGACTCAACTTATTTGTTGATGGAAGGGACGGAGCAGAAATAAACTCGAGGAATTAGTTAATAGTTGTTTATATCTTTAAAAAGAGTTCGAAAAATCTCTGCCGTTGATGATATGCGAGGTTAATAAAATGAGATTCTATTAAGGCTATATTATGAATTATCTGGCCGATTTGACAAAATTTGGTCAACTTTGAGCACGTTGAAAACTAACTTTGAATCTCTCGAGAATTTGGTCTATTTGGAAAGTCTTCCAGTTGTTAATTTTTATTCGATTGATGAACCAATTGAGATTGAGATCCCAGAAATGGGAGAATATGGCATTTCTCAGTACTGGTCAAAAATATTTACTGATTATAAACCAGGCAGTTGCTTCTAGTAAATTCCCTCTTATCTGACATCATTAATTCATGGGAAGCTTTCAAATGCAAGATGGCTAACACAGTCTTGTAAGTTTCTCAGATCCTTTCACTAGCTTATTGGAATTAGCTGTTTTTATTCTGAAAGTATTTTCGTTGTTGTTTTTATGCAAAATGTATATCACCCAACAACATTGGTTTTCTTTTGACTTCTTTTATATTGGCAACCTGCAAGTGACATCATCGTAGTTAAATCATGACATTTGTTGATTCAGAGGCCAATCAGAATCAACGCAAACACTTGACGTTGCTTACAGGTATACAGTAAAGTCTGATTTACATCACATAAAATAACCATTTGAGTTCTTCTTGAGTTACAAGTACCCAATTTTAATAAGCTTTGCAATAGTTTAATTAATTTGAAAAAGTTAACTTTAACTGTTTCAGTGTTCGATACTGATAAAAGTAGAATATGAAGCAGAAAAAAAACTCGAGCTTGCGAGGTATTTTATTTTCAGTTGGCTCATTTTAAAAATGGTAAATTGGTAAAATTTTTCTGCTGTTGCAGAAAATGAAAACATTGCAGAAAAATTCTTAAAGAAATTCAAAAGCAATATTTTATTAAATACACAACTTTTGATTGGTAATTAGTTTCTAACAGAAAGTTTTGAAAATTTTCTGAATTTACAAAATTTCGTTATTTTCTGAAAAGTTTAAAAATTTTAAGACTTTTTTGGGAAATGAAGATGAATTCTGAAAAAAATTAAGACTGATGCAAACACTCATATACAACTTTTGGAAGGTAAGGTAGTGCATTTCAATTATCGATAAGATATTTTGTGCTCTCTACCCTAATTTAACTGTGCATCTCAAAACGTGTATCTTCGTTTACTTCCATTATTTTTAAAAAAGACGCTTAAAAATCTGTTTATCTGAAATTTTGAATAAATATTCAATTCTTATATATTTTGGAAACATAGGAAGACTGCCTTAACTTACTAACTTAAACATATATACCAACTTAATCAAATTATAATTTTATATGTTTGAGAATCCAGTTATTTTCAAAAAATAAATGTAGTTCAGACTTTTTTTATCAAATGTATTTCGATATTAGCTGGAAAACAATTAAAAACTAATATTCTGATCCTTGTATAACCATTCTCTAAGTTCAATGTTTATAAAAACCATAGAGTAAGTAAAATTTAAAAAAAAGCAGCTACGAAGGGGAAGGAGCAGATGTTCCAGGGAAAATATTTATTGGTTTCGATTAATGACCTAAAGCACTATTTGGGTACTTGCAAAAAAGCACTAGTTAATTTACATATTTAATGTCTATCTATGGAACCATTAAAATTTTCATTTAGTGCCTGAATGTCTGCACTAAAATGTATTTAAGGTGTCTATTTTTTTTCGTGTGTGAGATAGAAAATGTATTACACATTAAAATTATTTAGATACTATCTTATATTTGTTTAATATATTTCTGCAATTTGACAAACTCAATAATAACATGAAATATTAAAAAATAATTTAAATATAATTTAGATGTTTTTCTGCACTTACATTTTTCTCTTGGGAACAGTCAACATTTCTATCTTCTTTTTCTTATTTAATGTGTATTTTTTTAAACTAAACTTAAATAACGCCAATGCAGAATCTAGGAAATCTAATAGAGCAATACATGACACTCCAAGCCAAAGACCAAGATAACCACCAATATTGCTAAACACTTCAATGCCCTGAAATATAAAAGATATAAAAACTAAATGCTAATGATGAATATAAAAGATATAAAAACTAAATAAAAATATTGGTGAATATAAAGATATAAAAACTAAATGTTGATGAATTACCTACTCCCTACGGGAGAAAAAGTGAATAAATATTGAAATCTAACACCGACCAAAGAATTTCCAGTATTTTCTTGCTGATATCTTTATATGGAATCTCCTCTAAGGAATAGGATAAACTATAATCTATGTTTTTTTAGGAAATGGTGGAAGCCTTCTTGTTTTAAATATCCAATTATATATATATATATATATATATATATATATATATATATATATATATATATATATATATATATATATATATATATATACATATATATATATATAAATATATATATGTATATATATATATATAAATATATATATGTATATATATGTAAATATATATATATATATATATATATATATATATATATATATATATATATATATATATATATATATATATATATATATATATATATATATATATATATATATATATATATATATATATATATATATATATATATATATATATATATATATATATATATATATATATATATATATATATATATATATATATATATATATATATATATATATATATATATATATATATATATATATATATATATATATATATATATATATATATATATATATATATATATATACATATATATATATATATATATATAAATATATATAAACACAAAGAAAGTTAAGAAAAACAATAAGTTTCATTTAATGCGCTTAAGCTGCAAGTAAACAGAACTCATTAGATATGTTCAAAATGAAGAAAAAAACAAAGAAAAATAATAGACAAATGAAAAAAAGGGGGGAAAATAATAATTAAAAAAATAACAAACAACAGTTTAAAAAAAAAAAAAGTGAAATTTTTTTTAAAAAACCGGAAGAAAAAAAAGATATAATCTTTTCTTCAGCCCACACGATTATATCCGCAAAACAGAGTGCTTTCTGATATTGTATCAATAAAGCCGAAGCAAAATATATTAATGCAATACTGTGAGGAGCACTCAAAAAATTTTTTATAAAAATAACAACAAATAAAATAGATCACAAAAAGTAAAAATAAGTAACATGTAAAAACAGAAAATAAAATAAAAGAAAAAGAAAAAAACATTAAAAAGGGGACTATAAAGCGAGTAGCAAAATCAGATCAACTTACCTTGGCAGAAATTTTTTCAAGAATGATTTAAAAATGTTTTAAAAATACTTATTATTTCCCCCCCTTTTTTTTCATTTGTCTATTATTTTTCTTTGTTTTTTTCTTCATTTTGAACACACACACACACACACACACACATATATATATATATATATATATATATATATATATATATATATATATATATAATGGAGGAATTGACTTCCAAGCGTCCGTCATAGCTAAATTGAGATCTGGAAGAGTGGGGATAGTCAAATAAATTGGCTTGTGTGAATGGTAAATCGGGGATCAGACAGTCTAGTCAATTTTTTAACACCCATTTTATCTAACCAATCTGCACAAATGAATGGAGCAGTTTTCCGGCTAGGTGAGCATTAGGCTTCTTTCGAAATATTGCAGTAGAACGTTTAGATCAGTATTTTTCGGAATGTTTAGATGTAGCACCATGGGTTCATGTTTCCAAACACAAAAACTAAGGAACTTAGGCTAAATCGTGAAATACACCCAAAACAAATGCAATTATTTTGGAGGATATTCGGATAATTTAGGTCAGATAGTGTATTTCTGATATTTCTTTATAAATATTTTCATGAATTCTATAAAAAAAAATCAAAAGTATTAATAGTTTTTAAATTATGCAAACCATAGAAAGTAATGCAAAAACTGATTGTCCTAAATTATATTTGATAAAAATCTGTCTTACTTGAAATTTAGGACTGTAAGTGTAAGATATCGTTTCTATATCATCGAATAAAATCAATATATGCACAAAGGTCCTGAAAAAAATTATATGAAATTCATATACCAATTCATAGTTATGAAAAAGAGAGGAAACACTACATTTCTAACTATATATTAAAATTTAATGATGATGTCGAAGCTTTCTATTGTTATCGGTACATTTTTTTTTCGCGGGAAATCATATGATAGGATCCAGTTTTCGCACAATATTTTCGTTGTCATCAATATAAAATAAATAAAGGTCATAAAGACATTGTTTTTTAGTAAACTTTTTTTGTGTTTCAGGATTAAAGGTATTTTTCTGTAATATTCCATTGTGCCATTATTACAATTTTGAGTTAGATTATTTTTGAAATTAAGAATTTAAAACAAAATGATTTGTTTTTGTATAACAGCATAATATAATAATTTTACATTATTATACTGCATAAACTTATTCAAATTAAATATCTGTATCTAAACCTATTAACCATTTTACAACTGTTATTTTTTTATGCAAATTACATTAATATGCTATTATAAATTGCAGATAAAAGAGATTCGTTAAGTGATTAAGAGCTTAACAATCTACTTCATGCACAATGTGATGCATGTACAGTGCACAAAATGAAAAACCCTACACCTTAAGTAACTTTTGATCCAAAGATCGGATCTTCACGTCTTAAGACTCAATCATAAGGTTTCAAAAGGGAATAATGATATTAATTAAATATGATAATTAATTATGGTAGACGACATTTTAGGTTACGAAATCAGGGACAAAAACGTGTTTTCTCTAAATAAAAGAATTTTTCTTGACGGATTCGGCTTCTTAACCCCCCCCCCCAAATAAAGGGGATAGCCGCAAACTTTGAACTATGTTGCCTATAGTTTGGGCAGGGCCCAAAGTTTGGATCGCTGAATGTTAATTTTACTTGCGTGTTTCGTTTACTTGCGTGTTACTCACCATATAAATAATATCTCCGACAATGCCATAAAAATATTTACGGACGGCAATAAACTGGACGACCACGCAGGCAGTGGCATCTGAACATTGCGAACCCAGGGGATAGACTGTCTATCTGCCTCCTCAACCCTGATTTCTCATCGGTCTTCAAGAGTGAATTAATGGCAATAGAACAAGGCCTTGAAGTTGTTTTTAATGAAAATGACTTCGGAGACCTCTGAATCCCTTCGGACAGTCGCAGCTCTCTTCAGCACCTCCACAAATGGATTGCAATTGTAGATCAAACAAGTATTTCCATCCTTCTCAAACTCAAGCTCATTTCAAAATTCCCCGATATTAATTTTCTGTGGATCCAATCTCATGATGACATATACGGCCATGAGCAGGCGGGTGGACTGGCCAAGGAGGGCTGTTTCCACGTTGTTCTTTCCTTTTCAACACTTACCCTTTTTAGAACAGCAATCCATAGTTGATTCTGAAATTTCGATGGGGTGGAAGATTACTTCCTACCGTCACTGGTAGGCGGGAGAAGAGCCAGGTTCTTCATTTGCCCTCAATTGTGACACAGCTTCTAAAACCACAATTTCCAGATTAGCAAGCGGCCACACAAAAAGTCTTTCGTTTTTCGAAGATAAGAGAATCTTCGATGTCTGCTCCAAATGTCAAACTGAGCAGGCTTCTCCCGAATTCATCCTGGACTGTTTGAGACTCTCCAGAGAGAACACATACTCATCCCCCCTTCTGGTGCTCGATTTCTTTAGGGTCAATGGTCTGATGGACCATGTCTGACTTCGTCAGACATTTGGAGGATAAGCCAAAACAACACAGCCATATCTCAAGAACCTTTTAAGCTAATTGAAATATTTTGTTTTACACACAGTTGTAAAATTCGTTTATCTGAAGATAATTCACGCAAAATATAATTTTTAGTAAATATTTTTTATTTATTATTATATTTTATAACGGTCGAAAATTGATTGAACTTTAAGGTATACAACTTTTTACATCATTTTAAAGAATGCAAATTTACTGGGCAAAATGCCAAACTTTCAATCCAACGAGCAATCGAATAAAAACGGTCGAATAGTTCCTGGGAAATTGAAAAAAAAACATCATTCGTTATTTTTTTACTATACCAACATTGACTTTCAAAAGCTAAATGTAGAAAAGGAGAGAAATAAGTTCAAAAACTGATTAAAGGAAAATTTAGTTTCTTAGCTGAATATTTTGGTCGCACTAGAGCTGCACAATGAATGGGATATTGGCGACAGTCTGGGAAACATAGCCGAAGATGATCCGAAGACATGCCATCACAATTTTGCACATCTGCGGAGGGGATGGCTCACCCGCATTTAAAGTAAATATAATAAGGGTCAGTTGATTTTATGTTTTGATGATATTTTTTAGCAGTTAGTTTATCACCTTTTCTCAATATCATTATCTGCATAAAAGTTTTGAAACACTAAATATTTTCTTCAGGTTTAAAGGTAAGGAATTTTGAATGTTGATTGCAAATATTTAATTAAATATATAATGAAAGTTTCTTCATTTTAATGGAACTTATGTGTACAAAGCTTTCTCAGTGCACAACTACATGTCGTGCAGTGCAATGAGAACACTTTGTAGTTGTGTTACTGATTTTTAATATCAAAAATTTAAATTACCGCAGAGATGACAGTAGATATTAATTTAAAATTCTAAAATTTTGCGTATGGTTACTTTTAATAAACGCTACAGCAAGGCGATGAACTAAAACTGAAATATTTCTTTTTTAATTTTCAAGTATTTCTAACCTAATTGACAGTTCTGTTGATGATTTGACGGGTGACATCAATCCTGAGTCACAAGATTTAGCAACAAATATGGTTTAAGTAACGCTTTTATTATCAACTTTAACATGAAAAGCAACTTAATAAATTAATTTTAAACGTGAAAGTATTAAAATTATTTTTAGAAGTGACTTGTTGTTTTAGATACCAATTGGAGTGTAATAAAATGCAGGAAAACTTACAGTCCAACTCTATATGAGCTACATTGGTGCTGAAAAAAATAATATAAATAATTAAGCTAGCAAATAGTACAAAATTCACGGTACATTATTATTGATAAATATCACTTTTAACTATGCCTGTTAATAACAGGGATATTTTTTAGTGAACAAAAGAAGAATCGAGCATCCTGAATAGTTATTGATCTAATGATCGTATTTTCAAGCACTATTTACCTATCTTAATGGCTGGAGCACCTGACTTTAAATAAGCTAATTAATTTTCAGTGGCATTAATTTAAAGAACATTGTTAGAATTTGCATTATAAAATTATAGTTAAATAAGCGGCAGCAGTCTACCCATCCTATCAACTGTGATGTTTACGGTAAAGAACACTTTTAATCTTCACAGTTTTTTTTTCCATTTACAACTAGCATGGTTTCAAGACCATACAAAATAAATTTAACTGGGGATAGTTTAGTAGCAATATGATGCTGCCATCTACATGTGAATGAGAGAACGAGCCGTTGGAGAACCGAACAAACTGGAAATTCTTCATATGTTGATGAGAATGGAGGGAGTATTGAGGTTTAAACTCTGGGACTCGAAACCGTGTTCTGGTGGTCATGAGATTGACAGATTAGTCCTCTCGGCTATAATATGTGCCTATTTGCAAGAAACTAAGTGGTTTGGTTCAGAGATCCTAGTTGGTGCGATAAAATTCTGGTCGTTGAGCCGTATTAGAATGAAACAGTTAATAAACGGTTTTACTCACTGTTAACAGTTTGAATACCATCTCATTTATTGGTTATTTGACTATTTTGTTTGAATATGGTAAAATAACAAAATAATAAATTGTTGTTAATAATTTTTTCTGTGAAATTTCTAACCGTGTACTGAATCAGACAAAAAAACATACTTTTTATGAAAAAACAAAATTTTTTTACTACGAATTTTGATTATATGGGGTGTGGCCACTAAATAGAAAATATGGTCTGAATTGTTTAGGCAGCAGAGTGACCGAAATTTTGGTTTCCGTAATGCTAACTCTACTTTTTATTTCTTATATTCTAATTTTTATTCTCCATATCTTCGGACTTAATGAATTAAATCAAAAAAAATTCGGGCACAATTATAAAGCTTCTTTATCCAAAGATAATTCCATGCTAAAAAAAAAAACTAGTTTTTACGAATATTTACTATTTTTTAATTGCTTTTTTTTATTGATGATCGGCATACAAATTGAAGGGCATACAAATTTTAAACCTACGCAATTTTAAATAATGGAATACAATGGAGGGAATTGATCGGATTTAAAAATAAGTCATCCTTGAAAATTTTAATCTATAGCATCTCGACTTATTTAAAAAAATAAGGAAGGTACCCTATGTTAAGAGTAACATGTCAGATAACTCAAATTATACGGCGGAGCCACAATCTGGTAAATATGGTCCCAACTGTCTGGCTAGGAGCTCAAGAGCTCAAAGTTTGGACCTCTTAGTGTTAATTTTACTTCTTGTACAAGGGATTTAATTTCTTTTGTCTTTAGTTATTAACACAAAATTTACAAATACTTATAAGTTACTTATAAGCTTGCAAGCTTATAAGCTTGGAGAGCCACGAAGGTTCAGTGGTCACGGAACTGAACTGTCATTGAGATGAACTGGGGCTTAATTCTCAGCGGAGGCTTGAACTCTCTTACACCAACTTCAGATCGTTGGGTACCAGCTTGTCTGGAAAGTAATGTAACGAATTTGTAAATATGTGGCTAATTTTGTGAGGCTCAGGGGATAGAGTGTTCGCTTTGCAATGAGGTGAACTGGGTTCGAATCCTAGCAATGGCTGTTCGATACGAATTCTGCATCCGACAACAAGTTCTAACGTAAACATTTCTTCGTCGGTAGACGGATCATGGGTAAGAGTTCTCTTGCCGTCAGGCTAGCTATGGGAGGTTTGGTTTTCCTCTCCCTGTAACGAAGGCAAATTTCTCTCAAAACTTGATCCAGGAGTTCCCTTGTCTTCTGGATTGGGTTCAAAATTGCAGGACTACGGAGTTGAAAGTCGTCAACCCAAAATTACAACGGTTATAAATGAATAAGTAAATGAATTTGCGAAAAATCTTTTATTATGAGGCTAAATATCTTAGACAGACCCTAAATAACCAGTTTAATTAGAAAACTTGCAAGGAAAACGCGTAATTCCAACTTAATTTCCAGAGAAAATTAAGTCTAATGCATTTCCAAAACCGTATAACGTAGGTAGACTATTCACGATGCATTATGCATGGAAACCAGCAACCCGCTCACGTGACTCGTCGACCGGTTCACTCCTTTTACTGAACTGCAAAATGCTATTTCTACCAAGAAGCTATTAATTTTTCATAATTGCTTTAATTAATAATAAAACAATGAAACAAAAAGATAAGTTTTTGTCTCTAATCTCTAAATTCTCAGCACGTATTATAAAATCCAAATCTAATAATTGTTTATAACCAATGAATTATAATAGTAATTAGAAGAGGTCCGATCTGTTAGTGTTTCATTTATTTCAGATTTTAAAATTAGCAGTGGCAATGTAAGCTTATTTAAACGAACATTCAACTTAAAATTATTCATCATATTTTGTTTATATTGCAACAGTGCATAACTAATGCGTAACTAATTTCATTAGCTGTAATTATAAGCAAAATAAATAAATGTTTGCTAATAATAGCTAATTAGTTGCTGCTTCATTTAAAAATAATATAAATACCTATATTTACTGAAATTACAAATAGCTTATAGTTTTAATTTAATTAAACTCGTAATTTATGAACTGTTTAGAGAATTCATTATCTGAATTTATATTATTGAATAATTAAGGATATTTTTTGAAAACATATTTGTAAGAAAACAAATTCTTGAATTATGATATGCAAAACAATTGTATCAGAATTAAAAGATGCGAATTTACATCAAAAACATATTTATTTACCCGAATAACATGCACTTCACTGTTTCATTTAATTTTTGAATTATGAATTGTTTATTAGAAGTTATTGAAATTTGCTCAAAATATTCTAAACTTTTCCTCTACTTAATAAATGATAATGATAAAATATTAGAATGAAAGCTAAATAATCGATGTTGGAAATATTTATTCCAATTTTAATATTTTTTTTAAAAGTAATTGAAACAATAAGCCTTAACATTAGCCTTAAACTTTGCCACTGTGGGGAAATTGCGAAATTCCAGTTACCATCTTAAAAAACCTTTTATGACATCGAGGAAATATGTTTACCTACCTACTATTATCACCAAATATAGGGGATAAGTAGCCAACATAGACTGCCATTCCTCCTTTTCCGTCAAATGATGAGGGGAATATTCAGATATGTGTTGGTTTAAATGAGTGTGATTTTAACAATGCGAGAGCAGTCTACTTATAATGTCAGTTTATGTGTATTTCTCAGGGACTAATATGTGACAGGGATAATATAATCTCAGGAACTAAATACCTTTACATATATCTATGGTTTTTCTTAAGGAAGACTTGGTTTGGCGTCATTTGTGCCAACTTGGCTCTAATATTATCGAAACTTTTGGCGACAAATTGATAGTTCTGGAAAATTATAGATTCGAAGCAATAGGATCAATATTTCCAGAGTTATGCGAGAATCAACTAGAATCTGATTGAAAATTCCTGGGCTCCGTCGCCAAGCCTATATAAATAGGAGTGTACGTCACAGGATATAGTATTAGTCTTCTTGTGTGTTCTGATTTGCGAGTACATTGAATCGTCTTAATTTTCAAAGCATTTGAGTCATTGTGTACTGGATTGTTATTTGAGCTACAATTGAGTGTCAGAAATAGCTGTATTTTCTGCAAGATTCTACTAATAAATTTTTGGAGTTTAAAGGACTGTTTTATTCATCTTCAATCGAAACAAACCCCTGTGTTCGGTACAATAAAGGAAGGTCTGTGCGCAATGTGATCAACATTGCATGTGCACATCGATGCATGTGAAATTGTAAAGTCTTAACCTACATAGCTCCGCTGGCCCACAACGGGCTGTTGCTGAAATACTTTTGTAAGTGAAGAAGTTCTATTTTGTGGTCAATTATTCATAGTAGGTAACATTTTGAAAATACTAACTACCCATCATATTAATTTTAGGTAATAAGCTCTCCTCCACCCCTCCTAAATGAATTTCTTCTTATAAATCAATCTTAATGTAATTTTGACATTTCTAAGAATTCAAAAGGGCAAAATATTACCAACTTCAAAAACTTTTAATAGAAGATATGAAGCACTTTATTTCGGCAGCTAGTTAGAAATCAGCTCTTAAATTAAGAAACTAAATAAACGTTAACCTACCTCACGATGTAAACTGATCTGCCTTCTTACTTCGTAAAATTCTTCGCTATCAAAATGATAATAATAATGATAATAATTATATAATCATGTCATAGTACAACCTAAATAATTTGGTAAGAAGTATTAGAAACAAGAACGTAAAAATTTTAAGCAGGAATTACGTAAGTGCATATATTTTATGCTGTTTCATTGCAAAGTCAATATTGATACAGATGGGTGACAAAATAATGCGAACGCCTGTGAAATATCAAAAAATCTTTATTAATAGGGTGTTGGACCACCCTTTGACTGAATTACAGATTTAATACGACGTGGGATCGATGCATAAAGGTCATGAACAACGTTTAAAGGAATATTAAGCCATTCCTCTTGCAAAGCGGCCTCTAATTCCAAAAGATTTGATGGAGGTGGGAATCGGGAACGAAGTTTAGACTCCAAATATTGCCACTAATGTTCAATAATATTTAAGTCCGGAGACTGAGGGAGCCAGACGAGATGCTCAACTTCATTGTCATGCTCTTCGAACCATGTTTGAACGCACATAGCGGTGTGGATAGGGGCGTTGTCGTCTTGAAAAATCGGTCGCTCTTCAGGGAATACAGTCTGTACAACAGGATGAACATGATCCGCTAGAACACTTAGATAGTCATTAGATTTGATTCTCCCATGCAGACGTACTAGTGGCCCAAGACCATGCCAAGATATCGCACCCCAAACCATAATGGAGCCGCCTCCATGTTTCACAGTTGGTAAGAGGCATTCAGGATCAAACGCTTTTTTGGGTGATCTCCAGACATAAACGCATCCGGTGGTCTGAAGTAAGGTGAAGGATGATTCATCGGACCATATTACCTGCTGCCACCGCTGTGGGGACCAGCCTTTGTGACCTCTACACCACTGACGGCGCTTGAAAGCATTGGTTGCTGTCACCAAGGGTTTACGAATTGCCACTCTCCCATAAATGTTCACCGCATGAAGTTCTCTTTGAACAGTTCTTGTTGAAACGGGGTCCTGAAGATGACTGTTCATGTATGATGTTATCTCGGATAACGATTGCTTGTGTTTTCGAGCTACTACGCGCTGCAAGACACGTCTATCTCTATCATCAAGCTTTGACTTTCGGCCACTGTTTTGCTTTGAAGACTTCGTCTTACCTTCTTTCATGTATGCAGTCATAACGGCTGATACAGTATTTCTTGCAAACCCCAAAAGGTTTGCTGTTTCTGTCACCGATGCTCCACTTAAACGAGCTCCAACAATCATCCCTCTTTGGAGTTCTGACAGGTCAGACATTTCACCTTATAAAAGCTAGTTAGATACACTCATGCAACACAGGTGACTAATGTTGAGAGACTGATAGCTTCCTCTTCACGCTCACTAGGTGGCAGACTTCTGTTGCAGGTGGCGCGGTTGTACTGCAGGTGTGAAATAAGTCACACTTTTTCACAGGTGTTGGTATTATTTTGTCATCCATCTGTACATGTTCTAATAGTAGTAAAACTTTTGAATGTGAAACTGTTAAAGCGTAAACATTACTTTAAAGATGCATAAAAGTTTTGAAATAAAAAGTGCGTGATTTTCTAAAGATTTTGTTAGTTCAGAAAATCACTTGTAAAAAGACATTTACTTATTATAAAAAGTTTAATATCAAAATAATATTTCCTTTTTTGGCTCTAGGTTTTGAATGTTTTATTTTTTCGTCCTCTTTTTAGTGCAGTGAAAATAATTGAAAGTTGACAAAATGGTGAAATTTTAAAAAAAAATACTGTTCTGTAGTAAATGATTAACTCCTCTTAGCAGGTGGTAAGAAATTGCACGACCTCAAAAAAAATTACATGATCTGCCAGGAGAAATGTTGAAGAAAAGGAACATAAATATTTCTGTTAAGACAATCAGTTAGTTATAAGTGTTACGAGATTTTAATTTTTCATGTGCAAAAAATAAAATTTTGGACTTCTAATTATTTACTTAATTATAAGTCCAAATTACCACTTGGACAAGTAAAATATTTATTTATTTACTTTTATGCTAAATGGATGAGACAAATTCTATGTTGGCCGAATATAATTGTCGGATATAAAAATTTACTCAGGGGTAGTTTCTTTTTTTGTCCCGTTTAAGCCCTATTTTTAGTTGACTATTTAGAACTAGCCAAACTCCTCTTTTTTCGAATTCTATTCTTTTTTTAAAAAATATATATAATTATCTGACATAAAAATTTAAGAAAGACAATATGTTAGTGATACAATGACTAATTATTTATATCAAATAGTATTGTAACATAAGCACCTATGAATATTCCTACTTAATCGCGTTAAATTAAAAAAGAAACATCTTTCTCAGTTCCATCCAGTCGAAACCAGCAAAGCTGATCATGCGATTTTTATTTCGTTCTCATGAGATTATTATAGATAAAATTGCATTCTGTACAGTGTTTGTTAGGAATTTATTCATCTTTTTTCTTCATTTTTAAATAATTTTTTACAGGAGGGGTATTGATAACTCGATGTAATTCATTTATTAATTTGATTGTATAAATTAACCAGTGTATGGCCACATAATTCATCCTGATTGAGTATGTAGTCCAGTTTGAAGTTAAAAGTCAACATTGGCTTCTCGAAAAGAAGTTAACTTTGAAGAATAACGACGGATAATTGGAACCTAATCCGTTGCTTCTACCAAAAGCAGATCTTTACCAAACATTCTGAATATTGAATATTAATAACTTTGTTGGTTAACACTTATTTTATCTATTAAACAAATGATTTTGTTGATTAAAATATGTTAGTAAAACTTTACCAAACTTTAACCTCTTCATTGTCTCGGTCCATATATGTGGTCCTTCGCTTCTTAGCTTCTAAAAACACGATATAAGGAAATCTATAGTCTTACCTTCACTGAAACATTTGTGGATGCTTAAGCTCTCTGGGGGTTCCGTAATAGCTTTAGAATATATAAAGTTATTTGTGTAGCATTCCACATAAACAGAAGTGGTTTTTGAAAAATGACGTGCTCGTAAATGAAACTAATTTTAAATATTATATAATTTAATTATTCAGAAAATATTTTTTTTCTTTTGACTCTGTGATTCTGAGATCTGTATGAAAGTTTTAAATTTATACTTAGCATTAATACTTAACATTTAAAAATTATACAGCTAAGAACATGCAGGTACACGTATACTTTGGTACGTATACTTTGGTATGTTTTGTGAACTTTATGACAGTGTAGCAGTCAAGTGAAATCTCATAGCATTATAGGTATTCAATTTAATATCTATTTAATGATATTTTTATGTGCATTTTAATTAGTTGTTTTATATTAAGTTACATACATCTATTTAATAATTTAAACTTTTTTTGTTTCCTCCCTCCCCTATAATTTTGAAATTTTAGGCTCAAGAATAAAATATCTTTTGTAGTTAATTTTACATTATTTATTTTGCGTCATTTGCATAAGTAAAATAGATTTTAAAATTACGGATTCGTGCAGTAATACATTGGTAAGTATTGTTATTACATTTAGTATTGCATCTTTTTGTTAAAAAGCTTCGTATTTTATTAATATACTAGTCGAATGCCCAATGCAATAACAATGGAAATAATTTAAAGCAAGTGAGGCCCTATGAAAATTTCTCCAGAGTATTTTATTTCAGTATTATCTTTTTATAAATATGTTTTGAAATAATTTAAGGTTTAATTACTTACAAACAAGCTGGTCCACAATTTTCCCGGCAATTGGATATACTTTTCGCCATGGCTGGAGTTGTTATTTCTTGAAGGAAAGAGAGATAATGAATTTTCGAAGCTGAACAATATAGTTAGTAATTTAAATTGTAAGAGGGTCATTTTTAAAGTAAGAACCGATTGCGCATAGCGTCTGCGCATCCTGAAAAATGACGTCAGTTCAAGGTCGGCTTATTTTTTCAAGTCTTTCACTTTTATTGTGAAGTCTACAACACCATTTCGTTTCACGTCTCTGCCGGTACTTTTTGTATGATTATTTTGCTTCCTCTGTCATTATGTCAATCAATAATCTCACCGATTGAAAAGTGTGTTCAGTTATTCTGTTTTTAAACGCAAAAAAAGCTTATCCGGCTGAAATTCCCCGGCAACTTGTTAAAGATTTTGGTGATGGTGTAATGGATAATGGTAATAGACGTAAATTCTGTAGGCTTTTCAAGGAAGGAATAACAAATATTCATGATGAAGAATGATCTGCTCGGCCGGTAATTGTGAATGACAAGTACTGGATCATCCACCATACAGCCCTGACTTAGTAGCATCAAACTTTCATCTGTTTCCAAAACTTAAGGAATTTCTTGGTGGAAAGCGCATGGAAAAGGATGACTGTTACCAATTGGTTTAACGGTCAGGTGGTCGAGCTCTTTGATGATGGGATCTAAATGCCACAACTTTACATATGTCCATACTTTACATATACCACAACTTTACATACTTTGCAATGAATTTATCTTCTATACATTAAGAATACTCATACCATTTGTGTGATGTTCTTCTCCCAGCTCTGCGTGGTGTACCCGGGAAACGTAGTAGACGTGGACCGAAATACCATCTTTAAAAAAAACACGACTGAAAACCTGAGAAATTTGTTTTAAAAAAATATAAATTGTTGTTGTGACCGTTTATTATAAGGCATGGGATATGTATTCAGGATGATTGACAATGATAGCACTAATATTGATAACTTATAACATAACAATAACTTTATTCACAATACATACATAGAACACATCAACAATGGAACATACTGGAAATCGAAACTGAAACATACAATGTAAACACAGTTGCAGTTACATCACAACCGCGATACTAGCGCCAGTGGAATTACATGGAAGATCCCAACAATTGTATACCCTATGATGAAATCAACCGGCTCAAAAAGGTATGCCAACCTTAGAGGAGATATTAGGGTAGAGAGAGCCAGTCTATTGTTTGGACTCCGAAAACTTGTTCAAAGATGGGGGTTACCTTTTTGGCGAAAAATTCATAGCTGGCGGTCGCATCGTACAGTAATATTTTTAAGAGTATCTAAAGATTTTTCTCTCTTTTTTTATTTTATTTTGAATGCTTTCCCAATTTTATTCGTGATTGTAAGAAATAAGTTTTTAATAAAAATACATTATAATATGTGCGCTACATTTAATTATTTGCTTTTAATTTCTTAATCATATTAACATATTAGTTAAGCATGATTTTACCAAACAATGAAATAAAAATAATAATTTTTTGAATCGAAGATACATTTGAAAGTATGTTAAATGTAAAGAAACAATTGCAAATGATTTTATGTATTAATTATTTTTGTCAAAAGGTCATAAGACATAAGAATCTTTGTCTATCAAATGAATCCGCAGTAAAATGCTTAGAGCATAACACTGTATTATTGGATGCTGTGAATTCTTCTCTGTGGACATTTACTTCCCATACTTTTCGTTTTAGCTCATCTTTAGGAAATCTAAGTATAAACAGTTAGCTATTAATATTGGGTGGTTTTAAAATTAATATTAGACAAATAAAATAATAAAGAAACATGCTGAAAAATACGTAACAATTTTTTTAAAATTAAATTTAAGTTGAAACTATTAACTGAAATGATTTGAAAAAATCTCATAATACACTACACATTTAGTATCTGGTTTTTAAAATGCAGAATATGTGTGAATAGAAAATTAGCAGTTTTATATTTGAGTTAAATAATTATGTAAATTGTTACTAAGAAACAAAGTAATTTAAAAGAAAATGTGTGCCTTCTATTAGTAAAAAGAAGAATTATTAATTTAGGTTCAGATCAATGGGTCAGCTTTTTCATGAAGTAAAGGCGGGCGGTACGCAATGTTAACCACATTGTTACTATTATGACTGTTGATCATTAAAATGTGCTAGCTTAACCTTCATGACTTTCAAGCACTCAACAGGTTATTGTGGGAATGCTTTGCTTTAAGAATTGTTAATACTTTACTTATCTTTTATTTTTTCTTAATTTTTATTACAAAAATATTTAGTTAAATTTTTAAAAAATATTACCCTAACATTTATACATACTTTACAATGAAAGCCTTTTATAATTAATTTTAATCAATGCATAATTTTTCTTATTTAGATTACATATATTAATTAAAAAAATTTAACAGGACAACTAAAATGGCAATTTTCAATTTTTTATTAATATATATATATATATATATATATATATATATATATATACTACTTTACAATGAAAGCCTTTTATAATTAATTTTAATCAATGCATAATTTTTCTTATTTAGATTACATATATTAATTAAAAAAATTTAACAGGACAACTAAAATGGCAATTTTCAATTTTTTATTAATATATATATATATATATATATACAGTACCCTTCCATATTATTAGGGACACTTAAAATTTCTACAAAATTGTCATTTTTCAAAGTGTCATAACTTTTTCAAAAATGGATCAATTTTTATAAAAATTTCAGGATATCATGTTCAGGTCTTCTACTTTCACCTAAAAATTACTAATTTAATTTATCTCAATTGTTTGTAAAAAATTTGCCCATTTGAACAAAGCAAGTTTTTTTTTAAAAAAAATGTCAAGTCTGACAAGTTGCTACTTTGTGACAAAATTTTTTTAATAAAAATCATTACTTACACATTAAAGTACAAGTCGTTGCCTTTAAAACCCGCTAATGTAAATGATTTTAAGATTTTTTTTGACTGAGATATGAGATGTTGAAACTTTCTTGTCATTTATAGTGAAAAGTGAGTTGTGGCAGTATTTTTTGTGAAAATTAGATTTCAATTGAATTGAATGAAATCGATATCAAAATTTTATAATAAATTTGAATTGTTTATTCAAATTATATAATAAATTACATATATAATAAAATTTTTATATTTATACTCGAAAGTATAAATAATTGGTTTTATTTATAAACGTCAAAATTTTCACTATTTAATGTTGTGAATTCGAATTCAAAATCTCATATCTCGGGCAAAAAAATCGTAAAGTCATTTACTTTAGCGCGTTTTAAAGGTAACGACTTGTACTTTAATGTGTAAATAATGATTTTGATGTAAACAATTTTGTCACAAAGTAGCACCTTGTCTAACATGACATTTTTTTTCAAAAAAAACTTGCTTTGTTCAAATGGGCAAATTTATGCAAACAATTGAGATAAATTAAATTACTAATTTTTAGGTGCAAGTAGAAGACCTGAACATGATATCCTGAAATTTTTATGAAAATTGATTCATTTTTGAAAAAGTTATGACACTTTGAAAAAGGACAATTTTTTAGAAATTTTAAGTGTCCCTAATAATATGGAAGGGTACTGTATATATATATATATATATATATATATATATATATATATATATATATATATATATATATATATATATATATATATATATATATATATATATATATATATATATATATACTCACAGTGAGTATATATAAATATATATATACTCACTGGTATGCAATTCATCTTTTGCATAACTTTTTTATGGTTTTAGTGTTATTCATAATTTTTCTGATAAAACAAAATATTTTTTTTTATTTTTAAAATAAATATTAATATTTTTACATGCTGCTCAATTTGGAATTCTAGTTTGCCTTCCATGCGATAATAATTTATTTCAACCAATGCATACAATTAAAATTTTAGTGAGTTAACATAACATAATAAAGGAATTTAAATTAAAATAACAAATTTTGGTTTTGTTATTTGTCACTTCATTTTATTTAAAAAAAGTATTACGAAATTCCATATAAGAACATACTATCTACGTGTTGTTTGAAATATTGATAGTTCTCGACTGAATTAACATTTTATATTAAAAAATTAATTAATGTTCAACAAAGAATTATTCACTCTTTATTTCTAGAAATCAAAATAAAATACATATAATAATAATAAATAGCTACTCCTTTGACAATCTTATAACAATTATTTGATAATAGGGCCTATTATTAATAATATAACCTTTAATAACCTAGTTAATATTTTCCTCAATAATAAATGTACAGTAATAAATATAAAACTTCCTACATAAATATGAATATCCAAACAATTTTTCCTAAATAATAAAAAAAGTATTCTTCGACTTATAAATTTTATTTAAAAACGTAATTTTTAAATGATAATTTTATTTTTGATCCAAAAAATTATTTTTTGCATGAAATGTACTTTCATATCTTTTTAAGTCTGTACAACTAAAATATATAATTAAATTCGCTTGAAACTATTAAAAAAATTATTTTAACACATCATTATAAGTTACAGAACAAAAATAAAATGCGATTTGTCTGTAAGCGTTGGCGTGAAAAAAATGCGCCAAATCCGATGCGCGTGCTCATCAAAAAAGGAGTAAAAATATCAGAATATTTATATCAATATGAAATTTAATTGTAACGAAAATGCTTATAAATGTTAACTACATTATAATCTATTAATTTAAATAAAAATATAGAAAAATAATAGCTATTTTGCTAGTTAAAAACCAATTAAATTCATTTCATTACCTGACGTGCTAACATAAACATTTCAAATAAATGTTTATATGTGAATATAAAAGAATAAAAATCTTATTTGTGAAATGCAAAATGTCCTCCTTTAATGAATTTTTCGTCACACCCGTATGCACAGCAGTATACTACCATTTTTTTAAAATTTTATTGTTCAAAACGCAGCTCATCAATCCACCTCCATAGTAAAAGACTGGGGATAGGGTTTACTGGAGGAAAAGTCGTCCAGGAATCACGTGACGATGTTCTTTGCAGCGAGGGATGGGGGACTGGTTCTCTCTACCTAAATTACTCCTCTAAGATGCCAACAGAGTAACTCCCCCCCCCCAACTCCTTGAGAAACGGGACGTAGAAAAGCAAGCAGTGGAATTTAGGATGCACTGCCGAGTTTTATGGAATGAATTTTAAGTGCATACAGCTAGTTTTTTTTTTTGTGTGTGTGTGTGAGAATTGCGCCTACGTTTTTAAGCTTGCAGATTTGGAAAAATATAGACTAAAAATACCATTTAAAAATGTAATATAACAGGAGATACCGATTGCAGATTTGATAGAAGATACCGATAGGAGATACCGATTGACGAGAAAATGTCCAAGATCAGTTTAAAAAAATCTCCTGCAACAGAAACAAGAAATTATTCCCCGTTGTAATTTGTGAGTTTAAAATTTGCTTCTAAAAGTTCTTCATCTCTCGCGGTAATCTTAGATTAAATATTTCAACGAAAAAGATTAAAAGTTAAAATCACAATATGCAAAGTTCACATTGTAATTTTTGTTTTAATTTGGAGGATTTAAAATTATTTTTTGAATATGTTTCGATTTTTAAACAAGCATCATTCTTTATTGTTTCGTTCCTTCACAATCATGGTTATAATCACTCGTTTTTTTTATTAAAGAAATAAATGCTGTCCTCCACATTTAGTGGTTACCTACCATGTTTTGAAAAGTAAGTCTTTAATTCTACAGTTTTGTAATCCTAAAAATTGGACACTTTCACAGCCTAAATTCGAAATGCTACTAATGGAAAATCATTTAATATACATAATAAACGCTTCACATATACAATGCGTTCTTGACATATGAAGTACAGAGTTTTCACTACATTTATGTAGCACCATATCTTAATCTGTTTATACCTTAAAAGTTGTCTTACTTTTAGGATCGCATCTCTTCTCATCCCCCGGTATGAGGTTGTATGTTTGAATTATACAGCCATAAGTATTTAAACTTATATTCTTCTGGCACTCCTGGTAACATTCCTACAATGAAAAATGAATTCATATATATATATATATATATATATATATATATATATATATATACACAAATAATAATAATAAAATATTATAAATATAATAGAAAATAGGAAACTATAAAAGGTAAGAAACCAAAAGTCTTCCTCGGGACACATGTTTTGGTATAATTTAATGCGATATTTCTGAATTAAGAACAATTATCCTAACATATATATATATATATATATATATATATATATATATATATATATATATATACAAGATATATATATATATATATATATATATATATATATATATATATATATATATATATATATATATATATATATATATATATATATATATATATATATATATATATATATATATATAGATATATATATATATATATATATATATATATATATATATTATATATATATATATATATATATACGTATCTAGTTTCGTTCTTTCCAGTTTTGTTCAATTTAATTCAAAACCTTCCTATATAAATTTTTGGAACGATAAACCTATATTAACTCTAGCTGACTTCTATACTATACTATACTATACTATACTATACTATACTATACTATACTATACTATACTATACTATGCTATACTATGCTATACTATACTACACTATACTACACTATACTATACTAAATACTATACTATACCATACTATAATATACTAAATACTATACTATACCATACTATACTATACTAAATACTATACTATACCATACTATACTATACTAATTACTATACTGTACTATACTATACTATACTGTACTATACTAAATATTATACTATACTATACTGTACTATACTGTACTAAATGCTATACTATACTATACCATACTATACTATACTGTACTATACTATACTATACTATACTGTACTATACTAAATATTATACTATACTATACTGTACTATACTATACTAAATACTATACTATACTATACCATACTATACTATACTAAATACTATGCTGTACTATACTGTACTATACTATACTATACTGTACTATACTAAATATTATGCTATACTATACTGTACTATACTATACTAAATACTATACTATACTATACCATACTATACTATACTAAATACTATGCTGTACTATACTGTACTATACTAAATATTATACTATACTATACTGTACTATACTATACTAAATACTATACTATACTATAACATACTAAATACTATACTCAACTATACTAAATACTAAACTATACTATACTATACTAAATACTATACTGTACTATACTAAATACTATACTATACTATAGTAAATTCTGTACTGTACTATACTAAATACTATACTATACTATACTAAATACTATACTATACTATACTATACTAAATACTATACTATACTATACTATACTATACTAAATACTATACTATACTATACTATACTTTACTATAAAAGGAAAAGTTAAAAAATAAAATCCCTTTACTTTTTCATTTGTTGGTCCATAACCTCCTCTTGCTTTCCATTTTTTTAAATAATCTGTGCAGTTTGTATTGTAGGGATATGGAAGTAGTTTCTTTTCCACCTAAAATAAAATAATTTTTCATTTTCGGTTTCAAGATTTCTAAATACTGTAACGCGGAACTATTTATATTTCTGCTCTGATTGCGAAAAAAATAAAATTTGATAAAGAAAGTTATCTGAATTGTTCAATTAAAAATTCAATATCTTTAATTTAACATTTACTGTAGTTACTTTGCGCCAATAGTTTTTTTCGCAAAAAATTTTATCTGATTTTTAAAAAAATAATTTGAAGAAATCATTGATTTTTTTCAAATAATTTTTTTCAAACCACTTTATGATTGCGTATTGCGAATAGCGCACATTGTGTGATTTGTGCTTATTGTGTAAATCACATTGTGGTTTGAAAAAAGTAATTTAAAAAAAAATGTATTGCTGGCCAAGAGGAGAAATTTAAAGTCCTCTTCAAATAAACGGTGCATTTAACTGTAATATTTGCAAGACAAATATAGTTTTTTACAAGTTAGTCATCTGTGTTTCATGCCTCTATCACACGAAAGAGAATAAGCGCAACTGCAAGTGTAACCTCCACTCTATCCGCAACTCTAAAGGCAATTTCTCCAAAAATTTCACGAAAAATCTTTGTGTGATATAGAAATTACAGTTGCCCGAAATATCTCCAACTGTTCAGGAAATTTCTTACAAGAACCAATCAAATCATTTGCTTTTTATGACGTTTTAATTTAATGTGATGACATATATAAATGTAAATAAAAATGGCGGCGACGTTGGTGAAGAGGATGATCGGATGAAATTTTTTATAGATAAAACGGAACAGTTTTTTAGTTTAATAATAACATTTCCTTTGAAATTAAAGCATTAAAAATACCTTCACACGATGAGATGACCATCTCAAGGCAGATGATGTACTACCATAACAGGAACCTGTACATCATTTTAGTATCGATAAGTTAAGTACACTATTTTCTAGATAAATTTTATTTTAAAATATTTATTTATTTTAAACAAATAAAATTAAAACTTATAGTTTCTTCCGATCAAAGTTTTAATTACTTCGGATAGAAATAATTTCTATTTTCTATGTAGAGATTTATACTGCCGAAAAGCTTTACTTTGAAATATTCGCTAACCAACTCGCCAAACTTTGTAGCAATATTATAACATAAAATATAATAATGATCATATTTCTTTATTTTTAAATTTTAATCTTTATTTCTGTTCATTGTGAAAGCATGTGTCCGATTATTTGAAAAAAAAAATTTTATTATTATTATTTGCAAAATAATTACTTTATTCTTCCCTAAGAATTCTTTTAATTTTTGAAAAGCTTATTTTAAAACAAGTTAGAAAATAAGTGTGGCTAATATTTATCTTGTCTCTCACAAAGTTACACCAATTTTAAGTAATTATTAAAAATTATTTAAAAAAAGGTAGTAATATTATATGTAAGAAATAATTACTAAAAATGCAAATTCACAATCTCCTTGTCTGTTTCTACATTCATCCCCTCTATTTTTTGGTGTATGGTGATTTGCATAATACTTTGTTTATTATTATTCTAAAGTCAATTATTGATACTTTACTTTTTATTTATAGTTTACATTTATCTTTTGATACTTTACTTTTCTACAATAATAGTAAGTATGTAAGTGTACCTTACTAATTTTTCAATATACTTACATTTTTAATAGTCTTCGTTTATAAATACAAGTTATTAATCTTAAAACAAATTTTAATCCAAACATAAAAACTGCAAAACCAAATATACCTGCCATCTTCCACTAGTGCATAGAATAATCTTAGAACTATAATCAAAATATCTTTCAAACTTAAAATAAGTTTAAAAGAAATACCTAAAGACTTAAATGAATTCAAATTAATGGTATTTGATCTCCCTTATTCTAATAATGTGTTGGTAAAATTTTATCATGAAAGTTATTTCTTTCTTTTATTTCAGATATTTTGTATAATCCTGTAAGGTTTGTCTGGTGAAGAAGGAAAGAGATGTAATATTGTTTTTATAAATGACATTAAAAAGTAAGAAATGTAAATGAATAATGTTCTAAATGTTTCACTTGATATTAAATGTTTTATTTTTTAAATTGATTCTTGTATTACTTAAAATGCAAAACAAAAGGCGTAAAAGGCTATAATAAATAATATGATGTATAAAAAGTATGCTCTTAATAAAATATTGTTTATATCTAAGTTATTAATAAATTTGAATTTATATAGTGTATATTGCAATAAATTTGTCCTAAAATAAATCCTATAAATTTTTATTAAATTACCTTATACTAGTAGTGAATGTTTTAAATTTTACAATAATAATTTGTAAGTATGACATTGAAAATCCTCTTATATTTAAAGAACAATTTTACTAAGAAATTGGAAAAAAAATAATTTTCATAAAAGTGATAATCCTGATATGCACAATGTGTAGATGAATAAAATTGATGATCCCTTAATGCAATGTAAATTAATTTTATGACAATAAAATTCTGAGACATTGTAGTATAGACGAGTCTGACATTATTTATTATGTATTTTTTAGACTAAATTTTAAAAAATAGAATTGATTTAATAGATGTAATAGTTTTGATGTTATAAATATTTTATGAGTAAAAGGTAAGTCATAAATTGTATATTTCATACATTAAGCCCTAATTTCTTCTAAAGAATTATTTCAAATGGCTATTTTTTTGAATTAAGCTTAAAAAATTGAATTTGAAGAAATGCCTTACTTGTTTAGATAGCAATGTCAGTTGCATGAAGTGGTATAAGTCAATAAAACTGTACTTTCTCCACATGAAAATTTTATAAATTTTCGATTTGCTAAACTATTAAATCAGACAGCTTGGTTTTATACTCATTCGATTTAGCGTTTACATAGATAATGATACCGCACTTGCTTAGCTAGCATGTTAGATAGTAAATATGTATAAATATACTATGCTTTTACAGGGTGCGTAGCTAAAACTTTCAACAAAAAATAAGCATCTTTTAAGAACTTTTTAGGTGCTCAAAGCACTATGCAAATTGACAAAATGCAAAATAATTTTCAAAGACTTTACATGAAAATGATAAAATAACTAGAATTTGACAAAGAACTCTTTTCTTGATTTTATTAGCCATTAAAAAATGATCAAGATATTTTTCGATTCGTATTCAGAGGGTGGAAAATGAAGCCTGAAATTGAGAATATCTTACAAAATGCAGCAGAGCTGCACATGAGAGTGCAAGAATCTCACCAAACCCAGCTCACTAGACGCACATGCGGACTCGCAATTATTTCCCCTAACCTGTAAAATGATTCGCGCTTTCATATGCTATGGACGGACGGTACGCTAAAATTGATCATGGTTGAATGAATTCTGAAAGCGTTGACTAAAAAAATATGAAAAGCACGTTTTTACATAATACGTGGTGAAAATCGACATTCCCTTTCATAAATCTCATTTTCGAAAAGGGAAAATTAAGCACTTTTTAAAAAAAACCCATTAAGAAAAGCATCTTTAATGGCTTTTAAAAATCAAAAATAAGCACTTTTTAAAAACACTGCGCACCATGCTTTATACATTACTCACACGATTCAACGTAAAAAATTTGCAAAAATTCTAGATAGTATTTAAGTCCAACCCCCTTATCCTTTTAGAGACGTAACATAAAATTCATTTATATCTTGATATCATCTTATATTATGAGGTAGAAATCATAATCCTTTTTATAGTATGCTACTTCACTAATGAGGAAATAAAGTGTTCAGAATGTTTATTTGCAGCTGAAAAAAAAAAACACTTTAAAATGACCAAAATTAAATCAAAATCAATCAATATTCTACAGAGTCTGTGATTTCCTTTTCCTACCTTTACGAACATCGTTGGGAGGCTATGATATAATAGAATCATATTATAAAATAAAATACAATATGAGCCAAAAGTAAAGACTGTGGCGTTGCGGTCTGAAATGCAAAGTCCGAATTACGAATCTCTGACGTTGGACTACGTCGCTCGCAGCCGATAATTGACGTAAACCTCATACCTGAATGGAGATATGCGTGAAGGGCGAAATCAGCAAAATGCGCACAGTATGTTTTGGATATAACTTGGCCGCATCCTCACAGATTGCTCTCTCTCTCCCCGTCGGTTCTAGCTAGCAATCCGGCATGTTCTCGCCGGTTACCTTTTCGCAGTTATTTCTATGCTGCTTCCATGTTAAAGTGGTTAAGTTTTATACATGTTAAAATGTTTTAGTTAAATTTACAAGTTTCCTAAATGTTAATAAAGATAGTTATTTATTTAAACTTAGTGTTGTTTATGAAGAAACCTATAACCCGTTCTCGGAAACATTTTTATGTGGAACGCTTTCCTAGAGCTATATTTCTTTTTAGAGTTTAAGTGGGGACTCTAACAAAGATACCAAATCAACCCCACAAGTGGTGACCCGGACGTAGAAGTTGTGACACCCTTCTGAATCAAAGAATGTGTGTAATTATGGATTACTATTTTTCTTGAACTTGGCTGGCCTACCTGGTACGCAGTGAGTAGTTACTTCTTGGTTAATGTTTCTCTTTTTCAGAGCTGTGCATGTGCCATTTTTATAGGTTTTAATGTTTCTATACACTAGTGAAATTTAAATTTTAACGTATTGAATTTAATTGAATTCTCATGGACTTGTAAACAATTTGATTTTGAATTCATAAAGTACAATGTAAAATTGAATTAATGCTTACGTAAACTATTCATATTTTTTCTTGAATAATGTACTAGTTTTTAATACATTTTCAAAGGCATTTAAATTGTTAACTTGATAGTATAATGGCTGAAAACGAAATAGCCAGAGTTGCATTTCGAGCTCCACCCGTTTGGAAAACCGAAATAAATTTATGGTTTCTTCAAGTAGAATCAAATTTTGTGATGTCGGGAATTGAAAAAGAATTAACAAAATTCCACTGCGTCATTGCAGCGTTAGATATAGAAGTTCTTTCCTACGTTAAAGATATCGTTGAGGTTCCACCTACAGATAATCCATACACGGTTCTTAAGGAACGTATTATAAAACGTTTTACACAGTCCGAAAGTTCGCGATTGAGGACTTTGTTACAGGAATTGTATTTAGGTGAGAAAAAACCAACACAACTATTACATGAAATGAGATCGTTAGCTGGTAGTCAAATATCTGACGATGTATTAAAAACATTGTTTATTCAGCAACTCCCTATTAATATTCAGCAAATATTATCAATTAGTAAAGACAAACTTGATGATTTGGCTCAAATCGCGGATAAAATAAACGAAGTTTCTTGTTTCGGTACTTCAAGTACAGAACATAATATTTCTTCCGTTGATTTAAAAGAGTTACAATCTCAAATTTCTGAACTTTCCGAAAAAGTTGAAAAATTGACTTTTCGACAAAAAAGTTACAATGGAAGTAAATTTCGTCAACGGTCTGGTTCTAGGCCTCGTTCGAATTCGAATAATGTCAATAAAACTTCGGAAAAGCAATATTGTTGGTACCATTTTAAATTTGGTAAAAATGCTAAAAAATGTGTCGGTAAATGTTCATACTCGGAAAACTGAATTCCGCTGCTGTTTCGGTGACGACAGATAGTGGGTTAAAGTTCAGTCGCCTCTACATAATTGACCGAAAATTAGGTTTTAATTTTCTAGTAGATACTGGCGCGTCAATTTCAGTTTTTCCACGCGATCCACACATTCATAAGCAACCGACTACGGAGATAGCAATCTACGCTGCGAACGGAACAAAAATAAACACATACGGTTTTCGTAGATTAACGTTAGATTTTGGTTTAAAAAGGCAATTCAAATGGAATTTTGTTATTGCTGACGTAGTGCGACCTATCTTGGGTGCAGATTTTTTAGAATTTTTTGGTTTAGTGGTTGACATAAAAAATCGCAAATTGATTGATAGTACTTCGAGATTTTCAGCTAAGGGTACACGGGTTCGCGGAAAATCGTTAGGTTTAACTACGATTTGCGGAAATACTGAGTATCATAGACTTTTGTCAAAATTTCCCGGTATTACAAATCAATCTTTTCTAAAGAGTCCTAAAAAGCACAATGTTACTCATTCTATCATTACAAGAGGTCCACCGGTTTGTGCAAAGGCTCGTCGTTTAGCCCCAGACAAACTTAAAGCAGCTAAAAAAGAGTTTGACATTCTTATAGAACAGGGTATAGTTTCTCCTTCAAATAGCCCATGGTCTAGTCCCATTCATTTAGTTAAAAAAAAGAATGATGAATGGCGGGTATGCGGTGACTATCGAAAGTTAAATTCGGTCACTTTAGAGGATCGTTATCCCATACCGCATATTCAGGATTTTTCATCTGGCTTAGCTGGTAAAACTATATTTTCAAAAATTGACCTGGTAAAAGCTTACCACCAGATCCCATTAGACGCGGATTCAAAATCTAAAAGTGCGGTAATAACACCTTTTGGTCTTTACGAATACAATTGCATGTGTTTTGGATTATCAAACGCAGCGCAAACTTTTCAAAGGTTTATTGATCAAATTCTACGCGGATTAGATTTTTGTTACGCATATTTAGATGACGTGTTAGTCGCTTCCGCAACTGAAAGTGAGCATATGATGCAATTGGAACAAATTTTCGAGCGGTTGAACTCGTTCGGTATTATTTTAAACGTCGAAAAATGCGTGTTCGGCCAAAAGGAGTTACAATTCTTGGGATTTCTTGTTAATGCTCAAGGTATTTCACCTCTACCTGATAAAGTAACTGTTATTCAAAATTTTCCCTTGCCAAAGACTGTTGAGGAATTGCGCCGTTTCTTAGCTATATTAAATTTCTATCATAGATTTTTAAAAAACGCTGCTACTATTCAGGCCCCCCCTACACGATCTTTGTAAAACTAAGAAGAAAAGGGATAAAACTCCGATCATTAGGCAAACATTAAAGCTTTCGACGCTTGTAAAGAATCCGTTGCGAATGCGGTAACATTAGCGCATCCGATAGTGAATGCGGACATTACATTAATGGTAGACGCTTCAGATATTGGCATTGGAGCAGTTTTGCAACAGATTGATAACGATATTGTACAACCATTAGCGTTTTTTTCACGCAAACTTAGAACTACGGAACGTAACTATAGTACATATGATCGTGAGTTACTTGCAATTTATAGCTCTGTAAGGCATTTTAAACATATGTTAGAAGGACGAAAATTTTGCGTTTATACTGATCACAAGCCATTGACGTACGCGTTTTGTAAAAATAATGGTAATAACTCGCCTCGACAAGTAAGACACCTCGAATACATTTCTCAATTTACTACAGATATACGTTTCATTTCGGGAAACGAAAATTTAGTGGCAGACACACTTTCCAGAGTTTCTGAAATTCATATATCTGATAATATTAATTATGAGGAAATGGCACGTGCACAGTCTTCTGGAGATGAGTTGCATGAGGCTAGACGATCAGAGGTTTTGAAGCTCAAACCTTTCGTATTCACGCCAGATGGTTTAGAACTATGGTGTGACACGTCCACTGGCAAGGTACGCCCTTACGTACCTCAAGCATTTCGAAAAGTAGTTTTCGAAAATCTTCATAACTTATCTCATCCAGGAGTGCAGTCAACTGTTGACTTGATCCGACAAAGATTTGTCTGGCATTCCTTAAAAAAAGACGTCTCGGAGTGGACAAAATCCTGCTTGCAGTGTCAGAAGTCTAAGGTTCAACGACACACAAAGTCTGAACCTGGTATTTATCCTCTTCCACGATGTCGTTTCAGTCATGTCCACATAGATATAGTAGGTCCACTACCACCATCTAAAAGATACAGGTATTGTCTGACATGTGTTGACAGATATAGTCGATGGCCAGAAGCATTTCCAATGCCAGACCAGACAGCAAATACAGTGTCTGAGAATTTCTTTTCTGGGTGGATAGCTCGCTTCGGAGTACCAGATGCAATAGTGTCCGATCAAGGCACACAGTTCGAAGGCAATCAGTTCCAAGAATTGGCTCGATTTCTTGGGTGCGAAAAGAGACGCACCACAGCATATAATCCCGCATCAAACGGAATCGTAGAGCGATTTCACCGGCAACTCAAGAACGCTATCAAATGTCACTCTACTGACCGCTGGAGTGAAGTTCTTCCAGTAATTCTTTTGGGCATTCGTTCTAGTTTGAAGCCTGATATCGGCGTTTCAGTAGCAGAGTTAGTTTACGGCTGTTCTTTAAGACTGCCTGGAGAATTTTTTAGATGCCATACAACTGATTTACCACAGTATCATGATTTCCTAAAGGTTTTACGGGAATATATGAACAGATTGCGTCCTGCTCCAACATCTCGCCACTGTCACAAAGACATTTTTGTGCATAAGGATTTATTATCGACAAGTCATGTTTTTGTTAGACAAGACTGCGTGCGCAAGCCCTTACAGCAACCATACGATGGACCTTATGAAGTGTTACAGCGTAATGAAAAATTTTATAAGCTCAAAATCAAAGATAAAGAGGTCAACATAGGTATTAACCGCCTAAAACCAGCTTACATTTTGAGTGGAGTTGACAATGCCAGAGAACTCCGTTCAAAACGCACTGTCCATTTTTTATTACCTTAATGCTTGCATATCGTGTTATGGTTGCATGCACAATTTTATGGTTATAACTGCATACATGGTTACTGTTACATTGTTGTAATTGTTTTTTTTTCGTCTTTCAGACTGGAGGGGGAGTACCTGTGGCGTTGCGGTCTGAAATGCAAAGTCCGAATTACGAATCTCTGACGTTGGACTACGTCGCTCGCAGCCGATAATTGACGTAAACCTCATACCTGAATGGAGATATGCGTGAAGGGCGAAATCAGCAAAATGCGCACAGTATGTTTTGGATATAACTTGGCCGCATCCTCACAGATTGCTCTCTCTCTCCCCGTCGGTTCTAGCTAGCAATCCGGCATGTTCTCGCCGGTTACCTTTTCGCAGTTATTTCTATGCTGCTTCCATGTTAAAGTGGTTAAGTTTTATACATGTTAAAATGTTTTAGTTAAATTTACAAGTTTCCTAAATGTTAATAAAGATAGTTATTTATTTAAACTTAGTGTTGTTTATGAAGAAACCTATAACCCGTTCTCGGAAACATTTTTATGTGGAACGCTTTCCTAGAGCTATATTTCTTTTTAGAGTTTAAGTGGGGACTCTAACAAAGATACCAAATCAACCCCACAAGACAAATAACAAAATATGGAAACCCAGTTACGAACAACGGTTCGTGCAATTAAGCAACCCTATTGGCAACTCCGAAAGGAGGAATTGCTCTTAGAATTGTGGATAGAGTTGAAGTTACGCTTACGGTTGCACTTATTTTTTTCTCGTGTGATAGAGGCATTTAGTTTCATACAGAAATAGATACGGGAAAGAAGTAAATTAGCATTTTATGAATATTTGAATTTAACGAACTCTTTCGAGGTAAGTCGTTGTCTATTTGTTGGCAAGTAATATAATATTTCTGATGTAACTTTTTACGGTGAATCGGAATACCTTTTGTGAAATGAGTTCGAATTACGGTAGTGTTCATTAATGCTACACTAAATATTAAAACATAAATACTTTCAGTCGATCTTTGCATCGAAGGTCATTCAAAAATCTTTGGAAAAAAAAAAAACTTTTTTCTTCGACAGTCAATATCTGCTTTTGTCTACAAAGAACCACAAAGGTAAATAATTCAGTGAATACATACTTGTGAGTAGTACCTAAAAATCAATGTAAGTGTGGTGTACGTACAATATGCAGGAATTCATTCGAGGAGGTTGTTAACTTCAGATATTTGTATTGAGCTAAATCAATTTTTTTTATAAAAACAATTTACAGCTTTCATACGTATATTTTTGTATTCAATTAATGAGGTATAGAAGTTTATAACCATTTAATATAAAAGTTGAATTAGTAACCAAAGAAAAGTTGATTGATTTCGTTTCAGTTATACTTAAATCTTCTTTTCCAATAAATTTTATACTCGCCTAGCATTAGCAAAGACAGTTATTGAGCTTAAAAACTGTGTAAATTTTTATTTTTTGCTACTTTAAGGTTAATTTTAAGTTCACACCAAATGTATGCTATACATAATATGTGTTGCATTCAAAAATCAACATAATATGTTGATTTTTTTATAGGTACTGTTCATTTGTTTGTATTCGCGGAAATACCTACCTTTGTGGTTTCCTGTAGACACAAGCTGATTTCTCGAAAGAATAGTGTTATTTATAACATTTTTGAATGACCCTTGACCTTCGTTGCTAAAATCCACAGAAAGTATTTTTTTCTTGATAGTTATAGGGTTCAAAATCCAAATTAAGGTTCTTTACCAAGGTTCATTCACAGATTTCATCGCACGTATTGTCACATACAAATAAATATTTTTTTCTCTCAAAATTTTAGGGGATCTCCAGTTTTGACTCCCAAAAATCTTGAAAAATTCATTTTTTTCTCAAAAACAAAAACGAAAAAAAGGGAAACGTGTTAATATAAATAAAATATCTTTAAAATTTCCACAAAATAAAAAATGTCAAGTAGCCAACCTGGTCAAATAGCTAACCTGATTCTTAAAAAACTGTTTCTGAAACAAAACTGTACGTTATGTGGGAAATTGTTCGGGGTGTTACGTGTAGGGAATGAATTATGTCTGAGGAAATTATACTTTTGGTACAAAAAAAATGTTTTGTGTAAAATGTACAAGCCTCAATAAAAAAAATAAAACTGCTGGTATTTAATCGATATTTCAATCCTTCTCTGTGCAATGTAACCATTCTGGCAACTCTTATTCAACAAATGTTACAAATCTATAGGAATAAAAATTTAATTGATTTCAAACTCTTAACAAATACTATTCTCTAAGCAAAGAAGAGCTAAAGTATGCCACCTCACTTAAAGTGTATTGCCTAATGTCGCACTTGCTAATTTCCTTGGTTTGGCTGAAATTTTCAATCGAAATTTGCTGTTCCAGAAAAGGTTAAAGAAATTTTAATTTCACTGAATTAACTTAAAATACTTGAATGCATACAATGTATATTTCTGTTTTAGAAGTAATATTTGTTATACAAAAATATGATTGCTTTACAGGTGCTTCTCGTCATAGGAAGAAGAAAATCAAGTACTTCTATTGAGTTTCTTTAGCCATGAAATTAACATTACCTTTTTTAGATGAAAAAAATTGATTTTTCCAGTTTCCAACACGACGCCCTGTTCGTAAGGATTAACAATTTGTCGCGGAGTATGAATTGATATGTGTGCTTGCTCTGAAGTTATGAATGGTGGATAGTTGAAGACATCAAGATAAGCATTCGCTAGAATTCCTATAAAAATATTTGGATAGCAGATTAACCATTTTAATATGTGTCAAAATTTAAGTAAAATGAGCAGTAAAATGATTAGGTACTGATTTTAATTTTTTTTCAATACCTCGTCTAATTAATATTTAAGGAACTTAGGTAAATATATTGAAAAAAAATCCCATTAGGATAGGCTAGTCCTCTGGTGTACAGAGAGCAAACTAGAAAAAAAAACGGACCAACCGAAATAAGTAGTATACAGGGGGATTGGTGCGGCGGAAGTGACGTCATCATGGAAAGTCAACTGGAGCTTATTTCTGCCCCAACCGGAAGTTGCTTATTTCTGCCCACCTATAAGCCGGAAGTTGCTTATTTCTGCCCACCTATAAACCGGAAGTGGCTTATTTCTGCCCGTATACTTATTTCTGCCCGCCTGTAGCTTCGATTTTAGTTTCGGTTTCTGTTTATTATTTTACTTATTAGTTTTTTGAGGGTGGCAACACTTATTAATTTTAATATTAGTTTTTAAAGATGGCAACACTTAGAAACTTTGTTATTTGGGGAGATATTGTATATTATGAAGTAATGACGTCATCTTTTATTGCATAATAAATATCATACACGTGCTTTAACTCTAGTGGCGCCATCTACGTGGGAATAAAATAACTTTTAAATCTATTTTATTATTTAAATATGTTTTTTAATATTATTTATTAAATATAATTAAGGCTGAGGATCGAACTCACGCCAATCAAAAAGCCTTCGTGGGTCAGTAGTTGGATATCATAACCACTGACCCACGAATGCTTGGTTAGATATGTGTTAATAAGTTAAACTTTTGTATAGTGAACACGTGTATAAATAAAAACTGTTTGATATCGATATCTTAATACAGTTTAATCGATATAGTTTCACTTAACCTTTGATAGTTATTAAATAATTATTTCTGCCCCTCTTAATGTTATTATAACTTTCTCTGAATGGCAACGGTACTGACCATACGCCTGTTTTGTGTGACGTGTTTTGTGTGATAACACAACTACTGATTACAGAGCGAGTCATTCTGATAAGGTATAACAAGTTGGATCTTGGTCTATGACGTGTGTGTTGAATTCAGTTACTTTCACTTGCGCTGGTAAGTAGTTAAGCATGTGACAGTTTCATATTTTTCTGATTGGCTGTTAGAGTTATATTTCCTTTGTTGGCAACGATTAATACTGTGTTGATTATAATTTCCCTATCGTATATAACAAGTTCCTTTGCTCTGGCGTATGTAGTTACTTCGTGAAAATTGTTAATATTTATTTCTTAAGTGGAGTTTTACAGTCTTTAGATAGTTATGGAAGCCAACTCTTCATTAAAAAGAAAACACGATGAAATTCAAGTAAGTACTTCTATATTTTTTTACCCTTATTTTATCTTCATGTGTAATAATATTTTTATTTAATGTTAATAGATTTTCCAGGCTAAACATAATTTTTAACTTCTTTTACTAAATGTTTTTAACACTACTATTCGAAACTTATCCTTATATTTTACTTTTAAACTTTACATTAAATATTAATATACAATTTGCTTAGAAATTATATTTTACTCTTAAACTTTACATTGTATATTAATATACAATTTACTTAGAAATAGTAGTTCGAAATAATGTAGTTAATGTCTAAACAGTAATTAGGTTTTGCTTGTTTGTTGTTCTTGGTGACTCAAAAAAGTGTTTCTTTTTATTTTATTAGGATGAACCAAAGAGGAAAGGTTTGTTCCAGGAGGGAAACTTTCCAGAGTATTGCTATCCAATTGGTGAGGACTTATTCGTTTTGGCCAGCACGTATAACAAGAAATCAGCCATTCATATACGAAGGTTTAACAGATATGGAGACTCATACTATCCTTCAGGATATGGTATAACTCTACAGCCTGAACAGTATAATGCTTGCTTCTGTCATGGTCCACCGACATGTATCTTCGGCATTGCAGACATCAACATGGCTTTGGAAGAGATCCCTCCAGCTAATCCCCGTGAAAAATTTTATGTGCTGATGAATGACGAGGGAAAGTATCTGCTAGTGGACGAATATACCTGCAGAAGTGGTCGCGTATACAAGCACGAGACGGAAATCAGTTTCAAACAGTGGAGAGAACTACAGAAGTGTCGAGATAGTGTGACATTCGGCTATATTAATTTAAAATACAGGTCCGTGGACTTTTTGAACATTTTTCAAGAATCCACCCATCAACAGTGTCCAGTGGTGCCAAAGAATTCAGACATCAACGAAGCGGGTCCTGTTATGAAAGATTGCCTGAAAATTGTGTTGAATAAACATATTGGACTGAAGAAAGGTCTGAAGTCAGTAGACAGGTCTGCTGACTTTCTAGACCAGGTTGTGTGCAGTGTTCACGATTTCAATGAGTCTTGCTTGGACTTACATGTGGAGAATATTGCTCTGGATTTTAATAATGAACTAAGTGAACGAAGGCTGTTTAGACAATCCCTTAAAGACTTTTTGTGTGAAGCTTTTTTAAGAGAAATTAAATTAGATACTTTATTAACTGCTGCTAAAAATGATTTTTGCAAATAAAATAACTTAAGTTTTAAAATATTTTGTTGTTATTTTTATATTTTGTAAAAATTACTGTGAACTTTTGTTTTTCAGAGGAAACGAGATTTCTTTTTTTCAGCAGGCATGAATTTTCTTTTTCAAAATAATACTTTTTTCAAGTTCTTAAAATAGAAGAAGAAAAAATTATTGCTGTAATACAATAAGGAAAACTATTTTATACTTAAATAGGTATTATTATTTAATTTTATAGAAATTATTGTATACCATTATTTTTTAAGAATGTTTATGAGTGTTAATTTTAACTCTTAGAATTAAATTGTTATCAACGAAAAAAAAAATCTGATAATTTCTAAACAATTTTTGAAATAGATTATGAATCGTTTACTTTCATCTGTTTATACGAAACCTGGACATCCAGGAAGTTTTGGAGGTGTAAATGCTATTTATAATTCTGTGAAAGGTAAGGTGAAGAAAAGCGACGTTAAGAAATGGTTGGAGACTAAAGATTCTTATACTTTACATAAACCAGTGAGGCATAAATTTAAACGTAATAGAGTGATTGTTGGAGGTATAGATGAACAATTTCAAATTGATTTAGTTGACATGCAATCTTTAGCGAAATTTAATAATGGATATAAATATTTGTTAACTTGTATAGATTGTTTCTCAAAGTATGCTTGGGCTATTCCTATTAAAGACAAATCAGCCAAAAATGTATTGCCAGCTTTAAAAACTATTTTTAGAGAAAGAAAACCTGAGAAACTGCAATCAGATAAAGGAACAGAATTCACTAATAAACTTATACAGCAGCATCTTAAAAATTTAGGAGTTCATTTTTTTACAACGAATAATGAAACTAAAGCAAGTATTGTTGAGAGATTTAATCGCACTTTAAAAACGAAGATGTGGAAATACTTTACAGAATTCAACACGAAAAAATACATTGATGTCCTTTCTAAATTAATCCATAGTTATAATCATACAAAGCATAGAAGTATAAAAATGGAACCAGCCTCAGTGAACATCGATAATCAGAAACAAGTTTGGACTAATTTATATAGCGACAATGTGAATATTGATAAACCTGTTTTTCAAGTAGGTGACACTGTTCGCATTAGTAAATCAAAACTTACATTTGAGAAAGGATATGAAAATAATTGGACTCGAGAATTATTTGTCATAGATAAAATAGTTCATCGAAATCCTGTAGTGTATAAATTAAAAGATTTAAAGAATGAAGCAATAGAAGGTACTTTTTATGCAGAAGAATTACAAAAAGTAGTCAACTCGGGCTATTATCCCGTAGAAAAAGTTATCAAAAAGAGAAAGAAAGGAGGAAGCACGGAATATTTTGTTAAATTTCTAGGTTATCCTGAAAAGTTTAATGCCTGGGTGAGTGATATTCAAAAAGTATAAATAGTGAAACTTAACCTATGAAAACTCATTCTCAAAAATGTCTTTCTATGTGACGTTACCCTCTGATAGCTCCATGCAGTTTTTTCCTAACAACAAAATTTCCCATTTTAAGACGCAGTTACCGATACCAGTTAATCTAAAAGGGGAATGGGAAGTAGGCCTATCTGAAATCATCTATCCGCATTCTTGGCTGAACGTAAATGAAAGTAACAATTATTTTCATTACAAGATAAGTAACGGTAATATCATATCGACTGCGAGGCAAACAATTGATGTGGGGTGTTACGAATCAATGTTCGATATTGTATCAGCTATACAACTTGCTTTACCTAAAAATCCTAGTCGATTTACTATAAATTACAATAAAGCTACGAAACGAGTTAAAATTAACGCCGTTCAAGGTTGCAGTCTTCATTTAGAAAAGTTAGGTGAATTGTTAGGATTCCAACCTGATACAGTCATTACGGGTAACCGGAGAAGCGAATTAGTGGCTGACGCGTGGTCTAATTTTTCCGTTTTTTACGTCTACTCAGATTTAATTTCACCACAAATTGTCGGAGATACGCAAGCTCCTTTACTGCGGATCGTTCGAATAAAAGGGCATGATGGTGAAACAATCAGCCAGTATTATGATAGACCTCAATACTTACCTTTAACGAGACACTCCTTTCAAACTATCCATGTGGAGCTCAGATTGAATTCAGGTGATTTCGTACCTTTTGAAAGTGGTAAAGTGATTATAGTTTTACATTTCCGCATGAGACAAATACTATAAATAGTACGATGTGTTTTTTGAATCATTCATTTGAAGAGAAGACGTCAAGATGAGTGTACCGTACGTTTGTTGTGCTGAAAAATTCGAAGATCATTATGCGAGTCAAATTGGCTCGGGTTTGCCCTATTATAAAGGTGTTAATTTCCAAAAGGGCTATGGACTTGGTGGTATATTTCGTCGATTATTTAGAGCAGCGCTACCCTTTTTAGTAAGAGGTGGTAAAACTATTGGAAAAGAAGTTTTAAAAACAGGAACTCGAGTAGCATCTGATGTATTATCTGGAGAAAACTTTGAGGAAGCCGTCAAAACAAGAACTAAAGAAAGTGGAAAAAATCTAGCACAAAAAGCGATTGATAAAGTGCAGTCTATGGTCGGGAAAGGAAACTATAAAAGGAAGCGTAAGAAGCAAAAACGATTCATTTCATCTAAAGCACGCAAAGTGAGTGGACGTGATATTTTTGATCCATAAAATGGCATTTTTGTTGAAAGATTCTCCTGAGTGCGTAAAATCGGAATTGGAACTTTTTACTTTACCTGGAACTCAAACAGTTATTCAAGATGGTCAATGGATACAATTTCATCCTCTTTCTAACGTTTTCGATAATGCTCCCGTAGAGTTTCATGTCTCTGGAAGTGTAGAAGATTACATAGATCTCAGTCAAACACAATTGTATGTGAAAGCGAAAATAGTAAAAACGAACAATACAGCTATCACTAAAGATGATGTTATAGGACCTGTGAATTTATTTCTACATTCATTATTTTCTCAAGTAGATGTATCTTTAAACGATCGTACAGTTTCCAATTCGAGTAATACCTATCCCTATAGGGCCTACATTGAAACTCTCCTAAACCATGGATATGATAGCAAAACATCTCAATTAACTGCTGAGTTATTTTATAAAGATTCTGAGGATGGTTTAAATAAAAGAACTGCTTTTTTCAAAGAAAGCGCAACAGTGGATATGATTGGCTGCATTCATTCAGATTTATTTCATCAAGATCGTCTTTTACTCAATTTAGTGGATTTGAAAATAAAACTAATAAGAAGCAAGCCAGAATTTTGTCTACAAGGATCTGAAGGATTTAAAGTAGTATTGGATCATGTCTCTTTATTCATTCGAAAAGTTCGTGTGAACCCTGGAGTGCTTCTTGGTCATGCTAAAGCACTCGAGAAAACAAGTGCAAAATACCCCATTAATCGAGTCCTATGCAAAGTGTATTCGATTCCTAAAGGGAGCATGTCTTTTATTCAAGATAATATATTTTCGGGCCAAATGCCTAAAAAGGTTATTATTGGCTGTGTAGATAATGAAGCTTTTCATGGAACATTGACAAAATCTCCTTTTGATTTTAAACATTTTGATTTAAATTTTATTGGAGTGTATGTAGATGGACAACCTGTCCCCCATAATCCATTGGAACTCAACTTTTCACAAAATCAATACATTCGTGCCTATCAAACTTTATTTGATGGAACGGAACGAATGGGTCAAGATAGAGGAATATTTATTTCCAGAGAAGACTACAGGAACGGAAATACATTATTTGGATTTAATCTCTCCCCAGATCTATGTTCAGGAGAACATTTAAATCTGATTAAGCATAGCAATTTGAGATTAGAACTGAAATTTGCCAAATCACTGGAAAAAACAGTATGCGTAATCGTTTTTGCCGAATTTGAAAATTTGATTGAAATTAACAAGTCAAGAAATATTTTATTCGACTTCGGAAATTGAAGAATGGATGGATTGCAACTATTCAACATTTTATCGCAAGATAAGATAACATCACCTTACTTTCAAGGCGTATATTCAAGAGATACGCTTCCGAATCTCCGAGAAAACACATGTGCTATCACGAATTCAGATGACTCATCACAACCTGGGACTCACTGGCTAGCGTTATTTGTGAATGATCAAAGACAGTTAGAGTTTTATGACTCATATGGGAAACCTCCCGGATTTTACAACGTGAATACCGCTTCCTACACGGACGTACTATGGAATTCCAAAGTGTTTCAATCACCTACATCCAATGTATGTGGACAATATTGTATTTACTTTTTACTCAAACGCTGTCAAGGCTATTCTATGTATCATATTTCAAATCAATTATATGTAAATGATTTTCAGATGTATCAATTTGTAAAGAAAAAATATGGTGTAAGATTTGTGTTTAGAAAATAAAAAAAGAATGAAACTAAATCTAGTGTCTCTCATGTCATTATTATAAAATTTTACATTTAAATATTGTTATGTAGGCAATAGTGTAACATTTTTAATTCTTTTTAACAAAATTTTCAGAAAATATTTTTATTATTGATGGAAACTTTTCTAATATTTCAGAAAATAATTTTATTTTTATAAAAAATTTCTATCTTTTAAGAAAATATTTATGATTTTACACAAAAATTTTCTGATTTAAGAAAATATTTTTACTTTTTTGTTAAAAATTTGCTTGTTTCGTAAAAATATTTCAAACTTTTTAAAAAAACTTTCTAATATTTCAAAAAAAATATTTTTATTCTTATAAAAAATTTTCTATCTTTTAAGAAAATATTTATGTTTTTGCAAAAAGGAAATTTCCAGTTTTTCAGAAAATTCTATCTATTTTTCTAAAATTTTTTGTATTAATTAATAAAGGGTGAAATGTTTCCTTGATAATATAAACTTTTTCACCTGTGAAAAAAATGATCAATAAAGACAAAATACATTTTAATAAAATAAATAAAATTTTATTCAAAGTTTCACCCAAGCACTTCTGCGGGCATACATCATAGGTTTCTTAACAATTTTATTTTTACTATACAATTTTTTATTTACATCTAAATGTGATGGTAATTGAATATCATTTAATGTTTTCAAAAATACATTTCTCCCCACTGGAGCTGATTTTCTATTTCGCAAAAAGTCATTGATAAGATTTACTATATTACTTCCAGGAACAGTTTTATCTTCGTGAATAATTTCACCTTTAGCGTTCCAAAGGAGAGATTCATTATTTTTTAAGAATTGGTACATATCTTTAGCTTTTTCTTGAAATCGAACTGGAACAGCAGTTAGAATTTTTCCCTCCAAGTCTTCAGTTTCTTTTTTGATATTTGAAGAGATCTCTTCTGTAGACTCTACTGGAGAATCGTCTATGTTCGTAATTTCCTCCTGAACGGTTTGAGGTTCTGGTTTATTCGGTCTCGAAATTGAAAAGTGCGTATACTTCTGCAATATTTGTAAATACAGGGTTGCTTTCTCGTCATCTGCTAAGTCCTTTTTCCGTAGAATATTCTTCATTTGTTGATCCAATTGTGATAAGTGTTCCGCAACTTGCACTCTATCCTCCGGAACCAACACAAATTTCTTACTGTACTCCATGAATTAAAGAACTAATGACAGAAATAGCTGCAGGTAATAAAAATGATAAAAATCCTTCTCCTTTCTGTACAAGAATTCTTTTCTTCTTATACAATGGCAATTTCTTCTTAGAAAGTTTTCTTAAACTTTCTTTATGAGGAGCTAATTTATTTTTCTGAGAATTCGTGAGTGGTATATTACCACACAATACATTCAATACACACTCACACAAAGTTTTTATTTCACTTTTTGAACACTTTTTTAAAAGAGGCTTGCAATGTTTAGTTTTAGAGATCAATTTCATGAGCTCTAATGTTCGCTCATTACATACAGACATCTTACTTTCAAATGATTTGAATTTCGAGTGCTTGTCCTATTTATAGGTGTTGATAAAAGTTGAAAACCTTCAAAAACAATGGTTAAAGTTGTCATCTATTTTCCTTGAAATTCACATTTGAAATGAAGTTATCGAGGTTGGTACACATAATAAGTATCTCCAGGAAACATACCACTACGCATGCGTAAAGATTCTTCCGTATCACACTTTAAATCAATGAGTAAATAACCATAAGATTTTGATGTGGCATCAGCATAACATTCTTGAAAAAAATTAACTTTTCGAGGGTACAATTGACGTCCTAAATGTGTAATTTGCGATTGATCTCTACGATTCTTAAATAATACAAGATAATGAGCATTTAAGGATATTTCTCTCATTTCCTTTCCTTTATGAAAAATGTTTTGAACCACAAAAATAATGCTAAGAGATTTATGGTGGGAAAATTTTGTAAATAATTTCGTCAATTGAGGATCATTTCCCAATTCACTCATGAGATCATCAATCACAATTAATGCATCTGAATATTGATTCAAATCGGATGGAAGTCCTTCTTGAAAAACAACATTAGGCATCTCATCATATAATTTTTGATAAACGCCATAACACCATACTACATGTTTTGGGAAAGGCTGTATCATTTGGTTTTCAATCACTTTTTTTATAAAATAACTTTTACCACTACCTGTTGGACCTGCGAGGACAGCTGTAAAGGGATGTTTGAACTTCAAAAGATCCATGATGAATGAAAAACTTTACTCTCGTAACCTCTATTTATCGTTATCTCTTATCACCACATGAAGAGTTCAATCCTCAGCAAATAATTATATTTAAATTAAATAATAAAATAGATTTAAAGTTATTTTATTTCTGACATACCCTCATAGATGGCGCCACTAGAGTGAAAGCATGATATCATTTATTTATTATGTAATAATTAACGCGTGTATGGTCAGTACCGTTGCCATCCAGAGAAAGTTATAATAACATTAAGAGGGGCAGAAATAATTATTTAATAACTATCAAAGGTTAAGTGAAACTATATCGATTAAACTTTATTAAGATATCGATATCAAACAGTTTTTATTTATACACGTGTTCAAAATACAAAAGTTAAACTTATTAACACATATCTAACCAAGCATTCGTGGGTCAGTGGTTATGATATCCAACTACTGACCCGCGAAGGCTTTTTAATGGCGCGAGTTCGATCCTCAGCCTTAATTATATTTAATAAATAATATTAAAACAGATTTAAATATTAAAATAGATTTAAAGTCATTTTATTCCTACATAGATGGCGCCACTAGATCAAAAGTATGATATCATTTATGTGTTATGTAATAAAAGATGACGTCATAACTTCATAATACACAATATCTCCCCAAATAACAAAGTTTCTAAATGTTGCCATCCTTAAAAACTAATATTAAAATAATAAGTGTTGCCACCCTCAAAAAACTAATAAATTAAAAACAGAAACCGAAACTAAAAATATATTAGGCTTAAGAAAAAAAAGAAATAAGCTCCCCATGACGCTGCAGACGAAGTTTCGATTTTCAGGCGGGCAGAAATAAGCAAGCGGGCAGAAATAATCAACTTCCGGTTTGTATGAGGGCAGAAATAAGCAACTTCCGGTTTGTATGGGGCAGAAATAAGCAACTTCCGGTTGGGGCAGAAATAAGCACCCCTTGACTTTCCATGATGACGTCACTTCCGCTGCACCGATCCCCCTGTATACTACTGAAATAACTTTTGATTTAATCGTAAGATCTTCATGTTTTAGGACTCAGTTTTAAAAGTTTGAGGGAATTACCTTAAATATGCTAATTAATTAGTGCAGACGATATTTTAAGCTACGAAAAAAGAGGCACAAAAATGTATTTTTTCTGAAGAAACCATAAATTTTTTGACGCTTTCGAATCAAAAACACGGCTTTTTTCAAAAATTCGATTTTTCATTAACTATTCGACCAAATTTCGTAGTTTGATACAGAAAATAGCATTTTTTAAAACGATTTTAAAATTGTATATTTGACGATTCTAAATTTTTCAGACCATCATCAAATAAAATTTTAAAAAAATACTTGCTGAAAGTTAGAGTTTTCATGGAACTATTTTTCAATAAACAAATTTTATAATTGTATGAAATTTTTTTTTCAATTTCCTTAAAAAGTTCTCGAATTGTACTGAAATACGCAAAAAAGTAAAATTAACAATAAGAAGCCTAAACATTGAAACCGCTCACCTAACCAAGCTATAGGGACAACCATATTTACCAGATTGCGGTCCTTCGCTAAAATTTGAGTTATATGACATGTAACTCATAGTATAAGGCAGCCTCAATATTTTTTAAATAGGTCGAGAGTTTCAAAGTAGCCTTATTTTTAAATTCGTTGAATTAACTCCACTTTTTATTTTTCACTATTCAAAATTACGTAGGTTTAAAGTTTGTATTCCCTTCAATTGAACATTTTTCTAACCATCAATAAAATAAGCAATAATAAGAAAATCAATAAATAAATAATAAGTAAGCATAAAAGTGACTTTTTACACGGAATTATCTTTGGATAAGGATGTTTACTAAGTGCGCGCGAAATTTTTTGATTTACCTCATTTGTTCCAGAGATAAAGAGAAAAATGTAAAAAGCGGAATTAACATTAAGGATACCAAAATTTCAACCATTCGGCTGTCCAAGCAGTTGAGGCCATATTTTTTCGATGGGGGCTAAACCCCATATTTTTAGGGTCAATAATCAAAATTCGTCGTAAAAAGTTTTTTTTTTTCGGAAAAAGTAATTTTTTGTGTCTAATTCAGCACCCGACTATAAATGTCTAGGAAAAAAATGTTCAAATAACAAATTATTTCATTGTTATTTTGCCATATTTAAACTAAACAGTCACATAACCATAAATAATACGGTAAACTGCTAACTGTGAGAAAAATCGTTTATGAATTGCTTTTCCCAAATACGGTTAAATGACCAGAATTCTATCGCACCAACTAGGCACTCCTAACAAAACCACTTAGTTCCTAGCAAATGGGCACATATTATAGCCCAGAGGGTTGTTATGTCAATCTCATAACCCACAGAGCGAGAGTTCTAGTCCAAGAGTTGACGCCGCAATATTCCCTAAATTCCATTCAACACATGAAGAGTTTCTAGTGTCCCACATCCCCCAAACTGGGCTATTAGAATACGGTACTCTTTTCACGCATAGATGGCAGCCCTATAAAGCTGCTGAACTATCCAGTTAAATTTCTTTTTCTTTCGGTTGTGAAACCCCTCTAGTTGTAAATGGTCCAGAAACCGTATAGTTTGGTATTCATGGTTTTTTTAACCATACCAGTTGTAAACGTTTTAAAAACAGTTAAAGTAAAATGTGTTCCTTATCGTAAACTTTATATATGATTGGATGAACAGGCGGATGGCGGTTATTTTACCATAGTCTTAGAATGGGAATTCTAACAGTGTGCCTGTCACTCATTTCTTTCCCTCGCCAGTTTTCCGTCCCCAATTGTCTTTTTCGGTGCATAATGATAATTTAAGCGCGTACGGAAATGTAGCAGTAGTTCCAGAAAAGATATTACTTTCACTTTAATGTGTTTCTAAAAGACAAAATTCATATTTAAGTAATTTGCAGATTATTAATTTGGGAAATTAAGCGTTTTTTCGGCACTTTGATGTATAACAAAATTATCTGTAGAAAAAGCTGATTTCTGTACTTTGGGTACAGTGTACACATGTATACAGTAAGCAAAAAAAAAAAAAACTTCTTGAATTTGCGATATATGGATCACGAGATATGGTGAAATACGCAAAAAATAAAATTAACATTAAGATTCCCAAACGTAAAGCTTTCCTGACCAAACTATGAGGACCATATTTCCTAGATTGTGGTTACCTCCTATATTTTGGGGGTCATAAATACGAAACCGGGAGAAAAAAAATAATGTTTATTCAGAGAGAGTGTGTTTTCGTGTCTGATTTCGTAACTTAAAATATCATCTGAACTAATTAGTTAGCATGCATGTGGTAACCCCCTCTAACCTTTAAGATAATGTCCTAGAATGTGAAAATCCAATCGTTAGATCAAAAGTTATTTACGGTGATGAGTTTTTTTGTAAATTTTTATTTTGGCATTTTACATGTTTACATAAATGTATTTTTAGGTCAACTTACTTGAATTCGTTCTAATGAGAAACTTTTCGGCGTTAGGTTTACCAATCATGGAATTGAAAGTGTAACAAGAATTAATCGCTGACATCTCTCTGGGAGGGCAACGTGCGACATGAGTAAATAATGACCTAAAAGATATGCTTCTCATGAAAATAATAACTTTTTTTTAAAACTTATTAGATAAAATCAAAATAAATAAATGTATAACAATTAAGGTTAAATATTTTAAAGTTTAAGAGCAATGGAATTCGGTCAGAAGAGGTCGAGATTAGAACCTCGATGCTTCTAATAGCCACCAAATACATCAATTTACATATAATCTAAGAAATCGAAAATCCTGCTTTTGGTCACTGAGCTGTACCATCTGGTGAAACCTAACTTACCTTTCGAATCTACGTCTAAATTGGCCTCAAGAATGGGTGATTCAGCCATCTAACTGGATGGTCTTAAACAAAATCTCCTTTTAACCCTAGCCGTGCTCTCTTCTCAAACGAAAGACGCTCCTTCCTGATTTAATTTGCAAGGCCAATGGCTCATTCGCTTGCTTTGTCTTGAAATTCTTAATGTTAATTTTGAACTTTTAAATTTAACTTCTTAAATATTTCGCTATATCCCGGGAGCTCTTTAAGCGAATCGACATAGTCATTCAGTCTAGTCCACTGTACAGGAGTGATGTTTACTTCAAAACATCATTGGATTACTTCAAAACATCATTGGATTCGTGGGCCGCATCCGGCCAACGAAGCCTTTTTTTATGACCCGCGAACTAAAATATATTAGTTGTCATTTTTTGAAGACAATTCTCGTAAAAAATCTATATGGGTTTTAAATACTTTTAAATTTAATATCTTGACAATTTGATGTCTGTTGCACATTAATAGTTTAATACTTAGTTGCACATTAAAGTTATTGAAGCCAGAACTTTTCAATATGCTGTTAAATATTTTTAAAAATGTACGTCTTATTTTAGTTTGTAATTCAATACTATTGTTTTGTACAACTTGATAAAAATCTGACAGTAATATTTAATGTCCCTTAAAAGATAAAAGAGTCCTATATAAATTTTTGATAAAGTTGCGGTGCGCCATTTGACTGGTGTTTTTAATTGCTGCCCCCGGTCTCATGTAAGTTGGAAACCCCTGTTCTAAATGCAGAGCATCTATTGGAATCCGCTAAATACACAAGCTCAAAAATGTAACTGATTTTAAATATTGTATAATTTAGTTTTTTTAAATTTTTTATTTTTTTATTTTGACTTATTAGCTCTGTGATATGCATGAAGCTTTTAAATTTGTATTTATTTAATATTTAAAATTAATACAGTCGTACAGTATAGGATACATGTAGGTGCGTGCATCTGTACCTTGGTACGTAATGGCAATTTATGACAGTGTAGTAGACAACTGAGATCCCATAGTACTATAAGTATGCAATTTATTTTATCATTTTAATATTACTTTTTTGTATATTTTAATTAATTTCTTAATATTAACGTAACATGCATACATTTAATATTAACTTTTTGTATTTCCTTCTCTCTATAATTAAGAAATTTTACCCCTTAAGAATTAAATATTTTTTTTAGTTAATCTTAGATTCTGCTCAATAATTATTTATTTTGAGTCATTTGCATAAGTAAAATAGTTTTAAAACTGAGATTTCAGGAAAACTTCGCATTTTTTATTTTTCCTTCTAAATAATTAGTAAATCTTTTTATCATTTTATTTAAATAAACCATAATATCACATTATGCTCGTTGTTTCTACCTTAGGTGTAATTTAGCATTTGAAATGAATTTATATCATTTAACTTAGCTAAAATCTGAGTTACACGCATGTGGACCTAAAATTATTAGCAACGCGGCAGTACATTTCGTATTTTTTTATTTTTTATTCTGACTTATGAGGGTAAAATAGAAAAACTGTAAAATGTTTTTTACTATATCCATTTCATTTCTAGTTCAATAGTGAAGGGGTTGAGAAATATTATAACTGTATAATTCAAGGAAATAAATTAAGAATCTTACATATTGTCTCTGAAAAATGCAATGTCAGTCACACCCACTGTAAGCCAAAAAGTTTGCAGGAAGCGTCCTTTGTCCTGAAGGAATATCTTATTCTCTTCATAGCCAAGCAAACTTAGATCTTTGTACACTGACCTATTGGGAAACTGTAATTGAAAAACTTCTTCGAATTAGTATATTTCTTGAAACTATAGAAGAAAATATAAAGACTAGCCTATAGGCTAGTAAAATAAATCAAATGTTTCGAAACTTGTAGTTTAAATTAAATTTTATGCAATGCTTAACATTTAAATTGTTGATTGTTTTAAAACACTATAACAAAAAATAAAACAGAAGCTATACCCCTTAAGAATCCAGGAAATTTAACGAGAAAAAATGCATCAGTTTCACAGCAAAGGTATCATACTTTACATGATTTTCGAAAAGTGCCAAGGAATTTCACCAGCAGGTTGCAAGGAAGTAAATCTGCAATGGTTGGGGAAGCAATTGGATTTGAAGGCAGGCATCTATGCAATTTCTTAAAGGTAGATAAATATCTGATACGTAATAAGATGAAACATATGCTCCTCTTTTAAGACTTTCAGGGTGAAGCTGATTGTCAATTCAACAAGACAATACTTCCATACATATTTCACACTAAAAAAATCATATTTTGTTTAGGTAATTGATTGACCCGCCTTTAACCCATACCTAATTCCAATCGAGAAAGTTTGAGGCATTTTAACCCGACAAGTATATAGGAATGATAAACATTATAGCGCAGTTGAAAAATCCCAACCGTCTTTTGAATAAGTGCGGTATACTTTACCCCCCCCCCTTTCACAGAAACACATCAGCTAATCAATGCAATGGAGAAATGTTTTTTTGTTATGTTTTTAAGAATAAGGGGGATCAACATCCAAAAAAAAATAATTTTAAGACTGCTAAATGGCATCTTTTTAGCTCTTGTGCTTAAACTTTTGAGACAGCGTATTATTTTTTGTTATTTTATTTATAAAGTCATGATAAAATAAATATTTCACCAAATTCTTGATTTTCTGTTCGAAATTACAGTATATGAAAATTTCTTTTTGCTATAATTCTGTTGCAATCTTAAGCTTTTAATGCGAAGTACTAACAGTTTAAATGCCGAAAGAACAAGGGATTTTCACACTTTCATTTACCTGCACTTGGGCAGAGGCGTAGTGTCTATGATACTAGTGTGGGGTGGGAAGCCATGGCTCTCATGTGAGCAGCGTTGTTACGACCCTCTAAGGATTGAGGATCCTTAAACCATTTAATCAACCATTCTAAAATTGCGGAGTGATTTGCACTTGAGAAAAGTGACAATCCGTTCGACGGAAAAAGATACATCTTGCTCAGTTATTCAAATAATATATATTACTAGATTGAAGCTGAGGTAGTACAAGACTGCTTCTGCTATTCTTAAGAATTACAGAAAAAAAAACCCAGCAGGGTTTTGTCAATTAAACCAAGTTCAATGACAAACACCGCAGGTGTCTGTCTGCATCATAGTCTGTAATAGGAAGGCCACATACTGAAGAGGCAAGCTGTAAATAATCGAGCACATTACCTCTGCGCATTCTAAGGCAAAAGTATAGTTTGTTCACCAGGAGTTGGCACTTAACTCCGCCTTCATCACGTGGTATCCGACGATACTATTTCGCTTAAGTTTTGGGGGAGGGATGTAAACAATCCTGAACTGGATTGCTATTTGGCGATCGTAAGAGAAAAATATTTATTTCGCAATCTATAAGTGCATTTTTTTTAATCATTAAATATTTCATAAGTTTGATATTTCTCTCTTTTGAGTGAATAGTTTGTCCTGTTTGAGACGTTATGCTGGGAAAACATCAGTTTTTAAATTCAATATGTATTTAATTAGCTAGAGTAGCGATAGGTATAATAGCAGATGATAAAGCGAAGTAAGCAGGGCTAAAGAGAATAGAATGGGCTAGTTCACTCAGCTCATAGAGCTGAAGCTACGATTTCCTTCCTCATGACGTCACTGTGTCCACAGATCTCGGAAGATCGCCCGCAAAGATATTATGATCACTTTGCATCTTTCTCCTTGTAAAAATAAGTTAGACTTTTTCTGGTTATTAGCTTTCAAACTTTACGTAATTAACACATTATTTCCATTCATAAACATAGTTTAAAAAAAACTTTCTTGGCCATTATATTTAAAAAATACCGTTTTAAACTTATAAAAATATTTTACTAGTTGGCGAAAATGACACTATAAATACTTTATTTTCAAAAGTTCCGTTTTAACTTTAATTATTAAGAAAAATGAAAGCATATCGACACTTTTTTATCTACATATTCTTTTATAACAATAAGTTGAGTTAAATTTAGAATCCCCGATTTTAAAATATGCCGTTAATAGCAATTTATTCATACTTAATCATTAGGAAACATCAACCTTAAACGCTAATTACTGAAACAAAATAATAATTTCGGTTCATAATGACAATAGAAATTTTACAATTGTTTATAGATATTTAAATTTAAGATGATATAATTTATAGATATTTAAATTCAAGAGAATATAATTTTTTTAAAAAATCGTAAATATTTAGAATAACTACATTAAAAAATATGTTATGAAATTAGGAGAATTTCAACTATATACTATATATTTTATTTATACTTTTTATTTACATTTTAATTTTCTTTGACTTTATCCATTTTTTAATTTTTTTCACCTGCCTTTCTTTTTGAAGTAACGAGGCGGCTTCTATTTAGATAATGAATTTTTATAAAAGTTCTTAACGATAGAAAAAACGTATTGCTGTTTTATATTAACTGTGTCATTTCGGAATCCATTCTTTACATAGTTGTTCATTTACTTTAGGGAGCACGCGGAAAATTATATTTTTCCTAGAATTTTTGCAAGTTGAAATCGCGCAAACTGGCATTTCGTTAATAGTTTTAAAATTTTGTAAATTCACGGCAAAAACTGAGGAAAGTCATTATAGAAAATAACAAATGTCTTAGAATATGTCACAAAAAGAAATGCTCCAATATTAGTTAGAGCTAGTAAGGCCGAACGCTCTGTTCTTGAAGTAAAAGTGCGAGCTTTGCGCCAAAGTGACGTCATTAGAGAAAATCGGAGGATTGGCGCGGCGAGAGTTTCTTCAAAGGAGTGAACCAGCCCTTCTATTCTCTTTAGCCCTGGAAGTAAGTAACTGAAAAATAATTCGCTGTTTGCGTTGGGCGCACATTAAGGTTTGTTTTAATTTCATGCACGGAGACGTTTCTCCCCTTGACTCCGACTCTTCTTCCGAGGAGGTGGAGCCAAGTACGAACTCCTGGTGAACGAACTATATAGGAATTCGTAACCTATATGTCTCCTTTTCACCTCTTGCCTCCTCAGTGTGTGGTCAGCCTAACGTTTCATGAGACACAATAATTACAAATACTTGTAAAACTTAGCTACATTTACTTCTAAAATAATCATACATATTTTCGTAATTTTTTGATTGAAAAATATGTTTAGGTAAATTACTTACCCAACGATTATCCAATGTGCCATTTTTGCAGTATCTTGATCGAAAGCATTCACACAAGTTCAGACCGTTTTTGTCATCTGATAATTTATGACATCTGTGCTTATACTTAGGATCTTTGCAGGTTATATTCGGAATTAGACTGTGTAAGTAAATTATACATTTATTAGAAACAACAAAAACACTACAAATGGGTAAATAAAAAAAAAGTTGTGTTGCATTTTTTTTTAAACAGAAAACTTGCAAAATCTATAAACTAATTTACAATCCAGTGACGACTCGCTCTCTTTTCCTTTCTGCTGTAGCTGGTCGCAATTGCAATGAAAACTTTTATTTCTTTTAAAATGTGTTACCTAAACTAAAAAACTCAAGAGTTGAGTTTTTTTAACTTTACTGAAAGGAAATAACTATTAGGAGAGCGGTTCGTTAAACACTGCTGGATTGGAAAATTGCAGTCGGGTATGTCTAACGCTGTCAGGTGTGTATAGTTCGTTCACTTGGAGTTGGCACTTGGCTCCACCTCCTAGGACGAACAGTTCATTTTAGCGCGGGAGTAAGAGGAGAAACGACTCAGCGCTTGAAATTAAAACAACCCTTAATGCGCACCAAACACAAACAGTGAATTCTTTTTCAGACACTAACTACTCTTTATAAATCTGTTATTATACCTTTCGCTAATCTAGCTAATTAAATATATTTTAAATTTAAAAACTGCTGTTTTCCCAGCAAAATGTCTCAAAAAGGACAAACTATTCACTCAAAAGCGAGAAATATCCTCGAATATGTGAAGTATTTAATGTTTAAAAAATGCACATAAAGAATGCGAAATAAATATTTTTATCATACGATCGCCAAATAGCAACCTTGTTCAGGATTGTTCACATCCTTCTCCCAAAAATAGCGAAATAGTATAGTCGGATACCACGTGATGAAGGCGGAGCCAAGTCCCAACTCCTGGTGAACGAACTATAATTAATATTATAACTCTTAGAAACGAAATACTGGTGAAAGAAGCTGTAAGCTGTTTCTTCTCAGAAAAATGCGCACTTGTAGGTGAATTCCTATTTAACAAAAAGTATAAAATCATGCAAAGGGCCAAAATCTTGGCACCCACGAATTTATGCCAATTGTCTATCAGAGCTCCCTTTGTTTAGTTCGAAAATGGCGTAAAACGACAATAACGAGAAGAGCCACAGATTTGAGAAAATAAAAAGCGTTTGTGATCTAATTTTTTAATATTTAAAAACTTACTCCAATGTTGCATTATCTAGGCTCAAAAAAAATTGAAAAGAAAAAAAAACGAGAAAAAGAAATTGATGTTGATAGTGGAATAATGTCACCAAATTGGTAATTTTTTCTAAAAAAAAAAGGTTAAAAAACTTTTGAAATATTTAAGTTATTTGTCGGTTCTAAAACGCAAATAATTTTTCACGGGAGGATGGTATATATAGTTTAAAATTGTAGCTTTGCTTTTCAAGTTTAAGGCACTTAAACTGTGTTTTTTATTTTTTATTTTCCTTGGCGAAAGATTATTGATAAACCATGTAAATTATACTCTTGTAAGTCGGAAATTGGTGATTTTTTTAAAAAAAAAGTTTAATAATTTTTTTAATACTATAACATAGGCCGGGATAGCCTGGTCGGTAGGGCGCTGGGCCCAAGTCCAAGAGGTCGTGGGTTCGATCCCCGCCGGCCGAAGACTCCCCGTGTAGTAAATGGTGACTGATGCACGTTAAATCTGTCGAGTCTCAAAGTCCTCCATGTTCCCATAACAAATCAATACCTCTGGGGGTACTGATCCAGGAGTTTCCTTGTCTTCTGGATTGGTTCAAAATTACAAGGCTACGGAGTTGAACATTAGTAGTCGTAAACCCATTAAAGTGGGTCGGCTGTTCAACGACGGTTATAAAATAAAATAAAATACTATAACATTGTTTTTTGAAGCTTTGTCACTATAAAAAAAAACGAAAATAAAGCCACAGTTTTACTTGAAACAATGCAATGATTTTTAGCAATACATATCTTGCAATGGATAATCAGCTGTGCTGCTTTAGAACGGCGGACAAATAACTTAAATATTTTGAAAGTTATTAAATTTTTTTAAAATCGCCAATATGGTGTCATTTTTACACCTAGATGAAAATAAACGAAATAGCTGTCTTATTCTCAGTTTTTGCCAACTTTTATGAGCCGCATAATTTATAAACATTTTCTGCAGCAGAGTAAATTTTTAAATATTAAAAAAATCAGAGCGCAATAGCTTTTCACTTTCACAAAACTCTGCACTTATTCCATATTGACGTTTTGCGTCATTTTCAAAATAAGTATAGACAACGCTGGATTTAGTTCGGTTAAATTTAACCTAACAGCCAGGAGTCTGCTGTAAACACACAACAGTTATAAAATAATTCGCAGAAAAACATCATTTCATATGAAGATATGATGTTCGAAAAACAGCCTTAAGGTATGCGTCCGTTCCAAAGCCTGAGTTTTTCGACAAGATGGCATATAGGGGAGAGTCGGGTAGCCCCTCCCAGCGGGTACTACCGCCCACAGTCAATTTCATATGTATAGAATATTTTTTCAAATCAATGGGCCATCGGACATTAATTGTTATATTAAAAAAAGATTATTTTCAAAGTTTCAAGTATTTATGCAGCTGTTAAAATGGTAAACAATAGTTTAGAAAATATGTTGAATACAGTATACTCTAAAAACTGTACCTCTGATTTCAGAGGCACATTTGAATCATTTGTGCCTCTGAATTTTAAGGGCACAACGTACCTTTAAAAATGAAAGGCACAATGTACCTCTGATTGCAGAGGCAAAATCAGATGTACCTCTTAACTTAGAAGGTACATTGTACCTTAGATTTTGCTTTTATGTACCGCTCATTGAAACAAGCATTTAGTGGTACCAAAACCTGTTATTTACCAGATTTGAACACATTTTTTTTTTTACCTATTTGTAATTTGCTAGCACTTTATATAAAAAGGGACTTTCTGTTTGGTTTACACTATTACCAAGATATTAATTATAATAATTCTTAATGAAAAATATTTCTTAATTCTTTGAATATTGGCCACTTGAAAGTAATCATTTCAAGGGATTCCATCTAAGGCTTTCTCATAGACAATTATAAAATATGTAAATTTATACCATTTCTTTAATTATGTAGCGTTTAATGATACTTCAACAACTACAATGATGCTTTTCTAATCAGATATAGGTACAAAAAGATAATATTTATTTCTGTTAAGCCAAGTCAATAGATAATTCATGGATATTTTTTCCTTTCCAAAAAGCATCCTCAAAATGGAAATTTATTATAAATTTAGATATTTTTTAAATATTTAGAGATTTCATAAAATAGTTTTATAAGGATCAAAAATTAAACACTAAATATCATGAAATTTAATATCTTTTATTTTCGCACATAAAGAACAATTTTACATAATTTAGTAACAGTTGCAATATGATGTATACAGTTCCACAAATTTGGAAAAACATAGAATATTTTAAAATGATAGATGTAGATTTTGACAACTTGGATATTTTATAACATGAAATATGCTTAAACAAATGACTTAACAAGTGTAAAATAAAAGATTTCTTTCCATTGAAATGAATTTTTTTAAAATCCAGATTTTGGCGAAACATATTAACCCGTTAGGCGCCATCATTCCCATTTTGGGAACATTAGCTTTCAATTTTTTTAGAACTAACTGTACTTAATATTATTTAATCGATGATTTTATATGAGCTCAGAATATATGAAAAGCCTTCTGCAATTTTTTTGGAAAGCTTGTTTCAGAATTTTTTTTTTATTGTATTTTAAAAAACGTGAAATTCTGCATTTTTGCCCCAATCATTAAACATGCATTTGTTTTATAAATATTATTAAAATAAAAATTACTTTCGTTCTTAAACTTGATTACAACAATCGGATATAATTCTTTTTTCTATAATCCGAATTTCGATGTCTACAGTATTTCTTAAAATGTCCTATTTCACCACAATAGAAACATTCACGTTCAGATCTAAATTTCTTCACAATACTTGGCGAATTCCATTTCTCATTAAAATGTTCTTTCTGGCGATCGTTATTACACGGAATAGCTTGTGGATCATACTGAAAATTGGCAATGAGATTTTCTTTAAAGTAATAATAATTATCATCATAAATTTCTGACCTTTCAGCAGGAATAAGCTGTAAAGCACACGAAAACCAAAGATCGAAATTCACACTAAATCTCTTCGCTTTCTGTTCAAAGATTTCGAAGTACCGTCGAATTCCACACTTCTTGGCATCAATTTTAAACATCTCATTCACTAATTTTTTCTAAAGTAGGAAATCCTTAATAACAATAATATTTGTCACCAATTCTCTCAAAAACTAAATAAAACATTTCTGGAACGGATCCCACCGCTGCCACCAATTAATACATAGCTGTAGCGTATCAAGCTATATTAAAGAACTGTTCAGTTTTTTTATAGAAACATTTATTTCACACCACAACAAATACAATAACAAATATAAAGTACCCGTAACGGGATAGTTAAATCTTATAAAGGAAACTAGAAAAAGTGCCCGTAGCGGGATATATGAAAACTCACCCGTAACGGGATAGATAAAATATCATAAAACAAACTAGATAAACCCGTTAACGGGTAATATGAAAACTCAAATTCCACACAAAACTAATTCTAAAAAATCAACAACTTTCTGGTGTTCTAATTTTATCGTCTGCTTTTATTATTTGTATTTCGTCATAAAATATTTCATTGATGTGCGCATGCGCTTCTTCTCCGTTACATCGTACCGAAGAAAAAAAAGGGAAGCCCATTTGAGAGGCACAGGGAACCGGTAAAATCCTTTCGTACCGCGCATTGACTCGCGTTTGCTTTGGTGCCTTTCATTTCTTGTGGTGTCTCTCATTTTTAAAGGCACATTAGTTATGTGCTTCTAACGCGAGAAAATAAAGGGTACATTTAGCTTGTGCCTTTTATTTAAGAGGTACAGTTTTTAGAGTGTAGTCATGAAATTAAGAAAAATTGGTTGAATGTTTCGAGTAAACTTCATTTTAATACTAAAAAAATAATTTTTTCTGTACATACAGCATTAAAGTATGAAGTCTTAAGTTTAATTTGCACAAAGAAAGAAGTTTATATGTGAAAAATTGTTCGAGTAATTACAAATTTACAAAAAAATTGGATTTCGGGTAGCCCCGCTCACATGAATGTCGGGTATCACCGCCCAATTTTATTTCGTCGATAAATGTACGGTTGCGAAGATTGTTATTTTATTACTTCAAATTTGAATGTTATATACATTTTTAACAACAAATATTGTTGTTATTAACTGATTGTTATTAAATGATTGTTATTAAATGATTGTTATTAAATGATAGAATTCACTAAAAGTATATAAATATGTAATAAATAAAATAATTTTGTGATAAAAATGATAAATGAGGTATATCTATTCTCAATACATTGGTCACTTTCATTTATACCCGAAAAAGCAGTCAAAAAACATAATTTTTGTAACTGGGCGGGGCTACCCGACACATTTTGAAAAGAGCTGAAAAACATGTTTTTTCTATTTTTTAAAGTTAAACTATTCTTTTTTCGGTTTATTCTTTTTGCGTTATTTAATTAGATGTTAAAACAATAGAAACATACAAAAATATTGATTATTACTCAATATTAAACAGAAATATAAGCAATACTCCTTAAGTGGGCGGGGCTACCCGACTCTCCCCTATACATGAAAATTAAGGCTTTGCGTCAAGTGTAAAGCGCACTTGAACTGTAGCTTTCAAATTTTCTTTGCGAAAGAGTTTCGAAAACATTATTAGCCTAATTTTAATGATTAATCAAGCTAAGTTCGAAAGATATATTGCTGCTTATAACAACTTATTCCGATATCTTATTCTCCTTCGCTACCCCAATCCAGACAAAACTTTGAAATTTCTTGTCGTAACTCTCAAATTACGTTAAATACAGTTGCTCTCTAAATTGCATGAATTTGTTTTGTCTTACAATGCTGGATGTTTTAGATCACCCATAATATACACCTCTTGTAACCTTCACAAAAAAAGTCATGAAACCATACACATTTTGCTTCCGAAATTAATATATTTATGTGAGGTAAAATATTTTTTGTTATAATTTTTAAAATAAGGTATACTAAAATAAGATAACTTCTTGTCAGAATGTAGGGGAGAGTAGGGTCAATTGTAACAGGGTACGATTGTAACAGAGCAAAAATTTCGAATGTCGGGCTTTAGATTTGGTTCCTGGGTGGAGCACTAGGTGTATTTAATAAATCTGCATGTACACCCCTGCTGGCAACCATTTTTATGTACTTTTGAAAGAGTTACATCACAAAAGATATTTTCACGCTACTTAAGTACTTTTTTTGGTAGTAGAATATTATATTGTAGCAAAGTAATTTTGTTTAAACAAATAAAAATTATTAACCGAATATGTAAGTGGACACCTTAATTAACACTTAAATAAAAAAAAAAGATTAGTTTTGTTCATTAACAAACATTGTTTTTAACAAATGAAGCTGAAATGGCGTCTTGGGGACGATTATAACAATAAATAAAGGGACGTTGTAACAGCTGAAAATCAATAATCTTATGTTTACAAACCATTACTTAACTCTTTACGAACCACCAACAGTTTCCTATATCATTTATATTATGTTGCATGTGCATTATTTTATTTGTCACCTTTCACAGCATAAATTAAAATTTTTAACCCCTTAAAGTTAAAAGTTTAACCCTTTAGGTCTTTGCTCATTATTATTTTTACTCCTAATATATAACTACTATTTTGATCAATATAAAAATATATCACAACTATGATAATACGCATAATTAATTATGCTTTAGTTGAATTTATGAACTGTTACAATTGACCCCGTAAGTGGGGACAATTGTAACAAGTGCACGACTGTCAAAAATTGTAATTAACTAATATAATAACATTTAAAATAAGGTATTTGTTTTTTTTTCTAGTAGATGATAGTCTACTTTACTCGTCTGTCAATTTAATACTAATAATATATTGGATTTTTTGTTAGTTAAAAATGGTTAAAATGGTCGCTAATTTCAAATATAAAGTCAAAATTTTAAAAAAAAAACAAAATGGCGGATGATTATCAAAAAAATTGTAAATATATAAATAAAAATTATTTACTAGTAGTTTTTGAGATCTTTGATTACAGATTTGTGGTTAATAATTTTAATAAATAAAGTAACGGATGTAAAATCGCAAATATTTATCAAAACAATTTTAAACTAAATAAATTTAATCAAAATATTTAAGATTGTTAGTTACAAATTCGATTATCGAATTTAAAAAAAATAATGAATCGATTTTGCTAGACATAAAAAAATTTTATAACAAAAATAATAATCTCAAGTTTATTTTTATAATTTTTCCATTAATTTTATCATTATTATAAAAATGACACGAACTATAAAAATCGATATATCAGACAAATTCGCAAATATTCGCAGCTAATTTTTTTTAGTTCTTGAGTATATATACCAAACAAATGTACAATTTTTTTTTACCTCGGCAATGTAAGGCTTTTTTTATAGAGCACCCTAAAGTTACAATTTCATTGTACAGGACAGAAATAGGGAAATGGCTCTGGTTTTAATAGTATTTATATAAAATATGTAATGAATTCATATATATCTTAGAAAAACATTTATTTATAAATCATGCATAGTTTTAATATTTTTATTTACTATAAGGATTTATCATGTTAATAAAAATTTGACTCAAAAATTTAATTTTTTTTTATTTCGACTTTGGTTCCATTTGATTGCTATTTCCATTAATAAACCAAAAAAAAAAAAAAAATACACCGTCATATTCCTTGGACATTTTACTACAAAAAACCTTATTGAGATTTTTTTTCTTACAACTTCATTTTTTTATTTTTGACCACAAAAAATGATTTTTGTTCCACAGTCTGGCGTGGTTAGCTACGTGCATTTGTTGTGGATGAGTATACTCTTAATGGTTGCTCTGTGATTACTGCTTAACGAGTAATCGGTTCGTACTTGTCCGACATGAAATACAAAATTATTCTAATTAGGGTAGAAAACTTTCGAGCAACACGTGGTGCATTAAAAAAAAAATCGCCTGGCCGACCTCAGACTGTAACAACGTCGGAAAATGTGCTGGGTGTGACGGCATTCCTCCAGTAATGTCCAAAGTGCTCAGCACCTTAGCATGTCAATGTGTTAACAACTAAGGGAACCATTTATCGGGCATAACTTTTAAAACTAAGTAATGTAGAATATATGGTTCAGAATGTTTCTTTCTTTTTTTTTTTTTTCGTTACTGCGTTTTGAATTATGTGGGAGGTTCTTTTTCCAGACCCTGTTCTTTTATAAATAAATAAGATTTAGGAGAAGTAATTCACTAAGGTTTTCATGTCCTCTAAACACTTATCTTAACTTTAAAGATAGGAATTTAAGGACTTACCCATTATAGTTGCATAAAGTAAATGCTGGGAGTTCAATTTCCTCATTGTGTGACACTTCCACACCAACATTTGTTTCATATTTCCAATACAATTCCATAAATCTTAAGGTTTGATAAAAGAAACCAAAAGCACAAGCTAGGAATATAATTATGCGAATGACCTTTTTTGAAATGTTTTTTTCCCCTACTATCTTCCATGCAACTGGTATCATCGAATCCTTTAATAATTTCAATGCGAACTGGTGAAATGAATCTTGCTTTCTGAAAAAAAGCACATTATTTTCAACAGGTTGCAAACAGTAAAATTTAAAACAGTCCTGCACCGAATGAAAAGGGCATAGTTTAAATCGATATCTAAATATTATATTGCCAACATTTTTGCATATTAGTCCATCAATATTCAAATACAGCCAGACTTTATTCGATATGCTAAACGCAGAGAGATATTTGAAACTGTATTCCGCGTATTTCCGCTGATTTTCCAATACCCACTTAGATGAGTACCAATACTAAATGATTTTCAATTCCAAATGAATGTATTTAACCATAATCGCCACTAAAAGAATGCGTTTATATGTTTGTTATATACTTTAATTCAGTTTGATCTTCTTACTTAGCTGTTTGTAATCCTTGAAAAAGCTTTCATGCTTGTTCAAAGATCATTCAATTTTTTTAGTTACCAATAAAATTTGCATCGTCATTATTATGTTGGATATGTTACAGTAAATTGAACTGCATATCTACTGTAATTAACTTGAATTTATAGAAGTGTATATAATCTTAAGTGTCTTTACTCTTAAGATTTGATTTGATACTTTAGCGTGCTTGATAACAATGAATTCATTGCGGAGTGAATATCACCAGACAAAAATATAGAACATGAAAAATTACATTTTGTACCTTATCTAAAATAATAAGTACTTTATCCTACTATATTAACTTATTGTATTATCTCACTATGCTAAATATACATTAACATCCATAACTGGTGTTTTACGTTTTGAAATAAGAAGTAGATAATTTTTGTATTTTGGAGAATTAGGTAAAAGCGTTTTCTTATGTCGTCAATAACTTTTAACTTGTACAATAGAACTCGAGTTTATGTTTAGAAATATGTTGAAATTTTTGTATTTCTTTTAAGAATTTGGTTTAATAAAATATAGGAGTGGAAGAAATAGGGTATATTTCTTGCCGTACTCAACAACTGGATTAGGTTAAGAAGTGAATCTACAAGATTTTGTGTGCATAGCATCCTGTTCCAGTCACTCGATGAGTGCTGCAAACGGTTCTAAAAACTTATCAAGCTTGCAGGGTTTATAAATATTAAAGATTGAGTTTGAAATTATTAAATGAAATACGAAGAATTAACTTGGACAAAACATTTATTATAAATAAAACAGGTAAGAATTAACAACAAGCACAAAAACACAAACGTTCCATGAAAATTATAAACAAGCCAACTGAAGCCACTCACAGCTTTTAGAAATAAAATAAATAATGCTGCGGTGGCAAAGAGTATAATTTTCTTCATTCTCCCCCCTTGTTAAATAGAAATTTTTCAATTTATATAAATTTAATTTTAAAATTTGACTTTAAATTTCAATCTAAAATTATTAGTTCATATGTTGAGTTTTTTAGGAGGATAAAATTCTCTTCCAAAACATGTTTTTTTAATGACCCTTGTAACATATTTTCTACATTGAATTTGGGATGCGTTATTGTCTTCTCCTTGAAAACTTAGGCTATTTTTTACATTGCAGTCTGCAGAAGAAAATATATCATTTTCTGAATTTAATTACAGATGGAAAATACGCCGAATAGGCCTATTAATTAGGACTGGGCGATATTAGAAATTATATATCGTGATGTATCGTCAGTTTTGCATCGCGATATAGCGATGTATCGCGATATAGTATTTTTTAATTTCATTTACTTTAAGGCACAGAAAGTCAGATTTCTATCAAGACTTCATACGCAGATTGATTTAAATCAATTTATAAATTTGAAAATATATATGTTTTGCTTAAGAAAGATATTAAATAAATTGACTAAGATGTACAAATCTTACTTAAAATATTTATTGAAAAAATGTGTGTAGATACAGAATGAAATATTTGCACTTCTTTATCGTTTATAAGGTATAAGCAGTCTTAATTTAAGTTAGATACTTTACTAAGCTTTTAACTAGAAATCAAAGAAAGTTTAAAAAGATAGGTTTATGAATTATTTGAAAATCAATTAGTTTAAGTGAATTAAATTTTGAAAAAAAAAGTTTAAAGCCGTAAAAAATAATTTTACTAAATGAGCCATATAAAAATAACTTTGATAAGTAGCAAAATTGAAACTTCATATGAAATTTTTATTTTGAAATAAAAATATCAGCATTTCCGAATGTTTAGGTGATAAAGATGCTCTGTTTTTTCTAACGACATTGCCCCCAGTACTAAAAACTCTCTCTGACGGTACACTGGATCCTTGAACGGTCAAATATTTCCTGGCGAGAAGTTTCAAAGTCGGAAAATTATGTTCATTCATTTTCCACCACTTGAGTGGATCATCATTTAAGCCTACTTTTGGCATAGAAATGAAATTATTGAACTCTCTTTCTGCCTTACATGATGGTGTCAGAATGTTAACATTTAAAGTATCATCGTCCTCATCACTCTCTAAAAGTTTCTCTAAACCTTTTTTAGTGTCTTCTAATACTTTTGGGTTTTCAACGGTTGCGACACTTTGAGCATCTTCTATTTCATACAATGCTATCATCTTTTCTAATACAATCATTTTAGTTTGTTCTGGCTCATCTATAAAATTTAAGCGAAATCTTGGATCACAAAATGAGCTTAGTCTTAATAAAGACATTAGCTCAGGTTTTTCATACCTTATTAAAGATGATAAGAGTTCTGATTTTATTTGTTTTTGCATAGAGTTGTCTGAAGGAAGCTCTCTTAAACTCTTATTTACTTTTCTTAAAAGAGGCAAAATTGATGATGCAGTAGTATATCCTTCTCCTGAAAGATTTTTCGATATCTCTTCCAAAAGTTTTGTAGCATTGACTATTTCCTCTAATGTATTCACTTCATTACTATCCGCCATCAGATGTTTTTTTGATGGATAGTCTTGAAGCAATTTGCGGATAGGCAATTGATTCTCTAAGAATCTCTTACACAATTTCAAGATGCTCCACCACCTAGTTATGCAAGCACTAGGTAGTGAAACAACATTCATTTGCATTAATTCTTGTGCTTTCCGGAAATCTCGTACCATCTTCCAGCTATGTGCAAGAGCATTCTGTAATTTTCTAACCCTTGATACTGCCTTTTTAATGCTTGGTATTTCCAAAGCTTTGTTAACACCAATATTAATAGTGTGTCCAAAGCAGGGAACATGTGGTATTTCTAGTAATGATACTGCCTTTAGAATATTTCTGCCATTATCAGTAGTACATGATGTTATGTTAGCAATATCTAAGTCCCAATCTGACAAAATGCTTGTCATTGCTTCTGCTATATTTTGACTTGTATGATCTTCGTTAAATGGTTTGCAAGTCAGGCAGGCGGATTGAAGCTCCCATTGCGAATTTATGAAATGCACAGTTATAGCTATATAAGGAATATTAGACAATGAAGTCCAGCAATCAGTAGTTATTGAAACATTATTGGAATCAATAGCTAAAAGGTGCCTTTTTATAGTGTCAACTACATTTTCGAAAAGTCTGGGTATAGCTGTAGTTGAAAAATATTTTCTGCAGGGTACTTTGTACCTAGGATTCAGAATATGAACCATATTTTTAAACGATTGTGATTCCACTACACTAAATGGCTGTAATGTCTCAACTATAAATTTTGAAACAGCATCGTTATACTTTTTTAAGCAATTTCCACCAAGGGGTTGGAATTCATGCAGTGTTCTTTGTTTTTTTGCTGGAGGCACAGGAGCATCATCTACATCAATGAATTCATTTTTGCTTGAAGAAGTGCTACTCTGACTTATATTATCAACAAAAGAAGGTGATGCATTTTGGAGCTGTTTATTTGAAGAGGTAACATCGGAAAATGTTAAAGGATGATAAATCTTAAGATGAGTCATCAAATTTGTTGTGCTTCCACCTTTGGCTGAAACAGGATACTTACAAGTTTTACAGACAGCAATATTTTGTGCAACCAACTGACCTTTAATATCTGCTGGCTGTCCAAAATATTTCCAAACAAGACTTTTACATTTTTTTTTAGAAACAAGTTGTTCATATTTAGGACAATCAAGAGTACGATTAATCGGATACATCTTAAAGTGCCTAAAAATAGAATTACAACTTTATTTCACATTGATGGTAAAATATTACAGTAAGGTTTCTAAAAAGCTGCAATTTAAGTAAAAAAAATAATCGTTTTCATCGTTCATGAAAACTTGGTGGGTCAATACAGTAAAAAAAAGCTGTTAGAATAAATCTCTTAAAAATGAAACAAATATATGTGTTACCCAAAGCACTTTTTTTTCACTATTCAACTAACTACCCTAAACCAAAAATTTACAAATAAATTAAAACTACTATTTGAAATCGTATTATCAAGAATCAAAAAGGCTTATTTTACAGTTGATACAAAATTTATATTTCCTAATAATAATAGAATTTTTTGTATATATGTACCAATGAAATAGGCATATGTTTTATTGATACAGTACTGATATTAAAATTATTTAATATTACAAAACAAATGAAAAATTTAGAAAGTAAGATATTTACTTAATATATAAAAAAGTGAATTAATAAAGTTCAAAGCTATTTCGAATAGTTTTTATATCTATCGAAATGAGTAACAAATCTCAAGATAAAAACTATATATATATATATATATATATATATATATATATATATATATATAAAGAAATAAACAATATGCCTTATAAATTTTTGTATTAATCTCTTTTTGAACGTATTCATGACAAATTTATATAGAGTTTAGCAAAATTATTATAAATTGTTTTACATTTTAGAGCAATGGAGAGGACACGTTAAACCTGAAAATAGCTTAAGATAAATAAAAAGGATATTATTAAACTTTACCAATAAAATTTAAACTATAAGCATCTATCATAATTATTTATAACAAATTTAAAACAATTCCAATTAAATATTAATAAAATTGAAAAATTCTGCATTAAATATTTTTTAGAACAGGAAAAAAGAGTAAATGTTAAGTTAATAAATTATTACAAAAAAAAAATTTGTGTAAAAAAAATTAGCAAAAATAAAAAACCAGATTTTATATTATTTTATCAATACTGCAACTTTTTAGAAATTAAAGAATTACTATAGAAATTTTGAATTTGAAATTTTTTTAAAAAATTAAAGAAAAGAGATAGATAAAAAAAACACCCTTAATGAAAAAAAATATTGTTATTAAACAAAAGCTGATTTTAAAATTTCAAAACATATTTTAATTAAAATAAAAGTTAGATTTACTAAAAGCCAAAGTTTAAAATTAAAAATGTTCGAATTTTAAACTAAAAAGTAAGCATAAGATTTGTTATAATTTTTTAAAATTTTCGTTCTCTGAAAGATTTCTCAGTTTAAAAATAAAAAGGGAATTTTATAAATATATCTAGCTCAAATTATTGAAAGAAAATTTAAAAAATTAAAAAAAAAGTTTGTTAAGAAATTACGCTTAAAACAAAGTGTTAAAAACGTTTAAAAAAAAAAACGAAACTTTTTTTAACAAATCAATATTTGTTTGTACTATTATGCGTAAATAATTACAGAATTATTCAGTTCGATCGTAATGTTCAAATTCTTAATGAAAAAGTAAACACAAGTTTTGTTATATTTTCTAAAAATGATCACGCAAATAACGAAAGATTTCTTAGTTTAAAAATAAATAATAAAAAAAAAATTGAAAATTTTTCAATATATTTACCAAACAGCATAGGAAGAAAATTTAAAAAATAAGTTCGTTAAAAAATTATTTGTATGCTTGAAACAAAGAGCTAAATAAATTGTAGAAAAAAAATGCTTTTTAAACACTATTTTTATTATTATTTCATATAAATAATTAAATTAAATTAAATAATGACCGAATTATGAACGAAAAACAAAGTAAGGTTTAATTTCTTAAAAATAAAAACAAAAGAATTGTGATATTCGGTAATATATTTAGCTAATTAACTAATAATATAAAACGAAAATTAAAAAAAAATAATGATTTTACTCTCTAATAAAACGAAGTAGTAATTGATTAAAAAAAGAAATGAATAAAATTCGCAAACTTTTCAAATTCTTTTGAACAAACAAATTTTATTGACTTATGTCCAAAAAATAAGTTTTGCTTTAACTTTCTAAAAATAAAAACAACTCAAGATTTTTAAATTTAAAAACAGTAATAGAAGCCCATTAAATTATTAGAAGTTTTATCCAAAAGGTTTTTAATATATTAAGAGAAAGTAAAAAAATAACCTAACAAATTTATTTACTTTGTAATTTAATTCCTTATGGGCGCCTTAAATTAGATTTCGGATAATTTTCACATTTAAAAATGAAAAAAAAGTTTTGTCAGAAAATAAATAAAAAACTTACCTAATTAATGAAGAAACTCTTCTTTATAAATTCTTTTCAACAATTAGCGTTGAATCACAAAAGTTCAACACAATCAACAAAAAGTTCAATAAATTCTTTTCAACAACAATAGATTGCGTTCAGAACAAGGTTACGACGGCGATCACGAAGTTAATCCCATAGAAAATAATCTACAAGAAACGATTTCAAGAGGTGCGAAAACGAACATGTGAGATCACGATATATGTTCTCAAAACTGATTCTGATTCTACCGCTCATCAGTCAAGGCCATCTCAACATAACGAAACGAATATCGTCTTCCACAGCTCGAGTTGGCATCGGAACGTAAGAGAAGGTCCTTGCGTGTATCGCTATATCGCTATATCGTTATATCGTTTTGCGTTCTTCTTCACTCGACGGCTTAAATCATATTTCTGATTTATCGTCTGGAACGAAAGTCGCTGTATCGGTTTGCCGATATAGGCGTTAAATCGATATGTCGCGATATATCGATTTATAGCCCAGTCCTACTATTAATAATTCCAGCTGATGTCTATAATTTCCCCAGACTGGTGATGTTGTCTTTCCCTCTGATTATTTCTATCACTCGACCTACATAGAATCCTGTCCTGTCTAAACATTTCCGATAATAACTATGTCATCCATCTTGATATTTCTTCTCTGTCCGCTAGGAGTGTTACTAAGAAAGTCTAAATATTCCTTTTGAAACCGTGCTTCTCTGACACGCTGCAAATATTTCCATCTTTCAGTCAAACTTATAGGTTGAATCTCATCCAAGTCACCTACACAGTTACAAGATAAGCTTTGGATAAATATAGATGGCCTTAATGTTATTAAGTCTTCACTATCTTCTGAAACATAAGTTAGAGATCTGTTGTTCGTCAAAGATTCACAAAGCAAAGTTAAAAATTCTTCATATGGCATGACCCAAATTTTTCCGAAGAACATCTTCTAAAACCTTAATCAACCTTTCCCGGAATCTCCCCCCACTATGATGCTGTGGGAAGATTGAATTTCCCTTTTATCTTCTATAAGGCATCAAACACTGGCCTGGCCTTGGTTGTGATACTATCCTTAAATACTGCCCGATGTGGTAAGTAATGATTTCCCCCCCCCCCCAACCGTTTGGCGTTGGCACTAACTCTGTCATTCCTTCATTCAACCACTCATTTATTACATCCTCATAATCTTGAAATCTTCAGAGTTACTTTAATTTTCTAATTAGAATCTTTTCAAAGCAGCTTCTCGATTGAATTACAGAGAAAGATGGTTGCCAATAAAAGGAAGACGCACAACATAGCGACCAGTATTATTTCGTCTTGTAGTTTCCTCAAAAAACTTAGTTACTTTCTCATTTTCTTCTTCTTGAGTAATTCTTTCTACAGGATCTGAAACACCCAATGCTTCTAATTTCCAAAATTTAGAAATTTTAGAGGAATATGTCATGGACACCAGTAAGGTAGAAATTTCAAAAGTAAAATCTTGTTTGCTACAAATAAGGGTCTATCCTAGAGTCGTTCTGATTGCCAATAAATTTTTATCAACCGAAACCGTATCAGGAGTAATAATTTTTGTCCAAGCATCAGCATCTAGTAATATCTGAGTGTCTTCGGTACTTTTGGCATCTTCAATTGAATAATGACTAAAAACTATATTTTTATTCCTGAGGAATTTATAAATTTTCTCATTATGAAATTTTGGTATAGTAGTGTAAATTTGATCAGTACCAATTAATTCAAGTACCAAATCAGATTCAGAATCTTGAGCTGACAATTGAACTTCGAACAAATTATGTGTCATTAATGGCGTTTTCTTGTCGCCAAATAGAACTTGTGATAATGCAATTTTACCGTATGGAACCAATCTACAATCTTTCGCACATGAGTTCTTAATGTAACTCTTTTGGGAGCCAGAATCACATAATACTCTCACAGGAATCTTTTGGTTACCAATAACAACATGTGCAATCAAAGATTGTAAATACGAAAACGAAAAATTAGATGAAGTGGATTTTATGTATTTACAATTTTCGGTTCTTTTTGGTCAAACTTCGTAATATCATGATTAATAGAATTAGGATACATAATTTGGGAATGCTCCTTTTTGCATATTACGCATCACACAAGAACTCAACAGTTAGATGAGCGGTGACCTGTTCTGAACATTTAAAGCAGGCCCCTTTCTTTTTTAAAACTGCACTACGTTCTTCAAAAGATGGATCTAAAACAGTAGCACAATCCTGTGTATTAGGAGTCGTTCTTGAGTAAAAAATACATCTCCTATCTTTAACTTGAGAATTTCTTGCTGATCCTAATGTAGTCGCTGTTAGGATATCTCTAGGTTTATTTATCCTGAAACTGCTTTCAGCAACATTTTCAAGAGAGTTCTTTCTTAATTTTAATCTCTCTTCAACTTTTCAAAATTTAAGCAATTCCGTAAAGCATTTGGAATGGTCAGCCGTTGAAACATTTTTAGAAACACGACAGCGATCCCATGTCTTAAAAGTGATATCTCTTAAAGCTGACTCTACTAAAGGAAATAGCATGGCTGCATATTTCTCTTTCGGTATACCAAGCTCTAAGTTGGGTTTCTAAAGAATCATATAATTCAGATACAGATTTTACACTTTCTTTCTATAATAATAAATTTAAAATTTCGATTACGTAATATTTAATTAAAAATTCATCCTTCCAAAATCTTAATTTTAAAAGATTAATCTCCTTTTCATAATTTTCTTTCGAGGTAGGAAACTTTTCGACTAATTTATAGTCCGGAGAATTTGGTTTCATGCATTGGAATAAATATTCAAATTTATCCTCATTATCCAGATTATCACCGTTATGAATTTTTGAAAACTGTGACCAAAATCCAAACCAACTCTAAAAATCACCCTCGCATTTCTTCAGTTCAATTTTCGGTAATCATACTTGTCGCTTATTTCAGTTAGACAAACGAGCCTTCAAATTACTTTCACGTCCGTCTAAAGACTCAATTAATTGTTGAATCTGATAAAATTTAATAGAATACTCATTTGAATTCATTAGGTCTTCTTCAATTTCGGTAGTAACGTTTTCTTTCTTTAAAAGATCATGATATATTTTATCGTCTGCTTCTTTTAGAAATTTAAAATGTTCCGTAAATGATTAAAATCTTACCGAAATATCTGTTTTATCCCTGGTTTCACTTTCCAATAATTTAATTAGTGAATCATATTGTTTTGTAAGAACTGACCTTAAAATTCTCTGTTCCATAACGTCAATCTTTAGTTCAAATACAACTTACTTGTCGTGTCAGTGTTCTAGGCGCCAAATGCTGCAAACGGTTCTAAAAACTTTGCAGCTTGCAGGGTTTATAAATATTAAAGATTGAGTTTGGAATTATTAAATAAATACGAAGAATTAACTAAGACGAAATATTTATTATAAATAAAACAGGTAAGAATTAACGACAAACACAAAAACACAAACGTTCCATGAATATTATAAACAAGCCAACTGATGCCACTCACAGCTTTCAGAAATAAAATAAATAATGCTGCGATGGCCAAGAGTATCAATTTCTACACTGAGGACTTGATCTCACTGATCTGCCGAATTGTGTGAATACTGATTTTGGTGTATTTGCACTTTTAGCAGGTCCAGGATATTTTTATAAAGCATGAGATTTTAAAAGCCAATTGAGATGTAATGAGGCATTTGAATGTTCATGAAACTCACTCACATATCTTTCCAGTCTGGGAAATTTTTGATTGTTTTGAAAAATTGGGCTATCAACTTGAATTCGAATGCTACTGAAATAGCCCCTAATAATCCAGAATGACAAAATAACATGTCAGTTCACGTTTGTGATTATCATAGTATAGAGTGAATTCAAAATAGGAGAAAGATCTTATCCCATTCACTTTATAGACCCATCCTAACTTCCCATGATTTTTCTTGAATACGGCTAGTTTCGAGTCGAAAAAGCTAATAATTTGACAGCTGCAATTAGTACTATTTCTCCATTAATTTTGTTTTTTCGAACAGAATATTTTTTTTGTTTCGATAGTACCTATTCTAAAATTAACAATTCATTATTGCAAATAATAACATGGTGGTTTTTTTTATTTAAATCTTCTTCTAAACGAATTAGTACTATTAGCATCATTCCATTTTAAAACCGAAAACTAAAAACCCATTCATCAGTTTTTTTTTCAATTTAATTGTCATAAAAATGAAAATCGATGATGCTATTGCATCTAATCGATTATTTTCTATCCAAACGAACTACTTAAGACAGTTAAATGAAGATAATAGATAGTTCACAGAATTTTGTCCGATTTACTCACTTTCATGTCACTTTGTGTTAAGTGGAAAATACCATGTTGAGAATTCAGTTCAAGACAATATTTGAAATACGCAGAAGGAGAGGATGACGATCGATTATCTACGTCATCACTAACCCTGTTTATTACTGCTATTTTAAGTGGGATGAAGTTCCGAATAGGTATGAGGAGTCAAAGAACCAAGGGGTTGAAATGTGTCACATTTTACCTGGTGTCAGTAATTTTGTCGCTAACTATGTTAACGTGCGAAGGAATCCGTTTCAAGTGCATCTTGCAAAAATATGAAAGCCATTTCAGCTTGTCCAAAATATAACCACTCCTGTATTATCTCCAACTATACAATATGTCATAGGCTGGATTGCACTTCGACTGTCAGTTAAAATACAGATGTTTTCCGAACTTTATTTAATTTTAATGCTCGCAAATCATAAAGAACATGATATAAGAAAAGAAAAAAACTATATTTTATATAAATTTTTAGCGAAATACTTACTTGAAGTATGTGAAGAATGAAATGAAATAAAATGCTTAGTCATATTCACTTATAAAACCACAAAGAAATATCATGAAATGTTTAGTTTGTTATCCTTATTTACAATTTTAAATTTTAAGAAAGGTGGATAGTTTTGAAATTCGAGGCATATAAATAACGCGCGTGTGCTTTGCTTTGTTAAACAAACAAAATAGGATAAGATTGAAACACTCGTTGTGTCATGTTGCTGCTTAGGGGCAATAACTCCCCAAAGGAAGATGAGGGGCCGGATTTCCTTAACCCTAGGATTTTCTGGTCAAAGTTTCTTCCACGCCGAGAGGAACTCTACCTGCTTAGAAACTGGAATAAAACAGCAGGCTTTCATGAATCAAGCTTTTGTTTTTAAATGCTTCCCTAAATCAACATCTTTCTCAGAACTGACTGGAACGTTCAGAAAACTATCATCTTGGCTGAAGAGCCTTCAGAAACAAACATGTTATCCCTTCTCCGCATGCTCTATTATTAAAAATAACTATTTCTTAATAGATATGTAAATAGTCACTTTATCCGAATTATTTTGGTTGCATAAATGCAAGACTAAATAAAACAAGAATGATTAATATGTAAGAAAAGAAATTCTACTTCTTAAGCATGCGAGAAAAGAAAATCAAACCTTAAAAACAGCTGACGTATCTCAAGCAGAGTCAATAATCGAATTGTTCGTCCATCCGGGTAATCAGGCTTAGTAAGGTTAACGGTTAAAGTTAAAAAGTAATTAGCGCAAGATACCGTCAGAAAAGTAATATTAGAAATGTAGACGAAGGCTAAAAGGTTGAAAAGTTAGGGTATAGTATTGTGATAGCATCATCACACGTAGCATTCTTTTTTTTTTTTTTTAATTTTATGATTCTATAGTTTTGTGCAAAATTATATGCCTTTTTTTCTAACTCGCATATGCAATTGGAAACAAAAAAGAGTTATAGTTAGATATTATGAAAGTTGAACACGCACTGCATTACGGCTACTTGTATGCTACTATTGAATACATGTACTGAAACAATTACATGCATATTCGTTACCGTTGTCATATGCAATTGAGGCAAAGTGGATGCACTTCTGCTTGTTTTATGGTGGAGCCATTTATGGCCAAAATTTGACCTCTGTCTCATACATATGTCACACTGCATAGGTCACTTTGACTTCCGCCACAAACATCAATGCCTGTTTATAGGGCGGACCCATGCATACATCGATTCATTCATCCACAAATCATAATTTTGACCTGAAACAGAGAACGGTCAATCTCCAACTCTATAGTTCCAATGGTATAATTTATTATGGGAACATGGAGGGCTAAATGACCCGGCTGCATTAATGTCTACCAGTCACAATTTCAGGGGAGTCTTCAGCCGGTGGATATCGAACTCACGAGCTATTTTTTATAGCTACTGGTGAAGATTTGTTCGATTTTTCATGCGTTATTTTATGCAATCCCTTATCCCTTCATAAAAAAAGGTTTAAATGTACTATTTTTTTTTCAAAAACAAAATAAATAGTGTATGCTGAAAATATAAAAGAGCGCTATTCTTTATATTTTTAATTATAATTCGAAAAGAAGAATATTCAGACGTTCTGAAAACATTAGAAAAGAAGTGTTGAATATCTCTACCTTAAGTTAGGGAACCACATACTTTTGCTGCTGTTGTTTCTAATGGCACTGGCCAATATCAGAAAGGCTGCTTGGTATAAGCGAATTTAAGGCAGATGGTGAGTTTCGTTTTTCGGTGGAGCCATTTATGGCCAAGAATACGACTTAAGTCCCACGCATGTCGCTGTCCGTTTATCGAGTGGATCCATTCATATATCCATTCATTCATATACATATCGTAATTCTGATCAGAGCTAGAGAGAGATCAATCTCCAACTAAGTACCCACAGAGGTATGATTTGTTATGGGAACATGAGGGACATTATGATCCGACAGATTTAAATCATACCAGTCACCATTTACTACACGGGGAGTCTTCATTCGGCGGGGATCGAACTCACGACCTTTAGGACATGGCCCCAACGCCCCACCCACCATGGCATCCGAGACTCCATGAATATTTAAGATATTAATAATTTTTGTTTGTTTTTTTCTTACATTTTCCTTATTTGCATTAAATAAATACATTATTAATATAAATGTTCTTTGATGAATATAGTTTATGAAATTTAAATATTGTGAAAGCTTTCTTTTTCTCTTTTTTCCAAAGCACAAAATAATAATTTCACTGTAAAACTACACCAAAGGCAAATTTAAAATCGATAATCTAATTCAGTCTCGCTCTACATTGAATCTATTTCAAAAACAACCATTTCATTGAATCACACTCATTGTTTTTTGAAATGCTACAAACTTTGGTAATCTTGACTACTGTGAGTAACCTAGCTTAAAAAAAAGGAAAATATTGATACTTAGACAAATAAATTTGTAATAGTGAAGTGTGTCGTGCTCATTAAATTAAAATATTCTATTATGTTCTTACTTCTACTTTAGAATAGAGAGCAGTTCAACTATGGAAGCAAATGTTTTTAAACGATTTTAAAACAATGAAGCTTTTTTATTTCATAATAATATTAATTCATTACATTGCACATAATTTAAATAAGGTAAATAAATGTATTTTTTATATTATAAACATATATGGCAGTACTTTTACTTTCGTTACTTGTACCGCCGGTACAAGTAAGAAGTACGTACTTTTACTTGTACTTTGTTACTTTTTAAATTTAGTACTTTTACTTGTACTTTCGTTACTTTTTCAGGGAAAAGGTACAAGTATTTGCAACTGAAATGTCAAATGAAATCGTTACTTTTTTTCTAAGACTCGGTAAGCTTCCTAAAAATAAAAAAAAATATTAAATTTAAAAAAATGCTTATGTTTTTTTTAATTTATAAAATTAATGTGCAATATATATGCATTCGCAGCTAACTTCATGTTTAAATACCTTGACCTTTTAAAATTGTGATTCCTGAAAGGGAAAAGACGGCTCTTTTGATCTTTTTTTGACTGCAACTATCATTGTGAGTGGAGTGTTCTCCTGAATTGTGTGTCCAGAACAGTCATTATTAATCTTCTGAAAATTGCTTGTGATGAAAATTGCTTGACCGCTTATTCAGCGTGGCTAAGCACGTTCTGAGAAATTCTCGCAGCAGATTCAGTGACACCACTTTCGAAATGCAACCATTTTTCAAAATGAATAAAAATATTAATTAGCAAGTTATTTTCATTCATTTTCGAGTTTTATTCATGTATATAATACATTTTAAATAAAAAAATGTTGGATTTTGCTGTTATCTTTTCCAATTTTCTTTTTGAACTCTCTAATAATACATTTTTGTCTTAATACATTTTTTACTAAATACATTTTTACCTAGTACACTTTTTACTAAAATTATGCTTATGCCCGACCTTGTCAAGCAACGCCCAGTCAAATCTCTTAAGAACTTCAGAACTATTTGTGCTATTGAAAACTATTATAATAACTATTTTAACTCTTGAAAACTCGAAGGTATTAATTTAGCCGCTGCTACTAAAATTCGTTTACAAATTTTAATTATTCCGTTAGGCAGAAATGTTCGAAAAATTATTTTCTCACATGACTTCAGCACTAGCCATTATTACAAATAAAACTGTAGACTGTTCTGTTTCAACTTATACTGCACATTCAATTATTTTTTACTAGCTCAAAGATCACAAAGCCATCTGAAGCCCCGTGTTTGTTTTGTTTATGTTTGTGCTTTTAAAGCGCATTTCTATCGAGTAAAACTATTTTAAATCAATGGTAATTTAAATAAATAAAAATAATAACCTGAAAATTAAAATCAATGGATAAAATTTCTTTTTCGTGCAAATCCATAAAAAGTTTGATATTAAAATTATATTTGATTTCAAAATTATATTATTCGATTATATTATAATATTCTTCCAAATTAAAAGATAAATTGATGTCCATAACTTTCGAAATTAAAAATAATTAAATAAATAACAGCAATTTTTCAAAAACAATTGAGAACATAAGAATATTATTCAATAAAATTTTAGACTGCTTTGAATTTTCGATTTCCTAGAAACGTACTTTTAAATCGTTACTTTTTTGTTTAGTACTTGTACTTTTTACCCCGTTACTTTTTAAAATAAGAACTTTTTACTTTTTACTCGTTACTTTTTTTAAAAATACTTGTACTTTTACTCGTTAATTTTTAAAAGTAACGTTGCCATATATGATTATAAATAAACAGTTTGTATCATAATTTTATAATTAACTTTTTATTTTTATGCTTTATTTCAGTGACTTAAAAAACTGATTAGTTTAAGATTTTAAGTAAAATTAAATAAATATGTTAATAATAAAAAGTATTGTAAATCATCAGCATTTAACAACACCACATACCTTTTGAATGAATATGTATATATTATTGTATTCTTTATAACATATTTTATAATATATTTGATTCGATTTTTAACGGTAGATTTTGTACGTGTTATTAAAATATAGTGACTTTAAGTTTTTCAAAAAAATAAAAACTAAAAATTCGAATATTTATTCCTCAAGTTCTTTTTTTGAGATGGCAATAAAAAAGTGAAATATCAAATATGTGAGCTTTCATAAGCATGAAAGCGTAAAGGTACATGTTTAAGAATTTCTGATTGAAAATTCTCTTCTCACGTGGGTAACGAAAAGCTGAAACAAACTCAGCTATAAGTTAGAAAGAAGTGAAAGGTTAAAAGTGAACAAAAGAAAACGTTGGGGATAGTTATACAAGATATGACCTTGAAAGAATGTATAAGAGACGTACTATTATAGATTTTGTTATTAAAAGCACCATTATTTTTTCATTTCTGCAAGTTTTGAAATTATGCATTTCTACAAAAAAAATAAATAAATAAATAAACTACAAGCTACGAAAATCTGTAGCCTTAAGGAAAAAAAACTAATTTCAGATTTGAAATCCCCACACTCGAATTAAGCAAGATCAAGAATTTGTATAAATGCAACAAAAAATTCGTTCCCCAGTTTAATCAAGTCATTTTTTGTCAACTATCTTTCATAGCTTTTTTAAAGATACTAGATGCTTTTTCTTATTTAAATTTTTGTTTATAGAACTAAAAAAATATAATCTTAAATCTGATTTTAAGGGAGGAGATCTGGTTAAAGAGGGTTTTACATGACGGTAAAAACCTTGGTGATATATAAAAAGAACTATCCTGCCTCAAAAATTTGCCAACCCTGATAAATTATGGAAGAAAATCTGAGTTAAATCATTCCAAAAATTTATGAAATTTGTACGTACCTTCTTAACACCATATTTGACCTTTTGTAAAATACAGTGCAAAATTTAGTTTTAAAATAAAGATATTTTGTAAAGGGTTATATTTTATAAATATTATACTGTTTAAATACTCTAACTAACTTGTGAACCGAGCCAGCACTGAAAGATAGCATTCATCACAAAAATTGAAAATAAAAATGTTGCTCTAAATGAATGCTTCAATAATATCAATAGGTATTATTCTGTGCAGTCTCAATTATCTGAAATGAACTGATGAAATTACCACTTTTATGAATACATATTATATTAAAAGTTAGTTTTGCATAATTTTAAATACTGTTCAGTTTAAGAGTGTAGTTCTTTATTTCTGAACAAAAGGCCTTTTTCAGGGATTTATGGTATTTTCTTCTATAAGTGAGCTTTCATGTATTCACATGATATTGTAGCTTTAATCACTTTCAAATACAATGTTCTCGGTTTTGAAATAACATCGATCTTCATAGGTTAGCTATACAATCTCAACATATTCTCCAGAATTGAGTCAATTATGGTAATATCCCATATAATATATTTTCGCTTTTTTCTCTATATACAAATGCTAAATATAAGCAGTTTAATGGAAATAATAGAATATGACAAAAAATTAGACTGAACACAATATATTTCCTTATCATGAAGAAGAAAGCATAAATTGTGTAAATGTTTGTTTAATGGCTGACTGTGCCGGTACTTAGGCCGTGGAAATTATAATTTTAAATATGTTTTTTTTAAAGAAATGAATAAAATTGACTTTAGTTCGATTACATATCAGGCATAAATATATTTTTACAAATATATCATTTAATTTCGCGCATCAAGTGCAGTACAAAACGGGGAAATCACGCATTAGCACTAATAATACAACACATTGAAATGACTATTTTGTTGCAACAATTAAAAAAGAAATTTTTTTCAGAAATATTTCGAGTTTGTTAAAATAAATCCGTTAAAGAGATAAATTTCCAAATATTTAAAAAAAATCAATGGAGTCTAAAACTTTTAAACACCTAATAGGTGTAAGATTTTTTTTTTTACTGTAAAATTTTAAGAAATTGATAACGATAGATACTATCGTTGTTAGAATCATGTTGGAATATGTTATTATTTTTAAAAAAAATATTCTTAATTGTATTTTAAACTTTATATAATTGTTACAATGGGTTCTGAGACGTAAGACAAAGTCTTATTTCAGTTCAAAGCTAGTATAACACTGGTTTTAAACAGCTAATGTTTTTACGTGACTTCAAATAATAGCCCTGCCATCTATTATGTAGTTACGACAGGAACATAAAAACACGTTTATAAACATTTAAAACAAAATATTCCCGCTATGATACTGTGTGGCAAATGCAGCAAAATTTATATTATGGGGAAGATGAGCAGAAAATAAATATATTTATTTATTTAGCAAGTTATGACTAAAACGATTTTGTAATGGCTCTATCCTAACGTGCACTCTTCAGGAACTCGTATGAATTTTTAAAGCTAGGCAAAATATTCAGCATAATAGTTACTAAAAAAATTTAGTATTATTTTGATTCAGTAGTTGAACTGAGGGACTTTAGGAAGCTCTAAAATCTCTCCCAAAACTCTCATTAACAAATTCAAAATTACAAGTGAATGCGTACTTGCTCAGCACCTTCTAGAAAAGGGATGGCCTCAGCACGGATCAATTTAGTAGTTCAATTTTAACAAACATAAGCTGCACAGTGGAGTCGTACGTTGGATAAGTCACTACGTTCGGGTAACTGAACTGCGCAGTGATGAAAAATGCGAAAGATGTCACTACGTTCGGACTACTAAAGGATCGGATTTCTCGTTTAGGGTAACCCGAACAGAGGCCTTCTCTTATCTAGTGAAGTGCCCCTATGCCTTAATGGCCTACGTGAAATTTTTGTAAAAATTACTTCAGTCATCATATTATTTGTATTATTTTTATTAGTCATTTATTCACTGAATCAAGTACAAAGTTTACTGAAATAAAACATACAAAACATTTATGTTCGTCCTCTCCCAAGTGCGTACCGGGTTTGCTTCAGATTTTCATGTCTACATGTATCCCGTATTTCCTTCAATTTCTTCGTCTTACTTAGATTGAACTCGTCTTGAATCTTTTTTGCTTCTTGGTTTTTACGATATGCGTTATTAAAATATAGTGACTTTAAGTTTTTGAAGAAAAAAAATTCGAATATTTATTCCTTAAGTTCTTTTTTTGAGATAGCAATAAAAAATGAAATATCAAATATGTGAGCTGTCATAAGCATGAAAGCGTAAAGGTACATGTTTAAAGATTACTTTTATGGTCATCATTACGGTAAGAGATTCCAAAAAATCAAACACCGCTATTAGTGAAATACCAAGCCACATCCCAACATAACCTCCAAGATTACTAAATATCTCAATACTCTAAAAAAATTCAAAATGATCAATTAATTGGAGCAGTGTGGAGTGGGTAATGTTGCTCGCCTCCGAGACTTAGGTTCACTGCTGTTAAAGAAAAAAGTGGAGTAAAAAATACATACATACATACATACATACATACATACATACATACATACATACATACATACATACATACATACATACATACATACATACATACATACATACATACATACATACATACATACATACATACATACATACATACATACATACATACATACATACATACATACATACATACATACATACATACATACATACATACATACATACATACATGCATGCATGCATGCATGCATACATACATACATACATACATACGTACATACATACATACGTACGTACGTACGTACATGCATGCATACATACATACGTACGTACGTACGTACACACACACACACGCACGCACGCACATACATACATACATACATACATACATACGTACATGCATGCATACATACATACATACATACATACATACATACATACGTACGTACGTACATGCATGCATGCATACATACGTACGTACGTACACAGACACACACGCACGCACGCACGCACGCACATACATACATACATACATACATACATACATACATACATACATACATACATACATACATACATACATACATACATACATACATACATACATACATACATACATACATACATACATACATACATACATACATACATACATACATACATACATACATACATACATACATACATACATACATACATACATACATACATGCATACATACATTGAATGAATGGATCTTGCAAATGTGAACTTTCTTAAATTACAGACAGAATTAATTAAAAGCAATTACAGACTGTATGAACAATAAATTATTTCGTAAATATCTTTTATAAAAGAAGTATAGAATGATATGAAATTACTTATCCACAAATGTTTTGTACCAAAATTATACATTAAAAAAATTGAAACATGGATTTAAATTTATTACATTAAAATAAAATGTTAGGACTTTAGTATGATCTGAAAAAATTCTAAAACTCTTTACAGATGTAATATATCACCACATGCTTTGACGAAGATTCTAGCATGGAATCAGATTTTTTTAATATTTCATAATCATCCACATTTTTCACTTTTAATTTTAATAAATTTTTCATGGAAAAATGATGACCAGAATTTTATATAAAATCGCTAAAAACTGCTTATTTAAATGGAAAGTGTATAGAACATATTCTAAATTATAATATTTTCAAAATAATATTATTTTAAAAATAAGAACGGAGTATATTTACTTACTAAAAAGTAAAACAGCGTCTTCTTCAGAAATGCCTCTTTTAACTAAATGTTGTTTTAATTCTTTTAATTCAATATACGAATAGACATATTTATCAGAAAAGAAAATTAAACTTATAATAGAAGTGAGAATGTGACTAATTTAGATCGCTGAACATAACAATTTTATTTAGATTTATGATCGTTTGCTTTTTAAAATAAAATGACAGAAATTCCAGCTTATAACTCACATACAATTGGGTATAATATATCCTACGTCACAGGTTGTGTTGTTCCTACTAAATTTAACCCATGAACGGCATTTTCTGCGAGCCTAACTTCAAGCCACAAATAAACAAACGAAGTGTTCGATCGTTTAAATAGTTGCTCGCCAGATTTTATTGCATTATAAAGAAAAGTTATTGAAACTAAATACAACTAAATAAACAACAACAACTAAAACAAATAACAACAACTACTAATAACAATAACTAAATAAACAACAACTAAATTCCATTTGTTTAGCATTGCGTCATATGTTGTTCCTACTAAATCGAAGTAGTTGTGTTTTTTTTCATATTATACCCAATTAAATAATAAATAATTCACTCAAGTTTCAGCGCAAACATCAAGTATTCGCGATCGCAATGTTCGAACGCTCTCTAGCGGGAGACTGAAAATATCGGGCATTAGTTCCCACATAACCATTGGCAATGATGGACGCCATCTTCATAGCAGCAAATAAGAAGCAAAATTTCCCTAATCAAAAGGTAAAACTAATTGAAAAAACTAACCAGAATATGCCAAACATTGAAGCAGAACACGCCAAGCATTTGAAGAACAATTTCTCCATAATTTTTACCTTTCTATCACCAACAATATAACTTTCAATTTCATGATCACTTGCTGTTACAGATGTGTATATTACGGTAAAATAATTCTTTCTGTCTTCAATTCATTACAAATTAAAATGAAGTCATCATTGCTTTCGTCATTCCAATAAGTAAATGTGAATTCAGAACGTCAAGAACTGCAATAGTTATAGAATATTCTTCTTTGTTATAGAACAGTATATATTTCTGTATCTATATAATTCGGAAAACAACAATAAAGAATCAACCAAATTACTTGAAATAGTGTCATTTGTGTTGATGATTAATAAATTTTGTATCGTTTTCTTGGTAAGTATTTTTTAGTTTTGAAAGAATAGATAATTTCAACTAGAATTCAGCTGTTCTGTTTTTAAATTACATATACAAATTCATATTGAGATCTTACAATTATAAAATATTTTGATGTGTGGTATGTTATCTAAAAGTAAAGAAGAGATAATCTAAGCATGTATTATTTGAAAATAAAATTTTCAAACGAATAACATTTCATTTGGAATTCTGCGGATTTATTAAACAGGTGAGTGTTATGATTTTTATTATAAAAAATTTGCTTGTCAATAATTTTTTTTCATATTTGATGATAGTTCTCGACAGAATGGTTTTTTACGTCTGATTAAGAACTAAAAGAATAAAAAAAAGAAGCAATATGAAAGTTTTCATTTCAATATAAAGAAGTTCTAAAATCGTTTTTTATCCTAAGAATTCTTTATTTTACGTTTTTCAGTTTATACTTTTTTGATAAAAATTGTTGTCAAATTACATTTTTTGAAAAATTAAATGGTATAACATTATGTGTTTATCTATACTTCTTGTATATTCTAACGTTTGAAGTAATATGATTCAGAAAAGTATGTAATAAAAATTCGGTACTTACGTATTAACGCCACCGCCGCAACAGATTTGGTGGTTTTTAAGTGCCGCCAATCTACACTTAAAATTTTTGCGACAAATCATAAAACAAAACGCTTTATTTAAAATCAAAGTAGTCAAACGGATTTCGGTGGAAAATGGGCCGATATAGAATTTAGCATAGATTCAAAACAATCATATCGCCATATGAACTCTGATAAATAACATTCCAAATGAAATAACATTTCCAAACGTACGTTTACCAAGATAAAGTTTCATGTCGTGGGAATTGGTACATTTTCGTTTTTTCGGTAAAATATTTCGCTCCTGAAAAAGATAAAGTGCGTCTTGTTTTGTTTTCGGCAAATCCTAAAGACGAATTTTCGTAGCACTAAAAAATGACGACAAAAATGATTTTTTTTTTGTTTTTCTTTTGTTTTTGTTTCGTCAGCATTCTTTCTTTTACGTTTTTTAGTTTCTAAATAATGATTTTTATTGAAACTTGAAATTTTTTGATAAAAATTGTTATCCAAAAACTTTTTTACAAAATTAAATTTCATAAAATTATGAGGCTTATGTATTCTTTTTATTCATTTTAATTTCTGAAGTAATATGATTCTTAAGACTATGGATTGTAAAGTTTAAATAGGCCTTTCATGTTACATCATTAAATTTAGTAAAACTATTTCTCGGGCATTAGGTTTTAACTCTTATAAGAATATACATAATTTTTTCTTTTTATTTACAAATATTTTCCGATGTGTTTTGGATGTTCCTTCTCTAAAAAAAAAGAGATACCATTTTGTTTTCTTTTGCATATGAAAGATTATCAAACATTTTTCTTTTTTAAAATTAATTAACCACAATAAAGAAGGAACGTTGCAATGCTACACGCTACATTAAATACATCTCTAGAGTAACTGAGTGACTGTTCATATAGAAATCGCAGGTATTCGTCTCATACAACAACGCCCCCTATAGTTCGTTGCGATCGCGAATTGCTTAAATAAATACCACTAAAGTTCGAGTGAACGCAAAGCAAGAATTTCGCTCAAATGTAGGTGTAATATACTCAAGTTAAGTTAAAAAAATTTCAATCAACTTGCACCGACCACAACACTGACGTAAAATATCCTCGAACGAATGGTGGATGGATCATGAGTTAGAGTCCCCTTGGTCTCAGGCTAACCGCGGCACTTTTTCGTGGTTGTCCACTCCATGGAACGCAAATACGGGTTAGTTCCAACGGGAAATTTATCTCAATATTTGATCCAAGAGTTCCCTTGTCTTTGGAATTGGGCTCAAAATTACAAGGCTACGCAGTAGAACATTAGTTGTCGTAAACAAATAAAATAAAAAAAATACCTATTTGGATGAGAAAATGAATGCATACAGCCATATCCACCACTAAAATAATGCGTTTATATGTTTGTTAAATACTTTCATTCAGTTTGATATTCTCCCTTATCTGTTTGTAAACCTTGATAAAGCTTTCATGTTTCTGCAAATATGATTAAATTGTGTCACTAATAAACATTTTATAGATTTACATCCTCATTATTATTTTGGATATGCTACTGTTAGATGAACTTCATATCTACTGTAAATAACTTTTATTTATAGAGATTTATATAGTCTTAAATGTATTTAATTTTCAGATTTGATAAATATTTCAGCAATCCTGACGACATTGAATTTATTCCGGATCGAATCTCATGAGACAAAACATTAGAATCCTTCTATAAATTTAATTTTGTATCGTATCTTAAATAATAATTACTTTATCCTACTTCATTAATTTACTTAACTTACCATCTTACTTTGTTAGATATAAATTAACATCCGTATCTGTATTTGGTTAGGAAGTGAATCTACAAGATTTTGTTCTCATAGCAATGAACGTTTGCTTCAATTATTTAACTGCACCCTATTGTAATGTTGAAGTAATAACATAATATTCAAACATTCTTATATATATATATATATATATATATATATATATATATATATATATATATATATATATATATATATATATATATATATATATATATATATATATATATATATATATATATATATATATATATATATATATATATATATATATATATATGATCTTAAAAAGACGACCGTATGAATTTCATAAAATTAAAATTTAAAACAAAGTTGAAAAAGCATGTTAATCTAACAAAACCACTATTAAAATATTTAAGTTGATTTAGAAGCAAACTAGTACAAGGCATCACTCGATCTTTTGAAATTTTAATATAATGTATTGTTTGCAAAAATTTTATTCAATTCTGAAATAAATAATAATTCAAAAGGCATTGCATTATTCAATGAATAATTATTAATTATCATGCAAATAAGTCATAAATACAATGATTAAACATAAAGCATAAGTTCAGTTTTCGAACACTTTATTGATATATCAAATATTCAAAACAAGCATATTTTCATAGTTAGTTGAGGCATAAAAGAAATTTAATTGATTTATTGCCTCAAAATATTATAATAAGTTTTTTCTTCGTAACTACACTGGTGTGCAAAACTTAAGCCACAAGTGGTTTTTCGGCCACAGCTCCCCAACAAAGTATAAGATAGCCATGAAATTGCAGTATAATATGCACGTAATTCAGTAGAAAGATTATTTGTATGCAAATTTTAGAAATAAAACGTCGTAGGTGATGTAAGTGTACGTAAACCTTGTGGGTCGGCGCGCAGGTCAAAGCTGTGATAAAAGGATGAAGAGCACCGTAGATAAAGACATTCGCTGCAAGTGCAAGTGATTTGTTTTGTGAAACATGTCTTCAAGAAATCATTTAGACGACTTTACTCGAGGAAGAATGATTGGGAAGCTTGAGGCGGGGCGTAGTGTGACCAGTGTCGCCGAAGAGTTCGGGATCAACAAAAGTGTTGTTTCTCGTGCTTGGAATGTCTTTAAAACTACTGGTACAGCTGTTCGGAAGGTTCGTGGTGGCCGTTCAAGGAAAACAACACCAAGAGATGACCGTTACATTGTCCTCCAGGCGAAAAGAAGCCGTTTTCAGTCAGCGAGCGCCATATCTCAGCAACTGTGCACAGCCACAGGCGACAAGTATCAAGATTTACAGTGGCCAGACGTCTCCACAAAGGTGGCTTATTTGCTAGACGTCCTGAATGCTGCATACCTTTAAAAGTTAGCCATCGGCGGCACTGTTTAGAGTGGTGCAGAGAACACGAAACCTGGACACCTCATCAATGGTGTCGCGTCCTCTTCACAGATGAGAGTCGTTTTAGTGCTACAAGCGATGCTCAACGTCAGTTGATCTGGAGAGAGGTTGGAGCTCTATTTCATCCCAATAACATCGTGGAAAGAGATCGTTACGGTGGTCCTGGAGTTGTCGTCTGGTGTGGCATCATGTTAAATGGGCGGACTGAGCTTCAGATCTTCGACCGAGGTTCTGTAACTGGAGACTGCTACTGCAATGAGGTAATCATACCCCATGTGCGTCTGTTCCGAGGGGCCATTGGACCAGACTTCATTTTTATGGATGACAATGCCCGGCCACACCGTACTACTAATGTTAAAGAGCTACTGGAAAGTGAAGATATGGATTGGCCAGCTTACTCTCCAGATCTAAATCCCATATAGCATGTGTGGGATGCATTAGGGAGACGTCTTGCGACAGGAAAGTATCCTCCTGGTAACACCCATCAGCTAAAAGATGCGTTAAAGGAGTAATGGAGACGTTTACCCCCAAGAACTCCTGGATAATCTGGTGCTTAACATGGAGAGACGATGCCAAGCAACAATTACAGTAATGGGAGGGCATATCACATACTAGGGAACATCTGCCAGTTGTACTTACGCTTCTTCAGGCAGTTATGTGTAACGCCACTATATGTTAAATAAAGCCTTTTTTTGTTCCATACCCAACTTTAAGCTTTATATTCATTTCTGCGCCATTATTCTTTTACCATCGTTTAAGTTCAAAATAATGTGCATCATATTCAAATTTCATATCAATCGGATAATTTCTTGTAGAGTTATGACAAAAAACCTACTTGTTGCTTAAGTTTTGCTCACCAGTGTAGAATAAAGGATTTAAGAACAAAGCAGGATGAAATAATTTGAAAAATCCGATATAACTTGTGAGGTATGCCACTACCTGATCAAAGCAATTGATGCATAGAACTATATTCTTTATTACATTAGCTTAATTTACGTAAAGAAACTTAATGATGTGCAACATTTGAATGTACGCCAATTTGCTCAAAACTTTAATTAAAATTAAAGATTACTGTATGACTTGCTTTTGCTTAAAAACTAACTTAATTGGTCGCTAAATATAATGTAATGTTTTGTTTTCTTTAACCACTTTTTCAAATTATAAAAAATTCATTTGAATTATCTCTTTCGTTTTACAACATATCTATTTAAATAATGAAAGAAAAAATTGTAAATTTTGACGAATATTAAAATTTAGAAAAAAAACATTAAGCAATAACATTAAGCAAAGATTTTGTATGGCAAAGCTGTTGGCTCAGTTTAAAGGACAATGCTTGAAGCTTTTATAAATAGTTTCTTTTTAATTTGTGCAAAATTTGCATCGAGTGAAATGAGAGCATGTAGTTTTAAGCTTCATTCCTTTTTTCAGTACCACTATAATTTAAAAAGCATTCTAATATAAATATTGCAATTCTACAGAATTTCTGAATTGCTAGTATTAAAGCTAGAAATTAGCTAATATTTTCCTCTCCTCATGTTGGCCGACCCAGACATAGTTTGCGTCCAGCATCATTTCTAAAACCTTCAATCATGATCTTTCAAAATGTTCAAACAGTTTTTCCGTGTAAAATCATGCTATGTTTGTTGTTAAAAGAAAAAGTGTTTACATAGAGTTAATAAAGAAGTGTTTGCATATTTTTTTCCAACCCCAGTAGATGAAATAAGCAAAGATAAATGTATAATGTATGCAACTTTCATTATTATTACAAGCTCAAAATTCGCTTTTCGGTGTGAAAAGACAAGTAGAAAATAATAAATAAATCAGTTTTGACCAACACTACAAATTCATATACAAAATTAAGAAACATTTCCCAACATAATTAATGAAGCTAAATAAATACCAATAAATTTTTATTTATCATTGCATTTTCTCCCTCTTCGTGGCTTTGCGCTGTTAGATAAAGCAAAACACGTATTTTGTAATTTATCCCATCAAAATAAATATTAACTGATTGCAGTATCGCTTGTCACGATAATGTTGCTAGAGGATATAACTTTAACTAACTTATAACTAACTAGTAAGGATAACTTATTACCCACGACATTATTATCTTATATTATCACCATCGTTGAACAGCTGACCCAATCTTTTTTTGAAGTTAGCCTTATAGCATTGAACCCAACCAAGAAGACAATCCTGGATTAAGTATTGGGAGAAATTTGTCTTCAAGGGGGCCTTCTGATAGAACTAACCCGAATTTGCGTTACAAGAAAATTTGCACTACGTGAAAACCAAGAAAACCTTCCACGGTTACCCTACTGCAAAGGTACTGGAATCTAACCCATGATCGGTCTTCCACTGAGGGTATTTTATGTTAACACTGTGGTCGGTGCGAACCGAGTATGTATCGACCAGCCACCGCAGGGATTCTAACCTGGATCACCTAATTGGGAGACGAGCGTTCTACAAAACTCATGATAGTCAAAATTCAACACAATCAAGCAATTTTCTCCGGTATTTTAACGCTTCGAAGGGCTGAAGAAACCTTTTTTTCGTAATAAAATCCCTCTTTTCATTAAAAGTGAACCAAATATACTTATACGATTAACATGTGACCATAAAAGTACTCATTAAAACTGCCCCAATTACAATGATACTAGAAGTATCTATTACCAAAATTAATTAAGCATCGTTGTTAACAATAATATGCGATTTTTTACGTTTCTCCAACACGAATTTGTACAATTTATCCGTTAATTTTGTTTTTCAGTACAGAAATTTTTTTCCAATTAGCAACCATTTTTTAGTTGACTTTTTTTCTAAACGAATTAGTATTAAACGAGTTAGTACTATAAGCAGTATTTGATTTCGGAACATAAACTAATAATCTATCCATCAGTTTTTTCTATTTCATTATCTTAAAATTGAAAATCAATGATGTTATTGCATCAAGTCGATTATTTTCTATTTAAACCAGCTACTTAATATAGTTGAATGAACAATTTGGATCTAAATATGTGATTAATTTACTCACTTTTCAGGAATTTTATCATGTTAAGCTGGAAACGCTATGTTGAGGATTCAGTTCAAGACAATATTTGGAACACGCAGAGGGAGGGAATGAGGATCGAAGTCATGATCTACATCTTCACTAACCCTGTTTACTGCTGCTATTGTAAGTAGAATAAAGTTTTGAATTGGTACGAAGAATCAAAGAATCAGAGGGTTAAACTGCGTTATATTTTGAATGGTTTTAATAATCTCATCCCCAGCTATGTTATCATGCGAAGAAATCAGTTGCTAGTGCATCTTGCGACAAGATGAAAGTCGTTTCAGCTTTTCCAAAATATTACCACTCCTGTCTTATTTCTTGCCATATGCCAATTAGGCAGAGACTGGATTGCACTTCGACTGTCAGTTAAAATCCAGATGTTACCCAAATTTTTTTAAGTTTAATGCCTCCGAAATCGTAAGGAATGAGATATAAAAAAAAACTATATTTTATTTAACTTTTTTGACGAAATACTTATTTGCAGTATATGGCTAACGAAATTAAATAAACTTTGCCTAGTTAAATTTCCTCGTAAAACCATTTAATAGCCATCGTTGAACAGCCTACCCAAGTTTGGTTCATGAGAATGAGAATCAATGTTCAACTCCGGAGCCCTGTAATTTTGAACCCAATCTAGAAGACAAGGAAACTCCTGAAGTAGTACCCCCAGAGGTATTTTATTTTATTTTATAACCATCGTTGAACAGTTTAGGGTTCACGTCTACTAATATTTAACTCCGTAGCCTTGTAATTTTGAACCCAATCCAGAAGTCAAGGAAACTTCTGGATCAAGTACAGGGAGAAATTTTCCATGGAGGATTTTTTGAAGGAACTAACCGGCGTTTGCTTTACATAAATAGGAAAACCACAAAAGCGTCATCTCCGTAAACCATTGAGTCCTAGAACGTGAAAATCCAGTCGTTAGATCAAATGTTATTCAAGTTATTTCTCTTATTTCTTTTAGTGCTGAACATCATTACATAACAACTCTGAGATTACACTGTGTGGGTAATCAAGATGGCTTATGAGGCAAAGACTTCTGTCTTACCGTCTTTTCTGTTTTTTATTCGATGTTTTTTCCCCGGTCGTTCAATTATTTGTTTGTTTGCTTTTCATGTTACCTCTTTCCACTCTTTTCTCACTCGCATTCATAAATGGAAGTAAAAAAAATAACTAGAAATAGCTATATTTGAAGGTTAAACACACACAACATAAGGGCTTCTTGTAGGCTACAATTGAATACGTGTACGAAAACAAACAATAACATGCATATCTGTTGCTGTTGTCATACATAATTGAGGTAAAGGGGATGCGCTTATTTTTGTATTACAGTGGCGCCATCTATTACCAAGAATTTTACTTCTGTGCCACATACACATGCCACAGCCTGTTCATAGGGTGATCCCATTCATACATCGATTCATTCATAAACAGATCGTAAATTTGACCTGAAACAGAAAACGGTCAATCTCCAACTCAGTACTTCCAAATGTATGATTTGTTATGGGAACATGGAGAGCTTTATACTCGACAGATATAACTTACCCCAATCACCATCTTCTACACGGGGAATCTTCATTCAGTGGGGATCGACCTCACGAACTCTTGGACATGGACCCAAAGCTTTGCTAACCAGGCTATCCCAGCCGCATGCATATTTAAAGTATTAGCACATTCGTTTATTTTGTTCTTGAATTTTCCTTACATGCATCATTTATTTGATGAAATTTTAGACCTTTAATTTTAGACCTCACGTGAATTGGGACACGTGAATTGGGACATGGGCCCAACTCCTCACCAACCAGGGCATCCGAGACAATATGAATATTTAAGATATTAATAAATTTTTTTTTGTTCTTACATTTTCCTTATTTGCATTAAATAAATACATTATAAATATAAATGTACTTGGAGGAATATAGTTGATGAAATTTAAATATTGTGAAAGCGTTCTTTTTCTCTTTTTTCCAAAGCAAAAAATAATAATTTTACTGTAAAACTACGCCAAAGACAAACTTAAAATCGATAATGTAATTCAGTCTCGCTTTACATTAATTCTATTTCAGAAGCAAGCTTTTTCATTCAATCACACTCATTGTTTTTCGAAATACAGCAAACATTGGCAAGTTTGACTATAGTGAGTAACCTAGCTTAAAGAAAGGAAAATAGTGATAATTAGACAAAAAGAAATTTCTTAATAGCGAAGTGTGTCTTGTTCATTAAATTAGATTATTCTATTATGTTATTACTTCTACATTACAATAAGGTGCAGTTAAATAATTGAAGCAAATGTTTTCGAACGATTGTAAAACAATAAAGCTTTTCTATTTTATTATAGCAATAACTCATTATATTACGCATGATTTAAATAAATTAAATAAAGATATTTTTCTATAATAAATAAATTGATTGCACATAATTTCCTATTCAACGTTTACATTTTTTATGCTTAGTTTCAGTTACTTAAAAAACTGATTAGTTTAAGCTTTTAAGTAAAATAAAATAAATTATTTTTCTAGTTTCCCGCTTAAAGAATGCAATCATATAAATAAATATGAAAATATTACATAGTCATACCTTTTGAATGAATATGCTTATTTATATTATTGCATTCTTTATATCATATTTTATAATATATTTGCTCTAATTTTTAGCGGCAGCATTTGCACGTGTTATTAAAGTATAATGAGTTTAAGTTTTTCAACAAAAAAAAAGAAATGCTCAAATATTTAATCTTCAAGTCTTCATTTATTTTTTGAGTTGGCAATAAAAAAAGGAAATATCAAATATAATGTGAGCTGTCATAAGCATGAAAGTGTAAAGGTACATGTTTAAGAATTCATAATTGAAATTTTTTTTTCTTTCTCGGGCAACGAAATTCTGAAGCAAACTCAGCCATAAGTTGAAAAGAATTGAAATATTAAAAGCGAACGAAAACGAAAGAAAACGTTGGTAAAAGATATAATACTGAAGGAATGTAAAGGAGACGTGCTGTTATATGTTTTGTTTTAAAAGCACAATTATTTCTTCATTTATGCTAGTTCTTTTATTGCATATCATCTATTTAAGTTTAATTTTTTTTCATTTAAATAACTTATTATTGACTAAAACTATACATATCGTTTTTAAACTTGTACATTTCAACAAAAAAGTAGTCTGCAAATGTCATTTAAAGAAAATCTGTAGCTTTAGGAGATTTAGCAGATTTGAAATCCCTACACTCGAATTAAGCAGGATCAAGTACTTGCACAAAGGCAACAAAAAAATCACTCCCCAGTGTAATCAAGTCATTTTTGTCAACTATCTTTCATAGCTTTTTTAAAGACATTAGATTCTTTTTTTTTAAACTTAAATTTTAGCTTGTGGAACTAAAACAAAATATAATGCCAGACTAAATCTGGTTTTAAAGGAGAAGATCTGGTTCAATAGGGTTTTTACATGATGGTAAAAATCTTGGTAATATCTAAAAAGCGTCAAAAACTTGCCAACCCTGATAAATTACGCTAGAAAATCTGAGTTAACTCATTTCAAAAAATTATCACAAAAAATTATGAAATTTTTACGTACCCTCTTAATACCATATTTAATCTTCTGAGAAATACAGTGCAAAATGTAGTTTTTAATCAAAGATATTTTGTTAAGTGTTATATTTAATAAATATAATACTGTTTAAATACTCTAACTAACATGCGAGACGAGTCAGCACTGAAGGATAGCATTCAATACAAAAATCGAAAATAAAAATGTTCCTCTAAAGGGATGATTCAATAGTTATTATTCTGTGCAGTCACAATTATCTGAAATGAACTCATGATAATGGAAAGCTGTTTGTTTGATAAAACTGACTTTTTTGTTGAATACGTATTATATTGAAAGTTAGTTTTGCATAGTTTTAAATAACGTAGAGTTTAAGAGGTAGTTCTTTATTTCTGAACAAAAACCCTTTTTCAGGGGTTTGTGCTATTCTTTTCTATAATTGAGTTTTCATGTATTCGCATGATATTGTAACTTTAATCACTTTGAAATACAATGTTCTCGGTTTTGAAATAAAATCCATCTTTATAGGTACGATGATAGATATACAATCTCAACACATTCTTCAGAATTGATTCAAGTATGTTAATTGCCCATATAATATATTTTCTCTTTTTTTTTCTATATACAAATGCGAAATATAAGTAGTGTAATGGAAATAATAGAATATGAATAATAGACTGTATACAATACATTTCCTTATCATGAAGAGGAAAGCGTAAATTGTGTAAATGTTTGTTTAATGGAAGACTGTGACGGTGCTAAGGCCGCGAAAATTATAATTTTAAATAAGTTTTTTAAATAAAAGGAATAAAATTGGCTTTATGTTCGAATATATATCCGGCGTAGATATATTTTTGCAAATATATTTATCGCTTTAATCGCTTAGAAATACAATGTTCTCGGTTTTGAAATAAAATCCATCTTTATAGGCACGATGATAGATATACAATCTCAACACATTCTTCAGAATTGATTCAAGTATGTTAATTGCCCATATAATATATTTTCTCTTTTTTTTCTATATACAAATGCGAAATATAAATAGTTTAATGGAAGTAATAGAATATGAATAATAGACTGTATACAATACATTTCCTTATCATGAAGAAGAAAGCATAAATTGCGTAAATGTTTGTTTAATGGCAGACTGTAACGGTGCTAAGGCCGCGGAAATTATAATTTTAAATAAGTTTTTTAAATAAAAGGAATAAAATTGGCTTTATGTTCGAATATATATCAGGCATAGATATATTTTTGCAAATATTTATCGCTTTAATCGCTTAGAAATGCAATGTTCTCGGTTTTGAAATAAAATCCATCTTTATAGGCACGATGATAGATATACAATTTCAACACATTCTTCAGAATTGATTCAAGTATGTTAATTGCCCATATAATATATTTCCTCTTTTTTTTTCTATATACAAATGCGAAATAAAAATAGTTTAATGGAAATAATAGAATATGAATAATAGACTGTATACAATACATTTCCTTATCATGAAGAAGAAAGCATAAATTGCGTAAATGTTTGTTTAATGGCAGACTATATCGGTGCTAAGGCCGCGGAAATTATAATTTTAAATAAGTTTTTTAAATAAAAGGAATAAAATTGGCTTTATGTTCGAATATATATCAGGCGTAGATATATTTTTGCAAATATATTTATCGCTTTAATCGCTTAGAAATGCAATGTTCACTGTTTTGAAATAAAATCCATCTTTATAGGTACGATGATAGATATACAATCTCAACACATTCTTCAGAACTGATTCAAGTATGTTAATTGCCCATATAATATATTTTCTCTTTTTTTTTCTATATACATATGCGAAATATAAGTAGTTTAATGGAAATAATAGAATATGAATAATAGACTGTATACAATACATTTCCTTATCATGAAGAAGAAAGCATAAATTGTGTAAATGTATGTTTAATGGCAGACTGTGACGGTGCTAAGGCCGCGGAAATTATAATTTTAAATAAGTTTTTTTAACAAAAGGAATAAAATTGGCTTTATGTTCGGATATATATCAGGCATAGATATATTTTTGCAAATATATCATTTAATTTCACGCATGAAGTGCAGTATAAAACAGGGAAATCACCCATTAGCACTGATAATAGGACACATTGGTAGGACATTTTTGTTTCATAAATTAAAATAGAAAATTTATTCAGAAATATTTCGAGTCTATTAAAATAACTTCGTTAAAGATATAAATTTCTAAATATTTTAAAGAAATCAATGGAGTCTAAAACTGTTAAAAACCTTATGAGCGTAAAACTTCTTTTTTACTGCAAAATTTTAAGAAATTGATATCGATAGATACTATCGTTGTTAGAATCATGTTGAATATGTTATTTTTTTTAAAAGAAATACTCATAATCATATTTTAAACTCTATCTAATTGTTACAATGTGTTTTGGGTAGGACTGGGCTATAAATCGATGCATCGCGAAATATCGATTTAATGCATATATAGGCAGGCCGATATATTGACTTTCGTTTCAGGCGATGCATCAGAAATCTGATTTAATCCGCTGATAGTGACTTTCGTTTTAGGCAGGCGATGCATCAGAAATCCGAGCTGCCGAGAGTGACTCTCGTTTTAGGCGATGCATCAGAAATCTGATTTAAGTCGTCATGTAAGACAACGCTAGCAGGTTTAACGATATAACGATTTAATATGTGAAAATAGTGACCTACGCTAACGCTGTCACCGTGGTGAAGACTATTTTGATTTTGTCTAACTGCTGAGCTGTTGACATCGTCTAGCTACGAAGACGATGTTAGTTTTATGATGTTGGATAACGAAAAGCTCCCGGTTTCGTGCGAGGATCCGCGTTGAAATCGAACGCTATGCATAGTTTCTTTATGCGCCATTTTTGTCTTTGGAAGTCTACTTTTCTTGAAGATTATTTTCAGCTGGACTTACGTTATTTTGTGATAGCTGTGCATTTTACTATTTAGCGCATTGTGCATTATTTCGTCACTTTTTCTTCTTCTTTTTTTTTTGTCTATCGGTATTTAACGATTCTTGTAAATTATTTTTAGGAAACCTGCTGTTACTTGGCGATCGTTGCGCAATTGCTGCTATCTTAAATATTCGTTCTTTGTTCGGAGCTCAATCTATTAATGAAAAGAAAACACGAATAAAGAAGAAAAAAAAAGAAAAGATTCTTCTTTTTTTTTTTTTTTTTTTTTTTTAATTATTGTTTTTCATTTTAAGCGATACAATTTAATAAGGGTATTTTGTATTTAACTTTGTTATAAAAAGTGTTTTTTTTTAATTTATTTAATGCATGTAAGTATAATAATTTGATAGAATTTAATTATTTTTAAGCAAATAAATCATCTTCAGTCGTTTTTAATTTTAAAAAATTTGGCTATTAGTTAAAACAAATATTTTAATTTAATTGAATAATAAGTTAAGAAATGTCTTGACGCTTTTTAATAATTTAACAATAGTACTTAAAAGTTTTTTATTTTAATTTTTCTTAAAATTCTTTCAATACTTGTTTGTTTCATAATTTTTTAGACAGTCTGTATCATTTTTAAACAAATAAATCTATAGTCGATTTTATTTTCAAAAAAGAAAATAATAATAAATAAATAAAAAACTTAAATTTATTTTTACATTCATCAAGTAAAGAATTAACCATTAGTTAATACAACTTTGTTATTTTAAATAAATAAAATAAAAAAGGTCTAACAATGCTTCAAAAGCGCGAATTTCTTTTAACAAATAATTTAAAAAATGTTTTACTAAAGAGAACATTTCTTAAGCTTGTTCTTTTTAAGCTTGTACTTTCGTTTTTTTCTTCCTTTTAATTTTTAATGTATGTATGTAAAATATTTTGTTAGTTTTATTATTATTTTTAAACCAATAAATCTTAAGTCAATTTTAATTTTAAAAAAACTTAAAATGCAGCTTGGATTTGTTTTTACTTAAGACATTTAGTTTTGTAATAGATTTATTCCTTTTAGTTATTTTTGACTCATTTAATGATTTCTGATAGATAATTTTTGAACACATGCTGAATCGCGATGCATCGCTATATCGCGATGTATCACGATATAAAATTTCTTACATCGCCCAGTCCTAGTTCTGGGACTTATGAACTAGGTCCTACTTCAGTTAAAGTCTAGTATAACACTCGTTTTAAACACTGATGCTTTTACGTGAAATCAAATCACAGTCCTGCCATCTTTTCTGCAGTTACGACAGAAACATGTTTGTAAACACTTAACACAAAATATTCCCGTTACGATAGTGAAAAGCAGCATAATCTTACAGAGAAGATGAGCAGAAAATAAATATATTAATTTATTATGCAAGTTATGATTTTGTAATGACTCCATTTAAGCATAAGATCTTCAGAAACTCGTATGATTTTTTAAAGCTAGGCAAAATATTTAGCATGATAATTACTGAAAAAAGTAGTAGGGTGAACTAACCAGTGAAGGAACACTTAATCTTAGCTCGCCTTTGAAAAAATCATCAAAATTTGCAATTTTAGCTAAACGGCAGTGCCAACATATTTTTTTATTAAATGCCGAATTATGTAAAAACATTTTAGAGAACTTACGTAATATTGTTTTAAGCTTTTGGTGGTTCAAATAATGAGTAGTAAGATGATCAAGTGAAGAAACAGTTCTTACCAGTGAATGAACACTAAATTTTCCAGTGAATGAACACTTGATTTTGAGAATTTTTGATGCTCTTTAGGAGTTCATAGGCCATACAAATGTCTAAAAACAAGGAATTATAACATCTAATCACAGTTAACGTGGAAAATTTTCCTTTTTTCAGTCATGAAATGGAAAGTAAAATGGGGTTGAATACAGAATTAAAAATTCTTTTTTAATTTTCTTACTCACAGTTTAATAGTCGAGTCTAAATCATGAATGTTTATCATTGTGTAATCCGACGATATTTTATTGCTATTGTTCTATTGCGTTCTGTTTAATCTTTTTCCCCATATTTTTTTAAGCTTTTTTTTAATCTTGTTAAGTATTTTTTTTTCTCTTTATCACACTTTCTTGCTTTAACTTTTTTTTTCCGGTTCTTTCAGTCTCTTTAAATTTCGTCCTTTTTCTGAAGTTAATGCAAAAGGTAATTTATTTATTTCTATTTTGATTTGATCTTCCTCTTTTATTTCCATATTTGGCTAATGTAAATATGTATTTGAAATTTCTTCTGATTTTTCAGCACTTTTTCTAGAATTTCTCACTGAATAATTGATGGAAAAAACGCGTTTTGAAGTTTGAGGAAAATCCATCTCTGATTCACTTATGCGAGTGGATCTTCAGCAATACTTACCATTTTCTGACTTTGATTACTAATCGAATGAATTGTTTTTGCAACTAGCAATGCCCCAAGAGGACTTATCTCAAAATCAGTTTTCAAGATACATTCATTATCAATGTTAGTTGTTTCAGCTTTCGTGCCAAAGCCTGACTTAACTAAATGTTCTTTTTGCAATAAATTCTTATTCCATATTCAGAAAAGCACAGGATATTAAATATTTAGGAGATTAGACTCTTCGGTCAATGTTCCTTTAAAAATTTGCAACATATCTTGTTAGATTTCATTCTTAAGCTTCGGAAGAAATAATGCTTCGGGACTCAAAGTTCTCGTTTATCAAAATATGTGTTTTGTTGATAAGCTTTCTTGCTCATTAACTCTTTGTGTCTGTCTTTCATGCATTTGCTAAAGTCAACGTTTCCAACATCAAATGAAAAAATATCACATTTCAGAAAAACATTTTAACTTCATCAGTTGATGCTTCAAAAGCCTAATTAAAAATTTGTGTAAAATTACCTCTACATATTGCTTTACGATTCTTTTTTTTCCAGGACATCATAAGGCTAGAATACATTAGTAGAATTAGGTAGAAAGCTAAACCAGAGATTTTGTTTTGATAAACAAGACTTGCTCAGTTTCAAATTGATATGAGATTTATGCCCATCCAGAAGAAGCAAAATAAGGAATTTTATAGAATTTTCAATTAGCCATGGGTAGAAAGAAGCATTTGCAATATATCCTTAAAATGTTGTTGCGGTCATCGATTCACTTCATGAATCACTTTTTCCATTGAAATATGTAGCAGAAACTGATTCTGTAATACCTCGAGGAATTCTTCAGTAAGGAAGAACTACCAATGGAGGCACTTTTTTCACACTAGCTGAAATGTTGGCCAAATTTGTTCTTTTTTTCATTCCCAGGTACTATAGAATATAATGCCTTATAATCTTTAGGGCCAAAGATTTTTCCCGTATTCAACTACCGTTTTGCTCGCTTTGTAAATGCAATCCTTTTCTAAAAGGATGCCAGGGCTACTTTCCACCTTAAGATTCCTCCAAGTTCTTCAAACCAGTCTTTCGAATATTATTCTCTCAAAGGGAAGTTTTGCCTTTTGAAATTATCTTCGCATTGCACTGAATTATCGGCGGATGTAGTCTTAAAAAAAACTTCACCCATTTTTCACCTGGATGATTGTCTTTAAATGTATTTTTCCTACCAGTTTCCGTCATGACGTTAAAGACAGCAATATGATAATAATTTAGCCTATTATTAGCATAAAAGCCAGCAAAGAAATGTTCTATTCAAGCTTTTATTATTATATGTAGTTAGTTTACGACCAGTAAATATAGTTTATTAAGGTGTCTAACGTATGATGTGACTAACCGCTACATTTATAAAGATAAATAATAAATAAATTATAATTATAATTATCTAAATAAATTTAGCAATTAAATTAGCATTTTGAAAGGAAATTGATTTAAGAACTATTCATACAGCATTTAACTGAATTTCAGGTGTCCTTTATATCACAAAGCTACTAATTATCCATGTAAAATCATATTTCACACATACTGTTCATTCACTGGGAAATCTATTCCCAGTGAAGGAACATGCTTGTTCCTTCACTAGTTAGAAGTTGTTTTTTTGTGCTCTTAACATAATTTTGATGCATAATATGACTAAAAGTACAAGAAAATTTAAAATTTTCTTTAATTTTCATTAACTTGGAAAAATCCCAGTAAAGGAACACTTGTTCATTCATTGGGTTTTCATCGTTTCGCAATCCAGCTAATAAACAACCCCTAATCACAGTACTTGCTTATGTTATGATGCTTAAAATAAATAAGACGTAACTTCAGTAACCATATTTTGAATTCTTTTTTCACAATGAGAAAAAAAGCATTATTGTATGCAATTAATTATACTTTAAACGGATAACTACAAACGCTGACCTTACAATTTTGTCAAAGGTGTTGAACAGATACTACCAAATTCAAAAATTTTTCCAGAGAAGAATCTATGACCAGGTAACCCAATGCATTGTTAGACAACTTCTTATTGTTAGGTAGTAAGCTACTGTTGCCAATCAATCTAAGTTAAAACGATTAAAATCTTATTTTTAAAAAATATCTATGAAATGTTCCTTCACTGGGGGGTGTTCCCTCACTGGTTGGTTTACCCTATTAATCTGATTTTAGTTTTAAAAAAATATACAGCAGTTGAACTGAGGGACCATAGGAAGCCCAACCATCCCCCCAAATCTCACGTTAACAAATTTAAAGTTACAAGTGAATGCGTACTTGCTCAACACATTCTAGAAAAGGGAAGGCCTCGACACGGATCAATTTAGTAGTCCAACGTAACAAACATAAGCTGCGCAGTGGAGTCATACGTTGAATACGTCACTACGTTCGGGTAACTTAACTACGCAGAGAAGTAAAATGAGAAAGAAGTCACTATGTTCGGACTACTAAAGGATCGGATTTCTCATTTAGGGTAACCCGTGCAGAGGCCTTCTCTTATCTAGTGAAGTGCCCCTATGCCTTAATGACCCGCGATAACAACAACAACTTCATTAAATATGACAATTTTGTAACAATTACTTCAGTCATCATATTATTTGTATTATCTTTATTAGTCAGCTATTCACTGAATCAAGTACAAAGTTTACTGAAATAAAACATACATAAAATTTATGTTCGTCCTCTCCCACGTGCATGCCGAGTTTGCTTCAGATTTTCGTGTCTACGTGTATCCTGTATTTCCTTCAGTTTCTTCGACTTTCTTAGATTGAACTCGTCTTGAATCTTTTTTGCTTCTTGGTTTTTACGATATGCGTATTTCATCATTACAGTTAGAGATTCCAAAAAATCGAACACCGCTATTAGTGAAATACCAAGCCACATCCCAACATAACCTCCAAGATTACTAAATATCTCAATACTCTGAAAAAAAATTCAAAATGATCAATTGATTAAAAACTGTTTAAAAATGCGTTTTAAAGACAAAAAGTACAAAAATATGTCCAAAAGTAGCAGAAGATTGGAGAAATGGATGAAACGAAAAAAGAAGTAGACAGAAATGTACAATTGGTTTCGTTCTATTTTAGAAATCAGCATCAGCTATTTACAAGTTTCGTCTTAATCATGAAGTTCGCTAAGAAATGTTGCTTTCCTCAGAGAAAAACTATCAAATGATGTTTTTTTTTTAAATTCTTGCAACAACTAAAGGGTGCAGTATGCAGAAAAAACTAATACTTCTATGAAACCATTTTAGTTTTAATGGTCTGATACCTAGAAAACATTGTTTTATAGATTTCTCTAGTAGGCAGCACCCTCTGCTGATTAACTTCGTAACTAACTGTGAAACTTGGTGGGAATAAATTTGGTTTTCCTAGCAAAAGGAAGTATACCGTACAATTCTATTTTCTGTCTTTTTTAAAATCAGTTTTTAAATTACAATTAATTTTTAAAACACATAGAATTATCAGTTATTTTTAATAGGAAATGAGCGATACACATAAAAAGAGCAATGAAAATAATATTTTACTAGCCGCCTTTAGAGGCCAGTTGGGTCACTTCTTAAACTTATCTTTTACAGCATATGCACTTTAATTGTAATTAAACCGAAAACACAGTACAACTGTATTGAAATATTTAAAATAAGCAATTTTTCATGCCCTCTTCCAATCCCAGCACCTTAATCAGTTTTAATAATATATTGACCAAATTTTTCCACCATCTAGCCACTGCCTTTGCCCCTCACGTAGAAGTACATTTTCAATCGATGTCCTCGATATTGTCAATGTTCTTTGTGTATTGATTTTTAGTAATTATTTAAAATCATAATCTCATTCGTTTCGGCATAGTAAGCAGCAGATAAAATTAAAATTATTTCCATCTCTATCTTAAAATAAGATATAGCTTCATTTCAAATGCTTCATTACTTGCCTTACGCACCTCTCTAGTTATATTTTGAATGTGGTACAATATTTATATGTTATTGCTAGAAAAATAAAAACTCCGTCGCCACTGATTGGTATGGCAGTAGAAAGCACCATAGCACCTTTTATATTTAAAATTTCCACAGCCATTTTAGAAAGGATCAAAGAGGAATCTAAATAATTATTTCGTAACTAAGTTTTTAAGAGCAAAATACGATGACAAAGGAAATATATATAAAAATACTAAATGAAAATATTCCATAAAAATATATAAAAAAAACTACAAAAATACAAAATTACAAAAAATATAAAATATATACAAAAATACAATAATATCTAAATAAATACTTAACATGTGAATAATTTTTAACACTATTTGAATTATTACTTAAAGATGAACTAACAAAATGAATAATGACTATAGAATAAGCAAACAATTGTCTTTAAATGCAATGGAGACTATTCTAAATTTGTAGGAAAACAAACTCTATTAAATAGAATTTATAAAATTAGTAGAAATCGAGTAGAAAAACAAATTTTTTTCCCACTGAGCTGCTGGTTTCTGTTCTACTTTTTTTTCGATAGATGGCGATACGCGTCTTTTTAAACACTTTTCCGTTGCATTTTGATGTATGTAAATTTCTTTCCTCCGACTATGACATGCAATGTGGCGTATGGTAAATATTTGGAACCATGTGAGAATTATGTGATTTTCTTTCATGGAAATATATCGTAAACATTATTTTTTTCATTTACAGGTTTACTTCTTGCAGCACAAAAGTGGTAACCCGGTAGTTAGAAAATAATACTGTGGTTCGAAGGGGACGGGGTTCGATCCTCGACTCTACTTACACTCACCCTGTACATGTAATATACGTGCTCATAAAATCAGTGGAATTAATTCTGTGCTAAGACGTACTTCACCCTTGCGCTACTGTCTTGTCAAACGAAAGGTGCACCTGATTAAATTCGACAAAGACCAATGACTAGCTCGCTTGGCTTGTCCAAGTGTCATTCAAAATCACAACAAAAACTACTACTTGCAGCGCAATGAGCTGAAACGGGAGCTCTGGGAAAATATTTATGCCTTACTGGAATTTAATTAATGTACACAAAGCGGGCACATGCAGTTTTTGTCCGAGACCAATGTATAATAACTCATAATATGCTTTTTATGATGTGTAAAATAAATTAAGTGAAATAATAATTATCCAAAAAATAAATAAACAACAAAGTACATACAACAATAAACTACTCAATATTTTTTAGCATCAATATATTATAGTATAATAAATTACGTCATATTTTGGGCTGTAAGTGTAGGTCGTAATTTCCATTCCGTCTAGATAGATATTCACGCGCATTCCTTCTCTGAAACGGAAAGAAAATATAGAAAAATTGGCACAAAATATCTATATTATACCTACTTATTTCTATTTGTAACAGTTTAAAAAACCTTTTTTTTTTCTCAAAGTTGTGAGCTAACTTTTGCCCACCATTCATTACAAACACATTTAATAATATTAACTCCAAAATCAGAAAAATAAATCATAATTAGAGACAAAAACAATGAATGATTGACTGATAATAAATTTTTGAAAAACAGAAAAAAATTTAGAAATTTTCCACTTTATCAATCTGCTTACGAGGCAATAATTGAGCAAGCTTAATATTCTAGGAAGTCTTAATATTGCGATTTGTGTTTAAATTTACACGTAATTTTACCATTCATAAGAGTTTTCTGCAATTTATAAATTACCGTAAGTTGGAAACCAAAAATAAATGTAAGAAAATTCATGTCACAACATGAGTAAATTGTGAGGCTTTAATTTTGATTGTATAACCGTCGTTGAACAGCCGATCCAATTTTGGGTATACGACTACTAATGTTCATAGGCTTGTAATTTTGAGCCTAGTACAAAAGACAAGGGAACTTTAGGCTGCAGTATTGGGGAGAAATTTGTTTTCTTGGAGGACTTCTTGCTCTAACTAATCCTCATTTGTATTACAAGGAGGAGAAAACCACGAAAATCTCCCATTGCAAGGGAACTCTAACCCATGATCTGTCTACCACTGAAGATATTTTCGCATCAGCACTATGGTCGGTGCGAGCCGGGAGTGGGATTCGTATCAACTAGCCATTGCTGGAATTCGAACCCGGTTCAGTGGAAGGTGAACGCACTATCCCCTGAGCCATCACGGCTCAAAGTGTAAGGTTTGACAAGTTTTGAGTGATAACTTTTATTTGACTAGATTTGTGGAAAATATCGCCATTTGTTACATTTTTAGGTAGCTTTATAGCAGGTCTTCAGAGTCTTCCAAATTAATTTGTTGTTTGTTTCGTTAATAGTCAAATTGAAAAAACACACGTTATATTGTAAACACTACAAGTATAACAATATTGGATGGCTCGCTTTTTCAAGTTTAAGCGTAAAAATCTATAAAATACTATAATGGAAGTATTACAACGAATTTTAACCCCTAGTGCCATCTGTGCTTAACTTTACATCCATACTCACACTATTACAGTTCCCGACAAAATGGAATCAGAATAATAATAAAATTAAAAAATTATGTTCCAATATTAATAAATAAAACAGTTTGATCCACGTACTATAAATTTAAATATACCTTATCCGTGTTTCTCTGATTATCAACCAATCACATCAAGAAAATTCTAATAATTTTCTTATTATCTATATCAATTGTTTCAAACCTACTCTAACTCATTCTCCAATTTCGATATTGCTCAAAGCCTTTTTTGTCTTTCCAAAAATCAGAACAAGAATCCATTCTGTATTTATTCACATTTTTTTAAATGGTTTAAAAATTAAACAACAAAACCAAAAAGAACTAGGTGAATTACAATGTTTGATTATTTTTGAGTTCATAATCTTATCATTGATGTAAAATAAATTAAAAAGTATTAGTATTGCAGCAAGCCACTGCGTTGTTAGTCTCTTTCTAAAAAAAAAATTTAAAAAAAATTTCATTTATTCGTTAAAGTAACTGCACGGTAACTTTTCCTTTAAAATCCCTCCTATTTTTCTGAGAAAAAGTACTAAATGATGTTTGCAGTGTATCTACCACTACGTAAAATAATTACAATTCACTAGTATATAAGACATGTTAACACAATTCTATGTTGGGATACCTTTTCATAGATGAAGGTTGACAAAGTCGATAGCTACCATCCCCACATGGGTGACCTTAGAACATGATGAGAAAACGCCTACCAAGATAGATGGTACACATTGATGGTACATTTGCTACTTGTGACTGCAATATCATCCACTTCCTCGCGCCTTTGCTACTCAATATCTATCACACATAACGTCGCCCTACATACACTCGGCTGCTAGTAGCAATGCAGGAGCGACCGTGAACTTATTACAGCTCTCACAATCAGCTCCCAAAATTTACTGTGATCTTAAAACAGTTTTCCCTTTCCCGCAAAACAGCAATGAATGAACTAGTTGTATCCGTTCATCGAATTCAATCACATATATCATTCTGGTGGGGAAGATGTGCAGTGTATCTAACACTGCAAAAATATAATTCCAATTCACTTGTATATAAAACATGTTAACTCAATTCTATGGTGTCACAACGTTGCTTTAAAAGTCGTGAATTGAGAGCATGGATCATATTGCAACATTATCTCCACATTACGAGATGGCACCTCCACTTTAACTCCAGCTTTTTTCTGACATGTCTGATGAGTCCTCTGGACAAGGGTTGTACTTACTATTCCACAAACGATTCCCAGAATAAAAAATGATAATCAAACCTTTTCTTAATTATCCAAAGCAGTGGTGGTAGTTTCCAGACGAGAAAAACATCTTTTTTTAATGCTATTTCGATTAAATTATGTCTCGCAAACTGAAAAAAATGTGCTATCATGAATTGTTTCATTTGAGTTGAAAATAAACAAAATGCTGGAGCATAAAGTAAGTGTGACTGACATTTCTTTTCTTGAAACATTGAAAGAACCCCTTAGGTGAGAACCATTGGTCTAAATCTGAGCATTAGCATTGAAGTTGTATTGACAGTGATCCATTGCATTTTATAACGTAATAATAAAGATGGGTACATAATTATAAAAACCAAAAGGAACTTACTGATTTTCTTCCGTTTGAATACATTCTTTCTGAAAAACAGATATTAAGTATTAATATAATGTAAGAGATTTGAAATATAATAGAAATTGTTCTAAAAGTATAGAAGAAATTTACTAGCTTAAAAAAATTTGACCATAATACTCGTACATTGACACGCATTTCATGTGTAGTAAAAAATAACTATTAACACTATATTATCTAGAACTTATTTGCATAAAAATTTTATAATTTTCGACGATATTTTCAGACGCTATTTTCGATGATAATGATATTTCGAGTATGTCGATATTTTGACTATATTTTAGACTGAAACTAATTATAAAATTAAAAAAAAATGTTTATAAGTTATAAGTTCTGTAAGTATTAGAATCTAATATACCAAGAGGCAAAGGTAATAGATTTTAGGTAATAGGTAATAGACCCACTCAAAAGGATAAGTATCCTAATACCAACACTACATATATTTCTAGCACCAAATATACAACCTTCATTTTTTTTATTTATTATTTCTTATGTATATTCCGGTGTGACTTCATGCCATTAAATTTTCAATAATCTGAGTTAGAAGTTCAACTCACTAAGAGAAAGATTAATTATGCATATAATATCATTTAAAAGGTGATATTCAGAATTTACTACAATTTTTCCATGGCTGAATAGATGATTTAAATTATATTTCTTTAGTTCTAGTTGATCTTTCATTATTTTAGTTTACACTTCGAAGTCATATGTACCAAAAAAGCGACTGTTGGTTTCATGTGACTTTTAAAATACTAATTAGATAGTGTCATTACCATACATCGTGAAATTGTTAACGTTTATTTCATACGTGATAACCTAACCTATTAAACAAAAGATGAATAATAAGTTCCATAATTACTTCAATGGACTTCATAAATTCCATAATTAACGAGTTCAATAATATTATCAAATATAATATATCAACTCACTATATATAATAACATTTAAAATGTGATATTTAAAATTTACACCATAATTTCAAAGTTGCCGATATTGCTGAGGTGTGAATGGGTCTATGAAGAAGTTTGAAGGGCAGAGAGGAAGAGATTAAGAATTTCGACAGAAAAATGGCTAACAGATAATAGTCTTATGTTTTGGTTACGCAATTACTAAAAACGTTTTAATTGCAGTACAAAAAGTACATAATTAGGTCAAACTCAAAACTTACCCCAGCGGTTATGCTCTGATCCCTGACGACTTCATAAAACTCTTCACTATTCAAATGGGGAAAGAAATAAAAAACGCTTCAGTCAGTTTAATTTTATTTCTATCGAAATTGAAATGAAAAGTTTTTTATCTAATATATAAATGTAGTTGAATAGATATTTTCAAGTAGAAACCTTTTTGATGTAAATGGGACACCTGTGTCTCTTTTATATACTTTTTCTAACGCTCTAAATACAAGGAAGAAAATAACAGTTAAATGGCATTTTTTTTTTCTAATCAATCAGTAAGATTTTCAGCATTGCATTTGCAGTAAGCTATAAAATCCGAAAAACAAGTATTACCTGATTAAAAACTTCGTTCGTTTCAAAGATATACAGATATGAAAAAAAGTCGACATTTTTCAAACGTTACAAAAATAGGCGCCCATTTTCAAGTTACCAGACGTAAATGTAAAAGAAAATGATTTGAAAGTATAACGTTGAAATGCCAATGAAAAAAAAAAAGAAAAATAAAGGTGACAAAGAAAATTAGATTATCGGAATTGTATTTGTAGTAAACTATAAAATCCAAAAAACAAGTATTACCTGATTAAAAACTTCGTTCGTTACAAAGATATACAGATATGAAAAAAAAGTTGACATGTTTCAAACGTTACAAAAATAGGCGCCCATTTTCAAGACTTACCAGACGTAAATGTAAAAGAAAATGATTTGAAAGTATGACGTTAAAATGCCAATAAAAAAAAAAGAAAAATAAAGGTGAGAAAGAAAATTAGATTATCGGAATTGTATTTGTAGTAAACTATAAAATCCGAAAAACAAGTATTACCTGATTAAAAACTTCGTTCGTTTCAAAGATATACAGATATGAAAAAAAGTCGACATTTTTCAAACGTTACAAAAATAGGCGCCCATTTTCAAGTTACCAGACGTAAATGTAAAAGAAAATGATTTGAAAGTATAACGTTGAAATGCCAATGAAAAAAAAAAGAAAAATAAAGGTGACAAAGAAAATTAGATTATCGGAATTGTATTTGTAGTAAACTATAAAATCCAAAAAACAAGTATTACCTGATTAAAAACTTCGTTCGTTACAAAGATATACAGATATGAAAAAAAAGTCGACATGTTTCAAACGTTACAAAAATAGGCGCCCATTTTCAAGACTTACCAGACGTAAATGTAAAAGAAAATGATTTGAAAGTATGACGTTAAAATGCCAATAAAAAAAAAAGAAAAATAAAGGTGAGAAAGAAAATTAGATTATCGGAATTGTATTTGTAGTAAACTATAAAATCCGAAAAACAAGTATTACCTGATTAAAAACTTCGTTCGTTTCAAAGATATACAGATATGAAAAAAAGTCGACATTTTTCAAACGTTACAAAAATAGGCGCCCATTTTCAAGTTACCAGACGTAAATGTAAAAGAAAATGATTTGAAAGTATAACGTTGAAATGCCAATGAAAAAAAAAAGAAAAATAAAGGTGACAAAGAAAATTAGATTATCGGAATTGTATTTGTAGTAAACTATAAAATCCAAAAAACAAGTATTACCTGATTAAAAACTTCGTTCGTTACAAAGATATACAGATATGAAAAAAAAGTCGACATGTTTCAAACGTTACAAAAATAGGCGCCCATTTTCAAGACTTGCCAGACGTAAATAATATAAAAAAAATTTTTGAAAGAAAAACGTTAAAATGCTAATGAAGAAAAAGGAAAATAAAGGTGAGAAACAAAACTAGAAAAACCACAAGGGCCGAGGAGAGAGCAACATCGACTGTTTTCTCGAATCTGTATATTTCTAATTAAATTTAACTTTGACAATGTTAAAATTATTTAAACCCATGTCTTGTTTTATTCATTTGAATGCTGAGTTCTATATTAACGACTTTAATTCCTCACTTACCGCCTCCCCATAACGCATGGGAATTCATTTATCCCTGTTTTGGCTCAGGCCACTGCGATTTTTCATATTATGTTTTTCAGCTTTTTTGTCTCTCAACTTCTATAATTTCTCTGGTTTTGTTTGTCACCTTTATTTTTCCATTTTTCGTTCGCAACTTCACATTTTTATTTCAAATCATTTCTGTTTCTTTAGATTCACGTCTGTCAAGTCTTGAAAATGGGCGCCCACTTTTGAAGCGCTTGAAACAAGTCATCTGTATTTTTATATTTGTATATTTTTGAAGCGGATGAAGGAAGCTTTCAATTCGGTACTATCTTACCGGTTCAGTTTCTTTGGTTTATTTATCGCAAAAATGTAATTAGATTTTTTTTTCATTCATATTCAAAAAATTTATTAATAATTGATTTTGAAAATTAAAGAAAATTTTCAATGATAAATAACTGTTTGTCTTAGATCTAAATAATTCCAAATGAAAGCAAATTTGAAAAATTATTTTTGGAAGTGAGCCGTGTTTGGAAGATTTTTGCCTTTAACTCAGAATAAGACACCGATGCTTCTCATAATCATAAATTATTAAAATACTAAATGTAATATTTTTCACTTATTTTGATTTAAATTTATACAAAATATTGAAAAATGAATAAAAAATATGTTTAATAAAATTTCTGCGTCTAAGCGTTAAGAGATTTTGTCGAAAGATTGAAAACACCACAGAACTTATAATGCTATTTTTAAAAAAAAACGCAAAGATTAAAGAATTAATTTAAAAATATAACCCCTGCATAAAACAAAAAATAATACAATTAAAAATATTCAGAATAATAAAACTGTTTCAAATTTTAAAAATGCATAATTTAAAATGCATTCGAATTAGCAATAATGATAAAATAATTGTCTTTATTGACTCATATGTTTACTTTCTTAAACAAATACGTTTGTACATCATTGAAAAGGTCTATGCCATCATAGTAGAATGATATAGAATAAAAAAAAATTTTAAATTAAAAATTTAAAAAAGGGATTTCTGTAATTTGTATTCTTTAGTAATTGTGTAATAGGTAGATCTAAATGGTCAGCAATTTAAAACATATAAGGAAAACGAAACAAAATAGAAATAAATGTGTACTTTCTGCTCAGATTTTTTTTTTTTCCATTCCATTCAAGTTTAAAAATTAGTAACAAAGTTCATTAATAGATGGTACATTGAAAGCATTGTCAAGTAATTTTTCTCATCACTGCCATCTATGCGTATACTTTATAACTAATTTTGAAAATTAATTCGACAGCAAGTTCTGGTTTGAAAATAAGAAATAAGATAGACAGCTAATAAAAATTAAGAATTTTTCAGAATTATAATAATTATATTGTCAAAATAAACAATAACAATTACTTTTGAATTCCAATATTTTATCTGTGTTTGTAGTCAAAATAAATTTATGATAATAAATTATAGTGCAAAATTATTTATTGAGAATAAGAATATCTTACTAGCAGGCTGAGCCACAGTATCTAGCTTCACATTCATTAATTCTGTCTTTCATTTGTGGAGAAACTATTTCTGAAAAAATATAATAAACTTCAGTGTTTAAATACTAATAAAACGATTTGAGTATAATACCATTTAAATCCTTTTTTTTTTACATTTAGGCATCCACTACACAAAAGATAAAAATTTGAAATATTGCAGTGATACAGTGCGGAAAAAAAACGAATCACCCAGAATGACTTTTGATCTAATGATCAGATTTTCAAGTATTAGGACTCCTACTTTATTTTATACTAAAGTTTGTGGGGGTTACCTTAAATATGCTAATTAATTTCTGCCGGCAATATTTTAAGTAACGAAATTAAACACAAAAATGTATTTTCTTTGATTAAACCTACCTTGTTTTTGATAGATTTGGGTTTATGACCATCAAAATATTAGGGGTAGCTAATATCTGGGAAATTTGCAATTTGGTCAAGAGGGCGGTCAGAAGTTTGGATTCATTAATGTTATCTTTAGTTTTTGCGTATTTCGCTTTATCTCAAGAACTTTTTAAGTGAATCGAAATTCAAGCACACAATTATAAAATTTGTTCATTCAAACGCAATTAAATGCAAAAATATTTTCTAATAATTATTTATGATTTCTTTTTGTTATTTAATAATAGCCAAAACAAAGTTTGAATTGTAAGGTATACGATTTCTTCATTATTTAAAAAAGAGTTATTTTAAAGGCAAAATACTGAATTGGAATGAAATCGGTCGAACAGTTTCTGATCAATCGAATTTTAAAAAGTCGAATTTTAAATTATATTTAGTAACGTGAGTTATTATGTATTATTAAGAAATATGTCTAACTCTCGCTTCAGCTTGAAATTTAAAAAAGAAATCGTGTCAATACAAAAGCACGTATAAAAATAACAAAAACAAATCTCCTGAAAATTGTCAGTGAGTTTTTATCTTAAGAAGAATTTTGTTAAGAGGATAATTTCAAAGTTCATTCTCTCTTTTAAAATGAATAGTGAAAATAAATATTATATTGATTTTAGCCCCATATTATAAAACGCTGAACCTTTAAAATATTTGTTTCTTCTTTTGAAATTTTCACAAAATTCTGTCTCTTTCCTTAGAACTACAGAAATTTCTATGGTGGAAGCCAATTAAAAATTACCAGGCAAATCTTGAAAATCTCTCTTGCTTAGCTACAACTGTGACTGAGCTTTCACAGTGTATTCGTAAAACATTTTAATTTTGCTAGTAAGATCCCCTTTTCTGTATTTGCTTACGTCTTTCTAATTATTCAACGTCTTTCTAATTACTCAACGTCTTTCTAATTATTCAACATTTTTCTAATTACTCAGCGTCTTTCTAATTATTCAACGTCTTTCTAATTACTCAACGTCTTTCTAATTATTCAACGTCTTTCTAATTATTCAACGTCTCTCTAATTATTCAACGTCTTTTTAATTATTCAACGTCTTTCTAATTATTCAAAGTCTTTCTAATTACTCAACGTCTTTCTAATTATTTCGCATGATAGGTCAAAAATAATCCGACTAACTTGTTGAATCACATCTTTCCTCGTTTCCTGGAATCAAGAAAAACAATTCAGGGAGACATCCAAATTCTTTTAAACTGATATTTCTTTGGCATTCTTGCATGCATTCCTATAACAAATTATTTATTCACATATTTAAAAATAAATAAAATATAGGTAGCATATAGTTTTGTACAAAATTTTGGTGAACAAATTTGCTTTTGTTAATAAATGCTTCAAGAGATGCATATTACATAGTTAGAAATTTATCAAACAGGAAAATTTAGAATTCTTGATGTTAAGAAAATATTTAATTCCTTGAGATAATTCAATCTATTGTTATTTACAGACTTTAACCTTTGCTAGCAATTCCTATAAATAATACATTGAAACATTGTTATAATTAATATATAACATTCTTATAAATAATACATTATTAAAACATTGTGCAAATAAATTTAAAATAATAATAGTTACTAAATAATAATAATTAGATAAATGATAATCTTATCATCTTTTTTACACCATAAGAAAAGATTTGGAATTTATAAATCATTCTAAATCAGCGTTATCGAAACACTTAAAAGAATATTTAATTCCCTAAGATAATACAACTTAATGTTATTTTACAGACTTTAACCTTTGCCAGCATTTCTTATAAATTATACATTATTAAAACACTTCAAATAAATTTAAAAAATAATAATAATTAGTGTTCATTACTTTATTATTTAATGGGCCATGTCCTCCTCTTGCGTACCATGATTTCATATAGTCTACACATTGCGTATCATAAGGAGGAGGTAGAAGACGCTTTACTACCTATAAAATAATTAAAACACTATTTATGTCTGGAAAACAATAACACAATGCTTAAACTTTCACGCGATTCTATGCTGGGTTATTTTTGTACATAATTCTTGATGATTACAACATTCTAGTACATTCTAACTCAATTCCTAATAAAACTGTCACAAATTGCTATTAAAACATAAAGATGACGTTCTCAAAACAAAACTTTTCGTTTAATCCTTATGTTTTTAGTATGATAGTGAAGGTATAACTCACAAATTTTCTTGAGGTCTATTTATTTGATTCTATTTATTTAATATTTGATTCTTATTTGGGTCTATTTGATTGGGAGTTTATTTATTTGATTTGTTTCTTTTGGGGGTCTCTTTATTTGATTCTAATTCTGATTCTTGATGTAGCAAAAGGAGACTTTAATGATTTTTGTGCTTAGAATTTGCTTATTTTCAATGACGATTTCCTATGCTTTCTTCGAATATAATTTTGCTTGAAAAGATAAAATAAATATATATGTATTTTAGCTCATATACGTAGAATAAAACTTCATCAACCTTAATTTGGAACAAACTGGTATAAGATTTTTTCCTTGTTAGTCCGAAAACCGATTAAATACGATTCAAAGGCAGCGAGAGCTAAGCTTTCGTGGAGTAGATGTTTCACTGGTATGTAACGCTTTAATTAGCGAGATTTCGGTGACTTTAAAGTTTAAATAACCTTTCTCTTAAATAGCACTGGTTCTGGTCAAAGTGTTATGCCTTTTCGTTACTTCCAAAGGAATTTCGTAAATTAAATACAAGTATTTTTTATTAGCCTTAATACAAGCGTTATCTAGGTATAGTTGTTGATATACAATTTCAATTTTCATAATTTAGGTTGCCACTTCACGAATATCCGCAAATTGAACACCCATCCACTCAGCGAATATGCAGCTTTTTTTAAATTTTCAACATCTTAACCTTGAATCTAGAATACAAGAGAACACCTGTTTAAACAAAAAAAAAGTCACATTCTCCTTCAAGAATAAAGTGAAACTAATCAGCATTAGCGTAAGAAGGAGGTAAGAAACACGATAACCTTTCAATGTTAACCCGATGCCAATGAAGCTTTGATATGTTTCTACCAAAGTATAATTTGCATCAGCACGGCAATCTCTGCCAATAAAGTGCAGAATAAAGTGCTCCGTGTTTCGTTCATAAGTAGACTCCGTTGAGCCATGTCAATTTTTATGAAAAACTTGCCATTAGTCTTGCTTAATAGGTAAGTATGCTTATCATTTCGGATTTAACGCTTGATATTTTAAGCGAGTACACATATCTTACAGAATGTTTATGACCTTCCTCTTATTTACAATTTTAAAATAATCCTTAAAACAGAAAATTTTGGTAATAGTTATTACTGATGTCAGTTAATTGGTGCTGTTTTAATAGGTTCTATATATACTAATACTACTAACTACTAGTAGTGTATAAATAGGCTTTTTATGGCCCTCCGAAAGGGATAAATACCGGAGAAAATTGTTGATTACAGCAATTCTTAACTATCAGGAGTTGTGATCTGGAGCAATAGAACTATGCCGAAAGATTGTGTCCACATATCTCTTTTAAATTTTGTGGATGATTTTTTAATGCTGATCATTATAGATGTATTGATTTTTCGGTTTTATTTCAAAAAGAAAAACAAGTATTCAGCTAGTTACAATAATAATAAACTGAAAAAGTCGCCTAGGCACAAAATAATATTTATTATTTTGTGAATTGTTATAAAATTTATTATTTGACTAGGGTAGTGTATCTGAAACACAAAGTTTTCCCTTTTCACCATTTATTTTTCTCCCTGCGTCTCAGCGTACGATGCCAAGCAAGAAATTGTTTGAGGTTGTTTATTGGCTATTTGTCGTCAAGTCACTTACCTAGTTCTTCCACTAAACCCATCTTAAGTTTGTATTGTTATCCAACACAGAGCTCCAGTATAAATTTCAGTAAACAATTCTGCTGAATTTAATTTGAAAAGCATCCAGTTTTTTATTGTTATCCAAATCAGAGCTCCAGTATAAATTCGAGCCATCTTACTAGTTAAAAAGTGGGTCAACATTTAATTGGTGATAAATTTTACTTTAAGATAAAAATGTTTTCATTTCTTTCCAAGGCATGATTGAAATTGGTATTAGCATTCAGCATAAAGCTTCACTTAAACTTAGAGCTTTCTAACTAGTATAAGAATGGTTGATATTTTAATTGTTAGATATGCTACTCGTAAACAAACATACAGGAAAAGCAATTCAGTAAAATGTGGCATTTAAATGCAAGAATTATTTCATAATGAAAAGTTTTTATATTTTACACTTTTTAAATTATTTTGTATTAAATCCAAGTACCTTTTTAATACGGATGTCTTGCCTTGTGCCATCTGGTATAGTATATCCTTGATCGTATGGATTGGCAACTTCCCGAGGATTATGGATTGCAATTTGTGCTTTCACAGCAGGAATAAACAAGGGATAATTGGATCGAATTGGATTGAGGTCCAAAGTAAATGCTTTGAAAGGTAAAAAAAAAGAATAAATTGAAATTTAAAATCATTGATAAAACTTTTTTTTAAAAATTAGCAATTTTTACATGAAGTAAATTTAAAAGATATATAAAATAAGAACGAAAAGAAAAGAAACAGCGAAAGATGTTGAATGATTTTATAAAATAAGAACAATTCATTAAAAAAAATAACATTTTTAAAAACCACGTTTTTGTAGTGTAGAATAATAATTTTAAAAAAAATTGAAAAACGAAAAACGTGGGGTGCATGAAATACATAACAGTAATGTTATATTAGTGCATGTATGTGTGCTCTTGAGAATATGTGTATGCATATCTGTTCCACCCGGACAGACATACACGAAGGCAAGTTTATATAAACGTGGTAATAAAATAAAAATATTTTCACCTGACTTGTAATACTAATTTGAAATAATGGAATCGACAACAAAAGACAATCTCGAAAATAATTTTTTTTTTAATTTCAATTTTATTTTACTTTGCATGTCTTTTTTCTCTTCATTTTCATGCATTGTCATCCAATTCTAAACTATGTGCCAAATTTGAAGTTTGTAGCTACTCGGGAAGTTAGTTTAAAATCGATTACAAAATTCCACCCGGACAGACATACACGAAGGCAAGTTTATATAAACGTGGTAATAAAATAAGAATATTTTCACCTGACTTGTAATACTAATTTGAAATAATGGAATCGACAACAAAAGACAATCTCGAAAATAATTTTTTTTTTTTAATTTCAATTTTATTTTACTTTGTATGTCTTTTTTCTCTTCATTTTCATGCATTTTCATCCAATTCTAAACTATGTGCCAAATTTGAAGTTTGTAGCTACTCGGGAAGTTAGTTTAAAATCGATTACAAAATTCCACCCGGACAGACATACACGAAGGCAAGTTTATATAAACGTGGTAATAAAATAAAAATATTTTCACCTGACTTGTAATACTAATTTGAAATAATGGAATCGACAACAAAAGACAATCTCGAAAATAATTTTTTTTTTTAATTTCAATTTTATTTTACTTTGTATGTCTTTTTTCTCTTCATTTTCATGCATTGTCATCCAATTCTAAACTATGTGCCAAATTTGAAGTTTGTAGCTACTCGGGAAGTTAGTTTAAAATCGATTACAAAATTCCACCCGGACAGACATACACGAAGGCAAGTTTATATAAACGTGGTAATAAAATAAAAATATTTTCACCTGACTTGTAATACTAATTTGAAATAATGGAATCGACAACAAAAGACAATCTCGAAAATAATTTTTTTTTTTAATTTCAATTTTATTTTACTTTGTATGTCTTTTTTCTCTTCATTTTCATGCATTGTCATCCAATTCTAAACTATGTGCCAAATTTGAAGTTTGTAGCTACTCGGGAAGTTAGTTTAAAATCGATTACAAAATTCCACCCGGACAGACATACACGAAGGCAAGTTTATATAAACGTGGTAATAAAATAAAAATATTTTCACCTGACTTGTAATACTAATTTGAAATAATGGAATCGACAACAAAAGACAATCTCGAAAATAATTTTTTTTTTTAATTTCAATTTTATTTTACTTTGTATGTCTTTTTTCTCTTCATTTTCATGCATTGTCATCCAATTCTAAACTATGTGCCAAATTTGAAGTTTGTAGCTACTCGGGAAGTTAGTTTAAAATCGATTACAAAATTCCACCCGGACAGACATACACGAAGGCAAGTTTATATAAACCTGGTAATAAAATAAAAATATTTTCACCTGACTTGTAATACTAATTTGAAATAATGGAATCGACAACAAAAGACAATCTCGAAAATAATTTTTTTTTTAATTTCAATTTTATTTTACTTTGTATGTCTTTTTTCTCTTCATTTTCATGCATTGTCATCCAATTCTAAACTATGTGCCAAATTTGAAGTTTGTAGCTACTCGGGAAGTTAGTTTAAAATCGATTACAAAATTCCACCCGGACAGACATACACGAAGGCAAGTTTATATAAACGTGGTAATAAAATAAAAATATTTTCACCTGACTTGTAATACTAATTTGAAATAATGGAATCGACAACAAAAGACAATCTCGAAAATAATTTTTTTTTTTAATTTCAATTTTATTTTACTTTGTATGTCTTTTTTCTCTTCATTTTCATGCATTGTCATCCAATTCTAAACTATGTGCCAAATTTGAAGTTTGTAGCTACTCGGGAAGTTAGTTTAAAATCGATTACAAAATTCCACCCGGACAGACATACACGAAGGCAAGTTTATATAAACGTGGTAATAAAATAAAAATATTTTCACCTGACTTGTAATACTAATTTGAAATAATGGAATCGACAACAAAAGACAATCTCGAAAATAATTTTTTTTTTTAATTTCAATTTTATTTTACTTTGTATGTCTTTTTTCTCTTCATTTTCATGCATTGTCATCCAATTCTAAACTATGTGCCAAATTTGAAGTTTGTAGCTATTCGGGAAGTTAGTTTAAAATCGATTACAAAATTCCACCCGGACAGACATACACGAAGGCAAGTTTATATAAACGTGGTAATAAAATAAAAATATTTTCACCTGACTTGTAATACTAATTTGAAATAATGGAATCGACAACAAAAGACAATCTCGAAAATAATTTTTTTTTTTAATTTCAATTTTATTTTACTTTGTATGTCTTTTTTCTCTTCATTTTCATGCATTGTCATCCAATTCTAAACTATGTGCCAAATTTGAAGTTTGTAGCTACTCGGGAAGTTAGTTTAAAATCGATTACAAAATTCCACCCGGACAGACACACACGAAGGCAAGTTTATATAAACGTGGTAATAAAATAAAAATATTTTCACCTGACTTGTAATACTAATTTGAAATAATGGAATCGACAACAAAAGACAATCTCGAAAATAATTTTTTTTTTTAATTTCAATTTTATTTTACTTTGTATGTCTTTTTTCTCTTCATTTTCATGCATTGTCATCCAATTCTAAACTATGTGCCAAATTTGAAGTTTGTAGCTACTCGGGAAGTTAGTTTAAAATCGATTACAAAATTCCACCCGGACAGACATACACGAAGGCAAGTTTATATAAACGTGGTAATAATAATAACAAAAGAAAAGAAACAGCGAAAGATGTTCAATGATTTTAGAGGTTTAAGTGATTTGCCACAAGAAGTAGGAAAGAATTTATTAGTTAGAGTAAAGCGCGTCTACCAAAACCTTTTGTATAAAAATATATGTCATTTTTTAAATAGAAAAAAATACAGGATGAAAAATTACTTTTATGTTAATTTTTTTAAAAATAATAATACCATAAATTTATTGCATCGAAATGAAAATTATGTTATTAAAAGAAACTTAATGATGTTTCTTTTAATCCTCAACTTTCCTTAATAAGAAAACTATTTCGTTCGCTAATCTTAAATTAACACTCGATCAAATGACAAGCAGGAAAGTAAAGAAACTATTTTATATGCTATCATATTATTGTTTCGAAAAATACTTCAAGAACAATATATTTCAAACATTTCGAGAAAATGTTTAAAAAAAATTGAAACAATTAAAACAATCAGGTTCTTGCTGTGGATGTGGCAGCATGAAGATGTCAAATAAGCGTTTCGAAAAATAGTTCAATAATAATATATTTCATACACTTCAGAAAATTACGAAAAAAGAAATTTAAACAATCATATACATATTGGCTGTGGAAAATTACGAAAAAAAATATATAAGCAATCATATACATACTGGATGTGGAAAATTACGAAAAAGAAAATTTAAACCATCATATACATACTGACTGTGTATAATTACGAAAAAAAAATTTAAACAATCATATACATACTGGATGTGGAAAATTACGAAAAAATATTTAAACAGTCATATACATACTGGCTTATGTATAAGTACGAAAAAAAATTAAGCAATTTACTTGCTGTGCAAAATTACGAAAAAAAAGTTTAAACAATCATATACATACTGGCTGTGGAAAATTACGAAACAAATGTTTAAACAATCATATTCATACTGGATGTGGAAAATTGCGAAAAAAAATTTAAACAATCCTATACATACTGGCTGTGCAAAGTTACGAAGAAAAAAAATTTAAACAATCATATACATACTGGCTGTGGAAAATTTCGAAGAAGAAAAAATTTAAACAATCGTATACATACTGTCTGTGGAAAATTACGAAAAAAATATTTAAACAATTATATTCATACTGGATGTGGAAAATTACGAAAAAAAACAATCATATTCATACTGGATGTGGAAAATTACGAAAAAAAAAAATTTAAACAATCATATACATACTGTGGAAAATTACGAGAAAAATATTTAAACAATTATATTCATACTGGATGTGGAAAATTACGAAAAAAAATTTAAACAATCATATACATACTGGCTCTGTATAATTACGAGAAAAAAAAACTTAAACTATCACATACATACTGTCTGTGGAAAATCACGAAAAAAATATTTAAATAATCATTATTCATACTGGATGTGGAAAATTACGAGAAAAAAAACTTAAACAATCACATACATACTGTCTGTGGAAAATTACGAAAAAAATATTTAAACAATCATATTCATACTGGATGTGGAAAATTACGAAAAAAAAATTTTAAGCAATCATATACATACTGGCTGTGGAAAATTACGAAGAAAATTTAAACAATCATATACATACTGGATGTGGAAAATTACGAGAAAAAAAAAACTTAAACTATCACATACATACTGTCTGTGGAAAATTACGAAAAAAATATTTAAACAATCATATTCATATTGGATGTGGAAAATTACGAGAAAAAAGAAACTTAAACAATCATATTCATACTGGATGTGGAAAATTACGAGAGAAAAAAAATTAAACAATCATATACATACTGGCTGTGGATGTGGTGGAATGAGGTTTCATCAGAGGTCTACCAATCAGAGAATTCACAGTGTAGCAGAAATTGACGATTGAGGTTTCCGAATGGGGGCACCGTATTTGGAGTGATGGCAATTTACTGAAATTATAAGTTCGTTTAACAATTTTTATTTAAATGTAAAATATTTTTTTATCAGTTAAAGTCCTCTTATTTGTTAGAGTTCATTATTGTAAATACTATAATATTTTACTTCATTTTTAAAGGAAACAAAAGTATTGATAATGAGAAAATATACTTTCTGTTTCTAATGTCTGAAAATAGTTAATAATGACTGGAAAAGAGAAGGAAAAAGAGAGAGCCAGATTTTAACAAGATGAGGAAAGAACAAGTAAATGTTTATTAAAAGTCATGTTCTGTATAACGGTTAATATTTGCTGGAAAGTACAAGTTACTTAGTTTATATTAAAACTCATGTTTTATGTAACGGCGAATATATGCTGAAAAGAACATACGAATTCTTATTTAAACTCATGTTTCATATAACGATTAATATTTGCCCTAAAGAACAAGGGAGTTCTTATTAAAAGTCATATTTTATATAATGGTTAAAATTATTTGTCGGAAAGAAAGAGCTAGTTTTTATTAAAAGTCATGTTTTATACAGCGGTTAATATTTGCTTGAAAGAATAAGAGAGTTCTTATTAAAAGTCATGTTTTATATAACTGTTAATATTTGCTGGAAAGTACAAGCTAGCTTATATTAAAACTCATGTTTTATATAACGGCTAATATATGCTGGAATGAACAAACGAATTCTTATTTAAATTCATGTTTTATAAACCGGTTAATATTTGCCCTAAAGAACAAGCGAATTCTTATTAAAAGTCATGTTTATATAATGGTTAAAATTATTTGTCGGAAAGAACAAGCGAGTTTCTATTAAAAAGCATGTTTTATAAAACGGTTAATATTTGCTTGAAAGTATAAGCTAGTTTATATTAGAACTCATGTTTCATGTAACGGCGAATGTATGCTAGAAAGAACAAATGAATTATTATTTAAATTCATATTTTATAAACCGGTTCATATTTGCCTTAAAGAACAAGCGAGTTCTTATTAAAAGTCATGTTTTATATAATGGTTAAAATTATTTGTCGGAAAGAACAAGCGAGTTTCTATTAAAAAGCATGTTTTATAAAACGGTTAATATTTGCTTGAAAGTATAAGCTAGTTTATATTAGAACTCATGTTTCATGTAACGGCGAATGTATGCTAGAAAGAACAAATGAATTATTATTTAAATTCATGTTTTATAAACCGGTTCATATTTGCCTTAAAGAACAAGCGAGTTCTTATTAAAAGTCATGTTTTATATAATGGTTAAAATTATTTGTCGGAAAAAACAAGCTAGTTTTTATTAAAAATCATGTTTTATAAAACTGTTAATATTTGCTTGAAAGTATAAACTAGTTTATATTAGAACTCATGTTTTATATAAGGGTTAATATTTGTTGAAAAGAACAAAATAGTTTTTATTAAAGGTCATGTTGAATATAACGATGGTTATGGAAAGAATAAATGATTTCTCATTAAAAATTATGTTTTATAGAACGGGTTTATATTATTTGCTGAAAAGAACAAGCAAACATTTTTTTAAATCATGTTTCATATGACTATTAATATTTTCTGGTAAGAAGAATTGAATTCTTAATTAAAGTCATATTTTATATAACAGTTAAGCATTTCTTACAAAGAACAAACGAGTTCATAGTAAAAATGAGTTATATTACAATTAATTCAATTTTAATAAACTACCGTAATGACAGATAGCACTTTCGAATTGTTCTACAGTCAACTTCTTTCACCTTTATTCTTAGGCTCTGCTCTTAATTGAGATCTTCTGAACTTTATCAATATTATTGTCTTTGAGATGGCCAGCAAAAGCTTATTTCAATAGAGAAAAAACATTATTCAAACCCGAATAGCTATTATAAATTATAAATTGAAATTGTCTATTTTGTTTTTGACATGAAATTGACGCATTGACTTTCGTTAAAAACTTTTTGAAAAATAAACCTTTTATTAAAAATCTTATTTTGAGAAATTTCGCTTTTCGACTGTTTACCCATTATGTATTAACTTTAAATACTAAATTAAATTTGTAAGAGTTAAATTTTTTTGAGCAATAATGATCCGCGAATATTAGTTTTTGATTTTCACTTGCTTTTTAAACACTTTTTAGAGCAGTTGTTTTAGATTTAAATTTTTTTTATTCAGAGAAAAGTTTTTTTTTTTTAAATCTTATTTTACAAATTTCACAATTCAAAAACTTTTCCAATTGAGATCCAATGTATGTGTACTGAAATAATACTGCTTTTATATAAGCTTATTGTTTTTGATTTTTGAACTAAGTATCGAATATTTACCCATTAATACATGCTTTCAGTTTTTACTAATTGTTTTAACCGTTTTACTGTGCAGTTTTCTAAAAAGTAATTGAAAACTTTGTTATGAAATTTTTCATAAATCTACATTTATTGAAAATTTTAACTCACCAATTTTAAATAAAGTTCTATATTTTAGTAGGTTTCCTTCAAATATTACCCTTACAATACATAAATATTTAGCAAAAAAAAATCATTTTACTTGCAGTCCTCATTATAATCTCCTTCATCCACATATGCAAGTCGACATGATGAGAGAAATTGTTTTTCAGTTTGAAGAAAATGATCTATTAATTCCTCGTTATCTAGAAGACTGATTTCATCGTAAACTCTTCGCTCGGGAAACTGAAAAAAGGTCGAATTACTGAAAAATTAACTAATTTATAAAATAAAACCATAATTTAACTGATATTGTATAGAATAAATATAATCAGATAAATATAATCAGACTAAAGCAAACAATCAGACTAATTTTATGCATACAAATAAGCTTTTTTTCGTGTTTAATATAATGTGTATGCAATTTATCTCAATAGTTTTGAAATTCGACTGAATCTAAAAGAAAATAATTACACGGTGAAAAAAAAATCTGTCAAAATCATTGCTCTATAACGGCACTTCTTCTTTAAAAAAAGAAATTTAAAAAATAAAAAATAAAAAAATAAAAATAAACATAATTTTGGTTATGTAACCAAAATATCTGGTATTTAAACCATTCGTTTTGTAATGATTTTCGTTCATATTGTAAAATTTAACCAAAAATTGTGACTCTCAAAATTGTACTTATTATTATTACGCATTTAGAAAAATTGAAAAGTATTTTTAACCAAATAAATGGTTTTTATGCCATTCTCTACTAAAGTATAATAATTAAATTACCAAATTAAAGCAGTTTTACCAAATTTACGAGCAGACACCACTTTATGAAATATTGTTTTATATGTCTTAAAAAGATTTGCCGAATTCGATATGCTTAACTTAACTGCGTTTTATTCTCTAAAATGTAGTGAAGGAGTTTTATGTTTGAGTTTTTTTGCTTGTTTTTTAAACAGCTCAATCCATTTTGTTTTCCATACTTTTTTTTTAGTTTGTTAATTAAAAAATCTTCAATCTAATTTGTTAACCTTAAGTCAATTTAGTTTGGCTATTTTCCACTTAATTTTTTTTCTTCTTATAATTTTCGAAAGTTTACAAAGGAGCTTAAGTTATAAAAAATGGACTGAAAAAAATGAAATGTAAACTAATTTACTGTTTTAAAAAGCACTGAAAACATCGGTAAATTTAATTCCCGAAGTAAAATGTTCTTAAAATTGCCATGCTAAACTTGTAATGATTTAGCTGATTTGGGTATCAAACGAACAAGGGCTCCATAAGTTTAACTGCAAAAGTCTGAATTTTGATGCAGGTTGTTAAACTATACACTTGCAGGTTGCTAAACCAGTTTAAACTTTTATCTCAGCTGTTTTAAATAAACAATTAACAGATAGCTATTATAAAAAAGAAATATTTATTACGCTTCTAAAGAAAAGCTTACCTTGTAAGCGATAGAACAAAACAAAAACTGAACTCGAATAATTTATATCTATAATTTTATAAAAGATTAAAAATAATGAAAACGATATGACAAACGATATAAAAATGATAAATAACAATTAAGCTTAAAAATATGCAAACGATAGTTTTCTGATACAATACTTACCGAATAGTTTTGCAGAATACCATCAACACACCATCTTTTCGGAAAACAATCACAGAAATCCATGCTTGTATCTGTTTGTTCTGGATGCTGCAGTAATAAATGACACTTGCTCCGATATTGCGGTTGACGACATATTTCGCTTGCAAGCAATCTATGAAAAAGAGTTTTTATTTGTTAACATTAAACATGATAGCACAACTTGAAACCACAAAAGCGAATATATACATTTTTATTGATCTAATAGCGAATTCAACTGTTTTTAAATTGTAAAGTAGAAAAACTATTAAGATTTGCAGTCTTTAAAGCAACAACGTGTATGTGATTAAAACTTATTTATATGTTGAAATTGAACATTAGCGATACTATACTGAAAAAAGTATGGTCAAAACATCCAGAATATGGTAAAACGTATCGTGTTTCTGGCTGTACGGGAACACCAAAAAGCTCAGCTTTTTCCGAAGCCTTTGGCAATGATTTTAGTTATTACTAGCAATAAAATATGGCTTTGTAATATGTAATAAAATTAGGTAATTTTGATATGGCAACTTAAAGTATGATATAAAGCCATTTGTTTGTTTATATTTACTTTTCAGTTTTGCATTTACTAAATGGATGGTAGTAATTATTTGATGGTAATAATCGATAAACCATCAAAATTATCGGCAAAATTACTAAATGAACGATGTAAATGCAGTATATTTTTTTGTTTTTATTCAACAGGATTATGTTATTGGTTTTAACCACAAATATATTACCATACAATATGGTAATTTTACCAGACTTTTTCTCTCCGTTTAGCATATAAATGATTTGAAACATTAAAAAATCATAAAAAATCAAAATACATATATCCGAAATCGGTGATGTTATTACTAACCCAAATTAAATTTTATAATTACTGTTTCTTTAGTTGTTACTAGAACATTTGAATTTCTTAAAAAAAATTTATGTTTGAAATTCATAGTCCAAAATTAGCTTAAAAGAAGTTCACACTTGGAAAAAAAATTGCAGAAAACTTAAAATTGTTTTAATCGTTTTGATTAAATTTGATTGAAGGTATTTCAAGTCCCTATCTACTTATTAAGCTTAGGGTTTGATACCAAAATGACCTTAAAAACGTTAATTTAATGTTAATTAAACGTTAATTTAAATAAAACGTTAAAAATTATGAGTGTAAATTTTTTTCTAATCATAATTTAATTTTTCTCAGCCTTTAACATTATTTACTAACTTTTCTTTCTTGCATATTTACTAAAATTTTATGTGTTCACTGAACTATTCTCTTGCATTATCTTACCCACGTTTTACGAAAAATAGGGGAAAAAAGAAATTTTATACCATTAATGAAAAAAAAATTTAAGGACTTAATGATTTTATTAATAAGTCGACATTTCACTAGATAATGAATGATATAATAGTAGTTCTAATTGAAAGAACTAGATAATTTTTTTACAGTATTGTCGCCATTAATTAATTCGTAAACTGATTTTGAAGTATGAAATTGAGGTTAAAGTTTAACAGCAGTGCTTAAGTTTTTTTTTTTTTTAAATAAAATCTAAAATTTTTATTTTAATGTTTTTTGTTTACACAGGAGTGTCAAATTTTAGAATTATAAAAAGAATCTTCTAGTAATCATTATTTAAAAACTTTAGCCGTGTACTCGACTTTTTTACAGTGTTGCTGTAAAAGCCCGAAGTCTGGTAAATCTTAGATTTACCGGTGAAACGTAAGATTTACCAAAGCAGCTTGGTAATGATTTACCTCAAAGGCTTGGGACAATGCCGAGATGGAATCCTATTTAAACATAATTCGGTCTTTTACAGAGCTCCTTTGGCAATGTTTTACCAGTAAAACCTAAGATTTGCAAAACTTCGGTTTTTTACCAAAATTTATATCTTTTTTTCAATTTATACTTTTAAACCACTGGTCTCAAAAGTGTATATAATCACTTTTGCTGAGTTTTACGTACCGAGCATTGTACAGAAACCATTTTTTTAACAAATAAATTTTTTTAACGTTTCTACAAATAAATTTTGTTTAAAGCTATATTAAACCAGTCACACCTGTAAATGTAACTGCTGAGTGCACTTGTGACATTATAGAGATTTACATTATAGAGATTTACATAATTAATTTTAAGAAGTTAGTCTGCCTATAAAACTACTTATAAAACTATTAAAAAAACTGCTTATAAAACTATTTAGTGTCTTGTCTGAATGAAGTGGAAAATCTTAACATTAGTGAGACAAGTCACATAAAAGTACAAATTGTTTAACTTTAGTGAAACAAATTCGTAAAAAATTAGTACGAAAGTATTATGAGATCAGTCACAAAAAACATCCTTTTGACTTAAATGAGAAAAGGTATTAAATGGTTTATACGTGACTTTCAAGGGATCAAAGTTGCTTCAAAGTGGACACAAAGTTTCACAGTCACCAAGTCCCAGTAAAGTATAGTTGTAACTACCAAATGACAAAAATAACAATAAATAGTCACCGTGACTTTTCTTTGACATCACAAGATAAAATAACATTGAAGTCAGGTTATAACTTCTTACGGACAATTTAAAATGTTCACATCTGTGATTATGACGTTTTTGACTTTATTAAGACGTCAAGGGAACAATCTGTGCTATATGGGTTTTAAAAATTCTTAATTATAAGTTGAGTATAGTTTTAGAGGTTTTGGTGAGGCAAAAAATTGTGCACATTTAAGGAGACAAATTAATATTTACGCAATAATTAAATATTTTCGAAATTTGTCAAATTATTGATACGGAAAGTGAGTGAATAAAGTATCAAAGCCTATTTAATTGCCAGTTGATGCTTGTAGGTGATATTAAAAATCTTTTTTCGATTCTTCCAATTCCTCAAGTAATCCAATAGGTTAAGAACTATGTGCACCCGTTTTCACAAAATCTGTTTGCCAGCTTTCGGTATCGTTTTTGTCTTTCCCTGGTTAAAATATTTATTCGCTCGCCTCAATGTGTAAATTTTTTTTCTCCAAATTTTTGTCAAAAGTTCTAAATATATATCTATATTAAACAATGATTACGGAATGAACCCTGTCAACGAAAGTAAAAGGAAACAACTTAGAGTAGAATCTCCATAATGGGATACCTGCAAGTGACGTAGTGTAGGTATCTCGATCCTGATTGGATGTTGAAACGTGGCATTTGTTTGCGTTAGCAACTGTTCTTTCCGTTCTATTTCGAAAGCCTACCAAGTATCAATATTCTTAAGTGTCTCATTCTAAATTCTTTCACGAAGATTATTTTACAAGGATTTTAATTATTTCACTATATATTTACACAGAGACCTAACACAAATACATGAACATACCCATGTGGGACATAAACAAACTAACTATGCATTGAAGTTGCCCGATACACAAAACAAAGATATATCATGGTTAGAACGAAATACATAAACAAATAATAAATCGAAGCAAAAGAAATTGGCGAGAAAGAATTCAAGCAATTCGATGTGCGATACTTCTCTGTATTTTATTAAATTATCGTCAATTAACATTCTAAGTTATGTAGAGAAACTTAACTCAACTTTAATACGTCATTTTGCTGATAAAGATTAGCTGGTGCTGACGTCATAGTTACATGTGCGGATATAGGAGGTCTTCTCCTTCTTGAAAGGCAAGTGCCCAATTACATATCAACATAATGAAATATAAAACAGAAAGATTAAAAAGAAATGATTAAAAATGGTAATCATAAATAATTTAATAATATCTCCTTGAATTTAGTTTTAAAGATTCAAGCATGCCTTACCCAATGTAATTGCATACAGTGAAACCTGGAATCTCGGTTCCTCTATCATTTGCTACTTTCACATCTACAACAGTTTCATATCTCCAATAAATTTCCATAAATTCTAGTGACTGGTAAACAAAACCAACCATGCATGCGACGAACACAGCAGCACGTATAAGTTTCTTCACAATATGGTCAGCGGCAACAATCTGCGGAACTCCAGTGATCATAGAATCCGACAAAAGTCTCGGCAGAAAACTGTGGAAGAAGTCATCTTCTACTTTGGCTCCTTTTCTAGAACGATAGACAGAAACAGAATCCATTAAAAAAATTTAAAATCAAGTTTTATAATTTTTGGTTACAGGCTTCAGAAATCTTTGATATATCATTATTAATCATACCTAAAAACTGAACAACTCTGCCCTGGGCAGTTCTCTTTTTGGGAAGATCCAAATGAAAAACTGGTTTGAAAAAGTTATGTTAAGTTATTTTAAGCAAAATAGCGAGAGAAAAAAAGCACTGGAAATTGAAATATCTTCTGTACTAATTGGAATTTTGAAGCGAACTCGTGTTAAGATTATAAGTAAAAATGACTCTTTCAGAACGTCAAATTTGAACATCACATCAGAACGTCAAATAGCGAAAAAAAAGCACTAGAAATTTGTATAACTTCTGTACTAATTTTAATTTCGAAGCCAACTCGTGTTAAGATTATAAGTAAAAATGACTCTTTCAGAACGTCAAATAGCGAGAAAAAAGCACTGGAAATTTTTATAACTCTGAACTAATTGGAATTACGAAGCGAACTTGTGTTAAGATTATAAAATGACTCTTTCAGAACGTCAAATTTGAACATCACGTCAGAACGTCAAATAGCGAAAATAAAAGCACTGGAAATTTATGTAACTTCAGAACTAATTGGAATTACGAAGCGAACTCATGTTAAGATTATAAGTAAAAATAGCACTTTTTCTTCTTCAGTTCTATGGGCCCCTCGCATCAATTTTATTTAAAGTTTTACATTTCTCAAACCAATAATCAAATGATGTTTTTTTTTTATTTCATCGTACTCTCTCTACTTCTTTTTAATCACCTCGAAATTTAAAAAAGCTAAGTCTGATGGTGTTTGCGTAGCAAAACAAAATGTAACGGAAATTTGAACACCTAAAAGAGCGGTGGATTCTCTTTTTTTTATTAATAATAATATATTCTTTCAAGAATTCAGCTGGAAAAGTTTAAGTACTTTAAATGAAAGTTTCATGAAATTCACTTTAATTTTATGGTTACAGCGCATTTATATTGTGCTTCTTATAATTAAGAAGGATATTTTAGAAACAAGTGCAGCAATTAGAAAAGGAATTAAAATGTTCTTCAAATTACTCAATTCCCTCGAAAACTTACTTACTTTCGAAAAACGGCGCTTGAATCCATTTTGAATGCAACCAAAAACAAATTTCATCAATAAAATTATTTAACGCAGTTAAGATACAGAGCTTCCTGGCACAAATTAACACAAATACGGCAGACTTTAGTTACCATGGGATACAAATGAAGCTTTCAAATAGAAAGTATAATCAAAGCTTAACTTCGTTATTAGGAATGAATTCCTTTTGTTAATATGCATAATAGGTTACCTCAAAGCGATGCGAACGGAATATGCATAATAGGTTACCTCAAAGCGATGCGAACGGAAAACTTAATATCATATACAAACAAGTGGAAAAAGGCAGACAAATGTAATTATCCACATAGCTGAATTGATTTAACATAAAATATTTTTAAAAACTTTAAATTTACAAAAAATAAATAAATGATTTATAAGAAATGTTTATTTTAAATAGAAATAATGAACGAAGCAATTAACTGCACGCACTTCAATTTTAATGTATACTTTGCTGAATAAATTGTTGTTGTTTTTTATCGATTTAAAGATAGTGGTTTCAATTTTTTTCTGTTAACTTTTTTTAGTCTTCTTTGATTTTGTATGGCTGTTCCTTGATCTTTATGAGTGATCGGTATAAAACAAATATTCTTTACATTTTTAGTTCTTATTTATAAATTCACTTTATAGTGTTATTTATTTGTCAAAAACAAAATAAATAGTGCATGTTGATAATATTATAGAAACGCTATTCCTTGTATTTTTAATTGTAATTATAAAATAAAAATATTGAAATGTTCTGAAAACAATTGGAAATAAGAGTTGGATATTTCTATCCTAAATTATGGAACAACATAAACACTATAAAATTAAGATATATCTGAAATACTTTTGATATTGTTGATTCTAATGCCACTTTCCAATATCAGAAAGCTTGCTTGGTGAAACAAAGCGAGTTTGAAGGTGCCTTTCTTGTTTTTTGGTCACCCTATATATGGCCAAGAATACGATTTCAACCACACACACGTCACTGCCCGTTTCTAGAGCGGACCCATTCATACATCTATTCATTCATCCACAGATCTTTATTTTGACTTGAACTAGAGAACCATCAGTATCCAACTCCGTACCCCCAGAGGTATGATTTATTATGAGAACATGGAGGATTTTATGACCCGACAGATTTAACGTGCATTTACTACATGGGATATCTTCTGCCAGCGGGGATCAAACTCATGACTTCTTGGACATGGATCCAACGCTCTACCAACTGGGATATCCTGGTCCCTGATATACTTTTAAAGGAGTTTAAGCAAAATGGGATTATGTTAAATCCCTTTTTACAAAAACTAAATTAAAAATATTTTATGTAGAAATTTTAATACCTGGAGTGCTTGGACACTATGAGAAGATTCCGAATCAAATTTCGAATTCCTTTGGGTGCATCATGTGTAAAATCCATTTTACCGAAAAATAATGTACCGTGATTTTTACAATAATGTTAATTTAATTATAGTGATTCGATAATTCAATAATGAAAGTAATATTGTAAAAAATTAACGATGTATCACAACTTTGTTCCGTAAAATTTTACCGTAAAAATGAATTTTACGATTAAAAAAAATCGACATACTGAGTGCCGGTACTATTTACCGTAATTTGATTAGGATTTTTTTGCTGTTAAATAAATAATTTTTAACTCCTTCCTAGGTAATAAAATCTCTTAAAGAACAATAAATATTTCCTAATACTTTCAATTAAATTGGAATAAAATTATTTAGAAATAAATGGTAATCATATGGAGAAGATTATGTTGGTATCATATGGAGTAATGACTGGTAATCATATGGAGGTTATATGCTTGATTCTTGTGTCGAAACATGTCTTCAATCTTTTTTGTCTTCGAAATCCACATTTTTACATCTTCCTTGTATATACTCTTTGCCTTTTTGAGCCATTTTAATCAACACAGCTTTCATGCCTAATTATATTTTAAATTTTCCATTTCTTCATGTTTTCCATACTAGTGGCCAATCGGTGTCAAATCCAATAAGCATCAAGTAATAGAAAATTTTATTTGAAAGAGTGCGCCAAGATTATTTTAATACCATTAATATATTTGACCATACATTCATCTATAAACTTTTAAACTTGACTATTTCTTGAGAAAAAATATTTCTATGTATGCAATATAAAATTTAATATGATGCAACAAGAATTGCTTATACATACTAAAAATTTCAATTTTTCAATATCGTTAATTTTTGTTGATAATTTATTAAATGTAAGGCGAATTCGCATTCACATGTGAGGAAATAGAAATTTAGTGTGCGAATTGTTGCCCACTAGATTTCTATATACGACTTTTTAATGATTTTAGCATGAAATTAGATTTAAGTTTTACTGTTGTTCTAAATGAATATTCTGTGGCTAAAGAAGGCTTTATTTGACACACTATATATGTAAATGTAAATAAATAAAATCAAGATCTCATGAGAAAAATAGTTTCGTAAATTAAGTTTTTACTTTTTCACTTTATATTTTACATTGAACTTTGCATCTTTTTATTTAGTCTTAGCTCGATCGTTTTATCTATAAACAACGCAATTCAGTTCACGTTTGGTGACTGTACCACATGAAACAGAACAGTGGGAGGTTGTCAATTTTAAATTTTGGTTTTAATGTTAGAGCATTTTTTTTTAAAATTATGAAAATAATTATTTTTTACACAAATCCTGACTCTCATATGGAGGCACAAAAGGCATCAGACTGATAAAAATATCTACCAAAGATAGCAGTCTAATATTAGCTTAAATTATTCTTCATTAAACATTCGTTTTCAATTACCGTAAGTCAAGAATGTATTACTAGGATGAAATTAATTATTTAATTTGGCTTGATTTCTTCAAACTGAAAAATTTACAAATGTGTTTATAAATTGCCAGACACCAGACGGTAATATATCTAATGAATTTACTCTTATATTGTATTTTGTAAAAAAAAAAAATTTTTTTTCTTGGTTTATATACTAAGATTCATTTTCTTAATGTTTTTTTCCCTTCATATTCAACCTCATTACTTTTGTTTCTTCCATTCAATTTCTTCTCACTAATTTGATGATGATAAAGATCACCATTCATTGTTTTCAGAAATAGATTTTTACAACAATTTTTGTATTGGTTTGCAATAGATTGCGTCGGTTAAAAAACATGGAACAATTACAGAAAATAGAAAAAGGAAAAGAAAAATGATAAAAATCCGAAGAAACAAATTTATAAAAATACGGAAAATTGTAATCTTATCACACGATTATATCCGCATGAAGGATTATATCCTATTTTTATTATTTTTATTAATATTAGTTTTCTTTTTCCCTTTTTTCATTGTTCTGTAATTTTTTCATGTTTTCTCTACATTTTTAACTTATTTTACGAGTTCTATTTACTTGCAGCTTATGCACAGTAAATAAAACTTAATGGTTTTCTTAATTTTCTTCGTTTTTTCTCTCTCTTTTTTTCCCTTTCGTATTTATTTATTATGCTATATATATATATATATATATATATATATATATATATATATATATATATATATATATATATATATATATATATATATATATATATATATATATATATATATATATATATATATATATATATATATATATATATATATATGTATATGCAAGTAAACAGAACCCATTAGATAAAGGGGGGAAATAATAAGTAAGAAAGTAACAAACAACAATAAAAAAAAGGATGAAATTTTATTTAAAAAACCGGAAAAAAAAGATATTATCTTTTCATCAGCCCACACAATTATATCCGTAAAACAGAGTTATATCCGTAAACAACTGTTTTACGGATATAATCGTGTGGGCTGATAAAAAGATTATATCTTTTTTTTTCCAGTTTTTTAAATAAAATTTCATCTTTTTTTTTTTTTTTTTTTTTTACTGTTGTTTGTTATTTTTTTACTTATTATTTCCCCTTTTTTCATATGTCTTTAATTTTTCTTTGTTTTATTCTTCATTTTGAATCTTCCTCATTTTATCCGCAAAAAAGAGTACTTTCTGATATTGTATCAATGTAGCCAAAGCAAAATACATTAATACAATGGTGGGAAACGCACTCAAAAATATTTTTTACAAAAATTACAACAAATAAAATAGAACACAATAAGTAAAAATAACACGTAAAAACGGAAAATAAAATAAAAGAAAAAACAGTATAAAACATACACTATAAAGCGAGTAGCGAAATTAGATGTACTTGCATGAACGGGAAATTTTTCAAGAATGATTTTAAAATGTTTTCGGAACAAGATTGCCAAATATGAAAACAAAAGTGCAAATTGAGTGTAACTAGAGGGTTTAAAAGTGCCGTTCTTGCTACATTGCTGAAATGATTTTTTATTCTGTGCATTGATTTGATAGTTACCAAGGATGGGCCCGAAATGGATGTGCGCAAGGTAATATTATACTGGATAATTTAAAAAGTTGACCATAAATAGTTTTAGGAAATAGATTCGTATTTATGAAAAAATATAAAATATTTATAATATATATATAATATATAAAAATATATATATACATATTATATATATTGGGCGACGCTGCTCCACCGCCGTGGCTTCGCAACAGGTGCCCACTGGGTAACGAAAAGAGAGTTAGCAGTTCTGGCACTTTCTGTGGCCAATGGACAATAGTTCCAAGTGCCCGCCATTAAAAAACAGAGTTACATATATATATATATATATATATATATATATATATATATATATATATATATATATATATATATATACAGCCAAATCTACCTCTTGCTTATTCCAAAAGTAAAAAATTATGCATTATAATACAGAAAGTGTAAAATCTAATAATATATATTATATAACATCAAAACCGAAGGATAATAATATTACAGTGAACGCTGGATAATACTATCTTGCAGAGCAGTGTTTCCCAAACTTTTGACTTTCGTGTACCCTTTCTAAATTTTTCTCAACGCTGTGTACCACTAATAAAAAAAAATGAATGTATTTTTTTAAATATATTTATTTTTCTTTTCTGGTAAAGTTTTGTAGACATTAAACAGCGATCCATATTCTATGTTAAAGATAAAAATTATTTTTTATAAAAATAATGAAAATAAGTAGAATTTATTACAAACCTTTACTATGAAAAAAATTGCACAAAATTTAAAAATCACAACTGGCTGTTGACAACACTAATTATTAGCTGTTAACTCTGAAAAAATAGCTTATGACTTTTGACTTTTGTGTACCCTTTCTAAATTTTTCTCAGCGCTGCGTACCACTAATAAAAAAAAATGAATGCATTTATTTAAATATATTCATTTTTCTTTTCTGGTAAAGTTTTGTAGACATTAAACAGCGACCCATATTCTATGTTAAAGATAAAAATTATATTTTATAAAAATAATGAAAATAAGTAGAATTTATTACAAACCTTTACTATGAAAAAAATTGCACAAAAGTAAAAAATCACAACTGGCTGTTGACAACACTAATTATTAGCTGTTAACTCTGCAAAAAATAGCCATTATAAAAATGCGTTATCGTAAATTTTGTGGCTCGCTTTGTTTTTAAATAAAATTTCTTCATAAAATTTTTTTCGTTTGCTGCAAGATCTTTCGCATAAGAGCACGTACCCCTACTAAACTGCTCCCGTACCCCAGGGGGTACGCCTACCACGCATTGGGAAACACTGCCATAGAGAATATTACGAAATATAGTGCAGAGAAAACAGCGATTTCTAAATCATTCTAATATTCCAAATTTGTGCAAAATAACGTTTGATTTTCTGGTTCTCTGATGTAATCTAATATTATGTGCTACTTGGATTATCATATTTCATACTTTGCTGAAAATGTTCGGCATTATATAAAATCTCTTCTGAATGCCAGTTGTTAGAGAAGTAAAATTTTCTTAACTTAGATTAGATTAGATCTTTATTACTTTTTATTACGTTTAATAGCAAGAAAGACCTCGGAGCTGACCCTACAGATATTGTACGAGTTAAAATAACAAGCAGTAAAAGCGTTAGTCTTAAACAATTATTTTCTTATAAAGGTTCAGATATTTCCAAAATGTTATTGTTTGGTAAAACTCGGCAGTAGATTTTGAGCTCTTTTAAGAACATCTTCATCGTCAAACTTAATGCAACCAATAAAAAAATGAATCCCTTAAAATTCCTTTAGATTTCAACTCATGTAATAAAATTGATTTTTTCCGAATGTCTTTCTTTAAAAGAAAAAAATAAACAACTTTAACTACTATTTTTATTTATATTTTCAACCTCTTAGGCTTAAGAATTACGCGAACTACCTCACCTAACTGGGTAGTTAGTTTACAGATTGATAGATAGCGCCACTAAACTTCTTGTCTATCTTCTTTTGTTTTTTAAAGAATTTAATGTTTCAATGAACTACTTAATTTAATTGTATACTTATTAATTTTGAATTGATAAGAAAAAACTAAAGAAACTAATTGTTTTAATATTGGTTATTTATCTGTTTAAAGAAATCCAGAAATAAATCTTCAATTAATCAAAAACAGTAGTCCAACATTATGCTAACTAACAAGCTTTGAATTTATTCTGTGATTTAATATTAATAAAAAGTAAAAATATATTAACTTCGTGCTTTAACAAAAAATAAATTTTGAGACAGTTTTTATTATCTTTTAAGTAATTATTCATTTATATATTAACTTGATACATATGCTTGACATAAGCTTATAAAATTAATATTGAAATTTAAAGTATTATAATTGTATCCCAATAATCAGAATTCACTGGTGTTAATAACTAAATTTATGCATGAGATAAATAAAAAATAAAAAATAATAATGAAAGAAAAGAGCTGTCTTGCATTTGTAACTAGAAATTTTATAAAAATGTAGTGGCGTCATCTAATGGAATTTTTCCTAATGAAAGTCTACGAATTGGCAAACTTCAGATGGGGAATCAACTCACCACTCTCATTATTCATATAAATAACACGGAGAAATGTTATCAGCAATAGATCATAATTTGTATTGCAATTTCTTTAAAAATGCTTGAGTCTTAGCAATTGTACATTTATTTCATATTTTTTTCTGAATTAGAGAAACTATACTATCCAAACATAATTTTTATAAACCCAGTGTATTACAGCTCTTAGGACACCTGTGTTCTGCGAAACACATAGTTCTTGATAATAATAGCGAAAACGAAAGTCAAACACCAGATCATGATGCTCGCTTCTTAAGCTCTCTCTAAGTGCCTATTAGTTCCGTATTAAAGAAAAAAAATATTACATTATTGATTCAACCGAGCATTGAATCTGCTTAGCAGCATTCTTGCACAATTTATGCTTATTACGTTATCACGTCAAACAATATTGTCACTAACTAATTCGGTCAAAGTTCACCTAAAACTTTTCAATGTGGCTATTTCTGATGAAAACCGAGATTATAATTTCTATTTTGTAACTGATATAAATTTGTAACAGTTACTCATGATTATTAAGTCAAGTTAGAAAGAAACTATGTTTCGAACAAAATAAATCTATTTTAAAAATATTGCTTAAGCAGTTTTAGACATACAAGGGTATTTTCTGAGTATATGCTGCATACATAACATTTTAATTTAACATTTTAATTTAACCGTTTTAATGTAACTTTATATGCATTGGAAATTTCTAGTTTCGAGCTAAATAAAACCATTATAAAAATATTCTTTGAGTATTTTTAGACATCTGTGGGTATTTCCTGAGAATATGACGCACTTATTAATAAATGAAATTATTTTTAAAAGTATCTGACTATTAAAAAAATTTACAAAATTTCTAAAAGTGTCCACTACCCGAATGTTTCCATTTTGATGCGCATTGATTAAAAAAAAATAATTGTAACTCGATGTTTTTTTATACTAGCATTAGAGATGAAACTCTTTATGTATTTCTCTGTGACGCAATTTAATCTTCTTAAACTTGTTTACTTGATGCTATGGTTCAATTGCAATGGAAGCATGGTTTATAGTTCAACACCTCATTTAAATTGCAGCAATTTTGAATTATTTGGTTTAACGCTGAATATTTTTTTTTCTGAGAGTGTACGGTGTGATAATTTTTACTCTGAAATGTACTTTTAATAGTTTTGACCTATTCACAATTGCGCTTTATTTGTGCTTTGCACTTTTAAAAAATTAGATTCAAATTTAAATCATAACATCCGTATCCTGAGATTTATTGCAATGAAAAATTTTCTGTTCCCTAAAAGAAGTAATTTAACTATAGTAGTGTGCAATTAAGTTTATGAGATACAACTATATAGTGCATTTAGCATCATTTTAAGTTGTGGCAAATTCTATCAATATAATAAAAGACCATGTTTCAAAATTTCTATCAGTGTCACATGAATAACATTATATTTTTAGAATACTTAAACTAACAGACAATATGATATTTTATTGAAAATTTATTTAACACGTAAAATTTTCCAAAACGTAATTAATCGAAATCAACATTTTTGTCCATCAATACATAATTTTAAAAGTATATCAAAGCTATGTAATTTAGAGTAGTTAATTATTTTTTCAATGTGAGTTATACGAGAAGTTTAAAATGAAAATTATGCATCAAAATAAAAAAAAATACGTATTTTGTAAAATCAAAACCGCGCATTTCGTAAAATCAAAATTACGTATTTCTTAGTAATTATTGTTTTTTCGATTTGAATTATCTGAAAAGTTGGTAAATATTCCATATAATTAAAAAGATTATTTTTATGAATCGTTGAAAAATCAAAATTACGTGTTTTTCAGTAATTAATTATTTTTTCGATTTGAATTATCTGAAAAGTTGGTAAATATTCCATATTATTAAAAAGATTATTTTTATGAATCGGATGACAATGACATCATATACATCTTTTCTCAGAATAAATCCGTTTCTGAATCGGTTTTAAAAACGATCATTACAAAACGGAAATTTTTTTCTTCATGGAACTGGTTTAAAATAAATTGTGGAATGCCTTTTTAAGCTCATAAATGAATCGTTGAATCTCATCTTTAATCATCCGTAAAATTCATAAAGAACTTGCAATTCAACATTTTACTTCTCTTATCGCAAACATGCCTCTGTTTTTATTTCGTTACAAGACAAGCTCTTATCTTAATTTATTTCTAAGAATTTTTTTTTTATTCTTCTTCTAGATCATTCTCCGGCTTTATGATTTTAACCTTTCTTCTGCTTCTTGTGGTTTGCGTTTTCCACTAATTGCTAACTTACCGTCAGTTCGATAACCACCCACTATGAAAATAAATAATTTGTAAACAACGAACTTATTTCACATTTTCCAGAACATTTATACCTATAAGAGAATTTTCAAACATTTCCCACCAATTCCCCATTCGCCCACTATAGAAATAAATAATACGTAAACAACAAATTACATATTTTCGAGAATATGTTTATTTATAAGAGGATTTTACAAACATTGTTACATTTTTGTTTCATGAATACCCTTTATTGATGCTCCATACATAATATTAATTTAGAAAATTTCTAAATAAAAATTCTATTTTTAACGCACTAATGGCTTATTTGAACACTAAGTCATTTTATATACATAAATTAAATCACACCCATTATTCGCCTTTTTCATTTTACAATAATATGTAACCTCTCGCCCTTTCACCATCAATCCACTATAAAAATAAATAATTTTTATGAATCGAAATTAGTTCACATTTTCTAGAATATATTTACTTATAAGAGATTTCCATAAACTGTGCAATTTTTTTTTTATCTTTCATTATTCATGTCCCATATCTCTTTTAGTTGGGAAAATTTCTACATTTAAATTCTTTTTAACGTATTAATAGCATACTTACCGGGACCGATTTACAAGAAAGAATTCGGAGCACGTGCCTGAGGACCCTAAATTATGAGAAACCTCCACATACCAAATTACAAATTACCAAATTACATACAAAAAATATTTTCTTTTTAACTAACTTGGCCTTTTACTTGCCGGGTACTAATTAGTACATTAGTACAAATAACTAATTTCCAACCTACTTTTGATCATTTTCACCAACAACTCTTACTCTATCAATTAAATGTAAGTATTTTTTTCATAGTTTAGCTAAATTAATTTTCAATTTCTTTATGTAAGTAGGAAATGCATATTCTAAATAAGGCTTCAGGTTGTTTGCAATTTGCGGTTGCGTAAAAAATTATCTTTTGATATTGTGCTTAAAAACCATGCAAGTTAACAGAAAGTTGTTGGCTTTCTTAGAGGGTCTTCAAGTGGCTTTGGGTCCAGGGTCCGGAGATATGTAAATTGGGCCCTGCATACTGAAACACTAAGACTTCTTATTTATGTGAATATAATCATGTATCCGAAACACTAATAATTCTCTTTCAGTGGTTTCCACTTACTGCTAACTTTTCACTAATTCACTATCAACCCACTATAAAAAGTAAGAATCTGAAGAAGAAAAAAAAGAATTTATTTCACATTTTCAAGAGTATTTTTGTAAGAGGGATTCCAAAAACCGTGAAAATTTTGCGTCATTACTAAACTGTAACGTTCTATTTCTCGTCAAAAAATTTATAAACATAAAAATCACCTTGTTACATTAATATCATACTAATACTAAAGAACCTTTTTAATAATAAAAGATAGTTCTTATAGCCACTCTTTTTGTTTAAAAAAAATATAAATTTAAGCGAAGGTAAATTTAGCGAAAGTAAATTTAAGCGAACAAATGGATAAAAAAATTTAAGCGAACAAAAGATAGTTCTTATAGCCACACTTTTTGTTTAAAAAAAATTCAAATTTAAGCAAAGGTAAATTTAGCGAAAGTAAATTTAAGCAAACAAATTGTTATAATGCTTATCATGGTGTAATTACCAAATTTTACCACATTTACCAATTTTTATAACATATTATAAGGTTATATATTGTTGTTATTTTTTCCTAAATCCTTACCAAAGCGTTCCGCTGAAAATTCCCAACTATTTGGTGTGCCCTTAGCGCCATTGTAAATTTTACCATATTCTGGTAGTTTTAACAATACTTTTTTCTCAGAATATAATTATAAATATTCGTTTATAAAATGATAATTCGTTAATAAAAATTACCAAATTTTTCCACATTTTCCCAAATTTTCTCACATATTATAAGACTAGTTAATTGTTAATTTTACCAAATTTCCTACCAAAGCGCTTTGGTAAAAATTACCGAGCATTTAAGTGTTCCCATAGAGACAGAAAAATGGCATATTTAATCGTATTCTGGCAGTTTTCACCATACATTTTTCTCAGTACATAAAATTAATTTTTCCAAGAATGATAATTAGGAAAAACTAACTTTAATTATAAAACCAAGACAAATAAAGAAATAATACTTTTTAAAAAAATTATCCCTCATAGTAAAAAACCGAACTTAATTAAAAATTCAGTAACCAGATTGCTAAGTAAATTTTATTATATAATTAGTTTTAACAATTTAAAAAGAAATATGTCATCCACAGACTTTGCTGTTGACTTCTTTTGCGTGTTTATAAAGTGAAACAAATTTTTGTTTTTAAATTTTTTCCGCTTTAGTTTTTTTTTTTTGGCAAGTACTAGTTTTACCTAGTAATGATCATTTTAAGCTTTGCGTATTTTGTGATGCTTTTAGAACATTTAAAGCGAATTGTTTGTACACAATCATAAAACTTGGTTATCCAATGATAATTTCGGGCAAAAATTAATTTTTAATAATTATATATAATTTTTTATTATTTTATTTCCATTCGGTCAAAAAAGTTTATAAGATATTTCTTTATAATACTTTATAAGATATCTCTTATAAAGTAGTTCAATGGTGAGGCATCTACAACTCAATCAACCTATATTTTGGTGCTAGTCGCTTTGTGCAGTTTTAAAAATAAATAAATAAATAACAAGACACATTAGTATCTCTTGACCTAAGGATTGGATTTTGCTTATTTACAAGCAATTTTATAATTCAAAAGGATTACCTTAAATATACAACAGTATTCGCGTAGCAGTTATTAAATTGTGAAATTCTATAAAAAAAGTACTTTTTTAAAAAATGAACGTACCCTTTTTGCTATATTTGGATATTCGACTCTCAAAATAGCATGATCTTTGCAATCTGGAAAATATGGTCCTAATAGTTTTGTGATGAAAGTGATAGAAAATTACTTTTTGTATTATTCTCTATATTTCTGGAATATAATATAGTTTCACGCAGTTATAAAACTCGTTTATTAATAGATATCTCTATGTAAAAAAAATTTTTTTTCAGTATTATTTATTAGTTTTTAATAAGTCTTAAAGCTTTTTTTTTTAAATATAAGGTATACAAATTTAGCATAAACAGCATATTTTTAAATTACAAAATCCGAAATGTGAGAGAAATCGGTCAAATAGTTCTTGAGAAAAAAAAATCTATAAATACTGCTTTTTTTTATTTACTACTATGAAAAAGTAAAATAAATAAAAAATATATCAACCTTCTGACCACTCTCTTGCCTAAGCTATTGGGACCCTACTTAAAAGATTGTGCTCCCACCCCATATTTTGAAGGTTAAAGATATTAAGTAAGCACATTTAAGTTTAGCCTTTAGAAGAATTAACAATGAAATGTATGTTAATTGTTCCAACAATATCTATGCTTTCCTACAGAGCTTTTACTTGGAAATCCAATTACTAGATCAAAAGTTATTAAGATAAGACTTTTTTTTTTTCATTTTACACCTTGTACATAGCGTTTATTGATTTAAATGAACAAAAAGATATTTTATGGTTCGTAAAATCGGAGCCAATCCATTCAATTATTCTTGTAGCAGAAGCTTATTTGATTGGAAAAAATAAAGCAGTTGCATCATTTTGATGTCCTGATATGATTGCTAAATATCCAGCAATCAAAACAAGTGAGATGATTTCACGCAATGACTTAATTTAGCTGTGTGAAAACTTTAAATGTGCTTTTCCTGTTTATCCAACTCTCGGTTTTCATGAAACTAATGTTTCTAATGTAAATTCTGACAAACCAGTTTTATTTGTTGTCAAGGTAGAGATTCAAGAGGCCTTCGAAAGGATGAAAAATGTGCGTGTCCAATTAATGTGTAAGAGCAGAGGAGGAAAAACATTTTCTTCAATGTACCAACACGTAGTGAGTTGAAAACTTGAGTCTCTAATTTACTGTGCTCCACGCGTGAGAATAACTTTTTTCCACCCGGCATGTTGAAAAACACTGCTGAAAGGTAAGTAAAAAACGCCATTTTTTTATAAAAATTACATTAATACGCACATTTGTGTTTAAATAAATCATATAAGTAACATACTAAAATCTAAAACTTACCATTTTATTGAGCTCAAGTCACTTAGATTCATTGGAAAGTAACGGATGATAAAGTTTATAGGAAATTTCTATAAAGAAATTTTATGAATTTAGCATTTATGAATTTTAAAAAAAATATCCTACAAGCTAATTTCGATTTATTGAAAGTCAACGGATGATAAGGGCTATAGGAAATTTCTATTAAGAAATGTTATGCATTATAATTATTATTCATTATAATTATTATAATTATAATTACGCATTATAATTATAATTATGCATTATAATTATTATAAATGTTATGCATTACAATTATTATAATTATAATTATGCATTATAATTATATAACTATGATTATGCATTATAATTATTATAATTATAATTATGCATCATAATTATTATAATTATAATTATGCATTATAATTATATAACTATAATTATGCATTATAATTATTATAATTATAATTATGCATCATAATTATTATAATTATAATTATGCATTATAATTATTATAAATGTTATGCATTAAAATTATCATAATATTAGCATTAAAAATAACCAAAATATTTTTTTGCTTGTAATTAGAGCATCAGAAAAAAGTAAATAAAAGGGACACCGGTGACTCATAAGCGTCAATAGAAAATTTCAATAAACAAATACTATGAACTTAGCATTATATATTTTAAAAAATCTCCTATTAACTAATTTCGATTTTTTGGAAGATACCGGATGAGAAAGTCTGAAGAAAATTTCTATGAACAAAAACTGTGAACTTAGGATTATGGATTTTAAAAGAACTCCAGTTAACTAATTTCTTGAAGGTAATAATTTTAGCCCCTGGGACTTATATTGTTTTATCTGAAAAATTCAACTATTACCACTAACCACTGCATGTTCTTAATGCAATATGTTCCAATTAAAGAGTAAAAATTAGCGTTAATATGAATATTATGTCATCACTACCTGAAGCAACAGCATTTATTTACGTTATTAACAATGACTATTTTTATATTTACCTGTGTTTTTTATAATATAAGATATGCTGCAGTCTTAATGATAATTTAATGATTTTTTGACTATTTAGATAATTTTATTTATTTTACTTTTAAATGTTTTAAAAATTGTTTGCTGAGAAAACGACTCAAACAGTTACCATAACTGTTTTTACACCGCTGTAAGCTCTATAGTTTGTGTTGAATAACAAATAAATACAAGTAAATAATTACAAGTGTTTATTTTTTTTCTTGTTGAGATTTATATCTTTATGTAAGAGTGTTTTTCCATTTTTTTCTGATATTTTTATTTAATAATTTTCATTTACCTAAAGTCATCAAGAAAATAATTATGGAGCTATTCATACATGTAGAAAAAGTCTAGTAAAATTACTGCATTGACATTATGACATTTCTAGTAAAAAAAAAATCTGTATTATTTAAACTATTCAGATGGAAATTTTTCCGCTTTGCATGGAAACGGTTTTCCGCTAATTCTGGTTTTTAAAATTGTAGTTGTCATTACCACAGATTTAGTAAAAAATATGAAGCAGAAAAATAAATTTGAGAAAAATAAATTTTACCGAATAAATGGTTTTTATGCCATGGTTTAAGATAAAATAAAATTAACAAATTTTACCACATTTACCAAATTTTATCATACATTTTAAAACCATTTTTTATTGTTTACTTTACCAGAATCATTACCAATATGCTTCCCTAAGGAGTATCAAATTTTTGGTGTTCCCATAGAGCCAGAAACATGAAAGATTTGACCATATTCTGGAATTTTTTACCAATTTTCTTCTCACTGTAGATATTTGAAATATATGGTGAAAGAATTGAAAGAATTGTAAAGGAATCTTTGTGAAGGATTATAGAATATTTCACCTAAAAGAACATATCACTTAATAGAATTACTTGTCTTTGTAAGTTAACTCGAAATAGAATGGAAAGAACAGTTGCTAACGTAAACAAAGCCGCGTTTTAACAACCAATCTGGATCGAGATAAGCACACTACGTCACTAGTAGGTATACCATTCTGTTATATTAATCATTTAAAAGATAACATTTGTGATATTTGCTAACTTGCAGCTTTATTTAATTAAAAAAGGAATTTATTACAAGTTCATTAATATTTAAATAATTTTATTTGCATCTATATCAGGTAAAATTAATTATCAACCTGGCAACACGCGTGATAGCTAAGCAAGCGAATTAACATTTTTTAAGTTCTTCGAAACTACGTGTTTATTTTGTTTTGTTTTTGTATTTAAAATGTGTGAACAATTTAAAATCAAAAATAATAATCTATCAAAATATAAAGTTTAATATCAAAAATAATAAAATTTAAAAGCTAAATTAATGAAGAAAAATATGCTTATTCGTTTTGTCATTATCGTCAATGATGCGTAATTAATGTTAAAAATTGATTCTACTGGCATTGTGGCTATTTTAATTAGTGGTAAATATACTAACATAGGCATGAAGGTACCTATTATAAATACTGTGGTTGCCTTTTTAAGGCCGCCCGAAAGGGAAACATACTGGAGAAAATTGCTTGATTGTGGTAAATTTTACCCATCGCACTGTAGATAAATTTCGGATTAAATAACGCTAAAAAATACCGGCACTGGTATACCGAAATTTTTACTGTTATAATTACTGAAAAATCACTGAGTCACTCTAAGATAAATATTACTGTAAAAATTATGGTAAAATATTAAACTGTAAAAATGAATTTTATGGATGATGCACCTAAAGTGCTGATACTTTATCTGGATTTTTTTTATTACACATGAGTTACTCGCGAACAATAGAATATGCCATATGATAATAAATACAGATAATATTTCTTGATGAGCATTTTTACAGTTATTTCAAGTCATTAGAAATAAAGCTCAAATCATGAGTTTATAAACGCACAGCACCAAGCTTAGAAACACGTGTGACTAAGAAGCTGCTGTTATGCTTTCTAGGATGGATTACAATATCAATTTTTATCTAAACACGAATTATGAATAATTTTTATCAATTATTATCTATCGATTTCTAAGAAAATTGAAAAATCAGAAAGTCACAAAGTATGAATGATGACATTATTGATAAACAATGGATTCAAAATAAGCAATTATGTGAATGAATTGAATAAAAATTGCAATTTTTTTCCTTTCATTAATTTATTTAATTTTATCTTATTAATTAATTTATTATTCTGTGTTTTAATCACAAAATATTAAACTAAACAGTAACATTAAAATTATTGTTCTAATATAAATTTGCATTCATGTTTTAAGCAGAAATACAATTTATTCTAAAATAAATGTTATTGTCGGCATGCAAATTTTAGATGAAGAAGGTATTTCAAGCCACAAATACCGAGAATCATTATATTTTTAAGAATTCCAAAAGCATTCTTTATGTTCTTTTTTTCAATTCATGCTGTACATAAAGAGCAAATTTAAAGATTGTTAACGGCAAAAAAACCTAATAAATATTATTTCAAGGGCACATTTAAAAAAAACACATTTTTGAGTATTTTAAAGATGCTTTAATTTTATTTCTATCGCTAGAAACACTGTTAAAATACTGTCTAGTAGATTGCATGTCAAGGAAAATCTTCATTATCATCTTTTAACCTTTATTCAAGATCGTCTGCGTAAGATTCTTAAAGCTAGTTTAATGTTGAAATCGTAAATTTTGTCACTTTTTACAAGCAAAACTTATAAATCAGAAAATTTTTTAACATTAAGCACCAATTAAAAATATTAATCTATTTTACTGTTTTTTTAGTTTCAAACTCCCTCTTAAAACAAAAACTTTTTTAAAATATGCTGAAATAGAGATTCTAATTTAGCAAATTTATTGCTGAAAATCATCGTCATGCTTATTCAAGATCGTTTGCTTAGTTATTAGAAATGTTTCTTTTTATTTTAATCAAAGGAAAAATATAGTTACGGTGTTTCTTTTCATTATTTTTCATTTTTAAATTTTGTTTGACTTTGAAACAGTAAATTTCATTTATTTTACGAGAGTAATATGTAAATAAGAAAATTTTCAATTATTAATAATATCAACCTATTTGATTGCTTTCTTAGTATCAAATACGATTGGATGCCAGCAAGTGACGTAGTATGGGTATCTCGATTTTGATTGGTTGGTAAAATGTGGCATTTATTTACGTTAGTTCTTTCCATTGTTCTTTCTAACTGTTCTTTTCATTAAACTTCGAGTATGTAAAGACAAATATCACTTCTTTTAAGCGACTCATTCTGTATTCTTTCACAAAAATTTCAATTCTTTCACTATATATTTCTTACTTAACGCAAAGACAGGGATAAGCAAACTAATTATGCATCGAAGTTGCCCGGTGCACAAAAAAAAAATATATCATGGTTACAATAAAATAAATCTAAGTTAATTAAAACATGTAGATAAGAAAGAATGATATTTTAACAAATTCGATGTGTAATACGCTATTTTAATTAATTAATTTTACGTTAACTAGCATTCTAACTTACGTGGAGATACTTAACTCGATTTTGACAGGCCATCTTGTTTATAAACTATCAGCTGGTACTGATGTCATAGGTCACGTGGAAGTGTATCAGTGATCGTCTTCCTTTCGATTTGCAAGTACCCAATTCTACTCGATGTTCTTAAACTTTCTATCATCTCTTATTTTTAATTACTTTGTGGACTATCACCATAAAAGTTTACTCCATAAAGTTTTATTTAAATTTATGTTTAGAGTTGTAATATATTATTTTTAAATATTTACATTTTGTTAAGTTACAGATGTGATTACTTTTTCTATAGGCTATCTTGACATGAAATATTTTTTCTGGTTGGTAAAGGAAATAATTGTTTTGCTATTTGTGACATACATTTATCTTCATCGTAAGTATCATTCGCTTTAAGTTTTTTATTCTTTCACTAATAAGAAAAACTTATAAATACAGATGTTTTATGTACGAATAAAAATGTTCGATAGATTAACAATATTTAAAAGCATATTCAAATACATTTTCAGAATAACTAACATTCATTTATTGAAATAGTTCTATTCTGCATTTTTTCGATGAGAAATGTTAGAACTCTGAGTATTTAACTAAACTATCTTTTCAATCTGGAGTTTTTTATGGCTATATCACACGAGAGAAAATATGTGCAACTGCAAGTGTAACTGCAAGTGTAAGTGCAACTGTAAGTGAAATTTCTCCAAAAATTGCTCGTGTGATATAGAAATCACGGTTGCACGAAATATCTGCAACCGTTCAGGCAATTTCTTTCATGAACCAATCAGATCGTTTGCTTTTATGACGTTTCAATTTTATGTGATGACGTTTACAAATGTAAATAAAAATGGCGGCGACGTTGGTGAAGAATGATCGGATGAAATTTTTTTATAGACGAAACGGAACAGTTTTTTAGTTTAATAATAACATTTTCTTTAAAATCAAAGCATTAAAAATACTTTCACACGATGAAATAACCATCTCAATCATCTCAATGCAGTTGATGTACTACCATAACAGGAACCTGCACATCATTTTAGTATCGGTGAGTATAGTACACTATTTTCTAAATAAATTTTCTTTTAAAATATTTATTTATTTTAAGCTAATAAAATTAAAACTTATTATAATTTGTTCCGATCAAAGTTTTAATTACTTTAAATAGAAATAATTTCTATTTTTATATATGTAAAGATTTATACTGGCGAAAAGCTTTACTTTGAAATATTCGCCAAGCAACTCGCCAAACTTTGTTACCTTATTATAACATAAAATATAATAATGATTATATTTCTTTATTTTCAAATTTTAAACTTTATTACTGTTGATTGTAAAAGCATGTGTCCGATTATTTGAAATTTTTTTATTATTATAATTATTTGTGAATTAATTATTTTATTCTTCCCTAAGAATTCTTTTAATTTTTGAAAATCTAAAATGCAAATTTCCAATCTCCTTGTCTGTTTCTACATTCATCCCCTCAATTCTTTTTTTTTTTTGTGTGTGTGATGATTTACTAATGATACTTTACTTTTTATTTATACTTCACATTTATATTTTGATACTTAGCTTTTCTACAATGACAGTAAGTATGTAAGTGTACCTTACTAATTTTTCAATATACATAAATTTTTAATAGTCTTCGATCATAAATACAATCTATTTATCTTAAAACAAATTTCAATCCAAACATAAGAACTACAAAACCAAATATACCTGCCATCTTTCATTAGTGTATAGAATAATCTTAGAACTCTAATCAAAATATCTGTCAAACTTAAAATAAGTTTAAAGGGGATACCTAAGGACTTAAATGATTTCAAATTAATGGTATTTAATCTCTCTTATTCTAATAATGTGTTGGTAAAATTTTATCATGAAAGTGATTTCTTTCTTTTATTTCAGATATTTCGTATAATCCTGTAAGGTTTGTCTGGTGAAGAAGGAAAGAGATGCAATACTGTTTTTATGAAAGAAATTGAAAAATAAGAAATGAAAATGAATAATGTTCTAAATGTTTCACTTGACAATAAATGTTTTGTTTTTTAAATTGATTCTTGTATTATTTAAAATGCAAAACAAAACATGTAAAAGTCTGTAACAAAATAATATGATACATAAAAAGTATGTTCTTAATAAAATATTGTTTTTTTTTTCATAGTTATAAATAAATTTTAATTTATATACTGTATATTACAATAAATTTGTCCTAAAATAAATCCTATAATTTTTAATTAAATTATCTCATATCAATAAAGAATGTTTTAAATTTTACAATAATAAATTGTAAGTATGACATTGAAAATCCTCTTATAATTAAAAAAACAATTTTACTAAGAAATTGGAAAAAATAATTTTCATAAAAGTGATACTCCTGATATGCAATGTGTAAATGAATAAAATTGATGATCCCTTAAAAACTAAACTAAACTCAGCGGCACAGCCCACAGAGAGCCAAGGCCTTCTGTGCCCATCTCAGTTTTCTTGACCTTTGGGCTCTGGGATGCAGGAGCATTTGTTCCGGTTAGGTAGTCAGCCATACGTGAAACCCCCAGTGTTTAGCTCCCAAGTATGCTTGGTACTCATTTATCGACCCACTGAAGGAATGAAAGGCTTAGTCAACCTTGCTCGGCCCGACGATCGAACCTGGGACCTGTGGCACGATGATTCCTTGGCGTGATGATTCCTTAATGCAATGTAAATTAATTTGATGACAATAAAATTCTGACACACTAATTCTGACTATTAGTTCTATCACATTGTAGTATAGACAAGTATAGAGATTAGTATAGACATTATTTATTATATATTTTTTAGACTAAATTAAAAAAATAGAATTGATTTGATAGAACTAATTGTTTTGATGTTATAAATATTTTATGAGCGAAAGGAAAGTCAAAAATTGTATATTTCATACATTAAACCCTCATTTCTTCTAAAGAATTATTTCAAAGGACTATGTTTTTTAATTAAGCTTAAAAATTAAATTTGAAGAAATGCCTTACTTGTTTAGATAGCAATGTCAGTTGCATAAAATGGTATAAGTCTTAAAATTGTCCTTTCTACACATGAAACTTTTATAAATTTTCGAGTAGCTAAACTATTAAATCAGACAGCTTGTTTTTATTCTGATTCGATTTAGCGTATACATAGATAACGATACCGCACTTGCCTAGCTAGCATGTTAGATAGTAAATATATATAAATAAACTATGCTTTTACAGGGTGCGGAGTCGAATTCAACAAAAAATAAGCAACTTTTAAGAACATTTTAGGCACTCAAAAAATATTTTTAAGCACTATGTAAATTGACAAAATGCAAAATAAATCTCAGACTTCACATGATCATGATAAAATAACTAGAATTTGACAAAGAACTCGTTTCTTGATTATATTAGCCATTAAAAAATGATCAAGAGATTTTTCGGTTCGATTTCAGAGGGTGAAAAATAAAGCCTGAAATTGAGAATATCTTGCAAAATACAGCAGAGTTGCACATGAGAAAGCAAGGATCTCACCGAACCCAGCTCACTAGACGCACATGCGGACTCGCAAGTACTTCACCAAACCTGTGAAATGATTGGCGCTTTCATACGCTATGGACTGACGGTACGCTGAAATTGACCGTGGTTGAATGAATTCTGAAAACGTGAAATAGAAAAATGTGAAAAACACGTTTTTACATAATACGTGGCGAAAATCGACATTCCCTTTCATAAATTTCATTTTCGAAAAGGGAAAATAAAGCACCTTTTAAAAACACCCATTAAAAAAAGCACCTTTAAGGGCCTTTAAAAAATGAAAATCGAAAATAAGCACCTTTAAGCACTTTTCAAAAACGCTACGCACCATGTTTTATACCTCAGTCACTCAAATCAAGATAAAAAAAATTGTCAAAATTCTAGATAGTATTTAAGTCCATCCCCCTTTCACCCCCTTATCCTTTTAGAGACGCAGCATGTATTTAAGTCCATCTCCCTTTCACCCCCTTATCCTTTCAGGGACGCAGCATGAAATTCAATGATATCTTAATATCATCTCATATTATGAGGTAGAAATCATAATCCTTTTTATACTATGCTACTTAAATATTGGGGAAATAAAGTTTTTTAGAATTTTAATTTGCTGCTGAAAAAAAGACTTAACACAAATACAAATGTAAAAAATTAAATCAAAATCAATCAATATTCTACAGCGTCTGTGATTTCTTTTTCCTCCCTTTACGAACATCGTTCAGAAACTATGATATAATAAAATATGATAAAATAAAATATGAGCCAAAAGTAAAGATAAATAACAAAATATGGTAACCCAATTACATGCAACCGTTCAGGCAATTAAGCAACCCTTTCGGCAACTCCGAACGGAGGAATTGCGCTTAGAGTTTCACTTACACTTGCAGTTGCACATATTTTTCTCTCGTGTGATAGAGGCATTAGTTTGTTAAAGAAATATCATGGTAAATATTAACTTTAGAATATTTTTTTTAATTAAATTTTTAATTTTGTTTTTGTAAAATTGCTAAGTCTTTTTTATTATTTCGGAAATTCTTTTTCGTTATAATATGAATTCGCGATTCAGTTCACTGTGCATGCCAAAACTTAAGTATTTCTATTGTATAGACCCTGTGTGTGATGTAGTGCACAAAAAATGAATTACCCTGAATAACTTTTGATCTAATGAATAGATCTTCCATCACTAGGACACAATCATAATGGTTCGAGAGGCTGAACTCATGCATAATTAATTAATGGAGATATTTTAAATTTCGAAATCAGACGAAAAAATGTATTTGCTAAACAAAAAAAACATCCCTTTTTTGGCGGATTCGAATTTCTGACTCTTAAAATATGGAAGGTAGCTACAATTTTGGAAATATAGTCCCAATAGTTTGATCAGGAGATCGGTCGAAATTTTGGACCCATTAATTTTACTTTTACCTTTTTGCATATTTCACTATATCTTGGGTCATTTTTAAACGAAACAAAAAGCAAACAAAAAACTTAGCTCACGATTATAAAATCCGTTTTTTCAAAGATAATTTCAGGCAAAAAATAATTTTTAACAATTATTTGTTGTTTTTTATTATTTTATATAATTATAGTGAAAAAAATTGTGAATTGTGAAGCTTACAAATTTTTACATCACGTTAAATAATACAATTTTTAAGGCAAAATGCATAATTTAAGAGAAATCGGTTGAATAATTCCTGATAAATTAAATTTCAGACAAACGACTTCCTTAAAATTCGATTTCTCGAAAACTTATAGATCGAATTGGTTCAAATTTTCCATTTTGCCTTACAAAGTTTTATTCTTTAGAATGATATAGGAATTTGTATACCTTATAATTCAAAATGTTTTCGACTGTTATTAAATAAAATAATAAGAAATAATTGTTTAAAATTAGTTTCTGCCTTTTAAAAATTAGTTTTAGTTTTTGTTCATCTTTGGATAAACAGATTTTATAATTGTGGGCAAAAATGTTTCGATTCGCTTGAAAGATTTCTTAAATATGGGAAAATACTCAAAAATATTAACATTAATGGGTCAAAACTTTCAACCGCTTGCCAGACTAAACTATTGGGACCATATATCTTGATTGCGGCTACCTCCTATGTATTTTGAGGGTCAGGAAACTAAATCTCTGGAGAAAAAAAAGTAGTTCCATTCAGAGAAAGTACTTTTCATATCTGATGATTTATCTGTAAATTGTTTTTTGTTTTTGTCTTTTTTAAAACATTTCTAAACTTGTTTCGAATGAAAACTAAAAAAAAAGCTGAATTAAGAGATCATCGCAAAAGAATAAAACGTTTAGAAAATTATCTTTTATTATTTGATTACAGACTTTATTATATAGGGATTTGTTACATTTTTTAATATCATTAGATAAAATTCTTGAATTTAAACAATTAATTAGTTATAATGTATAATTTGTAAGACTTAATATTAGCAAATTTTTCTACATACATGTTAGATTAGGCAGAATTTTTATAATAATAATCTACTGTCTGACTGTGTTGAAGTCGTAGACAAATTTATATCGTTAAAGATTGTGCTGCATAGTTACTTCGTAATTCTGTTAATACATTTATTCTTAAGAATAATTCTAATTAATTTATTTAAATAGCTGTTGATGGCCGTCGTTATGACAAGTGTGAAACACCAGATGGTCGTCAAGGAGTGTGTGTCGTGAAACGATATTGTCGCGAAGCTACATTTCAGTCTCTTGAAGCTTGTGACAATGATGACAATTTCTGTTGCCCGATCACGACGCATAGATCTGCAAAGCCACCAATTTATCCCATATCAGAACCACACAATACAAGAAATGATGATATTCCAAAAAGCGTCCGTAACGCATCACATGACAGTGATCATCGATCGGTGATCGGTGATCAAAGGCCTGTATATGGCCATGCTAATCCAGAAAGAGACTCCTTGCCGCACATACCAACAGACTCTCATAAAGTGCTGTCATCTTCTAGCGGTGGTAACCGGCGAAATGTAACTTCTTACCACAATTCAGAAGAGCCAAAGAGTACAAGAAATGAGAATCCTCCAAAAAACGTTCCAAATGAATCACCAGACGATCGTCGATCAATGGCACGTGATTCTTACAATGGAAATGAAAGACCAGTAAATGGTCGTGCTGATTCTGGGGCAGATTCTTCACCAAATGTACCAATAAACTCTCATAGAGTGCCTTCTTCTTCAAGCGGTAGTAACAGACAGACTGTAACTTCACACCGCAATCCGGAAGAACCACGAAGTACAAGAAATGAGAATCCTCCGAAAATCGTTCCAAATGCGTCACCTGACAGTGATCGTCGATCAGTGCCACGGGATTCTTATAGTGGAAATCAAAGACCAGTATATGGTCATGCTAATTCTGAGACAGATTCTTTACCAAATGTGCCAGTGAACTCTCACAGAGTGCCTTCTTTTTCAAACGATGGTAACCGACAGACTACAACTTCACACAGCAATCCAGATGAGGATTCATCAAAAAGCGTTCCAAATGCGTCACCAAACACCGATGATCGGTCGAAGACGCGTGATTTTCCCAGTGGCAATCAAAGGTCAGTGTATAACCAAGCTAACCGTGGGAGGGGATCTTTTCCTAACATACCACCAGACTCTCATAACGTGCTATCTTCTTCCAGAGGAAGTAATCAACAACCTGTGTCTTCCCATCATAATCCTGAAGATGATTTTCAACCAGACATGAAAGAAAACAGAAAAAGAACCATAATCTCTGAACACTCTGTTAACAAATCATATATTCCAACGCAAGGTGGAAGAGTTAAGTTTGAGGATGCAGAACATTTATTTAATGATCGCAACAACAAAAATCGAAGGCTCAAGCCTCTGTCATCTAATAGCAATGTGAAACCATCGGTTGAACCCAGGTAATATAATTTTTGGCGCTATTAGAAAAATTTAATTCTAGCTCTAGTTTTTCTACTATCTTTATATATTTTTGTGATTCCCCCTTATTTTTCAACCATTTTCCATTTTATGGAAAATTAACAAAGCGTAAAGTAAAAATCGGAGAAATATAAAACTAGTAATATCATTAAATTTACCCCGCTCTCAAATATTCCGGATTAAATAATGACACTCAGAGTACCAATACATTTCACCTTATAATTATATGGAACAAAAAATCGAATAATATCGAAATTTATAGAGTAATGTTTACGGTAAAATCACCGAATCACTGTAATCAACTAAATATTACAGTAAAAATTACTGTATAAAATTCAAATGGATTTTACAAACGCCGTATTTAGATTTTTAAGTACTTTTTACTGTAATTTGATCCGGAATTTTTTTGCTGTGTACGCTGAATACAAAAACGACTGTTAAAATCTTCTAAAAACTTCAAAGCCATAAATGGACACATAAAGAACTAATGATTTCTCGATAATATAACATATTCTATGAAATTCTTTTGTTGTTGTTGTTCATTTACGTCGCGCTAGAACTGCACAATGGGTTATTGGCGACGGTCTGGGAAACATCCCTGCGGATGATCCGAAGACATGCCATCACAATTTTGATCCTCTGCAGAGGGGATGGCACCCCCGCTTCGGTAGCCCGACGAACTGCACGCGAAGTCGAGCACTTTACGGTAGAACAGTTTAACGAGGACCAATACCGCACACCCTCGGTCCCTACTCAGGCTGATCTAAGTGGTCACCCACCCGCACACTGACCGCAGCCAGTGATGTTTGACTTCGGTGATCTGCTGGGAACCGTGTCTTAATGATCAGTCCACTGCAGGACATGAAATTAATTTCACTTGGTATATTGTAGGGAAATTTTCATCAAATGCCCTGAAATCAATACTTTTTGAAAGATAACGACTTTAAAGCTTAAAAAAATATATTAAACTAGGAGGCTCCGCCCCCTGCTCGCTGACACTCGCCAACCCCCGAGAAATGCTACGCAATCCTATGTGGTTCACGCCGTGAACCATGGCTCGCTGCGCTCGCTCGCCAATGAACACAATGTTCTAGCACAAAGACATAGTATATTATCATCAAAGACATAGTATTTTATCATCAAAGACATAGTATTGTACTTATGTAGAAGAATTCTATCAATGTTCTTATTGGCTTTTAAAAAAGTATATTAGCTATTTAGATTGTACATGGTGAAAAAATCAAAACATTAGCTTTAGCAAAGTAAATTATCAAATATTGCAGTTACTCACCTAAATTCAACTAAATGTGTATAATAAATTAGTTAATGCTAGAAATTCTGAAAGTTTTAGAAAAAAATTTTATTATTTAAAAATATAAACTTTGAACCCTAACTTTTCCTTGTGAGATAATAACCCTCAAAAAGTCTTTCATTTTCAAGAACACAAAAATTTGTTTTATCGCCAAATGAAGTATTTTTTGGTGTTCATACATAACATTTTACATAACAAAGTACATAAAATTTTAGAACAAAATAAGGATGTTTTACATGCAATAAATTAAAATGCATGGCTGTTAGCATTAGCCGAGAAATACCACGTGGAGGTCGCCATGCTACATTTCTAATCGGGGAGTTTTGATTTTGGCAGTTCCCCTTGCCTACTGCCAATAGAAGTTTCAATTAAATTTTTTCCAAAAAACATTTTTTTGTGCAAAGCTCTAAGAAATTAACACTAAGCATTTAGAGTTTCTTTGAAAACACAATTATAGATTTGGCATCTTGGAGCAATTACTGAAAGGCTGTCAAATGACTTAACTCTTGACAGGCCAACATAAAGTTGTCCATGACTAAAAACTTGTTTAGTCAATACTAAACTGATTTTCTCAAAAGTCTGACCTTGTGACTTATTTATAGTCATGGAGAAGGCCAGCCTAATTAATTTCTAATTGAGTTTAAAATAAATATTATCATGTTTTTAGGGCATGAATCTGAATTGAACAACCTGATAATGCTCACTCTGGTTATTGTTTCCGTTTTTAAAAGCGCTATATGTTGAACCACCTCATGTGACATATACCATGTGACATTTTCAGCAGCAATCATTGGTCGGTTTTCTAACGTTGCCATTCGGGGAGTTGTAATGAGGCTTTTTTTTTTGGTGCCGTGTAAGAGAAATATATATAGATCATTTAAATATTTTACTACTTTTAAATTAATGATAAATTCTGTTTAGCTGATATATTATAATGTTTTTTGAAATAATGAGACGTGTTTATGTTTAAAGAGAAAATTAGCCCTAAAGATTTAGCAAGCTTCTCCTCAAATGTCTCAAATCATAATATATCGAAAACGAAATTGAATTGTTTGTGAGATAGCGACTTTATAAGAAAACAGAGTATTTGCAAACAGTGTTCTTTAAAAAATATTCTAAAAATTATGGATAATTCTGCCAAATATGAGTCTTAAATGTTTTGACAATTTCTTACTACATCAAACTGAAGGTTAACAACGTATCACACTGAAGAATAACAACTGAACGTTAAAGACGCATAAAATTTAACTTTGATAACATGATTATATTTAAAATTTTAAAGAGATAAATTTAGAAACTTTAGCTTAGTACAACTTTTAGGAGTATTTAAAATTTAATTTGAATTAAGTACAACTTTTCCGAATTTGAATTTTCAGGTACAACTTTTCAGAGTATTTAAAATTGAATCTGAAATATTGGGTACAATTTTTCTGAATATTCAACCTACCTGAATATTAAAACAATTTACAACAATCATTATGATTCTTTTTTTTCTTCATTAAAGCCATTTTCCTTATAATAAATAAATAATCCTGTGAAACTGAAACAGTAAGATATTAACTGATAAAAAATTTCATTCGCTTAAAAATATGCATATTGAAACTAAAAGTCTAACATGTTTTAAGCGCTCAAATATTGGCGCCCATTTTCAAGACTTCAAACGTGAATGAGAAGAATCAAAAATGATTTGAAATAGAAAACGCAATGTTGCCTTTGAAAAATGGAAGAATAAATGTGAGAGACAAAACTTGAAAAACCGCAGTAGCCGAGGGGGGTTAAAGATGCAGAACAAGAGAAACACAGTGGTCGAGAGGGGCAAAACAGGGCCCTCCTGCTTACTGCTGTATTTAAAGTTTTGTTCCTCACTTACATTTTTTTTTTTTGGCTACTTTATACTTTTCATTTCAAATCACTTTTGTTTCTTCTTATTGACATCTGGTAAATCTTGAAAATGGGTGTTTATTTTTGAAACACGTTGACTACTATTTCAAATTTGTATACTTTTAAAGCGCATGAATTTTTTAATCAAGCATTTTCTTTATAGATTGTAAAAACCATCATTAAGCTTGAGATAATAAAAGAATAAACACAAAAATATTTTTATCGTCATTGATTAATAACTAATAATGCATCGAGATAAAGCTAAGATCAAAAATGCGGTGAATAAAGAATCATAATTAAAAATATTAGGAAGAGTTGGATTATTCTCTTAAGAATAATCCAACTCTTCCTAATATTTTTAATTATGATTCTTTATTCACCGCATTTTTATTAGAAAATTTCAATTATCATCAGATTTTATTGCAGTTCCTATAGCAATTGAAATTTTTTGCGTCTTCTGGTTCGCCATGAAGCAAAAACAAGCATTTATTTTATATCTATAACATATACTATAGAATTAAAAATACGGCACCCTTAAACTTTTACAGCCTTAATAACATATATTATGAATATACATGAAAGTTCATTATTTTTTGAAAACTTTAATTTTCAATTAATTATATAAGAATTGATAAGATTAAGAACCTTTTTTAAAGAAACTCAGTCAGGCAGAAAACAAATAATTATATAATGATGTATACTATGCGAAAACAAAACGAGCACCTTGAATAGCTTTTGATCTGTAGGAACTAGCATAACGTTCTCACATTTGTGGGAGCCAAAGATAACATAACAGTCAGAATATAAAAATAAAAGTTTTATTTTCCGGAAAAAGATACAGTCACAAAACTGAGTGACTAACTTAAAATAAATTAAAATACAAAAGAAAGAGGAAAGAATATCAAGATGTGCTCGATGACTGGTTGCAGGTTTGGTATTCCCTTCGATCTAGCGAACTCTACAGATCTAAGATCAGGTTTTATTGAACTAGGATTGAATCTTACCTAGGATCTTGAAGTTTGTTAATTATTTTTGCTCACGATATTTTAATGCATTAAATCAGATGCAAAATTATTCTTTCTCTAATTAAACAAACTTTTTTTCGTGACACATTCGGGTTTTTGACCCTTTGAAATGTAGGTACTAGCCGCAATCTGGACTATATGGTTTTAATAATAGTTAGAGAGAGTGATCGAAACTTCGAACACCTTCATGTTAATTTCACTTTTTGAGAGTTTTGCCATCTTTTAAACAAAGCGGGAAAAAAATATTTTTGAAAATTATGATGAAACGCAGTTATCTAAAGATGATTCCTTGCTAAAAGTTATTATTATTTAACTTATTTATGAGAATGAAAATTTATCTAAAACTAAATAAATTTTTATTTCAACTATAAAAAACAAAATCCAAAATTTGAAAAAAGTGGTAGATTATTTCTTGAGAAATAGAAATTTAAACGTACGACTTCTTTGAAGTAGCGAAAAACGCAAGAAGTGAATGGGGTTTAAACTTTTGCCTGCTCTCCTGATCTGAAGCTTTTTAGGTAATTTTAGGGGAAGAATCAGAATCTTTCGAAGAAAAGATATATTTATTTAGATAAAGTACGTTTTCGTGTATAATTCGTTACTTTATATATCATCTGCATAAATTTATGATTAACCCCTCGAATCATTAAGATCGAAACCTAATGTTTGAAAATCCGATTATTAAATCAAAGTTATACTGGGCGTTTGCTATTTTTTCTGAAGCATTGTGCAAATATTGTTAGATAAATAAAATAAAATATAATGATGTATAATAAAATATAAAACTATTCTTATTCAATTAAAAAAAATATCCTTATTCAATTAAACTAAATTTTTTAAACCTTATTTTTTTCACTCGTTTTACATTGTCTTTATTACTTATCTAACTGCATTTAACAGTGAAAAAGATTCACACAATCGTCAAAATTCTGCTGGACCAGATTCTGCAACAAATAATCGAAATGTAAATCCCGGACCACTGATTTCTACTTTTGGACATTATCCCTCCGTTCATCAACTCGAAGTACAAAAACTGCCGAGCAATCCAAGAAGATTGAAACCATTTCATAATGAGGAAAATAACGACACATTTGATGGCAATGTGAGGCATACATTTTATCCACACACTCAACCGAAAGTTCCAGGTCAGTTACCTCAAATACTTTAATGGTTGTATTTATCTTTTCTATCAGTTATATCAGTTTCTATCAGTTATAAGTTTCCTATAGAGCTAAAACCCGAGAACGCCAGACCTGCGTCATAATATAAAATATTTTCAACGCACGTCCATTAAGGAGGCTAAAAACGGTCGGCTATTATTAACAATGTATCGCACTGGCTTTGGTAGGTAACAGGTGGCAAAGATGCACATAAATGCGCCATTTTATAAAAGTGGAATTTTTTATATGTTATTAGGGCAACTATTTTAAGATGTTTCCCAAACATCCGGACAGTACGCATGCTAAAAACCACCCCCGGACACTCTTAAAGGCTAAGAAAATGGGAATATACTAACATTATTTTATAAAGGCTAGATTTTAAGTATTCTATTTGGTCAACTATTTCAAGATGTTTCCCAAGCCGCCGGATAGCTCTCATGATGGAAACCACCTGCCGAACACCCTGAAAGGCTAAGAAAATGGGACCATACTATCATTTAATAAAAGCTGAATTTTACGTTTATTATTTGGGTAACTATTTCAAAATGTTTCTCAAGCCGCCGGACAGAACGCATGCTGGAAATCACCTCTGCCAGGCACCTTTAAAGGCTAAGAAAATGGGACACGTCATTTTATAAAAGCTGAATTTTAAATATTTTATTTGGGCAACTATTTCAGGATGTTTCCCAAGCTGCCGGATAGTTCTCATGCTGGACACTCTTGTTCGTTAATGAAATGTGACTGTACCAGCATAATTTCATAAAATCTGAATTCTATATATGTTATTTGGTCACTATATTGAAGTAGTCGGACAGTTTTGAAATTTCTAACACACTATCGAACTGTTTTGAAGTTTATAATCATGTAATCCCTTGTCAGACAGTTTCAATGTCTCCCTCTTCAATGTTTCTAACTCAATTAAAGTTTACTAAATTTTAATTGTAATTTCGCCCTTTAATAAAATTTAAATTTTATATAAAATTCAAATCTTAAAAAAATTATGATGTGTGGACAACAATTTTAAAATGTTTTCCCAAGTAGCCAGACAGTCTTTCAGTCCATTTTTGACATTGTTGTAGGCCCGCGGTATGTTTGTGAGCTTAATGACTTATAAGCGTGTACTAGTAAGATAGATTTAATACGGTTTCTTTTGTTGTGCATCATTCGTACCCCACGACAGATGCGTTCTATGTAAATACTTATAAGTTAGCCTTAAATTGCTTCAGAATAATTTTTAAAAACAATTTGCTGCAAATTAGGCACTTTCTACAAAACTGTTTATGATTTGTTCAAAATAATTAAAACATTTTGCTTAAAAAGTTGACAATCACGTCAATGTAGTAATTAATTAACAATTTTATATCCCTTTAATATTATTGCAGCTTTTAAAAAATATTAGTTCTGAAAAAAGCCGGCTTTTTTTAATTTTAGCTTGACTTTTTGGTGGTTTAAATCAAAACACTGACCGACTCGTTTTTGGCCTGACTCAAATCTAGAAAACCTGCGAGTGACATGTATATAGTTCAGATTTTGAAAAATGACGTCGTTATACTCAAATTTCATTAACTTTAAAGGGTGTTCGGTAGCTGATTTTTATATTTCGCCCTTGACCCTTAAATCATCTTAAAATAAAATCATCTTTAGATAGTTGCCCAAGTAACTCATTAAAAAAAAATCAAAGTATAAAAGGACGTAAGTAGGGTCCCATTTTGTGCATTTTGAAACCTGTTACCTGCCAAAGCCAGTACGTCTCATCATTAATAATAGTCAATCCGTTCAAACCTACCTTAGTCTACTTGCGTAGAAAAATTTGGACCTTACATTTTGACAGGAACAGAAAACATTAAGGAACAGAAAACATCAAAGGAACAGAAAACATTAAAACGTTAAAAATACAATACATTTGTAATATTTTCACAAACGTAAAAAATACAATACATTTGTAATATTTTCACAAACGTAAAAAATACAATACATTTGTAATATTTTCACAACCGCAAAAAATACAATACATTTGTAATATTTTCAATAAACAAATACACTTCAAAAAGCTTAGAAGTGATTATATTTACTCCTTAAAAATATAATATTTTCTATTCCGTAACTGTAATTAAAGTTTTAAATTTGGGTTTTTAAAACATAACATAAACTTTGACGAAATGTTTAAATTGCTCTGGTGTAAAAAATATATATGCATGTATGGTGCCTGTATCTATTTGTTTGATACTAAACTAATATATTAAAGAGCAAAAAATTAAAAAATATTTAAAAATAAACTAAAGTTTAAAAAATATATTGACATCATTTTTCTTCCGAAACAGCTGTCTATTATTAATTAATTCATTTAAAGCAAAATCTTCAAAATTTTTGTGAAATTCATTAACATACCATTTCCCACTTTCATTTTTATTTTCAATTTTACAATGCTTTCACTGTTCTCAACAATGTTTTACGAAATTCTTACAATAACAACTCAAATTTTTCTAAGTTTCATTATATATTCGTAGAGTCCCTAGTTGATTGAGAAATTAACCTGTTTCTTTAACTGCATAACTATGAAATATTCAAGTTCACTACATTTACTTAAATTTCTTATGATTACGAAATAAATAATTCGTTCTGCATGCATAAACTGTTATAGTTAAGGCATAAACTTGCTAATTGGTCCTTCGGGTATTAATAGTAAGCATGCAGAGTACGCAATACTAAAAAAAAAAAAGAGACTAACCGATTTATTTTTGGTTTAACGGAATGTTCTCTTGAAAAATTTAAATTACATTGCTTAAGAATTCAAATTTAGAATATAAGTTTTATTATTCTAAATTGCATTGTTTAAGAATATAAATAATTTAATACCTTAAAATTTAAAAAAATAAGTTTATTATTTAAAAAAAACAAGGAAATAATAAGTAATTACTAAGTTTTTGAATAGAATTTTACATAAACGTGTTGAAAAAATATTTAGCTACGTAAATATTTTTAAAGGTATGGTAAAATACACATAACTTGAAATATTGACTGCATTCCATTTGGGACCCTATTTACCAGACTATTATTACCATAATAGTCTGTTATTACTATTACTAATTACTACCAGACTATTATTACTATTATTACCATAATAGACTGGTAAATATGGTCCAATCTTTGAGTAATCATATCCAAATCCACAATAAAAGAACTATTTATATAGAAAAAATAATTTAATTGATATGTAACTCCAATTAATTAGTATCTCTAAAGTGTGTCATCAAACGATTAAGATTATATTTTATGTTGTGAAAAATCCCATCATTCGATCAAAAATAACTTCTCCTTTTTTTTACTCATTATTTTCCTTATTATAAACTACAGTACATTATTGTTATTAATTATGGCAGCATTTTTAAAAAAAAATTGCTTAGTTAAATGCGCACCATCTTATCAATAGTAATTAATTTAGCGAACACTTATCAAATATCAATGGCTCAGTTGGCGCTCTTTTCTCTAATATTGAAATAAATTGTTACATTTTATTTTTTAACTTTTATTCTTGGATAGCATGTGGTGTGAAACCTTACGACTTATTTATTGCTGGTGGCGAAACATCAGAAGCCTACGAATGGCCTTGGATGGTAAGTTAAAGAATATTTCCGTTGCATAATTTAGTTTATGTAATAAAGTCACGTCTCCGAATCGTATATTGATTGAAAAAAAATGCCATTCAAGAAAAATGCAATCACTTTAATAATATGCTATGTGTGTATAAGATATATTATATACGGACAAGCATAACTGCTAACGTTATAATGCGTATGTGTGAATGTAGATTGTTAAATTACTTATGAAATAACTTTTCCGCGTTGACAACAAACTAAAAACTGAAATTCCGAACAAGTCATCAGTCAAACGTATGCGTTTCGAGTTTCAGAATGAAACTTCTTTTCTCGGGTGGGCAATGCAAAGCTGAGATGAATTCAGATATAAATTTGAGCAGAACTAAAAAGTTAAAAACGTTCCTATCAACAACAATCTTGAGCTTTATAAGGGGGATCTTACCTCAGATACCCCTTTTTGCTACGGATTTTTTTTTTTTTTTTTTTTTTTTTGTGTGGTCTTTGATATTCTGAAGCTTATATGACATATGTCAGATTAAGAGGATATGACATATGTCAGATTAAGAGGATAAGCAACAACAACAATTCATATCAACAAACAAACCATTCTATTTCTTTTAAAGTTGCTTATTAATTTTCACAAGCTTCGTAATTAAAAAGAGCTATATTTTAGTTTTAATGTTGCTTCATAATAAACATCTCCGAGAGAAATAAGTTTCATAAACTAAAAATGACCAGCTATTCTTTTATTTATTTTCTCTTTATTTTCTTACCATTTCCATTGGTTTTTAGACATTTTACGAATCTGTCTTAGCATAAAAGACGTAAAACTGCTGTATCTCCAAACATTGTAATCTATAATTGGGTATATGGAGAAAATTTATGAATAATTTTTTCAAATTTAATTTTCACGGGGCACTGAGATGCATTTAAATCAAATCGTAATCTTTTCTGAGAAAAAAAAATTATGGTCAAAACTACCAGAATATGGTACAATTTACCGTGCTTCTGGCTCTATGGGAACATTAAAAAGCTAGGTAATTTTTAGTGAAGCGCTTCGGTAATGAATTTAATGAAATTAACATGTATTAGATACATGTATTATATATACATGTATTATATATACATGTATTATATATACATGTATTATATATACATGTATTATATATACATGTATTATATATATATACATGTATTATATATATATATTATTAAGCAGGATTGTTGTTTTTTTTTACCAGAAATGTCATTACCATTACAGCCTTATAATTTTACCAGAACTGTTATATAAAATGAGTAAAATGCGTGCAAATCAAAAGTTTCACAGGCTGTAATGCTACAAATTTTTTGGATTTCAATGTAATTTGAGAATCAGAGTACAAAACTAGAACGAAATACATAAATATCTAACAAGAGAAGAGAAGCGAGCTCGAATTGCTAAGCAATTCGAAAGAAACGCGTGAGCAGTTTCGGAGGGTAAGCTAGTGTAATGAATAGGGGTTTAAACCCCTATTTTAAACATATTTTATGTTCGGATATAATGATTTTGTTGCTCATTATGAAATAATTTTTTCAAATTATAAACACTTAGTACATTCCGTGAATAACTGGTTATCAGCTTCTTCACCTTCTTTGTTAAATTAACAAAAAATGTAAAAACAAATATTATTAAAAAATAATTTCAAAACTTTAATTATCAGACATACTCGACAACTTTTTTCTTGCTTTTAGGATTAAGTTATTTATTATATATTTGGATTACTTGATCTAAAAGTCAAATTGCAAAAGAATTACATATTTAATTACCAATCAAAAATCATTTCAACCATCAATTAAGCTAAAATTATTTTCGGAAATTTTTGTTTTATAATTTTTATTTGAATTTTTTATTTTTTAGAAAATATGTTTTTTTCAGCAAATTTTACTTTTTTCGCAATTTTTTGTTACTTTAATTCAGAATATTTCTTTTAGAAAGAAATTATTATCATGATTTGTTTTCCAACATAAAAACCATTTGTACATATTATTGATGAAAAAAAAATTTTTGAAATCTCCTAGAATTGAATTTATATTTTTTTTTATGTATGAATTACAAATTTATATTTTAAATGTCCTTATTTCTTTATTAATTTGAGATTTTTTTTGAAAATCAGGCAAAATAGTTTATATACTTGACATTTTTTATTTTCTTAAAGATTATGTTTTTATATAAAACTATTAGAGACGCGTTTCCTTCAAGAAATTTTTTTTTATTCGAGATTCTGGTTGCAATATTTTGACCACTAATATTTTCAAATTCTCATTTTTGTTTCACATTTGAATCTATTTTTTCAGACATCAATTTTTCGACGGCATCAAGGTTCGAGGCCTAAAACGTTTCTTTGTGGTGGATCACTCATTAACAGCAAGTACGTTTTGACGGCGGCGCACTGTTTTGTCAATAACTACGTAGTTCTGTAAGTATAACACATATTTCCTTTTTTTAAACCTATTAATTATAATAAAAACTGACTTAAAAAATTTTTTGGCATGACAAACACGCGTCGAAAATGACAGCACACGTGCACTTTTAAGCATTCATTAAATTTAAATTGTCCTAGGGACTACATACAGGAATCAGATATTCACAACAACTGATATGAAAATTAACTATTCACAACTAAGCACAAATACTTAGTACAGAATTGAATGATGATTGTATTAATTAAGGTGAAAGTAAGGCGAAAAAAAATTGGTTGTAAAAACCATTTTCATTTATAGCTGGTATTCGTGAGATCTAAAATAATTTCTCATTATTCTGAATTATAAACTATTCTTCACTGTTTGATTTTCTCGGGTAAAGAAAAAAAGTCATATTTTAATCAGTAACTGTTAAAATAAAATTTTGCGTGTCATAGTTATTTTAATCTTCCCTAAATCAAGCTATAATGAAATTACTTTTTTTTTCTTACCAGTTTTTGCTTACTTCTGTCTTGATATATATATATATATATATAATATATATATAGTCTTTCAGCCCTGGTATGTTTGACTGCAATGCTTCATCAAGATTTTTTTTAAATCTACTTCTTAAATTAATTTAATTATTTTATTTTGTTAAGGGGTTAGTTTTATGCTTTGAGGGGCCAAAAAAAGTTTATTTATTTTCTTTTTTTATTGAAAAATGTATTTCATTATATTTGAATAAAACGATTTTCGAACAATATTTTTATGAATTATTGTTCTATAAAACATCTAAACAATATTTTATCAATTTTTTATCAATAAATTTCAAAAGTTTGTTCCATTGAGAAGTGGTTTTAGGAGAAAACTTTAGGAAAAAAAGCGTCTCTTGAAGTAGATACTATTACAGTTAACTCATTTATTTACCTATCTCGTAGAAATTTCTCGCACTTTGATAAAATTTACCAGACTTTGGGAGAAAAAATTTTAAAAAATTTTTAATTGTTTTCTTCAAACTTGCATGTTAAGAAAAGTTTCTGTTTTTTTAAAGAATTCAAACCATAAAATGCCTTGTAATATAGTAGAGTGCAAAGATAAAATTCTTTGTTCAATATCCCATTAGTTTTAACAGGAAATGGATGAAATGCGCACCATATAATTTTTTTTTAAATGCATGTAAATTTGTCATTTGTTTCATACAAACTGTTTAATAAACTTGTTTCAAAAAGCTATCCCTCTCAGCTAGGATTAATTGTTTAGTAAATAAATATCCAAACTTCTCTTTCTGAAAAGAAATCTACATCCTGTTGGTTCATTTGCTCCTGCCTCGCTCCATTAACAATTTATTGTCCCTTTGTGATACAAAATATGAATCATTTAGTCTATAGGTCAGCCATGTATTCATGTACCATCTGTTAAAGTAAACTGTCCGTTTTGAAGTGACATATGAATAGCTAACATGTCACTGCTTCCGTTTTTATCATAGTCGGAGTACTGTTCGTTATTCGTATAATTGTTGCTTTCCTTTAATAATAAAATTAAGATTGATGGGTTAAAGTTTTTTGCTATAAAAGCATTGATATGAAATATTCTAAGGAATATAGATTTGGTTTGACATTTATTATTCTTGAGGACGATTTTAAATGAGCTATCCCTCATCGTATGCAAAAAAAAAAAATTCTATTGTTGATAAATTTCTAAAAATTATTATTTTCATTACAATATATAATTGTGTATAAAATTACTTATATCTTTGAAAAATGCCCCTATACATATGGTATTTATCTATAGTTTATTTTAACACTTTTTATTTTACTTTTTATTTAAATCAATAAGTGATACTTGACATACATTCCTAAAGTATTCAACTTTTTAGTCATTGGACGTTTTGCTACATTGTCAGGAAAATTCCAAGATTAGACCTTAACCCTTTCGCGCCGACTGTCACAAATACGTGCCAGCATAAAACCGTATCAATCAAGGTAAAAAGATAAAACTGGTAATCAAAGTATTTCTTTAGCAGTTCATTTGTGGGCGGAGTTATAATGTTTGATTTATTTAATTCACCATTACTTTGTTCAAGATAAAACTATTTAGTTGTACTTTGAATTAACATTGATTATATATATGATTAAACTAACAATAATTAAAGTAAAAGCAAAGTAAGTTTGTCAAATTAGCAACGAATACATTTAAGTTACCGTTTTTTATTTAATTACAACTTGATTCTGATTTTGTACGAATGCGTTTTTGAATCACCCGTCCCTAAGGGGTTAAAGTTGCAGTTTATACCATAATTAAAGTAATATCTGTAAAGAGTTAAACTGAACCATGTTTTCTTTTAAATTCAACCATAAAACCGTCTAATCAAGTATCTTGCGAAGTATTTATATATATATGTATATATATATATATATGCATATGTATATATATAATACATATATATACATATATTATATTATACATTTAAGCGAACAAAAAATGTTATAGAAGTCCAGTCAACTTCTATTAATAAAGACATGGCTAAAAATATTAATAACTTGCTTAATAGTAAGAGTAAATATAGAAGAGTTGAAAGGTGATTATTGGAATCCGAGTGTAATCCTATACATCCTAGTTTCATTAGGCAATTAAACTAGTTTCAACAAATTTCTTTTCTCCCTCCTTACTAGTGATTTCGAGAGCAGTTTCGTTTTTTCCTATCTACACTGGTTATCATAAATTAAGGAAAAATCACAAAAATAGCGATAACTCTTTCAAAAGTAAGCCAAACCGTGCAAAATTTGCATATGTTGTCCACTAAGAGTAGCTGAGTAAAATTGCAATATGCAAATTAGTGGCGCTGCACTCGGCTTACGTCATCTGCCTGGAGCATAAAAGTCCAAGTTTGAGAGAAAGCACACAAATTTTACTGTGATTGCGACATTGAAAATCTGAGATAGCCAATTCGTAATAATGACCTCTAGGCATCATTTGCCTGAAGAACTACGATGGAGAGCCATCGGGAGACTAGAGGCAGGGCAGAGTCAATCAGAAGTGGCCAGATGGCTAAATGTGAGTCCATCTGTGGTTCATAGACTTTGGAGGCAATTTCAAACCACAGATTCGGCATCTAGGAGGTTCAGTCAAGGACGGCCAACTGTTACGACCAGTGCCGATGACCGATATTTGACATTAAGTGCACGCAGGAATAGAACCGCTACTCCGACACATCTTAGATCCTCTCTTGCTGCAGCCACCGGAAGGTTGGTGTCAACGTCAACTGTGCGCAGAAGGCTCCACGAAGGTGGTCTGTATGCGAGACGACCAGCCATTTGCGTGCCGCTCACATCACGCCATAGGAGAGACCGTTTGCAGTGGGCCCGACAACATGTCCACTGGACGTCAGATCAATGGAGGCCTGTTCTCTTTACGGATGAGTCCAGGTTTAGTCTAGAAAGTGACAGTAGACGTTATTTGATATGGAGAGAACCTGGGACCCGTTATCATCCATCAAACATCCGTGAAAGAGATGCATACGGAAGAGGCAGTGTCTGTGTTTGGGGAGGCATATCCTTAGGAGGGCGCACATACCTCCATGTCTTTCCAAGGGGAACCGTGAATGCTCAGGTTTATCGAGACAACATCCTTGATGCTTATGTGCGCCCATATGCCGGGGCAATTGGTGATTGCTTCCTGTTACAGGACGATAATGCAAGACCACACAGAGCTCGCATTGTTGATGATTATCTTCAACAGGAAACAATTACTCGCATGGAGTGGCCAGCTCGATCCCCGGACTTGAATCCTATCGAGCACGTTTGGGATGCTCTAGGGAGGCGTGTATCTGCCATCAATCCGCCCCCTCAGACCCTTGCCACGCTTGCAACTGCTTTACAAGAGCAATGGCTCTCACTTCCTATTGAACTGATAGACCGCATAATTGAAAGCATCACACATCGCTGTTTGTGCTGTATTGCTTCTAGAGGCAATCATATTCCATATTAAAGGTACTTTTTCTATTGCAAACCGATACTTCCAATTTGTTTATTTTATACATGTGCTAATTTCTATACTACTATTAATGTCTGATAATTTCTTTTTATGTTGTTTAATACCTTACTATGTGTTGTATATTGTGGGTAAGTTTCATAAAATTCCATGTGTAATTTCTTGAGTTATCGCGATTTTTGTGAATTTTCCTTAATTTATGATAACCAGTGTATATGCATCCGCTAGTATTTATATTTTTGACAAGGATTCTAAAAAATTATATTGAGAACCGTAATTACAAAACACCGTGCATTTTTCCGAAAAAGTATCAAAATATTTTTTTTAGTAAATATTTAGAATAATACGTACGAAGCCTTTATTTTTCTAAGAATAGATGTATCCTACCCCTAAAAATAGGTGTATTTCTAAAGCAGACTTACATAAATTTTCCTTTTTTGGTTTTATCAAATCCGTTTGATTCAAGAGAATAAATCATTTGATCAAAAACGAGCGCTAAAATTTTCAACACCATGATAAAAATGAAACAAAATTTAAGCAATAAATAATTTTATCTTCTGCAGGAAATATTTAAAATTGACTTTTTTAAATTTTACTAACTTCACAAGCTATTGTTGCTAAATAGCCTGAAATACTATACTAATTTTTAAAAAGTTCGATTATTAAAAAATTTGTGTTTCCTTAAAAAATATGTCCCTACACATTTGTGCAATATATTTTAAAACTCATTTTAGCACTCTTTTAAGAAAATGAGAAGGAGATTTCTCGGGTTTCAGCACCCTGAGAAAAAAGTATGGTCAAAATTACCAGAATATGGTAAAATTCACTTCATTTCTAGCTATTTAGGAACACCAAAAATCTCAGTAATTTTTACTGAAATGCTAAGGCAATGGTTTTGAAAAATTATCAATAAAATTTGGTTTTATAGTTTGTTAATTTTATAATGATAAGTAAGAACATGGTATTAAAAAAATTTATTCTGTTAAATGTACTTTACTAAATGTAGGGTAGCAAGAACTATAATTTTGAAAACCAGAATTTCCAGTAAACCGTTATCATATGAATGTAAAAATTACCAAATGAATGGTTTAAATATCGTAAATTTTGGTCTTATTATCCAGAATTATGTTTTTTTATACCAAAGTAAAATTACCATCTAATATGGTAATTTTACCAGCATTTTTTCTCCGTGCATTCACTAAAAGCAAATTTACAAATAACAAACAACTGTCGTGATTGTTTTTTTTTTTTTTTCAATTAACGCATTTTATCAACAAAAAAAAACAGTTTTTTTAAATAATCTTATCGGCACCAAAAAGTAATCGTGTAAAAGCATTAGAAAAAATTCTTCAATTTTACTTTAGCACCTTATATAAATTATATAGGGCAAATCAATATAATATAAGTGAATATAATATAAGTGATGTCCAAAATTTAGTAGAAAATATGGCTTTAACCTTTTTTAATTCAATAAATTAAAATAATTTTTTTCGTTTTAAAATGAAGTGAATAAAAATAATTTTGGTTTAATAAATTTAATGAATAAAATAATTAATGAACTTTTCCAGACCAGCTTCTTCTTTCGTGATACGTCTTGGATCACATTTTTTGGACAGTGGTGAAGAATATACTGTTTCAGATCTGGTGATTCATCATAACCACAGTGGATCAGATTTCTTCAACGATATTGCTCTGGTCAAGATCGCTAGTGAGGTTTACATCACTGACAAGATTGCTCCGATTTGTTTGCCAACACCGGACATGATCTCGGAGGATTTTGTCGATCGAATAGCAACAGTGGCAGGATGGGGAGACACAACATTCCGTATGAACTATTTTTTATTCTTTCTATATCAAAAAACATAACAGAATATAAATTTTGCATCCTGCCAATGTTAAATATAAAGAACTGATAAAAACAAAACAGATATGATGTCGTATGATTTCGTTGATCGAATGGCAACAGTGGCAGGATAGGGCGACAAAGCATTACGTATAAACTATTTTTATTCTTTCTACTTTGAAAAACGTAATAGAATATAAATTTTGTATCCTGCTATGTTAAGTTTGAAACATTGATAAAAACAAAACAGATATGATGTCGTATTATTTTGTTCATCGAATGGCAACAGTGGCAGGATGGGGCGACACAGCAATCCGTATAAACTATTTGCATTCTTTCTATTTTGAAAAATGTAACAGAATATTAAATTTTGTATCCTGACAATGCTAAATAGGAAAAATCGATAATAAAAAAAGCAGATATAAAATCTATGATTTTGTTCATTGAATGACAACAGTAGCAGGATGGTGTTATAGCATTTCGAATGAATTATTTTTATTCTTTCCAGAGCTGAAAACTTAATACAATATGAACTTCTGTATCCTGTCGATGTTAAATTTGGAAAATTAATAGAAACGCTTAAAAAAATTGCATAAATGTTTTATTCTGTGTGGTTTCTCATACACATTTACCATATCTTATCAATGTTAAATTTTAAAAAAATGATAGAAACATTTGAAGAAATTGGCATAAATTTTAAATTCTATATAGTTTTATACAGTTTGGAACTAAGATTTCGAGAAATTAGATGTGGTTAAACTCTTGCGATTTTTACCTACCACTATATAAAACATAATTTTTTTTAAATTAAAAAATAGAAACTAGTTTGAAAAACATTAAACTTCAAATTAGTTGTCCTGAAATATGCATGTACAGTAAATATTGATGATAAAATTTCAAAAAACAAATTTCAATTTTTGAATATTTCTTGAAATAACGGGTCATTAAAGTAGAAAAATATTTTCTTTAAAAATGAAGCTAAATATTAATCATGCATCAACAAATGTAGTGTAATGAAGTATTACATTAAGAACTATTTCCCCTTCATTTTAAGAAATGTCCCCCGTTTCCTTCCTTTCAAATTTTTTTTGAAAACCTATAACCGATGCTCTCAAAATAATTCTAAACATTTTCAATCGCTTACAATGATTTTCAGCATTTTATAGAGAAAACATTATCTACTGATTCACTTGACTTACTCAAAATAGTAAATATTTTGTTCGGCATTTAAATGCGAGGCCTACTCTGATTCGCGTAGCATGAAAAATATTTCGATACATGAAAAGAAAAGTATTCTCACTACAGCCCGTTGATAACCAGGAGGGTCATATAAATTAAGTCTTTAATTCTTTAAATTCTTTAACCAACGGTATAATGGTGACAATGGGGTCAGCATCACGCGTTGATCGCCTTTATTTCACAGACAAACTGGTATCCATCGATCTGAAGCTGAGTGTGACCCAAGACACTGGTAATCAAACCTGAATCCTTCACAATGACAGAACCATTTGAGTTAACAGAGAACCATTACTTCACAATGACTAAACCATTTAGCCATTGCGGCACATTTTTGCTTACTTTACATGATGTTTTAAAACAGCATTCCCTTAATTAAATATAGTAATAGTAATTAACGTATGCCGTTTTGGAAATATAGAAAATTAATTTTCTTCTTCATTTAAACCTTTACGAATATTTTCTCTAAAATTACTCATTCAGAAATCGTTAACCCTTATTTCCGTTTACCCATTATTTGTTATCACTATCTGTTGTCATACAATCCTGTAATTTAGTTATAAATATGATTTTCTTCTTACCTATTTTTACCTATTTGATTTTCTTCTTACCTATTTTTACCTATTTGATTTTCTCCTTACCTATTTGTACTTATTTGATTTTCTCCTTCTTTACTTAAACCTATATTTTTACATTTTTTCCTGAACCAATACATTTTTGTTTTTTAGGTACTGGTAGCTCCAGAGCTTTACAACACGTAACAATACCAATCGTGTCCGGTGACGAATGTTTTGCTGCATATTCGAGGGTCAGAGGAGCTGCTTTTCTAGCTAGGGGAAGTGACCATGTCATCTGCGCTGGGTTAAGAGAAGGTGGAAAAGACGCCTGCTTGGTTAGTGGTTAACATTGATCTTAGTTAAGAATCATGTCACTCAAACCTTCAATGTGGTTGTGTATATATATATATATATATATATATATATATATATATATATATATATATATATATATATATATATATATATATATATATATATATATATATATATATATATATAAGGGTGGTAGATGAAGTCACGAGGATTTAGAATTGTATAGCAACCCAATGTTTTAGAAAAGTCATGGAAAAGTAGTATGACAGGCGTACAGAAAACAAGGATACACTTAACGTCGTAATCTTAGTCGTTGATCGTGTTCCAGAAAACTGGCAAGGGAATGTTCTTTAAATACACCGACAGAACATCCATCCACCGTAAGAAGATGATTGAAGGAGGGGAGAGATTGATTGAAATATGGGTTACGTATAAATAAATTGCGTGGAATTTTTTGAAAATGAAGGGAAAACTTCCACCCAATCAGAACTTTTCAGCACAATAAAGTTCCTTCGAAATGAATTTTTCAAAGGTCAATTGTCGTGTTACGGTGATTGGACAAAACCTACACTTAACTTTGCCACCTTAGATTCATTCTAGACGGATTTACTGTTTTTTTGAATTATGATTCTTTTTTGTCATATTTAGTAGAGTATACGAATATTAAGGTTAGACACATTCGTCGCGTTCAATTTTATTACATTAATTTCAATTACTGTATTTTCATTCAATACATTATAAATAAGTCTCAATTTTGTATGTTTAAAAGGGTTAAAAAAATTTCAGCTTAACGTATATTTATCATATAAGATCAAGAAAGATGATCTTTAAAATAAAAAGTATTTACATGATAAACTTCAGCGCTAACTATGAAGTAAAAATACTATTATGATTTAAGCATTCTATTGAAGCATCTAAAAAGTGAACTTTTTTTCATCAAAAACTGTATTAACTTATTGCTTGGTTCTACAAAATAAGAAAAATTTAAGTTTTCTCGTATACGTAACGTTAGAGTAAGAAAATAATGTCGATGTTATAAAATAAATTTTCGGTAAATGAAATTCAAATATGTGAATTTTATCATTAGATTCAATGTCTATATTATTTATTTAAATAAAAAGTGTTTTTGAAATTTGTCATCCAATTTTAATTAAATCTTTGTTGTACTACAATCTTTTTATACACTCTATAACAAATAAATCGACGCACCAAGAAGCAATCATCCGATTGCTTTGAAATTTCGTATGCATGAATGTTTTGAACAGATATGACTGGAATGATGCCGACTGGGGACGTATAGTCTTTAGCGACGAATCCCGCTTCCAACTGTGTCCTGACGATCATCGAAGACGTGTTTGGAGACGCACAGGGCAGAGGGTAGATCTTGCCTTCACTATTGCGAGCCACACCGGCCCTCAGCAAGGCATTATGGACTGGGGTGCCATTTCCTTTGACAGCCGGACCCCTTTGGTCGTCATTAGAGGTACACTTACTGCACAGCGGTACGTCGACGACATCCTAAGACCTGTTTTACTACCGTTCCTTCTGCAGCGCCCTGGGCGGGGTTTTCAGCAGGGCAATGCCAGACCACATTCGGCACGTGTTGCCATGAACTGTCTGCAAGCTTGTCAAACTCTTCCTTAGCCTGCCAGATCACCAGATCTCTCTCCCATCGAGCATGTCTGGGATATGATGGGAAGGCGATTGCATCTGGCACGGAATGTTGATGACCTAGTTCGACAATTGGATCGAATTTGGCAGGAAATACCGCAAGAGACCAACCGGGAGCTCTATCGGTCTATGGCACGCCGTGTGGCAGCTTGTATCCAGGCTAGAGGCGGATCAACACCTTATTGAACTTGTTACTGTAACTCTACAATAAATTATTCAATTGTTGTGATATTTTAATCATTTACTATTCTGTACATTGTCTGACTATCCACCAATTTTCTTTTCAATGGGACAACTCCTTCTTGGTGCGTCGATTTTTTTGTAATGGAATGTATTTTATTATTTTTAAAAGCATAACATTTAGAAGATGTTAATGTAAGGGTTTAGCAGCTATTATAGATATATATCCATAACTAAATATTCTGAAATCACATTAACTTGCATGTGTTTCATAAGCAGATTTACCTAAAAAATAAAGAAGAATAAGGATAAATTGCCATTAAATTTAAGTAATTTCCCTTTATTTTTGTAAAACTTTCAGTTAAAGCCACGATTTAAATATATTTACTTTACCAAAAATAGTTTTTCAGTTTTCTCTTGAACCCTTAGACACAATGTACCGTTAGGACACAGTTCCAATAGAATATTTAATCAAAATGCTTTGTACTTCAAATTGATTTGTTCGGGTGAAAATCGTTAGAATAGGTTTTTGTTATCGACTTTTTCTTCTTTGGAGAAACTCCTTTTGAAAACATTAATCAGTAAAAATGCACCCTATTGAGATTAGACACGCTATTCTACAAATTCTTCATTTTTTGATTTTGGTACAGCTTTGCAAATTTCTCATTCACCGAATTTTTCAAAAGCATCATTTTAACTTGCTTAAGAAGAATTCATATGATAGCCATTATTTTCTGAAATATAAATAAAGTGCATGATATACCTCAAATTAATTCTGATTTTTTCCCAGCCTTTAGTAGAACGCGATATTGCCTATTTTTTAACTCTTTGACGATTACATGCAAAAATATATTTTGGTATTTTTTACATTTAAAAAAGAGTCTAATAATTACTAAAAAAAATTTGATAGATTAACGGAATTATATCTGAAGAAAAATATAAATTTTGAAAAAGAAATTTTTCATTCAGTTTGAAAAATTTATTAATGATTAATTTTATAAATTAAAGAAATTTCAATAATAAATATAATGCTTTCTATTAGATCTAAATAGTAACTGCAAATAAGTGCAAACTTGTAAAATTATTGTTTGGAATATTATACCTTTAACGCAGTGAAAGACATCGGTGTTTTATGCTATATTTAATAACAATAAATTAATAAATTGCAAAATAAAACATGGACCTAATTGAAAATGACCTAAATTAACGAAAAATAATGTAAGAGGTATGAAAAATACTTTTAATTCTGCGTCAAAGGGCTAAAAGTAAAATGAATGAATAAATATATTTACCATCTTATTAATTTTAGTCTATAATTTTTTATATATAGCTTTAGTTACTGCAACTTACATACATAGTGTTCCTCACCCTGTTAATACATGGTCTTCATTGTCCGTAAAAACTTCCTAATTATATATATATATTTCGAATCTTTGTCAAGAAGGAAGTTAAATACACTCAGTAGGGCTCGAAATTTAAAGTTAAAGTGGGTAAGAAGAAAACGTTTTCGAAATTTACTGAATCACTAGTGAGGAAAGTGGAACTGGAAGCTTCAAAACCGGTTGGATTGCTGGATTTAACGAAGGAGATAGTTGAAAAACAATCCTTAGAAACACCTCTAAATTTCGTCAGCCAAAAAAAAAAAAGACAAAAAAAAAAAAAAAAAAAACAGATCTTACGTGTATCTATATCTATATATATCTATATATATATATCTTATATAAGAGAGAGAAGAGAGAGAGATCTATTTGATTTTATGATTTTAAGAAATATTATTAGACATATTTTAATATTTAATTTTTTTTTACTCGCTATGTCAGATATATTCGATGAACAACATTAACGTGGTAGCATTCATGGGTTACATCTCCAAATTAATATTTCAAAATCTGATACCATATGCTTATTTATATATAATCATATATAATTCTTTTCATTATAGTAACTATTTTAAAGTGTGTTTCTCCAAAAGTAAATAGTTTAAAACCAACGGTAATTAAAATGATAAAAATCAATAATGATTTTTTAAAGCAAGATTAATGAAAAAAGTGGTACTGATTCGCTTAGGTGAAACGGAAAAATTAGCCATACTATCATTATCGCCAATGATTCTTAATTAATTTAGGTAATGTATGCATACTGAAATAAGCTAAACAAAATTGATGGAGTAAAGGTACTTATTCATTAAGAAGAGCAGTAAGAAATTACCCCACTATTATTGGTGACAATAATGCTTAATTAATGTTGTTAAATTGAAGTAATAAAAAAAAACTTACTGAAAAGCTAAGCTAATGGAAAAAAGATGCTTATTCATTTTGGGGGTATTATTATTCGCCATATTATTGATATCAATGCTTAGTTAGTATTGGTAATATATATTAATTGAAATTAAAGAAGAAAAAAAAGACACGTGCTGAAAAGCCAAGTTAGTGGAGAAAAGGTTAATGGGAAATGCATTTCATTACGATGGTGCAGTTTTAATAAGAATTCTACAACGGGTTTTCCGTAATTTCAGAAAATATTTTTCCAGTGGCAGCAAAGATACTTTATTGATATTTTAATGAATTAGAATTAAAAGCTTTTTCCTCCCCTACTTATAAGTATTTTAAATAGTAAATACAAGTAAGGTAGAGAAAGCGTCTTGCTCCAAAGTCCCTATCAAGGTCTTCTAAGCATTCTATTTCTTCTTAAAATTTCGACAAAACTCAAAATGATGAAAGGTTTTGCAATGAGCGCCAAATATACCAATATAGCTATTAAGTATTATACTGGTATATTTGGTGATTATTAAAACTGCACCAATACTAATCAGTTTTTATACCCATTCTGTTGCAATAAATGTCTTACGCAAGTGATGCCTAAGTGCAGTTAATCTCTATTCTGATAGGATGGACTACAAAAACCATATTTTGCTTAGTATAATAACGTAAAGTCACAGAGAAAGGCAAAAAATAATTATAAATAAAAGAAAAAGAAATTATTCTAGCTTTATTAATTGATGAGCTTAATGAAAAACTAGGTAAGTGACATTTTCAGAGCTATTTTCAGAGCTAATCTTTTTTCTTCTTACCCTGATAATCGGTGATATAATCAGGGTAAGAAGAAAAAAGTGGTCTCCGAACTATTTTATTACCGATTTATTAGAAGGCGGGACTTATTCTACTTACCACTGTCTTACATAAAAATACTAAATCATACTAAAAACTAATACGCAAGCATACTAAAAACTAATGTGGTTTGGTTATGTTAAGATTAAAATGAAAACGAAAACAATTCTGTCAGATTAAATATACCCCTATTGAAGCAACTCCTTTTTTTATTTATTTATTATTTTTTTATAACGGTCGTTGAACAGCCAACCCAATTTCGGATTTACGACTACTAATGTTCAACTCCGTAGCCTTGTAATTTTAAACCAATCCAGAAGACAAAGAACTTTCTGGATCAGTACCCCCAGAGGTATGATTTGTTATGGGAGCATGGAGGACCTTGTGACACGACGGATTTAACGTGCATCAGTCACCATTTACTACACGGGGATCGAACCCACAACCTATTGGACATGGGCCCAGGGCCCTGCTAACCAGGCTATCCCGGCCCCAAAATTACGATATTGAGTTAATCAAATGCATTTAGAATTAAAAAAGACGCATTGAAGAACATCTAAAAAAAAAATCAAAAATAACAATAAAACAAAAACTGGTGCGCAAGGAACTTTTTGAAGTTCTGAGAACATTGAAAAATTCCATTACTAGAAAAAGCTACTTTGTCAACAAGAACTACATATTGATGTATGGACCTTCCTTTGCAAATTCATAATCTTATAAATCGGTAAGAAAAACTCAGAACCCCTAAGAAACCCTACAAATGTCACTTAACTCGTTCTACAATTGTGTCGGAATATGCCTTACAGTTTTGCGCATGATATCGTATTGTTGTTCAGTACTGATTAATTGATTTTTGATTAACTGATTAATTGATTTAATTGATACGAAGAACAGGTATTAGGCTAGTTTATGATAAAAAATATATATTAAATGTGCAACAGTATACACAGCGTGACATGCATTTTCTCATTAATATTCATTAATTTAATAACTCATGTATTATTTTCTTATGATCCAAACTTCACCCAACGGTATCTGCGAAAATTTTATTCAAACTTTTCTCAACTGGATTATTATGTTTTTTAAAGAAAACTATTTTTTACCATTTCATGCTTTTTTTGTGTCGAAAATAAAATGAAAAAAATTATGTTCCCTTCCAGTTTTTTCATTGATAAGCAAAATTAATTTTCTGCAGGGAATATTTTTTTCATAAAAAGGATTAAAAAACTTTCTACAAGCTATTATGTTGTTTAATATGCAGTTTAAATATAGGTTATACTGTAGTTTATTAAGTAGTTTGAATATAAGTTGTAATGTAGATTAAATGTTGTTTATTATGTAGTTTAAACTACGTGATCACTATAGTATGTCCATTATATATCTATCTACATATATATATATATATATATATATATATATATATATATATATATATATATATATATATATATATATATATATATATATATATATATATATATATATATATATATATATATATATATATATATATATATATAATGATTATTTATTATTTCAGGGTGATTCTGGAGGACCTCTAATGTTGAAAACAGTGGATGATCGCTGGATTATTGTAGGTATCGTCTCATTGGGTTACAAATGCGCAGAACCCGGGTACCCAGGAGTGTACACCAGAGTGACGCATTACCTAACCTGGATTCATGCAAACATGAAACCCCATTGAAAATTTGTTTTCATTAATTATGTAAATATTAATATTATGCCAACCTTTTGTCATCTTATTTTACTCACTTCATTTATTTTACTGTTATAAAAGTACAACAATGTAAAATTGTGCTGAAATAATATGTAAAATGTAATAAAATGTAGTAGTGGTTTTAGTGTAATGTAGTTCATCGAATTCGACAAATTCAGACACGAAATTTATCTAAAAATGAATTTAGAATAAACAAAGTGTACAATGACCACTAAAGACAAGATAATACAATCATACTTTACTGTTATAAAAGTACAACTATGTAAAATTGTGCTTTACATAAAATGTAGTAATGGTTGTAATGTAATTTGTAGCTTATTAAATTCGAGAATTCAGACACGAAATTTATCTAAAAATAAATTTAGAATAAACAAAGTGTGTGGTGAAAGGACAAGATAATGTAATCATGCACTGGAATTAATACCGATAAACTTGAAACGTTACAAAACTTCACTGCAAAAAATTTCGGATCAAAAATTACGGTATAAAGTACCGAAACTTTGAGTGTATCATCCGCAAAATGCATTTCTACTGAAAAAATAATTCCGTAATTTTTCAGTAATACTTATTTTATTAGAGTTATTCAATGATTTTACGGTAATTAAGTCGAAAAATTACGGTATATCAGTAAATGCAATAAGTATTTTATATGCAATATGTATATGCACAGTATATCAATATTTGTAGAGCGTAGTAATATGAATTTTGTTCCGTTACATGTTCCTGTGAAAATGAATTTTATTATGAAAGGTAACGGCACCCGGAGTATCTGTACTTTTTACCGTAATTTGACCCTTAATGTTTCAGTGTTCAGTTACCCATATGTTCTATGATAATTAGCTTTGATAACTACATAGAAATAGAAGTTAAAGAACGAATACTATTAACAAACAGGTATTTGAAGCTCCTTAGGTCCTTTCTATAGATCCTTTGAATTTAAAAAAGATAAGCACACATATAAAGATATACTAAACTACTACTGTATAAAACTATTACACGCTCAGCCCTGACTCTTGCAACAGAAATTCGGATTCTTCCAGAGAAGGAAGACGCTAACATTTCCGTCTGTGAAAGAGAAATCTAGCGAAATATTTTTAACTGAGTAAAAGAAGGTATTTGCCACAGAAAAGGAATACACAAAATTTTTTAAGGACATTGATGTTATAAAATTCATAAAATTAAACAGGATGCGAATTGGCAGGCAGAATTGCCACTTAAATATATAACTAGCGCAATACTCAAAATTTTCAAACTCTCAATTGTAGCAGAACTCTAATTGTAACTCAATTGGTAGCAGAGTTAGAGAAACTTCGATAGCTGGATTCCATCAGTATGGATTTTTATTCGCAAGATATATATTTATCTAATAAAATGACTAGCATCTACTGATTACAAATACAAACTACTTAAAACATCACAATATACAGATTGTGACTATTCTTAATACTTATTTTTAGAATCTTCGTCTCAAAAAAAAAAGAATACACATTAGAGGTGGTAGTAAATTAATTTTTAAGTAATAAACTATAGTAGGATTAAGTAAAAGAGAACTATCCAAATCTTTAAAGTCACTATTGAAAAAAGGAGGTGTATGAAGCAAAGCCTGTTTGATTGTCGTACTCTTGCAGATTTTGCTAACGTTTTTTTATTCCTCGCTTCAATATAAAATTGTGACCTTCAATGCGTACACTTTATTGTTTCATTATTGGACAAGGATTGTGAAAATATATATTAAAGTTTTATTATTAAAGTTATAAATATATATCAAGTATACAAAAGAAATTTCGATATTTAAAGTTGATTTTCTCGTAAACTAAGCTCGCAACACATACCTTGCTATTAAAAAAATAGACTTTAGAAGATGCAGCACTGCACAATACTGCTTCATCACATAAATAGAATTTAACCAAAAATATAGATTAAAAATACTTCAAATTTTTTGACTTAGATACTAATAGACAATTGTTTATCGATTTTATCAACATTTTCCCCTGGGAAATTTCTTATTAAACCTTTAATCTAAAAAAAAAAAAAAAACTCGGAGTGGAGTGCTAAGTTAATTTAGACACTGTACAAACTCACGCAAGTTTCACGTTTACTTCTACAAAATGCTTTCCCGCCTACATTCTACGTTTCACTTTAAATACGCACTTTGCTTTTGAAATCAAAAGTGTTATTGGTATTTCGTGATGAATAATATTTTGGTTTCTTTGTGTGGGTTAATTTAGGTGTCTAGTTAACTTTTTTAATCGATATCGGAAAGTAAATAATTATTATTTTACCAAAGTTAAGATAGAGTGTTTTTGCTACAAATAAATAGCTTTTGTATACTCTAAAGAAATTCGCCTTTCTAATGTTGGTTCATGCATTTCATATATACAGCGACAGTTTAGATTTACCAATTATATTTTTTCCTATTCATATTCAAATTCACTCAAAAACTATTAGTAAATTTTTCCAATGAAAGAAGAATAGTTTCGTGCATGATACAAATCATACTTCAGAAAGCTTTTTTGTTTCTTTAAAACTACTAATGGCGTGCTTACACAAGTAAGCTTTCAAGGGTTATTCCAGACTTCATATAAGAAAAGAGCGGTTTTTGGTAAATTGGGAAAAATCTATTCATAATTTTACGAAAATATGGTACTAATTTTGAAAAAAAATAAGAACACTTGTGTATGAAAAAATATAAGAACACTTGTGTGAAAGGTCCGCTTTTCTGATATTGCGAAAAATCTATTCATAAATTCAGGAAAATAGAGCAATGATTTTGTAAAAATATAAAAAAGAAACAGCTGATTCAGACTTCGTGTGAAAGGTCCAACACTAAAAAAAACTAAGTTTGAAGATAAGAAAAATCTAATCATAATTTTATGAAAATAGGGTACTGATTTCGTGAAGAAAATAAGAACATTTGCGTATGAAAAAATATAAGAACACTTGTGTGAAAGGTCCGCTTTTCTGATATTGCGAAAAATCTATTCATAAATTCAGGAAAATAGAGCAATGATTTTGTAAAAATATAAAAAAGAAACAGCTGATTCAGACTTCGTGTGAAAGGTCCAACACTAAAAAAAACTAAGTTTGAAGATAAGAAAAATCTAATCATAATTTTATGAAAATAGGGTACTGATTTCGTGAAGAAATTAAGAACACTTGCGTATGAAAAAATATAAGAACACTTGTGTGAAAGGTCCGCTTTTCTGATATTGCGAAAAATCTATTCATAAATTCAGGAAAATAGAGCAATGATTTTGTAAAAATATAAAAAAGAAACAGCTGATTCAGACTTCGTGTGAAAGGTCCAACACTAAAAAAAAACTAAGTTTGAAGATAAGAAAAATCTAATCATAATTTTATGAAAATAGGGTACTGATTTCGTGAAGAAAATAAGAACATTTGCGTATGAAAAAATATAAGAACACTTGTGTGAAAGGTCCGCTTTTCTGATATTGCGAAAAATCTATTCATAAATTCAGGAAAATAGAGCAATGATTTTGTAAAAATATAAAAAAGAAACAGCTGATTCAGACTTCGTGTGAAAGGTCCAACACTAAAAAAAACTAAGTTTGAAGCTAAGAAAAATCTAATCATAATTTTATGAAAATAGGGTACTGATTTCGTGAAGAAAATAAGAACATTTGCGTATGAAAAAATATAAGAACACTTGTGTGAAAGGTCCGCTTTTCTGATATTGCGAAAAATCTATTCATAAATTCAGGAAAATAGAGCAATGATTTTGTAAAAATATAAAAAAGAAACAGCTGATTCAGACTTCGTGTGAAAGGTCCAACACTAAAAAAAACTAAGTTTGAAGATAAGAAAAATCTAATCATAATTTTATGAAAATAGGGTACTGATTTCGTAAGAAAAAAATAAAAAACAATGACCCGTTCAGAATTTTTAGAAAAATCCGTTTTTGAGAAATTTTAAAAAACCTATTCATAATTTTATGAAAATAGGGTTCTGATTTTGAGAAAAAATGGAAAAAAAAACCAGTGGTCGAGTCAAGTTTTTTGTGAAAGGTCCGTTTTTGTGAAATTATAAAAAGCTACTCTTCATTTTATGAAAATATGTACTTATTTTTTTAAAAATCAAAAAAATAATGGCCGATTCAGCCTTTTTGGTGAAAAATCCGCTTTTGTGAAATTATGATAAATCTATTTATACATAATTTTATGAAAATGTGAAAGAAAATATGGTTCTGTTTTTGTGAAGAAATAATTACGAAAATAATGTCCTTCAAGAAGTTTTAGTTTTAAAATTAAGAATAAAAAACTTCATTAGCTACTTTTTTTCAATAGAAGAGTTTTGTGAAAAGTGAGATTTCGTGATAAACTATTTAGAAAAAGGATTGTTAACGAAACCAAACCTGACTTCGCCGTCCTAGAGGCTTGAGCAGTAAACAGATCATGTAATGTAAGCCCATTCTTGTTCGAAATTAATATTTTTTTTATTTTTAAATCCGATATTAATTAATATATTGGGTGTTCCGTAATGATCATTCTTAATGTATATTTTTAGAGTACTTGTCAAAAGTAAATAAGATACATGCATTAGAGATATCAAATTTGTATTTAAGAGAGGAAAAAAAGAAAATGCTATCAAAATCTAGCTAATCACTACTAAGAAAGGCGTGACTGATAACGTCAAAACATGGCGTGTTACATTTTTATGTTAAGAAATTGAAAAACGTCTTAAAACTCTTAAGTTTAAAAAAATAAAAGAGACAGAGAAGGTTCTAATATAGTTTATTTTATAACCATCTTTGAACAGCCGACCCATTTTTTTCGGGTTTAGGACTACAACTCCGTAGCCTTGTAATTTTGAACTCAATCCAGAAGACCAGGGAACTTCTGGATCAAGTATTGCAAGAAATTTGTGGAGGACTTTTTGATGGAGCTAACCCGCATTTGCGTAAAATGGCGGGGAAAACCTCCCATTGTTAGCCTAACGGCAAGGGGGACTCTAACCCAAAGGTTTTAATATAGTATTTTAACCCCATTTTCCGACGCAGCTACTGATGAGTACACAAAAAACGTTAACACAACGATGGAAAAAAAGCACGCCGAGTGAAAAAGTATGGTCTAAATTACCAGAATGTGGTAAAATTTAGGGTATTAGTGGATCTATAGGAACACCAAAAAGCTCGGTAATTTTTTCCGAAGTGCTATGGTAAAGATTTTGGTACAATTAACAATAAAATACGGTTTTGAATTATGTAATGAAATTTGATAAATGGGGTAAAATTTGCTAATTTCATCATAATAACGAAGAACGAGGCAAGGGAACCATTATTCAGTTAAATTTACTTTTCAGTACTGTATTTTTTACTCAAAGTGTAACTTTGAGTAAAAAATGCTAAACTATGACTTTGTTATAGTTTAGTATTTTAGTAAAAACACTAAACTTTAACTAAAAAATACTTGAACTATAACTTTGAAAACCAGTGTTTCCAGTGAAACGTTACCATATGAACTAAAAATTGCCAACTGAATGGTTTAAATATCATATATTTTGGTTTTATTAACGAAATATACTCTAGAGTTCACTGCAGAAACTGTGGTGAAATATCTGTTCGAATTTGATGTTGAAAAACCAAAAACATTACATAATATTAAATTAATTACTTGAAATAAATTATATAATTGTATCATATTTAAATAATTTATTTCAAGTTAACAACAAAAAGAGCTTTCATGTGCACTTTAAGAAATTTCTGTGAATTTATAAATCGAAATTGGGAGTGTAAAAAACCACTTTTCAACACTTATGGAACACCACTTTGGTGTAAAAACCACTTTACACCAAAGTGGTGTTCCATAAGTGTGTACTACTCCAGGAACAAAGGATAGTTTCAAGCGCAGCGAAACACCTCGAATGTTCTTTAAACCATTGGCGGTTTAGCAAATGGGCAATATAAGGAGAATGTTTCTCCGCAATACATTAGGAGAATTTTGTATTCACATTCAACACCAAGGCCATTTTAAAAATTTAAATGCTCTAATTAATGGAAAAGTGGTTGGCATTTCAATCGACGGTAAATTCTGCTTAGTACTAGCAGAATTTACGAAGCATTTGGCTAGTAGCAATCAAGAAACGATTGAAATTTGCGTTTATATCAAGCACAGTGCTCAAATAGAGAATTTTGTGCTGCGGGTAATCAGAAAGTGATCGGATATTCTATTCCTTAATACCACTCTCACACGAGTACGAAAGAAGATTAATATTAACGCTGAAAAATATTTTAATATCGTCAATTATTTTCTATACTCACTCACATAAAAAATCGAATGAATTTATTAAATTATAGATATATTGTGTCCTGGTTACTATAAGTCTTATCCATTTTATATTTTTTCATGGATTCTTATTAAATCTTTAATAAAAAAAAACTCAGAGTGTAAGCTGTTCATTTGGACACAAAAACTCACGAAAGTCTCACGTTTACTTCTACAAAATGTTGCCACGCCTAATTGCATTTTATTTTAAACACGCACTTTGCTTTTCTTAAATCAAAAGTATTATCGGCATTTCGTGACGAATCGCATTTATGTTTCATTGTGTGAGACGATTTAGTTGCCGATTTAGCTTATTTATTCAATATTGGAAATACAAGTAATTATCTATTCTTCTAAAGCTAAGATAATATTATGTGTTAGATGAAAGTAACTTTTAAATATTGCAAAGAAATATATTTTGATATTAAAAAGCTTTTCAATTGTTGATGCATTTTATCTAAATATTCAATATTTTAAATCAACTGTTTTACATTCCTAATTATGGCTTTTTCATTCGTAATCAACGTTAACATCCTACTATTGTTTTGATAGCCAGTTTTTCAATGGAAGAAAGAAATTTCGTACTTGCTTCAAATAATGCTGCTTTGTTCGCGAACAACGCGTGTTAACTAAAGTTAACTTTGTACGGACTGTTATAAGCTTGAGCAGTGAGCACCATGTTATACAAAAAATTTCATGTTCGGGATTCGTGGGATTTTTCTTAAACCTGAGATTAATATTAATATGCATATTATTCCATTATGACAGTTCTTAGAGTATAGTTTTTGAATTCTGGTCAAAAACGTAGTTAAAATGATATAAACATTAGAGGTCGCAGGTCAATATTTATGCAAGGAAAAACAACAAGCTATGGAAATGTAACAAATAACTATTGAAAAAGGAGAGACGGAAATCATCAAAACATAAAGTATTATATTTTTATGTGAAGCAACAGTAAAACATCTGAAAGGTCAGAACGCTCCAAAGAATACAGTAGACGAAAATAATATAATGAGGTTTAAATATTTTAATACAATATTTAAACCTCATTCCCAGCTGTAAACATTAAAAAATGAACATAAACCTTGACATGAAGGAAAAAAAGAAGTTTTTATACGCTAATTGTTGTGCAAGCATAATTGTACTTGCTCACAATCAGGCATTAATCCATCATGTTTCTTTCAATATTTTATACCTTAATATAGTAAGTCCCAAATTTTTTCAGTCGAAGAATCCTAAATGATCAACCCTTTTTTGGTGAAACGGCTACACTAGTTTATTAAATATATTGGGCAAAAAAAACAATATCACAAACCATCGTTGTGCAACAATTCAACATAACTCACGGATCTACAAATCGGGTTGTTCAACAATTTAGAAACAGCTTTCTTTAGCATATCGTTTCCCAAGGCAACTAGACCAGACGTCCTCTAATCCTGAAGACAGTGCTCAAATTTTCTTGATTGTATTTAAAAACAGTTTCAAACTCATTAAGGACAGAAAATATCCCCAAATTTTAACATATGTCTCAAATGTCAATGATTTTTTTCGAAAGCACATAATCTTTCATTTTATATGCTGTGAAATATAAAAATACGCGTTTTTTTTAAATAAATAAAAGTGAAAGATAATCCATACAGAGAATATAAACGAAAAATAAAAAGGAACCATGCTAAAACTGATAGATAAAAGCACCAGATTTTAAATGATATCAGCAAAAAGTAAACAAATTTTAACTATCATGTTACACATACATTTTATTTGTATTCAAATGCAGAATATTATATGATATTTCAAAACTGCTTAGTAATGAAATCAATGCTCAGTGCCTGAAATTAGTAATAAATTTTAAAAAAATCTTTATTGAACTTACAAATTAATATTTTCCATAAATATTTGGGTATCCTTAAATGGTAAAATTTCTCGAAGACGCTTCGACGAAAAGAAGTGGACATTAAGCTAGAGATATCCGAGCAACGCTAACATTAGATCTAGATCAGTTAATCTGAATTTCTTTCAAAGATCAGACTTTCAATATGTAGTAGACATGAAAAAAAGAAACTTTATCGATGCAGTAGGCCAAAGGCTCCATTGAAAATATTTCTACATAGTTGAAAATATAATATAAAAACCACATCAAAAAACTGGATGATAGGTTGGGTAGAAAGATGGTGGAACTCGATGTGCAACCATCTTCACGTGGTGAGTTTTGGGTTGTTCTGATTTAGCACAATAAACAAATGAAAATTAGGAAAAATGGGTAAACTTGTGTTTTTTTATTTTTTGCGAAAGCAAAAAAAATTTTTCCACGAAAGCACACCCTTTTTTTTCATCAAATTCACAAAAACGCAACCCTAGCAGAAAATGTTTGAACAGGCAAATTTTTGTGATTTTCTCAAAATGCAAAAGCAGGACGGGGGCCTTATTTACAAATTCAAAAACTTATGTGCAGATTTTTCAAAATTTCACAAAAATGTGGAATTATGCTTGGATGCATAAAGAACACAATTCAGTTTTTAATTGGAAGATTGCCACTAGTTAAGCTGGCACAGAGTTTATCAAACAACTTCGTACCAAATTCGAATATTATTATTATTATTAAAATAATATATTACTTTGAATAATAATGTAGTATGAAGCAAAAATTGTAATCATATTCATGCGATATATTTTAATGATCAAAATACAATGAAAATATGAAAACGTTTGCAAAAAATGTCATCAATAAATCACATCATTGCGATATAAATACCTTGAAAGAATAACATTTTTATGTGGCTATACCCACTTCAACTTTGTTTCTAAATAAATATATTATACAAAAGAAATGAAAAATATACTGTACACATATGGCAATTATCTAATAAAATGATAATAAGGAACAAAAACATATCAGTAAGAAATGATATCTGAATGAAAACTTATATCATCATCGATTACAATTCTATGTAGTTTGCATAACTTATTTCAAATTTTATTCTAAACAATGAATGATAATAATGAAATAAAATTTCCTTCATATTGAAATGATGTAACACGATAAAAATATATAAGCTGCATACAAAAAATATGAATAATAAGTAATAAAACGTTTATATTTATACCATGAATCAATAAAACTTTTATGTGGTTTGGCTGAAACTACTTTAACATTAATTTTGAATAGATATTTAATATATACATTATAAAATATTTACATTCATTAAGTAAAAATTGCGTGCATTCTGAAATGATATAATATAATGAAAGAATTGTTAACGAAAAAAAGATCGTAACACTGGGAAATTAATACCATCAAACAATAATCATTTTATGTGGTTTTACACAATTCTACTTTAATAATTCTGACTATAGGGATTACTTTAATGAAATAAAATCTATATGGATATTGAAAATATTGCAATACAATAAAGTATGAAAATGTTTAAAAAAATTCATCAATAAATCATATCAGTAGGACACTTAAACCATCGAACTAAAAACATTAAACACTTCAAATTTAACTCTGAATGAAGATATTTTTTAATTAAGGAAATTTTATGCGTGCCTATGAAAAATAAGACAATAACACTTATATGTTTTTTTTAAGAACCAATTATTAAATTACACCCAAATTTTTTTACACCCAACTCAACCTTAGCTCGGACTAAAAAGAAATTTCAATTCAGAACAACAATCCTATCTACTCTAATGAAATAAAAGTTGTATTCATGCTGAAATGATAGAACACAGTGAAAATATAAAAGCTATTTTTTAAAAAATAATAAATGTGACGCCATGAATGTTTATACCACCAATCAATAACACTTTTATGTGGTTTGACTTAACCCACTTCAATACTTTAATTCTAAATAGATATTAACTTAATGATATTTAAAAAAAATTTATACATATTGAAATAATGTAACACAGTGCAAATATAAAAACTGTTTGCAAAAAATAAAATCAATAATAAATAATATCACATGGATACTTATACCACCAATCAACAACGCTATTATGTGGCTTGACTTGACCCACTACATTTGTGTTTAACTTTTCACACAAACCACAGAGCCACTTGTAAGCACCATCCTGTATGAAATATTTTCTTCGCCACTGAAAATAAGACAAAAATTTTGCATCATTCACTGTAAGCTCCAGTAAATAGTTGGCCAGGTCTTTTGGACTAGAATAATCTCTAACATCGATAAAAGAATGAGGCGGTAAGTGTTCTGCGTAGTTATCGCCACCAAGGACGACTGGTACCATGCCTGACATCAGGGCATAGTAGAGTTTCTCTGTACTGTAATCTTTGCAAACGGAATTTTCGAATGAAAGATAAAATCTGCAGCGGTGAGACAGCCATTTGTAGCAATCTATAGTTTTTTCATAAGGACATGAGTATTTGCCGCACCTTCCGTACACCTCTACAGAAATCGAGTTATTCAAATCATCCACGTATTTTTCTCTGTTACTGGGTGCTTGGCAGTTACTTACAAGCCAGCAGACACTGCTACGATTTAAGCTAATTTCTACAACGGAGAAAAATAATTATATTAAAATATTTGCATTAAAAATAGTTTAAATATTGTTTGTATTAATAGTAATAATAATTTGTATTATAATTTGAAATATTTGCATTGAAAATATTTTAAACAACGTATAAGCTTAATTACTCCGTACTACCCGACAATAATCCTATTTGAAGACATTGGAACAATATAATTATAAGTCACATTTTCAAATTATTTTGGAGAAGATTTTTGGTGAAAAACACCACTATCACCACTATATTTTCTCAGGTTTTTCAATTTCAGTTCATGGTTTTACACAAAATATTGCCTATAACTTGAAAAATATCTTCTATTTCTATTTCACTTGCAAACTTTTAAAAAATCTTGATTAATCAAAAAAAAAAAATTAATATCTCATCTGTTTTTAAACCATTTCTGTTTCACACTTTCCCCTTTGAAATAACCATCAGGGAATACTATTATTCACTTGTTTTAATATTTCGTTCTTGTACTGATGCTTTACTTGCTTGTTCTAACATTTCATTCTTGTTCTGATATTTTATTCGCTTGTTCTAACATTTCATTCTTGTTCTGATATTTCACTCACTTGTTCTAATATTTCATTCGCTTGTTCTGATTCAAGCTACATTATTAATTGATGATCTGACTTAAATTTTTATCATACTGAATTCTGAGTCTTGAAAAACTGACAGCTAAGAGTACAGATAAATTAAAACTTTTCACTTCGAAAAAAAATTTCTACAAAATTAGTCAGTTCTCAAGGAAGTTCATTTAGTTTTAGTTTCCATTTAAGTTCTATTCTGTAAGAAAGTCATAGGACATTCCCTTTTAACATTTTGTTTTAGCCTCAGACAATTTACATAATTCTCATTTTTATTTTTTCGTTTTCAAAATATAAATATCTAAAATTAAAAGAATTATAGAATTTTTCATTTAACTCGTTTAATAAACTTGAGCTTTTTATTATAATTTTGAATAAGAATGTCGGGGAATATTTTAAATAACATTATTTACTTAGTATGTACACAAATATGCTACCCATTTGCACTAAGTATGTAAACATATTAAAATACCATAAGTGCAAAAATTCTATTATTTAATAGATGTTAGTATCAATGAATATATTCCAACACTTCATGAATTATACTTGATGAATAATGCACGATATGAATTGTAAAAATTAGAAATACAGATGCATGCATGTTGTATATATATTATGTATGATTATAAATATCTATTATAAGAAGAATTATGGTATTTTTCATTTAATTTGCATAATGAATTTAAACATTTGTTGTAATTTTCAATAAGGTTATCGGGGAATTTTAAAAAAAAACATTATTTGCTTCGTGCGTGCAAACACAAATATGTTTAACATGTGCAATTTAGTATATAAACACACTAATTCACCATAAGTGCAAAAAATCTATAATTTAATAAATGTTAGTATAAATGAATATATTCCAGCTCTTGAGTCATAATGCGTGATGTGAATTGTAAAAATTAGGAATACAGATGCATGCGTATTGTGTATTTAGATTTGTTAATCAATATTATTAGAACTAAGTGAAACAATCAATAATAGCCCTGCATCCATCGAAAACATGTAAAAAATTCCTTTCCAAACAATGAGGTGGGAAATTTTAGCAGATGCTGTCCCAGTTTCCAACACTTATCAAAAATATTTGTCACTTTCCAAGTATTTCAATAGGTCTTAATTGTTAATCGTGTCTAAGTATTTATTGCAAGATATTCAGGTTGCCCCAACACCGTGTGCAAATAAGAATATTTTGTTGAAACAATAGTTTCTATTAATATTATTAATTGGTTTAAAAAGAAACTTTAACAGACATTTTTAAAATAAAAATATTTTGTTTAAACTTAGAACCATCAGAAGTGCAAAAAATCAGAATAATTAAAGAAATAACTTACATTGCTATATAAATAATACTTTACAAAACCAAATTCTCTCGATTAAAAATTTTTATTCGCTTCAAAAATATATAAATTGGAAACAACAATCTGTACTAGCACTCAAAAATACGCCCCCTATTTAAGATGTTATTGAGAAAAAACAAAATTGATTCGAAATATAGAATGGAAAGTTGCCAATTTAAAATAGAAAATAAATGTAAGAAACAAAATTAGAAAAACCTCACCAGCCAAGAAATAATTCTTAGAAATATTACATTTGTTCTAGAGATGATTGAATTATCTTAATTCTAAATCTGCATGTTTTAAATGTACATTCTGAAGAGCTGTGAAATTTCCAATCTTCAAGCAAAATCCTTCCACTTAAAGTGTAAAAAGCTATTCTTTTTTTCATAAATATAAATGTTACAAATTTAAAAAACGAGAGAGAATTTGAATGAGGTTTAATTTTAGAGAATCTGAAAAAGAAACGGAGATATAAATACATCATCATAGCATAAATAAATTACTATGCAGATGGGGGGGGAGGAATATTACTACACTGTCAAAAGTTTTGAAGCTTGTGGCATCATGATATAGTACAAATTTGCAACACATTTAATATTGTAAGTTGAATCGTATTATGGTGCTCCTTAAACTTGATTACAAGATTCCATGGTTCCACTAGAATGGAAACATGGTTTAGTTTAATAATTTCGCACTACATTCGAAAATTTTACATTAACACTGAACTGAGAATGCAAAAGGAACTGGCATAAAAGAACATAAATACATCTACTCAAACCTACCTGGCATTTCTGCCACTTTGGTACGAGAAATGACTTTACCATAAGGCGCTTTTATGTCAGAATCTTTTCTATAAGTAGCTGTCCAGTGAATTTTGTCATCTAGTTTCCAAAGGGCATCCGCTGATGTATGAGGAGGAGCTTCTTTGTTGAAAAGTACCAGAAAAGGACAGCTTGAAGTCTGCTCATTTGAGAAGGGACAAACTGGAAGATCGTCTGGCTTTATATTCCTCCAGTGCAGGACTACTGCGCTACTATGATTTAGGTGAATGCGATCCGAAGTTACATTACAATTGTCAACAGGGCACTGAAGCTCTTTGGTTGATGGTAGCCAATTTTGTTTGCCGAAATAAGACGTCCACAGCAAGATTAAGTGATGCTTCCTGTAGAGTTTTAAATAAATGTGTGTAGCAATAATCATTAAATTAATACAGTAGAACACCGAAGCCGATCGGGATAATGCAAAATTCGGATAATTGGACAGCTTTAAAAAACGGTTATGAGAATGTTTTTAAGTAACTTCCCTTCACACATTTTTCTAAGACTTAGAATTGATAATTGTAGTAGTACCTGTTATAGCATATTATGAATAACGTGTTTAAAAGTTTAAATTTTTTTTTTTTTCAATTTCATTAGAAGCCTCCTCCCATATTAGAAATTGATATAACCGACATAACCGGAAAAAAATCTGAGGTTCTTTTTCAAGGGCACCGATGGTCAAAAGAAGCCATTTTTACACCCCTTAGATGCATTCTTAAAACAAAGTAGCCTTTTCGGAATCGAGAAGATGTGGAAAAACACATTATCCTTGGAACATCTGGTTTATCGGCAAGCCGGCAAGTCGGCTTTTGGTTAATCGGTGCTCTACAGTATAAAAAATAAGGTCATAGATTAGTAATATAAAATAAATTCACTTTTATTTTTACTATTCGTTGAGCATTCGTCTTCGAAGCTGTTAAGATATAAACGCCTAAAACTAAAACATATTTAAAAATTTGTTACATGCTTTTAATAAAGCATCTAGTTAGATTATGTTGAATGTGAAAATAATTGTCAAACAAGTAATTTGACTTAGTCTTCATTTTGAGTGGAAAAATCATTTATCTTGGCACACTCTTAAAAATAAAATTCATATTGGCGATGATTCAACAATCCTTCAGCTGTATTTCGTTGCTTTTAGCTATCATTTTATGAAGAAACCACGTGATTTTTGAATGAGACACTAACTATCAAATGTTAAATAAAACTACTCCTCACTCTCTTAAAATGAAACAGTTATTTCCCCTACTCAAAATAGAGTTAAATTTTTTTAACTCAGCTTGAGTGAAACACATTCTTATTTGAGCGAAATTCTTACCTTGCGTTTACTCAAACTTGAGTGGTATTTTTTAAGCAATATTTGAGTGCTTTTAGCTCAAACTTGAGTGATTTATTTAATATTTAATTGCTTGGGAAATATAAGCTGGAATTTCTATCGCTTTATTTTAAAAAGCAAACAATAATAAATCTAAATAAAATTGTTATGATCTGTGATCTAAATAGATTATGTCTTCGTTTTTATTTTACGTTTAATTTTTTTTCTGGAGAATATGTCATTTAATATTTTGAATTAAGAAGAATTAAAACAACTTTTAGTACACTGCGGTATTTCTGAAGAAGACGCTATTTTACTTTTTAGTAAGTAGATATACCTTGTTGCCTTAATTTTGAAAATACTTTTATTTTGAATGTGTTATATACACATTCCATTTAAATTAGCTGTTTTTCAGTGTTTTTTAATAAAATACTATTCATTTAAATTATTTGTCAAAAAAAATTATTAAAATTGAAAGAGTTAAATGTGGATGATTATGGAATATTAAAAAAATCTGATTCCATGCTAGAATCTTTGTCAAAGCATGTGGGAATATATTATATCTGATAAGAGTTCTAGAATTTTTCAGATTTCATATTAAAGTTTTAACATTTTATTTTAATATAATAAATTTATATCCATGTTTTAGTTTTTTTTATGTATAATTTTGGTACAAAACGTTTCTGGATAATTATTTTCATATCATTCTATACTTCTTTTATAAGAGATATTTACGAAATTATTGTTCATACAGACTATAACTGCTGTTATTTAAATTGCTTTCTATTAATAAAGTTGACTGTCTTTAGTTTATGAAAGTTCACATTTGCAACATCTATTCATTCAAATCAGAATCTTCAGATGTTCAATGCATCTTATTATAAATATATCATTCAAAGAAAAAGTGGAAAATATTATATTTAAAAAAATTAAGCAGTATTTTGAATTTGTCTGTTTTTATCCTGTTTTTAGCTTTTATATAATTGGAATTCAGAATTAATACTATCTTCGTATCTCATAAAGTATTTATCACTTTATACAAACTATTTTTCCTTTGTTGCTATCATAAAAGTTCTTACCACTTTTCTACAAGTTCAATTTTCGAGGCCAAATTGAAAATGCAGAATTAATATTTAATTAAAAGTACAATGCTAATTAAAGTTCTTGAAAATGCAAATAAATGAGAATTTCACAACAGTTATAGATTAATAGTAAAAAAATATGAGCAGAATTAAAAATAATATTTATTATGAGACATAGTGTAATTTGAATTTATATACCTATACCCAGCTGAAAATAAATTGCAGTTTTTCTACAGAACAGAAGTAATTTCGTAGTTTTTTTAGAGTTAACTACAAGTTTTCTGTAGTGCAATCTTAATTGTAAAAACACTGCAGTTATTTTGCAGTTAATGCGAAGTAATTTCTCAGTAATTTATTTCGAAAAAACTTTTAGCTATTGCCTACAAAATTACTGTAGCTTAAGTGAGGTCACTTTAAAATCATAAATTTAGAAAAATCTGAAACTTTAAATCCGTGGTCATTCTGCAGTAAATTTGAAGAAATTATGCAGTCATTGTTTCAGAAGTATACTTTCTGATGAATCTACAGAAAAACTGCAGTTACTTTACATTGTTGTAAAATTGAAAGGGTTTGATGTCTTCAATCCTGCTTTCCTGGCTGGTATATTAAATTTTTGTAATGTTTTTTCATTTTTTTCTCTTTGATTATATATTAATTTCTTACAATTTGGTAAAAATTCAAAACATATATATTGATAACGGAAATAACATACACTATCTGTATTCATAATAGTTAAAATCCATAAAATACATACTTGACTTAATTGTAATTATTTATAATTCAGAAGCGATACAATTTAATTAGTTTAAAATATGCCTAAAATTAGGTATTTAAATATTTCTGTGTTTTAGTAATTTTAATAAAAATGTCGTTTTTATTAATTTTTATTATTTATTTCTTTTTGACTTAAGAAAACTATGTTTGAGGAAAGTTTATGGTAAAAACAATATTAAAGTAAAGTCAAGTAGTTAATGTTAATTAGTTAATTTTTTTATTCGAATTCATACTAAGCTAGGATTATTGCAGAACAAAAAATATACTTATTTTTTTCTAATCAAAACAAATATATATTTTGGATTTTAAACAAATTTATATCAAAAGAGTTTGCAAAATTCAGTTTGAAAAAGGGTATTTAATCCAGATTTTTTAGCTTCAAACGTCTTTTTCAAAAATTTATTAATTTCACTTAGTTTCAGAAATTTGGCTTAAAAAAATTTAGGCAATTTAAAACAATATACCTTTTTTATTGCTTGAAAATAAAGCTTTATAAATTAAACGAATAAACTTGTTCGAGAAAAAATAACTCATAGTATTTTCAATTGAACCTAAATGAGCATAATATTTATTAAACTGCTTACTTTAAAAATTCATTCAGAGCTCCTTACTTTTAAAAATTAAACTTAAAAGAAAAATGACAAAACATAGGAGAAGGAAAAAAAACTCAAATCTACAGTGGTTAGGAATTTTTCCTAAAAAAAAAACTCTTAAGTAATAATTCATTTAATTGTTGTTTTACCGTATACAATCAAAACAATTGGATAACCATAAAATGCTGCTATTCAAACTGTTAACTCTAAAAAAAAAATTTTAACTTTGTTTTCACCTTATTTGATTTAACAAATAAAAGCTTTATCCTCGCCAACAAGACCCAGCTCATGAAAGTAATTAGTTCTTTGTAGCAGTCTTGACACAGGACTGTAGCCGAGAGGGTTAATCGGTGAATCTCACAACAGACGGGAATCGAGTTCGAATCACAGAGTTGATATGCTCACAGCGAAAACTTTCACAAGTACTATACTATCTAATTCGATATTTAAATTCAACAAAAATTATGATTAAAAAGAATTCCTGTCTAAGGCTTTCCACTCAAAAGGAAATTTTTTAAACAAAACTGTAATATTTTCTATCGCTTACGATAGATGGCACCACTAAAAACAAACATTTTGTATATTAATAATAAAAATTTTGACTGCAATTTACAAACTGAAATACAGAAAATCACTCAAAAACGAGTTAAAATCACTCAAGTTTGAGTGAAAACGATCCACTCAGGTAATACTGAAAATCACTCAAGCTCGAGTGAAAATAACTCAAGTTTGAGTGAAATTTTTTCACTCAAATTGAGCTATTTCCATATAACTCTTTCACTTGAGTGATTTTAACTCAAGATGAGAAGGCCGGTTTTTTCTAGATGAAAGAGTTAAATAGCACTCAAGTTGAGTTATTTTCAGTCGTTCATTTTAAGAGAGCACTCATATGTTATTTAAGTGCATTTTAGGATTGCTCCAAAAAGTCTCCGTATGACGTTATGGTACAAGAGTGATGCGCTTGATTGTCAAGTAGATGTGTCTGGTTCGAATCCTGATCGTGTCTGAGAACTAATTCGTTCACACTCTTTCTCATTTTAAGTTCATAATCTAATGTATTTCTTCTTTTTTTACGGATTCAGATTCTTAACCTTAGAATATGAGTCAGCCTAGAAAATATGCTCTTGCAAAAACTGAAACTAACAATAAGAGACTCAGAATTCCGACTGCTCTCCGACCAAAACTATTGAGACTATACTTTCAGATTGTGGCTACCCTCTATATTTGAGGGACAAAAATCTGTCAGAAGAAAAATTAACATTCTTTCAAAGAAATTACATTGTTGTTGTTGACTTATTCCTCTTGGTCAGACGCAGACTAGACCAAGTCAATGAGCTCGAAAGTCTTCAGGAAATCAAATACAAGTAAGGGTCCAGAGTAGAGATCTTTCTTCTCCAGACCAAGACAGTGTAAAACGTGATCGGGAGAAGCCTGTGCAGAGTTACACCTCGTGCACGTAAGAAATTACGTTTTTATGGCAGATTTAACTTAAATTATCGTCTGCACTACTTGATTATGATATTTAAGTTGAGCCCTCAATCTCGAATTATCAATATTGAGTCCATAAAAGTGAAAATCTAATTATTAGATCAAAAAAATCTTTCGCTTTTTTTGTGGACAGAATTACACCATAAAAAATGTCGGATCAAATTACGATAAAAAGTACAAGCACTCAGGGTGCAGGCACTTTTTACCGCAAAATACATTTTTACCGGAACATGTTATGGAACAAAAAATCTGTAATACCGTAATTTTAACAGTAAGAATTAGCACAAAATTACAGAAGAACTATAATTAGAGAAGTATTACTTTAAAAATTACAATATAATATTTCATGGTAAAAATGGATTTTACGAATAATGCACCCAAAGTACCGGTACTTTATACTGTAATTTGAACCTGAATCTTACCGAGTAGCTCTTATTAGAGATACTATTATTATAACCTTGCTAAGTAATTTAGAGCATTAAAGTATCATAAATACATCGAAGCATTAAGTATTATAAAGACATACACAAGAATAAAATGACATAATACAAATTATGAATTTGAGTTAATTTATAAGCTTCACATAAACCATTTTTTGATGAAATGTTATTTTACAAAATTATCGAAAACAAAATTTTTTCCCTCACCTGTCCGTAAGTAATTGACGTTTTGAGGACAGAGGCAGTGGATTCAAAACAAGTTGCTTGATATTGATTGAAGTCTGTATCAATTTGTCCGGCAAGATGAACACGCAAAGAGCAACAAACACAAACAAGAAAACTATACTGAGTTTAAGGATGTAAGTTCGGCGGCTGTTCCGACGTGTAAATATTTTTATCCCACCGTTGTCATCCACCAGATTCTGAAAAAATTAAAATAAAGTTAATTTAATACTGGTATTGAAAAAAAATGTTTATTTCTTAAATGCCAGACCTACAGGATACATCAAATCCTTATTTTTGCAAAATAAAAATTGAAGAACAAAAAAAAGAAAAGCTTTAAACTGATTAACATGAATGAGTCTCGCTTCATTAAGTATTAGTAATACTTACATTAAAGCAAGCAATAAAATATGCAAAATTTTTATTTCCATAGGGATTTTTTCTTTTCGGAAACTCACTCAAATTTAGGGAATTTACTAAACTGTTGAAAAAACAGGAAAATTTTTATTAAATCAGTAGACCAGGAGAAATTGGCAAAATCCTGTATACTACTGGTAAATACAATAGAGTCGGCAGCCATATACATTCTATAACAAAAAAATCCGATTGAAACGAAAATTGGTGGATAGGAAGACAATGTACAGAATAGTAAATGATTAAAATTTCAGAACAATTGAATAATTTATTGCAGAGTTACAGTAACAAGTTCATTAAGGTGTTGGCCCGCCTCTAGCCTGGATACAAGCTGCCACACGGCATGGCATAGACCGATAATGCTCCCGGATGGTCTCTTGCGGTATTTCCTGCCAAATTCAATCCAATTGTCGAACGAGGTCATCAACATTCCGTGCCAGATGCAATCGCCTTCCCATCATATTCCAGACATGCTCGATGGGAGAGAGATCTGGTGATCTGGCAGGCCAAGGAAGAGTTTGACAAGCTTGCAGACAGTTTATAGCAACACGTGCCGTATGTGGTCTGGCATTGTATTGCTGAAAAACCAGCCCAGGGTGCTGCAAAAGGAACGGTAGCAAAACAGGTCTTAGGATGTCGTCGACGTACCGCTGTGCAGTAAGTGTACCTCTAATGACGACCAAAGGGGTCCGGATGTCAAAGGAAATGGCACCCCAGACCATAATGCCTTGTTGAGGGCCGGTGTGGCTCTCAATAGTGAAGGCAAGATCCCCCCTTTGCCCTGTGCGTCTCCAAACACGTCTTCGATGATCGGCAGGACACAGTTGGAAGCGGGATTCGTCGCTAAAGACTATACGTCCCCAGTCGGCATCATTCCAGCCATATCTGTTCAAAACATTCATGCATACGAAATTTCAAAGCAATCGGATGATTGCTTCTTGGTGCGTCGATTTATTTGTTATAGAGTGTATATAATTATAAAGAGAGAGATTATAATAACCTGATAAACTTATAAAATCATGAGAAGCCATTGCACAATTTCATTAAAAGGATCTTTCTCAAAAGACAGCATCAAACAACTCCTATTTGAAATTATTCACAAAATTAAGAGTAGCTTTTTCACAAAGATCGACCTTTCATGAAAAAAAAAATCTTGAATAACCCTTAATTAAGGGTTCTAAATTAATATTTTAGTGAGGTAAGAGACAAATATTATCCTACACCTGATGGGTCATCTTCAAGATCAATAATATCAAAGGAGAAAAAAAATTAGACTACTTCTTAAGCTCCAAAAATTATTCCATTAATTCGGATTTCTAATGCACAGTAGTTTATCTATTGTCTTTTTATATTTGTCTATTTCAATAAGCAAAAAAAAATAACTGATAATACTCTGAAATTAAGCAAGTGACTCTTCTTCCCGTATTTATTCCAATGATACTTTTCCGAAAATCGCTTTCGGTTTATTATTGCTCAATTCATTTATTTATTATAAACTCATTTTCATGATGTATTTTTGTATGCCTCATGACCTAAATAAAGCATTAATGGTTTCATTTTCTAAACTACTTTCACATTTTTATTAAGGTTGACAAGAGTTTGGACATAAAGGTAAAAGCCACGGTAAACGTTTTTAAGCAGAATTAAAAAGAAAAGAAAAGAAGAAATAAAAACGGAATTTTTTTTCCGAGAAAGAAAACAAAAATACCAGTTATTTTTGCTCAAACCAAGTTTTTTTTTTTTTGGTTCAAACTGGTTTTTTTATTTTTTATAAACAATATGACTGAGGATATTTTTTAGACCATTAATTGAAATTAAATAAACCATTCCTAAGTGTTTCATATTATTTAACTATTCCGTATAGCTATTAATTAATGTTTTCAATAAACAACTTAAAAATATCCTCTTATATCCTCTTTTGTTTCTTAAATATGCCAGCTTAATAAGCACAAAAGAAGGGGAACTGAATACTTTAAATATGCTTTTATATTAGTTTGCCATTCCACTTAACACGCTGATTAAACACTCAAAATGTAAAATTTATTTTTTTAATATATGTTAAAAAATAATTCCACACCCCACCTTGTTTGTAATATAAAAATTTTATACTTCAGTATAATTTAATTAATATCATTATTTAACTGTATACAATTTATAATATTAGTATTAATTAAGTTCTATGAAAGATACATTTTCTTGTTTTATTTCAATCCATTGATTTCTTTCATTTCATTTTTCTTTATTCCGAACGTTAAAATTTGTATCAACACAAATTTTATATATATATATTTAAGGTATCGTAGATATATTTTGTATTAATAATAATTGAAAATTACTTGAAAATAATGGAATGATGAAAAGATGCAAAATTTGCATGGGTTGCATATAAAATAGTATAAATAACTTTTAGTACTAAGTAACTTTTAGTACTATAAGTAACTTTTAGTACTATAAGTAACTTTTAGTACTATAAGTAACTTTTTGGTACTAATAAATAAAATACAAAGTACTTTCTTTTATAAATTTTAACATACTTCAGCTTTAAGTTTAATAATAAAGGAGTTCGCAGCTGTGTTCTGAAATTTCTAATTCTCCTTTTCAAAAATATTTTGTTCTTATTTGTTCATCATTTTCAGCTTTTTGTCCAAATATTTCTGATTTGTGTGTGTGTGCAGAATATATTTTCCACAAATACTAATACAGTTTTGTTTTGTTTTTTTTGCAGATTCGGGAATTTTATCAATTATCTTTTTATTTTAATTAATAGTTCACACAGAAAATTATTTCTAAGCACAAATGTTAAGACGCATCTTTACTGTGTTTTTGTTTCGAAATTATTGAAACTACAATTTTAAATATTCGATTGAAAAAGTCATAAACTCGATTGCAAATTTGAAATAAATTTTGGAATGCCAACTAATTGATACTAAATATTTTCTAATGCAACAGTACTATTCAAATTTCCATAATATTGATTTCAAACTGTTACGAGCTGCTCAGAGCTCCATTAATAGAATTCTTCAGGAAAAACTGAAAAAACCTTTTTTTTTTCAGAATAAAGTAACTTTGGAACTAAAAATGAAATTTTATTATTATTGTTATTATTTTTGCGATTTGTCATTAAGTTAAGAAAATTATACTTTTTTTAAATTATACTATTTTTTGTTGTTTGGCTTTATAAAAGTAGAGTGGTACATATATACTGTACCAAAAAATGTCTTGGGTTTCATCGTTAGCACACTACGAGGTTTGCAATTTGCTTATTAACATAATGCGGTATTAAATAAACTGAAATATCATGAAAATAGCGTAAATTAAATTCTGGATATTTTTTGTTAGAATCGCTTTTAATGCAAAAAATGCATCTCGAAAATATTACACAAATGAATAAAATCATAATATGTCCCATGAAAAATTTTTTACACTGAAAACAGAACAAAATTCTAAACTCATACCGAAAAGTGCAGCATAAAACTAAAATAAGCACTTCATTTTGTAACAAGCATAATGTCTTCAACAAGACAAAAAAATTTCTCTAACTTTTTATTTTAACTTGTTCAATAATTGCATGATTTAACTAATTTTAAAAGCAATAAAAATAGGGTTTGGTTCTACTTTATTTAATATTATACATTTTTAAAACATTTTTCTCATATAGATTCATTTCTATATTTTTGCAAGAAAGCTGTGATATACAAACATTTAAAAATTATATATTTATGGCTATTTAAAGAAATACAGATTCCTATAAGAATTTAAATATAAAGTTGGAAATTTTCTATACGAAAATTTGATATTCTTTTATTTAGTTCTATTCAAACAAAAATATTTAGATAAATAAAATAAAAAACGAACTTGATTTTTTTTAACGAACTTGATTTTTTAAAAACCAAAAAACCATTTGGTATAAACCAGCCAACCCTGTTTTTAAGCCCTTCAGACAAATTATTACAAAGGTAGATTAAGCATTTAAGCAGGGCTAAAAGTTTGAGCAATTGGTACTAAAGTGAAAATAAAATTAAATTGATAAAACTATTCTTATTACTTAGTAGTTAGATGGGAACGAATCAAAATTACCAGAGCCAAAATGGTCGCCAAGTGTTAAAAGTTTGAAGAAAAAGTATAGTTAAAAATTAATTACCTTGAACTACTAAATAAAAACCTTTAATGAGTTTATCTTCTAAAAAAGCACATTTACTTTAAGAAATATTAAACGTAATAAATAAGTAATTGGCTGATGCTTGTTGACGTGCAGCTCAGCGGATGACGAAACTTGGCGTTTTTTTCCCCGAGCTTCGTATAGTACTGAGTTAGCTCATAAATATCAATTAAACTAATATAAAATGCAAATCCTCATCGGTACTTTTCCATTTCGCCGGGGGCAGGAGATAAAATAGCTAATGAAAAGTCACCGAACGTAAATAAATAAAATTGTTTTTTTTTTATGCGACAACTAATATTTTTTTGAAAAATTAATAAACAAATAAATAAAATAACTGAAATTATTTGTGTGGAAAAGTACCTCGAAGTCCTTGAAAGTTTATATCTAGTAAAAAATTGAATTAAAAATAGTTGATCCTACTGAATCACAACTAAATATTGCTGAGTAGTTTTGTGTGAGCATTGTTGAACTATAATTACAAATTATTATTTGTAAGTTTACAAAAAACAGTAGTAGGTGGAAAAAAGGTATTAATTAAAATATTAATAAATTAAGATCTAGTATTTACAAAAAAGGAGGGGAAAATCTGGTTCTCTTATACATAGTTGCTTAAAATTGATTGTTATCCGTTAAAGGGGTTATAAAAAAACGCTTACCCCGTTACACAATTTGTGTTAATAAATGGTAACAGGTAAAAAACTATTGCCACTTATTAACACAATACCAGTAGTACCTATAACCTCAATTAAGCAACGTCATCCTCAAAAATATGGTCAATTATAGCAATTTTTTGGTCCCATTTAACGGATAATTACCCTTATAACGTGTTTTATTTACCATGTTTTGTGGATATCATTTGAGTTTACTCAATATAATTATGTTACAGTTAGATATATTTTTTACATTTATTTACATCAATTTAAAAATGGAATGAAATAAGGGATTTTAATTGGTGTTAAACTTTTAATTTTCAACTAGAAATTCTTTGTTTCCTTTTACAAATATATGAAATTAAATGTATGTAATTAAATATTAAAAAAATGCAGTCAAATACTTATTTTTTTATACCATAAGTGCTCTTGAGTAGAAAAAATAATTTATTAAACGTTTGAGTAGTACTTGTCTAAACTGAAGTGAACTTAAGATGAACTGATCTAGTTCAGACCTGTTAATAATAGTTTATTGTTTGAATTAAACAAAAGTTTAAAGATCTTGTTTGTCAAAACTGTGGAAGGATTCATGACAGATTATACGCGTTTATCTTTTAAATATCTGATTTCGAAGTTATAAGAATTACGTAAATAGTTTATGTGAATAATAAATAAGTAATTTTTCCTCTTTACATTCCAACAGTTCTGTTTTAACAGTAATTACTTTAAAATAAAATGTTTTCATAAGCTAAATAAATAATTTTATTTTAAGAAGATAATTAAAAAACAAATAATAATTACCAACCGTCTGAAATCTGTAGTTTTTATTCATCATATTACTTTATAGATAGAAGGAAAATTTAAAGCATCAAATTTGTTATGTTTTTAGCCCTTGATTCAAGTATGAAAACACGTTAAGTCACTTAACCGTTTGAAAGATATGTTTTATACAAAAGGCGTTATTTAGATTTTTTTCATTCAGTAATAATGAATGTTCTCGAAAAATTACTAAAACATTCAATCGCAAACAGTTAAAAAAGGCATCGGTTTAAAGATTCAGTTTTAAAGAAAGGATGAACAACACAAAGGTGAAACAATTCGGAGAACAATCTTCAGGAATTCTTACTGAAGCGCACCTAATTTTTCTCAATATTTTTAAAACTAGTACTATAACTTCTTAAAACCACAAACTATTTGTATAAAAACTAGAATCTAAGCTTCAAAAATATAATTTATAACCACTGTTTATTTTCGATGTTAAATGTATGTATTACCGGCAAAGTTTGGAATCCGGCATTCTATAGAATGCCTAGGCATTGTATATATTGCCTAAAACTAGCCGGTAATGTATGAAATGATTTATATTTCACACATTTCCTAGGCATTCTATAGAATGCCAAATGAGAAACCGGCAAAGTATAAATACATCTCCGATTCATTTTTTAATGTAGTGAAATGTAATTCAAACTGTCATTCAAGCCTGCCATGTTGCAACACAAGTAGGTTAATTTCTTATATTTTATATGAAAATTCTGTTTCTCTTAATAAGAAAGGCATAAATTATGTTTTGTACAACTTTAATTCTTCTTTATGCATTTTGAATAATTTTTTTTTAATTGCACTCTCATTATTTTTTCAGAATAACATTTTTATTTTTAAGAAATGAACATCATTTACATAATAACAAAGTTTTATTTCATGCTTTGCCTAAATAGCATTTGCCATTCTATAGAATCCCTAGGTATTATATACAATGCCTAGGGAAAGTATGTAATACTTCTCATATTTCATACCTTGCCTAAAAGCATCCGGCATTACATACAATGCCTAGGCATTCTATAGAATGTCGGCGTTTCATACTTTACCGGCAACATAGGTATTACATTTTTATATCAGTTAATTGCGCTTTTGTTAATCATTTAATAACAAATAGACACAATGAATTTATGCATTTCGTGAAATATTTAACTATCCATTTTCATTCGATATCAAAATAATACTAATTACTACTTACTAGAGTTTTTAGCTTTTGGTACAATATAAATCTTTATAAGCTTAGCCAAAATTAAGAAGCCTCAACATTACGTTTTTCTAAAAACTATAGTATTGAAAAAAAATGTGGCTTTAATTTGTTCATCTTGGCGTGATTTTTTTTTAAAAGTGAGCCATGATGGCTCACGGAATAGAGTGTTCTTACCTTAGAGATGAGGGGACCCACGTTCGAATCCCAGCGGTGGCTGGTTGGTACGAATTCTGCTCCCGGCTCGCGCTGACCACAGTGCTAACGCAGAATATTCTCAATGCTAGATGGATCGTAGGTGAGAAATCACTTGGCTGTCTGGCTAACCATCGGAGGTTTTCGTTGTTTTCCTCTCTATGAAAAGCAAAAACGGGTTAACTCCCTCAAAAAATTCCTGCACGACAACTGATTTGTCCCGATGCTTGATCCAGGTTTTCACTTTGTCTTCTGGATTGGGTTCGAAATTACAAGGCTACGAAGTTGAGCCTTGATACTCATAAACTCAGAATTGGGCTGGCTGTTCAACGCTGCTTATAAAATAAAATAAAGTTTGAAAAAAAAGTTAAATAGTTAAAAAGTGGTAAAATTGAAAAAAAATAGATTATGTACTTTTTCATAACCCGGGTAAAAGTAAATTTAACATCTTCGTTAGACAACCGACCCAATTTCCACTTAACGACTACCAATGATTCCTCGTTCGTAAAGTTTAGAGTTGTTCTCTTGTATAATTACGTTTTAAAATAACTCTTTTCAACTATGGTAGCAGGAAAACGTTTGACCGTATCCCAGTTTGATTACGTATTTTTTATTTTATTTTATAACCGTCGTTGAGCAGGAGACCCAATTTTGAGTTCAATTCCGTAGACTTGTAATTTTGAACCCTATCCAGAAGACAAGGAAACTCCTAGATCAAGTTTTGGGAGAAATGTGCCTTCGTGGAGGACTTTTTGAGGGAACTTTCATATCGACCATCCAGCGCTGTGAGTCGAACTTGGGTCACCTCATTGGGAAGTAAGCACTCTATCCCCTGAGCGGCCACGGCTCTGCGAAAATAAATTCAACTATTTTATTTCTTATTTTTTATCATTTTAAAAACAAAATGGTCTTTAAAAAATAAAATAAAAACGCCACACAGGAGAGTGGGTCATTAAAAGCAACTAGATTGGAAAATCGCTATACCGGTCCCAGAAAACGTTCTGGGTCCAGGCACCTGTTGATGAATTTTTTTACCCGTCCGGTTCCAGGACCCGATAGAATTTAAAATGATTACCCAATGCTCGCCAATTATTATGAGTTAATTATTTTACTTTCACCGGCGTTACAGATATCCCAACTCTGAATTAACGACTATCAATGTTATCGCCGCAGCCTTGTATTTTTGAACTCAACCAAGAAGACAAGATAACTTCTGGATCGAGCATTGGGGCAAACTAATCTTGGTGCTGGACTGAATGATGAAAGTAACCCCCTTTTGCGTTACATGGAGAAGAAAACGATTAAAACCTACCATGGTTAGCTGGACGAGAAGATGAATTCTAACTCATGATCCGTCACCATAGAAGATAATTTATGTCAAATTTTACGAGATTATGTGGCTGGCAGCCGGGTGCAGAATTAGTATCAACCAACCACCAGTGGGATTGAAACCTGGTTCACTCAATCGGGAGGTGAACTCTCTATCCCCTGAGCCACCGCAACTTATATTTTATTTTATTTTACATCTGTCGTTGAACAGCAGACCCAATTTTGAGTTTACGACTACCAATGTTCAGCTCCGTAGTTTTGAAATATTTAACCCAATCCAGAAGACAAAGGAACTCCAGGATCAAGAACTGGGAGACATTTTGTCTTCGCGGAGGAATTCTTCATGGAACTAACCCGCATTTGCGTTACATGGAGAGGAAAACTACGAAAACCTCCCACGGTTAGTCTGAAGGTAAGGGAAACTCTAACACATAATCCGTCTAACACTGAGGATATTTTACGTCAGCACTATGGTCTGTGTGAGCCGGGTGCGGAATTCGTATCGACCTGCTATCTCTGTGATTTGAACCCGGTTCGCCTCATTGGAAGGCTAACGCTGAACCACCACAGCTCTCGGTCGAGTATTACAACATTTATGCAAAAGGAAATAAAACTCGTTTAATTTTCTATCAAACAAAAATTTTGCAGGGTTCTAATAAAGCATATTACTTGCCCTTCTCAAAAAAAGACATAACTTTTATCTTTAGATTTTCTTAACTGGATTTTTTTTTGAAGAAAAAGTTGCTTAAAGAAATTTGGGATAATTGTTTAGATGTAAAATTATGAACGTAAAACGTTGAGATGAAGTACAGAAAGCTGCTAATAATTGAGATTATAATTAAGTTTTCAATAGCATTTATTGTTGCAGCTTCTGTTAAACATAGGATTTTAAAATATTTTAACAAAATAATGGTAAAAAAGAAAAATTTACGTGCAATGAGATCGATCAAATTCACGTTCATTTTTAGTCGATCTCATTCCCGATCCCTTAAACTTTTCGATACTCTGTGAGCTTTCGTTTCTCAGTCATGTTACGATTTAATCTCTGTATCCTAATAGTTTCGATCTCCAAACGAAAAGTAAATACAAACGTTTAAAAATAAAATTTTTCTCTTATTTCGTTCTAAATTGATACAAAATAATAAAAAATGCTACAAAAATATAGAAAAAATCTGCATTAAAGGGATAAAATTCGTCGATCTGGCAGTAAAATTTTGTAATAATAATTCAGTTTACATTTCATGAATATATTTTAATGATTGTTCAGATTAGCTGTAGTAAGAGGCAGGAACTGGATCGTTATGAAACTGATGTTGAAGTAGAAAAATATTTTTTCGAGGACACTCGCTGATAAAGTTTCGAGCAGTTTAATTGTATAATTACGTTTAAAAATAAATCTTTCAATTATGGTAGCAAGAAAAATGTTTGACCGTGCTTCAGTTCGATTCTGTAGGCATTTTTTTTTTATTATTATTATTATAACCGTCGTTGAACAAGCGACCCAATTTTTAATTCATGATTAGCTTCGCTTCCATTGACTTGTAATTTTGAACCTAATTCGGAAGACAAGGGAACTCCTGGATCAAGTTTTGGAAGAACTTTGCCATTCCATCATGGAGGAATTTTTGATGGAGCTAACCCACATTAGCGTTACATGGGGAGGAAAACCATGAAAACCTCCCACGGTTATCCTGACAACAAGGGGACTTTTACCCATGATCCGTCTACCACTGAGGACTTCAGCACTGTACCCGGTCCGAGCCGGTTGCGGAATTTGTTTCCAGTAGCCTTCACTGTGATTCGAACCCGGTTCACCTCATCGGAAAGCGAACGCTCTATCCCCTCCCTGAGCGTGGATCGGAATAGTCTGGTTGGTAATTGGTTGGGCCCATGTCCAAAAGGTCTCCAGTTCAATCTCTGCTGGCTAGGAGCTCCCCGTGTAGTAAATGGTTACTGGTGCACAATATGTATCGGGTCAAAAAGTCCTCCAAGTTCCCATGACAAATAAATGCCTCTGGGGGTACTCAATTGGAGATTGATCGTTCTCTGGTTCAGGTCAAAATTACGATCTGTAGATGAATGAATGATTGTATGAATGGGTCCGCCCTTTGAAACGAGCTGTAACGCGTGTGTGTGGCTGTAGCCATATTCTTTGCCATAGATGGTACTATAATAAGTTTATATTAATATTGTTTTTAATTTTACTATATTAGAGTGTAATAAACTAATACAAATATTTTATTTAAGGTTATAACAGGCGTGAAACAGTCTTCTAATTTTTTTGATTTTTGACTATGAATGCTTAACTCCGTATCCTTATAATTTTGTACCCAACGTAGAAGACAAAAGATGGCTTATAATTGAAGCAACGAAACAAATTAGGCTACGTCGAGGGCTTCGTAATGGAACTAACTAGCATTTACGTTATGTAGAATAGGAAGAAAAAAAATGAAAAACTTTCACGGGTAGCCCGACCGCAAGGGTACTCTCACTCATGACCTGTCTACCACTGAAAACATTTTACATCACCCTTGTGGTTGATGTGGGTCGATAACAGAATTCGTACCGACCAGCCATCTCTGGAATTGAAACCAGGCTCATCTTATCGGAAGGAATGTGCCCGATACCAGTGTTCCCCAACCTTTTTGTCACCGCGGACCTGTCCACGTTTGATAATTTTACCGCGGCCCGTTGTGGGGGGTGGGACGTTGATTGTTAATATTTAGATTATTTTGATTTATTAATTTAATTTAATTATATTTAAACATGCCTTCAAAATAAAACACAAATACACCAAAAAATAAATATTAAGCGATTTAACATTTTAACTTACTAGAACGTTAAATCAATGAGAACCCTGAGCTTGTTTCTTTGCAATGAGACGGTTCCATCTGGGGGTAATCGGAGACAATGATACATTACAAAGATTGAAAAAACTATGTCACTACCTAGGGGGCCCCCTTTTTTTAAATAAATAAAATTTGAATGGAACAATAGTTGGGGAACACTGCTCTATACCATGAGTCACGTCTGCTTAAATAAATTCTAATATTGATAAAAATAGAATTAATTATGAAAAAAAATCTGGAAAGAACATAATCCTTTAAATATACATTATGAAAATAAAAACTTTAAAAAAATGAGTGGTGGTGAAAACAAAAAGAAAAACCACTGCTATGACCTATACAATGACCTATGACCTAAACATTTATCTCTATCTCTCTTTATTTTTTAAACTTGGTCTACAATTCTATCTTCATTCAATAAAGATACAAAAAAAGTGTAATATATAATTGGAAACCACGCAAAGTTTCACTACAGCCTAACACTTAAACATTCGATTATTAATTAATGTCCTTTAAAATTCATATAATGCAAGTTTTCTCTAAAACAGTTGTATATAAAATTTTGAAATACTTGCCAATACAAAAAAAAAGAATGGCATGTGATGCTGCAATATCCAATTGTTTTCTGATAATTTATCAACTTAAAGATGAAAAAGTTTCGGAACAAAACACTTAACCAACCTTGGGTCATTAACCATGAAAGTAAGATCAACTATTGTAATAGATTACTTATTGTGCATTTATTGACATCTATAAGATTAATTACGATGATGACTCGATCGTAAGAAGTTTCTTCGCTTTTTTATTGAAAGAAATTTATTATGACATTATATTATGTCATTATATTATGCTATAATATTATTATTGATGTGTCATTATTATTATTACTACGCTATACAGTGAACAAAATAAAAAACAGAACCCTTATAACCTAATGATTGTAATTTTCCCGAACCGAGACTAAATCTTAATGATTTCGAGGGCCTGAACCTTTTGAACATTATTTAATAATGTTCTGGAAAAAAAATGTGAATTGTAAGACCCCATTTCTTGCATTATTTTTTAAAAATTTAATTTTTAATAGAAAAATGCAAAATCTGAACGAAATTTGGTAACTCAGAAACTATTTAACCGATTTCATTAATTTTTGTATTTTCTCATTAAAATTATGTTGTTCAAAATGGTGTAAAAAAATTATACCTTACGTTTCAGCATTTTCTCGAACATAGTTAAATAAAATCTTAAAAATAATAAATAATTATTAAAAATTACACTTTGCATGGATTTCAGAAAATTGCATGCCCACTTGTGAATTATTCTTTGCAGAACTGTAAAACAGATCTGGTTTCGAAAATATATTTTCAAATCAACTGATTATCTGAGAATAATACATTTTTTTTCCTAGTGTACTAAATCTCTATAATTTATTCATAATGCAACACTATAGCAAGGGAAATATCAAGTTTTGTACACATTATATAGAGAAATGTTTAAGGAACATTCCAATACAAAAACGTGAAATTATTCGCTAGATTCGAGTACCGAGAAACCCTACAGTCGAAACTGTAATCGTTTTCGTGGAATCAGAACTTCGACATGAAATGAATTCAAATTACAAATGTATTATAATTTTTCTAAAGCATGTCCTTTCGTTTTCTTTTTTTTTTTTATCTTTTTTTTATTTTTCTGTCATCTAATAAATTCTAATGACGTTAAGAACTGTGCACTATAATAATATTTCAATTTTTCTTAGATTTTATGAAAAATAAGTTTTTAATTTTGTAGTTTAAATTTTTATCCTGAAACGCTACATGAATTGAATACAAATGTATAATACTTCTACAAAAGCTTGTTCTTTCATTTTCTTTTCCCTTTCTCTCCTTTTTTATTTATCCATCATCTATAATGACGTCAGGAATTCTGCACTATAGTAATATTGCAAATATATATTTTTTTTAGATTTTAATTAAAAAAGAGTTTTTGATTTTGCAGTTTTTTTTTTCCTTGGTGAAAATTCAACTTCAAACGTGTCACATTCTGCTAAATATGTAGTCTTTTTTTTAATTGCGTAATTTAGTTTAGAGAAAACTATTAGCAGGAAAATAACGATTTTTTTTTTCAGTTTTTTACTATAATGTCTAAAGAGGAGCATTATATTCCATGTTCGTTAAATTTCAAAAAACACTTCCTAAGTAATTTAATGAAACGGTTCTACGACTAATTATGGTACAATTTTAATTTTTCGCAGTCATCCACTAGAGATTAAAAAAAACTTATACCTTCATGATAAAAATTACAATAATAAAAAGAAGAAATCAAAATTCATGTTAAAAAACAGCTAAAAACTACAATTTCAAAGGAAAATTACGCAATGCTGCAGAAACTGTACAAGAAAATTGAAACCAAGAACAAATTGTAAACAAAGAAGAAAACAATGGAAAATGAAAAATATAATAATGACAACCGAAGCTGATGTCGTCAGGGGGTACCAGCCCCCGGAAGTCATAAAAATAGTACAAAACCTTTTCTATCGAGAGAGCAAGACAAAGGTCTGAAATTTGCTCTCTCTGTACCCCTAGAGTACCTAGTACTATAATGTCTTAAGAGGAACACTATATTTCATGTTCTTTAAATTTTGTTCTTCTTTGTTTTACGGTGGTCCTGGAGTTGTCGTCTGGGGTGGCATTATGTTGAACGGGCGGACTGAGCTTCAGATCTTCGACCGAGGTTCTGTAACTGGAGACCGCTACTGCAATGAGGTAATCCTACCCCATGTGCGTCTGTTCCGAGGGGCCATTGGACCAGGCTTCATTTTTATGGATGACAATGCCCGGCCACACAGTACTGCTAATGTTCAAGAGCTATTGGAAAATGAAGATATCACACGAATGGATTGGCCCGCTTACTCTCCAGATCTAAATCCCATTGAGTATGAATGGGATGCATTAGGGAGAAGTCTTGCGACACGACAGTAGCCTCCTGGTAACACCCACCAGCTGAAAGATGCGTTAAAGGAGGAATGGAGACGTTTACCCCAAGAACTCCTGGATAATCTGGTGCTTAGCATGGAGAGACGATGTCAAGCAACAATTACAGTAAGGGGAGGGCATATCCCATACTAGGGAACATCTGCCAGTTGTACTTACGCTTCTTCAGGCAATTATGCGTAACGCCACTATATGTCAAATAAAGCCTTTTTTTGTTCCATGCCCTACTTTAAACATTATATTCATTTCTGCGCCATTATTCTTTTACCATCGTTTAAGTACAAAATAATGTACATCATATTCAAATTTCATGTCAATCGGATGATTTCTTGTAGAGTTATGACAAAAAATGCACTTGTTGCTTAAGTTTTGCACACCAGTGTAGTTAAACGAAAACTATGAGGAGAAGAATTGTAATCTTTTTCACTGTCACGTAATGTCTGAAGACGTGCAGCGCTTCTCATTCTGGCTAAATTTCTAGTTAATTCTTAAGTAATTGACGTTTGTTGACGTTTTTTTTCTTTTTTTTTTTTGATTGACTGTTTTTAAGCGAAGAAAAAAATAATCACATTAAAACTATTATCTTTTTACAATCGCATACTCATATAACTAAAGTTAAAAACTGTTAACAACTTGTACATTTTCGAGTTAGTGTGAAATTTATTAAATTTATCATCTTTTATTTCCTTACATTTTCTAGATCGTGGCGAGTAAGGAAGGGAATCCCCCAGTCATTCAAAAAATTTGATTATTTTACTTTGGCGGATTTGATGATAAATGGTATAATGATGTATATAAATATAGGGAGTTCAATCCAAGGGAAATCAGACAAGATTAAAAAAAATTCTCGATGATGAACGACTAAAAAACTTTTACGAGAAGTTTTCGAAGAAAACTAAGATTAGGGGCCATTTTGAAATTGGATTCAACTAAAGAAAAATGGCGTAACTATGCTCATATGTTAAAAATGTCAATATATATAGATATATATTTTTAAATATATTTTTTCATACAGATGATAAACTCATATGTTAAAAACGTCAATATATATTTTATATTTATGAATCATTTTTCTTAATTTTGAAAGTGATTCGAAAGAAAAAAATTAGCAAAAGTCAGACATTAAAGTTTCTGTTTTTAGTCAGTAAAAAAAATTAAAAAGTGGTTTTCAGCTAAAATACTTAAAGATTTTCTTACAGCGCGAAAAAAGTTTTTTATTTCAATATTTTCCTCATATTATTAAATATCATACATTTTATTATAAATAAATCTAAAAGGTGTTTTCGGTTTTTGGTCATTAAAAAAAGCGAAAAGAGGTTTTTAGCCAAAATGCTTCAAGGTTTTTTTCATAGCACAAAAGCAAAGTTCCTGGACTTAAATTTTTTTTCACATACTGTTTTACTGTTTAATGTTTTGCTTTTTAACATGAATCAACTGCAAAAAAACATTGCTTGTAAGCCAATTATGACAATCTCATAATACAATGACTGATACCTTATAATAACCGACACGCTTTTTCACCTTCAACGATTGAAATGGGGCAATTTTCATTTATCTGACAACCACATAACATCCCATAAATATATTTGTATGAAAGTCGTAATATCAAAAACAAAGTATCATTTGAATTGAATAATTCTTATAAGTTTCACAAAAGGTGTAATTTATAATAGGACGTTAATACCACGGGAGAAAATTTTCATGATTAATTCTGTATTACCTTCGTTGGTATTATTACCAATTCTGGTAAACCTAAAACAAAACACGCAGATTCAAAAGCTTTTTTTTTTCGAATTATCAAAATACAAACAAATATTGTAGGATCACTTGCCCTATGCGTAATCTGCCAATTTTATTTTTTATCTTGCTAACAATTATGCTAACGATCATACCATTATTATGCTAACTTTCTTGCAACTATGCAAGAACTATGCAAGTTCTTTTCAGAATTTGAAACTTAGCGGTTTATTTACTCTAGCAAGATAAGCCAGCTTAAGGCAAATAAAGCTTAACTTTAAGCCGAGCGAACTGAAATCCGTTTCCATTTACATATATTTGAGTTAGCTTAACTCAAGCTTTTCTGGATGTGAGGATATATTAAAATTGGGTTAGAGATTAAAATCTTAAGTTGTTTGATTGAACGCAAAAAACATCACGCTTGCTCGTTTTTTATTTAGCAATCGACTCCTTGTATTGAAATGGAAAAAGATTAATACTATAAACTTTAAAATTATGTTACATTTTCTCATAAACTTTTTTAATTCTTTTTCTGACCCAGAACACCATTTTTAAGATCCCTTAGAGAGTCCTTAAATTATCCAGCTAACACAAGCATTAATAGAAAAACAGTACAACGAGATCAAGAAAAACAATTGGGTATAATATGAAAAAAGCACAACTACTTCCACTTACTAGGAATAACATTTAACTTTTAGTTTAATTAATAAACTGAGTTTTAAATATGCTTACTAAATTCATAAACTTCGGTAAAACAACAATATAAATTATTTCCAAAGGAACTAGACTAATACAATTCCAACCTGGCGAGTAGCGACTTATAACATTAACAAGAAACTTCGTTTGATGCTTTTACTTGTTGCTAGAAATCAGGTTCGCAGAAAATGCTGTTTACTAGTTAAATTTAGTAGGAATAACACGATCTGTGACGTAGGCTATAGTATACCCAATTGCATTGTTTTATTTTAAGCTGTATACTAATCCGTTACAAGAATTTCAATTTGCTTTTGCTTTGATAATGTGTGAATGATGTTTTAAATAAATCTTGTTTTATAAAAAACTGTCTCTTCATGTTTATTCGTTTTCCATCTTTAGCCATCTTTGCTGTGGCAGCCACATTGGGAAAATAACGAACTTAAAACTTCAGAAGCTTTGCTACCACTTTAAAGATCGCATCTTACGCTTAAACCTGCTAATGGAAACAGGGTATTGCTATAAGTTTACCTAAATACCCCTTTTCTATATTTTAAATTACTGATGTAGAGGAAAGAGAATTTTCCAAGAAGAGTTTTTCCCATGGTATTACGTTCTTTTAATATGCCGCCAAAATATATTTCATGCAAAACACACATATTGTATTAAATTTTAAACTGCTGTTTGTAGAAAATGCAACACCATGAAGGAATCATCAGAATCAAATGAAATTCGCAGCAAATGTCAATTATAGGATATTATGCAAATTAATAAAGTTTCAGAGCCATCGCGCGTGCGTGGCGCGCGCAGCGCCCTCTGAATTGATGCTGAAAGCGTATAAATAAAGTGCTGTAGCGGGACGTTGAAAATAGTCTATGATTATTTGTTAGTGGCAAACGTTTAGTGAGACCTGAGTATGCCTCCACCACGGAAGAATAAGAAATTCAAGCAACTTACGGAGTTTGAACGAGGGAGGATAATCGGCCTTCGAGAAGGAGGATTTTCCTATCGCGCAATAGCAGCTCGTATGCAGCGGAACAGTTCCACAGTGATGCGAGTTTGGAAGCAGTGGACCGACGAGCACCGAACAACTCGAAAAACAGGCACTGGACGACAGAAGGTGACGTCAGAGCGCGATGATCGACACCTGCTCCGCATGGCGGTGAATGATCGCACAGCTTCCTCCAGGCAGCTGGCAGCACATTGGTCTACTGCTACAGGTGTACAATTGTCGGCTTCGTCAATTCGTCGTCGTCTGCTGCGCCGTGGATTGCGTGCAAGGGTGCCATTATACAGGATTCCCCTCACGGCGGATCATCGACGGCTGCGTCGGCAGTGGGCTCTTGAGCACAGAGACTGGCGAGCTGATTGGCACCAAGTTGTCTTTTCAGATGAATCACGCTTCAATTTGTGGACCCATGATGGCCGTGTTCGTGTTAGACGTTATGCCGGTCAACGCTGCCTTCCTGAGTGTATCATTGAACGACATAGTGGTCGAACACCCGGAGTTATGGTCTGGGGTGCGATTTCGTATCATGGACGATCCAATTTGATACGAATTGAGGGTAATCTCAATAGCAACAGATACGTCCGTGAAGTGCTACAGCCCGAAGTCGTTCCTTTCCTTCAAGGCATCCCTGGAGCTATCTTTCAGCAGGATAATGCACGCCCACATGTTGCGCGGACTGTTAGAGACTTCTGTTCAGCACAACGCATGCAACTTCTTCCTTGGCCTGCTTATTCGCCGGATATGTCGCCTATTGAGCACGTGTGGGATATGGTTGGTCGGCGTCTCACTCGTGATCCGCGTCCTGCAGTTTCCAAAGACGAACTTTGGTTGCGCATACAAGCGATATGGAATTCTCTTCCTCAAGCAGATATTCAACATCTGTTTGACTCCATGCCACGTCGTATAGCAGCACTTATTGCAGCGCGTGGTGGCTGCACCAAATACTGATTTCGGACGCTTAATTTGTTTCTTTTGTTTTGAAAATTTCATCATTTATTTGTATCAGTACAAGTCGTTTCTGCATTAAATTTCATTTGATTCTGATGATTCTTTCATGGTGTTGCATTTTCTACAAACAGCAGTTTATTTGATTTTTCCTAATTTTACATTTGCTGTTGTAAAAAACTTAAGTCTATAAAATTTGTTCTGAAAGGACATGTCAAGAGTTTGCAAAATTAAATTATGGAACTTTTCGTATTTTTATTTAATATTTTTAAAGGAAAATTGTCATGTTTTTATCTTGTGCATCAAATTATAAATTAAAGAAACTGAAAATTATTAAAAATTAATTTATAATTAAGAATTAAATTATTAATTTATGTCTTTGATTTTAATGAATTACTAATCAATTAATAATTTAGATATATTTGCAGTGAGTTTGATAGTTTTGAAAAATAATATATCATGGTCTATCACTTTTTATTATAAATCTCGAAAAATATTTTAGGGTGCGCAGCCAAATTATTCAACAAAAAATAAGCACCTTTTAAGCACTCAAAAAATATTTTTAAGCACTTTAAAAAAATATAATCAGGCAGTGTTGGAAAGTTTTTGATAATTGACGGTTTCATCTTGTTTTAAGCGTCATGTCAAAGAGCCCTTCAGCATTGTTTTTGACAATTGTCAAAAATTAAGACATTTTAAATCATGTAAAACAAATTGAGTTTTTATATGCTACGGACTGACAATACGCCGAAATAGATTGGGGTTGAATTAATTGTGAAAACGTTGAATAGAATACTGTGAACTGTGTCTTTTTGCATAATTCGAAGTGAAAATCAATATAGTAATGTAAAAATCTTACTTTGAAAGAGGGAAAATTAAGCACTATTTTTAAAAAAAATTAAAAAGGCACTTTTAAGGGCTTTTAAAAAACGAAAATAAGCACCTTTAAGCTCTTTTTTAAAAAACTACGCATCCTGTATTTACATTGCTCAGGCATCAGACTGAATGAAACTTTTACAAGCACTAACATCTTTTTCGACGAAAAGATATGCATATAATGTAACTAGGACTGGGCGATATTAGAAATTATATATCGTGATGTATCGTCAGTTTTGCATCGCGATATAGCGATGTATCGCGATATAGTATTTTTTAATTTCATTTACTTTAAGGCACAGAAAGTCAGATTTCTATCAAGACTTCATACGCAGATTGATTTAAATCAATTTATAAATTTGAAAATATATATGTTTTGCTTAAGAAAGATATTAAATAAATTGACTAAGATGTACAAATCTTACTTAAAATATTTATTGAAAAAATGTGTGTAGATACAGAATGAAATATTTGCACTTCTTTATCGTTTATAAGGTATAAGCAGTCTTAATTTAAGTTAGATACTTTACTAAGCTTTTAACTAGAAATCAAAGAAAGTTTAAAAAGATAGGTTTATGAATTATTTGAAAATCAATTAGTTTAAGTGAATTAAATTTTGAAAAAAAAAGTTTAAAGCCGTAAAAAATAATTTTACTAAATGAGCCATATAAAAATAACTTTGATAAGTAGCAAAATTGAAACTTCATATGAAATTTTTATTTTGAAATAAAAATATCAGCATTTCCGAATGTTTAGGTGATAAAGATGCTCTGTTTTTTCTAACGACATTGCCCCCAGTACTAAAAACTCTCTCTGACGGTACACTGGATCCTTGAACGGTCAAATATTTCCTGGCGAGAAGTTTCAAAGTCGGAAAATTATGTTCATTCATTTTCCACCACTTGAGTGGATCATCATTTAAGCCTACTTTTGGCATAGAAATGAAATTATTGAACTCTCTTTCTGCCTTACATGATGGTGTCAGAATGTTAACATTTAAAGTATCATCGTCCTCATCACTCTCTAAAAGTTTCTCTAAACCTTTTTTAGTGTCTTCTAATACTTTTGGGTTTTCAACGGTTGCGACACTTTGAGCATCTTCTATTTCATACAATGCTATCATCTTTTCTAATACAATCATTTTAGTTTGTTCTGGCTCATCTATAAAATTTAAGCGAAATCTTGGATCACAAAATGAGCTTAGTCTTAATAAAGACATTAGCTCAGGTTTTTCATACCTTATTAAAGATGATAAGAGTTCTGATTTTATTTGTTTTTGCATAGAGTTGTCTGAAGGAAGCTCTCTTAAACTCTTATTTACTTTTCTTAAAAGAGGCAAAATTGATGATGCAGTAGTATATCCTTCTCCTGAAAGATTTTTCGATATCTCTTCCAAAAGTTTTGTAGCATTGACTATTTCCTCTAATGTATTCACTTCATTACTATCCGCCATCAGATGTTTTTTTGATGGATAGTCTTGAAGCAATTTGCGGATAGGCAATTGATTCTCTAAGAATCTCTTACACAATTTCAAGATGCTCCACCACCTAGTTATGCAAGCACTAGGTAGTGAAACAACATTCATTTGCATTAATTCTTGTGCTTTCCGGAAATCTCGTACCATCTTCCAGCTATGTGCAAGAGCATTCTGTAATTTTCTAACCCTTGATACTGCCTTTTTAATGCTTGGTATTTCCAAAGCTTTGTTAACACCAATATTAATAGTGTGTCCAAAGCAGGGAACATGTGGTATTTCTAGTAATGATACTGCCTTTAGAATATTTCTGCCATTATCAGTAGTACATGATGTTATGTTAGCAATATCTAAGTCCCAATCTGACAAAATGCTTGTCATTGCTTCTGCTATATTTTGACTTGTATGATCTTCGTTAAATGGTTTGCAAGTCAGGCAGGCGGATTGAAGCTCCCATTGCGAATTTATGAAATGCACAGTTATAGCTATATAAGGAATATTAGACAATGAAGTCCAGCAATCAGTAGTTATTGAAACATTATTGGAATCAATAGCTAAAAGGTGCCTTTTTATAGTGTCAACTACATTTTCGAAAAGTCTGGGTATAGCTGTAGTTGAAAAATATTTTCTGCAGGGTACTTTGTACCTAGGATTCAGAATATGAACCATATTTTTAAACGATTGTGATTCCACTACACTAAATGGCTGTAATGTCTCAACTATAAATTTTGAAACAGCATCGTTATACTTTTTTAAGCAATTTCCACCAAGGGGTTGGAATTCATGCAGTGTTCTTTGTTTTTTTGCTGGAGGCACAGGAGCATCATCTACATCAATGAATTCATTTTTGCTTGAAGAAGTGCTACTCTGACTTATATTATCAACAAAAGAAGGTGATGCATTTTGGAGCTGTTTATTTGAAGAGGTAACATCGGAAAATGTTAAAGGATGATAAATCTTAAGATGAGTCATCAAATTTGTTGTGCTTCCACCTTTGGCTGAAACAGGATACTTACAAGTTTTACAGACAGCAATATTTTGTGCAACCAACTGACCTTTAATATCTGCTGGCTGTCCAAAATATTTCCAAACAAGACTTTTACATTTTTTTTTAGAAACAAGTTGTTCATATTTAGGACAATCAAGAGTACGATTAATCGGATACATCTTAAAGTGCCTAAAAATAGAATTACAACTTTATTTCACATTGATGGTAAAATATTACAGTAAGGTTTCTAAAAAGCTGCAATTTAAGTAAAAAAAATAATCGTTTTCATCGTTCATGAAAACTTGGTGGGTCAATACAGTAAAAAAAAGCTGTTAGAATAAATCTCTTAAAAATGAAACAAATATATGTGTTACCCAAAGCACTTTTTTTTCACTATTCAACTAACTACCCTAAACCAAAAATTTACAAATAAATTAAAACTACTATTTGAAATCGTATTATCAAGAATCAAAAAGGCTTATTTTACAGTTGATACAAAATTTATATTTCCTAATAATAATAGAATTTTTTGTATATATGTACCAATGAAATAGGCATATGTTTTATTGATACAGTACTGATATTAAAATTATTTAATATTACAAAACAAATGAAAAATTTAGAAAGTAAGATATTTACTTAATATATAAAAAAGTGAATTAATAAAGTTCAAAGCTATTTCGAATAGTTTTTATATCTATCGAAATGAGTAACAAATCTCAAGATAAAAACTATATATATATATATATATATATATATATATATATATATATATATAAAGAAATAAACAATATGCCTTATAAATTTTTGTATTAATCTCTTTTTGAACGTATTCATGACAAATTTATATAGAGTTTAGCAAAATTATTATAAATTGTTTTACATTTTAGAGCAATGGAGAGGACACGTTAAACCTGAAAATAGCTTAAGATAAATAAAAAGGATATTATTAAACTTTACCAATAAAATTTAAACTATAAGCATCTATCATAATTATTTATAACAAATTTAAAACAATTCCAATTAAATATTAATAAAATTGAAAAATTCTGCATTAAATATTTTTTAGAACAGGAAAAAAGAGTAAATGTTAAGTTAATAAATTATTACAAAAAAAAAATTTGTGTAAAAAAAATTAGCAAAAATAAAAAACCAGATTTTATATTATTTTATCAATACTGCAACTTTTTAGAAATTAAAGAATTACTATAGAAATTTTGAATTTGAAATTTTTTTAAAAAATTAAAGAAAAGAGATAGATAAAAAAAACACCCTTAATGAAAAAAAATATTGTTATTAAACAAAAGCTGATTTTAAAATTTCAAAACATATTTTAATTAAAATAAAAGTTAGATTTACTAAAAGCCAAAGTTTAAAATTAAAAATGTTCGAATTTTAAACTAAAAAGTAAGCATAAGATTTGTTATAATTTTTTAAAATTTTCGTTCTCTGAAAGATTTCTCAGTTTAAAAATAAAAAGGGAATTTTATAAATATATCTAGCTCAAATTATTGAAAGAAAATTTAAAAAATTAAAAAAAAAGTTTGTTAAGAAATTACGCTTAAAACAAAGTGTTAAAAACGTTTAAAAAAAAAAACGAAACTTTTTTTAACAAATCAATATTTGTTTGTACTATTATGCGTAAATAATTACAGAATTATTCAGTTCGATCGTAATGTTCAAATTCTTAATGAAAAAGTAAACACAAGTTTTGTTATATTTTCTAAAAATGATCACGCAAATAACGAAAGATTTCTTAGTTTAAAAATAAATAATAAAAAAAAAATTGAAAATTTTTCAATATATTTACCAAACAGCATAGGAAGAAAATTTAAAAAATAAGTTCGTTAAAAAATTATTTGTATGCTTGAAACAAAGAGCTAAATAAATTGTAGAAAAAAAATGCTTTTTAAACACTATTTTTATTATTATTTCATATAAATAATTAAATTAAATTAAATAATGACCGAATTATGAACGAAAAACAAAGTAAGGTTTAATTTCTTAAAAATAAAAACAAAAGAATTGTGATATTCGGTAATATATTTAGCTAATTAACTAATAATATAAAACGAAAATTAAAAAAAAATAATGATTTTACTCTCTAATAAAACGAAGTAGTAATTGATTAAAAAAAGAAATGAATAAAATTCGCAAACTTTTCAAATTCTTTTGAACAAACAAATTTTATTGACTTATGTCCAAAAAATAAGTTTTGCTTTAACTTTCTAAAAATAAAAACAACTCAAGATTTTTAAATTTAAAAACAGTAATAGAAGCCCATTAAATTATTAGAAGTTTTATCCAAAAGGTTTTTAATATATTAAGAGAAAGTAAAAAAATAACCTAACAAATTTATTTACTTTGTAATTTAATTCCTTATGGGCGCCTTAAATTAGATTTCGGATAATTTTCACATTTAAAAATGAAAAAAAAGTTTTGTCAGAAAATAAATAAAAAACTTACCTAATTAATGAAGAAACTCTTCTTTATAAATTCTTTTCAACAATTAGCGTTGAATCACAAAAGTTCAACACAATCAACAAAAAGTTCAATAAATTCTTTTCAACAACAATAGATTGCGTTCAGAACAAGGTTACGACGGCGATCACGAAGTTAATCCCATAGAAAATAATCTACAAGAAACGATTTCAAGAGGTGCGAAAACGAACATGTGAGATCACGATATATGTTCTCAAAACTGATTCTGATTCTACCGCTCATCAGTCAAGGCCATCTCAACATAACGAAACGAATATCGTCTTCCACAGCTCGAGTTGGCATCGGAACGTAAGAGAAGGTCCTTGCGTGTATCGCTATATCGCTATATCGTTATATCGTTTTGCGTTCTTCTTCACTCGACGGCTTAAATCATATTTCTGATTTATCGTCTGGAACGAAAGTCGCTGTATCGGTTTGCCGATATAGGCGTTAAATCGATATGTCGCGATATATCGATTTATAGCCCAGTCCTAAATGTAACTAATCACTTGAATTAACTTATACCACATAATACACCTCACTTGTTAGAAAGAGAAAGCAAAACAATAAAATATTAAATATAGATATTAAGTTGTAACGAAACATACCATACTTATGCTTGACATATGTAAGTAAACTCACCTCTTCTAACTAATCGAATTTCTTTATTGATTTAAAGCAGATGCAAAAACGATATTATTCAGCTAATAAAACGATATTATGTTTCACATTTCAACTTTTTATTTTTATGCATAGCAATTTGATGTGAATCGTTTTAATAAAAAAAAAACATGATATGGGGAATAAAAAGGAAAAAGCTAACTTATGATATATCATAAATTTTCATTCATAATAAAATTTTGAAGGAGAGCTTAATCAGTATTTTAGGGTATTTCTGATGAAATATTAACATACCCGGTCGACATGTCAGTGCAAAAATTCAAGCCCTATCAGAAACACGTGAAGAAGTGCCCCATACGTTTCGTGCATTCTAATTTTCGAACCCAGATAAATTATTATTTTTATTGCCGTTTTACCACCACCTTTTATTTAACTGACAACAGTATATATTAACTTCTTACGTACTCATATTTTTTATTTATGAAATCAAATATCAATTCTTACCATAATTCCTCTCCAATTTTATTCCAATTTACAGGTAACATCATGACAAACGATTAATAAATGCATATCCCTACCACCACTGAAACTCCCTTTTTATCATAAGCATCAAATATCACAAATAGTTAACGCACACGCTGCATCAATCTCTCAAAACAATAACGCCACTTGTTAATTAAAAACAAAAACAAGTAGAGCTGAAGAAAAAGAAAAAAAAAACGAAGATAGCTCTCAACTGCTGAAAACTAAAATCATTCTTCGCTCTATAACAGAATGAAGTGGTTTTGTTCCACGGAACAGCGGGATATCGCAGTAAATCACGTGACATTTTAGACGGAAACTTGAAAAGGGGGACACGCTCTCTCACACAAAATGAGCTCAATTTACTGCTAAATGATATTAAGAAAATAAGAATGATCGCCACTGTGCTATTGTGATTGCTTTACATCCGCTTAAGAATTTTTTTTTATCTGATGCGTTAAAATTCAAGTAGTCGTTTGAATATTAATTAAAAATATTTTATCATTATCGTTTGAAAGTTAATAAAAATATTTAATCCTAATCGTTAGATGAAAGGGATATTTTTGAAAACAAGTTGCGTAATCCTAAAGAGTAAAAAGAAAAACACGTTTATTCCACTTATTTGCTTCCACGAGGCTTTTTCTTTTATTTCGGTCCTCTATTGTTTTATATAATTCGAATAGCTGTTTGAATTCTAATTAAAGAATATTTTCATTTAGCATTATTTTCTAGATCTCTTGATGATAGTGAAATTTTTGGTCACACAGCAGAATTCTAAACAAGCTATGAGGGAAAAAGACCATTAGTTTAAAATACAAATAAATTCTTTATGAACTTACAAAATCATTATGGCCTGTTATCGTTCTATAATGAATATGATTACGCCTTTAATAAATACGTTTGAATATGAATTTAAAAAAAAAAAAAAAAAAAAAAAAACTTATAAATCTTAAGACTGTAAATAAATATTCTTATACAAACTTATTTAAGTTAGAAAAAAATAATTTTAATTAAAATAGCTGCGCCGCTACATTTCGAAACTCACACAAATCCTCAAGAAGTGAAAGATTAATGGCCAAGACGATCACCATAATGACCAGTGATGTGTGGCAAAGTCGCCTTCATTTAAAAATTTTACAATTAAAATTTTAAAGTAATACAAAATATTTAATAAGATGAAATTTCACTGTCAATGTTAATTAATCTCTAAAATTGGGCATTTCTAGTATACACCGAAGAGCCATTACATTATGACCACCCTCCATCTATAACATTGGGCTCGCCTAGGTTTTCCTGGTTTCTCGCTCGGGAACAATGTTTTTATGGGGCACATTAGGACCCATAATCCTCATAGAACAATCCCTGACGTCTCTGTAAGCTACTTGAGCATAGTTACAGACCAGGTTCACCCATTCATGGCAACAGTTTTTCCTGCAGGGGATGGTGTTTACCAACAGGATAATGCACCATGTCATAAGGGTCAAATCGTTGAGGAACATTCCAGTGACTTTCAAGTTATGTCTTGGCCCCAAAATTCACCTGACCTTAATCCAATAGAGCATTTGTGGTCCTACTTGGCAAACTAAATTCGTGCTGCCACGCTGTGTAATAGCTCTTCGGTGTATATTTAAAAGATTGAATCCATTTTCTTTTTTTTTTCTTTTTAAAAAAAAGATCAGCTAGATGTTTTTATTTCTTTTTTTCTCAAAAAAAAATTTACTAAATGGATGATCTTGATTTAATCTAAAGGCAAAATCGTCAAAAATTTGAGATCTTCAAATGTAGATCTGAGCAAGATAACTTGTGGGTGAAAGGAATATGTCTACCTCTACTAAGCAAAGAGTTAATGATTTTGATAAAATAATCATAAAATTAGTATCAATCCTAAATGTTGATTTGGGAAACATGTGAACATAATAAATTACAATTCATGCATTCAATGTTTAAAAAAAAAGGAAACCGTAAGTTTAAACTAATGAGAATATCACCTCAAGTATTCTAGAATTAATATTTACTATAGGTAATATTTTTAATGAGCATATATAAGCATAAACACTAAAATCTATTTATTTATTTTTTTTTTGCTTTAGCAGTCGCACGCAATTTTAAACTCTTCAAAACCAGTTGTTTTGCTATTTTATTTTCGAAATATACATTACTGTTGCAAGTTGTTTTCAAACTGTCGTTATTTTGTCTAAAATTTAAAAAAAAAAAAAAAAATTTTGTCCAATGCTGTAAAACAATTTACAGGCTTAAAAAGATTTTTATGCATTTATAAACTCTTTCACTGATCCGACTATTCACTAAAATGTCTTTCAATGATTCACCAACAAATTCACTGCTATTTATGGCTGATTATGTAACTATTCATTGATTGGTATCCTTTCATTCTTACTTTATTCACTAGCTGTATCTAAAATTGCACACAGGGTGCGTAGCCAAATCTTTGAATCAAAAATAAGCACTTTTTAAAAACTTTTCAAGCACTTTACAAAAATTTTCAAGCACTCAAGAAATTCATATTCAATCAATGATATTATTGAAAAACAAAAACTTTTTATAAACAGTTTTAGCGTTAAAAAAAAAAAAAGAAACGGGCGTAAATCGAAACAATCAGTACTTTCCCACATCACCGAGTGAATTCAACTTGACCCTGCACTCAGAGCAAAAGTACCCTTACCCCCTACGTCAAAAAAAGTGTTAGAAGTAAAATAAAATAAACAAGAACAAAATTAAAATAAATTAAAAAGAAAAAGATTTCATAAGGATCTGATATTCTCTATCCGAATTGGAGCACTCGGATTTCGGTGCGCGCATGCGCAAGTCATAACGTGGGTACGACATGAAGTCCGCGTGAATGATTACGTAGCAAACTCCCCATTTTTCGTGAAATGCATGGGATCCACCAGATATCACTGAAGGGAAAAAAAAATTATTCGGAAAAAAAGCACTTTTTAAAAACGCCAGCTGAAAAAAGCACATTTAAAAGCTTTTAAAAACGAAATCCCCCAAAAAGCACCTTTAAGTACTTTTTACAAACGCTACGCACCCTTTGCACATGATGACAGTTTTCATGACGAAGCAACAAGCTTACTCGTAATAAATTGTTTATGAAATATACTATCTTAATAGGGGTTTAAAAAGAAATTAAAAATGACCTCGTATAAAAAACATTATTAAAATAACAGACAGTCACCATATTAAATTATTATTCCTTTCGAATAACTTTTAGGAAAAATTTAGATAATCTCTTCCCAGACTAATATTGGTACATAAAACTAAATATAAATTAATAAAAAACCTACGAGAAGTGCTAAATACAACAATAACAAACGTTTAGAAAAATCAGATAAATAAAGAAGTTATTGAGCCAGCTATTAGCAAATATTTTAGAGAAAAAAAGTCTTTCTTTAGTTTCTCAGGAAAATCTCTTAATAAGTATTTTAATTATATATCAAAGAACTAAATATGTAAAACGTTGTAAAAGTGTAAATAGGTTCCTTATTGTTAACTTAAAAATTAATAAGATCTTGGTAATTATCTTGGAAATCGACCTTTTGGTCTCGATTCAAAATAGTCCCAATTTCTCCAAGGATCTGTCGAGATATAAATAGAAAACTTAAAACTATATTTTGAAACGAAACCAAAGTATTTTCTACAGAAAACATTTTAAGATTTGTATCAACAAATTCACATTATATTAAGAGTACGTTTGACAGACAATTAGTCATTCTCCAACGTCATTCCTCCTCCTTTTATTCTCTTACATTCACTATTTGAGAATATAATGGCTTGTTTTGTTGGATGGATTCCTGAACCATAAATCTCTAAAGAAATGATCCTCCCTGGAAAATACGGAACTCAATCTATTCAATGTCAAATAAGTGGTTTTTCTGCAGCACACTCTTCTTTCCATATTGAGTAAAACTTTTACTTTAAAAACTTTAACAGGGTGCGTAGCCAAATCTTACAACAAAAAATAAGCACCTTTTAAATACTCAAAAAACATTGTTAAGTACTATATTAACAAAATAATTGACTTTACATGATCATGATAAAATAACTAGTTTCTGACAAAGAACTTTTTTCTTGATTATATTAGCCATTATAAAATGATCAATAGATTTTTTGGTTCAATATCAGAGGATGGAAAATGAAGCCTGAAATCTTGCAAAATGCAGCATAGTTGCACATGAGAGTGCTAGAATCTCACTGAACTCAGCTCAGTAGATGCACACACGGACTCGCAAGTATTTCATCAAATATGTAAAATGATTGGCGGTTTCATAAGCTATGGACCGACGGTAGGTCGAAATAGATTGTGGTTGAATGAATTGTGAAAACATTAAATAGAACAATGTGAAAAGCATGCTTTTGCATTATACATGTCCATAACCGTAAAGAAAGTTAACAGAAGAATATATCTTTATTAAAAAAAATTAAAATTTAATTAAATTAAAGATCTAAGTTATCCTTCATGAACGTGTAAAAGTGATTGAAAATTCCCCATTTTGATGTAGTTTATATTATGATGCATCAATATTTCAATAAAGAGTGTTATGAATAAAAAGTTAATAAAAAGTCAGCTTAAAAATTGTTTACAAATTAAAAATGGCATTTATAAAATTATTATGTTTAAAGAGGTTTTAAAAATATTTGAATCTACTCAATTAAAAAAAGTATCTAATGAGATTATGCACAAGTCAATAGAATGAGTAGTTCCAAATTTAAAAGGCTTTTGTGGATAAAAAGTGCTTTTTACATGTACTTATGTATGCTTTTTACATTGCTATGTAAATGTTATGTACATGTGAGGTACATTTTTCCATGTACCTTCCAATGAAAAACACTCTTAACTCTCTTTATTAAAATATTGATGCATCATAATATAAATTACATAAAAATGTGGAATTTTCAAACACTTTTACACGATCAAGTTTTAACTTTTTACCAACTCGCTAGCTGGAAAACGCAATTGAGAATCCAAAATTTCATGTAGGGTACCCACTAACGTCTGGAACCACTCTAGTAACTTTCAAACAGCTTTAGATATTTATAAAAATAGTGCCTAGGTATAATGCAGTGACTATATGAACAAATATAAGTAAACATTTTCAAATATATTACTAATCGTTTCTATATATTACATCATTTTAAATCTCTACTTATATAAAAGATTTTAATAAACACATTTTTATTTTAAATTTTAATTATTATTGTATTTTAGATATCAGGCATGGGTGCAAGTTGGAAAAAAGACCAAGACTGAAAATTTTTTGACTGAAATACCTAACATACACAATACCCCCTCGACATATGCAAACTATCTAAGAAAGCTTTACCATAATACATCAAGTTTAAGTACTGTACAAAAAATATTTATTCATCTGTCTTTTGATAAAATAACAACAGGACATAAGAAAGTAGACCAATAACGTAGACCTAAAAAATATTTTTAGGGACAGAAAAAAACATTTCCGTCTTCGAGTCAGTCTTGTTTCCGTCTTTCTTCCGTCCGCGGACATTTTCGAAAGACGGAAATCCGTCTTGGGGACGGAAGACTTGCACCCATGATATCAGGTAATATCTAATGAACAAAACACAATTATTTATATTTTAATCAATATATAAACATAATATTTACTAAAAGTCTAGATAAAATTCTACTTCTTCTATTTTTTCCCCCCATAGAAAGCTATACTGAAAGTTATTATAATGGATACCTAAAAACTCTTCTATTTTCCCTTTTTTTCTTTCTGAGTGTGATTAAAAGAGAATTAAATTATTTCTCGAGGCATTTTTCTCATGCTGAATTCAATGAGACCAGTCCCGAAACAATCCAACTATTAGTTTGAAAGTAATAAGGCTTTTAATGAACAAAAAGTACAATTTCGTATTTGTACCTATTTACAAATCTGACAGTGCAGTTTAAAACATTTAAACATAGTTTGCTACATATTTATTTTTTTTTTCCACTCTGAATCGAATAAAACTATACACAAGTCAATAGAAAAAACAGTTAAAACATTGTTTGAGTTTTTTTGTATAAAGACATATACTTATGCACACTCTGCTTTACACAGCTATCTGAACATGAAAGAAATATTTCCAAAGTAATTTTACAGGCTAAGTTGAATGGGACTAATTTTGAGATAATCGGACTAATAGTTTAGTTATAAGTGTTTTATGCACAAAACGTACATTTTTAACTTACACTTATCTATGCATCTTATATTGCTATACAGACAAGTGAAGTATTGTATCATATATATTTTGTGTTTAATCAAATGATATCAAACACAAATTAAAAGGACTAATATTTCAAAAGTTAATTTTTTTGTGAGTTTAACAATGTCTCACTTGTTTAGATAGCAATATCAGATAAGTAAATAGATACATATTTGTACTCTTTATACATAAAACAATTATAACTTCGAAACTATTACGCTTGTTTTTTTAAAAATTTCTTTATTTTAGAAATAAATCTTGTGATGTATAACCTATTTTGAGAAATTCTTTGATAGAAATTACATTATAAATATCAGCTATTCAGATTTTTATATTCACTGTTGATGTAACTTTTAGAGATTCACGTATTTTTAATGTATTATTTGTGTATGTATCAACTCTCGTATGCCCTAAAATAGGGCGGGGCGAGATAAGAATAAAAATTATAAATATCAGCAGTTTTTAAAATCTTTTAAAAATTGAAATTTTTGAAAAAGTGGCCTCAGTTAAAAATGCTAAAACTGACCAATAGCGAAATTTCTTAATTTTGCCTTATACTCCAAAGGGACTGTCTGCAAATAGTTTCAAGTGATTTCTGATAAATGACAGCAGAAGTTTAGTTAAAAGTGCCAAGATCTCTATTTTATCCACCATATCAGTTTAGTCCAGGTCTATCTAATATGGAATTCTTTTTTTTTTCTCATCCCAAAATTAAATAAGTGTAATGTTGCCTGAATATAAACATATATCTATAAGAAACCTTACTCATTTAAAAATTAAGACGAAATTCTCAAATTTCTTTTAAAATGTGTCTTCACAAACACAAATATACAAACAAAAACAAAAAAATACAAAGATTCAGTGATAAACAAAGACACTGAGATAAGGTATGTAACGTACGTAAGAATAAAATGCACGTAAATTTATTTTTAAATAAATGTGTCTAAATATCAATATATACATAATACAGGTAGAATAAAAACATCCTATTTAAATTAGAATTATTTACTTTTATTTAAAATTCCTTGAAATACACTATTAAATTTAAAATAAGAGATAAGATTTCTAAATTGAAAAACATATTTCCCTGTGTAACAAATAATTCCAATTCTTTTACAAACTTAGATGATAAAACTTAATCTTGAAAAGGAAATGCATTGAAAATTTACACTATGTTTGATAATAAATAAAAAAGTTTCTTCCATCTAAATATTTTTTTTACAAAATTGACAAACTTATATATAATTAACAAGTGTATTATGGGCTACATCAAATTATTTTTGAAAACCAATTAAAAAAGAATTTTTGATAGAAATTAATAGGAAAAAAATAGATAACTTGAAAAATAAAAGTGTAAAATAGCAACACAAGAAAATCTCATGATATGAGACACATAATTTTTTTTAGCAGCCAGTTTTATGAACTAGACTAAAATTATCATACTGCCAACTTTGGATCTAATTTAAAATTTTATTTTAAGATTAGGATGACAATTTTTATGATGCTTATGAAGATCATATTTCAGAGTGTATTTTTTATCACAGTATTTACATTTAAAAGGTCTATCATTAGTGTGCAACCTGCAATGCCTGAAAAAACTTTGTTTATGGCGAATAACCTTGAGACATATATAACAGATGTAGTAAGGCTTTGTACGAGGATGTTTAACTCGATAGTGATTATGTAAATCTTGAAAACTTATAAAATTTACAAAACAATTTTGACATTTATACTCATCAGAACTCTTATGAGCAAATTCATGTTTTTGGAGAGCAATTTTACGCGTAAATGAAATCGGGCATTTATCACATTTGTAAGGCTTTTCTTCAATATGCTTCAGATAGTGTCGCTTTAGGTATGTTTTGTTATTAAAACCAAAGTGACAGTCAACACATTTAAATGGTTTTTTATCCATGTGCACTATACCATGCAGCTTCAATCTAACGTTTGTGGAGAATCTCTTTCCGCATGCACCACACTCGAATTTACGAGTGCTATCATGAACCAAATGATGAATTCTCAAATATGTTTTAGATGTAAATGTTCTTGGACAAAATCTGCATTTAAAATGTTTTTGCTCAACATGAGTCTTAACATGAGCGTGAAGAGTATGGTGTAAGAAGACATTTCTTTTGCAAATATTACATTCATACTTAAATTCCCCAAAGTGAGTATCATTATAATGTGATTCCAGCTGATGCTGAAAAGTAAAAGATTCATAGCACAATTTACATGGGTAGCAAGAGCCATCTGGGAGAACATTGATTTGTATGTGACTTTTTTCATGCTTATCTAAACCATGCAATGTAGGAAACGCTTCATAACAAATATTGCAAGAAAATCGTTTCCTCTGCTCTTTATGTGAAATTGAATGATTGGTTAAGCTAATTCTGTTGCTGAAGCTCTTCCCACAAATTGTACATAGATATGGCTTCAGATGTCCATTACTAACTTCAATAACAGGTTTGAATAAATACCGTTGATTACAGGTGTCACAGTCATGACGAACTGAACCTATAAAATCATCAACATCGTTTAAAGAAAATAATTCACAACAAGAAACACAAAGCTGCTCAGTGCCGTGTGTCCGACACTGAATCTCGTATTTTAATTTCTTAGAAAATTTCCTTTTGCATATATCACATTGATATGGCTTCAATCCCGCATGTTTGGTTTCGTGCTTCTTGAGATTTCGCTCAGAAATAAAACTTTTATCACATAACTTGCATTTATATGGTTTTACAGCAATATGCTCGACATAATGTTGCTGCAAATCCTTGTCAGTCACAAAATCAGTTCCGCAAACAAAGCAAATTAATGGTTTAGGGACATGAAATTCAGGTTTGCGTCCAGAATGTTGCTGGTTTGTGATTTTTAAAACTTCAACAATTGGTTTTTCGGTAAAATTAGACGACATACTTCTTCCTAAGACACTATTCGAAAGATAACGTTCGAAACAGACCCAAAAAATTAAACAGAAAATTGATTGGTTGCTTGTTGTTGCTTTAATTTAGAATGACAGGTTCTGGCTTTCTTATTTGTGCAGTATTAGGCGCGCTTGAAGCTTGATCATTTGCTCAAGATATCTTTCCAGTACGGTAAAACTCTGATACAATTACACATTCTGATTGGGTAAAATTAATTCATTTAATTAAACGCACATTCTGATTGGGTACACACTACGCACTCTGATTGGATGAAATTAATTCATTTAATCAACGTTCCCACTACTTCCAACTTTTGCGTATGCGGAAAAGTCTCATCGGAATGAGAACATATATGGCAGTGTTTCCCAAATCGTGGTACGCGTACCCCCAGGGGTACGGGAACAGTTTAGCGGGGGTACGCGTTCTTATGCGAAATATCTTGCAACATATGAAAATTTCAAAAATTTTTATTTAAAAACAAAACTAGCCTTGAAAATTTACAATTCGCGATCGCAACGAACTATAGGGGGCGTTGTTGTATGAGACGCATACCTGCGATTTCTATATGAACCGTCATTCAGTTACTCTGGAGACGTCTTTAATGTAGCGTGTAGCATTGTAACGTTCCTTCTTTAATGTGGCTTATTAAATTTAAAAAAGAAAAATGTTTGATATCCTTTCTTATACAACCGAAAACAAGATGGTATCTCTTTCTTTTTTTAAAGACGGAACATCCAAAACACATCTGAAAAATATTTGTAAATAAACAGAAAAAATATGTACCTTCTTATTAGAGTTAAAACCTAATGCCTGAGAAATAGTTTTACTAAATTTAATGATATAACCTGAAAGGCCTATTTAAACTTTACATTCCATAGTTTTAAGAATCATATTACTTCAAACATTAAAATAAGCAAAAAGTATACATAAGCTTCATAATTTTATGTAATTTAATTTTGTAAATAAAGTTTTTTGAGAAGTAATTTTATCAAAAAATTTTAAGTTTTAATAAAAATCATTATTTGGAAACTGAAAAACGTAAAGTAAAGCATGCTTACGATACAAAAAAAAGAAAAAACAATTCTAAAAATTCCTAATATTAAAATAAACAACTTTCATGTTTTTTCTTTTTTGATTCATAATCGGACGTAGAAAACCATTCTATAGAAAACTATCATCAAGAAAAAAACTGCTTAAAAGTAAAATTTTTTATTTTATTAAAATTAACACTTACCTGCTTTATAAATCAGAAGAATTCCAAAATGATTTGTTCTTCGATTTCTGTTACCATTTTTCAGTACTACGAAAATGCGTCTTTGGGATTTGCCAAAAATAGAACAAGATGCAATTTTATTTTTTCTAGAGCGAAATATTTTTCCCATTGTCCACCGAAATCCGATAAACTACTTTGATTTTAAATAAAGTGTTTCGTTTTATGATTTGTCACAAAAATTTTAGGTGTAGATTAGCGGCACTTAAAAACAGCCAAATCTGTAGCTGCTGTGGCGTTAATACATAAGTACCGAATTTTTATTCATACTTTTCTGAATCATATTGCTTGAAACATTAGAATATGCAAGAAGTTTACATAAACACATAATGTCCCATACAGCAAATTTCGTCCTAAAGACATCCCAAAACATTCCGAACACTCCTGGAACAGTCATATCCGTAAAGTGTCAGAAGAAAGAATTTCGTAGGATGTCACAAATAGACAGCAATATGACAGGCCTTTCAAAGGAGTGTTTTAGGAGTCTTGTAGGATCATCGTTCAGCGCATGCGTGTTAACTTCAACTTTGCCGTTAATGTTATTTCTTTTATCCAGTGACAAGAGCAATTCTGCTAGTGAAATCTAAACAATAAGGTATTTATAAGCTCAAATATCTTATTAGTTTCTTTTTTGTTTATCTTTCTTTTTTTTATTATCTATTTATATATTTGATTTATAAGTGTACTTGAACCCCCGTCATTATCTTTAATATCTCAATTGCAATGTTTACATGCATGTTTGCAATGTTTACATACATTACTAAATGTTTAAATGCGTGGTTTATTTAATTTTTTCATAATTATTGAGGAAGTTTTACTTTTATTATTTCGTGAGGCAAATTTTTATCTGTTCTGATAACTCATTCTTTCTATTATTTTTGTTTTCTTCCTTTAAGTTCAACTTGTTATTTGGCATGTTTTTTTGGTAACCCTAAATTAATCATTTCTTCTAACTACAAATGAAATGACATTTAAATTATTTCAATGTTGCTATTCATCTTCATTATTTAGTATATTGTTATTTTACCATTTTTTACAAAGTTTTGTCTATGAATGGTGTTTTCAATATAAATGTAAACAATAACAATCTCCAACTCAATACTTGCTACTGCTTATTCCACTAGGCTATATTTTCAAACTGATAATTTTGTTATTAACAAAAGAAATAAATTATATAATTTTTAAGCTCAAATCTGTTGTATTTCATAAGATAATAACGATAAGTAATTCTGGTGAGTAAGAAGTGAAAATTTGTTTTATTTCTTTAGAGATGTATTGCGAAAAAAGTGACATGGTTGCTAGATTTTGAATAACTCCCTTTTTTGGCAATCCTGATTTGGCCTCTTTCAATTTGTTTAGTATTGTTTGTTCTTGTTGCAAGCTGTGCATCATCTTACGTTAGTGTTAGCACCTTTAGCATTGTAAACACAAGTAATAAGTAATCAAATACCACGTTTGCAAGAATCACAATGTTCTCTTGCAAGTTCTCAAAACACAATGATCGTGTTGTGAGCCAAATGGCTTTAAAATACACCCGAAACAGTAACCTGGAAGCAGGGTTGGCAAAGTTTAGGACAGAAGGGATTAATCCACGGTTTAAACCGTCCTGTCCAAAACCCCTTTGTCCAAAACTATCTTAAACTGTCCAAAACCCTTTCACTCAAATTATGCCACAATTTTATCTGAACAATATTTAAGAGGTAAAATAAACATAGAACTAATAACATATTGATAATTAAATATACTAGAGAATATTTGTTTTTAAAAGAATAATGTTTTATTAATATTGTTTGACTCTTCAATTTAAACAAAGGAAGATTAATCAGTAATCAAGTTCAACTGGTCCTCTCATTCAATAGTACATAACTGAAGTTTGGCCTTGCCATACAGGTTAAAATATTAGGGACTAAGTGCTTGGTTTGTCATAAACAGGTTTATTTATCTATTGTACTATTCAAGAATACTTTTATTTCATTCATGTTCAATTCTTTTAGCATAGTGGTGATACATCACCAGTGTCAGTAACAGAAACTGATGTTATGCCCTTCAAAACTGTGAATACATTTTTCAGTTATTTTGTATTTTCAATTTAAACTAATATATTTATATTCAAAAACAATTTTTTTTAAAAAAGATGTCTTTTTTATCATCCTGTGATGCAGAAATTATAAAATTTTAAAAAAAAAGAAAATTGTGAAAAATAAAAGGATAATTTTTGAATAATTTTAGTATTTTTTTTAAAGAAAAATTCTTATTTTTTAATATTGCCATATTTATCCTTATGCAAAAATATTATTTATCAGTATTAAAAGCATATTTATATTTAAAGGATTAGGTATTCACTTTTGATGTTCAATGAATTGTGGAGCTTCAAAAATTATAAACCTTTTCCTATTATATTATTTTCCTTTAATAAGTTATAGTAAATTGCGTAAAAAATATCAAATATTTATTGATACATGTAATTATTATGTGTACAATGGTTACACCTATAGAATTTTTACCTTTTACCAAAGTTCAAGGTTTTGGACAGTTTTACCCAGTTTAAGACAGTAAAACCCACGTGTCCTGTCCAAAACCAGTTTAGGACGTCCAAAACCCCAACCCTGCCTGGAAGTATAGGCGTATAGAGCTTGCAGCGTTCCCTTGTGTAAAAAATGCGGTCCATAGGGATTTTTAAAATTAGAGATACTTAGCCAAGTAAATAACCAGGCAAAAGGGCTGCAGGTTTTTTTTCCGTCCTAGTCTGAGTAAATTGCAGCATTTGCTGCAATGAATTCAATTTTTCTCCTTATATGATTGTTCATAATCAATCTGTCTTAAAATTAATAAAAAGTTGCAAAGTTATCTAACTATTATATTAAATTTAATCAGGCTATCAATTTTAACTGCTGAAGATAATTACATTATTTTCACTATCTCAGTAATTCATATCTTTTTAAAAATAGTTCTTAAATTATATTTATATTAATATTAGTTAAGTTTATTATTTAAAAAAGGATCATATGGACGCGATCAAAATGTCTATACGTGTAACTAATTTTATACAGAATAGTGTCTACATTTTCTCATTTTAATGTCATTGTTTCAAAAGCAGTTATTAGAATTTCTCCTGCTTAATGCTTAGTTTCATGCTCACTACTTAGTATTTCAAGAAATACTTTTTTTTTAAAAAAATATTGAAAAGTTAATAAAAGTATTGAAAAAAGTTATTGAATCTGTAAGGAGTTTATTTTCTTTTAAAAAGTTCTTGTAAATATATTTGTCATTATTCACCTCTTGCATCGTGAAGCTGGTTTAAATATATGTGTTTACATTTTAATTCTTAGTTTACTTTTATAGATATATTTTAGGTAGGTATCTTGTGTTTCATAATATGTATTTTTTGACGGGGTTAAAAAATATTCAATGATCTCTTAAGATAAAATATTTAGTGCTTTAAAAGGCATATAAAACTTACTTGTAGTTGATCTGCATATTTTCTCAATTATAAAATTTTTGTTAACATTTTTAACTGATAATTGTGGTTGAAACATTTAATTAGTATTTTTACAAAAAAAAATTGTATGCTAAATTTTAGTATTGTCTTTTTCTTGATTCTCCAAGAGCTCGTTCTTTTACAAGGACAGATTTACGATAAACTATTTTCAGAATGAAATTTTGTTTTCTTTAAAAAAAATTTTTATTAATTATATCATTTACATGTCAATTTGCTTTTTTAAAATATTGTTATTTGTATAATTTTTTTTTCTTTCTCATAGTCTGCTAGATTGCAAAGTCTTGATGGAACTGATTTTAAAGAACGTACAAGACAAGCTATTCGTTACATCATGCCTGATGATGTTGTTGAACTCTAAAGCTGGATGGGCAATAATGAAAAAAAAGATTTTTTGGTTACAGAGTGTCAGGTGCAATTATTGGTAATATTTAATCTCTGTTTATATATATATATATATTATTCCATTTGTAGTTTGACAGTATATAGTTAAAATTTGTGTTGCTAAACTTTTTAATATACTATAAATTTAGTATTCCATGAATTTTCAATGAGTTTATAAATTTCAAACATTGGAATAATTTATGAGTGTGTTGTTTGAAATAATATTGTTATTAGTATCACCATCTTCTTTTCCAGTCATAGTAGAATGGTAATCATACGATACTTCAGTTATCCAACACTTTTTTTGACTTGCACTTTAAAATATTCTGATCATTGTTACATGTGTTTGCACTAATAGCTTTATCATTATTACAGTTGTTGTTACTAGATTATTCTTATAACAATGAATCAAACATGTATCAAATCATTTTATTTTTTGTGAACTAGTATTAAGTTGCGTATGATGGGCAATTGAAAAAGCAGCTTAACAAGGTTACCCCATAATATTTTCCCTGAGAGTAACAGAAATCTGGGCTTCTACTAATTTAATTTGAGATACCTTTTAAATAGGTTCTGAAATAATTTTATGTTTATTCATGAAAATACCTACTGGTTTGTTTATATTTTCTTTTTGTTATGTTTTAGAAGCTGTTTGCAGTGTTTTCACATGCACTAAAGTAAATGAAGTTGGAAGCATTATTAGAGGCTGGTTGCGCCATGCTAAAGAAAGAAGAGTTTATTCTGTAAAACAATTAAGGAAATAATAGTGTAAATAAAAGTTTCACTTATGTGATTATAATATTGTTTATTTTTTTCTATTCTCATATTTATTTGCATACACTAAATTTATGCTGCAAAAAATAGATAAATCCTTAAAACAAGTTATTTTTAATATTTTCAAGATACTGATTTAAGTATGCCTTCAGCTAACAATTCTTCAGCAAAACATGGCAACAGCTGTTTTAGTTTGTATATCAAAACAAATAATTTTCTAATTTTAATTGTTTTTTTAAATTGCATCATTGACGCAATAACTAAACAATAAAGTATGTGATCCATAAACATCTATTTTGAGTTTTTGATAAAATAGTCACAACTTCATTTAAACTATTTATAATATAAAATGTTTTTTAGTAAATTTTGCAGAAGAATGTAATGAGAATTATTTTGCCAATTAACTAGTTTCAATTGATCATACGAGAAATTTAAATATTAATGCGAAGTTCTCAGTATTAGAGCAACATTAAAATGAAAATTATTCATTATTTTATTATAAGATATTTAATATATCTACTACATTAAACAATATGAGCAATAATGAAGCAATCATAAATCTCATAATTTAATTTAATAAGAAATATTCTTTACAGAAAACTAACGCTAATTAGGGGATTTGTAACCTTCCTTGGTGTTCAAAGGGTACATTCAATTAGACTTTTTAATAATGGCCAAGCTTTTATTCCAAGCAATAGAAATGTGAAATCCAATTATCTTGCATATTTTTGTATTAAAATGATACATTATTCTTTTCTTTTGATACGTTTGTTTATTAACTGTTTTACTCCCTTTTCCTTTACTAATTTTCCTAAAAAGTAGAGCCCATTTTTCTGGAAAAATAGAGTGGTATACAAATTAAAAACTATCACCTTTTTTTTTTCATTTAGAAAACATTTTTCTGACCTCTAATTCAGTAAATTTAAAAGAAAAACCTTATTTAAGTTGCTAAAATTAATAAAAATTTCAAAGATGAAATTTATTTCCAAAATAAGACACCCTCCTATTACTATCATACCATTTCCAACATGCATCCCACAAGTTACCTAAATCCTTACTAAACAGGTCTTATTATGTCCTAATGCCATCCTAAAGCGTTCTAAAGGTATCCTGAAACTGTCCTAGCTATGACATCATTAAGATATCTGCAGGTGGGACATTCTAACACGCAGATGACATCCGTAGGACATTTAGCGGTAAATATAGGACTTCCTCTGGAAGTCACAGAATCCTAAAGATGACAACTTTAGGATGTCATAACGAAGTCAATGTGCTGTATGGGGTTATACCATTCATGCTTTCAAAAAAAGTATTTTGACAACAATTTTTATCAAACAACTATAAAACGGAAAATAAAGAATTCTTATAGGATAAAAAACGATTTTAAGAATTCTTTACATTGAAATAAAAACTTTCATATAGTTTCATTTCTTATTATTCTTATAGTTCTTAATCAGACGTAAGAAACCATTCTGTAGAGAACTATCATCAAATAAGAAAAAAAAAGTTTTACAAGCTAGTTTTTTATTATAAAAATCATAACACTTACCTTCTTTATAAATCCGTAGAGTTCGAAATGAAATGTTCTTCGTTTGAAAGTTTTATTTTCAAATAATATGTGCATAGATTATCCCTTTATTACTTTTAGATAACATACCACACATCAGAATTTTATAATTGTAAGATCTCGATATGAATTTGAATATGTAGCTTAAAAACAGAACAGCTGAATTCTAGTTGAAATTATCTATTCTTTCAAAACTAAGAAATACTTACCAAGAAAACGATAAAAAATTTATTAATCATCAGCACAAATGACACTATTTCAAGTAATTTGGTTGATTCTTTATTGTTGTTTTCCGAATTATATAGGTACAGAAATATATACTGTTCTATAGCAAAGAAGAATTCTATAACTATTGCAGTTCTTAACGTTCTGAATTCACATTTCTTTATTGGAATGACGAAAGCAATGTTGACTTCATTTTAATTTGTAATGAATTGAAGACAGAAAAAATTATTTTACCGTTAAAATTATTTATACACATCTGTAACAGCAAGTGATCATGAAATTGTAAGTTATGTTGTTGGTAATAGAAAGGTAAAAATTATTCAGAAATTGTTCTTCAAATGCTTGGCGAGTTCTGCTTCAATGTTTGGCATGTTCTGGTTAGTTTTTTCAAGTTCTTCAGCTGTTCCTTAAGGTAAATTTTGATTTTTATTTGCTGCTAAGAAAATGGCGTCCGTCATGGCCGATGATTTTGTAGGAACTAAATGAAAACGTGATAAATTAATGTCTGATATTTACAGGCTCCCGATAGAGGGCGTACTCGAGCGTTGCGATCGCGAATTACGTATTTTTCTATTGGCTATTTTTTGCAGAGTTAACAGTTAATAATTAGTGATGTCAACAGCCAGTTGTGATTTTTAACTTTTGTGCATTTTTTGTAGTAAAAAATACATTCATTTTTTAATTAGGGGTACACAGCGTTACGAAAAATTTAGAAAGGGTACACGAAATTAATAAGTTTGGGAAACACTGATATATGGGAACCCAAACAAATTTTGAAAAGTAATCCTGTATACTAGAGATGTGACGAGTTCAACTCCAGTTGGGTGAAGGCACCAGCTGGGGCTCATTTACAGAAAAAATGCTTCGGGATCGGACTTAAAAATTTACAGCGATCTGCTACTTCTGTTCGTTTCTCTGTGAGGTTTACATTGTGACATTTGTGAGGCTCACAATTTTATTTGTCTTACGATTTTGATTCTCTCTTTTGAATTTTTGTTTCAGTCATCTGGGAGTTTTAATCGGTTCAATACTAGACGATGGACATCATTCCCTCACAGGTTGACAAAAGCGAAATTCAAATAGGTGATCTTATCGAGTCTGGTAATAAAAAATAATATTTAAAGAAAAAAAAAAGAAAGAAGGATTGTTGTAGTTGTAGTTGTTGTAGTTCTTTTACATCGCACTAGAGCTGCACAATGGGCTATTGGCGACGGTCTGGGAAACATCCCTGAGGATGATCCGAAGACATGCCATCACAATTTTGATCCTCTGCAGAGGGGATGGCACCCCCGCTTCGGTAGCCCGACGACCTGCACGCGAAGTCGAGCACTTTACGGTAGAACAGTTTAGCGAGGACCAATACCGCACACCCTCGGTCCTTACGCAGGCTGATCCAAGTGGTCACCCACCCGCACACTGACCGCAGCCAGTGATGCTTGACTTCGGTGATCTGCTGGGAACCGTGTCTTAACGATCAGTCCACTGCGGGACTAGGAAAGAAGGAAAAGGATAACTCCGGTTTAAGTGGATTCAAAGCATTCCTATATATCTCGGGTCGGGGTGATTACTATTCTTTCAGATCAGATTTAATTCTTATGGACTCGGGTTCGCCAGCAGGTCCTCCAAAAGTGATCCCAAAAGGAAAAATATAAAATTTGTGCAAATCGAATGGAACGGAAATTTTATTGAGAAGGTAGATAGGTAAGTACTTTATTTACGTCGCATTAGAGCTGCACAATGGACTAGGCAGCAGTCTGAGAAACATCTCTGAGGATGATCCACAGGCATGCCATCGCAATTTTGATCTTCTGCAGAGAGGATTACTTCCCTGATTTGGTAGCCCGACGACCTGTGCGCAAACTCAAGCACTTTACGTTAGAACAGTTTAACGAGGACGGATACCGTGCATCCTAGGTCCCGACGATGGGTGATCAAAGTGGTCACCCACCCCCTTTCTGCCCACAGCCAGCGATGCTTTACTTCGGTATTCTACTGGAAACCGTGTCCTTATGATCAGTCCACTGCGGGACTGAATTGAGAAATTGAATCTCAAAAAAGTCAGATACTTAAAAATCGATTTTTCGGGAACAACTAGACCGATTTTGCTTATATTTTGTATTTTGCCATGTAAAATTACATTCTTTATAATGATGCAAAAAATTTTATGATTTACACTTCAAAAATTTTCGACCGTGTTAAATACAATAATAAAAAATAATAAATATTTATTAAAATTTATTTTTTGCAATTTATTTTTTGTCTATTGCATGGTCTCCGAATAGATGAAGTTGTTTTCAATTCGTTTTAAAAGTTCTCGAGTTATAACGAAATACGCAAAACGTAAAATTACCATTAAAAAGTGTAAACTTTGTATCGCTCTCCTGCCAAACTATGGAGACCCTATTTGCAACATCGAAGTTATATTTTTGACCATAGATGGCGCCACTGAAAACACAAGAAACGCATTCTCTGCCCTAAAAATTTGTTTACTTTCAGACAGGTTTGTTGATATTGGCAAGTGGCCTTAGTAACAAACAACAAATAAAATGTTCTTATGAAATATGGATGTCAATTTAATACGTTTTTTATTGTTCTGAAATAGTATAAACATGTGAGTTTTGTGAGATAAAATATGGCCTTGCAGTGAAACATTCACAATTCGGATTTTTATAACAAACCATGATACTTTTGTGTACGGAAATATTTATGTTAAGCAAATTGCTTACAATTATTCATGTTTCATTATTAAACTGATTGTGATCGAGTTTTATTGAGTTATTTTTTATTTTAATTTATTTATTTGCCTTCAAAACACTACTACCACTAAAAAGCTAAGTTCGATTGACATTCGTAAATAAACTTTGTAGCTTCCCTCAACAGCGTGTCAAGCTCTGACAATATGTCCTTTGTTTTTGTGAATTCCCCGTAAGTTTTCAGAATGGAATGTTTTACTTCTTCTTCGATTAGCTTCAAAGCATCTTTTATTATTTCAGAGAGTAAACGTCCAAAATTATTTTCTCCAGAAAGCTTCAGTTCAAGTGTTTTGATGAAAACCTCACTATCTTCTTCACTCACAGTAATTTCTTTTAAATCTTGGCGTTTACTATCAAATTCCTTTTCATATTCTTTAATCAAAAAATCCAGGTAGATCGATTTCTTATTTAACTCAATTTTCTCTTGCTGAGTTTTTCGAAGCTGTAGAATATGTGTTTTCATTGATTCAAGTTTCTTTTTCCGATCATGTAATAAAAGTGAATGATGCAAGCAGTTTTCACTGTGAAATTTTATGTCTTGCTTCAATTTTTTTAAGACAGCCATCTTCAATGCGTTGCTTTGTTCTAAACTTTTCCTATTGTTCAGCAAAATGTATCCAGAATTTTCCCACCATCTTGTTTCTTCTGCAATCCGTAGAAGATTGGAATTAACGTTTGAACTTAATTCATCCTGGAAAAGAGAACATTATTCTAGTGACATAAATGTTCCTCGTATTTACTCCGATAAACAATTGAATATTTGCGAGGGACATCATCGTAGTTATATCGTGTCATTCGTCGATTCAGAAGCTAACCATAATCACTTCACTTCTTTTTGAGTTGCAAGTACCCAATCGAATCGAAACATAGATAATATTATATCATGTTTTTCAAAAAGGCACAGAAACTTCATTTCAACGCTGTTGTTTCCTAATACAATAGAAATCTTTCACAACTTCAATTAAAAAAAAAAAAAAAAAACATGTTAAGATTAAATTTTAAATTTTACTCAACTTTCAAGCTTTGTAATAATCTATTAAAAGTATTGGTACTCCTCATTTTGTTAAAGAAAATATAATAATAATAATTAAAAAAGGAAAAGAAAAATTGAGTTTAATCGTAAAACACCATAAAAATTTTATTTTATAGTAGCTTGTCTTCGTCGTTCAGTAGACCCAATTCACCATATGACTGCCACGCAACTATATATTGACTAAAAACAAGCAAAATATTACTAAGTATAAGAACTATGAAAGCAGAACTAAATAGGAAAAAAGCAAAAAATTTAACTTACTCTATTGTAAATACTATATGGAACTGTACATTCATTCTGTAAATATATGGTACGGTACTATACATTCATGTTTAATAAAATACAAGCCAAACTTCCCCAAAAGTTTTAAATTTTTTTCCTATTCCTTGAAAAAAAATGTGCGATAAATACCACCCTTCAAAGCACACGAAGCTTTCAAAAAAATCAATTGAATGTTTTATGAGACATTTTTGATTAATTTACAGAAGTAATCTTATATTCAAGGAAGTAATTTTTTAAAATATCCAATTTTTTAACCATTTCTTTTAAACTTCATTTCATTCCTTGAGTCAGGTGAAGAATCACGTATTTAGCCTTGTAGCATACTTTTATGCTCTAAGTATGCGAGTATTTCATCTTTTGAATGTGTAGTTTGACATGTTTAAGATATTTTAACTTAGAAGTGGAAATTTGGAAACTTTTATGATTTCATTCATTATCCTTGTTCTAAAGGGTAATGTAGATTACTGGATTGCTATTCTCTGGAATGATTGAGGAAATGGAAGGACACAAGTGTCGTTAAAAATATTAACTATTGAGCCAGCTTTAATTTATTTAAATTTAATTTCAATTTGTTAATTCATAATTTTTTAATTCTGATATTCTCAGTTAAATAATTCTTTGTAACCCAACGTGTAATAATTACAAATAAAATGGTAATGTAGATTTCTAGAATTCCATTCTCTAGAACAATTGAGGAAATGGAGGAAAACTAGTGTTCTAAGAATATAAAATTTTGAACCCGCTTTTTTTTTTTGCGTTAACATAATTTCCATCTGTGGATTCATTATTTTTTAATTCTGGTAATAAAGAAATATGCATAGAGAACATCGTGTATATTTATTATTTAAGTCTTCGCGTTGAATTTAATGGTTAGTTTACGTAAAACGCTGCACTAAAATCAAACAATTTCTCCCACTTTCTCTTTTTTTTTTTCTCGGCAGAGAAATGATATAGATTATTCCATTTTTATCACCCTAAATACATATAGGTAAATATCTTTCAAGGGGGCCATAAGGCATCTATTAACGCAGACCCTATAATGCGTACCAATTTTATGTGCCTAGATTAGCATATTAGATACCTATTACCACAGTACCTACAGTTTATTAACGCAATTACAATACCTATACCTGTACCTATAACCAAATTTAATGAAACAACACTGGCGTTTATAAAGGTATGAAAATTTTTAACGGATAGGTATTTTTAGAATCCATGGATAAAAAATAAGTAAAAAGCATACACATTGCGTGACACATACAAATATTTAAGCAAAGAAGAAAAAATGTAACCTGAACTTGAAGAAGGCAAAATTGAAAACTTGAACGAGTTGAAGGCAAAATTGAAACGAGTGCTGGAGAAGCTGTGAAAAGAATGAAGTGAAATACCTTCATGTCTCATCTGGCATTCCAACTGGTTTTGATTTTATCACATTACCCATAATTAATTAAAGAAATTTTCAAACTTTAAGTAATTGGTATCACTGATATTTTTGTTCTTTGGAGAAACTTGTACAGTTAAAGTTATCTTACATGCCTCTATCAAAAACCAAAAAAGAAAAAAAAAAGAGTAAAATGGCGGGAAAACAACCATGCAGTCACAGCAATCTATTATGCAATCAAGATAGTAATTGTAAGGATTAAATGAAATCCCAATTACTTGTGTAATTGTAATTCAAAGTTAGTTGTATTTGCGATTGATTGTATAAAGACCAAAAATTACGATTAAAATTGCAAATATTTGCTTATAATCTTGATTAAAATTGTAAATATTTGCTTATAATCCTGATTAAATTTAAAATCGTTATTTATGACTACTTGAGCTCAGGATTGTAAGCAATTGATTACTTGTAATCAGACCAACTCTGATTAATACATACTTGATATGCTGCTATTTTCTTTTTAAAACTATGTTCCATTTCTTTCTGGAGAATTGTCTTCAAACTGCTATCTAGAGCTAATCCTTGAAGAATATCTCTTTTGCTAGCTACAGATACTTTCTCTTCTGTTTCTGATATCTTTTCATCAATACTTTCGACATTGTACGCCTCTAACTCAACCAAATTGTTTCTCAGTACTTGCAGTTGTGCATCAAAGGATTTGGTTTCGTTCCTCAGTTTTACGAGACCCGTCGCTAAATCATAAGATTTGTCTTCCTCAGCTTTTAATCGTGCAATGTTCGCTTGAGGAATGGCTGCTTTAATGTTTCGGTAACTTTCCATCCCATCTTGAATTGCTTTCTCCAAAAGATTGACGGAGTTTATTTTATCTTCATACTCTTCATTGCAGACATTTTGGTATTCTTCTATATCATTTTCTATTATTCTACATTGCTCCCTTCTCCATTCTATTTTAGTTTGAAGATTTTCAATGGTGATATTAAGGATTTCTCTATCTAGCTGCGACAAAGAAGACTTTTTCTTTTTCCCTTTTTTACTCCTCTTCTTTTTCTTTTTTGACATTTGAAGTGTTGTAAGTTATCTAGTGAATTTCAAATTACAAAAGATAATTTCTGTAAACTTTAGATATTATTTTGAATGTTTGATTAATAAAACAATGCTCATTGTTTACCACATATTTTTAAGTAAGTTCCATATCTTAAAGACGATTTAAAACACGCAGAGAAATTTTAGAATAAGTATAAAAAATCTAATACACATTTCTATATAGTACATTAAAATTAAATGAAATTGCGAAAATGATGAGAAAGGTTCGTTTATTCTCATTGGACTGATAAATTACATGAAATGATTCAGTTTTCTTACATGAAGATGAAAATTTTAAGTGGTTGTCATCAGCCTAGATTAAAAGTTAAAACTGAAAGGAGTGCCGCGTATTATAAAAAAATCCTATGATATTATTACCGTATTACGCATTACTTATTAAATCAATTTATAAACTTAAAACCTTTTTACAATTATTAACCAGAAACTGAGTTTATATTTTATGTTATATTTTTTTTTTTTTTTTTTTTTTTTAAACAAACAAACAAATATAACTTTATTGAGAACAAAAACACATAAATACAAAGAATATATATTCGTCGTCAAGAGGAAAATCCTGTCCAGGCGACAAAGAAAAGTAATACAATAAATTTTAAATAGAAATTTAAAAAAAAAAGAAAAAAAAAAAAAAAGGGGGTATTACAATTATAAATTATTTTGCTCATCATAAGACGTCATATATTGTTGAACACTGTAATAATAGAAAACAAAAAAAAATGCATGAAACTATATGTATAAAAAAAAAATAATAATAAATAAATAAATAAATAAATTTAAAAAAAATAACAAAGGTAACATAAGAAATTCATTTGGATTGGCACAAGACTGGTATAAAAAATCAAATGCTTCCTTTAAAGTGAAAAATAGAGATCTAAATCGTCAATGTTCATCACAAATTGAAATAAAGCACGCTTAAAAGAAGAATATATTTTGATGTTTTGCAACTGAAATGGTAATTTATTATATAATTTAGGTGCTAAGTAAAAAAACTGTTTTCGTGAAATTTCTTTTGTAAAGAGGGGAATCTCATACATTTCAGTTGGTCTCCTTTCAGACACATTAGTTTTTAATTTGCATATTAATTTATTGTTGTGTAAATAGAGTAAAATACGAAAAAATACATTATGGCGAAATGGTAATAGGTTAATTCTTGTATATATATTGGTAGTAGTTACACTTGAATTATTTATATTTAGAGAATTAATAATCTTGAAGCATTTATTCTGAACTGAGATTAAGGGAAGTAAATTAGTTTTATATTCACCGCCATATATTATCGCACCATAATTAATTAAAGAATAAAACCAGGAGTAATAGAGTGCTTTCACAAAATTAAAATGAATTTTATTCTTAAGGTGATAAAATTTAACTAAAGCGAAACACAATTTTTTAACTAAATTGTTAATATGTGTTTTCCATTTTAAATTAGAATCGATATATAGTCCTAAATATTTGATATTATTTACAGATTGTAGAATATAGCATTGACAATTTTCATTAGTACTTTTGCAGGAGAGAGAGTGAAATTTTAAATTTAACCTAAATTATTTAACCTAAATTATTTAATTTTATTTAAATTTATAAAATAAATTTAATTTTTTATTTTATTATAACCGAGGTTCAACTGGCAACCCAATTATGTGTTTGCGATTATTAATGTTCATCTCCATAGCTTTATAATTTTAACCAAATCCAGAAAATAAGAGAACTCCTGGATAAAGCATTCGGAACAACTAGCCTTCGTAAAGGGCTTTTTTTATGGAACTAACCAGCATTTGCGTTACATGGAACGAAAAATCACCAAACCTCCTACGGTTAGCCGGACGGCTGGAGAATTCTAAACCCATAAGCCACTGAGGATATGTTACATTACTACTGCTGTTTGTACCAGCCTATAACAGAGCTTGTATCAACCAGACATGGTTGGGATTCAAATCTGAGTCACCTCATTGGAAGGCGAGCGCTCTACCCCTGAGCCACTACGTCTCTCATATCACTAATTGTTTAGTGTATTATTGCTTCTGTGCTCTAAAGAAGAGACTGTTTGCAACTTGTCGATGTGGCATGATCATTTAAACAAAAGGCGTAACCTTAAGGGTCTAAGCAAAAGGATCTAGAAACAACAATTAAAATATTAGTTTCCTTACTTAATAGTATTAGCTGTGAATTTTCTGCTGAGTCACACTGGCTCAATTTAAACTTATTATAAGTTTTGTGTGATACTATGTCTAATCACCATTCTTCATTAATTATCTCAGAATCTGCCAATTATTTCTCATCTCAGACATTTGTTTTTCTTCCTTTATATTTTTTAAAAAGCTTTAAAAAAATTGAGAGAGGTAAAAAACCTCGAGCACAGCAGCTTGTGCTGTTTATCATATCATCATCTTCAAATCATTTTTCATCCTTTTTTTTCCATCTTTTTCAGATTATTTTTCAATTTAAAAAATAAAATAAAATGAAAGATGACATTTGAACGAGTCAGAAAAAATTTATGATTAAAGAAAATAAGCAGTTTTTTTTTTATCATCAGTGATAAATAAGGAATATTTTCCCTCTTTTTTAAATCTGTTTTTTTCCTCTTGAGTAACATCATATGCAGGGAAGAGGATAAATGAAAGCAATGCTTTGATTACTTAACCTTACTCAATTGCCATCATAAATATGATCATTCTCGGTTCTGTTGTTGTTGTTTCTATTGCCTACTTGCCAAGCCTGCTTGGGAAACCAAGCGAGTTTAAGACAGAGGGTGGGTTTATTGTTTTTCAGTTGAGCCATCTATGGCCAAGAATACAATTTGAGCAACACACACGTCACAACCCGTTTTACAGAGAGGACCATTCGTACATCCATTAATTCATTCATTAATTATCCAGATAATAATTTTAAGCTGAATCAGAGAGTCACCAATCTCTAATTCAGTACCCCCATGGGTATTGATTTGTTGGAGGACTTTGTGAGCGTGACAGATTTAACGAGCACCGTTTAATACACGGGATTTCTTCGGCCGATTTTCTGCTCTTATGATGCTAAACCCTATTTTCAAAACAATTTAATGTTAAAAAATTCTGGTCTTTCTCTTGTCTGCAAAGTTTTTGTGATGGTATGGTAATTTTATTTCTACATTTTCATCAAAAAGTTCATCTCTTTTATAAAAAAAATTTCCTTCAGATTTTCTTTATTGTGCTTAGTGTAAATATTTATACAGTGCGCAAATTGAAGAAGACATCATAATCAATTTTTGTTTAAAAGATTGGACTTTCTGAAGCTAAGTGCCAATTTTAATGACTTAAAAGGTGACCTTATGTATGATAATTATTTAGTGCAGATTAGAAAGAGACGCGAGAACGTGGGCATCATAGGAGCCCGGTTTTTGAAGAGGCTGTAGTTATGTTACACAGCCACAAAAGCTCTCTAAATTTGTCTGATTAAAAATATTTTAAATCTGCAAATCATTTACTAAATGTCTGCAAAATGCTTAATTATTTTTATCTCTGTCTTATCATTCACTGTCTTATCTGTCTATTAACTTTGAGAAACTTAAATCAATGGTGATTCATGAAAAGTTTTTAACTTGTCTGAAATATTGGGGGGGGGGGCGAGCTTATCGAAATTTCTAATTATTGAGGGTGCATATACCCACCATTCCCCTTCTCCCGCCAATGACGCCCATGCTCGAGATTATACTTCTTTGACACGAAACGTACATGTTTTTTATTTCCAATGGATTCGAATTTTAATCACTTCAAAAATATCGCAATCTTAAAAATGTTCTCCCGATTGTTTCTAGTTTTGGCAGGAGAGCTGTTGAAAGTTTGGGCCCTTTAATTACATTTTACTTTCTGCGTATTTAGCCATATCTCGGGTAGTTTAAAAGTGAATCGAAATTTTTCCCCACAATTCTAAAATTTGATTATCCGAAGATTCCATGCAAAAAATAATTTCTAAAAAAAATTATTTTATTGTTTTATTTTCTAAGGGTTGAGAGAATGTTGAATTGAAGATATTCAAATTTTTACACCATTTTGAACTATGTAATTTTAAATGACAAAAAGCAAAATTTGTTCGAAATCAGTTGAATAATTTCTGAGTTGAGTTATAAAATTTAAAAAAAAAAAAATCATATTTTTAGAATTCTATTTCTCAAGAACTATTCAACCAATTTCATTCAAATTTCACATTTTGTCATTTAAAATTATATCGTAGGAAATAATAATTGACAAAGTCTATCAATTGTATGATCTAAACAATTTTATCGAATGCACAGACATTTTCATTGTTTTCACAGTGATTGTGATTTAACTGGCGCTATAATTGAAAATTCAACATTAAAAAAGAGCATAAAATTAATGTAACACAATTTTGTATTTATCTATTCAACGCTTCTTAAACCTTATAGATTTAATGATATTTATTACAAATACGAAATTTAGAAATACGAGTCGTACTATTCCCAAATCGTATAGTAACTTTTTTTTCTATAAATATATCTTTTATATTTATCTGTCTTTTTTTCTAAATGGTATTTTTTATTTAACTTTTGCAGTACAAATAGACAGTCTACTATACTTATTTAATAAAAATAAAATAAATTTCTACTTCCATTACTGGATATTTATCACGCTATCACCGAATTGACATCTTCCTTGACGATGCGAAGCACTCGCCCCCATCCGTACGGGATCTTTAAGAGTGGTCACGTGGTTTCCGATGGTATACGGACAGTTTCCTTCCTTTTTCTTCTAAAAAGAACAAAATTGCGATATTTATAACCCAAACTCACCTAATGCTCCATATCAGTCAAAAGCGTCTCTTGCTTCTTTGAAACACCGCTTTTTAACTTTTTGCGTGAGATATTTTTTTTTAAAACTTGGCCCAAATTTCCTTATAAATAAGGCAATTTAAATTTCAATTGAAATATTAATAATTCAATGATATTGAAGAATTTTCTTTAGGACTTCCAAGTAAAATTTCTTTAATGAAAAATTCGAACTTACAGCAAACGATATTTAAAAATTTTAATTTTTTCAAAGTAATTTATTTTCTTAAGTAAAATTTTTTTCTAAAAGTAAAGTTCATCAGTTTGTAACATATAAGAATGTGTTTCAGTTTTTAAATTTCAAAACTATTTTCTAAAATTTCACCATGTCTTACTTTAGAGAAATCTATCAACTCTGTGAATCGTGTCGGCAAATCGTTTGAGTTATTTCAAATATTTTTCTCCTGGATTCTGAAAAATAGATTAAATCGTTTGATTAAACTGTTTTAAAACTTTTCATTATTATATTAAAATGTTATAACGAATAATGTTTTCATTAGAACATGAAAATTTCATTTTAACATTAAAATGTTATATGAGATTCAATATCGTTAAATTTAAAAACATGAATTTAGATTATGCTTATGTAGCTAATATGCTCTACATCTACGTTTAAAATAAATCGTTTGCTAACATTAGAATGAAATAATGTGCCACGATTGCATTTCGAAGTGTACGAAATGCCGTAAGTATTGCCGGCTTGTGACAACGTTTCTTTTCTCCCACATTGGTCTATGTGGTTTGATAGTTGGCTATAGTTTAATTGGTGCATTCACTTTTGAAGCTTTGGAAGCTAAATATGAACAAGTGAAACGTGAAATAGTATTTCTAGAAAGAAACAATACTATCAATGACCTGTGGTCTATCACAGCTAAGTCAATAGTGCTTTCTGAAAAGAATTGGTCAAGTTTAGCTACAGAAATACTCCAGGTACGTTATTTTAAAATATTATTATTCTAAGTACTGAATTAGATAAAGCATTGAATGGAATGTATGTATTGAATTAGATAAAGCAATTAATGGAATATAGACTGGACTCGACAAACATACTGCTCCTAATCAATAATTTTTTAAGCATGATTTTTTTTTTCAATCCAATTTTTTAAACATTTATTCAGGGCAGTAACTGGGCAAACGCATGGAAATATTCTGATTTTTAAGATCGGAGATTTTAGGAAAATTCCCGATTTTTTCGAAATTGCATAGATTTATTCCATAATATCAAAACAAAAAATGATTACAGTTTAATGTTACAATTACAGTTGAAACAAAATGTTTTTTACATATTTTTATTTTGATTGTTTTTAACCTTTAGCTAGGGCTTGCTTATGAGAAGGGGGCTGAGTGATTGTCAGGGTTGCAAAAATCACTTTCATTCATAAATCAGGTAAAAATTTTACTTCATTTGAAAGTTGGATATAAATATAAAAATTGGAATATAAAATAACTGAAAGATATAATCTAGTAATCAGCTCAAACAATTATAAAAAAATAGAGCTGTCTAATATTGTATCAATATAGCCTATGCAAAACATATCAATACAATTGAGTGAAGAGCACCAGAAACATTTGAAACAAAAATCGAACTTGTTAAGTAAAAAATGTAAAATAAAATTAAGAAATGCAAAATAAAAAAATCAAGCGAAAGTCGAAAATGGAGTTTTATTCTATGTTTCTTTTAATTTTTTATTTTACATTTTTTTACTTAGTAAGTTATATTTTTGTTTAATTTAATTTTTTTCGGATATAATCGTGTGAGCTGATCACAAGATTATATCTTTTCCTTTATTTCTTTTTTTGTAGGCATCTTTTAAAAATTTTTTAAATATTTTTAAAAACATTATTATATATATATATATATATATATATATATATATATATATATATATATATATATATATATATATATATATATATATATATATATATATATATATATATATATATATATATATATTTTATAAATAAATTTTTATATATAAATTTTTTATAGATATTTACATTATATTTGCATTTTTTTTATATATTCATTTTTTTCCCTCATAACAATTTTGTGTTTCTGACATTTACAATTTATTCAAATTGTATGTTACCTGAAAATACGTATTTGCGTGTTTCAGGATTTTGAGATAACCATCGTGAGAGCTGTGAAAAAAGATGGATACGATGGTAAAGATGAAAGTCCTTTGCAGTGGACATTTTCTGGAGCATTACTTTATTCAATTATTGTAATAACTACCATTGGTAAGTGTTCTTGTTATATTTAATATTTTTAATCCATAATTTTTAGTTTCAAAGAATTTTTATTTTATAATAAATACTTTTTCTGTCTTATTTCGAAGCCTGTTAAATTATACTCTCATAAATGGGATTATTTCAAATGTTTGTATTTAAAGTTAAAACCAAACTAAGTTTATATTAGACGCTCATCATAAGAATGTGTCTTTAAAGCAAGGAAATTTAGCTTCAGGTTGGTTATATGTAATAAAAATTATACTGCTTAGGACAACATGAGAGATCTTTCTGATTTGATTTTATATTTTATATCCGTCGTTGAACAGCCGACCCAATTTTGGGTTTACGACTACTAATGTTCAACTCCGTACCCTTGTAATTTTGAACTAATCTAGAAGACAAGGAAACTCCTAGATCAGTACTTCCAGAGGTATTGATTCGTTATGGGAACATGGAGGACTTTGTGACATGACAGATTTAACGTGCACCAGTCACCATTTACTACACTTTGGCCGTTGGGGATCGAACCCACGAACTCTTTCACATGGGCCCAGTGCCATACCAACCAGGCTATCTCGGCTCTTGCCCTAGAAACCGAAACTTAATTCTGTTAGTTCATTATGCTCAGAGAAGTAACATACACCGCTCCAACACAAGAGACTCTTCGCGCCAAGTTGTTGAACATTTTATAACTCGTTTTCATTTTTTTAAATATATAAACGGCGTTGCTCGACTCATTTTCGGAATTATGAATATCGATGTTCAACTCGTAACCTTCCATTTTAGAGCGCAACTTAGAAGATAATGGAATCCCTAGATCAAAAATTGGGACAAACTAGTCTTCATTCAACTTTTCTGTGGAACTAATCCGCCTTTGCGTTACTTAGTGAGGAAAACCATGAAACCTCTTACGGTTAGCCCTACCGCAAGGGGTTCTAACACAAGATTCGTCAACTACTGATGAGGATATTCTACTTCAAACTACATCATGGAGAATTTTTTAATAGAACTAAACCGTATACTTCGAAAACGTCCCATGGTTTGCCTTACGTCAAAGGGGCCCATAATCTGTTTATCACTAAGGACAATCTACGTCATCACTGGGGTCGGTGTCAGCCGAGATTAGAATTCGTATCAGCTAACTATCGCTGGGATTCGAACCTAGGTTACCTCATTGGCTGGTGAGTGTCCTCTAATGCGTAGTTGACGAAAATGGAATGCGCATTGAACGTGATTAAATTGAATTTCTAAGCCTTTTTTTTCTTTTTTCTTTTTGCTTTTTATCCACTCACTTTTTTACCTAGTGATCGAAATTGAAGTTAATTTTTATTACAGATTTCTTTTTTCCGTGTTTTAAAAAAGTAGATATATCAAGTTACATCGACATCTGTGAACCAAATGGACTCTATGTTTGTCTTAACAGGGTTATAGTGATTATAACCAACCTATATAATTGCAATGCATCTACTTTGTGACAAAAGAAAAAAAAGAAAAAAAAAGAATCTTTTTTTTTTTTTTTTTTTTTTTTTTTTAAGTTAGAATTGCAAAAATACACGCATATAAAAAAACGTTTTAATTTCTTTTTAAATTTTTTTTTAACATTTTAAAGGATTATTTTAAACTGCTAAAATGTATTTTAACAACAAAAAAAAAAAAATACAGTTACTTAGGAATTATTATAGACAGGCAAGGCAATACTTACATGTTCCCTTACATACGTTGCATGTTGAACTAACAAAAAAAAAAAAAAGGAGTAACGTGCTTGCTGATCTATAAAGAGAAAGTTGTATTATCCTAATAGAACTGAAAATAAACCATTCACTTATCTCTTCCTGTTCGAAAATCTAATAAATCTGTTCCAAACTGAACATTCTGAAAACATGAAAGACTAACAAATTCTGGCACCAAAAGTGTAACTCAACAATTCGTTTGTTTTCATAATAAAGTAAATATTTTAAGACGGGAACTCAATTAATGAAACAGCCCTCGTTACTTTCAAACATAGATTTTTGTGTCAAACATTATTGAATTTTATTTTACTTTTACGTAATTTTCAATTTCATTTTTTTTACTAACAATTTAACCCAGATAGAACTACGGCGTTACTTTTATATATTTTTTCTGACGTTCTGATTGATTACAGGCAAAAATATATTTTGGTTTTTTCAGATTATAATAAACAGTTTAATAGTTACTAAAAAAATCTTTTAGATTAATTATATTTGTACTAAAACATAAAATCCAAAAAAATAGTTTACATTTTATTTCATTCATATTCAAAAATTTATTAATATTTGATTTTTGAAATTTAAGCAACTTCAGCGTTTAATAACTGATTCTCTTAGATCTAAATAACAGCATGTAAGAGAAAATTTGTAAAATTATTGTTTGGAAGGGAGCCGTTTTTGGAAGATTTTACCTTTCACGCAGAAAAAGAACCGGCGTTTCATGCTGTACTTCATACCCATGAATTAATAAAATCCTAAACATAATATTTTCACCTAAATTTTTACAAAATAAGGAAAAAATACGAATAATATGTTTAATAAAAATTTTGCGTCAAAGAGGTTGAGAGTTCTTGTACAAAGTAAAACTAAGAGCAAAACTCATAAAATGCATAAAAAAAAGTAAATGAGAAGTAATTAAAAACAGTAATTGACTCATATGGGATGTCGTAGAGTTTAATCATTCCAAACACATTAATAACAATATTAAAAAAAATTTGAGAAAATGCAGTTTACTATTTATTTATTTATTGTTTAATTATTCATTACTTACATATTTGTTAATTAATTTACTAACTGAAATACCTATATTTTTCTGTAAACTTACTTATCTCTTAATTTTCAAAACTGATAACTCATATTATCCTTAATTCACATATACACATATTCGAATAGGTATATATTATATTTTCACAATATATTTTCTACGAGAGAATATATTCAACTTTATGCCACTATGCGACTACTTACCCACTTGCAAAATATCGATATATTCTACAAAATTATCATCTATAATATTTAAAGGAAGATTTTGTGCTGCTGCAAGGGGCCCTTTTAACCCACAATCTAAAAAGTCATTTAAAAATTTCAATTAGTCTTTTGGGGAGAGACGTTTGAGAAATACATTTAACCCATTAGCTATTGTTATAAATTACACAAGGTACAAATTTTTTGCCCCAGTTGCACAAATAATTGATCTTATCTAATTCGGATGGAAAACAAGGGCAATCGCACCCCCTCTGCCTTAATGGCAGACGCCAACAACAACAACATCTAATTCAGATGTGAGGATATTAAATCGGAAATTAGTTTTGCTCATAAGACTACAATATTTTTAAAAATAACATTTTTAATTTTTTTTTTGTCGAGATGAACGAATTTAAAAACGTTATATATATAGCAAGGGGTTACATGAAAATTGCAATAAACTTTTAGGGAAATTAGGGAACATCATCAGCATAAAAATTGCGTGAATATTGCACACAAAGAATCAGCTCATAATAGGGAATGGCGGTGTAAGACGACACTTCTAAGCATTGGTTCATATGCAACTTTAAACCCAGAAGTTTGTAGCAACATTTATATTTAACTAATCCTATATATATATATATAAATAACGTTTTTAAACTTGTAAATATCGATAAAAAAATAGATAAACAATGTCATTTTTTTAGAGAAACAAAAGTTGTAGCTTGGAGGGAGAAATCGATTATACATTGAAAATTAGCAATACGAAAGTAACTTAAGATGCGTTAAAAACCTCAATCAAAATAATAATAATAATAAAATAAAAATATTGTTGCTCAGTGTTATTAATAGTCAAGTGTCAAAGTCAATAGTCAATTCAGAGTATCAAAAATACCTAGAATAATGAATTTTTAATTAAGTCTAACATGTCAACCTAAAAATGACTACAACCAAATTGTGACATTATAGTAGTATAAACCAAATTTGACAACTTCTATTGATATCATGAAAAATCAAGTGTTAAAACCCTGTCCAGATAAATAGAGAGTAAAGAGGATATTAATGACTCTCTACTTATATTGTAACCCATATGAGCAGACAACATATTGTAGGTTATCTTTTACTATAGTGTTCATGTTGAAAAGATAGTAACAGTATTTACCCTTTAACTTTATAAACAAAAGATAACAATTTTACTGCACCAGATGTATGTTTCAGCTTTAACGAGCTTATAAGAAAATCATTAAGCTCTGGAATTCTTCCAAGATAAATTATTTCTCGCTTGTCACAAATTATTTTAAGAAATGAAAATAAATAAAGTAAACAGTGCCCAATATGGGTTTAAGAAACACAGGTCTTTTTTTATTTTTTTAGAAGAAAAATAAATTGTTTTAATGATCAACTTGTTTTTGAAAATGATTTGAATAAATTTACTTAAGATTGTGAACTCTGATACTCAACTAGTTATGTTAAGTAAGTCCTTTAAATTGCTAAAATATGCACTGTATTAAAAATTATGTTTTGAAAGATTTTTTTAAAAATCTATCTATGCAACGACATAGATATAAAGTTCTTTTAAAATAAACAGAAGGTCTCCTTTTTTTTCATTTATAATGTTAAATTAAATCAGAGACTGTCCAAAAATGATGTCACGCTTGGAGAGAAGGAGGGGTTCATGAAATTGAAGCAATGATTGACAAATTGCTCCAGAGAAATCGAATTTTAAATATCTGACTTTTTTAAAATTTGATTTCGCAGCTAGGAGCTATGCGAAGTACGTTTTTGTATATGGTTTCGTAATTTAAAATATCGTCAGTCTTAATTAATTAGCATATTTGCGGTCACTCCCTCAAACCATTGAGATTGAGTCCTAGAACGTGAAGATCCGTTCACTAGGATCAAAAGTTATTCAGGGTGGTTCGCTTTTTGTTTGTCGCACTGTACTAATTTCCTGGTGGATATAAAAAAAGCCTTGATCACTTAAATCACAAATATTTGATAATTTCCTAGCATTTCATAAATCACTATTGAGAAAAGTATAGAGTTTGAAAGTTTAATGAACAAATTTGTAAAAAGTGCTTTTGAATAAAAAGCTATTTTATGTTAACATGAATTGAAACTTCTTAATATCTCCTCATATTTAACCAAGCCAATATTTTTTTTTTTCAAAATCATTTTGAATTTTGGAAAATTAAATTCGCCAGTTAAGTTTGTCTTTTAAAAGTAGCGAAGTAGTGACCACGATTTGGAAATAGTTTGTAGTCATTATATTAAAAAAAAAAAATAGTTGTAGTTAACTACAATTGTAATAAAGAAGTTGTAGTTAACAACAAAGAAAATGTAGTTTTTCCGACCACTGCTTATAAGTATAATAAAGGAACATTACTTTTTTAAACTTTTAATCTCATATAATATTGTTATCTGGATTAAGGTTGTTGCGGTTTTGTTATAGTCCATTTTAATAAAAAGCCATAGTGGAAAGATATTGCTGAAATCAAAAAGAATAGGGATCTAAACGAATGGAATAATAGTGGCAGTATGGTCAGCATACCGCCTTTACGTACAAGAAAAGCTGGTAGCCATCACTCTTATCTAGCTTGGTTTCATGCCACCATCGGAGATAGAACCTCTGGACAAAAAACTCAGTGCTTTAAACACTGTACCAACTCAAGAGCAGCACACTATGTAAAGCCGAATAAATAAATATTGAGTTTCGGTTTCTCTCGTGCTCCAAATTCTAAATTCGTCGCTGAAAAGGGCGACTGCTCTCAACCCTAGAGAGTATAGAAACTTATTTCGACGAGCCTCTTACTCCATCTCTGAAAAATATTTTGCCGTGTTGGTTTTTTTAAAGACACTTTCATAAGCCAAACTCGCCAGTCATTGTCCTTGCTAATTAAAGCAGGAAAGCGTCTTTAGTTTGGTAAGAGAGCACCGCAAAGGTGAAAGTGCTACTTTGCTCAGAACCCTTGGGATAGATGGCAGCATCACTAACCTGTGAAACCACTTCTCCAATTCAGACATAGATCTGAAGGGGAAAGAAATTTTTCCTAGATCTCTGTATCCACGGTTCTACTCAGTGACCGACCACAGCACTTTCGATTCCAAATTTACGAGCACGTATATCGTATGTACTTGATGGTTTCAAGCGGAGTCGAGGATCGAGCCCCGGCATTTCCGAATCTGACGTCAGATTCTCTAACCAAGCTACCACGGCTCACATTTTGCTGTAAACTATTATTAATAGTTAACACTTAATTTTATGGTGTAAAGTTTCTCGAAATTTTTACGTTATGAAAATACACAGGCACACCAATTTTCCAAATTTCTCACTTAACAAAAATGAATTCTTAAATTTGCGAAACATCTGCAAGAAGATTGATCTCTTTCTTGATTTTACTTTTCATGAGTTTTAATAGGCGATGATTTAGGAAAATTTTCTTTATTTGTTTGAAATATGGAGGGAATTTAAGAGATTTCTAATTATTGAAGGAGTACATATACCTACCCTCCTCTCCAACAACGGCGCCCATGCAATTAAATATTATTGTGCCAGTTTTAAAATGGTTCTAAAACAACACGAAGAATAAAAAATGAAAGTGTTCCATATAAGAAAAATACCTTCAACTTAAAAACAAATAAATATTTATCTAAAATAAAATAAAGGAGCTGCTGCTAATCCTTTATTATTTTTTGAAAGTACAAAAAACCCTGCAGAATTTTATTGTTCGTTTTTAGTTTTTTTAATATCTAGTAATTTTATTTTTATAATGTCTATATTTGAGAAATGTCTCATCTATATGATACAAAGTGAGTTTCTATTAAAAATTCATCTTTTTCATTTATTTATTTAAATTTTTTTTCCCCTGCACACAATACATTAACTTTGACAATCGATTTTCCCACTTGGCAAAGAAAAATATCTTATATATATTATCATTACCGCTGATTTTTTTTTCTTAATACCTCACTGCCCACTGGGAATTCAGTTTAAAATGAAGTGAGGCGTTAATAGTTAACTGAGCAGGGAGAGGTATTTGCGTCCATTCGCCTCGAGTTCCACAGCGGAACGCCGCTTTGTTTATCTTTTGTTTAACACTGAAGTAAGAAGACATAAGGGAGCTGCGCTAATATGGTATGTACGTTTGTAACTTTTGAATGATAAACATTGCATGCGATATCGCTAATTTTAGATTCCCGGGGACAAAATTTTGAAATTTTTTGTATAGAAATTTTTTATTTAGATTTACGTGTGTATTATATACTTAAAGTATGATAGGAATACGAGAAAAAAAAGTTTATACGGATATGTTTGTAACTTTTGAATGATGAACATTGTATGCGATATCGCTAATTTTAGATTCCCGGGGACAAAATTTTAAAATTTTTTGTATAGAAATTTTTTATTTAGATTTACGTGTGTATTATATACTTAAAGTATGATAGGAATACGAGAAAAAAAAGTTTATACGGATATGTTTGTAACTTTTGAATGATGAACATTGTATGCGATATCGCTAATTTTAGATTCCCGGGGACAAAATTTTGAAATTTTTTGTATAGAAATTTTTTATTTAGATTTACGTGTGTATTATATACTTAAAGTATGATAGGAATACGAGAAAAAAAAGTTTATACGGATATGTTTGTAACTTTTGAATGATGAACATTGTATGCGATATCGCTAATTTTAGATTTCCGGGGACAAAATTTTGAAATTTTTTGTATAGAAATTTTTTATTTAGATTTACGTGTGTATTATATACTTAAAGTGTGATAGGAATACGAGAAAAAAAAGTTTATACGGATATGTTTGTAACTTTTGAATGATGAACATTGTATGCGATATCGCTAATTTTAGATTCCCGGGGACAAAATTTTGAAATTTTTTGTATAGAAATTTTTTATTTAGATTTACGTGTGTATTATATACTTAAAGTATGATAGGAATACGAGAAAAAAAAGTTTATACGGATATGTTTGTAACTTTTGAATGATGAACATTGTATGCGATATCGCTAATTTTAGATTCCCGGGGACAAAATTTTGAAATTTTTTGTATAGAAATTTTTTATTTAGATTTATGTGTATTATATACTTAAAGTATGATTGGAATGCGAGAAAAAAAAGTTTATACGGATATGTTTGTAACTTTTGAATGATGATCATTGTATGCGATATCGCTAATTTTAGATTCCCGGGGACAAAATTTTGAAATTTTTTGTATAGAAATTTTTTATTTAGATTTACGTGTGTATTATATACTTAAAGTGTGATAGGAATACGAGAAAAAAAAGTTTATACGGATATGTTTGTAACTTTTGAATGATGAACATTGTATGCGATATCGCTAATTTTAGATTCCCGGGGACAAAATTTTGAAATTTTTTGTATAGAAATTTTTTATTTAGATTTACGTGTGTACTATATACTTAAAGTATGATAGGAATACGAGAAAAAAAAGTTTATACGGATATGTTTGTAACTTTTGAATGATGAACATTGTATGTGATATCGATAATATTAGGTACTCGAATGCGTTCGAGGACAAAAATTTTTAATTTTTGATTTAGAAATTTTTTGATTTCGGTTTACGAATGTGTTCAATACTAAAACAGGATATGAATACAAAAAATAAGGAAAATTTTTTTAAAAAAAAATACGGTAGACCTTTAAAAAAATCGAAAATTGTCATTTTTTCAAAATTATATAAATTTGCTAAAATTTATTATTTTTCCATTTTTCCTGCTTTAAATTTCAACTAATGACAAAAATTAGATATAATATTGATATATAGATATTTTTCAACAAATTTAAAAATTTATTTGGCAAAAAAGGCCAAAAATTGCAATTAATTATTTTTATTTTAGCTGTGAAATACAAAATGATCGTTTAATCGACTTTTGCGTAGCCTATTCCCTAGACCTATGTATAAAAACATTCCCGCAAAACTTCAAGTCATTTGAACTAAAATTTTTTAAGAATGAAAAAAATGAAGAAATGAAGGAAGGCATTTAGAATAAAGGAAAATGGCGGAAAAATAAAATATGGGAAAAAGAACAAAAAAGACATAGTTGTACATTTCATAACTAATATTGATGTTTTTTTTAAAATCATCATAACTTCTGTTTTATTTGGCGTAGAAACAGAACAATTTTTGAGAAAGAAAGGTACCTAGTTTTATTTTACATAAGAAAAATAGAAAAAATATGATATTTTGGTCAAACATGACTCGAGAAAGGTAGTAGGACTAATTAATTTTTTTTTTATAAATTACTGTTGTATTTCTGAAAATTTCCCAATTGGTAACTAAATTTAAATCCTTGATTGACGTCTCCTATATTTTGATCAATTATACTATTTTGTCACATATATGTAGAATAAAATTTTAACCATATTTTTTACTGTATTTCACATAAAAAAATTATTAAGTAATTGAAATTTTTCAACAAAAAAAATATCTATAACAGCATATTTGTTAAGTTTCGATTTTTCTAAGTGGCAGTAAAATGTAAATTGAAAAATTAATTATAGACAAACATATTTTCATATTTTGCCGGAGCTTAGCAATCATATGAATATATGATTATCATGTATTCATATGCATGTTTAATTTATTCTTCTGTAGTGGTAGTTGAAATCATTCTTAATTAAATTAATTAATCCGAGAATAAAATAGAAAGGCAAAAGTTTTACTGTCACAAATTTTTATAAATATATAAATAGAAAACTCTTTAAACTGGAAGAAAATCCAGAAGAAATGACAGCTTAATGTATAAGATAATAGCAAAAACATAATAAAATAATAGCAAAAAATAATAATTGCAGAAAAGTTTAATATAATAATAATAGAAAAAATAATAATTATTACAAATAAGTATAATATAATAATAATTATTACAAAGAAATATAATAATAATTATTACAAATAAGTATAACATAATAATAATTTATTACAAATAAGTATAATATAACAATAGTAGCAAAATATAATAATAATTGCTAATAAGTGTGGTATAATAATAATAGCAAAACCTAATAATAATTATTACAAATAAGTATAATATTATGATAATAGCAAAAATAATGATAATTGTTGCAAAAATAAGTATAATATAATAATAATCACAAATAAGTTTATTATAAATGATAATGGGAAATAATAATAATAATTACAAATAAGTATAATAAAACAATGGAAAAAATAATAATTGTGAATAAGTATAATGTAATAAAATATAAAAGCAAAAAAGACCTAGTTTTTTATTGATTTGAATGGTAAAGTCGCTTTAGAGATGAATTGTAGTCAGAGCAATTGTTTTATTATGATATTTCTTTTTCAAAAAGCAAAATTCTTGCTAATGTTTTACTTTTTTAAAAAATTTATTTTTATTAAAAAATTATGTTATTAATTTTTGAAGAGCTTTTGCAAAATTAGCAAAGTAGTAAATATTCCGATATGGCTTGGAAACAAAATGTTGATATGAAGTAAATTGAATCCGATAGAGTTATTTCTGTAAAGTTTCTATATCAGTTTTTAATCTTAAAAGTGAGCTTAGCTTAAATGTGATTTATATTCACTTATTAAAGTAATCTATTCGTCTACAATTCTTTTACATAAATGTAAGAATAATTTTAAGAGGAAGAATATTAACTTTAAATTTCAGAAAAATGTAGTATTTCAAGTGATAATATTATTTGATAAAGAAATGTAAATTTTTATTTTATTTAAAGTAAATGTTTCGTTTTTGCAAGTTTTGTTTCATAAACTAAATTGTATGCACGGTAGCATAACCCTCTTTTTTATTTTTCTAGTAACCAATTTTTACGTTGTTGTTTCCGTGTTTATTTGAATGAGATTTAAATGTATAAATAACTAACTGACTAAGTAAATAAAAACTATTTACAGGTCGGTGAATGAACTAAGTAGAAGGAATTTTTTGTCTAACTTCGTGAAATGTGAAATAATAATGCTTTTGCTTAAGCATGCTATCAGTGATTTCTTTTTAGAGTTGAAAGTTAAGCTTGAAGAAGAAAAAAAAGATATTTCAGAAAAAACTAAGCATCTTACACCAATCTTCTCATAGTTTAAAGATGAAGAATTTTTATGATGCAAATTTAAACAAAAAGCATAATTGTTTATTTATTTAAAATAGTTTTATTATTCGTATTTGGTAAATCTGTTTTTACACATAATTCTACCAGTAGGGATCATTTTTATTGAAGCTGAATTTTATTCGTCGATCAGGTTTTCATGACGCTAACACAAGTGGCATGTCCGCACCAAGAAAATGTCACTAAGTAAAATTAAAATCATTTGCGAAAAATCATGTACCTTCGATAACATTTTGAAGTCAATAAAGGTAACCCCTAAGAACGACCAATCTCCATTAACGACCATTTTACTGTGGAACAAAGGGCGGTCGCTCCAGAGAGGTTTCACTGTTTGTTTTGTTCTATTTTGACCCAAAAATGAAGCAGTACAAAAATGTTTTCACTTCAAAAATAAAAAAATGCATGTAACTTAAACATAATTGTGTTTACAGTATTTCGTATAACATTATATAAATATAATCATACAAATTAAATAAAGGTTATATTTAATAATTTATTTTTCAATGAGAACTGATTTATTTATCAATTCAGATGTTTATACTCTCAGAAGTAAAGCTCTCATTTTCAACGAATCAGCAATTCTTGAGCAAGTATTTCATTAATTCTAAGAATCATTTCGTCTCGAAATCACGTCATTTGTGAGGAAACGCAAACTCTCTAATGTATTACGAAATGTTTCCTCAACTCTAAATCTCATCGTAGTGCATTGCGAGAGATTATTAACTGGAATGACGAAACTAGAATAAAGATTCGACAATCGAAAATGAAGTGACAAATCAAACTATCCGGTTTGTGTAGTGGTCAAGGAGTTGGTTGCGTATCTAGAAGATCCGGGGTTCGAATCCCGCTTTGAGCATGGGTGTAATTTATCTCTATGCTGTATCTGCCTTTGTTATGTTGTGTTAACCTATATGGTACTCTCTTCATTTGCCCACCTATATGGTTTCACAGTGGTTATTAGAAATGTTAGGTACATAAGGCACTTCGAGGTTATCTTTTTTGGAACAAAAATAGAATGACGAAATATTTCTCTAATTATAATGAAATTTGTTTCCTCAAGGAAGTAACGATAGTTATTTCTTCACTACGACCAATTTTTTGGATCGGACAGTATACTATAGTATTCCTATAGGAAACTGTTTCGTCAAAAACAAAGAAATTTCGTGATATTTGTGAATCCATTTTTTACAGTGTGATTAAATTAGTGGTTAAATAAGAAAATAAACGTAACCAAATGACAAATTTAATTTATTCATTTATTTTACTAAATCAGAATGAATAAAGAAACCTTTTTGCAAAAAGAATTAAGGAAAAGGAAGAAAAGGTAAGCATTTTTATTCATAAAAAAAATGACTCTGTGACTTGGACCATGTCTGTATTCATCGAAAATAGTAATTACATTAGTGTAGTAGTAATTATTTTTTTTTTGCCGAAATATCGATTTCTCTTTTTCCTATCTTATATTGATCTTCTATTCTTAACTACAGGTTATGGAAATGTCGCACCGAAGACTTCTTGGGGTAAAGTCGTCACTATCTTCTACGCAATTATAGGAATTCCACTTCTGCTTTTATGTCTATCCAATATAGGTGATTCCATGGCTCATTCTTTCAAATTCATATACTGGAAATTGTGTTGCTACTTCTGCATACGCCCTAAGAAGCGTCGCAAAAAAACTTCAAACAGACCACTCCATATATCGTATTCAGCACCTATTATACACCAAGAAAGCACAAATGGTATTTCAATGCAGCCAGGATGTGTATATCCCGGCGACAGAGACTCTCCAGCCTTAACATCAAGTGGTACTTATTATACTGCACATTCAAACTCTAATCCAACTATAAGCTCTTGTAAATCTACTCCTTGTCATCTAAATCATGCAAGGATGGACTCGAAAAATGATAAGACTTATGATGGGTTCCCGTCCATGGTGAATAGCTACGATGCGTGTAGTCCTCATATGCGCAACGTAGAATTTGCGCCGGTTATTACAAATAAATACGCTTTGCAAGAAGACGTGCATATTAACTCTGAACCATTGAGAAAACACAAGGAACTGCTATCGTCAGTACCTGCTTTGCTTACAGTGATGAGTTCATCGTATTATAAAAACTTCGGATATGGAATCAATAAATCTGCACCAACTAAAGACAGGTATGAGTATTGAATGTTTATTTGAAGAGCTTAATAATAAAAAATGTGTTTTTTAATGATATTTTAATTTCCTGATTTAGAAACATATCAGTTTAAGTAATATGGTCCTGATTTATAAGCTAGGTGTTTTTTTTAATTTTTTTTTTAAGCCTTTTACTTCTACTCTGAATTTTTTCTTTTCATCACTCAGCTGTATAATTATTATAAGAAACTCAATTCAAAACATATTTGATCCATTATTATCTATTTTACAAATTGTTTCCAGGTTTAAAATTCATTTTTTACCATTTATCAAAGGATGCCTGAAACTTTATTAGGTTCAATATTTTTTTGTCATTTCCTTTTCTTATTTTATAGGTCTATAAACCTATAGGAAAGACGATAAGCTATTAAATTACTGGCGTCTTTTTTAATAAATTCAGTTACAATGACAATTATTATTATTACAATTTGTTGATGTATTTTATAAGAAATCGTTTTTTCTTTCTTTTTTTTAGGTTTTTAAAATCATTTAGTATTTAATTATTTGTTATTATGTTCTTTATTTAAAAATCGTTTACTTTTAATTTTAGGAGCATTATTATGGATTAAAATATTCATATATATAAATTTCTTTTACTTATAAGTCAATTTTAGATTTATTTTTGTATGTATGTTTGTTTTCGAGTGTTGACTTTAAAACGTCGTGATGTGGTTATAATAGTTCGTTTAAAAAATAAAAAGCAAGGTAAAAACTTAACAACATTTATTCATTATTCTTTATAATTAAAATATTTCATTGACAAAACTACAATAAAAATTTGATTTCACATTCTTGAACTCGATATGCTCCATTTCATAATTTTTGATTAAATACGTATGCAAATTAACCGATGAAAGGCTACTAATTATTTTGATAATATTTAATGTGAAAAATTAATTGTTTTTTAGCAATCGTTTTTTTTAACACTCTTAAAGTATTAGGTTTTATGTGGAACAGTTGAACTCGCAAACCAGCAGTGCCGGAATACCCATTAGGCAAGGCCTAGGGCCCCTTTAAGATGGATTTTTTGAAAATAAATTTTAAAAAATTAAGAAAAACAATGATTTAAAAAAATCAATTTCAAATACATATGTTATGATTATTTTTTAGTTCTAATTTAACAATAAGGTAAAATTCAATTTATTATTATTTTAAATATGCTTTCTTGAATGAAAAGATATATAAATACTTTTATATTTCAATAAATAAAAAATGTACGAGAAAAAAAATTTAATCTAAGGGCCCCAAAAATTTGAATGACCTAGGGCCCTGCGTACGCTTAATCCGGCACTGCAAACCAGGGATGGTATGCAGTCAAGTTCTGAATTTATTTTGGGGGTATACATTAGCTGATATATAGTTTTCAAAAAAGAACTCTAGTAAAGGTTGAGAATCAGAGAAATATAATTCGTTATTCTTAAATTTGGTTATTTTCGATTACGTTGAAAAATTTTGACATAAAAATATTGACGCAATTGTTTACAATTTTTGCTATTTCTTTTTTTATTTTCAACTGACATTTTACTCATTAATTTCATAAAAATAACGGCACTCTTAACGAAATGAAAGTCTATTGTTTTAATATGAACATAATTACAAGTTTTTACAGAAAATTTAATCTCTCGGAATCTCTCTGACCCTACCACGGAACCTCAGAGACCCATCTCAGAAATACCATTTGACAACGCTGCTTTAAACATTTATATAGTTTTAAAATAAATATCCAAGTATTTCTGGAGAAATTTGAAGAAATATCAAAAACTGAAAGTGTCTATTGTAGGGAAGTGTGTTAACGTATGTAGATGTACTGGGATTTTCCTGAGAGATTAAATTTATCAGGGGCTATTATTTCTTTTAATATCATATTCAATGGTTTAAACTATACACAAATTTTATTGTTTGCTAAAATAGCATAACTGCAATGCACAAAAAAGCATTTTTTTTCCTAATTTATAGAGTATCCTGGAAAGAGGAGCTTCACAACAAAGAATATAACGACAACGATTCTATGAACAGCTTATCAACTCAACTAGAGGATGAAGAAGTCACAGTACCCGTATGGCTATGTTTCGCTTTAGTACTGAGCTATATTTGCGGAGGAGCAGTACTCTTCACATTTTGGGAAAAATGGAACTTTCTAGATAGTTCATACTTTTGCTTTGTGACTCTGACCACCATAGGTTTTGGAGATCTTGTTCCCGGAACTGCAGTTCTATCTGATGATAACCAGCTGACTTTGGGTCTTTGCTCGTTGTATTTGCTGTTTGGCATGGCTTTGTTGGCCATGTCCTTCAATTTAGTGCAAGAAGAAGTGACAAGATCGATGAGATGTATGGGACAAAGGATTGGCATTATTCCCATGGATGAAGATGATGACTAGCTCGTGAAATGATTCGAAGCATACTACCAAAACTATGGACTTGAGGAAAAAAAAATTTGATTAATAAAATAATATTGGTAGCTAAGTACGTATAGAGTTTGTATTTTTGAGGCCTCCCTGATAGTCTCAAACGTTTTTTATTTGAACGTTACAAATTCATCCTGTTATAATCAACTGGAAGACATTTTCAAACGTTCACATTTAAGTTGTTGGATCTCCAATCTCTTTGAAATACAAATGCTTTTTTTTTTGTGTGTTAAAGGTGAAATTTTCTAAACACGGCCTCCTTCCAAACAATAATCTTTCAAGATCTAAAAGAAACAGTTATTCACTGAAATTTCGTTAATTTACAAAATCAATTATTGATATATTTTTAAATTTAAACGAGAATAATTTATTCTACTTTGATTTTATTTTATATTTTAGTACAAATATAATTCTCATATTCTAAAAGTTTTTTTATTAACCATTTGAATGTTGTTTTTTTTTCGATTAAGAAATATACCAAAATATATTTTTACTTGTAATTAAAGCAGAAAAAAATATCGTAAAAAAATATATACAAAAGCGACATTAGTGTCCCACCTGCGTCAAGGATTAATAAAGTTATCTTGATGGCAAAAGGAATAAATATTACGATTAATTAAATTTTAGATTAAAATCAGTTGTAATAGTAACTTAAAAAGTATAGAGGCAAAATAACGTGAATGCAAGACTGATAGGAAAGGTAAAATTTAGAATGTAGTAAAAGTTAAATTTGAATATTTAATCAAGTGCGTAAATAATTGTTGCTCACTGTTATCTACATAATTACACATAAAAATTTTAAACTTTTTTTTCACTCCTTGCTATGATGTTCTTGCATCGCAGATGTAATAATTTTTGCTAAGGATATTTAAACAATAGCAAACTGTAACCTTCAAAAGATTTTAATTAAAGCATTAAACTATGAAGCTCTCATCTCAGCAAAAATTCTGTCTTAAAAATGTTAAAATAAAGTATATTATGTCTGTGGTGTTTGACTTTTAATGGAGAAAGAACAATTTTGGTAATAATAAACACTGCAGTTGACAAAAGTAAATATTCAAATAATTTTTTTCCCTTTCACAGACTGACTTTTAGTTTGTAATGGTATTGCTTAAGCTAGAATTCTCATATTTAATTACAGGAAACATTTATAACAGCAATAGCTAATTACTCGTAACAACTGATTTGTTGTAGTGGAAATATTTAATAAGCTACTAAAGTGACTTTTTAAGTTGAAGGATTGTGCAAGAATTAAATTAAAAAAAACGAAAAATATTTAAAAAAAAACTTATGACTTTTTCCTTTTTGGGAAGTTATATGGTAGCTATTGAATGATTTAACTCATTGATTTATGCATTTATTTTTATAATTAAAGCTCTAATATTGGGGTTATAGTTCACAAACAAAATACTAGAAAAAACTGGCGAGTCTACTGTGCAATAAAATATTTCACAGCTTGGAGTTTTACCATCATATAAAGTTTTCCCTAAAGGAATATCAGTAATAATCATTTGTGAACTTAAAGTATAAAAGAGAAAATGCTATATATTTAGCATAAAAAGTGAAAAATCTTAATTAATGAATCCTATTTGTGACCAATTTTTCAACAATTCAAAATCAAAATCTTCACCAGAATCAATAAAAATAAGTTATAATCTGACTTTTTTCAAATACCTGGCCTTGTATTGATAACTCTTTTATTATGCTTAGAAAAATTCTAGCATACTATCACTTTATATTTTTAGAAGATAAATCTTTCCAAAAAAAGGAAAAAAAGTTTTGAAGCTCAATGCAATTGTGCTTTCACTTAACATGGTCAAATTTATTTTGTATGTATTAGCAAGTTAAAAATAAAATTAAAAAAAAATTCTCACCATATTTTTTAAAAAAAATCCGATAATTTTTCTAAAAGTCTCATTTTATTCTTTTAATTTAAATATAGTAGAGATTAACAAATGGCACACTATATGAGTAGAGAATTTAATAATGGCACAGTACTATAACTTGGAGTGACTGTTTCAACCTCTATAAAAGAAATGCATGAATATATCATCAGTGAGATTTTTAATCTGGACAGAGCTCAAAATGTGTGTTTAAGAAAATGGATACAGCAAAGGAAAAATTGTGAATATAAAAGTTTGATCACACATTAATAGTAAAGGAAAAGACGTTTAAATTTGTTTGAAACAAAGAAATAATTTTTTTCCTGTTTATAAAAACAAATTCGTATACAACAAGTTACATACATTTGTAAACAACAAATTACAAGATTATAATTAGTTTATTAAGACAAACTGTATATAATCATAACATACAGGTACAAATATATCACAGATATCAGAAACTATCAATAGCACACATTATTTAAAAATATATTTAGATCTATCAGATGAGACATTTATAATAGAAATTTACAATATACAGTCCTATGTCTTACAATTTATATCATTTTATACTGTTATTTGCAATTAAATCTTGAAGGTATGAAGAAGCTTCGCCCATTAACAGTTCAGATAACACATCTGAGAATCCCATTTCATGAGCTAAACTGTATTTCACTTTTATATTAGAACACATAGAAAGTAGTAATTTCATATTCCGTGTTGTACTCTCATTTTTAGAAGGCAATTTCTTATATCTGCAATAAAAAATTATAAATATTCACCTAGAGGATGATGCAAAAACACAATACGTTTGGAACTAAACCCGCCTTTTTAAATAACGAAATTTTATAACCAAATATATGAGACTGAGAAGAAAATGTAATTTTAATTGCAAAAGCATACAAACTAAAAAAAAAAAAAAAAAAAAAAAAAAAAACAATACTAAAAAAAAAAATAATCCCAATCCAAAATAAGGGCAATTTTAATGTTTATCAAAATTAGCATGATTTTTTTTTGTATTAAATTAACTTAAAATTCTCAGATAAAATTTTCTTCTTCTGAAAATTAAAGGGTCTTTGAACTTTTGTTTACAGCTAGTACAATAAGTGGATAAGAATTAGAGGCTTCATAATGCAAGTCTTAAAGCAAAGCTTTAATTATAAATCAGGCTCTTATTTAGTGACAAAACTTGTTTCCAAAAGGTTCAAATTCAATATCCCTGTCACCTGAAACAAATTTATCGATTAATTTTTCGGCAACAAAACTCCTTTTATTATTTTTGGATAAAACTGTATATTAAGCAGTTTCTGATATTAAAATATTTTTGTTGTTTCTAGTTATTTAGATCAAGTTTATTATGGAAGATATTTTTATTAGTTGCATAATTTCCAAGAAAAAAAATTATAAAAATAATAAAATTCTTAAATATGGAATTTTGCTTAAAACAAAACTTTAATTTCCAAGTACTCAACTAGAATATTTATTTATGATAAAATTGCATTAGTGCAGAACATAAAATAAAAAATTGTTAGGCAGTTTCATTAAATATAAAAGATCAAAGTCTAACCTTTTAACAACATCTGATATTAAAGATGTTGGTAGACCGAAATGAGCTTGAAATTCAAGCAAATAATCTCTGTCTCCACGGATCACCACATTATGCAAGAGTGCCTGACTCCATAAATGATGATTACCATATTCTTCAGCCACTATGAACGCCTGAAAAAACAAACACATGAATTATCAGCATAAACTAGAAATCTTATCTTGTATTACAAACATACATTGAGAACTAAAACAAATTAAGGAAATATTTAAAATACATAATTTAAGATTAAATATAAAAAGGTTTATTTTCCTGAAAATTGAAGTTTAAAATATAATCGAAAATAAAAATTTATTTTGCTTCATAGTTGAAATGGAATGTAGATCTTTCTACCACCTTAACTATGAAGCAGAATGTTTTCTTTTTTTTTGTTTTTTTTGTTTCCTGGTATATGACTAAAACAGTACAGACATGAATTTAAAAAACAATAATTTTCTTTAAGAAATACCAGATTAATGAAATTCTTATGTACGCATAACAATTTTAAATTGATTAATGTTAATAAACTAATAAGCACTTAAAGATTTTAAAGTGTATATTATTTAAAATAATATTAAAATAATCTGGATAATACAATTAATAATCAATATATAGCTCAAATTATGACAAAATTTAAAACAATACCAATAAATCAGATCGTGTATAACAAACATGCATTAAGAATTTAATAAAAGTAAAAGAATTATTCAAAATACATAATTGAAGATTAAATATAAAACGATTTATTTCTTCAAAAACTAAAGCTGAAAATATAATTTAAATTTTTTTTTATTTTGCTTTGTAGTTAAAATGTAATAAAGACTTTTCTACCATTTCAACTATAAAGCAAAAAATCTTTTTTCATTTTCTAATATATGTCTAAAATAGTTCAGGCATGAATTTAAAAATAACTTTCTTTCAAATATACTACATTTATGAATTCTTTACATATGCAAATCAATTTTAAATTAATTAATGTTAATAAACCAGTAAGGGCTTAGAGATTTTAAAATGTACACATAACTACAATAATATAAAAATACTCTGGATGATATAATCAATAATCAAAAGCTTAATTAATGGCATAAGATTTCATAACATTACCTGAGAAAACTTATTATGATCAGTTATAAATCTTGCCACAGAAGTTTCATCAAGACCTATAATCCAAACCCCATCTGGAACAAAATAAATTTGGAGGGCAACCAATTGGGCTAACCTGGTACAATTTTGAGCTTGGTGCAAGCAATCAGCCTGCAATAAAAAATTAACAAAATTAACTATAATTTATTTTGATGTAAAAAAGAAAGAAAAAGAAAGATTTCATGATTGAATTAATTATATCTAGTACCAAAACTGAAAATATTAATTTTAATCCCCTTCTAAAATACAACCGTAATGTCTATTAATTATTGTAGATGATATTTATGTTATATAAAATATACATAATAATACATTCACAAAATTACTTGTTAGATACATGGATTTTGGATATATTTCAGTAAAAACAACAAAGATTGTTTTTCTATAACTTTAAAAAAGGACTAAAGAATTAGAAAATGATGGCAAGTACTATAAGCTACAATGATACATGGTTAAACAGGCTCAGTTAATGCAGATGTGGTCATCATGTGTTTTTTTTTATAAGATAACTGAAATTAATCATTCAAAATGACTCAATTCACTTAAAGACTCAACTACACAAAACTTTTTATAATTATTTTGTGCTGGATGTATGAAAAACAACAGACAAAGTATTCTCAAAAAATTTTTCATACATTTTGAAAACATAATATAACAGGGTGGTCACTCAAAACAGATTTCAAATTTCCCTGATTTTTCCAGGTTTTCCAGGTAAAAATCTTAAAATTTCCAGGTTTGTGTTTTTTAACTTTTTTCTTATAAAGTGTAGGATGTGTACAAGAAAAGTGACTGTATTATAAAATATCTTATTCAAAATGTCATTTTTTTAAACATATCTTGAAAAAAATCTATTTTTTTTACAAGATATTTTTTTTATTATTTTTTAATGTTCTGGTACAACATTAATTTTTAAAAAATTAAGATGTGGAGAAAATATGCTTAGCTTGCAGAATATATTGTTTTTATTGAATAATTTTAATTGCTTTTATTGAATTTAATGTGATACTTTAGGTAGTATTTGCTCAAAGTGTACCTACAAAATGACAAAATCAGAATAACCAATAAAACCTTGGACAAGTATTGTTTAATATATTTTCATTAAGGAAAAGAAAACCGTTTCAGGTGATTATATATCAATAATTTTTAATAATTACAGTGACTACTCCCAAAAGTGCTCACTCACTTATAACTTATATTGAAATAGGAAATAAAAATTCAATAATTAAAATGAATATTTCACAATGGGTATTTGATAATAAGATGTATAATCTATTCTTAGCAAAACTGCACAGAATATTTTAAAAACAAAGCAAAAGTTAATTTTTTAATCAAATAGTAACAAAAATTCTACCCCACGAAAGTCATCGTACATTTAAATGTTTTGTATCTCAGAATTAAAATTATCGTCAATTGCTTTTTTTATTTAATTATTTTTCATTTAATTTTTTATTTCTTTATTAGCAATTTAGTATCAAACCTATAATAGCAAAATTATATTTTAACTTTTGCTTGCTAACTTCATAATATTTTATTTTATCATTTAAAAATGACTTGTGGTCGTAATAAAATAGACCAAATTTGATTATTTGTCTTCATAAGAGGTAAATCAGTGATGAATATGTTAAATTAGTTCACTGTATTCAATTGAACTGTGCAATATGTGATAAAATGCTTAAAACAAGGACTTCATATCAGAGATTAAAATTATAAATTTTGTGGAAAAATTAATAAATTTGCAATAGAGTGTTGTAAAAGTTTCTGTAAAAATTTTAAAAAAATATTCTGCACGAATTTCACCTGACAAAAAAAACTAGTTACACGTATTTTCAACCTTTAAAAGCTATTGTAGATGCTAAAGGAAACTCCACTAAATGTTAATTTAACGAAAAATTAGATTTACTAATAGACTAAGTTTTTTCTTTAAAAGTGTATGATGACTTTTGTGGGATAAAGTTTTTGTCACTTTTTGATGATTGATTCTTAAAAATAAACTTTTCCTTTGTTTTTAAAACATTTCATATTGTCATTTAAAATATTTCAGTTTTGTTCGAACACATTTTTTATCATTAAATATACATTCTGAAACATTCATTTTAATTAATGGATAGTCTTATTTCATTGAAAGTCATAAAGTGTATCAACAGTTTTGTGAATCACTGTAATTACATTTCAATATAAAGCTGTACTATATACTGCATTATATTGTATTTCATCTTACCAGTGCTTTTTATAAAATTCACTGATCATATTTTCCTTAAACCAATATCTCAAGTCAAATTTTTAAATAACGGTATTTTGAAATAGCATTTTTATTTTAAAAGATTCAGTATAAAAAAATAAATGTCAGAAATGTAAAATTGTCTAATTTTTAGTTCTATACTCTATAGAAGAAAAAAAATAGATAAAATTCCTTAAAATTTATACTTTTTTGATTTTTTTTCTTATTTGAAATTAAAACATTTAAAGAATTCCAATCTAAACGCACAGTTTTTTAGTTTAGCATAGTTAATTGTTTTTGTTTGAACAACTGGAATCTTGCACAGTGCAGAACTAAAACACTAAGTTTCGTTTTCCTTCTCCTGACTAAACACTGAATAAAAAATATTATATTTTATGTATATATATCATTTAATATGTTTCCTATATATTCCTTATTCATTGTCAGCTTTTTGAGGTAAAAAGAGGAATAGTTTTGAAATATCATCTCTGGAATGCAAGCAACATTTACGAACTTTCGATATTGTGATAACTATACAATTCGAATTTTTAATCAAAAAACTAATATTTACCAACAAAACCATAAAATTTGATATCAATATATAGTTAGTTCTAAAAAAATCTTTTTTTAAAATAAAAATATACTATAAAAGGTTAAAATGAAATAGAAAAAATTAGCATTAATGCAAGAATTGTAACAATTTGTCGAGAAACATTGCTGTTAGTGATGGGGGGAAATGCGTGATTGGTTGGCTTGCTGAGAAAAAATAATTTACAGATTTCTTTGAATGGGAGTTCAAAAGCTTTCAGAAAAAGAGTGCAATATAAGAGTGCAATATTATTATTAAATTATAACCAACTAATTGTTAGAGAATTTAATAAAGTTAAAAATACAAAAACATTTTCTCATTTTGTCAAAATAGAAAAAAATTACCACTCTCAATTGCGAACAAACTTGAAACATTGTGTGAACAAACCCACGGACAGAATTTAAAAACTGAATCCTAACCCTGTCTTCCACATCCACCATAATCTTTGCTTTTCCTAAATTGCACAGTCCCATAGTCTGCATACTACATTTGCATGGGAGAATTTTATGTTGTATTCTAGTTTAACAGGGTTATAATGGAGCAAATTTTGAAGAAAGCAAAGTAAGTAGATGATATTTTAACTGTTTGGAGATACATTTCTGTCTAAAAAAAGTGGGTATAATGGATGAAACAATTTAAATTAAGAAAATTAGCAAATAATTTAAATTAGTGAAATTAAAAAAATATATAAGAAAAAATTTCCAGCTTTTCTTTAAAATTTCCAGGTTTTTATCCATATTTCCCTGATTTTTCCAGGTTTTTTCCAGTATAAAAAAAATTCCCTGATAATTCCAGGTTTTCAAGGTTTTCCAGGTGGGTGGCCACCCTGTATAATGCATAAAAATGAAAGAAAGATGATATATAATAAATATCAGTAAGAACTTAAGATAATTGCAAAATATATAATTAAAAAAAAAAATTGTATGAATTACAAGAAACAATGGAAAAAATTAGTTAATCTCATAGAACAACAAAATTTGTTAAACAATTATCAAAAAATGTATAACAGCCTTTGTCAACTATTTATTTTGAAGTATTTTTAATCTGAAAAAAATTAAAAGCATGAAAAAAACAATTAACAAAGTGTAATAAATAAACATAAAAAATGACATAATTTAATGGTATTTTTTCTGTTGTATCTGTTCACAAAATACCTTTCCAAAGTTCCAAACTTTAAAAAAGATTCTTCACAAAACTCCAAGATTAAAAAATGACACTTCACAAATTTCTAAAATGGACTTTTCATAAAATACTAAACTTTGAAAATAATTTTAGCTCAAAACTCATTTTTTTAAATTAAGTTTCATTAATATTCCATTTTGTTGCCATTCTTACAAGTCAAAAATCAATTTTTATGTTCATAGAAATTTGTATTTTTGTAAAAATTGAAATATAAATAAAAACTGATCAGAAAATTTAAAGAAAAAATTGAAGTAATATTTCCAACAATTGATTCCAATAATTGATAAGTTAGTTTGCTTTAATTTCTCTGTATTTCAATATTCATATAGTCTTAGACATATGTGGTTCTTGTAAAAATACATATTTTGTAGAAATAAGAACCACATTTGGTGAAATTAATTTTGGCAAAATTTCTTAAAAATTTTCCTTATCATTCTTTAAAATTTCCACAAAATTATAAATGCAGGACCCTAGTAAAATAAACCTGGATTGACATACGCTTTTTATAAGAAGTTAAATTTTCAGAAACATAAAAATTTGAAAAACAATATCGCCTACAAGAAAGAAATATAATAAATTTCCTTTCAATATTACCATGCAATAACTCTTTGCTGCGTCAGACAGAATTTGAAGAGCATTTTCTAATTCATCTTTCATATCACTATCAAGAGCTAAAAATATGAAAAAGCACACAAGTTTTTTTACAATCAAGTAATTTATTGAAATTACATATTCAAATGCAATAAATATTGTTTACAGAAACTTAATTTATTTTACCAATTGAACTGAAAGTTATTAAAAATTATAAAATATACGAAAAACCAAAACTGAAGTAGTTATGTAATCAACTTTCTTCTATGCATCAATTATTTCATTAGTTTTGTAAATTACACAAAATTATTAAGCAACATATGATGCTAATAAGTAATTGGTCTTAAATTGCTTATTATCAAATAAAATAAAAATAATTTTTTAAAGAATAGCATGGTTGAACTATAGAATAAAATTCTAAATTAATTATAAACAATTCTTAAAACCAAAACATCATGAAACGTTAAAATTTCTTTTTCTTTAAAAACAATTCATAAATACTTATGGGAAAGATTTTTTACAATCTCTAGAAACTTAATGTTAAAATAAAATAAAAGTTTCCAATATCACTTGCTGCCAGTAGAATATACATTCTACTGAACTAAGAAGATTTAATTAAAAAGTGCTCCTGGTAAAAAAAAAATATCAAATGTATAAATTAACCAAATAATTATAATTGATTAGAATTGAAAGATCTAGTGATACATATTTGAAGCTACATATAAAAATAATAACTTACCACTATTTTTTTTACACAATTGTGATAAGAGTTTCTGCACTGACATTTCAAGAATTTCAGCCTTCTCACGATGCATGCCAAATCTGTTGGCAAGTGTATAAAAATAGTTGTCATTCTCAGATGGTGGATATTTCTTCAAGTAATCTAGTAATGCTAGTCTAAGATTTGGCATCTAAAAATACAAAATAACAAAACAACAATTGGGTATTTGCAACTTGAGAAGAAGTGAAGTGATTATGCCTAACCATGTAATTTAAATCAGATTTATTTGGATACCTGTAAGCAACGTCATGCGTGTGTGCCGAACTTGATTGGCTTCTGAATCAACAAATGCCACAATTTACTCATGATGACGTCACTTGCAGACATCCATTTGTTTAAAAAATAGAATTAATTTCACGATCATACGACAAGAAAATTATTGTCTTAAATTAAAATATCTATGCATCTGAGACTTAATTTATTTAAATTTAATTTGATTTATTAATATTAATTTTGCGCAGATTTCATTTTGAAAACTGTATCTTTTTGAATATGCATAATTAGAATAATAAAAAAAAACTTACATTGTCCATTTTCTTTTCGAAAAGAATACTGAATTTATCATGTGATTTCAAAATGTCAAAAACATACATCATTTCACTGTATCTGTCTAAGCCTGTCAATAAATGAACCTAAAAGTACAAAAATACATTTTTGTCATTCCAAAAATTTACACAATGACATAATTAAAAATCCATAATAAATTTTTTCTATGAAACAAAGATATATTTCTCTTATTTCACAACTTAACAAAGAGACATAATTTTAAATCAATAATGTAATAAAAATAATTTAGTAAATATGAAGCATGTTCAGATTGTAAGGAAAAATTCAAAATTCCCTGCATTTTCCTTTTATATTCGATGAATTTTAAATTATTTTGCAGGTTTTCCTTGTTCTCTCTGCAGAGTAGTAACTCTAAAAATCTACCGTAAATGATAAATTTGTAATAAAAAATTAAATCATTTGTTTACTATGCTTAATACAAGTTCAATACATTTTTGTAAAATGAAATAAGGCATTATGTTTGAATAAAAGAATACCACTAGAGCAGAGAATAAGCAGCACATAATTTTTTTTATCAACAAATTTAATGCAGCAAATTCCCTTACTTTTCATCAAAATATTTTAGTTTGCTGATTCTTGTATTAAAAGTTTAATAATTGCTTTTCTAAACTAAAATATTATAAGTTGAAATGAATCCAGGAAGAAAAAAACCCAGCTGACATTTTATCACTACTTGCATTATGATATTAATTGAAATATGCTTACAGAGAATAAATTATCTCTGGAACAGTCCATTGTAAGACAGAGAATCATGTAGGCTACAACTCTTCAATTTTTTGAGTTGTGCTCAAAATTACAAGGCTATGGAGTTGAAAGTCATAAACTCACACTTGGGTGGACTGTTCAACAAGAGTAATAAAAAAAACAAGTGTATAGACATTAAATACTTGTTGATTGAGTATGTTTTATAATATAAGTAGGCCTTGATATTTACATATAATAAGAAAAAGTTCTTAATTTTATTGATAACAGAAAAAAATTCAGTGATTATAAAACAAAATAGATTTGGCTACCATTGTGGAAAATTTTTCAGCCTCTTCAAGCAAAGTTACTAAAGTTTGTGCATTATGAAGAATTTGAGATATTCCATCCATATTGCATGCTGCTGTAAAGCATTCGTGAGCACAAATACAAAGATCTACCAAAACTGTGAAATCTAGAAAAATAAACAAAATATAAAATAAATAGGCACAAAATATTAAAATGAACATATTTTAAAACTCCAACTTTTTAGAAAATAGTTTCTAAGTAACCTTAGTTTAAAGAAAACAAATTAATGATGAAAGCAATAAATTTATGAATAAGATTAATTTTAAAGTTGAAATAAGTTTTACAAATGTGAATTTTGGTAAATGTATTTATTTTCTTACAATTGGCTTATCTAGGCTTTCACATTTTTAACAAAAACATGGCTTACTTTTTTGAATGAAAAACTCTCATTTTTAGAAATTCAATAATTTGTGTATTTTTTAAAATGCCAATGTTGAGAAGTCATGAAGCATTTTCACAAAAGAATATGAGATATATATATATATATATATACTGAATAAATATTTTGACACAAAGAACTAAAATTTATTGGGAAATAATACCTTTGTCAAAAACTTTCCAGCTATCCTAACCTATGAAAGATTTTTACATCTTCACAGCAAAGACTACTACACTATGCTAATGTGTTCCCCCTAATGCTTTCAAATCTTCCTTCATTCATACGAATACTAATTGCAATTCTCTGACATGAGTTCCTCACCAACTCTAAATAGTGCTTGGAAATGCATCATGTTATGATTGGTCTGTTAGCTAACACAGTATTTTTAGCTTTGTTTTTCAAGTTTATGTCATTAATTATTGTTTTGTTGAAAACTTTGCAGTTTCCTTTTTAAATTTGTTTTGTTTTCTTTTTTTCATTCACATCTAGCGAGCCTTGAAGGTGAGTGCTAAAAACATTTTAATTTTCCTTAGCTTTATAATTTGTGAAACAAATGAAAAATGCTTATTTTAAAATAGGACTGATAGGTTCTGAATTGTTCCTTGAATTAATTGTTTAGAATAATAATAACATTTCCCGCAAGTTAATATGTAAGTAGTAAAAATTCAAAACCTATAAATAAAATTACACATACCTGCATCGCTGCTTTTATAATTCAGTTCAGCAGATTCAGTTGAATAGATTGACATTAGAGAATAGCCAAGTACGGATGGATTTTGGCAAAGTTTTACAATCAGCTGGAAGCCTTCATTTGCTCTCAATGGATCATAGATTACCTGTTCTGAAAATGCACTTTCATCTTCAGGGATCTTTACTGTTTCAAAGGAGATAAAATTACATTTACTTTTTAAAAGAAATTGAAATACTGTAAAAAAAATTTTTTTAAACAAAAATGCATAATATTGGAAAAAGTTGTTAGAGTGCATTTTTAGTAATAAGTGAGTACAAATTAATTATGCCAAAAAGACCATGAAAAATACTTATTATTAAAACAGGCATAATTAAATTTTTATTTAATTTGCTTAAAATAAAATACTATTTTGCTTTAAAATAAAAATTGAGCTCGGTTTGATTGCTATGGTTAATGAATTGTTAACTAGATTAATCTGGACATTATGAAAGTCACTTTCTTGAACAAATCTATATTTTTTTTTCTCAATTTTTTTCCTAAATATTTACGTATGTCTGAACAAATGCTATTTGAAACTATTTTATTTAATTACTTAAGCTTCATATTTGCTATCTAATCTAGTGAATTCAATTCAACTCACATAATTTTTAGTATTAAAAGTTAAGAAATTTTATCGAAAAAATTAAAAATTAGGAAAAAGAAAAAGATTAAGTTAAAATCAATTCGTGTTTATGCCAGTGATTTTTATGGTACTGAATCAGATTCAATGATAGAAAGTTCTGAGGATGGATTAAAAAGTAGATAAAAGGAAGATAGAGTCAGAAATAAATATCTTCTTCTAAGCGTAAATAGGTGTTAAGGGTGTAGCAGAGAAAGAATGTCTGTCGCGTAAAAAAGAAAAGCGGTGAATAGTTCATAAATGATCAATATAGCAGAATATCATGTTCTGGAACTTCCCTTTTACAGTTGCTATAATAAAAAAAAAGAAAAATGCACTTTCTCTCAAAGTTGTACTGATGCGATTTTTCCATGAATGTAACTCTATTTGTATCTTTCGAATTAATTCATCAACAGTACCTTTCAAACCACTTATAATGATAAAATTCCTTTTAAACATTAAAATTATCTTCATATTTTTATTAGTGTAACATTGAGTTGTGCTTTTAAATTTCAAATATAAATTCTGAACAAAGTAAATATTGCCGTTTCATAAAATCAAGAAGATTGCACCGCTTAATAATATAGAAATTTTAAGAAAAAAAGCTATACATACCTAAATCATAACTACGGAGTATCTTTAAAGAGTTCCAAATTTCTTCACTTAAAAACTCAGCTACCTCTTTATCACTCAAGTCCCGAACAACTATAAAACTCTTCGCTATCACGAGTTCATCATTCAGCTTCAAAACAAGGATTTTCTTCAAAATTGAAAATGCATTCTTTTCTTGAGCAACGTTAATGAAATCTTCTTTTAAAATCTATCAAAAAATTACCCATGTATCACTAACTTTATTTAAATTTACAAAAATATTTGCTAAGAGCACAAATATTTCAAATTTGAATCATTTTATAACTAAAAACCAATGAAAAATATTATAGTCTCTTATTAATTTTATTAACAAAAACAAATAAATCATAACTGTCAATCAGTTACTGATAGAAATAAAATAGGTTGCCACTTACCAATGAGACAATATAATGCACCAATATACGATAACAAATTTTGACAGCGATTATACATTTAAGGCTCAAATCTTTTATGCACTGAATAATACTCTTTTGCAATGGTGTTAAATCTACAAATCAAAAATTTTTTATTAACATAAATTAACACATTGATTCATTTGACATGCATATAATTATGAAATAACTTCCAGTGTTTTAAGTCTTATTAGTAGAAATATGCTAAATTGACGTTTTGTAAACATTTATAAAATAATGTCAACTGTTTAAAGTCTTAACGTAAGAAATTTTTGATGAGCAATTACATTTTGAAGGTATAAAACCATGGGATTAGATGCTAGATACATTTTATATAATCAAAAAAAAAACATAAAAAGTAGAAGAAATGAAAGGTGCTTTAAAATTTTGTAAAAGTTTTTTTAAATGAGAGAATAGGCTTTGTTTCGATCCTTTGGTATTAAATTATTTTTAAACTCCTTACAATTTCTTTAAAGAAAAAATTACTTTTAGTTTTCTTTACTTTGAGGGGCGTAAGTTTGTATTTTTAATTCTAGAATATAGTTTCTCGTGACTTAGAATAACTCTATGAAGCATGAGTTAATTTGATCCAATGCATTTCTAATAACAAATATTCTAAGACAATAGCTTATTTTATTATCAACCTGCATTATTAAAAAAAAGAAAGAAATAATGTACCTGTACTTTTTTTGTTAACCCAAAGAATCAGTGACTGAATTACTCTAGTTGAAGCTATGTCATTGGAGCAGTCAGGCATTGATCTGTCCACAGAATCAATGTTTATTTCACCTTTTGCTACTTCAAAGCATAACTATAAAATAAAATTATGATATTAAAAAAAAATTATTTTGTGATTAATTATCTGAAAACAAAAATGAATGTAACACAATGAAAAGAAGGCATAAAATCTTGAAACGAAACCTTAACTTCAGATGAAATCATAATGAATTTAACCTTAGAAACCTTGAAATGAAGCCTTAATAAATTTAACCTTAGAAACCTTGAAATGAAACTTTAATGAATTTAACCTTAGATAATTAAACAATGGTCAAATAGACTACAAACATTTATAAGTTTTGTGGGGTTCCAGATGTTAAGGTAAAACTTTGAAATCTTTAAAGATTGTGAACGGTAAATTTTGTCATTTATCTTTATTTTTGCAATTCTGCTGTTTTTTAGAATTAAACTTTTTTACAACCTTCTGGTTGGGGGCAGGGGGCCTTGCCTTGTGGTGGCGTGCTGCACACACATCTATCTTGCAGGTCTTAGAGTCCAAGTCTCACGTCTCCCTTGCCATAAACGATGACGTGTTGCCTTTCTCCAATGTCAAGCCATCCCTTGTGTCACTCTCATTTCTGTGTAGCTACGAGCGGGCACTTCGAGTCGTCAGTCCGGAATGCCAGGATGGGGTTAAGCTACGCTTATCCTTATTTTAATAAAAATTACAGAGTATTCCCTTTAAGACACACTAATTTATTGAACCTAAAGATTTCTGCTGATGACCTGATTTATTATAAGCATTTTTTTAGAGAAATTACAGCTTAATTTCCAATAAATATTTTAACAGGAATGCAATGAAGTATGAATGTTACATATTTATGTATATTCAAAGAAGTACAGATTCACAATCAGACTCATGATCAAAAAAATTTCTTATTTCTTCCATTCAGATTTAATTACAATAAAAGTATTCACAAAAATTAAATTAATAAAATATTTTTATTAAAAACATCAAATCTGGTTTTCAAAAAAAAACTTTTGGCTTAAATTGGGCTCTGAATTGAAGCAGGTAGGAAGCTGTAGATTGAAGTAGGTGGAAGCAGTTAGCGAAAATTGGAAAACGTTATTACATCGCAGATGAGGTTTTAAAAGTTTAGGGTTTAAAATCAAAGTTAACTAATGATTTAAGTGAATCGATTAAGTGACTCATTAAAATAGCCATTTTAGCAGTCATAAATTAACCAGTTTAAAAAAAAAAAGGAAATACTTCTAATTATGACATTCAAGTATAATATTGCATTGTAATACATTAGTACTATAATTAATACAATAATAATATGCTACAATAACACTATCTGTAATACTTAAATATAATAGTATTATTGAGTAAAACAAATTAACCCCATGAAGCAGAGAAATAATTACAATTACTGCTTAACATTTAATGCAAATTATTTGCAGAAACAAAAATTTAAAAAAAATTAATAAACACAATATACCTTAATAATTTTTAAATCTAAACTATCGTATCCAAAAGTCAAAGCTAGTTGAAATGCACTATGTATATCACTTTTACTCAAAAAGCGTCCAATGATAGATCCCAATGCTTCTTTTTCCTGCAGCAAATAAAATCAATAAAAATACATAGCATAAGAAACAAAAGAAAATACATAAAGAATATATTTTAAACTAATCATCCAATACATAAATTTCCGCAGCAATAACTTGATACAATTTAAATCAATTCATATTAATTATAGTAATCTTATAAACACATCAATAATGAAAATTTTTATTTCAACATCAAAATCATTACTACTAATAAGAATAAATATAAAAACTGATTCAAACTCAATTCTCAACTTTCAGCTCCAATTATTCAATATTATTTTAATCAATTAAAAATCCATTTAAGATCGAATTCAAGATATGTTTGCTTTTTCTAATGCTGCTAAGTCAACATTTCTTTCAGAATTATTATTATATATTACAATCATGGAAGTATTAAATATTGAAGAAATAAAGTATAGTTTATTAAGTTTTAAAGTAACATTGATTTAAAAATTTCAGAAAATGTTAAGAGACTTTAAATGATTTTTAATAAATTTTTTAAAAGTAATGTTTGAATTAGTAAAGTAACACAGAAAATTCTTTAAACTAATTTAAACTGTTAACTGTTTATTATTTTTTAAAGTAACATAATTCAATTTTAGAAAATGTTAAAGATTTAAAATGATTTTCAATAATTTTTCAACGAAATATTTAAACGAAATGTTTCAATTAATAACGTAACACAGAATATTCTTTAAACTAATTTTAACTGTTATAATTCTAATAACATGAGAAAAAATTAGTTTACTTTTTCATCTTCAATACAACAAGGATTAGGTTGTACTTTTTTAGAGAAAAAGATTTCTTGAATGTTCAATTCAAATACAGCTTTGACATCGAATATCTCTGGCAATAACTGAAAAATATAAACAAACACCTGAGTTTAAAGTTATTTCAAATATAGTTTATTAATTTTTCCTTATACTGGACACTACAAAGTATACTTCACACTAATGTTATGCAGTTAAAAATAGACTTTAAAATCAAATCAAAATTATGCACTTAATAAAACAATCAAAATTATAGATTTAATAAGAAAAATAAAAACTTATAAACATTAATTTAGTTATAAAAATTCATTAGTTACATATTTTTACAGCAATACTCTCTTTTGGACTCAGTTAAAATTACTCATTTTGATTTAAGTATAAACAGCAATTGCTCAGTGATTAAAAGTATTGAGTTATCATTGTAAAGGGATAGGGCTCGATCCTTAGTGATGGCTTGAAGCACGGCCAGCATGTCTGGAAAGTAAAGGAGGCGTTGTGCACGATGCTTACTACAATTATGATGTGGTCACAGATGTCTGAAGATTTAACTACCATGATCTGTCCTGTAAAAGGCTATTGTGACCACTCTATCACTGCATCCCCCATATTTTCAAGGGTCAAGAATTAAAATTCAACTGAAAAAAGAAAGCTAATTAAAAAAAAAATTAAAAAATTTTGTGTCTTACTTAAAACATTGTTTGAACAAATTATTTGGCATAATTAAAGTTAGAACCTTGAGTCATTAAGACTGAAACCTGGCATATAAAAAGAAAACCATTAGATCAAAAGGTATTTATCAAAAGATATGCTTTGCACATTGTATTTTTTTGACACATTAACTTTTAAAAATAAAAATATTCAGCATTTTCTACATAATATTGCTTTTCAAAAATAGGAGGCATAGTCTGAATCAGAAAAAAATCTGAATTAGAAAACAATATATCTGAAATACAAAATCTGAATTAGAAAACAATGATCTGAATCAGAAAACAATTTCAAATTTATTGAAATAAGTGAGCAAAATTGAATCCTACAGTAGTATAATTCCTCTACTTAGAGAATAAATAATAAGGAAACCTTTTAATGAAAAAAGTAAAATGAAGAAATTACCTCATTGTTAACTTCAGCTTTAATACAAAACCACCACATCTTCTTATTTAATGAATCTAAGTTGTATATAGTTCCATCAGTTGATCCCTGGATCAAATTATCTTTAATCATGTCAATTATAGACTTAATCAAAAAATATTTCTCCCCGTGCATGTCAGATATTTCACATTGAACCTAAAAAATGGTACAGAATGTAAAAAAACAATAACAGTGAAAGTTAAAACATTAAATTAAATATATAAATTGAGCAATTTAACAGTTCAAACTAGCCTAAAATAAATATTCTACATCCTAATTAAAAACTTTAAATTAAATAAATTTAGAAATTGTAAGAATTATAAATTTAGAAATTGTAAGTACATTAAGCACATCATAACTTTTTTATCTTTTAAAAAGATTGAAATTACAAATACAGTTTTACTTATAGAACACATTTACAAATTTTGCAACCAAGTAAGAGAGCTTACAGAGGGCAAAACATCGTCACGCTGTTAAATCTTTCTGAGAATTGAAACACAGAATATCTTTTCTTTCTAACTTCACTGCTCTGTTATTAAAGCACCAGCTTGTTTTCATAAAAGAAATTGTCTGCTTCTTATATTATATCTAATATGTTACAATAAAAATTTACAAGAGGGCTCTGCCCTCAGCTGGCTAATGCTTGATTTTTGATATTTCTGCACCTTCAGAATTCTGAGTGTATGCAGATCCAGTGCAAATTATATTTTTACTTAATGTTTTCACCGCCAAAATGATGAAATTCTTATTAAAATAATTTTTGCCATTATACAAGATTTTATTAATTTTGAAATATTTTACTGTTTTTGACACAAAAGATAAATAAACAATAGTGCAATTAAATGAAAAACAAAGTGGCAAAAAAACTTAAATAAGAATTAGCATATTTTTAAAAGAAATAAGTTATTTAAAACATAAACAAATAATTTACTAGCAGCAATAGCTTTTAAACAGTAAAGCAAAAATTGTTATAGAATTAAAAACTAAATTATTAAAAACTAAATTATTAAAAAAAAAATATCTGAAGTAATTAAAAACCTAGTGTGAAACATATCATGAAAAAGTGACAAATTTAATAAAGAATCGCTAATTAAAACAAATATATGATTATAATTATTTGCAATGCACTACTTGTCTTACATTGTCTATTTCCATTCTCTGTGGAATAAACGTGCTATATTACAAAGGTAATAAGCAATTTAAATTATTAATAATATGTGTTTATATATAATAGCAACTTACATTTGTACACTGGTAATGATCATGATAACAAAATAGAAAGGTAAATTATACACACAAATATATATCAAGTTAACCATAGAAAAGAAATCCTTAATTCAAAAACTCTGCCATTATGAATAAAAATTCCTCACCTCTAGAAAATCCACAGCAGTGTGAAGACTTAAAACTTGTAGTTTTAGAATTAAGTTCTGCCAGAAATGAATACGAATATGCAAATCCTGCCAAGAAGGACTTACACGAGCTTCATCAGTTTCTTGATTAATCTATATAAAACCGAAACGTTTAAATTATAATAAAAAAGACAATTTACACACATATAAAGTTGGAATATTACTATAAAAATATTCAAAACATTGAATTAGTTATTTAAATGACAACCAATAAAACAAAACCTGAGGAAATCAAACTGCGTTAACTATCTAAGTAAGTAAAATATTTTGAATTGCAGTGTTAGTTAAACAGAACTATTAATACAAAAGTAAGCATAATTTAGTTTAAGTAAACCATAATATTTTATAGCTACTAGGTGCTTAGTTTCAAATCTAGATTAATATGCTTTTTCTTTGTTGCAATTTTCAGATTATTATCATTATTTAATAACATAAATGGAGTTAAATACTACTCCTTGTGTCATGTGCAGCATTTCTAGTAACATATGGAATAATATAAGGAATGAAAGTGGAAATAGAAAAGAAAAGACGAAAAAAATCATGAACTTTTCTTACAAAAAATCATTTTATAAAACAAGTTGAGAGATGCATGAGAAATTAAACACCACGCTACTTAACTTTTTCTTCTTCCCTTCAAAAAAAATGAAGGAAAAAAAACACATTTAAATAGTTGGTAATAAGAAGCAAATAAATTAAATTTGAAATTCTGGCAGTTATTTTTGATTTCTAAGAGCACTGAATTTTCACGTCCTTCGCCTAGGAAGATGCCGGAAGTATTACTCATTTAACGTTACCCAGTGGGCACCTGTGAACCTCAATCAAGGAGGCGAGCAACATTACCCACGCTACACTATCACAGATACCCGTTTATAGAGTGGGCCACATTCACACATCCCACAATAGAGAACAACACAGAGAGAAACATTCATGCCCTGAGCGGGATTCGATTCCGCAGCCATTGGCTTCGCAGTCAGGCACACTAACCGCTCGACCATCTGGCCGGCTAAGAAATAACATAAAATTGACTTAATTAAAAATAAATATATCTATGTACCTGAAGCATTAACATTTGATCTTGTGGAAGTTTGGCGTGTTCAGAAAAAAGTTGAGCGTCTTCATATGAATGATGCTGCAGCAGTTTTGTAATTGCTTCCCAACAAGTTGCTTTATACTGCCTGTCATGTTCAGGTAAAAAGAGATTCTTTACATCTATGTCTTGGGCAACATCTCCAAGGCACTGCCTCATGTGGTAAACTTTTATAAACTGTGGCACCACAACTAAAATAATAATATTGTGTAAGTGGTAAAGGTTTTTCAATTTGTATTTTAATGTTATTTAAACATTTTTACACCCACATAATAGTTAATGTCATTTAAACTTTGTTTGAAACACTTATAATTAAACTTTAAATAAAGCATGTACATTTAAAAAAAAATTATTTTCTACGATTATATAGAGTAAAACTCAAAAATGATTTAATGAATCCTACAATAGATTAAAAAAATAACAGCACAAATATAATAACAATAGTCACCATAATAATTAACATAATGTTTAAAAAATTGTTAAAAAAATAAATGTTTAAAAAACTTTAAGAATTAAACAATGCAATAAAAACATATTTAAAAGCTAAAAATGCAAAGCATTGCTGCAACAACCTGTTCTGGGCTAGGGGGTCGTAGAGATTAAAACCCCACAATTTCGTGACCAACAGCATGATTGCGGTTATGTGGTCAGCATTGTGCACAGGCCTGCATTATTTCCTAGACACAAGCTGACACTCATTGCTGGGTAGGCTTTAATCCCAGAGGGGGTAAACCAGAGTTCTTATTTAAAAGGTAGGACACATAAAAAGCTTAGAGAAGCAATATCACAAATTTTTTTTTACATGTTTATGTTTTTATTTATTTATTTATAGAAAGTTTTTTTTTTTAAAAAAAACCCTACATTTTAAAACCCTATCTTGTTTTCTGAGATATATAATTTCTACTTTAAGTTTAAAAAATATTAAATTTGTAAATATAGAATTTAAATGTGGAGATTTGTATGATTAAAAAATAAATTTCTTTACAACTTCAAAAGTAAGAGTGCTAAATTCTTTTTACAAGCACTGTCAATAATTTTGTAGTGATTATTTCAATAACTTATACAAAAAGTAAGAACGTGTGTAAAGTAAGAGTTACCTTCTTTAGAAAAAGATTTTTCCAATCTAGTGTGTGAGAAATGGCGAAGCAACAGTTGTCTCTCATAGTTAGAGGAACATGAAATAACAACCTCTTTTAAAATTGTCACTGATATGTTTTCAATCCAAAATAGAGAATGCAAAACTGATGACTTTTCTGTGTTCTTGGGATACTGAAAACATAATAATAGTTAATCGTTTATAAGTCTACACGTTCATTTACCATTCTATTTACACTACCAAAGATTTAGGCTGTGATTAAGTAACTCTCACAAGTGTGGTTTAGAATCTCACATGTTCTTAATTAACTTGAGGATTACAAAAAACCTTTTTTTCTCAAAATTTTAAAATCCATTCCATGATTATGCAAGGTACTCCAAAGGGATCTTACCCCTGGGTGATTAATGGGGTTAGCTTGCTTTTCAGAATGTTGATGGGTAGAAGATAATTTGAAATATGTCCAAGAACATGTAGCAAATGACATAAGGGTCTAAAAACTGCCAACTTCAGTGAAGGGAAAGTCCTTAGTCTTACTATAACATGTATTTAAAAATATGTTTAAAATAAACTCATAACAAATTTTAATGTAATAATAGGTTTCTAAATATAGAGAAATTAGACATATTTTTAACGAAAATTATTTCTATTAAAAAATAGGAGAAAATAATTGTAAATTATAATAGAAACAAGCTAAAAATAAACTAGGAAATATTGAAAACATTTATATTCATATATGTATTTTTATATGTTATCTAAATGAAAATATGCTTAAAAGAAACTCATAACACAATTTAATGTAATAATAGGTTTCTAAATATAGTGCAACCAAAATAAAAGTTGATGAAAATCTGATATTTAAATTGGATATTGAAAATTAATTGGAAGCAATATAATACGATAGATATTACTAAAAAAACTGAATTATACAATGCATACGTAAAAATAAGTATACATTATTTAATTTGACTGAATTAACAAACGCATACTTAAAAGTAGTGATTAAAAATATATAAACATTAAGAATAGTAAATATTTCTCCATTGATAATTTCATTGAAAGATTTTAACCATAGCTGTTTCCTTGTGAGTAATTATGAAAACTAGTATAACTAATTTAAAGTTAAAAAAAATACTCACATCCCAAAGCTTGTTTTGAAATGCTTCTATACTTGAATCAAATCTTTTGTAGACAATAAAGCTTCTGAGAAATCCCATCAGCGATGGCAATGGAGTACTCTAAAAAAATTTTGAAATAAGAACATAACTAGGAAAAAGAATAAATTTATTTTAGATTAAAAATCTTTATCTAAAATTATTCATTGAACTGAAAACTGTTTATTGGCGGATAGTAAGAGCTATTTTTGGAGAAATACTAGTTGATGGCACATGACACAAACATTCAAATTTAGAACTTTATCGTGCCTTCAAAGAACCAGATGTCATCAAATACATAACAATCCAACGAATTAAATGGGTTGGCCCTGCTAATAGAATGAACAAAGAAGGTTCAACACAGAAAATATTCTTGGACATGCCCTCTGGAACAAGAGCTAGAGGCGAAACCAATCTCAGAAGGGTTAACTGCCTAGAAAGGGATTTCGTGATTTTAAGGAGTGATTAATTGGAAGACCATGGCCAAAAATAGAAAGGCCTGGAGAAACATTCTTGAGAAGGACAGGGCCCGTCCAGGGATGTTATGCCACTGAAGAAGAAGGAAACTCTTTATAAAAGAAAATATTTCATGTATAAGCATTTATCAGTAGGGAAACCATATGGCTGCTAAAAAAAGTTATTTTGGTAGTATTACTATGGTCACGTCCCAGTTCCTAATGTGATTATAATGTAGATGTGTAATTCTGTATAAAGTGGTTAAATCTTGAAAAAGGATACCTCCAGCTATTGGGCCATGTCCATGCAACTCAGACTCCGTAATATACACAATATAAAAAAAATATTGTATCACAGAACACAAACCATGTGCAATCTCAAAGAGCATAAGTAGCTGATCTAAGAGTATGAAATGCATATATTTGGATGGTGCTGACATCTAGTTTAAAATAAACTGTCTCCAGTTACATTGAAAATAGCCTGACACAGCCATCTAGTGTGTAAAATAAGAAATAAAAAAATTCTGGAAAAAGAGATAGATATATTTAAACCTTTTTGGTGCATTACTTTTCAATGTTTTAGACCGGAAATGTCTCGGGCAGGAGAAACAGGAGACAAAAGCTCAACCTGTGATTTTGACGGGACCGAGAGGTAAGGAGTTAAACAAATAACCAGGCTGTATAGGGACTGTATAAGAATTTTAAAAATATCTGTTAGAGAAAATATTAAGTTTTTGAAAAACATCTTTTTCAGATACAGAAAATTTTAAGTTTCTGAAAAACATATTTTTTTGCTCATATATCTGCAAACAATATTTTAATTTCAGAGTTTAAAAAGTTCAGAAATCCTTAGCACACATAAAAGAAGTGTTCCAAATATGTTTAAAAAAAATCTGAGATAAAAACTTATTTGAAGAAACTTTGTTAGTTTGCAACCCCCACTATCTAGCTACATGTTTTATGCAATCAAGCAGTGCATGATGAAATTCCTGATGAAGCTTTAACTAGAAACACAAAAATTTTAAAGATTATAAAATTTTATAAGTTTTCAGAAAACAAGTATTTCTCAAAATAAATAAACAAAAATTCGAATGTGATCAACCAGATTTTTGATAAAATATAATTTTTAAAAAGAAGTACACTCACAGGCAGAAAAATGTGAACACCTTGCCACAATGTTAAAATTTTATGATGGTGAATAGCAATTACAATCAGATTTTCCAGGTCATCTGTGTTAATATTTGGAATTCTCAGTTCAGGAAAAAAAGTCTCAAGCTGTTTTTGGATTGTTTCATTATGGCTAAGACTTGTATAAAGCCACATGAAGAAGCAGGCTTCAATAGGAGCTTCCTAAGACCAATTAATAACAATAAATGTATTAACACACAAGCAAATACATACAATTACTCACTAGAAATGAAATATAATATGCTAGCTTCAAATTGCATTTAAATATAAAGACAAAATTAGATCTAAAGGTTTAGTTATCCTGAATAATGTTAAATGAAATCTAAAGCAATGTCTTGTTTAAAAAAAAAAAAAAAATTCCAACTAAAACTATTGTTTCATACAGAGGTTTTCCTTTTATAAACATTAGAGGATATACAACATTACTTCCTGAGAGTCAGAAAATTTGTTAAGTGTTTAGTGTGCCAAAATACAAAACATGCTGGGCTGAATAGAAAAAGCAATGCTTTGAACAAGTTCAGCATTATATATGCTTCCAATTTATAAAAAAAAAATTAACTCCGAAAGTCATTAATAAGGGACAGCATGCTACAAACACAATGTGTAATAAATGAATGTATATTATTAGTAAACTGAAATAATAATAGATAATCTCTTTATTAATAATAAAAAAACAGCCATTATCATTGATTACAAAATTGGCACAATGTGCTCAATTTTTAAGTTTAATTGCATATTAAGATTAAAAAGGAAACTTTTTTTTCAATAAACAAAATTTATAACTGTCCATTTTTTCAGAAATTGAATTCTAATACTTGGTTATGCATAATAAGGTTATTATTTTGATTTGCCTCTATGTGTATATATATAGAATTTACACAATAACTTTAAATAAGAAAAAAATGAATTTCACATCAATATACTATTTACAAGCAACATAATTAAAGTTATTAATAAGAATAATTGTTAAAATATATTTCAACAGAAAAAACAATACGATGCTTACAGGGTAAGATGCAGCAAGAGCAGCTAATATTGGATTTTGAATCTCGTAACATGTATGCAACAAGCAATCTGATGGGGAGTCAGTTCCATGAGCAAGAAGCAGTTGGCTAAATAAATCTTTCAACACATACGATCCTAAAATAAGATATTAAACAAAGGAAAAAAATAGTAACTTTATAAGGTGTATCCATATCACATTAATACTGATAAATTATAGAGGTTTAATGACTCACGCAAATCAGTGTCTGAAGAGGTAGAGGTTTCTTCACTAGTCACAGATATTTTATCATCATCAGGCTCAGTGTTTTTTTCTGAAAATGGCATATTTTAATTCAACATTCTATCATTAATTGAAGAAGATTACAGTGGAAAAAAAACCATATTGAGTTTTAGAGAATGTGTAAAAATCAGTTTAAAGTGTAAAGAAGCTGCTTTAAAACAACTCTTTCCACTAAGCCTTAGTTACATCGATAGCGAACTAAACTGATGTTATACTTCAACTTAATAAAGATGGCAAAGTTCATCAAGTAGAAGTATGTATGAATTTTTAGAACATATTCTTAAACCTGGAAAACCAAAAGTTTCTAGAATATCATTTAAAATACTTTTCCATTAAGCTCTTCAATAAAAAAATAATAATAATAAATTTCAAATATGAGGAAAAATGTAAGATTATTTTAAATACCAAAAAGTTTTTTTTTACATATTTGAACAACTGCTAAAGAGAACAAATATTTTTAGAACATCATATGCTTAGTTTTTAAAATGTTTTAAAAGTTTAATTTCCACAAAGCACTAAATTTTTGAGACCATAATGCCTAAGCATTAATTTGTCTTTTTTTTTTTTTTTTTTTTTTTTTAGAAAAGAGGGTTGTTTTGAAGATTTTTTGTCCAGTTAAGCTAAGACTTTATTTCCTGTTTGATAATACCTCTAACAAGGACTGCCAAGTCAATTAAAACTCATTTATGTATCACACATTTTTGTAATATAAATATATAATGTTATATATAATTATTTTTATATATAATATAAATTATTTTTAGTGGAAAAATGAATCTTCAATAAAAAGCAACAAGTGATATTATTTTTTTTATTTCAGTTTATATATTTTTTTCTTCTTTTTTTATTGTTTATCTGATAAAACATTATTATAAATAATTTCTTTATCACTGGACAGGAGCAACCTTTTGGTGGTGAATATGTTATTATTAGTTCTATTTATTTTTTTTACTTATGTATTTATTATTATTATCTTTTTTTTGTTCATTTAATAAAAAGGTTTGTTTTTTAGTAGTCAAAACTTACTAGATTCAACTGGTGCATCCTTGATAACTCCAATACGAGTATACAAAGATCTCCGCATATCTTTCTTCTGAGATTTTAGAGAAGAAACACTCTTGGTCTCATAAGCGACATCGTACAGCAGAGAAGACTTTCGATGAAGAGAGTGAAATATATGATAAGAGATGCAAGAGTTAGAAAATCGAGAAGCAGCTTTCAGGACCTAGAAAAATTATGGTTAATATCAATAATTTAGAAATTTTATGAAGAAACTGAAGAATTAAGGATATCAATTATTCTCTAATTAATTAATTACTAATTAATTAGATTAATGAATGCCTAATTAATTAAACAAATTTAAAAAACAAAGTTATCAGAAAATTAGTGTTTAAAAAAAGTTTATTGATGCAATGAGGGGAGTGGAAACAATTTTGAGTCTTGAGAAGTATGGTCAATTTTAACAATGTTGAATTACAGTCAATGCTATATAAAACGGCTTCTGACATCTAAAGCAGAATGGGAGGTGAAGTGGAAGATTTTAGTATTGTTAGTGCACAAAAATACCGTAAATAATTACTCATAATTTAAAAATACTAGAATAATTTAGATAAAACAATGCTATTTTTTAATAACAGGGTGCGTAGTCAAATTTTTCAGCAAAAAATAATCACCTTTTAAGTACTTTTTAAGCACTCAAAAAAAATTTTAAGCACTTTATAAAAATATTATAATTAGTATACGCCAACTAGTAATTTTTTTCCCCTTCATATTGTTGAAAGTTCGTCATATATTAATAAAATGCAAAATAGTTTTCTAAGTTACATGTTCATGATAAAATAACTAGTTTCTGACAAAGAATTATATTAGCCACCATAAAAACAATTTATGCACAGTTTTAAATACATTCAATATTGATGAATCATTCAATTTTTTAAATTTATAATTCCTTTACAAAATTATGTAAAACATTTTATTCAAAATTATAAATAATTAATTTAACTATTATTTAAAAAGTTTATCTCTCTTGCAAAATGCAGCAGAGTTGCTCATGAGAATGCATGACTCCTGAAATTCATACTCTACAGAACGATGGTACGTCGAAATAGATTGTGGTTAAATGAATTATGAAAACGTTGAATAGAACAATGTGAAAACCACGCTTTTTGAGTAATTCAAAGCAAAAATTGATATGGTAAAGAAAAGAATCTCATTTTGGAAAAAGGAAAATTAAGCACTTTTTAAAAACACCTCATGAAAAAAGCACCTTTAAGGGCTTTTAAAAAACGAATGTCGAAAATAAGCACCTTTAAGCACTTTTTAAAAACGCTACACACCCTGAATAAGAATCAAGAAAGTAACAAAATGATTGAAAAAACACAACAGGATTTTTTTTAGTTAATATAGATATATAAAGTTCAATTTCAAAATAATACATAAAAGGTGAGATATGCATTTAAAATAATTAACTTGCTCTGAAAAGCTATTTTTGTAAAATAACACAAGTCGAAGTAAATGGAAAGAATGCATGTTTTAATTCAAAAGTAAACTGCCCAAGGATACAAACTGGTTTTCAAAATAGTAAACAAAATACAATTTTTTAAATAAACAAGAAAACTATAATAAACATATTTATTGTGTCCCGTGAAAAGAAATTTATAAAGATTGTGAATGCATGTTTTAAATTTAAGGAATGCTTTGGGGACTTTTTGCCCCTTTAATCATATACTCTTTTGATTTAATGTGAAGTAATACTTATTTCACAAACTTTTTGACCACAGATCATGACCATCAAGTAGAAAAATCTAAGGCATTATGCTTTCTTCATCTAAAGAGAATTCAAGATGTTTCCCATTTCATATGCAGTGACATAAAAAAAATAGTGTTTTTAATAATTTCTTTGAAAATTTTGTTAAATCAATTGACTTATTTTTAGTGGAAGCATTTTGGTTTGAAAGTGCTAAAAATGTTTGACACTTATTTAGGAAGTGAATTTCATGGAAATAAAAAGAATAAAACAAAAACTTTGGTTGCTACATTAGAATAGATGGTTCAGAGTGAATGTTTTACTAGGCATTAAAATAGGATTGTGTCTAAGGGCTTTCAAATGAAATTTAATGCATCAAACATTGTAATGGTTAAATCGCTGTAATAGGGGTCATACTAAAGAGAGTTTATTACAAAAGAATTCTAAATTGAAAAAAAAAAAATCAAGAGCTACAAAAATAATGCAGAATACTAACTTGTTCCTTAGGTATTTGGAAAATTTGAGCAAACACTAAAAATTGCAGCCATTTATTTTGCTTGGCACATTCATATAAATAATGATTCCCAGCTTCAACTTCATATAAGTGGCTAATTGTCATTGCAGGCATCCATAATATGACATCTTGAAATAAAGAACTGAAATAAAGATATACTTTCAGCTACAGAATTCAAGACTTGAAAATACTGTTCTACAAATAAATATGTTGTACAAATAAATATATAATATTATATTTAAAGAAGTTAAATATTTTAAGATTACTTCATTACCACTGGAATAAAAAATCTACAGAACTTTGTAACCAACTAAGACTAAGTGCATATTGAAAAAAACTTCAATAAATTCTATATTTTCAGCCTATTTTGAGATATGATGAGCACGAAGATTCAGCTAAACTGGCTCTTAAAATTAAGAAATTAAAATATGAATTTCAAAATTTTCTAATTTTGTAAATTTAAGAATATCCTTAAAAGAACCAGTAGCTAAACAAATAAAAAAAAATTAAATTACAACAATTCTCAATGAATTACCAAATTTTTCTTCACAATACTGGTATGCTGATGATGGTGTTATAGTTGTCAAAGGCAAAACTGCAAAACAGTCTCTGAAATTATGAATGGTGTACTGCTAGAAGTAGCTAGATGCTCTGAATCTGGCTTATCAGTAAACCCAAAAAAAGCGCCTTAATCTTGGTGATGTGCATTACCTAGTTCGTTTAGATCTTACTGAGAAAGTCAAGTTTCTCTTTCTTTTCTTTGACTTCAAACTTTACTGGGGTTACCATCTTGAATACTGCGTCCGCAGGGCTAACAAGATATTTTTGTCTAGCAGAAATGTGAAATTTGAAATGTGAAAACGTGAAATTTATGCCCCAAGATAGTTTACTGGATTTACTCAATGATCATTATCGTATAATCACATATGGCATCATTATCTGGTGGTCTAGGATTTAATTGAGCTCCGTCAGGTCTGGATTTAAGAGACTGCAAAGAATGGTCTGTGTAGCCTCGTCAGGCTGTCTTAGGACCACAACCACGGCTGCGCTTGAGAGCTTACTTGGGCTCCTTAAACTATATCTGTGCATTGAAACTGAAACTCAGACATGCATGAAATGCTTTATGCACCTTGGTTCATGGAAAGAATTCTCTAATATACCTAGAGATTATATGTCACAAAGATATGCTTTGCATAAGTCTTTCAAGATCCATTTTTTTTCCAGAAATGAATGGCTCAAATGTCCTTGGTGTCTTAAGGACAGTTGTCTGGTATGGTACACTGACGGATCAAGGCTTGGTCTTAAATCAGAGACAGGTATTTACTGTTCCAATGATGATACCAAACTTCACTTTCCTCTTTGTAGCTATGCTACTGTTTTTCCGGCTGAAGTCTATAATATCATCTTGTACTGCAAGGGTGTGTCTAGACATACTTATTATCTAAATATACTTAATTACATCTACACTGACAGTCAGGCTGCTCTTCTATCACTAACAAGTTGTAAATTCACCTCTTATTTCATGTGGGAGTGCTTCTCAGTCGTTCGCAACCTTTCTACTCATAACAAGGTATACCTACACTGGATTCCTGGGCATATGAGTATTCCTGCTAATGAGCTGGCAGATGAATTAGCAAAGGCTGGCTCCAGTGTGATTTTCTGTGGTCCTGAACTAGCTTTGGGAATTTCTTCCACATTCTTCAGGACATCTATTTTCTAGCTCTAGTAAGCAAGATTGTCTATGAGCAATGACTTAACTAGGAGGGTCACATAAGCTAAGCAGTTAAATTGTAACTGTCGCGGTGTGTGTCAAAAACAGCTCCTTAAGCTAAACATGAATAGCTTAAGGAAGGTCATTGGTCATTTGACTGGTCACTGCACCCTCAGGAGACCCTTTTGCATTATGGGTATTGCACTCGATCCTCTTTGTCGTGGTTGTGATCTAGAGGAGGAGACTTCACAACATATTCTTTGTGAGTGAGAGGTCTGTTTTGCTCAAAGATTTGAGTACCTGTGACAACATTGTGTTAAGGTCTAGGAACTACAGGATACTCCTGTCAGGTTACTGAACTTTGTATCAGGTATAAAACTTTTCTGCTAGTCATGATCTAGGGCTTTGGGTTCATTTGACCACTGGTCAATGAGCCTTGCTCCTCAGAGCTGCCCAAATTCCAAGACTAATATTGTGATAACTTTTAAAAAATTAGTTACAAATGAATCTATAAGTCTCATGCAAAGATGCCAACTTGCTCCGGACAGCAAATATATATTTTAAAGTGATAGTTTATCAATTGTGATTCTTGGTTTGATACATTCAATTTAGTAGATTTTTATCCACTACTTTTTCTAAATAATTTGTTGGTCTATACAATACACCACTTTATAGTACTCATGTCATGCCATACCTTTTAAAAGGCAAGCAAAAATAGTCAAATATTTGAAAAATTTACTTGCAGTTATTTACCGTTTTTTTAAAAATTATTTTGGCGTGTCCGGAGCAGTTGGCATCTCTGCTCATGACAGATAAAGGGATAAAAAATTACTCAATTATAAAAACTTAGATTAGGACCTTATTTATTTGTCGGTCACTTTACATCAAGAGTAACTGCAGTAAAATGAAATTCTAAAAAACAAACCACCAAAAACTATAAATATAACTTACTCAGCATCACAATTGAAAGGATTCCACTTGTTTAAAATTATGTTTTCTAGTTCTGACACTAAAGAGAGTGCATGAGTTTTGTCTATGTAAGCTTGTTTAAATTTTCTTCCTAAATATTATAAGAAAAGCACATCAGAAAACTATCACAATATCATTAAAAATGAATTTTATAACAGCTAATATTATATTTTCTAATTCTGACACTAAAGACAGTGCATGAGCTTTGTCCGTGCAATCTTGTTTAAACTTTCTTCCTAAATATTATTAAAAAAAGGACAATAGAGAAATATCAACATTTATTTATGTACAGAGTATAAAAAACATTGTTTTTTATTGTGCCAAATACATTGATTAAATAAAGTTGATACTTAAACCTAATATTGTGTAGTTTGATTAGAAAGGTATGCATTTTGCAGCCCCTTCCCTAGCATCTAAAACCCTGCTATGTACTACTCTTTCATTTGAATAACATAGGGAAAATTTGTTTTTTGATTCAGGAAAGTTAAAAAAATAAAAAGCTGTGGCTAATGCTCTGAGGGTTAAAAGTGTACATTTTATTTAAAAAAAGAATTCAACCAAAAATTTCTGTTTGTGCATATATCAAATTTATAAGACTTCTCACTCATTTAAATAAAAATTTTTTTTTGATTAATTTGAATGTTTAAGCTATTTCCTATGAAAATTAGCAAAAGTTTCAACATACAATAAGTAGGAAAGTCATAAGCATTTGCAACACAATTAAGTTAATCGCTAATAAACAATACTTTAAGTGTCAATTGTTCTTGGGTTTATTTTTAGAATTACATTCAGATCAATAACAATCAAAATAAAGGCAAGTGACTTTTGGTTAGACAGTTGAAAAATTACAAAACATTAAATTGGAGCAAATGTATTAATTTTGATTATTTGTACAATGAAATTATTTTTAATTTCAGAATAATTTCTAATTTTTCCAAAATTACAAAAAATGCATAAAATATAGATTTTTCAATTGGTTTTCAAATATTTTCTCTAGTGTTCTGAAATTGAGTATTAAATCTATGGAAACTGTGAAAAATTCATTACCAAATTTGAGAAGCAATGAACTAAAAACAGTGCAAATTATAGAAATTTTTTAATTAACATATTTGAGTATTTCTTCGTTATGAAACAAAATTTCTTTATAAAAATTCATTTTTATTACAAAGTCAGTATATGTACTGAATAATTACGAAACAAAATAAAATAAAAACTGGCTATTTATTCTTTTAAACAGTAGTAATAATCTGAATAACATTTACAAACCTATATCAGGAAAACTCTTATCATAATCTGAATCTCCTTCCAAAATCCGAGAATCGTGCAACATATTTGCGGCAATCAAAGAAGCTCTGAGAGGCAAAGAATCTTGTCCAAGCAATTCAATGAAAGCTATACAAGATGCACAAATATCCAATGCTTTATAATTTGTCAGTGCATAATCAATAACTTCCCTACAAGTGGCACGCACCCTGAAAATATTAATAATATATTATCATTAAATAAGTTTAAAAATTGCGGATAGATGTTAAATTTTTTTGAAAATTCAGACTGTATAGTTAAAGAGCTTAATAAGATCTGGTAAGTGACATTTTGGAAACATTTAATTTTCCTAGTCTTATAAATGTTATGGCTAGTTGTGGGTAAATTTACTTTTCTGCTTATCTCCATACATTAATCTTATCTGCTGATATTATTCTGTTCATCTTGCAGCAGTTTTTACAAGAAAAAGCTTTTGTGCAAATAGATTCTTCCTGCTTCCATACATTATGATACTGATATTGACCAATTAGCTAATTTATCACTAAACATATTCTTTAAGTTATCTCATCAAGAGCAAATAAAGAAAGAACAATAAGTGAGAAATGTGCAACAGAGATTAATTTCAACTTAACAATTGGCATAATATTTTATCAGAAAATAATTTGAAATTAACAAATTAAAGTGGAACAGGCAGATATTGGAAGGAACTGCGTCACTCCAGAAAAGAAGAGAACCCCCAAAGGTAAAAACTTACCTTTCACACATCTTTTTACAATCTATTCAAATCGTTCTTTTTATATTCATTTCAATTAACAATCAATTCAATTTCATCAAAAATCAATTTTTTGAAATCAACTTAATGAGAAAAATGAATGTGAAATATTCATTACATGGACTTCCTTTCATTAAAAATATTTTTTATAAAATGTATATGGAATTTGAAGAATTGTATTTATGTATTTTTTTAAAATATGGAATTTAATGTAAAATGTGCATACACCATAAAGTAAACATTATGTTTCATATTGGAAAAAACACCTCTTTGATTATGCAAATTTCAAAGTTTTTATATTAAAAATATATAAATATGTATCAGTGTCAGAAATTCTAATAAAATAAAAACATTTCTTAACGTAAAATTTAAAAAAATAACTATGCATAATTAAATATTAAAGAAAACAATATTACAAAATCATTATTTTTATAGCAATAAAAATATAATTTTAAACATAAAATAGGACCAACCGTGAAAGTGAAAGTCCAGTTTCTAAAATGACCTCTTGAGCAAAAAATTTTAAATAAGAATAATTAGGGCGACCTTCCATTAAATAATACAAGTAAGTCAACTCCTTTTTCAAACCAAACTGTTCTGACAAACTTTGAAGAGAAAAATGTGGCAATTCATTTTGAGAGTCTGAAATATTAATGAAAAAGAAATTAAACAAAAAATATTCATAATAATTAAAATATTTTTATACAATAGAAGATCTTTATAAAACAAACCTTGAAATATGAGGCTTTTTGGATTATATAGAATACAGTGATATATAAATCATCTCACTTATCTTTTAACTTACCTACTAAATATGACAATATTAGTCTGGAACAGATCCATAGTATAATACTTTGAAATAATTTTTAGAAACAAATATTTCAAAATATGCATATTATTATTTACAAAAAAAAAATTAATTTTCAGAAGCATTAGAAATAGAAACAAGCAAATTAATCAATTTTGGTTTGTTTGGCTTTTGAAATTTTAACCTCTTAACAAATAGTAAATTTTAACCTCTTAACTGTAAAAAGTTAACAGTTCTTTCTTAGTTAAAGAAATTTCTTTGCTGCGAATTTCATTGTTTACTCTCACAAAGCTAGAGTGGTTCATAGATATTTGCAGTATATAAGTCTTCTATATCTATCTATCTAATCGTTATATATATATATATATATATATATATATATATATATATATATATATATATATAACGTCGTTGCCGAGTGGAAGGATTAAAACAGGTCATAGGTCGGGAAGGAGGGTACAAAATTTATTTATTAATTATTAGACAAGAGCAGTCATGAGAATGAGTAAAAGAGCCCACGAAAAGTTGCGCTCCTTGGTTATATGTTAGGGAAAATCTTGCAAAGTAAAATCCGTAAAATGTCTTAATTTAGGGAAAGAGGGAAATCTTAGTAGTTGCTATTGGTTTATGAAAGAGATCGCGCTTTTCCCACACAAAGCAAGGGAAATATGTCCTGCTCTTAATTAAATGCATAGTTGAGCCAAAAATAGATTTAAGAACAGGATGTGGCTTTTAAAAGTGTGAGAAAGTATTTCAAATAGAATAATTAATTAGGAAAAAGTTTTATAGCAGAGAAACTAACATAAAAAGATTAATTGAAGCTTTTTATGTTACATCCCCCCTCGCCAATAATGTTTAGTTAGAATCCCAAAATTTTGAAATTATCCTTTTGCAAAATCTTCCCTATGGTAGAAGTACAAATAAAATAACCAAATTTGTAATGGTAACAATATATAAAAGTAATATAAATTATAAAACATTTACATATGTTCTCATTGTAAAAATTTTAACACAATCAAAAATCTGTAGTAGCATTATCAGCAAATTTAAAATTTTCATTTTCAACAATTTTTTTGACTTAATAGTTTTTTAAGTTTCAAAAGTGTTTTGTTTAAAGATCACATTACAATTTTTTTCACTATAAGAAGTATTCTTTATAAAAACACTATTTAAGTTAACTCTTCAATCATGATGACAAAAATTTATAAACATTTGTTAGGTATGTGTAATTTAAAATGTAAAACACAAAATACAAAAAGCAGTTTTACAGGAAAAATTTCAATCTGAAATTGGATTTGAGTATTGTTTACCTTGTCTGAAAAAAAAATGACACAGTGGTTGTTATTCTGAAGTCCAAGATTTCAATATTGTCTTTATTTCACTTTATTTACCTTTCATTTTTTGTCACTTTAATAGCAAAATATTTGAATTTTTTTTTTTTTTTCAAAATCATCTGAAGTTAGGAATTTATTAATTTTCTTGGATTTGCACAATTCTGTCAACATAATTTTGACAATGTTACGCACCATTATCATATTTAGTCTCAGGAATATTAGAAAACACATGATAATTTTAAATTTTGCTATTTGAATTTCTTTTTTTTTTTTTTTTTTTTTTTTTATGCCCAAAATTTGCCTTCTGTAAAAATTTTTCTTTTCCTTTTCTCTCTTATTTTTCTTTCTACTTTCTTTTCTTTCTACTTTCTTTATATTTATTTATTTGTACTTTTATTTTCTTTCTTGGTATTTTTATTGCAATTATTAACCCGGATTTCAGGAAAAATGTAAAGACAAATTGCTTTTATAATCAGAAAAGATGATCAGTCTTCTCAGATTTTATATTACAACCTGTTTAACACAATTTATCGCTAATTGAAATCCAAAACAAAGCTTTCAAATTTAATATGGTATTAAGGTAAATCAGTTTTTAAAATTTGACTGACCTTGCTATTTTCCTTATTTTTAATCTGAAGTGCAAGTTTGGTTTATTTGCAAATTACCTTTTATTTCTTTTTTTCATTTATATCTTTCATTCTTTCTTTTTGGACATAAATTTTTTTTTTTTTTTTTCAAAAATTTTAGTTTGGATATTTTTTAAAGTAATTTTTGTGCAGAGATCTTAATTGATAATTCAATTTGTCACAATTGTTAGGGAATTCAAATATTTTCATTTCTATTTCTTACGTGTTTTTGAAGTGAATTTGGTTACTAAATTTTTCAATTTGTGTTTGATCATTTTCCTATCTGTATGCTGGAATTAAAGTTCAGAAATAAAGAAACGATTTGTTTATGGAAATTACTGAGCTAGAACAGAGCTATGAACTAATTACTAACGTTGGACTAAAGCATTATTGTTTGGTTACTCTTCAATTCAAATTCTTACAACAAGTATTTTATTCATTTTTCCAAACTATTTGTATTAGTTTTAACATTTCTTGATTTAATCTTTGCCACACCGTAATTGCATTCATATATTAAAATTGAATTTCAATAATTATTGCAGTTGCATTACGAAGAGAAAAAAATTTAAATGGCATTTTCATCTTAATCCTAAACACTACAGTAAAACAAAAACATAAATTCAACTAATCAATAAATCATAGAAGCTGTAACACATAAAACAATAAATTTGAAAATAATTTCTCGAAACATTTCCTATGACAATCAATTCACTAAAAATAAAAATTTCAAGAAAAAAAATTTTCAACAGTAAATACGATTAATATATCAAAAGTAGTTTCACTTAGAAACATCAAATATGGGAAAAAATTAAAATCATAATCATTTAAGAAATTGTTTTATGAGAATTGTAAAAAAAAATTTAACTCAAAGGATACGTGAAAAAGTTCGAATTAGTCCAAGATATTTTGAAAACCACAACATCAAACATGAGAGTGCGTTGAAATTCCGTGAACACAATTCCAAAACCAAAGACGTGAGCTGCTAGGAAAAAAATTTGTTTCTTCGTTAAGATGAATTGTAAATTAACACTGAATGGAGAAATTGAAGCTTATTTATCTTTGAGTTCTGAGTAGGTGGGAATGTCGAACAACTAAGGAGACCATCGTAAACCATTCCGGGGTGTGAAAACAATTCATCGACGATAAAATCCAGCTCAGCACTTAAGAGTGGTAAAATCAACGCTTTCTCAAAGGGATAGGGTTTCAATAAAAAAATTTTAATTATCAGGAGTTCGATGCAGCTTTTCTTTTTAGTCCAAGGAAGGAAATTGAAGCTCAGCTTTCTAGTAGTCTCAGGAACGTAGACAAAATATGCAGCATAGACATGGAAAACGGATGATCGTTTAGTTCCACTGTGCGTAGGTATAATTTATAATAAACAAAAAGTTTTGAAGAGTTTATTTTTTTGATGAAGATACTAGGTGAATTAATTATTGCCATAAGTTGAAGAAGAATTTGACTGCTTATTTACCAAATGTCCATTTGAAACAATGATTTGAAGTTATTCCATATTTTTGATGTACCCTCTTCCGAAAATGATTTATTTATTTTCAAATGAGATATTTAATATCTTTAATGTACCGTACGAACTGTACCCCTTCCCGACCGTTCAATCCTGGCAACTTATAACGTCGTTGCCGAGTGGAAGGATTAAAACAGGTCATAGGTCGGGAAGGAGGGTACAAAATTTATTTATTAATTATTAGACAAGAGCAGTCATGAGAATGAGTAAAAGAGCCCACGAAAAGTTGCGCTCCTTGGTTATATGTTAGGGAAAATCTTGCAAAGTAAAATCCGTAAAATGTCTTAATTTAGGGAAAGAGGGAAATCTTAGTAGTTGCTATTGGTTTATGAAAGAGATCGCGCTTTTCCCACACAAAGCAAGGGAAATATGTCCTGCTCTTAATTAAATGCATAGTTGAGCCAAAAATAGATTTAAGAACAGGATGTGGCTTTTAAAAGTGTGAGAAAGTATTTCAAATAGAATAATTAATTAGGAAGAAGTTTTATAGCAGAGAAACTAACATAAAAAGATTAATTGAAGCTTTTTATGTTACATATATATATATATATATATATATATATATATATATATATATATATATATATATTTTTTTTTTCTTTTTTCTTTAGATACTTAAAAAGCACAAAAGTTTGAACTTAAGTATTTATTTTTCAGAGGATTAAAACTAATAACAAGTTTGATTAACTTTTGAAATTGCAACCTCTTAGCAACTAATTGAATAATTTATAAAAGTTACAGTTACTGCTAAGCTGCAGGAATTTCTTAACTGCAAACTTTATTATTTAAACCTGCAAAGTTAATGTGAGTTATAGAGACTTGCATCATAGAGATCTTTTAGTGAATAATTGTTCAAAATTTTAACGCAAAATTTAAGCTTTGCAGGAAGTAATTTACAAGAGATTTAATTTGAAAATACTATTTATAGTTATTCTTTCAAATGTATTGCAATAATACTTATAAACGTAATAAACTAGAAACAGGGTTTATACCAGAGTTGGCCAAAAATGTAATCGATTACATTTTTTGATTACAGTAATCAATTACTTGTAATCATGATTACAATTTTCAAAAATTTTGATTACAGCTGTAATCATGATTACAATATTGAATACAGTAATCAATTACTTGTAATCGTGATTACAAAGTTTGATTACAGCTGTAATCATGATTACATAGTCGATTACAGTAATCAATTACTTGTAATCATGATTACAATTTTCAAAAAATTTTGATTACAGCTGTAATCATGATTACAATTTTGATTACAGTAATCAATTACTTGTAATCATGATTCCAAGTAATTGCGATTACAAGTAATCACAACAAAAACGATTACAAGTAATTATGATTACAAGTAATCAAAATATATGATTACATGTAATTTGATTACATGTAATTTGATTACATGTAATTATGATTACATGTAATCTAATTACACGATTACAAGACTATTGTATTCTTATAAATGATTATATTTTACAGTAGATAGTAGAATGTATTTTATAATGATACATTTTGCACGTATTAACATGTACTGCATTTTGTACGTATTTGTATACGTACAAATGAATGTAACTGAAATGTATGTACATATGATTTTATCTAGTGCATATGTTCAGACATTTTAGTTTCACACACATGTGCATACACTTATATTGTAGGTATAAAATATATGTACGTATGTATATAGATAATAATTACGTATGTATGTGCAAACAATGTAGGCATGTGCATTTATACACAATGAATATATGCATTTTATGCAAATATTTGTGTATGTAAAATGTATATGTTCATGCACGCATGTATATACAAGTACTTGTGTTTATACGAACATACATACATTGTCTATACAATGTATGTCCCATGCATGTATGTGCAATTTATTTATGAACAGTACAATATATGTATGCATGTACAATATAGGTATATCTGTAGGATGTACAATATATGTATGTATACATGTACATGATTTGCATGTCCAGTGTATTTATGTACATGTACATAATATGTTCATGCTCAATGTAAGTATCCAAATATGCATAATACATTTGTGAACTATTGTTCGTACATTGGGCGTATTTATATTTCACATATATTCATACATGCATTCGACATGCACAACGTACGTACATACACACATTTGAGATGCATATATTGTACAGATGTATGTACATATAGCGTACAGATTCATATACATATAGCGTACAGATGTATATTCATATAATGTACATATGATGAAATGAACATGTAATGTTCATATAATGTACATATGTGTGTACATATACAGTACGTATGTGCATAAATATATTGGGCATAATTCTTTCGTACAAATTTTACATGTGTACATGCATGCTATCCCTATCTATGCATATGGTGCAATGTATATATGTACAATGAATGTATCCACACATGTACAATACACGTATGTTCCATGTATGCATATCCATATGTACTATATATGCACGTACAATACATGAATGTATGTACATACATTGTACATGCGTACATACATTACACGTATACATATGTACATTACATTTATGTCTAAATATGTGTACAATGCAATAAATAAAATGCATGTTAGTTAACTTTTAATGACTCAAGCAAGTTAAATGACAAAATCAAACGATATTTAAATTTAGTTTTCAGCTTTAATTGTTCTATATCATTTTGAAATTCTCTGAATAAAAAATTATTTTCAGGTATTTTCATGAAATGTTTGACAATACAGATTTATTTTTTTTATAACATAATGCATGATTCATAGAAATTTTTTAAATGGTAAGAAAAACGGTAAATTTTATGTGTGGAATTAATATTTAGAAATTCCAAATAAAATTATCGTTTGCTTTATAAAAAATATGAGGTCGAGTTTCATATACCTTAGAATAATTTTAAAACAAATTTTAATAACTTTACTCATATAAATTTTTTTAATGTATGCACAATGTATGTGTATATTGTAATTACATATATTTAAATGTACGCACGTATTTGTACATTACTTGTAATTATGTACATGTATATGTTGTATGCACATGCATACATTGTGCATATAACTATTTTTTTGTACATCCATGCATTACATGCGCATAAGTATTAACAAAGTATGTAGTTATACAAGTACATACGTAAGTTGTACATAAGTACATACTTAGCGTGCACATATATCGATGTACATATAAATATGCATGTACACATGTACGCATTTTATTTACGCAACTATGTGCATATATTGTACCTTTAAATAACATTTTTACATATTGTGCGCAAATACGTACAATTTTATATACAAACGTACATTGCATATACGTGCTATTATCGTTAATTTATACAATATATGCACTTAAGTACATAAAAGCATGCAAATGCATAAACATTATTTTCATATACGTTCATACATTCATTGTCTATGTATACAAAGATACAAAACATTGCCTTTTTGTACAAACTAACATGCATGCGTACATGTATCATAAATGCATAATTATATGTACTAAGCATATGCGCATTGCATTAAGTATATTACAATATAATTATGAATATTGTACGTACAAAAAACGTTTGTGCATACATTGTATGTATAGGAATCGCAAATTGTACGTTCATGCGTGCGTACATTCTATGTACATAAAAATATGAAACACATGAATACTTACATAAAAAATTTGACTATAGTATACAATCGTAATAACTTGTAATCGTATAGTTTGATTACAAGTAATCACAATTACATGTAATCAAATTACATGTAATCGTGATTACATGTAATCATATATTTTGATTACTTGTAATCATAATTACTTGTAATCGTTTTTGTTGTGATTACTTGTAATCGCAATTACTTGTAATCATGATTACAAGTAATTGATTACTGTAATCAAAATTGTAATCATGATTACAGCTGTAATCAAAATTTTTTGAAAGTTGTAATCACGATTACAAGTAATTGATTACTTGTAATCGTGATTACAAGTAATTGATTACATAGCTGTAATTATCTGTAATCAATTACAGTTGTAATCGATTACTGTAATCAACGGCCAACTCTGGTTTATACAATAAACTATGAACTATAATAAACTAGAACAATACCTCTGAGGAGGAATAAGAACGCTCTTGTTTAGAAAACTTAACAAAATAAAGCAGTATGAATAAACTGTTTTCGTACATGCAAGAAGGTATAAATCGCAAACTGGGCATGAGTTTCAGAAAATAGGGGATTATATTATATATAGGGATATAGACTATTATGGGATATTCAAATAATTATAAATATTTTTAAGAGACAAAGTGAATGTTTTTTAAGATCCATGTTTTTCAAGATCTAGCTGCAAAATAATGCTTTAAAGATCATTCCATATGTTTTAATAAATAACTTTGTAACAATATTAAAAGGAAGAAAGGTCTTTATATCAACTATAAGTTATTATTAAATTTAACCCCAAAATTGTCAATTTCTACATTTATTAAAAAATATTTTCAAAAGAGAAATCAGCAAAATTATAATAATTAATATAAAATATTAAATATGAAATGAAAGCTAACAAAACTTTGCTCCTAAATTACCTTCAGATTTTAAGCTGTTAGCTGATTGCCATCCGAACAACTGAGATGTATCAAACACAGTATTATCCTAAATAAAGAAAACAATTATTTTCTGAGTGGAAAAAATACAAAACAAATTAACAAAAAGTTAATTTGCAATGCTTTTTTTTTACAAACCTTCAATAATTCATAAACAGTCACATCAGGCTGAGATCTTTCTTCATCTGTTTTGAATAAATAATTGTATAGAAGAGGGTAATTTTGAAAGCTTGTTCTCACAGATGCGATTGTCTCTTCAGAACTTTGCATAATTTCATCAATAGATTCCTTCAGAGATTGAGGCTTAAAAAGCAAAATTGAGACAGCCAATGGCAATGGAACTTTCACCAATAGTTCAGAAGGAGATGATTGGGATAAGTTAAACAAATAAGAAGCTGTCTCAGAAACAGCCTCGTAAGCCAAATGAACATCTATATAAGAAAAATTATATATATATTAAACAACAAAATATGTATACAACAGTTGAAATAAGTATATCTTAATTCTTTAAATAATCAAAAAAATCAAATAACTGAAAAATAACATCAATTGCAAAATTAAGAAAAGTTAGTTTTAATATTATTTTTGTAAATCGTGAACTTATTTGCACAAAGCAATCTATACTCCAAAATTCACTAAATAGGGAATGATTGAAAATTGTTTAAAATAAAACTAAACTTAAGTTACAGCGGCATGTAATTAGAATAGTATTCTTCCCTGTCGTCAATACATTTTTGATAAAAATTTTAATACCGCATGAACAGATTAATTTCATTTTTTAAATTAGTTAAGATGCATAATACAGAAATAAAATGCTTTAAAATATATAATACAGAAAATTTGTGATCACTCAAATCTGATAAGACCAACAAAAACCTTTGAGTTATCATCAGAAGTTATTTACAGTTAGTTTCGAATTCTGATCATAAAATTATAGCAATAAACTTTTTGAAATGAGTTGTTGAACGGAACACTTCAACGAATTTTCCGTTTCTCTACAAATCTCACTACCATTTCATATCAACCCAGGATACTACTCTACAAACTATCACATGACCACGTACCAGTAACAAGTTTTTCCTTTTTATACACTATTTTTATATGCAAATATAAAATATTTTGTAAAGTGGCCATCAATATATTTAATTTATTTGCCTTCTAATCACTTTCATTGCCAAAAATAAATACATTATGGGAAAAGAAGTTATTCTCAATTAGTTATAAATCATAAAAGCTAAAAAAAACTACCTGAAGCTAATATCAACAGGATGAAAACTAAAGAATTAAATTTCTCTTACCATCGTAAGAATTATCAAATTTTACATATTCCTTCTCTACATAATAATCGGGCATTAAAACAACCTAAATGTATTTGATTTTAAATCTAAGCTAAATAACTTGAAAATCTTAATAAATACTGTAAGAAAAAAAACTAACTCATCTCATACACGTAAAAATCTCATTTTGATCAAGTTAAAATTTGTTTTTATGAAAGAACTAGAACTGAAAAAGAAGTGACGTTTTAATAATATAATTTGAATTACAAAAAATATTGTAAACCTCTTACAAAATTAATATAATATTATAGATTCAAATATTTTTGAAATAAAAAAAATCATCATCATACTTGGTATGACAGCCAAAAGCTGGCTAAGGCCTTCTGTCGGAGATGGTATAAGACAAGATTATTATTTTTTTAACAAGATAGTTAGGCTTAGTCTGCCAGTTTCTCACCCCAATCACTCTAAAATTTCATTCAACAGTAATAAAACTTGAAATTTACAGAAAAATATAATTTTATATGTATACTTTAAAATTTAATATATAAAAATGTAATCATACTCAAAAATTTGCAATCATATGAACAAAACTGTTTTTTTTTTTTCAATTTTAAAACTTAATGAAAAAGAAAAAATTCACCAACATTTAAAATAAAATTGTTATTACTAATTAAGGTTTTTACTAGTACGCTTATAAAATGACATTGAAAATACACTAACAAAAAGAAAACAAATGAATTTAAAGTTTGATTGGGAATAATTCACATGTATGAAAAATAATTAACAAATTACCATTATGATTTTGTGACCATTTATAAAAAGCCACAGTTAAATGAAAAACGGGAACAAGGCAGAGTGGACAAGAAGGCCAAGTAGTAAATCTAAACAAAAATATTAGATACATGTGAGCAGAATATTGAAAGCAGGAGGAAATAGAAAACAAATATTTCCATGACAGAACTTAATATTTTTAAGTAATATCTCAAACAGTAAATACATGCAATCAATAAATTTTTAATCGCTTTAAACATACTGAGGAGTGTGGATGATGAAATCTTTTGGTTTAAAATAAATACATTTTTGAAACACTATGACTATATGAACTTATAAAAATTGTTTAAAAAATGATACAAATCATCGACACTAACTTTACAATATCCTTTTAAATTCTATAATAATTAAGAAATTTTAAAAGATTCAAACTGTACGCAGCAAAACATTACTTTTTAATTAAAAGTAGAAAGATGTTTAAGTATACATAAAAAACTTTAAGCAATGGCTTTCAATTCATGCATTCTCATTGGATCGTAAAATCCCATGATATAATCTATATAGACCAAGGAGATCCAGATATACTTTGCTTTATCAGCATAAAATTAATAAAAATTATAACGATACTTACTTATAAATTATTAATTTATTCCTTATTTGAGGGTATGTGCTAGTAATATTTATTTATCATCCCTTCTAAATATTTCTCTCTGGTATTATCATATTTTCAATCTTTGTGATAATTTAAAATGAAAGGCGTAAAGTAAGAGTGCAATTCATATATTTATTTTTAATTTTCATGTCTTAAAGTAAACAGAGTTTAAAGTCCATATTTTATAATAAAGATATTTAGTCAATGCTTTACAATTATTAAATGGTACATAAGTTATATCTTCCTTTAATATACTTATTTTTAAAACAAATTTTATTAATACTGAGCTTACTCAACATGTAATAGTCAAAATAATAAATGTCATATAAATAATAAACTTTTTGCAGCATTCATAGTTAAATCTCTTAAGAAAAAAAACATTTAACAAGTTTTTTCAGTAATTAAAGAATTTGAAATAATAACCAAGCAAAATTTTTTTCAAAAAAATTAGAAAGATTTTCACATCAAAGTACAAATTTTACCTGAAATGTTTTAAAACTGAAAAACGTGCATGAAAATTTAATTAATCTTGATAATTAAGGTAAAAGACATCAATGAATATTGTTAATAACAATCAATAAAGTCAATATTGAATCATGGACATAAGAAGCATACTAACTTGCCATAATTTTCATCTATAAAAGTGTAGAGAAAATGAATCAAATTATGCTTCAAAAAGTAATGCACAAGGCGATGACATAGCTCTGAGAAAGTTATAGTAGCTTTGTCAGAAGAAAATATAGACAAATCATTTATATTGCATTGAGCTCTTCCAACGCGTGTTAGAAATAAGGTGATATTTTCTTGTTCTTCTTCACAAAATATTCCATGCCTAGGAAAATAAATAAACAAAATTATGAAAAAAGTAAACAATAATAGATAACCAATAATAATAGATACATAATAACAATAATAGATAATTGATCTCATAAAAAATACATTAATGATTATTTGAAAATAATCAGAAAATAGATAGACAAGTTATAATTAGCAACATATATAACTATTTACAGGATTTTTGTAATCGTACTGCTACTTTTTATAATAATGTAATTTGTTTTACACAGTAATATTAAAATTCGAAATTGCACATTTAAATTATATTCCATAAATTACATTTTTATCTAACAATAAAATAAGCAGTAAGAAAGTAGAAAAATTGAAAGGTAAGCAGCCTAAAAAAGATTGCTACAAATACAAGTTGAATATTGGTTAAACAAATTAGTTTTACCAAACGTGAAAAGAAAAAGAATTTTCCTCCAAATGGCAAAAACAGTTTATACAGATAAAGCATCATTTACAAATTGAATACAGAAGAACGTAATCATCCATTAAAAAAATATTGGGTTTGTAGAGTAGGTTTCTAAAAACTCTTAAGAACTATGGCTATGATATCCAATCATCGGCTACTATCAATACAAGAAATTTATTTGCACGAAACTGACAAGGAAACAATCCCAAGCTAAACCCATAGAATTCAATGACATTTTCACAGGCGTTAAAAGAACTTACAGATAAACCATATCCAAAAATTAGTTGCTAAATTGTATTAAAACAGGAGTAAAATAATAATGAAAATCCAGTTATGGTTATTAAAATCATACAGTTATCAATAAGCCTATAAAAAAGTTATCAGAAAGCCTATAAAAAAAACTCGTGTTTAAAAATAAACAAGTTCTACCAACAAGACTTTTCAACATATAAGAATAGCATCTTAATAATTTGTTTAACTGATAGAAAAAAAAAAGGGGAAAGGATGCACAAATAAATTAAAAAATATAAAGATAACTTTTTAGTATAAAACAAAACAAAAAAAATTACAGCCTTAACTTCATGTAAACAATAGAAAAGGCATTATTAACGCAGAATGTATGTTTAAATTTGATTTCAAACAGTTTTGTTTGCAAAGTCATCCTCCAAAAAATTTAAAATCACTCAATGAAAATTTGGATTACTTGGTTTGGAAAATCGGTGTTTTTCTGTAGATTTCCATCAGGCATTTGGCATTAAAAATTTATTAATTTTTCAAGGCTTCACCACTACTGTTGAGCAACTACTTTTCAGACTATGGATTTTCTATCGGTTGTCCTAATACCTGTAAAACTTTCATCAAATTCTAAGAGTTCAGGTTCGGAGCGTTTCATAGAGTATGTGAGAAAAAAACTATGTGAAACTAATTTCAATTTGAATTTAAAGTAAATTATCTAACCAACAACAAAGAACAATCAACTCATAAACATACCTCGCTAAAATATTTAAAAGTGTTTCTGACACGTGTTTTGTAGCTTTGACAGGAATAGCATCGATCATATCTTTTGTCAACGGCCATTTATCAAAGAGAGAAAAACTATCAGTACTTTGAGGATGGATACCTAACCAAATGTCTATCCAATTCATGAGATAAGGAAGATTGCCATTCTCAAGTAAATAAAACCATATGGACATTTTATCAGCTTCCCAAAAGCCATCTACAACATTAAAAATGGTATATTAACTATAAATCATATTTTTTAACTAGAAATAATTCAAGAGTCATTAGGTCCAATTATAATGCATGTAGAAAAAGAAATTATGACAGGAGAGTATTAGAACTTCACTTTGGAGTAAAAAATAAAAAAAGATATTGTTTTATACAGTTAATGTTTTTTATTTTTTTATGCTTAATAAATGTTACTAAAAAATAAATTATTTAAAAATATTTCGAAATTATTTATAGAAACAGTTTTTTTCAAATATAATTTAAGAAAATATTAGTTCCAATTAGTAACAATGCTTATATATGTTATTTAAATTTATTTTTATAGAGGATTTTTTTTTAATGAAACTAAAAATATTATAATTCAATACTTTATATTTTAAAATAAAATATTATCGGTAATTACAATAAAGCGCCAAGTATACAAATGCCGATTTACAGGATTATACAACTATCTGGATCCCGCGTTTTTGCCACCTTTTTCAGAGAAAAAATCGCTAAATAGTTCATTTATTTTTAGAGTATCTGAAAGGAGTAAAAAAAGGGCTTTTTTCTAGGTGACTTTGTGACCTTGAACCTCAGGTGACAAGTAGTAGACAAGACCATATGGGTGACAAGTAGTTTTTAAAAGAGAGCGGGTTTCTAAAAAAATTTTAAAAAATTAAAATTTTTAAACGTGTTAAAATTGTAATAAGCTATAACAGGCACTACTACAATTGTCCATCCTTAGGAAAAATTATGAATGGAAGTTACTTATAACATTCTCATAGTTGTTTTTTAAAATTGTCCAATTATCCGGATCGGGTTTGATCTGATCGGTCTGGATAATTGGCACTCTACTGCATTTTCAAATGTAAAATTTTAATAAATTTTCAAAAATTTGCAAATTGTAAAGGAGGTCTGGGTTTATTTGTATTTTTACCAATTCACATAAATAATGAAAGGCCAGAAATTAACTCTAAATATTTATTAAAAAGACAAAACACACATAAAATAAAACAAGAATAAAAAGGAAATACAAGAATTTGGAAGAGGGAATTAAGGGCTCGAATTAAACGTCCCTATTTTACGGCGGTTCCTAGCAGACTATCTTAGTTCACCGCCAGAGGCGCTGTAGTGAGGAAAACAGGAAAGTTTGTCACAAAATCCTTTTAAAATATCAAAAACCTCTTAACCTATACACACGTCAAATTAGCGAGTTGTGAAATAAAATTCATATAAAATAACTTAATCCTATCATAAAGCTTCACAAGAATTAAATAAAAATAATTTATTCATTAATAATGAAGTTGCAATAAAAATAAATAACAGCATTGAAAACATTTTCTGTTAGATCTGTACTAATTGTTATTTTTTAATGATGCAATAAAAGTAAAGTACTTCTGCAACAGCCAGTTGTCAACCAAGGAGAACGTGGAGGTTTAGACTCCGCAATTTTAAGAACAAAAGCGATATAGCACACCAAAAATATTAAAAGTATAGTAAAAATATAAATAAATTCTACTCTTTTACGTCTGGAAAGACTAGAAAACTGGCACCCATTTTTGAGCACTAGAAACATGGCAACAGTAATTTTCAATCTGTATATTTAAGCAAATGAAGCTTTTTAATCAAGTAATATCTTATCACTTCAGTTTCTTGAGATTATTTATTTAATAGAAAATTATATATATTTCATTGATTGCATGAGTGCTTTAATTAGACACTCGAAGGACAGTTTGACACTCAGTTTAAAACATTTTTGAAACTTTTTCTTAATAATCTTAAAACATTCAAATATAATTTTAATAAATTATGTTTTAGAATAAGAAATTAGCTAAAAGAGAGTTTACTGTATGAATAATATATAGAATGAATATAAGTCATTGAAAATAAATAATATATAATTAACAACAAACCTGTTTTAAGGATCGATTCCAAATTGCTTGAATTTGTTAAATACAAAGGAGCTAAGATTCTGCCTTTAATTTCATTATCCCAAACTTTAAGCCAATCTATAACTAAGCGACAATAAGCACCAGTTTCGCTATTATCTTGAATAAAGTTCTTAAAGTCACCAACTAATAATCGTTCATTATTTTCTGGTACAGCACAAATCATGTCTTTAATAAGTGCACTAAAATTTTAAAAAACACTACTAATATAAAAAAAATTATAATTATGGTACATATTTTGTTTACACATGTAAAGAATTAAATGAAAAATAGTAAAATCAAGTCATTTCAATAATAAAGTCGAATGATCAGGTCCCAATATTTAGGTCGGAAGAATGTTCAAAAGCATAGCTTCTTAGAAGCTCTAAGCTGTTTACATGTTAATATTCCAAAAATGCCATGTGTGAATGCTCCAAAGGTTTGAATGGAATAAGGGAATGAATGTGTTCAATTTTAACTTCTTTTGACATTAATTTGCAGGTGGCTGATAACAAATCGATAGTGACAAAATGCTTAGAAAGTTATGCAAGATATGCACTTTTTCATACTCAGTGTTTTTCTCTTTTGTTGAAATCCTACCAATTGAAAAGAAGTTCTTTTTGTCAAAATGAAGACTTTCAGGAGGCTGCTATACTTTTTTGTGTTATTTGATAATGATAGAGTTAAAACTTATTATCAAAGGGGTTTTTCAATGCCTACCTAACAATGGTATTGAATAGATTCTTGCTATTGATAGTTTCTCCTTTCTGATTCCTGTAACTTATTTCACTTCACCCATTAACTTGTGCTGAGTTATTTAAAGAAAAGTGTGATCTTTTTTTTTTATTTGTCACATTTCATGTCTAAGAGAGAACCATGTCTAAGAGATGTATAACAATACAACAAAAAATAGCCTTCTTAGAAACATTTTCTGATTTAGATTTGGAAAACCTAGATATTTGTAAGCTAAAGCCTGATTAACCAGGGGTTTTAGTCGATGCAGAAAATATAAATGAAAACAACTTTGGAAAATCAAATTCTAAATTAAAACAAATAGAAAACGAAAAAGTGTAAGCTCAAGTAAAAAATCAAATAAAAAAGTGAAATTTGACAAGCCAACAAAATCGAGAAAACCAGAAACTATTTTTTTAAAAGTGCCAGGAACACATGCTTGACTGACTTGTTCTGATTGAAGATATGTACTTAAACACAGATGAAGCAATATTAAGCACCGTCAGTAAAAAATGCCTCTGCCAAAGGCCAATGTTCGAAAAATGCACTTAAAAAAAGTTTTTCCAATCTATTTTTTTATTGTTTATACTCTTTAATAATGAATTTATTGTATTTCAAGCTACTTAGCTTACTTTTTTAAAATTCAACACTGTTATAGTTATTATTGCTTTCCCATTTGGAGTATTTCTCCAAATCTCTGGAACTATTTTGAGTGAAATACTGTTTTACAGAAGTAAAAAACTAAATCACCCAAAGAAAATTTCATTCAATTTTTTTTCTTCTTAAATCATTTAATACTTTACTAAATACTGATCAAAAATAATTGATAAATACAGGTTAAGATCCCATTTAGACAAGAAAACTTTTGTAAATACAAAGTGTTTTGATTACAAAGTTGTGAATACAAAGTGCTCACAAAAGTTAGGTTAAATAAATAAATGTAAATATATATAGAAGTTTTAAAGATTTTTAATTGTTTTATATCATAATAAGATTAAAAAATATAGGACGCAACCTCTTCTTTACCTTTTTTCTTCTAATAAAATGCGAGCATGTTCAAAGGAAGAGCATGAATAAAGCTTTTCCAAAAGAGAAACAAATCTCAGCGATTCTAAATCTTGATCTGTCAGTAAATTTCTACTCATTAGCTCCGTAACAAGTAAAGCCCTAACATCTTTTTCAGATGTTGCCTTGAATATGTCTAGCAGACGCTGATTGATATTTGCCCCCTATAACAGAAACAAAAACAAAATATATAATTAATTAGAAAATAATTATTAAGATACAATAGATACCCACTAAATTGATCTGATCTTAGTTTAACTAGTTCATCACTTCAACTGTTGGGGAAAAAAATACAAATAGTTAAAATATGAAAATCGTATGTTTTTATTTATTATTATTTACTTATTACAAGTTTTGTTTGATAGACAATGTAACAAAAAAAAATACACATGAGTTTTGTTGTGTGCAATATTTCTAACTGAAGAGCATGATGGCAGCAATTTACAGCTAATTACTTATTCAGATCACTATAAAGTTGCCTTGACTTGGAATTAGAAGACAGAACGATCCTTCACACCAGGTACATACACTTTTATGGAACTTCTTTGCTTTCATTATTGTAGACATGGAAATAACCATTCACCACATGGCAATTTAACATAGGAAGTGACAATTTAAATTAAATAAGCAACTGATACCTTTCTCCCATTTTCTTTAAAAGATCATTTAATGATGGAAATTAATCAATTCGAAAAACAGAATTTTCATTGAAATGCCCAATGTCTCCAGTCAAAATTTTGATCCTTCAGATTCCATCAATTTGTGGCGAAGCAATTCATGGAGAAGGAGAGTTCTTAAACAATTCACGTTTTGAAAGTTATAATGAATGATAATTTGTCTCCCCAAATATTTTTAAATAAAGTTATTTTAAGTCAGTATGATCAACTAAATTTTGTCCCATATTTATATCATTTTTATTGCAGAATTAACTTTTTATAACAGTAGATTATTTCTATTCTTGATTTTTTTTTTCTATTTTAGATTTCTTTTTTTGGATTTTTTTAAAAAGCTTTTTTGATTTTTTTTTAAAATTTTTTTATTAACAATATCAGTCATTGACTTGTTAGGTTTTGGAAAAAAGTGGGTATTAAGTTATTAAAGTCTGCAGGCCACCTACTTCTATCTGAAAATTTAAATTTTCAGGTCAACATTATTGTATACAAAATGTTCCGAAGTTTGATTTACAAATTCAGAGGGGTGATAAAAAGCATCAAAAAAAAGAAAACTTACCATAAAGTAAGTGATTGCAAACTACTATGGAAGGATAAGAATTGCAAAAAACCAATGCAGGTTTCAAAATAATGTTTGAAAACAACTACGAAAGGTACTAAAAACTTGTTAACTATAAAAAGTTTATTTTATTAAAAGAATTGTTGAAAGTAGCACCAGCTGATATTATTGAACTGTCTATGCTGATGTAAAAATTTTTTGTGGACATGCTCGAAAATGTCAGGTGGGCTTTTGATGTCTGCCAAAGCAAGGGGAATTCATGCTATAAGTATGTTTTTTTACACAATTTTCAGCTACTCAATGTGTTTGCGACCTTATGTTCGAAGATAAATTTTCATCCTTGTGATGCCTTTTATCTCCACAATGAATGTGTCTGTCAACCTTCTCTCGATAATGCCTCGTATTTCATATTGCAGTCTGAACATTGTTATTAAAGTTAGTTGTTAGATAAAATGTGCAACATTTACAATATTTTATTAAAGCATTCAAATGGTTTATCTAAATGTAATACTCTTAAAGCGTCGCTTACACCACTGTTCGTAGAGCTACAGAAAGTCCGTTCGATCCAGACAGCTAATAAAATAACAGGCATGCATACGCAGCAATGTGCAAATTAAATCTGTTGTGGTTGAAAGCCCTCTCATTGGTTGTGGAAGTTTGGAGAGTGGGATACCAGTTCAGACACTGTTCACAGACCAGGGTCAAAATTACAAGGCATACCAATCATGACCGTTAAAAGATAGAACTCGAAAATGGGGTTAGGCGCTTGACCATGGTTGAGTGATGTGTATCAAATTGTAGTAGTAAGTCACATTTTTTCCAAACAAGTCGTCTTTACATCATATTGTTTTTCCATTGCATTTTCAAGGTACATCACAAGTTTTCCATATTTTCCTTAAACAACAGCACATTACATTGCCCCATCAAAAATATTTAATTGCCCACATTTTTTAAAGCTCTCAAATTTAAACCAGATTTCTGCAACACTAACTTTTGTAAAATATCATTTAAATCAGTTAAAATTAATCCTATCACATAAAAAAGGGATGTTTGCCAGATTATTCTTAATAAAAGTTTGAAATAGACGTTACCATGTTAACCAAAATCACAATGGTTTCATCAAGCTTCCCTTGGCGCAAATAATCTAGAACTAACTCTTTAGCAACATTTTCAAATTCCACATAAGAGAAACTGCAGTTTTCCTTACAGCAACAAGAGAAATACGATTGTGCCATTGGGATCATTCCTCTTAGAATGGAATCCTGAATAACTTCCTATAGGAAAAAATACAGTATAATTTTCTGAATTAAAAATAAAAATTACAATATTAAATCAGAAACAGTGTACATATGAACGCAATTATGGGCTATGCATATGAACCACGATTACTTTTTAAATCTGAGAAAGTCTTTTCAAATTTCAGGAAGTTAAAATTTATGCATTGTTTAAATATGACCAAACTGATACTTTTCTAAGTAATTTCCCTCAAAATAATGTGTTCGTAATATTTTTTAATGCATATAAACTTTAGCTGATACCAAAAGTCCAAATTCCTTCATACTATGTCTTTTTCAAACAATGTCAAAACAATCCATATCTTTGAAATAATGATTTTTTTAAAAAGTTCTTGAATACTTTAGTTATGATTACAATTTTGTTTATTGAATTTAATAGTTATTCAGCTTATTGAGCAAAATATGTGACTTTCAGTAATAGTTTTTAATTTTATCTCTAGGAAGCAAATAAGATAGATATAGCAATTACAATAATAAACCAAAAAACTTTTAATGTATGAAAGAAATCCATATTAACAAGACTGCAATTGCACTACCCTATAACAATTTTAACTACACTACACTAATCATTATGATTGCTTCTTTCAAATAATGACTAGATTGTAATTTTTCATTTTACCCGTTGAAAACAAGTAAAATGAATGGATAATAATACAGCAAGTACAATAATAAATCATCAAAAACATAAAGCAGAAAAATTCATATTATCTAAGATCCTACAAACTAGTGCAACTACACTATTGCAGATTCATACACCTAGCTAGACTAAAATTATGATTAATATTGTTTCTTTGAACAGTAATTTGGCTTATTAACCAAAAATGGAGATTTCCTAGAGTAGTTTTTAATTTTATCTGCTGAAAACAAATAAGATAGGTGTATCAAGCTTAATATACATAAAATAAATAACTTTTAATGTAGAAAAGTTTATATTACTAAGACAACCATACTACATTTTTATAAGTTTATGCCCCTATCTAATAGATTTATCATCTAACAGCTAATATATCAGAGCAACTACACAACATAATTACAAGTTTTTGACTCTATCTCATTGCAAAAAAGAACGCTACCAGCCTTGCAACTACAACTGATATTTTCTATATATTTCAAACATCATTTACAAAATCATTTGAAAGTTAATAATTTTAATTAAATATAAAAAAAAATATATATAATGACTTTCAATTACACTAAAACATCTAAATTACAACCAACAATATAAAACTACTACAGTTTATGCAACTATAATTACCTTAAGATCCAACTTCTCCCACTGTTTCCACTGTAGTTGAATTTGCTCATCATAAGTATGATGTATCACTGAAGATTCTTCCAATTCAGATGTATCATCACTATTTGAATTGAATTCACGTAACAGCTTCCGCATTTTCAAGAGTAGTTCAGAAAATGTCTTCAAAAATGCTTCTTTAACATTTAATGTGACATGTTCATCAATTTGAACTTTATCTTCAACTTCTGCCAATATCTGTGTTACCATTCCTATTATGACCTAAAAAACAATGACACATAATAAGTTATTACATTTAAAAATACATAGCATTTTTTAAAAAAATAAAATATTTAACTTTTGTATGCAAAGTTAATTATTTATTTTTACCAACTATATAAAATATTGTATTTGTCAGCGAATAATCAAAATTATGTGATATTTTATTAAAAGATAAAGGAAGTCAAAATGATCATTTTCAAACCATTTAAAATAACTTAGTTTAAAATAACTTATTAACTAACTTCAATCCATTCAAGATATCTTTTCTACATTTAGAACTTCAAAATCAATTTTTAATTGAAAATTTAACTAATGAATTCCTTTTTTCTTCTAAACATAAAGATCTGAGAACTAAAAACAGTTTGCTGAGAACTAAAAACAGTTTGTAACCCTCTCCAAGCAAGGTCTTCATGAATTCAATATCTAGAAATATTCCGAATTTGTGCTTTGAAGACATTGACTTGAGCAAATTTTTTTCCAGTAGTTCTTTACTTATATAATTCCTTCTAAAAATACAGCAACATCATCAACTGCTAATCGGATTTAAAAAGCATAGAATTGCAGGGAACTCTTTCAAATTTATATTTGGATAGTTCAAAATCTAAAACAAAATAGATTGTATAAGCAATTTGTGTGGCCAGTAGCGTAACTAAGCAATATCAGTGACAAGGTAATAGTTTTTTATAGCCCCTTTTAACAGATGCACAATTAACTGTATAGTTAGAATTTTAGATGTCTCCATGTTAATTTAAATTGAGATATCTATAAAAATTAATGTTAACATAAAAAATGTAGCTTCATGTAAAATAAAATTAAAAGAGTATTTTTATACATCGTAAAAAAAAATCATTTCTTACTTGTAAAAGTTGTTCAGCATATTGACATGAATGACTATCATCAAGATTTTTATAAACATTTTCTAATACTAGATCAAGAATTTTAGTCCATAAAAGGCATTCTTGATCCATCTTTTTTAACCATTGTAAAGATTTTGATGAATTACACAACTGACAAAAACCTGCAAATTTAAAAAATAAATAAATAAGTAAAAAAAAACAATATATGATAAGTATAAATAATAAAAAATTTAAGAAGAGAATAATGAGCATTTTCTATGCATAGTACAGAAATCAGTGCACAAAGCTATCTATTAATACCTTCATAAAGTGTTTTGAGGAAGAATTCAACTGTGTATAGTTGCCTGTTGCTTAAGCCTAACTTTAAAACTTCTATATCCATGTGCATATTCACCCAATTATTTAAAGACGACAATGTCTCAACAGTTTCGCTACTCGGATAAATCATCAGCTACAAGAATAAGTAATTAATATATATGAATCATTAGAATGAAAAATAATGTTTATACAACATAAAGTAACTGTCAACAAGAAAAGAAAATGTTTCTTCCAAACATTAAATTAAACCAAGAATCAAATATTAAATTTTAAAAATACCTAAACGTTTTGGTAGAAAACATATTATCACACCAATAAAACATAAATATACCAACAAATGATAAAACAAAAGAACAATAAAATATTAGACGCTGAGTGTCAATGAATCTTTTGAAACGAGTGCTCAACATTTAAAAAAATCACTTTGGACAATTTTTTAAACATGCTACTTACAATTACACTTTAAAAAAAATTTTTAAAGAAAAATTTTATTGTTTTAAGCAAAGCCTAAACCTTTTGCTTACAATGCTAAGCATGATACCACCTGCTATTCTGGTCCATCAGTTGTACCAAGTGTAAGCAAAGAATTAAATTTGTTTAAATCTCCATATAAATACGACAAAAAAATAATTTCATAAAAAAATTAAGTAAAAATTACAATCGTTAAAATTATAATTTTAGGAATTAAAGTTTTAAAAAATTTCAAGTTATCTTTTATTTAAAAACCTTTCTTTCTTCTCTAAGTATGCAGTTATAGTGGTAAAAACCTTCAAAATAAGTCAATCATATGGTTAGACAATATCAGAATGATGAGATTGAATCTGCATTATCCAAATACTAAAGCTCATCATGGCTCACCAGTGCTAAAGAATATATGACTAATTGATCCATTAAATAATTTTATTCAAAGGAAATTATTTTAATATCATTCAGAATTTTTTATTAATAGATCTTAATTACCACTGTCATATTATTTGTCTAAATAAATTTATAAAAACACTGCACTTGAAGAAAGTTATATCTTATCTGAAATTTTTTTCTCTTGCACAATATTCATAACTTTAAATTAAATGAACATTATCACTAAATTCAGAAGAGGAGAAAAAATACTAAAAGTGATAGTCTTTAGAAAAGAACATAGCAATATTTTTTTTATTTTTAACATTGTTTTATTATAAGTTAGAAGTTAAAATTTTTAACGTTTTCTTATAATTAAAATTTATTATACATAAGTATTTAAAAATATGTATAATAGTTATTATGCATTATTAATACATGATACGCAATGGACAATTTCTCACTTCATTAACTAACTTGTCTTGCTCAACATCATACAGAAGAAGAAACATCTTATCCTCAGATAACAGTAGTAAAGGAAATGGAGTTTCTTCAGAGCCATTCTTGATAAAATAAACTGGATCTGAAAACCTGAAGTGGTTTAAAAAAAAAAAACAATTAGAATAAAGTTCAAAACAGAGTATTTGCACACTAAATTACATTTAAGAGATAAAATTAAATTAGCATCATATTTCATGAGAATTAAACTTTTTACTAATTCACAACGTTCTAAAATAACTATTCTGGTATTAATGTACTACTTTAATAGAGCTGCATGGATCGGCTATTAAAGATCTGGGAAGCATCCCTGACAATGATCCGAAGACATGCAATCGTAATTTTGATCCTCTGCAGAGGGAATAGCTTCCCTGCTTTTATAGCATGGAGAGCTGCACGCAAAGTAGAGCACTTCACTGTAGAGCGGTTTAACGAGGATCGATAATGCACACCTTTAGTCTCTTTGCAGGTAGATCAAAATGGTCACCAAACCTTTCATTGAACGCTCCCAGTTGTGCTTAACATCAGTGATCTACTAGGAATTGTGTATTAATGATATGTCCACTACGGGACCTGGGATTAATGGATATGAAAAGATTATTTTAACATAATTTTAAATAAACTTATTCAAAAGGTTGCTATCCAAAACTAAAGATACAAAAGCAATTTTTACAGTAATGTAAAACAATTAAAAAAAATTTGCAATTGGCAGAAATGATGATTAGATATAGAACAGCAAAAATTAATAATTGTTAAATTTTGTGAAATTTTTTTATTTAATAGTCTAGAATATGAATAGAAAATAGAATGAATAGAATAAAACATTAGTTTCATTCAATGAAGAATTCATTAAATGAAGTTTAATACAAAAAAAAATTGACAATGCATATTATAAAGAAAATTGACCAAATTTGTTGAAGCAAACCAGTGAATATTACTGCCAAAAAAATCACAAAATGGGTCAAAATTAAAACATTTTTTGGAAATTCGCTGTTTATAAATACACAAAGTAAAGTTCTGCTTCATAACATTCTTAGATTTTAATAATAAAAAAAATAAAAATATCTCAAAAATATTAGATTAGAGATTCATTTATTCTTAAATATCAATTTAATGGCTTACATTAATTGTAACATTATAAACATTTTCTTATATAAATAACATGGAATACAATAAACCCAAAATGAAGTATAGTGGTTCTCTGCTCCTTTATACTGGTTTATAGTAAAAATGTTCGATTATTCAAATATTAATTAAAGATGAAACAAATTTCATAAAAAATAAAAAAATAGAAATAATTTAATCTACAATATTGTTATAGATTAAATGAAATTCATTCAAGTGAAATTCATTAAGTAAATTTCATAAGTTAAAAATTACAAGTTTCGATGACTAAGATTTTATTTTGGTTTTTGTGGACAAAAATGGTCTAATATATACATTAGGAAAATTCATTAAACCATATTTTCAATACGACAAATTTGGTTTTGTTTTTATAAATCCATAACATGAAAAAAAACTTATAATCTAACATAAGTATTACTGACTTAAAATGTTTCATTTGTAGGTTAAATATACTAATTTAAAACTGTGCTCTTAAAAAAAAATTATCAATGAAAAAAGAAACTTTTTTTTAAATATCCAATTAATGTGCTGGTCCAGAAAATTAAAATTTTAAGCCTTGAATAAAAAGCATGTTTATTAAAATGTTTAATTTCGAAAATCTAATAAATGTGCTAGTAAATAAAATTAAAAATAAAAATTTTAAGCTTTAATTAAAAAGAATGTTCAATAAAACATTTCATGAAATACACGTCTATTAAATAGTGTAGAAAATATATTCAAATAAAAAGCTAAGGCTAAGAATGTCCATCATAAAATTTGCAAGTCAGTTTTATGTTAAAAATGTTAAAGTAAATAGCAATAAAATGTTAAATGAATATTACATTTTAAATAGCAATAAAACAGTCATCTTTACCTCTTATGTAATGAAGACTGATCTGAATTAAGCAGATGAACACCAACTAAAGACTCACTGCTGTTATTTTGTAAGAAAAATATTTTGTTTTCTACAACAATCAACTCCTTTAAAACAAAATCATCCAATTCGCAGTTAAAACTAACAGGTAAGGAAGATGTTGAAGATGTAGAAAAACGTCTCATTTTTTCATTTAATCTCTTCACAGAAGGAAATTGTTTGGTAAAAGCTGTAATTGAACTATTTCCTTGTGGGTGAGCAGAATTGGGAAAAAACTTTGATACATTTAGTGGCATAATATAGACTTGTTGTTTTTCAGTAACATAAACTAATAAATCTAATTTCAGATTTACAGTATAATTTACGACACTTCCTATTTCACTTTGCTTCATGTGACCATCAATAAATTCAATATCAAACAATTTGGTATTATTAGCAAATGAATGGATAGCTATATCAGAAGTTAAGAAACACAACATAAATAAATAAACACACTTATGAACTTCAATAAAAGGAAAACAAAATAAATGTAATTACAGTAAAGTGTCCGTAATCTGGACACACGAGGACCAAAGCCGATCCTACAAGAATGTTTTATGTAACTTCTCTGAACAATTTTTCCTGTCTAAGGATTGGCAATTGTATTAGCGCTTATTACAGCATATTGCAAATGTAGGGTTTAAAAGTTTTAATTTTTTAAAATTTTGTTAGAAACCTGTTTCTTTATTAGAAAATACATACCACTCACATTGAAACTGGGTTCAAAGAACATGAGGTTCTCTACAAAGCCACCAAGAGACAAAAAAAGCAATTTTTCGACCTCTTACAGATATTTTGAAAATAAAAAAGCATTTACGCAAAAAAATTCTTTTTAGGAGAAATAGGGGGAAATGGCCGATGGGGAGAAGGTGGGGTTATTTATCAATAAATAGGGTTAAAATAATAATTTTTTTATCTTTCATTAATTTTATTTTAATCATAAAAATATAATTTCTGTTGTACTTATTCAGTAAATTTGATGCAAAATGCTTAAATATACAAAAAAGTGAACAAATAATTGAAATGTAGAAAAAGGATACATAGTTTTGTTCCCTCATCGTTTAGAGCAAATAATATTTCCTTGGAGATTAAAACTTTTCTATATGATGGACTATCATAGCGTAAGTCAGAAATGGACATAATTTGAGGATTTTCTTCACATGATGGGAAAAAAGCAGCAACAATACATTGGTTAAATAGACAAACAGCTTCTCTGGCCTCAAATTTAAGTATTTTAACTGAGGATAATTTTTCCAAGCCTGAAAAATATAAGAAATTTTACTCATATTTTATGCATAATAAAGTGCTAGAAAAAGTAGAACTATTGTTTAATAACTACTTTTCTAATTTATTTTAACGATAAAAATTATTTTGGTTATTCTAATAAACACATTTTAGTTAAATTAATTATGTTAAGCAATTTAGTAATTACAGTGCCCACCGTGCATTGAAATCAGGTTAATTCCAAGAACATTTTATTTTATTATGCAGATGATTTTATAAACCAACCAGAATCTACGCAAAAGAAAAAAATATTTCAAAGTTAAACTTAACAAATCTATTATAAATTAAATTGATTAAGACAATAGTTTATTTAACTGAATTTACAATTGAAATTTTACTTAAATAGAATATACAATATTTAATTTACAGAAGGGTTATAAAATACTAGCATATTTGCTTGATTATTAAGATCTGAAGTCCAAGATTTAACATGGTTTGAAAGTTTATACAAGTTTTTGTAACTTTCAATATTTTTTTCCCTTGTCATAATGCTCGTTTTAAAACATGAAAGGCTTGGATTTTTCCGCCATTTATTGCATGTAGATTTACGTATTGAATGATTGATGGAATAATGATCATTGACATTACATGATATTTATGAATTGAGAAAAGGTATCAATTATTGTAGATTGATTGGTATTCAATTACTTTTCTTAATTCATAAACAGTTATCATCTGTATTCCCCCATCAAATTTTGTCAAAATTATGTGGCAATAACCTCAAAACTTTCATTGCAATTTAGTATCTAAAAAGTTTACTTTTCACAGAAAAATGGGATAGTTAAACATGAAATCACTCTAACTACTACAGCAACATGCAATGTAATTACAGGGTGCGTAGCCAAATTATTCAACAAAAAATAAGCACCTTTTAAACACTTTTCAAGCACTCAAAAAATATTTTTAAGCACTTCAAAAGATATAATTAGGTAGGGTTGGAAAGTTTTTGACAATTGACGGTTTTATTTTGCTTTAACCATGATGTCAAAAAAAAAAAATTTGGCATTCTTTTTGACAATTGTCAAAAATTATGAAATTTTGAATCATGTAAAACGAATGGCGTTTTCATACACTACGGACTGACAATAAGCCGAAATAGATTGGTGTTGAATTAATTGTGTTAACGTTGAATAGAACAATGTGAACTGTGTCTTTTTGCATAATTCATAGCGAAAATCAACATGGTAAAGGAAAAATCTCATTTTAAAAAAAGGGAAAATTAAGCACTTTTTAAAAACACCCAATGAAAAATGCACCTTTAAGGGCTTTTAAAAAATGAAAATTGAAAATAAACACCTTTAAGCACTTTTTAAAATTGCTATGCACCCCGAATTAGACAGACTTCAATCAGACATTGATATTTCATTGTTGGGACAATAACATTTTTATAAAATTTATGCAGCAGAAAAACATTTGAAATAATTTACTAAATTTCTACGCCAGTCTGTGAGAAAAACTTTCTTTCTGCTAACGTGCAGTAGAAATTAATGAGAAAACATACAAAATTCCAACAATTCAATTTAGGTTTCAATTTCTATGTTTTATATAACATTAACGGTTGTTCATTGAAGTAGAGCTTGATTCAAAAGTTGTTCATAGGTATTAAAAAGTTGAGAGCTGTGGTTTTTTTAAGTGTAGATAGACATTAAAGCAAAACATTTAGGCATGTTAAGGGGGGGGGGTAATAATAGTTTTAGAATAGAAGATAATCAAGATTTGTTACACATTATGTAAAAGAATCAATAACATTTTAATAAATTTCCACAAAACCTCACACTGCAAAAATTACAAATTCTTTATTTATATTAATCATTAATATTTTGCACATATAATGCTAAAAATATTAAACATATATTTTTAAAAGAGAGAAAATTTAATAAAATAATTCAACTTTAAGAAAAGTTAAAAATAAAAATGTTACTAACATTTAGCAAGTTCTCCAAAATATCTAAAAATATTGTCCACTGTCCATGTTGCCAGTTTACTTTCAACTAGATGTTGAATTCCACAAGTTTCTACTTTTACTGAATAGTAAAGTATCTCATTGTTTTCATTGACCACAAGCAAATGATAATTATTTTGACAGTAGTTGTCCTCTTGCCAGGAAAACCTATAATAAAGTTATGAGTATCAGTAAAATGTGGAGAAAAAAAACTATAATTCAAATAACGTTGTAACAGAGCTCAAAATCAACTGTGGTACAGTCCAAGATCACTAGAATTTGACTCAAACCATCATAAAATAATTAACAGTGGTTCCCAGACTTATAAAAAATTAAAACTTTTTGGTGAACACAAAATCTCAATTAAAAACTTTCTGCGCGCATTCATTAACTCTTGTAAGTAGTTTGAACCTTTTGTCGCTACCACATTTTTGCAAAATTAGTTTCAAAATTAAGAATTTTTTTAAAATTTTAAATTTTTATAGAACTCTATATTGATTCATATCACACGGTTGAGTTTTGTAAAACACAAAAAACGAAGAAAATAGAAATCCAAAAATTTTATGTGTAAAAACACTTTTTAAATAAGTGAAAAAATACCTGAAATTTAAGTAAGAAAAAAGTATATGTTGGAAGCCTTTAATCACAGAATGAATAATTAATCACAAACATGAATAATTTAATAAAAATATTGATGCTAGATTTTATTCATTTATTTAAATTGTTTCAATATACATCTCAATGTGTGATTTTTAAATCACGCAAATACAAATCTCAATATTTTATTTAAAATTGCGTAAATACGGATCTCTATGTTTAATTTTAAAATCACTTGAATACGAATTCAAGTGTGTAATTTTTAAGTCCCTTTAACACAAATCATAATAGCAGCTTTTAAATTGCTTGAATATAAAATATTTATAATCGCTTGAATAACGCAATATTTGATATAAAATTGTAAAAATACGAAACACGAGGCACGCTAATAGGAATCGTGATGCGTGATTTTAAATCATGTTAATGTTATTTTAAAATTGCATTTGAATCAGTTAAAGCATAAAAACACATCTTTTTTTCCTTTTTAGTAATAGTAAAAAGCATTTCGCAATGGTGACAAATTTTGGCGAATGGAATTTGAACGTTCGTGCATTATACAGGCCAGGTGGTTACCTAGATCAGCAATGAATCACCATTTCATTACAATTGTGAACATAATATAATTCTCTGTAAATTTCCCTTAAATTTAACTTTAAAAACCAGTTTTTTTATTTTAAGTATTTGATACAAGATACTTATAAATATGTGACATTTAACCTATTTATTAAAACATAATGATAAGTTTTGCCTACAAGTTTCCTTTGCAGTTTTAATTAGTACCTTCTGCAGTTTCATCAGTATTCTCAAAGAGATATCTTTATAGAGAGAAATCATTTGGTCACTGGCCCTTTGAAGCCATGACTAAATTTTCTTCATTTATACCAGTAATTGTGGATCAGTGTAAATAAATTAAATATGTATGTATGATAATTCCTATTTTATTACAATGAGGGAAATCTGTAGCTTGCTTTATTCTATTTAGTCTGAAAAAGGAAAAAATCATTTCATAACCAGAGTTCTCCTTAGGAAGAAAAAAGGGCAGGGTGCTTCCTCTTTGAAAAGGGCACTCACTTAACATTGTAAATATTTATTAAAATGTGTAATATTATGTAATACATAACTGAATTTTGAGCTCAAAAATTTTTAAATTATCCTGTCATACTATTTTATGAATATATTTCAAATGACAATTCTCTCTCATTATCAAAATAAAATAAAAATTTGTAGTTCAAAAAATTATTGAAGTCATATTAAAAGGCAATCTCTATGGATATTTCCTTTTTCAAGAAAAGTAAACTAGCAAAAAATGATTGATTGATAAGCAACTTGAAAGCTTTTCTCTATAATTTAAACTGAAAATTATAAGTAAATCAACATTTAAAGACACATAATTTTTTTTCATTTTTAAAAAAAGGCATTTATTTAAAAATTAGATTTAAAATAATTCAAAAAATTTATTAAAACACCCCCCAATAAAAGACACTTAAATAAATTTAACCACTTGAGAATAATCCTAACAAAGTAAATAGTTGAAGTAGTAATCAGAATAAATTCTATAAACACAGATAATTTAACCAGTGTGCAATTATTATTTAAAAACAATGAATATTTTGTTTTCAAATTGGAATCTGAATAAAGAGGCAGTGTTTTTGAGGGATGGTGGTTTACTTTTACAAAAAGGACAAGGAGGACACATTTATTGGGGCAAGAAATCTCAAAGGGTAAGCAGGTCAAGCCACCCTTCAAAAAACTCTTAGGAAAAACACTGTCATAACACTTTATTAAAAAAAATTTTAGATTATATAAATTTCTATCTTAAAATAATATCCAAATAAATATTTTTTAATACACTTTCATTTTTGACAGTTAAAATGTTTAGTTTAATCAATTCATTTTCTCTCATATTAAGGGGTTTTGATCCTTAACATCCCTAAGGGGTTTATCCTTAAGGAATTTTAATCTTGTAACCCTTAGCTCCTGTTCATCAGCATAATGTTACAGATATATATAAGTATATACGTAAATATATAATATATAAATTTATACAATCATATTCATGAATTCATTTTAATTTAAAATGAACAACTTGAACTTAAAAATAAAAGTTCGGAACCAACTATTTCTATCATTAATGTACTTTTTGTTTTATTTTTAAATTAGTATAGCTTATTTACAATCTATCACATTAACTGTTGAGGTAGTTTGCTGATTTGAAAATTATTCTTTTGAAAAATAGTATTAATAATTCTAAATTAATTACAAATATTATTTCTAGCTAATTAATATTACATACTCCTTTATGTTTTTCAGTAACAGCTGAGAAGAGGAAAAATTTACAAGAAATATTAAAAGATCGCCTCGATTGTTGTGGATACATAAGAGCTTTAAATCCGAAGTTGCAATAACATTTCTAGTTCCTTCAAATTTGTTTTGAAATTGTTTTACTAGTAAAGTTTCGAGAGCCATTATGAATATATTTTTTATATCTTAGAGAAAAGATTATGTCATTCTTTATGATTTAATTAAAACGTTTAATGAAATAACCACAGAAACAAATCTGTAAAACAAAAATGTAAACAAAATACAAGAACTCATTGCTAAACTGTCAACAATAACATGTGATTAATCAGTACACTTCATTTCAACTGTCTAGTTGGCCGAGAGGCAAAATTCTTGATCCTTGAATACAGGATTTTTTAGTTTATATTTGTGACTAAATTATTTAAATGTCGATAAAAGAAAAGGAATTTTAGTTAAATTAATTTCAAAACACATTTACAACTGCAAATTGAAAACCCCGTAACCGTCACAAATTTGTCCCGCCGATATAACCGCGCCATTTCACATTTCATTTTCATTCAATTCAACCGACTTAACGTTCATCTTGTGTCCATTTAAATTTTTTGACGTCCGTTGCTAAATTATTTCGTAAGAAACACTTTTCTTCTATTGCTAATTTATCTTTACTCTAATTTGAAAACTTTCTTTAACCATTAAGTCTGATTATACTTAAATTTAGTATAAAATATGTAATAACTTCTTAGTTTTCCGAAACTTACATCTTATGGTGTATTCATTTTTATGTTTGATTTAAATATTTTATATCTTCCAATTGTCCTGATTTAACAATTTTTTTTTTTGTAAATACAATTTCTGTGTTATCTTTAAATAGCTTTTGAACTTTGAGTGGAAATAATCTTGTTATATATAAAACACTAAGTAAACTATTTCATGCTGCGATCTTAGTGTATATATTTTAGATTAATTATTTTAATTTTCTGAATAGGTTTTGATTTATAAAATATACACAAATATCTGATTCTTGCAGTATATGTTTGTAAATCAACATTTGTAGGCAAAGGTAACGTTTTTTTCCTTCGCGTATTTTCTGACTTTTTTTTTTTCTATCGTGCTTAGAGTAAGTTGGAACTGAGCACTAGTTTTGTGCTTCAAATCAAATAAAAAATAAATTTCCTGTTAAAAGCTAATTATTTTTCTGTAAAGCATAGATTTGCGAATGTGTGGCTGCAATCGATTTAATACTTCTTGAGTTAGTGACATTTTTTGGGGGCTCTTTTCCTGACACTATAAACTTCTCTGCCACAGTTCGCGATGCTCAAGTCTTCCCTTAAATTCAGAATTGTGAAAATTATTCCATTTTAATTCTTGGAATTTAAAGAAATAATAGAACTGAATTTCACATTAAGAAATACTAATTTCTTAGTTTGGTGCAGTGATTTATGTATCTAATTCAATTGTTTTATTTTAGGATTCATAATGCGTGAATGTATTAGTGTCCATGTTGGTCAGGCTGGTGTGCAAATTGGTAATGCCTGCTGGGAGCTATACTGTTTAGAGCACGGTATTCAACCTGATGGACAGATGCCCAGTGATAAAACTGTTGGAGGTGGGGACGATTCATTCAATACTTTCTTCAGCGAAACTGGAGCTGGTAAACATGTACCAAGAGCAGTGTACATTGATCTTGAACCTACTGTGGTAGATGAAGTCCGTACTGGTACATACAGACAGCTATTCCACCCTGAGCAGTTGATTACAGGAAAGGAAGATGCTGCCAACAACTATGCGAGAGGACATTATACCATTGGAAAAGAAATTGTTGACCTTGTACTTGACAAAATTCGTAAGCTTGCAGATCAGTGCACTGGCCTTCAAGGTTTTCTTATTTTCCATAGCTTTGGTGGTGGAACTGGGTCTGGTTTTACTTCTTTGTTGATGGAGAGGTTATCTGTTGACTATGGAAAGAAATCTAAGCTTGAGTTTGCCATCTATCCGGCTCCTCAGGTAAATTTATTTCTAGTTATTCAAAGATTAAATATTTAAGACTAGCTTTGCATGCAGTTTTTTAAATATGCATTATGTCTTGTAAAAATGTTATATATATTTTCAATTTTGCTTGAAAATAAACTTATCACTCAACTAAAGACAATTGACAAGATTCGTTTAACCTCGACAGACAAAATAATGCACAACAAAACGATTATTAAGTAGCAAAAGTCTTGCTGAGAATAATTTACAAGGAAAGTTAAATCCTGACAAAATAAAATTCACAGCGATTGCAGAATAACGCAAGTCCCACTGAAAATAATATTTAAGAAACATAAAATCCTGAAGACAAAAATTGCGCGTAAAGAAAATATGCATTGCATTTTATATTTCAACCCTGATCTTTGCATGAAACCAGGAGTTCTGATTCAATTCGCTCTTCATTAATCAAGTATCAGGTAAGCATCTTATTAGTGGATGCATTGATTTTTTTTTCTTCCATAGAGTAAAAGTACTCATTCCTTTTTAGAAGAGTATAGCGGAAGTTGGATGTAGTTAAAGCCGGAAAGAATTTAAGAAAATTTTAAAACTACTTTTTTTTTTTCTAAAGGTGTAGACCTTTAAAAAAAACACTTTACTAGTTCCCTCCTCCATTTTTGCAGTAATGCATGAAGTCGGCATTAACAATATGATTCAAGCCTTGAACGTGGCTTTAAGTTTATTTTGTAGTTGTAGTAAATACCTTAAAATTTTAGAGACTTGAAATTAATTAATCTTGTGTTCTATTTTTTTGTATATAATTTATAACTTATAAGTTGATTGTCATTATAAGTAAAATATATTTTGTACTTGAACCTATAGATTTTTAGAATTTTTTTTGTTCATAGACAAGGCCTTTTTTTTCCCCACCCTAGGTGTCAACTGCTGTTGTTGAGCCATACAACTCCATCTTAACAACTCATACGACCTTAGAGCATTCTGACTGTGCATTCATGGTAGACAATGAAGCTATCTATGATATTTGCCGACGAAACCTGGACATTGAAAGACCCACCTATACTAATTTGAATCGTCTAATTGGACAGATTGTATCATCTATAACTGCTTCCCTTAGATTTGATGGAGCTCTGAATGTGGATTTAACAGAATTTCAAACAAATCTTGTACCATATCCAAGAATTCATTTCCCTCTTGTTACTTATGCACCAGTTATATCTGCTGAAAAAGCTTACCATGAGCAGTTAACTGTATCCGAAATTACTAACGCCTGTTTTGAGCCTGCTAATCAAATGGTTAAATGTGATCCCAGACATGGCAAGTACATGGCCTGCTGTCTATTATACCGTGGTGATGTAGTACCCAAGGACGTCAATGCCGCTATTGCTGCAATTAAGACAAAGAGGACAATTCAGTTTGTAGATTGGTGTCCAACTGGTTTCAAGGTAAATATTTTTTATTTTAAAACATAATTTTGATTTATATAAGAGTTTGGCTTAAGAAAGTTAAATTTCTTTGTTGCTGTAGAGATTTCTTTTCAAAGTAAAACTTAAAACATGAAATTGACAATACATAGTGATTCCTTTAAAAATTAACTAGCAATCTTTTTTATTTAAATGCTAAAATTGAACTTGTATAATTGAATAACTTGGATAGGATAATAAACTAAATTAATTGCCAAAATAAGGTTTACAAGAAGATTTATGCTGGTAGAAGGTAGTGGGGAAACTATTTGAGATTAGCAAATTTAATTCTAGTTATCATAGTAAGAAAGAGGCTCTCCTAAATTTTTTTTAAAAAAATAGTAGAAAAATAACATTTAAAAGTTTGGACAAGAAAATAAAGTTTAAAAAATACAAAATTCTCTTTTTTTTTTTTTTTTTTTTTTTGAATAAATAAAATTAGCTGGAAAAAAAAACAAATGATAAAAAGCTCTGCAATATATTTCATACTTAATAGAAATTAAAACTATAAAATACAAGGAAAACTTATTGATCATGTTAAATAAAAACTACCGAACAGAATTACCAAATGGAAACGATAAGTAAAAAGGTGCTGACTCACTTAATTTTTTTTAAAACAACTGAGTCAACTGAATTTTTTTTTAAAGGAGATCTCAAAATTCGTGAATGAAAAGAACTATTTTATGCAGTAAACAATTTATTGTGAACAATGGAAACATGTAAAAGACTCAAAATGTAGTGGAATCAGAAATTTATCACTTAAAAAAGAAAGAGCTTCATAAAATAAGTCTGTTAGCAACAGGGTTTGAAAATACTCGGGTATTTTAGAAAAAAACCCAACTGGTCTGGGTTTTATTAAAAAAACCCGGGGAAAATTGGGTTTTTTCATTTAGAGCTCAAGTGTAGTATTGTCATTAGAGCTCAACTGTGTAAATATTTTTTTTTTAAGAAGTGTATAAGCTTAAAAATAGAAATAAATCCAAAATGTTATTTTAATTTCCTTATATGTATTTTATATCAAGTTTCAGAGATGCCAACTTGCTCCGGACAGCAAATATATATTTTTAAGTGGTAGTTTATCAATTGTGATTCTTGGTTTAATAAATTCAATTTAGTAGATTTTTATCCACCACTATTTCTAAATAATTCGCTGGTTTATATAATTCACCAATTTATACTAATTATGTCTTGCTATACCCTTTAAAAAGCAAGTAAAAAGTGTCAAATATTTGCAAAATTTACTTTAAGTATTTACTGTTTTTTTTAAAATTATTTTGGCATGTCCGGAGCAGTTGGCATCTCTGAAGTTCAAATAACGCATTAATATATATTAATCTTTATTGCTAAGTACATAACCTTTCATGATTTTTAACTCAAGCTCTGTAAATATTTGTAACTAAAATTTCATCTGACTTTTGACATTTTATATAAACTGAAATAAATATTTAATGGTCTTGCATGTTTATAATAAGAATAATAGAAAGTGAAATTAAAATTACGTATAACTATAAAGAGAAGAGTATCAGTTACTTGTCCAATGATATCATTTTTAGATAATTTTAAAAAGTTTTGCCTTATTTTTTTAAAGCCAGAAAATAAAACTGTTTAAATTTGTTAATGTATCACTTAGTAAAAAAAAAAAAAAAAAAATCACATTTTTAAACACATGAATTAATAATAACCTGCTTATTAATATATAAAACATACAACTATATTTGAAAAATTCATATTTTCAGACTATATTATTTAAATTTCTATTTGATTTAATATCATTAAAATATTACTTTTTGAAAAAACCCACTTAAAGTTTTCAATGGTACTGTAAAATTATGTAGATTAGAGTTTCTTTTACTTTACAAATATTAAAAACTTAATCGTGTAAATCTTGCTACTCCATTAGACAAATTTATGCTGCACAATAAATTATATAAAAGTAAATGTGCATCATTAAATTTTGATTTAAAAAAAAAATTGAAAAAACCCACTTATCCTTCCAACTGGGTTTTTTCAAGGTGGACCCACCCAATAAAATCCAGACAGGTTTTTTTCAAAGTGGGCCCACTTGGCAAACCCTGGTTAGCAATAAATAAGTGTGTGTTTAAAAAATTAATAAACAATATTCTCCTTTCATTTTTATACAAAAGCAGGCAAATTTAAACGAGGGTTGGCAAGATTTTACCGCAGTTGGAAAAAACCATCCTGGCTGAGACAGGTTTTTTTCGCCAAGCAAAGTGGCCAAAACCTATATTTTCTAAGATGAGAGGGCAAAAACACATTTTTGATACAAAATTATAATTCCATAATTAAATCTCATAATGTATTAATATAACATTTTAGTAGTTTAAAACATTGATCAGAAAATAAGTGATTATTCTTTTTTTTTCAGTGAAATGAACTTATTTATTTTAAATTAATATAACTATAATTTAAAGCATAAAATATCCATCAATATGTGTAGTTAATTAAAATATATAAATATCAATGCAATTTTTTAAATTTGTGCAAATTCAATGCATCCCAATACACTTTGTGCTGTCTCAACATAGCATAACAGAACACTAGTTTTGAAACATTATTTACAGTCAACAACCAATTCCAAATTTTAGAAAGTACAAATGAATTTGAATACACTCTTTCAATGGCAGCACTACTAGAAGGACATGAGTGTAAAAGAGACATTAATTCACAAAATTTTCTGGAAATTTCACAAGAATTTTGCACACTCCGTCGCCATTTACTAGCGTCAATTGTGGCTATAACTTGTTCTGAGAATGTTTTAGGGAGTGTTTTTTCTTGTAATTAAAAATTCAAGGCATATGGAACAGATGATGCATTAATTCTTGCAAGAAATTTTCTGGCTTCTCTTTCTGTACATTGCTGAGAAAATGCCCTTTATATTTTGGGTGTAAAATATATTTGGGGTTCAATCTTTTAAAACTTATTACCCTTACATTAATTATTAATATTTTAGAAATAATTTTCTCATGTACTGTATTAAAATGATTATTCCTTATGATTGATTTAAATTTGTTTCAAGTATTTTGTAATAATATTTATACAGCAATTTAGATAATTTGGTTTTTGCCACTGTCCTGGCAAACTCTTTTTGCCGTCAAAAACTCCAACCCTGATTTAAACCTAAGCAGATGTGCAAAATTTGAAAATGATACCGCAATTCTGCTATGCAATTGAAAAAACTAAAGTACTTCACGTTTGATTTAGTCTCCTATTTTGCTAATGCTATAGAATCTGAAATGGGATTTCGAAAAACTCCTAAGACATGCATTTTTTTTTCTTTTCCGTTGCAAGCTGTAGCTTACCGTATAAAAGGCCAAATGTATAACAGTCTTAATTTTTAATTATTTGGGACTTACATTGAGTTTTCAATTGCATGGCAGACTTCTAAAGAATCTGAATTTGTTCAATTGAAAAATGTTTTCGTTTATAATTGTGATAATGTATTATCCAAAATTGTAAAACAATTTGTCAATCATGTATAGCTAAAGTAATTATTTTTAAAAAAAAAACTAACAATTCAAAATTCTTGAGGCAGAAGTTGTAAGTTCCTTAACTCGGGCATCTAATTGTCACACTTCAAAAATAATTAAGATTAAAATAACTCTTGTACATGCACCTAATGACTGTTGCTTTGGGGGGGCTGTTTTTTTTTTTTAAATCCCCTATTGAACAATTTGAAAGATTGAAGAATGAAATCGAGCAATTTGATAGAATTCGTGGAGTTCTCTTGACCCAAAGATCTTCAAGGTCACAGAAGAAATACTGAAATTTTCTCTTGACTGAGAAAATCCTTCCCTCCCCCACACACATTTTCTCTAATTAACTTCAAGGGTGAGTCAAATTAGCACTTTTTTCCTCAATTGTTTTAGTTGACAATCGTGGAAAAACCTTTTCCTGATTTTCTAGGTAACTGATATTGGCTCAGTACTGTCTGGGTTTTTAAGAAATACCCCTTTAGAATATTCATTTTCTCATAATTTCCAGTTTAAATTGTAGAAAAAAAAAAGTGCTTTCAAGTTGTAAGTTAATTTTGTTTTATATGAACTAAAAAATTTTCTCTTATTTTGATAATGAGAGAATTTAATATATGAACAGAAAATAGTGTAAAAGGTCAATTTCAAAATTATTAATAAACTTCAGTTATTACACGTTTAAAGTAGGTGCCCTTTTTTATATCTAAAATGAACTCTTAACATTAAGAGTAATTTTTTGTTAACTAGAAATTAGATTAATAAAATTAATGATAGAATAATTTTATTTTAGGTTGGTATCAACTATCAGCCTCCAACAGTGGTTCCAGGTGGTGATTTAGCAAAGGTACAACGTGCAGTCTGTATGTTATCTAATACTACAGCCATTGCTGAAGCCTGGGCCCGACTTGACCATAAATTCGATCTTATGTATGCTAAAAGGGCTTTCGTACATTGGTACGTAGGAGAAGGTATGGAAGAGGGTGAATTTTCTGAGGCTCGAGAAGATTTAGCTGCCTTGGAGAAAGATTATGAAGAAGTTGGAATAGATTCAGCTGAAGGTGGTGAAGATGATGGCGATGAAGAATTTTAAACTTTTATTTTATATGATTCTGTGTTTCAATAAATCTCTCTAAATTATTATGTGTTACTGAAAATTGCTTGGAACCATACCAAAGAAAAAAATATTTTACGAAATCTCTTGTTAAAAGGAACAAGTTAAATTCACTACTGAAGTTTCGTCAATCAACCCTACTATGTTTTTAAAGATTTATTTCTTTTTTGAAAAAAAAAAAAAAACCCATTCGTTATAACGAAGAAGTAATATTTCTTACTTAATGAATAGTTTTTTTAAAAAAATTCAGATGATTTTCTTCCCGAAAACAGCTTTTTAAGAGACATTCCTAAAACTTACACCGTTTTTTAAACATAAGTACGGTGACTCTCGTCAAAGCGAAAAACTTGGGTTTGTTATCTGGAAATAATTGGGATAGAGACTCAAACTCCGATTAGATATAAAATATACAAAAAAATTAATTTTGAATATTTGTTCTGCACGAACACCTTTGAGACTTTTTTTTCTCACCATTAAACGTTTTTAACACTTACAAAATAACGATATATGCTTACCACCAAAACTTAATTTGAGGATAAAAATCAATTTTTCTGCGTTGAAACAGATTTTTAACGTTTTTAGACTTTTTCAACTAATTAAATGCTTTTTATTAACTTTATTTAGAGATTTTCCTGAACTTTGCATCATTTTTGTAGTCTTTCCTGATGTTTAGGTATTTATCGAGGCGGTTGTAGACTCCTACAATATTTTAAGTGCTACTCACCGTACCCAAAATGTTTAGAAACACAGGTGTAGCGTTGCAAGCGTGTTAGTGTTTGCTCTTTACATGGACTTTTTCTGTGGATAGGGAATTTAATAGTATTATATTACATTCTAATATTATTAAATTATACTATTCTAATTAAATAATAGTGTAAATTAATAAGAATAATAGTAAATAAATGGTGAATTAATTCCTTTTTATTTGCAGGATTTAAATGTATGAATAAATAACTATTACTCTACATATAAGAATTTTATCAATTTTTGATTAGTTTAAGTGCTCAAATTTATAACTGATTTTCTGTACAGGATAAAAATGCCCTTTCTGACCACTGTTAGCAGAATTTATCGCCAGGAGACTAAAAATGAGAGTTAATTTATAAAATTTTCACTTATAAAAAACTTTTTTCAGCATTTAAAATGCCACTTTTTTCGTTTTGGTGACAAAAATTAACAATTCTTTTTCAGTTTTTAGTACACTTATCAAAACATGTTTAAAAAAATTTCATTTTCCGATTACACTTACTTTTGAATAGGACTCTCCTTAATGTTACACTTTTTGAGTATTTTGCTTTATCTCGAAAAAAATTTGCACACAATTTTAAAATTCGTTTATCCTAAGATATTGCTATGCAGAAAATTCACGTTATAAGTTCTCGAGATATAGCGAAATACGCAAAAATTAATATTAAGGGGTCAAAGCACTGGAGTTTTCTCCTGACCAAAGTATTGGAACCATAATTCCCAGAAAAAGTACTTTTTTGTGTCTGATTTCGTAACTTAAAATATCGTTGTTACTTACTAATTAGCATATTTTTCACCTACTTGAGCCATTAATAGTGATTCCTAGATGCGATCATTACACAATAAGTTATCCAAGGTGGTTTGCTTTTTATTTTGGCTCGAGAGCCTAACTTAAAATCTAATTAACTTATGTAGACGATATATTTTAACTTGTAAAATCAGATGCGAAAACGCACTTTCTCTCTTTTTCTAAACAAATATGCTTTTTCTTTTCAGATGAATTTGGATTCTTAAACTGCAGATGTTTTTTAAAAATATAGTTCCAATTAATAGTTTCAGCCCCTACATATTTCAATTTTTTTTTTTTTGTATTTCTCTGTTTCCCAAATGAGTAAGGTAAATCCTAAATATTGCAGACAATTTTACAAATTTTTTTTAATTTGATTAAAGAAATTCATTCCATGTAAAATTATTATTTTGTTAGTTTATCATATTTTTTTTAAAATTATTTATTATGTATTTTACTGATGGCCGAAATAGTTGTTAAATATAAAGTATACAAATTTTGCACCAATTAAATCCGCGTAAAGTTTAAATGACAAAATTTGAAAGATATCGGCAGTGAGATGAGGAAATATGCAAGAATAGAAATTATTCTTGCTAAATTAACATTAAGCGATCCGCAATAGTGACCATATTCTCCTACCATAGCAACTGAGATCATATTTTTCAAATTGCGGCTGTTCGGCTCAGGGGATAGAGCGCTCGCCTCCCATTGAAGGGGCTCGTGTTTGAATCCCAGCTATGGCTGGTCGCTACGAATTCTGCACCCGGCTCATACCGACTTCAGTGCTGACGTAAAATATCCTCGGTGGATGGTGGCTTAAGGTCCCCTTGCAGTCAGGCTAACAGTGGAAGGTTTTCCTCTTCATGTAACGCAAATGAGGGTTAGTTCACCAAAAAATTCTGCACGAACAAAAAACTTTCAATACTTGATCCTGGAGTTCCCTTGTCTTCTGGATTGGATTCGGAATTACGAGGCTACAAATTTAAGAATTGGTCGTCGTAAACTAATATTTGTGTTCAACGACGATAACTAAAAAATGCAGCTATCCGCCCCCCCCCCTTATTTAAAAGGTCAAAAATTTAAATCCATTCATAAAAAGTTATTTTAAGAATGTATATGTCTGTTCTGTTTATGTAACAAAATATCATCTGCACAAATTAATTAGCATAGTTAAATTTAGGCGATCGAACCACTACGATTGAGTCAAAGTAAGTGAAAATCCAATCATTAGATCAAAGGCTCTTCAGAGTGTTTGCTTTTTCATTTTGTGCAACCCACTATATTTTTATAGTTTAAGAAAGTCATGAACTACCGATTTCTTTCATCAGGTCGTTAGGGGTTAACTCATAAATGTATCAATAACTTAAGAGTTATTTATTTTTGAGCTCTTTACTTTTTTGCAATCCTTTTTTTTTCCTATTTATGCTGTCTAAAATTTATTTTACGTTAATTTTCATCTCTGCACTATTTATTTTTATCAAAAAAGAACCAGAATCTCTTTTAGGTTAACATGAATGAATTAACTGTTCTGTTCTTTTATTAGAATTCATTGAATATACAAAGAGGGAGTGGGTATCTCGATCCTGATAGGTTGATGAAGCGTAGCATTTGTTTACGTTGGCAACTGTTCTTTTCATTCTATTCCGAGTAATCCAAGCCCGTCAAGTACCCACTCCCTTAAGTGACACATTCTGTATTCCTACACAAAGATTTCAATTATTTCACTATATGTAAAGACAAGCACGAAGACGAAGCTATGTTGAACATCTATACTATACAACTTAACTATGCATCGAAGTTGGTAGGTATACGAAACGAAAATATATCACGGTTACAAAAATATATATACAAATAATAAAGCTAAATTAAGTAAAAGATGTAGTAGTAGAAAGAATTATATTTCAGCAATTTCAGTGTGCTATGTGGAGTTGTATTTAATTAACTTCTCGTTAATTAACATTCTAACTTATGTGGGGAAATTTAGCTCAACTTTAACACGTCATTTTGCTTATAAAAGATCATCTGAAGCTGACGTTATAAGTCACATGTGAGGGTATTTGAGATTTTCTTCTTCCTAAAATGCAAGTACCCAATTCATCCATCTGTATATGTTAAGTTGTTGGCCGACGATATTATGACAGATAAATATGTCTTATTCACAGTAGCAGTGTATAACAAAATGTCGATCTTTTCCCAAAATGACTCCTAAACGAATATCTGTCTGTGTATGTGTGTGTCTTTTATACTCCTAAACCATCCGATCAAAGGGGAGGAAATTCGGCATATAGAGAGTTCGAAGCACGAGGAAGGTTTCTGTCGACAACATTAGAACATTCTACGACAAACCCTTTGAGCTGGATAAGCAAAAAAAGAAACTAAATTTTCTGATTGATTGAGTATTAGCCATTGATTTAAATTTAACTATAGACAATGCAGTTTAAATTTCTTCTACTTTTCAATCAAATCCAAGACTTTAATTAATAAAAATAAAATTAAACTTCAATCAAGTAACGATGCAGAAAGCCTAGATAGTTATATAGAGGAAGTAACAATATTATAGGCATTTGCAAGGCGTCAAAGCTGAAGTTTGGAAAAAAAATTTGAGAAGAACCCAAAGTGGTGGACATTAGATCTCTCGATTTCCAGGAAAAGACTGACAGCCTGACGCAGAAGATTGAAAAAAGAAAATTATACCACACAAAGACAAAATAAATTAATAGAATATAAAAAGGAAAATTCGAAATATAATAAAGAAATAATTAGGCTAAAGAAGAAGACTCTGAATCATTTTCTTGAAGCAATTACAATAATGAAGCAATTACAATAATGAAGCAATAATGTTTCGGAATTGGATATTTAATATCCAGGGGTAAATATCTAAACGACAATCTCTAATGCACAAAAATTACCTGATGGAACCCTAACTACCAATAAATTGCCTCCATTAAGCAATAATCTTCATCAACCATTTACAAGTAACGAAATAGAACATACTGTTTTTAAATTAAGGAACAAAAAAGCCCCATGATATGACGGCCTGTCGCTAGAAATAATTAAAGTATTTTACAAATTGGAATCAAAATTATTTGAGGAAACTCTAAATAAATGTCTTGAATTACAATATTTTCCTAAAATTTGGAAACTAATCTTATTACCGAAACCAGGGAAAGATCCAGCGAAATTAGATAGTTACAAACCAATTTCTTTCCATCCGGTGTAGGGAAAGGTTCTCGATAAATTAATTACGAATAGGCTCACATATTTCCTGGAGAACGATAATTTGTTACATAATGATCAGTATGGTTTCGAAAAAAATAGATCTATCTGCTCGGCCTTAAGGGCACTTATGGACAACATAAAATGGAAAAAATGGCAAGAACGATGGGACAACCCGCTTTCTAAAGGAAGACATACCTATAACCTCACATCAACTGTAGACCATAAAACCATTTACTCCGATTTTTACTTGTGTTTTCACTACAGCGCGAGAACGCGAGAATCTCGCATATTTTTTTCTTTTCTCGCATTAAAAAATGATTACCGCGAGAAATTCGCGCATTCTATAAACCAATTTCAAAATTCGCGAATTTCTCGCATTTTGAAAAAAATTTCTCATTGCGCCATTTAGAATAAAATCCGTTACATTTTTCTTCCTGGATCTTTCATTATTTTCAACATCTGCCCATTATCTAGCTTCCCTATCTAGCTAATTTCCTAATATATTTTTTCGCTAACACAACACTTTATTCATAATTACGCCGTTTTATACTACATAGGTATATTATCACATTATTCAATAAAAATATTGAATCAAACGAAAAGAATATAAGTAATTAATATATGCATTTAAAAAAAAATCATACAATAAGCTTAAATATTAACTCTTCTAACTTTTTATTGTTACAAAATCGTTCAAGACATCCTGAAAGTTAACCTTTTCCAATACATCATTTTCAATTGCCATTATGGCCAATGAATTTAAAAGGTTTTGAGACATAGTTGAACGAAGACAGTTTTTAATTAATTTTAACTTGGAAAATTTTCGTTCACCAGTGGCGTTTGTAATCATTAGACTATATATTTGCAAAGCTGTCATTACATTCTGGAAAGTTGATTGTGCCATGTTACCAATAGTCAGTTTGTAAGACTCTTCGGCAGGCACAATTTTTTTCCGGCGTCTTCTAATTGTAAGATGAAGTATTTATACTGCACCATTTCGTCTATAAACTCAGGCTCAATGTCCTCGAAATAATGTTCCTTAAACTTTGTGCAAGCCTGTCTAATTTCAGCGTCAGATTTTGACACAATACAACGTATGTAATTAGCGGATCGGGGAATTCCCCGGTCATGTGACGAAAGAACCAGTACTCCCAACCTTATTTTTACATACTCTTTGGTAGCTTGGCCATAGAATATACATACCTATGGTAGGTACCAGAACAGTAAGTGTGCATTCACAACGTAGAATTTTGCGCGTTTTTCAAGCGTGTTGTGTTAAAAAAGCTGCTCTTGCTGTATAGTCATCTGATTAGTCGGCGTTAAAATTACCGAGATAAAATTGCTTGCGATTATATTACTGCGTTATATATGAACTAACTACCATAGTATTAATATCTAATTTGGAATGCGTTCAGAAATGTACTAAAATAGCGTCGATGTAATGTACAGAGCAAGACAATCGTCATTGAAATTTCGAATTAAATTTTTACTGTTTAAGAAACATTGTCAATTTTTTTCTCTGTAGCACAGGGCCCTTGAACGTGGCGGGGCCCCTAGGCAGTTGCCTACAGTGCCTAATGGATAAAACGGCCCTGCCTCCAAACCACGGAACCTCTTTCAGAACGCATTTCTCTGCAACCACGTGTTTACCGTAGTTAAGGTTTCTCCATGTAAGACGTTCAAATTTTTTGCCCATTAATGTAAGATGGACAAATACCTTGTAAAGCCAATATCTTCTACTCCGAAACGGACAAATGAAAATGAAACAAATGTGGGTAGAAGCGATCAAAACGAAACAAACACTCATTTGAGCAACCTAATGAGAATAGCTGATGAAAAAGTAGATGTAGAACATTTTGCATATGATGATGCAGCAAAAATATTCAATGCTTTAAAAATTAGAAGATGTTAAAAATGCATTATAATTAAAGAAATGATTTTTTTTTTCAAGTCTCTTTGTGCTTTATATTTTTAGAAATCTCACTTAACTTTTTGAAATCTCACCCTGTTTTTGAGAAAGGGTGAGAAATTCTCACCCATTTTTTTTCTGCGATGAAAACACTGACTTGAACCAACTACGATCATGGAACCCAAGGTATTGTTCGTTCACCAGGAGTTGGCACTTGGTTCCACCTCCTCAGACGCAGAGTTCATTTCAGCGTGGGAGTAAGAAGAGAAACATCTACGAGCTTGAAATTGAGACTACCCTTAATGCGTGCCACACACAAAACTTATTTTTCCGTCACTTCTCTTTATCATCTGCTATTATACCTTTCTTCTCCAGATAATTTAATATATTTTGAATTTAAAAACTGCTGTTTTCCCAGCAAAACGTCTCAAAAAGGACAAACTATTCACTCAAAGGCGAGAAATATCATCGAATTTATGAAAAATTTAATGTTGAAAAAATGCACATGAAGTTTGCGACATAAATATTTTTGTCATACGATCCCCAAATAGCAACCTTGTTGAGAATTGCTCACAACCTTCTCCCAAAAACAGCGAAATAGTATCCTTGGATACCACGTGATGAAGGCGCAGCCAAGTGCCAACTCCTGGTGAACGAGCTATAGCTATCAATCAAGAATAAGTCCTCCAATTGCCAAACTTATGATGACTTAGAACATAATCTCATACACTGTCCTTTATATAATAATATTCGAAAAAACCATTTCCCGAAACAACTTTCTTTCCCGAGCTTTCTACGGTTCTGGAGAGAACCTGAAATTAAGAGAATGATAAGAGAAATAATGAAAACTCATTTTGAAAACCATACAGATATTCTTTATTAGCACAATGTTATAGGAGACGGAATTCAAGATAATCTCATCTGCACATTACCCATCTGATGCTTTTAAAACATTATATATAGGGTAAACCAACCAGTGAAGGAACACTACCCAGTAAAGGAACATTTCATATATCTTAATTAAAAATAAGAATTTGAAAGTTTTTCTTTAGATTGATTTTTAACAATAGCTTACTGCCAAACAAAAGGAAGTTATCTAGCAATGTTTTGGATTACCTGGTGAAATATACTTCTCTGGAAAAATTTTTGAATTTGTTATTATCTCTGCAACACCTTGCTTCGTTGAAAAAATTATAAGGTGAGTGTTTGTATTTATATGTTTGAAGTGGAATTAATTGCATGTAATAGTCTTATTTTTCTCACTGTGAAAAAGAGAATTCAAAATATAGTTAGGGGCCGTTCAAAAAGTACGTACATCCCGAAGGGGGGGGAGGGGATTTGCTATTATGTACGGTTTTGTACGATGGGGAGGGGGGGAGGTATTATACAAAGTACGTACTTTATAAACATACACCAAATTTAAATTTGACTTTATCCTACACACTCCTTAAGTAAATATTTAATTTTATTTAAAACATAATTATTTTAATTTTTATGAAAAAGGGGGGTAGACTAATAAAATGTACGTACTCTAAGGGGGGGGGAGTAAGACCTTATGTACGGTAATGTACGAAGGGGGGGGAGGGGTTTGAAATTTCTCCATTTTTGTGTACGTACTTTTTGAACGGCCCCTTATTGAAGTTACGTTTTATTTTTTTTAAAGCACCATAGCATAATCAAGTACTGAGATAAGGGGGTGTTTATTCACTGGATCACCAAACGATGAAAAACCAGTGAAGGAACAAGTGTTCCTTCACTGGTTTTTTTTCCCAATTAATGAAAATAAAATAAATTTTTGAATTTTCTTGTACTTTTAGTCACATTATACATCAAAATTCTGTTTAAAAGACAAAAAACAACTTCTAACCAGTGAAGGAACAGGCGTGTTCCTTCACTGAATCACCAAACGATGATATACCAGTGAAGGAACAAGTGTTTTTTTCTAGTTTCTTTTCCCAGTTAATGAAAATAAAATAATTTTTTTAATTTTCTTGTACTTTTAGTCATATTATACATTAAAATTCTATTTCAAAGACAAAAAACAACTTCTAACCTGTGAAGAAACAGGCATGTTCCTTCACTGGGAATACTTCCAGTGAATGAACAGTAATGTGTGAAATATGATTTTACATGACTAAGTACTTCTGCTATATAGAGGACAACCGAAATTTTGTATGAATAATTCCTTAAATAATTTCAGTTCAAAATGTTAATTTAATCGCTTAATTTATGAAAGAATTATAATTTGCATTTATTAATGGGGTGTGTAGTTACATCAAATGTTAGGCAACTTAATAAACTATGTTTACAAATCAAAAACTAATTAAATATAATCATAAAAATTTGAATAGAAAATTTTTTCGCTGTCTTTTGCACCAAAAACTGATAATAAGTTATCATTATAGGATAGCAACGTGATTATATAATTTATAAAAACTACTTTACTATGCTAGATTTTAGAAGCAAACTCCTCAACAAAAAACGGAGTTAAACAGAAACGATACTCAATTTCTTCAGAAGCTTGAGAGGGAAATCTCTCAAGATATGTTGCAAATTTTTAACGCAGCATTGACTGAAGAGTCTAATATCGAAAATGTCCAAGAGCCTGTACTTTTTGCACTATGGAAGAAGTACGTATTAAAAGAAGACCACTTGGTTAAGTCAAACTTAAGAACTGAAGCTAGTATTGATAATGAATGCATCTTAGATATTGAATCTGAAATGAGTCCTCATGCTGATCCTCTCTTCGTTGAAAAAAGAAATGATTCTTTAAGTAAAATCAGTACTTCTAAAGATCCTCTAGATACAAGTCAACAAGAGATGGATTTTCCTCAAACTTCAAGACACCTTTCCCCCGTCTATTTTCGAGAAAGGCATTGTAGAAATGTTGCTGAAAAATCAGAAGAAGTTTGGAGGAACCATTTACATTGGTCAAATATTGATGATAAAAAGAAAGGTCAAATAAGAAGAAAAATGAATAAATTACCTTTTGCACTAACTTCAGAGAAATGGCAAAAATTTCAAGAGGCTGAAAGATATAAAAAAAGTCAAAACAAAAGAATATGGTGAAGAAAAAGAAAGAAAAAATACTTAAAAAAGAAAAAAAAAAGCTTCATGAAATAAGAGGAAAAAGAGTAAACAAAAAGTTGATAAAATAATAATGATAATAAACAGCATCGGATGACACAATGATTCAGATTTGACTGTCAAATTATAAGTAAGAATGATTTTTTAAAATTTATTTTGTATTTAACATCACTTTAATTTCTAGTTCATGATTGCAGAATAAAGTTAGCATTTTACAAGTACTTGTATGTTATAATTTCATAAATACTCTTGTTTTTATATATTTGTACGGCTAATGAATTCATAAAGAGCATTAAAATATAACCAAAATTAAGTGTTCCTTTACTGGGCAATTTTGTGTTCCTTCACTGGTACGAGCTGTTCCTTCACTGGGTCTTCTTACTACTTTTTATTTGAACCTCCAAAACTTTTAAACAATATTATGTAAGTTCTCTGCAATTTTTTTTACATAATTTGCAATTAGTAACAAATATGTTGACACTGTCATTTAACTAAAATTACGAATTTTAAAATTAATGTGATTTTTTAAGAGGCAAGCGAAGCTTAAGTGTTCCTTCACTGGTTAGTTTACCCTATTCATAGTCGAGTTTCCTGGAGAACCAGCTGGGGCTCACCTCGACATATCAAAATGGAACTCTTTTGCATTCGTGCTATAAATGTTGCCTAATTTGCAAGTGGATACACATTCTGGAATTTTCTAACTTTTGTTTTGAACTTTCATATACGAACTCTTAACCTTTAGTAAAGTAACTGCTTTTCATCGGTTTTTTCAATGGTTTTCAAATTGTGTAAAAAGTGCTTATCATCTTTATAACAGAGCGACTTGATTTCATTTTGCTTCATATTCTATATTTCTTTTCATCTGTTTTTTCAATGGTTTGAATCATCTGTACTGACAAAGCGACTAGATTTAATTTTGTTTCATGTTTTATATTTCTTTTCATCTGTTTTTTCAATGATTTGCAAATTGTGTGAAAAGTGCTTATCATCTTTATAACAAAGCGACTTGATTTCATTTTGCTTCATGTTCTATATTTCTTTTCATCTGTTTTTTCAATGGTTTGAATCATCTGTACTGACAAAGCGACTAGATTTAATTTTGTTTCATGTTCTATATTTCTTTTCATCTGTTTTTTCAATGATTTGCAAATTGTGTAAAAAATGCTAATCATCTGTACTAACAAAACGACTTGATTCAATTTTGCTTCATGTTCTATATTTCTTTTCATCTGTTTTTTCAATTGTTTGAAAATTGCGTAAAAAATGCTAATCATCTGTACTAACAAAGCTACTTGATTTAATTTTGCTTCATGTTCTATATTTCCTCATGTTTTAATGCTGTGTAATTCCTTATTCTTCATAAATTATGAAAAGACCTTTCATTGCTATAGTTAAACCAATTTTAGCAAAACAACTCAATGACATGATCTTCTTAACTTTATTACTGTTATTTGAGCAAAATTTTGAATTTCCTTCTGTAACGGAACATCTCTTCATTTGTTCCTTGTTTCATTGGAAATCCGCTTGTTAAGCGACTTCTTAACATCTATTATCATCTTTTGAATTTCCTTTTGTAACGGAACATCTTTTTATCTGCTTTATGTTTTATTGGAAATCCGTTTTGTAAAAGAACTTCTTTACATCTGTTATCATTCTTGATTTTAAAGTATGTAGTATCGATTTTTCATTTTCACAAATCTGCTGGATGTTTCTCAATTTGTACCATGTTTTTGTATTTGAGCAGTTGTTCACTAATCAGTACCCTGGTGGGCTGTCAGTATCCCTGTATGCCCCCCTGAGGGGGCTGGTCAGGGTAAAGCTTATATACATATATAGACAATGCTGTTTTTTAAAGATATCATCCGTGATATTTGTTTGTTTAGAGCTCTATTTAATTAAGAAAAAAAGTTTATTGCATGGACTTTAATTATTTTTTATTCGCTATAAGATAAATTCAATGAACAACATTAACGTGGTTGCATTCGTGGATTACGCCACCAAATTAATATTTCTAAAGTTATCTGATATCACGTGTTTATAGTATTTAAAATGTTTATTTTTTATTTAAATCAACTTAAATTGGGTAATTTTACTTCAAAAAGAAGAAGACTACGGACACCCACACATGTGATCTAGGACGTCAGCGCCAGCTGATCGTTTATAAGCAAAATGGCGTGTTAAAGTTGAGCTCAGTTTCTCCACATAAGTTAGAATGTTAACTAACGTGAATTTAATTAAATACAACGCCGGTATCGCCCCTCGAATTTGGTGAAATATAATTCCTTCTCGTCTTCATCTTTTACTTAACTTAGATTTATTATTTGTTTATGTATTTTATTTTAACCACACTATATTTTTATTTCGTGTGCCTGGAAATTCGATTGATATTTAGTTTTTGTTTTACATGGATTTGTGCAGCCCGTCTTTATGTTATGTACGAAACAGATAATGAAAAAATTTAAATCTCGTTGAAAGAATCTTTGCGAACGAGCATAGAATGTGTCACTTATGAGAATTGATACTTGACGGGCTTGGTTTACTCGATATAGAATAGAAAGAACAGATGTGGACGTGAACAAATACCACGTTTCAGCAACCAATCAAGATAGAGATACGCGCACTGCGTCACTTAAAGTAAAATAAAAAATTGTTATGCATTCAAAGATAAAACTAATTGAAACGTGGTACTATTTCGCTTAGAGACGTAAAAAATCGGCATGCTATTATTGATGCCAATGATTCTTAATTAATTTAGATAATACATGCATATTTAAATAACATAAATAACCTATGCACTGAAAGCTAAAATTCATGGAGTAAAGGCACCTATTCGTTTATTCAAACCGTAAAAAAATGCCATACTATTATTAAGATCTATATTTAAATAATATTTGTAATATGTATTAATTGAAAGAAAAAAAAAGTAATGTACTAAAAAAACAAATTTAATGTAGAAAGCTTTCTTACCCGTTTAGGAAACTTCAGAAAATCTCTTTACGTAGATTACACTTATTAATTTTAGTAATATCTATTACGGGTATTATGGTAATTGGTGCAGCTTTAATAAGAATTTTACGAGTTTTCTGTAATTTCAGAAAATATAAATACAAAGGTAGTGAAGATAGTGTATTGATATTTTATTATATTAAATTAATAGAACTTTTTTCCACTACTACTTTATAAATATTTTAAACTATATATTAATAGTCAGATATAGAAATGGTTAATCTAGGTTATCGAAGAATTATATTTGTTTTCAAAATTTCGGTTTCAGTTTGTTGCCACTGATAAATGTATTGCGCACCCAACTCAAATGAGGGGTTATGCGATAAGCGTCAAATATATTAATATAGATATAAAGTATTATATCAGCACATTTGGTGATTATTAAAACTGCACCAATACTAGGCAGTTTTAATACCGAATACCATTGAAATAAAACTGTCTTATAATTCCTTCGAAGAGATATGAACCGGAAAAATTACTTGATAGCTGCAAGTTTTGACTGTCATGTGTTGCCCCCGAGCAATATAATTACGCCAAGTAATGCTTAATACAGTTAATCTCAATTTTGATGGGATGAACTACACAAATTAAGTTTTGCTAACTATAACAATGTGGGACGGGATTGCTCGGTCGGTAGAGCTCTGGGCCCATGTCCAAGAGTTCGTGGGTTCGATCCCCACAGGCCGAAGATTCCTCGTGTAGTAGATGGTGACTGATGCACGTTAAATCTGTCGAGCCGCAAAGTCCCCCATGTTCCCATAACAAATCAAAACCTCTGGGGGTGCTGATCCAAGAGTTTCCTTGTCTACTGGATTGGTTCAAAATTACAAGGCTAAGGAGTTGAACATCAGTAGTCGTTAACCCAAAAATTGGGTCTGCTTTTCAAAGACGGATATATAAATGTAACCATGGATCAGGGGATAGAGCGTTCGCCTACCAATGAGGTGAACCCGGCTCGAATCAATCCCGGTGATGGCTGGTCGATATGAATTCCGTATCTGGCTTGTACGGACTGCTACAGTGCTGACGTGTAATATCCTCAGTGGAAGATGGATCGTGGGTTAGGGTTCCCTCGCAGTCAGGCTAACCGTGGGAGGTTCGCATGGTCTTCCTCTCCATTTAACGCAAATGCTGGTTAGTTAAATCTAAAAGTCCTCCACGAAAGAAAATTCCTCTCAATACTTGATCCAGCTCCTTTGTCTTCTGGATTGGGTTCAAAATTACAAGGATACGGAGTGGAACATAAGTAGTCGTAAACTCAAAAAATTGGTCGGCTGTTCAACGACGGTTATAAAATTAAAATGTAAAATATAACAACGTGAAACAAACAGGAAGGGAAATAAAAATGAAATTATTTTAGTGGAAAAACCAGGTAAGTGACATTTTCAAAGTGGCCTCCGAATTACTTTACTACCGATTTATTAGATTGTGGAACTTATAGTTCTCTGTCTTATTTTATGTACCATTACTTAATTTGAAAATAAAAACCAAATTCTATTAAAAAAATAAAGTGGATCAGTTATGTTAAGTTTAAAATGAAAGCAATTACAATTTTCTTACATTAAACATACCCGATTGATGTAACCTCTTCATGTTATTTTCAGTGAGTCATAAATATCACTTACCTGAATCTTTCACTAAACTCCTCAATTGTGTCGGTTTATGCCTTTCAGTTTTGTGTATTATTTCATACTGCTGTGCCGTACTGATTAATTGGTTATTTTTTTAATCACCCCGTACAGAAAACGGGTATTCAGCTAGTAATTTAAACAAAACATCAAAAGAATAAATGAACAGCCAAGATCTTACAAATTTGTACAGACATATTTGTAATACTTCCATCAAAGATGGATGTACAGTAATTAATGCTGAAATATAAATATATTTACAAATCTCTTGAAAGCTTTTTTATCTTCTCTAACTTTCCGTTTCTTACTCTTGCCAGCTTATAACGCTTGAAAGGATAGCTAATGATAAGAATAACTGTCTCTAAGAAATCATATACAGCAACCAATGAGATTCCAAGCCAAATTCCAACATAGCCACCTATATTGCTGAAAGCCTCTACATTCTAAAATATATAATAGCCTGTATTTATCATTTTTAATTGAGAAAAATGTAGAACTCAATTCACTATAAAATATTTATGCGAAATAAAACTTGATTTATATAATCTAATGAAACATTCTTTTTTTACTGATTACAAGAAAATATATTAAGTTCACAATGAAACATCATGAAACGGCGCATTAATTAAATAGAAACACTAAGATAAGCTTAAGCAATAAAAAATAAAATAGATTATTTTTTCATGATAAAAAAATGCCACCTTTTTTTCAGGTGTTCAGTGCACGGAAAAAAAAACACGAACCATCTTTTTAAATAACTTTTTTCTAACAATCAGATCTTCACGTTCTGGGACTCAATCCAAAGGTTTTAAGCGGATGAAGTCAAATATGAAAATTAATTAGTGCAGACGATAATTTATGTTACAAGTTTATACAGAAAAACGTATTTTTTCTGAATAAACACCTCTTTTTATTGATGAAATCGAGTTTCTGACCCCAAAATGTAGGGGATGATTGCCGCAATTTGGGAAATGTAGTCCCAATAGTTTGGTCAGCCGAGCAGTCCCAAGTTTAAACCCCTTAATGTTAATTTTAAGATTTGTGTATTTCGTCAGATTTCGAGAACTTCTCAAGCAAATTGAAAAATTTTTGACCACAATTCTGAAATTCGTTTATCAAAATATAATTCCATGTATAGTTTTTTATTATTTTATTTAATAGTAGTAAAAAAATTGAATAGTAAGGTATGCATTGTTTATATCATTTTAATGACTGTAATTATAGATGGCAAAATACAAAATTTTAGTGAATCAGCCAAATAATTCCTGCGAAATCAAAATGCGAATAAGTAATAATTATAAAATTCTTCGGCATTAATTAATTTGCATATTTTAGGTCACCCTCTCGAATCATTAAGATTGAGTCCTAGAACGTAAAGATCCGATCATCAGATCAAAAGTCACTCAGGTCACACTGTTTATTTTTTTACTCACTATACAACTTTACATTACATTTTGTTTTCCTTATCAAAAATTACAAAACTTATTAGTTTAAACTGACGATGAAATAAAAAAATTAACATTCGGAAATGAACTGAAGAACTGCTAAACTTCTAGCAAAAAACACAAGACAAATCACTGAAATGCAAATACAGATTTAAGAAACTAAAAGGGCAATATATTTGTTTATGAATTTTAAACCAGGTGGTTTTCAAAAAATTCCAATTTTTGCATTTTTAAATGTTTTTTTCGAGTTTTTTGTCACTTTTTTTTACGTTAAACTTTGTTTTGCTGTGCAAAAAAGCTATTTCAAAACTTAAAATCATGACAGCGTAAAAGAAAAAAAAAAATACAACGAAAGAAAAAAACATTTAACATCTGATAGTTTTACAATTATTAACTACCAGCCGCCTGAGGCGGCCAGCTGTTCGCCACGCTAAAGGTTTTCACAAATAAAGTTTTTTAAAACATAGCAGGAAATTTGAAGATTAGTGGACAATTAAAGTACTCCTGTCCTGCAATTTTGTTATCATATCCAGTTCTGCTGCAGACAAAAGTTAAACTTTTCTCCACTTTTTTAAATGTAAACTAATGCGAACCTTACAATTAAATTATTAATTCCTTCGTATATTATTGGTTTAAGTTGTCGAAAATTAATATTTCAATTGTAAGGTTCGCATTAGCATACATTTATAAGAGTGGAGAAAAGTATATGCATTTTTTAATAGTTTTTTGAATATGGCTCTTTGAAGACGATAAAGCATAGATTTTCTTACGAAATGACTGATAATTAAAAAACTAATCCTAATTTTTTAAAAAGAAAAAAAAATACTTCTTCATTATGTCAAAACACAATTATGTGCCGAGTTTCGTGCCTGGGCGAGGCTTCTGGGGCGATATATTGTGATTACAGACAGACACACACAGCCGCGTTTATTATTATGTATAGATTGAACTTGTACTAAAAAATATCATTCGAGTCAATCTGTTGCACGCTGAAAGGAAACTTTACATGCAGAAAGAATCTTGTTAACTCAGCAATTGTTATGAAATTGCACTTCTTTTTTTTTCTGAAGAGCAAATAAAATGAATAAAAAGATTCACAAAAGTAAGATAAACAAATTAGATGTTGCCAGATATAAATTTTGACTTTTATATCGAAATTTTTCAAAAATAAAGGGATCAAGTGAGATAAAAATCACATTCCAATGTTATACAAGTTAAGGTTATTGTTATAATATTGTTAACAAGTAAAATTACTTCTCATTTTTTACTTTATATTTAGTCACAAGTTCAGTGCGGAAAAAATAAGTAAATAAAACCTCCATCCTAAATATCTTTTGATCTAATGATCGTATCTTCGCGTTCTAGAACTCGATCTTAACGGTTAACCTTAAAAATGCTAATCTGAGCACATCTTGAACTGTTTAGGGCTGAACTGGAACGACATTCATTCCTCTCCCATTCTGGTTTCGGATTTTCTTAATGTCAACGGATTTATTGATCAGCTTGTTGTTGCTAATTCCCATCTGGTCTGACGGGGTCAGACCAGATGGGAATTAGCAACAACAAAAATGCTAATTAATTAGCGCAGGCGATATTTTAAGTTGCGAAATCATCTAAAACCAGTTAATAAACATATGTTTTATCAGTTTAATCAGTTAATAAACATATGTTTTATTCGGCAGATTCAGATTTTTGTCCTCCACAATATATAGGGAGTAACCGTAATCTGGTAAATAAATGTCCCTACAGTTCGGTCAGGAGAGCTGTAAAAGTTTGGACTCCTTAACGTTAATTTTTCCCGTAGTTCACCAAATCACGAGAACTTTTTAAGTGAATCGAAAAATTTTTGCACACAATTATAAAATTCGCTTATCTATAGTAATTATCCATGCAAAATATCACTTTTAATAAATTTTATTTTTATTTTTAATCCTTATTTTATAATACTCTAAAGAAATTTGTAATTGTATGGTATATAATTTTTTACATTATTTTAAAGAATTCTAGTTTAAAATGTAAATTACAGATTTTGACCGAAATCTGTCGAAAAGTTTTTTGAAAATCAAATTTTAAAAAAATTAATTTTTCAAAATTCGATTTCTCGAGAACGATTTCGCTCAAATTTTATATTGATATAAATTTTGATAAAAATGTTAGGATTTATATTTGGTAACACCTAGTCTTTTTCTCTTATTTATCGTTTTAAATTCATGTTTTGTTTGTTGACGTTCTTATATTTTGTAACGCGTCTTTATTTTCTGAAACTGCAAATAAAATGTCAAGAAATTTTCCTTGATAACTTAACTTCAAATTATGTGCTGATATATCTAAAATAACATGTAATTGTTACGCGATGTTATTATTTTCTTAAAAACATAAAAAATAATGAAATTTTAATTGAATCTTAAAATTTCCAATTTCCTGACGTTCTGTATATATTTTTCTACAGATTTTCGTAAATTCAAAATTTTAAGTCATATATTTTGAACAGCAAAACAAAATTTTACATAAAGTGAAAGAAAATTAAAAATAACAGATATAAAAAAAATCTGTTAAAATTGCTATAACATTTGAACGAAATGGAATTTCCCAAAAAATTCTCGTGTTTAGTTCATAGACAAAAAGGGCTCTTTCAGCATGCCGAATTTTATATCTGTATGTAGTTGCAATCATGCTACAAAATATTGATAGATGCTCTAAAATATGAAAAATACATTTAACTTTCACCTGAAATTTGGGATTATGTGTATACGTTGTTGTTTCCATGCCATCCAAGATTATAATTATGGTAACTCTTTGGCTAAAATATAAATGTTTTTTATAAATTAAATTTATAATATATTTAATGAAGAAAATTAGTTTAATTGTGAGGATCTTTCAGAATACTTACGACTTTATTCAGGAATCAAAAGTATTTAGCTCGGATTTTAATTTCATTAGGTGATACTTAGTAATATGTTGCCTTTTTATTATTTTTATTTTTAAACTGTTTTTCAAAATTTAAGTTTACTTTTTCTAAGCAAAGTTCATAAGCCAGGGCTCAGGGGCATTCGTCTCCCAATGCCAATTCGCATCGCACTTGACTAGACCTAGTATGACTAGACCTTTGGTAAATCTCCGAAATATATACTAGCTCTAGTTAAGTGCCACTGCCCGGTATACATTTACCCGGTATACAGTACACTGATGTTTTTTTAAGGTCAAATGCCATTGAACTGTATACATTTGCCCGGTATACCCTTCACTGATATTTTTTTAAGGTTCAGTGCCCTTGCCTGGTATACATATGCCCGATATACCCTACACTGATATTTTTTAAGGTCAAGTATCATTGCCCGGTATATATTTGCCCGATACTTCAAACACTGATGTTTCTTCAAATCTATCGTCAGTAAGTATTAAAATATCGAATAAATGTAATTACATCCACTGATAAATTAATATTAAGTCGAATGTAATAAATATATCGGGCATTCACCAAAGCGACTATGTGATTGTCAACATTCACCGATGAAAGTCAACAACCATCGATTTCGGTCATTCACAGTAACATGCACATCATATGCATAATAACCTCATCAGGACGCTTATTTCATACTTTGCCTAAATAGGCATCCGGCATTATATAGAATGCCTAGGCAATGTAAGAAATATAAATCATTTCATACTTTGCCGGCTAATTTTAGGCTTTATATATAATGCCGGATTTCATACTTTGCCGGTAACATATACATGATTCCTCACACCCCACCTTTCTAAAGAAAAACACTTATCCCCGTTTTAAAAAAAGTTTTGAAGTCTGACAGACGAAATCACATAGGAGATTGTTCAATTGGTAAATATATTCTTCAAGAAAAAGGGAGAGTTTATTCAATTTTATGGTAGTACTTCTCAGATGAATTGACCGGAAATATATGTTCCCTTTTAAACCACAGTTCTGGCTCATTGAATCCTAATATTGAATAAGTTTATTGCTATCTGGACAAGGCATTAAATCGAGTAAAAATATCTTGTAATTAAGTTTCGGACAGTTCTTTTTTTGCTCTATGATATGGTTCAACTTGACATTGATTAAAATGTAATAAATTTGTATGATATTGTGTTTCAACGCTCTCTAAATCTTTTAGCATTGTGTAGTTCTTGTAAACGAGAATAAAAAAATAAAGTGATATCATTCAAGATTCATGCAATTACAAATTTTTCTTTTGTACAAGAATCTATAAGAATAAGCTCTAAGAATTAAAACTATTAATATTTCAATTAATACTTACAGGTAAGCTGGTACACGGGGACAACCATGCTAAAAAAGAGATCAGGTCATTTTTAACATACATATAAAACATTTTTCAGTAGATATATACATATATATACATATGTCTTGCCAGTCATTGAAATCCGAAAGCTGATCTCTGTTGTCAATCCCTGTAAGCTAAAAGCTAATCCGAAGCAAGGGAAATCATTTGAGCCACACCCCCAACTCAGATGAGAAGACGGTTGAAAACATGAAAGACTTACGTATGTGCTTCAAAAGAAAGTACAGATTAAACATTAAAGGAAAGCTTAAGCATTTATCATTTGTGTTATTTGTTTGTTTGTGAATCGTCCCCTTGTAAAGTTTTTTGGTCAATATATAATTTTGTTTATTAGGAGAATTTCTTATTTCAAATTCAAAGATGCCTAACACCCTTATAGCCTTCCCCACAAATATATATATATATATGTATGATGTATGTAATATCTAAAATACTAGCTTAATAAAACTAAAAGGATCTTTTGAGACTAAACTTAAAAAGAATTATATCTTATCTACAGATAAGCTTAACTGGGTTCTGAGAACATTAAATTTCTCTTTCACATACTTAACTTAGCTCTTCGCGTATATATTAAGTTCCGTTGAATAGCGATGGAATCTTTATTTATAAAATAAATCCTAACCGCGCAGTAAAATATCTTAAGGAAGCCGAATTCCCATTTAGGTTCCGAACTATGTTGAGATATTAATTCATCTCCATCTGGTCTTCAGATCTTACGGCGCGCCGCTTCTGACAAAGAAGATATAAACAAAAGAGGCCTGGATGGATTTTATAGATCATATGACATGAACGATAGATTATATGTAACGTTTAAGAAAGTGTACACTTATATTTTGGAAATGAAACGGTAAAGATGTGTCCCGGAGCTCTACTCCATTTGTATATAAATTGTAAATCTTTTCCTCAATAAAAGCATAGAAAAGTCATTATGTTATCATCATTATAGAAAAGGATATTAAAAATATTAAAATATGACTGAAAAAATTAGGAAATGCTATATTACGAGAAAACACGAGAAGGAGCACTATATATATATATATATATATATATATATATATATATATATATATATATATATATATATATATATATATAAACGCTTGTAGTAAAGTACAAATGCACCCATGTCCACTCTGAAAAAAAAGACGTTAGATTATATAAACAGGGGGTAAATAAAATAACATTAAAATAATTGCATGCAACGCAAGGTCCAGTGTAGCAGCGTCTTATTATTGTCATTACATTTGTATTTACACTTCGTAAATCTACTCTGCAAATAGCTAAAGCAAAGTTGCATGCTTTATATCGTGTTATAAAAAAGTAACAATATTGAAAAAAAGTATAGATTCGAAAAGGAAATTTGACATTCAGCACATTCAATACCTTAGAATGAAAATAAATATAGTAAAAGTAAGCTTACGTATGAAACTGTCGAGCCAGTTATTTCTCTTGTAACTTCAAAATGTTCTTCACTAACAAAAGCAGAAAAAAGTTTTTTTTATTCATAATAAATCAAGTTAATCGTCAGCATACCAATTATAGTGTACTGACATTTCTCAAATACAAATAGTAATGCAATTTTATGAGTTTACATAATCATTTTTAAAAAGTTATTAGGAAAGAAAAGCATTTTTAGTGTGTTTTGATGAAAAGGTGTAGCATACCACTAAGATTGTTATAACATACTGTCGATTTCTCTACTAATTTTTTTTCTTGAACAACGAAGTAGAATCTATCTATTTCTGTATATTTTTTTCTGTACATTTTGAACTACGTTAAGCTAGTGAAAAAAAAAGCTGTGTTAGGGTGTGTGATCAATTTCAAAGTAATATTTTGAAAGATTTATGTTAATAGCGGATTTGATATCTTGTCAAGTTATCCAATATCATATCATGGTATAATTTCTCAAGTTGTATGTTTATATTTACTTATTTCGATATTCGTTTTTAGAAAGTGATGAAAGTATTATTCACCATTGGACGTCTCTGAAATGCTTAAAAATGTGTTATTAAAATTTCCTTTTATTAATGCATTTAATGTATATGATACAGCCTCATTAATCATTATCAATGCGCATTCTACAGCTTTTTTTCCACTTTCGAATGAAAGTTACAACTTAAAAAGAAATAGAAAATGTTTGAAGAAATTTAAATTTAAAGCAATGGTAGATGGACTAAACAGATAATATAAATATCAAAGTTTTGCTTTTATTCTAGTTTCTTTTAATTTAATTTTATTCATTTTTTTAAAATTTGATTAATTGATTTATTATTATAATGTGGGATCATATATTTCTTTCAATTCCTTAGCTTTAAAGATTTGGAAGAAGTTAAATTTTTTTATTTAGAATTTTGTAGCTTAAAAGAATTTTTACTCAAAATAGGTAAAAAATTTCACAATAAATTTTAATAAATCAAAATTAAACATTGTTTAAAACCAATATTAAATTATTACAGAAAAATTATAAATTTTTAATTTTTGCTTTTTAACATATTACAGGATATTTTTACTTTGTTCTTCGTATTTTAGTAAAGAAATAAAAATCAACAAGATTCATAATAGCAAGATATGTATGTGCCACAAACTTCTTAAACAGTCGTAACCGTAAATAACGTAATTTCGATTGACCTTTCTAATATTTTTCTTTGTAATTAAAAATTCCTAAGAACGAGGATAAAGCAAATTATATTTTCATGTAAACATTCACTTCGTAAAGGCATCCAAAAGGAAAAGATGATAAAAATGTTGTTTATGCGATAACATTATATCAAATGTTGTATAGCGTATATTTTTTTATAAACAATCGTTCTTGTAAAGGTATATACGCTGAAAAAGTTTGAAATATTTTTTTAAGTGATAAAATTATACCAATATATCAAACGATATGTCTTAAAGAGGATAATGTCGCAATTGGAAATAAAAAAACTAATAAAATAAAATATTTTCTCCAATTCAATCTAGTTTTAACTGCATCAGTTAAGTAGCTGATATGAATTTATAACAAAATGTTTGTGACTTAAGCTAGTTTTTAATAGCAAATATTATCGCTTAAGATTAGAAGATGTTATTGCGTTAGTTACTGATGTTACCATAAAGTGATATAGGGAAAAAACAATTAATTCAATGTTATAAATAACGCTTCATCTTAGCTCACACTTTATCAGAAAATCAAATCCCATACTTACTAACAGGCAGGATAACAATTCTCTTTTTCACATTCTACAATATCATTTTCTGGCACTTCAATGTCAAATTCAACTGTAATCAATATTAAAAAAAATCACTTTATTCCTCATTGCAATTCTATTAATTTTTTAGAGAAAAATAAAATCCAATAATTCATTTATGAAAAATAAACAAATAAAACATTCCTTATCTTTCTTCCTCCTATACAAAATTGATCTATATATGTGAAAGAGAGTAAAATTATTAAAGTTATTCACATTTTTTTTGTTGCAAATTTGTCAGACTTTACGGAATTCAGACATAATTTTCATGATTCTAGTCTATTAGTCTAGTCGAATTGTCCCGAAAAATCTTAAATGGCTTGAAATATCAGGGGAGTTTAAAATTTTTGGTATGTTAACTATCGATGAAGAGTTTAAGTTTTCCAAATCCAAAGACCACAGCAGGGGCAGCAATCTTGGAAATTTTTTTTTGGCCTTTCATCTTATTTTTTGCCAATATTTTCTTATGTATTAGAAAGACAAAAATATGTATATTGGTGTTTAGTTATTTATAATAAATTATCTGCAATTTGATATCAATACAAAGGTTATAGCTGTAATACTTTCCGAAAAAGTGCTCTTTAAATTCAAAATTTTTTTCCCAAAAAAGACAAAATTTCAAATTATTGGTAGTTTATATGAATTAAAAAGTAAGTAAAAGTAAGTAAGTTAAAAAAAAGTAAGTACCCTATATGAATTAAAAAGTAAGTTTTACACCATAATAGCTGTTGTAAACGAAATTAACTGCGTTTGTGAGACTTTTAGTTTTCCAAGTTGTACGCCAATTTGAAGTTAAGGAAGAACTAGTATAGATAATTGGAATTAAATACCGAAATAAATAGTTTTTCCAGCAAATTTTGACTATCATGAGTTGCGTCAAGCAGCACTATCATGACAGATGATTTTGGGTAGGTAGGTACGTATACTTACGTAGCACTTTAGCTGCACAATAGGCAATTGGCGACAGTCTGGGAAACATCCCTGAGGATGATCCAAAGGCAAGCCATCGCTATTTTAATCCTCAAGAACAAAGAGTGTGCTCTCCTCACGCAACGCCTATGCTGCTCAAACTTGGTCATTGGTTTAAATATAGCGTGTTTCTTAAATCCATACCAGTACATAAATAATGATAAGTATCTAATATTTTTATTGGTTGAAATATTTTCTTATAAAAATACCAGAAACTAAGATATTTCTTAATTAATTTTTTAAAAATTTCTTTAAGCTAGTACTGGCTTAAAAAGAACATATTTGGCAGCCTTAAAAGTTTTTTAAGTCATTAACTTGATTTTTGTGATTTTTATCATGCGCATAAGACATCATAGAAGTTTTCTTTCCTTCAAATTTTAGTTCTAAAGAAGATTAAATTATAAAGCTCTTTCCCTTATTTTACAGAAGTATTTGCATTTAAATAATGTGTGCGTATTTTTTTTAAAAATCTCATAAAAAATCATAATCCTCAGTTAAAATTTTAATAAGTTACGAAAAGTCAAAACAAAGTGGTACATTGATGCCTTCTCAATGAAATCAATACCACTTAGACCCCTTAATAGAAAAAATGTGAAATCAAAATTCAGTGCAGCTTTGGGTGACTCCTATCATCAAGAAGGATTGCATGGAAAGCTCGGTACTCTAAAATGGCCAAAAGTGGATAATAAAATTATACACGTTTCGTGATGATAATTTTTAATTATATTTATTTAATTAAACATAAGAAAAAATAGATGTAATTACTTAGTGAACAAAATAATTTAAGGGAATAGCAGAGTTATAATAGTTTATAATTTTACATTACTTTCAGAACTGCAAATTTTTTCAAGTCCCGGATAGCCGTAGTAACTAGGGATACAGCCACGAACAGCCATACTAACGTTCTTTCGGCATTCCTTAAAGCATTCCTAGAAGTTTAGAAAAATCAATTCATTAGCTTCGGTTAAACAGTGCCCGTAAAGTAATGACAGAGAGTGCATTAAAAGCATTGTTTGTGCAAAGACTACGCACTATAAAAAAAGTTCCAAAATAGGACAGAACGAACAATTTACAAAAATTTTTCTAAGCGCCGTGAAATAGAATGCGTCGCAACATTATCAGAAGCATATATATATATATATATATATACACACTATCTGGCCATTAATGACCGGACAACCCTAATTTCGGATACCTGAGGTGTACAGCTTTAACCCTTCTAGGAAGGCTATCCACTAGGTGTTGGTACACGGCGGCAGGTATTGACCGCCATTCCTCCTGGAACATCGCGAAGAGTTGAGTGGTGGTTTTGGGGCGTTGTGGTCTGGCCCTCAACCGGCGCTCCAACTCATCCCAGAGATGCTCAATTGGATTGATGTCGGGACTTGGGATGGCCAGTCAAGCTCTTGCACCCCTGGTTGTGATGGCCTGTGCTTTATGAATGGCAGCGTTATCGTGTTGAAACACAAACGGGTCATTACCGAACTGTTGCCACAGGGTGGGAAGCACCGAATTGTCCAGGATGTCTCTATACCCTTCTGCGTTCAGGGTTCGACGCACTGACACCAGGGGTTCAAGGCTAAACCATGAGAAACAGGACCACACCATAATTTCTCAACCGCCGAACTTCACAGTGTCCGGTCATTAATGGCTAGATAGTGTTATATATATACATTTATAAGAGGAGAGTGGAATGATAACACATAGCCAATAGAAAAGTCAAGACGTTTAAATGAAAACGAATAATATCGAAAAGAAATTGATAAAAAAAATTTGTATATAAGGAGGTTTTGTAAATAATTTTTAATTTTTTTATTGTTTTTTCTTACTTTGAATTGCTTTTTACTTACTTTCAAAAAATCGTTCAGCCAGAAATATTAATTAACAGTTCATATTTGTTTCAGATATTTGCATAATTCAGATATTTGCATTTAAATGATGCATAAAAGTGCAAATCATTGGTACACAAAATGATGTGAAAAGAAAAATTAATCAAAAATGTACATAGCTAGGTTTTGTGAATATTCCGAGATTGTAAATAATTTTTAATTTTATTGTTTTCACCATTTTATTGTTTTCACCTTATTTTTTTATAACAATTCAGACAAAAATGTTTATTGATCATTGGTAACATAATTATTTCATTTTACATTTGTTTTTTTATTAGTATTCAATATGACAAAAAAATTAAATTGCTTAATTTATTTGTCGAATTTCAGTTTCATTATGTTTATGTTTTATTATGTTTTTATTACATAATTTGCTTTTTGTCTGATTGAAACTAAAATATTTTGTCAGTTGACAGTATTGTAGTTAATTGGGCAATTACTTGCAATGGGTTTTGCTTTTGAAATTTTACTCAGCATCAACTTGTTAATGTTACATGTTTTAATTTGTTTGCCATATTTTAAAGTTTTTTTCATTAGGTTTTAATTGTTTTCAGTTTAAAATTTAAATTTCTGGGGGGGGGGGAATGAAGCACCAGGATAGGGAGCGTCCGGCACCCTATAAGATCAACAATGATTTCAGTTAGTGGGGGTAAAAATATATATGGGTTTCCCCTAGGCGAAATTGGCGACTTATGTTTGGCGCCATTCTTGATTGCGCGGAACATCGTGGTAACAGGAATGACCGCCGAAATATAATGATATTTCAATAAAACATTGGAAAATTTCAACAGAACATCGGCCAAAACTTTATAAAATTGCAATGAACCCGTTATGAGCAAAATTAATAAACCCAAGAAAACGCATTTTGAATCGAAAAAAAATTTATGAAGTAAGCACAGAAAGAAAAGGAAAAAAACAACTCACTTCTTCTTTAAGCTGGAGTATCCTCAAATTTAGGTGCACCATATTCTCTAATAGGAGTTAGATACTGTCTAAATTTATCATGAATAGAATCTGTGTACCCCCAATCGCCACATAAATTCGGCGAAATACGAATCGAAAATGGCGTCTGTGGTATCGGACTGGCGATGAAATTTTTTTCTGAAGTCCCTTTTTATGACTACCCACATACCTTCGATCTTATTGACCAGAGGAAAAAGTAATCTTACCAGCCGGTATCCAACTTAGAACAAGATACTGAAATCAAATATACCGTTGAAATCAAATATACCGTTGAACATTTAAAAATAACGCTAAAATCTAAACCAATCAGAATCACGATTGGGTTTCAACATCGCCCTGCTTGGTGATCAACTCCGACCACAACTTGGTGAGAATCAAAGGGCACCCTCAAATATAGCCAACCCGAGTTAGGTTCAGCCCCGTATGTTTCGAATACGGAGATTAATCTCCGGCTAATGCCCTATAGTAATGTGTTAAATAATATTGCTTCCTCGCTTTATATAAGTTTATATTATTGTTTGTATTAAAATTGCTTTATATAAGTTTATAATGCTGATAACAAGGACCTCTGACATATTACAATCCTATCATATTCTCTCTATGCAGAAAAATTGCCAGCTAATCTCCAGGAAAACGACTTTAATTTTGTTCGCGAAGCGAGCAAAAATGTAATTGCGTTGCAGTTATCGGGGGCAGCGAGTGGTAGCGAGCAGGGGGCGGAGCCCTCTAGTATATATATATATATATATATATATATATATATATATATATATATATATATATATTGTATATACCTGCGTACTTGTGGAGTTCTCATTGAGATACGAAATCATCTAAACAATGGGACACGAGAGAAATGGGAGGGGGGGGGATAACATTTGGTTGTCTCATGCACTTTTTCGGAGTTATTTTTGCTTTTGATTTCTGTATTTAAAGATTTCTTGTTCCTATCCTTCTATTCTTGGTTATGGCAACAGCTATTAGAAATAAAATTAAAAAAACAAAAATTTGGACGCAGTGGAATGTTACTCTCCGCGAACAGGATAGCATTCTTTTAATTATGTATAGAAGGCCTTTCAAAGCGCATACAGATTAACTCAGCTTTTATTAAAAAATATTACGGGTTGGGTTGTATAATGTGTATGTATGATTCTTTATATATTTTTTCAATGAATACCATCTTTAAAAATGAATGTTCTTATATATTGTATCTCAAAATCTATATTCACCTTCATATCTCTACTACAATTATTCTGAAAAAGTTTATTGTATAATCCACCTTCTTATTAATATCATGCAATGACCAAATGAACCTTATCGTAAAATTGTGTCGTCTAATTTATCGTAAAATGACTCAACGAACTTAATCTAGTAATACTCACCAAATTTCATTTAAATAAATGCACAAAGTGTAAATGTGACAATACCCGGACATATAAAAAAAATATATGAAAAAAAAGGGAAATAAAGGTTTAAGAAAATTAATAGATTAGATATAAATAAAAGAGTAAATTGTTACGTTGCACAAAGTGTAAATGTGACAATTGTCGAAAAAAGCTCCACTGGTTAGCTAATCTTAATACTCCTGAAGTTTTTAACTTTCTTCCATTACTTGTATAAGAACATAACACAAATTTATAAAGTAAGAGAATTCATCTGAACTGTCACAAGACGCTCCTCTTTCTCCACCAAATCGCCGAAAGAGAGGGAGCACGTGATGAAATTTGGGGAAAAAAACAGTGGCCTTGCTCAATTTGTAAGCAATAAGTTTTGGTAAAGTATCGACACTTCATTAGGGGACGCACTGCCTGCTAACACACACATTTTTTTTCCTTCTCAGCTATTTGGAATTTCAAAATTTCCTTAGAGAATAATAATTTTCCTTTTAATTATTGTAATTATAATTTTCTTAATTCAATGTATTTTAAAGACGTTTGACTAATTTGGATGATATTGAAGCCAGCATAAATAAGCCTATGCGGTGAAACTAAGAATTTTTTTTGTTCCTGAAGAATATAGAAGGAATTATTAGAATTTTTAATATTTGAATGTTTTTGCTTTCAAGTTTTTCAAAACTATAAATATTTCTTAAATTTCTTTTTTAAAGATTTGGCTATTTATGTTTTGTTTTATTTTGATTTGGTTATTTTAACTGTAACTTTATCTTCATTTATTTTTCTTATGTGTGGGCGTCTCATTATTAGTTTTTTCTCTGTTGACTTGAGTTGGTATATCATTAAATTATCGTAGCATTTTCTTTTCCTTTTTTGTGCTTTTCAATGCTTTTTATTTTTGCTTCGTTTTATTAGTTTATTCATTATAGGGTATAGGGTAAAGTCAGTTTTTGGTATTACCAGTGAGGTCAGGAAGGCTCCTGTTTGTTAGCAGACAGTGCGTCGCCTGATGAAGTGCTGTTTTGTTAACATACATATCCTTAAAAGTTCTTCTATTTTTTATTTGTTGCTTGATTTGTGTTTATAACTTTCTAAATTGTTTAAATTAGACAAATTTGGTTTTAGGTGCTTTTAGCACTTTTTCATTTTGACTTATTATTATTTTAAAGGTTATTTTCTTAATTTGCCTTTTTCTTAATTTGCTTAAATCAGTTTCATTCTTTGATTAGATAACAATGCAATTATTCATAACATAATAAAAATTTGTCTCTGCATGGCTACCTATTCAGAAATAACTGTTACAAAAGCTTCGCCCTAGCATGTTATACTATATTTTCTTTCATATACAATTTAAAACAAGCGTCGTGGGCAGAAAACAAAGAATTATTCATATGATTATTTTCAGCTTTAATTAATAGTTTGTGTTACATATTTAAATTCAGATATGTAAAAGAAAATTGGAATCCACAACTGCAGAGTCAAACATGTCAAGACATGTGTCGACTCTCTTGTCCAGTAGTGAGAAAATTAGAATTTAAGTGGCTCATATGCGTTTATCGGTCACTCATTAACCTGATTTTTCTACTTTTTTAAGTTAAACAATTGAAATAAACAAAAACACTTTCATAAATAAATAAATATTATTTACTCTCTGGTTAGTGGGGCCATATCCTCCTCTTATTTTCCATCTTTCCAGGTAATCTACGCAATTTGTCTCATAAGGGGCAGGTAAAAGTTTTTTTACTACCTGAAATACATACGTATTTTAAAAAAATACAGTAAAAAAGATAAACAAACTAACATAGTGGTATATTACATTTAGAAAGTTATTTTTAAAATAACTGAACACCTTTTTTAGTCGAAGTTCATGTACCGTGTTGGCCTCCATTGGAAATCCATAGTGGAACGGATTAAGAATATGTCGAGGATTGTGAATGGAGATATACACTGAAGCAACTTCATAAAAATAAGGATATTCTTCAATATGAGGAAGCACAACTAGAAAATATTCTAGAAAAAAAGCATTGAAAATGATTGCAATACAAATATTCTTTGTTCCAGGTATACTTTTCCTGATATCAGCAAATCAAGGGCAAGAATGTTGTAGCGACACCATTACTAAATATCTTAATAGATATTTAGTAATGGTGTCGCTACAACATTCTTGCCCTAAACAGTACCATTAAGTACTACATAAGAAGTTAAAATACCATAGGATCTATTTTACCTGGTAGTAAACTTCATAGTCTCGAAAATGGGCGCCTATTTTTGACGCTCTTGAAACATGTCCGTTCATTTCAATTTTATATATTTTTGAAGCGTATGAAGGTAATACCTTTCTATCAGGTAAATATAGTTCCGCTTCAGTTTCTTAGGATTATTTGTCTAAGCCATTGTGCTGTATTGGTTGTATTGTGTTGGTTGTTTGTGTTGGTTGTATTGTATTGCATTGAATTGTATTATATTGTGTTTTTACTTTAAAAGTGAGTCTTTTTTTGCGAATTATATGCTATTTTCATAACTTCTGTGATTTTGAAACTGTTATTTATGATTGTTAGGAAAGTTAAGCATATTTAAAGCTAGAGCTGTTCATGCTTGTTCTATAAATGGCGCAAAACGTCAATGAGGAAAAAAGCAGAAGTTTTGTTAAAAGGAAATAATGTTTAAATATTTTAGAACTACTCCAATGCTGCTTTATCTGAACTCATGAAAATTTGCAGAAACTGAGAATAAGTCAGTGATTTTGATAATTTTCCTCTTGGAGGTTTTAAAAAAAGCTTAATAACTTTCAAAATATTTAGGTTATTTATCCGTTTTAAATCCAAGATAGTTCTTCACGTCAACATGACATATATAATTTAAAATCATCGCTTTGTTTCAAGATTAAAGCACTTAAATTGTGACTTTATTTTATTTTCCTTGGTGACAGAGCATCTGAAAACGTTGCTAATAAACTTACCTGAGATAGCGGGAACTTTCTTAGGTTTAGTTTCTGGCCGTCCGATTATTGTATTAAAGGTCCAACAGCTTTGAACGACGCTTTCACCTCTGATTGCACAGCGAGTGTGCTGATAGTATTTTAAGCTAAAATATAACATAATACTTTGTAATAAAATTCTGTTCAACTTTGAAACGTTATGTGAAAATTTTCAAGTTATAATAATACTATTGATCCATTGATCGCAAGAAAATATTTCAGTTAGAATAAACGTAACAATGCTACGGTTTTAACTAGACTCCAAAAAACCTCAGAAACAAATTGGGGTTAGGCTAGTATCCTATTTAAGCTGTATTTGAATGCAGATCAAAAGTTTTAGTTAAGTTGGCTTAAGTTAATCTAAGTATGTTGGTTAGCGTTAATGTTTAAGTTATCATTAAAATTAATTAGTTTGTTTATCTTTAAGCGAGATTTTACAGCAATTATTTGCCATTAAAATCTTTTAAGATTTAAGTTAGAAACTTAAAATATTTCTATTAATAACACTTATGCATTTTTTTAAAAAAATAATTTTTTTTTTATATTTTTGTTACAAATGTTATTATTTCTTGAAAACTGAGTTCTGATAGCGGCAACCACATCATTGTTTAGATTAACCAGAACAAGAAATTTTTCAGATGATCTTGTAATTTCGTAAATAACGTTTTCTTATTGTTGCTTTAATTCTGGTTGATTTTTTATTACTTAGGTTAATAGGTCAGGTTTAATTTATTAAAGCGTAATTACAGCGAAAACAATCACGTTGTTTCACACAGTTGTCAATAGAGCCCCTGGTTTCCATTTCTAAGCTCCTTATTTCGTTCCGCCACTCCAAGTTGATTTATCAGTAGAAAATAAATTATTATTTGAAAGAGCAAAAAAATCTAGTAAATTAGAATTTCATGAAACAGGAGCTCTAAGTTATAAAACAGAACTGTTGTTATCTTTAAATCTTTTGTGCAAATAGAATTGTCTACATATTATTTTATTACAATCCCCAATGTTAACTCATTGAAAAAAAATGCAATTTTCAAAGTTTTTTCCGTACAAACTAACTGAACATTTTTTTAAAATTTTGGGAATCGGATGGTAAAATGCCTTTTGCATAGACTATCCATATTTAAGGACAATAATTTTAGAGATATAGATACAGTGAAACCCCGATTTTACGTTTCTCAGGGGACTGGGTAAAAAAAACGTAAAATCCGGGAAAACGTAAAATACGGGAAATTCTTAGATAGCAAAAAATCATGTAATAATAATGGGAAAATAAAACAAACGAAAGGTAGTAAAGATGACTCTTTCAAAAGGTACTATTAAAATCTATATTTTACGAAAAGAATATTAGTATTTAAAGAAAAAAACATACCAGTTCAAGATCACTTTTACAATTTTTGTTAAGAATCATGTAATTTAGGTGCAAAATAGTGCGTAATAGTAGATTGTTTTTTAGACATTGAGTTCCAAGTAAATGCCTCATCTTCCAGGACTGAAATCTTTTGCAAATTTTTTTCCTGGTCTTTGTATGATAGAAAATAGTCTTTCACTATTAGCAAACTTCTCAATGCTGTGTTGAAAGAAGGAACGGGCTGTGCTTCTGTTTCTTCTTGTTCATCTTCATCGGCGGATGAAAAGTCCATAACATCGTCCACGGATGGAGCAGTGGTTCTCTCAGCTTCGCATGTTGCTAAGTTTTCTCGGATGTACTCGTCGAAGTCATAGCTAACTGTTTCATTGTCATTCTCCGGGTCTAGTCTAGCTAATCCTGCATCTGCTAACGGTTCATTAGAAGCTACGACTCCGCTTTCTTCAAAACAGTGGGAAATGCACTTTTGTGTAACGCTTCTCCAAGCAGCAGAAATAAAATGCATAGCCTCCAGAACACTTAACTTTAGTTTGCAGGCGTCATTTAGGTTTCCGTTCTCTAGTTCAGCTACAGCTTTCCGGGCAAGTTGCTTTCTGTATAAAAAACCTTAAATATTGCTTATTAAAACGTTTTTTTATTTTTTTTCTTTCTACAAAAACGTAAAATGCGGGAAATTCCGTAAATTAAAAACTTACAATCCGGGTAAAATTAACATTGGAGGTATACGGAAAAACTGGGTCCTGATGAAAAAAACGTAAAATGCGGGAAAAACGTAAATTTGGGGGACGTAAAATCGAGGTTTCACTGTATTTAGTTATATTAGAAACACATAGACTAACTCTTCATTTTATTATAATAGCTTACGGAAAGCTGATTTTTTTTAAACACACGAAATAGGATACCTAATGTTTTGGGAATACCCTCTGATGTAGATTAAAGCTACTTACTCGCACGTATCATTTTGTTCTCTTTCCGTTCCATCGTTAAAATCACATTCCTTAATAAGTTCGTCCCATCTTTGCAACAACATTTCATAATCTTCATAATCCATTTCACCAATTTTTACATATGTTTCAAAATCAGGAACCTTAAAAAAAAGGGGGGGGGGAACCAAACGTTTTGTTGACAGTTAGAATCTACAATAAGAAACGATACGATACGAAATTAAAAAGAAACGATAAGACAAGAAATTAAACTAAAATGCCCTACTAATAGACTGAAGCCTAAATAAACTAAATGCCTAAAAAAATATCTCTTTACGCCAGGAGATTGGTGAACTCTAAATCTTATTACACAAATGAAAGAGAGGAAGAATCAGGGCAATTTACAGCAGTTATTTGCCTTGATAGCAAATAACTGTTTGCCTTGATTGCCAAAGTAAAATTGAAAAGAATTGGCTCTTAAGATCATTGGCATTGAAAATAAAATTTCTAAGATCCTACATCTTTTAACAATGCTGGCCTACAATAAAATAGACTTCAGACAGTGGCTCAACTGACAACCTAGTACAACTCAGATCCAAGAGCAAGAGTCGTAGATCACAATTTACTGGACACGTTGGATATAGAATGTGTAGCAGACATCCCACTCTTGTGCCTTTGGTGGCCAAACGTCATTGTCATCTACGCCTACAGTGGATCAGCGAGCATCGACACTGAACCATGGGGATAAATAGAAGACATTGTCTGGCTAGATCAGGAGTTTCCAACTTACACGAGGCCGGGAGCCACAATTAAAAACACAAATCAAATGGACTGCCACAACTTTATCAAAATGTTATGTAAGATTATTTTATGTTTGAAGGAACATTAAATATTACTGTCAGACTTTTACTAAGTTGTACAAAACAAAAGTATTGAATTACAAATTAAAATAAGAAGTAGATTTTTAAAAATATTTAATTGCTATTAATAATATTATTAAAAATATTTAATGTCTATTAATAATATTTTTGAAAATATTAAAAAAGTAATAAAAATTTGTGCTGCAATATGAATGCACCTATGTATTCACCTCTTCATGTGCACCTATGAATTAAACAATTAATGTGCAACAGATATTTAATTGTTAAGATATAAAACTTTAAAAAGGTTGGTATTAAAACTTACATAGTAGCACACAAAATATTCAGTGAGAAAATTGAGGCTTGTCTGCTGCAACGACCAGAGAATAGATATTTACATTTTAAATTTAAAATTTACAAATGTGTGTTTCAAATATTTTCGTCCAAAATGAGTGGTTTCAAAAAGTTAGATCGGAGAATTTTTTCGAGAAAATTTCTGATGTGTACATGCTAAATTATATTCACAAAATACAAAAAAAAAAAGAAATTAAAAAGAGCAACATACACGATTATTTTTGCATTTGAATAAATATTTTCTTGGATGCAAAACCTAAGAAATAAATTTCTTTGCACCGTTGGTATGTTAAATTTCACAGAAACAAAGAAATGAGGTTTTTATTAACGAGAAAAGTATTTTAAACCCATATAGATTTTTTTCGAAAATTGTCCACAAAAAAATGACAACTAATATATTTTAGTTCGCGGGCCACAAAAAAAGGCTTCGCGGGCCGGATGCGGACCCCGGGCCGCCAGTTGGAAACCCCTGGGTTAGATCATACTAGAACTTAACGTCTTAAAAAAAGCATACGTACATATATGTGAAACTCAGGATATACAAACGTACAGAGCATACGTATCTAGATTTTGTAGCAAATCGTTAATTTTGAGTCAAGTTGGTTAGTAAATTTGGACAAGTAGTTAGACTAGAAAAATATCCCCTTACCACACGAAATAGATTTAAATTAAACTCCCTAAGCTTATAAAAATATTTCATTTTCTAAAAAGATAATATTATGTACTAGAATATCTTTCAGAATTGTATTATTGCACCATCTTCCATCTTTACATTCACATGAATATGAATCATCGAATATTGAACAGTTTGGCATGAATCTTGAGTCGTTGCAAATTCGACTTCTGTATAATCTAAAAAAAAAAGTACAAAACCGTGTTCAAAATTATGCATAATAAAATAAATTAATACCGTTATAAAAATTAAGTGAAGATCGTTACCTGAAATTAATAAAAATTATAAATAGTACAGTAATAATAGCTAAATTAATGTCTAATCTCAAACATCATTAAAAATCTTTTTATGCAGCTACAAAATGTAATTCACGTTACTGTAGTAGTATTTTCCTGTCTTTACGGGGTAGAAATTCGGTGGGAGTAAGGAAATTCTATCTATGCAAATAAGATTTTAAATTTTTTATAACTTTATAATTTTATAATAATTTTTTTTTACGTTTACGTCCTCAAACTATTATTCTGCGAAATTATAATCTCAAAATATTTTAGAGAATTTTAGGCACATTGGTAAAATGCACAGTTAGAAAATTATAATCTAGGTAACATGTCATTTCATAAAATTATTGTTATTTTTAGTTGTTGTTAGTCTAGGTCAAACTGATAAATGAAAATGACCTAATTTGTAAGGAAAAAAATAATTTTACTTAAAAAAAAAGAAAGTTATGAAAATTTTAAAATTTTTTTAAACATTAAATATTCAAGAAGCTATGAGAAATAATTCAATGTAATTTGATGCACCGATAGCCATCTGTGGTGCACAAAGAAGTCCTAGAAAGTAAGTCAATTTAGGTAAGTGGGAAAAAAAGATTGAAACTTTTTGGAAGAAAAACTTTCTATTTGAAGAATGTTAATAATGTCCATAATGTTTTAAATCACGAATCATACCAGCTTTAAGACCTCATAAGAAAAACCGACAGGCGAAACATTTCAAAGAGTTAAGGAAAAAAAAGTTCAAGTAGATTATGAAAGACGAAATGAAGAAGTTTTTACATAAAATGTATTATTTTCACTAAATAGAATAAAAATAAAATATATAATTTCAGAGAGAATAACTAGTAAATTTTTAAGTTATCTTCAAAAATATGAAAATATTAATCAATAAAAAGTGACGTTTAAGAATGGAAACTTAGTATTTCTACATTGAGATATGCTGTCAGTCACCAACTGGTGGTGTGTCGCTACTTAATCTGCGTATAGGGCTTCATATGGTACAACTAACAAAGAAAAACTGACGCAAGTATAAGATTGATAGATGGATACTATTTTTATTTGAATGGAATAATTCAAATTAATTGTCCTAAAAATAATAAAATTACTTATAATAATAAAATTTAATTATCCTAAATATAATCAAATTAATTGATTATCTAAACAAAATTACCAGATTCGAGGATATATTATATAGTCTATGCTCTTTAATACAATCCTTTATTACAGCAACCTCTCCATTATAACGACCTATACAGAAAGTCCCATTCGTTATTCGGTGGACGCTAAGTTATATTAACGACATTCACAGCGTTCACACTAAACTATTTAAGGCTTTAATGTTTATTTTATTAAAATTTTCGAAGAAACTATTTAAATCATTTTTTAGCGCTATTTTAGCTTTTTTAGCGTAGCACGTTAAACATCTTGAATATTCCCTGAATATTGACACGATCCATAAATTCTTATACTAAGCGGATCAAATCATTGATAAAATATGAATTACTTCATGTTATTAATCAAAACCCTGTGTATTATTATCAGAGCATTTTAACCTGTAAAGTATTGTTTTAAAAGGTACTATACGAACAAAAAAGAAGGTATTTATTACCTATGAACACGTGAGCATTTTGTAAAATAACAATATGAGGACTTCACGCTATAACGTCTGTTTTCGCTTGAGTCATTATATCAAGATTGGATAACTGAGATTGGATAACTTATTTTTTTACATAAACACTGAAATATTTAACGTTATAAAGTATCATACCCGTTTTTGTTACATATTGTGAATGAAGGGTCTTCCTATTCTTTAGTTGTTTCCACATTAACGTCAGCAATCGTTTTGTACTGCCAATAAAGATTCATGAAGTCTAGAGATTGGTAGATGAACCCTGTCAAACAAGCGATGAGTACCAAGGCACGAATTAATTTTTTAGGAGGGCTTGTGGCACAAACTATTTGCGGAAGACCAGTAACCATTGAATTCCGCAGTATATCAGTTGCATAATTGCCGAAACCTTGTTTTCGTCTTCTCAACATAATTGAAGTATTTCAAATCCTGGAAGTTAAGAAATTTAAGCTTATGTATGCTTGTTGAAATATTTTAATCTGCGCGATTATAAGCGTTTAATAAATACAAAAATGAATTAACATAACTACGATAAACATAAATAGGAAATAATAGGACAATCAAGGAAAGTTCTGTAATCAGTGTGAGTTGCGATATATAAGTTAATTAGAAAATAAAATAAAACAATGAAAAATATTAGAAGAAAATGAAAACTTATACCTTTGTTTCTACTTGCAAGTTTAAGCTAGCTTAAGGCAAAGAAAGCTTTATTTTAAACGAAGAGAGCTTGTGCCCGTTTCTATTTACATATATTTGAGCTAGCTTAACTAAAGCATTTTTGAGTGTGAGGACTAAATACTAATTAATACTAAAAACTTATGCACTGTGTACTGCTCGCAAAATGAATAAATAGAAATCGGAACAGCCAAAAAGGCGAGTTCTTTCTGCAAATGTAGCAACTGTATTTGTTTTTTTTTTGACAAGTTATCTATAAATAACTGAAACAAATTTTCACTTCAAACTAATAAGGATTACTAAATATCATTAATATCTTATGAAATGTAACAGATTTGAGTCTGTTACATTCGAAGTGTCTTTTAATTGGTCTGTGTAAGGGTCAGAGAACTGGCCTTGCATCAGAAAGGTTCTGGGTTTGAATAATGGGCAAGGCATGGATGTTCTTTCATTCTCTATACTTTCCGTCCCTGCAATGAGAGCAACGTTGGCGTTGGCCCATCCAATATAGTGCCCCTAAAAGAGTGGCCAACAAATCTGCCCTGTGATTACCTGAATTGACGAAATATTAATACAGGTTGGCATTAGAAAATAAAAAAAAAGCAAAAGAAGAAAACTGAATTATCTGTTTGAAAAGATCACTTCGTTCGCTAAACTGTAGTAAGTAGAGTTGGGTACTGATTCGATGATTCGAATCTCTGAATTGATTTGAATCACCAACTTGTAACTGAATTGATCAGTTGTTTTTTGTCGAAACAGGTTTAAATTATAATGAATAGCTTTTTCTTAAATTTCAGTTAGTTTTGTTTCACAATGATGCTATGTCATATACAATAAAAAACTTCTTATAGAACCTAAACGATTCTCGTACATTGCTTATTAAGGACTTAAGATTTTCCAATTAAAGAATTTGACGAATTCAGAAAAAAAAATTAAAACATTTCTTTTGTAGTTCCTTAAAATTTACTATAGCTTAATGTCTTTATAGCAATTAGCAATATATATATATATATATGAGTCGCTCAGAAGCCAATGCGGTTAAGTCCAAAGTACAAAAATTGAGAAAATTAATGTGTTTTGATACATTAGTTTTTAAAATTCTTGGTTCATTAATTTAATTAGAAAAGTGTATAAAGTCTTTTTTCGAGGTGTAAACTCTGCAAAAAAACAAGATATGTACAAGATGTGTAAATAAAAACGTAAGTATTTATTGAAATAATGACAGCAACTTAAAAATTTTAGGACTTATACCTTTTGGCAGCTGAAAAAGATAAGAAATTTATGTAAAAAAACATTGATAAAAGGTGGACTTATTCACAATGGCTTCTGAAATTATTATACAATATATTCAGAAGCTATTAAAAAAAGGGCTGTCTAACCTAGAAAAAAGTAACCAACGAGTAAATCCTTTAATAACTAAGAAGATTATTATTTATTTCATCAAAATTTCCAAAAATCAGAAAATATCAAAAAATGGACTTAACCGCATTGGCTTCTGAGCGGCTCATATATATATATATATATATATATATATATATATATATATATATATATATATATATATATATATATATATATATATATATATATATATATATATATATATATATATATATATATATATATATATATATATAATATAAATAAGAAACACATTATAGGAATATTTATTTGCTTAAAATAATTCAATAATGAGGAAAGAATAAAAAACAAAATTTTTATCGTCATTCGTTGAAAGAAAAATAGTGATATGTAAATAAACTTTTTTTGAAGTATTTGATTCGAATCCCGTGATTCGCAATTAAGTCATTTCAGTCATGTTGTTCGAATCAGTGATCCAAATTACTGGATTCGAAATGCGATTCGAATCACTTGATTCTAATCACGGATTGGAATTATTGATCAAAATCACTTTATTCAAATAGTAATCTGAATCGCATGATTCAAATCAGTGATCTGAATCACTTAATAAGAATCCATTATTCGAATAGCGTGATTAGAATCACTTAATTTGAATCGTTGATCCAAATTGCATGATTCGAATCAACAATCTGAATCAATAGATACGAAAAAGGATCCAAATTACATTATTCGAAGCAGGAATTTGAATCACTATTCGAATCAGGTGATTTAAATCAATAGTTGAATTAAGTGGTGAATCAAGTGATTCGGATTACTGATTCAATTCAAGTGATTTGGATTACTGATTTGGATCAATATTCAAATCAAGTGATTTGGATCAGTGATTCAAATTATGTTATTTACGCCAATGATTTGAATTATAGAATTTGGATCAATATTCGAATTAGCAACTATTGCGTCCTTGCTTTTTGCGGGAGAAGTTATGTTCAGAATCTTAAACGTCTGCAGGCTTGAGTAATTACTCAAAATACTTTACTTATATGTTGCCAAAGCGTCTCACCCTAAACTCGAATTCTGAATCCAAAATTGGAGAAGAAAAATAAAAGTTTGGAAACTAAAATGTAAGATTATAATGTAATAGAGTGAATAATACGATGAGCTTTCCAGTTTTCTCAATTTACAGTTACTGAGTTCATATTGATTAGATAGTAAACATTTTAAAATTTCAAATATCGATTATAAATATAATAGCTAGTTACAAAAAATTTCGTATTTAAAAAAAAAGTTATTGCGCCCAATTATTCATCGGGATGATTATTTTAGAGAAACTTAACCTTAAAAACTTATTAATTTTCAAGTTATATATTTTTAAAATTATCTATTTATTAGATCAAATCTGGCTTCAGTTAATTCATATATATATATATATATATATATATATATATATATATATATATATATATATATATATATTGGAAACTATGAAGAAACGAGATTTGTGGAAATTTTCACCTCATTTTTAAAGGAAAAAATGACTTCAATTTTATCTCCAACATAACTCGCAAAAGAAAAAAACAGCGCTTTGAAACAAAATTAATTTATAAAATTGCTTATTTCGACTAATTATACATACCAATTAAATAGCATAATATTATTAAAATTTTTTAAATAACGTTCAAAGTGCGTGGATTTATTTTATAAAAAGTATTAAGTGTAAATCAGCACAAACTTCCAGCATATATAAAGATGACATGAAAGTGAAAAAGATGTATAAGGCTTTCGAAAAATAATGCATTTTCACTCATGGAAATATAAGAGGATTTTGCTGGTTTAAAAAATTGTCTGTCAAAGGCAGTAAGTAGGGCATTTTAAACAATCTAAATAAATAATAAATCGCGCTTTTAATATTTATCTGCATATTTCAATTTCACTGAATAAAAACAAAGATTACGATCACTCTAGACGTACAGCATTGCGTCTCAGGCTAGATCAGTGACCCCCCAGGGCTCGACGACAACCTGCAAGGGGTCCATGTCAAGTGAAAAAAATTGGGGGTCCATGAAATGAAAATGGGGGTCAACGATAGTAGATCTCATATGAGCAGGTCGTGACTTTTAATTTTGGCATTTCATGAATTGAATAATCAACATACACTGATAGTACCTATTTACTTGCATTATACTACCGTACAATATAAAGACATATCTATCTACATTCTACATAATTTATAAAAGTAGCTATGAAGTAAAAATTTTATTAAAATGTATAAGTTATTAGGATTATTTTTTGATATATGAAACTGAATTATTATAAACTAGCAGTTGCCTGCAGCTCCGTCCGCGTACGTTTTTATTTTTTCTCCGTGTAAGGTTTTATTTTGTTACAAAAAAGTATTTTTCCGCGGTAAATTGTATCCTAGTCTGTGGCAACTCTTTAGCTAGCTAGACCTTCAATTTTATATGCGCACAGAATCACGGAGATTTGTTGCTTAGTTTTTAGGTGAAAACGTAATAAACAGACCGACAATACACTACTACGACTTTCTATACAAACTTATTTCCGCAATTATAATATTAGTAGCGGAGTACGGGTTTTATAGTGCACTATTTTATTCCATTTACATATTAATAAAATTAAATTAGTAATTAAATTAGTTTGAATTTAATTGATAAATTTATAAAATTAACATGTTTTTTTTCTAAAGTTTTTCACACTACACTTCACTACAGTTAGAAATTTAAATCTTTCACAATGAGTAGCACTATGCCAACTGCAAAAAATACATTTGAAGTTGATGAATTACAAAAAATCAATATTTGGTAAGCAGGGGGTCTACCCAAAACCGAAAAACATGGCAAGGGGTATACAAGACAAAAAAGTTCGAGAACCACTGGGCAAGATGAAAAAGCTCTTCATCTTTTGACAGTGAATAACATTATTTATAATTTATTATTGTTTACTATAATTATATTAAGAATTTAATTTTATAATAATTTCAGAGAGAAATGGAAAATAAAAAAAGAATACTTAGTTATGACTTTGTAAACCCGCTCGAGGCTTGTTTTCATTAACCTGTTTTCATCACTCTGCATCAATGTATGTGTATGCATTTTTAGGGCGTGTGAAATGTAAATAAACTAATAAAAAACGATGAAGGTAAAGGAAAAACAAATGTGAATCACAACTTAAGATCTTAAAACATACCTAAATCTATGTACTATTATTTAACAAATAGCACGCTATTTTTAATTTTACTTGATATGCAAAGAAAATATAGCAATTTGATAACATCAACAAACTTGTATACATTGAGAAAAATATTTAAATAACATTAATAAAAAAATTACTGAACTTCCATTTTATTTATAGTCTTATTGCCTCGTTTTTTTATATTAAAATAATGATGATTGTACCAGTTAGACAAATAAAAAGTAATAACAAATATAGAAAATTCTCAAATTTTATGCTCAAATGTTAGGAATTCATTATAAATGATTTAAAATTTATGACTGTTATGTGTTAAACGTCAAGAGTTAATTTATAATTAAGTTAAGAAATCAGATATTATTAAAATACTTTGTTTCTTAAAGCTTTTGACAAAAATTTTTAACTGAGATATTTTCATTTAAAAAGCAATGTTCAACAAACTTGAAATTTTTTATACAAGCTGTCTGTCTTACTTAAGACCGTTTTTATCAATTTGAAATATACAAAAAGCCATGCAATTAATACTACTTTATTGCGATTAATGAACAATAATTTCAAGCACTCACTGTCACAAATTCCTTTTGATCAAAGTGAAGTACTCCAAAACCTGGAGATTAAAGGCCATAATAGCGTGCATTCGATGAAAAAGCAGTTCATTTTTTAAAATTCATTATGAACAATTACGTCCCATAACCGCTTAGGTTTGTTTTGTTTTTAAAGTTGAAATGATTATACAGAGACAAAAATGAATATTTAATTAATTTTTCGTAGCGTTTCATCTGTTACATTCCCAGATTGTTCACTGAAAGCATTAATATAATATATGCATGAATAAAAACAAAACATTCTGAACTTAAAACAAAGATAGTTAAATACATTACTAAACGGAATATTATTTACGATTTGGTATTAACATATTTATGATTTGCAAAGGAATTAATTGATTATATCGAAATACACTAGAAAGTGACATTAAGTACTCGTTTGAAAACTTCTGAATTATAATATATTCAAGTTTTTTTTCAACATATTGTAGTTACGAAACAATAACGCAACTATATCACGAGTTCTTTTTTCTCCAAAAAATTTTCTTTGTTGTACATGAATGTGAACATTTAATATTTTTAAATTAGGAATGAGAAAGTTCATTTTACGACTACCCTCGAATATGATTTTATTACTTTAAAATGGGTTGTCGTAGGGTCAAATTTTGAGGTGCTCTGTGAATTGGATTTTTAAGTTACAATGTATCGTTACAAAATATGCATAAAAAAACTTCCAATAATTTATAAAATCTATAAGAAAATATTACATATAAGTTAAAATTAATTCTAAATTACAAAAACAACGTTACAAAAGTATTTCGTGTGACACAAAATTACTATGATGGATGATATAACTTTATGCCACATTTGTTGCAATAAAATCGATTGAAACTTAATTTTTGCTCACAGTATAACACTTTGTTCCCAACACATAATTTCTTTAAAATTAATTAAAACATTTTATTTCTCAAAATCATTTTTTTTTTTAAAAATTGTTTTAGAGAGAAGACAGAAAAATTCAAAATAGAAATATTAAATTTGCTTTTAAATTAAGTATAATTATCATTTTTAATTGAGTACTTGCAACTCGAGACTATATTAATAATTAAAATTGAGGATATTTTCAAAGAAATGGAAAGTAAAAACAAGTTTAAGAAATGGTTCTTTATGGCTTTGTAAACCGGCTCGCTGCTTGTTTTTGCAAAATAAATCACTCCAATAGAATGTGTATGTGTATGCATTTTTAAAGAGTGTGAAATGTAAATAAACTAATAAAAAACGGAGGTAAAGTAGAAACAAATGTACACAACTCGCGATCTAAAATCATTCCTAAGTATGTACTATTATTTAACAAAAAGTACGCTATTTTTATTGTACTTGATATTCAAAATTATATAGCAGTTTGATAGCATCAACAAACTAACATACATTGAGAAAAATGCTTAAACAACATAAATAAAAAAAATACTAAACTTACATTTTATTTATAATCGTATTGCCTCGTTTTTTTTAGATTGAAATAATGATGATTGTGCCAGTCAGACAAATAAAATGTAAGCAAACAAAAGTAGAACGTTCTAGAATTTTTTGTTTAAATGTTAGGAATTTAAATTATTAATGATTTAAGTATTATAGCTAATATGCGTTTAACAACAAGAGTTAATTATAATTAAGTTATGAAATCAGATATTAAAAAGATACTATTTTTATTGAAGACAACTTTTTTAAAGATGTATCAGAAGTCTAAAAAAGTGTCCCGGAAACCAGTTAAAAATAAAAAAAGGTTAATAATATGTTAAAAATGTAGAAGACAAACATTAGAATTAAGTTAGTAAAAAAAAAAAAACTTTTGAACTTCAAACAAAACTTTTCAAAGCCTTTATCAAATTCCTTTAGCAGAGATATTTTTAATGAAGAAAAATGTTCAATAAATTTGTAATTTTGTATACAAGCTGTATTACAAAAGACGCATTTAGAAACTCAAAATATTTTTAGGAGATGATTACGAATACACAGTATCGTAACCTATGACCTCAGTGCCAGATTGTTTAAAAACAAGATGTCTTGTTAAAGTCGAGCTAAGTCTCTCCCATTGAGACTAGCTTCAACATCCATAGTCTCTCCACATAAATTTGAATGCTAATTAATGTGAATATACACGACCGCATCGTGCATAAAATTTGTTAAAATATAACAATTTCTCTTCTACGTCTTTTACTTAAGCCCTTCCTTCTCGCTCCCGTGAAAATGACGGGTTGAGATTTCGTTCGTTATTTCTCGCTCCCGTGATAGTTACGGGCTGGAAACTAATTAATTTTTTTTTTGCCCGGAAAACATTTTATTTCTCATTTTACGCACCAGATAGCAGTACTAGGATATTTTTAAGGTAATTATAGATAGTTTATTTTAAAAAAGATGCCAGCACTAAAGTCAGCTAATCAGCACTAATCAAATGCGTGTATTTGTGATATGTTATTTGTAATCTTAGCAAAGTTACCTAGTTAGGTCCTTTGTGAATAAACCTGGTTTGTGCTCAAGATAAAATTTATTTTTTAACCCCTTCCTTCTCGCTCCTGTGAAAATGACAGGTTGAGATTTCGTTCGTTTTTTCTCGCTCCCGTGATATTGACGGGCTGGAAACTAATTCATTTTTTTTTTTGGCCCGGAAAACATTTTATTTCTCATTTTACACACCAGATAGCAGTACTAGGATATTATTAAAGCACCTATTTTTAAAATTTTCCTTGCTTGCTGGAAAACCAACATTTAACACTGAATGTTGGCTTTTCCTAAAAATTAATTTTTTTTAAATTTCAAGCTAAAAACAAATCAAAAATTAAAAATGATTATATATATTGTTCATACACAAAGCTCATATAATTTTCAGGGTTAAAAAAATAGACACTTTTATGACCGTTTTCTTGAAAATTAACCGATCATTAAGGAGTTAACCTAGATTTATTATTTTTTTATGGGTTTTATTGTAACGGTGATATATTTCTGTTTTGTGTACCTGGCAACTTTGATACATAATTAGTTTGTTTATGTTCTACGTGGTTTCATACCTGTCTTTGTATTAAGTAAGAAATTTATAGTGTGAAAGAATTTAAATCTTTGTGAAAGAAAAGAAAATGCATCACTTTAGAGAACTGATACTTGACGGGCTTAACTTATTCGAAATAGAATGGAAAAAACAATTGATAACGTAAACAAATGCCACGTTTTAACAGCCAATCAAGATCGAGACACCCACACTACATCACTTGCTGGTATTCCATTAAACTGTAATTATTTAAAAAGAAATCCTGTAATTAAAACCTAATAAACATATTTTTCTTGATATATATAACTTAACAAAACGTGCAGAACTATGCGAGTTATTCTTAAAATTGCTTACCATCAAATGTGTTGAAAAAGAAGAAATACTAGACTTTTTTTGTATTACACTTTAGATACAAGATATCTTAATTCACTGAGAAGTTTAAAATATTGTTAAAAATCTATTACTTAGTTATGTCAATGCACAGAATATGAATAACACAGAACTTACCCATATTTTTCAACTGAAGATTTAGGGTATAATTTATGAACACTTTGTCTCCGCAAAAATGATAAAGAAAGGGGAATTTCCAATATTAAAACTCATGTTGTGTTTAAATTTTAATAAAACGTTTGGCTTTCTACTAAATAGTAAAAAAATATTTAAAATCGCAGACGATAAATAAAATTACAAAAAAAAAACTAAATTCACGAACGCAACGACCGATAGGGGGGCGCTGTTGTTGGAGACGAATTCCTGCTAGCAAAACAACAGGATCATCAGTTGCACTGAAGATTTCTTAAGTGTAGTATGGTAATGCTCTTTCTTTTTTGTAATTTTTTTGTGTTATTTAAAAAAGAAAAATTTATGATATTCTTTCGTATGCAAGTGAAAAACGAATGGAATAAGTATATATTATGTGATGTACATATTATTTGAAAATAAAGTTTTATTATTATTTGAAAATAAAGTTTACTACTTTTTCTATTATTTCAGCATTCCCCTGTTATTTCCTACTTTTCTTACTTTTTTTAAATCCTCCCATTTCTGCTATTCCTTATTTAAAAAGCATAGTGACAGCCAAGAAAACGGAATAACGACTCCAGCTCAAGTATTGCAAGTGCACCACTTTTTCAATTCATTCATTTTGAATGGGGTGTGAGGAGGGGACAGAATGTGGTAGAACATAAATTCTAAACTCATGTTTGTGAAAATTGCAACACCATGAAGGACTTACGCGAGTGAGCTGAAATTTTCAGGAAATGCAAGTAGAGCACGATATGCAAATTATTAGAATTTCAGACCCGTAGCGCATGCGTATGCTGAGCAGCGCCCTCTGAACGGCGGATGGATCCGAATAAATAGACGGCTGTAGCCAAGCGAGTATGGTTATCGGTGGTTATCTGCTAGTGGTAAATGTTAGCTCAGTCATTACTTATGCCTATTCGACGAAAGAGATCGAGATTTCAACAACTTACGGAGTTTAAACGGGGGAGAATCATTGGCCTTCGTGAAGCTGGATTATCTTATTGTGCAGTAGCCGCTCGTGTGCAGCGTAACAGCAGCACAGTGATGCGTGTTTGAAAGCAGTGGATGGACGAGTGTCGGACAACTCGGAAATCCGGGAATGGACTCTGAAATGTCACGTCAGCTCGCGATGATAGACACCTGTTCGGTGTTGCGCTAATGGACCGTACGGCTCCCTCTAGACAACTGGCAGCACGGTGGCCAATAGCTACAGGTGTTTCATTGCGTGCTTTATCAATTCGTTGACGTCTGCTGCAGCGTGGACTGCGCGCAAGGACTCCTTTATACAGGATCCCCCTCACGCTAATCCTTCGCCGCCTGCGGCTGCAATGGGCCAACCAGCATAGGAACTGGCTTGCTGATTGGCAGCGTGTCGTGCTTTCTGACCAATCTCTCTTCAATTTGTGGAACCATGATGGCCGCATTCGTGTCAGACGCTATGCCGGTGAACGCCATCTTCCGGAGTGCGTTATCGAACGCCACAGTGGACGAACATCCGGGGTTATGGTCTGCGGTGACATAGCATATCATGGACGTTCTCAATTGCTACGAATTGTGGGTAATCTGAACAGCAACCGGTACATCAGTGAAGTTCTGCAGCCCAAGCTGTTCCCTTCCTTCAAGCCTTACCAGGTGCTGTATTTCAACAGAACAATGCCCGCCCTCATATTGCTAGGACTGTTCAATCCTTCCTTGCATCGCGACAGGTACAACTTTTTCCTTGGCCGGCGTATTCCCCGGATATATCGCTGATTGAACATGTGTGGGATTTCGTTGGTCGGCGTCTCGCTCGTAATCCTCGTCATGTTGCTCCTACAGACGAACTTTGGATACGCATACAAACAGTATTGAATTCTCTTCCTCAGACAGACATTCAAAGTTTGCTTGACTCCATGCCATGTCGTGTAGCAACACTTATTGCGGACCGTGGTGGTTACACAAAATACTGATTTCGATCTCTTGTTATTGTTTGTTTGCTTTGAAAGTTTAATCATTTATTTGTACCACTATCACTCAACTGTGTATTAAATTTCATTCAATTACGACGATTCCTTCATGGTGTTGCAATTTTCACAAGCAGGAGTTTATATAGTAGGACAGCTTCTTGTGTCTGCATGCCCATTCATGTTTAACCAAAGCGGAGGAAAAGAAAAATCGCACAGCTCAAGATTGATACACGCGTTTTTCCTTCTGATTTCGATTATTGTTTCAGCAAAATGTTGAAGCCCTGCATGCCCATTCATGTCTAACCAAAGTGGAAGAAAAGGAAAATCGCACAGCTCAAGATTGATACACGCGTTTTTCCTTCTGATTTCGATTATTGTTTCAGAAAAATGTTGAAGCCCAAGTTAAACTGTAGATAACATTAATAATCCTGAGCCACAATCACGGTGATATAGTCGCAGAACGTTACAGAGTTTTTGCAGAAAGAGTTTTCCTTTAGGGAGTAAAAAAAATTAGTTCTTCTTTCTGCCGAAATTTTCTAAAGTTTTTTTCTCTCATCAGAATTATATTCAAAAGAGCCCACCAGGTGGCCGAGCGGTTAGCGCGCCGGACTGCGAAGCCATTGGCTGCGGGTTCGAATCCCGCTCTGGGCATGGATGTTTCACTCTCTCTTTGTGCTGTCCTCTGTGATGTGTGAATGTGGCGCACCCTGTAAACGGGTTTGTGGCAGTGTGGCGTGGGCAACACTGCTCGCCTCCGTGACTTTGGTTCACAGGTGCCCACTGGGTAACGCTAAATGAGTAACAATTCCGGCATTTTCATAGGCAAAGATTCAAATTCAGTGCCTGCCATTAGAAAAAAATATATATATATATATATTCAAAAGAAGCTTTATTCGCGATCGGAAAGAAATGCTCGTGATTTTTCTCTTCTCATTTGAGAATAATGAAAAATAAAGAGTAGCGAAGTAAAAAATTTAGGTTTTCTTTTTTTCCAGAAATTTGTGAAAGATATTTTTCGTTCCATCCAGAATTATACGCAAATGATGTCTTTCTCGCGCAAAATAGGGGAAAGAAAGGATTGCGATTTTTCTATTTTCATTTGTTAATAAAGAAAAGCAAAGAATAAAGTAAAAAATTATGGTTTTCTTTTTTGTAGAAATTTTCGAAAGTTATTTTTACCATTCAGAACTAGTTTCGAAAGATGCTTTTCTCGCCCATCAAAGAGTAAAGAAATGCTCCTGATACTTTTCTATTTCTATTTGAGAATTAAAAAAAAATTCTACAATGACTGGTTTCAGCTAGAATTACTATTAGATAATATTAAAAAACAAAGGAAAACATAATTCGCCATTGTTTAAAAGATAGTTTGCTCTAGAAATCATGCACTTTCTTTCGTTTTATTTTTATAAAGAACTCCATATTGTAGTAACTATGCATAAATTAACTATGCACTGAAGTTGCCACATATACAAAATAAAAATATATCTCGGTTACTATAAAATATATAAAAAAATAATAAAACTAAATTAAGTAAAAGACGTAGTCGAAGATAGAATTACATTTCAGCAATTTCAGTGTGCTATATGGAGTTGTATTTAATTAACTTCTCGTTAGTTTGCATTTTAACTTATGTGGGGGAACTAAGCTCAACTTTAACACGCTATTATGCTTATAAACGATCATCTAGCGCTGACGTCCGTCATAGGTCACATGTGTGGGTGTCTGAGATTTTTTTGTTCCTGAAAAGTATTTACCCCGACCTGCCCCAATTTAGGGCATACGGGTAAATGTTTATTAAAATTCAAAAGAACAGTACAAAACATAAAATACATAAATTACATGGCAACAGTCCATAAACAGAAATCAGTAAAAACAATGTTGAGTAAAAGTAAAGTTCAGTTAAAAACTGGATCACAAGATAAAATGTTCAATAATTAAAAGTTCGTTTTTAAATTGGAGTAGAGGTTTAAAAGTTCAAAAAAGTTAAAAATCAGCTAAAGCAGGTGAAGTGTTTAAAAAAGCAGTCAATATAAAATCCAATTAGAGTTTAAAAGTTCATAAAAAGTTAAAGTTGATTAAAATCAGATGTAAATAGTTAAGATCAACCAGAATTATAAACACTATGAACTGCAGGCTCCGAGAATTACAGGTCTGCTAAAACACCTTCAAGAGTAGTTTTGATGATATTTTTAATAATTTTTCTACAGGCCAACTCTGCGTAACATTGTTGAAGGATCTTTTCAACAAGGTGGTCGCCACGCAGTGTCCGGAAGTGGAGACAGGGATAAATTAAATGCTCGATAGTCTGTGTTTCCCCACAATACTTGCAGCTTTGATTTTTATTAAAAAGTCTATTTTGATGATCTCCGAGCACTCCGTATCCAGTAGGAAACTGGTTAAGATAAAAGTCGGCCTGTAATCTCCTGATTGATGGATCTTTAAGGAAATAATAAGTTTGCCTGCCCTTTCCGGGGTCCTGCCATTCCAGCCTCCGTGTTCTTAAATTTTAAAGTTTCTCACTAGATTTGATTGGGGAATTAGAACTCGGGACCTCTAATTTAATCTGACTGAGACTTGGCTGCCTGATACGCCTCCTCGTTACCTACTTAACCAATATGTGCCTTTACCCAATTACAAGTAATGTTAGAACGCCACAGGAGTTTAGTGTTTTCGATTATTCTGCTTTTAGGAGTTGGATCATTAAGTGCTTGCAACAAGGAGAGCGAATCAGTAAAAATCGTTGCATCTGGATAATTCAGTTCTGCTCAGCTGTAAAAACATTGCAGTTGTCAGAGAGCCTAGTGGAGTCCGCCCTAATGGTGTTACCATTCACTTTCATAATAACACCATATCCTGTTCTAAAATAATTGTTCTCTTCGTTATTTTCCTCTTCGGCAACCTCCATTCTAGACCCATCAGTGAATATTTCAATCCCGCTGGATCTTTGGGAGTGATTTACCACAGGGCACCGAAACCAAAAGTTAGGGATATTTTCCATCAGGAGGTTGCTCAATTTGGATTGGTCGATCGATGTGATTTAGGATCGAACCCAAATCCTCCAATTTCCAGCTCCATTTTATTCTTGTAATTGCAATATCCACCCTGATTTTGAGGTGGATGGGCACAACTCCCGTCAGTATCTGGAGAGCATCAGAAATTGTTGTACTGTATGCTCTAGTAATGGTTATTAACGATGGTCTTAGAATAGTTTTGAGTTTCTCATTGATTTTGACAAGGTTCCTGTACCAGACACTGCCGGCGTATAAAACGATCCTTTCGGTGGCCCTGAGATAGATTGTTTTTAAAATTGACGGTGTGAGTCCCCAAGTTTAATGCAATTATTAAAACTGTCGACTTTCTCTCTGACGTGGTTCAGGCAGCTAGTAATATATACAAAACATCAAAAGAATAAATCAACAGCCAAAGATCTTACAAATTTGTACATACATATTTGTAATACTTTCATAAAAGATGGATGTACAGTGTTTGCTGCTGAAATATAAATGTCTTTACATATCTCTTGAAAGCTTTTTTATCTTCTCTAACTTTCCGTTTCTTACTTTTGCTTTCTTATAACGCTTGAAAGGATAGCTAATGATAAGAATAACTGTCTCTAAGAAATCATATACAGCAACCAATGAGATTCCAAGCCAAATTCCAACATAGCCACCTATGTTACTGAAAGCCTCTACATTCTAAAATATATAATAGCCTGCATTTATTATTTTTAATTGCGAAAAATATTGTACTCAACACACTATAAAATATTTATGCGAAATGAAACTTGATTAATATAATCTAATGAAACATTATTTTTTTAGTGATTACAAGAAAATATATTAAGTTCACAATGAAACATTATGAAACGACGGATTAATTAAATAGAAACACTAAGATAAGTTTGAGCAAAAAAAAAAAAAAAAACAGGATTATTTTTTTCACAATAAAAAAAATGTCACCTTTTTTTCGGGTGTTCAGTGCACGGAAGAAAAAAAACACGGACCATCATTTTGAATAACTTTTTTTCTAACGATCGGATCTTCATGTTCTGGGACTCAATCCAAAGGTTTAAAGGGGGTGACCTCAAATATGCAAATTAATTAGTGCAGACGATAATTTATGTCACAAATTCATACAGAAAAACGTATTTTTTCTGAATAAACAACTCTTTTTATTGATGAAATCGAATTTCTGACCCCAAAATATAGGAGATGATTGCCGCAATCTGGGAAATGTAGTCCCAATAGTTTGGTCAGCAGAGCAGTCTCAAGTTTGAACCCCTTAATATTAATTTTAAGAATTGTGTATTTCGTCAGATTTCGAGAACTTCTTAAGCGAATTTAAAAACTTTTGACCACAATTCTAAAATTCGTTTAACGAAACATAATTCCATTTATAGTTTTTTATTATTTTATTTAATAGTAGTAAAAAAAATTTAAATAGTAAGGTATAAATTTTTTATATCATTTTCAAGACTGCAATTTTAGATTGCAAAATACAAAATTTGAGCGAAATCAGCCAAATAATTTATGAGAAATCGAATTTCAAAAAAATAATTTTAAATTTCTTTGGCATTAATTAATTTGTACATTTTAGGTCACCCGCTCGAATCATTAAGATTGATTCCTAGAGCGTAAAGATCTGATCATTAGATCAAAAGTTACTCTAGGTGGTCTGTTTATTTTTTTACTCACTATACAACTTTATGTTAGGTTTTGTTTTCCTAATTGAAAATTACAAAACATATAAATTTAAACTGACGATGAAATAAAAAATTTAGCGTTCGGAACTTAGCTGAAGAACTGCTAAACTTCTAGAAGACATGACCTTTAACATATCACTGAAATACAGATACAGATATAAAAAACTAAAAGGGCAATTTTTTTTATGAATTTTAAACAAGGGTGCTTTCAAAAAATTCTCAATTTTTGCATTTTTAAATGTTTCTTTTTTTCACGTTTTTTCTGTCTTTTTTTTACGCTAAGCTTTGTTTTGCTGTGCAAAAAAACTATTTAAAAACTTAAAATCATGACAGAGAGTAAAAAATTTAAAAAAAAAAAATTCAACGTAACAAAAAACATTCAATACTTGACTTTTTGATTGTTTTGCAATTATTAAGTATAAAACTTGTACTAAAAAATATCATTCGAGTCTATCTGTTGCACGCTGAAAGGGAGTTTTAAATGCTGAAAGAATCTTCTTTATTTGTTAACACAGTGATTTGTCTTGAAATTGCACATCTTTTTCTTTCCAAAGAGCAAATTAAATGAATTAAAAAATTCACAAAAGTAAAATAAACAAATTAGATGTTGCCAGATATAAATTGTAACTCTTATATCGAAATTTTTAAAAAATAAAGGGATCAAGTGAGATAAAAATCATATTTATTTTTCAGGTTATACAAGTTAAGGTTATTGTTATATATTGTTAACAAGTAAAAGTACTTCTCATTTTTTACTTTATATTTAGGCACACGTAAAGTGCGCAAATAATAAATAAATAAAACGACCATCCTAAATATCTTTTGATCTACTAATCGGATCTTCACGTTCTAGAACATGATCTTAATGGTTTACCTTAAAAATGCTAATTAATTAGCGCAGGCGATATTTTATGTTACGAAATCCAGGAAAAACCATACTTTCTCTGAATAAACATATGTTTTTCCCCCGACAGATTCAGATTCTTGATCTCCACAGTATATAGGGAGTGACCGTAATCTGGGAAATAAATATCCCTACAGTTCGGTCAGGAGAGCAGTCCAAAGTTTGAACCCCTTAACGTTAATTTTACCTTTCGCGTAGTTCACCAACTCACGAGAACCTTTTAAGCGAATCGAAAAGCTTTTGCACACAATTATAAAATTCGCTTATCCCTAGTAATTATCCATGCAAAATATAACTTTTAGTAAATATTTCTTTATTTTTTATCCTTATTTAATAATACTCAAAAGAGATTTGTAATTGTAAAGCATATAATTTTTTTACATTAATTCAAAGAATGTTAGTTTAAATGGTAAATTACATATTTTGACCGAAATCTGTCGAAACGTTTTTGGAAAATCGAATTTTAAATAAATTTATTTTTCAATATTCGATTTCTCGAGAACTATTCGTCCGATTTCGCTCAAATTTTATGTAGATAAAAATCTAAGGATTTATATTTGGTAACACCTAGTTTTCTTCTCTTATTTTTTTTTATCGTTTTAAATTCGTGTTTTTTTTTTTTTTTTTTTTTTTTTTTTTTTTTTTTTTTTGACGTTCCTACATTTTGTAACGTGTTTTTATTTTCTGAAACTACGAATAAAATGTCAAGAAATTTTTCTTGTTAACTTCCATTTCAAATTATGTTTTAATATATCTAAAATAATATGTAATTGCGTCGTGATTTTTTTAAAAAATAAAAAAAATGAAGAACTTTTAATTAAATCTTAAAATTTTCCATTCCCTGACGTTCTCAATACATTTTTCTACATACTTTTGTAAGCTTGAAATTTTAAGTCATATAATTTGAACAGCAAAGCAAAATTCAACATAAAGTGAAAAAAAGCAAAAATAAAAGAAATTAAAAAAAAAAATCAGTTAAAATTGCTGTAACATTTGAACGAATTGGAATTGATCAAAAAGTTCTCGTGTTAAGTTCATAGACAAAAAAGGCTCTTTCAGCATATCGAATTTTATATCTGTAGTTGCAATCATGCTACAAAATATTGATAAATGTTCTAAAATATGAAAAACAAAATTAACTTTCACCTGAAATTTGGGATTGTATGTATACGTTGTTGTTTTCATGCCGTCCAAGTTTATAAATATCGTAATATTTTGGCTGAAATAAAGAAAATTTTATAAATTGAATTATATATTTCATGAAGAAAATTAGTTTAATTTTAAGGATCTTTCAAAATACTTACGACTTTATTCAGGAATCAAAAGTATTTACCTCAGACTTTAATTTCACCAGGTGATACTTAATAATATGTTCTCTTTTTATTATTTTTATTTTTAAACGATTTTACAAAATTTAAGTTTACCTTTTCTAAACAAAGTTCATATGCCAGAGCTCAGGGCATAGTGCATTCGCCTCCCATTGAGGTAACCCAAGTTCGAATCCTAGCAATGTCTGGCTGTTATGAATTCTGCTCACAGCTCGCACAACCTCAGATCTCACTTAAAATACCCTCAGTGGTAGACGAGTTTCGAGTTAGAATTCCTTTGGCGTGGTGTCAACCATGAGAGGTTTGCGATGTTTTCTTCTCCATGTTACACAAATGTGTTAGAATTCAATCAAAACGTCCTCCTCAAAGACTACTTTGTCCAATGCTTGATCAAAGAGTTTCTTTGTCTTTTGGATAGGGTTCAAAATTACAAGGCAACGGAGTTGAACGTTAAATTACGTATAGTCAGGATTCGGCTGTTCAACGCCTGTCATGAACAAAGCTCCTTAAAGTTTTCAGATTAAAATGAAAATAACAAAAGAGAATTTTAAACCTTGATTGTTCCAAAAAAGCTATGGGATGGAACGGAACAATGTGGATTATACAACACTTTAGTTACTGATTACCTTACTTTACAGAAAATTGAATCTAATTACGAACGTGACGCTCGTGAGCACTGATAAAAAAGACAATGTCAACTGTTAGCTTTCGGATCTCATGATAGGTATAGCAGAGGTAAGAACTATTATATGTATCTTAATGTTAAACAGGAGTGTATAATATATATAGCAGTAATAAGGTCGGCAAAAAATATTGACACTGTCAGTTACCATATAACATGGCGGGATATTGAGATTTCCAAAAGGCTCTCTTGGAATCTGCGTTGTAACTGAGAATAATGTTAAGATGGTTGGAAAAAATCTACAACGAAAGGCTCTTTTAGCCGACCTGTATCAGCGCAGTCATCCTAAGTGTCAGTATAGAAGAAGTGGAGAGATGGGATTAGGAAGTGTTATTCAATCAACGAGAAGTGAAATTAATATTAAGGGAAACAAACTTTCGACAGAAATAGACAAAATTTTGATTCCTACAGAAAGTATGTGTTAATGCTTAGAAAAATACGTCACAATTCAATTCAATTAACCAGCTTGGCTAGGCACGCACCTCGCACCATATATTGCATTCCAGTTAATAAAAAATCCATCACTAGACCACAAAGTTATTAAGTGTGTATGACTTTTTTTATGTACACCTGTATTTTTCACACCCCACCTTCGAAAGGAAAATTTTTTCCCCCCATTTTTTAAAAAGTTTTGAAGTCTAACAGACGAAATCACGTAGGAGATTGTTCAATTGGAAAATGTATTCTTCATGAAAAAGGGAGAATTTATTCAATTTTATGGTAGTACTTCTCAGATAAATTGACCGGAAATATCTGTTCCCTTTTGAACCATAGTCTCAGTTCATTGAATCCTAATATCGAATAAGCTTATTGCAATCTGGACAAGATAGTAAAATTGAGTAAAATTATCTTGTAATTAAGTTTAAGACAGCTTATTTTGTTCTATGATATGGCTCAACTTGACAACCATTAAAATGTAACAAATTTGTATCATACTGTGTTTCAACGCTCTCTAAATCTTCTAACATTTTGTAGCTCCTGTAAACGCTAATAAAAAAATCTGTTATATAATTCAAAATATCATGTAATTACGAATATCTGTTGCACAAATACTTTATAAGCTCTAAGAATTAAAACTATTAATATTTAAATTGTTACTTACGTGTGAGCTGGTTCACGGGGACAACCATGCTAGAAAAGAAATCAGGTTATATATATATATATATATATATATATATATATATATATATATATATATATATATATATATATATATATATATATATATATATATATATATATATATATATATATATATATATATATATATATATATATATATATATATATATATATATATATATATATACATGTATATATATATCTTCTTTTTTAATATAATTTAAATTTTTTTTTTTTAAATTGTCGTTTGCTATTTTTTTTACTTATTATTTCCACCCCCCTTTTTTTTCTCTTCATATGTCTATAATTTTTTCTTTATTTTATTCTTCATTTTGAATTTATCTAATGGGTTCTGTTTGCTTGCAGCTTAAGCGCAATAAATGAAAATTATTTTTTTTCTTAACTTTCATCGTGTTTTCTTGTAATTAATATATATATATACATAAAAAGACTGAAAAAAAGATGTTAGATTATGTAAATAGAGGGTAAATAAATAAAATAACATTAAAAAAATGTCATGCAACGTAAGGTCCAATGTAGCAGCGTCATATTATTATCATTGTATTTGTATTTACACTTCGTAAATCTACTCTGCAAATAGCAAAGTTGCATGCTTTATATCGTGTTATAAAAGAGTAACGATATTGAAAAAAAGTATAGATTTGAAAAGGAAATTTGACATTCAGCACATTCAATTCTTTAGAATGAAAACAAATTAATCCAAACATAGTAAAAGTAAGCTTACGTATAAAACTGTAGAGTCTGTTACTTCTCTTGTAACTTCAAAATGTTCTTCACTAACAAAAGCAAAAAAAAGTTTTTTTTAATTCATAATAGATCAAGTTATTCGTCAACACATCAATTATAGTGTACTGACATTTCTCAAATACAAATAGCAATGTAATAGTATGAGTTTATATAATCTTTTAAAAAATTTGTTAGGAGAAAAAAAGCATTTTCACTGTGTTATCATGAAAAGATGTAGCATACAAATAAGATTGTTATAAGATACTTTCGGTTTCTCTAATCATTCATTTCTTGAACAAAGAGGTAGAATCTATCTATTTCTTTAAATTTTTTTCTGTGCATTTTGAACTACATTAAGTTAGTGGGAAAAAAATCTGTGTTCCGATAAGTGTGTATGATCAATTTCAAAGTAATATTTTGAAAGATTTATGTTAATAGCGGAGTTGATATCTTGTCAAGTTATCCGATATCATATCATGGTATAATTTCTCAAGTTGTATGTTTATATTTACTTATTTCGATATTCGTTTTTAGAAAGTGATGAAAATATTATTCACCATTGGACGTCTCTGAAATGCATAAAAATGTGTTATTAAAATTTCCTTTTATTAATGCATTGATTGTTTATTATACACCTTCATCTATCCTTATCCAGCTTTTTTTCTCTCTTGAATGAAAGATACAATTTTTTAAAAAAAAATAGAAAATGTTTAAAGAAATTCCTAAAAATTTAAATTTAAAGCAATGGTAGATGGGTTAAGTAAATAATATAAATATTAAAGTTTTGCTTTTATTCTATTTCTTTTTAAATGTAATTTATTTTAATTTTTTAAATTCAATTTATTAAAGTGTAGGGTCATAATTTTCGCCTGATTCCTTAGCTTTAAATATTTGGAAGAAGTTAAATTTTTTTATTCGGAATTCTGTAGTTTAAAAGAATTTTAACTCATAAATACGGTAAAAAAAATTCACAATAATTAGTATTGTATTAAAATTATACATTGTTTAAAATCAATATTAAATTATTACATAAAAGTTATAAATTTTTAATTTTGGCATTTTAACATATTATTGGATATTTTTACTTTGTACTTCTTCGTATTTTGGAAACGAAATAAAAATCAACAAGATTCATAATAACAAAAGATACGTATATGCCACAAACTTCTTAAACTTAAATAACGTAATTTCTATTGACCTTTCTTATATTTTTTTTTTGTAATTAAAAATTCTCAAGAACGAAGATAAAGCAAATTATATTTTCAAGTAAACATTCGCTTCGTAAAGGCATCCAAAAAGAAAAAAATGATAAAAATATTGCTTATGTGATAACATTATATCAAATGTTGTCTAGTGTATATTTTTTATAAACAATCGTTCTTGTAAAGGTGCTTACGCAGAAAAAGTTTGAAATATTCTTTTGTAAGTGATAAAATTATACCAAATAATATGAAATATATCAAACGTCATTTCTCAAAGAGAATAATGTCGCATTTGGATACAAAAAAATTTTTTTAAAAATTTTTGCTCCACTTCAGTCTGTAGTTTTAAGTGTATCAATTAAGAAACTGATATGAATTTATAGCGAAACATTTGCGACTTAAACAAGCTTTTAATACTAAATATTATTGCTTAAGATTAGAAGATGTAATTGAGTTAGTTGCTAATGTTACCATTAAGTGATATAGGGAAAAAATATCCAATTCAATGCTATAAATGGCGCTTCATCTTAGCTCAGACTTTATCATAAAATCAAATTCCATACTTACTAACAGGCAGGATAACAATTCTGTTTTTCACATTCTACAATATCATTTTCTGGCATTTCCACGCCTAATATATCTGTGTTCATTATAAAAAAAAATCACTTTATTTCTCATTGCAAATCTTATTAATTTTTTTCGAGAAAAATAAAATTCAACAATTCATTTAGGAAAAAGAAACAAGTAAAACATTCCTTATTTTTCTTCCTGCTATACAAAATTGGTCTATTTATATAAAAGAGAGCAAAATATTAAACTTATTACCATTTTTTGTTGTTGTTAAAAATTTGTCAGGCTTTACGGAATTAAGACAAAATTTTCACTATATGAATTAAAAAGCAAGTTCTACGACAAAGTTTTGCACTATAATAGCTGTTGTAAACGAAATTAACTGCGCTTGTGAAACTTTTAGTCTTCAAAGTTGTAATGAAGTTTATGGTAACGCCAATTTGAAGTTAGGAAGAATTAGTATAGAGAATCGGAATTAAATACCGAAAGAAAAAGTTTTTCCAGCAAATTTCGACTACCATGAGTTGCGTCAAGCAGCACCATCATGACAGATGAATTTGGGTTGGTAGGTACTTATATTTACGTCGCACTTTAGCTGCACAATAGGCTATTGGCGACAGTCTGGGAAACTTCCCTGAATATGATCCGAAGACATGCCATCGCAATTTTGATCCCCTGCAGGGAGGATGACTATCCAGCTTTGGTAGCCCGACGATCTGCGCGCGAAGTCGAGCACTTTACGGTAGATGATTTTGAATACAGTATATATTTGCTTTGGTGATAAGAAATTCAAAAATGCTTTTTGTTTAATTTTATATCGTAAAACCAATAAAGAAAGTAGGAAATAAAAATAGGAATTATTTTAGGTAAATTAATTCTGTCGGTATCTTACTTTTTTGTTTTATTTATGATTTCATAGTGATCAATATTAATTAAGTCCTAATTTGCATTTTCCCCAGTACGAATAGCGAATACTCAGTATTCAACTAAGTGAATACAAACCGTGTATTCAGGCAGTAATTAATATTTTTACTTTAGTAAATAATATTCACCTCGTCGTCAGCAAACAGTTTTTGTTTAACGTTGTTGTTGTTGCTTATCCTCTTCTGGCCTGACGAAGTCAGACCAGATCTTTGAGCCCGTTGACCTGAGGAAAATCAAACACCAAAAGAGGAGTAGAGTAAATGTCTTCCCAGAGAAGACCAAGACAGTTCAGGATGTGATCGGCGGAAGCCCGGTGTAGATGGTATTTAGGGCAGAGGGGGTAGGTTTTAGTTCCCTCAGAAAATAGTAAACCTTTAAGATGGCCGGTAGCTAGGCGGGAGATGGTGGTGCAGACTCTCCTTTCAAAGGGAAGGGTCAAAGAAGCTCCAGGCTTATTTCCCTTGTACCAATGGTGGGTGGGGGGAATCAACCAGTCTCTGAGAAGCTGGGATTTCTTCAGGGAGTAAAGTTCAAGATAGGTAAGATCAGAAGAGGTAGGGTGCGGTTGGCTGCAACCCTGTTTAGCTAGGCTGTCCGCTAAATCATTACCATAGATACCGACGTCAGAAGGAACCCACTGCAGGTGAATATTATGTTGGAGGGAAAAGAGTTTTAGGCTTGTTTAGGTCCGGTTGTTGGTTGTAGGGGGCTGCGGCTATCAGAGAATATCCAAAGGTCTTTAAAATAAAGGTCATTTTGCATAACAAATTCCAGACCCCTGTTGATAGCCAGAAGTTCACTTCTGAAAACGGAGCAGAAGTCTGGGTTACGGTTTAACGTTATTTACCTAATTTGTTCATCTCAATTTAAATTCTTTCACCTTGCGCTTAAAATTACTCGACGTTAAATAAAACTGTTAGTTTAACACTTTTTGTTTTTAGAAAACTGTTGCCTATTTTAAGTTTTATACAATATATTTATATATAAATATACATACTATAAATATACATACTATAAATATACATACTATAAATATACATACTATAAATAATAAATATGCATCATGCAATCATATGCTTTCAAAGGGTGGATAATTCAAGAGACTTTGGCTTATTCAGAAAAATATGGTATCTTATTGATTTATATTAAGTTTATTTAACAGCTTGCATTGGATTTTGGAATGTATTGCAAGGGTGGCTTTCCATGGTTGCAATTTGGTACAGATTTATCTAGCCATGAAAATATGAAAAAACTAAGCCTTTTTCGAATGCCCCTGCTATTTAAGCAGGGATTCGGAAAGGAAACCGGTTGCAGGAATATCCCTAACTTAATAAAACGTCATTCAAATGGGAAAATTTAAAGATTTTGATATGTTCCTAAGATGACGCCATTCTGATGATATGGAATTTTTGGAATTTTTTAAGAATTATTACCCATTAACTTCAGAAAATAATCCCTTAATCGGCATCTTGACTTTTTATGGCTCTTTGTGAAAGAATGATATCTGCGTCTTAAAAATAGAAGGCGAAATCTATTTTAAGCTTTTTGATTTAAAATAGAAAGACTCGTATGAGGCATTCCATATTACATGCATATATGCAGAAAACTTTAAATAAGCGAACAGTTTTTTAAAAACTCAGAGTTTGCTCCCTCACGCAACGCCTGTTAAGTTCAAACTGGGTCATTGGTCATCAACCTTGGTCAAGCGTGTTTCTTAAATCCATACTAGTACATAAATAATGGTAAATATCTAATATTTTTATTGGTTGAAATATTTTTCTTATAAAAATACCAGAAATTAAGATTTTTCTTAATTAATTTTTTTTTTAAATTTCTAGTGTTGGCTTAAAAAGAACATATTTGACAGCCTTAAAACTTTTTTAAGTCATTTACTTGATTTTTGTGACTTTTATCATGCGCATAAGACATCATAGTAGTTTTTTTCCTTCAAATTTTAGTTCTAAAGAAAACTAAGTTATAAAGCTCTTTCCTTTATTTTACAGAAGTATTTGCATTTAAATAATGTGTACGTATTTTTTAAAATCTCGTAAAAAAATCATAATCCTCAGTTAAAATTTTAATAAGTTACGAAAAGTCAAAACAATGTTGTACATTGATGCCTTCTCAGTGAAATCAATACCACTTAGATCCCTATGTAAAAATAAAAAAAAAATGTGAAATCAAAATTCAGTGCAACTTCGGGTGATTCCTATCATCCAGAAAGATTGCTTGGAAAACTCAGTACTCTAAAATAGCCAAAAGTGGTTAATAAAATTATACACGTTTAATAATGACAGTTTTTATTTATATTTATTTAATTAAATATAAGAAGAAAAATAATTGTAAATACTTGTGAACAGCATTTTTTCTTAATCGATCTATAGAACACAGTAGAGTTATAATAGTTCATAATTTTACATTACCTTTATAATTGCACATTTTTTCATGTCCCGGATACCCGTAGTAACTAGGGACACAGTTACGAACAGCCATACTAACGTTCTTTCGGCATTCCTCAAAGCATTCCTAAAAGTTTGGAAAAATCAATTCATTAGATTCGGTTAAACAGTGTTTGCCCGTAAAGTAATGACAGAGAATGGATTAAAAACATTGTTTGTGCAAAAACTACGCACAGTAAAAAAAGTTCCAACATAGGAAAAAGCAAACAAGTTACAACAAAATTCTCTAAGCGCTGTAAAATAGAATGCGTCGCAACATTCAAATGTTCAAAATGCAGAGAAAACATGGAAAAAAATAAGTATAATATAAGAAGAAAATTATTTCGAAAAATATATATAAAAATCCGGGTAAAAGGAAAAGAAAAACAGATATAACCTCTCTATCGGCTCACTCGACTATATCCAGAAAAAAGAGTGCTTTCTAATATTGTATCAATATAGCCAAAGCAAAATATATCAATACAATAGAATGAGGAGCACTCAAAAAATTACAACAAATAAAATAGAAGAAACAGCACATCATCAGGGGAGACACTGTCTGCTAACACACAGGAGCCTTTCTTTTTCTTCAGCTATTGGGAATTTTAAAATTTCCTTAGAGAATAATAATTTTTCCTTCAATTAGTGTAATAATTATTTTTTAATCCGATGAATTTTAAAGACGTTCAACTAATTCAAACGATATTGGAACCCGTATAAATAGGCCTATGTGGTAAAATTTAGAATTTTTCTTGCTCCCGAAGAATATTGTAAAGTAGAATAAATAGGACTTAGTCTAGAAAGTTGAAGAGATTTATTGAACACCTTCAAAGTACAGTGAAAAAAGTAACTGTGGTCTCGGCGTGAAACACCCTGTCTTTTATAGGAATAATAACGAAACAGGAAATGATATATTAGAACAATCTAGAAACTTCTAGAATCTAGAAGATATAGAAATAATAAATAAAAGCTTATTTAGAAAGTTTTAAATTTTCTTAAAGTTCTGAGGATCGAACACTGCATCTATGCCTTTCCAAGATGACGACACCAAACTCTCGGCCACGCTGACACGTCAATGTAAAAGGCAGCACTTACTAGGATTTTTTTTTTTTTTTTTTTTTTTTTTTTTTTGCTTTCAAGTTTTCGAAACTATAAATATTTCAAATTTTTTTTTTTTTTTGAAGATTTGGCATTTGATATTTTGTTTTATTTTGATTTGGTTATTCTAACTGTAACTTTATTATTCATTATTAGTTTCATTATTAGTTCTTTCTCTGTGCATTTTTGACTTGAGTTTGTATATCATTAAATTATCGTAGCATTTTCTTTTCTTGTTTTGAGCTTTTCAATGCTTTTTATATTTGCTTCTTTTTATTAGTTTATCCATTATAGGGTCTCGGGGAACAGTCAGTTTTTGGTATTACCACTGACGTCAGGAAGGCTCCTGTGTGTTAGCAGACAGTGCTTCGCCTGATGAAGTGCTGTTTTTGTTAACATACATATCCTTAGAAATTCTTCTTTTTTGTGTGCTTGATTTGTGTTTATAACTTTCTAAATTGCTTAAATTAGACAAATTTGGTTTTAGGTGCTTTTAGCACTTTTCCATTTTGACTTATTATTATTTTAAAGGTTATTTTCTTAATTTGCTTAAATCAGTTTCATTCTTCGATTAGATAACAATGCAATTATTCATAACATAATAAAAATTTGTTTCTGCATGGGCTACCTATTCAGAAATAACTGTTACAAAAGCTTCGCCCTAGCATTTTGAACTATATTTTCTATCACGTACTATTTAAAACGAGCATCGTAGGCTGAAAACAGAGAATTACTCATATGATTATTTTCAGCTTTAATTAATAGTCTGTGTTACGTATTTAAATTCAGATATGCAAAAGAAAATTGGAATCCGCAACTGCAGAGTTAAACATGTCAAGACATGTGTCGACTCTCTTGTCCAGTAGTGAGAAAATTAGAATTTAAGTGGCTCATATACGTTTATCGGCCACTCTTTACCTGATTTTTCTTCCTTTTTATGTTAAACAATTGAAATAAACAAAAACACTTTCATGAATAAATAAATATTATTTACTTTCTGGTTAGTGGGGCCATATCCTCCTCTTGTTTTCCATCTTTCTAGGTAATCTACGCAATTTGTCTCATAAGGTGCAGGTAAAAGTTTTTTTACTACCTGAAACATATATGCACTTGAAAAAAAATGCAGTTAAAAAGATAAACTAACTAAGTGTTATATTACATTTAGGAAGTTACTTTCAAAATAAATGAACACCTTTTTAAGTCGAAATTCATGTACCGTGTTGACTTTCATTGGAAATCCATAGTGGAACGGATTAAGAATATGTCGAGGACTGTGAATGGAGATATGTACTGAAGCGAATTCATAAAAAGAAGGATACTCTTCAATATGAGGAAACACACTTAGAATATATTCTAGAAAAAAAAACATTGAAAATAATTGCAATACAAATTTGTTTTTCTAGGTATACTTTTCCTGATATCAGCAAATCAAGGGCAAAAATGTTATAACGACACCATTACTAAATATCTATTGCTTAACAACACCATTAAGTACAGAAGAAGGGAAAATACCATAGGATCTATTTTACCTGATAGAAAACTTCATAGTTTCGAAAATGGGCTCCTATTTTTGATGCACGTAAAACAGGTTGACTATCACTTCAATTTTATATATTTTTGAAGCGTATGAAGGTTATAGACAGGGACAGTGATGACGTATTTCACCCCGCCTCCTTCCAAACGCGTTCCAAACATTTTTTCGAAGGAACCATTTCAATGGCATTTCCTATGTGAATTTAAGACGGCAAGATTTTTAGTTAATTATTGAAATAAATAAATTTATATAGCGCTTCTAAGGGACATATTCCTAATTTATGTAGTTTTCATTATACGGGGTATTCAGTAGATTTTACGAGTTAAGTGCATTAAAGCTTTAAAAAAGTTTCAAAATGGTTATCTTTAATTTTGATGTATAAAAATTTAAGCGTCAGTACTATTTTTAACTCTTGTTTCATTTTTATAATAATGCCTTATTTTATTTAGAATTTGTTACATATTCTTAACCTACATCTAATTTTTTTCTTTAGTTATGGAAAGGCATGCATTGTTTTAAAACGTTCAGAAATGAATTTTTAATCTATAATTAGATTGTAATTATCAATACTAATGTCTGTTTATTAAATTATATCTGATGATTAAATTTGTAGTTTTTGTAAACTTTGTTTGCTTAAGATTTTCTGATTATTGCTGCTAATTCTCATAAGCTTTAGTTTTTAACTATTAAACAGGAATAAATTATGTAACTAACTTATTTAATATGTATACATATAGTTAAATCTGCACAGAGTTTTAGTTTAAACTCAGATTTATTTTGACTTGAGATTTTTTCTTGTTTGTATTTATCAGTTTTTAACAGTAGTTTTATGCATTAATTTTTTGAAAAAATTAAGATACCTTATTATTAAATAATTAATATTAGATTATTTCTTAACGTAACTAGTGTAGTGCTATGTTAAAGTGTAGTGTTATGTTAAAAGGGTCAATACTATGTATAGTTTCCAGAATTTTAATATATAGAATAGCTAAATTATTTTAGAATTTTAAATTTCTAATTTTCATTTTAAAATGTGAGAGGAACAATTTTTTTTAGGTGTTATATATGAATTTATCTTAAAATCTCAGATTCCTATTTTATTCGATAAGAAAGTGCAACATGAATTTTTTTAGAATTCTTTAAAACATACTTATCCCATACATAAACTTTTATTTAACATTCATATTTATTAATCTATGTATTCACATAGGTGTTTAAATTTTACTTATTTAATAATATTAATTTCGCATGCATTTCAAATAAATATAATTCAAATTTTTAATAATTTTTTTAATTTAGAAACTTAATTCTTTAATGTATGTATGCATATTTAGTTATACAGCTTTTATTTTGGCAAATGTTACTGTTATCACTTTTTATAGAATAAAATTTGCATTTGACAGTATAAATCAAAATTTTTTAAATTACCTTCATAGTAATATTCTATTTGTTGCAGTGAACGTAACATTCAAGTCATCCATATTTATTTCATAATTTGGTTGTAAATATGTTTTAAGACCTGTCAACTCGTTTGTTTATATAATTTTTTTTTTTTTTACTTCCTATCATTTTAGTAAATTTACCAATTAATTTGAGCTATTTTAAAAACGTATATCTAAAATGCTTTATAATTTTCACTAATTTATCTGACTTTATTCATGCTTCTTACATAACTTTTTAATTTGTTTTAAAATTCTCATAATTATTTACAATTAATAAGTTGTCTCAATATTATAAAAATAATTGATTTAATATAATATACATATTTTAAGAAAAATTAAACATAAATTAAATAATAAAATTCACAAATTTCCGGTTTCCAGATTATAAATACAATTTATATGGTAAATATTAAATACAAATTCTCTCAATCATATATACAAAAAGTTTTCATAATCATTTGCAATTAATAAGCTATTCCAATTAATGTCATAAAAAGAGATTAACGTAATATTAATATATGCAACTCTTTTTCTTGCCATGTCAGTGGTTAAATTCGACTCTATATTAATATATTCAAAGATTTAGTTCACCCTCTTTTAACTGCATGAGAAACGCCATATTGTTTGCTCCGTTCAGAACTTTGTTTGGAACGAGGAGAGCTAGTGACGTCGTTGATGACGTAGGACTAACCCTGTCTATACCTTTCTTTCAGGTAATTATCTCTCCTCTTCAATTTCTTGCGATTATTTAACAAAGCCATTGTATTGTGTTGCTTTGTAATGGTTGTATTGTGTCGCATTGTGCTGGTTTTATTGTGTTGATTGTTTGCGTTAGTTGCATTGTATTGTATTGCATTGTTGTATTGTGTTGTATTCTATTGGATTGAATTATATTATATTGTTGGTTGGTTGGTGTCGTATCCTCTATTGAATCATATTTCATGGTGTGCTTGAATAGTTTTTGTTATTTCTATGGCATTAAAAGAATACAAATCCTCTTCTGTGGGGTAGTTTGAGAGGTGAAGGCCTGCAGCGACTGCAGGGCAGTTAAAAACATGATATGGTGTCAGTTCCACGTTAAGACAATTGCCACAGTTTTGATATTTTCTAGTCCTTTCTGTAGAAATTTTCATGTTTTTATGATGTTTTGTTCTTAGTCTGATGAGAGTAGTGGCTGTCTTCCTATCGATGTTAAGATTAGTTATTTGATCGGTGGCTTTGATTTTTAAAGGGGTGAATAGTCTTGAATTTGCAAAAGCATTTGCATCTGCCTGGTTGGGATTTAATTTTGATTGAGATTTCTGGCATTTTTAGCCAAGGAATCAGCTATTTCATTGAACTCTAGGTTCACATAGGCGGGAATCCACTGCAAGAAGCATTTTTTCCGGAGACGCTGAAGTTGTCCAAGTTGTTCTATGATATTCAGGATTAGGCTTGAGGTACCTTTGCTGAGGGCCTGTAAGGCAGACCTGCAGTCGCTGAAGATGGTGATACCACTAAGCTGCTCCGAAGGTTCAGTATTATATTGTGTTCTTACTTTAAAAGTGAGTCTTTTGGGAATAATATGCTATTTTCATAACTTCTGTGATTTTGAAACTGTTATTTATGATTGTTAGGAAAGTTAAGCATATTTAAAGCTAGCGCTCTCTATGCTTGTTCTATAAATGACGCAAAACGTCAATGTGGAAAAATGCCGCAGTTTTGTTAAAATGAAATAATTTTTAAATATTTTAAAACTACTCCAATGCTCTTTATCTGAATTGATAAAAATTTGCAAAAACTGAGAATAAGTCAATGATTTTGATAATTTTCATCTTGGAGGTTTAAAAAAAAGCTTAATAACTTTGAAATATTTGGATTATTTATCCGTTATAAATCCCAGATAATTCTTCATGGCAACATAACACATATAATTTGAAATCATCGCTTTGTTTCAAGAGTAAAGCACTTTAATTGTGGCTTTACTTTATTTTCCTTTTTGACAGACGTTCGGAAAACCATGCTAATAAACTTACCTGAGATAGAAGAAACTTTCTTAGGTTCAGTTTCTGGTCGTCCGATTAATGTATTAAAGGTCCAACAGCTTTCAACGACGTGTTCAAATCTGGCTGAACAGCGCATGTGCTGATAGTATTTTAAGCTAAAATATAACATAATACTTTGTTATAAAATTCTGTTCAACTTTGAAACGTTGTGTGAAAATTTTCAAGTTATAATAATACTATTGGTCCATTGATCGCAAGAAAATATTTCAGTTATAATAAATGTAACAATGCGATGGTTTTAACTAGACTCCAAAAACCTCCGAAACAAATTGGGGTTATCCTATTTAAGCTGCATTTGAATGCAAATCAAAAGTTTTAGTTAATTTGGCTTCATTAAAGTTTATTTGTTAGAATTTATGTTTGTTGGAGCGTTAATGCTTAAGCTATTATTAATATTGATTAGTTTATTTATCTTTAAGTGAGATGTTACAGCAGTTATTTGCCATTAAAAACATTTAAAATTTATGTTGGAAATTTAAAATATTTCTAGAAACAACACTTATGTATTTTTAAAAAAATAACCTTTTTTATATTTTTGTTACAAATATTATTATTTGTGGAAAATGATGATACTGAGTTTTGACAGCGGCAACACATCATAGCCTAGATTAACCAAAACAAGAAATTTTTCAGATGAACTTGTAATTTTCTAAATGACGTTTTCTTTTTTGTTGCTTTAATTGTGGTTGATCTTTAATTGCTTAGCTTAATAGGTCAGGTTTAATTTATAAAAGCTTAATTGCAATGAAAACAATCACGTTGTTTCACACAGTTATCAATAGAGCCCCTGGTTTCCATTTCTAAACTCCTTTTTTCGATCCGTCACTCCACGTTGATTTCTCTTATGCTTGCCTGATATTATCAGTAGAAAATAAATTATTGCTTGAAAGAGCAAAAAATCTAAGAAATCAGAATTTGATATAACAGAACTGTTGTTTTTTTAAATATTCTTTTGTAGAAATAGAATCGTCGATATATTATTTTATTACAATCCCCAATGTTAACTCATTGAAAAAATGCAACTTTCAAAGTTTTTTCCCGTACAAACTAACTGAGCATTTTTTTTAAATTTTGGGGATTGGATGGTAAAATCCCTTTTGCATAGACTATCCATATTTAGGGATACTTGATTGACAAATAATTTTCATTTGACATTATATTAGAAACACATAGCCTAACTCTACTTTTTATTGTAATAGCTTACGGACAATTTATTTTTTTAACACAAAAAATAGGATACCTAATGTTTAGAGAATACCCTCTGATGTGGAATAAAGCTACTTACTCGCACTCTTCTTGAAGTACTTCCGATCCATCGGTAAAATAACATTCCTCAATAAATTCGTCCCATCTTTGCAACAACATTTCATAATCTTCATAATCCATTTCATTAATTTTCATGTAAGTTATGAAATCAGGAACCTTAAAAAAAAGTTGGGGGGGGGGGAATTAAATGTTTTGTTGACAAGTAGAGTCTACGATAAGAAATTGAAAAGAAACGATATTATAAGAAATTAAACTAAAATGCCCTGCTAATAGACTAATGCCTAAATATACTAAATGCCTAAAAAAATATCTCTTTACGCCAGGAGATTAGTCAGCCCCAATTCTTCTTACACAAATGGAGTGGAGGAAGAATCAAGGCAATTTGGATATGGAATGTGTAGCAGACATCCCACTCTTAGTCCATTGTTGGCCAAACGTCATCGTCAACTACACCTACAGTGGATCGATCAGCGAGCTTCGACACTGAATCATGGGGGATAAATAGAAGACATTGTCTGACTGATGAATCACGTTTTCTCATTGAACAGGGTACGCCGTCATGTCAGGGCACACCCTCTTCCAGACGAGCACTTGCTTCCGACATGGATAGCAGGTCATACAGGCAGGCGAGTCGATTGTATTATTCTTTGAAAGACGTTCTCATTACTGACTCTGGGACTTATAGTTGTGATAGAAGGGATGCTGAAAGCTGTGGAATATCTAAACATATTTGCATATCACCTATGCCATTACAAGTTGCAGCTGATTTGAAAGCCAACTGTGGCGAAACATGTTATTTAGTAGATGGTCATGATATTTGCGCTTTACAATGTATTTTTGACTAGTAAAGGCTCATATTTTTGCTTTCATTTTGAAGCCTGCCTAACTATGTTTCAGAAGATAAGCGCAAGAATACACGCGATTGTGTAGTCCTGATATTCTTTGATACATTGGATGTGCTATTGTTTCTTCTTCCAGCATTCAAACTCGATTATTCGATTTAAACGATAAATTCGTGCGTTAAAAGATACATAAATCTTATTGAATCTATTTAGAACTCCTTTCAAACTATTACTTCTGGCCCACAGTCTAATTTTGTTAAATTATCATTAATGGTTACAAAAATTAATGTAGTTTCGATTTTTCAATAAGTTGTCGTGCTTGGTACAGGGATGAAAAATTACAAATTTTTAATTTTTCTGAAAATCTTCTTGAAACTTTTATTTTGAAAAACCTGCTGAATTTTTTGCTTTTTCCACAGTTTTTTTCTTCAAATATTTTGAAAAGTATTTGTGCATCAAAAAATATGCATATATTTTTTTTTATTTATTAAATTATCTTATATTTGAGATCAATTTTAAGCTTGTATCTTCAATATTTTCATCATTGCATGAGAATAACAAAAAGGTGAACTAAATGATAAACACTTTTTAAAATAATTATCGTAGACATATCTAGTGAATATAGATTTTGAGTTACAATATATAAGAATATTCATTTTTAATGATGGTATTCATTATAATTAAGAGAATGCTATAAGATAGATAATTAAGAGAGATAGATAATTAAGAGAATGCTATCTTGTTCGCGCAGAGTAAAATTCCATTATTTCCGATTTATTTTTTATTTTATCTCTAATAGCTGGGGCTATAATAAAGAATGGGAACAAAAAAATCTTTAAACAAAAAAATCAAAAGCAAAATTAACAACCGAAGGTTATACCCCCTCCCGTAATTTTTCTCGTTTTCCATAGTCTAGCTAGTTGATTTCGTATCCCCTCAAGTACGCAGGTGATATTTGTCCATAGACTCATTTCTTTTTATCACACAGGGGACGGACAGCCTCAGTAAGAATGTCTATGGGATACAAATGTCAGCAAAGTAGTGATGCCCGGTAAATAGACGAAAGGCAGATCACTGCCTTCCGTATTTGTGTGTCAGTTAATATCTCAAAGGCAATTATTCCTTAAAATTTAGTTTCTATTCTATTAGATAAGAGTTCATCTTGGTATAGCATAGCACCCTTTTTCGACGACTCCTAAACCTTTGTGCTCCAGTATTTCATTGATCTTTTCATTTTGAGAAATACGCCTCTCCCTTCAATCCTCAATGTGCAAATACTTCCAAAGTCATCCGTTATCATTCAACATGTTTTTAATCTACGAGATGTTCTCATCATTCACATCAAAGTTTTCTCAATTGTCTGAACAATCCAAGTACCAAATCAGACTTTGTTGGAACGTCAGACTGCAAGAAAAAAACCTTAGAAATTGAGAATGCATTGGGAACTCAACTGCATCTATTCTGTTTGCAATGTCATATCTTGCCGGTACAAATGTGTGAAGTTTGCACAAAGGAATGTTATGCTTCCTGAAAAAAAATGATAGAATTTTTTAGTTAGTTAGAGTTGCCAGAAGAATCTAATTTCCCGTTCTCTTTTCTTCTACGACTCGTTTGCTCAAACTGACCATTGAAAAGTACTGCACTGTAAGCTTCCAGATAAGCCCTCGTTCCTAAAGTTTGTGCAAGCGTTCTTGAATTTTACAGAAACTGCTTTCAATACTTCATTTTTTTAATGTCACTCAAAATAGCGTCTAGGACGTCAATAAATGTTTTTTCATTATCACAGCCTTATCTTCTCATCGATGACTCTCACATTAATTTGTTCAAGTCAATATGAATCAAATTACTCATACTATAAATCAAAGAGGACTAGAGGATGTAACATAAAAAGCTTCTAATAATCTTTTTTATGTTAGCTTCTTCGCTATAAAGCAAATCCTAATTAATTATTCAAATCGAACTGCTTTCTCACACTTTTAAAAGCCACATCCTGTTTCTAAATCTATTTTTGGCTGAAGTTCTAAGATTTCCCTCTTTTCCCTAAATAGAGACATTTTCGGATTTTTCGCAAGACTTTCCCTGCCAGAAAGACTGATCCTGAATGGAGTTAACATCACTTTTCGCCCGTGTTCCATATGAAAATGATGTAAATAAAATACTTCTGATTTCATTAAAATCCTGTGTCTGTTTTCCTGCTCGGTCCGACTGCATCATTTTACAAGCCGGCAGGATGATCATTCGCAATTTTATATAATTATTGAAAATAGAGGTGGTGAAATATTGTTACTTTTGAAGCAATTGATAACGAAAGAAGGATATTTTCTCGCATGTAAAAATTGAAATTATATTAATTGTGCTCTCATCACGTTTATAACGATGTATTTAGCAACTTTTTAATTTTTTTTAATTGATTCAGTAAGATTATCAAGCATACTTTTCTTTCTTTAAATTACAATAAACTTATTCCAATCTACAATTATTATTAACAGGAAATTTAGTCCTACTTGGTAGATGACTAAATATGAATGCATTTTTCATAACCTCAAAGTAGCATTACTGTAACATCTATTCCAAAGAAACTATGAAGGTGGAAGATCACTGCAGTTATTTACCCCAACTATAACTATTGTTATGTCAAACTTTGTTGGTAGTATTCGCTTTTTAGTTGATTTTCGAGCAACAATTTACCTAGAATTTGAAAATTTGATTTTTCTTTGAAAGGAATTTTAAAATGAAAAGAGCTCGATTGGAAAAAGTATGGCAGATACAAACTTTGTAAAGAGCAGCAAATAACATTTTCTTGTCACACATACTTTTCAGATATTTGGAAGAAACTGGAAAAGGCCAAAATTTTAATGTTTTCAAGATGGCGGTGCACGCGAATAATTGGAAAACTTGGATTTTTCATCACATTACCAACCAATACAGCATATGAAAAGAAAGAAAAAAGAAAAAAACAAAACTAACCAAATTTTGTAAATGTGCAAGACTTTTTGGGGAAATTTGACAAAACAAGCTATGTGATGCGTGTTTCTCCACGATGCACCAGTTTTTCGTTTCGACAAACGATGTATAAAAAAGCAACATATTCTCAAATTCGCCTTTTTTGTGTGAAGGCCAGAAGATTAAACAATCATCCGATTCTGAAGCGTAATAGAACTGTTTAACATAATGTATGTCACATAATTTATTATCGTAGTTTATGCTTGATGAAATTTGGCATGGTTGAAGTATTGGAGGGGTTAATATTATAACAATGAAACCTCTCGAGAGCGACCACTCTCTGCTACACAGTAAAATGGTCGTTAATGGAGGTTGGTCGTTCTTAGGATTTACCTTTATTGACTTCAAAATGCTATCGAAGATACACGATTTTTCTAAAAGGACTTTAATTTTATTCCGCGCCATTTTCTTGGTGCGGAAATGTCACTTGTGCTGGTGTTATGAAAACCTGATCTCTGAAAAAAATATAGCTTCCATAAAAATGATCCCTACTTATATAATTATGTGTAAATATAAATTTACCAACTATGAGGGAGAGAACTACTTATATAAATAAAATAAAAAAAATTTTGTGTTTAAGTTTGCATTCAATTTTACGTAAAAAAATCAGTTTGCTTAAAACAATGAGAAGAGATTTGTTTGTTTGATATGCTTAAGCTATTTCTAATTTAACTTTCTACTCTGAAATTTAATAGTTGATAGCATCGTTTCTAGTGCTTCCTGACTACAACATGAGTTTGCAGATCTCTTACCAAGACATCAAAAACAGCTCTCTAAAGAAGAGTCTCAAACAATTATTTTAAATACATTTTTATCTATTTATTGGTTTTGTTAATATTTTTTGTTGTTGATATTTTATCGTGTTTCCTTATTTGGCCTTTCTCGTATTTGATGCAGAGGTCTGCTCGGCCACTGTGAGTTGTTTTGGTGGTCTCTTTTAAATGATTTCTTCAACACAAAGTCAATGGAAAAATTTCGAAAAATAGGTCGAAAAGGTCGTAAATAGAGGTGGTCTTTCCCGGAGGTTTCATTGTACTATCATTATTACTTCAGCTTTTTCTGATTAATCTCGGTTCATAAAATTACAATAAAATTTTTTAAAGTATTTAAGATAATTGTAACTTTCTTCTTTAGAGTAAACCAAAGCAAAAACATACCATTTTATGCAAAATTACCTAAATCTAGGTTGCTTTAAACAATGAATAGACAGTGGTTACTGAGATTTTATATCAGAGACCTTTTTCAAGAAAATCTGCCTGGTCTGTCTGCTTTCTCAATGCGAGTATTATCTGTACTCACATTAAAAACGAAGTAAAGATTTTATTTGAGTTGATCTGAACAAATTCTAGGGCTAGATCGCACTAGAACTTTACGTCTTGTAAAAAGCATAGGTACATAGATGTAAAACTCAGGATATACATACGTAACTAGATTTTGTAGCAAATCGCTAATTCTGAGTCAAGGAAAATTTGGACAAGTAGTTAGACTAGAAAATTATCCCTTTACCACACGAAATAGATTCACATTTAACCTCCTAAGCCTATGAAAATATTTCCTTTTTTAAAAAGATAATATTACGTACTAGAGTATCTTCCAGAATTGCATTATTGCACCATCTTCCATCTTTACATTCACACGAATTTGAATCATTGTATATTGAACAGTGAGGCATGAATCTTGAGTCGTTACAAATTCGACTTCTGTATAATCTGAAAAAAAAGTACAAAAGCATGTTCAAAATTATACACATTAAAATAAAGTAATACCGTAATAAAAATTAAGTAAAGATCCTTAGCTGGAAATAATAAAGGTTATAGATAGTACAGTAACAGTAGCTCAATTAATGTCTGGACTCAAACATCATAAAGAAAACTTTTATGCAACTACAAAATGTAATTCACGTTACTGTAGTAGTATTTTCTTGTTATTACGAGTTAGAAATTCGTTGGGAGTAGGAAAATTCTATCTATGGAAATAAGATTTCAAATTTTTAATAACTTCATGATTTTATTATATTTTTTTTTAACCTTTAAGTCTTCAAATTATTATTCTGTCAAATTATAACCTCAAAATATTTTAGAGAATCTTATGCACATTGGTAATATGCACAGTTAGAAAATTATAATCTAGCTAACATATTATTTTATATAATAAATTTCATAAAATTATTGTTATTTTTAGTTGTTGTTAGTCTAGGTCAAACTGATAAATGAAAATGACCTAGTTTGTAAGGATAAAATCTAATCATTTTTATTTTTAAAAAAAGACAGTTATACAAATTTTAAATTTTTTTTAAATATTGGATATACAAGAAACTATGAAAAACAATTCAATATGACGTAAATAATGCTCACTGAATATATATATATATATATATATATATATATATATATATATATATATATATATATATATATATATATATATATATATATTCAACTGAAAAAAATTTTTTTTTTCTTAAATACCAAGAATTATTTATTAGAATAAAATATTTGTCATACAATATAAAAAATATTCAAATAATGTATCTCAATCATAGTGAATCTATATAATTCAAATGGATTTAACCTCATTTTGTTATACGTACAAGATGACGATAAGATCATATAACTAAAGACAAGATAACTGTATTTTGAAAAAAATCTGATATTCTTTCAAAAATATTAATGCTGTTAAATGGATTTATTGTTTTTATATTTATAACATGTTTTTTATTTCAATTGACAAACACATTTTCATTTTAGTATTTTAAAAATTAAACAGCAATTTTAAAATATTTTTCAATTATGTAATTGGTATCTAAAATTTTAATTAAAATTTCTTTTTAAATATAACTAATTATACTTAAAAGCTTTTATTATAAAATATCAAATAACATCTGGTAATGACTAGGAAGTAAAAGATTGGAAACTTTTTGTAAAAAATCTTTTTCTTTGAACAATGTTAATAATGTCCATAATGTTTTAAATCACAAGTCATTATATGAAGCATTGACTGAGATTGGATAGCTAATTTTTTTAGAAAAACTCTGAAATATTTAACGTTATAAAATATTATACCCGTTTTTGTTACATATTGTGAATGAAGGCTCTTCCGTTTCTTTAGTTGTTTCCACATTAACGTCAGCAATCGTTTTGTACTGCCAATAAAGATCCATGAAGTCCAAAGATTGGTAGATGAACCCCGTCAAACAAGCGATGAGTACCAAAGCACGAATGAATTTTTTAGTAGGGTTTGCAGCAACAATTATTTGCGGAAGACCAGTAACCATTGAATTCTGCAGTATATCAGTTGCATAATTGCCGAAACCTTGTTTTCGTTTTCTCAACATAATTGAAGTGTTTCAAATCCTGGAACTTGAAAAATGTAAACTTATGTCTGCTTGTTGAAATATTTCAATGCGATTATAAGCGTATAATAAATACAAAAATGAATTAACATAACTACGATGAACATAAATATGAAATAATAGGACAATTAAGAAAAGTTCTGTAATCAGCGTAAGTTGCGATACAATAAGTTAACTGAAAAATAAAACAAAACAATGAAAAACAATAAAAGTAAATGAAAACAATGTACTTATACCTTGTTTCTACTTGGTATACCTGTAAATAAATACTTAAACTAACAAGGATTACAAAACATCATTATAATATATTATGAAATGTAACAGATTTGATCACAGAACTTGGATTATTTATTTCTTTTAATGAAAACAAAATTGGTCTGTGTAGGGATCAGATAACTGGCCTTGCATCAGAAAGGTTCTGGGTTCGAATCCCGGCAAAGCTTGGATGATCTTTCATTCTCTGTACTTTCTGTCCTTACAGTGAGATCAACGTTGGCCTATCTAATATGGTGCCCCAGAAAGAGTGGTCAACAAATCTGCCTAGTGAATGCCTGAGTCGACGAAATGGTATTACAGTTTGGCATTGGAAATAAAAAAAAGAAGAAAACAAAATTATCTGTTTGAAAAGATCACTTCGTTCACTAAACTGTAGTAAGAAGAGTTGGGTACTGGTTCGATGATTCCAATCTCTGAATTAATTCAAATAACCAAACTTGCAACTGTTTCGAATTAGTTGTTTTTATCGAAATAGATTTAAATTAAATTAATAATTGTTTCTTAAATTTCAGTTAGTTTTGTTTCACAGTGATAGTATCTCATATACAGTTAAAAATTTCGTATAAAACCTGAGAGATTCTTATGCATTCATTATTAAGGACTTAAGATTTTCCAATTAAAGAATCTACGAATTCAGATAAAAAAAATTAAAACATTTCTATATATATATATATATAAATACGAAAGACTCAATAGGTAAATTTATTTACTTAAAAGAATTCAATAATGAGGAAAGAACAATACATTTTTTTTCTATGGGCATTTGTTAAAAGAAAAATAGTGATAGGTAAGTAAACTTTTTTAAATTTTTTGCTATTTTGCATTTTTTTGAAGCATTTGATTCGAATTACGTGATTCGCAATTAAGTCATCTAAGTCACGTTATTCAAATCAGTGATCCAAATTATTAGATTCGAAATGTGATCCGAATCACTTGATTCAAATCACTGATTAAAATCGGTGTTTGGAATCATTGATCACTTTATCCGAATAGTAATCCGAATCGCGATTTGAATCAATATCTGAATCATTTTATAAGAATCCGTTATTTGAATCGTGTGATTAGATTAACTTAACATGATTCGTTAATCGAATGTCATAATTCAAATGGCCTGATTCGAATCAATGATCTGGATAAATGGATTCGAAAAGAATTTCAAATCACATGAATCGAATCGGTAATTTGAATCACTATTCAAATCATGTGATTTTAATCAATATTAGAATTGAGTGATTCAAATCACTTTTTAGAATCATGTGATTCAGATCACTGATTCAAATCACATGATTCAGACTATTGATTCGAATCATGTGACTTGGATCAATATTCAAATCAAGTGGTTCAGATCAGTGATTCAAATCATGTTCTTCATATCAATGATTTTAATTATAGAACTTGGATCAATATTCAAATTAGCAACTATTGCTTCATAGCTTTTTGCCGGTAAAGTTATGTTCAGAATCTTAAACGTATGCAGGTTTAAAAATATTGAAAATAAATTACTTACATGTTGCCAAAATGCAACGCTCAAATTCTACTGAATCCAAAATTGGAAGAAAAAAAAAATTAAAAATTTTTAAACTGAAATTTAGGATTATATGTAATTTAGAATAATATGCAGAACTTTCCATTTTTCTCACTTAACAGTACCCGAGATTAAGTTGATAAGATAGTAAACATTTTAAAATTTCAAATAGCAATCATAAATGTAATAGCTAGTTACAAAAAAATGTTGTATTTAAAAAAACAGCGTTGGGCCCAATTATTCATCGGGACAACTATTTTAGAGAAACTTATCTTAAAATGTTATTACTTTTCAAGTTAGATATTTTTAAAATTATCTATTTTTTAGATGTCATTTATCTGGCCTCAGTTAATTCACAAAGTATTTTTTTTAAACTATAAAGAAACGAGTTTGTGGAAATTTTCACCTCATTTTTAAAAGAAAAAATGAATTCAAATTTATCTCCATCATAACTCGCAAAAGAAAAAAACAGTGCTTCGAAACAAATTTAATTTATAAAATTGATTATTTTGACTAATAATACATACACTAGTTAAATATAGTAATATTATTTAAAATTCTTAAATAAAATTCAAAGCGCTTGGATTTATTTTATTAAAAGTATTAAGCATAAATCAACACAAACTTCCAGTACATATCGATGACTTGAAAAAGAAAAAGAAGTATGAGGCTTTCGAAAAATAATGCATTTTCATTCATGGAAATAAAAAAAGGATTTTGCTGGTTTAAAAAACTGTCTGTCAAAGGCGGTAAGTTGGGCATTTTAAACAATCTAAATAAATATTAAATCGTGCTTTTAATATTTATCTACAGTTTCCAATTTCACTGAATAAAGACAAAGATTACGATCACTCTAGATATATAGCATTGCGTCCCGGGCTAGATGAAAAAACTCTTCATCTTTTGACAGTCAATAACATCATTTATAATTTATTATTGTTTACTTTAACTATATTAAGAATTTATTTTTATAATAATTTCAAAGAGAAATAGAAAATAAAAAAAGAATACTTCGTTTTGACTTTGTAAACTCACTCGCGGTTTGCTTTTATGAACCTGTTTTTATCACTCTGCATAAATGTATGTGTATGAATTTTTAAAGCGTGTGAAACGTAAATAAACTAATAAAAAACGATGAAGGTAAAAGAAAAACAAATGTAAATCACAGATTAAGAAAAAACATACCTAAATCTATGTACTATTATTTAACAAATAGCACGCTATTTTATATTGTACTTGATATGCAAAATAATATAGCAATTTGATAGCATCAACAAATTTGCATACTGTGAAAAAAATACTTAAATAACATAAATAAAAACATTTTTAAACTTCGATTTTATTTATAGTCTTATTGCCTCGTTTTTTTATATTAAAATAATGATGATTGTGCCAGTTAGACAAGTAAAAAGTAAAAACAAATGTAGAACATTCTCAAATTTTACGTTCAAATGTTAAGAAATTAAATTATTAATGATTTAAATTTATGGCTCTTATGTGTTTAACGCCAGGAGTTAATTTATAATTAAGTTATCAAATCAGATATTAAGAAAAGACTTTTTTTTAAGCTTTTTACAAAATTCTTTTAGCTGAGATATTTTCATTTAAAAAGCAATTTTCAGCAAATTTTAAATTTTTTTATGCATGCTGTCTGTCTTACTAAAGACCCATTTTAAAAATTTAAAATATATAAAAAGCCGTGCAATTGATACTACTTTATTCCGTTTTTATTGAATAATAATTTCAAGTACTCACTATCACAGATTCCTTTTGATCATAATAAAGCACTCCGAAACCTGGAGATTAACGACCGTAATAGCGTGCATTCGATGGAAAAGCAGTTCATTTTTTTAAAAATCATTCAGAACAATTACGTACTATAATCGTTTGGGTTCGTTTTGTTAGTGAAATTGAATTGATTATATAGAGACGAAAAGAAATATATTTAAATCCTTTTTCGTTACAATTCATCTGCCGTATTCCCAGATTGTTTACTGAAATCATTGATATATAAATATATGTATGAATAAAAACAAGTCATTGTGAACTTAAAGCAAAGATAATTAAATACATTAAACGATATATTATTTAGAATATTAAACGATATATTATTTAGGATTTGTTATTAACGTATCTATGATTTGCAAATGAATTGATTGATTATATCAAAATACTATAGAAAGTGACATAAAGTACTCTTTTGAAAACTTCTCAATTATAATATATTCATGTTTTTATAAACATATTGTAGTTACGAAACCATAACTCAACTATAACTATGGCACGATTTTTTTTTCCGTTTTCGTTCGTTGAACATGAATGTGAAAATTTAATATTTTTAAATTGGGAATGAGAAAGTACATTTTACAACTATCCTCGAATAATTGAGGTTCATGATTTTATTACTTTAAAATGGGTTGTCTTAGGGCCAAATTTTGAGGTGCTCCTTGAATTGGATTTTTAAATTGCATTGTATCGATACAAAATAGGCATAAAAAGCTTCCAATAATTTATAAAATGTATCAGAAAATATTACATATAAGTTAGAATTAATTCTAAATTAAAAAAAAAGTAACAAAAGTATTTCGTGAGACACAAAATCACTATGATTGATGAGATAACTTAGTGCAAAATTTGTTACATTAAAATCGCTTGGAACTTAATTTTAGCTAACAGTATAACGCTTTATTCACAACGCATAATTTCTTTACAATAAATTAAAACATTTTATATCTCAAAATCTTTTTTTTAAATTGTTTTAGAGAGAAGACAGAAAAAATCAAAATAGAAATATTAAATTTGCTTTTATAATTAAGTATAATTATCATTATTAATTGAGTACTTGCAACTTCAAGAATTAAAATTGATAATAATTTCAAAGAAATGGAAAATAAAAAAAAATAAAAAAATGGTTCTTTATGGCTTTGTAAACCGGCTCTCGGCCTGATTTTGTAAAATAAATCACTCTACATGAGTGTGCATATGTATGCATTTTTAAAGAGTGTGAAATGTAAATAAACTAATAAAAACGGTGGTAAAGTAGAAACAAATGAACACAACTCGCTATCTAAAATCATTCCTAAGTATGTACTAATATTTAACAAATTGTACGCTATTTTTATTGCACTTGATATGCAAAATAATACAGCAGTTTGACAGCAGCGACAAACTAACATACATTGAGAAAAATGAGCTAGCAACATAAATAAAAAATAATAAACTTAAGTTTTATTTATAATCTTATTGCCACGTTTTTTATTAAGATTAAAGTAATGCGTTCAGTTAGGCAAATAAATTAATGTGAGCAAAATATAAATGTAGAATTTAAGCAAACAAAAGTAGAAGATTCTGAAAAATTTTGTTCAAATGTTAGGAATTTAAATTATTAATGATTTAAAATTTATAGCTATTATGCGTTTAACAGAAAGAGTTAATTATAATTAAGTTACGAAATCAGATTTTAAAAAAGTACAATTTTTATTGAAGACAAATTTTCTAGACTTAAAGATGTAACAGAAGTTTAAAAAAGTGTCGAGGAAACCAGTTAAAATTAAAAAAGTTAATAATTTGTTATAAATGCAGAAAATAAACAGTTAAGTTTGTAAAATAAAATAAAAACTTTTAAACTTTAAACAAAACTTTTCAAAGCCCTTATAAAATTCCTTTAGCAAAGATATTTTTAATTAAGAAAAATTTTCAATAAATTTTTTATTTTTTATACAAGCTGTATTAAAAAACATCCATTTCAAACTCAAAACGTCTTTAGGAGAAGATCACTAATACACAAACGCGTGAACTATGACCTCAGTGCCAGCTGATTGTTTAAATACAAGATGGCGTGTTAAAGTCGAGCTATATCTCTCCAGATAAGTTTGAATGTTAATTAACGTGAATATACACCACCGCATCGTGCAAAAAATTTGTTAAATATAACAATTTCTCTTGTACGTCTTTTTATTTAACCTAGATTTATTATTTTTTACGGGTTTTATTGTAACGGTGATATATTTCTGTTTTGTTTACCTGGCAACTTCGATACATAGTTTGTTTATGTTCTACATGGCTTCATACTTGTCTTTGTGTTAAGTGAGAAATATACAGTGTGAAAAAATTGAAATCTTTGTGAAAGGAAATAAAATGCGTCACTTTAGAGAATTGATATTTGACGGGCTTAACTTATTCGAAATAGAATGGAAAAACAATTGATTACGTAAACAAATGCCACGTTTTAACAACCAGTCAGGATCGAGATACCCACACCACATCACTTCCTGGTTTTCCATTAAACTGTAATTATTTAAGAAGAAACCCTATAATAAAAACATTATAAACATATTTTTCTTGATATATAACTTAACAAAACGTACATCATTGTACGTGTAGCGACTAATTCTTAATATTGCTTATAATCAAATGTGTTAAAAAAAAGAAACTTGAATTTGTAAAGTTTTACATTTTAGATACAAGATATCTAAATTCACTGAAAAGTTGTACTAACCATTCTAACTACTGAATGCAGTCTAAAATATTGCTAAAAATCTATTAATTAGATATGTCAATGCACTGAATATTAATAACACAGAACTTACCCATATTTTTCAACAGAATATTTGATTATAATTTATGAACACTTTATCTTAGCTAAAATGATAAAGAAAGTGAAAATTCCAATTCGCGATCGCAACGAATTATAGGGGGCGTTGTTGTATGTGATGGATACATGCGATTTCCATATGAACAGTGATTCAGTTACTCTAGAGACGTCTTTAATGTAGCACGTAGCATTGCAACGTTCCTTCTTTATTGTGGCTAATTAAATTTAAAAAAGAAAAATATTTGGTATTCTTTCTTATGCAAACGAAAACAAAATGATGTCTCTTTTTATTAGAGAAGGAATATCCAAAGCATATCGGAAAAATATTTGTACATTAACAGAAAAAAATATGTATATTCTTATAAGAGTTAAAACCTAATGCCCGAGAAATAGTTTTACTAAATTTAATGATATAACATGAAGGACCCATTTAAACTTTACATTCTATAGTTTTAAGAATCATATTAGTTCAAAAATTAAAATGAACAGAAAGTATGCATAAGCCTCATAATTTTATGAAATTTAATTTTGTAAAAAAAGTTTTTTGACAACAATTTTTATCAAAAAATTTGAAGTTTCAATAAAAAACATTATTAAGAAACTAAGAAACGTAAAATAAAGAATGCTGACGAAACAAAAACAAAAAAACAATTCTTTTTTGTCGCCATTTTTAGTGCTACGAAAATTCGTGTTTGGGATTTGCCAGAAACAAAACAAGATGCAATTTCATTTTTTCAGGAGGGAAATATTTTACTGAAAAAACGAAAATGTATGTACCAATTCCCACAACATGAAACTTTATATTGGCAAACGTACGTTTTGGAAATGTTATTTCATTTGGAATTTTATTTATCGGAGTTCATATGGCGATATGATTGTTTTGAATCTATGCTAAACTCTATATCGGCTCATTTACCACCGAAATCCGACTAACTACTTTGATTTGATTTTAAATAAAGTGTTTTATTTTATGATTTGTCGCAAAAATTTTAAGTGTAGATTGACGGCACTTAAAAGCCACCAAATCTGTAGCGGCGGTGGCGTTAATACGTAAGTACCGAATTTTTATTCCATACTTTTCTGAATCATATTACTTCAAACATTAGAATATACAAGAAGTATACATAAACACATAATGTTATACCATTTAATTTTTCAAAAAAAGTATTTTGACAACAATTTTTATCAAAAAATTATTAACTAAAAAACGGAAAATAAAGTATTCTTAGGATAAAAAACGATTTTACGAATTCTTTACACTGAAATAAAAAATTTCATATTGTTTCTTTTTTTATTATTCTTATAGTTCTTAATCAGACGTAAAAAACCATTCTGTAGAGAGCTATCATCAAATAAGAAAAAAAAAAATATTTACAAGCAAATTTTTTATTATAAAAATCATAACACTCACCTGCTTTATAAATCCGCAGAATTGGGTATAATATGAAAAAAACACAACTACTTCGATTTAGTAGGAACAACATATGACGCAATGCTAAACGAATGGAATTTAGTTGTTGTTTATTTAGTTATTGTTATTAGTAGTTGTTGTTATTTGTTTTAGTTGTTGTTGTTTATTTAGTTGTATTTAGTTTCAATAACTTTTCTTTATAATGCAATAAAATCTGGCGAGCAGCTATTTAAACGATCGAACACTTCGTTTGTTTATTTGTGGCTTGAAGTTAGGCTCGCAGAAAATGCCGTTCATGGGTTAAATTTAGTAGGAACAACACAACCTGTGACGTAGGCTATATTATACCCAATTCCAAATGAAATGTTTTTCGTTTGAAAATTTTATTTTCAAATAATATATGCATAGATTATCCCTTCATTACTTTTAGATAACATACCACACATCAAAATTTTATAAATGTAAGATCTCGATATGAATTAGAATATGTAGCTTAAAAACAGAAAAGCTGAATTCTAGTTGAAATTATTCCTTCAAAACAAAAAAATAATTACCAAGAAAACGATACAAATTTATTAATAATCAGCTCAAATGAATCTATTTCAAGTAGTTCGGATGATTCTTTATTGTTGTTTTACGAATAATATAGATACAGAAATATATACTACTAGGAGGCTTCACCCCCTGCTCGCTGGCGCTCGCCAACCCCCGGAACTGCTTTCGCAGTTCATTTCGGATTGCTTCGCAATCCGATGATCGCTTTGCTCGCTCATTGGATGCGTTCTTAACGTCTAGCTTTTGTATACTTTTTTGAACACTGAAGTTCCGAAAACTTTTCACTGTAGAAAAGTCTAAACCTGTGCATTTCAATATTAATTGCAAACAGTTCACATATTTTTCTTAATCACACTATTCTAAATTTCAGTTGTTGAGAAAAGTGACTGTTGTAAGTTTTGTTTTAAAGTCTTTCCCACCAGAGGGCTAAAACCAATTGTTGTAAAACAATATGAAATAATACTGAACGCCGGATGTAAAGCATCGGCTTCGATTAAGATAATTTTGTGAGAACTTTTTTCATAATTCAGTGAGAATTCACCCGATTAGACATATGATGCTCACTATGTGCTCTTGCGCACCGAAGCCTATCAATTAAAACGTATTAGAGTTTTATATGACATGGATTAGCCATATGATGCTCACTACGTGCTCTTGCGCGCCGAATCCTATCAATTAAAAATGAAAACTGTTGCCAGCGCGAGAAAAGAAATATCATCGGTTTTATTGATACATACATACGTACGTATTAGCGTTTTATATAATGTAGATTCTCTAAAGAAGAACAATATTCTATAACTATATATTATACAGTTCTGTGCATATTCTGAATTCTTATTTATTCATTGGAATGACGAAAGCAATGCTGATTTCACTATAATTTCTAAAGAATTGAAAACAGAAAAAATTATTTTACCGTAATACACATAATCTGTAACAGCAAGTGATCATGAAATTGGAAGTTATGTTGTTGGTAATAGAAAGGTAAAAATTAGTTTTTTCAAGAAGTTCTACCTCTTCCTTAGGGAAATTTTGCTTCTTATTTGCTGCTAATGAAATGGCGTCCGTCATTGCCAATGGCTTTGTGGGAACTAATGTCCGATATTTTCAGTCCCCCGCTAGATGGCGTACTCGAGCGTTGCGATCGCGAATAATAAAACTCATCTTGTGTTTGAAATTTTAATAAATTGTTTGATTTTCTACTTGATGTTAAAAAATATTTAAAATCTCAGACGAAAACTAAAATTACAAAAATATACTAAATTCGCGAAAGCAGAGACCCATAGGGGGCGTTGTTGATTGAGACAAATTCCTGCTAGCAGAACAACAAGATCATCAGTTGCACTGGACATTTCCTCAGTGTAGCATGATAATGTACCTTCTTTACTGTAACTTATTGAATTTAAAAAAGAAATATTTATGCAAGTGGGAAAAAATAATGGAATATCTTTTTTTTAAAAGAAGGAACATCCAAAACACATCGGAAAATATTTGTAAAAAATCTTGTAATTAGAATTAAAACCTAGTGCCTGAGAAATCGTCTTACTTAATTTATTAATCTAGTGTGAAAGGTCTATTAAGTTTTACATTCGATACTTTGCTGTATCATATTACTTTAAGCATTAAAATCATGCAAAAAGAATACAGAAACACATAATGCTGTACCATTTAATTTTTCAAAAAAAGTTTTTTGACGCCATTTTTTAGTGTTGCGAAAATGCGTCTTTGGGATTTGCCAAAAACAGAACAAGATGCAATTTTATTTTTTCAGGAGTGAAATATTTTACCATAAAAACGAAAATGTACCAATTCCCATGACATCCCATGCAGCATGAAGGGGCAAATAAACGTTAAAAATACGTTCGTTCGGTATAAGGTTTTGGACTTAACGTTAAAATTACGTCAATTTCACGTGATGATTTTCACCGTTTCTTCATTCGTTAAAACGTATGCGTTAAAATGACGGTATTTTAACGCTATCAATTTCCCCTTTAAATATTTCGTTAAAAATAAGTACTAAAAATACGTTATACTAACGTGTACATTTTACCCATTTTTTGACCGTTTTTTAAAAACGTATAATTAACGAAAAAGTGACGCTTTGTTGCATAGTTATATTTACGTTAATTTTTTGGGATTATAAACGTAAATTCAATTATAAAAATGCTTCTAAAAAAGGATGTGAGTGCCCAAGAAGGATATTATTTTACGTCTCTCTTAAATTTGAATAAACTGAACAGTGTAGATTTTTATTACAATTTGTATTCTATTTTTAAATTCTTATAATTATTTTTTTTTATTTAAACTGGAGATAAATATTTGTTTGTTGATAATATTGAGTCTGCTCATTGTCATTAACTGATAAGGAAACTATGAGTTTTAATTCTTATGAAACTAAACTAAGATGAAATTAAAGAATTTCCAAAATACTGAATAAAGTAAAAATTTGTTACAACTTGTCATGCAACGAACATAATAACGTAAAAACACATGATTTAAATTTAAATCTTCTTTGTCAGGTACAAGAGTCGTGGTGTAGTGGTTAGAGCGTTCGCCTCAAAGGTACGTTGTCCTAGGTTCGGTCCTACCGGAACTTCGGTGGAATGTTGAGTTCCGGGTCTTGCAATTTTTTTTATTCAAAGATCATAAATTAAAAAACTATATATTTTTTTAATTATGCAAAAATTAATTCATTTTTTTTATATTGAAATTATCGCTCTCCATATGGGTTTTTATAAATTATTATAATAAATTACAAGGAAAATTGTCTACTTTTAAATTCCATGTTCTTATTGCAATGAAAGAAGCATTTACTTTATTTTAAAATAATGATTTAATGTTTTTTTCTTACAAAAACTTCATAAATAGTGAAAATAAAATTAAAGTATTTTGAAAAATGTATCAATCTTGTTTCTTTAAAGTAGTATATATATTTATTACTGAAAGAGAAAAAAAGCACACATATCAAAAGACAGATAAAAAGGAATTCTCATAATTAGTTTTCGTAATAAAATTTAGTGTAGGAAGTTTTAAAATATTTGTTGTTATTAAAAAACGTTTTTACACACAACAACATTTTTACAAATTTATTGAATTTTGCTTTGAATCTTGAATTTTATAATCTAGAAATTATTTAAATATAAAATCTCAATTGCAATGAGTAAATTATTTATGAAAATCATATATAGTAAAAAATAATATAAATTTTTAAAATATAAAAAATAATATAAAATAGCATCAAATATAAATAATAATTGTAAGTTTTGTTGTAATGTCAGAAAAATAATTTTTTTATCGGAGCAAGTAATGATAATTCTTTATTTCTTCGCAAAATATTATTTATGAGTGAGTTTTTGTGTATGTGAAATTAAAGTACTTTTAAAAATAGTTTGAGCGTTAGTTCGGTTTCTTTTTCCTAACTGTTAGTTTTAGGCTTTCTTGCATTGAATAGCCTGTTTTTTTTTTCCTCGGGCAATAATGTTACATAACAGGGAATTTACCTAGGGACATAATGCTTGGAGGGTTTTAAATAGTTGATGCAGTTAAATAAATTGTTCTTAATTATTTAGATCATATAAAGAAAAAAATTTAAGTTAGGGAAAGAGAAAGTTCCTCAAAAATTTTAGTTGAGACCTAAATTTTGCAATGCTAATACATAGACCCTAAAAAAACAAACCCACCTTTAAAAAAAAAAAAAAAAAAAAAAAGATTTAAATATTTGTCTTTTTGCATTTTGACATTAGTGCGACAATTTTTTTCTATGTTCTTTGACCAAGATTTTTTCATTTAAACTTAGTTCCGACTTAATGGGGGTTTTAAGGGCCATTCTAGCCCTTGACGGGGGCGGTGTTCAATCCTCGACACCACCGAGTACAAGCGATATATGTGCTATTAAAATCTGTGGAATCGAGAGGCCTGTGATCGGTCGCATTGCTATGCTAAATGTACAGGGATCTGGAGAAAATTTCCTACCCTTTCAGATTTAAGTCTAAATGGATGATAAGCCTAATGTACAGCTCTAGTGCGACGCAACTAAAACTCCTACCTTCATTAGTTCGTTGACAAATTATCTGTTTACACTGTGTTATCTGGGAATACAATTTCAACAAAATATGTTTAATGTATACATACATTGCTTTTAAAAGGAAGGCAAATATCAGCAAGCGAAAAAACAGATTCATAAAAATTTCCTTTTTTTTATTTTTTTTTAATCTAAAACACTGAAGAGGGGAAACGGAACGTTCAACGAAAATGGATCCTTCCAGCTAAAATTAAATATAAAATTTTTAATATATTATATGAAAATAACTTGATCCACGGGGAATGTTAACAACACGACGCCCTTTTTTACCCTTTTTGTTATAATAAAGTTTTCAAATCCATTATATTACTTCTTTTTTTCTCTTGAAATCGTGATTTAAAATGTGCTTTTTATTTAAATGTGTATTTTTTTATGTAATAAATATTTTAGGAATGCTTTCAAACTATTATTTTTAACACGGTCATCACCAACAACTAAAAATGATACCTAAATCATGAGACCATGCATTTATGCATGCAAATTAATGCATGTAAAATCTTTACCCACGCAGACGAGAAATACAAAAAATAAGCACGAAATATGAGAAATAACGTGTAATCGCGATATAATAATTAAAATTAACCAGAGATAAATAAATGTACATGTTGATCCCATATTATGTTATTCGATAAAACTTTTATATTGGTGGATGTAGTTAGATTAAATCTTTTTGATTTGATGGAAGACCTAACGTAGAATGTATTCTACAATATCTTTCTTACTCTCATTTCAGATGAAATAGAAATCCTACAATTTATGGTTCATTGATCAAACTGTCTGATGCACAAAAAAATCAATGTACATTGTTAGTTTTACAGTTTTAAAATATAACATAGTTAATGTCTCATTTAGTTAAATTACTAGTACGATCCTCAAACTATCAAATCTTCGATTGGAAGTGAAGTTACTGGTTAGAGGAAGCAAAAAAGTGTAAAGTTTTAAAATAAATAATCACGTATTTTAAATAATCTTGTATGTCTTCCGGAGCAGTTATCTTAATTTATAATATTTATTCATGTTTTTCTTTTTATAATAAATTATTGTTATAAAAATTTTACATTTCCAGAGCATAAAACAACAATTTTTATGAATTCATAAAAATTATAAAAAGCATTAAAATCGGGGTTTTTTTTATGTACAAGCTATTCAAATAATATTATACTAGTTAAAATAAAATACTATTATATCTCTGAAATGAAAATAAAACTACATAACAAATAGTAATAATTTTTTAAAAATGTAAAATAGTAATAATTTTTTTAAAAATGCTGGACAGTTTTATTTAACTTTATTAAAAATATTATTTGAAAGTTATTCTACAATGTAGCATTTTATTCCAGGTTTAATTAGAATAATAATAAGAAAAATAAGATGAAAAATCAAAAATAGACGAGAAAAAAATTGATTCACAATATATATTTAAAAAATAATGTTCCACTTTGCTTCCAGTTATTTGAGTTTTTGTTTTACAAATGCATTAAATGATACTGAGTTTCAACTTTTCACTCCTTTTCCGTGGGCACAATTTCTACACAAGGACTGTTACCCCTGCACTAGACAACGCTTATTTACATTTGTTGCACGCGTGAAATATGTAGCTGTTCTATAGTGTACTTAGATACGCTGAATTCAATGGTAAGTTCTTTTATTCCTTACTTTAATTATTACTATTTAGAATGTTAATTCATTATAATGCTTCACTATCAAAGAAAGTAAATAGTTATTGTAGCTAATTCTGCTTGAAATAAACACAAATATTCTAAGCCTATCATTTGCGAAGTTTAACAAACTATGACAAAGCGTAACGATTTTGTAAAAAAGCAAGAGAATTTGTTGATTCTCATTTACTGAGCATAAAATGTAAAGGGATGAAATACAGACCCTTATATACGATTGTTTTGCAGTTGAGATATTTTTAATAAAATCATGAATATTTTAAAAGTATTCTGATGGCACCTAAGCTTAATGAAGGAATATTAATTTGAAATAAGTTAAACTAGTTGCGATCTTATGTAAAGAAAATTTCCGTTTTAAAGCTTTAATTATCAAAATTATTAAATTAATGCTGCATTATTTTATTCACCTGGCAAATTTTGTTGCTATAATAAATAACAATTAACAAAAAGTAACAATTATAAACATTATTCTGAAGATAATACTTAAATGTTATTAATCATGGTTGACTTCATACACCAAAATATGAGTAGAGGGGATATTTTCCATCTGTGATTTGTTGCACTTACTATTGTGGATTTCAAACTTGCATACATTTAAAAAAGAAAACATGTAGAGGTTTGCCAGGGGGTAGTGGCTACAAGATATACCCTTTGAGTTTCTACCCATGTTTTGTTTTCATTGTGATGATAGCCACTGGAAGTTACCAAGACTTGTTGATTATTCTGCCACAGGTGATGATAAACAAATTTTCCAGAGTTGAAAAGAATTTTAGCTAGATTTATAATGTAAATTTTTCTGTTTCACTAATTTTAGGGGATATTTCCATATCTTAATCTGTCGCACTAACTACAATAGCCAAGCTACCAAATAGATGTAAACTTGAAGTTTAAAAAAAAAAAAAAAAGCATAAATGTTTGCAAGATGGTTACAAGTTATATCTTTCGAGTTGGTCCCTTTCTGTGATTTTTTTTCTTTCTTTCAGTTTCTCTGATATCAGAAGTTGCCAACACGAGCTGATTATTCTGCTGTTGTTCATTTATCCCCTGATTTAATGAATCAAATAAAAGGGGATGTTTCCCTATTTGAACTAGTTTGTGCCAACTAAAAATGTTGAAGCAAAAAAAAATAAGATTTTGTACTTTGCAAAAACTTAAAAAGAAGTATGTAGTAGAAGTTTTCCTGAGGGTTGCTACAACTTATATTCTTTGAGTTACTCCCATTCTGAGATATTTAATTTTTCGTGGATCGCAAAATACTCTTTATGAATATTTAGCCATAGGTAACAACATAGAAATACTCAATTAACTTTTAATCCCCTATTAGGGTTACTTCTGTATTGTGAGCAGTTATGCCAACTGCTAACTTTTTAAAAGAATATGTAAAGGTGTGCGAAATGTTGCTACGAGTTATACTCTTCAAGTTGATCTCCGTCTGTTAATTTTTTTTAGTTCCTTCTGGTTGCTGCATCGAAGTTGCATAGAAGATATAGTGATTATTCACCGGCAGATCATGATACGGGCATTTTTCCTTCTGTTTTGCCTATTCAGTACGAGATGGCATTTTTATTAGCAAATAAGATGAGACAAGTTTATGTGTGAAACAGTCCTGTCATATTGTTATTAATTTGAGCTGTCTGATCTACTTACCTACTATTGTATTATAAAGTATAAAAACTATTAGTTGTTGCATTTTTAAAACAGTTGAGTAGTAGCAGTTGTGATTCATGGCAGTTTCTTTTAACTTTACCTTTTTAAAGAACCGAGGGTTAAACACGCTTGACTGGTGTAAATTTTACTAGAGTTTATAGCAGATGGTTCTTCAGCCAAAATGTTGTGGAAGTATCGTCTTAACAAGCTATTGCAAGAGAAAATCTCACATGGACAAAATAGTCTTTTGACTATTTATTTTGCAACATGATATCTTTTTAAAAAAAAAAACAAAAAAAAAAACACCCAGTTGAACATTTACTGGAAATTTTTCTTCTTATTTTTGAAACAGTTTTTGAAATTTATCAGCTAACACGATAAGGAAAATAATTGCACTAATTTTCAATATTAAATTATCTAAAGAATTATTCTTATTCAAGCTCTTGTGTAAATTTACATTGCTGTTTAAAACTTTTTAAATTCTTTTATAGTTACTGTATTCTAAAAACATGCCTAGGCAGGGGTCTGTCTAGGCCGAATTTACTACCGTTTAGCGGTACCTTCACAAAATCAACAAAAACAGTAGTTTCACAAAATACTTTTTCTTATAATTTTATTTTTGTATTCCTTAAGAAACGATAAATCCATATTTTTGTGTTGATTTTTTTATGTAGTTTTTAATTTTTCACAAATTATATCTAAATTTTCATAAAATAGGTACCTCTCAGAAAAACGTAGACAGACCCCTTGTAGGTGAAAAAGTTCAATTGAAATTTTTATTGCTAGATTTTTCTTTTAAACAATTTTTGTCTTGGTTTTTACTTAGCTTTTTACATTTCAAAAAAACTTTGTTTTTATTAAGTGTATGACACAGTAATTAAGAATGTTTCTATTGACTTTATTCTTATCTGGAAAATATGATAATTGGAAAGCTGAGATGTAAAGCTTTAAAATTTTATTTTCAGAATTAAAATAGATTTTTCTGTTTTACATTTGTATATAATCTTTTGTTTTTGTTAGTAACACAGCATTTTAATAACATATTTCTAATAGATTATATTTTAGTTAATGTTGCTTTATGGATACTGCTTTGCAGAAAATATTATTCTTACCATAGAAGCTTTGTTGTAACAATTATGATATTTTTTTTTCTTTCTATTTTACTTTATAACTTTAGTTTTTTTATAAGTATTTCTTGTTTAATTTTTTGTTTTCCCTTTAGCCCATTCCACTAATATAGATAAGCATGGAGTAATTTCCAATTATAAATAAACTTATTTATTTGTAAAAAATATTTATTAATGAATTTTTTTTAAATAAAAATATTGCTATAAAAATATATTCTGCATTTCACCATTTTATTTAGCTAACATTCTGCCAAACCATTACTCCTTTCCTCTGTAGTTCTGAATAACAAATGTGCCCGTATAAACAAAACAAAATATGTTTGAATAATTTCTATGTTTTTAAACATATTAACTGAATGAATTTTCTTTTTCATAATCTATTGAAGTACTTCTGAGGAATATCTTTGGAAAGGATCTGGCTTTGAGTATGAAGCTCCATCAAGTCTCATTTGAAGGTTCCTGAATTAAGTATGTCTAAAGAAATACTGTATTTGAATTGTTTCCTTTTTTCTTGTACTTAAAAATGGGTAAAAAAAATTTCTTGAAATTATAAACATGAACAAATCAACTGTTAAAAATTATTTCAAATAACTTTTACTGATATTAAAAATAGTAATTAAAAATTGTTTACATATGCTTCAATAACATAAGCCCATGCTTCAATAACAACAAATAAAAATACTCATAAACTTGTCTCTTCAAATGAATTATCATATATTGTAAATATATTTTACATGTACTGTAGAATCCTAATGATTTGATGCACAATCATCAGCATTTGCACTATTCAACTAATTTATAATAAAAGTTTCTGGTGCAAGATTCACCGTTAGTATCAAGTAGAATGGTAAACTGTTACTGTTTTTACCTCCACTATATTTGCTGTTCTAATGTTTTATTTCACTGGCACTTAAAAAATATGTGCTTTATCTGCTTTAAATTAGTCTTTTTATTTATAGTCCTCGATAAGTTTAAACAAATTCTGAAACTTCTATTTTGCTTTTATGAATTCTTCAGCGATCATACATGATGAATCATTTAAAGGCTGAGGCTACTCAAACCAAACATTTGGCAAACATTCAAATGAATTATAAAAGGAGTAAACAACATCAATTGGAAATTCTCGGGGAATTAAGATTTATACAAATTGCTCAGTATTTCAAATCTCCATGGCAGAATCGGAGCGACACAGCGACATTGTTGCAGAATTTTACATAGTTCTTGCAGAGAGATTTTCATAGCTGCCAACCCTTCTGCATTTTGCAGAAGCTATCTGCATATTTACTTATTTTAGTTATTTTCTTCTGCTTTTACGCTCAGAAGATAAGATCATCTGCATTTTACCCGGTCGCCCAATAGCTAGTATTTTCTTTAAGTCAGACTGTATTGACTATACCCCACAGCAATGCTGAATGCGAAAGGGTGTTTTCTGTGGTAAAAAAACTAGGACTCAATTCTGCTCATCAATGTCTGATGAGCAGTCTGCTCGAAAAACTTTTAATAATTAAGTCTAAAGAAGAAATACATTGTTCTGAAAGAATTTTTAGTAAAAGCAAAAGGTGCTACTAAAGGATCTTAATTTAATAAAAGGATAATTTTTTAATGTAATTCTTTCTCCGTAATTTCCATTGAGTTTATATATAGTGCATACTATTATAGTGTAATTAAACTAATTTTAATATGTCTTAAAATTGTATATCTTTTCCTTTAATCAAGAATTAATAAATGAATATAGTACCCTCAAGTAGCTGGTCAAAATTTTTAAATTTTTTTTTTTTACCTTTTCTTGTTTTAAAAAAAAGGGGAGTATTTTTTTAAAAATAAATTTATTAGTAATTAGTATGCAGTTCCAAACTTCTGCATTTTTCTTGTCTATCATCTGCATTTTTATAACGAGAGGTTGGCAGCTATGGATTTTTCTCTTGAAAAGAAGAAAATATTACATTTCTTTTTTACAGAAATATTTGAACATGCAATATTTGAATCATGCATTTTGATAATCAGTTTTTGACGCACTCAATTTTCACCGATAATATCATAAATCGACGTAACGTTTCGATGATATTTTCGGCAGTTATTGATACTGATTTTCATTTGGTTCTTAACCATCTTGATATATTTAAACAATATGGAAAACTCGAATCGTGCATTTGAGTATCTATTTTTTAAGGCTATCTATTTATTTTTTTGAAATTCTATCTAATTTTTGGAAGTTATAGATGTTGATTTCTCCTTAGTTTTTAAATCTAATATTTTTTATACTATATTATTTATTACAACCTAATTTCAAAGTGTAACATGCTTTTGAGCAGTCCAATTTACGTAATTACATCATATATTTTTTGGGGGGAGGGAGGGGGCAATTACTACTATGGATTTCATGATATTCAATATTTTTTTATTGTGATGATTATTTACAAAATGTGAAGAAGCAAATAAAGTGTGTGTTTTCCCACCAACAAAATATGAGAATATCACCCATAATATTAAAAAAAAATATTTCATGTTAAATTAAGAAAATCAGTATTTTTTTTTTGTTAACACAGCGTATTAGCCATTTTAAATTAGCAACATGTGTGTTTGTTTGTATTAAATGTATTTTGCAATTAGATATTAGTGCTGGAGAGTTTAGTCGCAGATAGCTCAAAAACATTCTGCCACAAGATTTCAAATTATCCTTGTTTTAATTTAAAAAAAAGCCAATTGTATAAATGTTTATATTTATTTATTTGTGTACATCTGCAGTTTTCTACAATTCCGCATATGAGAAATTGAACTTTCAATATTGTTAACTTAATCAATGATTTTATATCTATGACTATACCTATGATATTTTCTATTTATATGATATATCTGTCTATGATACTTTATTTTTATAAAGTATCATAGTATCACATTATGGGTGATATTCTCATATTTTGTTGGTGGGAAAACACACACTTTATTTGCTTCTTCGCATTTTGTAAATAATCATCACAATAAAAAAATATTAATAATCACTTTTATTTTTATAAAGTTTTTTTTTTTTTCAATAACTTCTGCGCTATATTATAATGCTTACATTAAATGAAAAAATTTTTGATTTCATACTGTTTGAAAACATCTTTTATCTAAATATCTTATTTTTACCAAGTGAATGTTTTTGTGTTTATTATTTGGTGTTTAAGTATTAATGATTAAAATGTTTTAAAACACGATTCATTGTGTATAATAAGGTTGCAAAAAATGCTTACTTTTTTCTAAAAGAGTTAGGCTGACTAGTCTTCATTAATTTATTATAATTTCTTGCATTTTACTGTATACATTTAGCATACTTATGTTCAAACTTTTTATTTTAACAAAAACTATTAAGTAAAATTTCTGTTAAATTTAAGTTTTATTTAAAAAATTATGCTTATGCTTTTTTGTTTAAAAAAGCATTAACAGAGGCAATTGTAAAATGTAATTCTTCACTTGAACTAAATAATATATAGTTTAATAAATTACTGAATTTGTTAAAATTACTCCTTTTGTATATTAAAGATACTGTTTGTGTTAAAAGGCATAGTATTTTTACTGTTTTAATAAATGAGAAATTAAAAATTACATAACTGAAACTAATGGAATTGTGTTTCTGAACTACAAAGTTCTTGCAAAATATTCTGAAGAGGAATGAAAATTGCAGCTAAGGAAGGAGCAAGAAAAAAATGAGAGAGGAAAATAAAATTCTGATGATAAGTAAATAAACAGAAAGTATAGGGCAACTTTTAGGAGAACTTCACCTGACAACAGGCGCGTGTCGTGGCAAGTACTGTGGTTATGAGAAAAAGTCATTTCAAATAGGGGTGTTTTGTGAATAGTTTTGTCTTGATTTTAGATCACCGGGGGTAAACCAATTGATACCTTTATTTCTCCATTGTTCCCCCATTAGAAATGTGCTCTTACTTGTTACCATAGCAGCCGACAACACCAGACTAAAAGCCTGGAGGAGTTCTCCTCTGAGCCACATAAAAAATAATTTTATGTTTTGTTTATAACTTACTGCTGGCTTCAATGTAAGATTTAGCTAGGATAAAAATTTTTTTTTTATGAAATACTATTCTAATTCAGATTTGTGCTGTATATGTATGTAATTTTGTCTTGTAATATGTGACTAAAATTTGTAAAATAGATTTTCTTATATCTAAATATTTGGATGTACTCAATCGATATATATTTAGTAAAAATTCCATGAAAATAATAAACAGTTTTAATATTTTTTTTTACATTTTATTTAACTCTTTATTTTATCTAGTCAGTATTGCTTCGTTTTAGAAATCTAATGTTGGTTGAAACATTTTAATATTTATCATTTATATAATTATATCATTTAATAATTATATCATTTTTTTTTTTTTCATATGCTAAAATAGTTATTTGTTTTCCAGGTACATTGCAGTGAAGAGGTGATACAAACAGCGGGGTGGAAGAAGTTATGAATAGATATATTTCTGATCTGTGGCGATGTGTTATAATTGTAAATCTGTATATTGTATGATAGTTGTAAAATAAATAAAACTTAATAAATCTTATTTGATTTAATGTTTTTTTCTGTATTTAAAATTATTAAGTTAACTGCTCTTCTGGATTAAAAATTGTAATTTTTACGAACATATGACTTTTAATTTTTGTAAGTAAACAAATCAAATGGTAAATTTGGTTAATATATATTTTTTTTTTACTTCGTGTGTGTGTTAAAGTAAATTTTAGTTAAATTTTTCAAGCTAAAAACTAAAAAATATGCATTTAAAAAAAATAAAAATAACCCAAAAGCATTCTAGAAGAGTAGATAATTTCAAGCAAGCAATTTGGAAACATGGATTTAAGGAGAGCAGTAGACTTCTTAATTATTAATTTGAACTATAAAAAAAAAAATAATTTTTCCATAGGGGTTTGGAAAATCATGTAAGTATTGAGTAATTTTTTCTCCTACCAATTCTTTATATTACAAACTTTTAGGCATGAAAAATTTTAAAAATTCCTGAGAGACATGAAACTTCGTAAATAAACTAGTATGTTGCTGTAAAGAGGTAGTAAGATTTGCATTCCATATTCGTTGAGTTACAATTTGAATTGTAAAAATTTACAAAAAGTGAGATTAAAAACAAAAAGGTTTTTCTAGGATTCTTAAAAAAAAGCATTAATTTCGGCTGTTTTGCGTTGTTTTAGTTTGATAAGAATTAAAAGTTTTTTTTTAAATAAAAAATAAATGCTATAGTTTTAGTTTGATAAGAATTAAAAGTTTTTTTTTAAATAAGAAATAAATGCTATATTTTTTAGTGTAATTAGTGCAGCGTAAACATTAAAATACGGAATGGTTTCTTCCCTTCTTAGTTAAAAAAATTAAAATTACGTTAAAATTGAAATTAATTTAGTTAAATTTACGCGAAAAATTTATTAATTCACCTAACTCAAAATAAGCGTTAAAAATATTGATAATAATACGTAAATTGTACGGATTAAATCCGTTTGTATTTTGGTTAAAATAACGTTAAATGTGCGTTATTTTAATAAAAATAAGCGTTAAAAACACGTAAATATTCATGGTGAAAGAAACGAATTTATAGAACCAAAAATAAACGTAAATAGTTGGTGAAAAAAGCGTAAAATATGCGTTAAAAAAGAAACCTGCTTGGTTACAATCACGTGAAAAATTGGTCACGAAATTCACCTTGGTCAAAATAAAGGCAAAAATCCGTCATTTTTACGTTAAAAACAGCCCAAATATTAACGCATTTTTAACTAATTCTAAACTACCACTTGAAACGTAAATAAAACGCTTTGAAAAAACGTTTTTTTGCTCTAAACCTTGTGGCATTTTAACGTTATTTTCACGTAATTAATACTTATCGCTGCTGCATGGGATGAAATTTTATTTTGGTAAACGTAAGTTCTGGAAATATTATTTCATTTGGAATCTTATTTATTAGAGTTCATAAGGCGATACCATCAGGTGAAAGAAAATAGAGATTAGTTTTAAATCTATGTTAAACTCTCCATTGGCCCATTTTCCACCGAAATCCGATTGACTACTTTGAATTTTAGTAGATACTAATTTGATATTAAGCGTTTTTAATTTTGAAATTATTTTGAATTTAAATAAAGTGTTTTATTTTATGACTTGCCGCAAAAATTTTAGGTGTAGATTGGCGGCACTCGAAAATCGCTAAATCTGTAGCTGCGATGGCTAAAACGTAAGTACCTAATTTTTATTCCATATTTTCTGAATCATATTACTTCAAATATTAGAATATGCAAGAAGTATACATAAAAACATAATGGTATAACATAAATGTTATACCATTTAATTTTTCAAAAAAAATGCTTCTCTGGTTCAAAAAAATGGTTCTCTGGTTCATTGGAAATAATAGATTTTCTGTTGATTAGATAAATTTAAAAGTATGCTTTACACTGCACTCTCAAAAAGGCAGAAATTCAATTCCTTCATTGGATTTTGCTTAAAAAAACCTATGCCATTAATCTTATAAAAAATGAAATTATATATGACAGTATTTCACGTTGTAGCAGGAAATCGATTAAATTTACTGTTGGGTGCAAAGCTATTTTGTGTATTTATTAACAAATTTTCTTCGGAAGGAAGATGAATCATTTTCACTACTAGTGCAAAAAAATTTTAAAAAAATCTTACATATTAACAAAATAAACAATAATTACTCATTGGAAAATTATACAAAAAAATTCCAGATGAACTGTGGAAAAACGAATGGCTAATATTTGTTTTTGGTTCACAAACTGGAAATCTCCACATCATCACAAATGGTTGTGAGTAAATAATTTTTTCAAGTTAGACAGGGTTGGATATAAAAATTTTCAATGTTTGGATCATTTTCAGGATTCGTTCTTTAAGTAAAACTATTAGACTTTTTATTTGCGAAATTTTTTTAAAATGGTTTTTGAGTTTAAAACTGAAGAACTATCAGAAATTTGTAAGAAAGAAACATCAATTTACACGCTGCAATACTTTTTGTGAAATGAGTGAACTCGACATGAATGTATAAAAATAACACCTTTCCTGGTAGTGAATTTAGTCAATATCTAAAATTTACTGATGGGTAGAAGGAAAAAGGGCAAAACATACTCGTTGCTCATGCAATAGATATGCTTCCTATGAAACTTTTTTACGCTGAATCAAAAGAAATCACACCCAAGTCGATATACCTAATAGTTAAGAAGTTATTTAAGATTTATATGGAAACAGAGAAAATTAAGACTTATGCGAGGTTAGGGGCCCTGGACTTAACCGCACCGATCGTTCCTAAATTACGGTGCAAACTGAAATCACGTGACTAATTCGCTTTCGTGTAACCAGTGTCACCGGTGCGAATATTGGAACGCGACCAAATTTTTTATATTTTTAAAATTTTTCAACTAGTTATACTTATAAATATTTTTAAAAACAAAGAAATACGATGGCGCAATGTACCATCAATGGAATCCAAGTATTGTTTCCTTGTCAACCATATCCGGCTCAAGAAGAATATATGAAAAAAGTAATCGAGTGCTTACAGAAGGTAAATATACAAATGTGATTGTATATTAATGGAGTAATTTTCTTTTGCTTTCAATTTAATTTAAATTATTTTATTTTGTTTCTCATAAAATTTGGCTATTTTAAATTTTTGCTTATAAACAATTTTAAAGACACTAAAATTACAATGAAACATTAAGTTAAAAACATTATAATAGAGTGTTTTTCTGAAAGAAAGTTTGCAATAGTTTAGGCGATGTGTGACTCTGGGTTTATTTTCCTATTTTGGGAAAAATTCGTATTAATTCTATTAAACGGTCCCTTCAAAATTCAAATTCGTAAAAACTATCCGCTTAACAAGCATTTCTTTATAAAAATGATTCGAAAAATGGGAAGATTTCCGTATCCTGATTTATTTTATTTTACCTGTCGTTGAACAGCCGACCCAATATTGGGTTTACAACTACTAATGTTCAACTCCGTAGCCTTGAAATTTTGAACCTATCCAGAACACAAAGAAACTCCTGGATCAGTACCTCTAGAGGTTTTTATTTGTTATGAGAACATGGAGGACTTTGCGACTCGACAGATTTAACGTTCTTTTTCTTCGCAATTGCAAACTTTTCAGTTTTTTCAAAAAAAGAAAAACATTATTTTCTTCTATTTTATAATATTTTTTATAATAAATTATAATTCGCAACACAAACATTGCAATATTTATTTTTCATATTTAATAATTTATCTCTTTTTAGAAAATGGTATTTTCGATCGTTGATTGAACTAGATTTGGAAAAAAATTCTTTGCAATTAACTTTTTGCCTTTTATTACCATCTTACATTAAACCCAACTCAGAAGACAAGGATGCCAAGTAGTCGTACTTTATTTAAGAATTTCGTGCTAGAGCTATTAGTTACACAATTTCACTGTTGTCGTTCTAACCATAACGGCAAATTGCGATTTTTTTTAATATCACAAATTCGTTTTTAAAGTTTAATTTGTTAGAAATAATTTTAATGCTTTCAATTAAACACATTTTCAATTTCAAAATACCCTCAATTGTTTTTATATTTGATGCTGGATTTTACTTTTTCGCCTTATCATTTACCATTGTATATGTAAATAAATTATGAAAAAGTCATTCGGAAAAATATTTGTTTTAAGTGCCACATAAATTTGCACAAGACTTTTTGAATTAGAATTAATTGCATCAATCAGGATAACTTAAAATATATTATAATAATATTAAAAAAAAGACTAGTATAATAATGACCAATGAATACAGGTAAGACAGAATATATTAGTTAATATTTAAAAATTAATAATACTTAGCAAATTATTAATACTTAACTAATATTTAAAAAAAAATTCTTAAAGCAGAGAAAACAATTATGTTCGATTTTTTCTCACCCTAAAATTTGTAATACTAACAATAAGTATTTTCAAAAGTTCAAATGTCAAACAGCAGCTTAAGAAATAACTAAAAAGTTTTCTTTAGTCTAGCATTTTTTTAGTACAATTTTTAAACAAAATATTTAAAACAACGTGATTTTATAAATTTTTTAATGTTCATTTTAATATTTTTTTTTCTTCAAATATTGCATAATTTTTAAATAACAAATTTTCGAGTATATTTCGATGTTATAATTATAAGACAAGAAATATAAATAATTTTTTCTTGGAATATTGAGAACAGGAAAATTAAGGAAATAAATAATAAAAAAAGGTTTCTTAATTATGTAACTAAATTTATTTGCAACTTTAAATCAATTAATTCAAAAACAATTTTATTAAAATTATTTTCTTTCTTTATATTCCAGTCTCTTTATTACGCTCTGATATGGAATCCAACTCAGAAGACAAGGGTTCCAAGAAGGAAGTGAGAAATTTGTTAGAACTTTTGGGAGTTAGAACTTTTAGTTAGAACTAGACATAAGAATTGTTCGACATTTTATTGCATTACAAATTCGTGTTAGTAGTTTAACTCGATGCAAATATCAACTAGTTTTCATTGCACACATTTTTAGTAACAAAATTCTCTCAATTGTTTTTCTGATTGACGCAGGATATTTTTTTCTTATGATTTACCATTCTGTATGTAAATGAATCATGCTAAAGTAATTCAAAAGAAATTCTCTTCTTTTACACGTCGCATAAATTCGTAAAAAACTTTTTGAAGTAGAATTAATCGCATAATGTAAAGTATTATTTGAATAAAAACATAATAACGCTAGTTTAATAATTACAAATGAATATAAGTGAATATCTTTAGAATAACTTAGGAGATACTTAATAGAGATTCTCAAAACCGATAAGAAAATAATGCTCAAGAAATTGGGTATAATATGAAAAAAACACAACTACTTCGATTTAGTAGGAACAACATATGACGCAATGCTAAACGAATGGAATTTAGTTGTTGTTTATTTAGTTATTGTTATTAGTAGTTGTTGTTATTTGTTTTAGTTGTTGTTGTTTATTTAGTTGTATTTAGTTTCAATAACTTTTCTTTATAATGCAATAAAATCTGGCGAGCAGCTATTTAAACGATTGAACACTTCGTTTGTTTATTTGTGGCTTGAAGTTAGGCTCGCAGAAAATGCCGTTCATGGGTTAAATTTAGTAGGAACAACACAACCTGTGACGTAGGCTATATTATACCCAATTATGCGTAAAGAAATAATTTTTTTTCTGCCCTAAAATTTGTTATTTACCATTTTGTTAAAGGAGTAAGTATTTTATAAAGGCCAAATGTCAAACAGAAGAGTAAGAAATAACTCTAAAACGTTTTTCTTATTCGATTACTTTTTTAATGCTATTTCTAACAAAAAATATTTAAAAAAGGTGATTTTAGAATTTTTTTAAATCTTAATCTTAACAAATTTTATTCCAAAAAATAATACATTATTTTTCAAAAAATAAATTGTCGAATATATTTTGGTATTATAGATATAAGAGTAAAAATATATTTTTGCCTTAGAAAAAAAAGAGGAAATTTTCGCATTTTAAAATATGAACAGAAAAGATAATAATAAAAAAAATTTCTTAATTATGCATTTAAGTTTATCTGCAACTCAATAATAATTCCAAAAGCGATTATATCGAATAAATTTCCGATCTTCATATTCCATGCTTTTTATTACCCACTTATATTCTCCCCAACTCAAAAGTCAAGCGAATATAAATGAAATTATGTTTCTTAATTATGTATCTGAACTAATCAACTAGTTTATAAAAATTACAAAAGCGATCATATTCTAAAAGCTTCAGTTCTTTCAAATATTTGATAGAAAATTGCACAGCGGATTAAAAATAAGTATACAATTTATAGTAATTCTTATTTACATTATATACGATTTAGATATAGTAATCTTTTTTATTTATTATGCACTAATCTCAGTTATAACTCACCAATTTTTTAAGGAAAAAAATTGAATTTTTTTTTTCTTTCTTTTTTTTTTTTTTGCAAATATTTCGAAAATATTACGAGGTAGTTAAAATAAAAGTAAATAAAAACACGGCAATAATTATACTAAACATATAATGGCTGAGAATACACAAAAATTTGGAACGGAAAAAATTTTCTCGTTTTATTTAAAGTCGTGCAAGATAATTATGGATTTTATTATAAGTTCTGCTAGAAACCGAAACTAATTATTTAATCCATTTATTATTTGAAATAATAAATTTGTGAAAGAAAAAATTATGTCTGAAATATATTTATAAAATATCTAGGTAAATGATTATAAGAAATCATAAAATATCTGGGTAAAAATTATCTTTGAAATCGGAAATCTAATTTAATCCCAGCGTTAAACGCATCCTATTCAAACGTTCGAATCGCTTTCACCAGCAAATTGTTAGGTGAAAGACATCCGATAGATGGGAGGAAAAATGAAGATCGCAGCCCGTTAGCAAAATCCGTTCGAAAGCGAGAGGCGGCTTGTATTGTTTACTGTGTCGTAATTTTAGCGTGTTATAAAGATCTCCTAATAAATTATTAGTAATATTTGTTCGGTCTTAAGCGAAGCGCCAGCTGTGGTAATTGTTGTGAACTGCTCAGTTTTCTTTTGAACTCTTGTTGGAGTCACTCGTGGCTACTATTACAATTGATAAAATAAAGTATTGTTTTGTTTTAAACTTTCTAGTAGTTAATGAACCCGTGTCAGGGGTGTTTTACCGAATGTCTCTGCTTCCCCTTTTGTATGGGCGAGGGGATGATCAATCACTATATTCTCAACCAAGTCTAGGTTTTATTACCTACTAGATTGGCACTCTTTTTTCGCCTCAGTATATGCCAAATGATGATCGCCAAAGGGGAAAGTTTATAGGAAGGAATGGCTCTTTCGTAAAACACAACCGGTATATTTGCTTCTAGTCGTCTGCTGTCGAAGTACCAGGAGAATGTATATATGATTCTCGAGATCTCTCATATTCTGAGGAAGAAAAGATTACAAGCTAACGTTCCTGAGACGTTTGCTTTATTAATGCATTTGCTGATAATTTCAATGGTTAAAACAAAAGAAAAGAAACTAAATTTGAAAACTTTCTTTTAAAGTTTGTATCATGAGCAGCCTTTTACCTTTTTTATTAATTTATTTTTTTTAATTAATTTATTTTATTATACTTGCTTTTGTTTGTTTATTATTTAAAAAACAAGATTTTATTTCTAAAATGATATTGAAAGGTTATATCCTAAAAACAAGATATTACGCTGATCAAGGGTCCTCTCCACCCGATTTGATTGATTTTTGTTTCTTGACACGAAAGTTTATTTTTTTATTTTAAGTTAAAACCATTCACTTTATAACTTCTTTGCAGCCATCTTTGTTTCTGAAGAACTATAATTATTCTCCTGTTTCATTTTGTGCCGGTAATGAGCTTCCTAACCCGAATTAGCACACTTTATGAAATAAAGTATTCTGTATATTTTATTCGATTTATTTTTATAAGATTCTAAATAGCAACATTATTTAATGTGCGTAAACATCTTGGCTTAGCTATTAAAAATAGCATCAGAAATAGACTTGTTTGAAATGATAACAATTTTAAGCAATATCAATTAAAAGCAATATTATTTGAATAACATTGCTTTTAAGCGTATTCAATGTCGCAGTTGATTATTGTTAGAAATATAAAATAATTACGAAAAATTCTTATGAGACTCTAATACTTTCACTTCAGATAACTCAAAAAGGAAATTGATTTAACTATGTTAAAATGGTTAAGGAAGTGAAGGAGGAATTATGGAAAACTGATTTAATTATTCATAGTTGCAATTTGAAGTCTTCCACACCTGAAAATCTTGCTCTAAGTTTAATAGAAAGAACAATTTGTCTAGTTAGAAATAAATATTATTCCTTATTATTAAAGAAAGCTGATATTTAATAAAAATAATTAATTTCTGCCAGTTTCTGACTGTAACAAATCTGAACAATCAATAAAATGAAATTCTCAGGATATAATAGATTTCCCAAAAGAGCTCAAAACGAATAGTCATGACCAATTATTGCTACTAGGTAAATAAAAAGTAGGTAAAGAATCAATAAATCACTACTAAGAAACACTATGAAATCATGCTCAAAACTGGAAAACATATATCGACACAATTAAAGAGCTTAATGGAAGAACCAGGTAAGTGACATCTTTAGGAGAAAAAAATGAATGTGGAAAAATAACAAAAAGTGTGTTGCATCAATATGAATAGTGGTTGCTTAAAGGATTCATTTTAATCATCAATCAATTTTTTAAGAATATAACTTACCTCGTTTTTCCACTAAGTTTTTCAATTAATATAGCTAATATAGCTTTTGTTTAATAATACATCTTTATTGGTGGCTTTACGTTATTGAAATAAAAACTCGTTTTGTGTAATTCATTTCATAAGAATAAAAAAAAAATGCCCAAAAATCAAAGTAATGCACAATTTAAATATAGGCGTAAAACAATGTTTATAAAAGTTATAAAAATAATTTATTTTAAACAAGATGAAGTTTAAATTAAAATAATCAAATTTTGCGTTACACGCAAAGAAAATTCACGAAAATGTTTTTCAGATTGCTTGGCGGTAATAGGATTTCGACTAAATGTTCATCCTTATCTCAATGAAATAATTTTTTATAAGTTACCATTTTTTATTATTATTTAGGCCTAGCCGTTGTGACTCAGAAGATCACGAGTCTCCTTGAGGTCAGGCAAACCGTGGGAGGTTTTCGTGGTTTTCCTCTCCATGTAACGCAAATGCTGGTTAGTTCCATCAAGAAGTCCTCCACAAAGGCAAATTTTCTCTCAATACCTGAACCAGGACTATCCTTGTCTTCTGGATTGGATTTAAAATTGAATTTACGGAGTTGAACATCAGTAGGAGTAAACACAAAATTAGGTCGGCTGTTCGACGACGGTTATAAAATTATGAAACAGATAATGTATCAACTTACTGAATATGAACGAAAAGCTCTTCTTTTTAACTGAACCAGTAAAACAAAATAATCTACAATTTAAGAATCGAAATACAATTATATACTTATGAAAGCTATAAAAATAACCTATTTTAAATAAAATTAAATTATCAAATTTTGCGTTACATTCTAAAGAAAACTACAAAAATGTTTTTCAGATTGTTTTTATCGGTAATAGGCATTCCAGCCAAGTATTAATTATCTGGAAGAAGTTATTTTTAAATAATCAAGTTTTTTTTTCCATCTCATCCTTGATAGATGGTTTATCATCTTTGTGAATATAAGGAAACGTCATTATTTTTAATTCAACCCAGAAATCAAAATTACTCATAAGTTACTTGAAGTACAATCATAATCATTAAAGTTATAAGAATAACTTATTTCAATTAAGACTAAATAAAAATAATCAAATTTTGCGTTACATGCAAGGGAAAACCACATAAAAGTCTTTTAGATTGCTGAACAGTAATAAGATTCTAGCATCGTTCTAATAGTTCTTTATCGCAATGAAATTATTTTTTTAACCATTAAATTTTTTTAATCATCCTTGACAGACAAATTGTCATCTTAGTGAATGTTGTGAGACACTTTTCTTATATTTTTAACTTTTAACACGACCCAAAAATCAAAGTAACTTGCAATTTAAGTATCAGAGTAATATAAAAGCTACTGTAGTAACATATATATTATTACCTATATATTAACCTATATATAATAGGACTTCTTCTCAATGTTTATTATAGCAATGAAATTATTTTTTAATAATCAGTATTTTTTTATCATCCTGGATATATAGCCTATGATCTTAGTAAATGTTGTGAAATGCTCTTCTTATTTTTGTACTTTTTTTACTTTTTTGTACACAACGCAGATATCAAAATAACTTTTAATTGAAATAGAGGAGTAAAATCACATTTTGAAAGACCTTTTGTATGAAAATAATTAGAATTTCCATTACGCATAAATGAAAACCTGGAAAACGCTTTTTACAAACTAATTGAACGCTAACAGATAATAATGAGACTATATATCAGCAATTATTATCATTTTCCAATTTCTTGTGCTTTATATGAAATTTAATGTTTTGGACAGCTCAGATTGTTCACTAAAATGTTCTTTATTTTATTTATTTAACTTAATTTATTTATTTTTTGTAAGTACATAAATTGTGTTTTTTTTTATTTCAAGTATTTGAATTTCAGAATCACATAAAGAATTAATTTTTAAGAACATATTAGTTTTTTTTTAATTTTAAAGTTTACAATTATAAATCTTTCAAAAATTCGAGAAAAAAAAATGTGTTATAAAATTTGCGAATTTTCTTACTTTTCTGCAAAGAGACAGAATGTTATGAATTAATATTAATCATTATAAAAAAAGGAACAAATTACAACAAAGAAGCACCACAGCTCTCTCGGGGGCGTGGATATAGAGTAAAACTATTTATTAGACCAGTGCTGTCAATACTAGTCACAACTGATCTAGTATTTCGATTTGTCGAGCATGCGCAGCTAATTCGTGTGTAAGAGGGAAGATGTAGTTTACAAACATATCACAAGCGAGATTTTTGACTTCATATTGTTATGCCAAAAATCAATCTTATGTTAACCCCTGTACTTGTTTTCGATGTCAGTATACCTACCTCAGGAGTTCCTTTCGTTCTGTAGGGGTGGGGGTAAAGTGGTATGTTCGGTGAAACACCCCTATAACCGATCGCAGCTATAGCTCGCTCCAAAAACGAAATAACGTGCTGAAACCAGTTATACTTCCTGCAGACCATCCTTTCACTAAATTGTAAATGACTCATAGCAAAAATCTCCATTTAGGACCTCAAGCGTTATTATATTGAACGAGAGAAAGGCCACTTCGTGGTCGATCGATAGCTTCGAAAATTGTTCATAAATGCATAGTTTGTTTTAAACATAAGCCCCTTCTATCAAATCAAACCTTGCCTCGAGAAAGAGTAGACCCTAATTATCCTTTTTTGCACTCTGGTGTTGATTATTGCGGCCCTTTTTAAATTAAATATAAACCCCAGAGGAAATGGAATTTCCAACGGATTTATGTTGCAATATTTGTGTGTTTAGCCTCGAAGGCGATTCACTTAGAAGTGGTTTCCGATTTAACAACTGATGCTTTTCTTGCTACCTTAAAGTGTTTTGTGGCTAGGCGTGGCAAATGTGCCACAATATCACATGATAATGCAAAAAAACTTTGTTGGGGCTAGTAGATAATTGCAGCGATTGCAGAATTTAACTAGGTTTCCAGACGAAAAACTAGCATCCTATTTGGCATCTGAAGGGATAGTTTGGAATTTTATTCCTCCCAGAGCTCCTAATTTCGGGGGTCTCTGGAAGGAAGGGGTCAAATCCTTTAAGTTTTACTTAAAACGAGCTGCAGGAAATCTAAAATTAGCATTTGAGGAATTACTTACAATAACAACACAAGTCGAAGGAATCCTAAATTCTCGGCCATTAACACCTTTGTCAGATGATATTGATGACCGGGATGTTCTAACACCTGGGCATTTTTTGGTTGAAAGGTCCATAACTACCATAGCTGAACCAAGTTTGTTGGATAAATCGGAAACCCGACTTTCTCGATGGCAAAGGTTGACAAAAATTGTTCAATACATTTGGACTAAACGGTCTCGCGATTATTTGAACAATTTGCAACAAAGATCAAAATGGAAGGTAGAGAAAACGAACATAAATTTAAATGCGATGGTTTTGATAAAGGAGGATAATCTTCCTGTAAATCAGTGGAGCTTGGGACGCATTTTAAAGCTATTTCCTGGAACGGATGCTAGGGTCAGAGTAGCGGAGATTAAAACAAGCAAAGGAATTATTAAACGTAGCATTAGTAAATTGTGCATTTTGCCATTGGACAATTAAAAAATATATATGTTAATTTTTTTCTCATTATGTGTACCTCCAGCATTTATTCAAAGTTCTAAGTTTTATATTGGAATATGTTTATGTACCATTTTTGTGCTAATTTGTATGTTTATTGAATATTCAACGGCGGGTGGATGTTCAATATCTCAGAAATATAGCGCCAACTTGGCATCCTTGTCTTAGCATCCTCGCCACCGTTTCTTGAAACCCTATCAGTCGAAATTTGTTTGTTGATCTTATATCATGAGCGTGCTCGTAGCACCAATGATAATAAAATCTTTAATGCAGTCCAATCGCTATTTTATTCATTTGTTATCAAACGAACCAGCCTAGAAATCAAATTAATTAGTGTCGAACAGTGATAACAGTAACATTTGCCAAATATAAAAGCTGTATAACTAAATATGTATACATACATTAATTAAAAAAGAGTTAAGTTTGTAAATTAAAAAATTTCTTAAAAATTTGAATTATATTTATTTGAAATGCATGTGAAATTAATATTATTAAATAAGTAAAATTTAAACACCTATGTGAATACATAGATTAATAAATATGAATGTTAAATAAAAGTTTATGTTTAAGTTTGCATCCATTCTTTTCACTATAATGCTTACAATCTGGAGCGAAACACATAACCATTTTGAAACTTTTTTTATAGCATTTAATGCACTTAACTCGTAAAATCTACTGATACCCCGTATAAAGAAAACTACTTAAATTAGGAATAAGTCCCTTAGAAGCGCTATATAAATGTATTTATTTCAATAATAAACTAAAAATCTTGCCGTCTTAAATTCACATAGGAAATGCCATTGAAATGGTTCGTTCGAAAAAATGTTTGGAAGGACGCAGCGTTTGACGTCATCACTGTCCCTGTCTATAAAGAGTTCTGCTGTGTACTACCTCTCGCCAATATTGCAAATTGAAAGAAAAAAAATGGAAAAATTAATACAAGATTAATTAAAATTTTACGACTTTTATTAAATTACTATGTTCCTAGAATTGTGAAAATTTTAATAATGTGTAAGTTGGACTTTCAGAAAAGTCCCAAAATTCGATCTTTTCAACAACTGACTCGCGATTCCCACAGTCTTTCAAGTGCATTTTAAAGTTTATTAAATGTTGTCAGTTTTTTGTCAAGATATACATATATATTTACATTTAATACCTAAAAGGATATAAATTTTCTGCAAAATGTTTTGAAAGTTGGCATCCCTTTCTTTGGTTACAATTCTTTTTTCGTCTTTTGTTAAAAAAAGAGAGTGAGACTTTTACTCCTCATAGCTTCTATGTGACAATTTAAAATTCTGTGTAAATTGTTAAAAGTAGGAAGGAGTGCGATATAAGTGTCATAATTTTCATTTAATGATCAAACATTGTATAATTTTTTGCATATTATGAATTTATTGATTGTTGTAGCATCATCCTTTTTTTTTTCAAGTTCTTTCTCGTCACAATGCATCATAATCATGGGCAACTGGTTTACCTTGAAGTGCCTGACTAAACCAACGTTTTCAGTTCTGTTGAGAGAAATCATGTAAATTCATTTATATCAGATTTTAAAGCAATTTGTTTTTATTATTAGTTATCTATGAATATTGTTTGAATTTTAAGAATTATACTTTTGAAAAAGTTCGAATGAAATATTTTATTCTTGTTTTCTAAGACAGACTCTTTCTTACTTCCCTTCCCTCTCCCTCTATCAAGGATCAAGTTACACACAATTAAGACAGTCAGAAGCTAAGAGATTGAAGGGACCAAAAACTATGTATAATGTTGGAAAGAGTTAGCTGGGCACGTGCCCCCCCCCCCCCAATAACTTTCCAAAATTTAAAAAAAATTTTATTTTATTTCAATTTTTTCATGAAACTCTAAGTTTAGATTGTTTAAATATACTTAAAATAATTTATTCTTAAATTCATTTTATTTTATTATTTATTTATTTTTAATCCTTTGCAACTGAGTACTTTAAAATGCTCTTTGAACAAATGTAAGCACTAAATCATTTAACATATGTAATATTTTATTTTATAACCCTCATTGAACAGCCGATTAAATTTTTGGGTTTACGTCTATTAATGTTCAACTCTGTAGCCTTGTAATTTGGAACCCAATCCAGAAGACAAGGGAATTCCTGGATCAAGTATTGGGAGAAATTTGCCTTTGTGGAGTACTTTCTCATGGAACTGATCTGCATTTGCGTTATATGAAGAGGAAGACCACGAGAACCTCCTACGGTTAGCCTGACGGCAAAGAGACTTTAATCCTTCATCCGTCTACCACTGAGGATATTTCTCGTCACCACTGTGATCGGTGCTGGAATTCGAACTCGGTTCCCCTCATTAGAAGGAGAACGCCCTAACCACTGAGCCATCGTGGCAAAATATGCAATATAGTCTTTTCACATAATTAGAATGCTGTGGTTACTAATTATTAAAGTACAAAATTTTTAATTTGTGGCTACGCCTTTGTAATAAATCTTCAACATTTTAAAAAATTTGATTTGTCAAGTATGATATGTGTACTGATAAAATTTTATAAAATGTAAAGTTAGCAAATCTTTATAAGTGCTTAAGTGTCATGAAAACAGTTGAATATATTTAAAATTTTGTTATTTTAATCAGTCAGCATGATACCGGAAACATTTTCTTTTAACGCTGATTTATGTCTCTCAAAATTTTAAGTATTTTTATTATCAACATTGTTTTCATTATTTTAATTTCAGATATTTTCACATGATTATTCATTTAAAATTTGAGACGAAAAGTTTGCTTTTTTATTTTTATCATGTTTAAAATAATATAATTGTAAAATAATTTGAATCTTAAAAATTTCTTTGACTTCAAGCTGAATAACATTTAAATGGAGAAAATTTTCACGTAATTATTCATTTGAAATTTGAGACAAATAGCTTGCTATTTTATTTTTATCGAGTTTAAAATAATATATAAATTAATCCTAAAAATTTCATCTTAAGCTGAATAACATTTACATTTTAATAAAAATTACCAATCAATGTAGAAAAGAATAATGCTTAAACTTTCATCTGTGAGGTTTGTATGTACTTTGTGAAAACATGTTGGGCGATTGCATCTTCTTTCTTTTTAAAAAAATCCCATTTCAGACATTTATATGTAATGTTATTTTTGTTTTATTATGTTATTAATGCCTAATCTCTTATCAGAAAAATACAAACAATCGAAGTGATTGCTTTTGAACAAAAATTTTGTGATTGCAATATTCTCAAAAAGTAACTGATAGTAGTAAAACTTTTATCATTAATAGTGAAGGCAGCTTATAGTAAAAAAAAGATGTTACGTTTTTTCGTCTTTTCTTGTGCGCAATTAAATATAAGTGCAAATTTAATTTTCATTAATACAAAATTTACTACTTTTTTGGTTTCGAAATTTGAATGTTACCTGAATTTTTTGGCTAAAATTGTTGGTTAATACATAGTACCTTAAACTAATTATCAAATCGTAAAAATTTCTGATGTACCAATTTCACATTGACACAGCAGAAGTTATTTTTTCATTGCAAAAAATAAGTGGCAAAATTTTTAATTAAAATTCACAAAGGCTTTCCTGGTTGCACTCCCAGAAAATATTTCTACGCGTGCCTTTGAGTTTTGCTTCAAGTGTTTTGTTAAGTAAAATTTCAGCTTCTAAAAGGATTAAGTTACGTAAGTATTTTTCTATTTAATTTCAGTGAAAAATTTATGCAAGTAAGTAATTTGAATATTTTTAAATTTTCTTTATTGTCTCGATTGTTACAAAAGGTAATTTAAAAAATCAAAATATTTTATTTTAATATTTTTAGAAGTTATAAAGGTAAATTTCAACTCAAATTGGATGTAAATTTAACTTTATTTATGTAGTGTGGTTTTTCATTATATTATTTCAGAATATAAATAATGAATGATAAATAGGAAATTACAAATGGCTTAAGTTACGACTTTTATAAAGCATGTTTCACAAGTTTTACAAAACTAACTCAATTCAGATTTTGATAAAATAGGCTAATTTCTAAAAAAAAAATTAAGAATGCATTTTAAAATTTAAGACTTGAAAATTAATAAGGATTCATCTGAAAACTTAGAAAATTTTAGTCTTGAAAATTCAAAATCTAATATTATATAGCATTAAAACTAATGCAAAATAATACTACGAAGAACGCTAGATAATATTACTTTGCAAAGAATCTAATATTATATAATGCAGAGCAAACAGCGACCCCTTGTATCTTTCTAATATTAGAAGTTGTGCAAGATAACATTAGATTTTATCGGTTTTCTGATATTTTCTAATATTAGGTACTACTTGGGAGTTTTATTTTTATCTGCTACAGAACAGATTAATTGGAAACTCGACTTTCCCTTCTCAGCTCTAATTTGCAGCTGCTTAAATTAGACATTTGAAAAAAAAAAGAAATATTGCAATTTAATTCATCTATCAAGTTTTTAGTTTTCATAACTGACGCATTTCCGAATTTAATGCTGATCAAAAAAATTACGATCACAATTCCTCAAAACGAATATGTGGGTGATTCTTTTTAAACATGACAATTGGACCAAAAAATTTCTTCAAATTTAAAGTCTTCAAAGTAATCTAACATTTTTTTTACACTTCTTTAGTTACACTTATTAATATCTTACAGATAGCAGTGTAGTTTATTGACATTTGCTCGAGAGAAAAATAAAATAGAAATTCGCCAAATCTTGAATGCCAGGAAAATGACATATTAGCTTAGAAGTTAAAAAAACAGTTATTTTAAGTTAATAGTAAGTAACTCAACTTAAGCTTTATGTTAGATGGACCATAAATTACTTAAATTAATTATTTTTATCCGCTGTAGAAATAATCAAAAAAAATTTTTGTAGCTGATATGTACAGAATAAAATTGTGTATAATAATCAATCATTAAATAAATAAATAACTTTGATTACATCCAATCATACATAAAATTGGTATTAGGTTAATATTTCCTTTCCCTCCTTACAGTATTAGCAGGCAAAAAAATTTCTGGTAACACTTCAATGTCCTGTCATTCATAAGCCAGGATAATGAAAAATTCGTCACTTTATAGCATATAACTTTACTTTAATATTTTGGCCTAAGACGTTTATATTCTGCAGAAAAAAACAGGATTTCTAAAAATAACTCAGAAAAATCTATGTAGTTTATGATATTAATAATTTCAAGAAGCCAGAAAAATGACAACACAAAAACCTACTCACCTTGAAAAAATTTTTGAAATAGATTTTAACCCTTTATATCACCGTGTTGCATATCTGCAACATACACAAAAAGCCTATGTCTTTCCCCCAACAAATTTTGAAGGACGATTTCGGCGATTGTCTGCCAAAACCAGTGCGTCAAGATGAAATTGGGCACTGGCCTAATTGGGCTAACAAAAGAATCAGATGCAAATACCCAAAATCCAAAGATTTACACAAACTATTTGTGAGAAAAGTGGTGTAGGACTTTGTTGCAACAAAAGTAACAACTGTTTTAAAAATTTTCATATGAATTAAAATTTTTGAATCTTTCAATCTTAGTGCCATTTTTCACAATGTTGCAGGAATGCAAAAAGCACTTTTTTGTCATTTTGCTTAATATTGCAGAAATGCAACAATCAAATTTTTTCCAATATTTATTTTATTTTATGTTGTAAATTTTTTTTATTATTTTTTACATGCTTAGAATGATGTATGAGTAATTTTTATCAAAATCAGAGATGTTGAGATATAAAGGGTTAAACCAGAAAATTGGTTCTTTATTCATGCAACTAGACATGCTCAGATAGGAGGGTATCTAATCAATCTATTAACATAAGATATTGATTGATGGCTCTATCTATTTTGGTTATAAACCACGAAATAAAAGTAGCCTAGAAAATGACAGATTTTCTTGGGACAAACAAATTACTTTAAACGAAGTTTTTGTAAATAATACCCTCTGCGTTTATTCTAGAAATGCTTACACCAGTTGAGATAAAAAAAATTAGATATTGAAAAATTTATTGGAAGTTTTGAAGCTAGTTATTATTGGAGATATTGTTGGGACATAACAAAAACATGAAATTTTGAAGTTCAATTAAATTTTTTAACTATACAAAACAGTCAATGCTATGCAAAGTCATTTTAAAATGCTAACAGCAATGCTATTTATTAATATTTTTTTAAAAAAGTTCTTTTAGAATTATAGTATTAGATCTTGGAGCAAGGGACAGTGAATTGTCATATTTCTTCAGAATCACCTAATATATATATATATTTCTATTCTAAATCGCTCTAAAAAATTAACTACACATTTTGTGTATTTAAAGACAATTTGTTTTAATTTTGCCTCTTCGTTTAAATTAAAAGAGGGGGGGAAAACGTAATCCTCAGAGATATTACATAAGCTTCCTGAAGCAGGAGGAGCAATTCAATTCCATTAGTCTGATTGGTAAAACATGTCTGTCTTGCTTTTGACTGAGGAAGAATAAAGTTTGGATAAAACGAAAGCGCTGCGAAAAAAAGTGGGGAAAGGGGGAAACTCAAGAAGCTATTCTTCATTTTAGTCGCTAATTGGCTAAAAAAAGTCGCCGATTTTACGCAACTCACTGTAAATTAGTTGTTTTTACTCATATTTCTACTAAAATAGTCGCCCTAGTTAATATTGCTTTAAAACAGTCGATTTAGTCGCCAAAGGCAGCCCTATATTCATAACAACAACAAAGTTTAATATCCAGAGTACTGTTACATACAGAAATTTCTTTTTATTAGAATGTCGTATTACAGCTCAAGAGAAATAACAAAGTTGATAAAGAAATTTATTTATCCTTAAACGATTTAGGGTTTGAGAACACTTAGCCCACCACACATGTGATTCAGGCATTGTAGATGCGCCATACTCCTCGAGGTCATCGTGTTCCCCGTAATCAGTGATATAACCCTCATCATCCTCATCTTCCAGATAAGCCCAAAATTCAGCATCTTTACACATATTATCAATATCCCTATCTAATTTCTCGATGCACAAATCTATCCTGTTCATATCAAAACGTTTTAATGGAGTTTCATCAACAGGAAATGAATCAAAAAAATCTCTGAAATACTGAAGGGAGGATCTTCGTAACAACAAAAAACTTTTTATCTTACCGTGCCCTTGAATACCACTGGTTCTACACCCAAATTTTTCAATAGGTGTAATAGCATCTACCATCAAAAATCCAATTTTTTTCTTCTCTTCGTCGAAGAAATGCAATTGGTATTTATGGCATAATGCTCTTAGAAGGTCTGCTGTACAGCTCCTTGTAATATACATTAAAGTAGTAGAAATTTTTTCTAAAGCATTGAAATTTTTTCTGTCATGCATATTATAACCATAAAAATTAGCAATACTATAACCATGCAAATTAATAAGACGTTCTAATTCTTGTATGAAATGCATTAAATATTCTTCTGAATTCTGTTTTCCACAGTCAAAGTTATCAATATCCAAAAGAAATCGAGATATAAACTGACTTACTTCTTTTAAGTCATGAGTTCTATTCTCTAGGGACATCAGGATAAATTTATTTATGTTATATTCAGGCTTTTCAGTATGAATTATGTCTTTAAGACGATTCATAATTAAATCACTATTTAAAGATTTTTTATTCGTATCAATATCAGAATTAAGTTTATTTATAGAGCTAAGCAATTCACAAAACTCCCAGGCATTGTTACTACTCTTAGTGTCTTTCAAGTACTGCAGGAGTCTCTCTTTTCTTGACATATAATAAAAAGGCACCTAAAACGAAACAAAAAATAGTATAAAAATAATGACTGTCTAAATCTTGGCCAAGGTCTAAATTACAGATTTTCTTCGTTGGAGTGGTGTTTTGAAATTTTGTGAAAAATATTTAAGTTAAAAATTGAAAAACTTATTTCGAGGAAATAAATAATTTCTTCGCAATTTAAGCATGTCAAAAATTAGTTTCTCAAGATTTGATGGCTATAAAAATAGCTTTGTTTTTAAATAAAATATTTTGAAATTTTCGTTTGTTGCAAGATATTTCACATAAGAACTCGCACCCCTGCTAAACTTTTCCCGTAGCCCTGTGGGTACGCGTACCGAACTTTGGGAAACACCATACCTTAGACACCTTAATAAACTATGTTTACTGATCGAAAACAAAACTAATTAAATATAATAATAAAAGCTTAAATAGAAAATTTCTTCGCTGGCTTTTGTGCCAATAATTAGATAAATTATTATCCTATTGCGGTCTTTAACGTCATAACGGAAACTGGTAGGAAAACGACATCCACAGCCTGGTCGGTAGGGCGCTGGGCCCATATCCAAGAGGTCGTGGGTTCGATCCTCGCCGGCCAGTTCAAAATTACAGGTCTACGGAGTTGAACATTAGTAGTCGTAAACCCATGAAATTGGGTCGGCTGTGAAACAGTTCTCCAACCAGTATTTTTCTTTTCAGTCTCGCTTTCAGGCCTGGTCTGAAGAACTTTAGAGGAATCTTTAGGAGGGAAGTAGCCCTGGCATCCTTTTAGAAAGTGATTGTATTTACAATGCGAACTAAACGAGAATTGAATACTGCCCTTAAACGGGAAAAATCTTTGGCCCTAAAAATTATGAGGATTTGTATTTTATAGTACCTAGGAAAGAAAAAGTACCTTCATTGGTAGTTTTTCCTTTCTGAAGAATTCTTTGAGGTACTTCAGAATCAGTCCCTGCTATATATTTCATTAGAAAAAGCGATTCATGAAATGAAACGGTGACCGCAGCAACATTTTACAAATATATTGCAAATGTTTCTACCCATGGCTAATTAAAAATGCTACTAAATTCCCTATTTTGCTTCTTCTGGTTAGGGATAAATCTCATATCAATTTGAAACCGAGCAAGTTTTGTTCATCAAAACAAATTCTCTGGTTTAGCTTTCCACCTAATTCATGGAAATCTCCCGTTAGATCTGGAAAGCAAAAGAATTGTAAAACAATATGCCGAGAGAATTTTACATTCATTTTTAAATAAGATTTTGAGGCATCAACTGATGAAGTTCAAATGCTTTTATGAAGTGCGATATTTTTCCATTCGATGTAGAAAACGTTGACAACAAATGCAGGCAAAACAAACACCAAGAGTTAATGAGCAAGGCAGCTTATCAACAAAACACATGCTTCGAGAATAACATGCACTATTTCTTCAGAAGCTTGAGAAGGAAATCTCACAAGTTATGTTGCAAATTTTTAAAGGAACGTTGACAGAAAAGTTTAATTTCCCAAATATCCAATGTCCTGTGCTTTTCTCAATATGGAAGAATTTATTTCAGAAAGAACATTTGGTTAATCAAATTTTGGCACTGAAGCTGATACAACTAACTTTGATAATGAAAGTATCTTGAAAACTGATTTTGATATAAGTCCTCTTGAGGCATTGTTAGTTGCAAAAACAATTGGTTCCATAAGTAAATGGTAAGTACTGCTGAAGACCCACTAGATATAAGTCAATGAGAGATGGATTTTACTCAAACTTCGAAACTCCTTTTTCTCATTTATTATCCAGTGAGGAATTCTAGCAATGGTACTGGAAAATCAAAAGAAATTTCGAAGATACATTTACATTGGCCAAACATTTGGAAAAAAGAGGAAGGTTAAATCAAAAGAAATAAATTACTTTTTTGCATTAGCTTAAGAAAAAGATCTAAAATTTAAAGAGATTGAAAGAGCTTAAAAAAAAGTTAAAGCAGAAAGTATGACGAAGAGAAAAAAAAATAATTAAAAAGATTTAAAAAAAACTTTAAAAATATGGGGAAAAGATTAAACAAAAAAGTGTTTTTATTATTATAATAATAATAAAAACATCATCTGATTACACAATAATAAACATTCATGATTTAGAACGGACTATTAAACTCTGAGAAAAAAATGAAAAACAATTTTTTTTAATTCTGTATTCAACCATATTTTACTTTCCATTCCATGACTGAAAAAAAAAACATTTTCCACGTTAACTGTGGTTGAATGCGGTTATATTCCAAGAAAAAACTTGTTTTCAGACATTTGTATGACCTATGAATTCCTAAAGAGCTTCAGAAACTCTCAAAATTTAGTGTTCATTCACTGGAAAATTTAGTGTTTATTCACTGGTAAGAACTTTTCCTTCACTTGCTTATCTTACTACTTATTATTCAAACCACCAAAAGTTTAAAACAATATTATGTAAGTTATCTAAAAAAATTTCACGTAATTTGCATTTAATAACAAATATGTCGACGCCATCAACTAGAATTACAAATTTGGAAATTTTTATGATTTTTTTAAAGGCAAACTAAGCTTAAGTGTTCCTTTACTGGTAAGTTTACTTTATAAGATGTTGAGAAATTTGCGATAATGTGAGAGATGCTTATCTTGACTACGTATTTCTATTAATATTTATAAAATATATATTCAAGAAATTGATAAATATTTTATTCCAAATCTATTTATACGTATGTATATTTTTGAAATTGTATCAGTTATTAAGGAAAAAAAACTATAAAATAAAAAATAATCACATTAAATAAGCACAATCTGGTGTATAATCATATTCTATCAGAAGCATGCTTTTATAAAACTAGACATTCGTTGAATAAAATGCTTTTTATTTAATAAAATGTTTTATTTAAATTTCTTTACTAAATTGCAAATAGATTTTTAGAGGAATAAAAAAGAAACATCGTATTTTATAGTTTAAAAAAAATAAAAAGATTAGCAAACGATTATTAGCGAAAAAAATATGAATGAAATTTTACGCTACGCGTGCTAAGACAAGTTCTTCCTAAGTTTATCTCATTTTAATATAAATCACCCCATTTAATTATTTCTTCATTGTCGCCAAATTATTTTTTTAAAAATAATTAATTTTTCTCATTTTCTAATAAATAAAAACAGTTGAAACTTTTAGATTTTTCAATTGAAAAATATGTAGATTAATATGGTATAAAAAAATCTATACCTAATAAGTTAAAATTTTTTCATCTTCAATTTAATTAAATAATAAAAAATAATAATTATTAAAAATTATTTTTTTCATGAAATTATCTTTGGGTAAATGAGTTTTATGAGTGGGAGCAAATTTTTTTTGAATTGCTTCACTAGTTTTTTAAAATATGACTGAAAACGCAAAAAACGAAATTAACATTAAAGGGTCCAAACTTTGAATCGCTCTCCTAACCAAACTATGGGGACCATATTTCCTAGATTGCGGCTACCCCCTATATTTTGAAGATAAGGAATCCAAATATGTAAAAAATATGTATATATATATTTGTGTGTGTGTTTATTCAGAGAAAGTACGTTTTTGTGTCTGATTTCGTAACTTAATTAATAGTTAGCACTAATTAATTGGGATATTTGAGGTCACCCTCAAGAATCATTAAGATTGACACTTTGTTCGTGAAAATCCGATCATTGGAACAAAAAATATTCAGGCTAATTCGTTTTTTTTTTTTTCTGCGGACTGTACATAAGTTAAAAATAAATGAATTGAAATAAATAATATAAATAAGTTCAAATAAGCTGAATTATAAATTACTTCGAAATGAAAATTTAGAAAAACTGCAACAAACGTTGAAAATGGTTATTAAAGAACCATATTTCTTTATTAAAGAATATAATTATTTTAATCGGAAACGGGTGATGACAATTACTAATGCTTGTCGTTTTCATAATTCATTCATTATATTGGTGTTAGAAATATTATATTTTATTTTAAAAAATGCCATTTATTTAGAAATAATTTCCTAAAGTAACCGAAAGATTAAATAAATTATGATAGATTATATATAGATTGTATCTAAATATAATCTGAGGTTTCAATACTCATCATTAGCTATAAAAAAGTATTAACTCGCGGAACCACTGTAGCTTTTCCGAGGTACCATAAGGTTCTGTGGAACGCCATTTTGGAACCTCTATCTCAGACATTGGACTTTAGGGAGCAGAAGCTGATTGTTACAGTTAGGTGGTCAGCTGTCTGTGGCTGTAAAAAATACTCACTATCAGAACTCCTGTAAATCTTTACGGAATAATAGGGTTATGTGGAACACTATTTGGGAACCTCTGTCTTAGACCTTGGACTCTAGGGTGCAGAAGCTGATTGTTACAGTTGGGTGGTCAGCCGTCTGTGGCTGTAAGAAGTACTCACTATCAGAACTCCTGTAAATCTTTACGAAACCCTAAGGTTTCGTGGATCACCGTTTGAAATCTACTGTCCTAGGTAATGCTAAATTTTTTTTTTCAGTTTTAATGCCTTTTTATTGTTGTTATATTTGTATAAAAATACAATTTTATTAAAAATATTTTTTTGTTATAAAATTGATCTTTATATTAAAAATATTAATACAATCAATAATTAATAATAAGGATATTAGTAAAAACTTAAACGGTAAATTCACAAATAATAACGTAAAAAATTCAAAATGTATGACGCGAAATAAATTAATAAATAATTTAAATTACGTTTTCAATTTGATAAAAAAACTTTTTAATAATCAAAATAAGCTTAATTAAAAATAATAGACTCAAAATCTGTACAACCAATTCTTTTAAATCGATCTATATTAGCCCGGGGTACCCATTTCTCCAAGGCTGGTGGGGAAATTCCGTACCTCCACTGCCCAATTAAATTTTCGTTTTAAGAAGACAACAAAAATGCATTGATAAAAACATATACCGACACATTTCTTTTTATTAAAATTAATTTTTTTTACTAATTTACAAAGCTATGAAAATTTAATATTTCATCGTTTGTCAATTTGAACTTTATTTTCAAATGACAAACTACAGTACTGAAAAACAATTATATGGAGTGGTATGACATAGGACTGATCTCCTCCATAAAGAGATTTTAAAAATTGCCTCATCCCACCCCTTAAAAAAATTTTAAAAATATATATATTTTCTGTGTAACATAATTACTGGTTATACACTTATATTTATAATTGAAATCATTAAGATGTGAATTGAATATTCAAAATTTTTTTTTTTCCTTTTAAAAGTCCTCTTTTTCTAAAAATGACTTAGGTTACTTGCCCCTCTTCTTAACCCCCATCACTCTGTTAATACCCATTAATGTTAGAGGATAAGATAATACTGAAAAGAATCGATTCGTGTCACAAAACAGATCTCTTAATGTTAAAAGATATAAAATCGCTCAAATGAGTCGAACAACCAGCTCAAAGAATCATTTAAATACTGTAATGTTAAAGTATAAAAAATCGACACAAAAATCAACTCTTTGGCCAATATTAATGCTAAGAGATAGGATGCATTCGAAAGATCGATTCATTTGGCTTAATGATTCATTTAATGCTAAGAGAAGCATACAGTTCATTGAATCATTAATGCGATTCTCAACTTTTTTTTCTCCCTATTTCAGTTTGTCTTCATCCAATCAGAGGTTCGCATTCATATTTCAATTTATTATCCAATCAGCGTAACAATTTCATTTTCTGTAGATTTCGCTTCTTGGTTTTGAATAAACGATAACATGGAACTCCGATTTGCTTTATTTTCACAGAAGTTTAAAATTTGATAACAGATTTCAATGGAGAAAAATACGAAATAATACTAAAGTACTAAAAAGTAATACCTGTGCTTTACAGCTTTAAATTCTTTTTATTAAAAAGGAAGAAACGCAACTGTCGAAAAAAGCTTTTCAGTTGTCGTTGCCATCATTAAAATAACTGTATATCAATAGAGTTAATTTTGTAAATGGAAAAAAAAGGGTAATGCAATAGTAATAGTACTTTCCGTAATACAAAGTTATTGTTTCGTCTCGGCCTATAAATTCAATATTTTACTTTTGATAAAATAATGTTTAAAGATATAATTTTCAATGCTTAAAACTCAATTAAAATGTAAATCATCCCCAAGATAAATGATTAATTTAATAGTACTTTTTCGATAATTGTTTATCAACCAAACCTTTTATTTATTGACAACTAATGGTTAGCTTAATTGAAAAAATTGCTGTAATAATTATTTTACAATCTGGGACTAAGTTGAAAAACTGATTATAACTACGTGGCACTATGTTTTCGCTGGCAGGCTTCAGGGCCACCTACTCTGTGTGAATTATTTGGTTCCCTACTGAACCCCGCAAATCAAATGTCTTAAGATTTTTCTAGGGGGAAAAACGGATTATTAATTTTATATTAGTATTAGTTTTGTTAGATAAAGTGTAGTTCGTTCACCAGGAGTTGACACTTGTTGCTCCATCATCTCCTCGGACGAAGAGTTTATTTCAGAGCGGGAGTAAGAGGGAAAAACATCTCCGCGCTTAAAATTGAGACAACCGTTAATGCACGCCAAACACTAACAGTGAATTCTTTTTAAGTCACTTCCTTCGCTTTATCATCTGCTATTATACCTTTCGTTACTCTATCTAATTAAATATATTTTAAATTCAAAAACGGCTGTGTGCCCAGCAAAATGTTTTAAAAAGGACAAATTATTCACTCAAAAAGAGAGAAATATCATCAGATTTATGAAATATTTAATGTTATAATGTAATAAAAAATGTACATAAAGATTGCGAAATAAATATTTTTGTCATACGGTCGCCAAAATAACAACTTTTTTCAGGATTGTTCACATCCTTCTCTCAAAAATAGCGATCGTCGCGTGATGAAGGCGGAGCCAAGTGCCAACTCCTGGTGAACGAACTATCAAGACAAAAATGCTGTATAGAGAGGCTACCGAGGGGCTTTACAGAAGGTAAAGCTTGACTAACCCTGTAAACGGTATGTCAGTGTTCAAGAACATTGTTACAAAAAAGTTCATATTTACCTTGTCCAAAAAATAGTAGCAATCTCTAAACTGCTGCAAATAAAACTCTTCACAATCAGAATTATCTCTGTCAATAGCAAGTGAAAATCTTCGTGCCAATAAACATTTCTCTATAATAGATTTTGAGGCACAGTTCAGTAGTAACAACCTAGTTGAAATTAGTGAAACAGCATCAGACATTAAAGCTTCCATTTCTCTATTATGATCATTAGAGTGATTACCTTCCTCAAAAATTACATGGGGCACTATTGAATACAGATAAGAGATTGAAGACAGACATCCATCATTTAACATATTTTGCTCTAAATGATCAAATAATCTAGCTTCAACCATTTTTAAAGCTCCTTGGGTATCTAAAAACTCATCAGGAATTAGCGTATTTGCAATTCTAAAAAAGCATTCAACATCACTTATAAAAGATTTTAAGTATTCTTTTGAACTCTGGCTCTTGGGATTCAAGAAATTAACCATATCAATACTAAAGAGAAGTGAAATAAGCTGCTGACGTGTCTCATTAGAGTTATTTCTAAGTGCTTTTAAGATCGTATCAATTAGAATATATTCAGGCTTATCTTTATGAATGATTTCTTTTAGCTCACAGATAATTGAATGAGCTTCTAACTCATCTTTGTTCAGGGTAATTTCTACGGGAGGGTGAAGAGAGATACAATCAGATTCTTGAGTGACTTCTTTAGCGTTTATGAGAATACCACAGAATTTATGGGCTCTGTGGCTTTCCTTGATAACTTCTAAGGTCTTCTGAAAGTTATCCTTAAGTCGCACATGAGAAAAACATACCTGTATAGAATAAAATTATAATTAAGACCTGGTAATACTTGCCAATGAAAAGTTTAATGACATTTTTTGCCCTGAATTATCCGAGGTTGATTTATTGCATTAAATTAGCTGTAAAATTTAAACCAAAGTTACACCATCAGAACATGAGAAAAACATGCCTATATAGAATAAAATTATATTAAGATCTGGTAATACTTGTCAATGAAAAGTTTTGCCCTGAATTATCCGAGGAAGATTTATTGCATTAAATTAGCTGTAAAATTTAAACCAAAGTTGCACCTTCAGAACATGATAAAAACATGCCTATATAGAATAAAATTATAATTAAGATAAGACCTGGTAATACTTGTCAATGAAAAGTTTAATGGCATTTTTTCCCCTGAATTATCCGAGGAAGATTTATTGCATTAAATTAGCTGTAAAATTTAAACCAAAGTTACACCTTCAGAGCATGAGAAAAACATGCCTATATAGAATAAAATTATAATTAAGACCTGGTAATGCTTGTCAATGAAAAGTTTAATGACATTTTTTCCCCTGAATTATCCGAGGAAGCTTTATTGCATTAAATTAGCTGTAAAATTTAAACCAAAGTTACACCTTCGGAACATGAGAAAAACATGCCTATATAGAATAAAACTGTTAAATTTAAACCTAAGTTACACCTTTCAGAACATGAGAAAAACATGCCTATATAGAATAAAATTGTAATTAAGACCTGGTAATACTTGTCAATGAAAAGTTTAATGATATTTTTTGCCACGAGGAGGATTTATTGCATTAAAAGAGCTGTAAAATTTAAACCAAAGTTACACCTTCAGGAAAAGTTGAGATTTGTGTAACGTTATTTTAAGTCTATAAATGTTCATATTTCGTTATTATGGTAATTAAATTATGAATTACGAGAATGAATTCTTTCTTTATGCGCCTTTATATTTGAAAGTGCAATTACATTAACTCCATTTATAAAACGCCATTACAATTTAGAAAGCTCCGTTACATTGAAGAAAACATTTTAACACTAAATAGAGCCGCCACCTCTTACATCAGAAAGCTTCCACACGGTTTCTTGCAAGTAGTCTGCGCAGAGTACTTAAAAAGCCAATTACTTGTGCGCATGAACCCAAATTCTATTTTAAAAATACTTGAGAGAAATTTATCATATATATTTTAGAACTGAATCTATAGTGGTTGACAAGTAAATAAAACAAACCAATTATATTCATAAATGAAAAAAAAAAAATTTGACATATATTTGCTACCACTTTCTAATTTTTATTAGATTTCATATTAAATTGTTCTTTCTCTACTTGGTTTGCTTTCATAGTGGTCTGATCAGACTACCTACAAAAAACCTTGTGGAGGCTTTCAGTTATAGAAGGCGTTGATAGACCACCTTTACGTTGAATTCCATTTCTCATACATCGAGATGGGCCGGGAATTTTTTTCCCCTCCCTTTTATGTGCTTAAGTTAGGTCCATCTTGAGCAGATTCATTATCGTTACTAGGTTTACTAGTGCAAAGATCCTAAATTACTTAACAGTAGAAATCTACTTACTCTGTTGTTCCAAAAATGCCATTTAGGGAGAATTTGCAGAATGGCCTGACGATACATCGTATATAATTTCAGATAAATTTTCCACACAAATTTTTCACTAAACCAAGTATACACTAGTTTTCTAAATAGAAAAAAGATTTATTAGTAAGCAAACACTATGCAGAAATTACACGACTTTATAGCCTTACCTTATTAATTTGTAAAGTAAACTCTCGATGAACCAGATTATCCCGAATGATCTCAGAAAAAGTTGTTCATAAATAAAATTGCTACAATTTACGCCTACCTTGAATTACATTATGACAAATTATACGTGACGAATTGGCGCAGAAACATTTTAACTAATAATCTTTAAATGCATTTTAGACAAAGTATTTTTTTATACGTTCCAATTAATCAAGAAAATTGTGTTAATAAAAGTGCAGGGAAGGCAGGGTTAGTCTGGTTGATAAGGCACTGAACCTATGTCCAAGAGTTCAAACCCTGCCAGCCGAAGACTCCCCGTGTAGTAAATGGTGACTGATGTACGGTAAATCTGTCGAGTCACAAAGTTCTCCATGTTCCCAAAACAAATTATACCTCTGGGGGTACTGATCCAGGAGTTTCCTTGTCTTCTGGATTGGTCAAAATTACAAAGGCTATGGAGTTGAACATTAGTAGTCGTAAACCCAAAATTGAGTCGACTGTTCATTCAGTCGACTGTTCAAGCATTATTAAATCTTAAATTTTGTTAATTATTATATCTTATTTAAATTTCGTTGTGTAAAAATAAATTTTATTTTAAGCTCTTGAAAAAAAGACATTTTTGCTAAATTCAATTTTATGAAATTAACAATTAATTATCTTTTAAAAGTTAATTTACTAAAGTTTATTTTAATAAAATATCATTTTAGAACCAGATTCGGAGCATGTTAAGAAAAATAAAATTAGTAATCATAAATCATTTTAAGAATTAATATAAAATCATCAATGCTACAATTAAAATATACTCCGAGTTGATTTTCAACACTACTTTTTTATATGACAATAATCATTTACATTTTCAAAGTAAAATCAGTAGATAAATTATTAAAATATTTATGATTATACAAAAGATATATAAGGCAAAAATAATTTAATAATACCTGGAGTGGAGGGAATTAAAAATAAATATGTGCACGTGGAGGAATACAAACTTATTGCGTTTTCCATTACTTGTTAGATCAAATTTAGAAAAGCATTATTATTCATTAAAATTTTAAATTACCTAGGCAATTATTAAGGAAGAATTTAAAAAAATAAATTAAAGCAATTTACATTTTGGCGGCCCCTGAAATCGCCGGTGGATCCACCGCTCACGACCAACAGCGTGTTCACGTACAGCTCTACTACAAATTGTTGATTGGTCTAACACGTTGCTGCGTCATGCTTTAGTTGTAACTGGTGTTCAACGCTTGCATACGTCAGAGGGGGAGAAGCAGGCCCGTCGCCAACGGGGGGGTGAGAGGGGTGTCTCACCCCCCAGCGATATCACCAAGATTTAAACGGATTTCAATGTTATCTGAGTTTCGTCCATTTCGAGATCCCAGCTGGTTGCTCCTTCACCGGGTTGCGTATTTACAAAGACTCAATGATACAGAGCACTTGGCGCGATATTAGGGATTGTCGCCAGATTTGTGGTAAACCCACACATCCTCTTTCGATTGTTGTAACCCCGTACAGAATGCGTTGTTGTGTTTACATTTCAATTTAAGGTTAAGAAATCGTGAAAATGTGTACAATATTTCAACAGCAGTTTATAAATTTTTATCGTCTTTCGAAATGAAATCGACGAATTGTGATTAGCATAACAATACTTTAGTATCGAGCTGTAACAAAACGATTTGAGAGAATTATAATACAAGTTAATTTGTTAGTCGTTACAAGTTTTGAAAGTTTTGTTTAGCTTATTTCTAATATTTAAGAAATGCCAAATTTTAAATTCTTCTTTTTAGTTTTTGAATTAATTAATAGTTCCCAGCTTTTTTGCTTGTTTGTTTATTTCTAACAATTAGGAAGTGCAAAATTTTTAATCCTTTTCCAAATCAAGCTATAATGATAAAAGTAAGCATCACTATTTTTAATAAGATTTTTTATAGTTTTTAATAATTCATAATTTATATGAATCAGTGGCGTGCCAGCCGGGGGGGCAGAGGGGGCAGTCGCCCCCTCTGAAATTTTAGTGAGGGGGCAAACAATATATATCGCCCCTCCTGAAATTTAAACATTCGAGAAAATATAATCAAGTAAAATTCCGATTAAAAAATAGTCAAAAAGTAAAATTTTAGAAAAAAGTAACTTTTTAATTGAACTTTGTAGCTATTTTCCTAGTAAAAAACCTAATTTTCCTCTGAAATTAAAGTAAGAGGTTATAATAAATATAAAGGCAAGAAATAAAGCCAGGTAAAATTGGTAATTTTAGGAAAAACAATCTTTTTTCTTTTCAATTTTGAAGCTATTTTTCAAAAAGAAAACCATATTGTCTTCTGAAATTTAATAAAAAGGCCTATATTGCGTTTCGCCCCTTCTGAAATTTAGACATTCACAAAAATAAAGTCAATTTAAATTAGTAAACTTAAAAGAAGAAAAAAAACTTTTTTCAACTTTGAAGCGATTTTCTAAGAAAAAAAACTTTATTTTATTCTGAAATTTAAATGAAGGGTGAATAATGTACTTCGCCCCTCTTGAAATTTTGAAATTCGTGATAATAATGTCAAGTTAACTTGATAACTTTAGAAGAAAATAACCATTTCTTTTTCAACTTTAAGGTTATTTTCGAAATCAAAAACTTTATTTTACTGTGAATTTAAATTGAGGGGGCGAATAACGTGCTTCGCCCCTTCTGAAATTTAGCCATTCTTGAAAACATAGTTAAGTTAAATTGGTAATTTTAGAAGAAAAAAAAGAACTTTTTCTCAGCTTTGAAGCTTTTGTAAAAAAAAAAATGTAAGAAAAAAAAACACTATTTTCTTCTGAAATTCAATTGAGGGGGCGAATAGTGTGCTTCGCCCCTTCTAAAATTTAGCCATTCGTGAAAATAAAATTAAGTTGGTAATTTGTAAAAAAAAAGAACTTTTTTTCAACTTTAAAGTTTTTTTTTTAAAAAAAACATTATTTTTGTCTTAAATTTAATTGAAGAGGCGAATAGTGTACTTAGCCAGTTATAAAATTCAGATATTCGTGAGAATGAAGTCACGTTCAATTGGTAACTTTAGAAAAAAATATCCATTTCTTTTCCTACTTTAAAAATATTTTCAAAATCAAAAACTTTATTTTACTGTGAATTTAAGTTGAGGGGGCAAATAATGTGCTTTACCCCTTCTGAAGTTTAGCCATTCGTGAAAATAGAGTTAAGTTAAATTAGTAGTTTCAGAAAAAAAGAACTCTTTTTCATCTTTAAAGTTTCTTTTTTCTTTTTAAAAAAACACTATTTTCTTCTGAAATTCAATTGAGGGGGCGAATAATGTGCTTAGCCCCTTCTGATATTTAGACATTCATGAGAATGAAGCCAAGTTAAATTGGTAACTTTAGAAAAGACACACATTTTTTTCTACTTTAAAGCTATTTTCGAAATTAAGAACTTTATTAACCTCTGAAATTTAATTGAAGGGTGAAAAATGTGCTTCGCCCCTTCTGAAATTTAGCCATTCGTGAAAATAATGTCAAGTTAAATTGATAACTTTAGAAAAAAAGCCCTATTTTTTTTCTACTTTAAAGTTATTTTCGAAATCAAAAACTTTATTTTACTGGGAATTTAAATTGAGGGAGTGAAAAATGTGCTTCGCCCCTTCTGAAGTTAAGCCATTCGTGAAAATAAAGCTAAATTGGTAATTTTAGAAGAAAAAAAATTTCAACGTTAAAGTTTTTTTTTTAATTTCTTTTCTTCTGAAATTTAATTGAGGGGGCGAATAGTGTTCTCAGCCACTTCTGAAATTCGGAAATTCGAGAGAATGAAGTCAAGTTAAATTGGTAACTTTTGAAAAAAAGTGCTGTTTTTTTTTCTACTTTAAAGCTATTTTTGAAATTAAAACTTTTATTTTCCTCTGAAATTTAATTGAAAGGCGAATAATTTGCTTTGCCCTTATTGAAATTTAAACATTCGTGAAAATAAAATTAAGTTAAATTGGTAATTTTAGAAAAAAAAAACTGTCTAAAAAATTTTCGTAAGACAAAGACTTTTCTTTTACATATAACTTTCTATATAATTAAAAGAAAATCTCATCCCAACGTCATCTCTTTTACCCTTCCCTGGTGGAAAGAGCAATAAAATGCAACCTTCACTGATAAAAATTGGTTTCAAAGCCACCCCTGACCTTCAAAAATTTCCTTTCCACCCACTTTGGCATATAATTCTGGTGGCCAAGCCACCCACAAAGACAGTTATTTGACTCCTCAAAAACAGTCACCTCATGTTACACACTATGGGTAAAAGTACTTTTGCTTCTTAAATTTCATTTTTATGGCCTTTTACTCCTTTGTCCTCTTTTTAAAATGTCTGATATCCACAGAAACATATCTTATTTGGATATCTCTTCGTAAATCGTCTCAAACAAGCAATTATCCAGATTTTCTGAGAAAACAGGTGTTTTAAGCTTTTAAGGGATCTAAACTGGGGAGGACTTGTTGACATTTTCTCTGGTCTGGTCTTTTTGTGATGAGACATTTCTTAGACTAACGTAAATAAACGCTCTCTGTTAAATTTTCTTTTTAGCTCTTTTAATTACATAATTTAAGTTATCAATTTCAAAAGAAAACATATTTTTTTATTTTGTTTAATTGTTTTAAATTACTTGGGTTTTTTTTTTGTCGTTATTTTTTTTACATCAGTTTGATAAATTAAATAACAAGGAAACGTAAAATAGATATCGAAGGAGGTAAGCAAATGTTTTCATTTCATTAAATTATTTAATGATTTAATAATTATGCATTTATGTACTATTTGAATTGTTTTAGATAGTTGTTCGTATAATAAATGTTTTTATTATGTTCGTATATCAAATACATTTAAATAGTACATTAGTTCATGATTTTACCGTTTGTTGTTGGTGTATGGATTAGTTTATATTACGAATTTAATTTTTTTTAATTGTAAAATGATATTTTGAATTCTTTTTGTTTTTAAACAACTTTGTTTTTATACAAAAATGAAATTCAACCTTTAATTTTTTAGGAAAATCCTAGTCAATAAAAAAATAGTAAATGAAATAAAAATAGTAAATGAAATGACGTCGTTGAAATAAAAATTTTTTTTTCGTATTTTCGATTATTCTTTCGACTTTTAGGAGGTACATTTTAATATCGGTTCTTTAAGATCATCAATGTCTTTATTTTATTGAAATTAATTTTCTTTTGTTCTTTTGGCACAAAAGTGATATTTATTGTAGTTTAATATACTAAAAATAAATAAATAAAAATGACCGAAAAACTATTGATTCTAAAAACAGGAAAATAACACGATTGAGAATGCATCATATCAGCTCTGAAAGGTGTTTTTCTTTTTCCTTTTTCTGATTTTTTAAATTTATCATTTTATTTTTATCTTATATGATAACTATTATTATATTATGTATATTATATGATTACGTAGAGCAGAACTCTAACACCAAATCTGTTATACATTTACTCTCTCTCTCTCTCTCATGTGAAATAAACCATTTTAAAAAAAACATTATACACCAACAATAATTTGTATAAATAATGATGATTCGTTTAAATAATGATAATTTTTATTTTAATACAAACAAATTAACTCCCATTTTTATTTTCAGCAAATTATTTATTTAACAATTCAACAATTAATTTATTTAAAAAATTATTCTTAAAAAAAGGTTCATTGAAAATTTCCATAATATTTTATTATTCTCAGTAATAAAAACCTTAATTAAACAAGAAACTTATTTTTAAGAATGGGGCAATATTGGAGGGAAAAACACATTCCGTAACAATGGAGGGAAAAAAATTATCTGCATAATTTTTGTACTCTTTTTTTTTAATCATAATTTCATAGGATGCTAAAATTGTGTTAATTAACTTTGTGAAAGCTTTTTTCATGAATATTTTTCTGAATTTAAAGTATTAATTTTCAAAAATTTTAATGCTGAAATTATAAATGTTGTTGATAGAGATTAAAAAATTAATGCGATCAATACTATTGTAATTCATCATTTCTTTAAAATGTGAATATTTCTCTTTATCAATTGAATATTTTTATTTCCCGTTTTAAACATGACAATTACGACTAAAATCCAAATCAATTAAACTGGAACAAGATGAGAAAAATACTACACATAAAACTACTTAAATTTTATTTATTTTTCCGCATTTGGTATTTTATTTTATTTTTCTTTTTAAAATTCAGAAGCAAATAAAATTCATTGTCAAGACAAGCCATTAAAAAGAATTTTTTATTTAGGAAAAAAGCTGTATAACCTTTTTCTTTGGTATTATATTTGCTTTGGAATTTCAAATAAATAAATAGTCCCCCATCATGATTGTTTACTCATATATGACGTCGCGAATATATATATATTTACATGCCATTCTGATCAGAAGTTTCAATAGGCAAATTATTCAAAAAAGAATCTTCTTTAAAATACAGCCATATTTTTAGGTCCCTGTACACACTGGAGTAACGTAACTTTATTTTTAGCTCGATGTTAATTATATAACTGATGAATATTTTTTTTATAGTGGCTTTTTAAAAGAAGAGCATATGTGATACATAAAATCGTAAAATTCCATCCAATTTCTATAACACGTGTTGAAAATTTTTAATTCTAAACATATAAGTGATTTCATTTTAACTATATATTAAACAGATTCAAGAAGTTTTATAAAATTGACACTTCATGACTTGCATTATAATTAGCTTGTTGACTAGTGATACTTTATTTAAGACTTTTTATGATTACTTTAATTATTTAATTTTAAGTTAGACGCTTCCATTGCCAATAAGTGATACATGCGCCAGTTTTATAAACTTTAAAATCAATACAACAATGCAGATATTTACTAAAATTGTCTGAAAAATTAAGTTTAAAAATAATAATAAAGTGATAACTTAATGAATTAAATTAGCTCCAAATGTTATTATTCTTTTTTTGATTTTACAATATCATTTAATTTAATACGTCATATTTTAACCATATTATATATAGACAAAGCTATACTTTCATCAAAGTTTACATTTTATATTAAATCCATTTTTTGATTTTATAAAACCTTCCAAATACAATTTTCAGTGTCTGACCTGTTAATTCCATCATACCTGTCTTTCTGTATACCGGATAATAATAATAATCTGAATCAAAATATTTTGGTTTTATTTGATGGCCTGTAGCCTTAACAGCTTCGTTTAAAAACAATTTTCTTTGATAGACAATATGAATGAAACTTTGGTGTTAAAATTGTTGTTTCATCAATTAACATAAATAACGCACGTCGCATGTCGTTTTTATCATCAGTTCTCAAATTCATTATATCCAATTTTAAAAGTTCTATAACTAATTTGTTTTTCTTTTAGCTTGCGTAACATAATAAAACTATAACTTATAGTTCAATTAAAAATTAATTTCAGAAAATTTCTTAGAATTTTAAAATTTATGTATAAAAAAAAAGCTTTTTCTTATAAAATAATTTCAGAAAGCTAAAAGTATGCAAAAATGAATATAGAAGTATGCATCAAAGAAAAAAATGGGATAATTTATTTTAAGATTTCGTCTGAAAGAGAAAAAAGAAGTCCCTGGGCAAAGTAGAAATCGGGAGCCATCACCGATTTTATAGTTAATACATTCAATGTCAATTTCTCTGCTACTAATCAATTTTCAGGATCTCTTAAAACGAAAATCCTCGCTTTAAGTTCCAATTGTTCATGCGATTTCCTGACAATTTTGAGGAATCTCAACTAAAATTATAAATTGTAGCATTTAGAAGAAGCAAACAAATATTCAGCTTCGACATTGACACCCAAATCTTAAAAAAAAGTTTAAAACATTGCTCAATTTTATAAAGAATTATTAAAATAATTAAATATCCAATTAGTAGTAAATTATATTTCGTTTTTTTTGCATCACATTATTTTTACTAGTAGAAAAGCGATAAAAACAAAGATAAAAGAAATCTATTGCCTTTTCATATTCTAATTGGCCAGTTAAATGTGAAAATTTACGGAACATGTACAGAAACGGCTAAACCGTCCAAACGCAAACTATTATTTTGTTCAAATTTAAAAGTTATTTCGTTACTCGAGTGGTGAGGTTTAGCACTTTCTTGTAATATCTCGCATGCTCACGCACTTTTAATTTGTGATTCTGTGCAGTGCAGGTACTTCAAATAATAATTATTTATGTACGTGTAATAATTATTTATGTACGTGAACTAGCAAGAGGCTAAAGCTTTCTATTTTGTAGCAAAATCAAACAATGTATTGAGCGTAAATGAATAAATAAACAAAGCGAGCATTCTTAGATCAAACAATCGCATTTTCATAGGACTCAATTCGGATAGTTCGGGAGCCTAACTTTAAATATGCGAAATAATTAGTGTAAGAGTAGACGATTTTAAGACTCAAGAAATTTCCCCCACGAAAACGTACTTGCTTTGAATAAACTTTTTCATTCAACGTATGCAGATTCTTGACCCTTAAAATAATGGGATAGCCGTAATGTGGAGAAAAAAAAAAAAAAACACAGTCCGACAATTTAGTCAGAGCAAGTTAGAGCTTTCTTATGTTTGCGATTTGAATATTTTTGTTATACACAGGGCTGTCGATTCTAAGGTTGTTCAGTGATGTTCAGTAATCTTTTAATTTATTCCTTTTTTTTGTGCGTCAGACAGAGTTTAATGCATTTTTTGCCAGTATACCTGACTCAGTAATTACGATTTTTGTCTGACATTATTTACTTTCTATATTTGGTCATGTATTATTGAAATGCGTTTTCCGAACATTTTAATTTTCTAACTTCGTAGTTTACTTTGATTATTTGTTAGTTATTTTCAAAAATATTTTTTTTCGGATTTTTATTTTCTTTATAATAATTTCTATTCCTCTGTCCTTGTTATTTTTCAAACATTTTTATGCTAAATGAGAATTTTTGTGATTAATTTTGTAACCAGTAACTCTTAATTCTCATTATTAAAATAATAAGTCTTAATAAAAACTATGTTATAATACAGCAAATTTTTAATAAGTACAGCAAATTTTTCAGATTTAATCTTTGTTTAGTTGTAATAATTTTTTTTAGATTTCATTTTTATCGGATTTTTGCTTTTACGTTTATGTTAATGATATTTTTGTTAATTGTTTTCTCTATATTTTGTTAGAATATTTTAAATTCTTTAAATATATTTCAATAAATTTATACTTCAAAATTTTTAAATATTTTAAAAGTATATAACATAATTTCCTAATATCATTTGGTTGATTATTTTAAATTTCCATTACAGTTTTTCGCTATCCAATTTTGTTTCGAATAACTATAATTCAAAAGATAATATTACATCGTTAAGTTAAAAAAGCATGTAGCCTCCAATATAGAATAAAATTTTGGTTATAATTTTACAAGTAATAATGTGTTTAGATTATACTTCTGTAAATAAGAAACATATTTAAATATGACGCTTTGGAAATTAATTCCTCCATTTGTTTTAATTTCTTCATCATGAAAACTTAATATGATAAAGTTAATTCTACTTCATTGAATTACTGCATATTTATATGTTTAAAATTGTATTTTTTTTTCTTTGTTTATATTTTAAGCTTTACCTTGGAATAAACCAGAAAAATCAGAAGACTTGTTAGAATTCAAAGTTATTTTAAAATAAGATTTAATTTTAGAAATCAATCTCTTTTACTCCTTCATTTATTTTAAGGTTTTTATACCTTGTGCTTATCATTAAAATTAAGATATAGTTAATTTTCCATTTTTTTGTAAACTGAAAATTTATATTCATAATTAAATTCAAATCAATGCAAATAACAATGTAAATCAAAATGTAAATAACAAGTTATTTTTAATTCAATATGTTTTTGAGGAGCGAAAAACCATTCTATGTCATTATGATTAAAATGTATCTATAAAATGTATTGCTCAGCATTAATAAATTTAAAGGAGTAAAATTACAAAATTCATTAATTAAATTTTTTAAATTTTAATACACTTTTTTTCTTTTTAATTAGTTTCGGATTGATAAATAATTTTTTGTTAACTAAATTGGTATGGATGTAATAGTTAAATCATCGTCGTCATAAACAACGGAAATAGTTTAGATAATTAGAATTAGACAAATTACAATATTAAAATAACACAACTAACTTTAAAATATTAAATCAAGCAAAGCTTATGACTTTGCATTGGCTCGCCCCCCCAGTGAAAAAAAAGTTGGCACGCCACTGATATGAATATCTTATATATATATATATATATATATATATATATATATATATATATATATATATATATATATATATATATATATATATATATATATTCAAATGAAGTTATTGAAATTAATTGCACAAGGTATTGTAAAGTAATGTTTACATTTCAAAATAAACAAATACAAGAGTTTATGTTAAAAGATCATTTTATTCCATCTGGTTTTAATATTGATGACTTATAATTAAAAAGAAATGTTTAAAATATTTACACTTGATAAAAAATAAAATAGGCGTAGTTGTAAAGTTACCCCTCAAAAATCATACAAAAAGAATTAGTTAAATTTAAAATAACAACTTAAAACAAATACAAATTTTTAAAATATAAAAAAAAAATATTTGAAAATTTAAATTACTTTGGTGCCGCCCTCTATTGACAAAAAAAGTAATCAATGTAAAAATAGACAAAATAAAAATTTAAGAAATTTTGATTTATTACATAGTCGCTAAATAATTTTTGAATCAAATATTTTTAAAAAAAAATTAATGAAATAAGCCATGCGATTTAATAAACTACTAAGATTGAACCAGGTTAAATGTCACAAACTGTCAAACTAAAATAGCGAGCGACTAAAAGTGTCAACAACGGAACTAACCCAAACGCAAAGGATTGCTCTATATGCCTTTTTCTTACAGCGCATGCGCAGCTTTCTTTTTCGCACCAAAAATACTTAGATGTTCTTTATCGCGCCAAGTGCTCTGTATCATTGAGTCTTTGTAAATACGCCACCGGGTTCGCTGTAGGCCGGAAGTGTTTGGATAGGATCCCGTTTGATAGTAGGAAATTAGCGATATTATTGAGACAATTCCATGCTGGGCTGTCATATGTAATTATTGGACGAATGCAGGTGATATATAATAATCTTTTGAGATTCAATGGGAGCTTAGAGTTCGAATTTAGTAGTGGTCTAAGATTGGAAAAGGCTGCTAAAGCCTTGTTTTTGACTTTATCAATATGGCTATTCCAGTTGTATTTGTCATTTATTGTTAGACTTTAGTAACAACTAGGAGGCTCCGCCCCCTGCTCGCTAACGCTCGCCAACCCCCGAGAATTGCTACGCAATCCTATGTGGTTCACGCCGTGAACCATGGCTCGCTGCGCTCGCTCGCCAATGAACACAATGTTCTAGCACAAAGACATAATATATTATCATCAAAGACATAGTATTTTATCATCAAAGACACAGTATTGTACTTATGTAGAAGAATTCTACCAATGTTCTTATTGGCTTTTAAAAAAGTATATTAGCTATTTAGATTGTACATGGTGAAAAAATCAAAACATTTGCTAAATAAGAAACATATTAGCAAAGTAAATTATCAAATATTGCTTCACTGATATTCTGCATTTTAAAGCGCGAAAATTCAATGCATAAATAAACGCGAAATATAAAAGAAATTCAATGCATTCAATACAAACACTTAAACGTTTTTTAGACGTTTAGGTAGCTCCCAGTAGAAAAATATCAATTTCACAGCGGCCTTTTAAAGCATTCTCACTTCAATTAATTAATTAATTCCTAATTGAGTTTAAATTAAATATTGTCATGTTTTTAGTGCATGAATCTGAATTGAACAACCTGATAATGCTCACTCTGGTTATTGTTATCTGGTTGCTCACTACGTGCTCTTGCGCGCCGAATCCAATCAATTAAAAATTAAAACTGTTGCCAGCGCGAGAAAAGAAATATCATCGGTTTTATTGATACATACATACATACATACGTACGTATTAGCGTTTTATATAATATAGATTTTGCTTTAGTAACAATTGGCACATTATTTGAGAACAGGGTAACTTTGTTATTAATTTTTTTATGCCTTTTCAAGACGCAAAGAAGTATTTATATCAGAGTAAAAACATTGTAGTGCGATGAAAGAGAAGAAGAATAAAGGCCGTACTAAAGCAGGGTGAGCAAGAATCGTCTGAGAAAAATGTGGAATGTCTTTTGTACAAAATGAAACGTATTGGATTTGCTTACAAAGAAAGTGACTTCTTAAAACTAATACCGTAAACCAGGGTGAGTCTACCCATTTTTACAGTTTGTAAACTTTCAAGTGGTTAAACTTTTGTAAATATTAAAGAAAAAAGGCTTTTAATAGGTGTTTCGGAATCGCTATTTATCCCTCTTTTAAAGCTGTGAAATCGATTTTAGAAAAAATTAACAGTTACGCTGTTACTATATATTTTTATTGAACTGCTGACAAATCTCTCGTATGGGGCGAGTCTACCCATTCTACTAAAATGAATTTTAACATTGTAAATAATCAAATTTTACTATTAAATTGTTATTTTAGTTACTATATAGGATATTTATGAAGTAAATTTCATAACTTTATTATATATTCCATTTTTTTATTCATAAAATAACACAAATTGAGTATTTGATCGATTATCACATTTTGATCACAGTTTTGTTTTTATAATCATAAACAAGAAAAATAACTCTTCTGGTTCCCGATGACAATAATGTGAAAGAGTTTTTCTCGTTATTTTCAATTCGGCTGCGGCATCTTGAATTGTTATATGTTTGGCTTTTATCCTTTGGATAGCTTTTTCCATCTCAGGTGGCATTTTTTTGTAACATTTAAATCCATTTGTTTTGCGAATATAATTTTGAACCATCTGTAATAATAAATAATAATTTATGTAACTTGCATTAAATAAAAAAAGTTAATTTTGTAATATAAAAATTTTAAAAATAGGTATAATAAACATATTTTGTATTTACATTTACATTTAACCTATAAATTTTCTTATTAATGATATATTTATCAATGCAGAATTAAAATAATATACTCAAATTCATTTAAAATGACTTAATTTTAATATAAACAAAGTTCTAAATTATATTATTATGCTTTATTAAAACTAAATACGAATGGGTAGACTCGCCCCGCGGATTCTGGCTTTTTGCTTACAACAGCAAAACTTCCATTCTTTTTGTTGTTTTTTTTCATATAAAATTAATGTAATCTTAGTCTTAGATAAGTTTATCACTTAACCAAAGTGAAAATAGTAATAATAATAATATACTTACGGAGAGCCAACTAAAAGTTTGCTGATTTTCAATACAAATCTCTCAAAAGACGTTTGAACAGGTCGGTTAAAAAGACATGAAATAAATAAAAACGGATCGAACTACTACAGCGCCATCTTCCTTAGAGTCTGAACTAAGTCCTCCGTCGGTAAAAATTTTTTTATTTGCAATTTAAAATAGTGAAAATTAAATAAAACTAAAATGGGTAGACTCGCCCCTGGATGGGTAGACTCGCCCCGGTTTACGGTATTGAGTTCTTCTATAAAATAGAATTTCATCTATAAATTCAGCAGTGGTAAAATATGGCTGGTTATGACTGCGTTAACTCACTTCTTTGCTGTTATCGTAGAGTTGTTAAAAAAAAGCAGATGGTCTGTAACTTGATTTTCTGTTACAAACCACTTAAAGATGAAAGTTTGATCAATAAGGTTTCCGGAAGGAACAATTTGGAGGAAAGTGAAGTGCTACTTAGTATTTGTCCTGATTATGTCTTACGGGGAAATTATTCACTTCGATTTAAAGAAAAGCTGGAGAACGAAGTTAATCTAGTGTCAAACCTCTGAAGCTACTTTCTATAAATTAAGTGCTGGGGAAAATGATACAATAAACACGGGGAAGCAAATTTTTGTTGCGATTATACAAATATCTGATCTTGCCTGATTTGGGTGTGGTGGTTTCAAATTACAAATCAATTTTGATCGAAAAGCTACATACTTTTTTAAAGGATATTTGTAAATTTTTCTCTCTCTAAATATACAATTTTAAAAATGTTATATATGACTGCGTGGCGTTTAAATGTTGCGACTAACTTCTAGGGTAGTTAATGCACATAATCAGGATTAAAATTGCATAGGAACACATATCCGGGAATTTCCTTGGCTGAAAAATTTCCGTGCATGTGTCCTCACAATAACTAGCATGTGGCATATCCTCAGAAGTACAGGAAGAAACAATTATAACAGAGAAGCACCTCTAGACATTGACATATGACGACAGTGGCGACTTTGCTACTTTAGTCCTGATAATGTGCTCTGAACCCCCTGGAAGTTAGTCCAAACATTTATGTGACCTCCTTAGACCTGAAAATTTAAATTTTCAGTTAGTATTCAATGGCCGGTATATTCCAATAACATATTTGACACTTTTTCTTCAAACCTAATGAGTCAGTGACTTGGTTCTTTTCATTTAAATATTTTTTTAAACTTACGTATTTTAAAAATAAATTTCGAAATCCTTTTATAATTTGTAATTATCAATTATTTAATTATAGTATATTTCTGTATCGAGTAAGACTATAAACGTTTTTTCATTAATTATCTCATTTATTAATTAATTCAATTCAATCAATCAATTTTCTCAAAATTTTTTTTGTTTTTTTGTTTTTGATTTTCAAACAGTTTTTTACTAAACTTACTCTTGCTTTGGTTATTGGTCTTCGGTGATTGGTCTTTGCCTTTTACGATCTTTCCAGCACATCCAAACAAACTGAAAAGGGGTAGAAAGCTTTATGGTTCAGGGATGTATCTGGCTGTAAACTAAAGTAAAAGTGAAAGCCGCGATTTGCAATTTTTTTTTTTGCTTGATTTATGTTCTATTTTTTCAAAAAAAAATCTATTATAAATTATCTACGGGGGTGGGAAAAGTAAATTCAGCAATGAAAATAAGATAAATATGCGACAAAATTTAGTTAAACAGACTGACTTTCAAGAACTTTATAAGAAATTTATATATATGTCACGGCGAAAGACCGAAATCGGTGGTTGTTGACTTTCACCGGTGAATGTTGACAAACACCAAATACGTCGGTGAAAGATCGAATATTTCCTTACATTCTTGTACATTCGGACCCTCACCTGTGTATGTCGACAATCACAGATATGCTTTGGTGAATTTTCGAAATATTTATTACGTTCGATTTGATATGAATTTATTCGTGGATATAATTACATTTATTCGATATCTTAACCCTACACTGATGCTTTTTTAAGGTTAAGTACCACTGCCCGGTATACATTTGCCCGGTATACCCTACTCTGATGTTTTTTTAAGGTTAAGTGCCACTGCCCGGTATATATTTGCACGACTCTCCAAACACTGATGTTTCCTCTAATCTATCGTCAGTAAGTATTAAAATATAGAATAAATATAAATATATCAAATAAATATAATAATATTAACGAATAAATTAATAGAAAATTGGATATAACAAATATTTCGGACATACACCATGCGACTACGTGAATGTTGACATTCACCGGTGAATGTCAACATTCTCCAGATTTCGGTGTTTCACCGTAACATATATATTAATATTTAGGAGGCACTTTATAAGAATTTGGGAGGATAAATAAATTTAATGTGCACATTTTCAAATAAAATAAAATAAAATAAAATAAAATAAACGTTGGGGAAAAGTAACCGGTTGCTGATTTAATTTAAGCCGCACTTTTTTCTGTTAACTCACAGCGTGACAAGTGGAAAGTGTTTATTTACAAGTCTAGACCACCTGTTATACATAATATTTTTAAACTTAGTCATTTCGACAAAAAATTGACTAAAAATGTCCTTAAAAAACTGCAACTTGGGAACAAAAACCAATTTCATATTTGAAATCAGAGCTACAAAGTTTCTGAAATTTTCTCATGTAACAAAAAAGAAAAAAGAAATTGCTCTCCAATGTAATTTACTTATGGTTTATGTTAGTTACTTGTTAGTTACATTGATGTCCATCTTTCCCACAAACCATACCCATTTCTCCCTTAGTGTAAGTAATACAGGAACATTATAGCCCCTTAAAACACATTTATATATCTTTGTTTGGTACAATATAATAAAAAGTTAGTAATAAAGGCTCAATTGTACGAAATAAATACACATACATATACATCAAAGTATGTTCGTAGAATATTTGTATTTTTATAGATACGTTTTAAATTATTATTTTTTTAACAATGGTTGTTGTAAATTCCACATATTCTAATTTCTTGTTCTTAAATTTTTTTCATTAATACATTCTATTATGCTTGATAAGCCATTTAAACTTAATTGAAGAATAAATACGGATAAGAGTTATTGTTTAAAGGGGAATAAATCATGTAACATAATAAAAGAATCAAGAGTGAATAAAAATATAACAGGAATAATTTTTTCACTAAAAAACACAGATTTTGAAAACTATAAATAGCAAAGAAACCGCAGAGCGTCAACTACTCAAATCTATTGAATCAGCTAACCGTTGCCTGTTAATGCTGGGAAAAAACACTGAAAGAATTTTATGATGGCGTCACAGTAGATCATTTTCAAGTATTATAATTCAGGACTAAAGTATCAACAATTTTAAAAAAAGAATCGTCTTCAATTTTCACAAATAATTTACATCATCATATATTCTATGTTTCATACAAGACAATTTCTTATTGAATACTTTTTTTAAATTGAATTTACTTACTTTTCTAACTCTTACTTTGTACTTTCTCCCTCCCAGGAAAGATCGTCCATCCGTATAAGGCAGGGATGGGCAAACTTTTCTGGTCGAGGGCCAAAAATCGAAGGAAATAAAATTTGGTGGGCTAAATAAAAACATCTAAAATTAAAAAAAAATACTATATGCAAATTTCAATGTAAATATTTAATGAGATGAATAAAATTGCGATTTCATTTTTAAAAGTTCCTTATATTAAGGTTCCAAGTGAGATGTACTTTTTTTCAGGGTCAAGGGGAAATGTTTGTCTGTTATTCTACATCTGAAATGATTTTTTCTCAGGTTCGTAGATGAAAACACTTGTTCACACATAAATAAAAGGAAGCAAACATAGCCCAGCATTGATTTTCTAGGCATGAAATATTTGGGAAACTAGCTTTTGGTAATGATTTGTAAAACTCAATTTTTGGCATATTCAGAAACAATTACTTCAGATGGCACCAATCTACGGCTATTCTATAAAGAACTTCTGCTCATTTTACCAATTGAAACTGTCTGTGCTAGCCTCCATCAATTTATGTTTTGTAGAACAAAAATAGAGAAAGTTAAAAGGTCCGCAGTACTTAGTTAAAAAAGAAAGAAAAATAACTTTAAACGAAGTAGACAAGAAAATGGATGTATATTGTTTATATTCGCCACAGATCAGCAAGTTAAAATTCCATCCGCGGGCCGGATAAAACCTTCCGGCGGGCCACAGTTGGCCCGCGGGTCGTAGTTTCCCCATCCCTGGTATAAGGACTTGCAGAGAGATATGGGGAATGGACAACAAGTTGGGTAGTTGAAGATCCTAGCATATTAAATTAGGGAGAGTGATTGAAATCATCTGGAGAATCTTTTGTCTCTGGACGATTCACGATATCGATGAAAATTTCCAATTCTATAGCTGAGAACAAAATATACAATTAAGGAGGTGATAATTTCGAAAGCCAGGAATTATGAGATTATGAAAAGAATCAGATATTACCTATAATAGTAAAATATTACCTATAATAGTAATTACCTATAATAGGAGTTTGTCTGTGTGTTTTTCTCATTTGTCATCTCATGGTCATTTTTTAAGAAAATTAATCTATATATAAAAATTAAACTGTTTTATCAAATATTTGGAAAAATTCTGAAAGAACTCATCGATGTCTGCTAAGTTTTGGTTCTCGTTAGTAAAAAAAAGTATTTACTACACTTTTTTTTTAATATTTAATAGCAGGGTACGGTGAAAAAAACTAAGGCAAAGTTATTGCCTCATAGAACAGAGATTAACTGATTTATTATTTGTTTGTGAGTTCATTTCTTTTGGTTTATCACTTTAATTGTAAAATATTTAGTAATATCTCTTAGTGTACGCATTATTTGTTGGCTTTCATATAATGTCAAGCAAAACATCTGCTATTTTCGAGTTGTGTAAGCAAAGAGAACGAATGTGCGAAATCGTTCGTTTGCTCTGTTATCATCTTCGTCATGTGTTTTTTAAAACATCAAATCCAATTTGATTGAAAAAACATAGTGTAATTGAAAACTGAAGTTATTGTTGGAGACATCTTCACGTTTCACCTCTTTATAAAACTGTTTTAAATGTTTTTAATATTGTGTTCTTAATTAGTGATTCACCATTTTGTTTACGTACCTTTGCTTCAAAATTAATGTATGACTCCAAATGTGTATACTTTTATGTACAGCAATCAAAGAAAGAGAAACAAAGCGAAAGAGGGTAAAATAGAATTAATAAGATATCAATGTTTAAATGTAGGCTATTTTAAAATTCAATTTCTCAGGAATTTTTCAACCGATACTGTTCAAATTTTGTATTTTGCTATCTAAAATTACATTCCTCAAAGTTATTTAATTTTGCATACCTTACAATTTAAAATTTTTTCAACTAGTATTTAAATAAGATTATAGAAAATAAGAAATAGGTATAAAAGTTATTTCTTGTCTGGAATTATCTTTGGATAATTAAATTTCATTATTTCGTGCAAAGTTTTTCAATTCGCAGTAAAAGTTCTTGAGTTATGGCAAAATACACAAAAAGTAAAACTAACATCCCAATTACTTCCTGTATCTTAAGGATCAGAATTCAATATCAGTCACAAAAAGAAAAGTTTATTTAACGAATTAATTAGCGTATTTGAGGCCACCCCCTTAAACTATCAAGTACCATCCTCGAACCAGCAAGTCCTAGTTCACTAGCCCTAGTTGTTAGAAAGTTTTTGAAAAAAAAAGGTTAAATGGCAATTTATTTAATTGTTATTTCACCATATTCAAATAAAACACTCAAATAACCATAAATAAGATGGTATTCAAACTGTTAAGTTTGAAAAAAACCGTTTATTAACTGCTTTCACCTAATACGGTGAAACAGAATTTCATCGCAGCAACTAGGCCCACTTAACAAAGCCACTTTGTTTTTTGAAAATGGCCGAGAGGGATGATCTGTCAATCTCATGACCTACAGAACAGGAGTTCTAATCCCTGCACTGCCATCATAGTATTTCCTCTATTTCCACATGAAGAGTTTCCAGTGTCCTGTAACCCCCAAAATCGGGACCCTGGGCTATTTGGCTCACTCGCGCATAGATGGCAGCACCATAAAGCAGCTGAATTATCTCTAATGTCCAGTATAATTTCTCTTTTTACGGTTTTGAAATCATGCTAGTTGTGAATGGTTAAAAAACCGTAAAGGTAAAAAATGCTCTTTACCGTAAACTTTACGGTCAATTGGATGGACAGACTGCTGCCGGTTATTTTACCATAATTTTAGAATGAAAATTCCAACAGTGTACATGAAAAACCTATCACTAGATCAGAAGTTATTCAAGATGGTTGGTTTCTTTTTCGCAGTGTACTTCATTTTTGACGTACAATGTATTAAGGATGTTTTTTAATGAACATCCTGTAAACTAAGTGGAAATGCAAACATTTAGGACTAATTGTACTTATAAATATATACTCACTATGAGTTTTCTTGATATGCTGTATTTTTCTGTTCGGATTTCCCCACAGTGAGTTTATTGTACAACAGAAATTTGGAGAGTATGTGTCACTCCAGTGAGAAGCGATTATGATATTATCCATGCTAAATCAAAATAGACAAATATTAAATTAAGATGTAAATATTAAATCAAAATATACAAATATTAAATTAAGATGCAAATATTAAATCAAAATATACAAATATTAAATTAAGATGCAAATATTAAATCAAAATATACAAATATTAAATTAAGATGCAAATATTAAATCAAAATATGAAAATATTAAATTAAAATGCAAATATTAAATCAAAATATACAAATATTAAATTAAGATGCAAATATTAAATCAAAATATGCAAATATTAAATTAAGATGCAAATATTAAATCAAAATATACAAATATTAAATTAAGATGCAAACATTAAATCAAAATATACAAATATTAAATTAAGATTTTATAAGTACAGGTATATCTTCTGGTTCATTGGAAATTGATTTTCTGTTGATTAGATAAATTTAAAAGTATGCTTTAAACTGCACTCTCAAAAAGGCAAAAATTCAATTCCTTCATTGGATTTTACTTTAAAAGAATCTACGCTATTAATCTTATGAAAAATGAAATTATATATGGCAGAATTTCACGTGGTAGCAGGAAATCGATTAAATTTACTGTTGCGAAACGATTTTGTGTATTTATTAACAAACTTTATTTAGAAGGGAGATAAATCATTCTCACTACTAGAGAAAAAAAAACTTCGAATAAAGCTTACAATTAAAAAAAAAAAATAGTGCGTGGAGTCCCTCCACGCGGAAGAAGTTAAACTTCGCAACCTGCGACGTTAATTGTAGAAGAATCAGCAGTCGTAGAAGGATAACTACTTCTATTCAACGACTCTTTTTTCGCTTCCGTGCTCTGTAATCACGGTAATATTGTGCATTTTTCCCTCGTGGACCTCTTGAACCAGTGGAAGTGCTTGTGGTTGCCTCATCGTCTCGCCCTGGAAAATGTATTTGTATTAATAATGTTTGTGAATGCTTCATAATGTAATTTCAGAAAAGAAAACCTAACAATCAATTAATATTCACAAGAGACGTACTTTGACATAACCTTAAATCCGTCGCATTGTCCGTGGGATTGTCTTCACTCATTTTTTACAATTGTTATCCTCCAAATTTGAAAATAAAAAATACTACCCTATGAAATTATATGTGTATCGAAACAAACTAAAAAAATATTTATAGATTAAAAATAAAAAAATAATATTTTCAAAAACCACGTTTTTGTAGTGGAGAATAATAATTAAAAAAAAATTTAAAAACGAAAAACGTGGGGAGCATGAAATACATAACAGTAATGTTATATTAGTGTGTGTATGTGTGCTCTTGAGAATATGTGTAAGTATATCGCTGTAATTGTATCTGAATGTGGATTTGGAATATGTTTGTGTATATGCATATGTATGTGGATGTATATGTGGCTGTGCATGTGTATGAGTAAGAAAATGTGTATATGTATGTGTATATGTACTGTTATGTATTTCATGCGCCCCACGTTTTTCGTTTTTCAATTTTTTTTTAATTATTATTCTCCACTACAAAAACGTGGTTTTTGAAAATATTATTTTTTTATTTTTAATTTTTTTATTTTGAATTTTTTTTATTTTAAATTATATTTTTTTTAATTTTTATTTTATATTTTTAAAACATTATTACTTTTCAATTATTATTCTTCACTACAAAAAACGTGGTTTTTAAAAATATATATTTTTATTTAGATTATTTTTCTTAGTCAAGAGTAGTCAAGACTACTACAAGACCACTACTAAAATAATAGAACTTTCATTTTAAATTAGGGATTCGCGATCGCAACGAACTATAGGTGGCGTTGTTGTATGAGACGCATACCTGCGATTTCTATATGAACCGTCATTCAGTTTCAGTTACTCTGGAGACGTCTTTAATGTAGCACGTAGCATTGCAACGTTCCTTCTTAATTGTGGCTTATTAAATTTAAAAAAGAAAAATGTTTGATATTCTTTCTTATGCAAACGAAAACAAAATGGTATCTCTTTTTATTAGAGAAGGAATATCCAAAACATATCGGAAAAATATTTGTACATTAACAGAAAAAAGTATGTACTATATTCTTATAAGAGTTTAAACCTAATGCCCGAGAAATAGTTTTACTAAATTTAATGATATAACATGAAAGGCCTATTTAGACTTTACATTCTATAGTTTGAAGAATTATATTACTTCAAAAATTAAAATGAACAAAAAGTATACATAAGCCTCATAATTTTATGAAATTTAATTTTGTAAAAAGAGTTTTTTGACAACAATTTTTATCAAGAAATTTCAAGTTTCAATAAAAATCATTATTTAAAAACTAAGAAACGTAAAATAAAGAATGCTGATGAAACAAAAACCAACAATTCTTTTTTGTCGCCATTTTTAGTGCTACGAAAATTTTTCTTTGGGATTTGCCGAAAACAAAACAAGATGCAATTTTATTTTTTCAGGAGGGAAATATTTTACCGAACGAACGAAAATGTACCGATTCCCACAACATGAAACTTTTACGTACGTTTTGGAAATGTTATTTCATTAGGAATCTTATTTATCAGAGTTCATATGGCGATATGATTGTCTTGAATCTATGCTAAACTCTATACCGGCTCATTTTCCACCGAAATCCGATTGAGTACTTTGATTTTAAATAAAGTGTTTTATTTTATGATTTGTCGCAAAAATTTTAAGAGTAGATTGACGGCAGTACCGAATTTTTATTCCATACTTTTCTGAATCATATTGCTTTAAATATAAGAGTATACAAGAAGTATACATAAACACATAATGTTATACCATTTAATTTTTCAAAAAAAGTATTTTGACAAAAAAATTTTTCAAAAAATTATAAACTAAAAAACGGAAAATAAAGAAATCTTAGGATAAAAAACGATTTTAAGAATTCTTTACATTGAAATAAAAACTTTCATATTGTTTCTTTTTATAGTTCTATATTATTCTTATAGTTCTTAATCAGAAGTAAAAACCATTCTGTAGAGAACTATCATCAATAAGAAGAAAAAAAATTTACAAGCAAATTTTTTATTATAAAAATCATAACACTCACCTGTTTTATAAATCCGCAGAATTCCAAATGAAATGTCCTTAAATTTTATTTTCAAATACTATATGCATAGATTATCCCTTCATTACTTTTAGATAACATACCACACATCAAAATTTTATAAATGTAAGATCTCGATATGAATTGGAATAGGTAGCTTAAAAACAGAATAGCTGAATTCTAGTTGAAATTATTCCTTCAAAACTAAAAAATACTTGCCAAGAAAACGATACAAATTTCAGCACAAATGAATCTATTTCAAGTAGTTCGGATGATTCTTTATTGTTGTTTTATGAATAATATAGATACAGAAATATATACCGTTCTATAAAGAAGAACAATATTCTATAACTATTATACAGTTCTGTGCATATTCTGATTCTTATTTATTCATTGGAATGACGAAAGCAGTGCTGACTTCGCTTTTATTTGTAATGAATTGAAGACAGAAAAAATTATTTTATCGTAATACACACAATCTGTAACAGCAAGTGATCATGGAATCGGAAGTTATGTTGCTGGTAATAGAAATGTAAAAATCATTGAGAAATTGTTCTTCAAATGCTTGGCGTGTTCTGCTTCAATGTTTGGCATGTTCTGGTTAGCTTTTTCAAGAAGTTCTACCTTTTCCTTAGGGAAATTTTGATTCTTATTTGCTGCTAATAAAAGGTCGTCCGTCATTGTCATTGGTTTTGTGGGAACTAATGTCCGATATTTTCAGTCTCCCGCTAGATGGCGTACTCGAGCGTTGCGATCGCGAATACAAAAATCTTTATAGAAAAACAATACCTTTACGACTTTCATTAGTTTTATGCTGATGACAACCAAAACAATCTGGAAATGAATGAGGAAAAACTGGATCCTACCACGTGATTTTTCAGCCAATAAAAATACTCCGACAATAAAAATCTTTTCACCTGACATGTATTATACTAATTTGAAATAATGGAATCGACAACAAAAGACAATCTCGAAAATTATTATTTTTTTTTAATTTTAATTTTATTTTACTTTGCATGTCTTTTTTCTCTTCATTTTCATGCATTGTCATCCAATTCTGAACTATGTGCCAAATTTGAAGTTTGTAGTTAGTCGGGAAGTTAGTTTAAAAACGTGGTAAAAAACAATACTTTTATGACTTTTATTATTTTTATGCTCGTGAGAACCAAAACAATATGGAAATGAATGAGGGAAAACTGAATCCTACCACGTGATTTCCCGGCTAATAAAAATGTAGCGTTAAACGTTTAACGCAACCTTGTTAGAAGTCGCATAAGAAGTATAACTTCAAAAAGCAATAATTTAAAATATAGATAACAATACTACTGAATATATAGAAGACTAAACACTCATAACCCTATGAGATTCCAATTGAACAACTACGCAGTCAAAAATTTTCAAGGTGGCCATACGTGAATAATTACTCATAGGAAAATTATACAAAAAATTCTAGATGAAATGTGGAAAAATGAATGGCTAATGTTTGTTTTTGGTTCACAAACTGGAAACTTCCACGTCACCATCATCACAAATGGTTATGAGTAAATATTTTTTCAAGTTAGACAGGATTGGATATATAGAAATTTTTGATTTTTGGATAAATTTCAGGATATGTTCTTTAAGTAAAACTATTAGGCTTTTTATTTGTGAAATTTTTTTCAAAGAGTTTTTGAGTTTAAAACTGAAAGAACTATCAGAAATTTCTAAAAAAAAAACCCATCAATTTATACGCGGCAATACTTTTCATGCAATGAGTGAACTTGATATGAATGTCTAAAAAAACCACTTTTCCTGGTTGTGAGATTTAGTCAAAATTTAAAATTTACTGCTGTGTAGTAAGAAAAAGGGCAAAACACACTCGTTGCTCATACTATTGATATGTTTCCTAAGTAACTTTTTTCATTGAATCGAAGGAAATCACACCCAAGTCGATATACCTAATAGTTAAGAAGTTATATAAGATTTATATAGAAACAGAGAAAATTAAGACTCATACATAATTATGCATCAGACAAGGGATAATGATACCAGGCAAGAGGTTCCAATTCATTTTTTAAGCAATAGATATGAACACTTTAATTCCCTAGCAGTTAATGAGTCAGAATTTGCTCCGTTACTATATAATATCTTAACTGACATTTTAACTATTAGATGCATCGAGTTGATGTATTTTGACTTCATGGGTGTGGTTTCATTGAATTCAGCGAAAAGAATTGCATTAGAAGCATTATCTCAATTGCCTAGATAGCAAAGAGTATGTTTTTCCCAGTTTGCCCCCTGCCCTCAGTAAAGTTTAAATAAGGATTAAATCTGTCTCAACTCGAAGACTGGTGCTAACTTGAGACAAATCAGATATTTTAAAACAATTTATAGCTTTTCCATAACTATTTCTGTGTCCAAATACTTAAATACAGGTCTCACAGTTTAGGAGCATATTATGTATAAATTAAACCAGTAATTATTTTGAATGCTGTACTTAAGATATTTTAAAATTTATTTTAAATTTTATAAATTTACATGTTGTAAAAAATGAAAAATATTTGCACTTAACAGATTTCTCAAATTAAAATTCTTAGTAAACTTGGAAAATGTATCATAAAGAATTAATTTTTTGTCATAAAAAATAATTTACTCACGAATTTATTTAAAATGGATTAAGTTAGTTTTGTAAACGAAATATGTCTTGCAGTATGAAGTAATTGAAAGTCAATACTATTTTCAACTTACTCGCAGTCGGTTTTTATACCACTACTTACAATCTTGCAATCAAAAAAATCAGATACAGGGACCCTTATTTCTTCCAACAATGTAGTATTCAAATCATGGTCGTGAAAAAAAATCGGCGTAATTTACTGCCTAGAACATCAACAATGAAAATAGAGGAACTTAAAATAGCATTTGTTTGTATTCTGTCATGCATATATAAATTAGAATTGAAAAGAGAATTAAAGACTTGAAAATATAAGTGAAGTGCATGCAGTTAATTGAAAGAAAAATTACCTGATAATTTTCGGGTGGTACATTATTAATACAAGCTGCAGGAAGTACACTGCATACAGAAAGAAAATTACTCAAGCTTCGCGGTGAACAAATTCCTTCTATTCGGCAAAGCATGGCAGGTTGTAACCTAAAATTAATCAGTATTAAGGCTCGATTGTGATGAAGTGTTCACCAAATCAGCTTTTGTTTAGTTTGAATTTATTAAACTGAACATTCACTAGAATTTTCATTCTAAAGTTACGGTAAAATAACCGAAAGCAGTCAGTCCATCTAGTTAACCGTTAAGTTTACGGTTGGGAACATTTCTTTGCTTTTATGAGTTTGAAACCGTTTACAACTGGCATGGTTAATAAAACTTAAGTACAAAACTATACGGTTTCTTGGGACTGGCATGGTTTTAAAACCGTAAGAGTGAAGTTCAACTGGATATTGGATTCAAGTTGCGACAGACTTTTTGTTAGGTAATGAACACTGAAGTTAAAATGTGGTTAAATTGTATTTTACCATGTGAGCTGCGAAATGAGACTCAGTTAGTTTATCTAGTGGTGACATCTATCACGGCAAGTAGGTACTACACTATTTGTGTTTATCAACCCTGCGATGCTGCCATTTATGCTTGAATGAAAGTTTTGTATTCCAATAGTACAGGCTCACCAATTGAGAAGTGCAGGATGATGGAAGTTCCTCATGTATTGAAGGAGTGGATGAATTGTTGTTGCGTCAACACTGGGATTTGGACGAACATTCGGCTGGTCATGAGTTTGACAAACAAGCTCTTTCGGCTAAAGTATATTCCCAGTTGGAAGTAACTGAGTGGTTTCATCAAGTGTTCACCTCACAGTTATTACTATAAGATTATTAGGCATCCGCTGTTGAACTAGGCATATGATGGGGGAAAATAAAATACGATTTTGTAATCCATATCACATCGGTTTCCAGCTTTCGAAGAGCGTGCACTTGATTCTCGAGCACAGTTCTACGAGCACAGTTGGCACGGATAAAATTCTGGTTCTTAAACCGTATCTGGTGAAAACAGTCAATTAACAATTTTTCACGCCGTTAATAGTGCGAATACCGAATTTTTATCGCTATTTAAGTCTTGATTGAATATGATTAGGTAGCAATTACATAAAGTTAAAGTTGACCATTTTTCTAAGAAATTTCTAACAGTGTAACGACAAGAAATTGTCAACAAAAAAAAATAATTCGAAACTTTTTGTTGGAAATTAAAATTCTAAAGCACGTTAATTTTCCTCTATGAAAAGAATTTCTTAATGATAAACTTTAATATGTATATTCAGAAATAGTTTCAAAATAGGATTTTTAATAACTTTACCTAGATGCCCCAAGGGTAAGGTGCCAAAATTTCAATCCTTAAGAGAATTACCTATTTCAATGTTGAAGGTATCCGGAAAGAGTGTTTTCCATCAATTGTCATTACCTTAGTAAACGTGGTTTGGACGCGATTAAAGGATTTGAATAGGAAAATTTGATAAATTTTAAATCAACAGATCAAAACTGAAGGCAAAAGATGAAGAAGACAATCAGATTAAGGAACGTATAAGAAATGCTAAAACTAAAAAAAAAAAAAAAAAACAGTCACAAACTAAATAAACTGGTTATAAACTTTGAAATGTATGTAGAGGCATTATTGAAAACCAAGATGTTAGTGTGTCAACATTAAACTCTCCACGAACTAATGTTATAACTGCTGTAATATATTTTCGATTGAAGACTAGTAGTTTCATTGTGCTAAGCCACATTTATATCAACGGTTCCAGTTTGTATCTATCTTTTACTTAGTATGGTTTCTAGATACATTCTTTATTAGTTTTCGAAATTTTCATTTGATGAAACCTCAATAAAGGAGCTTCTAATGTCGTTTATGGAAATCATATGGTATTTCACCAAAATTCTTTTCTGAAAATGCGGTTTATCTTTTTTTGCCTCAAATCATTTGATTCCTTTCATAAATTTTTACCTTATTTATATAATTCTTAAATATTTATAAGCTGCAAGACACTTACCCGTTTGGATTACAAAATGTAATTCCTGGCATCTCTATTTCGGATGGCATTGACACCTGGATATCAACCACAGTTGGATATGTCCAATAGAGATACTATAAGAATTCCAAAGTCTGAAGTAAAAATCCCCCAAGGCATGTTCCAACCACCAGTAGTTTTAAAATTTGCTTCACTCTATCAATTTTCTTCGCCATAGTTAACTAAAATTCTAAAAGAATATTTTGCTTATGTTTTGTGTGAAGTCCTTATTTGAATGATGGGCTAACTCCATCTTTACACATATTGGGACATAGGGCCAACCATCGTGATCTTGGATCTTAAATTAAATTTTTAATTCTTGTTATTTTTTATGTGTTATTTTTTTAATTTGTGTTGTCTTATTAACTTAATAAACTGTTGATGATAAAGTATTATTAGTCAGCACAATACCTTTCAAAGAAGGAAGAAAATAGAGGTGTCGCCTTATTAGATTAAAAGAAATAGCGCTTCATAACTTTTCGAACGTTTTGGAATTTTTCTTCAGAACTTCAAAGAAATAAAATGATGCGATTTGTGGTTTTGAGGGAGTAATTTCAAATTACGCGTTTGTCAATTTATCTTCGATTAAAATTTTTAAATTTATCTCCGACATAACTAGCAAAAGAATAAAACAGTGCTTTGAAACAAAGTTAATTTATAAAATTGATTATCTTGACTGCATCTTGATTTGCATACCAACTAAATAGCGTAATATTATTCAACAGTCAAAGTTAGTGTTTTTATTTTATTAAAAGTATTAATTATAAATTAACTCAAAGTTCCAATACATATTGATAACTTGATAAGAAAAAGAAGTATAAGGCTTTCGAAAAGGAATGCATTTTCACTCATGGAAATATAAAATGATTTTGCTGGTTTTAAAAACTGTCTGTCAAAGGCGGTAAGTAGGGCATTTTAAACAATCTAAATAAATAATAAATTGCTCCTTGAATATTTATCTGCAGTTTCCAGTTTTACTGAATAAAAACAAAGATTACGATCACTCTAGATTGTATGGCATTGCGTCCCAGGCTAGATGAAAAAGTTCTTCTTCTGTTGACAGTTAGTAACATCACTTATAATTTTTCATTATTTACTTTAATTTTGTTATGAATTTAATTTCATAATAATTTCAGGGAGAAATAAAAAATGAAAGAAGTGATAATAACATAGCTCGTTATGGCTTTGTAAACCCACTCGTGGCTTGTTTCTATGAAATGAATCCCTCTGCATCAATGTATACGTATACATTTTTAAAGCGTGTGAAATGTAAATAAACTAATAAAAAACGATGGAGGTAAAGAAAAACAAATGTACATCACAACTTAAGATCTAAATACATACCTAAATCTATGCACTAAACAAATTGCACGCTATTTTTCATTGTACTTGATATGCCAAATAACATAGCAGTTTGACAGCATCAGAAAGCTTACATTGAAAAAAATACTTAAATTACGTAAAATGTACTAAACTAAAATTTTATGTATAGTCTTATTACTTCGTTTTTTTATATTAAAATAATGATGATTGTGCCAGTTAGTCAAATGAAAAGTAAAGAAACAAAACTTGAACATTCAAAAACTTTTGTTCAAATGTTAGGAATTTAAATTCATGATATAAAACTTATGGCTGTTATGTGTTTAACAACAAGAAATAGTTATAATTAAGTTAGGAAATCAGAATATAAAAATACACTATATTTAAGGATAAAAATTTTTCTAAAGAGTTAAACTTGTAACAGAAGTCTAAAAAGTGTCCTAAAACCACTTAAAATTAATCAAGTTAATAAAAAAATGTAGAAAGTAAGCATAATAATTAAGTTTGTAAAGCTTTTAAACTTTAAACAAAACTTTTCAAAGCTTTTTACAAAATTCCTTTAACAAAGATATTTTTATTTAAAAAAAAATTTCAATAAAATTGTCCTTTTATATTCAAGCTGTCTGTCTTACTAAGATCCATTTTAAACAGCTAAAATTAGATAAAAAGTCATGAAATTAATGCATTTATATTGCGTTTTTAATGAACAGTTATTTCAAGTACTCACCACCACAGATTTCCTTTGATCAAAAATAAAGTACTCCAAAACCTGAAGATTAAAGACCATAATAGCGTGCGTTTGATGGAAAAGCAGTTCATTTTTTAAAAATCATTTAGAACAATTACTTTCAATAATCGTTTGGGTTTGTTTTGTTAGTAAAATTGAAATGATTATATAGAGACGAAAATGAATATTTAATTCCCTTTTCGTAACAATTCATCTGCCGTATTCCCAGATTGCTCACTGAATGAATCAATATAACTATTTATAAATAAAAGCAAAAAATTTTGAAATTAAAGCGAATATAATTAAATACATTATTAATCTAAATATTATTTGTAATATGTATTTACGATTTGTTATAAACATATCTATGATTCGCGAATGATTAATATGTAAAAATACATTAGATAATGACGTAAAGTGCTCGCTTGAAAATTTATTAACTACAATATGTGTATGTTTTTTTAACATATCGTAGTTAATAAACTATAACGCAACTATAACGATAACACGATTTTTTTCCCCAAAAATTTTTTCTTTTGCTGTACATGAGTGTGAAAATAGAATATTTATTTTTTGAATTAGGAATGAAAGTACCTACTACGACTATCCTCGAGTAATGGAGGCTTATGATTTTATTACTTTATAATGGATTGTCTTAGTGGCACATTTTAAGGAGCTCTTTGGATAGGTCTTTTAGATTGCAACGGATAGTTGCAAAACATGAATACAAAACCTTTCAACAATTCACAAAATCTGTCAAGTATTACATGTAAGTTAAGATTTATTCTAAATGATAAAAAAAAGAAGAAAAAAAAACGTTTAAAAATTATTTCGTGCGACAAAAATTCACCACTATGCTAATTTTGTGCCCCATTTGCTGCATAAAAATCTACTGAAACTTAATTTTTGCACTCAGTACAACACTTTATTCAAAATACATAAAACACACAATATTAAGAAATTTTATTTTTCAAAACCTTTGTTTTAGAGTGAAGACAGTAAAATCCAAAATAAAAGAATTAAATTTATTTTTATAAATAAGTATAATTATATTGTCCGTATAAATTGGGTAATTGGAACTATATTTAGAATTCAAGTTGATAATCATTTCAGAAAGAAATAAAAAAAAAAAGAATAGTTCATTATGGCTCCCGGCTCGTTTTTATATAATGAATCAGTCTGCATCAATGTATGTACATGCATTTTTAAAGAATGGGAAATGTAAACAAATTAGTTTCAATGGAGGTAAAGTCGAAACAAATGCATACAGCTCAAGATCGAAAATAATACATAAATCTATTTACTGTTATTTAATAAATAGCACGATGTTTTTATTGCACTTGATATGAAAAATAACATAACTGTTTGATAGCATCATCAAACATATACACTGAGTGTCCAAATTATTATTACCATCTCAGAGTTTTATACAAATGAGTTATTGCGTCACAGCGTTGCCGCTAGAGGGCAAGATAACTATAACACGGGAATGCTGGACAAGTGAGTCATCAGTTATACTGTGTTGCTTGCTCAGATATGGGAAAGAAAAGTGATTTAACTGAATTTCAACGTGGAATGATTGTGGGTGCGAGATGCGTCGGAACGAGCATCAGCAAAACGGCTGCACTTGGGAAGTGTTCTAGAGTAGCAGCTGTTAATGTGTACAAAGAATGGACAATAAAGCAAAAAACCGGATCTCAATGTCAGACTTGTGGTCGTCACAGGGTACTGAATGCTCGATCAGAGAGAAGGCTGGCCAGGGATGTGCAGCGCAACAGGAGAGCAACAGTGCGACAAATTGCAAGTGATCTTAATCAAGGAGCAACTGTGAACGTCTCTGAACGTACTGTTCGACGCACATTGCGCAGTACAGGGTATGGAAGCAGACGACTGAAGGGACGGTCATAATAATTTGGCCACTTAGTGTATACTTATGTTTATAAAAATGATTAAATAACATAAATAAAAAAATACTAAACTTAAACTTTATTTATAATCTTATCGTCTAGACTTAAAGATGTAAAAGAAGACTAAAAAAGTGTTCAGCAACCACGTAAGATTAAATAACTTAATAAAAAATTTAGAAAATAAACAAAACAATTAAGTTTGTAAAAGAAGTTTAAATAAAACTTTGAAAAGTTTTTTATAAAATTCCTTTACCATAGATATTTTTATTTAAGAACAATTTTTAATAAATCTGTAACTTTTGTACAACTCTGTAGACGATATTTTAATGAATTAGAATTAAAAGAACTTTTTTTTCATCAACTACTTATAAATATTTGAAACTGTAAATTAAATGTCCTATAGAGAAATGGTCATGTTCCAAAGTCTTTATCAAGGTTCTTAAAGAATTCTATTTGTGCTTAAAATTTCAGCTTTAGTTTGCTGCAACTGTGTATTTTGCGCAATGCATTTTGAGCAAAACTTAAATGAAACGTAATGCAGCAAGTGCCAAATATAATGTAGAGATAAAGTAGTACATTGACATATTTGATGATGATTATTGGACAGTAATAATGTATAAAAAGTGTTTATTATTTTACAAATGGGCTCTTCATTTATTTATAAAAAAACATCAAAAGCGTAAATCAACATACAACATCTTTAAAGTATACATACATTATATTTAAATAGAAATTTACAATACTTCCAACAATGTTGGATGTACAGAAATTGCTGCTGAAAGAAAAAGTATTTACAAATCTCTTGAAAGCTTTTTTATCTTTTCTAACTTTCCGTTTCTTACTCTTGCCTTCTTATAACGCTTGAAAGGATAGCTAATGATGAGAATAACTGTCTCTAAGAAATCAAATACAGCAACCAATGAGATTCCAAGCCAAATTCCAACATAGCCACCTATATTGCTGAAAGCCTCTACATTCTAAAATATATAATAGACAGTATTTATCATTATTATTTGAGAATTCAGTATTTATTATAACTAATAGAGAAAAATATCTAACTCAGTTTAGAAATTTATGCCGAATAAAATCTGATAACTATACGCTTACGTATCATATTTTCTTACTGATTATAATGGTTACAAATTACAATTTACTGATTTTTTTACTAAAAAAACTGATTGACAAGAGCTTCATAAACGAAATGAATGCTCCTCAAACCCAAATTTATAATTTAAACCTCAACTCATATCTCAGGCTTTTCCTTGGGTATATGCAGTTTTATGTTATAAATTATAAATTCAAGAATTGACTTTATAAATAAGTACAGTTGTTTAATTAACTAAGCAATTTAATCGATCAGTAAAAAATATAATTGGGTTACAATGTCACATCGAGACATAAATTAAATAGAAACACGATGGTAAATTTTAAAACAGAATATTACTTTCTCTCATTCATTAAAAAATTGTAAGCACTTAGATCACATATTTTAGTGTTTGCTTTTTATGAAATTACTAAGCTGAAAAATGTACAAGGAGTACGAGGAATTTAGAAATAAGAAAATTATACTAGAAACTTATAAAAAATGTGTGACAAACGAAAAGATTTAAGATTATGTTCCATAGATCCAATTCTATAATTTAAATCTTAATTCCAATCTCTTGCTTTTTTTCTGTATCTATTCATTTTTATGTTATAAATTATGAATTCAATAGTTTATTTTATAAATGAGAACAATTATTTACTTAACTAAGAAATTCAATTGACCCGTAAAAATATAATTAGGCTTGAGATATCAATGCATATATTAACTGGAAACACGAATATAAATTTTAATTAAAACGTGCGTGCGTGCGAGCGTGTGTGTGTGCGCGCGGAAATAATGTTTTCATGGAACACATTCACCCATATTCCTCATAGAACAATCCCTGACGTCTGTAAGCTACTTAAACATAGTTGCAGACCAAGTTCACCCATTCATGGCAACAGTTTTTCTTGCGGGGAATGGTGTTTACCAACAGGATAATGCACCATGTCATAAGGGTCGAATCATCATGGATTGGTTCGAGGAGCATTCCAGTGACTTTCAAGTCATGTCTTGACCCCCAAATTCACCTGACCTTAATCCAATAGTGTGTGAATCCATTAATCCATTTGTGGTCCTACTTGAAAAACCAGATTCCTGCTGCCAAGCTACTCAATATGAGGGAATTGCAGGACCAGTTGGTGAACGCTTGGTACCAGATACCTCAGACTACCTATTAGCACCTTGTGGAATAATGCCACAGCGGGTGCTAGCAGTTTTGAGGGCTAAAGGTGGTCCTACATGTTATTAGTAGGGTGGTCATAATGTAATGGCTCTTCGGTGTATATAACTGCTTTTCAGTGAGCTGTAGCTCAGCCAACATGATTATTTTAATACAGTTTTTATTAGTTAATAATTCTCGAACATATAATCCAATCTTAACTTTTTTTTCCTGTTGTACATTTAAACATTATTTATAACGCATTGCACGTGATATTTGAACATTTTTACGTACTTCCGTAATTTCAAGTTTCTAAGTATTGCAAATTTCCAGCAGAAAGGCAAAATGTAAACAAAAAAAATTAAGAAAAAAAGCTTACAAAAAAGCATTTAGAAATGCAATATCGTTCAAGCAAATTGGCTATTAAAAAAAGCAAATTCATTAAAATCAATGGTCTTTTCGGCATGTAAAATTTATATTCTGTAGTTGCATTCCTACTGCCCGTAACGCTTTTTTTTTTTACAAATTTTTTCTATAATATTTGATCTGGATATCAAATATTTTTTTTTCATTCCAATGTACGTCCTGTACATTTTTTTCATTCATGTCCCCGTACATTTATTTTTTATTGGTAATTTTAAGTTGTAAGTCTAATAGATTTTGTGCAGCTACACAATATGTAACGTGAAGTTAAATACCCAAAACAGCTGCAGTGGAGTTTATACTTTTTTAATATAGTGAGAAAAATGTATAAATATAATTAGAAGCTCTAAAATGTTACAAAAAATAAAACTAAATTTCACCTGAAATTTAGGAATTTTTGCATATGTTATTGTTTCCATTCTGTCCTTGGCTATAAGCATCTTAATATCTTGTCTGAAACAAAAGTAATTTTAACATATAAAATTCTTAATAATAGATTTTATGACTAAAATTAGTTTCTTTTACGAATTTTACTTAAAAAGAAATATAGTGTAATTTAAACATTCCACATGCTATAGAAATATGTTCGACACAATAAGAAAATATACTTATTTAACAATGATATATTTTATAGACAAAGTGGTATTTATTTGTAAAATGTATTAAAAAATTTATAATTGATGCTATTTTATTAAAACTTTTACAACAATCCCTAAATTTATAACCAAATAACCTATCATTTACATATTATATATATATATATATATATATATATATATATATATATATATATATATATATATATATACATATATATATTTAAAAAAAATGAAAGCTTCAGTAGAAAACTCAATATGCGTATTTTTTTTCTTTTTTTGAAAGAGGGATAAAAGTGCTTAAACCAATATGAAATAATAGTTGGCAGGTTTCAAGCACTTTAAAAATAGGCACCCTTTTTCAAAACTTGCCAGACGTAAACATAAAAAGTAAAATAAAAAAATAAAAAAATAAATAAACGTTATTTGAAATAATAATGTAAAGTTGCCTATTTAAGTTGGAACTAATGTCGTTAGTTAATACGATTAATGCCCTGATTATCTTGTTAACGACGTTACTTCAGTCCTACCTTTTCAAATGTGCGTGGAAATGCATTTTACCCTAAATTGTCTTTCAGCAGCAGTAGTTTTTCTTGTTCAGTTTGTCATCTTTTCCCCTCTCGGCTTCTGTAGTTTTGCGAGTTTTGTTTCTCACCTTTGCCTTTTTTTTTCTTTTTTAAATTTCAAATAATTATTTCCATTCAATTTCAAAGCACTTGAAACATGCCTAATGTTATTTCACATTTGTATATTTTTGAAGCGAATAAATATAATTAAAGCTTAACCCCTTCCCGCCCCCGTCTGACCTCTCAGTAAAAAAGGGGGATTCAAAAAGGTAGGCTTAGTGGCGATTTATGGCAACACCAGAAGGCCTCAAAGAATTTTGTGAAATCCTAAAATTAACAATAGTAGTAACTCAGAAAATAGGAGTTTGAGTGTTCAAACATAATAGACGAGGCATAAAAAAAGAACATTGAAAAAAAGGTAACAAACATGGTGATAAGTACCAGAATTTGTCCAAAGCCCATGAAAACAGAAACAATATCAAGAAGAAGAGTTACAGCGTTCAATAAATATAATATCCAAACTGGTTAATATGTTACCGCTTCAGTTTCTATGGATTATTTAGTTATATTATATACTTAATAAGCCAGTATTAGACCTCGCTCTCTATGGGGGGGGATTGTATTTTGTTTATCGCTAACTATTCGGCAACGTACAACACGGCGGGAAAGGAAATCTTACTATTTTAAACAAATTTTAACAGCTACCGATGCATTAATTTTATATTAGTGCAATAATACGATACAAATATACGATGCGATTTAACTTAAAAAAGTATCGATTTTTTTATGGAAATGCAAATATCAATACATTTTTCATTTTATCTTTTTGAATACTTAGATATCAACCGACGTATTTTCATAAGTTATGTACGATTTAAATAGTACGCTATTCTGCCCTGTCAAAATATGATACTGAGCCAAGTCAATGCTGAAAAACAATTCGATTTATATTTTTCTCTTAAAATATTTAAACTTAAATAGTTTAATATCTTTAAATAATTTCAATTTTTTTTAAAGTTTTTATACTGTGTTTTATGGTATATTTTATAGCTTATCACGTGTCAGAAAGCGTTGTTCTCATATTAATATCTTCTGAGGCAGTTGAATATGTGGTCTAAAGTTATTTTTTGAATGAAATCTATCTAAAAAAATTAGTTTTATATATTTAAAATAGTGTTTTCAAGCTTACAAGAATCTGTTCTGATGGTTATATTTATATAATTAAGTAATAATAATAGTCTGTTCTGATTAGTCAATTCTCCAACCATGTTGAAGTCATGTTCGAGATTGCCACATTTTAAGCATGATTGCTCTTTTTCAGATTTAGCACGGTTGCTGAATATGGATTTAAGATTGGTCTAATCAAGTGTATATTCTAACCTTAATCTGCAAGGTTTTAAAATATGAATTCAAAATTAGTCTATGTGTTTACTGTAACCTCGACCAGCAAGAATTCTGAATACGAAATTAAAATGAGTCTAAGTATATGTTTATTTTAGATTTAATTGCAAGGTTTCTGAGTAAGGATTTATATTTAGCCTAGGCATGCGTTTTAATTCAATTATCAGGGTTTCCAAGTGTGGACCAACAAAACAAATTGAGCAAATTTGTACGATGATGTGCTTCAACGCTTTCTGAAATAAAATTTCTAACACCGTGCAGTTCTCGTAAATGCGAATAAAAAAATTGCAATATCATACAAAATTATTCTGTTATTGCTATCTTTTACTGCTGAGTAACAAATTATTAAACTCTCAGAGTTATAATTTTAAATAGTTCAATAAAATACTTACTCAGGAGCTGGTTTACGTGGGCATCCATGCTAGAAAAATAGAAAATCTTCATTTAAAAGTACACTCTTTAATTAAATTACACATTTTAAAAATACTAGACTTCTCATACCCACCTCATAAACCCAAAATAAAATACTAAATTTCTCATGCCCATCTCATGCACCTAAATTAAAATAGCAGATTCCTCATATCCACCACATATACCCAAAATACTAGACATACGGTTAAATATTTATATTACGGTTAAATATTTATATTTAACCGTATTTTATAGTATTAACTAGGCACACCTGATCAAGTCATTTATTTTCTTGTAGATGGGTAGATATTATAGCCGAAAAGGTTAAATATGTCAATTTTATGAACAACCGAACAGGGTTTCAAGTTCCAGCGTTGACATCACGATATTTCCGCCACTCCCTTTAACACATGAAGAGTTTCCAATTTTCTGCTCTCTCTCTCTAATTTGAAAACAATAATCTAATTCGAGCATAGATGGCAGCACTAGAAAGCTCTAAACTTTCCTCAATGTCCATTAAAATTTCTTTTTCATGGTTTTTAAATCATGCTAGTTGTAAATGGTTAAAATCATTTTTTCACCATAACACATTTTTTTAAAACCATATTAACTGTAATTAGTTTCAAAATCGTAAAATTAATTTTTTCCCCTTGAACTTTACAGTTTTTTGGATGGACAGGCTGCTGCCTGTTATCTTACATTATTCTTAGAATGAAAGTTCTAACTATAAGTAGTATAATAAATGTCTGCAGGAAATGTTTGTTTTCAAAATTATAATTTTTTTACCCAACATTAAATAAAACTTACAAAATTGAAAATCAAATTTAACCAAATGTATGATTTTTATACCATGCTTTTAAGTATGTTAAAATTACTGAGAACTATGAGAACTGCGTATGCTGTTACTGTAATATAAGCTTACTTTGATTTGGAATGGATGTTTAAAAATTAAATCAACTTAAAGAGGTATTAACACCTTTAAAAAGTGCAAAGCTTCATTTTTGTCGAAAAATTTTTTTTTAACTATTTTGTTTTGTCAAAATATTTTTAAAATTTCTTAGGAATAGTAAATTCTATATACATTCATTTACCATATATTCCAATAGAACGTAAGATCTTAATATTCAGTGTATATCTGTCTAAAAGATAATTCTATACATTAAGTAATATTAAAATGGGAAAAAAAACAATTGTTTGTAATATAATAGCGTAGAAAAAAAATAGGTAATTCGTTTGATTAAAAAAAATTTTTTGTGTAACAAAAGATTTGTTTAAATTTCCATGAGAGACGACAAAATTTATTCAGTTTCGTACTTATTTACATGATTCCACGTCTAATATTTAATCTTTCATAAAAATTAGTCATAAATTGAAATATAACAATAACGCCTTGAAGTATAATACCGAGTTAATTTTCTACAATTTTATTAAGGTCTTAATTGGAACCATATTTCTGTTCGAATTAATTCATGCAACTGATCAATTTCAATATGACAATTCTACTCTTAAGTAATTTTTATTAATTAGTTTCTATTGCATAACTTTTTATTGCTAATATTGTATAAGTTCCTATTGCAATTGTCATGACTCGCAAAGTTCAAATTCACTATCCAAGAATATTTCTTAAGTTTTGAAGCATTTTAAATTAGAGACATATAAACATGTACGGAGCGCAAGATAAAAAAAAAAAATAAAAAAACGAACGGGTTGGAAAACAAACTTTCTTGCTAAAATACAATAGGAAATTATATCTCAACAGATATTAACCCATTCACAAATCACACCAACAAGTCAAAAAATATACTTAATATTTCGAAGCATTTCCTACGAAAAACTTAAACATTAACAAGTTTGGAAAAAATTACGTTTAGTTCTTGAAAGTAATTTAAAATCTCCATGAGAGCAATATTTGAACCTTAAAAAAATTATTCCAACATTACAAGTACAGACGTGATTATTCGCGTCCACAAAGCGTAGATAATCCGCAAAAAGCTTAAAATTCAAATCAATTCCATTACAACGTAATCAAATTTTTTTTAATATGAATGATAAGTTTCAACATCTATTATTATCAACTATTTGGCAGTTCTTTTTCACGTTTTTTTTTATTTTTGTACGAAAAGGCTTATCAACTTTTTTTTTGTTTCTTGAATTTGGAAAGGCAGGAGGCACAAATGAAAGAGGCACAAGCAAACTTTTGATTCGGGAGTTCATACACTATTGAAAAAAGAACGCACAGAACATAGTTATGTTTCATAGTAACATAGTTATGTTTCAAACTTGTGAATTATTTCCTGCTCCTGTGCACAAACGATTTTTAGAAACTCTTATCTGTAACTAAAAATAAACCTCTGGCAACAATTCTGAAATCATGCATAGGACCCATTAATTATTCAAAGCACAGCTTCTCTCTTCTTTCTCATGGATGGTGTTTTCTACACTAGGGAACGCTGCAAGCTCGGCACCGCCTAAATTTCCGGGTTACTGTTTCCGCTGTATTTTAAAGCCATTTGGCATCATTATGTTTTGAGGTTCTTGCAAACAATGTATTTGATTACTTATTACTTTTGTTTACAATGCTAAAAGTGTTAACACTAACGTAAGATGGTGCACAGCTTGCAACAAGAACAAACAGTAATAAACTTATGGAAAGAGGCCATATCAAGACTGCCAAAAAAGCGAGTTATTCAAAATCTAGCAACCATGTCACCTTTTTTAACAATATATATCTAAAAAACTAAAACAAATTTTCACTTCAAACTCCCCAGAATTACATAATAACATTAATATCTTATGAAATACGGCAGATTTGAGCTCAGAAATTATCTAATTTATTTCTTTTATTGAAAACAAAATTATCCGTTTGAAAACATCGCCTATCAGAATGACATGTAGTAATCAGCTGCAAACTTTTTAACCGGAACTACAGTAGGTGCCGAATTTGAGATTGTTATTGTTTACATTTCTATTGAAAACACCATCCATAGGAGCATAGGTGTTGTGGGAGGACCACCCTCATTTGTTAGTAATCAATTTTATAACTGATAAGAGTTCCAGGAATGTGTTACATGTTGATCCCTCCTCTTCATACGAAGGCAAGAGGGAAAAAACTAAATTTCTTTATCTTGCTACCACTAACATTGCTTGGAATAGTAACAATACGATCAAAGAGAAGAAATTTGCGTGGATGATGGCCGAATCTATTCATAGAAATTTAAATTTTATTTTGCATCTGTAGTTTGACAGCTGTATATCATGACCATACATGGCAACGTTACTTTTAAAAAGTAACGAGTAAAAGTACAAGTATTTTTAAAAAAAGTAACGAGTAAAAAGTAAAAAGTTCTTATTTTAAAAAGTAACGAGTAAAAAGTACAAGTAAAAGTACAAGTACTAAACAAAAAAAAGTAACGATTTAAAAGTACATTTCTAGGAAATCGAAAATTCAAAGTAAACTAAACTTTTATTGAATAATATTCTTATGTTCTTTAATGTTTTTGCAAAATTGTTGCTATTTATTTAATTATTTTTAATTTTGAAAGTTATTGAAATTAATTTATTTTTAAGTTTGGAAGAATATTATAATATAATTTTATAATATAATCGTATAATATAATTTTAAAATCAAATATAATTTTAATATCAAACATTTTGTGGATTTGCACGAAAAAGAATTTTATCAATTGATTTTAATTTTAATTTATTATTTTTATTTACTTAAATTACCATTGATTTAAAATTATTTTACTCTTTAGAAACGCATTTTAAAAGCACAAACATAAGCAAAGCAAACACGGGGTTTCAGATAGCTTTGTGATCTTTGAGCTAGTAAAAAATAACTGAATGTGCAGTAAGTTGAAACAGAAGGTATTTAAACACGAAGTTAGCTGTGAATGCATATATATTGCATATTAATTTTATAAATAAAAAAAACATAAGCATTTTTAAATTTAATTTCTTTTTTTTTTAAGAAAGCTTACCGAGTTTTAGAAAAAAGTAACGATTTCATTCGATATTTCCGTTACAAATACTTGTACTTTTTCCCTAAAAAAGTAACGAAAGTACAAGTAAAAGTACTAAATTTAAAAAGTAACGAAGTACAAGTAAAAGTACGTACTTTTTACTTGTACCGGCGGTACAAGTAACGAAAGTAAAAGTACTGCCATATATGATCATGACCCACGTTGTCTTTATGAATGCCTCACCATTTTTCACCTTTTCCATGCTCGTTTTTACTTAGATATTGCACTTGAAGCTGCAATGTTTTAGTGTAGACACATTATTTGTTTAATTGTAAATACCTGAGCTGCGAACATTGATGTTTGCTAGTTTGTTGTTTCCAAAACTCTTGAAATAATTTCATCAATATGAATTTATTATTATAGCGCGAATTATCCGCCCGTGGATAAAGGGGAGTTTACTGTACATAGAGGTATAGGACAAAATAATAGGAACACCTGTGAAAGAATGGAGTCATTCTCGACCGTCCAATAAGCGGCGGGCACGGGTCGCAAGAATGCGCTACCTAGTGGTGATGAAAGGCAATGTATCTGTCCAGCATTTGGCAGTGTGAGATTTGCATGAGAAAAATCTGTTTCCAGCAAAACGAGATTATGTCCGACCTCTCTGACCTTAAAAGAGGCATGATAATCGGAGCTCGCCTGGCTGGAGCGTCCCTGTCCAGAACAGCCAACCTTGTAGGTGTTTCAAGGATCACTGTATCAACACTCTGTCGGCATACACAAAGTTGGGTAAGGTGTCTTCGGCGAGGCACAACAGCGGCAGGAAGTCGAAGTTGTCAGACCGTGACAGACGGGTGTTGAAGAGGATAGTCGCTCGAAAACGCAAGACTACACTGACGGTGATAACATCCGAGATGAATACCCATCTTCAGTCCATGAAAACTATTCAACGGGAGTTGCATGTTGCTAACATTCATGGCAGAGTAGCTATTCCAAAACCGTTAGTTTCAGCGCGGAATGCTTTGAAGAGACTACAGTGGTACCAAGACCACCTAAAATGGACACAACTGCAATGGGAACAAGTCATCTGGTCTGATTAATCCTCTTTTACACTATTCCAGACCACCAGACGTGTGTTCGTGTGGCGAACGCCGGTAGAAGCATTTCATGTTGACTGCCTGGCTTCAACCGTGAAACATGGAGGTGGCTCTGTGATGGTGTGGGGGGCTATATCTGCCCGTGGATTGGAGCCTCTCGTTGTCTTGATGGGGGTGGTCAAAGGGGACCTTTACCGAGGCATTCTTGCTGATCATCTTCACCCTATGCTTCATACTCTCTTTCCGGGAGAACGTTCTGTGTTCCAAGATGACAACGCCCCTGTTCACACGTCTCACTGTGTTCAAACATGGTTAAATGAGCATAATGATGAAGTGGACCATCTAACGTGGTGTCCTCAGTCCCCTGATCTCAATATCATTGAGCATTCGTGGGATTTTTTGGAGAAAAAAGTCCGTACTCGGTTTCCTCCTCCCCGCATACTCTCTGAACTCGAGACAGCCCTGTGAGAGGAATTTCTGCAAATTCCAATGAACTCTGTTTAAGACCTTTATTTGTCAATCCCACGTCGAATGCAAGCTGTCATTCAGGGCAAAGGTGGCCCAAATCCTTATTATTAAAATATTCTCATTTTTTCACAGGTGTTCCTATTATTTTGTCCTATACCTGTACATTTTTGTAAGGTTTCAACAAAAGCTTTTTTCAACTTAAAACTGATTTATCAAAGTATCAATTCACAATTAATCTGGATGTCACAAATGTCACAATTAATCTGGAAAACTAATTATTTTGTAAGAATGGTTTCAAGTAAATCTTTTTTTACAAGAACAGTGAGAAAATAGGCCAAATTTTTCTTTCTCAGAATTATTCTCGAAGTTTTTATAAGCTAATTTGGTTTTTCTTGAGTTTTCTGGGCTGTCCTTAATTTACATGAAGCATGTTTATTTAAAACAACAGTATTTACGAATCGTCTGCATATTACAAGTTTATCAAATATAAACTATAGAGTAACTTATTAATAATACGCCATTAAATATTTTGAGCATCTGTAATAATAAGAGTTTGTGGCTTTTTCTAATGATTCCTAAAATTTCCAAAGAGTGATTTTAGCTCCTAATTCTATAATCCTTACAGAATTTAATTAAATGTTATTAAAATAAAATGCTACGTCAAAGTTGCTCATTTAATATTTGTAATTAGTGGAACTTATAGGATGATATGGTATCAGCTATTTCTTCTAAGAACGATTTGAACCTTTATAAAATAAAAATGAAGATATTTTATAAAGGTTCAAATCATTCTGAAATGTAAATTCTATAAAAGTTTCATTACCTCAGAAGGTCAATTTCAGATGATATATATTATAGCTAAATATATTAAAAACATGATCCTTGCGTCAAATTGAACTTATGGTCAAACTGGTGAAAAAATTACTTGGTATGAATTAAGCATTGAAATACTCTAAATTCTAATAATTAAGTTGATTGAATTATAATACATCTTCGTTTAAGAAGTATTAAAATATAATAGAGACATAAATGGTTCAATTTTTTCTTTAGATGACTTTGTTTCTTTTTTTTTCAATATTTTTATTTTTTCCTCAATAAAAACTTATAATGGTAGAGAAGATTCTTTTGAAAAAATATTTGTTTTACATTTCTGGCAAAACAGCATTTTCGAAGAAAATTTAAAATTTCATGTTTTCTGAGGTAATAATATGGTAAGAAATAAAATATTAAAAATGATGAGATGCCTCCACATAATTTTAAATTTTGTTACATATTTCCATACAAAAAGTAATTTTTAATAACAATTCATTATTTTTTTTGTTTTAGAATTTACAGTTTGAAATGAGATCAAAGAATAAATTAGCATATTTAATAATAGGTTCTCAAAATTTAGTCCTATCACGTAAAAATTTTATCATTAAATTAAAAGTAATAAAAGTGTTCTACTTTTTAGAGTCTGTAGAATATTAATTTCCGAACAGTTCCTAAATGGTACAGTTCTAATGTAACTATTAAGTTATATAAAAATTTCTAGTTTTGTCCTATTTCTTACATCATATTTATTAATTTATAACAGGGCTCGAAAAACCACCCGTCCGCCCGTCCTCGGGGGTCAAAAATTCCCCGCGGGCAACGAATTTCTCGAATCCGACGTCCGCGCGGACGGCCATTTTCCGGTTTATGTTGGTGATACATTTTCAATTTTTGTTATCTTACAAGAGTCTAGCGCCTTACTTCTAAAATGACCCTCTAATCTAGAAATACAACAACATACTGCGCATGGTGGAATTGATGTTTTCTCTGTCTCCCGTACTGCAGCGGTTGAAAGGGACTTTTCAGCAATGAACTTACAAAAAAAAAAAAAGCATTACGTACTGGTCTTAAACAAGAAGCATTAAACACAATTATGAACATAATGGAACCTAAATGGAAAAGCCCTTTCAGATTTTTGTGCAGAAACCTCTGTAAATCATTAGCTTGATTGTGGAACTGGCAAACGTCATATTTGATTCCTTTAAAAAAGGCAGTACCCTCGGATAAATTGACATTCCAGATAACTTGACATTTGTCATTTAAATTATTTCATAAAAGAAATAAATTATTTCATAAAAGAAATAAATTATTTCATAAAGGAAATAAATTATTTTGTAAAAGAAATACTAGGTTCCTATTAGTAATTATTAGTATTCCTTTTATTACTGTATAATGCAATCCTAGTATTTCTAATCCTAGTAACTACTAATTCATTGTGCAATTTATATAAATGTTTGTAATAAATAAGAGAAGATTATATTTTTATTTATTTAGAAGCGACGGGTTAGTTTCAAAGGAGGACGGGTACATTATTGGACAAGCCATCCTCGGGGAAAGGTAAAATTTATGAGTTTTTTCAAGCCCTGATTTATAACATATTCCTTAACGCACTATTATCGGACATATATCAAATTATTAACTCGTCACAAAATAACAGATATTATAAATTACTTGTCCATTGGAGTCTGAAACTATTTCTGGGATTTTATATTACTCAGAAATATACGGACTCATAAAACACTTATTATTCTATAAGACGACAAACATTATTTGTTATTAAAATAGGAGTAATATCTAGATTGTTAACTTTAAGGAATAATAAATAGTGTCCTCATCATTGAACAAGAGATTAAAAGTGACACGGAAATTCCTTTTTTGAATTATGCATAATTAAGGATTCTGTCGGCGTTTATTGCGTGGTTATGAAAAGTGATAGACATATGATATATCACTTTTATACATTTTCACATCACTCTAAAAATATGAGAAAATTCTCTTGCCAAGTAGGTTGAACAAATATTCACACGAATACAGATACAATATAAGTAAACTTACGTAAAAGACATCTCTGTCAATAATTTCTCTCGTAACTTCAAAATGTTCTTCACTAATAACAAAACATAAAGAAACTTTTATTCATATCAGCTCAAGTTATTCCATAACATATCAATTGTATAGGGGCATAATAAAACCGTTCATCAGGAGTAAATACTACCAAAACTAATTGCAAAAGTATAGTATTATTTTACACGGGCCATTGTAGCCCAGTGCTTAGAGAATCAACACGGCTAATATTCACTGAGTACGTGCGATATACGTGTTTGTAAAATCTGTGGAATCGAAAGTCCTGTGGTTGGTCTCTGAGCGGTACCGTGAATACATGGATCTGGCGAAAAATTCCTTCCCCTTCAGATCCATGCCTGAATAGAGGAAGTGGTCTTCCGAATGAAAGGTGCTGCCACCTATCCCAGGAGTCCTGGACGCGATTTTCCAATCCAATGGTGTTTCAAAACTAGTTCTTCTGTTTTTCTAAGAGCGAGTGTGACTCTTAAGGCCCGTTTAAACGATCCAAGTTCTTGGGCCAAGATTGATTGATATTGATGGAAACTTGTTTTGCTTTGAGCTTGGATAGTGTAAACGATCATCCAAGTACTTGGTCCAAGTCCTTGGATGTTCTACATTTCATTCAAGTTTTTCCTCCCTTAGCCAATCAGAGTCTTATGTTTTGTGACGTCAGCAAGCAGGCATCAAATTATGTCATTTTGTTGTCTGTTTTCATATATTTTAGCTTTGATCTGTTACTGTCTATTTGTATTATTATGATTTTATTTGAATTTATTTAGTAATTTTAAACTCATGTAATTATTATTTTATAATAGTTAGGGCTGCAAGTTTGTCGCGGGAAAAAAGACCCCAAATTCGCGGAAAAATCGCGGGAAATTTTGAAAATTACACAAATTCTAAACATAAAAAAATTTATTACATAAATTATGCAAAAGACAGAAATTGCGCAAATAATAAAAAAAAGCTTAAAAATAGACAACAAAAGTATTTCCTTGAATTTCAAGCAATATTAATATTTTTATTTAAATGAACAGAATTTTGGTACAATGTAGTGTACATTGTTAGATTATTCTCATTTATCCTTCGTCTTTCATCACTTAATACATTTTTATACACTTAGAAAACGATCTTTCTGCGTCAAAGCTTTTTTTAGGCACCGACAAACTTCGAATTGCCACTTTTGGAGCTTTCGGTCTTTGATTTCCAAAACTCGATCAATTTTCCTTCACCAACGCGCAATTCCTTTACCGTCGCTTTGTAAGAAGTAATTGCTGTGCAAACTCAAACATTCTACATTCAAACTACTAGATACTAGTCCCCCCCCTTCATCTAGAAACTGATCCATATTTAAGAAATCACAAGAAGGCGCCTAGGAAAAATTAACTGGATATGTAGAAAGGCAGTAGAAATTTCATTGCCCAGTGCAATAGCATGTATAACAATTTTTCTGTCTAAGATTTGATTTATAACATTTTCCTTCTTTTGTGATTCTAATTTCTTTTGTACTCTTACTGACTTCAGGAAGGTAATTACCCTCCTTAGGTGTAGAAAGACCACCTTAGTTGACAAGATTGTGATTATCTCTTATCTCTGAACTATTTTCATGTCATTTTGCTATTGATTCACTCCTCTAAATATCTAATCAATTTTACATGTTCAATTTAAGGTTCAGGAAAATAAAAAATTCTGTTTAATAAAAATAATAAATTTAAAAAAAATCACATTTTAACCAATTTTCGCGCAAGTCAAGACATATTGAGAAATTCGCAGATTTAAGGAAAAAAGATGACAATTTCGCGGAAATCATCGCGGAAATTCCCGCCGCGACAAACCTGCAGCCTTAATAATAGTGAATATGAACAACGCATTCAAGCGTTGTTCATATTCATGCGCAAGTTTTTCTTCAAACCAATCAGTGGCATTCAGGAACTTGGACCGAGTAAACAGGCCTTTAGGTTCGTCACTGCGAAGAAGGGTAGATGGTAGAAGTTCTTCTTTCTTAGAAGAGAAACATATTGTTTTGTCTTTCTTTTCAAGAAGAAAAAAGGGATTTGATATTTGGCTTATGTCGTACGTTGTAATTCGATATTTTTTCACCATTCTAATTAATATTATTTTTTTCGTATTAGATGGTACAATAACAATAAAGGTTTTATAAATAACAATATCAAACTAAGTATTTTATGGAGCACATCAATAAAGTTTATTCTGGGATTTGAAAGATACATAGCATAACTGGTTCGTACAGTAAGTTCTGAAAATTCTTCTAAACAATAACTTACTTATTAATAAAACATAATCAATAAAAGCCATTTTCTACATTAAAAAGCTTGTATTTATTAGTTTAGCCTCTCATTTAAAAAGCTAAACTTATAAATACAAAGAAATCGTCAGCTCTTCTCCATTTTGTTACATACAGTTACAACTCAATGCTTGCATATTTTTTTTATTGAAAAAAAACTCAAATAACTAATAATTTTAAAACAAGTTATGAAAGAGAAAATGAGTCCGTTCTTACGTCTGAACCATAAATTTTATGAGTAAATACATTGAAAATTATAAATAATCGCAACTTTTAAATCGTAAAATTTTATTTTCATTGTGGAATGTACTTTTGAAACTGTTAAATTTACATAAATATACTAAGGTAACTTAATGATTTTTTTAGCAGTAATGGATACTTTGTTTTTTTTTCAAAAAGTTTAACACATAATTTGAAAGGAATAACAGAGCAACGTTATAAGAATATATTTAATTTAATTGCAGAATAGAAACATTAAAAATAAGTAGAATTTTTTGAATAAGCTTTTACTATAATTAAAATAATAATTTTCTATAATTAAAATTGTAGATCAAATTAGTCTTTAAATTTTTCAGTTCCTGAATTTTGCATTTGCTTGTAATAGAATACAACATAGTTATTTATTTATATTTCAATTTCCTAGTAAAATATATTTCAGTTATTCATGTTCCATGAAAGTTTCCTCGATTGTAGAATTGAATAATCAAATTATTTATTTCAAAAAGGGTAAATTTGGGTAATAGGTAATTACTGCATTAATTTTCCATGTGATTTAATGTCCATATGATTTGATGGTATGAAAAATATCGTACATTTTTTCAGGCTAGGTAGCAATATGCAAATTCTAGAAACTATCAGTTGACATTGTCTTATTAACTAAATCCTTGTGATTCGGAAAAACAACTTTACTAAACACCAGTTGTAAAACACCTTACAACATCTTTTCTTTTGAGCTTTAGAAACAAAGAGGAAATTAGAAACGAAACTAACCAACATGGCCATGAAGAAACCGTACTTTCCGACCAATATTTTGATAAGAATACTTTTATTTTAGTAGAAGAAAAAGCATCGGAGACGAAGTGCCAAATCCTAAAGAAAAGATAAACACACAAAAATTCGACAAGTTTCTTAAAATTTAAAAAAAAAATATTAAAGCTCTTAACGATTTTTCAAATTTATTACACTTAAAACCAAGTTTTCTAAAAAAGAAATTTCAGCTCAACCAGCATCAATCAAAAAACGCAAAATTGATCTAACCGAGAAAAAAAATAGATAAAAATAAAATAAATAAATAAATGAAAAAATAAAAAGTCCGAACAGGTAGGCGCCTCACAAAAATATAAAAAGAACACGACATTAAAAAGAAAAATACGTCTAATGTATAATATTGCTGCCAATATACCAAACGCAAAATCACACGCCTCGAATCAATGAATAATTATAGATATGATTAAATAAAAGTAGCGGATAAGTAAATGCAACATAACAGAAAATTTGAATTATCAAAATTAATAAAAATTACAGGAAATTAAACATTACCACGCTAAAATGTCTACAAAATTAAATCAATTTAAAATATATTAAAGAACGCATATTATTTTTAAAAATATGTATACATGTATGTATTATAAATCCCTGTACCTCACTAAGGAGATTTTGTTTTCCTCGACGTTGTTGAGATTTTTCAAGATGACTAGGAAGATTCACGCAGGATGGTGTTGGATGAAATTTGCTGACCCTTCTCCTCAATTGGACCTATTTTGTACAGTCAAATCTTCTCAAAATATTTCTCAGATCTTTAGTCTTCAAGTCAGCATTTAACCGTTGAAAATTACTTATTACACTCAGAAAGTTTCTGGGAGATATCTGCTCAGTAGCGGCTTCACTTGTAGGAATCTCCTCACGCGTCGGACTTGCCTCAACTATCGGTGAATTTTCTGGCTCGGAAGAAGGATTGCGAATTGATGATGATGTCAATTGATTCAGTGCTGACCTTTAGATTTCTTCCAATCAGTAGATGATGTTTCAGTAGGTTCATGTTCAGAATCAAGTTCAGGGTTATCCTCAGACATGCAATCAGGATTCTCGGAATTGAGAGTATCATTGCGGCTGGAAAGTACCTCGATATTAGTACCTTGAATCCTCTCAATATCCATTTTTCTAAAGAGAGGGTCTTCTTTCGATTCTTTAATGTCTTTTAGTCTTGCTTCATAGAACTTTTGTAAATGACCAGTTGAGAAATTCTCGAGCTTTGCGCTTTCTCAGATGAATAGGCTGCTTTCGATCTGCATCGCTAATGTTCGGGGTGAACATTTGCTTGCATCCGCGTCTGAAATGAGAAGTTTGGTTACAACTCAACCTTACTCGGTGAAGTCCAAATCAGGAATGAAGGAAGAAGTATGCAGGTTGCTTTAAGGAAATCCTTATCAAGGCTACTTCAAACGAGTCGTTTTCAAGAAAAGCACCAACAGTCTAGAGGTAATCCACCAAACAGGAAGGCGGGTCTTGAAACGCCGCTGAATTGGAAAATGGCGTCCTGGGCTAAAACGTATTGAGCTATCTTGTCAAATGAAAGGCTCACCCGCCTGACTCTGCAAAATTTCAATGTCTGGTGTGCTTCGCTTTTCCTGGTGTCAATAGCAACACAACAAACATTTTTGAAACTAATGTTAATTTTTCGAAAAAACTATTACATTTTAATTTATAAAATGTTTTCCTATCGCAGGGTATTTTATAGTATATTCTTTCACAATTTGGAACAGAAAATTGAAATTTCTAATTAAAAATTTAGAATAACGAGATAAAGTGAATTATATTTTTTATCTAAGCAATCATTTTGAAAAGATTTAAAAGCATAAAAAATTATAAAATACTGTTTTTAGGCGATACACTTATACCAAATGTTGTTTAATGCATCGGACTTTAGGCGTTGGGAGGTTAATGTTGCTATAAGAAAAAAGAAGCTTAATTTTTAGGTTCACTTCATTTTATAGTTTTAATTACATTTTTCCAATAAATGAGAATTAAATTTAAAATTCTTATGACACAAAGAAGCTTTAAATAGGTAGAAAATATTATTATCTAACATTAGATAATATCTAAAAATGTTACCATTCAGCAATACTGGGGAAAATATTTAATTCAATGTTACAAATTATGATTCATCAAAGACGGTATAAAAAAAAAGATTTGATTAGAGAAATTCAAACATACTTACTAACAGGCAGGAAAACAATTCTCTTTTTGACATTCTGCAATTTCTTTTATTGGTTCTTTCACCTTTAATTCTGCACAGTTTGAGTATTGTTTATTATTAATTTTATTTAATTAATAAAATTAGTTTTATTTGTCTCTGCAATTCTATTTACTTTCGGAAAAAAATGAAACAAATAGTTCAGTTATGAAAAGAAAGCAAATAAAGTATTTTTTTCTAAATAAAAAGCATTTTCTTCCTTAAGCCAATGTAAAGAGTGTATACTGACAACCTTTTCTCGAACGAATGTCTACAAAATTTTTTGTAAAAAATCTTGTGAAAATTTCTGCAGTTATTTTTCGTGTAGAGAACGTTTTTCTAACAAAATTTTAAACTTTTTAAAAAATATATTATAGTCAGATTTTTTTTTCTTTTGAGTGATTTCACACCAAGTAGGGGAGAGTCGGGTAGCCCCGCCCCGCGGGTACCCCCGCCCACTGTCAATTTCATATGTATAGAATATTTTTTCAAGTCAATGGGCCATCGGACATTATTTGTTATATTAAAAAAAGATTATTTTCAAAGTTTCAAGTATCTATGCAGCTGTTAACATGGTAAACAATAGTTTTGAAAATATGTTGAATACAGTAGTCATGAAATTAGGAAAAATTGGTTGAATGTTTCGATTAAACTTCATTTTAATACTAAAAAAATAATTTTTTCTATACATACAGCATTAAAGTATGTAGTCTTAAGTTTAATTTGCACAAAGAAAGAAGTTTATATGTGAAAAATTGTTCGAGTAATTACAAATTTACAAAAAAATTGGATTTCGGGTAGCCCCGCTCACATGAATGTCGGGTATCACCGCCCAATTTTATTTCGTCCATAAATGTAACGGTTGCAAAGATTATTATTTTATTGCTTCAAATTTGAATGCTATATGCATTTTTAACAACAAATATTGTTGTTATTAAATGATAGAATTCACTAAAAGTATATAAATATGAAATATGTAATAAATAAAATAATTTTGTGATAAAAATTATAAATGAGGTTTATCTATTGTCAATACATTGGTCATTTTCATTTACACCTAAAAAAACAGTCAAAAAACATAATTTTTGTAGCTGGGCGGGGCCTACCCGACAAAAGAGTTGAAAAACATGTTTTTTAAAATTTCTAATTTTTTAAGTTAAACTATTTTTTTTTTTGATTTATTCTTTTTGCATTATTTAATTAGATGATAAAATAATAGAAACATACTAAAATATTCATCATTACTCAATATTATACAGAAATATAAGCAATACTCCTTAGGTGGGCGGGGCTACCCGACTCTCCCCTATAAGACAATACTTAAAACACTCTCTAAATAACAGCAAAAATACTGAAACCCACTCATTGAAAACAGAAAATAACACATCTGTTTTCAAAATTGGAATCATCTGAAAGTTCAAGTATTTTGTTTAACGTTATTTAATCAAGCTTAGCAAATTAAAGAAATAATTTAATTTTCTTTTCTTTGAGAGCAAGACTATTTAACTTCTAATGCGCGCGTTAAGTTTAAACTTGGTAACTGGTTTGAATATAGCACGCCACCTAAATCCATTCACTCATTTGAATATAGGTTAATGTTTAATATTTCTTTTTATTAAAAACAATTTTTTGACTTTGTATGATTTTGAAGAAAAAAAAACAGTAAAATTTGTTTCAAGTCAACATTATTTTTGTGACTTTTATCGTGCTCTCAAGATGTCATTTTTTTTTCAAGTTTCATTTTTTTAAGCTCTAAAAAAATTAAATTATAAGAGTTCTTTGCAATATTTCGTAATAGTGCTTGCTTTAAAAAAATGCCTGTACCTAAAAAACTTCGGGGGAAAATTCAGAATTTTAAGTTAAATTTAGATAATTTATAGAAAGTAAAAAATAAAGATTGAATCTGTACAAACGATTGAAACGATGATGATTGAATCGATGCTTTCTAGATGAAATCAAAACCAAATAGACTCCTTAATTGCAAAACGTTAAATTTAAATACAATGCAGCTTTACGTGGCTCTGAATATCAAGGAAAACACAGAACTCTAAAATAGTCAATTTTAAAGTAGATAATAAAATTATAAATTTTCAGTATAATAATGTTTATTTTTGGCAATTATTTGATTAAATGTCTGTGAAAAAATAGTAATTGCAAATTACTATTTTTTCACAGGTGAATATTTCAAATAGTAATTGAAGAAGACACAAAAGTTATACTATTTTTTAATTTTCATTTACCTGAAAAACTGCAATATTTTTCATATCCCGGTATTCCGTAATCACGGTGGACACAGCCACGAACTTGCATACTAAGATTCTTTTCGCATTCCTCAAAGCATTCCTTAAAAGTTTGGAAAATCAAATCATTAACTTAATTTAAACAGTGTTTGTTCAAGAAATGTTTGACAGGGAATGGATTAAAAACATTAATCAGTAAAAAAAGATAGCGCAGTAAAAAAAAATTTTAATTATGCCAGAACCAAACAATTTACGATAATTTTTTCTCAAGCAAGCAGCTCAAACGCTGCGAAATAAAATGAGTCACATCGAAGATAGAATTTAAGTAGTAAATATTCTAATATTCCATGTTTTCAATAGAAAAAATTAAGAGTTATAATTGATATTCTCACTGGTTTTAATGCGAATGCGTCTGTTCATTGCTTTGATTGAAAGTTTCAAGCACCAACTTCAATTTACAAACCATTTCATTTAGAAGCTTGGTTTATAGATCTTTGCTTTGGTTCATACATCTTCTAAGAAAAAATACTATTAAGTAGGCAGAAAATTACAAATCAATTGTAGTATCTCTAATGGAATGCAACATAAAGTACCGTCAGAGTAAAAACTTTCAAACTAGTGAAAACATTTAAGAAAATCGAAAAATAAAATTTAAATTCCTTTTACCTAATTCTTAAAGCCCATTATTAAGAAATAACGCTACAAACAAGGTTTGCTATCATGTAGTTTTCAGAAACAAATTTTATGCTCAAAATTAGTACTTTAGCCTGAATATAAACTTAAAGGCCACCATAGTAAGTTTTAGGCAATTACGATAATTGCAAAAACACTTCTATTTGCAACTTTGCCACGCATTTTTGTTATATATTTTTTCGCATTTTTTACTGTATTTTTCGAAGTTTTGGTGCTCTTTGTGAATATTGCCAAAGGTAAAGTTATCATCTGATCAGAAAAGAACAGATAGAAGTTTTTTCTTCAATAAATATTCGTGCTAATTTCGATGATAAGGATAAGGAATTCAAGATCAAACACTTTAGTCAGTAAATTCTTAAAATTGAAAGGCAATAATGGTCAAAAAAAGGATGTTGAAAGAAGAAGCTATGTGTGATTAAAGACGAGATTACAATGGTATAAAACAGACACCTAACTTTATCAAAAACTAGTTTCTTATACGAAAACTCGACTATTAGAATTCGGGAAAAACAACTCTTACCCAAGCTTCTCAAATTTTTATATTTTTTTAATATTCACCTTCTCTTCTAACTTTCTTCATAACAAAAAGAATAAATGAGCACTGAAGTGCCAGGAAACATTTTAGCATATTAATGAAAGATGGTTGAATAGTTAAGTATCTTTTTTTAAAATAAATAAATAAATGAAATAGAGAATTATATAAGTGACATTAAACAACAAGCTCTCTGAGCTGATATATGTGATGCGCGTATGTGGTTCATGATATATGTGATCTGAACATATTTATTAATCTAGTCAGATAATTTTTGTTTAATTTCATTTGATAGGAAGTGCTAACTTTTAATATAATACAGACGAATGAAATGCAGAATTTAACGGTAAAATATCAAATCAAAGCGTACTAAAGCAAGGTGATCATTGCTCTAATGTAACTCTGGCGCAAAACAAGAAGGAAGGATCCGTATTAACATAATATTAATAAGGAATATATGACGAAATGACAGAAAAATTTCCTCAGAATCAAAGATTATTGTTTGTTTTTAAATTCCTATCCTACATTAATAAAAATGCAACTAACTCATACAAATACAATGCTACTAACACTTATAAACACTTCATAGTATTTAAGAAAATTATTACGATTCTTAACATCTCCACTACGCCCTTTTTTTTTCTTCTTTTTTTTGTTACGAAAAAAGATGAATAACACTAGGGATTGAATTTTTTACTGCATTTAAAAGAGTACTTGACCTTACCAAATTCGGATAAGGGGATTTCGAATCTGTTATTACTTATGTTAGAAAAGATACAGATTTTTTTTCTCCCTAACCGGTATTTTCGGTACAGTTTATACTGTACCTTTGTGTCAATATTATGTCGACCCATTTCAAGTCAATGTACACTCTATAACAAAAAAATCGACGCACCAAGAAGGAGTTGTCCGATTGAAACGAAAATTAGTGGATAGGAAGACAATGTACAGAATAGTAAATGATGAAAATTTCAGAACAATTGAATAATTTATTGCAGAGTTACCTGGATACTAGCCTGGATACAAGCTGCCACACGGCGTGGCATAGACCGATAAAGCTCCCGGGTGGTCTCTTGCGGTATTTCCTGCCAAATTCGATCCAATTGTCGAACGAGGTCATCAACATTCCGTGCCAGATGCAATCGCCTTCCCACCATATCCCAGACATGCTCGATGGGAGAGAGTTCTGGTGATCTGGCAGGCCAAGGAAGAGCTTGACAAGCTTTCAGATAGTTTATAGCAACACGTGCCGTATGTGGTCTGGTATTGTCCTGCTGAAAAACCAGCCCAGGGCGCTGCAAAAAGAACGGTAGCAAAACAGGTCTTAGGATGTCGTCGACGTACCGCTGTGCAGTAAGTGTACCTCTAATGACGAACAAAGGGGTCCGACTGTCAATGGAAATGGCACCCCAGACCATAATGCCTTGTTGAGGGTTGGTGTGGCGTGCAATAGTGAAGGCAGGATACCCCCTATGCCCTGTGCGTCCCCAAGCACGTCTTCGATGATTATCAGGATACAGTTGGAAGCGGGATTCATCGCTAAAGACTATACGTCCCCAGTCGGCATCATTCCAGCCATATCTGTTCAAAACATTCATGCATACGAAATTTCAAGGCAATCGGATGATTGCTTCCTGGTGTATCGATTTTTTTGTTATAGAGTGTAATTGTAGCTCGCGTGGAAGAAAGGAAAACAAATATGTTTTCGTCAGATGATTCTAAATTTTATTCTAATTTTCTAATTTCGTTCAAATTTTATTCTAATTATATGAGTTATTCTAATTTTCTAATTGGTCACCACTAGTCAAGCCTGCAACCTCCGAACTCGTACAGAATTGCGATTTCGATTTTGGATTCCGAAATGCTTGTGAAGAATGCTTTACGAAATTTGTCTCCACGATAAAAACCAGTTTCCGATTAGAATCGTTTCACATCGGAAATTATTTTAGTTAGTTTAAGCTCTCGGACCAGGTAAATTGGGATAAAAATAAATACAAAAAACCTACTTCATTTAAAATGTCGTAATTTATACAATATTGATTTGAATGTTTCTTTATAAATAATAACAATTTAATAAATGATAATAATAAGAGTAATAAAAATATAAATATATTTTAACGATATCAATAGAATTAAAAACAATACAATTATTTATAACTAGTGGGCTGCCCCCTCTGCTCGCTAACGCTTGCCAATCCCCGAAAATTGCTACGCAATCTTATATGGTTTGCTTAGCAAACCAAGCTAGCTTCGCTCGCTACTAACTTAGGTATATTGCAAATGCACAAAATTCTAAGAATTCAAAGCAATCATTCAAATCCATATAACAAATTTTTTTTTAACTTTTCTTTTTAGTAAATACTAAGTCATTAAAATAAATTTGAATTCAAATAAATGACAATTTATGGATCAAATAAATTCGTGATATAAATCAAAAATCGTCAAATAAATTCTTAATATATAAATTCGTGAAAAAAAGCGCTTTCGACAAAATACTAAAATAGAGATCTATCGACAAAGACTACTCACTTCTGCCTAGCTTAATAGTATGAGATTGCTGCAGCTGAATTGCTCTCTCTGGTTATTTCAGTTTCCGTTTTTAAAAGCGCTATATGTTGAGCCATCTCAGCTAGATTTGGTATGTGACATTTTTAGCGGCAATCATTGGTCGATTTTCTAGCGTTGCCATTCGGAGAGTTGTAATGAGGCTTTTTTTGTCGCCGTGTAAGAGAAATATATATATAGATTGCAATAATAAATCTGACACTTCCATCTTGAAATTTTTTTGTCACCGTATAGTCACCTATGCGAAAATGACTGTTACAAAAGGTATTTTCCTGCATTTTATAACACATTGTAATTCACGCGTAATTTCGCACGCTGAACACAAATAATTGCGTTAAGAAAAAAATATTTTGTAGCATTTATACAAGTACTTCATCTTACACAATTCGTGTGTGGGGATTACAAATGTGAAATTAGTTTTGTTCCCATAGCTGCAATTTTTTTCTTCAAATTTATATTTTTAGTGTAATTTATTTATTTATTTTTCTAATTTGAAAATAACACTTAAAGGCCTGGTTTCTTAGGACAAGCGCCTTATCTGGGCGTCAGCGTTAAGTTGACGTTACCCTGACGCAAACAAAATACTGGTTTGTTAGCTCAAGGCCTGGTTCCAAATAACGTAAACAAATATTTATTTTGAATTTGTATTGATTTTGTGATTGTCAACCAGTGCTTTAAAGAACAAATAATGACTTTGTCCAAGAAAAAACACATTATAGCTTAGCTAAATGGAGAAGAAGAGGAAAAAGAAGTTATGTTTAATGCTAAAATTAAAATCTTGACTGATTTCAATGCTCTGTTGTTGGCTGTTGTCCGACATTGCTTCTGTTGTTAACGTCACGTTGTAATCCAACTGCAGTTGATTTGGACGGCAGTTGTCGTTCAAGCTGAGCGTTCGATGACGTATGCTGTCAAACTCATAAATTGACCTATCAAAGGTAAACGTTCGTTTCAAGCTGACGTCGACGTTTCCTAAGAAACCAAGCCTTTAGATGAAATAAATATGATCTTATTTAACTGAAATTTCCGAAAGAAACGGGACACTTAGCTATCTCTCGAGGAAGTTTTAAAATATCCTGGTTCGTTGTATGTTGTTAAATTGCCTAAAAACTCTAGCTAGAGAGAAACTGTTTCCACGTTTGAAATCAGCGATGGGTAGAGACATCAAAGATATGTTAAAAATTCTCATGAAACAGAAAATAAGAAAGAAATATGTTCCTCAGTGATTACAAAGATTATTTTTGGCTTCTGTTAAAAACTTCTGTTACATATTCAAATTCATACATACTAAGAAAAAATGGAAGCTACAGTTGCAGTGTCAGACACGTCAAAATATGTGCCTCTCGCCTCGACAAAACTATAGAAATGTGACTTAATGCCTTCATCGACCAATCACACATGGTCTAGTTTTTTTCGAATAGTTTTTAGTTTAAGCAAGTGAAGTAAACAAGAAACATTTAAATTATTACTAAATACTACTTACTTTTTGATTAGTGGGGCCATATCCTCCTCTTGACTTCCATATTTCTATGTAATCTACGCAATTTGTCTCGTAAGGTGCAGGTAAAAGTTTCTTCACAACCTGAAGCACATAGATAAGTATTTAATAAAATCACAGTATGAAAAATTAACAAATATAACTTAATGGTATTTTACATTTATGAACATATTTTCAAAATAAAGGAACACCTTTTTAAGTCGGAACTCTTGAATCGTGTTGGCCTCCATTGGAAATCCATAATAGAACGGATTAATGATCTGTCGAGCATTGTGAATGGAGATATATACAGTAGCAGTTTTACAATAAGCGGGATACTCTTCAATATGAGGAAGCACAATCAGAACATTTTCTAGAAAATATGTTAAAAATATTTGCACCATAAAATTAATGTTTATTCCAGGTTTATAGAAGGCAAAATAAGCAATACCTCTATTTTTATAACATCATCACCAATATGTGTGAACAATATTTCCATTATTCTTACTAATATCATACCAAACAAAATCCTTAAACTAAATACAAAAGAAAACGTGCTATACTGCTGAGCTATCGTACAAACAATCTAAAAACCTCACAGTAGATTTCGAGAAAAGTGGTTTAACAACCATTTTCATTTTATTACTGATGTAATGAACATCAAAATAAAATTTCAGAAAACGATGAAATAAAATTTAATTTTGTAAAAAAAATTTTCAGTAAGTGACTTATCATTCAAAAGTGCCAAATATATTAAAATCACAATTTTGGAATTGTTTACCTTTAACGTTGGTTTTTCTATTGCGCTGCAATATCTTTTTCCACTTCCTCTTTATTTTATTAGTGAGGAGAAAAAGCCGATTCTTGAATATTCACGATCGCAACTCTTGAACACGCCCTCTAGCGGGTAGTATATTTTCAGGCTTTTATTTATTAAGTTTTCGTTTAGCTCTATGAAAAATATTGGCTGAGTAGAACGCCATTTTTTAACAGAGAATACGAGGCAAAATTTCCCTAAGGAAAAGGCAGAAGAGCTTCGGGGGACGACACAGAACATTAATAAATCTTTCTGAAACAGAACGCGCCCTACATTCGAAGAGCAATTTTTCAATTAACAATTAACCCAATTGCAAATTAAAGTGAAGTCAACATTGCTTACTTCATTCCCATAAATAAATGTGATTTCAGAACGTGCAGAACTCTAATGGTTGAAGAATATTCTTCTTCTTCATAGAATAATACATATTTCTGAATCTATATAATTCGGAAGACAACAATAAGGAATCATCCGAATTACTTGAAACGGTATCATTTGTGTTGATCATTCATAATTTTTCACGTTTTCTTGGTATTTTTTAATTTTAAATGAATAATTTCAACTAAAATTAAGCTATTCTGTTTTTAAGTTGCATATTTAGATTCATATCGAGTTCTTACAATTATAAAATTTTGTTGTTCATCTAAAAGTAATGAAGGGATAATCTATGTATATATTATTTGAAAATAAAATTTTCAAATGAAGAATATTTCATTTCGAATAATCCGGATTTATAAAACAAGAAAGTGTAATGATTTTTATTTCAATATAAGGAGTTTTTAGAATCGTTTTTTTTATCGTAATCATTCTTTATTTTTAGTTTATAAAAAATGTTTTTTAATTGAAACTTTTGATAAAAAATTCTTGTCAAAAAACTTTTTCTGCAAAAATTAAACCGTCTAGCATTATGTGCTTCTATATACTTTTTGCATGATTTTAATGTTTGAAGTAATATGACACAGAAGAGTATAGAATGTAAAATTTAAATAGACCTTTCGCACTAGATTATTAAATTTAGTAGAATGATTTTTCAGGTTCTGGGTTTTAACTCGATTTACAAGATTTTTTTAAAATATTATCCGATTTGTTTTGGTCGTTCCTTCTTTAAAATAAAGATATTCATAATGGAAGAAAAAGAGATATTCAAAAGATTAGATATAAATATATCCTTTTGTTTTCACTTGCATACGAAACTATGCATAACATTCACTTGCATAACATTACCATACTACACTGAAGAAATTTCCAGTGAAACTGATGATTCTACTGTTCTGTTAGCACGAATTCGTCTCAAATAACAAAAGCCCCCTGTAAATCTTTGGGTTCACGAATGCTCGAGTTGAGTTGATTTTATCGTGCTGTTTAATTGATTTTGTACTATTATTGAGTTACTTGTCTTCTGCTTTTGTTTTAATTTCGGTTCTGAATACACCGGGGCATGCATCAACCGGTGTGTCTTGCTTTCGGATTGTCCATTTTTTTGTTTTGCCCGTGTGAAATAGTATGGTACTTCTGAGTAGATTAATGTCCGTGCAAAGGCACCAAAAGCATCCGCACGATTACACAATTCAAAAAATTCGGTGAGTGTAGTTTTTGGTGAATTTATAGCTCGGTCAATCGCAGTCTCGTTCGTGAAATATACGCTCTGACCGTTTTCAAGATGGACGGCTAAATGACTAACGGTTGGATCCCGTTCATGAATTGGGAATCCAAAGATACGCCAAACAGCTTCATTGGAGCTGATGTACCGGCCAATTTGATACAGCGTTATTTCGCCGTTGTTATTCACTGGAAGAGCAGTCACATTGGTATTTTCAACTCGAAATACTGCCATATCACTGCCTTTATTAACATACTTGCAAATATATATATGATGCTCTTCTTTTAAGGGTGAGCATAAGTATTAGAGTTTAACATGACTTGTTGCAACGTGCGTGAATATTATTTTTGATTTATTATGTTTCTATGTCTAGTTTGGATCCGAATACGATTAAATAAAGATATATTTAAAATATACGTTAAATCTGTCCAAAAATGGAGAAAAAAAATTAGTTATAAACCTATTCTCAGACCTACTGAATATACGTATGAAATTTCATCAAAATCGGTCAAGCCGTTTAGGAGGAGTTTAACCACTAAAACTTTGATAAGAGATTTTTATATATATAGATTATATTATATAATGTTATATGGGTGATTCTCACGAAATATGACAATTCACTGTCCCTTGCTCCAAAATAAAATACTATAATACTAAAAGAACTTTTTTAAAAAAAAATTATAAATAGCATTGCTGTTAGCATTTTAAAATGACTTTGCACTAGCATTGACTGTTTTGTACATTTAAAATTTTTTATTGAACTTCAAAATTTCATGTTTCTGGCATGTCCCAAACAATGTTTCCAATAATAACTAATGTTGGGATCTTCCATGTAATTCCACTGGCGCTAGTATCGCGGTTGTGATGTAATTGCAACTGTGTTTACATTGTATGTTTCAGTTTCGATTTCCAGTATGTTCTTTTGTTGATGTGTTCTATGTACGTATTGTGAATAAAGTTATTGTTGTGTTATAAGTTATCAATATTAGTGCTATCATTGTCAAACATCCTAAATACATATCCCATGCCATATAATAAACGGTCACAACAGTTTTGGTGACGAGGAGAAAAATAAGAAGAAATAATCAATAGAATTTCAAGATCGTTCAAAAACGAAACTTCAAAATGGATGAAATTTCAAAACGGAAATGTTTCAAGCAATTGAATTCAGGTACTGTAACTAATTTAAATTTTCAACTATTTTTTCAAACTTTCAATAAATAAATAATGAATGCTGAACAATTCCAAACATTTATTGCTGCATTTATTCAGCAACAACAAGCAATGATAGCACAAATCGAAAAACATTTTTCAAAAGAACAGTCTATTGATTCATCAGTAAATCTTGTTAATGTGCATCCTTTTGAAAATTATGATTCAAAACGTGAAAAATTTTCATGCTATTTAGAACGATTTGAAAATTATTGTTCTATGAAGGGTGTTATTGATAAAGATAAAATTGCTCAACTTCTATGTGTATCTATTGGTTCATCACACTATAATAATTTGGCAGCTTTTCTTGGACCAGAGAAACCAGTCAAACAATTATCACATGATAATCTTGTGAAAGCTTTCAAGCAAATGCTAATTCCTAGAAAAAATGTAGTTGTTTCTCAACATTATTTTTTAAATATATATCAAAAAGAACATGAATCAATTTCAGAATTTGTAGCTGCTTTGCAACGTGAAATAGTTGAATGCGAATTTTCTGTGAAATGTGACTGTGATAAATCAGTAACAATTGCAGATGTTTTTCTCCGGGCTCAGTTCATTCGAGGATTGCGTAATGATTGGTTGCGCGAACAGGTGCTACAATCAGATTTAATAACTTTCGATGATGTCTTATCAAAGGCGATTGATTTGGAGGCCTCCAAAATCAAAAGTAAAGAACTCACTCAAAAAGGTTCTCCACGCTCTACTTCTTGCGCTTTAAGTGACAATAATAAAGTTTCAAATTTCTCAGCACGTCATAGAAATCGTTCCAGTTCACGATCTAGTTCTCAACGCCAGAAACCAGATTATAGAGCCCTTGGTATTGAAAATCTATGCATCAGATGTGGCAGAAATAATCACCAAGTCAAAGATTGTCGAATTAATAAAACTAAACTAAAATGTGATTCATGCAAAAAAGTAGGTCATGTTAGTAAAGTCTGCATTTCAACTTTAATTAAGATGCCACGAAAGTCAATGAATTCCAGTCCCAGACCTTCTCTTCATGCTGTTTCAACTGAAGTACATGATCAAAATATTACATTTGGTGTCAACTCTATTCACAGCTCTTCACCATGCTATAAAGTTATAAATTTATTTGAAGTTTGCCATGACTCTGACAAATATATCGTCTCTGTATACCTCAATGGAAAGCTACAACATTTCGAAGTAGATTCTGGAGAAAAGTTTTCCCTACTTTCAGAAACTGATTTTGAACGTTTAAATTTAAATGCGCCCTTGGAAAAATCAAACATTGCTTTTCGTACTTATTCTGGAGATATCATTCAACCCAAGGGGAAAGTGCATGTAAATGTTGCATTTCAAAACAAAAACATTACAGGTGAACTTCATATTGTTCCAGCTGGATGTGCAGCTATTCTAGGCCGTCAATGGATTCGAGCCTTAGAAATCGAACTTTTACAAATAGATGCTAATATATCAAACACTTCAATTCATAAATCACCAGTGTATCAAATCAATCCTCTCAATTCACTTTTGGAAAAATTTTCACCCCTCTTTGAAGAACGAGTTGGTTGCGTCCCTCATTTACAAGTATCACTTCAACTTAGGGATGGAGCAAAAGCCATTTTTACTAGGGAGCGTGACGTTCCTTATGCTCTCCGGGACCGCGTCAATAAAGAATTGGACTCTCTTGAGGCAGATGGAATAATATCCTTAGTGCCTGCGAGTGATTGGGGGTCACCATTGGTTGTCATTCCAAAACCAAACGGTGGCGTCCGATTATGTGTTGATTACAAATGTGGAGTCAATGAACGATTAATTCAATCAAATCATCCAGTAAGAAGGATAGATGATGTGCTTCATAGTCTTCGAAATTCATGATATTTTTGTAAACTTGATTTATTTAAAGCCTACCTACATCTAAAAGTTGATGAAGATGGTAGCATGATACAGACCATTTCAACACATCGTGGTACGTATCGCATGCATAGGCCTAGTTTTGGAATCAAGACAGCACCATCAGAATTCAATCGCATTCTTTCGCAAATTCTCAAAGGATTACCAAAAACAGAATCTTACTTTGACGATATTATTATACATTATGAAACACTTCAAGAATGTACTGAAAATTTAGAAGCTTGCTTACAAGGACTTTCTGACTATGATTTGCACATAAATAAACAAAAGTGTTCCTTCTTTCAAGAAAAAATCGAATATCTCGGACATGTTATTGAATATAATAAGATAAGTAAATCGCCAACAAAAATTCAAGCTGTTCAAGAAATGCCAAGACCATCAAATATTGAAGAAATCAAACGATTTTTGGGACTTGTAACTTACTACTCCCGTTTTATGCCAAATTTTTCAACTATATCATACCCACTTCGACGGTTGCTAAGAAAAAACCAGCCTTGGTTATGGACTGCAAGTTGTGAATCTGCATTCCTGAAACTGAAAAATGAACTTACCAGTGATAGAGTTCTTGTTCCTTTTGATACTAGTTTACCAATTGTCCTGACCACAGATGCCAGCCCTACGGGAATTGCAGCAGTATTGAGTCACTCTAAACAAGGTGTAGAAAGACCTATTGCTTACGCATCTCGTTCACTTACCAACTCTGAATAAAACTATAGCCAATTAGATCGAGAGGTTTTAGCTATTATTTTTGGTGTTACACAATTCTTCAATTACTTATTTGGTAAACATTTCAAACTTATTACTGACAATGAGCCACTAACAAGAATTTTTCATTCCCATAAGGCACTACCACGTATGACTTCAACACGATTACTTCGCTATGCTTCCTACTTATCAAGTTTTGATTACTCAGTGCAATTCAAAAAGGGATCTGAAAATGAAAATGTCGATTGCCTGTCTAGAGCTCCAATTCAAAAACCCGAAAACTCAGTCGATAAATTTATAGGGGGAAGAAGCAAATCAAATATGTGCCGAAAACATTTTCCAGATTTCAAGTGAAAAAATAACATCTTTAACCTTCCGTTAGTCGCGCGCACCTCACAGGTGCATCCCTACTGCACTTCCACCTCCTTTGCCGTCATGAGATTTTTCCGGGGGTCGAGCCTAATGTTATCTTCCTAACTTTGGATTACTCAAATGTCCATGTAAAACCGACCTTCGAACATGTCGATGGAGAGTTGGAACCGCTGAAATCACCCCTCTGGTGCAGCACGACCATTGACGCAAGTATTATGGATATATTATTTTTATGAATTAAATATATATATTTTATCTCATTTTCTGTCCTACTCAACATAACAGGTATAAATGGTCAAGTTATATACACAGAAAATGGTTACGGAGTAAAAAACCGCAGATCCTTCTTGCGTCAATTGGTTGAACATCTTGTGATGGAGGAAGAGATCCGACACGGGAGCAAGAAAAATTTATCTTCGGTACTTCGCTAAATAAGTTTTTTGATAATTATCTCTCTAAAGAGTCTTAAATTGGTAACAATTAACTATTTAAACTAGACTAGATTTCATTTGGCTTTCAAAAAATCAGAAACACCTCATAGGTGCAACGCGATTAACCATGTCGGAATCAAGTGCGCGACTAACGGCAATCCAGTCTGAAACAAAGAAAGATCCAGAACTCAGCGAAATAATTGAAAGGCTGAACAACAACTCTGAAGATTCAGAATTTACATTGTTTGATGGCATACTTTTTCGAAGAGAAAGAGTAGTTATTCCAAAAAGCTTACGTTCAAACATACTAAAGGAACTTCACGAAACTCATCTAGGAATAACTAAAATGAAGCAACTGGCAAGACAGTATGTTTATTGGCCTGCCATTGATCGTGACATTGAGAATTTAGTCAAAGGATGTGAAGGCTGCGCATTGACAAAGTCTAATCCTCCAAAGGTATCTGTCCATCCGTGGGAATCTCCAGCAGATAACTGGGACAGAATTCATATAGATTATGCAGGTCCATTTGAAAATTACTATTTTTTGGTGTGTGTTGATGCTAAGTCCAAATGGGTGGAAGTCGAATCATTAAAGATGCCCCAACTAGTTCAAAAACTATCCTTTTGATAGAAATTTTTTTTTCTTTTCATGGCTATCCACAGGTTATTGTATCTGATAATGCCTCAATATTTCAAAGTGAAGAATTCCATTCTTATTGTTCTAATCGAGGAATATTTCAAAAACTCATCGCTCCAGGACATCCTTCCACCAATGGCCTTGCAGAGCGAAACGTCCAAACCTTAAAGCAAAAGTTAAAAGCTTCTTTTCTTGAAAAATCCTCAATCCCAAGTAAAGTTCAAAAGATATTATTCCGTTATAGAGCAACACCTCTAGCTTGTGGACAGTCACCTGCTCAATTATACTTACATAGAAAAATCCGCATACGTTTAAACTCAATCTTTCCTTATCATCCAACACCATCAACAGTTTCCAGTAATCCTGTAAGATCTTTTTCAGTGGGGGAGAGAGTCCAGGTGAGGTTGTTCATAAATAACCATAACGTATGGCAGTTTGGCAAAGTCGTGAAAAAGTATGGTACACGTCATTATTTGATTTTACTAGACTAAGGTCGGCAATTAAAGAGACACATAAACCAATTAAGATCAACATTAAATCCAGAGAAAAAAAAGTGTGTGACTTTTGGCCCAACCCAATCTTTTGACATTCCTAAACCATCTAAGATCTTCTCACCTACTCAGCCTAGTATTCCAGAACTTCCAACAAATTCCAAACAGGACGTTGTGACAAAACCAAAAAGAAAGAGACAATTACCTACACGCTTTAGGGACTTCGTAATGTTATAAGCATATTTCAAATCTGTTTTAAGTATTTTCAATTAAGTGTATTTTTCAATTATATATTTAACATATTCAATTTTTAAGTAGCTAATGTTTTCAATTAACTGTTATTTCAATTCTAATTAAGTGGGGGAGACTGTTGGGATCTTCCATGTAATTCCACTGGCGCTAGTATCGCGGTTGTGATGTAATTGCAACTGTGTTTACATTGTATGTTTCAGTTTCGATTTCCAGTATGTTCTTTTGTTGATGTGTTCTATGTACGTATTGTGAATAAAGTTATTGTTATGTTATAAGTTATCAATATTAGTGCTATCATTGTCAATCATCCTAAATACATATCCCATGCCATATAATAAACGGTCACAACAACTAACCACAAACCTTCCCATAAAATTTTCAATATCTAATTTTTTTTTATCTCAACCGGTGTAAGCATTTCTAGAATATGCGCAGAGGGCATTATTTACAAAAACTTCGTTTAAAGTAATTTTTTCTCTCAATAAATTGTTTGTCCCAAGTAAATCTGTCATTTTCTTGACTACTTTTATTTAATGGTTTATAACCGAAATCGATAGAGCCAGCAATCAATGTCTTACGTCAATAGATTGATTAGATACCCTCCTATATAAACATCTCTTGTGGCATAAATAACGAACCAATTTTCTGGTTCAAAATCTGCTTCAAAACATTTTTCAAGCTGAGTAGGTTTTTGTGTTGTCATTTTCCTGGCTTTTAAAAATCATTAATAACATAAATTACATAGATTTATCTGAGTTATTTTAAGAAATCCTGTTGTTTTCTGCAGAATACAAGCGTCTTCGACCGAAATATTAAATTAATGTAAAGTTATATGATATAAAATGGCGAATTTGTCATTATCCTGGCAGTCATTTTCCTGGCTTTTGAATGCCAGGACATTGAAGTGTTACCAGAGTTTTTTAAAATGTAGTTTCAGAATTTTTTGTAACTAATACTGTAAGGAGGGAAAGTAAATACTAACCTATCAAGAAAGTAAATACTAACCTATCAAGAAAGTAAATACTAACCTATCAAGAAAGTAAATACTAAAATATCAAGTTTATGTATGATTGCAATATGCTTGGATGTAATCATGTTACTTATTTATTTAATGATTGACACACAATTTTATTCTGTACAGTTCACACAAAAAAAAGATATCACCCTGAATAACTTTCGTTCTAATGATCAGATTTTCGCGAACTAAGTGTCACTCTTAATGCTTCCTGGAGGTGACGTCAAATACGCTAACTAATTAGTGCTAACTATTAATTCAGTTTCTAAATCAAATACAAAAACGCATTTTCTCTGAATAAATATATTTTTTTTTTACATATTTGGAATCCAGAAACTTTACAAAATTTTAAACAAAATTTGATCGTAAATTGGATCACAATAAAGGTTTATATATTTGGCGATAGTCCAGAAAACCGCAAAAAAAAGTCGCCAGCGCAAATGAATATTTTAAGATAACCCATTGACTAATTCAAAAGAAAAATTAGAATTCTTAATTTTACTAGGTTGCCAGGCAACCACGCTCTGACTGCAAAAAAGATTGAAATAATGCTCTGTGATTGCTCGAAGAGGTTTAAATAATATTTAATAGAAAATATCTCGAAGTTTCCAGGCAAGAGACAATTTTTAAGCTAATTTCTGTCCAAAAAGCAAAAAAAAAATTTATTTAAATCTCCTTTGAAAAGAAAATTTGAATCGATTTATAAACTATTTATGACTTTCTCTAAGTTTTTAGAAATTAAATACATGAACTTTTTATCTGATATTATCTAGATTATGTTCTTTTTTTAATACTTATTCGAGGATTTCATACTAAAATCAAATTAACATAACTTATTATAACTATATACAAAATTTTAGGGATAATCATTTTTACAGCTTTAATCGAGTGTTCTAGGCAAAAAAGTTTGAAGAAGAAAAGTGAGCTTGAAAAATAAAATGTATATTGTATTTATATTGTATATTCTAATGCACATTCACAAGGTTTTCTATAATTTACGATATTTCTATTTTCTACAACTCAAGGAATTGATGAATGTTTAGCAGTATTTTAAAATTATTGAAATATGTTATGTTTAAGAATAAGATATTGAAATATTATGTTGCATATTGTATGATTCATTGTTTAAAAAATCGCTTATTTATTCTGCTAGATATTTAGGTCACAAGGTTTTCTTTGGATAAAGATGATAAGCAAATAGCATCCTCATGTTTCGATACATTCTGAAACTTACGTTCTCAAAAACACCATAAAATGTCGCACAACATATGCTTCAACAACGATAAGCTACACTTACCACCAAATACTGCTACTATGATTATTTTTGTTGTCTTATATTTGTTACCGGCAAAGTATGAAACGCCGGCATTGTATAAAATACCTAGGCATTGTATATAATGCCGGATGTTTTTAGGCAAGGTATGAAATATTATAAGTATTATATACTTTCCGTAGGCATTGTATTAAATACCTAGGCATTCTATAGGATGACAAATGCTATTTAGGCAAAGTATGAAAAAAACATGCTGAAGAGGTTATTATGTAAATGATGTGCACGTTACTTTGAATGACCGAAATCGCGGCGGTCGCTGATTTTCACCGGTGAATGTTGACAATCACATAGTCGCTTTGGTGAATGTATGAAATATTTATTACATCCGATTTTATATTAATTTATTTGTGGATATAATTACATTTATTCGATATTTTAATACTTACTATTAAAATATCGAATAAATATACTTACTATATAATCTATCGTCAGTAAGAATTACGATAGATTAGAAGAAACATCAGTGTGTGGAGTATCGGGCAAATATATATCGGGCAATGGCACCTGACCCTAAAAAAACATCAGTGTTAGGTTATACTGGGAAAATGTATACCGGACAGTGGCACTTGACCTTAAAAAAACTTCAGTGTAGGGTATACCGGGCAAATATATACCGGGCAGTGGCACTTGACCTTAAAAAACATCAGTTTAGGATATCCCGGGCAAATGTATACCGGGCAGTGGCAATTAACTAGACCTAGTATGAATAGACCTTTGATAAATGTCCGAAACATATACTAGGTCTAGTTAAGTACCACTGCCCGGTATACATTTGCCCAGTATATCCTACACTGATGTTTTTTAAGGTCAAGTGCCATTGCCCGGTATACCCTACACTAATGTTTCTTCTAATCTATCGTCAGTAAGAATTAAAATAACGAATAAATGTAATTATATCCACGAGTAAATAAATCTGAAATCGGCTGTGAAAAATATTGCGGACATTCACCAAAGCGACTATGTGATTGTTGACATTCACCGGTGAAAGTCGACATTCTCCAGGTTTTGATCATTCATTTCTCAAAAATAAAAATGTCATTCTGAAAAAATACTGAGAGTGCCATCAAAAAACATTTATTCAAAATGTGTAAAGAAAAATAAAAAGTTGTGCAAAACATAATTAATGCCTTTCTTAAGAAAGGAAACAAAATTTTTATGTAAGAAATAAGAAAATAACCTAATTTTCATTTTTGAATAACATTTTGACGAATCGGAGATGCATTTCATACTTTGCCAGTTCCTCATTCGGCATTCTATAGAATGAGTAGGAAATGTGCGAAATATAAATCATTTCATAATTTGCCGGCTAATTTTAGGCATTATATACAATGCCTAGGCATTCTACAGAATGCCAGATTTCATACTTTATATGTATACGTAACATATATATATCTGATACGATACCCTCTTTTTAAACAGAGTTCGTAAGGTCCTTAAGATACTGAAATGGGGGCATGAAAACTTAAAAGATAAAATATTTAATTTCCTTAACTCAAAATATCAGGTCTCAAAATTTTAATTTTAAAGTTAAATATAACTTTCACAATATTGTTGCTCCTACGTTTTTAAAGACCACATAAATCCTGTTAAAATATGAAAATGCATATGTTTACTTTAACGAGTGTAAAATCCTTATCAGAATAATGATCAAGACCCAAGCCTAAAACAGTATAATTGATGATAAAAACTCAACTGGCCTCAAAAAATATGAAGAGGGAAATAAAAGTCGACAGGTTTCGAGCGTTCAAATATAATCGCCCGTTCTCAAAACTTGTCAAGCTTGAATAACTTGTGACTTTTATTATTGGACACTCAAAACATGTCTATTTTTATTATCATCTATTATTTTTTAAATCAATGAAGCTTTTATATTTTCGATTCAGTTTCTCGGGATTATCTGCTCATTTTCACAACATATTAAATTATTTCACTCAATATCAAAATAAGTTTTACATAAGTTATAGGCACAGGTTCTTAGATTGAAAAAATAATAATTCGCCACTTTGTAAAGAAATCAATGCAGTAAAAAAAAAATTTTTTTTTTGCTGCAAGCCTTAACGTTTTAATTTAGGGACATAAAAAATTCCGTTTACTATTGAAATTTCAAAAGTCGAACGTGAAAATAGAATGTCCCCTAGCACCAGGAATCGAAATAAATAGTTATAAGGACAATTATTTCAAACAAGTTAGAGTTTCTGTCCTACTCGAAGTTGTTTGAAAAGGTATTTTTTATATAACGATTCCAGAGTTTATTCTACTTACATTTTAGGGTATGGTTTTGGAGTATTTTGATCAAGTTTATTTTTACACCCTTATTTGCTTAAAATTATTAAATAATTTGGTTAAAATAAATTATTCCAGCTACATGATTTAATGCATTTATGGTATTATAGTAAACGGGGCTTCAATCGCATATCCTTAACCTTGATACCGATATCATTAAATAAATGGAATAAGCTTAGATAAATAATAAAAGTTAATTTTTTCCTCGCTTTAATTTTCAAGGAAATATGTTTCGATCAAACAAATTTCAGCGAAATTATTGAGTAAGTCCCTTGGAGCAATATCACTCTTATCCTCTTTTGACAAAATGTAGAAAAAATTGTTTTTCACAGTTTTTGTAAAAAGAATGTTAGCCTTCTTGTCAAGCTTTTTCCTTCTTTTTTTTATTGAAATAAGTTCGGAAATTGCGTATTTTTTATAGCATTTTTTTTTTTTATTCAGATGACTTTAAAATTGGCACGGCTTCGGAATCGTCATACAACTTTCAATTTTTAGTATTTCCTGCTTAACAAAATAAAGCATTTTTCCTGATAACAAATTATACTACAATAATATCTTGGGAATAGTGCTAAAGTAAAAAATTGAACAAAATAGTTTAATATATTATCCGGAAAAATCTACATGGAATCATAAAGAAAGAGTAAAAGATATAATGAAATAATTAGAGAATCACATGTAGTCTGATAATTAAAAATTTAATTTCACAGCTAAGATGTTAGGACGACATTTAAGATACTGAGGTATTTTAAGACGCTTAAAAATTTTGGCTACGTATTCAACAGCTTTTTATGTTCGGTAGCTTTATATTCTTTGTAGTGACTTCTAAAACATCACCACTATTTTAGATAATCTATGTTGAAAGTCACAAGAAACAAAAGAAAAAAAGACAACCAATAATTTATACTATTTTTTCGAAAAAAAATTTATGTATCTTTAGAACAAAAGTTATTCAAAGTAATATCTTTTTTTTTTTTTTTTTGCGGACTGTATATATCAGCAACAAAATTTTTTTAATTCTTTCTACAGTGGATAAAAAAATTAATTTAAGCAATTTATAGTCTATCTAACATAAAGGCTTAAGTTGAGTTACTTACTATTAACTTAAAATGACTGTTTTTTAAACTTCTAAGCTTATATGTCATTTTCCTGGCATTCAAGATTTGGTGAATTTCTATTCCATTTTTTTTTCTCGAGCAAATGTCAATAAACTACACTGCTGTCTCTGAGATATTAATAAGTGTAACTAAAGAAGTATACAAAAAAGAATTTCAGATTATTTTGAAAACTTTAAATTTGAAGAAATGTCTAGGTCCGAATTGTCATGTTTAAAAAAAATTACCCATACATATGTTACCGGCAAAGTTTAAAATCCGGCAATGTATGAAACGATTTATATTTTACACATTTCTTAGGCATTCCATAGAATTCCAAATTCGTAACAGGCAAAGTATAAAATCTTCTGTGGCCAAGTTAGTAAAGGTGATGAAGTGGATATTTTGTGCAATGTTTGTTTCTAAACTGAAAATAATTGTGACATGAATGTGAATTTTTTATGTGAATATTTTGTTTCCCTCAATAAGAAAGACATAAATTATGTTTTGTACAACTTTCATTCTTCTTTATGCGTTTTAAATAAAGATTTTTAATGGCACTCTCATTATTTTTTCGGAATAAAATTTTTATTTTTGGGAAATGAACATTATTTACATAATAACCTCATCAGTATGTTTTTTTTCATACTTTGCCTAAATAGCATTTGTCATCCTATAGAATGCCTAGGTATTTTATACAATGCCTTCGGAAAGTATATAATACTTATAATATTTCATACCTTGCCTAAAAACATCCGGCATTATATACAATGCCTAGGCATTCTGTAGAACGCCGGCGTTTCATACTTTGCCAGTAGCATATACAATATCTATATATATATTTCTCTTACACGGCGACAAAAAAAGCCTCATTACAACTCCCCGAATGGCAACGCTAGAAAATCGACCAATGATTGCCGCTAGAAATGTTACATGCCAAATCTAGCTGAGATGGTTCAACATATAGCGCTTTTAAAAACGGAAACTGAAATAACCAGAGAGAGCATAAGCTAGGCTGAAGTGAGTAGTCTTTGTCGATAGATCTCTATTTTAGTATTTTGCCGAAAGCGCTTTTTTTCAGGAATTTATGTATTACGAATTTATTTGACGATTTTTGATTTATATCACGAATTTATTTGCTTTACTAGAATTTATTTGTTTATGCAGGTTTTTCAATTGCAATTTATTTATTTCAACTTTTAATAGACTTCATTATAGCCAAAATTTTAACCTTTTTAAAGAGATATCAGTTTTAGAAATTTTATCTTAAGATTTTATACTATAGCACATTTCTAATAGGTTTAACGAATTACATGTCGTTTATTTGAATTCAAATTTATTTTAATGACTTAGTATTTACTAAAAAGATGTAATTTTTTTTAAAAAAAAAAGTTGTTATATGGATTTGAATGATCGTTTTGAATTCTTAGAATTTTGTGCATTTGCAATGTACCTAAGTCAGTAGCGAGAGAGCGAGCGAGCTTGGTTTGCAAAGCAAACCATATAAGATTGCGTAGCAATCTTCTGGGGTAGGCGAGCGTTAGCGAGCAGGGGGCCCAGTCCACTAGTTTATTATATTACATTATATCAACCAATGAAACCGAAACAAAATTGAGTTTTTGAGTTTGAGTTAGACATTTTGAAAATCAAAAATAAAACGATAGCAAGAGGCGAGCAAATGAAGTCAGCAACAGAACGTAGGCAACTTAATTCGGTTTTCTCTACTACTGCAATTTTTATTTAATTTCGTCTTATTTTGCTATTTTATTTATTTATTTTGAAAATTAGTCAAAAATAATAATTTAACTAATGTTTACTCCTTTTGTTTTTTCTCTCCTATCATTTGAAAAACAAATGTAAAAACAAAAAGCTCAGTCAAACCATTACGAAATGTCTATAACTAAACAATGTTGTTAAACAAACGAGAAAATGCCATCGCAACAGCATCCCAGCCTATTTTTGCATACTATTCGCATTGCAAATGCAAAAAATCTCAGCCAAACAAATACTAAATATCTGTAACCGAACAATAGTATTAAACAGATGAAAAAGTATACCATAGTAATAAATTCTATTTACTTATTTTAAAAGTTAGTTTGGAATAACCATTCGGCTAACTATTCCAGCCTGATTTTTCACATTTTCGACAAACCAAATGTGAAAAATATCTAGGCCAAACCATTAATAAACATCTATAACCAAGCACTAGCGTTTAGAAAAAACACTTTTATTTTTATTATTCTTTTTTAAGTAGAATTAAATTTTGCTACTTTCTGTTTACTTTTGTGATAATTTTAGAAGTGTTTTGTGGAGTTTGTCCTTAAAGTTTGTATGAGAAACAAAAGTTAAGGACAAATTTTTCAGATACTAATTTTAGATAGAATAAATTGAGCAGAATTAGATTGAATTTAAATTTATCTTTGAGAAAGAATGTGAGAATTCGATGATGAAAGAATGAAGAATTCGACCTAGAAGTTGAGAGCTGAACCCTTTTATTACGAGCGCCGTATTTAGACGGTGACAGTATTACTCTGTTTGATAATCTGCCGAATCTACTTCAAAATATCAGTTTCCTCGAGATTCAAAGCCTGCATGCGTTTTACGCCTTTTTCACCCTCTCAGCGTAGTTCATGACGCCATGTTTTAGAGAAATCTTTCATTCTCTTGATGTGTTTCATCCCCCACCACAAAATGTTGGTCGAATTTTGGAACAACCTGTCTATGAGTCCTAAACTTACCATTGGTATGGGGAGACATGATAGGCTTAATTTCCGGTCGTCCGATTACTGTATTAAAAGTCCAGCAGCTTTCAATGACGTCACCAAATCTGGACGAGCAGCGTGTGTGCTGAGAGTGCTCTAAGCTGAAACATTAATTCAGAATACATTGTTAAAATATTCTGTTCAAATTTGAAACATTGTATGATAGTTTTTCAGTACACACAGGGCCGGATTAACCTATAGGCACACTAGGCACGTGCCTAGGGCCTACGAAAAACTTGGGAGAAAAAAATTTGTTGACAAAAATAATTTAGCTTTAAAAACAACAAGTGTATTTTGCACAAAATTATGAAGATACAAATAAAAATATAATATTTTTCGGTAATAAATTATTTTGCAGAATCTTATGATATAATGGTATTATCGATATATTACTTTTTTGCGATTTTTGGATTCAACGAAATCTTGTATTATGCTGTCGAATTCCAAACTACGCAAAATGTCGTATTCAATAGACATAAGTGCGAGCGATGGCAAACGATCTTGATTCATTGTTGAACGCAAATAATTTTTTATCAATTTTAATCTGGAGAAAGATCTTTCTCCTTCTGCATTTGATCCAAGAATCGACAAATATATTCTTAATGCAATGTGAACGTTAGGAAAAGTATTCACAAGTTTATCTTTAATTTGAGCCTTCAACATTTCTTGTGCAGATTTATGTTCATAATTTCATTTGAAAATAGTAAAAATTCATCTACAAAGTTTTTCTCTAAATCGGATGAGTCGTATGAGTCGTAATCCAAATCGGATGAGTCGGATGAGTCGTAATCCAAAGTCGTAATCGGATGAGTCGTAATCCAAAAACGGCTATGCCTAAGGCCTACGAAAGGTATAATCCGGCTCTGTGCCTAGGGCCTACGAAAGGTATAATCCGGCTCTGAGTACACACGTAACTATTGATTCAATGATTCAACAATGCTAGGGTTTAAATTAGATTCATAAAAACCTTGGAAACAAATATTGCAAACATTCTATATAGGCTACATTTGAAGGCAAATTAAAAGTTACGTTAAAAATTACGTTACTTTCAGCATTAAAGTTTATAAATAAATAATAGTGTTTGAGTTAGCATCAAACTTTATTACTTTGTTTATTAGGGAGATTTCGCAAATTTATGGTAGCTCCCGTACGTAAATATTTCAAATAATTGCCTACGTACACTAGTGTGGCGTAACTACCAGTATAAATATTAAATACCAATTTCCTAGTATATAAGACATGTTAACTTGATTCTATCGGGAGGTACCATTTGATAGATGAAGGTTGACATAATCTAAGATTAAATCACTACGAAACGGTGATACAGAAGGATGATCCACATTAAACAGTTGATTTGCTTAAAAAATGTTCTGTTTAAAAGAAGAGAAAATCCAGTTAAGTAAATGAAAAGTCTCCCGGTCAATAAATAAAAATTAAGAATAAAAAAAAAATAAGCAAAAATGCTATAAACAAAAATATGAAGAAAAAATATAATGAGCGGCATGCTATTAAAAAAATGAAAATATGATGAACAAAATTGATATAAATAAATAAATAGGATAAATCAACTAGTGGTATCTGTTCCTCGAATTCTATCACAGATAAAATTCTGGAAGGGGAGTAATGTGGCGTAACTACCACTATAAGTATTAAATACCAATTTGCTAGTATTTCTTGACATTATTATGTAACTACGTGACAATATTATGTAAAACCAATTTACATAATATTGTCACGTAGAATAAATAGGACTTAGTCTAGAAAGTTGAAGAGATTTATTGAACACTTTCAAAGTACAGTGAACAAAATCACTGGGGGCTCGGCTTGAAACACCTAGTATTTTATAGGAATAATAACGGAACCGGAAATGATATATTAGAACATTCCAGAAGCTTCTAGAATATATATAAAAAATAATAAATAATAGTTTATTTTAGAAAGTTTTAATTTTCTTAGAGTTCTGAGGATCGAACATTGCATCTCTGTCTTCCCAAGACGACGACTCCATCTTCACGATATATTCGATAAAAGATAAATACTTAAAAGTACTACAAATTACGTCTAACTAGGTTTTAACACCAATGACATTTTCTTCTAAATATTTGACGATATAACCACGCCAATGTTAATTCAATGAGAAAATGTATTTTTCATTTCTTTCCTGTACAAACTAATTGAAAATTTTCACCAAAATTTAAATCAAGGACAAAATTTCACTTCTATCAAAATTTAAATTCACTATTGCAAAGGATTTTGAAATAATCAAAGAAACATACAAACATTTCCTTTCACTATAGTAGCTTTTGGAAAATGAATTGATTTTTTTAAGCACAAGAAATTACTACTTTTTTGGGATTATCCTTTAATGTGGATAAAAAATACTTACTCGCACTCTACTCCGTCGGTACTATTGCAGTATTTAATAAACTCGCCCAATTTTTGTAACAACATATTATATTCTTCATATTCCATTGAGCTAATTCTTTTTATTAATTCCTCACCTGCAACCTTAAGAAAAGAAGAAAAAACTAAATTTAATAAAGGAAATGACTATACTAAGTAAAATGATACTTATCTAAAAGTGAATAAAGTGACAAACGAAAAACGAATAAATAGTAATTCGATTTTTGTTACATGTGAAACTAAAAACGAGGGTGCATCATTTTTGTGAGACTCGTGTGGAATTTTCGATGGTGATAAAGTGTATAACGAAAAGGTACGATAAGAAAAGAAAAAAAAGAATTATTTTGTCGTTTTTAGCCTTTTTAAAAATGAAGTTCTTTTAATTTTTTTTTCTTCTTTTGAGTTTTGTGTCTGGTTTAATTGGCGACAATTTCTATATTTTTTTTCTATGAAATGAAGATAAATTTTATTTGCAGTGGTCAGGAAACCGTAAAAACTATTTTTGTTATCCAGAACATAGCACCAAATGAAACTAAAAATACTCGAATAAAAGGTAAATAACGGTAATAGGATTGACAATACGGCATTTTTATTACGATAAATTTTGTTTATTGCGAACGAAAAGCAATTGAAATGCTTAATGATGTCAAGAATCCATCTCCGATAAAGACCCTAGTTTGCAGTTCCAACTTTTCGTTGCCTACAGAACCCTAAAATCTACCACCGTTACGCAGAAGTCCGATCTAATAAAATAATAAACCAAAAAGTCGATTTCCCCAGGGATCGTCATTGTTCGACACAATTCACAAATCTATAAATCGGTTGCTCAAAAATCTCGAAACTACTATCTTCAAAACATCTTCTGTGAATAATTCTTCTTTTACTAAAAATCCTACGTAAGTACAAAAATAACTCTTACAAAATTCTAAAATCTGAATTATATGGCCCATAAAATTATATGACATGAAATTCAAGCAAAATTAAATACCACATTTACTAGAAACGAATTGCTAACACTGTAATAATATTTCGAAAAAAATATTATTACAGTGTTTGCAACGTGTTAACTATTAACCAAACTCAAAAGTAGCCATAAAATTGTGTTTTACAAAATTACATGACATACAAAATTATTTGACAAGACAGTCTTACAAAATTAAATAAGATATTTATTAGGAATATATTGCAAACACTGTGATATTTTTCTTAAAAATTTTATTACATTTTTAAATTGAAGCTATGAGATTGTTCAAATTCAACGCTAATATTACGTTTCCAACTCTTTATTAGTTTTTTCTTAAGCTGCCACATTCGGAGAGAAATGCGTGCAGTTGGCAAGGAAGTGCACGTTGAATTAAAATTGAGTCTGCCTTAAAAAAAAATTCGGTAGCCACTGCCAGTTTTTTGAAATTTAGTTGGAATTTCTATAGCAAGATTTTCTCATCACAGACATCAAACCGAGTTAAATAAATAACACAAGCTCACATATAAGCCCCCTTTTAGACTCTACTTGAATGCCTTTTTTATAAAGCTAGAAAAGTTGATTCCCCAAGTAGAGTATTGTTGTTGTTGTTGTTGTCGTTAGGCTTTAAGGCAAGGGAGATGCGCTTCTTCTTACCTTTCAATGGCGCCGTCTATGGCAAAGAATTCGACTTCTGCCACACACATACGTCTCAACTCGTTTACAGAGAGGACCTATTCATTCATTCCCAGATAGTAATTTTGACCCGAACCAGAGAACGATCAATCTCCAATTCAGTATCCCCAGAGGTATGATTTGTTATGGGAACGTGGAGGGCTCTGCGACTCGATAGACTTAACGTGCATTAGTCACAATTTACTACACGGGGAGTCCTCTGCCAGAGGGGATCGAACTCACGACTTCTTAGACATGAGCCCTACACCCTACCCACCAAGATATCCTGGCTTTTCAAATAAAATAAAATACATATTTAAAAACTGATATTTTCTTCTTTTTTATTCAGATTAAATTGTTTTACTTTCTGATTATAGATTTATTAATGATTGTTTTATCAACCCCATTTCCACCATTCCCCTTCATGGTTAACTCCATGGCACGACACCGAAAAAGGCAGTAGACGCCGATGTTGACCTTACCTTGAATTCGGTCTATGTCAGGTGGCAGTTTATAAGTGTCAGCTTGACCATAAAAGCTAAGATTGCTTTCAAACTTGTATGACTCTTACCAGGTTCTTGTAGAACTTAAAGGATTCCTGTTAAAACTTTTACAGAATGTAGGACATCGGCATCAGTTGAGAGTGGAACTTTGGGATTTCATTGAACAGCACAGTAGGTGTATCTCTCCTAGATTCTTGCATCAGCTGAGTCAGAGTACATTCCGCCCACCTTCCTCTTTTGAATCATTCGTGCTACTTTTAAATTGGGGCAAATTAGCTAACTAGATATCCTTCTTAAGAAAGAGTAATATTTGCGATAACCGATAATGGCACCTATATCGAAATCAAGCGCACTATATCACACTTTGTTGCGTAGCGTAGAGTTACATACTAAAATTAATACCAATATTGCTTCCTGTTGAATAACAAACACGGTGACTAATTTAAACCAAAATATGTCAAATAACATATTCGGTGGCTCACTGCACCAGGAATATTTTTGGTTTTGGTAAAATCGAGCTTTTAGTGAAACATCACTTTAGTGTAAAGTATTTGCCTCCATATTTGTTGTTCAGGTACGCAAAAACTTTTTACTGTGCATGTTCATAAATGATTAAACAATAGTTACAAAGATTTTACAACAGTGCCCTTTGAAAGAAAAATTTGAATTGTTCCAATTATAAGTTTAATTTCAGTCAGGAATTCATTTGTGTTAATAACATTAAACAAATTATATTGGTAGGTCATACTAAAACTTGTCATTTCGTGGGACATATGCGCAGATAAAGGAGTTTTTCAGAATTTGTGTAATTTTCAATAAAATTGATTAGTTAGTTTTGAGCAAGACTTTTGTATTCGAAAATTGAGTCCGTGTAGTGTATGATAGATTCAAATAAAAAGTTTCAATTTTTTAAAAATAGTACTGCGTACTTTAGGGTCTTCCAGAGTTCCATTCTTACACCATCTTCCATCCGAACATTTGCACCAATTGGAGTCTTCGAATTTTGTACAGTTTGACATGAATCTTGAGTCATTACAAATTCGACTTCTATATATTCTGAAAAAAAAATTATAAAATGAATGAACAAAACACATTCAAAATTATATATACCACAGTAAAATAATATAGTAATTAAAATTACATGTAGATCATTAACTGAAATGAGTAAAAATGACATATAGTTCAGTAAAAATTGCCGAAATTTTGCCGAAACCCGAGCATCAAAAACAAAAAGTTTCATGTAGTCTTTAATTGTAATTTATCAACTGTAAGTAGTATTTCCTTTTAAGAAAGGGTAGAAAGTTGATGAGATTTGAGAAAGAGCCAGGTTGTTTGCTACACATTCTTTAAACCGAATAGCTCGATACTATAGCACTGTCTTTAAACTATTGTCCATAATTGAAATCACTTACGTGTTTTTTTTAGTTTGAGGAGCATTGGTAAAGTACACTGTAAAGCATTTTTGTGAATTTGAACACCAAAGTTCGTGGCAACTACTTTACACCAAAAGAAGCGAAATGGAACCTTTCTCTTGTTTCATAACATCAGGAACGATTCTTGGCGTTTGATTACATCAAAAATTTTTCTTCGCTCTTCTCTGCACTATTTTTTGTGAATATTATATTATATTATATTATATTATATTATATTATATTATATTATATTATATTATATTACATTATATTATATTATATTATATTATATTATATTATATTATATTATATTATATTATATTATATTATATTATATTATATTATATTATATTATATTATATTATATTATATTATATTATATTATATTATATTATGAAAATAACATGATTGTCACAACGGGGGAAATTTAAAAAGTTATGGCAAATGTTTCATGGGGATGGTTGAAGATTTTAAAGATTATGATTTCACTTTAATTAGAGGAATTAACATGGTTTGTTTCAGGATATAGATTCTAGATATATTTTTCTTAGTTTACAAATATATTTCAAACGAAAATAATAAGTAAAAACACCGTGTCAGTTTAATCTTTCTTTGCCAGTTAAACTTTTCTTAGTTGTAGCCCTTTTATATAAACATATATCTCGCCCTGTAGGAAAAAGAATGGAAAAAAACCGAGAGAAAAACTTATATTGGGTTCTGCTAAGAGAACCAGATCATATAACCTCTCAAAGTTACCAAAATAGTTACAAGATTCGAGTACAGATGGTGCTGAAATGCTGGGACAAAGAAAAATTATGGCAAAGAGCGAATGTCCTAAATGAATACTATTTTCATCTGAATGGAATGATTTAATTACATGATTAGATATTATTCTGAACAAATGAATAATGCACAATCCTCAGAATGTGGCATTTGAAATACTTGGAATACCTATTTTTGAAACGTATATTCTTTTTTGGAAAAATAATTGATCTATAAAAAATACCATACCCATTTAGGTTACATAATGTGAACGAGGGCTCCTCCATTTCGTTAGTTGCTTCCACGTTAACGTCTGTTATTGTCTTATACTGCCAATAAAGATTCATGAAGTCCAAAGATTGGTAGATGAACCCCGTCAAGCAAGCGATGAGTACCAGAGCTCGAATAAGTTTCTTAGCAGGGTTTGCAGTACGAGCTATTTGTGGAAGACCAGTAACCATTGAATTTCGCAATATATCAGTAACATAATTACCGAAACTTTGATTTCGTCTTCTCAACATAGTTGAAGTATTTCAATTTCTGTAGGTGAAAACGACGATTATAAGCATTTATAAGTAAAAAAAGATTAATATGAGATGAGCACAATTAGAAAGAAATAGAATGTCAAATTTTCCTGAGGCAACTCTTACCCTCTAAAAATTATTTTTTTTTATGTACACATTTCTAAATGTCAGTATTCAACCACAAAATAACTTGAAGTCCTCAAATTTAGCATGAAGTTGTAAAATGTAATGAAAGAGGGTCATTGCAATAATGTAAGTAGAAATAAAGTTAGTACTGTAAAATTAAAACAATATTTTTAATCAATGAGCCAAATTCTTCAAGAAGCAGCTGGATAGAAGTTGTTTATTTGAAACTTTTTATGGAATTTCTTTAAAAACACAATTGTTAATTGCATTTGGCGATACAACATTTATAGAACTGAAGGATTTGTTACGTCAAGCACTCAGGTATCATAATTTTGATCTAGTTGCGCTTCTATGTCACTTTGATTTATGTTGCTAAGTTAACTTTCAAAAAATTCTATGGCTGGCAACAGCATTTTTATTTTTTAAGTTGTTTATTTTTATTTCTTTTAGAATTCGTTCTTTTTATAGCGAAATGTTTTTTAACCTAACAGAATTCTTTGCCAACTGTTCTCTGTATATATAAGGAAAATAAAGTAAATATTTAAGTGTTGTAAAAAAAATCTTATTTACTTGTACAAAGTACTTCTTTAAAAATAAAAACTGTTGCCAACGCCAGAAAAGAAATATCCTCGGTTTTATTGATACATTCGTATTAGCGTTTCTTATTTAGTTGAGTATTGAGTATAGTAAAGTGCGGCGTGCTCTCTGCTGTCGCTTATAGCACTGCGTTTCAACAGGTAAGGCTTAATTTAGCTTAACAAGATTTATTTGAACTCTGAGGCTCTTCTTCAAATTCCTTTCCTCCTAAAAAGGTGAACTGTAAACCTAAAATCCCTTCTTATTTAGTTGTACAAAGTACTTCTTTAAAAATGAAAACTGTTGCCAACGCGAGAAAAGAAATATCTTCTGTTTTATTGATACATACGTATTAGCGTTTTATATAATATAGATTTGTCTCTGTTTAAGTCCAGTCAATTCTTTATCCCAAGATATTACATGAGGTTTAAAAGAAAAGCATTGACTCGAGATAAACAGCAGAATTTTTATTTATTTATTTATTTATTTATTTATTTATTTATTTATTTATTTATTTATTTATTTATTTATTTATTTATTTATTTATTTATTTATTTATTTATTTATTTATTCATTCATTTATTTATTTATTCATTCATTTAATTATTTCTTTATTCATGTATTTGTATATTTATTTATTTATTTATTCATTCTTTTATTGATTTATTTATTAAGTTATTTATTTATTTATTAATTCATTCATTTATTAATGAATATTATCCTTCATACTTCATTCAAATCAAAATATATCATTCATTCATTTAGTCTTTATTCATTTATTTATTTATTTATCTATTCATTCATTCATTTATTTCTTTATTCATTTACTTAATTATTCATTTATTTTTCATTTATTTATTTCTTCATTTATTCACTCATTTATTTATTTATTTATTCCTTCCTTCATCTATTTATTTATTTATTCATTCCTTTATTTATGAATGAATATTAACATTGATATATCACTCATATATATCATTAAATTCCATTTCATTCCTTTATATATTTATTTACTTATTTATTTATTTATTGATTGATTCATTGAATGACTGATTGATTGATTGAATTATATCTATGTAGTAAATAAATAATTGATTGCATGAATGAATAAATCAGTAAATGAATGAATGAATGAATGAATTGATAAATGAATAGATAATTAGTTAAATAAATAAATAAATAAATAGATAAATAAATAAACAAATAGATAAATAAATAAATAAATAGATAAATAAATAAATAAATAGAAAAATAAATAAATAGATAGATTATTTCTTTTCAATAACCAATTAAATGTTATGATGTACATTGGAATGATGTCCTTTTAAATCATTAAATATAATTTATTAAAAATGACCCTTTAAATAACTCAATGTAAAACGAATAAAAACTTATTTGCTATGTGAGCATACGAACTTTTCCTTTGAGGTTTCAAATTTAATCAATTAAAAATCAACATATTGAACAACAACCTGAACTCCCCCCCCCCCCCCCACAAGAAGGAAAAACCTTTTTTTACGACGACACACCAGTCAACTTTTAATATAATTTTACCTATGTTAAATATAATTTTATCCAATAGAAACTATAAGAATTAGAAAAAAACAAAATTGATAGAAATGAAAATAAAATAATAAAACCAAAATAATCAAATTAATATGTACTTCAAAATGTCTATTCAATGTCTATTTAAGTTTCAACAACAGCAACAGCTTAGTTGGATTTAGTTAAAGCATAGTTTGGCTTAAAATATTTACAGAATTTTAATAGTATATATTTAAATTTATGCTACTGTCATAAAAAAGGACGCAATTCGTTTTAAGAGGAAACTAATAAAATTAGTGTGAATTTGTTACAAATAAAATTAGATTAATTAGTTGTGTTTATCAAATTAGTAAATTGTGTGCTATGGACGGGAAATTAATTATTTCAAACTTTCTCAGTCAAATACTGATTCACTCTCTTACTAATTCCACAGTTGCGATTTTCATGAATAATATATATACCAATGCTTTTGCATAAAATAACAATCTCTAGACATTTAAATATTGGCACTAATCTTTACTGAAAGTAAATGTAAATATCTCTGGCATGTCGAGATTATTCAACTTAGCGTGCTGAACTTGATTAAAAAGCAGTCAATTTTTTAAAAGTGAAAGCGTGTATTTGTGTTTCCTTAATTATTCGGGTTAACTTAATTATTTGGTCAAAGCGCTTGATTATTAGAAGAAGAAAAGCAAAAAAATTAAAAATTTGTGGAAATAAATGTAACTAACCGAAGTTTTAATATATCTTGTTCTTTTTACTGTATCAACTGTTGCATTATGTTATGTGGAAAAGTGCTTTTGACTCAAATTATGTTTATTTATTTTTCGCTTATTTTATTTATTTATTTATACCAAGTAATTTACTTTTTCTTTGCAAATTGAAAAACATTTTGAACAGAAAATATTAAAATGATGGTATTGTTTGATTTCTTTTTTGACATTGTATCGTTCCACGGGTTGTTAAAACACGAAACTTAAACTGTAACATAACTCTATTTTAGGAAAAGAAAAAAGAACAGCATTAAAAAACTTAACAACTTTTAATTAATTTTAAACATAATTAAGCAAAACAAAAAAGAACATTAAACCAAAGAACTAAAAACAGAAAAGCATCAGTTGCGTAACTAGATCAAATGTTATCGCTTTCTAATTTTTAATTTATTATCATTTTCAAATCTGATCTAGTTCATCGCTTTTAATTTATGATCTAGTTCATCGCTTTTAACACGGGTTACACATCTAAAGAAATCTAGCTTTACAGTTGGTTAAGAAAAGAGAATAGAAGTTCGCTCTCAGTCCACCCAGACCACGAATGTTCAGTATGTTCCTCGTATACACCAATTTTAAATGTGGGTCTGGTTAGTTGGTAAATTAAAGTACATCTTGGCTCTCGTTTTTTTTCTTTTTTTTTTCTTTTTTTTGTAGAGCTTTAACTCGATACAGATTCCAAGACGTATAAGAAGCTTACACTCTATAATTCATTTGAATTACTTAGATTCATTCTAAATAAAAAAAATTATCATATGATTAAATTATACCCAACAACTAGAATATAATAAAATAGGCAAAATGTGAAATTAATTTTACATTTCTTATAATAGTTCGTGCTTGGGCGGAACACTGAAGTCCGAATGGGCAAGGGTGATATTCTCATTGTAATGCAAACGCATGAAGAATTTGCCTTTCGTAATCTTCCGTCTGCCCCCCTCAATGAGCTACTGAACTTAAAGAAACTATTAATACTAATTTAGTAATTAAACTATTATAGCATTTTATTGTATTAAGATACCACAAGATAATAATATGTTTAGTTACAATGAAATTATGTATGTATAGGTATATGTATCTAAAAAACTTGCTAGGTGTTACGAAGTTATTGTCTTATGCACTGCTAAAAATTTATATTAAATTTTTGTCTTCAATAACTTTTTTTTCCTTAAAAACTACATAAAACTAATTATTAGCTTTTACAATAAGAAATTTCATACCACATTTACATGCGTGTCTTTTTATTAGTTATACAAAGTTTACAAATTGAAATAAGTTATAGTTCGCATCTTTGCAAAACTCCATATATCATATATATATATATATATATATATATATATATATATATATATATATATATATATATATATATATATATATATATATATATATATATATATATATATATATATATATATATATATATATATATTCTTGAAAAGAGAGCTTTTGATAAGGATGATTGTCTCTAAGAAGTCGAATATTGCAACCAATGAGATTCCGATGCAAATTCCAACATGACCTCCAATATAACTGAAAAGCTTCTACACTCTAAACGGGAAAATTTACGGTGAAATATCGCCATGTGTAACTCGGTAAGCTTTATAAGAAAAATTAAATTTAAAAAAATGCTTATGTTTTTTTAATTTCTAAAATTAATGCGCAATATATATGCATTCACAGCTAACTTCGTGTTTAAATACTTTGACCTTTTACAATTGTCATTCCTGAAAGTGAAAAAGCAGTCTTTTGATCTTTTTTTGACTGCAACTATCATTGTGAGTGGAGTGTTCTCCAGAATTGTGTGTCCAGAACAGTCATTATTCATCTTCTGAAAATTGCCTGTGATAAAGGATGGCATGAATAGCAAAGGTTTTGAATACCAGGGGTTTTCATCTCAAGAAAAAGTTTCAGAATGATAGAAAGTGCGCTTTGAAATTCCGTAAACCAAGTATAATGAATGTATACAATTTTAAGAAAAATAATTCATCCAACCTTCAAATGTATGAAGGCTTTAACTATTCTGACATCCGTGAACAGGCTATTTTAACACCTGAATCTTATCTTGACACCTGAATCCTTATCTTTGTGACAATCTGAATGTGAGTGATAGTTACGGTAGCATGCTTCTACAAACACTAAAACGTCCTTCTTTTTTAAATTTTGAAGTTTCACGCCAAAGTGTTTGATGAAATTCGAAGAAATAATCTTCAATACTACCGTTAATTTTTGGGGTTTTGGAATGAACAAATGCCCATATGAATACTGTTATCACCGCAAGGGATGGATTTTTTTTTTTTTTTTTTTTTTTTTTTTTTTTTTTTTTTTTTTGAAGGGGACATGCTTTATCTCTTCTTAGAAAATAGTTTTGCTTAAATAACAAATGAACTGTATCTTTGATGTCTTATTGACACAAAAATACTTTGATTCATTTTGGTTTCTGCTACTCCAAAAAGTAATCATAAAGAAGAAAAGAGAAAAAACGTTATTTTCTCTTTTCAGACCTGGATTAATGTGCATAGATTGAGATGTTGGATTTGTAACTACGTTTTTCAATTTTCTTTTTGAACTCACTAATAATACATTTTTGTCTTAATACATTTCTTACTAAATACATTTTTACCTAGTACATTTTTTACGAAAATTATGTTTATGCCCGACCTTGTCAAACAACCCCAGTCAAATCTCTAAGAACTTCAGAACTATTTGTGTTATTGAAAACCATTATAATTACTATTCTAACTTTATAAAACTCGAAGGTATTAATTAGCCGCTGATACTAAAATTCGTTTACAAATTTTAATTATTTCATTCAGCAGAAATGTTCGGAAAATGATTTTCTCTCATGATTTCAACATTGGCCATTGTTACAAATAAAACTGTAGACTGTTCTCTGCACTTGAACTTATACTGCACATTCAATTATTTTTTATTAGCTCTAATAAGATCACAAAGCTATCTGAAACCCCGTGTTTGCTTTGTTTATGTTTGTGCTCTTAAAACGCGTTTCTATAGAGTAAAACAATTTTAAATGAATGTTAGTTTAAATAAATAAGAGTAATAAACTAAAAATTAAAATCAATAGATAACTTTTTTTTTGTTCAAATCCATAAAAAGTTTGATATTAAAATTATATTACACGATTATATTACTCATTAATTCTATTATTTTCGACAAATCAAACGAGATCTTATAAAATGAAGATAAAACTGCACAACTGTAAACTGACGAACTGCAATGTAAAGCAAAATAAAGCGAGAAAAAAAATCTTTTAAAATTGCAGCAATATAAAACAAAATAGAATTTCGAAAAAGAAAATAAAAAACTCGGATTCGGTTTATAAGCGAAATTGATCCTCTCAGCACCTCAAATCTCAACACTGCTGTAGCATTTCTGCTGGTTTAAGAGTGTCCAACATGTTACTTTTTACTACTAGTTTAACAGTTGATAATTTCCAAATTTACTATAAAATGCAAATTTCTTTATTTGATCGATCGTTTTGAACATTTTTCTATATAATTATTTATAATAGATTGACTAGGCAGAGGAAACATCTCTCAGATTTTCCTCCTATTCTATATTCCCACCTATTACCTATTTCCTCTTATCCTATCAAGCTAGTTTCTATGAGTGAAAAATATATCTTCCTATGTATTAAAATCATACCATGATGTCACATTTTTTCATTGCTGTCGGTACATTTTTATTGACCGTAAAAAAATTTGGTAGGATCCAGTTTTTCCACATTAATTTCCATATTTGTTTGATTGTCATGATTAGAAAATAAAATTTATAAAAGTCATGAAGGTACTGTTTACATCTAATATATAATTGCAACCACAAATTTAAAAGTTTTGCCCTTAATATTTATTTATTTTTCTGAATTTACTCTGATGTTATTACGGTTTCTTTTTTTGTTTTTATTTTTTTTTAGTGGTTTACAGTTCTCTTTGTTTAATTGTTTCTGCTTTACAATTTCTCGTTTTTAGTTTAGTTATTTACATTTGTACTGTAAAGTGATAAGTCTGAGTGGTGCATCATTAAGCTATAGACAGTAATGTGAGAAAAAAGACACGTGCCAGGCGGATCGTTTTGGAAAAGATAATTAAGTATAATTCTTTTCCAATTATCTTTATTATCATTTAAAACTGCAATAATCAAAAAATACAAGCAATCTTATTGATTTTTCCAAAAACTGCCTTTCTCGGGTGGCGTAGTATTGGTGTATTTTTCTTTTCTTTTTTTCCCACATGAAATTGGCGCCAGGGAGTAATGGCTTTTTCAGGTTAAGCAATACGTATTTCAAATATATACTCTAATCTGTTGTTCAATGAAAATGATATAATTTGTTAATGAATTTTGATTAAATGATTTCTATAAGAAGATTTTTCTAAAATTAGCAAAATGTTACAATGTAAAAAAACTCGGTAAATCTTTAACCAGTAGCTTGTGTAAAGTTTCGCATTATTCCAAAATTTGGTTGAATAAAACACCATTTTATTTGAGTTACACCATATATTGTGAAGTATGATCAAGAAATACTTCCATGGTGCAACTGACTGCACCAAAATTTGGTAAAAGACACAAAACGTTAACAGTGACTGTAAACAGAACAATATTTGTTTACGACAAATGTTTTTTTTTTCTTTTTTTTTTCAACATTTACAACTCGGTGTCAGGTTGTTTCAAGTAACAATCCATTTAACGTAAATGTTTTATTTGCATTAACTTGAGTTCATTTCTTTTATGCTGAATTTTCTTTTATTTGGTTGACTGTATAAAATGGTTAGAGGTATGTCATAAAATAGCCAACTTCCGATAAATAGTTTTGATACGGTAACTAGCAACCTTGGCTTGAATTTGAGCTCTTTAAACATACCTAATAATTTTGAAACCTTCGTCTAATTTTATAAAGAAGAAAAATCGGTATTTTTTTCCTCAAAACACCTACTTTTAGTGCAACCTTCGACTGATATTTGACTCTAATTTTATAAAAGAAAAAAAATCGGTATTTTTTTTCTTCAAAACACCTACTTTTAGTGCACCCTTCGACTGATATTTGTGTGATTGTGTAATACTTGACTCTAATTTTATAAAGGAAAAAAAATCGGTATTTTTTTTCTTCAAAACACCTACTTATAGTGCAACTTTCGACTGATATTTGACTCTAATTTTATAAAAGAAAAGAAATCGGTATTTTTTTTCTTCAAAACACCTACTTTTAGTGCAACCCTCGACTGATAATTGGGGCTAGTGAAAATACTAAAATAGGGTGAAATTGATCTACATTTTTTGTAGTCAGCAAATGAATACCGAGTTCTGGTGCCGCGTGGCACAAATTTTTTAACAGTGTAAATTGAAACCGAACTTAACAAGAACGACTGTTTGTAATAATATGTTGATATTAGTTAGGCTATTTTCTTAACATTTAGCAACAGTCTGATCTCATTAATATTTTAGACTCTATTGACCCAAACTTATTCTATATTACCACAATTTAAATTGAACGACAATTGCGTCTGATAATTTTATTTTTATTCCTTGTAACTTTTCTTGAACATAAGAATATTCATTGATGGTATTAAACTCTATTGTGTTCTAAATGATCTAAATAAATTTTAAAATTTATACAAATGCTTTTATTCAATTGCATTTTAATTACTTTTAATAAAGTGTGAAATTTTTTCCATTGCTTTTTGTCTGCTTAAATCGCATTTAGATATTCATAGAACTTGCACACGTTTAAAGCTCTAACAACTAAGATTTCTATAAACATAATAGTGTTTTATTGGAATATATTTGAACCAGTTTTCTTTCATACAAATCTTAACGTTTGAATTCAATTAGTCTTGTTTAGTCAACCTGGAATTTTAATTATACATTTCAGTTTATAAAGACTTTCACTTATATTGGAGGTTATGTTGGAATTCTGCTTGGAATCTCATTGGTTTGATTGCATTTGATTTCACTGAGACAGTCGTCGTTCTCATGAGCTATCCTTTCAAGAGTTATTTGAAGGTAAAAGAGAAAAATAGAAGGTTAGAGAAGATAAAAGAGGTTAAGAGGGATTTATAAACGGGTCTAGTATCAGCAGCGATTTATACAAAAACTTTATTGGAAACAATGTAAATTTTTATATATATATATATATATATATATATATATATATATATATATATATATATATATATAATTTATTTTTTTTTGCTCGCAGCAGAGTATAGTAGCAAGTACGATGGAGAACAAATGTTTTGTTGCGTTTGTGCAAGTACTTGATCTTGCCTGATTTGGATGCGGAATTTCAAATCTGAAAGTTGTTTTGCTCCTAAAGTTGAAAAGCTATATATATAACAGGGGATAGTGTAAATGTTGCGACAAACTTCTAGAGAAGTTAGAGCACATCCTCAGGATTAAGATTGCATAGGACGCAGTGCTTTTCCATTTTGACCTCTTCAGAAGCACACCAAGAAACAGTTCATAATAAGGAAGCGCATCGAACAGCGTATGACGACATTTGCGACCATGGGTGAAATTTCATGCAATTTTTATTCTGATGATGTGCCCTAACTTCCTTAGAAGTTTGTCGCAACACTTATACGAGAGAGGCTGGGATAGCCTGCTCGGTAGGGCACTGGGCTCATGTCCAAAAGTTCGTGGGTTCGATCCCCGTCGGCCGAATACTTCCCATGTAGTAAAATGGTGACTGATGAACGTTAAATCTGCCGAGTCGCAAAGTACTCCATATTCCCATAACAAATCAATACCTCCGTGGGTACTAATCCAGGAGTTCCCTAACCTTCTGGATTGGGTTCAAAATTACGAGGCTACGAAGTTGAGCATTAGTAGTCGTAAACCCCGGCTGCTCAACGACGGATGCAAAAAAAAAAAAAAAAAAGAAAAAAAAAAAAAGAAACACTTATACGAGAGCCGCGATGGCTCAGGGTATACAGCATTCGCCTTCTAATGAGGCGAAACGGGTTCGAATTCAGTTGATGTGAATTTTGCATCCGGCTTGCACCGACCACAGTTCTGACGTGAAATATCCTCATTGGTAGACGAATCACGGGTTAGAGTCCCCTTGTCGTCAGACTTACCATGGGGGATATCTCCATGTAACGCAAATGCGGGTTAGTTCCATCAAAAAGTCCTCCACGAAGACAAATTTCCCACAATACTTGATCCAGGAGTTCCCTTATCTTCTTATTGGATTCAAAACTACAAGACTGAGGAGTTGCACATTAGTAGTCGTAAACCCAAAAATAGGGCCGACAGTTCAGCGACGGTTATAAAAAATAAAAATATTTATATGACATTTTTAAACTTGAACATTTCGACAAAGAATAGATTAAAATATGCCATTTTAAATTATGTAACTTGGAGAGAGAAACCAATTATTAAAAGTATTAATTATAAATTTACTCAAACTTCCAATACATATCGATAACTTGAAAATGAAAAAGAAGTATAAGGCTTCCGAAAAATAATGCATTTTCACTCATGGAAATATAAAAGATTTTGCTGTTTTAAAAAACTGTCTATCAAAGGTGGCAAGTATTGCATTTTATACAATATAAATAAATAAAAAATCTTGCATTTAATATTTACCCGCAGTTTCCAGTTTTATTGAATGAAAGCAAAGATTACGATTACTCCAGATAGTATAGCATTGCGTCCCAGGCTAGATGAAAAAAGTTCTTCTTCTTCTGACAGTCAATAACATCATTTATAATTTATTATTGTATACTTTAATTGTATTATGAGTTTAATCTAACATGTATAATTCTCTTACGTGGCTCCCAAATTTTGGCTGTATTTCTTTTCCGCCGGAGGTAACGTTTGCTTTGTTTTGTTTACGTTTTGAAAACACCAAAGCATTCTGCCTTTTAATGATGTGCTTCTGATCTAATATATATAATTCTCTTACGTGGCTCTCAAATTTTGGCTGAAGTACTTTGTACAACTAAATAAGATTATTTTCACAACACTTAAATATTTACTTTATTTTCTTCATTTATAGAGAAAACAGTCGGCAAAGAATTCTGTTAGGTTAAAAAACATCTAAAAAAATAACGAATTCTAAAAGAAATAAAAATAAACAACTTAAAAAATAAAAATGCTGTTGCCAGCCATAGAGTTTTTTGAAAGTTAACTTAGCAACATAAATCAAAGTGACATAGAAGCGCAACTAGATCAAAATTATGATACCTGAGTGCTTGACGTAACAAATCCTTCAGTTCTATAAATGTTGTATCGCCAAATGCCCAGATTAACAATTGTGTTTTTAAAGAAATTCCATAAAAAGTTTCAAATAAACAACTTCTATCCAGCTGCTTCTTGAAGAATTTGGCTCATTGATTAAAAATATTGTTTTAATTTTGCAGTACTAACTTTACTTCTACTTTCATTATTGCTATGACCCTCTTTCATTACATTTTACAACTTCATGCTAAATTTGAGGACTTCAAGTTGTTTTGAGGTTGAATACTGACATTTAGAAATGTGTACATAAAAAAAAATAATTTTTAGAGGTTAAGAGTTGCCTCAGAAAAATTTGAATTGTTGACATTGAATTTAACAATGGAAACAATCGTTTTTGTGAAAAATGGAATTGTATTGTCATCAAAACTAAAAATATTGTGTTTCAACTTAACAATACTACCTTAATTTATACTTCAGAATTGCCTCGGAGAAATTTGAATTGTTAGTAATGACTGAAACAAAAAGTTTTATTTTAACTAACAATTACTATATTATAATTTTAACTTTTTCTATGACTATACTCATTTTCTTGCTCTTTTCATTGTTTTTTATACATTTTATATTTTTGTGATAAAATAAAAAACGTATAGTTGTTCACTGATGAAAATACAAAATGATGGGCTTCATCAACAGTCAAAAATATATACATTTATTTTACAAATTCCATATTAATAGGGTGGCACCCTTCAGAGAATTAAAAATACAAAATTATCTTCATCGAAGCCGATGCTTTACATCCGGCTTTCAGTGGCAGACTACTAATTCATATTGTTTTACAACACATGGCTTTAGCCCTCTGGTGGGAAAGACTTTAAAACAAAACTTACAACAGAGCAACAACTGAAATTTAGAATAGTGTGATTAAGAAAAATATGTGAACTGTTTGCAATTTCAAATTAATATTGAAATGTACAGGTTTAGAATTTTCTACAGTGAAAAGTTTTCGGAACTTCAGTATTCAAAAAAGTATACAAAAGCTAGACGTTAAGAACGTATCCAATGAGCGAGCAAAGCGAGCATTGGATTTCGAAGCAATCCTAAATGAACTGCTAAAGCAGTTCCGGAGGTTGGCGAGCGCCAGGGAGCAGGGGGCGAAGCCTCCTAGTCTTATAATAATTTCAGAAAGGAATGGAAAATAAAAGAAGAATAGTTCGTTATGGCTCTGTAACTCGCTCGCGTCGACTCTCTGCATCAATGTATACATATGCATTTTTAAAGCGTGTGAAATGTAAATAAACTAATAAAAACGATGGAAGTAAAGAAAAACAAATATAGATCACAACTTAAGATCAAAATACATACCTAAATCTACGTACCATTATTTAACATATAGCACGTTATTCTTCATAGTATATCTTGATATGCAAAGTAACATAGTAGTTTGACAGCATCAAAAAATTTACAGTGAGAAAAATACTTAAATTACGTAAATAAAAAATTACTAAACTAAAATTTTATTTATAGTCTTATTACTTCGTTTTTTTTAATATTAAAATAGTGATGATTGTGCCAGTTAGTCAAATAAAAAGTAAACAAACAAAAGTTGAGCATTCAAAAAGTTTCGTTCAAATGTTAGGAATTTAAATTATTAATGACTTGAAACTTATGGCTGTTGGGTGCTTAACAACAAGAGTTAATTATAATTAAGTTAGGAAATCAGAAATTTAAAAAAATACTATATTGAAAGAATAGAAGTTTTTCTAACGACTTAAAAGTTGCAACAGAAGTCTAAAAAGTGTCCTAAAACCACTTAAAATTAATCAAGTTAATAAAAAAAATATAGAAAGTAAGCATAATAATTAAGCATAATAATTAACTTTAAATAAAACTTTTCAAAGCTTTTTGCAAAATTCCTTTAACAAAGATATTTTTATTTAAAAAATTTTTTCAATAAAATTGTACTTTTTTATTAAAGCTGTCTGTCTTACTAAAGACCCCTTTTAAACAAGTAAAATTAGATAAAAAGCCATGGAATTAATGAAACTAAATTGCGTTTTTAATATGCAGTTATTTCAAGTACTTACCATCACATTCCTTTGATCAAAATAAAGTACTCCAAATCCTGAAGGTTGAAGATCATAATAGCGTGCATTTGAGGGAAAAGCATTTCATTTTTTAAAAATCATTTAGAACACTTACGTTCTATAATCGCTCGGGTTTGTTTTGTTAGTAAAACTGAAATGATTATATAGAGACGAAAAGGAATATTTTATCCCCTTTTCGTAGCAATTCATCTGCCGTATTCCCAGATTGTTCACTGAATGTATTAACATAATTATTTATAAATAAAAACAAAACATTGTGAAATTAAAACAAATATAATTAAATACCTTATTAATTCAAATATTATTTACGATTTGTTATTAACATATCGATGATTAGCAAATGATTAATGTATAAAAATACATTAGATAATGACATTAAATACTTGTTTGAAAATTTCTTAACTACAATATGTGTATGTTTTTTAACATATTGTAGTTAAAAAACTATAACTATAACACGAGTTTTTTTTCCCTCAAAAAATGTTCTTTTCTTGTACTCGAGTGTGAAAATAGAATTTTTTTTTTGAATTAGGAATGAAGATATCTTTTACGACTATCTTCGAGTAATGGAGACTTATGATTTTATTTGTTTGTTGTTATGACTTAGTGCCACATTTTGAGGTGCTCTTTGGATTGGACCTTTAGATTGCAAAGTATAGTTACAAAATATGCATACAAAAACTTTCAACAATTTACAGAATCTGTCAAGTACTACATGTAGGTTAAGATTTACTTTAAATAATGAAAGAAAGGAAAAAAACGTTTAAAAATTATTTATTGTTAATAATTATAAACGTTTGGATTGGACTTTTAGATTGCGAAGTATAGTTACAAAATATACATACAAAAACTTTCAACAATTTACAAAATCTGTCAAGTACTACATGAAGGTTAAGATTTACTTTAAATAATGAAAGAAAGGAAAACAAAACGTTTAAAAATTATTTCGTGAAACAAAAATTCACCACTATGATGGATGAGCTAACTTTGTGCCACATTTACTACATTAAAGTCTATTGAAACTTAATTTTTGCTCTCAGCATAACATATTTAAGAATATTTAAGCATTATTTAAGAATAATTTCCAATAAATTTTAATTTTTACACAAGCTGTAACCGATATTTTAATAAATTAGAATTGAAAGAACTTTTTTTATCAACTACTTATAAATATTTTAAACTGTAAATTAAATGTCATATAGAGAAATGGTCATGTTGTAAAGTCCTAATCAAGGTTTTTTAAGAATTCTATTTGTGTTTAAGACTTCAGCTTTAGTTTTGTGCAACTGATAAATGTATTTTGCACAAAACTTAAATGAAGTGTTATGCAATAAGTACAAAACATACTAATGTCGAGGGAAAGTAGTATATTGACATATTTGGTGATGATTAAAACTGCACCAATACTAGACAGTTTTGATACCGATACTATTTTATTTTATTCTATAACTGTCGTTGAACAGCCGACTGAATTTTATGGGTTTACAACTACTAATGTTCAACTCCGTTGCCTTGTAATTTTGAACCCAATCCAGAACACAAGGGAACTCCTGGATCGAGCATTGTGATAAATTTACCTTCGTGGAGGACTTTTCGATGGAGCTAACCCTCATTTGCGTTACATGGAGAGGAAGACCACGAGAGCCACCCACGGTTAGCCGGACGACAAGGGGACTCTAATCCATGATCCGTCTACCAATGAAAATATTTCACGTCAGCACTGTCGGTGAAAGCCGGATGCGGAATTTGTATCGATTGGGATTCGAACCGGGTTTTCGTGGTTTTACTCGCCATGTAACGCAAATGCGGGTTAGTGCCATCAGAAAAGTCCTAAACGAAATCAAGCTTTTCCCTTGTCCTTTGCACTGGGTTCAAAATTACAAGGCTACGGAGTTGAACATTAGTAGTTGCAAACCCAAAAATATTGAGTCCGCTGTTCAACACGGTTATAAAATAAAATATAACAACGTGGGCCGAGATAGTCCGGATAAGGCACTGGGCTTATGTCCAAAGAGTCGTGAGTTCGATCCCATTCAGTCGAAGACTCCTCGTGTAGTAAATGGTGACTGATGCAGATTAAATCTGTCGAGTCACAAAGCCCGCCATGTTCCCATAACAAATCATAACTCTGGGGGTACTTATCCAGGAGTCTCCTTGTCTTCTGGATCGGTTCAAAATTACAAGGATACGGAAATGAACATTCGCAGTCCTAAACCCAAAATACAATCGGCTCTTCAATGTCGGTTACAAATAAAATAAAATAGAACAACGTAAAGCCACCGGGAAGGACAATAATAATAATGAACAAAAACGAAATTATTTTAGATTTATTATTTGAAGATCTTAGTGGAAAACCTGGTAAATGACTTTTTCAGAGGAGCTATAACCAGGGTAAGAAGAAAAAAAGTGACCTCTGAATTTTTTTATAACCGATTCATTAGAAAGCGAGACTAATAGTTATTTGTCATATTTTATTTACCACTGTTAACTTGAAAATAAAAACCATGCAGCCATAATAAAAACTTGTATGTTAAGATTAGTTATTTTAAGAATCAGTCGAAGCCAAACAAATTTTGATACATTAAACATTCTGTAATCTACAACCACTTTATGTTATTTTCACTGATTCATAAATATCACTTACCTGGTTCTTTCACTGATTCATAAATTTCACTTACCTGGTTCTTTCACTAAGCACTTAAATCATGTCGTTACATGCCTTTCAGTTTTGTGCATGATTTCAAAGTGTTGTTGTTCATTTACGTCGCACTAGATCTGCACAACGGGCTATTGGCGACGGTCTGGGAAACATCCCTGAGGATGATCCGAAGACATGCCATCACAATTTTGATCCTCTGTGGAGGGGATGGCACCCCCGCTTCGGTACCCCGACGACCTGCACGTGAAGTCGAGCACTTTACGGTAGAACAGTTTAACGAGGACCAATACCGCACACCCTCGGTCCCTACGCAGGCTGATCCAAGTGGTCACCCACCCGCACACTGACCGCAGCCAGTGATGCTTGACATCGGTGATCTGCTGGGAACCGTGTCTTAACGATCAGTTCACTGCGGGACTTAAAATGTTGTGTAGTACTGAGTAAGTAATTTGATCTTTACTCTCCCGGTTCGAAGAACCGGTATTCAGCTAGTATTTTACATAAAACATCAAAAGAATAAATCAACAGCCAAGATCTTTGCAGTATACATATATATTTGTAATATTTCCAACAATGTACAGGAATTGCTGCTGAGATAAAAATGTATTTACAAATCTCTTGAAAGCTTTTTTCATCTTTTATAACTTACCGCTTATTACCCTTGCTTTCTTATAACGCTTGAAAGGATAGCTAATGATGGGAATAACTGTCTCTAAGAAGACAAATGCAGAAACCAATGAGATTCCAAGCCAAATTCTAACATAACCACCTACGTTGCTGAAAGCCTCTGCATTTTAAAATATATAATAGCCTGTATTTATCATTATTAATTGGGAAACATATCGAACTCAATTCACGATAAAAGATTTATGTGATATAAAGCTTGATTAGTATTATCTCATGAACCATAGTTTTCTGATTAATTATAAAAAAAATACATTAAGTTTACAATATGAAACATCATAAAACGGTACATAAATTAAATAGAAACACTATGTTGAAGTCGAGCAAACAAAAGGATTTTTCTTATGATGAAAAATTGCTAAGCACTGTTTTGCGTGTATAGTGAGGGGGGGAAGGAAAAAAGAAGCACTGATTACTCTACACAACACTTTTGTAATGATTGGATCTTCACTGTATGTCTCACCAAAACTTCTGCTTTCAAGATAAGGATAATTACTTTCAGGTGCTTCAGTGAGTATCCCATTGCCTTACCCCCCTAGAATGAGCTTGGCTTAATATTCTTTTGGCATGATATAGCTATTTTTTCTTGGCGCTTACCTGATAGAGAGGTTGCTATATAAGCCTAATATGAAGAAGACTATTTCCCCTCAGCAAGAGTGAGATCAAAGTCTTAGCTATGATGGGAAATTTTCTAAGAATGAAAGAAGCGGAAGAGTTTTACCTTGAATAGCCACCATTTCATGAATAGCTTAGCTTGTCTAGTGAATTGAGATGGATTTATGTAGGGTTTCTAAAATTTTAAATAAACTATAGAATTAAATAAAATTTCAATTAACAGAACATTTTTCTAAGCATTGGAAATATTTTACCTAAGCCGTTATTAACAATCACATTAAGGAAGCATTAGAAATCTTTAAGAATTTTTTTAATTGTAGCTCAGCTCTAATATTTCATTGAGTACAGTTATTGCATCAATTAAATTTAATGAAATCGATCATAATGTTATTATTATCATGATAAATAATTTCAAACTATATAATCAATGAGGTTTGAAAATGAAACACACATAAGAATTTAACATAATATGGTAATTGCACCGTAAAAACATAATAAGGAATTATAATTTTTTTTCAGGATTATATGTGATTATGATTGAAATTATTTTTATGTACTCATATTTAATCTGTGTTAAAGACTTGCGAAATAAACAACTAAATTAAATTCATGTGTCATGTTCAGTACAGAACTGAGGAATCATTCAATAGTCTTTAGTATTAACAAAATATTTTCACAGCAATTTTATTTATTATTATTATTTTATTACAGCAGATTTATTATTATTATTTTATTATAGCAATTTTATTTATAACAGACAACAACTTTAAAGTATACATACATCATTTTTATGTAGAAATTTACAATACTTCCAACAATGCTGGATGTACAGAAATTGTTGCTGAAAGAAAAAGTATTTACAAATCTCTTGAAAGCTTTTTTATCTTTCGTATTTTTTCATTTCGTACATTTGATTTCCTATAGCACTTGAAAGGATAGCTTACGATGAGGCTGATTGTCTCTAAGAAATCAAATACAGCAACCAATGAGATTCCAAGCCAAATTCCAACATAGCCACCTATGTTGCTGAAGGCCTCTACATTCTAAAATATATAATAGACAGTATTTATCATTATTAATTGAAAATGCAGTATTTATTATAAGAAATAGAGAAAAATATCTAACTCAATTCAGTTAAGAAATTTATGCCAAATAAAGTCTGATAAATATACGCTTACGTATCATATTTTCTTACTGATTGTAATGATTTACAAATTACAATTTACTGATATTTTTATTAAAAAAATCTGATTGACAAGAGCTTAATGAACGAAATGATTTAAAAATATACTCCTAAGATCCAAATTTATGATTTAAGTAACTCTTAACTTTTTTTTCTGCCAATGCAATTTTATGTTATAAATTATAAATTCAAGAGTTGACTTTATAAATAAGTACAATTATTTATTTAACTAAGCAATTCAATCAATCAGTGGAAAATATAATTAAGTCACAATGTCACATCGATGCATAAATTAAATGTTAAAAGAGAATAATACTTTCTCTTATTCATTGAAAAAATTGTAAGCACTTCCATAACATATTTTGGTGCTTACTCTTTATGAAATTACTAAGTTGAAAAATGTACAAGGAGTACGAGGAAATTAAAAATAAAAAAAATTATACTAGAAACTTATAAAAAATTTATATTTGGAATAAATAAAAAATTTGTGGCGAACGAAAAGATATAAAATTATGTTCTTTAAATCCAAATTTATAATTTAAATCTTAACTCCAATCACTTCCTTTTTTTCTGTATCTATACATTTTTATATTAAAAATTATGAATTCAATAGTTTATTTTATAAATAAGTACAATTATTTACTCAACTAAGAAATTCAATTGACCCGCAAAAATATAATTAAATTTGACATATTGACATATCAATGCATATATTAACTGGAAACACGAATATAAATTTTAAAACATAAGTTTATATGTATATGATATAGTTTATATATCTATATCTATATATATATCGAATTTCATCTCTGTAACTGCATTTCAGTGAGCGGTAGATCGGCCAACATGATCATTTTATACAATTTTTATTGGTTAATAATTCTCGAACATATAATCCAATCTTAATTTTTTTTCCTGCTGTACATTTAAACATTATTTATTAGTGCATTGCACGTGATATTTGAACATTTTTACGTACTTCCGTAATATCAAGTTTCTAAGTATTACAAATTTCCAGCAGAAATGCAAAATGTAAACAAAAAAAGTGAGAAAGAAAACTTAAAAAAAAAGCATTTAGAATTGCAATATTGTTCAAGCAAATTGTCTATTGAAAAAACCAAATTCAATTAAAATCAAAGACCCTTTCGGCATGTCAAATTTCAACTCTATAGTTGTATTCCTGCTGTCCGTAACGGAGTGGGTATAGTATTTTTTTCTATAAATTTGTTCTATAATTCTTGATCTAGTTATCAAATATTTTTTTCTTCTCTATGTACGCACTGTACATTTTTTTATTCATGTCCCCGTACATTTATTTTTTATTGGTAATTTTAAGTTGTAAGTCTAATAGATTTTGTGCAGCTACACGAAATGTAACGTGAAGTTAAACACCCAAAACAACTGCGGTGGCGCTTGCACTTTTTTAATATAGTGAGAAAAATTAGATAAATATAATTAGATGTTCTAAAATATTACAAAAAATAAAACTAAATTTCACCTGAAATTTAGGATTGTGTGCATATGTTATTGTTTCCATTCTATTCTTGGTTATAAGTATCCTAATATCATGCCTAAAACAAAAGTAATTTTAATATATAATATGTTTTATAATAAATTTTATGACCAAAATTAGTTTATTTCAGGAATTTTATTTAAAAAAAATATAGTGTAATTTAAACATTCCACAGGTTATAGAAATATCATCGACACATTTATTTATAGTTTGACTATATCTTATTTTACAACCATATATATTACAGACAACGAAGTATTTATTTGTAAAATTTATTAAAAAATTTATAATAAAATTTTTTATTTAAATAAAGCTAATTTATTGAAACTTTTATAATATAGATTTAAAACAAAATAATCTATCATTTATACAAATTTAAAAAAAAACATGACGCGTCAATATGTGTATTTTTTTCTTTTTTTGAAAGAGGGAAAAAAGTATTTAATCCAATATGAAATAATAATCGATATGTTTCAAGTGTTTTAAACATAGGCGTCCTTTTTCAAAACTTGCCAGACGTAAAAAAAAAAGAAAAAAAAAAAAAAAAAACGTTATTTGAAATAGAAAATGTAAAGTTGCCAACTAATGTTGGAATTAATGTCGTTTTCTTGTTTACGACATTACTTCAATCCTACCTTTTCAAATGTGCGTGGAAATACATTTTACCCTAATTTGCCACTCAGCCACAGTGGTTTTTCCTGTTCTGTTTTTTCTCTCTGCTGTGATCTTTCTAGTTTTGTTTCTCACCTTTATTTTCTCATTGTTAGTTGGCATTTTTAAGTTTTTTCTCTTCTTTACATTCAAATTTGGCAAGTCTTGAAAATAGGCACCTTCTTTCAAAGCGCTTGAACATGCCGAATGTTATTTCATATTTGTATATTTTTGAAGCGAATGTAATATAATATCCAAGCAGGTTAATATGTTACCGCATCAGTTTCCACGGATTATTTACTTAATACTTAAGCCAGTATTAAAGCTCGCTCTCTCCAGGGGAAAAAAATTATATCTATGCTTCACGCTAACCATTCGACAACGTACGAAACGATGGGAAAGAAAATCTTACTATTTTAAGCAAATTTTAACATCTGCCGATGCATTCATTCTATATTAGCGCAACAAAACGATGCAAATGTGAGATAAGACTTAACTTAAAAAAGTATTGAATTTTTAGTAGAAATATATTAATATAAACATTTTTTTTTAACTTTTTGAATATTTAAAGAGCAACCGACGTATTTTCATAAGTTGTATGCGCTTTAAATAGTACGCTGTTCTGCACTGTTAAAATATGATAACGAGCTAAGTCAATGCTGAAAAACAATCAGATTTACATTTTTTTCTTAAAATATTAAATTTTAAATAGTTTAATAGTTTTAAATAATTTCAATTTATTTAAAGTTTTTATACTGTGTTTTATGGTATATTTTCTAGCCTATTACGTGTCAGAACGCAAAACCCGACTTCCAATTTTTCAAGTTGTTCTAATATTAATCTCTTCTATGGCAGTTGAATATGCGGTCTAAAGTTGTTTTTTGAAGGAAATCTATCTAAAAAATTTGGTTTTATATATTTAAAATAGTGTTTTCAAGTTTGCAAGAATCCGTTCTGTTGGTTATATTTGTAAAAATTAAGTAATAATAATAATCTGTTCTGATTAGTCAGTTCTCCGGCCATGCCGAAGCCTTGTTCGAAATTGCCAAATTTTAAGCATGATTGCTCTTCTTCAGCTTTAGTGCGGTTGCCGAATACGGATTTAAGATTAGTCTAATCATGTGTTTATTCTAACCTCAATTAGCAAGGTTTTTAAATATGAATTCAAGATTAGTCTAAGCATGCATTTACTATAACCTCAATCAGAAAGGAATGCGGAATTAAGATGAGTCTAAGCATGTAGTCATTCTCACCTCAATTAGCAAGATTTGTGAGTACGGATTTAAGATTAGTCTAAGTATATGGTTCTTTTAAAATCAATTGTAAGGTTTCTGAGTAAGGATTTATATTTAGCCTAGGCATGCGTTTTAACTCAATTATCAAGGTTTCCGAGTGTGAACCAACAAAACAAATTGAGCAAATTTGTACGAAGATGTGCTTCAACGCTTTCCAAAATAAAATTTCTAACACAGTGCAGTTCTTGTAAATGCAAATAAAAAAATTGCAATATCATACAAAATTATTCTGTTGTTGCTACCTTTTAAAGCTGAGTAAATACCTGTTAAACTCTCAGAATTATAATTTTTTATAGTTCAGTAAAATACTTACGTATGAACTGCTGTACGTGGGCATCCATGCTAGAAAAATAGAAAAAATTCTTTTAAAAGTACACTCTTTAATTAAATTACACATTTTCAAAATACTAGAGTTCTCATACCCACCCCACATATATATATATATAAATATATATATATATATATATATATATATTTGTGTGAGTGCGTCTGAACTTATTATTTTAAATAACGGCAGTACGAATAAATTAGCATATTTTTATTTTTAGAATGGGTTCTCAAAGCATTAAAATTTTTACGTAAAATCTATATATATATTTCTCTTACACGGTGACAAAATAAAGCCTCATTACAACTCCCCGAATGGCAAAGCTAGAAAATCGACTAATGATTGCCGCTAAAAATATCGCATGCCAAATCTAGCTGAGATGGCTCAACATATAGCGCTTTTAAAAACGAAACTGAAATAACCAGAGAGAGCATAAGCTAGGCAGAAGTGAGTAGTCTTTGTCGATAGATCTCAATTTTAGTATTTTGTCGAAAGCTCTTTTTTTCACGAGTTTATATATTACGAATTTATTTGACGATTTTTGATTTATATCACGAATTTATTTGTTTTATTTTATTTTATTATTTTATTCTTATTTGTTTAAGCAGGTTTTTCCATTGCAATACACTCATTTCAATTTTTAATAGACTTAATTATAGCCAAAATTTTAACCTTTTTAAAAAGATATCAGTTTTAGAAATTTTATCTTAAGATTTTATACTATAGCACATTTCTAATAGGTTTAACGAATTACATGTCATTTGTATGATTTCAAATTTATTTTAGTAACTTAGTATTTACTGAAAAGATGTAATTTTTTTTTAAAAAAAAATTGTTATATGGATTTGAATAATTGTTTTGAATTCTTAAAATTTTGTGCATTTGCAATGTACCTAAGTTAGTAGCGACCTTGGTTTGCGAAGCAAACCATATAAGATTGCGTAGCAATTTTCGGGGGGTTGGCGAGCGTCAGCGAGCAGGTGGCGCAGTCCACTAGTTTTTACTTTTACTTTTACGTAAAATTTTGATTATTAGATTAGAAGTAATTAAAGTGTTCTCTTTTTTGTGGTCTGTACAATATGAATTTCCAAACAGTTCCTAAATATTACAGCTCCTGAGTAGCTATTAAGTTAAATAAACATTTCTAGTTTTGTCTCATTTCTTACATCATATTTATTAGTTTATAACATACTCCTTTACGCATTTATTGGACATATATCAATTATTAACTAGCCACAAAGTAGCAGGTGATATATGATTCTTGTCCGTTGGAATCTGAAACTATTTCTGGTATTTTATACAACTCAGAAATATACGGATTCGTAAAACACTTATTATTCTATAAGACGACAAACATTATTTGCTAATGAAATAGAAGAAATATTTAGATTGTTAACTTTGAGGAATAATAAATAGTGTCCTCATCATTGAACAAGAGATGAAAAGTGACACTGAAATTCTTCTTTTGAATTCTGCATCATTAAGGATTCTGTCGGCGTTTACTGAGTGGTTATAAAAAGTGATAGACATATAATTTATTAAGTTTCATATCACTTTTGCACCTCTTCATATCACTCTATAAATATAAGAAAATTCTCGGGCCAAGTATGTTTAACAAATATTCACACAAATACAGATACAGTATAAGTAAACTTACGTAAAAGACATCTTTGTCAATAATTTCTCTCGTAACTTCAAAATGTTCTTCACTAATAACAAAAGATAAATAAATTTTTATTCAGATTAGCTCAAGTTATTCCATAACATATAAATTGTAGGGGCATATTAAATCCTTTTCCCGGACGTTAATACTACCAAAACTAATTGCAAAAGTATAGTATTATTTTATACGGGTCATGGTAGCCCAGTGCTTAGAGAATCGAACTCCGGTCCGGAGGGGCCGGAATTCGATCCTCCAGACCGCTAATATCTACCGAGTACATGAGATATACGTGCTTGTAAAATCTGTGGAATTGAAAGTCCTGTGGCTGGTCTCTGAGCAATACTGTGAATACATGGATCTGGCTAAAAATTCCTTTCACTTCAAATCTATGTCTGAAACTGAGGAAGTGGTCTCCCGAATGAATGGTGCTACAACCTATACCAGGAGTATAGGTGGTAGCACCATTATACCATCTATACAATCCCACCTATGCCACCAATAACTATACCTCCCATACCACCTATACAATCCAGTGGCGTTTCAAGACCCGCTCTACTGTTTTTCTAAAAGCGAGTGGGATTCTTAGAGTTTATAAAATATCTTAAATGAAATCAATTTAAAATATATTAAAATACACATATTATTATTGTTAAAATATGTATATTTACGCATGTATGTATTATAAACCCCTGTACCTCTCTAAGGTGATTTTATTTCCCTCGGCGTTATTAAGATTTTCCAAGATGACTATGAAGATTCGCGTAGGATGGTGTTGAATGAAATTTGCTGACCCTTCTCTTAAATTGCACTAATTTTGTACTGTCAAATCTTCGCAATATATCTCCCAGATCTTTAGTCTTTAAGTCAGCATTTAACCCTTTGAAAATTACTTATTATACTTGTGACATCGAGTCACACTCTAATCTAAAATTCCTGATCCAATTCAAGACTCGTCCCTTAAAGCATTCGTGCAATTGGGACACGCTCCTCGGAAAAACCTTTGAAAGTTCAGTTGTCATATTAATTATTTTTTCAGTGTCATTTCCACCTTCTGATGGAAAATGTAAGAGTTACGGTTATGCATACTCCCACACTCGTGGCCTTCACGTGTACATGAAAGATACCGCGGGCCAGGTGTTTTTCCAAGAAAACGAGGGTGAGAATGGAATTTATGGAATTTCCGGGGAGCGTGTCCCAATTGCACTAATACTTTAAGGGGCGAGTCTTGAATTGGATCAGGAATTTTAGATTAGAGCGTGACTCGATGTCACAATACTCGAAAGTTTCTGGGGGATATCTGCTCGGTAGCGGCTTCAACTGTAGCAATCTCCGCCCGTGTCGGAGTAGCCTCAATTATCGGTGAATTTTCTGGCTGGGAGGAAGGATTAGCAGGTTACGAATCGATAATGATGTAAATTGATTCAGTGCTGACCTTTAGGTTTCTTCCAAGCAGTAGATGATGTTTCAGTAGGCTCATGTTCAGAATCAAGATGAGGGTTATCCTCAGACATGCTATCAGGATTCTCGGAAATGGGAGAGTCATTGTGTCTAGAAAGTATCTCAGTATTAATACCCAGAATCCTCTCAATACCCACTTTTCTAAGAAATGAGTCTTCTTCCAATTCCTCAACATCTTTTAGTCTTGCTTCGTAGCACTTTTGTAAATCACCAATTGAGAAATTCTCGAACGTTGCGATTCCTCAGGTGAATAGGCTGCTCCCGATCCACATCTCTAATCGTCGAGGTGAACATGTGCTTGCCTCTGCGTCTGAAATGTCGAGTTTGGTCACCACTCAACCTTACTCGGTGAAGTCCAGATCAGAAACAAAGGAAGAAGTGTGCAGGTTGATTCAAGAAAATCCTTATCAAGGCTACTCCAAGCGAGTCGTATGCTAGAAAAACACCAACAGCCAAGAAATAATCCACCAAACAGAGCTTGTCTTGAAACGCCACAGGATTGGAAAATCGCGTCCTGCGCTAGAACGTATTGCGCTATCTTTTCAAAAGAAAGGAGCACCCTTCTGGCTCAATTCGCAAAAGTCCAATGGTTGGTGAGCTTGGCTTATCCTAGTGTCATTAGCAACACAACAAACATTTTTTAAAATTAACAATTTGCAGAAAAAATTATAAATTTTAATTTATAATATTTTTATCTATTGTAGGGTATTTTATAGTATATTCCTTCACAATTTTGTCAAGAAAATTAAAATTTGTAATTAAAAACTCAGAATAACGAGGAAAAGTGAATTATATTTTTTTATCTAAGCAATCGTTTTGAAAAGACATACAAACATAAAAAATTATAAAATACTGTTTTTAAGCGATACACTTATACCAAATGTAGTTTAATGCATCGGACTTCAAGCTTTGGGGAGGGGGGTTAATGTCGCTATAAGAAAAAAGAAGCCTTATTTTTCAGGTTCACTTCATTTTATAGTTTTACCATTTCATTTTATAGTTACTTCATTTTATAGTTTTTTACATTACCAGTTAATAGTTTTAATCAGTAACTAATGTGAATTAAACGACCTGAAAGCTCCATGGCCCAAGGTTTTAATAGACAAGAACAAACTATTCTTGCCCGCTTTCGAAGTGGTCACCTTAAATCAATGAAATTTTCGGAGGGATCCAAGAACTTTGAAATTTGTACCAACTGTTCTTCAGAACAAGCTTCGCCTCACCATATCCTCGCATGCCTGGGGCTCACCAAACAGGATTTAGCAGACGATCCAATGACGGTGTTGGATTTTTTGAGGGTGTATAACGTCATGGACCTAGTCTAGCACTGCTGGGCAATAGGGGCGAGTCACAAATTCAAACGTAAAATTTTTATGACACAAACAAGCTTTAAATAGGTAGCAAATATTATTATCTGACATTAGATAATATCTAAAAATATTACCATTCAGCAATACTGGGAAAAATATTAAAATCAATGTTACAAATAATAATTCATCAAAGACGGTATCAAAAAAGATTTGATTAGAGAACATCAAACACTTTACTTACTAACAGGCAGGATAACATTTCTCTTTTTGACATTCTGAAATTTCTTTTATTGGCTCTGCTACCTTTAATTCTGCAAAATTTGCGTTTGCTTTATTATTAGAAAGTTTATTTTATTTGTCTTGCAATTCTATTTACTTTTAGAGAAAAATAAAATAAATAATTCAGTTATGAAAAGCAAGCAAATAAAGTATTTTTTTCTAAATAAAAAACATTATCCTCCTTCCACCAATATAAAGAGTGTATACTGACAAACTTTTTTCGAATACATGTCAACAAAATTTTGTGTAAAAAAACGTGTGAAAATTTCTATAATTATTTTTCCATGTAGAGAACGTTTTTTTAACAGAATTTTGTACTTTCTGAAAAAATATATATCATAGTCTGATTATTTTCCTTTCAGTAATTTGACACCAAGTATAAGATAATACTTAAAAAACTTTCTAAGAGTTACAGCAAAAATACTGAAACTCACTCAAGGAAAACAGAAAATAACACACCGTTTTCTAAATGGGAATCGTCTGAAAGCTCAGGTATTTTGTTTAACGTTATTTAACCTATCTTTTTAAATTAAAAAAAATAATTTTATTTTATTTTCCTTTTCCTTGAGAGCAAGATTATTTAACTTCTAATACACTTGTTAAATTTACATTTGGTAACTGGTTTGAATATAGTACGTTAGCTAAACCCATTTAATCACTTGAATATAGGTTAATATTTATTATTTTTTTTTGCTAGAAACATTTGTTTTTTTAAATAAAAATCCTAAGAAAACTAACATATTTTTAATTTTTTTTTTCAATTTTCCTGAGCTAATATGGTTTTGAAAAAAAGCATCTTTGACTGCTTATTAAAATTTGTTTCAAGTCATTAACATTATTTTTGTGACTTTTATCGTGCTCTTAGGATGTTGTTTCTCCATTTTTTTTCAAGTTTCACTTTTTTAAGCTCTAAAAAAATTTAATTATAAGAGCTCTTTGCAGTATTTCCCAAAAGTGTTCCCTTCCGTGAAAAATTCAGAATTTTTAGTTAAATTTAGAAAAGTCATAGAAAGTAAAAAATAAAGATTGAATCGATACAAATGATTGAATCGATGATGATTGAATCTATGCTTTCTCGATGAAATCGAAACCAACTAGACTCCATAATTGCAAAATGTTAAATTTAAATACAATGCAGCTTTACGTGGCTCTGAATATCAGGGAAAACACAGTACTCTAAAACAGCCCATTTTAAAGTAGATAATAAAATTATAAATTTTCAGAATAATAATGTTTATTTGTGGCAATTATTTGATAAAAATGTCTGTGAAAACATAGTAATTGCAAATTTCTATGAACAAAATTCCTTCTTAATTAGTCTGCAGAAGACGTCAGAGAAAAAAAATTTTTTAATTTTGATTTACCTGAAGAACTGCAATGTTTTTCATGTCCCGGGATTCCGTCATTATGTGGGACACAGCCACGAACCTGCAAACTAATGTTCTTTTTGCATTCCTCAAAGCATTCCTTAAAAAATGTAAATTTTTTTTAATTTATGTATTTCAAATGGCAGAGGTGAATTGACATGATAAAAAGCAAAAACACAGGAACAAAACAAGAAAGCAAAGAATCATTTCCTCAGGAGCTCTCTTGCTTCCCAATATCACTCGGTAGACGACGACCCGCGGAGGGCCCTGCAGCACAGGATGTGGCTGTCATCCAAAACAGCTTGGCTCTTGCACAGAGAACAATAGGGATCAGGCGCCAGCCCTAAACGAAACAGGTGCGCGGCTAGGCTAGGAAATGTTTTAAAAAATCGCTTCATTAACTTTATTTAAACAGTGTTTGTTCAAGAAATGTATGACAGAGAATGGATTAAAAGCATTGATCAGAATTTACGCACAGTAAAAAAAAATTGAAATTATGATAGAACCAAACAATTTACGAGAACTTTTCTTCAATTAAGCAGATTAAACGCTGCGAAATAAAGTGCGTCACATCAAAGATAAAATTTAAGTAGCAAATATTCTAATAATCCATGTTTGCAATAAAATAAAAAAATAAGCCCAATTTTCTTTGTAAAAAAATTAAGAGTTATAATTGATATTCTCACTGGTTTTAATGCGAATGTGTCTGTTCATTGCTTTTATTGAAAGTTTCAAGTACCAACTTCATTTTACGAACCATTTCATTTAGAAGCTTGGTGCATAGCTGTTTGACTTTATTTTATAAACACAGTTGAATATTCGATCCAGTATTAGGTTAGCGGTAGGAATTTTACGATGGAACTAACCCACATTCATGCAGTTCAGGTGGAAGACGTTTGACGCCCTTAACTCAATCTTGGAAAAGGAATCTGAATTTTAAAGAAAAGGAACTTTTATTTCCTTGATTTTTCTCGTCGGTGTAATCTTAGCAATGTGGAAAACTGCTTTTCAAATTTTTAATTACAGTACTTATACCAGTAAGTTATAATATCTACACAGATGGAAAAATAGTCCCAACACCGAGAAAAAATTTGAGCCAAATCGGTCGAATAGTTCCTGAGCAATTGAATTTTAAAAAAATCAGATGCTTAAAATTCAATTTCTCAGGAACTATTTGATCGATTTTGCTCAAATTTTGTAATTTGGCACATAAAATTACTTTCTTTAAAATGATGGAAAAAAAATTTATACCACACAAATTAAAAATTTTCCACCACAATTACTTTTAAAACAATAAAAATTAATAAATATTTCAATAAAAGTTTTTTTTGATGAAATTATCCTTGCATAATTGAATTTTGTAATTGTGTGCAAAAAGTTTTCAATTTGCATAAGAAGTTCTTGAGATATAGTGAAATACGAAAAAACGGAGATTAACATTAAGGAGTCTAAACTTCGGACCGCTCTTCTGATCAAACTATTGGGACTAAACGTTTCGTCTTGTTTCTAAAGATCTCAAACTTTTCAAGAAATCAGCCGAAACTAAAAATATTAAGATTTATATCAGCAAATTCCCATTGTATTAAGACATTTGAGACATAAGTTTACGTGCGCAGTTCCCCCATCTCTCCCCCCCCCCCTAAAAAAGGAAAGAAAGATTTGAGGGGAAAACTAAGCATCTTGAATAACTTTTAATTTAATTATCGCATTTTCGTGTACTATAAATTTTAATAATTCGAGGGAGTGTTTAAACATTAATTAGTTAATACAGACCATATTTTAAGTTATGAAATCTTACACTCAAACGTATTTTCTCCAAATAAATGTATCTTTTTTAACCCTTTCGCACCGGAAGGGACATGTGCTGTCCCAGTCCATGGGTGAAAGCCCTTATATAGCAAGACGAAAAAGAGAAAAACCTGGTACGTAAAACATTTCATTCCAGCATTTTTTTCGAAAAAAATGAAATATCTGTAACTATCAAGATTTCTTTTATAATTCTGGCATATATATAAAACTGCTTCTTTTTCAAGATAAAGTAGATATTGTTGAAAAATTTAAAAAAAGAATAAGTAGACTCCTCCCCAAAACTAGCTATAACTGGAAAGGTTTTACTACCAGCCTTTCCTCGTTTCCGTCTCGCTTCCACCCCTGCTCATTTTTCGCCGTATTGAAAGGGTTAAACGGCTTCCTCCTGACTTGTCCACCTTTTTTACCGGTTCTGCATTATGCCCCGTGGTTGGTTTTCATTCATCATTGTTTATTTTCTTGAAAATCAATATTTAAAAAAAGTAAATAAATAAAAACTAAAGTAATAAGGTTCAAAAAGTATGTAATTATTATTATTTTGTTATTATAATAATTATATACTTTTGAACCGCTGCGATTGCGATTTTGAATTCCGAAATGCTTGGGTTGTGGATAAGTGTGCTTTACGAAATTGGCTACTCGATAAAAGCCAGTTTCCGATCGAAATCGTTTGTTGATATAATTTTAGGAATATTCCGGAAATAATTTTAGTTAGTTGATAATATGCTCTCAGGGCAGTTAATTGGCATAAAAATAAATATAAAAACCTACTTCAATTAAAATGTCATAATTTATTCAATATTGCTTTGAATTTTTCTTTATAAATAAAAGCAATTTAATAAATAATAATAATAAAATAATAAAAACTAGTGGGCTGGGCCCCCTGCTCGCTACCGCTCGCCAACCCCCCAAAATTGCAACATAATCTTATATGGTTTGCTTCGTAAACCAAGCTCGCTACTATCTTAGGTACATTGCAAATGCACGGAATTCTAAGAATTCAAAACAATCATTCAAATTCATATAAAAACTTTTTTTTTTTTAAAAATTACATCTTTTTAGTAAATATTAAGTCATTAAAATAAATTCGAATTCAAATAAATGACATGTAATTCGTTAAACCTATTAGAAATGTGCTGTAGTATAATTCGTAATACAAATCAAAAATCGTCAAATAAATTCGTAATATATAAATTCGTGAAAAAAAAGCGCTTTCGACAAAATACTAAAATAGAGATATATCGACAAAGACTACTCACTGCTGCCCAGCTTAATAGTATGAGATTGCCGCAGCTGATGCTCTCTGGTTATTTCAGTTTCCGTTTTTAAAAGCGCTATATGTTGAGCCATCTCAACTAGATTTGGCATGTGACATTTTCAGCGGCAATCATTGGTCGATTCGCCGTTTAAGAGAAATAGTAACGTAAACAAAACAAAGCAAGCGTTGCCACCGGCGGAAAAGAAATACAGCCAAAATTTGGGAGCCACGTATGAGAATTATATATATAAGATATAAATAGGTTTTAACGATATCAATAGAATTTAAAAAAATAAAATTATTTATAATTGTAATAATAAATCTAACACTTCCATCTGGAATTTTTATTTTGTCACTGAATGGCCACCTATGCAAAAATGACTGTTACAAAAAGTTATTTTACAGCATTTTATACCACATTTTCAAGCACGTGTAATTTCGCACGCTGAAAACAAATAATATGATCTTATTGCAACATAAACTGAAATGCTACAGAGAAAATGGAACACTTAGCAATCTCTCGAGGACATTTTAAAATATCCTGGTTCGGTGTATGTTGTTAAATTGCCTAAAAACTCTAGTTAGAGAGAAACTGTTTCCAAGTTTGAAATCAGCAATACAGAGACATCAAAAATGTGTTAAAAATTCTCATGAAGCAGAAAAATAAGAAAAAAAATGTTCCCCGGTGTTGTTCATAAGATTATTTTTGACTTATGTTAAAAACTTATTCATACATGCGAAGAAAAAGGGAAATCTACAGTTACAACGCCAAAATATGTGCCTCTCGCCTCGACAAAACTATAGAAATGTGTCTAAGTGCCTTCATCAACCAATCACTCATTAACCTAATTTTTTCAAATATTTTTAGTTTAAAGAAGTGAAATGAACAAGAAACATTTAAATTATAACTAAATATTATTTACTTTTTGGTTAGTGGGGCCATATCCTCCTCTTGATTTCCAAATTTCTATGTAATCTACACAGTTAGTCTCGTAAGGCGCTGGTAAAAGTTTTTTCACAACCTGAAGAACATATAGATAAGTATTTAATAAAATCACAGTATAAAAAATTAATAAATATAACTTAATGGCATTTTACATTTATAAAAATATTTTCAAAATAAAATATACACCTTTTTAAGTCGGAGTTCATGCATCGTGTTGGCCTCCATTGGAAATCCATAATAGAACGGATTAATGATCTGTCGAGCATTGTGAATGGAGACATATACAGTAGCAACTTCAAAATAATCGGGATATTCTTCAATATGAGGAAGCACAATCAGAACATTTTCTAGAAAATATATTAAAAATACTTGCACTATTCAATTAATGTTTATTCTAGGTTTATAAAAGGCGAAATAAACAATACCTACATTATTCTAACATCATCACCAATATCTATAAACAATATTTCTATTATTCTTACTAATATCGTACAAAACAATATCATTAAACTAAATACAAAAAAAAAGTGCTATACTGCTGTGCAATAGTAAAAACAACGTAAAAACCTCACAGTAGATTTCGAGAAAAGTGGCTTTACAGCTATTTTCATTTTATAACTGATGTAATGAACACTGAAATAAAGTTTCAAAAAATTGATGAAATAAAATTTAATTTTGAAAAAAAAATTGCAGAAATGCTAAATATATTAAAATCTGAATTTTGGAATTGTTTGTCTCTTACGTTGGTTTTTCTATTGCACAGCAGTATCTCTTTCACCTTTTTTTTCACATCATTAGTGAGGAGAAAAAGCAGACTCTTGAATATTCGCGAGCGCAACGCTTGAATACGCCCTCTAGAGGATAGTATATTTTCTGGCTTTTATTTATTAAGTTTTCATTTAGTTCTATAAAATACATTGGCCGAGTAGAACGCCATTTTCTTAGCAGCAAATACGAACCAAAATTTCCCTAAGGAAAAGACGAAAGAGCTTGAAAGGAAGACAAAAAACAAAACAAGAAAAACGACCTAGAACATTTATAAATCTTTCTGCAACAGAACGTGCCCAACATTTGAAGAACAATTTCTCAATTAACAATTAACTCAATTGCAACATTGCCAACATTGTGAAGTCAACATTGCTTACTTCATTCCAATGAATAAATGTGATTTCAGAACATGCAGAACTTTAATAATTATAGAATATTCTTCTTCTTTATAGAATAGTATATATTTCTGAATCTATATAATTTGGAAAACAACAATAAAGAATCATCCGAATTACTTGAAATGGTATCATTCGAGTTGATTATTAATAATATTTCATGCTTTCCTGGTAAGTATTTTTTTAATTTTGGATGAATAATTTCAACTAGAATTCAGCTATTCCGTTTTTAATTTACATATTGAAATTCATATCGAGATCTTACAATTATAAAATTTTGTAGAGTATTAAGTGATCTAAAAATAATGAAGGGATAGTTTTTGTATGTATTATTTGAAAATAAAATTTTCAAACGAAGAATATTTCATTTGGAATTCTCCGGATTTACAAAACAAGAAAGTGTTATGACTTTTATAGCAAAAAATGTACTTGTAATTTTTTTTTTTAATTTGATGATAACTGATCTCAACAGAATGGTTTTCTACGTCTGATTAAGAACTTTAATATTAGAAAGAAAAAAAAACAATTTGAAAGTTTTTTATTACAATACAAGGAATTTTCAGAATCGTTTTTTTTTAATCTTAAGCATTCTTTATTTTTCAATTTTTAGTTTATAAATAATGATTTTTTACTGAAACTTTAAATTTTTTGAAAAAAATTGTTCTCAAAAATTTTTTTTTTGCAAAATTAAATGGTTTAAACATTATGTGCTTCTGTATATTTTTTGCGTTATTTTAATGTTTTAAGTAATATGATACAGAAAAGTATGGAACATAAAATTTATATTGACCTTTCACACTAGATCATTAAATTTAGTAGAATGATTTTTCAGGCTCTAAGTCTCTACTCTAATTACAAGATTTCGTACAAATATTTTCCGATGTGTTTTGCATGTTCCTTCCTTAAAAAAAAGATATTCATGATTTAAAAAAAAGATATTTAAACGATTATATATGAGGATATTTTTTTGTTTTCACTTGCATATGAAACTATGCGTAACATTCACTTCCATAATATTACCATACTGCACTGAAGAAATCTCCAGTGCAACTGATGATCCTGTTGTTCTGCTAGCAAGAATTCGTCTCAAATAACAACGCCCCCTATAGGTCGTTGGGTTCGCGAATAGATAATGCTCAATTTGAGTTGATTTTATCATGCTGTTGAATTGATTTCACACTGTTATTGAGTTGTTTGTTTCCTGCTTTTGTTTTGGTTTCGATTTTCAAAATTTTTAGCTTTCGCTGGCAGCAGTTGTAATTTGTAAAATTTCTAAACTCCGATGGCAACACCTGAATTAGCTTCGTTTTCTAAATTAACTGCCTATATCTTCCTATATCATGAACGGTTACCAATTGCCTGTTTCTACCCACGTCATAAACTGTCTAATCTCCCCACTTTAGAGTGAGATTTTTCAATTTCGATGGTAATGATACTCACTAGCAGTAGCAAAACTTTAACTTTTATTTATCGAATGGCAGCACTTAATCAATGCTGGATAAGGTTATCTGATCAATCATTATCTCGTTACATCCAGCAGGATTTTAGAAAAACAGTTATTACTTATTAAACATATGACATTTGACAAATTTCTTTACTTTCATTTCAGTACCATATTTAAATAATTTTTGAGATTGGTTGTTACTTTTTCAGTGTACAGCGATGGTAATCAAACCTAATTTACGAGCAGTTTTAGTTGGAAGTTGATCAGCATTTATTACATAATATTATAATATATAATATTATATTATATAATATTATATTATATAATATTATATTATATAATATAATATTATATAATATTATATTATATAATATTATATTATATAATATTATATTATATAATATTATATTATATAAGGTCCTATCAGCCAATGAGACCGAAACAAAATTGAGTTTGGACACTAGAAGTTAGAAATTTTGAAAATCAAAAGTAAAACGATAGCAAGAGGCAAGCAAATCAAATCGGCAACAGGACGCAAGCAACCTAATTCGTTTTTTTTTTCCGCAACTGCTATGTTTATTTAATTTCGTCTTATTTTGTTTGTTTTTTATTTATTTTGAAAATGAGTTAGAAATAATAATTTAGCTAATGTTTATTCATTTTGTCTTTTTTTTTTTACGTTTGTAATACAAATGTGAAAAAAAAAACAGCTCAACCAAACCATTACGAAATGTCTATAACGAAAAAATACCATCGCAACAACATGAAAACCTATTTTTGCATACTATTTGCATTGCTAATGCAAAAATATCTCAGTCAAACAAATACTAAATATCTGTAACCGAACAATAGTATTAAACAGACGAAAAAGTATACCCCATAGTAATAAGTTTCACTTATTTATTTTGAAAGTTAGTTTGGATTAACCATTCGGCTAACTATTCTATGCTGATTTTTTTCATTTTTATCAAACCAAATGAAAAATACATCAAGACCAGACAATTAATAAAAATCTATAACCAAGCACTACCTTTAAGAAACAGCACTTTTTTTTATTTTGATAATTTTTTTTTTAAGTAGAATTAAATTTTGCCACTTTCTGTTTACTTTTCTGAAGATTTTACAAGTGTTTTGTGGAGTTTATTCTTAAAGTTCGTAAGAGAAACAAAATTTAAGTAAAAAATTTTAAGATACTAATTTCGGATAGAATAAATTTGGTAGAATTAGATTGCATTTGAATTTATATTTGAAAAAGAATGTGAGAACTCGATGATAAAAGAATAAAGAAATCGATCTCAAAGTTGAGAGCTGAACCCTTTTGTTACGAGCGCCATACTTAGACGGTATCAGCGTTACGCTGTTTGATAATCTGCCGAATTTGCTTCAAGATATCCTTCAGTTTCCTCGAGATTCAAAGCCTGTATGTGTTTTTCGCCTTTTTCACCCTTTCAGTGTGGTTTATGACACCATGTTTTATGGAAACCTTTCATCCTCCTGATGCCTTTCATCCCCAACCAGAAAATGTTGGTCGAATTTCGGAACAACCTGTCTATGAGTCCTAGACTTACCATTGCTAGTGAGAGATATGTTAGGTTTAACTTCTGGTCGTCCGATTACTGTATTAAAAGTCCAACAGCTTTCAATGACGTCAGCAAATCTGGATGAGCAGCGTGTGTGCTGATAGTGTTCTAAGCTAAAACATTAATTCAGAATACATTGTTAAAATATTCTGTTCAAATTTGAAACATTGTATGATAGTTTTTCAGTACAAACGTAACTATTGATTCAATGATTCAACAATACTAGGGTCTAAATTAGATTCATAAAAACCTTAGAAACAAATATTGCAAATATTCTATATAGGCTGTATTTGAAAGCAAATTAAATGTTATAGTTACGTTAGTTTCAGAGTTAAAGTTTATAAATAAACAATAGTGTTTGTGTTAGCATCAAACTTTATTAGTTTGTTTATTAGGGAAATTTCGCAAATTTATTTTAGCTCCCGTGCGTAAGTACTTTAAGTAATTGCTCATGCGCACTAGAAGTGCACATGCGTCAATTCTAGTGAAATGCACATGCACCCGTGAAAAAATATCAAACTTATGTAAGAAAAAATAAGAGATTTTGTAAAAATCCGTATGTTAAAAACGCTAACGTAGTGGAATATTATTTTAACTTTGACTAAAAGATCAAAACAAACATTTACAATGGACGTAGACTATCTTTGCAAAGCTGTGATATACGATTCAAGATGCTTTGCTCTACTTAAAACTGCATTTCTATGAGCAGAAAAATTTAGTAGATTAAAGTTCTCAATTCAGCGATAAAGAAATCAGCTTATTATTATTATTACTAATTTAAAAAATATTATTGAACTTCTATAGATTATTTAACTTTTTTTAAACTGAATTGTATTGTTAAAATAAATATAATTTATAATTTTAAAATAGCTAAAGTATATCTAGTTTTTTATGGAACTAAAGCAATTAGGCAACCATAATATTAAACAAAAACCAATAAAATAATTTATTTATTGAATGAACCAATTCTTGTAAAATCACACGATTCATTTTTAAATAACATCAATACATTTTTTTAAAATTTGGATTCCATGTCCATGTTTTTCGTTTAAAGGATGGCTTAAATAAAAAAACAACGTTTAGCGACTATAAACAGCGTGCTTGTTGCTTTGCCTTTGTAGTGTAAATCAAGCCAACATGACATAAAAGTACCAAACATCTAAAATTAACGGGAGCATGCGCAGTAGGCTCAATCTTACGCACGGGAGCATACAGATATTGTAAAAGCACGAATTTTCCCTATTATTAGGTTAATTGTAACAGTTGTTATTTGCTTTAAAAGCATTTATGCTAAAATTTAAAAATATTTTCAAATGAAATACTTTCGCCAAAATTTAAAAAAGTATAGTTTTTTTTGTTGATATTTTAGTTACTAATGCTGTTTCCCTTAATAAGTAGAGAAAATACCAGTAAAATGCCTTTATTTTTAAATTTAACATTCGTTATTTGTAACGGGAAAAAACATAAAGCCATGAATGGTAAAAACAATCAGTTCTGTACGTTGAAGAAATACTTGTTCGAAAGGCGAATTAGATTTGGCAACGAAGTGTTAGAAAGGGTTAAATCCACGATCTAGAACTGCTATAATAGGGGCATACGGCAGATACATACAGCTTCAAGAAAGTTGCATTGACTCAAGTGCTAATATCGGGATTCCTTCCACAGGTTTTAAGAGACACTGATGAAGCAAACTTCGATTTTTAAATGCATTGATGATCATCATCACACATTAATTTGAAAATAAAAACTATGTGCCTGTTAATCTTAAGTTAACATATCTGAAACGTGAAAGTGTCAAAAAAATCTCAACTAATATCAATGTAAATTTTTTACCACTATATTCTATGACACGTAAAACTCTTGAGTTTGTAGAAAAATAGCCGAATATCCGACTTTTTAAAATTATCTAGTACTAGCTGAATATCCATTTTTTGCACAAGGCAAAGTAAAAATTTAAAAACTAATAAATCATTTTTATTCAAGACTACGCAATAATAAATAAAACGTAACGACATTTTTCAGTAAAATTAAAAAAAAAAAAAACGTGAAAATAATTTCAGTATGTTAGTATCATTTGTAGCTCTTTCCGGTGATTTTACGTTATAAGATTAAGTAAAACACGTTTTAGGAGTTCTACTCATCAAAACAAAGGTCAACAACATTCGCCACTGAAAATGATGCTTTTAAGTTTTGATAGCAGCCAAGACATGTATAGTCTCAGATTTACCACAACCAAAGAATTTTCTTGGTGAATTTGATAATTAGTTAAAAGCGTTTTATTTTGTTTTAATTGCAGTAGATTTTTAATTGAGGTTTATAGGTTATGTTTATGGGGAAAATCCAAACATAGATGGCCCGATTCAGTAAATAAGGACTTTCCCGTGCAGAACAGTAGAAACTGGAGAAACGTTGCTGAGGATGATCAGGATGGAAAAGAATCCTCGAGAAGGCCAGGGCTTACCCTGGGATATCGCGCTAATAATGATCATGGTGATGGCAGGTAAGGCTTAATTAAAAACATAACTGAAAAGAAAATAATCACGTTGTTTCTGATAGTTTCCAATCTCCTTATTTAGTTACTCCACTTTTTTTTTTCTTCCAAGCCCTGAGCATGTACCTAGGTTATACAAAACCCTTAACCATAAAGCCCCGGACTTTACCACTAGTCCAGCTCCACCCCAGCCGACGAACGAACCCAATCCGCGGTATTTATTTTGAAATTTTGATATTTACAAGACAATATTTGCAGTATATAAATAGTTGCAGTTTATAAATACAGTGATATAGAATTTGATACATAATAATCTCATTGAGACTACGCTAGGTTGTATAATGATCACAACAAAATAACGTAATGATGTTCCTAATTTTACAAAGAAATCTTTAAGAATAGTTGATACAAGGAAAATTTGACTACTAATACATAATTTTTTGAAGAAAAAAAAATTTTTTTTGAACTGAAAGCGTGGACATTAAGAAGTAAAAAGACAAAGAGAAAAATAATTATGCAAAAAAATTTGTGAAATAAGAAGCTATTAAAATTTTAATAAATAGTGATTATCTACTAAAAAGTTCATTACTGTTTGTCATCTTGTAGTTAAAGTATTGTTTAGTTCTTCCACTTTTTTTTTTTTTTTTTTTTTTTTTTTTTCTTCCACTGCGAGTTTGCCTTTATTTACATAATATAATCGAAAAAAGATAAATACTTAAATGCGCTACGAATTTTGTCTAACTAGGTCTTAACGCCACTGATATTTTCTTTTTAATATTTGACGAAATAGAACCACGGATTTTGCTTATAATCATGCTCAATGTTAATTCAATGAGAAAATGTATTTTTCAAATTTTTTTTTTTTCTGTACAAACTAATTGAAATTTTTCTTCGAATTTTGAATCGAGGGCAAAAATTCACTTCTATCAAAATTCAAATTCAATATTGCAAAGGATTTTGAAGTTATCAGAGAAACATGCAGACAAACTTTTCCTTTCCTTATAGTAGCTCATGGAAAAGGAATTGATTTTTTTTAAAACACAAGAAATTACTATTTTTTGGGATTATCCTTTTATGTAGATAAAAAATATTTACTCGCACGTTGATCCATCGCTATTATAGCAGACTTTAACAAACTCGTCCAATCTTTGTAACAGCATTTCATATTCTTCATATTTCATTGCACTAATACTTTCTATTAGTTTCCAACCTACAACCTTAAAAAAAAGAGAGAAAAAACTTAATGTATTGAGGAAATAACTATACTAAGTAAAATGATACTAAACGGAACTAAATAAAATGACAAACGAAAAACAAATTAATAATAATTCTATTTTCGTTACACGTGGAACTACAAACGAGGGTGCATCATTTTTGTGAGAATCGTGGGGAATTTTCGTTGGTGATAGTGTATAGTGAAAATTACGCATTTTACGTCTTTCGTTTTATAGATGAGACAAGAAAACAAAAAAGAAAGAATTATTTTGTCGTTTTTAGCCATTTTAAAAATACAGTTTGTAAATGTTTTTTTCTTCTTTTGAGTTTTGGTCTGGTTTAATTGGCAACAATGTCTATTTTTTTTCTATGAAATGAAGATAAATTCCATTTGCAGTGATCAGGAAACCATAATAACTATTTTTGTCATCCAGAACATAGCACCAGTTGAAACTAAAAATACTCGGAAGAACTGTAAATAACTGTAAAATAACGGTTATTGGAATGACAATAAACTGCCAACGGCATTTCTATCACGATAAATTTTGTTTGTTGCGAACGAAAACCAGTTGAATTGTGTGATGACATCAATAGTCCATCTCCGATAAAGATCTTAGCTTGCAGTTCCGACTTTTCATTTCCTATGGAACCCTAAAAAATCTACCGCCTTTATGCGGAAGTCCGGCCTATCATAAACGAAAATATTTACCAAAAAAGTCGATTTCACCAGAGATCGTCATGCAATATGGTTCAACACAATTGACGAATCTAGAAATCGGATGTTCAAAAATCTCGAAACTACTATTTTTACCACATCCTCTGTGAATATATACACCAAAGATCCATTACATTATGACCACACTGCTAATAACATGTAGGACCACCTTTAGCCCACAAAACTGCTAGCACCCGCCTTGGCATTGATTCCACAAGGTGCTGAAGGGTAATCTGAGGTATCTGGTACCAAGCGCTCACCAACTGGTCCTGCAATTCCCTCACATTGCGAGGGGGTAGCGTGGCAGCACGAATTTGGTTTTCCAAGTAGGACCACAAATGCTCGATTGGATGAAGGTCAGGTGAATTTGGGGGCCAAGACATGACTTGAAAGTCAATGGAATGTTCCTCGAACCAATCCATGACGATTCGATCCTTATGACATGGTGCATTATCCTGTTGGTAAACACCATACCCCGCAGGAAAAACTGTTGCCATAAATGGGTGAACCTGGTCTGCAACTATGTTCAAGTAGCTTACAGGCGTCAGGGATTGTTCTGAATGAAAACATTGTTCCTGGGCGAGAAACCAAGAAAACCTGGGTGAGCCCATTTGTTATAGATGGAGAGTGGTCATAATATAATGGCTCTTCGGTGTTTATGGTGAATATATATTCTGTGAATAATGCAATATGGTTCAACACAATTCACGATTCTAGAAATCGGCTGTTCAAAAATCTCGAAACAACTATCGTCACCACATCTTCTGTGAATATACATATGGTGAATATACATTCTGTGAATTTACATGCAATATGGTTCAACACAATTCACGAATCTAGAAATCGGTAGTTCAAAATTCTCGAAACAACTATCTTCACCACATCTTGTGTAAATACACAGACTACTATTTGTGCCCTGCATAGTTTAAGAAGATTTTCTGCAATGTTAAACAGTTTTCCAGCTTGACCAATCCTGTAAATTATGAGGAAATTATATTTCTGATGCGTTTTCACTCGAGGTTTTTTATATCGCCAACAGGTCTTAACTTTCAAACCCCCTTTTCCCCGAAACCCTAGGGTTTGGCTCAATACCTTTCTAAAACAGACATCATTTTAAGCACCCAACCCATTTGTAAAACGTAATTTTTATAAGCATTTATAACCCTGTTGTGATCTTTTCTTGTTTCTGATAATTTAGGATCAGAGCAGCTTTATCATTGATAGCTTACAATTAATTTGAATGAATACTCAAAGCTTTAAGCACATATATTGAGCATCATTAAAAAAATTAATTATTTAAAAATCGTACTTAATTTTCACTATTTTAATTCATTTTGTTAACTGTAATGTCACAATAAGGCAATTAAAAGTTATCAATACTTAAATACCAAGCGTTGCAGGTGGGCAACATGTACTTTCTTTATTTTTTAGTAAAAGTATGTAAATACCTTTTGCGTAGAAAACTACTTGTACTAAAATTCTAAGTAATTACAAAAATGAGTCTTACAAAATTACAAAATCTGGATTATATGGCACACAAAATTGTATGACCTGAAAGTCAAAAAAAATTAAATACCATATTTACTGGAAACAACTTGCTAACACTGTAATAATATTTCGAAAAAAGTATTATTACAGTGCTTGCAATATGTAAACTATTAACTACTTTTACTGCAATCAAAAGTTGCTACAAAATTGTGTCTTACAAAATTACATGACATACAAAATTATTTGACAAGACAGTCTTACAAAATTAAATTAGATATTTATTAGAAATATATTGCAAACACTGTAATATTTTTCTTAAAAATTTTATTACATTTTTAAATTGAAGCTATGAGATAGTTCAAATTCAACGCTAATATTACGTTTCTAACTCTTTATTAGTTTTTTCTTAAGCTGCCACATTCGGTGAGAAATGCGTGCTGTTGGCAAGGAAGTGCATGTTGAATTAAATTTAGTCTTAAAATGATGTCTGCTTTAAAAAATAAGTTTTCGGAAACCACTGCTATTTCTTTAAAATTTAGTTAGAATTTAGAAGTTATTAGAATTTCTATAGCAAGATTTCCTCATCACAGACATGAAACCGAGTTAAATAAATAACACAAGCTCACATATAAGCCCCCTTTTAGACTCTACTTGAATGCCTGTTTTTATAAGACTAGAAAAGTTAGCATATAAATAAAGTCAATATTATTTCGTCAAATAGAATATTGTTATTGTCGTCGTATGGCATTAAGGCAAGGGAGGTGCTCTTCTCCTTAGCTTTCAATGGCGCCCTCTATTGCAAAGAATTCAACTTCTGCGACACACATACGTCTCAACCCGTTTATAGAGTTTACCCACTCATTCATCCCCAGTTCGTAATTTTGACCAGAGCCAGAGAAAGATCAATCTCCAATTCAGTATCCCCAGAGGTATGATTTGTTATGGGAACGTGGAGGACTTTGCGACCTGACAGATTTAACGTGCATTAGTCACCATTTACTACACCGGGAGTCTTCGGCCAGCGGGGATCGAATAGCCAGCGGGGAACCCCCACTTCGGCCAGCGGGGAACCATGACTTCTTAGACTTGGGCTCAATGCCCTACCAAACAAGCTATCCTGGCTCTTTAAATAGAATAAAATACATATTTAAAAATTCATTTTTTTCCTTCTTTTTTATGCAGATTAAATTGTTTTACTTTCCGTTTATAGTATTTAATAATGACTGTTTTGGCACCCGTGATTAGAATAAAGGATTGGGATATTATCCAGAATTTGAATGAAAGGGATATTTGAATTCAAGATTAGGGATATAATCGGCTAGAAGACATGCAAGTCCCTTTTCAGATTTTAGAAGGTTGATGCACCCCTTATTGAGTTGGTATTGAGTTGGTCCCAAAGACTCTAGACAGAGTTCAGTTCTAAGTTATGAGCATACCAATATATTTGGTTAACGCCATTGCCGCCATTCCAATTTTTGGTTAACTGCTCGTCACGACATCGAAAAAGGCAGTAGACGTCGACCTTACCTTGAATTCGGTCTATGTCAGGTGGAAGTTTATAAGTGTCAGCTTGACCATAAAAGCTAAGATTGCTTTCTAACTTGTACGACTCTTACCAAGTTCTTGCAGAACTTAAAGGATTCCTGTTAAAACTTTTACAGTATGTGGGACATCAGTTGAGAAAAGAACTTTGAGATTTCATTGAACAGCACAGTAGGTCTCTCTCTCCTAGTTTCTTGACTCTGTTGAGTCAGAGTACATTTCAGTCACCTTCCCTTTTTGAATCACTCACGCTACTTTTAAATTAAGGTAATTTAGCTAACTAGATATTCTCCTTAAGAAATAGTAATTTTTACGATATCCGACAATGACACCTATATCGAAATCAGATAACTCTGCACTGTATTGCACTTTGTTGCTTAGTGTAGAGTTACATACTAAGTTTAATGCCAATATTGCTTCCTATTGAAAAACAAAGATGGCGGCTAATTTGAACCGAAAAGTGTAAAATAATATATTAGGCGGTTCACTGCACCAGGAATATTCTTGGTTTCGGTGAAATGGAACTTTCAGTGAAACATCACTTTAGTGTAAATTATTTTCCTCCATTTTTGTTGTTCAGGTTCACAAAAACCTTTTACTGGGCATGTTCATAAATGATTAAACGATGGTTACAAAGATTTTATAACAATTCCCTTTAAACGAAAAATTAGAACTGTTCCAACTATTAGTTTAATTTTAGTAAGGATTTCATTTAAGTTAATGACATTAAACAAATTATATTGGTAGATCATACTAAAACTTTACGCCTCGTGAAACATATTCCTGGATAAAGGATTTTGTCAGCATTCGTTAATTTTGAATAAAATTGATTAGTAAGCTTTGAGCAAGACTTTTATATATTTTTTTTTCTTTTGATGAAAATTGAGTCCGTGAAAATGTGTATGATAGATTCACACAAAACTTTATAGGCTATAAAAATATTTAACTTTTTTAAAAATAATACTGCGTACTTTAGTGTCTTCCAGAGTTCCATTGCTGCACCATCTTCCATCCGAACATTTACACCAATTGGGGTTTTCGAATTTTGTACAGTTTGACATGAATCTTGAGTCATTACAAATTCGACTTCTATATATTCTGAAAAAAATATATAAAATGAGCGTACAAAACACATTCAAAATTATATATACCACAGTAAAATAATATAGTAATTAAAATTAAGCTGAAATAATGTAAAAATAGCTGAAATAATGTCGAAATCAGAGCATTAAATACAAAAAGTTTTATGTAGCCTTTAATTGTAAGTTACCAACTGTTAGCAGTACTTTCCTTTTAGGAAAGGGTAGAAAATTGATTCTTTACGCTGAATTGCTTGATACCATAGCGCTGTTTTTAAACTATTGTCCATAATTGAAACCGCTTACGTGTTTTTTGCGTTTGAGGAGCATTGGTAAAGTACACTGTAAAACATTTTTGTGTATTTGAACACCAAAGCTGGGGGCAACTACTTTACGTAATGGAATCTTTCTCTTGTTTCATAATTCTTGGCGTTTAATTACATCAAAAATTTCCCTTCGCATATCTCTGCATCATTTTTAACGAAAAGTAGTTGGTATTAAGTTTTTGTTAAAGAAGTACTCAATTTTTTTTTTTACCTTGAGGAATCATCATGATACTGAAAATGTATCACGTGACACTGAGAGCCACTTGTCTTTTAGGGAGTTATTTCTCTCTGTAGTGAATAATCAGAAGGAACTCTTAAGTTATTTGAAAATTGAGCTATGCCATCGGATTGTTTTTTATATAATTCAACACTCGATTTAAGTGCTAAGATTCGATCAGTCTAATTATTCAATAACCATTATGTTTTCGCATAATTTCTCATTTTTCATTCTTTGTTTGAAGAAGCGATATTATTGCATTTACCAATTCTTTTTATGCTTAAACAAGCTTTATTTTTAAATAGTTTGAAATAATAAAAAATTTACATATCGTTTATATGACAAAGAAATGATTGATAAATCATCCGCTATAAAAAATTATAGGAAGGTTTGTGGAAGTCTATTATCTTATATTATCTTATCTTATCTTATCTTATCTTATCTTATCTTATATTATATTATATTATTTTATATTATATTATATTATATTATATTATATTATATTATATTATATTATATTATATTATATTATATTATATTATATTATATTATATTATATTATATTATATTATATTATATTATATTATATTATATTATATTATATTATATTATATTATATTATATTATTATTATATTACAAATATAACAAGAGGGTCAGAACCGGGGGAAATTTAAAAAGTGATGGCAAATGCTTCATGGGGGTGGTTGAAGATTTTAACGATTAGGATTTCACTTTAATTAGAGGAATTAACATGATTTGTTTCAGGATCTAGATTCTAGATATATTTCTCCTAATTTACAAATATATTTTAATCGACAATAATAAGTAAAAACAGCGTCAATATTTCAATCTTTCTTTGCCAGTTAAAATTTTATCGGTTGTAGAACAAATGTCTCGTCGTGTAGGAAAAAGAATCGAAAAAACTAAACTAAAAACTTAAAAGAGATAGAAAAGTACGGTATATTGGGTTTTGCTAAGAGAACCATATTATTATATATTCTTTCAAAGTTACCAAATTATTTAAAAGATTCGAGTACAGATGGTGTTGAATTGCTGGTGCAAAAAAGGACTACGACAAAGAACGAATGTCCTAAATGAATACTATTTTCATTTGAATGGAATGATTTAATTACATGATTAGATATTATTCTGAATTAATTGAACATGCATAATCCTCAGAATGTGGCATTTGAAATACTTGGAATACATATCTTTAAAACGTCTATTCTTTTTTCCAAAAATAATTTATCGATATAAAATACCATACCCATTTACGTTACATATTGTGATTGAAGGCTCTTCCATTTCGTTAGTTGCTTCAACGGTAACGTCTGTTATTGTCTTATACTGCCAATAAAGATTCATGAAGTCCAAAGATTGGTAGATGAACCCCGTTAAGCAAGCGATGAGTACCAGAGCTCGAATGAGTTTCATAGCAGGGTTTGTAGCACGAGCTATTTGTGGAAGACCAGTAACCATTGAATTTCGCAATATATCAGTAACATAATTACCGAAACTTTGATTTCGCCTTCTCAACATAGTTGAAGTATTTCAATTCCTGTTGGTGAAAAAGACTATTATAAGCATTTATAAGTAAAAGAAGATTAATATGAGATGAGCACAATTAGAAAGAAATAAAATGAACAGGAAAATAACAGTATGCATCCCCCAAGTAACAAATACAAGTACAAGTAAGTTGAAAAAATAATAAGAGATATTCATTACAATGTACTTAATATGCATTTAAAAGAAAATTGTCTAATCTGAATTTATATCTGGACTTTTCTTATTTGGTTTATATATGTAAATGAACTGCATTTACATAGCGAGACATGTATGCAAAATACAAAAAAAAAGAACAGTTGTATATAAAGTATTTTTAAAAAAATATAACATAATTTAATAACGTTAGTTAGCAATATTATTGCATGAATCTACCACTCTACAATAAATTCTACTTCAGACGAATCATAAAACAAACTTATTTTTACCTTTATCTTTGATTTTTAAGTATGCCTTGAGTCTCAGTATCCATGGTAACTATTAAAAAAACTTGTCTCTTAAATTTATTACCTTTTCAATTTTTATTATCTTTTAAATTATAAAATTACTCAAATTATAGAATCAAATTTGACCTCAGTTTAATCACGTGGCATGTTCAGGGAAAATGTAATGAAACTAGATGTATTCTCATCATAATTAAAATGCTCTCATTTAATCTGATTCAGATATACCCCCAACATAACTTACTAAAGAATACAATTTGCTTTGAAACAAACTTAGTTTGTAGACTGCATTACCTATCCATTATTTAGAAACTTTTAAATAAAATCTCATATACGAGGAAATATTTCTATTGAAATTTAGATCTTAAATCAAAATAAACGTATAATATATAGAAGAGTTAAAAGTGAAGAAGAATTATAAGGTTTACAAAAAACAGTGCAAACGGTTAATATTTCACAGTTAATAAAATTATTTGAATTACATAATTGTTTAGTTTAAATTTATTGATAATTTAACCTTATAGCAATTTTAAGAGCTGAAAAAAGAGTGCTTCGTTGGTGTTCTGTGCTAAACTCATTCGTCGCTTGTATTTTTTATCATAAAATTCACTCTACGCTGATTTAAGAATCAGGTTCATTTCTTAAAAGTGTTAAGTGGAAATAAAATAATAGAAAAGCAGTGGAGCACTAATTAGAAGCAAATATTCATAACGTTTTACTATTATTTATCAAATGATACGTTATATAAAGTGCATTTTATATGATGAATAATATAACTGTTTAATATCAACAACAAATGTACTCACATTGGGGAAAATATTAAAATAATATAAAATTTAAAAATAACGGACCTAAATTTTGCCCTTATATAGCGTATTTTCCTTTATATTTAAATAACGCATTTGTGCTAGATGGACAAATAAAAAGCTAATAAACAAAAATAGAACATTCTAAAAACTTTTGCTCAAATACTAGAAATTTCAAGTATTAAATAATTATGTGCTGATTTACAAGTGTTACTTAGAATTAAGCAACAAAATCAGACATTAAAAGAGTATTTTTTTAATTATAAATTTTCCTGGATGTAACAGAAATTTAGAAAAATGTCCTAGAAACCATTAAAAATTGAATAACTTAATTGTAATGCTTAGCTTCTGCGTTTTTTAATTACGCATGTAAAAAAAGTATTGGAGTAATAATTTTTTTGCAGTTTCTTACAAAAATTCCTTTAAATATAGATATTTCAATAAGTGGTTTTTGATACAAGCCGTCGACCATAGAAAACATTTTAAATTATTTGAATCATATCAATCCTGCATTTATAACTGTAATAATGTGAATTTTTAGAGATTTCGTTTGGAAGCAGGAACTTCCTTCATTTACTTTTTTTTCTTGTATTTTTTTTCTCTAGTTTCCTGTGTATTTAGAACAATCCTTATTCTCCTCAGTTTTGTCTTCACAGTAATGATTACAGTCGTGATTACAGTCTTGATTACGCATAACGAAAAATTAGCCCGAAGTCACTACACAAAGTGCAATGTTATTGATTATGATGTTACATAAAATAAACAAAAAATAATAAAGGTTACTATTTTCAAATATATTCCGTTTTTCACACATGTTCACGTATGTTTCACATATCTATTTTAGGAAAATGAATCTGAAGAGGATAATTGCAGATTTCTTGCGTAAACTGGGAATCTGAATTTGTATTCCAAGTCAGATTTGACAGGGTTCAGCACAGAGAGAAAAATAGGAAAAATCAACTGTTGTTTTCTTGAAGTTAAACACGGCTCATTGATCACAGAAATTACAGCTGCTTCAAGAGATAATGCAACGATTGAAACTAGCAAAACACTTTTTTATTGTCATTTAGCTATCTAGCATTATCATTGGCACAGTAACAATAAATATAATTAATAGACTTTTTTCTTCTTTATTAAAGCAATACAAACTCCATAACTAACCTATAAGCAAAAATTTTATTTCATAAAAATGATTTCATAATTTTTTAGAAAAACTTCTGGTCCAATGTTTAAAAATATACATAGAAATAATTTGTTCAGGGCCGGGATAGCCTGGTCGGTAGGGCGCTGGGCCCATGTCCGAGAGTTCGAGGGTTCGAACCCCGGTGGCCGAAGACTCCCCGTGAAGTTGATGACTGATACACGTTAAAATTCTGTCGAGTCGCAAAATCCTCCATGTTCCCATAAGAAATCAGTACCTCTGGGAGATCGATCATTATCTGATTCAGATCAAAATTACGATCTGTGGATGAATAAATGGGTCCGCCTTATAAACAGGTGTGACGTACTGTGTGGCAGAAGTCAAATTCTTGGCCATAGATGGCGCCACTAAAAACAAGAATCCCCCACTCTGCCTTAAATCTGCTCGGTTTCACCAAGCAGTCTTGCCCGTGTGGCAAGTGGCATTAGAACCAACCAACCAGCCATAATTTGTTCAGTTTAAACCTTCAAAAAAGACAATTTCGTTTATTTTCTATTAACTGTTATAATGAATTCTTAAATTCCAAACCTAGTTGAGTGATATCTATTAATTATAGTTATTTATTTATGCTTTAAAGTTTGTTCAAAAATATTTTCGCCATTTTAAATAATGCTTTTTAGTAAATATGATGTTATTTTCAAAGTTGTTGATGCAGACGTTTCAGGAATTCATAACCAACATACCGTTTTAGGAATTCATAATTATCAAAATGGCACAGCACATCAATAGAATTGCATGTTTTTTTAATAAATAATTTTTTTATTCATGTTTTTTTTTATTAACTCCTCTTACTGCATTGTTTGGAAACATGAAAGTTTTTCAAGGTGAAAAAGAATTTACCAAACTGGCGATTTTTTTACATAAATAATTGAAATATTTGTCTCTGTTCAAGTCCAGTCAATTCTTTAACCAAAGTTATTTATTTATTTATTTATTTATTTATTTATTTATTTATTTATTTATTTATTTATTTATTTATTTATTTAATTATTTATTTATTTATTCATTCATTTGTTCGTTCGTTTGTTTGTTTATTTATATATTATGTGAATATACTTCATTCCATCATTCATTTATTTTTCGTTCATTCATTTATTAACTTATTTAGTTATTTTATTTGTGAATATACTTCATTCATTTATTCAGTTATTCATTTATTCATTTATTTATTTGTTCATTTATTTTTTCATTCATTAATTTATTCCTTTATTTATTTATTTATTTACTTTTTTATACATTCATTTACTTATTTATTTATTTTTTTATTCATGAATTTATTTATTCACTCATTTATTGATTTATTTATTTATTTATTTATGAATGAATATTATCCTTCATACTTCATTCTTTTGTATCATTCATATCAAAGTATCATTCATTCAAAATATTATCAAAATTCATTCATTCATTCATTTAGTCATTTATCCGTTTATTTATTTATTAATCTATTCCTTCATTTATTTACTTACTTATTTATTTACAGATTGATTGCTTGCTTGTTTGATTGAATGACTGATTGATTGATTTATTTTTTTCTATGAAGTAAATAAATAAATAAATGAATGAATGAGTGAGTGAATAAATCAATAAATGAATGAATGAAAGAATAAGCTAATGAGCAGATAAATAAATAAAAATAAATAAATAATTGAATAAATGAATGAATGAATGAATAGATAAATATATAGATAATTAGATAAATAAATAAATAGATAAGTAGATAAATAGATTATTTCATTTTAATAACCAATTAAATGTTATCATATGCATTTGAATTATGTAATTTGAATTCATAAAATATCCTTTATTAAAAATGACCCTTTAAATAACTCAATGTAAAACGAATTAAAACTTATTTGCAATGTGAGTACACGAACTTTTCGTTTGAGATTTCAAATTTGATCAATTGAAAATCAACATATTGAACAACAACATGCTTCCCCCCACCCCAAAAAAAAAAAACTTTTTTTTCACGATGACACACCAGTCAACTTTTAATATAATTTTACCTGCGTTACCTATGTTTAATATAATTTTATCCAATAGAAACTATAAGAATTAGAAAAAACATAATTGATAGAAATGAAAATAAAATAGTAAAAACAAAATAATCAAATTACTATGTACTTCAAAATATACTTACATGACAACTTAAGTTTCAACAACAGCAACAGCATGGTTGGATTTAGTTAAAGCGTAGTTTGACTTAAAATATTTACAGAATTTTAATAGTATTCACTTAAATTTATGCTACTATGATAAAAGGACATAATTTGTTTTAAGAGGAAACTAAAAAAATTAGTGAAAATTTGTTAATAATAAAACAAGATTTTTAGATGTGTGCTTATCGAATTAGTAAACTGTGTGCTATAGATTGGAAATTAATTATTTCAAACAATCTCAGTCAAATAATCATTTGCACTCTTACTAATTCAAGAGTTACGATTTTAGTGAATAATATATTCTAGTGCTTTTGCGTAAAATAACAGTCTCGAAATATTTAAATATTGGCACTAATTTTTACTGAAAATAAATGTAAACATCTCTGACAAGTTGAGATTACTCAACTTAGCGTGCTGAACTTGATTAAAAAGCAGTCAGTTTGTCAAAATTGAGAATGAGTAATTGTGCTTCTTTAATTATTTGGGTCAACTTAATTATTTGGTCAAAGCATTTGATCATTAGAAGAAGAAAAGCAAAAAAATAAAAATAAAAAATTTGTGGAAATAAATGTAATTAACCGAAGTTTTATTACATCATGTTTTTTTACTGTATCAACTGTTGCATTATGGTATGGGGAAAAGTGCTTTTGACTCAAATTATCTTTATTTATTTTTCGCTTGTTTTATGTATTTATTTATACTAAGTAATTCATTTTTTTGCAAGTTGAAAAACATTTTGAGCAAAAAATATTAAAATTATGGTATCGATTCATTTCTTTTTTGTCATTGTATCGTACCACGGGTTACACATCTAAGGAAGTCTAGTTTCGCAATTGGTTAAAAAAAAGGATAGAAGTTCGCTCTCAGTCAACTCAGACCACGTATGTTCGATATGTTCCTCGTATGCACCAATTTTAAATGTGGGTCTTTTGAGTTTTTTAATAAAAGTACATCTTAGCTCACATTTTTTTTTTTTTTTTTTTTTTGGGTAGTGCTTTTACTTGATACAGATTCCAGGACAAATAAGAAACTTACACTCTACAATTCATTTTAATTTCTTAGATTCATTTTTCATTCTAAATTTTTTTCATCATACTATTAAATTATACCCTACAACTTGCATATAATAAAATACTCAAATTGTAAAATTAATTTTACATTTCTAATTATAGTTCGTGCTCTGTGGGAACTAGTTGAAGGTGGGTTGAGCACAGAAGTCGGAACTGGCAAGGGTGATATTTTTATGGTAATGCAAACGTATCAGAATTCGCCTTTCGTAATCTTCTGTCCACCCCCCTCAGTGAGCGACTGGGCTTAAAGAAAAGAAAGTATTAAGATATCACAAGACAATATTATGTTGAGTTACAATGGAGTTATGTATGTATAGGTATATGTATCTAAAAAATTTGCTTGGTGTTGAGAAGTTATTGTCTTATGGACTGCTAGAAATTTATATTGAATTTTTGTCTTCAATAACTTTATCTTCCTTAAAAACTACATAAAATTAATTATTAGCTTTTACAATAAGAAATTACATACCACATTTACATGCATGTCTTTTTATTAGTTATACAAAGTTTACAAATTAAACAAGGCTACAGTGTGCAACTTTACAAAACTCCATATATCATATATATATATATATTTCATGTAAAATCACGACATTTCAAACAAAATTAGATACGTAAGAATTGCTACTGAAGTTAAGTGCTTTCACAAATTCATCTATATCTTCTCTATTCTTCCATTCCTTTTTCGATCTTCATTGTAATTCTTGAAAGGAGGGCTTATGATAAGGATTGTCTCTAAGAAGTCGAATACTGCAACCAATGAGATTCCAAGTCAAATTCCAACATAACCTCCAATATAATTGAAAAACTTACTTCTACACTATAAAATGAAAAATTTACGGTGAAATATCGACATAAGTTATGAAAGGTTTATATATATATATATATATATATATATATATATATATATATATATACAGTCAGACCCCGCTATAGTGAACCAAAAAAGTAAGGAAGTTGGATATAATGAACTTTTTTCTGTCTTCGACTAATTTTTTTCTTCATTTTTTTTGTAATAATTTTGAAATTTCTACTTCAAATAATATACCGATTTTTAAAACCATTTATAGAGGGGAATGTAGCCATAAGCATTTTTTCTAGCTTGCTTCTTTTATCTCACTTTCCCATCCCTAAATAAACCAAGCAGATGCTTCCAACTTAGGCAGATGATGCACCTGTAAGGTGTCAATGGGATCAATATGCATTTTCTGCCAGAGGGAATGAGTAATTATTCATTATTGATCAAAAGGTTGGACACTAATCTATGTTGATAAGGCCCTCATTTCAACTCTTTTTTGCTCTCAGTTCAGTTATTTCGGAATTTCAGTTATTCATTATTATAACGGAAATTTAACAATGGCGAGCAGAAAACGTAAAACGTTCTCCATTGATGACTAAATGGGCAGAATCCGAAAAATTGAAAATGAATGTAATCAAGCTGATATTTGCAGGGAATATAAACTTTCCAAATCAACAGTTTGTTACAAATGGAAAAATAGGCAATTAACAATTTTTGCTCATGAAAAAAAAATTTAGATGACAGATAAAACTTGAGAAAAGCTAATCACCAGGATGTTGAAGAAGCATTACTGAAGTGGTTCAGCATTCGAAGAAGACGCAATCTTCCAGTATCTGAACAAATGTCGATGAATTTGAGAAGCCATTTTGTGAGACTATTTTTATGTGATCGAATGGCAGGTTAGACAAGTTTAAAAAGCGGAATAACAGAAATTCAGGAAAAATTATCTGAGAGTTGGGAAATGTTTCCATATCTGATGTTGAAGATTGCTCATCAGCTAGAGATTACTAATTTTTCTTTAGTACGCAAGACGAAGAGTAATAAAAAAATAACCCATTTTTCTACTGCATAATATTTTTTAGTCATTTATTTGAATAATGTGCAATAAAAGGGAGGATTTAAAGGATCATTATTTAAATTGCCTGCGTAACGGATATACTGAACTCCCGGCTAAAGTAAACCGAAATGGGTCCCTTGAAGGTTCACTATAGCGGGGTTTGACTATATATATATATATATATATATATATATATATATATATATATATATATATATATATATATATATATATATATATATATATATATATATATATATATATATATATATATATATATATATATATATATATATATATATATATATATATATATATATATATATATATATATATATATATATATATATGTATATATATATATATATAGTATAATAAACAGTTTATTTATTTATTTATTTATTTATTTAATTATTTTTATTTTTGTATAAGTGGAATGGGCTCTGGTTCGCAAAGAACCACCCCAAATGAATGCAGGTGATACGTGTATACTTTAAAATTATTTAAGGTTGTATGAATGAAGAATAAAACCTATAAACGGTTTTCTATTCCTGTATGCAGGCTCTGATTTTTAAATAAGTCACCCTATGAAAGATGGATATGTGTATTCTGTAAAATTATGTTAGATTTTATGAATGAAGGATAAGTCTATAAACGGCTTTCTATCCTGACAGACTGACTTTTAAATTAATTTCCCTATTAATGATTTTTTTTTTTTTTTAATATTTTTTTTTTTTTTTTTTTTTTTTAAGACTGCTAATTTATTCAATCCGTTAAACATTTTTATTATTATTTCAATTTTATTACCTTTTTACTAATTGTTTCTCATAGATGGCAGCACTAATATTTTACCTAAAAATTTTTTTCTTCTTCTTCGATCAAATGTTTTTTTAATTTTATTATATTCGATTCAAGCTATAAGCAATATTTTACATCTTCGCGATTTTTGTTAACTGTTTTATTATTGTACTTTTAAACCTAAACCGCGTTTTAATTCACGCCGGTAAGTTTGATTTCCTTTTACATTTTTCTTTTATTTCATGATTTTTTTTCAAAATAAGGTTTTTTGCGATATCGACACATATAAAGAATAATTTTTATCTTAGGATAATTATTCTTTATTCAGAAATATCGCATTATTTATGGCAATTAGATGTGTCTTGACAACGACTATTTGCTTTTACCATTCTTGTTTCTCTACCATTTAGTTTTTTATTTTTATTTTATTCATGTTTTTCATGTTAATTTGTGTTATATATATATATATATATATATATATATATATATATATATATATATATATATATATATATATATATATATATATATATATATATATATATATATATATATATATATATATATATATGAACTCACAAGGAAACACTCTTTATTTCGACATACTGGAAGATTGAAAAACTGGAAAAGCCTGAAATTGCCGTCGAAAATCGATGTGCTTGAGCCTTGTCGTAGGGAAAGTAACACTAGTTTTTTCCCCTTCATATGTTGAGTCATATGCAAAAAGAGAAACATTCGTAATTGAAATGAAACCATAAAATAAATCGAAAGATTGCTTAAGTTCTCACGATTAGAAAAAAGAAAATTAGCTAGCCCTGCATCCTTAAATTAAGCTTAGAAAGGAAATGACAGATGTGATTTATTAAATATTAGAACGAGTTTCGTTTTAAAACATTTAGATTATATTAGATAATTTAGATTTAAATAGTTTAAATTATATCTAAGAATTTTGAGTAAGAAGTAGCATTAAAAAGATTTCTTATAGCTTATCTTACATCTCTAATAATTATCATCTAATAAATTCAATAATTTTGCAGTATTTTCCTCAAATAAAAAGCACAATTAGCTTGAAAATGGCAAAAATTTGTTAATTAAGCACAAGCAATACATAAAAGTAATATGAATTGTAAAAAATATATACTTGTGCAAAAAGTATTAACATTGTTAGTAGTAGAAATGTAGAAAAAATTGTTGTAGTAGCGCGACTATATAATTCAAGTTGACTTTATTTCTGAATATCTTTGATAGCATTCTTAGTTATTTAGCCTGGTATCAGTTTTTCATTCAAAGTGTATCTCACTATAATATCCATTTCAAAATTTGTTCATTTGAAATGTAAAAAATTTTTGATATTTCTTAAAAAATGTCAAACTTCAAAAACATTCGACATGAAAAAAGTTTAGAACTTCAGCATATTTAAGGACATTTTTCCTAGAAAATTTGGTGTAATCCCCAAAAAGGTAAATAATCCAATACAAAGTAATATTGTGCTGAAAGATCCCAGTTTAAAATATTAAAATAGAATAAAATAATTTTTTAAAAATATTCCGTTCCACAAATTTAAAAAAAAATCTGTTTGCAGTGTTGACCACAAACTGAGAAAAAAAAAGCTTCGCACCATATGTGAATAAATGGTGAACTAAAAATTTGAAGGGTCGAATCATGTTCACATTAACCATTTCATGGCAGATTCCGTATTATTTTTAAAAATTAATTACGTTTTCCTTATAATGAAAAAACCTCAAAGGATTAAATTCAATGTTATGTATTTATTTAAGTTAAAATAAGTTTTAAATTAATTCTAATATAAATATTTTTATATCATTATAAAATGTTAACAATCACTAATCATGAGATAATTTTAATTTAACGGAAATTTTTCCCAAGAATTATGCATGGATTGCTTACAATTAGTTAATCTTTTATTCAAGCATTTTCATAGCATTTTGTGATACTATAGCACTAGGAGAAAATCCTAATCTGAGAAGTGTAATGAGGTGGACTTTGTGAGAAGAGTTTGAGTGGCGAAGGCTCCTAGTAGGAAAAAAATTAAAAGTAACTGTTGGACAAGTAGAAAAAAAACTGTATTATAAAAGAAAAAAATTAAAATAATTGCTCGTAGAAGAACAGTACTATAGTAAAAATGTAAAGCAACAGATAAGAGAAAAATCACGCTGCAGCAGCAAAAATTGTGCGTTTGTGCTGCAAAAGCACTAAGTCACAAGCTTTAGTCTAAGGTCTTCTGATAAAAACTCGTCTCTGTCGCCGTTAAAAGTTGTTTGTTCTCTCTTGGAGGATTTCATATTTCCATAGCACCTAAGGGAAAAATCTTTCCCATAGACACACAACAGATTAAATAAATGAGGTTAACGTTTGTTCACTGTCCTTTGAGGCATTACACTAACAATGTATGTAATAGCAATGTAATAAACAAACTTCATAGATTTTTTTATTTAACTACATAATAAAGCTATAAAAATACGTGACTCTATATCATACATTCATCTTTACTGAATTGTATGACATTTTTTTTTTACAAATATAACTATACATTGTTTCCTACAAAATTTTTGTAGGAATCACTGCTGATGCTGCAACCAATGAGATTCTAAATTAAATTCCAACATAACCTCCAATATAACTGAAAGTCTTTATAAACTGAAATGCATAATTAAAACTCTAAATTGACTAAACAAGACTAATTCAATTCAAACGTTAAGGTTTGTATGAAAGAAAACTGGTTAAAATACATTCCCATAAAACCTTATTATGTTTATAGAAATGGTACTTGTAAGAGTTTTAAACGCGTGCAAATTCTATGAATATCTTAGTGCCATTTGCAAGTTAATTAGCAAATTAAAATGCAAGTTGAATAAAAGCATTTGAACAAATTTTAAAATCTATTTCAATAATATAAAACATAATAGAAATTAATACTATCAATGAATATTTTTATGTTCAAGAAAATTTTCGAAGAATGAAAGTGAAATTATCAGACGTAATGGTTTATCCAATTTAAATTCCGGTAGTATAGTATACGCTTGCGCCAATAACGTCTAAGGTAATAATGATTCCTGACTGGTACTAATTGTTAAATTTAAAACCCAGTCAATATCAAACTTATTGTTACAAACAATTGTTCTTGTTATATCCTGTTCTTATTTAGCATTTTGTTAATTTTGAAAGTATTTTCAAAAGGAAATAATTTAATCAAAATTGATTAATAAATTATGTCATTGAGCAACAAATTCGAGTGTATATTTAAAATTCAAAATAAAAAGTAATATTTTTAAAAACCACGTTTTAGTAGTGGAGAATAATAATTAAGAAAAAAATTAAAAAACGAAAAACGTGGGGCGCATGAAATACATAACAGTAATGTTATATTAGTGTGTGTATGTGTGCTCTTGAGAATATGTGTATGTATATCAGTAATTGTAATTGTATCTGAATGTGGATGTGGAATATGCTTTTGTATATGCATATGTATGTGGATGTATATGTGGCTGTCCATGTGTATGAGTAAGAAAATGTGTATATGTATGTGTATATGTACTGTTATGTATTTTATGCGCCCCACGTTTCTCATTTTTCAATTTTTTTCTTAATTATTATTCTCCACTACTAAAACGTGGTTTTTAAAAATATTACTTTTTATTTTGAATTTTTTTATTTTAAACTATGATTTTTTTAATTTTTAATTTTAATTTTATATTTTTAAAAAATTATTATTTTTTAATTATTATTCTTCACTACAAAAAACGTGGTTTTTAAAAATATATATTTTTTTTAGATTATTTTTCTTAGTCAAGAGTAATCAAGACTACTACAAGACCACTACTAAAGTAATAGAACTTTTATTTTAAATTAGGGATACAAAAATCTTTATAGAAAAACAATACCTTTACGACTTTCAATAGTTTTATGCTGATGACAACCAAAACAATCTGGAAATGAATGAGGAAAAACTGGATCCTACCACGTGATTTTTCAGCCAATAAAAATACTCCGACAACAAAAATCTTTTCACCTGACACGTAATAATTTGAAATAATGGAATCGACAACAAAAGACAATCTCGAAAATAATTTTTTTTAAAAATTTTAATTTTATTTTACTTTGCATGTCTTTTTTCTCTTCATTTTCATGCATTGTCATCCAATTCTGAACTGTGTGCTAAATTTGAAGTTTGTAGCTAGTCGGGAAGTTAGTTTAAAATCGATTACAAAATTCCACCCGGACAGACATACACGAAGGCAAGTTTATATAAACGTGGTAAAATAAGCATTACTTAACCTGAAAAAGCCATTAATCCCTGGCGACAATTTTATCTGGAAAAAAAAAGAAAAGAAAAATATACCGATATTCCGCCACCCTGAGAAAGGCAGTTTTTGGAAAATCAATAATATTGCTTGTATTTTTTGATTGTTGCAGCTTCAAATTATAATCAGGAGAATGGGGAAAAAATTATACTTAATTATCTTTTTTAAAACGATACGCCAGGCACGTGTCTTTTTTCTCAGATTACTCTCTATAGCTTAATCATGCACCACTCAGACTTTTCACTTTACTGTACAAATGTAAATAAATAAACTAAAAACGAGAAATTGTAAAGCAGAAACAATCAAACAAAGAGAACTGTAAAGCAATCAAAATAAAAAACATAATAAAAGCAGAGTAAAATAAATAAACATTACGGGTAAAACCTTTTAAATTTGGGTTACAATTACATATTAAATGAAAACAGCACGTTAATCACTTTTATTAACTTTGATTTTATTATCATGACTATCAAACAAATATAGAAATCAATGTTGAAACACTGGATCCTTTCATGTTTTTTTACGACCAATAACAATGTACCGACAGCAATGGAAAAATGTAACATCATTGTAAGATTTTTATACATAGTAATAAGACCTTCTCAGTCTTTGAGGGCAAAAGTATCTCTGCAGTCTGCTCTAAACGTCAAGCTCAGCAGTCATCTGCAGAACACATTGTAGAATGCTTTTTTGGGGCCTATCCAGGGAAGACTCATACGCTTTTTCTCCTCTCTATTTCCTGAGGGTTGACAGCCTAATGGATCTTGTCTGTTGAAGGATAAGTCAAAACAACGATAGAACCTAGCATTTTTCTCATGGTTTGAATATGTTTTAGAATTACTAGGTTAATGTTGACGTATGCCTGTTTAGGCAGAGGGGGTACGATTGTTCTTGCTTTCCAGTGGCGCCATCTATGGCCAAGAATTCGACTTCCGCCACACCATACGTCACTCCCGTTTATAGAGCGGACCCATTCATACACCCATTCATTCATCCACAGATCGTAGTTTTGACCTGAATCAGAGAACGATCGATCTCCAATCCAGTACCCCCAGAGGTATTGATTTGTTTTGGGAACACGGAGGACTTTCGTGACTCGACAGATATAACGTGCATCAGTCACTTTACTACACGGGGAGTCATCGGCCGGCGGGGTTTGAACCGATGAACTCTCGGACATGGGCCCAGCGCCCTACCAACCAGGCTATCCCGGCCCTAGGTTAATCCCTGTTTTTATAAGGGGGCAACGAGGCCCAAAATTTTTAACAGTGTAAATTAGAACTGAACTTAACAAGAACAATTGTTTGTAATAATAAGTTTGATATTGGTTAGGTTATTATCTTAATAATTAGCAACAGTCTAGAATCATTAATACTTTAAACGTTATTGGCTCAAAGTTATACTATATTAACACTATTTTAAATTGGAGGACAATTACAGTCTGATAATTTTATTTTTATTCTTCGAAAATTTTCTTGAATACAAGAATATTCATTGATAGTATTAAACAGGTTTTAAAAATAATTCAAATGCTTTTATTCAACTTGCATTTTAATTACTTTTAATAAAGTGTCAAAAAAAATTTCTATAATCTTTTATGTGCTTAAATTGCACTTAGATATTCATAGAACTTGCACACGTTTAAAACTCTTACAACTACCATTTCTATAAACATAATAGTGTTTTATTGGAATATATTTGAACCAATTTTCTTTCATACAAATCTAACATTTGAATTGAATTAGTCTTGCTTCGTCAATTTAGAATTTTAAATTAAAGTGGTCAAACATTTCAGTTTATAAAGACTTTCAGTTATATTGGAGGTTACGTTGGAATTTGGCTCGGAATCTCATTGCTTGTTGCGTTCGATTTCATAGAGACAGTCGTCCTTCTCGTGAGCTATCCTTTCAAGAGTATTTGAAGATAAAGGTAAAAGAGATGAATAGAAGGTTAGAGAAAATAAAAGAGGTTAAGAGGAATTTATAAACAGGTCTAATATCAGCAGCGATTCCTACAAAAACTTTATTGGAAACAATGTAAATTTATTTATGTAAAAAAAGGATGTACAATTCAATAAAGATGAAAGTATGATATAGAGTAACGTATTCTTAGAGCTTTATTAAACACTTAAATAAAAAATCTAGTTTATTACATTGTTATTTCATACATTGTTAGTGTAAGGGGCCAATTATTACTTAGGATTTACTACTACGCAGAAAAAGATAGACCGTTTCAACTTCCGACTTTACGCTGAGAAAATAAGCATGGTCAAAATTAGCAGAATACGGTAAAATTTTCTGTGTCTGGCTCAATGGAAACACCAAAAATCAAGAGCTTTTTACCGAAACGCCAAAGTAATGATTTTTAAATTTACAATAAAATATTATTTTATAATGATACAAATTAGTAAACATGGAAAAACTTGGTAATTTTATCATGATACCTTAGAGCATGACATAAAGCCATTCATTTGGTTATATTTACTGTTCAGTTTTGTATTTTATACTAAATGCGTAACTATAGTTTTTAAAAACGGAATTTCCGGTAAATCGTTTCAATATAAACGTAAAAATTACCAAATGGTTTTAAAGGCTAAAACTATTTGTTTTACCAATATTTTCTTTACCATACAGACTTACCGAATCACCAGAATTTTTTTCTCCATGTACAGCTCTGATCAACACTATGGAATAACCCACTATTTATATGTAAAATAATAATAATAAAGCTGAAATATTTTCGTTTTTTTTATTGCCTTTCATGGTGGTTATACATAATTTTAAAAAGACACATTCGACAAAGTGCTTGCATTAGTATAATTGGTACCAATTAAAAACTGCACCAATTACCATATTTCCATCCTTGCTAATTATCAATTTCATTTTGCTTCAATGTTGTCAATTGTAGGGTGCTGCGTCAAGTCGCCGCGGGCTTAATTCATAAGCACATTTCGTAGCAGCAACGATTTACCGAGGGCACAACTCGTGACAAGTGCAATTTGTGGTGGAAATCAACGCAAATCACGCTTTGAAAAATGATGTGTTTGAAAAACAAAATTCAGAACATGTCATTCAATATAATGACAGAAAAGAAAAGCTTGACAATGTATAAACTTTTATCCATTTCACTTAAATATTCTATTATCTATTAGAGAAATTAAACATAAATAGTTTATATATCATGTAACAAAGACATTTTTCTAAATCCAGAAGTATTAAACGGCAAAAAAAGTGCATTTTACAATAATTTAATCACATGCGTAATTATCATGAGCAATTTAATAAATCGGTTGGTTTGAAAGCTATAGATACATAACACAATAACTTTTGACATAATTCTTTATGTGATAACGTAATTTCATATAGAGTAGAATAATAACATGCATAATAAAAAGAAAAATAAATCTTGGTTTTAGTTCATTATGTTTCAATCTGTAGCAACACGCTATAGAAAGTAATAATGATATTTTGAGACACCACGACTACTACACAATGGAAATAAAATATTATTTTATTTTCTTTTTTTTTCTCATATTCGTCTCAATCTTTGAATTATTAATTTTGAAAAAAGATTATAAAATGCAAATCGTTTTAACTCCATTAAAAATAAAGATTTTTTCTTAAAATATAAAATTCTATTGCACCACATTAAATGATGCATGAAGCAGAGGTGGCAAAATACGCTGCTGGCATATCCAGACGAGGTTGAGGATTTCTAATTTCTGGTGGGTAGATTTTAGGTAAGTACTGCACTCAATTATGTTAACTAAAATTAAATTGCATTAATTACTATAATAATTGCAAGATCACAAATTTAATGAAAATTGTTTAAAATGAATTTCAACAACCCTACTTTTGGAATGGAGTTTCTAATCTGTATATACGCTTAAATTAAATTAAAATATGTTTTGAATAGCAAATCAAAAACAAACTCTATATTATTTGAAGTGAAAAGCTACAAACGAAATTTACAATAGAATGTTAGAACATACTTTAATAATAGCGTTTGCAACACTTCACACAATATAACGCTTATTTTTAATTAGGAATTTAAAACATGTTTTAATAGATTAATTCATTGAGTGTACTTCATCAATATTATTTAAAACGCATTCAACTCTCTTGTACAGTGGCAAAAAATCGACCCCCTTTGAATAACTTTTGATTTGAGGATCGGATTTTTACATTCAACACTCAATCTCAATGATTCGAGAGGGTCAGCTGACTGTACGATGGTGGATCCCTATCGTTTATAAATAAAGTTTATTTAAGTTAATAGTGTACGTTATAACCTATAAAAGACTATATTAAAAAATTTAATCAGAGGAATGAAGATTTTTCATCACTTTATCATTAATTCCATACTTCTTGGACTTCACGAAGAAGAAGATAATGGATACCCCACATATAAAGGGCGGGTTAAACTTGAGCTAAGTTACTCTTCATAAGTTAACGTTAAGTTAGATAAATACAGCGTCGAAGTACATAAAAATTGTTGCAATATAATTCTTTCTCGTCTACATTTTTAATTAACTTAGATTTATTATTCGTTTATGTATTTTATTCTAACTGTGGACGTTTTTTTTTTTTGTGTACCTGACAACCTCGACGCATAATTAGTTTATTTATATTTTCTACATTGCTTTGTGCTTGTCTTTGTGTTAAGTAAATATATTGTAAAATAATTGAAATGTTTGTGAATGAATATAGTAGAATGCATCACTTAAGAGAATTGATACTTGACGGGCTTGGTTTTCTCGAAATAGAATGGAAGGAACAGTAGTTTACGGAAACAATTGCCACATTTCAGCAACCAATCAGTATCGAGATACATGCACTTTTTTCCATTTGCATGCATCTCATTGTATTTTAAATTAAGTTTTAAGTGCGGCAGTTGAATTTGCAGTCTTTGTGCTATATCTTGTCTTGTTATGAGCTTGTTTTTATTGCGTATAAATAAGCTGAAAATGAATAAAATAAGTTTAATTATAGTTTAAGTAAGATAAAAAGAACCACTGAAAACATTGAAAATAGTTATTAGGGAAGCATATTACTTTATTAAAGGATCTAATTATTTCATCTTGATTTGGAAAGTGCTACTGGAAATATGTATGAAATATTTAATAAATGCTTGTTCTTTTCATAATTTATTCAATACACTTTTATTAGAAATATTATATTTTCTTTTTAAAAATGTCATTTTTAGTTCATTGGTATTTCATTTGGTCATAAAGGTAACCGAAACCTAAAATAAGTTGTGAATTATATAATCAATTTTTTTTTCAAAACTCATTACTAGTTGTAAAAAGTACTAACTCGCAGAACCGCTTCAAATCTTCCGCCATTTTGGAACCGCGGTACTAAATGTATAAAATTCACATCAAACGTGTAAAAGATCCTGTCCTAATTCAGTCGTTCCAAGTTTAGTTGATAGATAAATGCTGGTTAATTTCAAATAATCAGGAAAAAGGGACACGTTTAAGTGGAACTAGTTTGCCTTCAAAATATTATTTCGACGCCAAAATTAATGCAACATAAATTTTTATATTAAAATATTCCTTTATTTTTTGGTAGATATATTTCCTTCTATTTTGTTATATGAAAGAATTAAATATAGATTAAGGAAAACATAAGTGCATGAAATATTGGTTCTTATTGACATGGATATTAACGCCCCTCACCATTTGTTTTTAATAATAATAATCAGATTAATCGGGATAACAGTGAAAGGGTTTACTCCAACCGGGTACTTCCCACATTATTTTTTTCTTTTAAGGTGAAGGATTATTACCCTGCATACATTTGCTCATTTTTTCATTCGCTGTTCCATAAAATTTTTGCGTTTCTTATAAGATTGGTTCAATTGGGTATAATATAGCCTACGTCACAGGTTGTGTTGTTCCTACTAAATTTAACCCATGAACGGCATTTTCTGCGAGCCTAACTTCAAGCCACAAATAAACAAACGAAGTGTTCGATCGTTTAAATAGCTACTCGCCAGATTTTATTGCATTATAAAGAAAAGTTATTGAAACTAAATACAACTAAATAAGCAACAACAACTAAAACAAATAACAACAACTACTAATAACAATAACTAAATAAACAACAACTAAATTCCATTCGTTTAGCATTGCGTCATATGTTGTTCTTACTAAATCGAAGTAGTTGTGTTTTTTTCATATTATACCCAATAAGCATTTAAAAATGAAAGATTTTCTTCAAGTTAAAGGCACTTGAATTGAGCATTTTAATTTTCCGTCACAAAATACACTGCTGGTCACCGCAATGCAACACCCTGAAGGAAGCATGCAAATAACATGAAATTTACAACAAGCATTAGTGGAGGTGAGATATGCAAATGATTAGAATTTCAGCGCAGGCGCACATTACGCGCGCCTGTGGCGCCACTTCAAGGCGCTACACTCTAAAAACTGTACCTCTTAAATAAAAGGCACAAGCTAAATGTACCCTTTATTTTCTCGCGTTAGAGGCACATAACTAATGTGCCTTTAAAAATGAGAGGCACCACAAGAAATGAAAGGCACCAAAGCAAACGCGAGTCAATGCGCGGTACGAAAGGATTTTACCGGTTCCCTGTGCCTCTCAAATGGGCTTTCCTTTTTTTTCTTCGGTACGATGTAACGGAGAAGAAGCGCATGCGCACATCAATGAAATATTTTATGACGAAATACAAATAATAAAAGCAGACGATAAAATTAGAACACCAGAAAGTTGTTGATTTTTTAGAATTAGTTTTGTTTGGAATTTGAGTTTTCATATTACCCGTTACTGGTTTATCTAGTTTGTTTTATGATATTTTATCTATCCCGCTACGGGTGAGTTTTCATATATCCCGCTACTGGCACTTTTTCTAGTTTCCTTTATAAGATTTAACTATCCCGTTACGGGTACTTTATATTTGTTATTGTAGTGCGAAATAAATGTTTTTATAAAAAAACTGAACAGTTCTTTAATATAGCTTGATACGCTACAGCTATGTATTAATTGGTGGCAGTGGTGGGATCCGTTCCAGAAATGTTTTATTAAGTTTTTGAAAGAATTGGTGACAAATATTATTGTTATTAAGGATTTCCTACTTTAGAAAAAATTAGTGAATGAGATGCTTAAAATTGATGCCAAGAAATGTGGAATTCGACGGTACTTCGAACTCTTTGAACAGAAAGCGAAGAGATTTAGTGTGAATTTCGATCTTTGGTTTTCGTGTGCTTTACAGCTTATTCCTGCTGAAAGGTCAGAAATTTATGATGATAATTATTATTACTTTAAAGAAAATCTCATTGCCAATTTTCAGTATGATCCACAAGCTATTCCGTGTAATAACGATCGCCAGAAAGAACATTTTAATGAGAAATGGAATTCGCCAAGTATTGTGAAGAAATTTAGATCTGAACGTGAATGTTTCTATTGTGGTGAAATAGGACATTTTAAGAAATACTGTAGACATCGAAATTCGGATTATAGAAAAGAGAATTATATCCGATTGTTGTAATCAAGTTTTAGCACGAAAGTAATTTTTATTTTAATAATATTTATAAAACAAATGCATGTTTAATGATTGGGGCAAAAATGCAGAATTTCACGTTTTTTGAAATACAATAAAAAAAAATTCTGAAACAAGCTTTCCAAAAAAATTGCAGATGGCTTTTCATATATTCTGAGCTCAAATAAAATCATCGATTAAATAATATTAAGTACAGTTAGTTCTAAAAAAATTGAAAGCTAATGTTCCCAAAATGGGAATGATGGCGCCTAACGGGTTAATATGTTTCGCCAAAATCTGGATTTTAAAAAAATTCATTTCAATGGAAAGAAATCTTTTATTTTACACTTGTTAAGTCATTTGTTTAAGCATATTTCATGTTATAAAATATCCAAGTTGTCAAAATCTACATCTATCATTTTAAAATATTCTATGTTTTTTATATATTCTATGCAACTGTATATATAATAATATATACAGTTGCATAGAATTTTAAATATTCTATGCAACTGTATATACATCATATTGCAACTGTTACTAAATTATGTAAAATTGTTCTTTATGTGTGAAAATAAAAGATATTAGATTTCATGATATTTAGTGTTTAATTTTTGATCCTTATAAAACTATTTTATGAAATCTCTAAATATTTAAAAAATATCTAAATTTATAATAAATTTCCATTTTGAGGATGCTTTTTGGAAAAGAAAAAAAATCCATGAATCATATTGACTTGGCTTAACAGAAATAAATATCATCTTTTCGTACCTATATCTGATTATAAAAGCATCATTGTAGTTGTTGAAGTATCATTAAACGCTACATAATTAAAGAAATGGTATAAATTTACATATTTTATAATTGTCTATGAAAAAGCCTTAGATGGAATCCCTTGAAATGATCACTTTCAAGTGGCCAATATTCAAAGAATTGAGAAATATTTTTCATTAAGAATTATTATAATTAATATCTTGGTAATAGTGTAAACCAAACAGAAAGTCCCTTTTTATATAAATTGCTAGCAAATTACAAATAGGTAAAAAAAAAATTTGTTCAAATCTGGTAAATAATAGGTTTTGGTACCACTAAATGCTTGTTTCAATGAGCGGTACATAAAAGCAAAATCTAAGGTACAATGTACCTTCCAAGATAAGAGGTACATCTGATTTTGCCTCTGAAATCAGAGGTACATTGTGCCTTTCATTTTTAAAGGTACGTTGTGCCCTTAAAATTCAGAGGCACAAACAACCCAAATGTGCCTCTGAAATCAGAGGTACATTGTGCCCTTCATTTTTAAAGGTACGTTGTGCCCTTAAAATTCAGAGGCACAAACAATCCAAATGTGCCTCTGAAATCAGAGGTACATTGTGCCCTTCATTTTTAAAGGTACGTTGTGCCCTTAAAATTCAGAGGCACAAATGATTCAAATGTGCCTCTGAAATCAGAGGTACAGTTTTTAGAGTGTATTTAAGACTTGGAGATTTCGACGATTTCAAGTTCGGCAATAGTGTTTTTCTTGTGGTTTTTTACAAAAAACGATCAATTATGTCTCGTAGAAAAGATCGATCATCTCTTGAGCAAGTATCCGAGTTCGACAAAGGAAGGATAGTGGCCTACCGAGATTGTGGATTATCTTTCAAGGAAATCAGTAATCTTGTTGGACGAAACCAAGCAACTGTAATGCGGATATGTGATCGTTGGATGCAAGAGGGTACGACAGATCGACGTGTTCGATTGCATCTACCTCAGTGCACTACTTCACGTGACGACAAGCGAATTGTGCGCATGGCAGTGACTGATTGCTCAGTCAGATCACAAACCATAGCGTAACACATTCAGTCTGTAACGCAACATCCGATGTCTGAGAGTACCATTCGACATCGTTTACAGCAGAGTGGTCTGTCCGCAAGACGTTAATTGCTTTGTCTACCCTTGACGCAGAACCATAGACGTCTCCGCCGCCGATGATGCGATGAAAGAAGGATGTGGACGACAGAATCGAGTGAAATTGTCTTTACTGATGAGTCACGCTTCTGTCTGAAACACCACTATGGTCGCATTCGAGTCCGTAGACACAGTGAAGGGAGGATGGTTAGGTATGGGGTGGTATTGGATATCACTCTCGCACACTTCTAGTACGCATTTCCGGTTCTTTAAACAGCCAGTGCTACATCTCCGAGGTGCTGGAGTCAGTTGTCCTTCCTTACCTTCAGAGCTTGCTCACAGCCATATTTCAACAGGGTAATGCGCGACCACGAGTGGCACGCATTGTCCAAGGGTTCTGCGTCAATCGCCAGATTGAATTGCTTCCCTGGCCATCTCGGTCTCCGGATCCTTCTCCGATAGAAAACATGTGGTCCATAATTGCTCGACGATTGACCCAGATTACATCCCCAGCTGCCACACCAGATCAACTGTGCAACGTGTGGATGCTGCTTGGTTTGCTGTACCCCAAGAACACATCCAAAGTCTCTTTGAATCAATGACGAGGCGTGTGGCAGCGGTGATCTCCAACAATGACGGCTACTCTGGCAACTGATTTTGGCAGGAACCACTCTTCTCAGAAGTCTATAAATTTAATCATTTGATACTTGGTCAACATGTTATCTATAAAATAAATTTTGCTGTGATATCTCTTGTCTTTCTTGGTGTTGCAATTTGGGTGGCCAGCAGTGAAGTTTCGAAAGATATTAAACTAAAATAACTCGGAAAATACATTTTGATTTGTTAGTGGCGATGCCCTTTATTTTCTAGGCAGATGTTATTCCTAAAATACCCTGATACCTGTATAGTTATAATAATTACCATCTATTGTTAATAATAACTAATTTAAAACACTGTAAAAAATGGATAGTCAAATTTCACGAATCTTTCTTTGTTTTTGACAAAACCGTTTCTTGGCATATGCTCCATACGAACATTTTGTCAAGGTGACAAAATAACTACAGTCACTTCTTCAAGGAGTTTGAATCAAATAATTAAGAAAACTCTACTATTACATTTAATAAAAAGGATTTATTAACTCAACAGCAAAATTATAGCATCATCGTTCCAAACACAAATCTTACACTCACTCAAAAAACTATTTACATTCCAAAACTATCACCGTGGCTACCACAAAACTCTACTTGTTGCCATCTATAACTGACATATAATAAGCAAACTATTTTACAGACAAATACGATGCACATAAGCATTAAGTTAACAACACCAACAACACTAACTTACATAGCATAGTGATATCTTATGTTAAAATGACACTTCGCAAGAATTTGAAATAAAAATTAAAATTCTAAATCACTATGGAGTTTTTATAAAGATAGCTTGTCAGGTTTTTTAATCAGCTCGTTCACTCCTAGTCACAACAGAAATTTTATCAAGGTTTTCAGCCTTAAAAGAAACTGGAATGCTTTTTACTCTTATTGGTAATAAATTTCTCACACTTGGCAAACTTTCACTTGAAGAAACTTCTAAGGGATATACCCTTTGTACCGCCATGATTAGCTTTCCTCGTTTAGCTTTCATTCGTACTCTGTGAACAAGAAAGGTATTGTGCTGACTAATAATACTTTATCATCAAAAGTACAAAAAAATTTTTAAAAAAACACAAATTGAAAATTTTATTTTAGGTCCAAGATCACAAAGGTAGGCCCCAATGTTTTAATATGCTTAAAGATGTAGTTAGTCCATCATTCAAATAAGGACTTCATACAGAACATTAACTAAATATTTTTTTTTAGATTTTTAGTTAACTATGGCGAAGATAACTAATAGAGTGAAGAAGGTTTTAAAACTACTGGTGGTTGGAACATGCATTGGGGGATTTTTACTTCAGACTTTGGAATTCTTATATCTCTATTGGACATATCCAACTGTGGTTGATATTCAGGTGTCAATGCCCTCCGAAATAGAGATGCCAGGAATTACATTTTGTAATCCAAACGGGTAAGTGTCTTGCAGCTTATAAATATTTAAGAATTACATAAGGAAGGTGAAAATTTAAAAAGTATATCGAATTACTAGGGGCAAAAAATGACAAACCGCATTTTCAGAAAAGTGTTTTGGTGAAATACCATACAATTTTCAAGAAGGACATTAAAAGCTCCTTGTATTGCGGCTTTATCAACTGAAATTTCCGAAAAATTGTTAAGAATCTATCTAGAAACCATACTAAGTAACAGAAAGATATAAACAGGAACCGTTGATATAAGTGTGACTTAGCACTATGTAATTGCTAGTTTTCAATCGGAAATATATTACAGCAGTAATAACATCAGGTCATAGGAGAAGGTCATAGAGAATGCAATGCTTGCACTCTACATCCATTTCAATGTTTATAACTAGTTTATTTATTTTGTGACTGTTTTTTTTTTTTTTTTTAGTTTTTGAATTTCTTATAAGTTCCTTAATCTTATTGTCTTATTCATCTTTTGCTTTCAGTTTCGATCAGTTGATTTTAAATTTATCAAATTTTCTTATTCAAGTTCTTTAATTTCGTCCAAACCACGTTTTCTATGGTAATGACATTTGGTGGTAAACACTTTCTCCGGATACCTTCGGCAATGAAGTACGTAATTCTTTTAAGGATTGAAATTTTGGTACTTAACCGCTGGGTCATCTAGATAAAGTTATTGAAAACAATATTTTTAAACTATTTCTAAATTAATTATATTAAACCTTGATATTAAAGGTTATCATTAAGAAGTTTTCTTCATAGAGGCATCATTGTTTTACAACAAAAGTTTTGAATTCTTTTAACAATCTCCTGCTAGAAGTTACTTGGAAAAATGCTTAAATATAAATCTATTTAATTGCTATTTAACCATATTCAATCAAGACTTAAATACCAATAAAAATGTAGTATTCACACTATTAACGGTGCTAAAATTCTCTTATTGACTGTCTTCCCCAAAATACGATTTAACAGCCAGAATTTTATCCGAGTCAACTAGCCCGTAGCTAATGAGAAGCTTGAAACCAATTTGATATGGATTACGAAATTGTATTTTTATTTTCCTCCATCAGATGCTTAGCACAACAGCGGATGCCTAATAATCTTATAGTAATAACTGCGAGGTGAACACCGGATGAAACCACTCAGTTACTTGCAGCTAGGTATATACTAGCCGAGAGGGTTTGTTTGCCAAACTCATGATCAGCCGAATGATCTTTCAAATCCCAGAGTTGACGCAACAACTATTCTTTCATTCCTTCAATACAAGAGGAACTTCAAGCGTTCTGCACCTCTCAATTGGTGAGTCTGTACTACCGGAATATGAAACTTTTATTCACGTATAAACAGCAGTATCACAGAGTTGCTGAACACAAAATGTGTAGTATTTCCTATTTTTCGTGTTAGATAGCACCACTAGATAAACTAACTGAGTCACAATTCACAACTCACATGGCAAAACGCAATTTAACCACATTTTAACTTCAAAGTATGAGACAAAACGTCTGTCATAACCTAACAAAAAGTCTGTCATAATTGAATTTCAATATCCAGTTTAAAACCATGTCAGTTCTAAGAAACTGTGTAGTTTTGTATTCAAGTTTTATTAACCATACTAGTTGTGAACGGTTTCAAACTCATGAAAGCAAAAAAATGCACCGTAAACTTCCCGTTTAAGTAGATGGACTGACTGCTTTCGGTTATTTTACCGTAAGTTTAGAATGAAAATTCTAGTGAATATTCAGTGTAATAAATTCAAATTAACAAAAGCTGATTCTGTGAACATTTCATCCCAACAAAGCCTTAATAGTATGAAGTCTAAAAATATTTAAAAAAATAATTGGCTAGCAAAAGCATGAATAAAGGTAAAAATATTTAAAATGACGGGCTAGCAAAAGCATAAATAAAATAAACATAAATCATAATAATAAGCACATAAGGAGATAAACAATTCGTGATAGCAACGCTTGAGTACGCCCGCCCTCTTTTGGGAGCCTGAAAGTATCGGGAATTAATTCCATCATAACCATTGGCAATGAAGGACGCCATTTTCTTAGCAGCAAATAAGAAGCGAAATTTGTAGAAATTATTGAGTTATGCAAGTATTAACTGAACATGACATCTTTAAGTTAAACTAACTATTTATTCAGTATACTACAAAAAGAAACAAAATGGAACGATGATCGTAATATATATAAAAATAATAAAGAGCACGGGCTTCATAAGTGAAAGTTAAATTAGTAGTGCTGTTGTGTTCCCAGATTTCCTAAATATGTAAATACCAATGTTTTTTCTTTCTTATTAACGCATCTACATCAATACTTTCCCTTGTTAAAAAGAAAAAAAAACTAAACTACTAATTTCTAAGTAACATTTAAATGTTAAGAGTTTATAAGAGTCCCATCTTTTCACATAGCTTTAAAAGTCTTGGCTTAGGCAAGGGCTTCGTCAATATATCTGCAGTTTGCACCTCCGTTGAGATCTGCTGCACACTAATTTCTTCTTCTAAAACCTTTTCACGAATGAAGAAATGTTTTATACTGATGTGCTTTGTTCTACGATGAAACGATGAGCCAATCTGACAGCGGCACTATTATCAACAAAAATTGTTGGCACTTCTTTCAAGGAGGAAATTCCATTGAAGAGTCTTTTAAGCCAAATTAATTCTTTTGTGGCTTCATTTGCAGCAACTATCTCAGCCTCTGCGGTTGATATTGCAACCATAGTTTGACGCTGACTTAACCAAGATATAGCCCCACCTGCATGCAAAACTAAAACTCCACTCGTCGATCTTCCTGTCTTCGTGCAGCCTCCAAAGTCAGCATCACTAAAACATTCTAGAATTCCGATTTTGTAGCCTGATTTATAGATAATACATTTTTGCTTGGAACTCGCAATGTATCGAAATACACGTTTTACTTTGATAAAATCTTCTTTGGCAGGATTTTCTTACTTACGTGACAAAACGCTTATAGCATATGCCAAGTCAAGTCTAGTGCCCATCATAAGATACATTAATGCACCGACAGCTTCACGATAAGGAAATACTGTTTCACTCTCTTCTTCACTAGTGCATGATTCTTCCTCTTTTAAAATAGGTGTATGAACTGGTCTACAATTACTCATACCAAACCGCTGTAGTATCTTTGTAGCGTAAGCTTCTTGTCCAAGTTTAATGCTTCCATCATCAAGTCTATAAATTTCTTCTCCTAAAAAATATGATGCTGGCTAGCTTGTAATTTTGAACTGAGATTTCAACTGATTTATGAAGTCTCTTGACTCTTCTTCGTGAGTAGCAGCAACTAGTCCATCATCTACATAGAGAGCTACGAGTAGCTTTTTATCTTCTTTCTCCCGAATGAATAAACACTGATCCGCTTCATTAACTTTAAAGCCAATGTTTAACAGGAATCTACCAAAACATTTATGCCAACAGCGAGGAGCTTGTTTAAGGCCATACAAACTTTTCTTGAGTTTGCATACATCGTTGGTGCCATTAGTGTAATCTTCAGGTTGATACATGTAAATGGTTTCCTCTAAATCACCATATAAAAAGGCAGTTGATACATCAAATTGCGTAAGATGCATGTTCTCAAGATGCATCTCAGATGCGTAAGATGCATGTAAGTTGCAATACTTATTATTGAACGTAAAGTTCCTAACTTAGTAACTGAACTAAAAGTTTGATTGTAATCAATGCCCTTTCTTTGATTAAAGCCTTTAATCACAAGTCTTGCTTTATACTTATCTATAGTACCGTCAGGATTTTTCTTGATACGAAACACCCACTTACAAGGCAAAGCCTTAGCTTTCTCTGGTAAAGGTGTTAATATCCATGTTTGGTTTTCTTTTAGTGATTTCATTTCAGCATCTATTGCTTTTATCCAACAATTGTGTTCTTTACAATTGATAGCTTCTTCGTATGACTCTGGCTCATTTGAATCTGATATGAAACTTTCAGCTGCCATCACATAATCTTCAAAACTTTTAGGCTGTTTTAGTTCACTGCGATTTCTCAGTTTCATGGTAAATAAATTTTCTCCATCTTTACTTCCATTTTCTAAACTCGTTTTCTCTTTTAAGTAATTTTGAGCAAACTTTCCCCCATTTTCAGCTTCTGTAGGTAACTGACTCATTGTATCAATTAAAGGTATTACTGCAGAATCTTCACAATTAGTTAGAGGTTTCTCATCAAATATTACATCTCGAGAACAGATAACATTATTGTTTTCCTTTATCCAGATACGATATCTTTCATCACCATCATATCCCAATAGGTAACCTTTTATGGCTTTCTTATCCATTTTTCTCCGCTTCTGTCTTGGTATATGGACATAGCATGATGATCCTACTATTCGCATATGTTTTATTCTGGGTCTTTGCCCCATCCATAATTCATAAGGACTTATGCTTGGTAATGAACTTTTTCCTGTTCTGTTTAATATGTACACAGACGTATTTATCAGTTCTGCCCATAATGATGAAGGAAAATTTATTTCTGAATTGGAGTTCTTCAAGATTCTTGCCATTTCTACTAAAGTCCTATTCTCTCTTTCACTGCCGCCATTCTGTTGAGGCGTATAAGGAGCTGTTAGTCTTTGAATAATTCCACCTTTATGCAAGATTCTTCGCACATTTTCATTATCGAATTCTCCTCCATTATCACTCAAGATCTCCTTGATATTGTGCCCTAGATTTTTGGCATGTGCTAACATATTTTCAAGAGCTTGGGTAACTTCTGATTTCTTTGAAGATAAAATACATAGCGAAATTTAGTAAAATGGTCTTTAAAAACTACAAAATAACGATACTTTTTAAATGATTGATCAAAAGGTCCACAGACATCTGTTGAGATAAGCTCTCCTGGGCTCTTGGTCTTCTGTCTATTACCAAATTTTAATCGATGAGCTTTACCGTAGATACATGCTTCACAGAGTTGATTGTTGAATTCAACTTTAAGATCCATTTGCTTTTCAAGAACATTCTTTACATGGCGTTTGTCTTGGTGTCCCCAGCGCTCATGATATAATTGCAGAATAGAATCACTTGTGGTAACTAAGTTCACTTCCACTGGATTGTTTGGAATAAGAACTTACATATGTGCTTTATACAAACTACCTCTTATATTTCTTGTACCACAGAATACAGTTTTGTTACCAATTTTTAACTAGCATTCTTCTGTTGTTGATACGAATTTACTGTTTTTGTTTCTATCCTGTGCTGCTAGTACTGAAAATAGATTTTTCTTAATATCTGGGACTAACCAAACTTCTTTAAGTTCTTTAAATTGTCTCTCACCATTAACTTTTGTCATAATCTTTAAAGTGCCTCTGCCTATAGCTGGTAGTACCATACCACTTGCAGCAGTAATCCAATGCGGGGATTCAAAAACTTCAAAATTGGCAAAGAATTTACTATTATTGGTGACATGTTTTGAAACACCATTATCTATAAACCAATCGTAGCTGCTTTCTTCAAATGAAAAAACTTCTTCGTGAAGAGCTAATAATTAATTATTTGCAATAACATTATCTCTATCTTGACCTTTTTCATTTTGCTTTGGTTTAGCTGGCCTACTATCGGCAATCCACTTTCGACAACTTTTCACCCAGTGACCATTTTGATGACAGTAGTTGCACTTTCCAGTTTGTCTTTTACTTTTAAAAATCGGCTTGGCTCTAGTTACTTTTGCTTCTAATGCTTCTTGATTTAATGATTCACTAAAACTTGAATCTTTCTTTATCTCTCTTTCATGAGTACACAACTGTGTTGTTAGTTCATCTAGAGTTCTTTTTTCATCATTCAAAAGTAGCCAACTTGATTTAAATGTACGATAATTCAGAGGAAGAGTGTCCAAAATTTTGCAAATTAGCAACATTTCTGGTAGCCGGTTTTCATTTTTACTCTCAAGACCATTATTCAAATCATTCCATAAATTTTTGAGCTTTGATAAATGAGCTGACATATCATCATCCGACCAACTAAATTTAAAGAATTGAAGACAAATGCTATAGAGCTGGTTGTCAGAAGAATCTTCAAAAATTTTCTGAAGTTCCAGCCAAACTTCTCTTGCGCTATTAAATCTCATTACCTTTTGTGATGTGTCTTCTGTCATGGAGTTGGTTAACACCATCATCGCACAGTTATTTGCCTTATTAAAATCTCTGAGATCATCCTTATATTTCCTTTTGATAGTTTCAGAAGCTGTTGGCTCAGGCAGTTCTGGCTTGTACATCTTACCTTCAACAACTTCCAGAGCATCTGCATGATAATTCAAAACAAACTTAATTCTGTATTTCCAAATTGCCCAATCACTTTTACCACTTAATGGTTTCACTTGGATTTTTCCTTGATCCATTACTTAAACTAACTGCAATTGCTGACTTTCGTAATATGAATTAACTTAGCACTAACACTTCCGCTTAACTATCGCCAAACTCAATTATTTCATTATTTTAACTTCGCATATATAGCTTGCTGGAGTCCATAACCTGTAGAAATTATTTAGTTATGCAAGTATTAACTGAACATGACATCTTTAAGTTAAACTAACTATTTATTCAGTATACTACAAAAAGAAACAAAATGGAACGATGATCGTAATATATATAAAAATAATAAAGAGCACGTGCTTCATAGGTGAAAGTTAAATTAGTAGTGCTGATGTGTTCCCAGATTTCCTAAATATGTAAATACCAATGTTTTTTCTTTCTTATTAACACATCTACATCAATAAAATTTGCCTAAGGAAAAGGTAGAACTTCTTGAAAAAACTAACCAGAATATGCCAAACATTGAAGCAGAACACGCCAAGCATTTGAAGAACAATTTCTCAATAATTTTTACCTTTCTATTACCAACAACATAACTTCCATTTTCATGATAATCTTGCTTTTACAGATGTGTGTATTACGGAAAAATAATTTCCTCTATCTTCAATTTTTTACAAATTAAAGTGAACATTGCTTTCGTCATTCCAATGAATAAAGTGAATTCAGAACGTACAGAACTGTAATAGTTATGGAATATTCTTCTTCTTTATAGAATTGTATATATTTCTATATTTATATAATTTGGAAAACAACAATAAAGAACAATCCGAATTACTTGAAATAGTATCATTTGTGCTAATTTTTAATAAATTTTTATCGTTTTCTTGGTAAGTCTTTTTTAGTTTTGAAAGAATAATTTCAACTAGAATTCAGCTATTCTGTTTTTAAGCAACAAAATTCATATCGAGATCTTACAATTATAAAATTTTGCTGTGTGATATGTTATCTAAAAGTAATGAAGGGATAAACTGTGTATATATTATTTGAGAATAAAGTTTCAAACAAATAACATATCATTTTGGAATTCTCCGGATTTATAAATCAGGTAAGTGTTATGATTTTTATAATGAAAAATTTGCTTGTTAATGATATTTTTTTCTTAATTGATGATAGTTCTCTACAGAATTGTTTTTTTAGGTCTAATTAAGAATTATAGGAATAAAAAAAGAAACAATATGAAAGTTTTTTATTTCAATATGAGGAATTTTTAAGATCGTTTCTTTTTTTTAATCCTAGGAATTCTCTTTTTTACGTATTTTTTTTATAATGTTTTGATAAAAATTGTTGTTATAATAATTTTTTTGAAAAATTAAATGGTATACATTATGTGTTTATGTATACTTCTTGCATATTCTAATGTTTGAAGTAATATGAATCAAAAAAGTATGAATAAAAATTCGGTGTACTTACGTATTAACGCCACCTCACCTACAGATTTGGCAGTTTTTAAATGCAGCCAATCTACATCTAAAATGCTTTGCGACAAATCATAAAATAAAACACTTAATGTGAATTGGTTCATTTTCGTTTTTTCGGTAAAATATTTCTCTCCTGAAAAAATAAATAGCATCTTATTTTGTTTTTGGCAAATCTCAAATCCGCATTTTCGTAGCACTAAAAAAAAGGCGTCAAAAAAGAATTGTTGTTTTTTTTTTTTTTTTTTTCGTAAGCATTCTTTGTTCCACGTTTTTTAGTTTCTAAATAGTTATTTTTATTGAAATTTAAAATGTTTTGATATAAATTGTTGTCAAAAAACTTCGTTTACAAAATTAAATTACATAAAATTATGAGGCTTTATATCCTACTTTTTGTTCATTTTAATTTTTGAAGTAATATGATTCTTAAAACTATGGAATGTAAAGTTTAAATGGGCCTTTCATGTTACATCATTAAATTTAGTGAAACAATTTCTTAGACATCAGGTTTAAACTCTTATAAAAATATACATAATTTTTTCTGTTTACTTGCAAATATTTTTCCGATGTATTTTGACTGTTTCTTCTCTAAAAAAAAGATATACCATTATGTTTTCGCTTGCATAAGAAAGAATATCAAACAATTTTCAATTATAAATTTAATAAGCCACAATAAGGAAGGAACATAAAGACGTCTCCAGAGTAACTGAATGACTGTTCATATAGAAAACTCGGGTATTCGTCTCATACAACAACTCCCCCTATAGTTCGTTGCGATCGCGAATAAAATAAAAACAGACGATAAAATTAGAAGACTTTTTCCAGAACAACAGAAAGTTGTTGGTTTTTTTAGAAATTAGTTTTGTTGTGGAATTTGTGGTTTCTTATAACCCGTTACGGGTTTTTCTAGTTAGTTATATAATATTATAACTATCCCGTTACGGGTACTTCATATTTGTTACTGTTTGTGTTGTTTGTGAATAAAAGTTTTTTATAAGAAACTGAACTGTTATTTATATAGCTGACAATACTTTACAATATTTATTAATTTCAGGTTAATTTAATACTTATTATAGGTTAAAACCTGCCGTGCTTTGCCGAATAGGAAGGATTTGTGCATCGCGAGGTATTATGTCATTTCTATCTGTATGCAGTGTATTTCCTGCAGCTTGCATTAACAATAAATTGCCAGAAGATTTTATGGTAATTTTTCTTTCTATTAACTTTCTATTATGCACACACCTCATATATATCTTCAAGTCATATTTTTCTCTTTTCAATCCTATTTTACATATACATGATAGAATTCAAATATATAATTATAAATGCTATTTTAAGTAACTCTATCTTTTTGTTGTTCTAGGGAGTAGGTTACAGCTATTTTTTTCGAGACCGTGATTTTAATGCTACATTGTTGGAAGAAATACGGGTCCCTGTTTCTGATTTTTTTTATTGCAAAATTGTAAGTAACGGAATCAAAACCGACTGCGAGTAAGTTGAAAATAGTATTGAGTTCAATTACTTCAAACTGCATGACATATTTCATTTTCATATACATGTATATATATATATAAATGTATAATATATATATATATATATATATATACATGTATAATATATATATATATATATATATATATATATATATATATATATATATATATATATATATATATATATATATATATATATATATATATATATATATATATATATATATATATATATATATATATATATATATATATATATATATATATATATATATATATATATATACATGTATAATATATATATATATATATATATACATGTATATATATATATATATATATATATATATATATATATATATATATATGGGTCATTCTCACAAAAACAGTCATTTTCATGTCCCCAGTATATTTTATGTTTGTTTTACAACTTGCGAAAAAAAAATTTTCAGGGAAAGTGTCCTTCAGAATGCAAGTTAACAAAAGAATAAAAATAAAATTATCAATTTTTATTTTTTATTAATTTTAGGTAATAAAAATATACCAATATGTCATTCCCTCACTTGTCCCCACTGCTGATTTAAAAAAAGAAAAAAATTGTTTCTGAAATAAAATTTTTTTTTTTACAAATTTGTGTTTTTTATTTGAGAATATTGAAATATAGAATTCAGAAAATAAATTTTAAATTTAATTTCTGATAAAAATATTAACACAGCACTATTTTAAACTTTGTCCCCAGTGTTTCGCGTCATTCCCTCACAACAATGTTCTTATCACCTGCAATCATCTTAGAATAAAAATATTTTAATAAAAACTTCAGAAGTTAACAACTGGCATCATAGAACAAAATTGCAGTATGTTTCCATCTTCAACTTAAAGAAGCTTTGCTGTGGAATAAATTTGAATGAATCAAACCAGGTAAAATTTTTTACATTTGTCATTCCCTCATGTCGTTTTTTAGAGTAAAATAAAATACAACTTCATCGAGAAAGTGGATAATTATATGTTGCTTTCTTGTATGAATATAATTGTATGTGATTGACTTCAGAAATTAATAAAGCCTAACTGTTATTTTTAAATTTTATTGAATTCGTCATTCCCACACTAGTGTATAAAGTGAGGGAATGATTCAAGATGAGTATATTATTAAATTTTTTTTTGTTCAATCGTGCCAGCCAATTTTATTTCCCAAACCTGTAAAAACTATTAAATATATAAGACTAAATTATAATAAATATTAGATATACTTAGTATGTTATCATTTTCAAACTTTAGGTAGATGTAACTTAGATAAAAACATGTATTAAAATAAAATATCATTCCCTCACTATTAGTGTCAGTCCCTCACATTTTAAATAGTGAAAATAATTAATTTACTTATTAATTAATTTGAAAAATAAATTAATAAATTAATAAATTGATTTATTAAACTAATTAATTTATTTATTAAATTAAATAATTAATTATTAATTATTATAAATTAATAATTATAAATTAATTATTTAAAAATTTAATTAATTTAAATATTAAGTATAATTTATAAGATATATACTTTCTTTATAATGCCATTACATATTTCTATTAATATAGAAAGTTTCAGAGCTTTTTATTCACTTTACTTTTTTGGGATTTTATGAACTGAAAAATGACAGTTTTCGTGAGAATGACCCATATATATATATATATATATATATATATATATATATATATATATATATATATATATATATATATATATATATATATATATATATATATATATATATATATATATATATATATATATATATATATATATATATATAAATATACATACATATATATATGTAAATATACATTATATATATATATATATATATATATATATATAAACTGCTGTTTGTAGAAAATGCAACACCATGAAAGAATCATCAGAATCAAATGAAATTTAATGCAGAAACGACTTGTACTGATACAAATAAATGATGAAATTTTCAAAACAAAAGAAACAAATTAAGCGTCCGAAATCAGTATTTGGTGCAGCCACCACGCGCTGCAATAAGTGCTGCTATACGACGTGGCATGGAGTCAAACAGATGTTGAATATCTGCTTGAGGAAGAGAATTCCATATCGCTTGTATGCGCAACCAAAGTTCGTCTTTGGAAACTGCAGGACGCGGATCACGAGTGAGACGCCGACCAACCATATCCCACACGTGCTCAATAGGCGACATATCCGGCGAATAAGCAGGCCAAGGAAGAAGTTGCATGCGTTGTGCTGAACAGAAGTCTCTAACAGTCCGCGCAACATGTGGGCGTGCATTATCCTGCTGAAAGATAGCTCCAGGGATGCCTTGAAGGAAAGGAACGACTTCGGGCTGTAGCACTTCACGGACGTATCTGTTGCTATTGAGATTACCCTCAATTCGTATCAAATTGGATCGTCCATGATACGAAATCGCACCCCAGACCATAACTCCGGGTGTTCGACCACTATGTCGTTCAATAATACACTCAGGAAGGCAGCGTTGACCGGCATAACGTCTAACACGAACACGGCCATCATGGGTCCACAAATTGAAGCGTGATTCATCTGAAAAGACAACTTGGTGCCAATCAGCTCGCCAGTCTCTGTGCTCAAGAGCCCACTGCCGACGCAGCCGTCGATGATCCGCCGTGAGGGGAATCCTGTATAATGGCACCCTTGCACGCAATCCACGGCGCAGCAGACGACGACGAATTGACGAAGCCGACAATTGTACACCTGTAGCAGTAGACCAATGTGCTGCCAGCTGCCTGGAGGAAGCTGTGCGATCATTCACCGCCATGCGGAGCAGGTGTCGATCATCGCGCTCTGACGTCACCTTCTGTCGTCCAGTGCCTGTTTTTCGAGTTGTTCGGTGCTCGTCGGTCCACTGCTTCCAAACTCGCATCACTGTGGAACTGTTCCGCTGCATACGAGCTGCTATTGCGCGATAGGAAAATCCTCCTTCTCGAAGGCCGATTATCCTCCCTCGTTCAAACTCCGTAAGTTGCTTGAATTTCTTATTCTTCCGTCGTGGAGGCATACTCAGGTCTCACTAAACGTTTGCCACTAACAAATAATCATAGACTATTTTCAACGTCCCGCTACAGCACTTTATTTATACGCTTTCAGCATCAATTCAGAGGGCGCTGCGCGCGCCACGCATGCGCGATGGCTCTGAAACTTTATTAATTTGCATAATATCCTATAATTGACATTTGCTGCGAATTTCATTTGATTCTGATGATTCCTTCATGGTGTTGCATTTTCTACAAACAGCAGTTTATATATATATATATATATATATATATATATATATATATATATATATATATATATATATATATATATATATATATATATATATATATATATATATATATATATATATATATATATATATATATATATATATATATATATATATATATATATATAAATATACATACATATATATATGTAAATATACATTATATATATATATATATATATATATATATATATATATATATATATATATATATATATATATATATATATATATATATATATATATATATATATATATATATATATATATATATATATATATATATATATATATATATATATATATATAAATATACATACATATATATATGTAAATATACATATATATATATATATATATATATATATATATATTATATATATATATATATATATATATATATATATATATATATATATATATATATATATATATATATATATATATATATATATATATATATATATATATATATATATATATATATACCTGTAATTATAAATTCTTAATTTAATATCTTTTGTATATTTTTATTTAGCATGGATAATATCATAATCGCTTCTTACTGGAGTGACACCTATACTCCCAATTTCTGTTATACAATAAACTCACTGTGGGGAGATCCGAACAGAAAGATACAACATATCAAGAAAACTGATAGTGAGTATATATTTATAAGTACATCTATTCCAAAATGTTTGCATTTCCACTTAGCTTACAGGATGTTCAGTAAAAAACGCCCTTAATGTATAGTTTAGATTGTACGTCAAGCATGAAGTACACTGCGATAAAGAAACCAACCATCTTGAACAACTTTTGATCTAGTGATAGGATTCTCATGTACACTGTAGGAATTTTCATTCTAAAATTATGGTAAAATAACCGGCAACAGTCTGTCCATCCAATTAACCGTAAAGTTTACGGTAAAGAACATTTTTTACCTTTATGGTTTCTGAACCATTTACAACTAGCATGATTTCAAAAGCGCAAAAAGGAAATTTAACTGGACATAAGAGATAATTCATTTGCTTTATCGTGTTGCCTCTATGGTGAATCGTGCCTCTATGGGTACGTGTTGCCTCAAGGTGATGAATCTGGAGTTTACAGGACACTGGAAACTCTTCATGTGGAAATAAAGAAAATATTGTGATGACAGTGCTGGGATTCGAACTCCTTGAGCTTCCAGATTCGAACTCCTGGAACTGCCTGGATTCGAACTCCTTTGTTCCGCAAGGAACAAAGTGGTTTCGTTAAGTGGGCCTAGTTGGTGCGATGAATTTCTATTTCACAGTATTAGGTGAAAGCAGTTAATAATGGTTTTCTTCAAACTTAACAGTTTGAATGCCATCTTATTTATGGTTATTTGAGTGTTTTATTTGAATATGGTGAAAGAGCAATTAAATAAATTCCCATTTAACCATTTTTTTTTCCAAAAAATTTCTAACAATGTACTAGGATTTGATGGTTCTATAGGGTCACCTCAAATACGCTAATTAATTCGTTCAGGCGATATTTTAAGTTATGAAATCAGACACAAAAATGTCGAATAAACGTTCCTTTTTGTGACGGATATTGAATTCTGGTCCTTAAGATACAGGAAGTAGACACAATGTGGGAAACATGGTCCTAATAGTTTGATCAGGAAAGCGGTGCAAAATTTGAATGTCTTAATGCTAATTTTACTTTTTGTGTATTTCGCCAGAATTCAAGAACTTTTACAGCGAATTGAAAAACTTTGCAGGAAATAATAAAATTTAATTATCCGGAATAATAAAATTTAATTATTATAATGAAATTTTTTCACGCTGTGCCTTTATGTTGAAACATAAAATTTTCCAATCGATTCCAAATCTTTTATTTCATATTTCAGTTCCATTATACGCAAAAAGTTTTTTTAATAATTTCTGTCTATTCTGTCATATGATAAATTTTACTGTAAACAGAGAAAAGAAAAAAGATCTATATTAATAACACTTTTGTATTGTCACAGTGATGTGTGACGTTTTTTTTTTCTAATTGTTTAATTTAATCCCTTTTTAGTTTAATGTTGATTGTTTGATGTCACAGTGTTGTGTGACGATTGTTTTTATGTCCGGAATTTTAATTTAATTTTAATTAAATCTTTCATAGTTAATTGTATTTGTACTTTTCCTTTTTTTATTTTTCTCTTCATTTTTTTCTGTGAAGAGAATTGGAAATGTTTCTTTTTACTTTTACGTTAGCAACACATTTTTGGTGTCTTTCTCCTTTTCACCTTTTGCTATTCAAGGTCGTCTGACCCCACCGTCCTTCAAGGACGACATTCTTTTCCCTCACATTCTAATTTTACGTCACCACTTAACTTCTTTTCCCATCACTTTCACGTAACCTTCAAATTTTGCACGTGGTGATTCTTCCGGTCGGTTTTTCTAGATTTTTCCAGAGTTTTTAGCGTGTTCACGCCTTTTTTGTATGTGTGGGAGTATTATTTGCACTGATTGGTGGTGACCTAATCGTGTGGTAATCCCCCATCCAATCACAGTCGTTCTCTCTCCTGCTGTTCAACTCGCATTTTCCCGCGCTTTAGCGGACGTCATTTTTATTATCATTATCGTCTTTAGTACTGAAAAGTACACTTCTCTCGGGGATTGCGGTGCGGCTGGTAAGCTGACCTTCTTGGTCAGCGAGCCATGCCAAACCACCCCAAAGCTACATTTTTTTGCCATTTTTTCCTTCTGATTTATCATTTTCATTTTAGATCAATTTTGAGTTTGGCTTTTGCTATTCAAGGTCGTCTGACCCCACCGTCCTTCAAGGACGACATTCTTTTCCCTCACATTCTAATTTTACGTCACCACTTAACTTCTTTTCCCATCACTTTCACGTAACCTTCAAATTTTGCACGTGGTGATTCTTCCGGTCGGTTTTTCTAGATTTTTCCAGAGTTTTTAGCGTGTTCACGCCTTTTTTGTATGTGTGGGAGTATTATTTGCACTGATTGGTGGTGACCTAATCGTGTGGTAATCCCCCATCCAATCACAGTCGTTCTCTCTCCTGCTGTTCAACTCGCATTTTCCCGCGCTTAAGCGGACGTCATTTTTATTATCATTATCGTCTTTAGTACTGAAAAGTACACTTCTCTCGGGGATTGCGGTGCGGCTGGTAAGCTGACCTTCTTGGTCAGCGAGCCATGCCAAACCACCCCAAAGCTACATTTTTTTGCCATTTTTTTTTTCTGATTTATCATTTTCATTTTAGATCAATTTTGAGTTTGGCTTTTGCTATTCAAGGTCGTCTGACCCCACCGTCCTTCAAGGACGACATTCTTTTCCCTCACATTCTAATTTTACGTCACCACTTAACTTCTTTTCCCATCACTTTCACGTAACCTTCAAATTTTGCACGTGGTGATTCTTCCGGTCGGTTTTTCTAGATTTTTCCAGAGTTTTTAGCGTGTTCACGCCTTTTTTGTATGTGTGGGAGTATTATTTGCACTGATTGGTGGTGACCTAATCGTGTGGTAATCCCCCATCCAATCACAGTCGTTCTCTCTCCTGCTGTTCAACTCGCATTTTCCCGCGCTTAAGCGGACGTCATTTTTATTATCATTATCGTCTTTAGTACTGAAAAGTACACTTCTCTCGGGGATTGCGGTGCGGCTGGTAAGCTGACCTTCTTGGTCAGCGAGCCATGCCAAACCACCCCAAAGCTACATTTTTTTGCCATTTTTTTTTTCTGATTTATCATTTTCATTTTAGATCAATTTTGAGTTTGGCTTTTGCTATTCAAGGTCGTCTGACCCCACCGTCCTTCAAGGACGACATTCTTTTCCCTCACATTCTAATTTTACGTCACCACTTAACTTCTTTTCCCATCACTTTCACGTAACCTTCAAATTTTGCACGTGGTGATTCTTCCGGTCGGTTTTTCTAGATTTTTCCAGAGTTTTTAGCGTGTTCACGCCTTTTTTGTATGTGTGGGAGTATTATTTGCACTGATTGGTGGTGACCTAATCGTGTGGTAATCCCCCATCCAATCACAGTCGTTCTCTCTCCTGCTGTTCAACTCGCATTTTCCCGCGCTTAAGCGGACGTCATTTTTATTATCATTATCGTCTTTAGTACTGAAAAGTACACTTCTCTCGGGGATTGCGGTGCGGCTGGTAAGCTGACCTTCTTGGTCAGCGAGCCATGCCAAACCACCCCAAAGCTACATTTTTTTGCCATTTTTTTTTTCTGATTTATCATTTTCATTTTAGATCAATTTTGAGTTTGGCTTTTGCTATTCAAGGTCGTCTGACCCCACCGTCCTTCAAGGACGACATTCTTTTCCCTCACATTCTAATTTTACGTCACCACTTAACTTCTTTTCCCATCACTTTCACGTAACCTTCAAATTTTGCACGTGGTGATTCTTCCGGTCGGTTTTTCTAGATTTTTCCAGAGTTTTTAGCGTGTTCACGCCTTTTTTGTATGTGTGGGAGTATTATTTGCACTGATTGGTGGTGACCTAATCGTGTGGTAATCCCCCATCCAATCACAGTCGTTCTCTCTCCTGCTGTTCAACTCGCATTTTCCCGCGCTTAAGCGGACGTCATTTTTATTATCATTATCGTCTTTAGTACTGAAAAGTACACTTCTCTCGGGGATTGCGGTGCGGCTGGTAAGCTGACCTTCTTGGTCAGCGAGCCATGCCAAACCACCCCAAAGCTACATTTTTTTGCCATTTTTTTTTTCTGATTTATCATTTTCATTTTAGATCAATTTTGAGTTTGGCTAATTACTGCCCATTTATTATTTAACTACATCCCTCCCCACTCAGGGTATTCGATTGTCCTCTGTAAAAAAAAATTTAATAAACAAAAAATGTGAACGTGAATACCTTGTTTTTTTTTTTTTTTCTCGACAATTGTCTTCTCTTTCCTCGACGTCTTCATGTTTGTTCATCGAGGTGAGTAACTCATTTTTTTCTTTGTATTTATTTGACTAGAGGATAGTTGCAACTTATTTATTGTTGTGTATAAATTTCATAGTTGTTATTCAGTCGTCCCCTAATTTTATCTTGACCACGAGCCCTTGCTGTTGGGTTAATTCACGTGGCACTTAAGCAACATGTCCTTCTACTATTTTCGATCACTTTTGACCTTTTCTTTCCATCAATTAATGATGATCCAAATTTATTATCAAAATTCATTATTTAATTAATCTCTCATTATTTTTCTTTGATTGTCTTAAACTTTATCGACTGAATACCTCTATCAAATTTTACAACCCAATTCTCTGTAATATATTTTAATCACTTAATTTACTACGGCACTTTATTTTTTAACTTATAATTACTATAATTTTCGGTACATCAGTTATAAAAAATAAATTTTAAATTGGTACAAATCTCAATTTAATTTATAATATAATTTACTAATGATACACATAAAAGAGATTCTTTTCTTTTCAAAAAAAATAAATTTTAAATTGGTACATGTATTTTATATTTTTCATATTTAGTCTTTCATTAGTTTATAAGTATTAATGGTGTAAGTCATTCATGTTAATACGTTGTAAATTCATCCTTTAAAAAAAAGATAAGAACAAGAAAAATGATGAGAAATTAAAATATCTTAAATAAATCTAAATATATTAAAAACACGCGAACAAATAGCCAAACGATTACAAAGAACTTCATAATTTCAACTAAAAACTATTAAGAAAACGATAAATTATCTGTATAACTAGTAGTTAAGGGTTTTACCATAGTGTGTCTCTAAAAACGTTATCTTGATTGCCATTTTGACGCAATGATCATAACGTCTCAATAATAATTGATAATAAAATAAAATAAATTAATAAAAACATCGCCTTTCTACTTGCTCTAGTGGAAACTCTGAATTGAAACTCTGAGAACAGAGCAAACGAACGGTTTAACGCATTCGTTCTCTTTGCTTACACTACTCTAAAATTGCAGATGTTTTGCTTGACATTAAATAAAAGCCAACAAATAATGCGTACACTAAGAGATATATTATGAAATATTTTATAATTAATGTGATAAACCAAAAAGAAATGAACGCACACACTAAAAATAAATTAGTTAGCTCTATTCTTTGACCCCAGTTTTTTTACCGTACCCAGTAATTAAATATTAAAAAACGTGCTGTAAATACATTTTTCTAGTAACGAGAGCCATAACTTAGCAGACATCAATGATGTCATCTTTCCGAATATTTCTTTAAATAGTTTAATTTTTATATATAGATTAATTTTTTTTTAAAAAATGGCTAGTTGACATTAAACCCTATTGGAAAAAATTCCCAGTATAAAAATTTTTATACCGGCTTATGAAACACCGGTTCCAGTATGATACTGGATCCAGTATTATACCGGACCCAGTATCATACCGGAACCGGTGTTTCATAAGCCGGTATCAAATTGATCCCAGTATGATACCGGAACCAGTATCATACCGGAATGAGTGTTTTATAAACCGGTATCAAATTGATCCCAGTATGATACTGGAACCAGTATCATACCGGAACCGGTGTTTCATAAGCCGGTATCAAATTGATCCCAGTATGATACCGGAACCAGTATCATACCGGAACCGGTGTTTCATAAGCTGGTATAAAATTTATTCCAGTATGATATCGAACCCAGTATCACGAGTGTACTACACCCAGTAAACTGGGATGGTGTAACAATTTATTTTTAACACAAGTATAGTGAGGTACTACAGTTTAATACAGGAAGGTTAGTGAACTGCTCTGAATGGGAAAATAAAACATTGATACGAGTAAATAAATAAAGTCACCTGGTTTATACAGGGAACTAAAACACTTTGTCAAAAGCTATAGTTTGCATTATGTTTATAAAAATCAAATAAACTGTTTTTTTTTTAAACTTCTTCACAGTTAATGTAATTTTTTTAATAATTAATATATTAGAAATAATTGTCAATAAGATTTGAATCTAAAATACTACACAAAAAATGTTTTGCAGCAACATAAGAAAAGTGTAAATGTATTCTTCAGATTTTATGAAAATTGATTGGGGTCTAGAAATATTATGTAATGAATAGCCAAAAACTGACTAAAGTCAAAATCTTAATTTTTATATCCTTTGTAATTACAAATTTGAATGATAAATTTTGTTAAATAAGCCTCGGAAATATTTGACAAATGCAAATTCATATGCACAATAAGGAGACCGTGTGAAGTGTATATATCTATAAATATAAATTTAAACAATCTAATTATAAAATTATGATTTCATATAAATCAATTATCTTTGGTTTACATTTGTAATTGATAAATAAAATTGAATGCAAATAACGCATATAATATATAATGTTCGAAATGCCGCAAAAAATATTTGAAATGAATCTAATTTGACACTGTTCATTTACTCTGAAATCAGGCATTGTAAAATATAATTATATAGTTATGTTACATTTTGATCAATGTACTTGCTTGCTACTATAGATTTAAATACAAACCATTTTAATTTTAGATATATTTGATATTTAAATAATAGTCAACTTTAATCATTCAAACATAATAGTGGTTAGAGTAGTAATTATAGCTACAAATAAAATCTTAAATGACACAAGTTATTAACTAATATAAATAAAAATTTTGAATTCTTTTACTCTGTCATTCTATTGACATTTTTCTTAAGATCCCTTGACTTAAAGCACAATTTGATATAGTCATTTTCTATTTGAAGTATTTAATTTTTATAATTTACTTATCACATAATATCTGAAAATTAAATTAGGAAGGAAAGTTATCGCCTACAAAAGTTAAATCTCAAGAGCGAATCATTTATATAACGACACATGTTCATAAATAATAAAATAAGCCTTAATTTTAGAAGGATTTTCTTATCTCACAATTGTTTTGAACTCAACAAGATATAATTAATATAATAATTAATATACATACTGAATAAAAACACACGACACAAAATTAAAACTTTTAAACATTGAATATGACATAATTTAAACTCTGCCTTCAATAAGATATAAGAATTACACAATTACTAAATGATATAAACATTACCATAACAGCCTAAAAAATATTAATCTTTTTATAATCAAACGAAATCAGTATAGTCATATTTTAGTAGCGAAATAAAAAATATAGCATTCAAATAGTTGATTGATTCGCATAGTTAAAATATTATATCTTCCTTGTTGTGGTTCATTTTTACTTTTTACAAATGCAACCGTCGTTTGCAGGCCTTATCTGCGTCAACCATGTATGATTGAGCGCACGGGAGCATGAAATGGACGGACGTGTGAAGGTCTAGCGTCATACAATCGTTCCAAGCTTAATGGAAAGACATCTTGCTTTAGAGGATGAGATTTGTAGGACTTCACACCATTTTTCTCACACCATTCCACAATTTTATTCACAGTCAACTGCAGTTGACGTTCAATGACGCGCACGTCAAATCCTGTACGTTGCACGTTCGGATCGTCAATATATCGTGAAACAAATACGGAAGGTGGCAGCACGTTCAAGATTTGTGATACATGAATAATGAAGAGTATGACACTTAAAACACTGCCTTGAGGGACACCTTCAGCCTGACTGAAGAGATCATAAAATGTAGTTCCCAACTTTACTCGAAAATACCGCTTCGACAGAAAGTTCTTGAGAAAGATGGGTAGATTTCCACGAAGTCCCATGTCGTAGAGTGTCTTCAAAATTCCGTACCGCCATGTCCGATCGTAAGCCTTCTCAATATCAAAGAAAATAGAGACGAAAATGCACTTTCCAACAGTCACTTTTCCAGTCTAGTTGGAGGTTGTCTGGTTGTGCAGGATCCCTCACTTTTCTTTAATGTCGACCTCTTAGTAAAATTATCTATCTCACTTCACCAAAAAAGAGCCAGCAACAATATCTCCATTTAGAGCTCCTAATATAAACAAAATTTCAATTAACATTAATTGTAAACTAAACAATTTCAAAAAATCTCATTTTTGACATTGCATGCCTTATCTTTTAATATTATGCTTTATCTGTTTATGCTAAATTTTAGATTACAATGTTGATTAAGTTAATATTTCAGATTGCAGTGCTAATTCCATTAGACATTTTTAACATTAAGTAATATTGAAATACACAGACTGCAAATAAATAAAAGATTAAAATAAATTATTTTAAATTAAGAATAAACAGTTTATACAGTAAATTAACTAATTTATACATTTAGGGATACATTAGGGCTTAACTAATTTATACAGTAAAAACAATTTTTCAGAATAACTATTAAGTATGAAAAATACAATTGCAAATGCTACATATTTTTCAACTACTATACCAATCAATTATAAATATACTCAATATTTCAACTGGCTAATTGAAACTTAGATCAGCGCGACAATAGTAAGAAAAAATAATGGTCCACCAAAATTTTATTATTTTTGTAATTTGAAAGAGATTTCTAATAAAGGGAAGTTAATGTCTAACATAGGTATCTCTCATACTACCCACTTCTAGTTGACAACACAAAAGAATTCACAAACACCCACATCATGAAAGCACATTACCAACCTACTTTTAGAGTGACTCCATGCAAAAATTTAAGTATGAATGATCTGAAGTAACTTTTGACCATTCTAGTTTCAGTACAGTTAGTTCAGTTCAGTTTTTAAACAGTTCAGCTCATAACTTTGTCTAAAGGTTAACATTTAAATACATTATCATGGCAAAGCATATTAAAGGTTTTAAACATAAAATTAAAATTTGAACTTTTCAGAGGCAGAACTTAGAAGTAAAAATATTGAAACATTTAAATCTGCATATACTTTTTACATTCATTAAAATCAATGAAGCATTCAGTTCCATTTTATAATTAATTTGTAACTATAATATGAAAACTTGCAAAAAGGCTTCACTAATTCAATTTATCAACAAACTGAATATCTTTATGTACACTGTATCACTTCTATGTACAAAGAAATATAATGAATTCACGACTGCCAACTGCTATGTTTTTAGCAAAATGTTTTATTGATATTGTTAACTAAAACTTTCAGAATTCTGGGAATTTCACAAACATCTTAAAAGCATCAATAAGGAGAAATTAAAACAAGAAAAAAAAACCTCCAGGCGAAATTAAAACAAAAACATTAAAGAACAGGACCAATTTAAAGAGCATAACTCGCAGCCATCCCAGCCAAATCTCTACTAGTCTTTCTTTTTTAAATAATAAATAAAATTTGTAAGCTTAAAATCTTTTAGGCATCTTGACAGTTGTAGCTGGTGTAATGGATCTTGACTCTGAAACATCCCTAAATGTAGATTTATAAAAAATAAAATAACTATCGAATTTTTAAAAAAAATTCTATAATAGTTTGCATGTTGAATATGTCAAGAACAAGAAAAACATACCTCTATTGAAATAAAAATAATAGGCTGTTTTCCAAATCATTTCTGAAAAAAAAAATTGATTTAGAAATTATACAATTACAAAATATATGTACACTATTAACTAGGCAGTAATATCAAACTTTTAAGTATCAACTACTTTGTTTTTAAAATGTTATTTTAGTTTAACTGAAACTTCATGGTACCAACAGTTAATAAAATATAATTATAATTAAATGCTTTAAAATAAAATTAAACATTAAAAATAACAAAAGAATTTGAGATTAACACTTAATTATATAACGCGAAGTTTCCAAATATTATATAAAACTAAACAAATAATTAATTTGTCAATAACGGTGATATTAATGAGAATTTATGTAAAAAGAGAATTATTTCAATTAAAGTTTCATTAAGAAACCCAGGAAAAAACATTAAAAATACTTTCTTCTCATGCAATGGAGTCTCAATGCAATGAACCCCATATCAAATGCACATGCAGTAATAATTCAAGAATAATATATATGTCTTGATTACTTTAAATATTACTGAAGCATACGTTTTAACATTATTGTAACTAACAAAGATGCAAATAAAAGCAAGAAATAAAGATAAAAATACACTTACTAAAATATAACGCCATTCTTCCCACGATGCTTCCATGATGTAAACAAGATTAGTTGGCTGTGAAGTTCAGACAGAGAAACGGAAAGAACTAGAAAAACTGAGCTGTATAGATCAGCTAGCGTGATATAGATAACGAACGAATTCATCGCTTCACGCTAGCTCGATGGATTTAACGAACGACTAAAAGTCGATTCTCGTCTTTTCGTGATTATTCGTTTCTGAATTAATCGCTCTTTTTCTCTTTTATAGATTCAATTGAATTAACTATATAGTAACAAAACAAATTTATTTATTTCATTCGAAAAAAGTTTAGTTTGTTTTATGATTTACATTTATTAATCACAAATTTCAAAAACGGACTGAAATTTATAAATTAATGAAGGAGAGTTTTATGTTTGAAAATAAAAAGTTGAGATTTTATATCAATTTTTAATTTATGTAAACATATTTCCTTTGCTTCGAAGTTGTTTTTGTTTGAAACCTGAACTAATTAATTTATTTCTCGAATTGATAAATTAGTTTCGGTTGGGAATAACATTGTTCTAGAATAAATTCAAATATAATAAATAAATAAATAAAGACATTTTGTAATAAAATTTAACAATTAATAATATTCTTTTATCATGATGACTTTGATTAAAATAAATTTTGTTAATCAAAAAATAAATGAGTAAATAAATAATAAACGAATAAAAACACAATCTATTATTAAATTACTTTTCTTGGAAAATTACTAACATTTAAATGACTTTAAGCAGATTTTAAAGTAATTAAAATGTGTAAAAATCTTACTCAAAAACTTCCTTTTTCTTCAAAATTATAAAATGATTTTAATATTTTTAAATATGTATTTTTTTCAATTAATGTATATAGTAAATATATGCTTTCACCGCCCTTGATATCGTATATGTAAAGAATTCTAATAAAAATCTAAGAAATTAAGTATTTGAAATAAGTATATAATAAAATAAAATAAAAAAACGAAGTTTGATAATGTCAAAACTGTTAGATTTCCAGAAAAATATGTACTTACTAAGAATGAAGCTATATTTTAAAACTACTTTAAAACTCCCAGTATGTTTGAAAACTGGTATAAAAATTTCCAGTACGATTTTATATCTCGTGTCGAAATTTCCAGTATGATCCATACTGGTTTTAAATTTCTGATATAGTGCCATACTGGTTTTACACTTTCCAGTATGGAACTATATTGGTTTTAAAATTTCCCGTATGGTGTTATACTGGTTTTAAAATTTCCCGTATGGTGTTATACTGGTTTTAAAATTTCCCGTATGGTGTTATACTGGTTTTAAAATTTCCAGTATGGTGCTATACTGGTTTTAAAATTTCCAGTATGGTGCCATACTGGTTTCAAAATTTCCAGTATGGTTATACTGGTTCTGGTATCATTTTTACTGGTTTTTGATACTGGTTTTAAGATTTTTTTCCAATAGGGAAACAATAGAAACCTATGAGAAAATTCCATTTTTCAATCATCTGTGCCGGACAATATAGCAGTACTTTTTGAATGATTTTTTAGGATTAGGGGAAGAAAATTGTCGTAGCATAAACGGTTTAGAAATTATAAGAAAAATACACAGACAAATTATTAATTTTACTATTATAAGTAATATCTCATTCTTTCCATAATCTTAAAATTTTTGGATTTCGAAATTATCTCCTCCTAAATTATATATTTTGTTCTCAGCTATAGAATTGGAAATTTTCATCGATATCGTGAATCGTCCAGAGACAAAAGATTCTCCAGACGATTCCATTCATCTTCCCAAATCTAATTTTCCAGTATCTTCAACTACCCAACTTGTTCTCCATTCTCCTTATCTCTCTGCAAGTCCTTATACTGATGGACAATCTTTCCAAGGAGGGAAAAAGTACAAAGTAAGAGTTAGAAAAGTAAGTAAATTCAATTAAAAAAAAGTATTCAATAAGTAATTGTCTTGCAGGAAACATAGAATATATGATGATGTAAATTATTTGTGAAAATTCAAAACGATTCTTTTTTTTAAATTGTTGATACTTTAGTCATGAATTATAATACTTGAAAATGAACTACTGTGACGCCATCATAAAATGTTTTCAGTGTTTTTCCCCAGTATTAGCAGGTAACGGTTAGCTGATACAATTGATTTGAGTAGCTAACGCTCTATGGTATCTTTGCGATTTGTAGTTTTCTAAATGGGTGTTCTTTAGTGAAAAAATTGTTTCTGTCATATTTTTAATTACTCCTGTATCTTTTATTATGTTACATGATTTATACCACTATGAACAATAACTCTTATCCGTATTTATTCTTCAATAAAGTTCAAATGGCTCATATCAAGCATGTTAGAATATATTAATGAAATAAATTTAAGATCTGGTGGAATAATCTCAAAGATCTCGCTATGTCGCCAAGACGTAGGGCAGTTGCTGAGTTTCGACTGACTACCGGACACGACTACCTCCTCAAACATCTCCATCGTTGCCTAAGCCCCTTTCTGTAAGCTCTGTGACCTGGAGGTGGATGCAGACGACCTTCGTCTTTGCCCGGCACTGGGGGACTTCTCTTTATGTGACCGTTACTGGAGCGCAAGAGATTATTGAATTCATAGATTTTTCTTGCCAAGTTTGTTTTTGCTTTGTGTTTGTTTATTTTGTTGTTCTTCCCTTTGTAGTGAGTCTTTGTAACTTTGGCCATTGGAAATAAAATTAAAATAATAAAAAATTTAAGAACAGGAAATTAGAACATGCGGAATTTAAAATAGCCATTGTTAAAAAAATTAAAACGTAACTATGAAGATACAAATATTCTATGAGCATACTTAGATGTATATGTATGTGCTTTTATTTCGAACCATTGAGCCTTTATAACTAACATTTTATCACATTGTACCAAACAAAGATATATGAAAGTGTTTTAAGGGTCTACGCACTATGGGAGAAATGGGCATGGTTTGTGGGAAAGATGGGCGCCAATGTAATAACTAACATAAATCATAAGTAAATTGCATTGGGGAACATTTTCTTTTTTGTTTCATAAGCTTTTTTTAACTAATTTCAAATACATTGTAGCGTTGATTTCAAATCTGAAATTGGTTTTTGTTCCCTAGTTGCAGTTTTTTAAAGACATATTCAGTCATTTTTTTGGTGAAATGAGCAAGTTTAAAAATATTATGTATAACAAGGGGTTTAGACTTGTAAATAAACACTCTCCACTTGTGACGCGGTGAGTCAACAGAAAAAAGTGCGACTTAAATTAAATCTACAACCGGTTATTTTTACCCAATGTTTATTTTATTTATTTATTTTATCGATTTATTTGAAAATGTGCTCATTAAATTTATTTATCCTTCCAAAAACTTATAAAATGCCTCCTAAACATTAATATTTAAATAAATTTCTTATAAAGTTCATGAAAGTCAGTCTGTTTAACTAAATTTTGTCGTATATTTATATTATGTTTATTGCTGAATTTATTTTTCACATTATTACTTATAATATAATACTTATAATATGATATTACTTATAATAGGATATTTTTTTGAAAAAATGTAATATAAATCAAGCAACAAAAAAAACTACACTTCTGTCAATAATTTGACCAATTTTATTACAATTTGATGAACAGATAGAGCTTATATATTTTTTCACAATTTTGTTGCATTGTTTATTACATTTCTTAAAACTTTTTTCTATTATTAAGCTCGAGATACAACTATTTGGCAACTGTACTAGTTAGCCAGAAGTGATTTGCGTGAGTGAACTAATCTTCCTAATATGCCAAACGTATTCTTTAGTTTAAAATATCTCAAAAAATATGATTGTGTAAATTTTTTTCCTCATTTTAATGACAAACTATTTTTACGGAGAAAAAATTAGTATTTTTCTAAGTGCTTTAGTATTTTATTTAAGAATGAAAGGCATCTTCTTCCTCCACCATATCAAACTAACTGCACTGATTACGTTTCACTCTGGAAACAGAGAGGGGGATATGGGCCTCTTAACCAAATGGTAAGTAAATCGACAAACTTATTGAGCACAAACAAACTTATTTAGCACTTATGTCTTGCATTCCACTCGTTCACGTATGCATGTTCTGCGAAAGCTCTGTGCAGAAATGAAATTAGTTGCGTGTAGTTACTGTACTGCACAGGTTTTGAATACATAATGAGTGCAAGATACAAAGTTAAAATGATAGATCTCTCTAGTGCATGGATCTTTCATTTTCGATACTTTTTTATGTAGTAACTACTCTAATCAGAACTTACGCGCGTGAGCATACAGTATGCTACAAAAAAAACTCTAAAGATTTTTGTTAAAAAATTAACTAGTAAATTTTCTTAACTCTACGCAGCATAAAACTAGAGACTTTCAGTGCATTGATCTTTTGTTTGCGACACTATTATGTAGTAACTTCTCAGCTTAGAACCTACGTACTTGAACGTGTAGTGTACTACGTGAAAATTCTAAATCTTTCTAATATTGTATACTATACTCGCTGGCAGCAGTCAGTGTGCGGTAGGGTGACCACTTGGATTAGTCTGCGTAGGGACCTATGGTCTGCAGTATTGGTCCTCGTTAAACTGTTTTACCGTAATGTGCTCGACTTCACGTGCAGGTCGTTGAGCTACCGAAGCGGGGGTGCCATCCCCTCTACAGAGGTTCAAAATTGCGATTGCATGTCTTCGAATCATCCTCAGGGATGTTACCCAGACCGCCCGTTTTCCAATAGCCCATTGTGCAGCTTTAGTGCGACGTAAATGAACTATAACTACAACAACAAGAAATTAACTAGTAGATTCTCTTAACTTCGCACAACTTAGATCCAGAGTTTTTGAAAGATATGGATCTTTTATTTACGAGATTAGCAACTTCTCAGCTTAGAACCTACGTACGTGAAAGTGTAGTGTACTAGCCGAAAATTATACATCTTTTTAGTAAAAAACTAACTAGTAGATTCTTTTTATTCAGCTCAGCTTAAAACCAGATACAATGATCTTATCCAGATATAGATCTTTTTTTTTACAAATTTGTTTATATAGTTGCTGCACATTTTATTTTAAAATACATATTTGTACGGTCAATTATATCTGAAGATTTTCCATGCATGTGTGCATGCGCCGAAAGTCCTTCCGTTTTTTGTTTCAAAATATCAGTGGTATGAGAGAGGTTTTAATGAGTAATTTATTTTGGCAGTGCTAGCGTACGTGATATTCAGAAAGTGCGCATATCAGGTAATCATTTTTGAAGTAAAATCGGCTTATAAGGTAGTTTTTTTCTCTTAGAAAAGAAAATTATGTATTAAAAAATGAAGATTAACACTACAAAAAATAATAATAAGCAAAAATAAGATAATGAATAATTATAATTTATGCTTGATGCTTTTAACCAATAGAATTCTAATAAAGATTCATGGAAGATAAGGGAATGAGATAGATGGGCTGTCTGTAATTAAATCATCCATTTAAAACAGTTTTATAAACTTGCATTTCATCTCGTTATTCCTAAAATTTGAAAATAAAATTGGAACTGAGAACATTAGATTACATTGCAACTTAAAGAAAATATTAGGGTATAATTTTTTTCTCTTCTTTTTTAAACTATAAAACTTAAAGTTTTTACCTACGCAAATGTCTTTTCAAAATTTAAATTTTGTTGCAAGGGGAATAACTGCACTTTCGAATTTTATAAATACCTTTATAAATAGTTTTTTGTATACTAGTTAATGAATGCCAACATTAGAGATTAACGGTTTTTTTAATAACTATAAGTTAACTACATAAAATTAATTCATTTAGATGGTGATAGAAGAATGCAAATTTAATCAGAGCATTAAAGAGCTAGGATGTGTTCCTTTTACCGTTGACTATCCTCATAATGACACAATATGCAGATATTGCAAAGATTGTTTAAGTAAGTATATTGATCTGATTAGGAAACAAATATCATTTTTCAGGTGATAAATGGTGAAATTTGTGGAAAAAGATCAAAGTTAGCTCATAACTTGCGAATCTAAGGAATTATTTTATTTTTCAAAGTATGCAATGCACTCATATCATCTACACACGCTTGCCGTTAAAACGGCAAATTGATCAGCTCGATGGCATAAAACGAAATTAGTATATTTCTAAAACCATTTCTACATCATTATCAAAAACAAATTGCTATGCTATTAAAAGACTGTTGAAAATGGCTTATACAGTAAATGTGGAGAGGAATGATGAAGTTCTAAAACTTTGCTACCACCAGAGTTGGCCGTTGATTACAGTAATCGATTACAACTGTAATTGATTACAGATAATTACAGCCATGTAATCAATTACTTGTAATCACGATTACAAGTAATCAATTACTTGTAATCGTGATTACAACTTTCAAAAAATTTTGATTACAGCTGTAATCATGATTACAATTTTGATTACAGTAATCAATTACTTGTAATCACGATTACAAGTAATCAATTACTTGTAATCGTGATTACAACTTTCAAAAAATTTTGATTACAGCTGTAATCATGATTACAATTTTGATTACAGTAATCAATTACTTGTAATCATGATTACAAGTAATTGCGATTACAAGTAATCACAACAAAAACGATTACAAGTAATTATGATTACAAGTAATCAAAATATATGATTACATGTAATCATGATTACATGTAATTTGATTACATGTAATTTGATTACATGTAATTGTGATTACTTGTAATCAAACTATACGATTACAAGTTATTACGATTGTATACTATAGTCAAATTTTTTATGTAAGTATTCATGTGTTTACATATTTTTATGTACATAGAATGTACGCAAGCATGAACGTACAATTTGCGATTCCTATTCATACAATGTATGCACAAACGTTGTTTGTACGTACAATATTCATAATTATATTGTAATATACTTAATGCAATGCGCATATGCTTAGTACATATAATTATGCCTTTATGATACATGTACGCATGTATGTTAGTTTGTACAAAAAGGCAATGTTTTGTATCTTTGTATACATAGACAATGTATGTATGAACGTATATGAAAATAATGTTTATGCGTTTGCATGCTTTTATGTACTTAAGTGCATATATTGTATAAATTTACGATAATAGCACGTATATACAATGTACGTTTGTATATAAAATTGTACGTATTTGCGTACAATATGTAAAAATGTTATTTAAAGGTATAATATATGCACATAGTTGCGTAAATAAAATGCGTACATGTATACATGCATATTTATATGTACATCGATATATGTGCACTCAAAGTATGTACTTATGTACAACTTACGTATGTACTTGTATAACTACATACTTTGTTAATACTTATGCGCATGTAATGCATGGATGTACAAAAAAATAGTTATATGCACAATGTATGCATGTGCATACAACGTATACATGTACATAATTACAAGTAATGTACAAATACGTGCGTACATTTATGTAATTACAATATACACATACATTGTGCATACATTAAAAAAATTTATATGAGTAAAGTTATTAAAATTTGTTTTAAAATTATTCTAAGGTATATGAAACTCGACCTCATATTTTTTAGAAAGCAAACGATAATTTTATTTGGAATTTCTAAATATTAATTCCACACATAAAATTTACCGTTTTTCTTACCATTTAAAAACTTTCTATGAATCATGCATTATGTTATAAAAAAAATAAATCTATATTGTCAAACATTTCATGAAAATACCTGAAAATAATTTTTTATTCAGAGAATTTCAAAATGATATAGAACAATTAAAGCTGAAAACTAAATTTAAATATCGTTTGATTTTGTCATTTAACTTGCTTGAGTCATTAAAAGTTAACTTACATGCATTTTATTTATTGCATTGTACACATATTTAGACATAAATGTAATGTACATATGTATACGTGTAATGTATGTACGCATGTACAATGTATGTACATACATTCATGTATTGTACGTGCATATATAGTACATATGGATATGCATACATGGAACATACGTGTATTGTACATGTGTGGATACATTCATTGTACATATATACATTGCACCATATGCATAGATAGGGATAGCATGCATGTACACATGTAAAATTTGTACGAAAGAATTATGCCCAATATATTTATGCACATACATACTGTATATGTACACACATATGTACATTATATGAACATTATATGTTCATTTCATCATATGTACATTATATGAATATACATCTGTACGCTATATGTATATACATCTGTACGCTATATGTATATACATCTGTACAATATATGCATCTCAAATGTGTGTACGTACGTTATGCATGTCGAATGCATGTATGAATATATGTGAAATATAAATACGCCCAATGTACGTACAATAATTCACAAATGTATTATGCATATTTGGATACTTACATTGAGCATGTACATAAATACACTGGACATGCATATCATGTACATGTATACATACATATATTGTACATCCAACAGATATACCTATATTGTACATGCATACATATATTGTACAGTTCATAAATAAATTGCACATACATGCATGGGACATACATTGTACAGACAATGTATGTATGTTCGTACAAACACAAGTACTTGTATATACATGCGTACATGAACATAGATATACATTTTACATACACAAATATTTGCATAAAATGCATATATTCATTGTGTATAAATGTACATGCCTACATTGTTTGCACATGCATACGTAATTATTATCTATATACATACGTACATATATTTTATACCTACAATATAAGTGTATGTACATGTGTGTGATACTAAAATGTCTGAACATAAGCACTAGATAAAATCATATGTACATACATTTCAGTTACATTCATTTGTACGTATACAAATACGTACAAAATGCAGTACATGTTAATACGTGCAAAATGTATCATTATAAAATACATTCTACTATCTACTGTAAAATATAATCATTTATAAGAATACAATAGTCTTGTAATCGTGTAATTAGATTACATGTAATCATGATTACATGTAATCAAATTACATGTAATCAAATTACATGTAATCATATATTTTGATTACTTGTAATCATAATTACTTGTAATCGTTTTTGTTGTGATTACTTGTAATCGCAATTACTTGGAATCATGATTACAAGTAATTGATTACTGTAATCAAAATTGTAATCATGATTACAGCTGTAATCAAAATTTTTTGAAAATTGTAATCATGATTACAAGTAATTGATTACTGTAATCGACTATGTAATCATGATTACAGCTGTAATCAAACTTTGTAATCACGATTACAAGTAATTGATTACTGTAATCAATATTGTAATCATGATTACAGCTGTAATCAAAATTTTTGAAAATTGTAATCATGATTACAAGTAATTGATTACTGTAATCAAAAAATGTAATCGATTACATTTTTGGCCAACTCTGGCTACCACCATTTCTGCAGCACGTGATCAAGCATTATCATGCAATAAGATAGGAATTGATCTGTCAAACAATCTAGGCAGTTTTTCTACAAATTTTTGCATTATTTCTTCCTGTCGTTTACAGTGTATTTATGTTGGCCAGGTTTCCGGTTTCATGATTTGATTCATGGATTAGCCAGGTTTCATGAATTACAGTGAAAACTGTACCTCTGATTTCAGAGGCACAAGCTAAATGTACCGTGTATTTTCTCGCGTAAGAGGCACATAACTAATGTGCCTTTAAAAATGAGAGGCACCACGAGAAATTGAAGGCACCAAAGCAAACGCCAGTCAATGCGCGGTACGAAAAGACTTTTGTGCCTTTCATTTCTTTTTCTTCGGTACGATCATGTAACGGAGAACAAGCGCATGCGCACATCAGTGAAAAATTTTATGACGAAATACGTTTTCTGTCCCTTCCCATCCACGCTACCGATGGAAGAAGTTTGTCTACAAATGTGTTCTATCGATGTTATAAAAATGCTTGAATTTGGTAAGTTTAATACTTATATCTTATTTTTATATTTATTCCTAAGTAACGACGGCATCTTTTTTATTAATACATTTCAATTTTTATTACTGAATTATTAATGCTACAAATCTTATAAAAATGTTTAAGCGAGAGAGCTAACCCTAGTTATGTTTACATTTCTGTTGTAGTTGTATTATTTATGTTTTATCATTATAATATTAAGAGGAATGTTTTTAAAGTGCCCTATATTTGTTCTGTAGTGTTTGATTATAATTTTGTATGAGGTTTTCAATGTGGCGATAGCTATGAATAAGAAATCATTTTTATTTGAAATACCAATTTGCTTTTTTGTTTATCTTAGTTTACATTCGAGAGCTATCACAGAAATTCTCTAACAGAATGATTGAATAATTTAAAAAACAACGAAGAATGTTTTCGAATTTTTATTATAATTATGAAAAGTATACTTTCAATTATTAGCTATTTTAGAAAACAATTGACATTGATATCTAATTATAATTATTTCAAACTGTTACTAAACTTACAGTTGATATAAACCTGAAGAAATAAATAAGATTATGCTTTATTTATATTTTAAATATGGTGTAAGCATGGGAGAAAAAGGCAATCTTCTAATGATTTATAAATTTTTAATTAGTTATTATTTTTTTTGAAAAAGTAATGTTTAAAAATGTTTTATTCTAACATCACAGCTTTCAGTGTATAATTTCAAATTTTAGTTTTGAATTTATGACTCAAAATAGATAACATGGGATATATAATTATTTACGACTGTGAAACTCCTTTTAAAAATTGTAACATTTCAAATTGAAATTTAATTTATTTGATTTTTAAAAAGGATTAATAGCTTGCTCCAGGGTGCTCTTGTGGCACAGCTGGTTAAATTATCTTTCACACTGCTTATTAGAGAACTAGGGTAATGAGTTAGATCCTGGCAATGTATAAAACAACTGGCGTGTATACTTTGCATATAAATTCCGCCACAACTGAAAGTTCTCTCATTGGTTATCGTGCAGAAGATTCAAACGAGCTAGCTCAAGCGGAGTCCACTTTATCTGACCAGTATCAAAATTACATGGCATTTTAACCATGGCCGTTAAAAAGTAAAGCCCTAGAAATAGGATTTTTGGTCATGGTTGAGTGATGGGCGGTGATGAGTACCTTGCTCTTTGTTTAAAATAATATAATGCCAAGTACTTAACAGCTTGAACTTTTTGAAAAATATTAAAGTATTGCTAACTAGAGCAGTTTAATTTACATAATTTTGATATCAATAACTATATATAAAAAATAAAAAAATTATTTGCATAACATTCATTGGATCACAAATGGATTAGATATGCAGAATCGCTGTTGTGTCACTGGCATTTTCCAAGATAAATTCTTAATGCTTTATCGATATATACTGAATACTTTATTTAAAAAATATTTGGTACTTCATATTCAATGCTCAACACTTTATACTCCATGTTTTCTTGCTACGAAAAGCTACCTAGTAAAACTTTCTAATTCAGCATCAGTGATAATAATTTTTAAGAAACTTTTATTTTTTTTTATTGTTATTGCTACCTTACCTGTGTTACTTAGAATAACATTATCAAAAAACTTTTATTAATCTATAACTAATGCTTTTCCTGAACTGTAGTAAAAAAAATATGAAGCGAAGCAATTTTGATAACAATATTTAGAAAGAAAATATATTGATTGTAAGGATTGATATGTGTATAAACTTGATACAGTGAAAATTTTTTTTTTTTTTTGCTCTCTGAAAGACAATTTAATGTTTGTGTAATCTAAATTTATATTATTAGTATAACTAAATGATTAATAGTTTTTTTTGCTGTTACTTTTTGTCTCGACTGTGTTCCAGTAAATGCAAAAAAATGTTTTTAATTATTAAATATTTTTATAAATAATTACTTTTCGATTTACATTTGAATTTTCTTTGTTGACTCCAATTTTGTTTTGTGTTAAGAACAATCCTTGCACTTTCTTATGTATTTAAGCTTAGATAGATTTACACTTTTTTTTTCTTTAACATGTTGAATGCCACACTAATTTTACATGGCTTGTCCGTCTGGCCAAAATGATTTTTTCAGTATATATTACAATTATTTCTTCAAACCATTTTAGTAATAATAATATAAAAAAAAATTAGAGCATTAAAAATTTATTCGAGTTATGTGTTTCGAATAATCTAGGCACCAGTCACCGGTGACCCCTATGGCATTCAACGTGTTAAATTAGTTCAATAATATTATATATAAAAATTATTTTAGCTAAACCTATTCTTAATGTAATAAAATCTTCATGAATGTATTTGTGTACATTGTGATAGAAACTTTTAACAACTTATTCAAATAAAATACTCTTACATTGATAAGTCCTGTTTTAAATGTTCTAGCCGAGATGAATGCATGACAAAACACTGACATGGAGAGGAAAACCACTAAGCCTGCTACAGTTAGTCTGGCGTCCAGGGGACTCAAACCCATGATCCAACTACCTCGGAGGGTATTTTACATCAGCACTGTGGTCAATGCTAAACTATAAATAATGTGGATGCTGTGGGAAGGATTTGATCAGGCCTCCTCTGCAAATGCTTTGCCCGTGTACCTCCCCCGGCAAAGTGTTGAGCATTTTTTCTTCCGGATACAACCTTTAAATGTCCGTTGCTATTTCTCTGAATTATTGTGATTCTGTATTAATAACTAGTGAAAACTAAAAGAAAGAAAAATGTGTGTCATTTGATTTTTTTCAAAATTTGGAAAATGTTTTAATAAAAGTTCTCTGCGAAACATGTGGACTTTTTTTATAAGGGTCTGCATTAAACGAATCTTACCATTTCCAAGTAAAATTGACTTACAGTTGTTCCACTCTGTAAAGCAAATTAATCTATATGTTATCACCTTTTACTATTATATTTTATTTTCTCATTATAGTGCTAATTTTTTTAATTTTGTTTTATTTTAAATTATTATAATTTTTGTAAATTTGGTTTTGGCTATTCTCACTGGTTAAATTACTCATTGTATTAAGTGTGTTTACCATTATAATTTTGCTTCCGGTGTTGTGTTTTCTTTTTTTACCTGCACTTTTTCTTTATTGACCTTTAATTATGATATTACTATATATATATACATAGCCTATACTAAGTATTTCAAATTATTTGCCAGATTTTAAAATTCTTAGCCAAAGGAAAATGTTAGAAATTTTTTATGATAGATTTTTTCTGTAGGAAACTTTTAAACATAATACAAATTTATTATAAATTAATTATTTTATAAAACTGCAAATAGAAATTTAGAGTCATTTTGCTGTTGGGGAGGAGTAAACGTGCAATGAATGGGGGAGAGATTGAAAAATGCAGATGTTTTATCATGTTTGAGGGGAGGAAATAAACATAGATTGAGGTTTATTTTTGGCAACGTATTAGATTAGTGTAGTAATATAAAGATAAACCTGAATCGACGCTATGTTCTGCGTTATTAAATTAGTGCATATATTATTGTCATGAAAAAATATTTTTTCTGCTAAAATAATCTGCATCTTGTTTTTCGTTTGAAAACAGCTTTCGCCAATACTTTCCCTCAAAAGGGAACAAGGTCTTTTTTCTTCAATTGTAAACTAGCCATTGTACATTTTCTCTATGGGCTAATTTTATTTAGTACATTAGATTGTTGTAATCAAGTTTAAGTTAAAATAATTTTTATTTTAATAATATTTATAAAACAAATGCATGTTTAATGATTGGGGATAAAAATGCGGAATTTCACGATTTTTAAAATACTATAAAAAATAAAAATTCTGAAACAAGCTTTCAAAAAAAATTGCAAAATTCTTTTCATATATTCAGAGCTCAAATAAAATTGTCAATTAAGTAATATTAAGTACAGTTAGTTCTAAAAAAATTGAAAGCTAATGTTCCCAAAATGGGAATGATGGCGCCTAATGGGTTAATATGCTTCGCCAAAATCAGGCTTTTAAAAAAAAATTCATTTCAATAGAAAGAAATCTTTGATTTTACACTTGTAAAGTCATTTGATTAAACATATTTGATGTTATAAAACATACAAATTGTTCAAAATCTACATCTATAATTTTAAAATATTGTGAAAGTTCTATATTTTTCCATATTTGTGTGCAACTGTTACTAAATTATGTAATATTGTTCTTTATGTGTGAAAATAAAAGATATTAGATTTCATGATATTTAGTGTTTAATTTTGATTCTTATAAAGCTATTTTATTGAATCTCTAAATATTTAAAAAATATCTAAATTTATAAGAAATTTCCATTTTGAGGATACTTTTTGGAAAAAAAATCCATGAATTATATTGACTTGGTTTAACAGAAATAAATATTTTTTATACCTATATCTGATTAGAAAAACATCATTGTAATTGTTGAAGTATCATTAAACGCTACATAATTAAAGAAATTGTATAAATTTACATATTTTATAATTGCCTATGAAAAAGCATTAGATGGAATCCCTTGAGATGATCACCTCAAGTGGCCAATATTCAAAGAATTGGGAAATATTTTTCATTAAGAATTATTATAATTAATATCTTGGTAATAGTGTAAACCCCTTTTTATATGAAGTGCAAGCAAATTACGAATGGGTAAAAAAAAAAGTGTGTTCAAATCTGGTAAATAACAGGTTTTGGTTCCACTAAATGCTTATTTCAATGAGTGGATCATAAAAGCAAAATCTAAGATACAATGTACCTTTCAAGCTAAGAGGTACATCTGATTTTGCCTCTGAAATCAGAGGTACATTGTGCCTTTCATTTTTAAAGGCACGTTGTGCCCTTAAAATTCAGAGGCACAAGCGATCCAAATGTGCCTCTGAAATCAGAGGTACATTGTGCCTTTCATTTTTAAAGGCACGTTGTGCCCTTAAAATTCAGAGGCACAAACGATCCAAATGTGCCTCTGAAATCAGCGGTACAGTTTTTAGAGTGTAACTCCACAGCAAAATCTGTGCTGTAATAGTTATCCGAATTTGGTGTAGAAAAACTCTAGAAATTGCGCATTACTTAACATTAATACCGAATTTGTCTTTCATCACACTTTGAAGGGTGTGATTAAATCTTAACAATAATTGATAAAGCTTTCTACAAAATGAGATGTCTTCACTGCATTCAAGGTTGGCAACAGGCCGAAGGAAGTTTTGTTGTCGTTTTTAAGTGTTCAGTTAAATTTTGGAAAATAAAGTTAAATTGTAATTTTATTTCAGTTAAAAGTGAAATATGGTTGACAACAGACTCCAATCACATATAATAAAGGAGTTTACTTAAGTATCAAAATTATTTCTGAAGATAAGTTAGGATCTACGATGGCGGATATCGAAACCTAACTAGGCTTAGCTATCGACCCCATGTACCTAAAGGAGTGCCAATTCCACGATCATAGTCGTTTATTTGCTAGATTGATTTTTGTTCAAATTAATTTGACAAAACAATCACAGTCTATTTAATACCAAAGTTTCAATTCTCTTTACGGAATGAGTGAAAATATTGAGATTGTGATCAATAATTTATCATATAATATCCATCTTCTTACCAGATTGAATAAACATACTGATAATATAAACAGTTATGAAAGGCATGAGTGTTTTTAGTTCTATAATAAATATATTTATATAACAAGATTTATATATATCTGTCAATTGTATTAAACAATTTTATAACATATAGCTTCTATTCATTTCAGTTTTGTTAAGTCTAGTTCGAATTCCTAATAATATTCTCTCTGTGCTGCCTTTATGTTTGATTAACGAAATAATTTTATTTTGAAAAAATATTGAATCTGTGCATTCTTACTTATATCGTAAAAATAACTTTACTAACTGTTTTGAGTATCATATCTCACAGTAATTATTAATTTTAGTGGTACTGAGAAACAATGTTGGGAACAGCTACTTTGCCCTAAGCAATATGGTACTCACTTCATCAGGAGCTATCCATTGTTCTTGGTGTAGTGAAACACTACTTTGGTGTAAAGTATAGTTACCATAATTTTTCATGCTGAGGTACACATTTTTCTTTACAGTGTAAGTACTCTGTTGTAGTTCAGAACCAACATTGACTTTGCCGCCATTTATTTTTGATTCTGGATGATCACGTGGCTAATATGTGAGATTAGATTTACTTGCGTGAAACTTAAAAAGCCAGTTTGATTGTCTCTTGTGTGTAATAACACAATAGCTAAGTGCACTCTTTTGAGTGGTCTGTAACACTCCTATTCCATATAATAACTCGTAATTTATAATAATGCAAATTTCCGACCCATCCATTTCAACAAAAAGTTTTCAATATTTTTTCGAGCTTACGATGGTTTTTTTTTAATTATCTAATGTTTGCAACTTTCTAGAAAACATTAAGCTTCTAAAACTGACAACATCTTTAACTACGAATTTCATCCTTGATGACAAAATGCATTATCATTTTATTAGTTTGTTAAAAAAAGTTCTGCAACACCCTTGCATCATCTCTTGCTTAAAGATCTCGTTTATAGCAATAACGTATCAAAACCCGAAGTTCAGTTTCACTTAAAGTCATTTAGAGCTCATTGATGAAAATTTAAACTAAGAACACCGAAAACAGCGACACAAAATGAAAATTTAAAAATTTTCGCAAGAGTTTTACTACTAGTTTATATTAGTTTAACTACCTAATATTTACGACTAAATATAAACAAATCCTGAACAAGAAAGGCAAGCTTTAAAATTTCAAAATTGTTTGATTGGCAAAGGAAATTAAAAAGAATTGAAAGGCAATTATTTTTAAAACCTTCAAATTCGTTACGGCAATCAAACGAGTTTTGAAGTTCTAGATCATGCCACTTTCAATAGTGATCCATCATAATTTGACAAACATTTATGCTTCAATAGATCAAACTAGGATTGGAGAAAACTGCACAGATTTGTTGAGAACGTATAATCAGCCATGCGAGTAAGTACAATACAGAATTCTATTCTGATCTCTTCAATTTGCAAAATGTACACTTATGTTATATATTATTAATAATATATAATAATTAATAATTGCTTAATATATAATAATTAATAATTGCTATATATAATTAATAATTGCTTTAAACTTATCTATTTCCGCTACTAATTTTTAGCTTACCCCTTAGTGGGTACCCTTAGTCGAACCAAACTTTCATTCTATAAGACTCATGCAAATTTTGGTTATCCTGCTCTCTCATAAACAGGAGACCTACTTTATTTCTTTTTTTTTTTTTTTTTTCTCAAATTGAAAGGGTTGATAAAAAATACCGAAATGTTTAAGAGATGAAAATTATAGATAAGCAAATTATATCATAGCTTTAAAAAAGTGGTTTTACTGCGAATTTGACGTCTTGCTTAGCATCGAATTGGAAATTCATAAAATAGTTGATTACGCTTCTGATTTGAAATATAATTACTAACAAACTGCCGAGTACTTTGGAATATTAAAACTGTAGCAGAAAAATGTAGTATATGGGGTAAAAAATGTGATATATGTGATACCCGAATGTAATGAATACACATATGATAGCGTTAAAAATACTGAATAGTGATTGCACAGCTATTATTCAGGGTTATAAAGGTTTGGTAGCGCAGTCACGATAGACTACCTATGACCAATTAACAGAATCAAATGAGAGTATATAAACTGAATGCAAAGTTGAGCTAAGAAGGCTGCATCCGGAACGGAAAAGATATAAATAATATGTTTTCGAGGCAGAAGATTTTATCATTCCTTTACACATATCAAGCAATGTGTGATATAGATATCGGAAGTTGACCTGTTTGCATTAAACTATTTCAAATGTATGAAAGTCGAGAAGTGCAGAACAAAGCAATGCGTATTGGTAAAATTTTAGTGGTTATTTTGTATTTCTTCGATTACCTCTAATCATTTCATTAATATTAGTAATGAATTCATGGGAGATAACGTAAATCTCTTACCATTTTTTTTAGATATCCTATATTGATATTTGGCTTTCACGAAAGCTTTCACACGATTTGTTCACAGACGCTTGTCATAGACAGTGTTTGGAGAAGACAGTATGCTTTCATCTAAATTCACATTACACTCACCATTTACCACTGAAAATTATACTAATGAACATTGTTCTGTTCTGTTCGAATCTTCACAGCTTTCCTACATTTCAAATACTTTATTGAGCAGCCAGGTGGCCGAGTGGTTAGCGTGCCTGACTGCGAAGCCATAGGCTGCGGGTTCGAATCCCGCTCTGGGCATGGATGTTTCTCTCTCTCTCTCTTTGTGCTGTCCCCTGTTGTGTGTGCATGATGTGTGAATGTGGCCCACCCAATAAACAGGTTTGTGGCAGTGTGGCGTGGGCAATGTTGCTCGTCTTCGTGACTTTGGTTCACAGGTGCCCACTGGGTAACGCGAAATGAGCAACAATTCTGTCATAGTATAGGTAGGCAAAGATTCAAATTCAGTGCCTGCCATTGGAAAAAAAAGTACTTTATTGCACACAGGTTTGTTAGAATCGACATGTTGCGCTCCCTGTACCTCAATTTATATCCTAAGAAGTGGCGCTGCTAACGCTGTATTCCTGACGCCATCAAGCACGCCAACCTTCTATTTTGGTAATCCTAACAACTTTTTATTTCAAAAATAAAGTTCTTTTTCCTATGTATACATTTGATTAAGACTTTGCACTTTCCTCATTATTTTTTAACTGATTAAAAATTTCCATTAGTTTCAGAAAAAAACAAAACACATTAATGTTGCTCATTCATTATTTTTGTTTTAAGGAATTTGAAAACTTATAGTTCAGAAATGATTGAAATGGCGTTATCACTGTCTAGGACGTTATAAATCCATTACTGGTTTATTTTTTTCATAAAAATTTAAAAAAGTTCTAGACTGAAAGTTCATTTTTGGGTTATTAATTTCTCCTTTAAATTATTGAATCATATATATATATTTTGGAGACGTTCACTGGGTTTCGTAGCAATCCTAATAATGGAATGGTAAAAGGATTTAATTTTTGACAACGGAACAAGTCTTGTTAATATAATTGTTGTTGACCGCAGCTGTTAGCTAAAGTAACTTTTTGTCGGAGTAGTTAAACAAAATTTTTAAAATTCTTTAATTTTTTTTCAATACGCAATTGTGTTTTTTACATCATTGTCAGTCGAAAATTTTATTCATCTTGTTTTTATTTTCAACACATTTTTCTACTTTCAGAAACATTCAATATAGTATGAATACGGAAGAAAAATTCGTGTACCGTAAATTTACATATGTAAGTATTTCTATCCAAGTATCCTCTTTCATTTGACATGATCGTTTTCAAAGATAAATTGACGACAATATTGTACATAACATTATAAATCGATCCTTGAAAGATTTATTGTGTACTGATAATAACACAAATATGGGGTTAAAAGAAAAATACAATTCCCTCGAACACTCATGGGATTCTACATAACTACTCATGAGAATATATAAACACGATATATTTTAATAAGAACATGAACTTCTTCAACTTTTAAGAAGTTCATAGTTTAGTGGTTAACGGGTGATAATCATTTAAAGCTTGAGACGTAATTATTCTTTCATCATCATCATCATAGTGAGCCAGACAGCCCCATGCTTATCTCAGAAGATTTCTCCAAAACGACTTCCGATTTATCTTTGATCTCCAATTCTTCTCGTTAACTGCAGGAAAATCAGACTCCACCAAGTCAGCCCATCTCAACCGCGGCCTTCCCCGCAAAGCAGTATCTTTTTTATTGTATTTTCATGACTCATTCGTATCACGTGGGTCATCCAATTCATTCTATTTATTTTTATGCATTTAATAATATCATTTTGTTTATAAATCTTGTACAGTTAAAAGTTAAATCTCCTTCGCCAGTTATTGTTTTCACATTTACACCAATAAGTATACTCCTCAAAATTTTTCTCTCAAATATTGAGATACTCCAGTTTTGTCATTGTCCAAGCTTTTGAAGCATACGTCAAAACTGGCCTGACAAGAGTTTCGAAGATGAAGAACTTTGCATTTCTAGAAAGAAACCTAGATTTAATAAATCTTCTCAGCCCATAGACTGCCTTATTTGAAAGATATATTCGATTTTTTATTTCAGGAGTCATTTTGTTGTCAATAGTAATAATTAATTCTAAATAAGTAAAACTCCTTACTGTTTAAAATCTATTAGAATCTAGGAGTCTGCGACTCTGTTTCTTGAGAATAAGATGTATTTTGTTTTCTCTACATTTATGACTAAAGCAATTTGTCTTGCAGCCACGTCAGGGGTTATTATTTTTATTTAATAATAATTCTCGTATCAACAATTTGAATATTTTTAATAGAAAATTTAACTGCAGTAAAAAATTAAAATATTAAAGAATCATACAATACAATTCAAGGTTTTTACTAACTAAAGGAATATTCCTACTGAATATGATTTGATCATTCTACTTAAAATGCAACTATGAAATTCTAAATGTATATTTTATTTTGATGAAAAAGTGTCAAAAATACTATCCGTGCAGCGTTAGAAAATATTTTGCATTAAAATGAAAGTTTTGTTTCCAAAACATTTGAATTCTGCACAAAATCGTTTAATAATAAGAAAAAGAGAAGGAAAGAATTAAGATGAAAACTGATTAAACTTTTCTGTTCGGTTTCGAAAACTTTTGTCAGAACAGTCTGGAGCAGGTTCCAGAAGCTCCGTGTTGGGGAACTGACCCACTATCAAAATTTGAATTTCTTGCCAATTACCTTTTTGCGGTTACAAATTTCGACTACCAATCGCGTTATCAAATGTTTACGTGAATTACTAGAATACAAGTCCCGCAGTGGACTGATCGTTAAGACACGGCTCCCAACAGATCACCGAAGTCAAGCATCACTGGCTGCGGTCAGTGTGCGGGTGGGTGACCACTTGGATCAGCCTGCCTAGGGACCAAGAGTGTGCGGTATTGATCCTCGTTAAACTGTGCTACCGTAAAGTGCTCGACTTCGCGTGCAGGTCGTTGGGCTACCGAAGCGGGGGTGCCATCCCCTCTGCAGAGGATCAAAATTGTGATGGCATGTCTTCGGATCATCCTCAGGGATGTTTCCCAGACTGTCGCCAATAGCCCATTGTGCAGCTCTAGTGCGACGTAAATAAACTACAACTACAACTACTAGAATACAAAGTAATACCCTGATAATGCATTTTTATTATGGATTTTCTTCGAAGGCTCTATATTCACATAAAATAACACTTTCAAGAAATATAATGCTACTTTTTATAACTATTGTAAGTTTTAAAAAGCTATATTTATGGTTGTTAGGTTTTACTTACGTCGACGCTTATTACGAAAATGGCTTAATGTATCAATATGGAGAAAAAATGTGAAATATTTTGTGAAAATTAAAATTGTTTCAAATTGAGTTTTTCAATATGTGACAAATTACTCCTATGTTTCGTTGCCTGGGCTTATAAAAATTAGCTAAAATTGAGAATTATTCTTTGATTTCATTTAATTTCTTCTAAGTGAAAAAAATTCGCGATTTAAATATTTAAACTATTTAATGGTTCTGAACCCCAGATTAAATCTTTAAAGCAAAATAATATACATAGTTTAAATGTATTGCTTTGTTTCGTTTCAATATTAAATTTTGTCTTTTTTTATTTCCTTTGGCTAAAGATATATGAAAAACACCATTAAACAATGCTATCACCACCTCCATATTTGGTCACTTAAATATCGGCAGTCCCATGATTTTTGTCATTTGAGTGTATTATAATCTATGTGAAGTTAGTATTTTAAATATAAATGAGGCAAACAATGTTATCAGTAGATTTAACAAATAATTCTCGTTTTTTGTTTCAGAAAAGTCCGTTTATGCGAAGAGGTGTGGTAAGAATTTATTTACATTTACATTAAATAGTACATCATTAACTATCTATTATTATTTTACCTAACTACCTTGAAATGGTTCTGAATAGTTTAATTTGGAAGAAAAGTTTCAATAACAGTGTTTTCCGGGTAGCCTACATAGGAAAAAAATTATTTTATTTTTTGGCAGAATAAAAGCTCTGTTTATCACATTTAAATGATGTGGGAGGATTCTTCGGGTGGGGATAGAATTTTGTTACGAAAGTGATGCACCCAACGATTTTAGTTTTAGGTTCGTAAACTGTTCAGACGATAAATTCAATTAACCACAAAATATCTGCTTTAATACTCAGGAAAGAATTGAAACTTATACTCTGATCTAGCATGGAGCTTCAGGTCAAATTTTAGCACACCAATTCATCAAAAAGTTGAAAAAAATATTGTATATAGTCTGTTTAGCGATGAAATGGTCATGTGGTAGCCGTAGATTAAAATTAGGAAACTATTGCACACTTTACTGTCATTCAAAACAGAACACCAATGGATAACTGAGAACTGGTAGGAAAAGGGTTGAAATTTCGATTGCAAGAAGCCGCCTTTACGTATACAATAAAGACAGTGTAAAAGAAATGAAATATATAATAATTGTATTGAATTTAAAATTCTTATCTTAGTTTTGAATTATATGCATTGATATTTCTTACTCGAAAAGTTTTTTTTTAAAAAAAAATTTCTGCATTCTTTATGCATTTCGTATTTTGTTTGTCCGCAATGAACTTTTCTTAACGTGCTCTGAGAAAGAAGAAAACAAAGTTGTTATTTCGTGCTAAAAAGATCATTCTAACTCAATTTCAATGCTTTTATTATCAGGGTAAGGTTCCAATAAAAAAAAAACAATATATATCATCTGTACCAGGGCTCGAAAAACCACCCGTCCGTCCGTCCTCGGCGGTCGAAAATTCCCCGCGGACAACAAATTTCTCGAAGCCGACGTCCGCTCGGACGGCCACTTTTCCGTTAATGTTCGAGATAAATTTTCAATTCTTGTTATCTTACAAGAATCTAGCTCCTCACTTCTAAAATGACCCTCTAATCTAGAAATACAGAAGCATACTGCGCATGGTGGAATTTATGTTTTCTCTGTCTGGGAGTATTGCAGCAGTTGAAAGGGGCTTTTCAGCAATGAACTTGCAAAAAAAAAAAACACAATACGTACTGGTCTTAAACAAGAAGCGTTAAATGCAATGATGAACATCGATTTAAATGGAAAACCCCTTTCAGATTTCTGCGCAAAAGCCTCTGTAAATCATTGGCTTGATTGCGGAACTGGCAAACATCATATTTGATTCATTTAAAAAACGCAGTACCCTCGGATAAATTGACATTCCAGATAACTTGGCCTTTGTCGTTTAAATTATTTCATAAAAGAAAGAAATTATTTCATAAAAGAAATACTAGGTTTTACTATTAGTAACCAAGTATTTCTTTTATTATTGTATAATGTAATCCTAGTATTTGCAATCCTAGTAACTACTAATTCATTGTGCAATTTATAAATGTTAGAAATAAATAAGAGGAAATTATATTTTTATTTATTTAGAATCTACGGGTTAGTTTCAAAAGAGGACGGGTACATTGTTGGATAAGCCGTCCTCGGGAACGGATAAAATTTCTGAGTTTTTTCGAGCCCTGATCTGTACAATGCGCAAAAAAAAAAAAAAAAAGAACCTTGGATAATTTTTGATCTTGTCCGATTCCATGTACCAGGATTCAATCTTTACGGCTCATGAGAGTTGACTTCAAATATACGAATACGAAAATACGAAATCACGCAGGAAAAAAAAATAATAAACATACTTTTTTATAAAACGTCTTTGGATTCTTGAAACCCTTAAAATATGAGGAGTAGCCACAATCGGTGAAATGCAGTCCCAATTACTTTGGGCAAGAGCGCAATCGAAGGGGACTTCATAAAGTAAATTATACTTTTTCATATTTCGCCATCTCTCGAGAACTTGTTACATTTTAGCATATGATTATAATATTCGTTTATCCAAGAATAATTCCATGCAAAAAATATTTTTTATTTTAATTTTATTTATTAATTGTCGAAAATATATTGAATAGTTTGACAAGCAAATTCTTACATAGCTTTAAAGAATGCAATATTATACAGAAAATTGTGAAATTTGGATAAAATCTGCCAAATGGTTTCTGAGAAACCGGCTTTTAAATAATTTTTTTTAAAAATTTGATTTCTCAGAATCTATTCAACCGACTTCAACTAAATTTCGTATTTTTCTATATAAAATTACTGTGATGCCACAATTGGCATTACATATTTATTTCCTATCTTTTAAAATATCTTTTATTACTTAAGCATATTTTTATAAATCGAATTATATTTAAACTAAATCAAAGACTAAATCTTTTAAAACGAACATAAAATATTTTTTTATCGATAAATGCAACGGATACTTTTTATTTCATTACTAATGCAGACTTATTAATTCACTACCGCTCCTAATCGAAAACAAAAATCTATTTATAACTTTTTAATTCTAAATTTCTAACTGCAAAGTCTCAGTTGTAATAATTCCCATAAATTTGTTCCCATAAATAAATTCCCATAAATTGCCAAGGTATTTATGAACCCAATATTGATAATGCTGGGTTGGCTTTGTTTTGGCTGTGTTATATTTTGATAATTCACCAATTTTGGATCTCCTATCCATGCTTCTCCTACGTCCGTTGGGAACAATTACATTCACTTTTAATTTCAAATTTGTGGAGACTGGGAGTGCCCTTTCGGGACTCCCCAGTCTCAGTTTTAACAGCCAAAAAAATTACATTCATGCTGTATCATCTCTCGATCTGAAAGAGTATTTAATTTGATCTCTTTAGGTGATTTTATTTTTGTATGTTGAATATGGCCATTATCCATCATATCAATTCTTGATTAATAAATCAAATTTTTACTTAAACGATTTGTATTACTGGAGGCGATCATTTTCTACATCCATAATTTTTGATGTATTTTTTAACGGCAAAGTAAATCCATGATGAATTTATATATTTCCACTATATGCTAAATGGCGGCCACTGCCACCTCCACCACAATTACATTTCCTCAAAATGATGCTAAAATTTGCATAACTTACAACTTACATTTTTTAAATCTTAATTAATAAAACAATAAAAAATTATTATTTAAAATCATTTTTGGCATGATTTGCTTTGGATAACACGAGTTTTACAATTGCTTTGTAAACATTTCTCGTTTCACTAACAACAATAAAAAGTTCTCGAGATATGGCGAAATGTGCAAAAAGTAAAATTAACATTAATAGGTCCTAACAATCGGCAACACTCTTCTGTCCAAACTATTGGGAGCATATATCACAGATTGGGGCTACACCACGTATCTTGTGGTTCAGAAATTGAAAAAAAAACGTACTTTTATTCAGGTATGTGTATTCAGTACAAGATTTCGTAACTAAAAATATTGTCCTAATTAAAATAAGCATTTTCGAGGGGTCGCCTTCAAAATTAGAAATAGAAGTAAATTATTCGTTTAATAAAACCATTCTAAAATCAACCTAAAAGATTCTAAAATTAAAGTTAATTACGGTCAAACTTCCTTGGACTCCCACCGGTTCCGTGCTAGTTTATCATCCAGCGGCTATGGGCTAGTTCATCATTCAACAGATCTAGCCTAATTTTTTTTCCAACGACTCTGGTCTACCACCTTTTATCCTCGTGTCAGCAATGCGAATGAATCCTAAACCGAGCTTTTCTCCTAAGAGCAGCAGCGCAACACAGTGAACGTCACAACAACAACAAAAAATTCCATGATAAAAACAGTCACAAATTAAATAATTCTTTATAAAAGGGATAAAAAAAAAGTACTAATTAAATATAAATAAACTTAAATATACATAATTCAATCCAAAAATCTCAGTTTATAAAATTTACGAAAAATATTACTATTGTGAATTAATTTAAAACTTATAATAGTGGTGCCACCAGGAGGCATATTATGTTTTACGCCATCAAATCTTAAAAAGAATTCGCTAATAATCAGAGCTAATCAGTGCAACCATCTATTGAAGAAATAAGTGAACTATTTTCGCTGGAAAAGTAAAACAATCTTTAAAAGTATTTATAAAAAAATACAATAAATTTCAATTTATTACACCATAAGCCATTAATACTGAATCCTGGAACATGAAGACTTAATCATTAGATCAAAAGTTATTCAGGATGTTCCATTTTTTCCCACACTGTACAACACCAATATATACAAAGTTATTGTATATGAACTTTACAGTATCAGAACATAATTTTCTGCATTTATTTTATTTTAGGAGCTAATATTGAAGGAGCAAGGGGTGAGTATGAATTTATGACAATAAATATAGTTTTTTATTTTAGTTATAAAAGGTTTCCTTCAGAATCCTGGAATCTTAAATTGAATAGTAAACTGCTTTAGTATTTCATTACATTTTATTAATTATTTTTTTTTTTATTAATTACTAGTTAGTTATTTTTTTTAAAAAAATCTCATAAAAACCAAAATAAAAACGACTCAATTATAATAAAACTACTTTTTTAATTTTCTATAATGTTAAAGGAAAATTTAGTTATATTTCTAACTATTAAATTAGTATCCTGCATTCATAATATTAAATTAAATGTACTAATTCACTCATTTATTTTTTTTTTCAGTACAACTGCACACACGAAAATATGTATTCAAGAAGGTGAGAATGGAATTACTATTATACGACTAATAAACAAAGTTTTCTATTCCTTTAAACTTCTAAATCTTGGAAAATGGCACGACACAGGAGGGTTAAGCTTTGTAATACTATTTACTCCTGGGAATTCAAATTGCTAACTTGTAGCTTTTTAATATTGTAACACATTTATAACTTTTAGAGGAAAGATTGTTGATGGTTAACATTTTAAGTCAGAAAGGATGTTTATAATATTCAACTTCATTATAAACTAATTTTTCCAACAATATTCATATCATATTGAATGTTTCTAGTAATAAAATAAAATATATTGAAGATTAAGAAAAGTAAATACAAAAGATAAATAAAACGGTTTGCTGACAATATAGTAAGGAATACAAACACGTTAGTAAAATTGACTTTTTCCTTAAAACTGACAAAACAAACTATACTTCGTTGCAAGTTAAGAAAAGACCATTGCGATATAGGATTTAATTAATCATCCGTGACTGCATATAGTTCCTTTTATTTAGCTATTAAATTATATAATTATGCTTTCAAAGCAATATAAAAGCTTTTAAAAGTCAAACTCGTCGAACAAAATTTTAATTCGTACTTTTTTTAATAAGCCAAAAGAAGGTCGTACTACGTCGTTTCAAGTGTTGGTAATGTTGATATTCGTGCTTGAAGTTTGGCATCCATTTAACGTGCACTTGATGCAAACAGATTCTCTCTATAGAAATAATGGTTTTTTCTTTACTCGCAACAGAGTATAGGGACAATTACGATAGAGAACAAATTTTTTGTTTCATTTGTGCAAGCACTTGATCTTGCCTAATTCGGATGTGGAAATTTCAAATCTAAAATAAGTTTTGCTCCTAAAGTTGTTTTAAAAAGCTATATATATAACAGGGAACAGTGTAAATGTTGCGGCGAACTTAAAGAGAAGTTAGAGCACATCGTCAGGATTAAAATTACTTCGGAATCCATGCCCAAAAATTATATCTTACGCGGCTCCCGGCGATTTTCTATTTTGACCTGTTTCGAAGCACCCGAAGAAACAGTTCAAAATAAGGAAGCGCATCGAACGGCATATAACGACATTTACGGTCGTGGTTGAAATTCCATGCAATTTTTATTCTGATGATGTGCCCTAACTTCCTTAGAAGTTTGTCGCAACACTTATACGACCCCTTGTTACATATAACATTTTTAAACTTGCCCTTTTCGGCAAAGATTAGATTAAAAATGTCATTTAAAAAAATGTAGCTTGGAGAGAGAAACCGATTGCAGATTTGAAAACAGAGAGACGAAAGTATATAAAATCTGATCTGATAACAGAAAACAAGAAAATAAAACAAAAAAATCGTTCCCCAGTGTTATTCATATTTCTAAACAAACTTCAAATAAATAACACTCCAAATTATAAGTTCCCAACCTATGATCCCGATACTTCTGAATGGACCAAAGCAATTATTTGAAATAGTATTAGTAATCACGTTTAAAAGAGATATTTTGAGTTGATTTTGATGCCTCTTACCAGCCTGTTTTTGATGTTTGGACAGATTTCACCGGCCTTTAGGTTTCTACCTCCCTTAAATATTAATTTGCAATGTCTAATATGTTCCTTTTTTGCTTCATATTTGACAAGATTCTAAAAAGATTTATATAATTGATGGTCGTTTTAGAAAACTTTGCACAAATATTAGCTATAGATGTTTTGTTATTGATGCATTTTCTTACATTAAAAATATTATTAACATTTATGAAAATATTTAAAGAACATTAGGCCTTTTCTCTTGCAGTGAGTGTTCGAAAATTTAGCACTTCATCTATGATTATTTCATTGTCAAAAATGCTTAGCTCAGTATTTTTCATAAGTGTTTTTAAGAACTTATTAATCTTTTTGGATTTTAGATGTCAAACAATGTGGATTGAAATTGTATTTGATGGTTTCGATGTGACAAATATGACATACAATGCAAAATATGAAGTAAGTATCTTGTTTATATATTTCTTTTAAAGAAGTTATTTAGAAACTTAATTACTTATTAGCCATGAGCAACCAAGTTCATAATCCTCCATACAAATGAGCTGACTAAAATTACGACTGCAACACAAGACTTTCCTAGATTAAAGTAAAATCACAAGGAAAAAATTTTAAGAGCATCGCCAAACCGATTACACGCCACATTCAAATGTTGAAATTCTGTGATGAAATTCTTCGATGAAATTCTGTTCATCTTTCTTTTTTAGATAGTATTCTGATTTTAGCAGCTTTATTAATAAAGTTTAATATAATTTTAATGCCACAATCTCTTAATAGCAAATGCAGAAACTGTTTCAAGTTGTTTCTTTCCTGTGTTTTGTATATTATTTCATACTTTTTTTCCTTTCTTTCTTTTTGTCTTTCCTGACTCAACTTATAGAAAAATACCCCTTTGTTCTAACTGTAATTTAAAGAAAATTGTAGCATAATTATAAGTAAAGAAACTATCACTTTCTCAGTACAATGCACTTTAAATCAGTTGTTCCAGTGACATGTATTGCACACTTTCTTTTTCGCAATCACCTCATACCGAAATTACATATTCCGTTTTCTAAGAGTTAAAATTCAGAAGTGCAGTCGCTAGTTATGAGTGCAATTGCAAATCCTAACTATCATTTATCTAAATGATGATCAGCTAAATGATATTTTTTTCTGGGCTTATTAGCTAATTAGCTCAGAAAATAATTTCACAAACCACCTCGGGATGTTGCTACAATTTTAATCACTGCAACACTCATTTTTGCATATATTTTTTTTATTATTATATAATTATTCTTCTTTATTGCAGAGTTTGGAACTGTTCAGTGTGATAGGTGGTTACATGGGAATGTACCTTGGATTTTCGATTGTGACTGTTTATGATTTTGCTGAAATAGTGATGCGAAGAGTTTATACTTTTTGGCGAAAGCATTCAAAAAATAAAAAGCAGTCGAAAAAGCATAATAAAAAAATATTTATCTCAAAAATTGAATCGAAAGTTCAATTTGAGATTTCAAAGGATGGAGTCACTAAGAGGGCTCATAAAATGTGTTAATTTCAGAAATTAAATTTCTTTCCTTTGTAACCTTTGACTTGTTATCTGCATTTTTATTATTATTATCGAATTCTCGCTAATTCGTCATAGAATGACTTACTATTTGTGCACTGAAATAAAGAAATAAAAATGATGGAATATTAATTGCCTCACTTTTACAATGGTTTTGTAATGTCACTCAATATAAGCAAAAATATATTTACTACTGCATAATTATGAAAATGTAATCATATTAACCTTAAAATTTCAAATGAACCAAAAAGTACGAGAAATTATAACTTCTTGTCAAGGGACAATCTCTATATATACGAGTAAGTAATGGCAAATAATCAAATTGATAAGCCTAATTACGGTTAGGCTCTTGAGCCCTTAAGAATAAGTTTTAGCACAGAAAAATCCAATCATTAAGTTCAACGTATTTATTTATTTAATTTTTTTACAAGCAGTGCACCAAATTAAATATTTGCAGCAGAAGTTTCAAATTCTAATATGAGCAGAAGAACTTGATTTATAAGGGAGGAAATTCAGATTTAGGAAATAAAAAAATAATACTGGATATAATATGGATAGTATTAAAATTCTGGAATGCCATACAGGTACGTAATATTGCTAATTATAAATCGAAATTTGCTTTCATTACCTTTTCTCTTTTCATAGGAATATAAAGTTGCATTTTGTCTATGCAAAACAACTAGTTCAAATTTTTATTTATTTTTCGAGTGAACAGTTTATTATATTTAATGATTATGATAATAAAGTATTTATTTAAAAGTCCTCATAAGGAATCTTTATATAAGCATTTGAAAAAAAAAAATTCCTTAGAAAGTTACAATAATTCAACTTTTTTTAAAAAAAATAATACTATTAATACTATTTGTTTTAACAAATTACTACTATTAATTAATAATAATTATTATTTTAGGGACGTTAAAGATCACGTAGTGTAAAACTGATCCATAATGTTTATTCATTTAAACAACTCTTAACTTTTCCAGAACCTTTATTCTGGGATAATTATCTAATCCTTATTGATTTTTCATTTAATGACATTATTAAACTATTCTATTATTAGCCAGACGTCTTCAAAGGCCGATTCTCCTATATCTGTTTATGGGGAATCTGCTGCCTTAGGAATCATTATATCATTATACTGCATTCTATGCACTCATTTGCTAGAGAATTCTTTTTGAAATGTTTTCTTAAAATTAAAAACTAGAAAAAAATATTTATCAGCTAAGTACTGAAAACCAAAATATAATCAATTAATCAATTAAACGAAATATTATATCAATTAATATGTCTGAATAAGTAACGGAAAAAATACTCTGAGTAAAACGATTCTGGATAATGATGTATCCCCAGAGCTACCACGGCTCAGTTGAGTTAGTGTTTAGTTTAGCTCAGAGATGGGCAAACTTTTTCAGTCGAGGGCAAAAAATTGAGGAAAAAAAAAGTTTGGTGCGCTAAGTAAAAACTTCTAAGATAAAATAAAAAAAACGATATACAATTTTTTTTTACCTACTTTTTTTACCTAATTTAAATATTTAATGAGATGAATGAAATTGCGATTTCATTTTTAAAAGTTTCTTATATTGGGTTTAGAAGTGAGATGTACCTATTTTAAGAACCGAGGCTAAATGTTCGTCTGCTAGTCTACTTCTGAAATGATTTTTTTCTAAGGTTCATAGTTGAAAACACTTGTTCATATATATAAGATGAAGCAAACATAGACTGATTGCAACTCAATACTGCAAGGGTATGAAATATTAAATTTGAGAAACTAGCTTTTGCTAATGATTTGCAAAACTCAAACTTTGGCATATTTAGAAACAACTGCTTCAGATGGTGCTATTCTATAAAGAAGTTAATTTTTTAGTCTTTAATTTTTTAAGAAAAAGATAAAATCTTGTATTTTTAAACACAATGACAAACATTTCCATATTAAAATTTAATGACTGCTAAACTCAGTGTTCCCAATAGCATTCGATACAGAAATTAATAAACAGAAGAAAGTAATGAAATTTGTGTTCAGTTTAGATTGAAGAATGCGTAACTAATCGGAAGAGGTTGACTAGTTTTAACAAATTTCATATAAAATACAAGACATATCCCTGGGAATTCTATATATCACTCATGAATTCACATTTTTAAAGTTATGTTAAAGGTTCAAAACTTATTAATTTACATGGAAAATAAAAAAAAATCACATTTCAAAAAGTGTAATAATAAATTAAGTGAAAAAAATGTATAAGGATCGACATAAAGTAAAGGTATTTCAAAAGCTGATAATAGGAACATAAGTTGATGAGGTACTTAAAAATGAATATTAATACAGTTCGTGCCCATGTACTACAACAACCATAAAAACTTTCAATAGAATAATTTTAACACTTAACAATATTTGATCAATTCAATTTATCTGCAATGAGAATTTTCCCTTCTGTTTGGCTATAACTAACCATTACATTTTAAATTAATTGGAAAAATTAAGTGGTAACAAATTAGTACTAAACTCTCTATTATCTTAATAACTAAATATTTGTTCTGACAAAAATTATGTATTGGTTCTTTCTTAGCGAAGTTATCCAGGTGTTTCTTTCCCTCATTTACAAAACAAGTTGTTTAGTAAAATTAGTAATTAAACTAAATTTTATTCTCTCTAGTTTCATAATGTATCAATTCCATCAAGAGCAAAAACGTTTTTATAAAATATCTTTGTTATGGAGTTGATTCTGAAGTGCATAAAAAGTTACACGAGCAGTTGTTTAAGTACTATTTTTAGAATATGTGCACTCCCGTTAATCGATACAGTCTTAATTAGACATAGCAAATTTAAGTACACTTTAAACCTCAAAGATAAGAATTTCTAGTTCTTACATAGATTAGCTTCATCAATGATACAACATAACTGAAAAACACTGTCACTATCTGCAAAAGATTGTTCGAAATAATCAACATGGAAATTTTGTATTAATGACAAAATTACATCACAGTCATTAAAAATAAATTTTTTAGCCTTTGCTATACTCTCTTGTCTTAAGTTTTCCTTGCAGATGAGATCTTCCAATCCACTGCTTTCTGATGGCTGATCAGACAAAGCACGATTGACAGCTAGATCCTCCACTAAGTATTTTTTCAATTTCTATGGAACATCAGCTCGCTGAGCTGTTGTCACAAATTTAACATGGTTTTCATCTAAATACAATCCAATGTCAATCAAACATTTTGTAGTTTTAGCACTTAATAGTACTTTAGTCACATATGAGTCTTTCATTGTCTTAATAAGGCGAGGGAGAATCATCAAACGATCAGATGAAACTGTCAAAATTACAAAGGTACCAAATTATCTCATGATTAGTGATTATTATCACTGTTATAATGTTTTAAAAATGTTAATAATAGAATTAATTTAAAACTTATTTTAACTGTAATGACTACATAACATGAAATTTAATGACTTTCACTGTTATTAGGAAAATATAATTAATTTTTTAAAATAATACTACCATAAAAATGCTTAATGTGAACATGCTGGTCCTTTTTTTTCAGGAAGATTCAACCCTTTAAATTTTTAGTTCAGCATTTACTCATATACGAGGTGAAGTTTTTTTTTCTTACTTTGTGGTCAACATCGCAAATAGGATTTTTTTTAACTTGTTGAGCAGAATTTTTTTTACAAATTTATTTATTTATTTTTAAATATTTTAAACTGGAATCTTTCAGCACAATATTACTGAGGATTATTTTCCTTCTTTTGGGGATTACAACCCTTTATCCAACAAAAATGTCCCTGAATATACTGAAGTCCTAAACTTTTTTTCATGTCTAATGTTTTTGAAGTTTGATATTTTTAAAGAAATATCAAAACATTTTTGCATTTCAAATGAACAAATTTTGAAATGTATATTACAGGAAGATGCACTTTAAATAAAAACAGACACCAGACTAAAAAACTGTTAACAAAGATATTCCGAAATAAAGTCAACTTCAATTATGTAGTCGCGCTACTACGACATTTCAAATGAACAAATTTTGAAATGTATATTACAGGGAGATGCACTTTAAATAAAAACAGACACCAGACTAAAAAACTGTTAACAAAGATATTCCGAAATAAAGTCAACTTCAATTATGTAGTCGCGCTACTACGACATTTCTACTGAGTACAATGGTTATCATTTTTATAAAAGTGTTTTGTTTCAATTCATGTTACTTTTAATTCGGTAAACATGTTAAAACTTGGTAACTTTATCATGATACCTTAGAGCCTGACAGAAAACCATTTATTTGGTTAAATTTACTGTTCAGTTTTATATTTTATACCAAAAGTATAGTATTAAGAACTATAGTTTTCAGAATAATTTTAGTAGTTATATAGAATAATTTCCGTTAAATCGCTTCAGTATAAACGTAAAAATTACCAAATGAATCGTTTATATACCGTCTATTTTGGTTTTATGAGCTAAAACTATTTTTCTACCGGAAATAGTATTACCATACAGAACTACCAGAATTACCATACAGAATTACCAGAATTTTTTCTCAGTGTACAGCTCAGATCAACACCATGGAATAACGCACTAAACTTAAATTGATATGTAAATATTTCAGTTTATAATAATAATAATAATAAAACTGAAATATTTTCATTTTTTATTGCCCTTCATGGTGGCTGTACGTTATTAAGTTAAAAGGACACATTAGACAAAATAGTACCCGCAGAAGTGCTTGCATTAGTGTATTTGGTACCAATTAAAAGCTGCACCAGTTACCATAATTCCATTCGTATTAATTATCAAAATTCATTAATTAATGTCGTCAATTATATGTTGTAGCGTCAATTCGTCACGCTTAATTCGTAAGCACATTTCGTCTCACCAAAAATTTACCTTGGGCACAACTCGTTACAAGTGCAATTTGTCGAGGGAATCAAAGCAAATCACGTGTTGAAAAATAGTGTGTTTGAAAAACAAAAACACTTGAATGCCATTCAATATAATGGCAGAAAAGTAAACAAGTGGTTAAGCTTTTATCCATTTCGTTCAAATATTCAATAATCTACTAAGGAAATTAAACATAAATATTTTATATATCATATAACAAAGAAATTAAATCTAGAAGTATTAAACGGCAAAAAAGTGCATTTTGCAATAATTTAATCACATGCGTAATTTTCATGAGCAATTTAATAAATTGGTTCGTTTGAAAGCTATAGAAACATAACACAATAACTATTGACATAATTTTTTATGAGATGGCGCAATTACATTTAGAGTAGAATAATAGCAGATTTGAAAAAGGAAAAATAAATCTTGGTTTTAGTTCATTATGTTTGCTTTTATTTTTCTATCTGACGCAACACGCTATAGAAGGGTATTATGATGTTTTGTGGAGCTACAACTACTACAGAATGGAAATAAAATATTTTCTTTTTCTTCTCATATTGACTTCAATCTTTGAATTATTAATTTAATAAAACGATTAGAAAATACAAATCGTTTTGACTCCATAAAAAAAAATTTCTTTTAATCTTTTGTGTCAAACTATATGATGCATAAAACCGAGGTGGCAAAATACGCTATAGTCTTATTCTGACGAGGCTGAGGATTTCACATTTCTGATGGGTAGATTTTAGGCAAGTACTGCACTCAATTGTTAACTAAAATTGCATTAATTACTCCAATAATTGCAAGCTTACAAATTTAATAAAAATTGTCTAAAATGAATTTTAACAACCCTGCTTTTAGAAGGCAGCTTCTAATTTGTATATATGTTTAAATTAAATTAAAATATGCTTTAAATTGCAAATCAAAAACAATCGCTATACTATTCATAGTGAAGAGCTACAAACTATATTTATAATAGAATGTTGGAACATATTATAATAATAGCGTTTGTAATGCTTCACTTTAATGAATATAGCGCTTGTTTTTAATTATCAATTTTTAAACATGCTTTAATATATTAATTCAATGAGTGTACTTGTACTTCATTAATATTATCTAAAACGCATTCAACTGTCATGTACAATGGCAAAAAAATGAACCACCTTGAATACGTTTTGATTTAAGGATCGGATTTTTATGTTCAGCACTCAATCTTAATGGCTCGAGAGGGTAACCTCAGACAAGCTAATTAATTTGTGCAGACAATATTTTAAATTACTAAATCAGACACAAAACCGTACTTATTCTTTTTTTTTCGACATGTTTGGATTTCCAACCAACAAAGCCGCAATCTGGGAAATATGACCCTAATAGTTTGGTCAGGAGCTCAAAGTATCCGATAATCAAAGAATTGAAAAAATTCAGATACTTGAAATTGGATTTCTCAATAACTATTTGACTGATTTCACTCAAATGTTGTATTTTGATTTGAAAAATTACATTTTTTAAAGTGTTGTTAGAAAATTGCATACCTTACTATTCAAAAAATTTTTCCAATTTTATTAAATACAATATTAAAAAATAATATAAATTTACTAATTAACAAATTATAAAAATTAATAAGATTAGCATTAAGAGATCCAAAACTTGGAGCTGCTTACCAGACCATACTATTAGGATCATATTTCCCAGATTGCGGCTCCCCCCCCCCCTACCTATATTTGAGAGTCAGGAATCCGAGTTTCTCGGAAAAAAGGCATGTTTATTTAGAGGAAGTACGTTTTTGTGTCTGATTTCATAATTTAAAATATCATCTGCACAAATAAAATTGGCATATTTTAAAATTGGCAGGTAAAACAAACGCTCTAAACTCCTCAAAATCATCTGTCTTACATACAGTTGTTTTTAATCTATAGATTCCTTTCCCATCAATAAATATTTGCAAAACTGTAAATGGCTCGTGTTGTATCAAGTATACAGTGGTTTTCCCAGCTTCTTCTAATTCCTTTACAGAAAGATCACCTTTTCTTCTTTCTTCATTTTTGCAATTAAAAATTAAATTTTGCGCCCAAGCCATAGTATGTACAATTTTTCGATAATCAGAAATATTAAAACTCAAAAGTCTAGTCACTTCAAATTCTGTCCAATTTCGATGTGCCATGCACCGCATTAACCGAGCAGTGCTGTTGGACTCTGCAATCAAAGGCTTATGGGCAGCAGCACGACCATGAAAACCAAGAAGATGTGTTTCCTTACGGATGGTACTAATTGAAACAGCACTTCCAGATGCCTGTTGAAACTCCTGAAGTATGTGGGCCATCAACTGGATGCCGTTCTTCCGAATTTCTCTGGACAACACCCGTCGGTCTCTATCTCCCAGTTTCGTTCGTTGATCCTCCAACTCGGGGCACATTCCGACACGCACTGCTCATCTTCCACTTCTTACTCACATAAGCCACCGTCAATTTTGGGTAATTCAGCTTGCTAGATATGTCCCTTAAGGATCAGCCATTTTTGTGACACCCGACGATTATATCTTTTTAGATATCAGAGAGCTCCGAACTGCGTGGCATCTTGCATGGGACAAATGCCGATTTGACTTGACTTGATATAATGCTTTTGGAAGTTCCTGTCCGCGAAGCGGTCATCTGACTTCCTCATCTGTCTAATTAGCTCTTGGGCGACTAAGACTTTTGGCGTTAGGCATAAGGAGGTGATTGTGTAGGTACTAATGCCGATGTTGTTCCCTACACAATATATTCCGGCGGAGAGCGTGACGTTTCTCAGAACCGCACATATAGTCATTTGCATAGGTGTTCAAATACTTACAGGTAGATAGTGTAGTTTCGAGTTGCAAGTACTCAATTTATTCTGACAATATAATTATACTTAATTATAAAAGTAAATTTAATACTTTTATTTTGGGTTTTCCCATCTTCTCTCTAAGACAATTTAAAAAAATAATAGGTTTTGAAAGAAAAAAAATTATTATGTGTTTTGAATAAAGTGTTATACTGAGAGCAAAAATTAAGTTTCAATAGATTTTGATGCAGCAAATGTCGCACAAAGTTAGCTCATCCATCATGGTGGTGAATTTTTGTCCCATGAAATAATTTTTTAACTTTTTTTTTCAACAGTTAGAATAAATCTTAACCTACATGTAGTACTTGACAGATTTTCTAAATTGTTAAAAGGTTTCGTATTCATATTTTGTAACTATCCGTTGCAATCTAAAAGTCCAATCCGAAGAGCTCCTCAAAATGTAATCCTAAGACAATCCATTTTAAAGTAATAAAATCATAAGCCTCCATTACTCGAGGATAGTTGTAAAAGGTACTTTCATTCCTAATTCAAAAAAAAAAATTCTATTTTCACACTCGTGTACATACAACAAAATAAAATTTCTTGAGGAAAAAAAACTCGTGTTATAGTTATCGTTGCGTTATAGTTTGTTTAACTACAATATGTTAAAAAAACATGCACATATTGTAGTTAAGAAATTTTCAAGCTAGTACTTTATGTCATTATCTAATGTATTTTTATATATTAAAACCCATTTTTAGACAATGGTGCGTAAACGCACCATTTTAATAAATAATTTTTATTAACATCGTGGCAAATATTTTTCAGCAATTTCATTTTTCTGTTGTTTTAAAAGGTTCTAAAGACATCAATAAAATATTTGTTATTCAATTGGAGCAAATAATTTCTATTGAGAAGTTTCAAAGCCCTCTAATTTTTTGAACTTCAAACGGTGTTGAAAAGTCCATTTTTTTTAAACTCTTTAATTATTCCACTTGAAATTTGTTATATGTTTTTATAATGGGCCTGGGAATAACGATCTGGAATTCCAATCCTGGGAATACAGCAGATGAATTGTTACGAAAAAGGAATTAAATATTCCTTTTCGTCTCTATATAATCATTTCAATTTTACTAACAAAACAAACCCAAACGATTATATGACGTAGCTGTTTTAAATGATTTTTAAAAAATGAACTGCTTTTCCATCTAATGCACACTATTATGGTCTTTAATCTTCAGGTTTTGGAGTACTTTATTTTGATCAAAGGAAATCTGTGATAGTGAGTACTTGAAATTACTGTTCATTAAAAACGCAATATAAATGCATTAATTGTATCGCTTTTTATCTAATTTTAATTGTTTGAAATGGGTCTTAGTAAGACCGCTTGAATAAAAAATGACAATGTTATTGAAAAAAAATTTTAAATAAAATATCTTTGTCAAATGAATTTTGTAAAAAGCTTTGAAAAGTTATGTTTGAAGTTTAAAAGCTTTACAAACTTAATTATTATGTTTAATTTCTCCTTTTTTTATTAACTTCATTAATTTTAAGTTGTTTCTAGGACAATTTTTTAGACTTCTGTTACAACTTTTAAGTCTTTAGAAAGATTTCTATTTATGAAATATTGAATTTTTTTTAATTTCTGATTTCCTAACCTAATTATAATTATTTCTTCTTGTTAAACACCCAACAGCCATAAGTTTTAAATCATTAATAATTCAAAAATTCCTATCATTTGAACAAAAACTTTTTTAATGTTCAGCTTTTGCTTGTTTAATTTTTATTTGACTAACTGGTACAATCATCATTATTTTAATACAAAAAAAACTATATAATAAGACTATAAATAAAATTTTAGTTTTGACGCTGTCAAACTGATATGTTACTTTGCATATCAGGTACAATGAAAAATAGCGTGTTATTTGTAAAATAATAGTGCATGGATTTAGATCTTAATTTGGGATTCACATTTGTTTTTCCTTTACCTCCATCGTTTTTTATTAGTTTATTAACATTTCAGGCTCTTTAAAAATGCATACGTATACATTGATGCAGAGGGATTCATTTCACAGAAACAAGACGCTAGCGGATTTACAAAGCCATAAAGAAGTATTCTTTTTTTTTTTTATTTCTCTCTGAAATTATTATAAAATTAAATTCATAATACAATTAAAGTAAACAATAATAAATTATAAATGATCTTATTAACTGTCAAAAGATGAAGAGCTTTTTCATCTTGCCCAAGACGCAATGCTATACAATCTAGAGTGATCGTAATCTTTGTTTTTACTCAGTGAAACTGGAAACTGCAGATAAATATTAAAAGCATGATTTATTATTTATTTATATTGTATAAAATGCCCTACTTACCACATTAGATAGACAGTTTTTTAAACCAGCAAAATCAGTTTATATTTCCATGAGTGAATATCCATTGTTTTTCGAAAGCCTTATACTGCTTCTTCACGTTCAAGTCATTTATATATATATATATATAGGAAGTTTGTGTTGATTTATACCTGATACTTTTGATAAAATAAATCCACGAACTTTGAATGTTATTTAAAAATTTTAAGTAATATTACTATATTTAATTGGTATGTATAATTAGTGAAGATAATCAATTTTATAAATTCATTTTGATTCAAAGCACTGCTTTATTCTTTTGCGAGTTATGTCGGAGATAAATTTGAATTAATATTTAATTAAATTCGAGCATTCTTTTTTTTTTAAATGACGAGAATATTTCCTACTTCGTGAATTAACTGAGGCTAGATTTCGTCGAATAATTATATATATATATATATATATATATATATATATATATATATATATATATATATATATATATATATATATATATATATATATATATATATATATTTTATATTATAAATATATATATATATATATATATATATATATATATATATATATATATATATATATATATATATATATATATATATATATATATATATATATATATATATATATATATATATATATATATATATATATAATTTGTAAATTAATAAAATTTTGAGATAAGGTTGCCCTAAAATAGTCCCGATAAATATTTGGGCCTAACACTTTTTTTTTAAATTCAAAAATTTTTTTTTCGAATGGCAGGCACTGAACTTTATTCGTTTCGCCTTAGAAGATGCCATAGGTGTTACTCATTTCACGTTACCCAGTGGGCACCTGTGAACCAAAGTCACGGAGGCGAGTAACATTGCCCACGCCACACTGGCGCAAACCCGTTCATAGGGTGGGCCACATTCATTCATCACTCACAACACAAAGAGAGAGAAACATCTATGCCCAGAGCGGGATTCGAACCCGCGACCGCTGTATTTTTGTAGTGGTAGGTACTCTACACTTACCTATCGCTATTTTCCTTTAAACGAATGTCGATGGGAAAAAATTTATTCTTCTTTCTCATTAATGAATTCTTTTAAGCAAATAAATATTATTATTATATCTTTCGTATTTATATAGTATATATTACTATAGGGACTTTGAACTATGGTAAATTTTAAGAAACTTCAAAAATAATGTTTTATATTGTTTTTTATTTTATTTTTCATCTAAATTCGTGGAATTCTTTAATTGGAAAATCCTAAGTCCTTAAGAATGAATGCATAAGAATCTCTTAGGTTTTATAAGAAATTTTTAACTGTAGATGACATAGCATCACTGTGAGACAAAACGAACTGAAATTTAAGAAACAATTATTAATTTAATTTAAATCTATTTCGATAAAAACAACTAATTCGAAACAGTTGCAAGTTTGGTGATTCGAATAACATAATTAGTACCCAACTTTACTTACTACAGTTTAGTGAACAACGTGATCTTTTCAAACTGATAATTTTGCTTAATTTCTGAGCTCAAATATGTTACATTTTATAAGATATTAATGATATTTAGTAATTCTAGTTAGTTTGAAGTGAAAAATCGTTTTAATTAATTATAGATGTCTTCGTAAGAGAAAGAAGAAAAAAAGACATAGTTGCTACATTTAACAAGAGCTCGCTTTTTTGGCTGTTCTTATTTTTATTTATTTATATTGCAAGCAGTGCACCGAACATAAATTGTTAGTATTAATTAGTATTTAATCCTCACACTCATAAAAGCTTTAGTTTAGCTAGCTCAAATATATGTATATGGAAACGGGCATAGGCTTGCTTGGTTTTTAGTAAAGCTTTCTTTGCCTTAAGCTGTCTTGAACTTGCAAGTAGAAACAAGGTATAAGTATATTGTTTTTATTTTATTTCCTTATTTTTCCTTGTTTTAGTTTTTTTCCCAATTAACTTATTATATCGCAACGCAACCTGATTATAGAACTTTTCTTGATTATCCTATTATTTCCTATTTATGTTCATTGTAGTTATGTTAATTCATTATTTTATTTATTAAACGCTTATAATCGCATTAAAATATTTCATTAAGCATACATAAGTTTAAATTTTTTAACTTCAAGGTTTTGAAATACTTTAATTATGTTGCGAAGACGAAAACAAGGTTTCGGTAACTATGCAACTGATATACTCCAGAATTCAGTGGTTACTGGTCTTCCGCAAATAGTTATTGCTGCAAACCCTACTAAGCAATTCATTCGTGCTTTGGAACTCATCGCTTGTTTGGCGGGGTTCATCTACCAATCTTTAGACTTTCTGAATCTTAATTAGCAGTACAAAACGATTGCTGAAGTTAATGTAGAAGCAACTAAAGAAACAGAGTAGCCTTCATTCACAATAAATCAAATACAAAAACATACTTTCTCTAATTCGATTAAGACCTATTTGATCGATTTCTCTTAAATTTTATATTTTGCCACGTAATATTACATTCTTCAAAATGATGTAAAAAAATTGTACGCCTTGCTATTTGAAATTTGTTTAGCTATTATTTAACAAAATTATAAAAAATCAACGTTTACCAAAACTTATTTTTGCGTGAAATTATCTTTGGATAAAAGAATTTTATAATTGTGTCCGAAAAATTTTTGATTCACTTAGAAAATTCTCGAGATATGACAATCTACGCAAAAAGTAAAATTAGCATTAAAAGGTAAGAACTTTGAATGACTGTTTTGACCAAACTTGTTACCATATTTCCTAGATTGAGGGAACCCCCTATGTTTTAGATGTCATAAATTCAAATCCGTCCAAAAAATTGCTTGTTTATTCAGAGAAAATACTTCTTTGTGTCTGATTTCGTAACTCAAAATATTGTCTGCACTAATTAATTGGAAAATTTAAGGCCAACCGTTCGAACAATTGAGAACTAACCCTAGAACATAATGATTTAATCATCAAATCGAAAGTTTTTCAGAGTAGTCCTTTTTATTAAAAAAAAAAAAAAGACGAGGAAAGTGGAAAGAAGTATAGGGAATAAGACAGCAGGAGTAATACAGAGGAAGTATTGATTGTGGAGGAATTTTGAAGAAAAAATGGTTCTTGTACTATCCAATTTTCAAATTTCATTGCTTTTTCAACAGCAAAAATTATTAATCTTTTTCCGAAATTTTTGGGGAATATGAATAAAAAATTGCGACAATCATGCATATTTTTGTTTTTGGGATTACATCCGTATAAGGTTAATCCTAATATATCTCAAATCATGAAATATGTTTTTCTTAGAAACTATTTCATGCATACATAACGATCTTCCCACTTGATCTTAGAATACACTTGTAAGCGTTTAATAAACCAATCATTCCTCTCCAGACGGAACTCAACTGTCAGAGAGGCGGAGACAGGGTGGGCAAAATTCTAAATATGTTTTTAATCCACCTTATTTAATTTTCATGAATAAACCGATGATGGATATTTACTCTATTTGATACATTAGGCAGTCACCCAATCACAATTTCAGACATGAAGAGAGCGAATTTAGATTTTCTATCAATTTTTTCTTATAAAATTATGCCCATACAATTCTGAAAATAATAGTTTTTGATAGGTTGTTAAATAGTTATAGTTATAACAGGCTTCTGAAAATAGCCTGTTGCCTGTTTTCAGAATTTTGATAAGTATCTTTGCTTTTATTCACTTAACACATACACACATTAAAAGAATTTTTCAGCTTCATCCAAATCGGTTTTATTTAGTTTAAATTCCGGACTGTGTTGGGATCAGGGAACTGGCCTTGCATCAGAAAGGTTCTGAGTTCGAATCCTGGGCAAGGTATGGATGATTTTACATTTTTTTTTTTTTTTTTTTTTTGCTATCTGTTATTACTGTGGAAGTACCGTTGGCCCACCTAATATGGTGCCCTTGAAAGAGTGGCTAACAAATCTGCTCTGTAAATGCCTGAATTGACAAATTTTTTAAATGTTTAAACTGTAAAATTGTTTAATTGTTTAAAGTTTAAACTGTAGTTAGACTGTATAATAGTTATAATAGTTCGAAAAGTTATTAAGCGCTATTTCTTCTAATCTAATGAAGCGACACCTCTATTTTCTTCATTCTTCGAAAGGTATTGTGCTGACTAATAATATTTTATCATCAAAAGTTTATTAAGTACAAAATAAATCAAAAAAATACAAATTAAAAATTTAATTTAAGATCCAAGATCACGAAGGATAGCTTTATGTCCCAATATGTACAAAGATGGAGTTAGTCCATCATTCAAATAAGGACTTCACACAGAACATAAAGTAAATATTTTTTTAGATTTTTAGTTAACTATGGCGAAGAAAACTGATAGAGTGAAGCAAGTTTTAAAACAACTGGTGATTGGAATATGCCTTGGAGGATTTTTATTTCAGACTTTGGAATTCTTATATCTCTACTGGACATATCCAACTGTGATTGATATCCAGGTGTCAATGCCCTCCGAAATAGAAATGCCAGGAATTACATTTTGTAATCCAAACGGGTAAGTGTCATACAGCTTAGAAATATTTAAGAATTATATAAATAAGGTAAAAATTTATGAAGGGAATCGAATGATTTGTGGCAAAAATTGATAAGCCACATTTTCAGAAAAGTGTTTCGGTGAAATACCATATGATTTTCATGAAGGACGTTAGAAGTTCCTTGTATTGGAGCTTTATCAACTGAAAATTCCGAAAACTTGTAAAAAATCTATCTAAAAACCATACTAAATAAAAGATAGATATAAACTGGAACCGTTGATATAAGTGTTGCTTAGCACTATCTAACTCTTAGTCTTCAATCGGAAATATATTACAGCAGTTATAACATCAGTTCGTGGAGAACTTAATGTTGACACACTAACATTTTGGTTTTCAATAATGCCTCTACATGCATTTCAAAGTTTATAACCAGTTTATTTAGTTTGTGACTGTTTTTGATTTCAGTTTTTGTATTTCTTATACATTAATTAATCTTATTGTCTTACTCATCTTTTGCCTTCAGTTTTGATCAAGTGATTCTGAATTTATCACATTTTCCTATTCAAGTCCTTAATTGCGTCCAAACCACGTTTTCTAAGGTAATGACAATTGATGGAAAGCACTCTTTCCGGATACCTTCAACATTGAAATACGTAATTCTCTTAAGGATTGAAATTTTGGTACCTAACCTCTGCGGCATCTAGGTAAAGCTATTAAAAACCCTATTTTGAAACTCTTTCTAAATATACATATTAAACGTTATCATTACGAAATTCTATTCATAGAGGAAACTTAACGCACTTTCGAATTTTAATTTACAACAAAAGTTTTGAACTTTTTTATCAAATTCTTGTCGTTACACTGTTAGAAATTTCTTGGATAAATGGTTAAATATAAATTTATTTAATTGCTTTTTAACCATACTCAATCAAGATTTAAATAGTAATAAAAATGTGGTATTCACGCTATTAAGGTTGTGAAAAATCACTTATTGACTGTTTTCCCCAAATACGGTTTAACAACCAGAATTTTATCCGTGCCAATTATGCCTGAAGCTAATAAGAATCAAACGCAAGCTCTTCGAAAGCTGAAAACAGATTTGATATGGATTACGAAATCGTATTTTTATTTTCCCCTATCAGATGCTTAGCACAACAGCGGGTGCCTAATAATCTTATAGTAATAACTGTGAGGTGAACACCTGATGAAACCACTCAGTTACTTGCAGCTGGGTGTAAACTTTATCCGAGAGGGCTTGTTTGTCAAACTCATGACCAGCCGAATGGTCGTCCAAATCCCAGAGTTGACGCAACAGTTCTTCCATTCCTTCAATACATGAGGAACTTCCAGCATCCTGCACCTCTCAATTAGGGAGCCTGTACCAACCTGTACTATTTAAATGCAAAACTTTCATTCACGCATAAATGGCAGCATCACAGAGTTGCTAAAAGTCACATTTCACAGCTCACATGACAAAACACAATTTGACCACATTTTAACTTCAACACTCATTACTAAGGCCCGGATTTTGATGACATTTGCATTTTTTTGCATTTTTTGCATTTTTGGACATTTTTTGTCTTTTAGAGCATTTTTTTAGATTTATAGGGCATTTTTCTTTAAATTTTGGGGCGTATTTTGCATATTAATGCATTTTTTAAAGTTTTCTGTTAATTTTTTACAATTTTTATTATTTTTTATCTATTTTCATTATTACACTGGCTTCCAAACAATAAAGAAAATCTTTAGGATATTAACAGGTGAAGCAACATCTTTTCAAATTGAAGAAGAATTGTCAGAAAGTAAGACCGTCTTTTTCAAGTACGCACCTATAACATCAGTAGACGTTGAAAGAAGCTTTTGCAGGAATGAAAATTTACTTTCAGACAAGAGACGCTCGTTTACATTTCAAATTATCAAAAAACATTTAATAATCCAATGTAATTCTGATATTTAGTAATATTATGAGATGGAAGTTGTTATATCCATCAAAGTTTCTATACAAAATAAAAATATTTTGGTGTCAATATATTTTCCTTTTTTTTGTTATTTTAGGATATAAAAGATATTTTTCAAAACTTTAATGTGCGTAGAACAAGTATTGCATTGCTTTATATCTTTTAAATGACTCATAATAATTTTAAAGAGCAAAACATTTTTTTAATTCAATATTTTTACTTTATTTAAGGCATTTTTTGCGCAATTTTTGCATTTTTAAGGACATTTTTTGCCCTTATTAAGGGCATTTTTTGCACTTTTTAAGGGCATTAGTTGAGATTTTTTAGGTCATCAAAATCCGGGCTCTACTCATTACCTAACAAAAAGTCTGTCATAACTTAAATCCAATATTCAGTTGAACTTCACTTTTACGGTTTTGAAACCATGCCAGTCCCAAGAAACCGTATAGTTTTGTATTCAAGTTTTATTAACCATGCCAGTTGAAAACGGTTTCAAACTCATGAAAGCAAAGAAATGTGCCTAACCGTAAACTTCACGGCTAACTAGATGGACTGACTGCTTTCGGTTATTTTACCGTAAATTTAGAATGAAAATTTTAGTGAATGGTCAGTTTAATAAATTCAAACTGAACAAAAGCTGATTCGGTGAACACTTCATCACAATCGAGCCTTAATATTTATTAATTTTAGGTTACAACCTGCCATGCTTTGCCGAATAGAAGGGATTTGTCCACCGCAATTCATGTTTTCATTTGTATCTCCATGCAGTATTCATCCTGCAGCTTGTATTGACGATAAAACATACGAAGGTTTCGGGGTAATTTTTTTTTATTAACTGCATGCACTTCACTTATATTTTCAAGTCTTTAATTCTCTTTTCAATTCTAATTTATGTATGCATGATAGAATACAAATAAATGCTATTTGTTTCTCTATCTTTTTGTTGTTCTAGGTAGTAAATTACGCCGATTTTTTTCAAGACCGCGATTTGAATGCTACATTGTTGGAAGAAATAAGGGTCCATGTATCTGATTTTTTTGATTGCAAGATTGTAAGTAGTGGAATCAAAACAGACTGCGAGTAAGTTGAAAATAGTATTGCGTTCAACTACGTCACACTGCAAGACATATTTCGTTTTCAAAACTAACTTAGGGGAGTGTCGGGTACTCCCGCCCACTGTCAATTTCATATGTATAGAATATTTTTTCAAGTAAATGGGCCATCGTACATTAATTGTTATATTAAAAAAAGATTATTTTCAAAGTTTCAAGTATTTATGCAGCTGGTAACATGGCAAACAATAGTTGAATACAGTAGTCAAATTTTTTAAATTTCTATTTTTTTAAGTTAAACTATTCTCTTTGTATTATTTAATTAGATAATAAAACAATAGAAACATACAAAAATATTGATTATTACTCATTATTATACAGAAATATAAACATTGCTCCTTAAATGGGTGGGGCTACCCGACTCTCCCCTAATCCATTTTAAATAAATTCTTGAGTAAATTATTTTTTATGACAAAAAAGTATTTTTTATTGATACATTTTCCAAGTTTACTAGGAATTTAAATTTGAGAAAACTGTTAACTGCTAATATTTTTCATTTTTTACAACTTGTAAATTATAAATAAAAGCCGTGCTTTTTATCGTGAAATCAGTCTTGGTCGCAAGGATTTTAAGCCTAGAACTACTGCCTGCAGAGACAAAAACAACACCATCTTTAATGACCGTAATGCGGTACTTCATCGATGGAATAGTCATTTTGATGACCTGTTGAATGACCGCATACAAGTTGGTCCGCTAGTCAACCTTAATACTTCTGTAAACATCGAAAATATCCCACCACCATCTTTGGAAGAAGTCAGAGAAGGGATTAAAAAACTCAAGAATTTTAAAGCTCCAGGTCAGGACTCGATTCCCTCGGAACTTATTAAGAGTGCAGCGAATCAGAGCATTGAGGAAATCCACCACCTCATTGAATCAGTTTGGAATCAAAAAGTTTTGCCTGATGATTGGAAGCTAAGCATTATATGCCCTATCCACAAAAAGGGAGACATTTTGGAATGTTCTAATTATAGGGGAATTAGTCTCCTTTGTGTATTTTACAAACTTTTTTCCAATATGCTCTCCAAGAGACTGGTAACCTACACTGACAGCATTGTAGGCGATTACCAATGCGGTTTTCGTAGTGGAAGATCGACAACAGAACAGATCTTCAACATAAGGCAAATCTTGGAAAAAACCTATGAATTTGGCATAGCAACACATCACCTTTTTATTGACTTCAAGACTGCCTATGACTCCGTTAACAGAAATCTACTCATCGAAGCAATAAGAGAGTTTGAAATACCAGATAAACTCGTCAATCTAACAGCCATTACCCTAACTGAAACAAAACTCAGAGTCAGAGTTCAGAATGATCTTTCCGATCCTATTGTTGTTTCTAATGGACTTAGACAAGGGGATGCTCTGGCTTGTCTGCTTTTCAATATTGCTTTGCAAAAGATTGTGAAAGACTCGAATATTAATACCCGCGGAACAATCTTTAATAAATCTGTCCAAATTTTTGCATTCGCTGACGACATTATCTCGAACTCCTCAGGCACTAAAAGAGGCTTTTATTTCACTTGAGACCCTAGCCTGCAGAATGCATCTTGTAATCAACCAGGGCAAAACTAAGTATATGACCTGTACCAATTATACTAGCCCTTATCTTGTAATTGGGGATTATAAATTTGAAACCGGGAACAATTTTAAATACTTGGGATCTGAAGTCAATAGTCTTAACGACATCCTGCCTGAGATCCGTTGTAGAGTCACAGCAGCTAATCGATGTTTTTTCGGTCTTAAAAAGTATCTGAAATCTAACTTCATCAGCAGAAAAACAAAGATTCTGATATACAAAAGTTTGATAAGACCCATTCTTACTTACTCTGTTGAGACTTGGACAATGACAGAAAAGGTAAAGCACACTATTTCTGTGTTTGAAAGAAAAATTTTACGAAGCATATTTGGTGGCCTTAAATATAACAATATCTGGAGAATAAGAACTAACTCCGAACTTTACATACTATTTAAAGAACCTGACGTAGTCAAATATATTGCAATTCAGAGAATCAAATGGGCGGGACACCTGTCAAGAATGGATAATAACCGCATTACAAAAAAGATCTTCTCTGCCAGACCATTAGGCACTCGAAAAAGAGGAAGACCTAGACTTAGATGGCTCGACTGCCTTGAAAGTGATTTAAATATTCTAAAAGTCACAAATTGGATGTCTCTGGCCAAGTGTAGAGCCCGGAGTTCAACTCTGCGGAAGGCAAGGGCCCATCCTGGGCTGTCAGGCCAATGAAGAAGAAGAACTTTATAAAAATTAAAATATATCTCAAAATATCTTAAGTACAGCATTCAAAATCATTACTGGTTTAATTTCTACATAATATGCTCCTAAACTGTAAGACCCGTATTTAAGTATTTTAACACAGAAATAGCTATGGAAAAGCTGTAAACTGTCTTAAAAAATCTGATTTGTCTTAAGTTAGAACCCGTCTTCGAGGTGAGAGAAATTTAGTCCTTATTTGAAATTCACTAAGGGCAGGGGACTAACGGGGAAAAACATACTCTTTGCTATCTAAGCAATAGAGATAATGTTTCTAAAGCAATTGTTTTCGCTGAATCCAATGAAACCACACCCATGAAGTCAAAATACATCAACTCGATGTGTCTAATAGTTAAAATGTAAGTTAAGGTGTGATATAGAAACGAAGCAAATTCTGACTCATTAACTGCTAGGGAATTAAAGTGTTCATATCTATTGCTTCAGAAATGAATTGGAACCCCTTGCTTGGGATCATTATACTTTGTCAGATGCATAAATATGTATGAGTCTTAATTTTTATGGTTTCTATATAAAATTAGGTATATCGACTTGGATGTGATTTCATTCGATTCAATGAAAAAATTTACTTAGGAAACATATCAATCTCATGAGCAACGAGTATGTTTTGCCCTTTTTCCTTCTACCCATCAGTAAATATTAAATGATGACTAAATCTCACTATCAGGAAAAGTGTTATTTTTAGATATTCATATCGAGTTCCCTCATTTCACAAAAAGTATTGTCACGTATAAATTGATGGTTTTTTTTAGAAATTTCTGATAGTTCTTTCAGTTTTAAACTCAAAAACTCTTTGAAAAAATTTTTCGCAAAATAAAAAAAGCCTAATAGTTTTACATAAAGAACAAATCCTGAAAATTATTCAAAAAACCAAAAATTTCAATATCCAACCCTGCCTAACTTGAAAAAATATTTACTCATAGCCATTTGTGATGCTGGTGACGTAGAAGTTTCCAGTTTGTGAACCAAAAACAAATATTAGCCATTGATTTTTCCACAGTTCATCTAGAATTTTTGTGCATAATTTTCCTACGAGTAATTATTGCTTATTTTTTTAATTGTAAGCTTTTTTCAAAATTTTTTCGCTCTAGTAGTGAGAATGATTTATCTCCCTTCTAAATAAAATTTTTTAATAAATACACAAAATCGTTTCGCACCCAACAGTAAATTTAATCGATTTCCTGCTACCACATGAATATAATTTCATTTTTTATAAGATTAATATGGCCCAGATTTTTTTAAGTAAAATCCAATGAAGGAATTTTTGCCTTTTTGAGAGTACAGTTTAAAGCATGCTTTTAAATTCATCTAACCACAACAGAAAATCTATTTTCAATGTACCAGAAGATATACCTGTAACTATAAATCTTAATTTAATATTTTTTGTATATTTTGATTTAGCATGGATAATATCATAATTGCTTCCTACTGGAGTTACACCTATACTCCCAATTTCTGTTATACAATAAACTCACTGTGGGGAAATCCGAACAGAAAGATACAACATATCAAGAAAACTGATAGTGAGTATATATTTATAAGTACACCTATTCCGAAATGTTTGCATTTCCACTTAGTTTACAGGATGTTCATTAAAAAACTCCCTTAATGTATTGTTTAGATTGTACGTCGAAAATGAAGTACACTGCGCAAAAAGAAAATAACCATCTTGAATATATTTTGATCTAGTGATAGGATTTTCTTGTACACTGTTGGAATTTTCATTCTAAAATTATGATAAAATAACCAGCAACAGTCTGTCCATCCAATTAACCATACAGTTTACAGTAAAAAAAAGTTTTTTTACCTTTATGGTTTCTTAACCATTTACAACTAGCATGGTTTCAAAATGGTAAAAAATAAATTTTTCCGGACATTAGAAATACTAATTCAGCTGCTTTATTATGTTGCTATCAATGCGCGAATTGGATAAGAGTATCGTATTCTAATAGCTCAGGGCTACGCATCTGGGGATTACAAGACACTGGAAACTCTTCATGTGGAAATAGAGGAAATATTATGATGACAGTACTGGGATTCGAACTCCTGTTCTGTAGGTCATGAGATTGACAGATTGGGTTTGATGGCATGCACACCTTATGTGGACATCATCATACTTTTCAAGAGTTATAGTATACAGTGCGCATGCGTTGTCATTGCATGCATTGCTATGGCGACAGCTATTGTTTGATAATTTCTTTAGAACTCTTTTTTTTCACTTTTAATTTTGTTATGCATTAAGTTGGTGAGTTAATTTTTGAGATAGGGGACCAGAGATACTCCTTGTTCATCATTTGAAAGATATTCTTGTTTTTATTGTTTTAATCAAGAATCAGAAATTCTAACCTACAGCACAAACCGGATCGTTTTCAATACTAAAGTCTCATTTAGACTAAAGGAACACATTAGAGAAGTCCTCTTTAAAGAATACGATAAAACGATAGCTACACATCTTGGGGATAAATTTCGCGATAGTACCAAAACTCTCACCACCCCGGCCACATCAGTTCATCTTGATAACCAGGAATCTTATTTATTATTTGTTTCCTTGTACGTTATGAGATAAAGAAAAAATTGTAGTAGATAAAATTAACAGATAAAATTTTTAGTACATCATCCCATTACAACTAAAAATTAACTGCATTCATTATACTTTTGCGTAATGTTCTTGCTCGAGCAAATTCATGATTTTCAAAATTTACGACAATCAAGTAGTTTTCTCCTGTTCTTATACATTTCAAAGTGGCAGTTAAGAAATCTCTTTCAACTCTATCAATATTAAAGCTGAACAGAATAGATGCAGTTTTAATATATACCAAACACTGAATACTTTATATTAGGTTTAACCAAGTTACTATTTAAACCTAGATTTAGGCAAAGCATTTCTCTTGCGCCAGATATGTACATTTATCTTTCTATTTATATTAGTATATTTTGTACCTGTTGAAACTGAACCAATTAACATAATACTAGTGCCTATTATAGAAATTGATTAAGCACTATCGAAATCCATATGGCAATATATTACGTTTCTTCTGAAAGAATTAGTTCCTTCTCTCCATCAATTTTGCTTTTAAGTAAATAGCTATTTTTATTTTAATTAGTATCTATTACCAAAGTTAATTATGTACCATGGCCTCAACTAGAGAATGATAGTATAATCTCCTAGACCAGGGATGGGCAAACTACGACCCGCGGGCCAACTGTGGCCCGCCGAAAGGTTTTATCCGGCCCACGGATAGAATTTTAACTTGCCGATGCGTTATGAATATAAATAATATACAGTATACATCCATTTTATATTCGAAGATACAGAATGGCATTTTTCACAGATCTTCTTTATCTTATGAACAACTTGAATGTTAAGATGCAAGTGAAAAATCAATTCATTGATGATATCTGAGCCCATCTTAAAGCTTTTAAACTGAAGCTTAATTTGTTTGCCGAGCAGCTAGCAAAGAACGGCTTGTCTCATTTCTCGAGGTTAAATTCAATACAGTAAATAAGGAAAAGCTTAAGAATTATGAAGATAGCTTGAAAAAACTACATTTTTAGTTTCAGTTAACAATATTTCAGTGGCATTCAAACAGAATTAGATATTTTTACCATGCCTTTTAATGTAAATTGTGAAACAGCTAGGTCGGATTTGCAGCTTGAATTCATTGAGTTGAAATCTAACAATCATCTCAAGCAGCTGTTTCTAACTGTGCCAAAGTTTGAGTTTTACAAATCATTACCAAAAGCTAGTTTCCCAAATTTTATATCTCAAGCCCAGAAAATAAGTGTTATGTTTTATATGTGAACAAGTGTTTTCAACTGTGAACCTTAGAAAAAATAATTTCAGAAGTAGACTAACAGACAAACATTTAGTCTCGTTCCTGAAAATAAGTGCATCTTAACTTGTATATTGTTTCTTTAAAACTTGTATATTGTTTCTTTATTTTAGAAATTTTTACATTGCCCACCAAACTTTTCTTTTTCGATTTTTGGCCCTCGACCTAAAAAGTTTGCCCATCCCTGTCCTAGTCGGATTGGTACCATTTTTTCATTAATTTTTCTTTTTAGAGTACGTAGCTTTTTTTAGTTGAATTAGTATCTTTTACTGAAGTAAATTAAGCATCATTGATGTCAATAATAATATGGCGATTATTTACGGTTCCTCTAAACAATTAAGTGCCTTTTCTCTATTAATTTTGTTTTACAGAATATAAAATCATTCGTATTTCAATTAAAAGCGATTACCGAAATTAATCACGCTTAATTGGCGTCAATAATAGTCAAGTGATGTCTTATGCTTCTTCGTAATGAATTATTACGATTTCTCTATCATTGTTTTTTGGTGGATAACTTTTTTTTACTTTAACAGTAGCTATAACCAAAATTAATAAAACATCATCAGTGTTCGATAATTGTTTGCCGAATTTTTACTTTCTCTTATAAGAATTAATGCAATTTTTCTATCAACTTTTCTTTTCAGTACATTTTGTTTTATCTACCGTTGATTTTAAACTATTTAGTTTCATAAAATACGTTTGAAACGCATATCTTTAAAAAAAAAACTCAACTCGTGTTTTCAGATAACTCTAAAAACACTAACATGATGGCGTAAATCACTTGCACTTTCACTTAAGTTCATCAGACGTAACAAATAAAAAGTGCCGGGTGCGACAAAAAATGGGCAGACAATTTTGAATATAACGGAATTAAAATTAAATAAATTAACAAAATAAAATAAATATTACGGAGAGAAAACTTTTACTGATAAATAAATTTAATTAATTTGAACATGGCCACCTTTTGCAATAATGAAGAGAGGAAAAACGTTATTGAAATTCTCAACAATGTGTCGTAAGTCATTTACTTTTAATCTATACCGTTGCTTTAAAGAGTCAAAACTTCTGTGTACAACGATTGCGCATTGAGCATGAACGCTAATACTTAAGGGGAATCCTTTCTGACGTCATAGAGACGCTTTTTTAAATTTTTTCTGGCTCATATAGGGCCCGTCTCCTCTAGCAATACTTAAAGGAAGCGGTTAATTTATATATCAAATTTGAACAGTTGACACGAGTAGATCAATTGAATTAGAGTGTATCGTAGTATAGAGGCCTTAGAAACGAGATCCTGATTTATCATAATACCTAAGAGGCTTGAAACTAGGATTCCCATATCTCTTGGATCCCCCTAAATGTTAGACATATATTTTTTGTGTATATTTCCTATAGAATTGTTGTTAGAATGTAAGTTAACGGAAATTGAAATAAATGTAATAAAAAACTTAAGAGCATTTTGTAAATAAACAACATGCAAATTTGGCTTAAACGTTTAAAGTAATGATCTCTGTGGGATCTAATAGTTCTGCGCCTAAGTAGCAAGATTTCTAGATGAGACCTTGGCTGACACTCTACAATATATTATATAATGTTGTTATCATATTGTACTATCATATCACCGTCGCATTTACTTCTGAACGATTAAACTCATAGCATGAAGTTTGGTGACTTATAGTTTAAAAATTGACTTTTTATGTTTCATTTTAATAAAAATTATTAAATTAAGTAATGTTAGTCATATATGGCAACGTTACTTTTAAAAAGTAACGAGTAAAAGTACAAGTATTTTTAAAAAAAGTAACGAGTAAAAAGTAAAAAGTTCTTATTTTAAAAAGTAACGAGTAAAAAGTACAAGTAAAAGTACAAGTACTAAACCAAAAAAGTAACGATTTAAAAGTACATTTCTGGGAAATCGAAAATTCAAGATAACCTAAAATTTTATTGAATAATATTCTTATGTTCTTTAATGTTTTTGCAAAATTGTTGTTATTTATTTAATTATTTTTAATTTTGAAAGTTATGGACATTAATTTATTTTTAAATTCGGAAGAATATTATAATATAATTTTATAATATAATCGTATAATATAATTTAAAATCAAATATAATTTTAATATCAAACTTTTTATGGAATTGCACGAAAAAGAAATTTTATCTATTGATTTAAATTTTTAGTTTATTATTCTTATTTATTTAAATTACCATTGATTTAAAATTGTTTTACTCTAAAGAAACGCGTTTTAAAAGCACAAACATAAACAAAGCAAACGCGGGGTTTCAGAGAGCTTTGTGATCTTTGAGCTAGTAAAAAATAATTGAATGTGCAGTATAAGTTGAAACAGAACAGTCTAAAGTTTTATTTGTAACAATGGCTAATGCTGAAGTCGTGAGAGAAAATCATTTTCCGAACATTTCTGCCAACGGAATAATTAAAATTTGTAAACGAATTTTAGTATCAGCGGCTAAACTAATACCTTCGAGCTTTCAAGAGTTAAAATAGTAATTATAATAGTTTTCAATAGCACAAACAGTTCTGAAGTTCTTAGAGATCTGACTGGGCGTTGTTTGACAAGGTCGGGCATAAACATAATTTTAGTAAAAAATGTACTAGGTAAAAATGTATTTAGTAAAAAATGTATTAAGACAAAATTGTATTATTAGTGAGTTCAAAAGGAAAATTGAAAAACGTAATAACAAAATCCAACATTTTTTATTTAAAATGTATTAAATATATGCATAAAACTCAAAAATGAATGAAAATAACTTGTAGCAATAAAGGAAATGAAGGAAATAAAAATAAAAATATGACCACCGAAGCCGACGTCTTCAGGGGGTACCGGCCCCGGTAGCCATAAAACAAAACCTTTTCTATTGAGGGGGAGGCAATTGTCTAAAGTAACACCCTCAGTACCCCGAAGGTTTTGTATAGAAGTCCAGGAAAAAACATGAAATACAAAGAACCAATTAATTTAGAAAAGAAACTCAAACAAATTCATCAGAAAATAAAATTATTGACAATCCAAAAAAATTCATCATAAATACTAAAAATTAATTATTTAAAATTAAATAATGAACTTATATTTGGAAAAGATCTATTAACATCAATTGTCATCCACTACAAGTTAAATAAAATGTATTTGAACTTGATTGGATAAATGGAAAGAATTATTATCTGTCACAATAAACCAGAATGGAAAGTAATAATTTTATTTAAAAGAATACGTCGATTTTAAATGCTTAATTTCTTTTAAATGGTATTTTTTTTCAAAGCATAATACAACTGTATTCTTTATAAATTGAAGTCGAATAAATTTTTTTAATTTCTACTTTTGATCCATTTGTTTTCTTTTTCGTTAGAGGAACTTGGAAAAAATATCTTTCTTTTTTTTAACGTTAAATTTCAACAAAAAAAATTTAATAAGTTTCATCTTTAGTCAGTGTTACACTCTTGTTATTTAAAAATCTTTTTCAATTCTAGTGCATAAATTTTCAATGCCAGTTTGATAAAAATCAATTTATTTTAAAGCAAAATTTCTTGAGATGACATATTGGACATCTCTCATATTTTCTATTCTATATGGAATAAAGTAAAGTAAAGTGGAAATCATATAGCGCAATATCGGTTGAGTATGGACGCTAGTACAATACCTCCATCCCAAATCCGTTGATTTTTTACAGGTTCATCTTCCCCATCAATGCTAATCAGAAAGATTAAAATTATTGAATCTAAAATTTGAAAAGTGCTTCAAAGAAAAGAAATGAACTGATTAAATATTTACAAACAAGCAAGTCCCTCAACTTTAAAATATCGTTGGCGCGACTTATAGTACACAATTATAATTAATAAACCTCAATATTGTTGATTAATGAGAAACGAATACCAAAATTTACGGAAACGACAGTTCTTTACTCTTTCCCTAGTCTTATTAACTATACCCTAGTTTATATTAACTTAAAGAGAGTCTTTTTTTTTATTTAAATAAAAATTTCTATTTGCTAATTCAAAAAAAAAAAAAAAATATTTGTTAATTTATTTAAATAAAAAAAAACATAAAAGTGGTAGAAATCATATTATTACGGAATAAAATCTAATTCGGATGTTACAAAGCTCCTTCAATAGTGAACATTTAAAATACCCAGAAGCCAAAATTATCTGTTTACATATAAAAAGGAGTCTTTTTGATGTCAGCAACAAAGGCAAATTGATGTTTTCTAAACCTAGGCATGATGCACAATAAATCATCCTGAATTATACCTCCGTTGTACTGTAAACAATTTAATGATGTTCCAGTAGAAGTTAATGCACTTGCGTTAAACACAAATCTCAAAGGTGTACTTTTGGATTCAGGTCTAAACACACAATGACGAGGAATATAATACTGCACATCTGGTTCTTCAGACTCTTGTACTTCCTCCATATGACCCATATTTAAATACTCTAGCATAAATGCTTTGTGAAGTTCACAAAATTGATGTTCTCTAGCAAGGCGATTCCATAACGAATTCAAACACTTTACTTTTACATACACAACCTTTTTTCTTAGATTCACCCAGACACGACGGATCTTCTCTAAAGGGCATTTTAACAACATATTTTCCACTCTCAGTTCTTGAATAATTTTCAAGAAAATGCTCTTCACAAATTTCAGCTTTTTTAGTTTTAGAAATTTTAGACTCTCTCTCTCTCTACATTTTCTATTTCCCAAAAAGTTTTTAATGTTTTTTCCAACTCAAAATTATCTGTAACGAGCCCACAATATATTTTATTTTCGTTTTTGGTCGGAAGACTCCCACTGACAATATACCCGAAAACGCTATTTTGCAATCTTAAATTTTGTATTCTGAAGGAAAATGTGACCCGATTTTAAGATTTCGCAAAAGTGTTCTGCTTCTTACAACAAATCAATAGGACTCGGAATAAATATTGTTTAGCGATAGAATATTTACATTAAGAGGATTAGCTGGTGTAAGTTATGTAATTTTAGGAATTACTACAAAATTTAAGTTTAAATCAAAACTATTATCTCTATTTAAAATAGTAGCATTAACTTTCGATTTTATGCTCAGAAACATATTATTTATTCCCGATACAGTTATATTTGAACTTGACCTATTTAAATTAAGAGAATCTGCTAACCTTTTATTCATAAAATTAGAATTCGCTCCCACGTCTAATAATCCTCGAACTTCAAAACACTTATTTGATTCATCTTTAATTAAACAAATAAAAGTGCTGAGTAAGATTGTTGTTAATTCTTTTCCCATTGTAGTAGAAGAAAATATATTTTCCCCACCCTCACATACGACAAGCGTCTCGTAATACACAGGCATTTGGAAAATTGGTGCCGAAGAATTCAAGGACGATTGAATGTTCCTATTTTCATTATTCATTTGATTCCAAACTATTTATTTTTTGCTCTCGCGGAAAGTGAAGAGAAATATGATGCCTTTTTCTGCAAATACTACAAAAGATTTTGTTTCTACACTCACTTACGTTATGATTATTTAAACAGTTAAAGCATAAATATTTTGATTTAACGAACTCAACTCTATCACTTACGAACATATTTTTATAAATAGTACATTTATACAAAGGATGAAGTTCATCACATAAAATACATTTAGTATTTTTTACATCCGTTAGAAACGCTTTTGACATAGTTTTCGAGTTATTTTTATAACTCATTATCAACTACGGGTTTTCCCCTAGAAGTATAAAATAAATCAATCTCCCTAGCTAATTCTACAGGTTTAAACCAAGAACTTGCTTCTTAAATTTATAAAACACATAACCTCTCTATCAAGTGTTTGATTAATTTTATCAGATACTATTAATTGCTTTAAAGTTTCGAAGTCAGTTACATTTTTTAACTTTAAATAATATTCCCAACTCGTTATTAATCTAGACGCGAATTGCACGTACGTTTCACTCGTCATTTTTTACTCTTTCCTAAAATTTTCTAAACAGATTATTTTTTTGGGGGGGGGATGGCTCGAATTCTCTCAAAACTATAGTTTTAACTTTAGAATAATCTCCTAATTCGTCATCTTTAATGTATGTAATTATATTTGTGGCTTTTTCCCCTAACAGTTTTAGAAGAATTTCAGCCTTAAATTTCTCAGGGACATTTTTTGAAATAAAAGCTCTTTCTAATGACGAAAAGAAATATCCCCGTCCTTCTGGTCTATTAGGGATTTTATGAGTTAAAGTCCTCACACTTTTAATGAGAGAGTCTAAAGATTCTATACTTTCGTTTTTCACACTATCAACAGGTAGTTCACTTTTAGATTCGATTCGCAATTTAGCGAGCTCAAGTTCCGATTTCACTCTTTCAGCAGTGGCGTAGCGAGGGGTGGGCAAGGGGGGGCATCATGCACCGGGCGCGACTCACTAAGGGGCGCCAAATGGTCCGCAAAACAAAAAATTGCTGAATAATTTTTTTTTATTATAATTGATTTCTGGAAAATATATTTTAACTTAGTGCCAGTGTCATATAATAAATGTCAATTCATAAATATTATTCATAATAATTAATATTTAATTCATATTAAATATTATATTAAATTCATATTCATATTAAATATATTTCAATATTTAATTCACGTCCTTGTCATCGAGCTCTGCTTAGAATAAAAATGAAATGTTAATAAATATTAAATGTTATATATAAGTTTAATGTCAGCATAAATTATATTGCATATTTCACTATGTTACTACCTTTCAAGTTCAAGGCATTCTTGGTAAGTAATAAATCAAATAAGATTGCTTACTACATCTACTCGACGATTCTATTATTAAGTGAATAGAGTATGAAAAAATTTGTTAACAGAAAAATTTGTTGTTCTGTTCTCATATTTGTCACTACAGATTCAAAATGAATTCATTCATCTTCTGGCATCTACAGTTCAAAATCAACTAATAAACGATATCAAAAGAAATAAATATTATGGACTTTTGTTTGATTCAACTCCTGATATCTCTCATTATAACGAATACTAAACAAAGACTTCTAATGATTCAATATATATCAACAAGGAATCTTACCTTGTTGCGGCTTCTTGTTCTTCCTTCACCTAGTATTCTCTTCCAAAGGTCTTGGGCTGTAGATAACTAATTACACTTAGGCTGAAAAATACTTCGCACAAAACGTTTAAGAATTAAATTTAATAATTAAGCATGATAAAAAAGGGAAAGCTATATACAGATGAAAAGAGTTGTACGTTGTTCATTAGAAATTCTAAGCTATACCACGCTCGTGGAGAAAAAGTTCGTAATTGAATGTTTCTGTATTTGTCCGCTAGGGGGGATCGAGGCATTCTCAACACTCCCCTCCTTGAGTTCAGTAGAGTGACTAACTGAACTCAAAAAAAAGGAAAAGTCACAGCATCAGGGTTCAAATCGATCAGGAACACGCACTTGTCTTCCAGCACGAGTTTGCAGAGGCGCACACTGAGGTAGAGCTTGCTTCTTTAGTTGTTCCGTCAATTTTTCTTCAGTTGTTTTGTTGACTTCTAGAGGACAGAGTTTTTTCAAAGGACGGATTATGATTCCGGATTTGGTTCGCAACTTAGCAGTTCGGGCATGTCCATCTTTACTTGGCAAAATCTTTAAAATACGCCCGAGAGGCCACTGAATTCTGCTTACATTGTCATTCCAAATTATCACAATGTCCCCAACTTGCAGAGCTTCTGAAGTTTTGGTGTTTGAGGAAGTTTCTCGAAGTTGACCAAGATATTCCGTTCTGAATCTCTTTCGAAGATTTTGACAGATTTCATTTCTGTATGCAAGTCGTTTTTTGAATTTTTCTTGATCTAAAATATCGAAATCTGCAACACCCACCTGTCTTATTTCTTGAAGGAACATCATTGGTGTTATTGGTGATAGCTCCTCCGCATCATCGGACACATAAGTCAGGGGGCGTGAATTCATTACACTTTCACAGTCACAGAGAACTGTTACCATTTCCTCGTAATTCAATGATGTTCTACCCAGAACCTTTCTTAGGATTTTCTTCATCATGCCAATTAAACGTTCCCAAAATCCCCCATACCAAGGGGCAGACGGGGGAATGAAATTCCAGGTAATTGATGACAGATTGGATTCAGTCTTTAGCTTTTCCCAATCAATGCTCTTTAGAAGGTTCTGTGTTCCAACGAAATTAGTTCCATTATCTGTGTAGACAACTGACGGTCTTCCCCTTCGTGAGATAAATCTTCTAAGTCCCAAAATTAAGTTTTCAGTAGAGAGGGATGATAAGAGTTCTAAGTGAACAGCCCTAAATATAGCACAAGTCACCATCAAGATCCAAGTTTTTTGACCATCTTTCAGAATGAGGGGACCAGCCAGGTCAGCACCTACAATTTCAAAGATGGCTGCATCCTTCACTCTATCTGCTGGCAAAAGACCATCTGGTACATTGGGAGGTTTAGAATGAAAACGTTTGCAGATGACACAAGATTTTATGGCATTTCTTATAGTTTTTCGACTTTTCAAGATCCAAAATTCTTCACGTAATGTAGACATCAGTAATTGAATTCCACAATGTCCTAATTGCTTATGTTTCCAATAAATCAGATTTTTAACCACAGTATAATCTGAGGGAAGAACTATTGGAAGACGGAAATTAAAATCATCTTCTCTCATAAATACCTTAGTTTTAATTCTGATCAGTCCTTCATCATCAATAACTGTTTTCAAAGAATTCAGTCTCTTATTTCCATCGTTGGCAAAAGCATCCTTTTGGACACATTTCAGAATTATTATCTCAGCATTTTTCAATTCTTTATTGTTGAGTTCTCCAATGATTCTGTCATTTTCTCTTTTCTTTGAATTTTCAGTGAATCGAAAAATCCATCCGGTTATTCTCAACAATTTCAAATAAGATGAGTACTTGTTGTAAAATTTTTCACTCTCCTTTATGTTAGTAGCAGTAACTATAGTCTTTCTTTTTTCTGCATTGATTGTATCGATATTTGGCAATATTTCGCTCTTTGGCCACCTTTTTTCAGGTTCTTTTAGAAAATCAGGACCATTCCACCATTCAGACTGCAGAAGAGTTTTTGCTGAGCAACCACGTGATGGTAAGTCAGCGATGTTTTTCTTTCCAGGAACAAATTTCCATGAATTCGGGCAAGATAATCTTCGGATTTCTCTGACTCTATTTTCCACAAATGTACCCCATGGTACGTCAGTTCTAATCCAATATAAGGTATCCATGGAGTCGGTCCAGTAGTGAGTTTCCACATCTTCGAGTTTCAGATCTTTTTTGACAGATTCTGCTAACCTTGCTCCAATGCAACATGCCAAAAGCTCTAGACGAGGGATAGTTATGTTCTTTAACGGAGCTACTCGGGATCGAGCCTGGACTAACTGGCAGGTTACATCGCTCTCAACTTTAACTCTAAGGAAAACACAGGTGGCATAGGATTTTTTGCAAGCATCGCAGAAAACATGCAAAGATAAACTTCCTGAATGGAGTGTGAACTCACTCAATCTTCGGGGTATTTTCACGTTTTGCAGTTCAAAAAGTTGATTTTTCCACTTATGAAACTCTTTAACAATATTATCAGGCAACTTACAGTCCCATGAAACTTTGATTTTCCAGCATTCTTGTAAAATTATCTTCGGAATCAAGGTTAATGGTGCAGTAAATCCAATTGGATCAAAAAGCTTGTGAGCTAATGAGAGAATACTTCTTTTCGTTACAGGTTCATCCTTAAATTCCAATTTTCTTAAATCACAAGTTAAAGTATCTTCTTCTGTATTCCATAGCAATCCTAGCACTGGTACTTCTTTTATATTCAAAGTTTCAAATGGAAATTCGTCTTTTTCAGCAATGCTAGTGGAATAGCTGTTGTTACACCAACCTCTAAGATCAAATTTGGCTGATGCGAGTAGTTTACAAGATTCATTTCGAAAATAGTCCAGTTCTTGAGGAGAATCGACACTGCTGACGCAGTTGTCCACATACATCGAGTTCTTTAGTTTAGTGGCTAGATCTTTAAGATGCGCAGAGGCTTGTTCTAAGTGATGGTCTAGAGTTGCAGCTAAAAGAAACGGGCTACAGTTTATCCCAAAAACAACCCTGCAATGACGATAAATGATCTCTTTTCTATGATCTCCTTCTTTCCACCATATGAAACGCAAATAGTCTCTGTCCCGCTCATGTAATGATATTTGCAAAAATGCTTTCCGAATATCAGCGATGACTCCTATTTTTCCAACCCTGAAGCGATTCAAAACCGAGGGAATTAATTCAATTAAATTAGGGCCTTTTTCAATACAGTCATTAACGGAAACAGAGTTTCGAGTGCGAGCAGAGCCGTCAAAAACGGGTCTACATTTCGTAGTAGATTGTTCTTTAAATACAGCCCTATGTGGTAAATAACTAACATTCGATGTTGAAGAGGCTTCCGGTTCGCCGACTCTCTCAATAATCCCTTCAGATTCCCATTCATCAAAAACCCTTTCATAATCTTTAAGTTTGTCAATTGATTTTAAAGATCTTATCGTGTTCTTTAATCTTTTTTCTGTCAAGGATTTATTATCGGCAAGAGGTATGTGTCCATCTAACCACGGAAGGCAAACTTTATACCTCCCGTCATGATCCATCGTTACAGTTTCTTTAAAGTGTTTTAGGGCAAGATCCTGCAATTCTTCTCTAGATCGTTTTTCACAAGGATCAACTATTCCCAATGTATCTAAATCCCATAAATCTGTGATTTTTGCATCATTAACATGAAGGGATAGAACCAAAAGCGAACTATCAAATTTATCATGATTGGTTGACTTTCCCATTACAGTCCACCCTAGATTGGTCTTTACTGCCACTAATCCACAAGAGAGATGTTCTATACGATCTGTTATAAGCTTTCTTGCAACGTCAGCCCCCAATAGTAAATGTATTTCGTTCAAATTCCTTTCATGCAAACATTCCTTACTTTTTGGGGAAATATCACTCAAAAATATACCCTTTGACTCTAGATCTTTTAGCAACTCAAAATTATTAGCCCTGGGAATATTCGTACAGATTTTCTTTTGATCCATAGCAACTAACTCACAACTATATTTTCTATCAATACTACTTAACTGCAAAGCGAATCGATTATGCAATTCTGTTGATTGAGATCCTCCAAAAAGTCCATGAGTAATTTCTTCTTCACCCAATTTTTCTAATCCCATTCTTTCAGCTACAAATTTACTAATGTAACTTTTTTGACTGCCTGAATCATAAATTCCCCGGATAAAGTGTTCTTTACCTTTATTGTGTATACGAACAATCAATGTTTGCAAATATACAGTTTCAGATGATGTTTGATTCGTTAGTACATTATCTTCAGAATTAGGACTATTTTTATCTTTTATATCATGGTCAAATTTAGAAAAGCACAAGACAGTTTGATGTTTACCTTGGCATCTACTGCACACAACCTTAAAACGGCAAAAGCGTGCAATATGGCCTTTATTTTCTAAACATTTAAAACAAATCCCCTTCTTTAACAAAATATCTTTTTTCTCTTCAACGGATAAATTATTAGCATATTCACATACGGAACTCTCATGTTTTGAGGAGTCGCAAAAACCGCATAATTTTTTATTCATCTTTTCATTTATTTCAGAAGAGATTAATTCTGAAGCGGAAATGAATTTATTTTTATTTTCTGATTTATTATATTTCAATCGAGTATCGGGAATATTTTGCTTACGGCTGGTAGAAAATGATTCAGAGAAGCGGCGGGGTCGAAGGTCATCCGCATGATTCATTATTGCAGATCGCTCTCTAGAATTTAACTCTTTGGAGAGAAAGCTCACAAGTTCTTTTATATCTGATTCAGTTTCACTTTCACGTCTGTTATATTCTAAGACTAAATCAGGCGGTAAAATTTTAATGAGAATGGGGCATAAAACATTTCCGTAATTTTTACAGACTAATCCTAAAGATTCTAAACTTCTTATTTGTGTATTTATGTTATCATAAAATTTTCGGAAAGAAATTACATCTCGTGAGTTCTTTAATGGTTGCATATTTATGATATGATTCATGTGGGCGTTAATAAGAATATCTGTTCGGGCAAATCTTTCTTTCAATAATTTGACTGCCGTGTCATATGTTTCTTCAGAAATAGAAAAACCTTCTATTGTATTCAGGGCAGTTCCACCCAAATGAGCTTTTAAGTAATTAAACTTATCAATTTTATCGAGAGTGTCATTTTTATGAATGGCCGACTCAAAACTGTTCCAAAATGTCAGCCATTGTTTAAACTCGCCGTAAAATTTGGGAATGCTTAATTTGGGGAGTTTAATTCGAATACTTTCTTTTTGTTCACTTTTATAATTTGTAGACTCATCAAGTTCTAAGGATTCCTTATTTTTAGATTTTTCAATCGATATGTTTTCGTTTAATTCCTGAATTTTCTTGGTAGCGCGGAATTTACAACGAACAACTTTTTCACTGTACTCTTCTGATTTCGAAAATTCGTCTTCAAACTCATCTGGTGTAAACAAAACTTCTAATTCTTTGTTAATCAATTCAAGTGATTCATTTTTGTTTAGAAGAAAATGCAAACACTCTTCTAAAACACTGATATCTGACACTTCTGTTTTAAGTTCATTTTCTAATACATTCAGTGCTTTAGTAACAGACGATCTAAGCAAACCTCTTTTTTTCTTTAAAATTGTTACCCGTTCCTCCATTGTTTATTTTTTCAATTTAGTGCTAATTTATATTTTTCAGTTCAATTGAATAAGTGTTCAAATTAAAAAAGTTAACTAAACTACATCCCGGCAGGGATGCCATATAACGAATACTAAACAAAGACTTCTAATGATTCAATATATATCAACAAGGAATCTTACCTTGTTGCGGCTTCTTGTTCTTCCTTCACCTAGTATTCTCTTCCAAAGGTCTTGGGCTGTAGATAACTAATTACACTTAGGCTGAAAAATACTTCGCACAAAACGTTTAAGAATTAAATTTAATAATTAAGCATGATAAAAAAGGGAAAGCTATATACAGATGAAAAGAGTTGTACGTTGTTCATTAGAAATTCTAAGCTATACCACGCTCGTGGAGAAAAAGTTCGTAATTGAATGTTTCTGTATTTGTCCGCTAGGGGGGATCGAGGCATTCTCAACACTCATCGAGAACAAATGTCCCAAGTCGCTAGGTATGTAGATGCTGATTTTATCAATAAAAAAGTTTCCATCAAAGAATCTTTTTTGAGTTTTATTGAAATACATGCTAAAGATGCAGCCTCGATCGAAAATACAATTTTAGAGAAATTAAATTACGATGAAATTTCATTAACAAACTGCAGATCACAATGTTACGATAATGCTGCCGTGATGGCAGGTCACACATCTGAAACGCGATGGAGCGCCAGAATACAAGCGGTTATCGTTATCATCTATGAGCTAGAGAATATAAAAGAACTAATAGAAAAATTAGCAGAGCACACTACCACTACAAGTGACAACAGAAGTGAAGCTACAATTCTGTTGCAAAATATACTAACCTTTAGTTTTATAACTTTAGTTCATTTCTGGTATGAAATCTTAAGAAGGATTGATCGTGTGCAGCTCAGATTACAAGATCCTAGAATGAATTTTAAAGAAGTGTTCCATGATCTTGAATCATTAGCGACTGAACTAGCCGAAATTTGAGACAAGCTCTGTAAAGAGGCAATAGAAAAAGCAGAGTCTCTTTGTGAAAAATGGGATATGGATACAACAATACGTGCCTGGAGAATTGGCTATGGTGGGCTTTCCGCAGAAAGTGAAATTTCTCGCGTTATGAAAAGCACTCTTGATTGTCTCCAACAAGAAATGTGTACACCATTAAGTGACCTTAATTTCAAATTGGATTTCTACTGGACGTTGAAAATTTATTAAACAAGGATAATGTTGATAACGACCTTGAAAAAAATTTGTAAAAATCTGGGTGAATTTTATAATACAGATTTCAATGTAATCGAACTTATTATCAAAATATGTGACAGCAAAATGTTACTCCGCAGTAGAAAAGAAATTAAACCTAAAACTCCATTAGAATTTCTTACTTTTATAATCAATCTCGAATGGAGAATATGTTTCTCCAAATCTGAGAGCGGCATTTCAAATACTCCTGGCTATCTCAGTATCAATTGCTAGCTGCGAACGTTCATTCAGCAAATTAAAATTAATTTTGACAGATCGCCTAAGTGACCTAGCATTTTTAAGTATGGAAAGAGTAAAAGTTTAAATGATCAATTTTGATGATATTATTGATACATTTGCTTCATCAAAAGCATGGAAAATTTAGACATAGTAATTAGTTTTATTAATGTATTATAATCATATGATCATTAAATATATGTATCTCCTTAGAGATAATAAATATTTATTCTTTTATTGTTTTAAAACTGCGTGTTTTTAAAATATTTCTTTATAAATATGTAAAATAAATAATAGGTATCTTTTGAACTAATTCTAGATGATCATATACATTTCAAAATCTAGTCTTGTTCTCTCAACTACATTTTTTGTCTCAAATTTAAAACCTAGCTAGAGTCTATGACTTTATTTATTTTACTTTATTTATTTATTAATTTGAGAGTATATTTTACATATAAGATTATGTGGTTTTCGAATGGGGGGGGGGCGCTAAAAGGATATTGTGCCCCGGGCGCGAGTTAAGCTCGCTACGCCACTGTCTTTCAGCTTTTAATTTTTCAATTAATCGGATTTCATCACTTTTTCTTTCTTCGATTATGTTATTTGCTAACTCTTCAACTAACTCAATGTTATTTTTATACGTATCACAACTCTGAATTGCTGTAATTAGATCAACAATAGTTTTCATATTAGAAATGTCTACATTAAGCTCGACAGCAAGCCGAACATAGTCCTTTTTTTTAGCACTTTTAAACATATTGAACTTCAATAACTAAATAATAAATCACGTACCTTTTATTAGGTATATTATCCACTAATTTCACTACTGATAGCTCTGATAGACAGGAACAACAATGGCTCTGACGATAGCTCAGTTTACATAAATTCTCGATAAAATAAAAGTTCTCAAAACTCAGAAAATGGACCGTAATTATTAGTCACAATACTTTATTCACATAACTCATTTCTCCCATCCGAGCTCTTCGGATTCATAACACACACTAAAATTTCATAGATGGTGCTTCTGGCATCAACAAGGAGCTTAGATTTATGTTAATTTTAGAACTAGAGAATTTTTTTTTAACATTTTGTTTTTATTTTCGGAAACTTTATTTTATAAATAAATTACCTTGTTCGACAAATTTGATAAACATTATAACTTATGTTAGAAAATAAATTTTTAAAAAATACATTCATATACAGGAAACCCCTATAAATCCAATAAACTACAAATTATATTTTGTTTTTAAATATAATTTTTTTTTATTTTAAAATATTTCATAATGGCAATTTTCGGATTTGTAATAACGATGTGCAAGACTAAATCCACTCATAATCAAAAATTATGAACAAAAGTTTGATTTTAAAATTTTATGGTATGAATGACTAATACGTTTACGCAATAGTATATATGTTACGTTTAATATAATTCAAAAAAAATATTTTGTTGCAAAATAAAAAAAATTATAATATTTTAGATTTTTTTTAATGCATAATACATTTCCATTAAATAAAGCATTGTTTTTATAATTAATTACTTTAACGTTAAAAGATATTAAAAGATAAATGTAAAACTTGTGCCAAAATTTTTTGCAATAGTAATATGAAATTAGTTATTTAAATTATTTAAAAAAGCATCCAATGCGCACACAATGTTAACAAAATTTTTAATTAACATATTTAAATGAATGAAAAATGATTCAAAATAATATTAAATGTTATTTTATAAATAGAGAATAATTAGTTATTAAAATATTACTTACTTTTTTCAAAATAGATGAAGTCTTCTCAGGGGCCCCCATCAGGGGGGAAGGTGGGCGCACGATGCGCCCACTTAAAGCTTGGGGGGGAATTTTTACACTAAGTAAAACGAATAGTTTGGGGGGGGATTTAGAATTTACCCAAGAATGCGCCCAAGAGCTTGGGGGGGGGATGGGGGCTACTGAGTCTTCTTAAAGCAAAGTTTCATAAAATAAGAATTCTCAATCTATGTGTAGAAATACTTGTTGAACCACCGATAGATGGCAGCGTTTATTGTAAATTAAATTGTAACCGCAACTGTAAAAAGATATTGTTAAAAAAAGAGATATCTACGCATTTTGAATGTAGCCTTTTGTCCTGTATATCACATGTTATAACATATTTTTGTTGTTACTTACCCCTTTGTGGTTATTGAGTAGTTTTCCTGTTTCTCAAGAAAACGAGAAAAATGATAAATTCACTAATAGTTTAGATAAATCTTCGGTGTATTTCATAACCCATTGGAATTAATTAAACTAGAAAAGAGAAACTATGCACATTAGTATAGGTCTCCGGGAATAAAAAGAGAAACGTTTTTTTCTTTTCTTCTTTATGGTTACTTTTTGGAGGAGTAGCAAAAACCAAAAAAAAATCATCTTTGTGTCAATAAGACATCAAAGATACAGTTCATTTGTTATTTAGACAAAACTATTTTTCAAGAGGAAAAAAAGCATTCCATCCCATGGGGTGATAACAGTATTGCATAGATATAAATTCCCTATATTAGTTATTCCCTATATTAGTCCCTGCAGTATTCATATGGGCATTTGTTCATTCCAACCCCCCTTAAGACGATAACCACTGGTATTCAAAACTTTTGCTATTCATGTCATCCTTTATCACAGGCAATTTTCAGAAGATGAATATTCTGGAGAACACCACATTCACAATGATAGTTGCAGTCAAAAAAAGATCAAAAGAGCCGTCTTTTCCCTTTCAGGAATGACAATTTTAAAAGATCAAGGTATTTAAACACGAAGTTAGCTGTGAATACATATACTATATTGCACATTAATTTTATAAATTAAAAAAACATAAGCATTTTTTTTAATAAATTTTTTTTTTGAAAGCTTACCGAGTTTTAGAAAAAGTAACGATTTTATTTGACTTTTCCGTTACAAATACTTGTACTTTTTCCCTAAAAAAGTAACGAAAGTACATGTTTGTGGTCACTCTAATCGATAGCTCAAGGTTTATTTCGTAAATAAGAAGAACACTGGTCTTCAATGGACTGTATATCTCTTTATTTTTCAAGACACACGGACTACGTCCGCCATTTATGAAGTTCTCAAGGTATATATAAATCTTTTACAAAAAAGGGTGGCGCGGCAGTCGCACATGCGCGAACATGCCGCCCGGCATTGCAATGTTTCAACATTCAATTAATATGTAATTTAACAAAGCACAATTTGCATTATTTAAAAAATCTTTACAAAGCATTTAGATGATAATTAGTAACATTGATACAAATAAGAAAAAAAAACGAATTAATGATACTTTACACTGCAACCGATCTTCACATACAACAAATAATCAATTCAAAATAAAATTAAACAATAGAATATTTTTATGATACAGGTAACAAACATATTTTAGAAATAGACCTCTTAACGGTCCCGTGCTGGGTTTTCACTTCTACAACTCTGATTTTCTTATCAGTGCCATAAAACACTTTAATTATTCTACCCATTAACCATTTATTAGCTGGTAAATTATCCTCAATAATTAAGACTAGACTACCGATTTTGACATTGTCCTTTTCGAATCTCCACTTGCCACGTTGCTGCAGTTCACTTAGGTAGCTTCGTTGCCACTTTCTCCAAATTAATTGTACTAATTTGGTTATTCTTTGCCATCTGGATAACCTATTTTCCTTTAAATTTGTCAAATCCGGTTCAATTATGGCGTTCATTGTTCTCCCTATCAGGAAATGCGCAGGAGTTAAAACTTCTAAGTCGGTTTCATCCGCGGATAGTGGAGATATCGGTCTACTATTCAAAATGCTTTCAATTTGAGTGGCTATAGTATGCAATTCTTCGTAAGTTAAAGAGGCATTACCTACAGCTCTTTTAAAATGGTATTTAAACGACTTAATTGCTGCCTCCCAGAGACCACCAAAGTTGGGGGCTCTAGGCGGAATAAAATTCCACTCTATGCCTTCAGCGGATAGATAGTTAGCCAATTTTTCATCAGGATTTTTGAATAAATTTAAACATTTTTTTAACTCCTTGTTAGCGCCAACGAAATTCGTCGCGTTGTCTGAAAACAGTTTGGCACATTTGCCTCTACGCGCGATGAATCTCTTCAACGTGGCAATTAGAGACTCGGATGTCAAATCAGAAACTATCTCTATATGCACTGCTTTAGATACAAAACATATGAATAAGCAAATATACACCTTTAGAGAAATTGCTTTTCTTTGATGTTTACATTTAATGAAAAACGGACCAGTTAGGTCAACACCAGAGCAATTGAATGCGAAATCTGGCACAACTCTTTCTCTAGGTAGATTTCCCATTATTTGCGTAGCAGCAATGGGTTTATTTTTAACACAAACAACACAATTATGAGTAATTCTTCTACATAGAGAACGGCCACACAAGGGCCAAAATTTTTCTCTTACACAGTTTAATAAACCATTTGGACCAATATGCAAATATTTAAGATGATATGTCGAAATAATAACAGAAGTTAAAGGACTATTTTTAGGGAGTATTGCAGGATGTTTTTTAAGAAAATTCAATTCAGTGTTGCCTAATCGTCCTCCAATCCTTAAAATTCCATTTGGATCTAAAAGAGGGTTCAAATTTCTTATCTTACTCGTAGGAGACACCTTCCCGTGCAGTTTGAGACTCCGAATTTCTGATCCAAATTCCTCGTTCTGTATTACTCTCAACAGGAACTGCTCGGAGGCGTTGATCTCCTCATTGCTCAGAGGTCCTGAAGCTCCTTCAGTAGGATTTCTGCAATTCTTAGAAAACCTAAAAATATAACTTAATACACGCACTATAGTAAAATAATTATTACTCAAGCCAATTAGTTCAAGCACAAAATTTTTTGATGTTAATGTAAAGGCTTTTAAGGGACCTTCAATGTCTAAGCTTGAAGGCTTTTTAAGTTCACTTTGGAAGACACTCAGTTCTTGCGACACAGGAAAGTTTTGGTTAGGATACTCATTGTCATAAAGGAAATTAGGGCCTTTCCACCATAAATTTGTCTCTAAAAGTTTCACAGGGTCCGATCCTCGGGATATCAAGTCCGCGGGATTCATCTCGGATGGCACATGATTCCATTGGGACTTTAGCGTCAGTTCTTGTATGAGTGCAATTCTATTTTTCACGAATGTCTTAAGACTCGTTGGCTCCTTTTGAATCCATGCTAGTACAATCATGGAATCAGACCAAAGGTAAACTTTGTCTGTTTGCAATTTTAATGCGGAAAGTATCTTTTTCATTAACTTGGACAACAAGACTGCAGCACAAAGTTCCAGTCTGGGGATACTTAGGGCTTTAAGTGGGGCAACTCTAGATTTGCTAGCAACTAATTTCACATTTATGTCACCTGCAGAGTTGAAAGACTTGCAGTAAACGACCGCTCCATAGCAACTCTCCGATGCATCAGCAAATCCATGAAATTCGATTGTTTTAGACTGTTCTATTGTAATGCACCTATCAACCTTAATGTTGTTCACATCTTTCAACGTGGAAATAAATTCGCTCCACTCCTGAGATTCTGCAGCAGGAAGTGGATCACCCCAGTCAATGTTCAATTTCCACAATCTCTGCATAAATATTTTGGCCTTGGCTATGACAGGGCCGGCTATCCCTAGGGGGTCAAAAAGTTTTGCAATGGTGGACAAAACTGACCGCTTGGTAAAAGTGTTGTTCTCATCCACTGATATTTTGAAGGTATAGCAGTCTTCTGATGGTCGCCAAATGACTCCTAAAGTTTTTGTTTCATCGGCGCTCGAAAAGTCATAATCGTTTTTACTTGGTGAAAGTTCCGGATGGCTAGCAGACCATTTATGTAGACTCATACCGGCTTTATCGAGAATTGAAATCAGTTGCCGCCGTGTTTCCTTCGCTTCATCCAGAGAGGGTGCTGAATACAACACATCATCCATATAGAAGTTGTCACGTAGAAGAGGAGCTGCCAAAGGAAAATTTATCCCCTCGTCAAGAGATAGCTGATTCAAACACCTTGTTGCTAAAAAACTAGCACTCACGGTGCCGTACGTGATAGTTCTCAATTCATAAGCTTTTGTTGGGCCATTCGCATGATCCTTCCAAAGGATTCTTTGAAGACAATGCTGCTTAGGGTTCACCAAAATCATTCTGTACATCATCTTTATATCCGCTTGAAACGCGTATGTGTGCCTTCGAAAGCTAATCATTATGCTAAATAAGTCTTCCTGTATCACCCCACCATTATATTGGATAGCGTTAAATGAGGTAGCATTATGCGTCAAGCTAGAAGCGTTGAATACTACGCGAAGCTTCGTAGTACTCTTCTCAGGACGATACACGCCATGGTGTGGCATATAATAGGAACTTTCCGGTTCTCCTTCATCTTTAACTTCACTCATGTGACCAAGCCTTTCGTATTCATCAAGAAAGTTTTTGTAAAGTCTCAAATGTTCTTGGTCCTTTGATAACCGATACCACAGAGAATTCAGCCGTTTAAGAGCAATATCCCTTGACTCGCCTAAACACGAGGGTTCTTCCTTAAGGGGTATAGTTACTACGTATCTACCTTCTTTATTACGGAAATGCGTTTGCTCAAAATGTTCCTCGCAAAAGGTCGTTTCTTTACTTTTCGTTAACCCTACGTCTAAATTTTCAACTTCCCAAAAACTCTTTAATGTTTTGTTTAAATCATCCTCTAAAATTAATCCGCAATGCACATTGGTTGTATGCGAATCAATTAAACTACCACTCGCTACGTATCCGAAAACGGTATTTTGTAGAATTAATTTTGATTCGTGTAAATATATTTGTCCCGACCGTAATAATTCATAGAATATCCCCGCGCCTAACAATACGTCAATTTTATCAGGAATGAAAAAGGTTTCGTCAGCTAATCTAACATTAACAGGAACCTTAACTGCTGCATTAAGAAATTTCGACGGCGTAAAATCAATTATTTTTTCAACTACTAAAAAGGTTAATTCCTTTTCAAAACTCTTATCTTTATTTGAAATCGAAGTCCTAACACACCTATTTATATTCATCGTTGAATCACTCAAACAAGAAATTTGTGTGTTCATTTTTTCGTAAGGCAAATTAAGATTTTGTAAACAATTGCGATTAATCAAACATGATTGGGAGCCCGAATCTAGCAAGCACCTAACTTCCTGCCATAAGGAATTTTTATCCTTAATAAAACACTTAGCCGTACTCAAAAGAACAGTTTTTGTGTTTAATTTATTTTTTTCATAACTGGTGGCGACTACAGACATATTTCCATTGGCGCCGTCTTGGGAGGAAGGGGGGGTGGAATATTCAAAACTCAACTGTGATTCTTGGTTAACAATAGCGGGTGATTTATTATTTCTGTTTACTCTTGGAAAGTGGATCATTTTATTATGAGGTTTACCGCAAAAGCAATCCTTAAATTTGCAGGTTTGAACGGAACATTTGGCGGATAAGCATTTAAAACATAATTTGTTACTCTTTACTACTTCTAATCTTTCATTAATGGACATATTTTTAAATTTCGAACACATATACAAGGCATGCTCATTAGATTTACAAATGACACATTTAGGATAATTTATTTCGGATAAAAACACATTAGAAATATTTTTATTAGAACGGAAGTCTCGATTCCTTTGGGAATGGTAATTTATAGTATCTTGTTTTGATTTAACCTTGGAAGAAAGATAAATATCGCACTCTTTTCCTAGCTCTTGTGGTTTAAAAAATGATTCTCCCTGCCTTACTGCAATATGAGTCATTAATTCTCGGTCAAGTAGACCAAACATCTTATCCGAAATAATTAAATCGCATAATGTTTTAAAATCGCTAACCTTGCGTAATTGGCAATAGTATTCGAATGCTGCACTCAATCGTGAAGCAAACTGAAGATAACTTTCATGAGGCATTTTTTGCATTTTGTTAAAATTATTAATACATTCTCGAGGTGTTGGTTGAAATTCCTTCAACACGATTTCTTTAAGTTTATCGTAATCTGCTAATTCTTGTTCACTTATATAAATCATTAAATTTTTCGCTTTTTCACCTAACAAATTTAGCAGCATTTCGGATTTTAATTCTTTGGGCACATTTTTCGTTTTAAACGCTTTCTCGAGGGATTGGAAAAACAAATTAAATGCTTCAGGTTTAGAGGGAACGGATATGGTAAGGGTTTTTATACTTTTTATTAAATCTTCGAGACGGTGCGGCGGCTCTGGCTCGCTAATAGTTTCCGATTTCGAAGAATTGTGCGATTCTTTTCGCGCATTGGATAATTCAATTTCTTTCTCTAACTGAGCGAGTTTAATTTTTTCTAACTCTATTTTTGTTTGGTTATCTTTCTCTAACTGAGCTAATTTAGCTTTTTCTAACTCATAATTGTTTTTCTTTTCCTCAAGAATATTATCAATCAAACTCTGAACGAAATCACTATCGTTTTTATAAATCTCACTATTTTCAATTAGCTTCTTTATATCAATAACTCTTGCCCCTTCTTCAACTTTTAAACTTAACTCGTCAGCGACGACTTTTAATTCGTCTTTTTTTAGTTTATTAAGGGACATTTTTTAAACACACTAAAATAACTCAATGTAAATAGACAAACTGAATAACTCAAAGTAAATTTTGCACAATGAATGAAACAAGGGAAATTGCTCTTACCTCAGAATTTCGGCTTCTTTTTTATTGTCACTCACTAAAAATTTCACTCAAAGATAATATAAATTCCATTGTTAAATAACACGAGCATCGTACACATAGTTCGTTCGTTTCGGTATGCACTTTAAATGATTTCCATAAATCACTAATTCACTTCCGGGTGACTGGACCACATGTTTTTGGTCACTCTAATCGATAGCTCAAGGTTTATTTCGTAAATAAGAAGAACACTGGCAGTGGTGTAGCTTGGTAGCCTAGGGCCCTGGGGCAAATTAAAAAAATGGGGCCCCTCTGATATGTAAACTGATTAGGTTTTATCAAATAAAAATAAGAAATATACAAATACTTTAAAAATGCTAAGCTACTTAAACTCTTTTTTGTGCACTGCAGGGCAGGTAATAAAAATATTAAACAGTAACAACATAAATTACAATTAATACTTGGTGTAGGTTTGGCTAATAAAACGAACTAGTGAAGATACAAGGGTTTATTATATAAAAGTCGGGCCTACCAACTGACTAAATAACAATTATATTTACAATTTTTTCCTAGCTTTAGTTTTCGCAAAAGTATCAATGACTTCGTTTAAATCCAGGCTTGATGCGGTTTTGTTTTCAATTGCTATTAGCGATAAATGTCGGAATCGAGTTTGGTCCATATTATTTCTTAAATAATTTTTTATTTTTAATTTGCTAAATGACCTTTCAGCTGCTGCAGAAGTGACAGGAATTGTAAAGAATAATAATATTGCTGCAAATACTTCCGTTAGGTCGCATTCTAGCACTCCATATTTGCTCATTATTTCCTTACATAATTGGTGAAAAGTCCATGCTTGAGTTAGTTGAGATAAAACTAGGTGGTAAATATTAATAAATTGAAGTGAAAAACTAGGGCCTATTATATCTGAATATTTTCTTTGGAATTCGTCACACTTTTGTAATAAAGTTGCTTCATCAACATGTAATAAAAATGTTGGTGTTAGAAAATCGAATATATGACAGACTGCACTCATACCAATAAAACGTGTATCTAATTGAGATAATACTGTGTCTAGTACATTATTGAAAATCTCAATTTTAAATATTTTTTCTCGGTTTGGAAATCGGTAATCAGCAGCTAATTCATCAAAATGTTTTTTAACTTTTCTTTGCCTTTTTTCTTGAAAATGGATATCAATACCATATTTTCTTGCAGTTTCACTGGCTTTGTACTTGAATAATTCGAAATCATTTCAATAAATTTGCAACTTTGCTTTGGTCTCCGCTAAAACTTTACTCACCTCGTCCAAATTGATGTCGCATTTTTGTAAAGTTTTGGATGCATAATTGATGTCGTTCAATACACTGTGCATGAATTTGCAAAGCAACACGAACTCGAAATTTAGCATTTTTGTTTTAATACTCTCAGCTTCACTACGCTCATCTTTATTAGGACTCTGATAATGCTTTGATAATATCATAATAACGAAGTTTTATAGCAGATATCGTATTGACTCTACTGGACCATCTAGTCGGATTTAGTTTTTTTAGAGTGGTGTCCGATTCGCCAGTGAATTTTGACTGTAGATCCCAACGTTTGATGCTGTTTCCGAAAAAGTTATACAAATCTTGCAACGTTGCGAAAAAAATCTTTATTTCCACACAACTTGTTCTGCTAACGGCAGCATTTATCACCAAATTTAAATTATGAGTGGCACAATGTACGTACTCTGCGTTAGGCTGGATATCCTTAATATGTTTTTGTACACCATTATACACACCACTCATCACAATGGCTCCATCATAGCCTTGCCCCACACATTTTTTTAAATCAATATTTTTGTCGATAAATAATGTTGTCACTTGGTTGACTAAATCTAATACGACATGTTTGATGGCTGCATAAAAGCCTAGAAACACTTTTTTTACTTCTATATCAATTGGCTGTCCATTTTCCGATCTGGTTATTACTGCATACCTCACAACAATGCTTAGTTGATCTACCTTCGATATGTCCTGTTTCGTATCCATTATGATGGCAAAAAACGGCGACGCTCTAATTTGTTCTAGTAGATGGGTTTCGAGTTGGGTCCCCAAGCTCTCAATCATTTCATTTTGAATTGTTGCAATTCAGATATCTTGTAAATCCTAAAAACATAAAAAAACACAATTTCAAAAAAGTCCTGATATTAAACAGTTAATAATTATAAACAAAATAAAACGATAAAAAAAACTTAGAAATAATCATTATTACCTTTGGGCATATCCAAAACTTGCCGCAAAATGTGATCATATCGGGCGACAAGCTCTACAAAGGACAGAAAAATTCCGTGGTATCCTTTCTGACTTAAGTCTTCTTGATGTCCTCTCAAAGCCAAAGAACTCTTTGCTAGAGTAAGTATGATATCGAATAACCTTTGAAGAACCATTTTCTAAAATGATGCCTCTTTGCGAATTTCATTTTCAAGTTCCTTGTCGATAGTATTAGTATTGTTTTTTTCCAAAATTCATACACAGCACATGATTCCGAATGGCCACTCGAACAACTGTGCTGTTTAATTCTTTCTGATAAATGCTTCCAATCTCGAATTCCTGTACACCAAACATTATTCCTTTGTGAAGCAAATAACCAGCAGGGTTGATAATAGGCAGCGTCTAGTATTTTGGAATAACACAACCAAAAATGATTAACTGGCTTATATTTAGAACACGAAACGTAGTACGATTTTGAAAAACACCTATTGTTCTGGTAGATGTCTGTTGGAAAAGGTCCTGAAGGCTGTAAAGGCCCCATATCAAGAATTTGACGTTTTTCGTTATCACTTAATATCTTGTTCGTGAAGTTTCCAAAGTCATAAGAAGATTTGTCGTACACATTTTCGAAAAATGTAGAGGTCTGTGGTTCTTCCAAACCCTCCTGCTCTTATGTGTGTCATGCAAACATCATCCACGTTCACATGATCGGCGGCGGAGGTATCTCCAACTGCAATAATTGTCGAATCTTCTTCAGTAGGCTTCTCAACCAACACTGCAGTTACCACATTATTTGAGTCACTGTTAATAGAAATATTTTGGCCAGATGTACTTGCAGAAGGCTGACTAAAAAACTTGTCAATTTTTGTTTACTATCTTCTCTTTCTTGGCGTTGCTTGCGTTTAAATGCACCACTGGGTTTCTTCTTTTTATCCATAATTTTAGTTTTCTAATTTATTTAAACGATACAATATTAGATTGTGCTCGAGTAGGTAGGTACTCACTGTTCACTGACGACGTTAAAAGTAAAATATAAGGAAAGAGAAACACTATGATACGCTACAAGTGTCGTTGGGGAATCCTCGGGAAACAAATTATCACCGTTAGTGTTACCACATTTAACGGTGGAGACTGTAATGGTTGACAACTGTTTGGCGACTTTTCAAGGCGCACTTGGCGTATTTTGTCTTCCGGTCGGAGGGATGCGAGAGAGAGAAAGGTAGATGTATGTTTTATATAATCGGGAGAGGGTCTCCCTTGGTATTCTAAGAGCTGGAAGCTCTTACTGGAAAACAATGCCTATTTCGTTTGTTTTTAAATAAAGTTAAGTTTTATGGTTTTAAAAATCTGGTCTGCTTATTTATTGGAAATGAAAGGCATTACAGAGACCATGAGCGATCTTATGCCCGCGGACCTGAATTAATGTACCTACTGCAGGTGACTTGCATTTTTCCTCGATATTTCGCTTTATTCAATGAGCTGTAGCCGAAATCTATAGATTTGACACGATTTATTGACTTAACGGGCATCAATATGAGTGGTAAAATCAAATAAAATTGAACCACTATATTGACCAGTACAAAAAAGTTTATTGACATTAGCTTACTTACTCCTGATACAGCATTAATTTTTTAACCGTTCTCGAGAAAAAAATCTTAACTCGAATTCACAATAAAACGCACATATCACTAACCGTCAAATTGACAACACTGCCAACCTACAGAAAGAATTTAGGGGAATTCCCTAGGCATAACTTTTGAATTTCTCTCAACTGAGTTGTCATGATAAAAGTGGGGTTGCAACCTGTCATATTTATTTTGAAAATGGAAGAAATTTCCAAAAGTTCAGTTCGATCGAGATTTCTGGTGAGGATTCGAGGGCCCCCTGAGCTTGAGGGCCCCGGGGCACTGCCCCGCCTAGCCCCTAGGTAGCTACGCCACTGAACACTGGTCTTCAATGGACTGTATATCTCTTTATTTTTCAAGACACACGGACTACGTCCGCCATTTATGAAGTTCTCAAGGTATATATAAATCTTTTACAAAAAAGGGTGGCGCGGCAGTCGCACATGCGCGAACAGTACAAGTAAAAGTACTAAATTTAAAAAGTAACGAAGTACAAGTAAAAGTACGTACTTTTTACTTGTTCCGGCGGTACAAGTAACGAAAGTAAAAGTACTGCCATATATGATGTTAGTGTTTTGAAATTTTTTTACAATGTGCCTTTATGTTGAAACATAAAATTTTCTAATTGATTCCAAATCTTTTATTTCATATTTTAGTTCCATTATACGCAAAAAGTTTCTTTTCACCTATTTTTAATAATTTCTTTCTATTCTTTCATATAATAAATTTTACTATATAATTAAACGAAAAAGAGAAAAAAGATCTATATTAATAACGCTTTTCCGTATTTAGTCTCTCATTAGTTTAAAAGTATTAAGGGTGTAAGTGATTCATGTTAATACGTTGCAAATTCATCCTTTAAAAAAGACAAGAACAAGAAAAATTATGAGAAATTAAAATATCTGAAATAAATCTGAATTTACTTTACCAAATGAACTTTTATCTTCAAAAACACGCGATATCCATCTGGAATTAATATCAAAGCATTTCATAGAACTTAAATTAAACATATAGCCAAACGATTACAAAGAACTTCATAATTTCAACTAAAAACTATTAAGAAAACGATAAACTATATATATATATGTCTAGTAGTTAAGGATTTCGCCGTAGTGTGGCGCTGAAAACGTTATGACCATTGCCATTTTGTCGCATATTAATAAAAAAATCGCCCTCTACATGCTCTAGTGAAAACTCTGAGCATATATCTCTGTGGAATAGAGAAAACGAACGATTTCACACATTCATTCTCTTTGCTTACACAACTCAAAAATAGCAGATGTTTTGCTTGACATTATATTAAAGCCAACAAATAATGCGCACACTAAGAGATATATTATGATATATTTTATTATTCAAACTAATATTAAATTAGTTAATCTCTATTCTATGAGGCAGTAACCTTGCCCCAGTTTTTTTTTTACCGTACCTATAAATATTAAAAAACGCGCAGTAAATACATTTTTTTACTAATGAGAACCATAACTTAGCCGACATCAATCTTCTCTCCAAAGACATCTTCTCTCCAAATATTTGATAAAGCAGTTTAATTTTTATATATAGATTAATTTTTTAAAAAATCTGGCGAGTTGAAAAACTATGGCAAAAAATGAGAAAATTCCATTTTTTAAATATCTGTACCAGACGATATAGCAGTTATTTTTGAATAATTTTTTAGGAATAGGGGGTAAAATTGTCGTAGCATAAACAGTTTAGGAATTATAAGAAAAATACACAGACAGATTCTTAATTTTACTATTATAGAGGTAATATCTCATTCTTTCCATAATCTTAAAATTCCTGGATTTCGAAATTATCACCTCCTAAATTATATATTTTGTTCTCAGCAATAGAATTGGAAATTTTCATCGATATGGTGAATCGTCCAGAGGCAAAAGATTTCCCAGACGACTTCTATCTTCCCAAATTTAATTTCCTAGGATCTTCAACTACCCAACTTGTTATCCATTCTCCTTATCTCTCTGCTAGTCCTTATACTGATGGACAATCTTTCCTAGGAGGGAAAAAGTACAAAGTAAGAGTTAGAAAAGTAAGTAAGTTCAATAAAAAAAAGCATTCAATAAATAATTGTCATATATGAAACATAAAATACACGATGATGTAAATTATTTGTGAAAATTGAAAACGATTTTTTTTAAACTATTGATACTTTAGTCCTAAATTATAATACTTGAAAATGATCTACTGTGACGCCACTATAAAGTTTTTTCAGTGTTTCTTCCCAGCACTAACAGGTAACGGTTAGCTGATACAATAGATTTGAGTAGCTGACGCTCTACGGTTTCTTTGTGATTTAAAATTTTCAAAATGTGTGTTTTTTAGTGAAAAAATTGTTCCTGTCACATTTTTATTCACACCTATTTCTTTCATTATGTTATATGATTTATTCTACTCTAAACAATAACTCTTAGACGTATTTATTCTTCAATCAAGTTTATATGGCTTATCAAGCATATTAGAATGTATTAATGAAATAAATTTAAGATCAATAAATTAGAACATGTTGAATTCAAAATAGCCATTGTTTAAAAAAATTAAAACATAACTAAGAAAATACAAATATTCTACGATCATACTAAGTATGTTAGATGTAAGATTAGATGTATATGCATGTGCATTTATTTCGAACAATTGAGCCTTTATTACTAGCATTTTATTATATTGTACCAAACAAAGATATATAAATGTGTTTTAAGGGTCTATACTGTCCCTATATTGCTTACACTGAGGGAGAATAAGTTGGGAAACAATTTATTTTCTCTTTTTTGTTACATGAGTTTTTTTAACAAATTTCAGATACTTTATAGCACTGATTTCAAATATGAAATTGGTTTTTGTTCCCAAGTTGCAGTTTTGTAAGGACATTTTTAGTCACTTTTTTGTCGAAATGAACAAGTTTAAAAATATTATGTATAACAGGGGGTCTAAACTTGTACATAAATACTCTCCCCTTGTCACGCGATGAGTCAACAGAAAAAAGTGCAATTTAAATTAAATCAACAACCGGTTACTTTTTCCAGCGTTTATTTTATTTTATTTTATTTATTTTTTTATCGATTTATTTGAAAATTAACTCATTAAATTTAACTAAATCTTGTTACTAATTAATAAAGTTCCTGAAAGTCAGTCTATTTAACTAAATTTTGTAGCATATTTATTTTATTTTTATTGGTGAATTTACTTTTCACATCCCCGTAGATAATTTATAATATATTTTTTTTTAAATATAGTATAAGTCAAGCAAAAAAAATTGCAAATCGTGGCTTTTACTTTTACTTTACTTTACAGCCAGATACATCCCTGAACCATAGAACGTTCTGCCCTTTTTCAGTTTGTTTGGATGTGCTGGAAAGCACGTAAAAGGTAAAAATCAATCAAAGACCAATAACCAAAGCAGGTGTAAGTTTACTAAAAAACTGTTTGAAAATCAGAAAAAAAGTACTGAGAAAATTAATTGATTGAATTGAATTAATTAATAAATGAGATAATTCATGAAAAAAAACGTGTATTGTCTTACACGATACAGAAATATACTGTAATTAAATAATTGATAATTACAAAATATAAAAGGATTTCGAGATTTCTTTTTAAAATAAATAAGTTTAAAAAAATATTTAAATGCAAAGAACCAAGTCACTGACTCATTAGGTTTGAAGAAAAAGTGGCCAATAAGTTATAGGAATATGCCGGATATTAACTGAAAACTTACATTTTCAGGTCTAAGGGGGCCACATAAATGTTTGGACTAACTTCCAGGGATTTAGAGCGCATTATCGGGATTAAAGTAATAAAGCGGCCAAATGTCATACCCGCTAGAGGTGCTTCTGTGTTATAGTTGTTTCTTCCTATGCTTCTGAGCAGGTCATAATAGGGAAGCACCCCTAGCCAAGGAAATTTCCGGGTATGTGTTCCTTCGCAATTTTAATCCTGATTATGTACCTTAACTACCCTAGAAGTTAGTCGCAGCATTTAAACTCCACGCAGTTATATATAACATTTTTAAAATTGTATATTTAGACAAAAAATAACTTTAAAATGTCCTTTAAAAAATATGTAACTTTACTATTAAAACTGATTTGTAATTTGAAATCATCCCACCCGAATTAGGCACGATCAGATATTTGTATAAATGCAAAAAAAAATCTGCTCCCCTTTGTTTATTTTATCATTCTCCGCCGTACTTAATTTAAAGAACCTAGCTTCAGAGGCTTGAGACTGGATTAACTTCGCCCTCCTGCTTTCCTTTGAATCGAGGTGAATAATTTTTCCTTAAGATATGATCAGGACAAATACTAAGTAGCACTTCACTTTCCTCCATATTGTTCTTTCCAGAAACCTTATTGATCAAACTTTCATCTTTAAGTAGTTTGTAACAGAAAATCAAGTTACAGACCATCTGCTTTTTTTTAACTCGAAGATAACAGCAAAGAAATGAGTTAACTCAGACATAATCAGTCATGTTTTTACCGCTGTTGAACTTATAGATGAAATTCTATTTTATAGAAGAACTCAATATTAGTTTTAAGAAGTCACTTTTCTTGTAAGCAAATTCAATAAGTTTCATTTTGTACAAAAGACATTGCAGATTTTTCTCAGAATCACCCTCGATTCTTGCTCACCCTGCTTCAGTACGGCCTTTATTCTTGTTGACTTTCATCGCGCTATAATGTTTCTACTCTGATATAAATACTTCTCCGCTTCAGGATAGTACTTTCGTGAGCCGATTGTATCTCGCTGATCTCCACCAAAGGATTCTTCTGTAGGTATTGTGTTTCATAACAGTCTACAACACGTAATTACAGTCAAGCGAGTATAACTAGATTAAAATCCCTACTGACAACATGTCTACGAAATACTTTCAAGGTTTAACTGCACTTCTGTCAATAACTTGACAAATTTTATTGCAATTTACAAAACAGATAGAGCTTCTATTTTTTTTCACAATTTTGTTTCGTATAGAATTTTCCATTACATTTCATAAAGCTTTCTTCTATTATTAAGCTCGTGACGCAACTATTTGACCACTGTACTAGTTTGCCGAAAATGATTTGTGGGATTAAGCTAATCTTCCTAATATGCTAAAAGCTAGTTTAAAATATATCAAAAAATAAGAATGTGTAATTTTTTTTTCCTTATTTTAATGTCAAACTATTTTTACGGAAAAAAAATAAGTCTTTTTCTAATTGCTTCAATATTTTATTTAAGAATGAAAAGCATCTTCTTCCTCCACCGTATCAAACTAACTGCACTGATTACGTTTCACTCTGGAAACAGAGAGGGGGATATGGGCCTCTTAACCAAATGGTAAGTAAATCGACATTTGACATACTTATTTAGCACCTATGTCATTCATGTCACTCGTTCACGTACGCATGTTCTACGAAAGCTCTATACAGAAAGGAAATTAATTGTTTCTAGTTTCTACACTGCACAGGTTTTGAGCACATTGGTGCACAGGTTTTGAGTGCAAGATGCAAAGTTAGAATGATTGATCTCTCTAGTGCATGGAACTTTTATTTTCGAAAATTTTACGTAATAACTACTCTAATCAGAACTTACGTACATAAGCATACAGTATGCTGCAAAAAAACTCTAAATATTTTTGTTAAAAAATTAAATAGTAAATTTTCTTAACTCAACGCAGATTAAAACCAGAGACTTTCGGTGCATTGATCTTTTGTTTGCGAGATTATTGTGTAGTAACTTGTGAGATTAGAACCTACGTACGTGAACGTGTAGTGTACTACATTAAAATTCAAAATCTTTCTAATATCGTATACTATACTACGTCAAAATTTTAAATCTTTCTAATAAGAAATTAACTAGTAGATTCTCTTAACTTCGATCCAGAGTCTTTGAAAGATATGGATCTTTTATTACGAGATTATTATGTAGTAACTTCTCAGTTTAGAACCTATACGTACGTGAAAGTGTAGTGTACTAACAGAAAATTCTAAATTTTTTAGTAAAAAATTAACTAGTAGATTCTTTTAACTCAGCTCAGCTTAAAACCAGATACAATGCGGTGTATAGATCTTTTTTTTTTTACAAATTTGTTTGCATAGTTACAGCATATTTTATTTCAAAATACATATTTGTACGGTCTATTATATCTGAAGACTTTCCACGCATGTGTGCATTCGCCAAAAGTCCTTCAGTTTTTGTTTCAAAATAGCATTGATATAAGAGAGGCTATTTTGAGCGATTTATTTTGGCAGTGCGCTCGTACGTGTCTTCCATATTCAGAAAGTGCACATTTCAGGTAATCATTTCTGAAGTAAAATCGTGGTTTTAGGTAGGTTGTTTTTTCGTGGTTTATGTAGGTAGTTTGGTAGGTTATTTGGTAGTTTTTTCTTTTGGAAAAGAAAACTATCTGTTAAGAAATAAAGTTTAATACAACAAAAAATAGGAAGAAGAAAAAACAAGATAATGAAAAATTATAATTCATGCTTGATATTAACCAATAGAATTCTAATAAAATTCTTATAAAAGAATCACAGATGATAAAAGAATGAGACAGGTGGACCGTCTGTAATTGAATCATTCTTTTAAGACAATTTTATAAACTTGCATTTCATCCCCTTGTTCCTAAGAGTTAAAAATAAAATTGGAACTGAGAATATTAGATTACATTGCAACATGTAGAAAACATTAGGGTTAATTTTTTTCTCTTCTTTTTTAAACTATAAACCTTAACGTTTTAACCTCCACACACAAATGTCTTTTCGAAATTAAAATTTTGTTAAAGATGAATAACTGCACCTTAGTATTTCATAAATACCTTTATAAATAGTTTTGTGATAGTTTTTTGTATACTAGTTAATGAATTCCAACATTAGAGATGAATTTTTTTATAACTAAGTTAACCACATAAAATTAATTTATTTAGATGGCAATAGAAGAATGCAAATTTAATCAAAGCATTGAGGAGCTAGGATGTGTTCCTTTTACCGTTGATTATCCTCATAATGACACAGTATGCAGATATTGCAAAGACTGTTTAAGTAAGTATATTGGTCGGATTATAAAAACAAATATCATTTTATCAATTGAGCAATGGTGACATTTGTGGAAAAAAGGCAAAGTTAGCTCATAACTTGCAAATCTAAAGAATCGTTTTATTTATCAACGTATACGATGCACTCATATCGTGTGCTCACGCTTGCCGTTAAAACGGCAGGTTTATCAGCTCGGTGGCATGACTCGAAAATAGTATATTTCTAAAACCATTTTTACATCATTATGAGAAATAAATTGCTATGCTATTAAAATATTGCTCAAACTGGCGTAGAAGTTGCAGTCAGTAAATGCTTATCTGCAAAATATGGAGAAGAATGAAGAAGTTCTAAAACTTTGCTACCACCATTTGTGCAGCACGTGATCAAGCATTATCATGCAATAAGATAGGAATCGATCTTTCACACAATCTAGGCCGTTTTTTAACAAATTTTTGCATCGTTTCTTCCAGTCATTTACAGTGTATTTATGCTGGCAGGTTTCCGGTATCACGATTTGATTTTTGGATTAGCGTTTATGGATTTGCCAGGTTTCATGAGTTGCAGTGAATCATAACTCCACAGCAAAGTCTGTGGTGTAGTTGTTATCTGAATTTGGCGTAGAAAAACTCTTGAAATTGCGCGTTATTTCAAATTAATACCGAATCTAGCTTTCATACGCACTTTAATAGGTGTAATTAAATCTTAACAACGATAATTGATAAAGTTTTGCACAAGATGTGATGTTTTCACTACATTCAAGGTTGGCAACAGACCGAAGGATGTTTTGTTGTCGTTTTTAAGTGTTCAGTTAAATTTCGGAAAATAAAGTTAAATTGCAATTTTATTTCAGTTAAAAGTGAAATATGGTTGACAACAGACTGAATCTACGTATAATAAAGGAGTTTATTTAATCATGAGCATTACTTTTGAAGATAAGTTTGGATCTACGATGGCGGATATCGAAACCGAACTAGCCTTAGCTATCGACCCCAGTACCTAATGGAGAGTCAGTTGCACGATAATAATCGTTTATTTGCTAAGTAATTTCAATCTTTTGGTCAGATTGATTTGTCAAAGCAATCACAGCCTATTTAATACCGAAGTTTCAATTCTCTTTACGGTATGAGTGAAAATATTGAGATTGTGATCAATTATTTACCATGTAATTTCAATCTTCTTACCAGATTGAATAAACATATTGATAATATGAACAGTTATGAAAAGGATGAGTGTTTTTAATTCCATAATAAATATATTCATGTTCTTATAACAAGATTTACTTACATCTGTCAATCGTATTAAACAATTTTATTACAAATAGCTTCTCTTCATTTCAGTTTTGTTAAGCCTAGTTCGAATTCCTAATGATATTCTCTGTGCTGCCTGTATGTTTGATTACGAACTAATTTTATGTTAAAAGATATTGTATCTATGCATTCTTGCTAATATCGTAAAAATAACTTTATTAACTCTTATGAGTATCATATCTTACAGTAATTATTAATCTTAGTGATATTGAAAAACAAAATTGGTGGCGGCTACTTTGCCCCAAGCAGGGAAAAAGAACAATATAGTACTTCACTTTATCAGGAGCTATCCATTGTTCTTGGAACAGTGAAACACTGCTTTGGTGTAAAGTATAGTTGCCATCATTTTTCATGTGGAGGTACACAATTCTTTTTACAGTGTAGGTACTCTGCTGTAGTTCAGAACCAACTTTGACTTTGCTATTTATTTTTGATTCTGGATGATCATGTGGCTAATATGTGAGGTTAGATTTACTTGTGTGAAATTTAGCGAGCCAGTTTGATTGATGTCTCTTGTGTGTAATAACACATGTGTGTAATAGCTAAGTACACTCTTTCGAACGCTCTAATTCCATGATAAAACTCGTAATTTATAATAGTGCAAATTTCCGACCCATCCATTTAAACAGAAAGTTTTCAATATTTTTTCGAGCTTAGGATAGTTTTTTAAATGATTAATATATGCAACTTTCTAGCAAATATTAAGCTTCTAAAACTAACAATATGATTAACTGCGAATTTCATCCTTGACAACCTGATGTATTATCATTTTTTATGTTGTTAAAAAAGTACTGCAACACCCTTGCATCATCTCATGCTGAAGTTCTCGGTTATAGCAATAACGAATCAAAAGCAATAACGAAAGTTCAGTTTCATCCTTATTTAGAGCTCATGACCGAACCCATGGCCGAAAATTAAGGTCATAAGAACCTATTCCAGCTATTCGGGTCTTATGAACCTATTATGAACCGTTTCTTACTCCAAAGCAAGTCATAATAGAGAATCGCTCCTAGCCAAGTACGACAACATTACTATGCTGTTTTAATCTGGATGATGTGGTCTAACTCCCCTAAAAGTTAGTCGCAACAATATCGCTACCGTCTGTTATATATAAAGCTTTTTAAACTTAAACAGTTTTCGAAAAAGTAAACTACAAATGTCATTTGAAAAAATTGTAGTTTTATGAAAATATTAGTATGAATGCAATGAGCAATTCATTTTATCTGATATGAAATTTCTACATAACAGTTTTCAGTTATATTGTTAAAAACAATTCATGATATCTTCTTTCGATTATAACTTTTTTTTAATGATTCCTATGAATACAATTTTAAACATTCGGTAAATTAATTTGACAAACATTTATATTTCAATAGATCAAACTAGGATTGGAAAAAACTGCACAGATTTGTTAAGAACGTATAATCAGCCTTGCGAGTAAGTACAATGCAGAATTCTATTCTGATCTCCGTAATTTCCAAAATTTACACTTATGTTCAGAATTGATAATTGCTTTAGACTTATCTATTTCCACGACAAATTTTCATCTTAGCCCTTAGTGGGTGCCAAACACTTAGTCGAGCCAAACTTTTATTCTATTCGCAAAGTGGAGACCAGCTTTATTTCTTTTTTTCCTCAAATTGAAAATACCGAAATGTTTAAAGGTAAAAATTATAGATAAGAAAATTAAATCATAGCTTTAAAAAAAGTGGTTTTACTGTGAATTTGACGTCTTACTAAGCATCGAACTGGAAATAAATAAAATAGTTGTTACGCTTCTGAATTGGAAATATAATTACTAACAAACTGCCTAGTACTTTGGAACATTGAAACTGTAGTAGAAAAATGTAGCATAGGAGGTAAAAAATGTAGTATATGTGATATCCGAATCAAAAGAATACACATATGATAGCGTTAAAAATAAAAATACTGAATAGTGATTGCACAGCTATCATTCAGGGTTATAAAGGATTGTTAGCTCAGTCACGACCATATATGGCAGTGCTTTTACTTTCGTTACTTGTAACGCCGGTACAAGTAAAAAGTGCGTACTTTTACTTGTACTTTCGTTACTTTTTTAGGGAAAAAGTACAAGTATTTGTAAGGGAATTGTAAGTATAGTAAGTAAGTTAATAAGTTATAGTACGCATCTTTACAAAACTCCATATATATATATATATATATATATATATATATATATATATATATATATATATATATATATATATATATATATATATATATATATATATATATATATATATATATATATATATATATATATATATATATATATATATATATATATATATATATATATATATATATATATATATATATATATATTTATATTTCATGTAAAATTACGAAATTTCAAACAAAATAAAATGTGTAAGAATTGCTGCTGAAGTGCTTTCACAAATTCATCGATATCTTCTCTATTCTTCCATTATTTTTTCGAGCTTTCTTGTAATTCTTGAAAAGAGAGCTTTTAATAAGGATGATTGTCTCTAAGAAGTCGAATACTGCAACCAATGAGATTCCGATGCAAATTCCAACATGACTTCCAATATAACTGAAAAGCTTCTACACTTTAAACGGGAAAATTTACGGTGAAATATCGCCATATGTTGAGTTAGGTTTCACTCTCTCTCTCTCTCTCTATATATATATATATATATAAAATTAATGTGCAATATATATGCTATCACAGCTAGCTTCGTGTTTAAATACTTTGACCTTTTAAAATTGTCATTCCTGAAAGTGAAAAAGCAGTCTTTTGATCTTGTTTTGACTGCAACTATCATTGTGAGTGGAGTGTTCTCCAGAATTGTGTGTCCAGATTATTCATCTTCTGAAAATTGCCTGTGATAAAGGATGACATGAATAGCAAAGGTTTTGATTACCGGTAGTTTTCATCTCAAGAAAAAGTTTCAGAATGGTAAAAAGTGGGCTTTGAAATTCTGTAAACCAAGTATAATGAATGTATACGATTTTAAGAAAAATAATTCATCCAACCTTCAAATGTGTGAAGGCTTTAATTATTCTGACATCCGTGAACAGGCTATTTTAACACCTGAATCTTATTTTAACACCTGAATCTTATTTTAACACCTGAATCTTATCTTGACACCTGAATCCTTATCTTTGTAACAATCTGAATGTGAATGATAGTTATGGCGGCATACTTCTACAAACACTAAAACGTCCTTCGTTGTTAAATTCAAACTAATAACGTAACAGAAAAGAAACCAGGGATTTTAAATTTTTTAAAGCTGAAAACATCATGACAATCACCAGCGACAGAGGAATTTATGGCATACATGAGCTCAAATGTCGAAAGGAAAGCATATCAATTTTGAATCGATATCCAATCATAAAAAAATTATGTGTGAAATTATAATACTGCAGTACCTTCTAGTGCTCCCGTGGAGCGCTTATTCAGCGTGGCTTAGCACGTTCTGAGAAATTCTCGCAGCAGACTCAGTGACACCACTTTCGAAATGCAATTATTTTGCAAAATGAATAAAAATATTAATTAGCAAATTATTTTCATTCATTTTTGAGTTTTATGCATTTATTTGATACATTTTAAATAAAAAATTTTGGATTTTGTTATTACGTTTTCCAATTTTCTTTTCGAACTCACTAATATGTTTTTGTCTTAATACATTATTTACTAAATACATTTTTACCTAGTACATTTTTTACTAAAATTATGTTTATGCCCGACCTTGTCAAACAACACCCAGTCAGATCTCTAAGAACTTCAGAACTATTTGTGCTATTGAAAACTATTATAATTACCATTTTAACTCTTGAAAACTCGAAGGTATTAATTTAGCCGCTGGTACTAAAATTTGTTTACAAACTTTAATTATTCCATTAGGCAGAAATGTTCGGAAAATGATTTTCTCGCATGACTTCAGCATTAGCCATTGTTACAAATAAAACTGTAGACTGTTCTGTTTCAACTTATACTGCACACTCAATTATTTTTTACTAGCTCAAAGATCACAAGGCTAACTGAAACTCAGTGTTTGCTTTGTTTATGTTTGTGCTTTTAAAACGCGTTTCTATAGAGTAAAATGGTAATTTAATAAATAAAAATAATAAGCTAAAAATTAAAATCAATAGATAAAATTTCTTTTTCGTGCAAATCCGTAAAAAGTTTGATATTAAAGTTACATTTGATTTTAAAATTATATTATACGATTATATTATAAAATTGTATTATAATATTCTTCCGAATCTAAAAATAAATTCATGTCCATAACTTTCAAAATTAAAAATAATTAAATAAATAACAACAATTTTGCAAAAACATTAAAGAACATAAGAATATTATTCAAAAAAATTTTAGGTTACTTTGAATTTTCGATTTCCTAGAAATGTACTTTTAAATCATTACTTTTTTGTCTAGTACTTGTACTTTTATATGTACTTTTTACTCGTTACTTTTTAAAATAAGAACTTTTTACTTTTTACTCGTTACTTTTTTTAAAAATACTTGTACTTCTACTCGTTACTTTTTAGAAGTAACATTGCCATATATGGTCACGACAGACTACCTATAACCAATTAACAGAATCAAATGAGAGTATATAAACTGAATGCTAAGTTGAGCTAAAAAGGCTGCATCCAGAACAGAAAAGATAGAAATAATATGTTTTCGAGGCAGAAGATGATTTTACCATTCCTTTACACATATCAAACAATGTGCGACATAGATATCGGAAGTTTACCTGCTTGCATTAAACCATTTCAAATATAAGGAAGTCGAAAAGTTCAGAACAAAGGTACATTGGTAAATGCACATTGGTGAAATTTTAGTGGCTATGTGTGTGTGTAATTTAGTGGTCTCTTCGATTACCTCGAAACATCTCATTAACATTAATAATAAATTCATGGGAGATCATGTGAATCGCTTACCATTTTCTTTTTTTAAAAATATCCTGCATCGATATTCGCCTTTAACGAAAGCTTTCGTACAATATGTTCTCAAACGCTTGTCATAGACAGTGTTTGCCGTAGACAGCATGCTTTCATATAAAAATGTTTACATAACGTTCACCGTTTACCACGGAAAATTATGGTAATGAGCATTGTTCTATTCTGCTCGAATCGTCACAGCTTTCTTGCATTTCAAATACTTTATTGCAAACAGGTTAGTTAGAATCGACTCGTGGCACTCTCTGTACCCCAATTTATATCCTAAAAAGTGGCGCTTCTAAAGCTGCTGTATTCCTGATGCAATCCAGCGCGTCAACTTTCTATTTTGGTAATCCTGATAACTTTTTATTCCAAAAATAAAGTTCTTTTTCCTATGAATGCATTTGGTTAAGACTTTTCACTTTCCTCATTATTTTTTAACTGATAAAAAAATTCCATTAATTTCAGAAATTACAAAATGCATTAATTTTGCTCATTCATTAATTTTGCTTTAAAGAATTTGAAAAATGATAGTTTAGGAATGATTGAAATGGCGTTATCACTGTCAAGGACTTTATAAATCCATTACTCGTTTATTGTTTCATAAAAACTAAAAATAGTTCTAGACTGAAAGTTCATTTTTGGTTTATTAATTTCTCATTTAAATTATTAAATCATATGTATATTTCGGAGATATTACCTGGGTTTCGTAGCAATCCTACTAACAGAATGGTAAAAGGATTAAACTTTTGTCAACGGAACAAGTATTATTAATATACCTCACCGCAACTGTTAACTAAAGTACTCTTTTGATGGAGTAGTTAGACAAAATTTCTACAATTCTTGAATTTTTTTTTCATTTACGTAATTGTGTTTTTTACATCATTGTCAATCGAAAATTTTATTCATCTTGTATTTATTTTCAACATTTTTCTACTTTCAGAAACATTCAATATAGTATGAATACGGAAGAAAAAATCGTGTACAGTGTATTTGAAACTGTAAGTCATTTTATCTAAAGATCCTCTTTGATTTGACGCGAACGTTTTCAAGGTTCACAACAATATTGTACATAACATTATAAATAGACTCTTAAGAGATTTATTGTGTATCTATAATTACACAAATAGGGGGTTAAATGAAAAAAAACAATTCTACAAAAATACAATCCAAAATTCAAATGAAAAATACATTACGAACACTCATGGGAATCTGCATAACTACTCATAAGAATATATAAACACGATATATTTGAATAAGAACATATACAAGAGTGGGCTTGTTCAGCGACACAAAGCGTTTTAGAGCTCGTTCCAATATTTATTGTGTTTCTAAGGAAAAACTCACCACAAGCTCAACTAGCTCAAAATAAAACTGAACATTTCACCACTAAAACTCTCCAAAAAATTAAAAATACGCAAATGCTATGATAATCGATATTAAAAAAATGCTAAATATAGGGTCTGCTACGTTACACGGAGCTATGGGAGAAGCTCCAAATTTCTTCAACTTATGAGAAGTTCATAGTTTACTGGTTAACTGTTGTTAATCATTTAAACGTTGAGACGTAAATATTCTTTCATCATCATCATAGTTAGCCAGACAGCTTAAAGTGAGCTAATGCCTTCCTCTGAAGATATCACCATAACGACTTCTAATTTATCTTTGATCTCCAAGTCTTTTCATTAATTGCAAGAAAATCAGACTCCACCAAGTGAGCCCTTCTCAGCCGTGGCCTTCCCCGCTTTCTTGTTCAAGTGTGTCTAAAAAGCAGTATCTTTTTTATTGTATTGGCATCACTCATTCGTATCACGTGGGTCATTCAATTAATTCTATTTATTTTTATGTATTTAATAATATTTTTTTTCTAATGCCCACCTGTGTTAACATTCGACAATTCAGGCATTTACAGGGCGATTATGTTGGCCTCTCCTTCATGGGCATCATATTAGGTGGGCCAACGTCGCTCCCACAGTGAGGACAGATAGTAAAGAGAAGGAAAGAACATCCATGCCTTGCCCGGGATTCGAACCCAGAACTTTTCTGATGCAAAGACAGTTCCCTGCCCCCTACACAGGCCGGTCGGCTGTATTTAATAATATCGGGTTGTTTATAAATGTTGTACAGTTCAAAGTTAAATCTCCTTCTCTAGTTATTGTTATACACCAATAAGAATACTCCGCAAAATCTTTCTCTCAAATATTGTGATACAATTTCCTCCAGTTTCGTCATTGTCCAAGCTTCAGAAGTATATGTCAAGACTGGCCTGACAAGAGTTTTGTAGATTAAGAACTTTGTTTTTCTAGAAAGAAGCCTAGATTTAAAAAAATCTTCTCAGCCCATAGACATGCCAGATCGAATCTATCTTTGCCAGATAGATTCGATTTTTTATTTCAGGAGTCATTCTGTTGTCAATAGTAATAATTAACTCTAAATAAATAAAACTCCTTACTGTTTCAAATCCATTAGAATCTAGGGGTCTCGAACTCTGTTTCTTGAGAATAAGATATATATTGTTTTCTCTACATTTATGTCTAAGCCCATTTGTCCTGCAGCCAACTCAAGGGATATTATTTTTATTTGATAATTCTCTTATCAACAATTTGAATATTTCTAACAGAAAATTTAACTGCAATAAGGAAATTAAAATATTAAAGAATCATACAATACAATTCAAGATTTTTACAAACTTAAGAAATATTACTGAGTGTGATTTGATCTCTCTATTTAAAATGCATCTATTAAATTCTAAATGCATATTTTATTTTGATGAAAAAGTAATAAAAATACTGTCGGCGGAGCGTTAGAAAATATTTTATAATAAAATAAAAAGTTTGTTTCCAAGACCTTTAACTCTGCACAAAATCGTTTAATAAGAAGAAAAATAAAAGGAAAGAATAACCCCACTCTTCTCTTAAGATGAAAACTGATTAGACTTTTCAGCTCGTTTTCGAACGCCTTTGTCAGAACAGTCTGGAGCAGGTACCAGAAAATCCGCGTCGGGGAACTGACCCACTATCAAAATTTGAATGAGTTTTTCGTCAATTTTTTTCGGTTACCAATTTCCACTACCAATCACGTAATCAAATGTTTGCGTGAATAACTATAACGCAAATTACTACCCTGACAATGCTTTTCCATCATGGGTCTTCTTCGAAGGCTCTATATTCACATAAAATAACACTTTCAAGAAATATAATGATACTTTTTATAACTATTGCTAAGTTTGAAAAAGCTATATTCATAGTTATTAGGTTTTACTTATGTTTAGCACGCGCTCTCTACGCTTATTACGAAAATGACTTAAAATGTCAATATGGAGAAAAAATATTAAACGTTTTGAGAAAATTAAAATTGTTTCAAATTGAGTTTTTCAATGGGTGAAAACTTATTCCAATGTTTCGTTGCCTGGGCTTATTAAAATTATCTAAAATGGAGAATTATTCTGTGATTTTATTTAATTTCTTCTAAGAGAAAAAAAATTGCCATTTTCATATTTGAACTACATTTAATGATTCTGAATCCCAGATTAAATCTTTAAAGCAAAATAGTATACGCAGTTTAAATTTATAGCTTTGTTTCGAATATTAAGACAATTAAATTTTGTCTTTTTTTATTTTCATTTGTTAAAAAAGATCAATGAAAAACACCATTAAACAATGCTATCATCACCTTCCTATTTGGTCACTTAAATATTGGCAATTCCATGATTTTTGTCATTTGAGTGTATTATAATGTATATAAAGTTAATATTTTAAATATGAATGAAGCAAGTAATGCTGTCAATAGATTTAACAAATTATTCTCGTTTTTTGTTTCAGAAAACTCGGACTATGCGAAGACCTACGGTAAGAATTTATTTACATTTACATGAAATAATATATCATTAATTATCTATCATTATTTTACCAAACTAACTTGAAATGGTTCCAAACCTTCTCATTCGATTTGGTTATCAAAGGCCGGTCCAAATCAACACCAGTCATTTTAAAAACAGAAGATAATTTAGTTCAATCTTGAGGTAAAAGAGGGAATGGAACTTCGAGATTTTGTACCCTCTGTCTTTTACAAGTGAAGCAGTGTTTAATGGCGGAGCGAATAGTTTTCCTTCCTTTGATGATCCAAAATCTTTCTCTAAAAATTGTTAAGAGAATAGAAGCTCCAGCATGCTTATTTACTAAGTGTTCCTGTTCAATGAGTCGTTTGACGACTAAATGCTTCGATGGAATTATTAAAGGAGCTACAAATTCAGGTGTTTCATCATCGTTAGCGAGTCTAGATTTTAGTCGAAGCATATCATCATGATCTTTAAAAATCTGAAAGTTTTTATTAAGATAAGATTTTTTACCTTCTTCGTCATTGAAACACTCTTTTTGCATTGAATGTAGTAGTGTCGTTGGAGAATTTATCATTTCTTCTGGTGTTAGGTCTGTATGATTCCTTAAATTTTTATTTTTCGGATGAAAGCGTAGCATCCATGACTATTCTATCTCTGACTATTCTTGAAAACTTTGAAATTCTTTTAGCCAAGCTTAGAAATTCTTTTTTTTCCAGTTTCAACGACTGTAAATCAATTTTTAACGTGTCATGGTCTTTGTTCCATACTAAGCCTAGGACATGCGTTCCAGAGTTTGAAAGGGAGTCATCAGAGGGTACATTGCTTTCCCACCCTCTAAGTTCAAACTGGCTCTCTTTCATAATTTCTGTTGCCGTCTTCATAAAATTTTCCAATTCTGGCACTTTCTTGACGCTCTTTACACAATTATCAACATAAAAACTATTCCTCAGTTTTTCTAAAAGTTCTTGAGAATATTGTAACTTAAGAGTCTCTTTGGATAAATGATGATTAATAACTCCCATCAATAAAAAGGGGCTACTTATCAGGTCAAAACAACTCGTCTGTGTCTGTAGGTCTTAACATTATTCTGTTTATCATACAAAAGAAATCGTAAGAAATTCCTATCATTTTCATTTAGGGAAATTTGCAAGAAATCTATGCTGATATCAGAGATCACGCCAATTTCATATAACCGAAATCTGGCTAAAATGGAAAGAATCGTCTCAATTAAATTCAATCCGGTCTCTGAAAAGTCATTTAGTGAGGGTAGTCAGGCATTTTAGCTGAGGCGTCGAATACTGGCCTGATTTTTAAAGAAGACGCCACTGATGTTTCTTTAATAACTGGACGATGGGGAAGGTACGTATTGCGTGTCAGGCACTGACAGTTCTTCAGGTGGAACTTCTTTAATCACTCCTTCCTCTATCTTCAAAAACTTGCAGATATTTTTCTCTGTATCCCATTTTCTCCAGTTTCTTATAAGTAGATTCTAATATCTTGAGAGACAATTCGTATATATTTGGCAAACATGAGTGATCCTTTCTCCGGCAACTCACTTCGTATCTACCTTCTGAATCTTTTCCAACAATATCTTGAAAATGAACCATCACGGCCTTTTGTTGGTCTTCTTTAGTTTTTTGTTCAACGGGATCTTTAATGCCTAGCAGCTCCAAGTCCCACAAAAAAGGAACGGGTAAGTCTTGAGATAACATACTAACGGTAGCCATATTCACCCTTTGATGTTGTAACTGCGGGACCTTTCCCATTAATGTCCAACCCAGTTTAGTCTTCATGGCGACTAATCCCGATTTCAATTGTTCCTTTTCGCCAGTAAATAGTTTACCTATAACGTCAGCTCCTAAAAGTACATCAATAGGTTCTAAAATATTTTGAAAGTCAGTTACAAATATTTTCTTTCGGTTCAATTCACTCATCCAGGGTCCATACCTAATGCTGGCTATACCTTGACAAATTATATCCTGATCCAGAGAATCTAAACTGCAACTATATCTACCGTCGAGACTATCTAGATAAATTTTATAACACCTATGCCGTTGTGTTTCGGTTTTCTTACCTCCAAATAATGAATGTGAAAACTCCTCTTCTCTCTGAAAATCAAAACCCAATACTTCTGCAGATGATTTTTTAGTGCACAACTTCTGAGAGCCTGTATCTAAAATAATTCTAGCTTTACGTTGAGCCCTTTTCCCTTTAATCATAACCACAAGATTTTTCAAAAACACTTCATTTGATGTCCCCACACGTGAATGCAAAGTATCTGTAATTTTTTCTTCATCATTAGAATCAGGTCTTGATATTTCACTCGATCGATTATGTTCTAAATTAGGACACATAAATTTCAAGTGTCTCTTAAAGCAGATTGGACATTTAATATTAGACAAACATTCTTCAGCTAAATGATCTTTCACTACACAAACGTGACATAAACCTTTCCTTTTAATAACTAATAGTTTTTCTTCTAGAGGAATAAAAAATGCCTTCTTGCAAAATTGGATCTCATGGTATATGGATATCTTTAAACAAAACATACACAAATTATCATCTTTCATGTTATGACTAATTAATTCAGCCGCAGAAGAAATATGATCTCTCGAAGGGAGGGAACAAAATATATTTGTTCTCTACACAATTTTATTTTATTTTCTGATTGTACCTCACTTTTTAAAAACGAAACTATAGCATCAAGACCAAATATCTTTTGTTCTGACTCAATATTTTTTGCTTGCCTTTCAAATGATCGCAATACATGGGTCGGTAATGAACTTTCAACCAAAGGATATAAAATTATGCCGCACTGGTTCGTAGTTACACCTATAAGTACTTAGAGCTCGAAGTTGAGTAGAAAGTTTATTATACAATCCACTTAAAGACTCTTGTTTCTTTCTAGTTGCGTTATCTAAAACAAGTTTTAATAGTTTGTTGATGCGGGGTAACAAAAGGGGGGTAATTTATCCATGAATCTTCATTTCTAATTGGTGTGGACTGTATTATCGCTGGTAAGACCTAAAGTTAGTAATTTATCTAAATCTGGTAAATGGAATACGACAAGAGAGAGAGCACCACCAACCTTTTTGACAGCTTATTTATTGCGACTCTGACTGTTACAAAACGTTACTGTAGATGGAGCTGGAGTAAAGATACAACATAGTTCTAGAATATAAAAATCAATTAATAATTCTTTTCTCCCATATATTTCAGTTAAGCTTTCTATCGCCAAAGGGTAATTTTCATTAGTGATAGGAAAAGATTCAACAATTTCTCTAGCTTCCGATTTAATTTTCGCTAATTAGATTAAATAATGAAATTTATCACTAGCAGTTAAACTCTTATTTTCGAGTATACTTTTAAACTGGTTCCAAAAAGTAGCCAGTCCTTTAATTCTCCGCCAAATTTGTACAATTCAACTTCGGGAAGTCGTGGAGATATCGTTTTATATGGATTCTCACCCAATATCAAATTAGATTTATCAATGGGATGATTAGTTTCGTTATTTTTCGGTTGGTTCTTAATATTTTCTAATACTCGTTTATATTTTATTTCTATTCTTAAAGCCTTTTCTCTATATTCTTCTACAATATTGAATTCAGTGTTAAATTCTGATTCATCTGTTAAAGTGTCCAAATAATTATTGTGTGTCAGTTCTAACGTTTCCTCTTTCTGTTTAATCAAATGTAAACACATTTCTATTTCTTCCTCATAAGCATTTTCATGAAGTAACTTTTTCTCTAACTTAGTGTAAGCTTTCGTGAATGAAGTACGCTGCACTGTTTTATTTCTTTTAAAAATTTCCATTCTTACTATCTGTTCTAGTTCATTAATTTACTAATCAATATTTAATGAGTTATAAATATATCTAATACAATAATAACTTCAAAATGGAAATTCCTTTTCGTACCTTTCGTTGCCAATCCTTAAGACAAGGCCGCCCTACCGGGGGAGCCAGAAATGTCATTACTAACCGGATTGACTACGATTGCGAGAGGCATCTTGTCTATCAATTGACAATATTTTAAAACAAACACAAAAAAAATATTTATTTTAAATAAAAAACAACAAAAAGCTCAGAGTTTCAAAATATTTCAAAAGCCAATTCAAAAATATTTCCAGATCTTTCTTACATCTCTTGCCATTTTCAGAGTAACTTAAATACCCAGAATAATTTTGGTGGCGCTGGCGCAAACCACTTGGAGTTAGATAGGTGGCGCTGCATACTTACCTACACTGGAGTTGGTATTTGGATCAACAAGAACCATATTTCCCAGATTGGGGATTTTGAAGCTCAGAAATTGAAAACAAGGCTTGTGTATTCAGCGCGTGATTTTGTAACTTAAAATATAGTCTGCACTTAGTAAAATAATCGTATTTGAGATCATCTCCTTGATTATTCTGAGCGTAATATTGTTACTAAAAGTATTGTCCTAATTAAAATAAGCATTTCCTCCATAAACCCTTAGTACTGAATCCTGGTACATGAAGATTTATTCATTAGATCAAAAGTTACAGCTGTAATCATGATTACAATAGTAATTACAGTAATCAATTTCTTGTAATTTTGTTTACAGCCGTAATCAAAATTTTGATTACAACTGTAATCATGATTCCAAGTAATTGTGATTACAAGTAATCACAACAAAAACGATTACGGGTACTCATGATTACAAGTAATCAAAATATATGATTACATGTAATCGTGATTATGCGTAATCAAACTATATGATTACATGTAATCGTGATTATGTGCAATCAAACTATACGATTACAAGTTATTACGATTGCATACTATACGCAAATTCATTTTGTAAGAACGTATGGGTTTACATATTTTTATGTACATAGAAAGTACACACGCATGAACATACAATTTGTGATCCCTATATATAGATATACAATGTATGCACAAATGTTGTTTGTACGTACAATATACATAATTATATTGTAATATACTTAATGCTATACGTATATCCTTAGTACATATAATTATAAATTTATGATACATGTACGCATGTATATAAGTTTGCACGAAAATGTAATGTTTTCTACCTTTGTATACATAGACAATATAAGTATGAACGTATATGAAAATAATGTTTATACTATCGCATGCTTTTATGTACTTAAGTACATACATTGTATCATTTTACGATAATAGCACGTATATACAATGCACGTATGTATATAAAATTGTACGTATTTACGTACAAAATGTAAGAATGATGCTTAAAGGTACAATATAAGCGCATAGTTGCGTAAATAAAATGCATACATGTATGCATGCTCATTTATATGTACATAGATGTATGTACAAGCAAAGACATAGCACTATTGATCAAATCCTTTTTTTCTGCCAGAACATAAGAGATGCTCAAAATCTCAGCCCCACCCACCACACTATTGCCGCTCTCCTGGATCTTACGAAAGCGTTTGACAGGGTATGGAAGCACAAGCTATTAATTAAACTACACGACACATTTAACATTCGTGGTAACACCTTGGCGTGGATCTCGGATTTCCTGCACCACAGATCTATCAGGGTGAATTTTAACAACACCTTCTCAGACCCAGTTGAGCTCGGACAAGGCGTCCCTCAGGGTTCGGTCCTGAGCCCTACGCTGTTCTCTTTTTACTTGGCAGGCATTGAGAAAACACCTCCTAAAGCTGTAAAAGGTGACTTGTTTGCTGACGACATCGTTCTCTGGAGCTCTGGAAATGATTTAGTCGAAATGGAAAGGAATCTTAACAATGCATTATCTGCTTTTTCAGACTACGCTTCGGAGTTCAAACTTTGTTTTAATCCTGCCAAATCCATCGTCACTTTCTTTACCACCAACAAAAGATTGTACAACTATCAGCCAAATATAAGGATGGATAACAAGAATCTTGCTTACGAAAAGCATCCAATTTATCTCGGATACGTCTCAGACCCAGAATGGACAAGCAACAAACATATTGAACATATTGTCTCAAAATGCAAAAAGCGATTAAACTTACTTAAATATATTGCGGGCAAAGATTGGGGAGCCGATGCTGTCACGTTAAGAGGTACCTATTTGTCTCTCATTAGACCCATCCTGGAATATGGCTTTCCTGTGTACTCCTGTGCTTCTGCCACTAACCTGGATAAATTGGAAAGGGTCCAACTAAGTGCTGCAAGAATAATTACTGGACTCAGACGTAGTTGCCCTAAGGAAATAGTCCTCTGTGAGGCTGATCCTCAACCCCTCCAAACTAGAAGAAAGGCTAATCTCACCAATTATTTCAACAAACTTTCTAGCTATGGTCAGCACAATAAAACCTCTCTTTACCTTAACAACTGGCGCAATTATCAGCGACTGAAGAAAAACAGTCCATTCAGTCATGCTGAACTTCTGCATTTGCCTTCTGCAGACGTTGAGCCCCACTCCTTAAAATCTTGTCTGAATCCTTCAGAAGGAGTCCCCCGTGTCCATTTCCACTTCGGCTTTTTTGCTCCGGTCACAAAGAAAGGTCATATTCCAGCTGAACTTAGGCAGCTAGCTTTGGAAATTTCAGGCGAGATTCCCAGTGACGCCGTAAAAATTTACACAGACGGTAGTGGACTCGGAAACCTAGCTGGTAGCGGCGTCTTCATTGAAAAATTTGGGCAAAATTACTCCATCTGTCTCCGTAATCCTGATTTCACTTCAGTCTTTCGAAGTGAATTAATCGCAATTGAACAGGGCATCGATGCTATAATAAACGAGAGTGACTTTGGAGATCTTTGGATCCTGTCGGACAGTCTCAGCTCCCTTCAACACCTACACAACTGGACTAAAGTTGGAGACAAAACAAGCATCTCCATCCTTCTTAAACTTCAACTTATTTCAAAGCACCACAACGTTCATCTTCAGTGGATACCATCCCACGTTGACATCTTTGGAAATGAGCAAGCGGATCGCTTGGCCAAGGAGGGCTGTAGTCATTTAACATCTTCGTCCTCAGCCCTTACCTTTTCAGAGTATCAGTCCAAAATCAAAAGCCATCTATAAAAAAAGTGGAGGATCCCCCCCTCTCATCATTGGTATGCTGCCAAGGAACCGGGCTCTTCACTTGTGGTGAAGAGCCACAGGTGATAGAGCATCTCAAACAGCTATTTCCAGGCTGGCAAGTGGACACACGAATAGTCTCTTGTACTTTGAAGGAAGAAAGACTTATGCAGTCTGCTCCAAATGTGAAGCCCAGCAGGCCTCAGCTGAACATATCCTCGACTGCTTGGGCCTTTCCAAGGAAGACTTATATGCTTCTCCACTTCTTATAATCGACTTTTTGAGGGTCAACAACCTACTAAATCTTGTCTGACTTCGTCAGACAATTAGAGGATAAGAAACAACAACAACAACACGCAAAGTATGTACTTATGTACAACGCATGCATGTACTTATGCGCAAGTACGTATGTACTTGCATAACTACATGCTTTGTTAATACTTATGCGTATCTAAAGTATGGATATACAAAAAAAAAATAGTTACATGCACAATGTACGTATGTACATACAACGTATACATGTAAATAATTACAAGTAATGTATAAATACATGCGTACATTTAAATATCTGTGATTAGAATATACACATGCATTGTGCATACATTAAAAGTTTATGTTGGAAAGTTATTAAAGTTTGTTTTAAAATTTATTCTAAGACATATAAAACTCGATCTCATATTTTTTTAAAAGCAAACGATAATCTTATTTTAAATTTCTAAATATTACTATAACAATTAAAGCTGAAAACTAAATTTAAATATCGTCTGATTTTCTCATTTAATTTGCTTGAGTCATTATAAGTTAACTTACATGCATTTTATTTATTGCATTGTACACATACTTAAACATAAACTAAATGTACATATGTATACGTGTAATGTATGTACGTATGTATAATGTATGTACATACATTCATGCACTGTACATTCATATATAGTACATATGGATATGCATACATGGAACATACATGCATTGTACATGTGTGAATACATTCATTGGACATATACACATTTTGCACATATGCATAGACTGGGATAGCATGCATATACACATGTAAAATTTGTATGAAAGAATTATGTCCAATATATTTATGCACATATGTACTGTATATGTACACACACACACACCAACATTTAACCCCGCGCCTATGCCCCTAAAAGGGCATTTATCGGTTAATGGTTAAGGTTGGAAGACGAGACAGATAGAAAAAAGAGAGGAAAATATAGCAAATAGAAACAAAAAAGAGAAGAAAATAAAAAGAAATATGAAAAAAAAAGAAAAAAAAAGAAGCGATTATTCTATTTGTTAGGGCATTTGATTAAAAAGTATCCAGAGCTAATTGGCCAAGTTTAGTTGTGGTTGTTGCTCAATATTGCATAATTTTGTCATTTTTTCATGAAAATTATTTCAGGATTTCCTCATATTCTTCTAGAAAATTAATGAGGTTGGTTGCCTTCTGTTTCAACTTTGTATTCTTACAGATGGATCTCTTCCAGGCTATGAGGAATTCTAGCTTCGGTTGTTTAAAGTGGTAGGATGTGGTAAGCGGACATTCTATTGCATAATGCCACACTGTTCCTACTCCTCCACAGACACATGTATTGTCAGTTGCCAGGCAGAATCGCTTTAGATATGCTTTAAAGGGGCCATGCTCTGTAAAGAAGAGGATTAGCTGCCTATTCCATTCCAAAGGTTTAAATGAGACATCTGGTAAAATTTCTCTGATTAATGTGCCTGATTTCGGTTTGTCATGATGCCAGTAGTGTTGCCAGTCCTTTTTAATTTGAGTTTTAGCTTTAAACTTAATAAATGAGTGTGGAACTTTCATTTTAAAAAATTGGCCCGTATTAATTGCCTCTTTAGCTAAATTATCTGCTTGTTCGTTTCCATCGCTGTTGTTATGTGCTTTAATCCATGAGATTTGAAGGTCATTAGTATTATTAAGTATATTTTGGATGTCTTGTATAATCTGATGAGTGGTATTATAATTCTTAAGTGCTATTATTGTTGATAGGTTGTCTGACCATATTGTAGTTTGGCTTGCGATTTTTTGTTTTATGGCGTGAGTGATGGCTTCCTTTAGTGCTATTGCTTCCGCCTGGAATACTGTGTTGTAAGAACTAAGTTTCAATTGTGTGGCCGATGTAATTATGCCATCTTCATATTGAACAATTGCAGCACCCGTTCCATCAGCCTTCTTGGATCCATCTGTAAATATGTTTATTTTTCTTGTTAATCTAGCTTGTTTAATGAATATGAAATTATTTGTCTTTATGTTAAAATTCGCAGGGTGGATATCATTTAATTTAATTTTTTTGTCAATTTGAGTGGAGTGAAAACAGGTGCCATCTATTGTTGAAGAGAAATTTTTATTTCTGATGAGGTTGATTCTTATTGCCTCCTGCTGAAGAGTAATATGTAATGGAGGTATTGCCAGAATAACCTGCAGGGCATTTGTGGGGGATGTACGATAGGCACCAGAGATATTCAGCAGAAATTTTCTCTGGATGGTATCTAGTTTGTTTCTGGTGTGTTGTTTGGGATTAACACACCAGACTGCAGCTGCATGGGCGATCATCCTTTCTGTGCAGGTTTTGTAAATGATTCGTCTTTGGGTTTTATTTATTCCCCATTTTCCTCCAGCTATTCTTTGTATGGCCTGAAATTGTCTGGCAGCTTTGTCTGCCTGGATGTTTAGATGGTCAGTTCAGTTGAGGTTCTCATCAAAATTGAGGCCCAGGATCCTGACCACTTTAGATCTTTTAATTTTTTGCCCGTTGAGATGTACTGATGGGCCATTCACTAGTTTGCATTTTAGTAATAAATAAGTGGTTTTATCAGTTGAAATATTTAGACTATTGTCCGTTGCCCAATTGTTAAAATCATTTATTGCTTTTGTGGCCAGGATGCCTAGATCTGATTCAGTGGAAGCTGCCAAGACAAAGCTGAAGTCATCTGCAAAAGCCCTCAAAGTTATTCTCGCATCATTTGGATGTTTGAGCAGAGAGAGGATGCTGTTCCAATTGTAGTTAAGGGGCTCGTCAGCTGATATATTCCATGATAAGGGTCCGCTACATGAACCCTGGGGTGCTCCTATTGTTTGGTGTTTTTGCACCGGTCCTTTTGGAGTATTGATTATAATACTTCTATTTTGAAGGAGACTCTTGAATAAATTGAATATATTGGATGGAGCTTTTATTCTGTTTAAATTCTCGAGGATGGTTTTGTGTTGGAGTGTGTCGAAAGCCCCTGCGATATCAATGGAAAGGATCATTGTATATAGTTTCAGACTTCTGCAGGTATTGACTTCCGTAATTATATTTAGGAGTGCATCATCTACAGAGGATCCTCGCCTAAATCCAAATTGGTTGGGATTAAGTAGATCATTACGTTCAATAAAATATGTTAGTCTATATGTTATTATTTTTTCTAGGAGTTTTCCTATGGTTGGGAGTAGGGTGATGGGGCGATAGTTCTTGATGTTTGTTGTATCTTTACCAGGTTTATGAAAAAGTATGAGTGAGCCTTGTTTTAACGGGAAGTGCCTTGGGAAGTGCTCTAGTTTAAAGCATTTCTGTATGTATTTATGTAGGATGTCTGGAAAAGCTCTGTGGATTCTCTTCAGAATTTCATTATCAATTCCATCAGGACCGGGTGCTTTCCTGGTTGGCAATGAATCAATATTTCTATCTATTTCTTCTTCAGCTATGAGAAGGTCTTTATTAGTGCTGATAGGTACAAGGTTAATTAAATCTTGTGTGACAGTTGGATATAAGGTGTTCAGGATTCCTTGGGCATTATCTTTGAAGTATGTAGCGCTTCCTAGTTGAATGAGTTCTGATGGTGGTGAACCTTTTGTGAAGACTGTTTTATATGGTTTGCCGAAGGTGGTGGTAGATTTTGTGCAAAACTTCTTCCAACAAGACCTTTTTGTTTTGTTTATTAGTTTAATATAGTTGGCTCTTGCTTGCTTAAAATTAATTTTGAAGGTATTCTTTAGGGTCTAATCCTGACATTTCTGAAATCTTTTCCTCATAGCCTGGAGTTGTTTTTTCTTTATTTGCAGCTCTTTGGTAAACCATGGTATTTTTGGTGTTATGACTTGAAGTTTTTTCTTTAGAGTTTGATTGCAAGCATGTTGTATCGTGTTGATTAGGAATTCAGTAGTGTTTTCCAGGTCTTGTTTGTTGTTTGTATGTTCTATTTTGCTAATAATGTTTTTTACTGACTTTCCTAGTACTTTGTTTATTTTGAAGAGATTACCATATTGGGTTTTGAACCTCGTCAGCGTATATTGTGCCCCTTTATCTTGGATTTTAAGTAGGATCCAACAGTGGTCACTTAGTGTTTCTTCTTGTAGTACGCTTCGTGTTGAGGTGTTAGCTAAGGATTTATCTGTTGTTAGGATTAAGTCTGGCCATCCTTGGTAGGTGGTGTTACTGAAAGTTGGTGGGTCTGATTTGTTGTTGATTAAATATAAATTTTTCGAAGTTATAAAATTCTGTAGATGATTTCCTCTACTATTGTTCCTACGACCCCCTGATACTTATAACGTTTTTAAATTTGCGCATTTTGACAAAGAATAGATTAAAAAATGTCATTTTAAAAATGTTGCTTGGAGAGAGAAACCGATTGGAGAATTGGAAACAGCGATGCGAAAGTATATAAGATCTGTTTTATTATCTCATGCAACAGAAAACAAGAATGTAAAACAAAAAATTGTCCCCTAGTGTTATTCATATTTCTAAACAAACTTCAAATAAATAGCACTCCAAATTATAAGTTCCCATTCTGTGATCCCGATACTTCTGAATGAACCAAAGCAATTATTTGAAATAGTATTAGTAATCACGTTTAAAAAAGACATTTTGAGTTGATTTTGATGCTTCTTAACACGCTGATTTGGATGTTTGGACAGATTTCGCCGGCCTTCATGTTTCTGCCTCCCTTAAATATGAATTTGCGACGTCTAATATGGTCCTTATTTGCTTCATATTCAACAATTTTCTAAAAATATATATTATTGACGGCCATTTTAGAAAACTTAGCCCAAGTATTAACTAGATATGCCTGGTTATTGATGCATTTTCTCACATTAGTAATATTATTTACATTTATGAAAATATTTAAGGAACATTAGGCATTTTGTCTTGCAGTGAGGGTTCGAAATTTTAGCACTTCATCTATGATTTTTCCATTATTAAAAAGTCTAGCCCAATATTTTTCATAAGCATTTTTAAGAACTTATTTATCTTTCCTGATTTCAGATGTCAGACAGTGTGGATTGAAATTGCATTTGATGGTTTCGATGTGACAAATATGACATACAATGCAAAATTTGAAGTAAGTATTTTGCTTATATATTTCTTTAAAAGAAGTTATTTAGAAACTTAATTACTTATTAGCCATGAGCAACCAAGTTAATAATCAATACAAATGAGTTAACTAAAATTGTGATTGCAACGCAAAGTTTTGCTAGCTTAAAATAAAATGACAAGAAAAGAATTTTAAGAGCATCACCAATCTGATTACACACCGCATTCGGTTGTTGAAAATGAGTTTAAAACTTCATACACTTCGATGGAATTCCGTTCATCTTTCTGTCTTAGATAGTATTCTGCTTTTAACAGCCTTATAGATAAAGTTTAATCTAATTTTAACACCACAAACTCTTAATTGCAAATGCAAAAATTGTTTCAAGTTGTTGCTTTCTTATATTTTTTTATATTATTTCATTCTCCTCTTCCTTTCTTTCTTTTTGTTTTTCCTGACTCAACTTATAGAAAAATACTCCTTTATTCTCACTGAAATTTGAAGAAAATTGCAGTAGAATTATCAGGAAAAAAAATATCACTTTTTCAGTATAGTGCACATTAAATCAGTTGTTTCAGTAATGTACGCTTGCTTTTCGGCAGTCCCCTCATACCAAAATTTACATAATTTAGTTAATATTCCGTTTTCCAAAAGTCAAAATTCAAAAGTTCTGCCACTAGTTACACGAGTGCAATTGCAGATCCTAACTATCAATTATCTAAATGATATTTTTTTGAGCTTATTAGCTAATTAGCTCAGAAAATAATTTCACAAGCCCCCTCGGGATGTTGTTACAATTTTAATCAATGAAACACTCGTTTTTGCATATATTTTTTTTATTATTATATAATTATTCCTCTTTATTGCAGAGCATAGAACTGTTTAGTGTGATCGGCGGTTACATGGGAATGTACCTTGGAGTTTCGATTGTGGCTGTTTATGATTTTGCTGAAATAGTGATGACAGGAGTTCATACTTTTTGGCGAAAGCATTCTAAAAATAAAAAGCAGTCGAAAAAGCATAGTAAAAAAATATTTATCTCAAAAATTCAATCGAAAGTTCAATTTGAGATTTCAAAGGATGGAGTCACTAAGAGGGAGGAAAGCTCATAAAATGTGTTAATTTCAGAAATTAAATTTCTTTCCTTTGTAACCTTTGACTTGTAATCTGCATTTTTATTATTATTACTGAATTCTGGATAATTCGTCATAGAATGACTTACAATTTGTGCACTGAAATAAAGAAATAAAAATGAAGGAATATTAATTACCTCACTTTTACAATGGTTTTGCTATTCTACTCAATATGTGCAAACATATATTTACTACTGCATAATTATGAAAATGTAAACATATTAACCTTAAAATTTCAAATGAACCAAAAAGCTTATGACTTCTTGTCCACGGACAATCCCTATATATAAGAGTAAGTAACGACAAGTAATCGGCGCAAATTGATAAGTATAAATACGGTTGAAAGCATAATTACGGTAAAAAAAAATTCTACTGCGATACCTAAAGGTTTTAGGGACGTTAAAGATCACATAGTGCAGCAATTCTCAACCTGTGGGGCACCCCCCCCCCCAGTGGAGCGAAAATATCCAAAAGAAAGTATTATTTAAAAATATTGAAAATATTGACGAAAAAAATTGATTGAAAGGAAAGCACATATACACGTAGAAAACAAAATACATTTCGACATATTTAATAACTTACTAAAGTAAAACAACTTACTAAATAAAAACTTAAGGAGGGTGAGCCAAAGGTTGCCATAGCTAAGCTTTGAGGATTTTTCCTAATTTTCTGGTTAAGTATATTTTTTAATTTATTAAATTATTATTATTATAATTTTTATTTATAAAGAATTTTTTGTAGATTCTTACACCTATCTCTAATACATATCACGTATACTTCTAAATGTAAAATAAAATTTCATTTATTTTATAGTACAATTTCAAAATTGTAGCTTTTGAGCCTAACGTGGCTCACAGGTTGCAAAAATGGCCCATATATTGAAATCAATATCTTCTTACTTGGAAATTAGAACGACAGCTGCAAACAATTCAATCACTCCATACATTAGAGGCCATTCAGGGAAATCTCTTCCAATTCAGCATGTGCACCTCAGATACAAGATTTAAAATGCAGAAAAACATTGTGATTAAAAATGAAATTAATTCAATTATTTTTTTCTGGGAGGGGCTACGCTAGGAACACTGACCACCTTTGGCTCCTCTACCTTACTTAATAAAAACATACTAAATTAAAGACAAATTTAATAATTATTACTGACTTCCTTTGCAGGGCAAAGTTTTTCGAGGGAGGGCTTAATATTAGAAATAGCCACTCTCAGTTTTGTTTCTATATTTAGCCGAAATCTATATTTTGTCTTCAATTAAGCCACAGCAGGAAATCCAGTCTCACAAAGATAGGATGTTAAAAATGGTAATAGAATGCGAAATGTTCTTTTTTTAGTGCAGAAAAATCATCCTCTACTCCTGCTGAAAATTCAAACAGTGATTCATTACTAAATTGTCCTTTGATTTCGCCACTTGTCGTGAAGTCTACGAATTTTTCTTCCTCATCAATTGAGAGTCCTTCGGGAGTCTTATAAAATAGATCCCTAACCCACTCGTAACTTGCTATCAGTTTGTCGCCAGCAGAAAAATGCTTTTCAAATTTCTTTGCCACCATGGCTGAATGATTTTTAATGGTGACCAAAAAAAACTTTTACGTGTTCTTCTTGAAAGTTTTAGTACAATTATACGCAATGCGAACATTGTTAGGATTTTTCTTTTTTGCTTTAAATTTCTGCTCCACAATTCCAATTTTCTACAAAAAGTATTAACTTTATCACTTATATCCAACATATGTGTATTTGCTCCTTGAAGATTCAAATTATTTAATTTCTCGAATATGTCGACCAAGTAGTTCAATTTCCTCACAAATAAATCATTGCGAAAATTCTGGGCTTCCGGACTGTTTTCTTCTTCTAGGAAAATGGTAATTTCTTCTCTGAATTCAAAAACACGTTGCAAAAATTTCCCACATGATAACCATCTTGCCTCGCAATAAAATAGTGACGCTGAATGTACTGAACCGATTCTCGATTTCAGGGTTCTCATTTTCACATAATTTTTTACATTACGACCGTAGTTAACACAATATTCAGACCAGGACTCATTTCTTTTGAAGCCAAAGCTTCTCTGCGAATCATACAATGTGTCCAAATCTATGAAGCGATTTTTGTTTTACAAGTGCTTGTATACTTTGGAATCTTCCGGATATTGAACGAGCACCACCGGTGCATATTCCGACGCAATTTTTCCATTCAATGTTTGCCTCGTTCATAAAATCATTTGAAATAGCAAATAATGCGGGCGCTGTTGTTTTGAGTTCTATTGGTTTATAGAAAAGTAGCTTTTCTACTACTGGCACGTTATCACAAAATCGAACATAGGCAATTAAATGAACATCTTTATTACTATCTGTTGCTTCATCAAGCTGCGTTGAAAACAATTTCTCACGCAATTTCGAGAAAAGCTGACTCTGTACATCTTCATCTATATCACCAATTCGACGAGCAACAGTTTCATTTGAAAGAGGTATGGACTGCAATCGTTTTGAAAGATTATCTCCAAACATAGTTTCTACCAGAGTTGGCCAAAAATGTAATCGATTACATTTTTTGATTACATAATCAATTACTTGTAATCATGATTACAATTTTCAAAAATTTTGATTACAGCTGTAATCATGATTACAATTTTGATTACAGTAATCAGTTACTTGTAATCATGATTCCAAGTAATTGCGATAACAAGTAATCACAAGAAAAACGATTACGGGTAATTATGATTACAAGTAATCAAAATATATGATTGCAAATTGTGATTGCATGTAATCTAAATACACAATTACAAGACTATTGCATTCTTATAAATGATTCTATTTTACAGTAGATAGTATAATGTATTTTATAATGATACATTTTGCACGCATTTACATGTACTGCATTTTGTACGTATTTGTATACGTACAAATGAATGTAACTAAAATGTATGTACATATGATTTTATCTAGTGCATATGCTCAGATATTTTAGTTTCACACACATGTACATACACTTATATTGTAAGTATAAAATATATGTACGCATGCATATAGATAATAATTACGTATGTATAATCAAACAATGTAGACATGTACATTTATGCACAATGAATATATGCATTTTATGCAAATATTTGTGTATGTAAAATGTATATCTATGTTCATGTACGCATGTATATACAAGTACTTGTTGTTTGTACGAACATGCATACATTGGCTGTACAATGCATGTCCCATGCATGCGTGTGCAATTTATTTATGAACAGTATAATATATGTATGCATGTACAATATAGGTATATATGTAGTATGTACAATATATGTATGTATACATGTACATGATATGCATGTCCAATGTATTTATGTATATACACATAATATGTTCATACTCAAAGTATGTATCCAAATATGCATAATACATTTGTGTACAATTGTTAGTACATTGGGCGTATTTATATTTTACATATATTCATACATACATTCGACATGCATAACGTATGTACATACACACATTTGAGATGCATATATTGTACAGATGTATATATTGTACAGATGTATATACATATAGCGTACAGATGTATATTCATATAATGTACATATGATGAAATGAACATATAATGTTCATATAATGTACATATGTGTGTACGTATACAGTACACATGTGCATAAATATATTGGACATAATTCTTTCGTACAAATTTTCGTGTACATGCATGCTATCTATGCATATGGTGCAATGTATATATGTCCAATGAATATATCCACTCATGTACAATGCACGTATGTTCCATGTATGCATATCCATATGTACTATATATGCATGTACAATACATGAATGTATGTACATACATGGTACATGCGTACATACATTACACGTATACATATGTACATTACATTTATGTCTAAATATGTGTACAATGCAATAAATAAAATGCATGTAAGTTAACTTTTAATGACTCAAGCAAGTTAAATGACAAAATCATACGATATTTAAATTTAGTTTTCAGCTTTAATTGTTATATATCATTTTGAAATTCTTTGAATAATAAATTATTTTCAGGAGGTATTTTCATGAAATGTTTGACAATACAGATTTTTTTTTTTTATAACATAATGCATGATTCATAGAAATTTTTTAAATGGTAAAAAGCACGGTAAATTTTAGGTGTGGAAATAATATTTAGAAATTTAAATAAAATTATCGTTTGCTTTCCAAAAAATATGAGGTCGAGTTTTATATGCCTTAGAATAAATTTTAAAACAAACTTTAATAACTTTCTATAATTTTTTTAATGTATGCACAATGTATGTGTATATTGTAATTACATATATTTAAATGTACGAATGTATTTATACATTACTTGTAGTTATGTACATGTATACGTTGCATATACGTGCGTACATTGTGCATATAACTATTTTTTTGTACATCAATACATTACATGCGCATAAGTATTAACAAAGTATATAGTTATACAAGTACATACATACGTTGTACATAAGTACATACTTTGCATGTACATATATCGATGTACATATAAATGTGCATGTATGCATGTACGCATTTTATTTATGCAACTATGTGCATATATTGCACCTTTAAATAACATTCTTGCATATTGTACGCAAATACGTACAATTTTATATACATAACGCAGATTGTATATACGTGTTATTATCGTAAATTTATACAATGTATGTACTTAAGTGCATAAAAGCATGCAAACGCATAAACATTATTTTCATATACGTTCATACATATATTGTCTATGTATACAAAGATACAAAACATTGCCTTTTTGTACAAACTAACATACATGCGTACATGTATCATAAATGCATAATTATATGTACTGAGCATATGCGTATTGCATTAAGTATATTACAATATAATTATGAATATTGTACGTACAAACAACGTGTGTGCATACATTGTATATATAGGAATCGCAAATTGAACGTTAATGCGTGCGTGCGTTCTATGTACATAAAAATATGTAAACTCATGCATACTTACATAATGAATTTGCATATAGTATACAATCGTAATAACTTGTAATCGTATAATTTGATTACAAGTAATCACAATTGCCTGTAATCAAATACATGTGATCATGATTACATGTAATCATATATTTTGATTTCTTATAGTCATAATTACCCGTAATCGTTTTCGTTGTGATTACTTGTAATCGCAATTACTTGTAATCATGATTACAAGTAATTGATTACTGTAATTGAAAAATGCAATCGATTACATTTTAGCTCTACTCTGATGTAATCAAAAATTTTGATTACTTGTAATCGTGATTACAAGTAATTGATTACATAGCTGTAATTATCTGTAATCAATTGCAGTTGTAATCGATTACTGTAATCGACGGCCAACTCTGGTTTCTACAATCTCAATTGATGCTGGCAAAATAAGCTCTTCACCAAATGTGTGTGGTTGTTTACATCTGGCTATTTTATATGAAACTTTGTAGGATGCAGTTAAAGCTTTTTTAATCACAGACAAAGTTTCTTTAAAAAATGATTTTTGCTTTTTATATGACTTTAATTTTAATTCGAAGAATTCTCTCAGTTTGTTGACGTATTCACTATCAAGCGTTTCCAAATGTCGTTTAAATTTATTAAGTTTCATGCTGCCTGCGGCCAACATTTTTGAGTAAATGATACACAGGGGACTTTTTTCTTCATTAACTTCAGTACTGGTAAACCCAAAATTTAAGCATTCTTGAGAATATTTTCTTGGTTTTATTTTCGGAACCACCATCATCTGTGTACTTGTTGATGCTTGACTATTGTCTAATGCTTGCTTACTTCAGCTTAAAAATTTATCCATGAGTCTGAATAAATCTGCTGTCGTGAATATTTAATATGGTGAATTGCAATAAATACGAAAACGTACATAACATACACATTCACGATAGATTCGATAGCTATAGAAGGATCGACTCGAATGAGACTGGCTGGAATTGAAACTTGCGTTATCGAACATTTTCCTCCTTCCTATGAGAAAACATTTGCTCTGCGCATGCTCAAGACGGCATCAGTTAGTTATTCAGGTGTTTCTTTCCCTCATTTAGAAAACAAGTTGTTTAGTAAAATTAGTAATTATACTAAATTTTATTCTCTCTAGTTTCATAATGTATCAATTCCATCAAGAGCAAAAACGTTTTTATAAAATATCTTTGTTATGGAGTAGATTCTCAAGTGCATAAAAAGTTACACGAGCAGTTGTTTAATTACTATTTTTAGAATATGTGCACTCCCGTTTATCGGTACAGTCTTAATTAGACATAGCAAATTTAAGTACACTTTAAACCTCAAAGATAAGAATTTCTGGTTCTTACACAGATTAGCTTCATCAATGATACAACATAACTGAAAAACACTGTCACTATCTGCAAAAGATTGTTCGAAATAATCAACATGGAAATTTTGTATTAATAACAAAATTACATCACAGTCATCTATCTATACATAATAATAAACGCGGTTGTGTGTGTGTCTGTAATCACAATATATCACCCCAGAGGCCTCGCCCAGGCACGAAACTCGGCACATAAATGTGTTTTGACATAATGAAGTATTTTTTTTCTTTTTCAAAAATTTGGATTAGTTTTTCAGTTATCAGTCATTTTGTAAGAAAATCTATGCTTTTTCGTCTTCAAAGAGCCATATTCAAAAAACTATTAAAAAATGCATATACTTTTCTCCACTCTTATAAATGTATGCTAATGCGAACCTTACAATTGAAATATTAATTTTCGACAACTTAAACCAATAATATACGAAGGAATTAATAATTTAATTGTAAGGTTCGCATTAGTTTACATTTATCAAAATGGAGAAAAGTTTAACTTTTGTATTAAAAATGTGGCAACATATTCGATACGTAAATAGAACGCTTCGCTTTGATATATTTGTCGCTGTTCATAATTGTTATAGTAAGTTTTTCTTCTTCTTTCCACGCTCTATTTTTTTTCTTAAGCGAAGACGATAATTTTGCATCCCACGCATTGGATTGACCCCTTGACCTGAGGGTCAGAGGGTGAAGGACACTGGAGGTGTCGCCCCTACCTTGGGGGCGGAGCAAATGACTGTTTCTGAGGAAAGAGGGGATTTTCTAAATCATATTAGTTTTGAACGCAGAAGAGTTGAGTTTCTAGTTGAACTATGCTAGAAAAAGTGTGAACGAAAAAGGCAGCAGTAGCGCTCCGAAACATTATACTCTACAGCTCATGTATAATTTTATAACAATTTTGTAAATAATTATATTAATCCAGAATAATGAAATAAATAAGCTATAACTGAAATAATCCTTGGCCATCCTTATTGAGGAGTTCTTTAAAAACGAACCAAGAGACAAAATGTCTCACAAATTGGCGCAGCCTGACAGGATGGAAGGAGGACTGCTATGCTAGTGAAAAGAATCATCGCCGATGCCCACTATGAGAAATGCCCAGTAAAGAGTGTTGCCTCATGGAGTTTGTCTTGATAGAAGGATGCCTACGGAAATGCCTAGTGAAAAAGATTGCCTGAAGGAAAGGGTGACGGCGGACTGACAACATCGACGGGAGTTGAAGAGACGGTACTGGAAAGGGACTATTATCGCCGGAGGCGATAGGCAGCCAGCGCTACCCCCCGTGACCTGTGACCATAGAGTGTGGTTTCAACATCGACTCTCTGCCAAAGAGGACAATTGAAAAGATAAAGGGAGGTAAGCTTTATCCCATGCATGATAAGATAAATTACACGCTCACATTTCTGGGTAGAAGTTAACAAAAAGGGTAGTTAGTTAAGGGGATAAGCCTATTTTGTTTTGGTTTAAAGTCAACCTGATGTGTTATTTTATTGAGCTTAAGGGATTGGCCAGTTAGCTATAGTATTGTTTGTGTGATTAATGAGTATGATTATTATTGATAAGTATAATAAGTAATGATTTGATTTTTTTTTTAGTAACTTATTGTGTTGGTTTGTTAAGAGTGTAATTTTTTTTATTGCTTTATTAAGAGTATATATGAAAGAAGAAGAGTATTGATCCAATAGCTTGTAAAAAAGTGTAGGATTATTTAAAGATTGTGTTTTTATATGTCAATAGCGAGCTGAGTAAACAAGGCTCTTGGTTTATTATTAGTTAGTAGTGATTATTATTTATAATGCATTCTGTTAAAGTAATTTTGGACGGGAAAAGAAAAAAGGTCAAGGAAGGGGTTTGCTTTTGTTTAAATGATAAAATGGTTAATTATTATGACTGTAGAATCTATGAAATTTAAGAGTTTTAATTTTGGGGAAAGTAAAAGTGTATATTTTAGGTGTACCAAAAGAGTACGAAATTGTATTATTTTGCAATGAAAGTTGAAAAGAGTAATTTGTATTTCTGTGCATTAAGAAGTAATGTTTGAATATTGCATGTTTTGAATATTGCATGATACAAATTGTATTGTATATGTTTTGTTTACATATGAGGTGTTAAATTTCATAATAGAATGTCGGTGTATGAGTAGGGGGGAAGGTGTTGCTAAGTGTTTTTTTTTTAAATTTTATTTCCAATGGGAATATTTTTTTTAAGTGGTTAAGAACTTAAATTAATACGGTCAATATGAGTTTTCTTGCAAGAGCAAAAAAAGAAGATTTGATAGTGCTAGCTAAGGAGGAGTTTGGGATAACGGTTCCCGAGAACGCCAAGCTTATTGAGATAAGGGCATTGATCACAGAGAATTCAGGTTACGATGAGCAATTTACTAAAGATGTTTTGAGTGGGATTAAAGAGGAGCGGGAACGGAAGGAGGAACAGAAACAGGAACGGGAACGAGAGGAGCGGAAACGGGAGCATGAGTTAAAAATGAAAGAATTAGAGGTGAGGGGTGCAAATAAGGGGAATGATCTTCCGGAGAAGGACAATAGTACAAACCAAGACAACACTTTTCATAGACACTTAAACACTTTGACTAAGGCTTTAGGGGAACCTCCGACAAAGGCGGAGGAATGGGGCTTTTATTTTAGAGACGCGGAGTATTTTCTGAATTTCTATAAGGTGCCCGAGGAATATAGAGGGAGAATAATGGTGGTAGCTTTAAGGGGCAAAGTAAGGGGGCTGAGCGCAAATCTAGCAGAAGGGGATTTGGAAAGTTTTGAAAAAATTAAAGAAATCACGCTGAAAGAATTTAGAATAACTCCCCTTCAGCATAAAAACAATTTTGATAACTGCTACAGAAGGATTAATGTGTCATATACTCAATTCGGCGTTAAAATTGAGGAGTCCTTAGAGATCTATATGGAGTCGAGGGGGGTCACGACATTAGAACAATTGAAGGAATTGGTAGTGGCAGATAGGATAAAGGATAGTTTACCTCAGGAGCTGAAATCCCACATATATTTGAAGGAATCAGATGGATGGTTGGGGGTGTCAGATTTAGGGCAGGAGTTAGATAATGTAGTGGCGGCAAGACCCCAAAACCTTGACGTAGGATTCCGAAATAGGGGAGGGAAAATGAGTGAAAAGCGGGCTCCGGAATACAGAGGTCACGAGACAAGTAGAAGGATTTTCCAAGCCGAAACAATAAGTAGGAATAAAAACAATTTAACGCAACAGTTTAGGAAGGGGGTCCCAGAAATACCAGCAAGAAATAGTGGGAACGTAGGAGGATGGACCCCAAAATGTTTTAATTGTAACGAAGAAGGGCATTTAAGGAGGGCTTGGGGGAGGTAGATCTACCAAGGGCAGATTTCGCAATTGACAATGTTTGTTTTTCAGGTGTTATAGATAGTGGGGCGGAAATCAGTGTAGTGAAGCAGTCCTTCATTCCTGAGAAATATTTAAAATCAGGGGGGACGCTCTTTCTAAGACCAGCTGTGGGACCAGCCATGAGAGCAAAGCTTGTAACTGTGCCTATAAGGAGATGGGGGAGAGAAGAAGAGATAAAGTCATATGTCGAAATCCCAGTAGCGGTGGTAGAGGATTTGAATGAAACGGCTGCTCTGATTACCCCAAAAGTATTTCGGTTACTAAATGAGCAGTCTTTGAGGGACAGCGGAGGGGAGAGTCAAGAGGAGGGGGGTGATAGAAGTATTCTAGCTATGGAAAAAGAAACGGAAAGGGGAGAAGACGAAGAAGCGCGGAGTACCCCAGTAGACTCGGGGGCGGTCAGCGAAGGAATAGAAATAGGGGAAGGAACTGTAAACCCTAGCGAAAAAATCCCACTAGTGGTCAGAAGTGAAAACGAGACGACGGTGATAAGGTCAAGGGAGTTTAAAATATTAGAGGAGCAGGCTTATGAAAATGCAGGGGATGAACGGTGGGGAGAAGAGTGGGAGAAAAAGATGATCTGTTCTGAGGGAAAAGAACAAGGAGGGAACAAGGGGATTGAGACTAAGGACACTGACCTTGCTTGCGAGAATTCGGACGGGAGAGGAGTGCGAATCACTCCGGGGGGTCTCGAGGTGTTGGAGATAGAGTCAAACGGGGGAGGGGATGAAGATCCACCATGTATTTTAATGAATCCGGAGTGTGGGGAGAAAGTAGGGGGAGGAGATAAGGAATCACCCTTTTCTCATAGCCAAAGACTTAAAAAGGAGCAGGTGCAGGGCTTGGAATTTGAAGGAATGGTAGAGGAACCCTTATGAAAATTTACGGTATATTTAAGGTTGATTTGAGGTATTTTTGAGGTATTAAGGTTGTTTTGAGGTATATTTAAGGTTGCAGAGAAAACAGCAATAAAAATTATACCTCGTAAGGGTTGTAATTAAGGTGTACGAGGTTGATTTATATATACTTCAGCTTGTTTTGAGATTGTTTAAAATTCACTTCAAATCAACCAGACTGATAAAGAGATTTTTAAGGTATACCAGGTTTATTTTCTTACACTTGTAACAAAAGAGGTATTTTTGAGGTATAAAAATTTTTACCTTATTTCAACTAACGATAAAAAGGTATTTATTGAGGTATATGAAGTCATTTTATTTATACCTAAGCTTATTTTGAGGTTGTTTTAAATTCACTTCAAATCATCCAGACTGATAAGATGATTTTTAAGGTATACGAGGTTGTTTCTCTTACACTTGTAACAAAAGAGGTATTTATGAGGTATAAAAAAATCAACCTTATTTCAACTAACGAGAGTGAGGTAATTACGAGGTATAAAAAATATACCTTTTTTCTACTAACGATATTGAGGTATTTATGAAGTATAAAAAAATATACCTTATTTCAACTAAAGAGAGTGAGGTATTTATTGAGGAGTTGAAGTCATTTTATTTATACATAAGCTTGTTTTAAGGTTGCTTAAAGTACACTTCATATTAACTAACTCACTTCCCAGAGTTCCATGCGAGCCGGCAAATGGCGTGTGTGTTGACAATCGAAAGTCTATTCGAAATTCGGTAAGTGTGCTTGACATTTATTAATTTAGTTTTATCACTTTTAATCAAATATGCTTCAATTTTGAAACTTAAATTTTATTATTTTTGTTTTAACGACGCGTCCTGATCTTAAATAATTTAAGTTGGAGGATATTCTTAGAGGCTATCGTTGTAGGCTTAGCAATAAGAGAGAATAACCGAAATATTTCTCGTCACTGTTTTAGGTAACATTACTGGTGAATCGTTACAGCAGGTTATGCACAGTTTATTTTATTGTTTGTAGTTCAGTCAAGTAGAACTATTCTTTTTATTTTGCTTAAATGTATATGTCTTAACGTAGCAGCATGCACGCTGATTAATTGAGAAAAATGTTCACAATTTCTCTTATAAATAAATCTTTGAAAATTGAAAGATTTTTAAAATAGCAATTTTGCTTTGAAATTCTACTATAGCTGTATGCTTATCGTTTGGATATTTGTTGCAAAGTTTATATTATTGTTTATATATATATACAAAGTTTATATATATATATATATATATATATATATATATATATATATATATATATATATATATATATATATATATATATATATATATATATATATATATATATATATATATATATATATATATATATATATATATATATATATATATATATATATATATATATATATATATATCCATACATATATATATATCCATACATATATATATATATATATATATATATATATATATATATATATATATATATATATATATATATATATATATATATATTTACAGAGCTTATCCATAGTTCCCAGATATTACTGAGATGGCCTAGGCTGTAAATTACGCATGCGCTGCGGCGCAGAAGAAGAGACAAGCAAGCTACTGCTCAGCCTTCCCCTAGGATATAGTTCTGAATTTATACCTAAAGGAAAAAGTAATCTCTCCTAATAAACTACAGAATCTATGTAATTGTTGATAACAATAGTTTGCTAGATATTTGATAATTGAAAACTAGTAACTGTACTAGCTCACTTCTTTATGTTTGATCACGAAACTGCTATTTTCACTACATGTTATTTTCTCTCATTTTACCCATGTTAATTATTTACTAAGCAGATTGTTATTACTTATTAGAACATTGGGCAGAATAAAATTAAATCCGATTTCAAGTTTATATGACAATTTGTTTCAAGGTTATGAGCTTTTTCATGCAGCTGTTTATGGTTCACTACTTCAAAAATGTGCGAATTTCGGAAATCTTAAATATTTTAGAAATAAGTCAGTATAGTATGCAATTTTAATCCTGAATTGAATAAAATCAATTGCAAATAAAAACATTTATTGTTGAAAGTAATATGCATTATTTTGAGTTTCATCCTATGGGATGTGTATTTATATTTAAACAAGTGTTTGTAACAACTAACTATTAGTTTTATTCTGCTCGGTATTATAAGTTATATAGGAGATATTATACTCAACTTATTTTAAAAGTATTATTTCAAATCATTCTCTCCTAGACATTTTCCTCACATAAAATTACTCACAACTTTAAAATAAATGCTCCTTATCAGCTTGTAATTTGTTCTATTCGATTGAGTGTAAAAAAAAGAATAAAAATTGGTACGTAACTTTAAAATTTTAATTTATTAAACGATTGTAGATTCTTGATTACATATATTAAAAATTATTGAAATAACTATTTTTTAAGAAACTCTGATGTGATTGACAATAACATAAGTCCTTTTCAGAATCAGCGTCAAAAATTTAAAAAAAAGCTGCTAGTTTCATGAAGTCTGACCAAAAGTTGAAAAATATAGACTAGGTTTATTGAGTTTAAAGATTTTTAAAAAAGAAAGGGAAGGAAATCTAATTATTAAACTTACAAGTACCATAATGTTACAGATGTATAGAAAAATAAAAAGTGTTAAAATTGCATAATAAGATTGGAATTATACAGGGTGTTTATAAAGTCCCGGACCCATTTTGATGTATAATAACTCATAAAATAATAAAGATAGATTAAAATTAATAACATTAATGGTTAGATAGACTCAAAAAGTTTCATGACCCTTGTCAATGAACTTCCACGTGTGACCCCTTCGTCGCACGGAGAATATCAAGTCGATAGTCAATTTCACGAGAGGTAGCTTTCTTTTTTACAGAAAAGACAATCTCATCAGTCGTATACTTAGACATGTTGGAAAACTTCGTATTTCCACAACTAGAAGAGCTTCAGCCACATGTCTTTTTGCAACAAGATGGTGCACCACCTCATTGGGGTATCATCGTTCGTAGTTCTTTGAATGACCATTTTACAAGAAGATGGATTTGGCGAGGAGGTCCAATTCCTTGGCCACCCAGATCACCTGATATAACGCGGCTGGACTTTTTTCTTTGGGGATTTATAAAGGACAATGTTTACAGGAGGATCGTGTCGAACATTGATGGCCTAAAAGCCAGAATTACAACCGCAATAGCCTCTGTGGTTGCCGACATGCTTGCCGCTACCTGGCGTTAAATTGACTAAAGACTTGATATTCTCCGTGCGACGAAGGGGGCACACGTGGAAATTCATTGACAAGGTTCATGAAAGTTTTTGAGTCTATCTAACCATTATGTTATTAATTTTAATCTATCTCTATCATTTTATGAGTTATTAAACATCAAAATGGGTCCGAGACTTTATAAACACCCTGTATATTTGAATTTCTGTAAATGTTGTTAATGGTAATACTGTCTTCAGTGTATTTTATTTTGTGGCTGTGATACATGTCATGCTTTTTAGTTACGAGGATTGAATAGAAATGGCAGAAGATATTTATCTGAAAAGGAAAATTAATTTCATCCAGTTAATTTAAATGATAAAAAAAATACTTTCTAATATTTTAAGACCTGCTACCATTATTGTAAATATGACTTTCTTACTAATTTATATTTTTTTTCTTTTAGGTTCCAATAATTGCAAGTTTCAACATGTAGACGGAAACAGTATTTAAAATAATTTTGTTGGTTTGTAAAAAAAAGTGAAATTTTAGTTTTAAATAAAAGTACTTTGAATTTCAGCTGACTAATTATTTAAATTTGTAGTTTCATAGCTTTAAAAATTCAAGCACCTTAGACAACTATCTTCTAAAAATACGAGTATGAGTCCCATAAATAATTTTTACTAACTGTAGAATTTGAATAAGTGCTATTTTAAGATGATTTAAATCAATCTATTAAAATTATAGAAGAATTATGCATTTGAAACTTTCTTTTATAGCTTAACAAAAGAAGCAATTACTGCTGAAGGTTTAATATTAAAAATTTCAGGTTGATAAATGATCTCTACTAGTGAAAAAAATGTAATGTACATTATTCTTCATATAATATATATAATATCTTTATATATATATTACATTTTTTATATAGTGAGTCTAAAAATTAATAAACTAGGTGGTTCGTATAACACCTCACCTTCGTAAGTGCTAAAAAAAAACATCTTTGGTTGATAAATTAATGCTTCTAAAAATACAAAAATATATAGTTCAGGTTACGAAATAATAACTTAAGGTAGAACATGGAACACATGGCGCTAATTAAAAATAACCTTTCCAATTGTTGAAAATACACTTCAGGTTGATTTATAACAACCAGAAGTGTAAAATGGCCCACCTTAGGTTGAAAAATATATACGTCTACAAGCATAAAATTATATACCTGAGGTTGAAGAATAATTACCTGAGGTAGAACAAAATACATTTGAGGTTGATTTATAACAACCAGAAGTGTAAAACGACACACCACAGGTTGATAAATATATACCTCTACAAGCATAAAATTATATACCTGAGGTTGAAAAACAATTACCTGATGTCGAACAAAATACACCTGAGGTAGATTTATAATAAGCTGAAGTGTAAAATGACACACCATAGGTTGAAAAATATCTACCTCTACAAGCATAAAATTAGATACCTGAGGTTGAAAAATAATTACCTGAAGTCGAACAAAATACACCTGAGGTTGATTTATAACAACATGAAGTGTAAAATGACACACCTTAGGTTGTTGAATAAATACTTCCACAAGTGTAAAAAAATATACTTCTGGCTGAAATATATATACCTCTGGAGGTATATTTAAGGTATATTTGAGGTTGATTTTGAGGTATTCATTTGCACCCTTTTCAACCTTTACGACGTATTTAAACAACAACCTCCTTTATACCTTTAAAATATACCTCGTTTATACCTCATTTATACCTCGATTTTTTCATAAGGGAAGTGAGGGAGGATTTTAAAGGCAAAGAAGTTTGTGGTCAGCGAGGGGTTGGAGTGAAGGTTATTAACGCGTTGAATTAACGCGTTAATTAACGCGTTGAAGAGGATGGATTTGTCCTGTGAGAAAAGAAAGGGAGATAGCGACGGCGCAATGGAATCTAAACCTCTGTGGTTTGAGGGGAGAGAAAAATTGTTTAAGTAATTAATTCGTTTTCGTGTTCTTTTCATGTATTTAGCATTTTAGTTTTTTTTTTCGTAAGCGTTGTAGCTATATAATATATAAAATAGGAATTTTGTTTTTGAAGGAACGATCACACTTACTTTGGATCTCTTTGGTTTTTCTATTCTTTATTTTAACAGTTTTTATTAAATGTAATTAGTTATTTTCAGAAAGTTTCAGTTTGCAGGTAAGCACTTAGATTTTAATATTAAGTTTCATGATTTGCTTTCATAGTAATTGTTGTTCTAAAGCAGTGTTTCCCAACGTGGGGTCCGCGCCCCACCGGGGGGCAATTTTATTGTAAAGGGGGGCAATTCAAAAATGGACTCAACATGAGTTTAAACTCTTTGCTCTGGACCATTTAAATACAATGCGAGATTTCGGTGACAAAATCGAAAGAAAAAAGGAAATTCTTAAATAATTTCGGTCAATAAATATTATGTGACTTAGGGATTTTTAAGGTGACAAACCTGAAATGAAGTATCTGTTTACAGTCGATGGTAAAGCATTTGTGAGTTATTTAGCCATTATCTTTGAAAAACTGAATATATTAAATAAGAAACTTCAAGGAGCAAATAAAACTCTTGTTGATGCAAAAGACTTATTACCGCGATGCTATTTTACATATGGTTAAGAGGAAACTAGTTTAAATATTGGTATAATCATTACCTCCTATATTAGAAAGCCTCCACATGGTTTTTTTATAAGTAGTCTGCTCAGACTATTTACAAAGTGAATCATTTGTGTTCATGAATCTAAATTATTTTTTAAAAGCAATTGAGAGAAATTTCTCATATTTAATTGTGAATTGAATCTGTAGTGGTTGACAAGTAAATAAGACAAACCAATCATATTCAAAAATTAAACATATTTTTAGAAACTTATTTGCTATTACTATCTTATTTTTACTAGATTTTCTATTAAATGCTTCGTTCGTAAAATTGTTTATTTTCATAGTGGTCTGATCGGACTACCTACAAAAAACAGTGTGGAGGCTTTCAGTTATAGGAAGCTTTGGTATAATCCGCGGAAAGTGGTTCTTAAGGCTTATCGAGGTTCTGTGTATTAAGTGGGATGTCGATACCTCAAGCGAAGTCAATGGTATTTTTGCTAAAGGCACCCAAACACACTCAATCCAGACTATTCGGAGAAAAGACACCAGATTAAGAGGAACACCCAGGTCCTTCAGTTTGGAGTTTTATTTATAGAAGTTACATATATAATAAGAAGCCTTCGAAATGCCTTTAATTTTATAAAAACTTTACATATGAAAAACAACAACATAAAAACAGGTTTCTAACAGTTATTACAAATTTTTGAATAGATATGAAACGATTGTTTTGCATTTTTTGATCATCTTTAATGATTATTTTTTGTGAAATGCATCTGTAAGGGAATATTTCGTTTCGAACGTTCAGAGTGGTGAACTCTGAAAGTTAATGTGGTGTGGAAAAGTGTAAACTCTTGCTAGAATTAACATATATTTGCTAACAGTTTTGTTAATTTATGAGATTTCTGGTCACTTGGTGAAAAGTACCTGAATAAAAGACTCATTCTAAAATTAAAAGAACGAATGTGTTAAATGATGTATATTAAATGAATTTATTTTGACTCATAATGTTTTAAAAGACGGAACCAAAAGTTATTTTTTAAAAATAGATAAATCCTTTTACTTCAAAATTTGAATAAGGCTCTCCAGTACATTTATTAGCACATCAACTTTTTATAAAAATACCTCTATACCATTCCTAAATTATGACTAAGAATATAATGGGGTGCATTTAAGATTTCATCAGTTGAAGGAATGCTTATTGTGTTAGGAACCATCTTTTCATTTTCGTCGCAGTAAGCTTTCTTTAGTTTACTATTTCAAAACAAAATCAAGTCCTTCTCATCTACTCAACTCTTGCGTTATTAATTTATCATTATTCAATTTAGATTAAAATTTCCAATAGTCAGGCCTGTCAACTACTACGCTTATTGAAAAATACTTCATAGAGTAGTAGACATTTAAAAACCAAAGTTTCAGAATTTTTGGTAATTTTGCCAACATTTTAAAATCCTCACCACGAAAATGCTGGATTCACGTCTCACGACACAAAGAGGCGTTGTTTATGAACTTTTAAATCATTTATATGTAGTGGTGTGGAAAATAAGTTTAAATGAAAAAAAACAACAACATTAGACCATAAACGTAGCTAACACTAGAATAAATTTTTACGAAAAGCGGAATATACAAGGATTTATATATAGTGAATTTTGTAGTTTTTAGTAACCTTTTCTGGTGTATTGTAGCCAATCTGATAAATTTTTTTCAAGACATATTACAAACCCCTCTAACATTGTAAAATTAGTTGATTTTAAACGTATTATAACCACTGTTCTTTAAGGAAAAAAAAAACTAAAGTTTCTCATTTTAACAAAGATGCCAACTTCATGTCATCATTCACCCCGGAATACATGGTTTCATCAAGTAATGAAATTTGGTTAACGAACCAATTGCGCATTCAAGTCCTGGTGCTTCTCGGAGAATTTCGACTCGTCATCAACTTCATCGTCAAGCCTTCATGGCAGTCTTCAGTTGGAGCATTCGTAGCACGTGAGTGGCTTTGTTCTTATTTGTTCGCCAAGGTTCTTGATCATCAGCCAATCTGTCTCGCCGTCCTCTGGAGCTCTGCGACTATGTCACCCCAACGATGTGCCCCTGGTGGGAAGCGGCGGATCGAAAGGTCGGTGCGGCAACCCCCACAGCTCCGTGATCCCTCAATGAGTCATTACAGTATCGAAGAAATCAATCAGCGAATTGCTACTCGTGCTGCTCTTCTTAATCTAGTGAAGGAGAATAATGTCTTTAACCCGGAGACACTCACCTCTTACGAGCAGGAACTCATCGACTTAGAGCAAGCAAGGAGTCTACGGTGTCCTGTGGAACCTGAATCGACCACGCCCATGGAAGCGGAAAAGTCAAATCTGCCTGAAAAGACGACGGAACCCACAGTAACTGTTTCTTCCTGCGAGCCTCAACTAGAAATTACCCAAATCGAGCCACCTACTGAGATAAGTGTAGAAGAGGAGCCTCTTCCTAAAGTTTCCTCCCCCGAAAGACCGAGGAAGAGAAAAAAGAAAAGCCAAAATGCCAGCGGAAACCAGGAAACCATTTCTACCCGTCTTGAGCCAACACCTGAGATCACTTCATCCAAACTAGAATTGACGGAGCCTTCCACACCGACCAAGAACATTTACCTCCCGAGAAAACCTAAATTTCTCGTGCGAGGCCTTACAGTAGACATCCGAACGGAAGATCTTCGGAAAGATATAGAGGACAATGGTCGACGACCCTTCAAGATAGAGCAACTAAGAAAGAGGCATAACAACGGATACAAGCTCCTCCCCCTTTTTCTAGTGATACTCCATGACTTCCCAGAACATCGGGACTTTATTTCCACAAAGAATCTGCTATCCTTTCCAGTCCTAATCGAGAAATTTAATGGAGGGCGTTACGCCATCCAATGCAACAAGTACCAGAAATTTGGACATACACAGAAAACATGCTCAAGTGATCCAGCCTGCATGAAATGTGCAGGAGCACATTTTACCTACAAGTGCGTGAAGCCTCTCTCCCTTCCGGCCACATGCATCAATTGTCAAGGCGATCACCCGGCCTGTTTTACGGGCTGTGGTGCTCGGCCGATGCGAAATCATCGCAACTTCACGCGTAGACCACAAGATGCCCCCAGCAGTGCAGTGAAGTTCCTAAGGATCATCAAAGAACTTCAGGAACTTTTGAAAGACGAGAAAATCATCGCATTACTCATCTCCCTGCTCCCAGCCCTAAAGACGTAGATAAGGAGCCTCACCATCAAGCCTGCGCTACATCTTTCATGATGCCTTTCATTATTTTATCGCATTTCAGGTTCTTTTCCGAACCACCAATACAACTTTCCTACGCTTGTCCCTTTAGGATATTTCATGATGAATGGGATAAGGGCCATTTAGGCCTCAGATGCCCAGTTCTAAAACAACGAACGAAAGAAAGATGCCAACTTGCACCGTACATCAAATATATATTCTAAGGTGGTAGTTTATCAATTGTGATTCTCGGTTTAATAAATTAAATTTAGTAGATTTTCATGCACCACTATTTCTAAATAATTAGTAGGCTTATATATCCACCACTTTATTGTACATAGGTCATGTTATACCTCTTAAAAAGCAAGCAAAAATAGTCACATATTTGCAAAATTCACTTTCTAGATGTTTACCGTTTTTTTTTTAATTATTTGGCGTGTCGGGAGCAGTTGGCATCTCTGAATATAGCCTTTTTTCTTGGAACAAAAGCGCAGTATATCAAAATTGTGCACCAAAGGGAAAGAGAATGTTCTAATGTGTTCTTTTACATTAAATAAATTGAGATTTTTTGGTCTGTTTTTTTTCTTCAAAAATCTGTGCTTTAAGGGGTTAATTAGTATAACCGGACTAGTTACACTGCACCAGAGAGGGTTAAACTAAGTTGATAACCACTGATGTGAGTAATGCTTTACTTTAAAAAAAATATTGTGAATGCATAATTTAAAATCAAAATATAAGGTTTAAGATATATTTGTAAATACAAATAAATGTCTTTACATCATAAAGGAAAATATATATATATAAAAAAAATAATTAAGCTACCAGTTTTCTTCCTTCCAGATAAAGGTGGCTAACGCCGTGAGAAAATAAAAGTTTTTAAATTTCCATACTGATAAAATATTTCAGAACACGTGCTTTATCATTCCATTTCCAATTTATTGTTCTGAGAACAGAAATATACATTTTTTAATAACTGGAAAAGTAAAGAGGTGGGTTTTCAAAAGCTCTTTCAGATACTTTGCTTCAGTTTTTAAAGTGCTGATCAGCTTACTCAAGATTAAAAGTTTTTAATGAGACATTAGGGTTTATCATATTTATTTTAATGAAATGATAAATTAGCCCGAAAGCCAGCAACTTATTATTTGGATAATACTTCTTTTCATTCAACATTCACCAGCAACATTTTTGGCTAGTGAATACTTCAAATAACGAAAAATTTCAATGGACTGAACTGTTTCCTTCAAGAAAATTTAAACTATATATAAAATGCATTTTAGTTAATAAATTGGTATTGTGTAAAATTTAAAATATGATATTTCTTATATTAATACCTCTGCTATTGTGGTTCCAATGAAATAGTGACAAATGGCAGTGACTGTGTTTATTTCAATGTATTTATTCGATTAATCAATTTTTTTTAATAAAATATAGTATAAATTAATCGATTGCATATTTTTAATACATAATCAATATAATTCGTTTTTAGTAAAATTTATAGATATAAATTTTTAATGTAATCGATTAAAATAATTAATCGTTATGCTTAGTAGTCATTTTTATGTTAAGTAATGATTTTTAATAACCAATGTATGAAGCAGAGATGCCAACTTGCTCCAAACAGCAAACATATACTTTAAAGTGGTATTTATCAATTGTGATTCTTGGTTTAATAAATTCAATTTAATAGATTTTTATCAACCACTATTTCTTAATAATTCGTAAGGTTATAAAATTCACCACTGTACGGTACATATGATATAGAGAAACTGCAAGGAAAGATTTATGATTATGTAGAATGGTGCTCAAAACTTCCGATTATTGATTAGAGAGCATAATGCATACCTGTCAATTCTTCCGGAAGATGTTTTTTTCATATTTAAAGTGGTAGCAATACTCATGTTACTCCAATTAACTTTTTGAATTATAATGATAATTATAAATGAGTTTGACCACCACTACATATAAATAATTACAATAAATATATAAAAGCATAATAATCCTTGTGCAAGCGAATTTCAACGGGATCAAAATATAAATATATTTTTGAGTCAGATTGTTTTTCGTTTATTGTTTTACAACCACTCTGAAAATCCGTTCTCGGAAAGAGTAAAAGTTGGCAGGTATGATAATGATCTAGTACTTTTTAACCAAGTGATACAAAGCTACCTACTTAGCTCTAGTCATTAACTCTCCGCGTACGGCTCAGTTTTTATACTTTCCTTTAAGTTACTTTTAGTTTAGTATTTTTCATTTTAAGTAATTTTTTCACCACTTAATATCAAAAATTATAAGTAAGATATGAAATGCAACGTTAAAGCATCAATCTACTGGTTACTATATTAAAAAGTAGGCGTTACTATCTTCCTTCCTTGGCACTCGGCAGATCCATATCTTTCATAAATGTTTATCGCGCACGGTGGATACGCTTAAACGGGGAAATGGCGGGAGCCGTATTGAAATCAGGGGAAAAATTTCTTCGCCCGCAATTTTCACGTAACTCGTAGTGGGGGACGAAACAGATAACCCGCTCAAATCGCGTGAGCCGTACGCGGAGGGTTAACAACAGACTGACTTGGTCGGATTAAGTGAAAAATGTTAAAAATAAAGCCAAAATGCTGCAACGTTGAAACTACAGTCCATCATGTATAGTGAAAAATTGAGCTTGAAACTAAAGAGGTTACTGTACGCCTCCATGATAAGAACGATCATGACCTATGCCTCGTCAGCATGGTGTAACGTATCAGAACGTGAGCTTGGGAAACTCACAGCAACGCAGAACTGGATCTTGAGAAGACTAACTGGCGCAGAGCGGTATCAAAGAAATGTAGACATTCACTCGGACTTAGAGATGGACAGTTTCGAACATCACTGTCACAAGCAAAATCGTAACTTTTTTAACACGTTCAAGCGGGGAAAAGAGAAAATACTGGTAGAAGAACTATTTCAATATTAGATAATATTCGGGAGGAGTTAATCTATTCTTAACAATAATAATTCACTGTAAGGAAATTTTTCACGGCGAAGAAGCAATTCAATATAAAAGTTGCATCCGTTAAAAACAATTGGTAGTTATGAATTTTTAATATTCCCGGAAAAAACTAAAAAAATTAAATTTATTGTTACCAGTTTTTACTCCAGTGCGCTGCCAAGAAGAGATTATCTAGCGTGACCCACCGGTGGGTCACCTCGGCGTGAACGTGTTAAGAAGACTTTAGACCAGCGTTTCCCAACGTGGGGCCCACGCCCCACCGGGGGGCAATTTGGTTGTAAAAGGGGGCAATTCAAAAATGGACTCAACATGAGTTTAAACTTTTTGTTCTGGACCATTTAAATACAATGCGAGATTTCGGTGACAAAATCGAAAGAAAAAAGCAAATTCTTAAATAATTGCGGTCAATAAATATTATGTGACTTAGGGATTTTTAAGGTGACAAACCTGAAATGAAGTATCTGTTTACAGTCGATGGTAAAGCATTTGTGAGTTATTTAGCCAATATCTTTGAAAAACTGAATATATTAAATAAGAAACTTCAAAGGAGCAAATAAAACTCTTGTTGATGCTAAAGCGAAGATATTTGGCTTCATTACCCTTATTGAGTTATGTCAGAAATATATTAATAACAAAAACTTTGAACAGTTTCATTGGCTCCAAAAATGTGAAGTAAATGATACCGCTTTACTTGTTATTGTCTATCATCTGAAAATTCTATCGGCTAATTTAAAAGAAAGATATTCTGATTTAAAACAAATTTATTTTCCAACATGGATGTTGCAGTCCATGTTAGTGGATTTGCCGGATATATCAAATTTATCAAGAACTAATAGAAATGCAAAATGATTAGTCAGCTAAAACTTTATTTAATATGAAAGGAGTGATGTCATGGCTTCGTGAGGAAACAAAAAACAAATACCCAAATTCAATCAAATGTTCAGGAAAACTATTGTTATCGATTCCATCTTCATATTTAGCTGAATGTGGATTTAGTGCTGTAAATGATTTTAGTGGTAAAAAAAAGAAATCGTCTGGATATAACACAACGGGGAGACTTGAGACTGAAGCTAACCAAATTGGAACCTAAGATAAAATCTACGAGCAGCCAGCATCAAGGGCAAGAATCTCACTAAATTAAAGTATTAAATTATTATAGAAAAATCTTTATTAAAATTATTTCGAATTTGAATTTTTCATTATATGTTCTGAAAATTTACTTATTTTGTTTCGCTAACAGTTTCCTAAGTTTCTTAAGTGAACATTTCGATTTTCTAATATTAAAAATTATGTAAAATTATGTTCAGGGGGTATGAAGATTTTAGAAAGGCTTAGGTGGGGTATGGTTCAAAAAAGGTTGGGAAACACTGTTCTAAAGTATTCGTTGACTTCTTAAAAACCCGATTACTGACATGGCAGAACCGCCTTCCAAAAAACTTTGTATTTTGTCAAAGAAAAAGATATTAAGAGATTCTCAAAGAAGAAGAAGGGCCCTTCTTCATAACGTCTGTGGAACGTCAAAGAAGGATGGAACATGACCGAATTTCGACAAGCAATTCTAGAGCCCAGGAAGTATCAGAGAAACGTCAAAGAAGATTAGAAGAGGTTTTCAGCTATTGGCCAATGATGATTTCGAAAGCAACTTTTGTGTGCTTTTACAATTTCTGAGGCTATAAAAAAAAAAAAAAAAAAAAAAAAAAAAAAACTCCCCCTGAAAGTTATATTATAGGTTAGGTTACCATAGGCATTAGGTTACCATAGCAAAGTTACATCTTCAAACATCCTCAAGAGCTATAACACATCTGCAGCAGAACTGGATATGAAGTCAAAATTGCAGGACAGGAACGCTTTAATTGTCCACTAATCTTCAGATTTCCTGCTATGTTTTAAAAAACTTTATTTGTGAAAACCCTTAGCGTGGCGGACAGATGGCCGCCTTTGGCGGCTAGTTAAAAATATTTTTTTTTACCTTTGCTATACTCTCTTGTCTTAAGTTTTCCTTGCAAATGAGATCTTCCAGTCCACTACTCTCTGATGGCTGATCAGACAAAGCACGATTGACAGCTAGATCCTCCACTAAGTATTTTTTCAATTTCTATGGAACATCAGCTCGCTTAGCTGTTGTCACAAATTTAACATGGTTTTCATCTAAATACAATCCAATGTCAATCAAACATTTTGTAGTTTTAGCACTTAATCGTACTTTAGTCACATATGAGTCTTTCATTGTCTTAATAAGGCGAGGGAGAATCATCAAACGATCAGATGAAACTGTCAAAATTACAAAGGTACCGAATTATCTCATGATTAGTGATTATTATCACTGTTATAATGTTTTTAAAATGTTAAGACCACTAAAACCACTTAAAAATGTGTTGACCACTTTGTGGTCAACATCGCAAATAGATTTTTTTTAACTTGTAGAGCAGAATTTTTTTACTAAATTTATTTATTTACTTTTAAATATTTTAAACTGGGATCTTTCAGAACAATATTACTGGGGATTATTTTCCTTCTTTTGGGGATTACAACCCTTTATCCAGCAAAAATGTCCCTAAATATACTGTGAAAATGTTCCTAAACTTTTTTTCATGTCTAATGTTTTTGAAGTTTGATATGTTTAAAGAAATATCAAAATTTTTTGAAATTTCAAATGAACAAATTTTGACACCAGGCTAAATGACTAAGAATGTTATCAAAGATATTCAGAAATAAAGTCAACTTCAATTAAGTTCTTAAAACCATAATTTCCGGTAAATCGTTTCAGTATAAGCGCAACAATTACTAAATGAATGGCTTAAATACCGTCTATTTTGGTTTTATAGGCTAAAAATATTTTTTTTACCAAAAATAGCATTACCATACAGAATAATAGAATTGCCAGAATTTTTTTCTCGGTGTACAGCTCTGATCAACACTACGGAATAACGAACTACACTTAAAGTCATAAGTAAAATAATAATAATAATAATATAACTGAAATATTTTCATTTTTTTAATGTTCTTCATGGTGCCTGTACATTATTAAATTAAAAGGACACATTAGACAAAATAGTACCCACAGAAGTGCTTGCATTAGTATATTTGGTCCAATTAAGAAGCTGTACCAATTACCATAATTCCATCCTTACTAATTATCAAAATTCCAATTATAGGGTGTAGCGTCAATTCGCCTAAGCAAAAATTTACCTTGGCCGCAACTCGTTACAAGTATACAATTTGTCGTGGGAATCAACGCAAATCACGCGTTGAAAAATAGTGTGCTTGAAAAAAAAAACATATGAAAGTCATTCAATATTATGACAGAAAAGAAAACAAGAGGTTAAGCTTTTATCCATTTCACTGAAATATTCTATACTCTACTAAAGAAATTAAGCATAAATATTTTATACATCATATAACAAAGAAATTAAATCTAGAAGTATTAAACGGTAAAAAAGTGCATTTTGCAATAATTTAATCACATACCTAATTTTCATGAGCAATTTAACAAATTGGTTCGTTTGAAAACTATAGAAACATAACACAATAACTATTGACATAATTTTTTATGAGACCTAATTTCATATAAGAGTAGAATAATAGCAGATTTGATAAAAAGAAAAATAAATCTTGGTTTTAGTTCATTATGTTTGCTCTTATTTTTCAATCTGTTGCAACACGCTATAGAAAGGTACTATGATGTTTTGTGGAGCAACAAACGACTACTACAGAATGGAAATAAAATATTTTCGTATTTTCTTTTTCTTCTCATATTCATTTCAGTCTTTGAATTATTAATTTTAAAAGAAACGATTATAAAATACAAATCGTTTTAACTACATAAAAAGGAAAGTTTTTTTTATCTATTGCGGCACACTATATGATACATAAAATCGAGGTGGCAAAATACGCATTTGGCTTATTCAAACGAGGCTGAGGATTTCAAATTTTTTGTGGGTAGATTTTAGGCAAGTATTCCAGTCAATTGTTAACTAAAATTGCCTTAATTACTATAATAATTGCAAGCTTAAAAACTGAATGAAAATTGTGTAAAATGAATTTCAACAACCCTACTTTTGGAAGTTGCTGCTAATTTGTATATACGTTTAAATTAAATTAAAATATGTTTTACATTGCAAATAAAAAGCAATCGCTGTATTATTTGTTGTGAAGAGCTACAAACGTTATTTATAATAGAATGTTAGAACATGCTATAATAATAGCGTTTGCAACGCTTCACTTCAATGAATATAGCACTTATTACTAATTAGCAATTTAAAACATGTTTCAATAGATTAATTCAATGAGTGTACTTCATCAATATTATTAAAAATGCATTTAACTGTCATGTACAGTGGCAAAAAAAATCGACCCCCTTTAAATAACTTTTGATTTAAAGATTAATTCTGATTTTTACGTTCAGTACTCAATCTTAATGATTCGAGATTGTAACCTCAGACAAGCTAATTAATTTGTGCAGATAATATTTTAAATTGCTAAATCAGACACAAAAAGGTACTTTCAAATCTTCATTTCAAATCTTCCGCCATTTTAGAACCGCTGTACTAATGTAAAAAATTCACCTCAAACATGAAAAAAGTGATGTCCCAACTCAGTCGTTCCATGTTTAGTAGGTAGATAAATGCTGGTTAATTTTAGATAATCAGTAAAAAGGAACACGTTTATGTAAAACTAGTTTGTCTTCAAAATATGATTTCTACGCCAAAATTAATGCAACATAAATTTTTATATAAAAATCATCCTTTATTTTTTGGTAGATTTTTTCCTTTCAATTTTGCTATATGAAAAAATTAAATATAGATTAAGGAAGGCATAAGGGAATGGAATATGGGTTATTATTGACATGGATATTAACACCAATCACTATTTGCCTTTAGTAATAATAATCAGATTAATCGGGATGATAACAGTGAAAGGGTTTACTCTAGCCGGGTATTTCCAACAATATTTTTTTTCTTTTAAAGTGAAGGGTTTGTGGGGATTCAATTTATCGACTATGTCAACTTTGTTCTAATCTTGCAAATAATAAGGGGATTCGACTATGTCAACTTTCATCTGCCAAAAGGTACCTCATGATAGAATGAAGTTAACATGTCTTATATACTAGTGATTTGGTATTTTTTTAATATTTATAGTGGTTGTTACCCCACGTTACTTCCCTTCCAGAATTTTATCTGGGATAGAATTCGATGAACGATTACCACTAGTTGATCCATGCTGTTTATTTATTTATATTATTTTTGCTCAATATGTTTTTTTTTTTTTCATTTTTTTGCTTATAGCATTTCTCTCATTTTTTTTCCATATTGTTTATTACCGGGAGACTTTATTTATTTCACCGGATTTTTTCTTCTGTGAGCAATTTATATTAAGCAAATCAACTGTTTAATGTGGACCATCCATCAGGTTAGCGAGTTCATATCACGTCCGGGTCACCATTGTTGGGAATGTTTTTAAGGACCATGTCAACCTTCATCTATCAAAATTGACAAGTTCTTATCACGTCCGGGTCACCAATGTGGGGATTCAATTTATCGACTATGTCAACTTTCATCACCAAACGGTACCACATGATAGAATCAAGTAAACATGTCTTATAGTGGTTTGATATTTTTTTAATATTTATAGTGGTAGTTGCGCCACAGGTTATTGCCCTGCATGCATTATTTCACTGTTCTATAAAATATTTGTGTTTCTTATAAAATTGGTTCAATAAGCATTTAAAAATGAAATATTTGCTTCATGTTAAAGGCACTTGAATTGCACATTTTTTTATTTTCTGTCACAAAATAGTTTCGAAAGAAATTAAACTAAAATAACTCGGAAAATAAATTTTGATTTGTTAGTGGAGCTGCCCTTTATTTTTTAGAAAGATTTTATTCCTAAAATACCCTGATACCTGTATTGTTATAATAATCACCATCTATTGTTAATAATAACCAATTAAAAACACCGTAAAAAATGGATAGTCAAATTTCACGAATGTTTTTTTGTTTTTGACGAAACCGTCTCTTGGCATATACTCAGTACGAACATTTTGTCAAAGTGAAAAAATAACTATAGTCACGTTTTCAAGAAAACGAATTTCTTCAAAAGTAAAGAAATACTATTTTATACGTTGTTTCCCCTAAAAGAAAACTAGAGCCTAATGTATTTAACTTTTCGAACAATCACTTTATCAAAGTCATTATGTAGGTGGAACAAAGTCGCACTAACAGCAAAAGAACAGAGACATATTAGCCCCCTGCCCGTTGTGGGAATCGAACCCGGATTCTTCCTGATACGAGGCTAACTCATTGATCACCATACCGCCAAATCCGCACGTTTTATCAGTTTATTTTCAATTGTTTAGTCTTCATCCTAGTTTTGTCATTCTAGTTAATAATCTCCCATAATGCACTACGATGATGTTTCGAACTGAAGAAATATTTTCGACATTTAATTTAGAGTTCACGTTTTTACACAAATCAGGTAATTTTGTGACGAAATGATTCTCGAAATTAACAAAATTCAACTTAATTGCTGAATTGTCAAAATTGAGTTTCATTTCTGAGAATGTGGAATTAATATTTCAAAGAAAAATATTGATGAACAAAGCATATAATCCACTTACGATAAACTCAAGAGCCACTTCCTAAAACGGGACAAACCAGCAACCCTTTCGTGGCCTGAAAGGGGATAATTTTCTAAAACCATCTCAAACGGGAATGCCTTGAATGGCACTCAAACTACAACAAATACTAATAAGATTATTTTCTTTTCCCTTATAGGAATTAAAATTTTTCAACAATGATAAGAAAAAGAAAAGATGGTTTCGTCAATTATGGATTAGATGCATTGCGGAATTCAATGGTTACTGGCATTCCGCAAATAATCGATGCTACCAACACTCCGAATAAAATTCTTCGTCTTTTAGTACTCGTATCTTGTTTGGCGGGGTTCATGTACCAATCTTCAGATTTCATGGATCTTTATTGGCAGTACAAAACAATAACAGATGTTAAGGTGCAAACAACAAAAGTAGCGGAACTGCCTTCGATCACCGTGTGTAACTTAAATGGGTATGAATTTTTTAACTTAAAATATAAGCACTTTTATATAAAACTGAATTTTAATCTAATGCCATTGCAAAATATTATAAATAGCTTATTCAAATGAATATGCATGTTTAATTCATTTAGAACAATTTGAAATCATGCAATGGGAATCATTCCATTTTAATAAAAAATAGTATTTATTTAATCTAAGACACCTGTTATTTTTCATAGCTTTTCTTAAAATCGCCATCTGTTTAAAAATTGAGTAGCAAATTGAAAACTTCAGAGCGCATTTTCTAAAAAGTACTTCGCTTTGGGAGAATGTATGAAAGCGTACATTTCTATTTCCTGTTGTTTATTTTTATTCATTTTTTCAAATCATTTGTTCTCTATGGAACATTCAATATAAGTTTACACTTATAATACTGAAGCATTAAAACTAAATTAATTAATTACTTGGAATCTCTTGCGTTCATCTGGTATGATACACCAAACAATTTTCAAAATATTTTAGATTATTTATCATTACAAATCTTTTTGAAATTTTATTTAACCAGGAATATATCATTGGTTTCTTCCTAAAAAGAGAGAAAAAAATAAATGTGAAAGTACAATGAATGTTGAATAACATTCCTTTTTGCCTGATCAAATTTAAGTGCGTAAATTTAGTAATGAATTGAAAAAAGTCGTTGATGGTACAGCTGGATTTACTTAATTCTAAGTAAATTAGGGCCTTGATTCTTCGCTAGAAGGGGAAAGCTTTCCTTAATTAAATTTACTTAGAAGCCTGATAAAGGGCTTGTATTGCCATCTTATTATCTTTCTAAAATTTCAATGACCCTAAGTCCTCGACTCTAAGAATGGTGTAAAGTTGAACGTATTTTTAAATATACAGAAGAACAACCAATAGAGAATTTTAAATTATTTGTGCCCTAATTAATATCGTAGTATTTAAAATTTTGGGTTTCCTGTTAATTTACAAAAATGATCTAAAATAGTTATATCGCGTAGTGGTAGTAATTTCTTTTGTAGTACAATACCATTAGCTCTACGAACTCTGTTTAGGCTTAAGAAATACGAACACAATAATCATTTTTCCTATTAGATTAACATTCACTTCAACAAACATCTTGCGTCCCAGTTCAAGCAACTATTTACTTCTTATTAACAGAAAAATGCTTCGCAGTTTATCGCAGGGTTAAACAAATTTTTTATGTTTAATTTGTGACAATTATTTGTCTCCTTTTACTGTACTATATATATATAATTTTATATAATTGCTTTTTCGAATTTTTTGTTCTGTTCGAATATGCATTTGTGCGCTTACTTTATGTATTTTTACTCAGTTTATACGGAAGTCGAATTTGTAACGACTCAAGATTTATGGCAAACTGTTTCAAATCAAGAATTGATCAGCGGTCGTGTGCATGCTTTGGAGAAAGATTCTGCAACAATGGTGTACCTGAAGTTATACAAGTATGCGGTATTTTTTAATAGGCTTAATAAATTCACCTCATTTAATAGCTTTAAAACTTTACTTAGATTTTAGTTAGTTTATTGATTCTGTTTATAGATTTTTATTTTATTTTTAGTTTGTTAAAAACATATTGAAAAATTACAATATTTTGATATGTTTATACGCTTAGCCCGTGAACCTAAGTTACGGATAAAGGACACAATTTATACGAATTTAAAAGTTTTAAATGCGTTCTTCTACTAATACATAGAGATGCTACTTTCTTCAAAAGATAAGTAAATGATATGCAACATTGCATATATATATATATATATATATATATATATATATACAACAAAATAAATAATATAATCTTTTAACCGGAAAATAAAAGATATAATCTTTTCATCAGCCCACACGATTATATCCGCAAAAAAGAGTGCTTTCTGATATTGTATCAATATAGCCAAAGCAAAATATATGAATATAATAGTGTGAGGAGCACTCCAAAAACTTTTTGCAAAAGTTACAACAAGTAAAATAGAACACAATAAGTAAAAATAAGACGTAAAAACAGAAAATAAAATAAAAATAAAAAAAAAAATAAAAAAAATAAAAATAAATAATTTTTTTTATTTTTATTTTATTTTATTTTCTGTTTTTGCGGATTATTTTTACTTATTGTGTTCTATTTTATTTGTTGTAATTTTTATAATTTTGTATTGTGTTTTTGGAGTGCTCCTAACACTATTGTATTCATATATTTTGCTTTGGCTACATTGATACAATATCAGAAAGCACTCTTTTTTGCGGATATAATCGTGTGGGCTGATTAAAAGATTATATCTTTTATTTTCCGGTTTTTTTTAAATAAATTTCATCCCTTTTTTTTTCTAATCAGTTGTTTGTTTGTTCGTTTTTTTCATTATTATTCCCCCCCCCCTTTTCATATGTCTATAATTTTTTTTAATTGGTCTGCTTCGTATCAGTTTACAACACAAAATCAATGTGGCTTTATTACATTGGGATTCAACTTTCTAGTGAACAAGGCAAATTTAGTTGAAATATGTACCGTGTGTATTTTTCAGTGCGTTCATATGAAAATATACGATGATATCAAAGAAATGAAATATGAAGATTATAGAATGTTGTTACAAAAGCGTGAAGAGTTTATCAGTAACTGTCGCCTTATCAAGCTAGACGAAAAAAAAATTTTTGATTGCGAGTAAGTATTTCATACTCTCATATTAAAAGTTATTCTGAAAGCATTATCTCTCTTAAAATACCAATAGTTTTCACGCTAAATAAATAAACTTCGATTGAATGCAATAATCAAGAACAATTAAATTTTATTAACAAAACATACTTATTAAATAAAGAGCAATTTTCATTTAAAAAAATTCTAATATACATCTGATTCCCAAATTTCACTTAATATAGTACGTATTTCATATTTGTGACATCTTCTGGTAATTTTAAAATATTTTTTCCCGAATTGCGTACTAAGACAAACTAATCTTCGATGTCTTCTCAGTGAAAAACATTGGGAAAGTTGGGTAGCATCGCCCCATAGCATAAATTATGACAAACCATAAACATTTCTCTTTTTTTTCAATGGGAAATGATTTACTTTGATTTAAATACCATTGGGAAAAGTTTCTGTCAACTGTGTTTTTTTTAAGTTTCTTTACTTTTTTTTATTTATGCTACGACAAAGTTATGTTTTACATATGACTTTATTGGAAATATTAATCCATGTACAATGTTCAGCTTTAAGTGGACATGAACAAGGAGTAAAAAGGAACAAAATTACATTTACAAACAAAGAAAACACGTGACAAACGCATATTAACACAAGAAGAACACAAAAATAAAATTAAAGTAAAAAAATATATATATACAAGGGAAGAATGAGGAGTAGTCTTTACAGAGAGTTCATGTGATCTCTGGCATCCCAGTAAAGTTTACAGAGGTCACCCCTCTCTTGAGATTCTTTGTCCAGTAAAGAGCATACAAGAAAGTGATCTGAGTTCATGATTCCCGAATTGCAGATTTGGCACTCACTAGATGGAAGGATACCTATTCTGTTGAGGTGATCTGCCGAGCAGTCATGGCCTGTTGAGAGTCTGAAGTTTGCCACAGCCTTCTTACGAGGACTGCGACAAAATTTCTTCCAACTGTTTTGGATGTTAGCCCAGGGTTTTCCGGAGGATTTTACTGCTCGATCGCGCTTTAGGTCGGTCATAAGTTTCTCGAAGAAAAAAATTTTAAGGGAGTCTGGTGGAATTGGTTTATTACATTGTGGTTCGAGTCTCCCTTTCTTGGCTAGTTGGTCTGCCTTTTCATTGCCATTGATTCCCACCGGCGCAGGGATCTACTGGAACATAATAATTTTGTTGGCATTCTCGAGAAAAATCAAATTATCTCTAATTTCTGAAACAGTCTGAGTATCTGAATCATGGTTTATGGCAACTGCCTGAACAGCTGCCTTAGAGTAGACAAGGGTTACTGCTTTAGTGAAGAAATTGATCATATTCTTAAGGTTTTCCAGGGCTAGTGATATAGCGAAGATCTCTGCATCAAATTTTGACATATTGTATCCCACAGGGGCTCTATGAGAAAAGAGTTTACTGTGTACTCCTGCTCCGGTGCTGTCTTGTATTTTTGAGCTGTCAGTATACACTCTCGTCCATTCTGGTTCAGGGTATTGCTCTTGTGGCATGCATAATGCATTTATTTTTAGTACTGTGTCAGGTATGTTTTTCTTACCCAAATCATTGATATCTAGTTGGTGCCTGACATCTATAAATTTGAGAGGGTTTGTTATGTTCTTGTTACAGATAATTGGCTCTTCTTCTTGGAAATCATGCAGTAATTTTTCACTGACCTCTAGAGGAGAAAATGGGTCTTCATGGAACTTGGTTTACATTCATTCATCCATTGCGCTCTATGGGAGACTTTCATTTTAACATAAGTGCCAACTGCTTGTTTTTTAATTTCAGTGGTAATTGGTGAATTAAAAGTATAGTATTGTAGGGCTATAATTGGGGTTGTCTTCACTGCTCCCGTGATAATTCGGAGAGCGTTGTTTTAGGCTCTTTTCAAAGAGTCGAGCTTTCCTTGTGTGTTAGAAATTAGCACCACACTTCCGTGTTTGATAATTGGTTTGATATAGGTGTTATAGGTTTTATTTAGAGTGTGTTGTGAGCTTCCCCATTTGGCACCGGCTAGTCTTTTCAGAATTGAAGTTCTCTTTTCCACTTTGTCTATAATAGTATTGATATGATTGGGAAAGCTTAACTTTTTATCCAGTACTACACCTAGATATGTGGTAATGTTGCTTTTTTGAAGCTTACCATCATCTATTTTCAAATCAAAGTCTGGATTAACACGCCTTAGAGAGTAGAATTGGTAAACGGTTTTATTTTTGTTGATAATCATGTTATTCTCTTTGGACCAAGACTGCAAGACCTCGAGAGCTTTATTCATAACGCCTTCAAGATTATTCCTTTGGTCTTCATATACTTGGGAGTTTTCTGCTTCAATCCGAATGACAACATCATCTGCGAACACGCATACGTTAATACCTTCTATACTTGTTAGCTTGTCTACCAAATCGTATTATATATATATATATGTATATATATGAACTAAACTAAACTCAGCGGCGCGACAGCCCATAGAGGGCCAAGACCTACTGTGCCCATCTCAGTTTTCTTGACCTTGGGCTCTGGGGTGCGGGAGCAGATGTTCCGGTCAGGTGGTCAGCCGAACGCGGAACCCCCAGTGTTTAGTTCCCAAGTATGCTTGGTACTCATTTATCGACCCACTGAAGGGATGAAAGGCTGAGTCAACCTTGCCAGTTTATATATTTATATATATACTGTGCAATTTATATATATATATATATATATATACTGTGCAATTTATATATATATATATATATATATATATATATATATATATATATATATATATATATATATATATATATATATATATATATATATATATATATATATATATATATATATATATATATATATATATATAGATATAGATAGATAGATAGATAGATAGATAGATAGATAGATATAAATTAAAATTTATGCCCGAGATTCCAGATTGCAACAATTGATCATTACTTGTACTCTTTATAGGGGACTTATCTATCGTGCTCCTTAAGTCTAAATATTGAAGCTTGTCTATTTTGTCCCTTGCGATCATGACTGCATCGGACAAACTAAGCTAACAAATCGGTTGATATTTACTTTTTATGTATTTTTGAAGTAAATGAAATCTATGCAATGTATGCACTATATTCAATGTTGAACACAAATTTCAAAATGTTTGACTATCAATATTAATATTTCAGTTTAAGTTACTATCAGCACGTACGCTGTCCAAGTTCATATAGCGGGGTGGTTGAAGGCTGCTACACCCTTAATACAATAATCGGATGGCCAGAAAAGAAACCTATGACAATTCCCACAGAAGGAAGTAAGTTAGTTAAAGCTCTTAAAATTTAATAGGCGTGTTCCTAATAATTTTATAAACACGCGATCAGACGCGATCTGCCTCTCAGCTTGAACATTGCGAATATGTTACAATGACCAAAGGTTCTCAAAATTTGTTTCGAGGAAATCTAGGGCTCAGTGGAAGGTGTTTCTCAGAGCTAAAACTTATTTGCAATGCGCAAAACACATACATGCTTAAACCTATAATGCAAATGCAACAGAAACTTCACTCTTGTTAAGTTACAGGATTGGTCGAGCCGGAAAGCAACACAAAACTACAGACAATTGAATTATATTATGCGTAACAGAAATAGTATATTAGCACCTCCTAGAAGAGATTCAGCCTCCGCACGGATCATATTGATATACAGGGTGTCCCAAAACGACCGCATAAAAACTGCCCAAAAGAAGCGTTCCTGTACGATCCATAGTTTACAAGAAAAATACGAAACACAAAGTATGACGTCACTGCCGATACAAGAAAAAAACATTTTATTGAACATATCAACAGCAGTATACTATGCACAATTTAAAGCAGATGTTCAAATTATCCGCCGTGCATGTCGAGGCAGGCTTGAGCACGCCGTGGAATGGTCCAATAAAGTGTTTTTTCCATGCACCGGCAGTGACGTCATACTTTTTTTTCGTATTTTTCACGTAAACTATGGATAGTACAGGCAAAGAACTTATACGCTTCGCGTAAAAAAGGGAAACTTCCTATACTATCAATGTTAAGTCGTAAGGATCTTTCCCCCAACTTGGGCGCTGAAGGTGTAATGCAGGAAAGCCATCGTCAAGAGCGATTGAAGAACAGGCGCAGATCATTTGATTTTCTCCCAATGCAACCATATTTTCTCCGTTAATTATGATCGGATTCTATTTTGCTTTTAAATTTTTTTCAGTTCACAAATTTAGCAGGATTATAATTTATTTTAAAGTAGTAAATATTTATTTAACAAAAGTAATTTATATTAAAAAATAAAAATTCATTAAAACTTTCAAAAATTGAGTAAAATTTATTTCCTCTTGAAAACTGAACTTTTTCGCTTTGTTAATTTTTCCATGTGTGTATATGTATAAGAAATGTGCTATATATAAATAAAAATTTTCAATTATATATATACTTAGAGTTTTAAAAAAATAAACAAGACACTTGTTGCAGAATTTGTTTTATCTTTATTAAACTTATCTAAAAATATTCTTTTTGGTTATATATTTTAAGAATATACTTTTCAATAAAATAAAAATTACACAAATAAAATTGTATACATTTTAAACAATAAATAAACATTTGAGCAAGTTCATGAAATAAAATAACATAAAATTAAAAAGATGCAATATTGGTTAATTGGAACTGCACTAGGAACAAGTCTGCATTATTTTTGATACATAATCTTTAATTTTAGAATGTCTTGAACACAATCTACATCTGTTGTGTAGTCAGTCTGTCAGTATCAACATTCAGTAACGATACAATTCTGCTGGCCTCTAATCATTTCTTGCACCTAATATTAAAAGAAAATCACACAGTAAGATTAAAGTGCTAATATGACATAAGAATGCTGTCTAATTCGAGAACGGAACTTAAAATTTATGGCATTAATAAATTATATGTATTATTTTTCTTAAGTATTAATATTTTATTAAATAGTTTTAAAAAAGCAGGCAGTGTTTAAGGAAAAGATTTAGAAAGGAAATTTAATAACGAAACAATTCATTGGGTGATTAAATAACAAAATCAATTAAATTTCTGTTTTACTGGCACTATCATCTTCATAGCATGCAGGGGCCCAAGGCACAAAAATATTTTAGACCTATAATGTGTCGCAATGCTTAAAAACAAACTAAAAAACTTCACATATATCATTTTTAAGATACAGTCCCTGGCCAAATTATTAATGCACTTCAAGATTCTATGTAAAATCATAATTATCAGGTAATACTATACAGCTTTATTGTATTTACGTAGCTGAAACTGGTTTCCACTTCTTTACGTTAGTGTATCAGTTGGTTAACAATGAAATGAAAAACGTAAAAAATAAATACAAATAGGAGGTGAATAAAACATCTCCTGAATAAAAATCCATTTGTATGTTTAATTATAAAAGTATTAACATGTATATTAATACTTTTATAATTAAATACATTATATTAATAAATTAACGCGTATGTTTAATTATAAAAGTATAGTATGTAAACTCGTGTAAATCATGTCATTATTAAAAAACTACAGTACGTCTATTAATTTGACCTAATTATTATAATATTATAATATAGTACCTGATACAATAAATAATCTGTATTTTTATTACATTTTGTAGAATTTATATTACATATCGCCTAATTTAACCAATTGATACACAAACGTAAACAAGTACAAACCGGTTCCAGTAGCGTAAATACAATAAAGCTGTGTAGTATCATCTGAGTAATTAAATTCTACTTAGAATCTTATAGTGCGTCTAATAATTTGGCCAGGGACTGTATAATGCAATAATTTTAACTAATTTTGATTACCACAAAAACTCAAATAAAGTACTTTTAAACTATGCATAGTTTAAAAAAATTGATACGCTAACCAGTTGTAATCCTCATATAATAAAATAAGAAAAATAGTTTTCGGTTTACTTTTTAAGTTTCCTTGGTGATAAACTACTCCAATTATTGGTGTTTGATAAGCAATCACCATTTGTAGAAAAAAAATGCATACTCTATAAAAAAAAAAAAAAAAAATTTAATATATAAGGTAATGTTTTTAGTCTTAAATTCTTTTTAATGCAATTTTTCAAAAAAGTACGATTCTCTAGGGCCCCCTGAGAAAATGGGGTCCCCGTTCATTGCCCTGTGTGCCTATAAGTAAAGACGGTACTGTTTACTGGACATTTAGAGCTAACAGATAAATAAAATTATATATATCTACCAGTAGCCCCCCCCCCCCAAGCTCTCGGGCGCATTCTTGGGCAAATTCTAAATTCCTCCCCAAACTATTCGTTTTATTTAGTGTAAAAATTCCCCCCCCCCAAGCTTTAAGTGGGCGCATCATGAGCCCACCTCCCCCCCTCCCCCTGATATCTACTATAAACCACTCTATAAATATTATATGAATAAAAAGTAACACTTTTTACACTATTTAAATAATTTCATATATGCAATGAACTTTCAAAAATTTAAAATGTCAGATTTATAGATCTTTTTCACATTTCTTGAAAAACATTTAAATTTTTACTTAGTTATATACATAAATTTCATTTGTAAATATTTAATTCCGACCAAAAAGGATAAACGCACTTGTGGAATTATACAGAATTTAAAAACCAAATGAAATTAAATTAAGTCAGACACTATAAATTAGTCACACATTTAGTTACAATTCTAAGTGAGTCTTATCTAATAGGTTCATATAATCAATCATTGAAAAATAATTTACCGAAATCTTCGAAATGCTTAACTATTTACTTACATTTCGATATTTTGAGGAAAGCGAAACAATTTCAAATTTGGATAACCCGCTCTATTTACATTGCAGTAAGCACATCTATCATAATTCTTTGCTTTGCGCACAGAAGAATCACTGAAAAATATTGAAAGAAAAAAAGAGGATTAGAATCTTTATCAAAACTGAAAACAAGGAGAAAAAAATCAACAGAAGATATATTATACAAAGCGCACTTACTTGTTAGGGATAATTGTCAAATTAACGTCCGCCATTGATTGATTTCTCATCTGCTTCTCTCTCCAAACTCTCTTTCCAAAACTAAGGATGATATTGCGCATGCGTGCCCCTGGAGACAAATTTCTCCGCCATACACGAAGCGCTGGCATTGTGCCAAATTTTGTTACGACTTTCGCGAGTTTCCCATCTTTACGCTTATACAATCTTTGGTACAGGAACGCTTCTTTGGGCAGTTTTTATGTACTCCCAACGAGGAATCTAGCTGTGCAGAGTTTATGCGGTCGTTTTGGGACAACCTGTATTTTAAAATTAATGAGAAATTAAAATAGGACTTTTTATGTAAACCCGGAGATTAATGACAGTTAAATCTCCTTTTATTGCTATATCTTTATTAATAAGAACACCAAAAATGTCAATAACAATCTTTATACAGTTATTTTTTCACCGGAATTTAGCAGCCGGCCCAATTCTGAATTTACGACTATCAATGTTCAACTTTATTACCTTGTAATTTTAAAACCAACCCAGACGGCAAGGGAACTCATGAATCAACCATAGGGACAAACCAGCCTTCATGGAGGACTTTTTTGATGGGACTAACCTGCATTTGTGTTACATGAAAAAGAAAACCACAAAAACCTACTATATTTAGCCGAGCGCCAAGGGGATTTTTACCCATGACCGGTCTATCACTTAGGATATTTTACGTCAGTACAGTGAGTCAGTACAGAATTTATATCAACTAGCCACAGCTGGGATTTGAACCTGACTTACCACGATGTGAAGCAAACGCTTTATCCCTGAGCCATCGAGACTTGATCTATATACATTAACTTTGCTAAATACTTCTAAACATATAGTATTATATCAGTAAGAAATAGTAAAATATAATCTAACGAAAATTATTAGCCCTATTTTTACATTTATTAATGCATACTTACTCTACATTCTGGAATACGATCTTTAATATATTTATTGTATTTTCTAGTTTACTCTTTCTCTGTTTTTCCACATGCTGAAGAATATCCTCAATATTGGGGAGTTGTGTCAGCTCAGCTCTCCATTCACAGTCCTCGACAGATTGTTAACCCATTTACTGATGGATTTAACATGAATCTCAACACAGAACAAACTTTTCGACTAAAGAAGGTGTGCATTTAACTTGAAAATTATTTTCTTATATATTGAACTCGAAATAATAAAACTGAACATTGTTACTGAGTTATATTTGTTACCATTTTTTTGTAATAAATTTTTTATAAGGCACGTGTATGTGTGTGTTTTAGGTTGTGAAAAAACTTCTTCCTGCTCCATATGAAACGAATTGCATAGATTATATCGAAATGTGGAAAAAAAGAGGTGGACATGGTCCCACGAATCAAAAGGTAGGAAATATTTAACTAAGCATTTCCCGTGTCATATAATAGCTAAGACCCAACTTCCAACATAATTGGTATAATTTTAACACAAATGAAATATTTTTTATTGTTTGCCTTCCCAAATCTTGTCTACGTAAGAATGTAATTGACTTTACCGACGCTTGTCAGAATTTTTAATTTTCAAGAAAACGTTTAAGAAAGGTAAGATTTTCAATTCAAAAATAACCTTTTGGAGAATTTTTGGCGTAGAATTTTCTTATTATTTGAGTGTACTGTGTTTTGTTTTACTACCAAAAATGTGTAGAAATAAACTGTAAAAGTATCCCAGAATGTGTAAAAACAGCTGAAAATTAAAATTATTATTTTTCATAATAATTTAAAATATTTGAAAAATTAATTATATTTAACGAATATAATGTGTATAACGAATAATATAACGAATTAATATTATATAACGAATTTAATATTATTATTAATATGATATATATAATATTAATAAGAATTATTAATATTATATAACGAATATAACGAATATAATGTGTATAAATGTGTAAAAAACACATTTTCGGCTTCCGTTAAAAGAAGTCTTCAAGAAGTTATGCTAAAAAGTAATGGAAAAATTAGATTTAAATGTGTAGTAAAGTTGACTAAGAAAATTTAAATTGTTAAGTGATTTTTAAAAGTGTAGCAAAATAAACTTGCAAAAATTATATCGTTACGGCATTTTTAAAGGTGTTGCAAAGTAGTCTTGGAAAAATTAGTTTCTCAAGTGATTTTTAAATGTGTAGCAAAATAAACTTGCAAAAATTATATCGTTACGGCATTTTTAAAGGTGTTGCAAAGTAGTCTTGGAAAAATTAGGTTCTCAAGTGATTTTTAAAAGTGTAGCAAAATAAACTTGCAAAAATTATGTCGTTACGGCATTTTTAAAGGTGTTGCAAAGTAGTCTTGGAAAAATTAGTTTCTCAAGTGATTTTTAAATGTGTAGCAAAATAAACTTGCAAAAATTATATCGTTACGGCATTTTTAAAGGTGTTGCAAAGTAGTCTTGGAAAAATTAGGTTCTCAAGTGATTTTGAAATGTGTAGCAAAATAAACTTGCAAAAATTATATCGTTACGGCATTTTTAAAGGTGTTGCAAAGTAGTCTTGGAAAAATTAGGTTCTCAAGTGATTTTTAAATGTGTAGCAAAATAACATTAGACAAATTAGATTGTTTAGTAATTTTTAAATGTGTAGTAAAATAACCTGGGGAAAAATTAGATGGCTATGAGATTTTTAAATGTGTAGCAAAGTAGCCTAGGAAAACTAGATTGCTTAATGATTTTAAATGTGTAACAAAATAGCCTTGGATAAATTAGATTGTTAAATTATTTTTAAATGTGTAGAAAAATAGCCTTGGAAAAATTATATTTCCTAGAGATTTTTAAATCTGCTGCTTAGCAGCCTTGGAAAAATTAGATTGTTAAAAGATTTTTAAATGTGTAGCAAAGTGGCCTTTGAAAATTAGATTGCTAAGTGAGTTTTAAGCATGCAGCAAAGTAGCGTTAGAAAAATTAGATTTCGCAGTGACTCTCAGATGTGTCGCAAAGTAGCCTTGAAAAAATTAGAATGTTAAGGGATATTTAAATGTGTAGCAAAATTGACTTGGAAAAATTAGATTGCTAAAAGATTTTTGAATGTTTAGCAAGGTGGCCTAGTAAATTAGATAGTTAAGTGATTTATTAACGTATAGCGAGGTAGTCACATCAGTTTTCTACTTAGATAGTTTGTCATAACTAGACAAAGCATTTGAAACGTATTCTGTTAAAGTTATCTTTGATAATGATATTGTATTTTGATGTTCGCATACTACATCATTTTTCATATTATATCTGCTTTTAATAGATGTAGTTCAATTTCAGGACTCGCAAATTTTATATTAAAAGAAAGTCATTTTTGACTATGTTGAGTTGCTACGGAAACTTATTCGAACTCAAAATACGATGAGGAATGTTTGAAGATGTCTAATGAAAAGGCGATAGATGTGATGAAAAAAATATTAGTCAGAATGAAAGCAATTAAAATAGGCCATTAATTAAAAATATAATGTTGAAAAAAACTGTTTTAACTTTATTGCGCAAAGATAACTTAAAATATACTGTTAGAAATGCCTCGGTACTAGAATTGTGTACTGACCAGCTTTTACGATATCATCTTCCGTCTGAAAGTCTGCTGTAGAAGTAAGATGCATACCATTATTAATGGAGTAGAATCGAGAAAAACATGTGACTCTCTTTGTGACTCAACTAATGGGACTCTCTCATGTGACTTAAACTAATGTTTAACTTAACTAGGAACCGTATCTTATGATCAGGCAACTAGTCTTCGCTGCCTGATCATAAGATACGGTTCCTAGTAGATCACAGAAGTCATACATCGCTGACTGCGGTGGCTGAACACGTTGATTAGCTTACGAGTAGACCGCTGAAGCGTAGTATCAGTCCTTGTTTAACTTGAGTAGGTCATCGGGCTACCAAAGCTAGGGAGGAAATTTCCTCAGTAGAGGATCAAAATTGAGATAGTATGTCTTGGAATCATCCTCGGGGATTTAAAAATCGATTGTTAAGTTGAAAAAAATTATATACAGTATTTATTTATTTATTTATATGTATAATTCTTTATATAAAAACGCAATTTATAATTCAAAAATTATTCCGAGGATCATCCACGCATTTGCGCTTGCACGAGGAATTTGCATTGACTTCATTGAAATATAGATGAGAAGAGAATAAAGATGATGAGTTGCTTGCTCGGCAATGCACTGCATTTTGAAAATTCAGAAGAAGAAAAAAACAAATTCTGGCGTAATATCAATTCTCAAAGTAAAATTGTACCTCAGCGATGGATCTTGGTTTCTGAAAAGATTCATTTGTTTGTAAATATTTACTTTCTATCAAGCGATGAGTAATGTTTGGTATAAAATGAAATTTTATAACAATTTAACATAATTTCAAATTCAATCAAAAATATAATTGAAACGACATTATATATATATATATATATATATATATATATATATATATATATATATATATATATATATATATATATATATATATATATATATATATATATATATATATATATATATATATATATATATATATATATATATATATATATATATATATATATATATATATATATATATATATATATATATATATATATATATATATATATATATATTAAATTTTAGGAATGCTTTGAGGAATGCCAGAAGAACATCAGTATTCAGTTTCGGGGCTGTGTTTCTAGCTACTATAATTTTCCTAGAAATGAAAGAACGTGTAGTAGTACAGGTACAGCAAACACTTCTATTTTCTAAAGCCTATCAAAGAGAATAATTTATTCATAAATGTCATTACGAATATGTGAATCAAGCATGTATATTTAGTAAGTAGATATTCCAGCACATACTTATAAGAACCCACTCCCTGCTCCAGCTGGACAGTAAAAAAATATCGAATAAGTAAAAAGGAGAGAAAAAATGTGCCCCATTGAAATAAAGTAACTTCTAATTACAACCAAACTACCCGCAAAAATTTTTTTTGATAGGAAATATACAGTGTTGCTCATCATTAAGCAATACTTGGAGGGCAGTAGCATATCAATATTTCGCCAGGTTTCAATGAATTTCAGACCTCAATTCTGTCACAGACTTTTTTCTTGAAATGAAAACACAAAGTGTATGAGCATCACTGAAATCCGTATAGGTCTATATCGACACATAACAAGTTTCACAAAGGATGTAAAATGTAGAAAAATAATGGAACAACATAAAAACTTTTGGTCTAATGGTTGAACTATCTTGTACTAATTTATAACGTTAAGGATTTTAGGTGTCAACCTAATTAATCAAATAAATTGTGCAGACGAAGTTTTTTACCCCATTAAACAAATCTCTTTTTCGTCAAATTCGGACTATCGACGGATTCGTCAAACTATCGAAGGAACTCGCAATCTTGAATATATTGTCCCAAGTCAAGAATGTGATCTGAAGTTTGAGACCCTAAAAGGAATTTTGCCATTTTGAATATTTGATCATACCTTTGGAACTATTTAAGTGAAACAAAAGCCTTAACCGACGCTAAACAATAAATTTGTTTTTCCAAAAATAATTCCACTCAAGAAATATCTTTTTAATTATTTATTAACGTTTTGTGTTTTACTTTACTTGTAATCAAAAGCTTTTGGGTTGAAAAGCATAAGAGAATTTTAAACGTTGCAGCTTTAACGATAAATTACAAATGTTTGAAAGAAAGCAAGCAGTTTCTTGATCGATTAGAAATGAAAGTTTAAATATACTATATAGAGTTAATGTGTACTATATATTAAAATATACTATATTATACTATGGAAATTTAAACACTGTTCTTAGGTGCAAGCGCACCTCACTAGATTTTGGAAAGAGGTACTATAACTAGAAAAAGATATAGAGATGATGTCTTGGAAATACGTACTTTCCTCTTCAGGGTTTCAGCTAGCTTTAATTCAGTACCATAATGCGTGCCACATGTGTTATATAAAGTTCTCTAAATTTATATGAAGTCAGACAGTTGTGTTCAAAAGAGGACAATTTTAAATCGCAATTTCATTTTGGAGCTGAAAACGTAGTTGAAGATCGTGTGGGACCAACTGCTACAGGAAAGTCAAAAGCCATCTCATTTCTTGTCTGAAATTATTGTTTGAAACAAATATAAAGTCGAAAATTAAATAAATGGGGATCAAACCTTTTATTAACATATTTATCTGTTCGATTCTACAACCTCTTTTTCTCATCCTACTTTAAAGGTTATTATGCATGAGCATGCGTGTGCAATTTAAACGTTGAATAATTGCTTTGCTTGTATCTTGCATAATTTCGTTTATTTTTTGGAGTTATTTAGAAATAATCAAAATCCTCTTAATTTGAAACACTAGTTTCATTTAGTTTCTGAAATTGCTTCTTATCTTCGATAGCTTACTTTACATTTTTGAAGAACCACTTATTAGGGTGGGCTGAAAAAAAGTTTTAATTTACCAAACGCTATGGCGGGGAAAAATGCCTCTTGTAAAAAGAAAAAAATTAAGTACTTACCTATTATCCCGTTTACCATTTTCACGTTATTTGAAAATAAAATTGGATGTGATTTAAATTTAAATATTTTCTCACTTTTTGCTTTCAATGAGTTATATTTGATTTTGCATATTGTTTTATGATCAATTACTATGTAAAAAATAAATTTGGAAGATACCAAAATTACTTAAAGGACAGTGGTGGCGAAAATTGCCAACGAAATAGCTCATAAGTACCGAAACTTTAGACTAAAATTTAAAAAATCGGTTGATATATTCCACTCTTGCCCTGAAAATTCCGAATTGCACTTAAAATTTGTAAAAACTGACATTTGAAATTATATGATCAACATGCTATACTTTCGTATGCTTACTTTTTGGTTTAAAAAAGTGAACTAATGTAAAATATCATTATTATTTTAATGCATACTGGCCGTGTGTTGTATTCGATAAGCGTAAAATATCTTAAGTTTTTCAAGTTTCTTGTCGTTTACCTTCATGACTAATCAACTGCCACATAATTGGAAGCGGCAACGACGTCACGGGTGAGTCAACCAATCAGTTTCGCCCCACCAGCATGACGTTACCTGCAGGTATTCAATTAAGTCTTACGAAAATTGATTCAGCGTATTACATACCCAAGCTATAAAGCTATAACATTATAAAGCCATGCACAACCACGTGATTAGACACAATCATGTGATTACACATTTGAATTTTAGGAGAGAAATACTATATCATTTAGAACTATTTTTCTTGGCTCAATCCAGTTTTGATATTCATTCAAAATATATTCACCTCAATCAAATCATTAATTTTTTTAAACACTTGAATTGAGGACAAAATAGATAAAATCTATTCCTCTAGTAGACAATATCATTGTTTTTAGTTTCTTTAACTCATATTTGTCTTTTCAAAATAAATTTAATTGCAGTGAAAGATGGAGTCTGATTTTTGTTTAACTATAATTAATTTTGCAGAATCTGCAGTGGAAGTGCCAAAGAGTGTAATTGCAGAATGCGAAAAACAAAATTGCAAGCCAGCATGTTAGTAAGTATAGTAATTAATTTTCTGATGAAGAGGGCTTTATTAAGGCCGTTTCTTATAACTTTGACTTATTTATTTCTCCATTCTTCTTCAAGGTTAGTATCAGCACTTAAAGCAATAAAAATTGCGCTTAATGTGCAACTGGGTATATGCCCATCGAAAATAAAAAGAACACGAATACGGGTAACCTATGACGTCAGCGCATGCTGATTGTTTATAAACAAGATGGCGTATAAAAGCTGAGCTAAGTTTCTCCTCATAATTTAGAACGCTATATGCCCATCGAAAATAAAAAGAACACGAATACGTGTAACCTATGACGTCAAGCACATGCTGATTGTTTATAAACAAGATGGCGTATAAAAGCTGAGCTAAGTTTCTCCTCATAATTTAGAACGCTATATGCCCATCGAAAATAAAAAGAACACGAATACGTGTAACCTATGACGTCAAGCACATGCTGATTGTTTATAAACAAGATGGCGTATAAAAGCTGAGCTAAGTTTCTCCTCATAATTTAGAACGCTATATGCCCATCGAAAATAAAAAGAACACGAATACGTGTAACCTATGACGTCAGCACATGCTGATTGTTTATAAACAAGATGGCGTATAAAAGCTGAGCTAAGTTTCTCCTCATAATTTAGAACGCTATATGCCCATCGAAAATAAAAAGAACACGAATACGTGTAACCTATGACGTCGGCACATGCTGATTGTTTATAAACAAGATGGCGTATAAAAGCTGAGCTAAGTTTCTCCTCATAATTTAGAATGCTATATGCCCATCGAAAATAAAAAGAACACGAATACGTGTAACTTATGACGTCAGTACATGCTGATTGCTTATAAACAAGATGGCGTATAAAAGCTGAGCTAAGTTTCTCCTCATAATTTAGAACGCTAATTAACGTGAAGTTAATTAAATACAGAACCATATCACAAATCGAATTTGTTAAAATGTAGTTCGTTCTCATCTACGTTTTATACTTAACTTAGATTTATTATTTGTTTATAAATTCTATGTTAATTATGATATATTTTTGATTTGTGTACCTGGCAATTTAGATGAATAATTATTCATAATTATTCGATTGCTTGAAATATATAGCAAATATAAATCCTTGTGAAAAAATTTAAAATTTATCACTTAAGTGAATTCATACTTGACAAATTTGACGTACTCGAAATAGAATAGAAAGAACAGTTGCTAACGTAAGCAAATGCCACGTTTCAACAACCAATCAGGATCTAGATATCCACACTACGTCACTTGCAGGTATTGAAGTGTATAAAAATAATAAAGCAACGTGTCTGTGGTGATAATTTTAAGATTTTTATGCGTATTATATGTGCTAATTTTACTGCAAACATGTTAGATTAAGCGTTATTTCTCTAAGAATAAACTCTAATAGTACTCTAATAACTAATAAAAAATATTGATTGTGTTAAAGTCGCAAACAAATTTGAATCTATGAAGATTATGATGCAAATTGACTCTGCAAATTTTCCTACCTGGTCCGTGCATTTGATTTGAATTTTAAAATAATTTCAATAAAATTCTTTAATTCCTTATTTCTAAGATCAGTGACTTACCACGAAATAACTATTTGTCAGTTCAATCATATGTTAAAAAATTTATTTGAGTTATCCATAAAAAAAAAGTTTTACTTGTATTTTTCAGCAATAATGAAGAGCTAAAAATTATGTATTTCCATTTTCGAATTATTTATTTCCATTTTCCACATCTTTTTTTAGACAAACACAGTCTAGGCTCTAATGGCGTAGTGGTTAAGGCACCCTACTCATATCCTCTAGGTCGTAGGGTCGATCCCATTTGGGATCACCCACTTTAGGCCGGGATAACCTGGTTGTTAGAGCACTTGGCCCATCTCCAAGAGGTCATGGGTTTGATCCCCGCAGACCGAAGTAGTGTAGTAAATGGTGTCGGGTCACTGAACAGGAGTTTCCTTGTCTTCTGGATTGGTTCAATATTACAAGGCTATGGAGTTGAGCATTAGTAGTCGTAAACAAAAAAATTGGCTCGACTGTTAAACAACGGTTATAAAAAAGCAATCACAACGATGTGCTATGATATTCTTTTCTCTTTTGGTAAAAGTACAGATAAATATATGTGTAAATTCTTCTTAAAATTAATAAAATACTCATACAATTAGTTATGTTGTTATTTGCTGCCGACAAAAGTGAATAAACCAGCAATTGAGGTGTTATAAAATGATTTAGCTAATATGAGCAAAGAATTTATTTTTCTATTTTGTTTTGCTAGTGAAGAGAGTTATGAAGTTACAAGAGAAGTGACTGAAAAGTACATACGGGTAAGTTGACTTTCACCATATTAGTTGAAAGATGATTTCATGAAACACCTTTAAGTTTCAAACCACTGTCAAACCTATTTCGATGTGTTAAACCTATGCCCTTCTGCATTTGTCAGATTTCGATAGCTTTTTAATATTTTCTTTTGCTTTAATATTAATTTGTGCCCACCAATGAGCATATTTTTTTCCATTTTCGATTTAGATTTTAAAAAAACATTTTTAGGGAAGTCATTACAGAGCACCCTGTATATAAAGTAAAGTATGTTTTTGAACTAGTGTGCCTTATTGGAACCTGAAGGCAAGATGGATGGTTTCAAATCCAACTCAGTTCATGAAAAAATTAATAAGGGAGGAAAAATGTCTTTCAATTTAGATACTTCAATGATAATAAAATTTATTTTAACGTTTTTGGAAATGATTGAGATATATTTTGAAGAAAGGTTCTGTTTATTGTATATGATATTTTGTACTCAGTGACTGCAAAATACCTGGTATTAAGCAATGATTGCTTGAGAATTTGGGGATATAATTTTTTTTTTTTTTTTTACACTCGTTCTCTTCTTCGAAACACCATGTTGAATTTCTTGCAGTTTTAAAACGATTTGTGCTAGATTTCTCAAATTTGAGCATTGAGTGCTAGGTGCAATTTTAGCCCCAAATCCTAAAAATTGCTTTAAAATTTCCGTTAATATGTTCCAAGATGTTTGAAAACGAAATTTTTGAATTAGTTTAGTATTAGCCACTGTCATAAATTTAACTGTTTAAGATTTTTTTGCTCGGTTTTTAATGAATTATTATTTCTTACAAGCTCTGTGACCAACGCAAATAGCATGTCTGTCACGGCAACGTTACCGTATTATTTATTATTCCTGAAATTAACTGAAATCACGTGTTTATTTTGTTTTGTAATTGTGTTTTTATAACGCGTTTCTATAAAGCCAAATAATTCGAAAACAATGGTAATTAAAATAACGCAAAATATGTAATACACGAAAAAACAAAATTAGCAGAAAATAGGTAATAATTATTTTAGCGGAAGGTTAAAAAATCAGCTTACTATTATTGACGCTACTGATGTTTTGAAACAGCAGTAGGCAATTACTATTACTGGTGTAATGGTAAGTCGTGCTGTTTTTAATAGATACCATATACCTAATATCGATACTGTTTTAATAGATTTTTTGCCACTAACTTTCCTCTCCGAATCTTAAGGAAGTACTATTAATTACACTGGGGAACGATTTTTTTTTCTGTTGCATCAAATTTTTGAATGAATCTCAAGTATTTTCGTGATTTTCATTTTAAACCAGCAGTTGGTTTCTTTCTACAAGTCGCAGTTATGCATTTTAATAATATATTAGACTAACCAGGAATTTTGAAATTCACTCGAGTGAATAATAAATGTCCACACTTCTCTGCTACATAGGGAGTGGTTGGAAGAAGGCAATAAGGAGTAGACAAGTGTACAGGTACAAATGTAAACATATATGTTCTTAGTAAACCTGTTAATTCAGACAAAAAATAAAATAAAATAAAAATATCATTTTGACAGAAATCTGCCGCTTTTTGAGCAAAACTGATTATAGATTTCAAATCCCCCCACCCCGATTGGGTAAGATCATGTACTAATGCAACAAAAAATTTGTTTTCTATTCCTATCATAACCATGTCATTTTTTAACCATGTCATAATTTTTTCCACCCTAATTAAATTAATACTGTTATTTAATTGATAATTTGATTTCTTTTCCAATATTAAAAATTCTCTTTTAATAATTGAGTAGATAAGAGATTTATACAAACTGTTTTCAACTAATGTATACACGATACAAACACACCTGACCTCATATCGAGGTTTACTGTTTATACTGAATTTTGAGAAAAAGATGTGAAATAATGGAGTTATTTTTTATTAAGAAAAAGACTTGACGAATCCTGAAACGAAAAAGTATAAAATAATACAATCTTTAAATAAAAAAAAATAATTCTATGGTTTTGCGTGAAAAAATAGAAAATAAAACTTTGAGTGTAGCTTAAAATAGTCGAGTTGATAGTCATATTTATTTTTCTAGACATTGCGTATCAAAAATTTATTTTAAGATGTGTTACAAGATTTTCTAATAAAAATTTTAAAGATGACTGATGAAAAGTAGGCGGTTCTTTTTAATAACAATAATAATTTCAAATAAACCGCTGTTTATTTTTTTATTTGATACCGCTGACCACCGATACAAAGAATTAAAATATCAAGCACGTGAACTATCACAAGCATAAAAGCAAAAACGTGCATGTTTACAATTTCTCTGAATGAAAACTCTTTTCTCACGTGAACAACAAAAATTGAACCAAATTTAAGGCATAAAGGCCTGTTTACACGATTCAAGAATATCCATTCAAGACCGTTCGAGATCTTGAGTTGATATTTCTGCTTCAAGAACTCGTATGAATCGTTGACACGATAAAAGATCTGCAATCTCGCTGATTGGCCAGAGGTATAAACCTGCGCATGCGTGACTGTTTATTTTTCGTTTCGTTTTGTTGACAGTGACAGCACAGAGATTGCAGTTTTGAGTTTTTGGCCAAAGCGAAGCTTTTGAACCATGGATGTTGATGATGTTATTGTTTTGTCTTCGTCAATTTTAACTTTATCGGCGGTTTCTCTTTTGAAACAAAAAAACAAAAAGAGATCAACTTGGATAAAAGACTGGAAAACTCCCGAAAGGAGGAAAGCCTGTAGGGCATACTATGCCTTGATGAAGGAATTGGAAGTATCTGATCCCGTAGCCCTTAAAAATTTTGTCCGAATGGACAAAATTGTCACTGTGTCACTTATTTCATTTTAAATAAAACTTGTAGAACGTAGGTTAACTTGACCTATAAATATATACCATAATACCAAAACCATTTTTCGAAATTACTTAATTTCATTGAGTTATTGAAATTATAATAAAAGTGTACTTAAGATTTAAAATGAAGTATTTTTAAACAAAAAGTGACAATAATAAACAATCTTCATATGATATAGGTTTTATAGAGTAGCACTAACTCTGCAAATTTCTTTAAGATACCAAAAAAGGAATAATTTCTCTCTCAAAAGTTGAGGGGGACTTTGTCCCACTCTTCTCCCTTGAAAGAATCTAGATTTACAGATATTGACATCATCAATAAAATGAATCATACATCCCTTGTTACGAATTAATTCTTTTTGGCGGCGTCAATTCGTCGCCAATCAAATTATTTTTTTTTGTCAGTTGTTCTCGATGCACTCATGCCTGAAGGAGCATTTCTTGAAAGCTCCTATTTCTTATATATTTTTGTTTTGTTTCAGTCTAATTATTATTTGTTTCATTGTTAAGTTTATTAATAAATATAGAAGCTCATATTAATTGTTTTCTTACTGACCAGGGCATCAAATGGTAGAGATACACGCATATACCGAAACTCGAAATAGATTTTCTATCATCCCTTACTATACTAATACATTCCCTAATTTTAATTATATATGAATTTTTTCAGTAATATTCTGACAGATTTAATCTCAGTCAATATTTATGAACTTTTCAATTCTTTATTTTACTATGGATATTTTATACTTAAATTCTTTTTATGGAGGTTTTAGAAAAAAAATATAGAAATGTATAAGAGACTAAAAGAAAAGAAGGCCACGGAATTAAAAATTTATGCAAAAATTATAAGTTCTTATTATTAAAGTATTCAACTTATTACCACTTCCACTTGTTAGAGAATCTAACACCTTTTTCTGTTCACTAAGATACTGAGTTCTCAACCCATAAATTTTATTTCTTATGGTCTCTATATCAGTTTCGAATAGGAAAGACAACTCTTCTAGATGCCTTTGGCGCAGATTTTTATCAGAATACTCCGGGAATTTGCTATTCCATAATTGGGGTCTTTCCCGGTATTCTTCTATTAATTTAAAAACTTGATCCTGAGTCCACTCCATTCTATAAATATCTAGGTACAAATAATGGCATTTTTATTAAAAAAGTAAGAATTAAGGGAGGAAATATGAATTTAAAATACAAATAAATACTTACGAAAAAGCACACACCAGATGAAAATTTTTTAAAACGATTGAACAGGACCCGTAGAAAGTAAAAAAAACGGCGAATGCGTAAAAATCAAATACCTCCCGCTATTCATGACGTTTTCCTATGACATCACAAAATTCTAAAAGATGATTGGCTGGGAGAAGAAAAAATTGAATGTCTTGTAGAACATGCGCTACTACATTCAAGAAGTGGATCCAAGATCTTGAACGAATCGTTTACACGGTACAACATCGATGAAAACAGATTTCCATCAATATCAATCAATCTTGAACGCTTCTTGAACGTAAAACTTGAATCGTGTAAACAGGCCATAAGTCGAGAGGAATTAAAAGATTTACAGCGAATTGTTTAATATTAACTACTATGCTGGACATACCTATGCAGGATCAACAATAATAATTTTAATCACAGTTATTCTTTTAACTTCAAAATGATTAAGTAATATGACAGCTTTACAGTTAGAGCTCAAAGTTCTAAAATTTATAGCTGTGTTTTTATCAAAGTTGTGAATATTTTATAGTCATTAGTTTTTAAAAGCATAGTTATTGTTTTGTTTCCGTACGTTTTTTTTTAATTGCCTGACATTTATTTCAATTTTTTATTTTAATTTCAATAACTTATTATTAACAAAAATTTTGTATTCTTTAAAGAGGAATTAAATTTAAAGATTTTAATAGTTGACTTATATTCTTTAAATTTTACGATAGCATTTTACATTTTAAATGGGTTTAACTTAGCGAGCGAAGTGGGCATGGTTTACAAAGGAAACCATATAAGGTTTCATAGCAATCTTCGGTGATTGGAGAACACCGGTAAGAGGCAGAGCTTACTAATTTTATTTTATTCTCTGTTTTATACAATGTTCGATTAGCCATGGTGGCTCAGAGAATAGGGATCTCGCCTCACAAGGAGATGACCCGGATTTGATTCCCAGTGAAAGCTAGTCGACATGAATTTTGCACTTGCCACTCACTGACCACAGTGCTGACGTAAAATATATTCACAGTTGCAAACAAATCATGCTTTAGAGTACCCTTGCCATCAGGCTAACTATGGGACCCAAGACAAAATTCTTAATGGGACCATCAAGATATTTTGATGCTTTATGTTGGTTTCATGTTGGCCCAACTTCATTTGATGGTAACCAACATCCAACAATTCTCATCATGTCATAATGGATTTTGATGGGCAAACAAACTTCCACGATTTCATGTTGGAAGATGATATTTTACGATATGATGCTCAACCAACATGTTTATGTTGGAAATCTTTGGGCAATAATTTCCATCATTTTATAATAGAAAACGATGCCTTACGATTGAATGATTGATGTATTCCGTGAGTGTTAATCTTACCCCGATTGACGCTTAGCTTCGAAATATCCTAATGACAAGTATTACTGATTAATAACTGTTATTATGTTTTATATGATTATTCAGCTGAAGAGTGCCCTTTTAACAATAAAACTTTTCCTTTTCAGCCTGAATGCTCTCTGGAAAAAGCACCTGAGTAAGTAATTTATATAAATATAAAAAGTCATAATACTGAAGGTCAGAAATGAAATTTTTTAGAAAAAGAATAAAATGTAATGTTAGTATAATTTCGATTAGAGTTACAGTTATATGCTTAATAGACGTTGCAGTTATGGAAATTTTACATCACCTTTACTCTGCAAATTTTTCTTAACTCTGTCTCTAAGCCACTGTAAACTTTACAACTTGATAAGATAGTTTAACATTAACTGAATTTGTAATATAAAATGCAGTTTGCTTGATGATTAAGATAGCTGTAACCTTCCGGGCCTTCTGGTACAAGTTATCAATGTTGTTTTTATACGTTGAACTAATTTTTGTGAAAGTGTATTTTTTTTCGCAAAACCTTTTGAAAACTTAAGTAAACCGAGTAAAAATACTTATCTTCTAGAAATCTTTCTTTAAAATATTTTTTTACCTAACTTTTCTTTCTTAATGGTATTTGGAACATTATAGTTTTTTTCAAAGGACAGAAAATAATCTTTTAAGGGACAGATGTGCAGAAAAATGACAGTTCACCATGAATAACTTTTTATATCATAGTCGAAATTTTGTCGTATGAATTGTACTACATGGTTCGTGAACATGTAACGTAGTTTTTCTGGAAAGAAACTGTTTTTGTCGGCAACTAATAAAGTGTTTTGGTGGTATAGTCGTTAAAGCCATCAGAATTTTATGCACCTTAACGGTAAATTTTTTATATCTAACAGTGCTTTAGAAACAAGTTTTGTAAATCGAGATGATGTTACACGTTCTTTTCTCAGAAGCGAATGTTAGTTTTTTTTTTATGGATGAGTTGTATATCTTCAAACAATAATTGTCCTTAAAACTTGCCTTTGTTTCAATTTAAACTATTTAAAAAAAATATTTTATCTTTTGCAAAACTTTTTATTTAGTTTTAACTTGCAGATATATAAATAAATTTTTAAGTATTTTTAAAAAACTTACAAATTAATAAATTTTATTAAAATTATAAAATTAAACACAAAAAGCGGAAAATAACAGTTTAAATTGAGTATAGCAATATGAGGTTGAAAAAGAAGCATAATACTTTTGTATCTTAAGTAATATCGATAATTTATGGAAATTTTCAATAAATTACACAAAATGATTTTTGTACTTGAATTATATAATTTCTGAATGGATCAAAATATTTTTATTTTAGTCAAAGCATTGATATTGAGATAAGAATGAATGGGATGGAAACAACAACATATACATATAGCCCTAAATTTGAGGTAATAAATTTTATATGCATATAGATATAATTCTAAGTTTGAGGTAATAAATTCTATATGCGCATAGTAGATATAATCCTAAGTTTGAGGTAATAAATTTTATATACATATAGATATAATCCTAAGCTTGAGGTAATAAATTTTACATACATATAGATATAATCCTAAGTTTAAGGTAATGAATTTTATATGCATATAGATATAACCCAAAGTTTGAGGTAATAAATTTTACTTAAGTAAATTTCGTTTAAGGAGAAAAGTCTCTCAAAATGTGTTTGTTTAATTTTAATAAGCGAATAAAAAACTGAAACAACTAACTGATGATAAGTAACAGGTTTATTCAATGTAACAAAATTAAGAGTAATAATTAAAAAAGCAGCTTACAATATAATGCGACTCTCATAAGATACGTTTTTAATATTGACAGTCTAATGCCGCGATTTGTATCATTTAAATATAAATTTAAATGATAAAACTCGTGGTTTCAAAGCTGAAAATGGATTTAAACTCTTATTTCGGCACACTATAGACATTTAAGTTTACCGTAGCTTTCAAAAAGCACCAAGTACATCAGTAAAAATCCAGATGTTGTAAGATTAAGCCATTAAAATTTGTGAATGCTTGGTATTCCATCTATTGGCACATAAATAGAATGTTTGCCAATTCTGCGAGTTTTAGTAATTGCTTCTTAAAAAAATTTCTGCGCTATGATACAAACAAATTAGAAATGGGTGCAAATTTACTTATTGGTCTAATATTCGGTATTAGCTAAATATTTAATTTATTTATCTCATACTTGTTTGTGTGTAGAATTATAAACTTAACTAGATCTTTTAATTCAGCTCCTTTGAAAATAAAATATTGTTAAAATGGCATTCCGTGTAAAACAATGCCAATTTTTTGTATTAATATGTGCATTAAAAATAGTAGAAATTCTAAAAATTTGTGTAGATATTTGTTAAAATAAAACATATTATATTAATAGTATTTTTATCAATATTTTCATCAGTATTTTCATCAATTGTACTTATCAATATGTACTTAAAATCATAATTTGTAACTTCGAAACTAATAGAAGAAGAGAAAGGGATAAGTTAAGAATTGTGAAATAGCATCTTAGGCATGTATTTTTCAAGTCATTCCTAAGCGATTATTAATCACGTCTTTTTTTTTCTTTTTTTTTTAATATGCTTAAGTTTGTTAACAAAAAATTTTAACCAAATTGGAATGTTTTACAGCTTGTGTAGTTACGAACCCCCACATTTTATACAATTACGAATATGATATTTAAACATATGACATAATTAAAAACAATAATAGTTCATAAAATAATAAATATATTATTATAAATTTTACATTTGAATGAAATTCAATATGCCTAATCAACTTACAAAGCTAACTAATGTCATTTTTTTATTTTAGAGCGTAGAAATTTTCAGCTATATTGGTGGCTATATTGGAATTTGGCTTGGAGTATCATTGGTTGCTGCATTTGATTTCTTAGAAACAACCATCCTTATCATGAGCTATCCTGTCAAGAATTACAAAGAAAAACGAAAGAGGAACAGAAATATAGAAACGATAAAAAAGCCTTCGATGAATTTATAAACGCATTTATCCTTCACAACAAATTCTTCTCATCAAACTTTGAAATATTTCAAACTTAAAGTCAAAATATATTTACATGCAATTCAGTGAAGATGCATGCTATAACTTTGCTTATTTTGCGAGCTTTGTAAAAATTATTAAAGGGAATAAGGGAGATCATTTTTTCTAAACATGGGTGCTGGGAAAGTTAATTATTGCTATCTTTATGTGTTGCTTTAATGGAAAAGAAAGATAAAGTTGAATATATTGAATTTTAAGATTTCAATTAAGTAAAGCATGAAAGTAAAGAGTGTACAATTTCAACGCTCAGTGACAGCAGAAAAGTAAGAAAGGGAGGATACCAAATCGAGGAAGCTTCTCGGAACTACGAAATTAAGTTTTAGAACGGAGTGAGACAAGAGTTCTTGAAAATGGATGGATTGGCGTAAAATAGAATGAATAAATTTTGTATGAAATGAAATACTATAGGTAGGAGATCTTTGTGATGGTTGAATTTTGTTTTACTTTAATAAATTTTTGAATACTTTTCACTTCAAATTTCACTTTTTTCGATCATCTTAAAATAGTTTCTTGTTCATAAAGAACAATTAGTCGTAAGATCCAGACTTGGCGCTTTATTACCAACTTCACTGAATTTTATTCGATCGTAATGAATCCCTCCTGACGTCAAACTTCCTTGAATGTTAGTTTGGCGTATCCTGATCCCGTTTGGAACGAGGTTCTTAATGGAATAAGTACAATTTTCATTATGGCAGATTAAAGTGTAGATGAAATCTATATTCCAACAAGAGTTTGTTTATTTTAGAGGAAAATGTGGTGTTATTTTTTTATCATTCAGTTAGCTACTACTACAGGGGTTCAGCGGGGAAAAAGAATAGTTCAGTAGAAAAAAAGAACAAAATTAGATTTCAGTAGGAAATTTGTGGGGCATTTTTTCAGTGGGAAAAAAGAATTTCAGACTTTCCTGAACTCTCCCCGTTATAAAGAACAAGTTAGCTTTGTAAACTAAAAATAATTCGAAATGAAGAAAAATTTTATAAGATTAAATTTGATAAAAAATATTTTTTAACCTAAAATCAAATTTGATTATTTGTTCTTCGAGAAAAAAGTTTTTCAGGAACTTTCCGGAACCATGCAAAATTTTTAGAAACTCTCCTGCATATTACCTAAACTTTTCCTGAACTTTTTTTTAAAGTTTTTTCCAACCATTCTCATAAAGTTTATTTTTATCAACAAAAAAATTTCACATTTTATTCCTATAACAAATTTTTTCTCATTCCAAATTATTCATCAGTAACAAATATAACTTGCTCGTTATAACGAGAATTTTTGTATTAAAGCTTCTTTAATGATTGATAAAAGTCTCTGAAAAAGTTTAGGCTAATTTAGGAGACTCTTCAAAAAATGTTGTAAGTTTCAGGAAAGCAGAACAAATAATCAAACTTCAGAATTACTTTAACAAATTATTTTAATTTAAATTCTCGGTGACAAACCGAGCTTGTCTGTTATAAGGAAAGTTTATTAACAAGGTTGTTTGAAAAACACTAATGAGTGGAGAAGAGTTTTTGTTATATAAGGTTGTTTAAAAAAAAACATTGAATGTTTGAGGAAATTCTCTCGAATTTAGGTTCAGATAATGTGTAAGAATGTCCTTACAACACGTTCAGGAAAGTTTATAAAAAAACCTTTTTCCCGCAGAAGAAATAATCATATTTAATTTTTTATTAATAAAAAATTTTTATATTAAATTTATCTTTTATAACAATTTTTTTATTTCAAATTATTTATCGATAACAAAACTAACAAATTCGTTATAACGAGAGGTTTTGCAATAAGTTTGTTAAAAAATGCTTAATGGTTTAGATGCGAATTTAAGGGTACAAAAGTGGCACTTAAGCGAATCTAAGCGTCATTTGAGAGCGAAAAGTAAACATGCTAATTTAAGCTTATAAAAAGTTGTTGCAACAATAAAGATCTTATTTTTACTTCGAACGAGTGCCTAATAGGTAATTAAAAAATTATCCAACTAGTTTGCAAATTACTTGGATATTTTAAGAAAAAAAAATTATATCACTTTAATTTTCTTAATCACTTTAATTTTTTTTATCACTTTAAATTTTTTTATCACATGGATCATCCTTGTTACTCGATTTCAACACTTTTGTGATTGCATAACACCAAAAAACATTTTATTACCTTTTTTTTCTATAAAAATATATTTTGAATGCCTACATTTGACAAAGCAACCATAGTAAGAAAAAAAAATTTCAAATTGATCATTGTATTGTTAAATATCTATTGTTTGACAATAAATCAATTTATTAAAATTTTATCGGTAATAATAGGAACTGATGTTTGTATTTGCGACAAATCGGAAAAGCAGCCATCAGCACGCTCTTCTTAAAATCGACAAATACCCTAAAAATCATCAAACTTGTTTATTATCGTTCTAATTTAAATGTTTAGTCGTCATAACGTTTTAAATTTGCAAAACTATATTTTGTTGTAAAACAACTGAGAATTTTCATGGTTACTGCTGAAAATCTACCTAGAGGTTGGAGACCGTTATTTCTAAAATAATCGAAATTTTTAATCTTCTGTACTATATTCTTGAGACCTTTTTGTCAGTGTTTGTGCAAATTTCAAACTGGTATTACTGCGGCATCATGAAGAAAAATATTTTCTAGTCTTATAGTGATAAATCATGCAATAAATTTCGCATGCTGCGATAATTTAAGAACAAAGGTCCTATAAGAATATAATTTTTAAAATTTGGCACTCAAGATATAAACTCTTTTTTTTTTCTGAAAAATTTCTATTTTAAAGTTATTTAAAATAATTTAGGCGTGTTGCATGGTTCATAAAAGGCCATTAAAAACTAGATTAAGCAGCACAAAATTTAGCAAAGTAAAATAGTTCTAAAGTTACAACTATTTAAAAATAAAATTAAATGTTAAAAATTCTGAAATCTAAATTGACATGAAAAAGTTTATTTGTTTAAATTTAGCGAAAGTTTTTTTTTTAATATAAAAGGTACATGATAAAATTCGAAAATCATTTAAAATAGTAAACTTCACTGAACATTTATTAAATATTTTTTTTTTTAGCGATTAGAAATATTTCATTTAGGACTTTAATAACAATAACACCTGCCCACAGCCGTGTACTCGATCCTTTCTGATTCCAATAGTTAATAGCTGTGGCCGGAAATATAGAAAATTACTAGGCATCTTGATCTCACATATTTATCTTCCTTTTTTTCTTCAAAAGATTTATTCGCGCTTTATTTTTAAAACTCTCAGTACTAAGAAAGAGAAAGTGTCAACACATTTTATACACAACCTTAGAAATTAAATATTGGCTATAAAAAGCTCAAAATCATTTTAAACGAAAGATTTAGGGTATATTTCGTTCACCAGGAGTTGGCACTCATCTCCACCTCCTCAGACACAGAGTACATTTCAGAGCGGGAGTAAGGAGAGAAACATCTCCTCGCTTGAAATTGAGACAACCCTTAATGCGAGCAAAACACAAACACTTACTTTTTTTTCAGTCACTTACTCCGTTTTGGTTTTTCTAGCTAATTAAATATATTTTAAATTTAAAAACTGTTTTTTTTTCAGCAAAGTATCTCAAAAATGGTAAATTATTCACTCAAAAGAGAGAAATATCATTAAAAATGGCACAAAATATCATCAAATTTATGAAATACTTAATGTTAAAAAAAATGCAGATAAAGTTCGCGAAATAAATATTTTTGCCATACGATCGCCAAATAGCAGCCTTGTTCAGGATTGCTGCATTGCTCACAACCTTTTCCCAAAAATTCACGCATACCACATGATGAAGGCGGGGCCAAGTGCCAACTCTTGCTGGTGAACGAGCTATACCATAACCACCTACAAGGCTCTATGAGCCTCTTTCCAGCCTCTAAAAAAAAAGGTCTCTTTCAAAAGTTGTTAGTTGAAACTATTTTTTTTTCTTCGAGATATATTAATAGGAACTGTTAATTTTTTCTTTGTTTTCTTTTAGGTTTATGCCATAAACAGTTTTTATTTTTCAAACATTAAGCTAAGAAAGTAGCATTAGGAACAGTTTGATATAGCATTATCAAATGTTCGTAGTTGCCCTGATTTTCCTATTAAAAAAAAGTATTTGTTCCGATTTTTGCGTGTGTTCAGTACATTCCATAATAATCGATTAAAGAATAGAAAGGTTTAGACTTTTAATCCATCTTTTTTATTTTAATTAACAATTAGTAAAAAGTGCAAAATCCGATAATTCAAAGTTAGGGATCGTTCACTAATTTATAAACATAGTTAACGTATATGTCCTTCCCTGCAAGATTCCTTGTTTAAAATTTTTTGAAAATTAAGTAATTTTATATTTTACATTCTCAAAATTTCATGATGATGAATTCAGGTATCATACACTTAATTTATTTCTTAAAAAAATGATGTAACAAATCTTGTAGGAGAAAATTTTATACACTGGTGTCCAAATTTTTACACCAGAAACATGCGTTATGCTTAACTTTTAGACACCAGTTGTAAAATTATTGATTCCAATCAATAATACACTAATCTTATGACATAATTTTTAAATTATTAATTGAGGGATCATCAATTAAATGGCTTTTGTGCAAAAATAATAAGCGTGTTTTTGTTTCGAAATTATTGAATCCTTCTTCATTGTTGATAAAATAAAGTAGATTACTATTTTACTGAGTTAAGTAAAATAGGGAATATTGATTAACCCTTTAAAGGGCCCTTTATTTCTAGTAAAGGTAAATTAAAGTATTTTTGGAATTGAAATTGTTTTAAGAACAGTAATTGATATTAAAAAAAAGAACTCATTTAGTTTATAAAAATGCCATTTTTTTGGTGGTAAATATATAAGATAACCTATTTATAAGATGGTAATATATAAGATGGCTGCGAGCTTCAAAAGGAATTATGTATTTTATAACTTTTATACGTTTTTTAAAAGTGACAAATGGTTACCAATTTTATTCAAACTCACTTCAAGAAAGCTGAAGTTATTGAAAAATGGAAACCTTAATTAAAAGTGGTAAAACGTGGTGGTAAGTATACTTACCACGGCCTTCAAAAGGGTTAAAGCTGGTTATTTTTTAATGCAACTGTACTATAAAACATTTTTATACATTAATCTCAAATGATTAGGATTTGTTCAGAACTCCATTAAATTATACTGTTCTAGCTAAATAATTCTGAAATTAAAAATATTTTGTTATTTTTTGCGATCAAATTTGCTTCAATTATATTTAAACAGAGCAAACTAGATAGTTTAAATTTGTCGTTTGCCCTTTTTAAAAGTAAATATGTGTATTATATTGTTCAAAAATATGTCCTAATTTTTTTTTTTTTTTTTTTTGAAACTCTTTACGATTTTTGCGCTGTTGAAAATGAAACGTTGTTGTTTATATATTATTCTGATAAAAAGAAAAATAATTAGTTGGGTAACAAACAAACACGCATATCTGTTTGAGTAAGAAACGCGTTTTGTCCAATGATTCGTTCTTTCCTCATAGAACAGTTTGTTACATAATTTTATTTTACAAATATTTACGTAACCTTTTTTTCATAATGTTTACGTAATGATCGAAATCTTACACAAACGTTTAGGTACAGTGCGCCTAAAAAGCGGACTACCCTGAATTAGAATTCAAAAACAAATTCTAACAACTTAATATAGTTTATATACTACATACATAAGTAAATAAATCTAATAAGTTATATATTAATGAATATTTACCTCACATTAGAGAGCTCCACTTCAAGACTGACAGTTGTATTGTCTGCAATCCATTTCTTCTTTCTTTTCAAATTTGGAGGAAATCTGAGCATTCAAAAGCCTTTTTTTGAACTGTTTGTACAATTTACTGCCGCACAACCACTCATATGAATAATTTTAGGCATCCAAGTAGCCTTCAAACTCTCATACTAATACTAATATAACGTAACTTGCGAGCTTGTCTGCTCCATAATGGCGGAGAGTTCAGCTCTCATAGCATAGGAGCCTTACCCAGAATAACTTTTTAATTAGTGATGAGAACTCAATTTTAATGATTCGAGGAGGTGATCACAAATATGCTAATGGATGCCTGCAAGTGACGTAGTGTGGGTATCTCGATCCTGATTGGTTGTTGAAATGTGGCATTTGTTTACGTTAGCAACTGCTCTTTCCATTCTATTTCAAGAAAGTCAAGCCCGTCAAGCATTAATTATCTTAAATGATGCATTCTAAATTATTTTACAAACATTCTTTCTCAAAAATTTCAATTCTTTCACTCTATATTTACGCAGAGACTTGTCACAAAAACAGGCACAAAACTAAACAAACTAATAATGCATCGAAGTTGCCAGATGCATGAGGCAGAAATAGATCACGGTTACAATAAAATTCATACATAAATAATAACTCTAAGTTTAAAAATAAAAGAAGTAGACGAGAAAGAATTCGCGATCGCAACGCTCGAGTACGCCGTCTAGCGGGAGCCTGTAAATATCGGACATTAATTTATCACGTTTTCATTTAGTTCCATCAAAGTCATTGACTGAATCAGACGCCATTTTTTAGCAGCAAATAAGAAACAAAATTTCCCTAAGGAAAAGGCCGAAGGACTTGAAGAAAATCTCCAGAATATTAGTAAATCTTTCAGGAACAGAACACGCCAAACATTTGAAGAAAAATTCCTCAATAATTTTTAATTTCTATTATCAACAAACTTGCAACTGATGACTTCCGATTTCGGATACTGTTACAGATGTGTGTATTAAGATAAAATGCATTTCTTCTGTCTTCAATTCATTACGAATTAAAGTGAAGTCAACATTGCTTTCGTCCTTCCAGTGAATAAATATGAATTCAGAACATACAGAATTGTAATAGTTATAGCATATTCTTCTTCGTTATAGAATAGTATATATTTCTGTATCCATATAATTCGGAAAACAACAATAAAAAATTATCTAAGTTACTTGAAATAGTGCCATTTGTGCTGATTCTTAATTAATTTAAATCGTTTTCTTGGTAAGTTTTTTTTAATTTTGAAAGAATAAGTTCAACTAGAATTCAGCTATTCTGTTTTTAGCTACATATTCAAATTCATATCAATTATAAAATTTTGCTGTGTAGTATGTTATCTAAAAGTAATGAAGGTATAAACTATGTATCTATTATTTGAGAATAAAGTTTTCAAACAAGGAACTTATCATTTTGGAATTCTCCGGGAATCATAAATCAGGTAAGTGCAATGATTTTTACAATAAAAAATTTGCTTGTAAATATTTTTTTTTTCATTTGATAATGGTTCTCTACAGAATGGTTTTTTACGTCTGATTAAGAACTATAAGAATAATAAAAAAAGAAACAATATGAAAGTTTTTATTTCAATGTTAAGAATTCTTAAAATCGTTTTTTTTATCCTAAGAATTCTTTATTTTCCGTTTTTTAGTTTATAATTTTTTGATAAAAATTGTTCTCAAAATACTTTTGAAAAATTAAATGGTATAACATTATGTGTTTATGTATACTTCTTGTATATTCCAATGTTTGAAATAATATGATTCAGAAAAGTATGGAATAAAAATTCGGTACTTACGTATTAACGCCACCGCCGCTACAGATTTGGCGGTTTTTAAGTGCCGCCAATCTACACTTAAAATTTTTGGCGACAATTCATAAAATACAACACTTTATTTAAAATCAAAATAGTTAATCGGATTTCGGTGGAAAATGAGCCGATATAGAGTTTAGCATAGATTCAAAACAATCATATCGCCATATGAACTCTGATGAATAAGATTCCAAATGAAATAACATTTCCAAAACGTACGTTTACCAAGATAAAGTTTTATGTTGTGGGAATTGGTACATTTTCGTTTTTTCGGTAAAATATTTCCCTCCTGAAAAAATAAAATTGCATCTTGTTTTGTTTTTGGCAAATCCCAAAGACGAATATTCGTAGCACTAAAAATGGCGACAAAAAAGAATTGTTTTTTTTTTTTTTTTTTTTCTTTGTTTCGTCAGCATTCTTTATTTTACGTTTCTTAGTTTCTAAATAATGATTTTTATTGAAACTTGAAATTTTTTGATAAAAATTGTTGTCAAAAAACGTTGTTTACAAAATTAAATTTCATAAAATTATGAGGCTTATGTATACTTTTTGTTCATTTTAATTTTTGAACTAATATGATTCTTAAAACTATAGAATGTAAAGTTTAAATGGGCCTTTCATGTTATATCATTAAATTTAGTAATACTATTTCTCGGGCATTAGATTTTAACTCTTATATAATAAGAATATACATATTTTTTTCTGTTAATGTACAAATATTTTTCCGATGTGTTTTGGATGTTCCTTCTCTAATAAAAAGAGATACCATTTTGTTTTCGGTTGTACAAGAAAGAATATCAAGCATTTTTCTTTTTTAAATTTAATAAGCCACATTAAAGAAGGAACGTTGCAATGCTACACGCTACATTAACGACGTCTCCAGAGTAACTGAATGACGGTTCATATAGAAATCGCAGGTATGCGTCTCATACAACAACGCCCCCTATAGTTCGTTGCGATCGCGAATTATATTTCACCAAATTTGATGTGCGATGCTGCTCTGTATTTAATTAAATTATTGTTAATTAACTTACCGTTTATTAACATTCTATCTTATGTAGAAAAACTTAGCTCAACTTCAATAAGCTATTTTGCTGATAAAGACTAGCTGACGCTGACATCATTGGTCACATATGTGGGTATGAGACCAATGATGTCAGCGTCTTCTTAAAGTGCAAGTACCCAATTAATTAGTACAGATGATATTTTAAGTTACGAAATCATATACAAAAACGTACTTCCTCTAAATATAACTTTTTTTCGACGGATTCGGATTTTTGACCCCAAAAATATAGGGCGTAGTCGCAATCTGGCATATATGCCAGATTGCCACTAATGTGAGCAAGTATAAAGAAATTTTACTTATTTTTATCTTTCTAACAATTATTTTGAACTTTGGAGCTAAAATATATTTAATATAGAGTGTTTTAAGAAAAATACTTTTAAAGTTTCATTGACGGAATTCATTCAATAACTTGCTCACAGTATCTATATTCCTCCGCTTTCAAAATATTGATAGGAACGGCCACGGTATAGATCGATGTTTCTGTGCTACTTGGGTATGTAGTCCCCCTTAGTTTGATCAAAAGAACGTTCCAAAGCTTGAACCCCCTAATGATACTTTTACTTTTTGCGTATTTCGCCATATCTCGAGAATTATACAATCAATTATAAAATTCATTTATCCAAACATAAATTCATGCAAAAAATAAATTTTAGTAAGTATTTATTAGTTTTTTATTATTTTATTTAGTAATAGGCAAAAATTATTTGAATTGTAAGGTATACAATTTTATGCATCATTTTAAAGTATCTAATTTCTCATAGCAAAATACAACATTTGAACGAAATCGGTGCAATAGTTCCTGAGTAATCGAATTTTAAAAAAGTCGTATATTTAAATTTTAATTTAACTCAAATTTTGTATTTTGTCATGTAAAATAAAATACTTTGAGATTACGTAAAAATTTATATTCTTTAAAATTCAAACATTCTACGACTATCATTAAATAAAATTATAAAAAATCACAGATATTTATTAAAATTTATATTTTGCATACTACAATTATCTTTGGATAATTGAATTTTATAATTGGGTATAATATAAAAAAAAACACAACTACTTCCACTTAGTAGGAATAACATTTACCATGACGCAATGCTAAATTCTATGCCACTATCCACATAAATCAATTATTAATCAAAAATCGAATATCAATTACTTTTCTTTATAATGCAATAAAATCTGGCGAACACTTTGTTTGTTTATTTGTGGCTTGAAGTTAGGCTCGCAGAAAATGCCGTTCATGGATTAAATTTAGTAGGAATAACACAACCTGTGACGTAGGCTATAGTATACCCAATTGTGTGTAAAAAATTTTCAGTTCGCTTAAAATGTTTTTGAAATATAGTGAAATACGCAAAAATTAACATTAGGCCATCCAAATTTTGGATCGCTCTTCTGACCAAGCTATGGAGAGCATTTATCCTAGATTGTGGCTGCTCCATACGTTTTTGAGGACAGAAGTCTGAAACTGACGAAAAATAGGTATGCTTATTTAGAGAAAGTACGTTTTTGTGTCTGATTTAATAATTTTAAATATCATTTGCACTAATTAATTAGCATATTTTAGGTCACCCCCTCGTATCATTAAGATGAAGTTCGAACGTGACAGATCAAAAGTCATTTATGGTGGCCCATTTCTTTTTTTTTTTTTTTTCTTTTTTTTTTTGCGCACAGTGTACATTTTTTTCCTAATGTTAAACAAATTTTTACGTGCATCATAACGATAGAAAAGTAAAAAGTTACACTAATAAAATTCTTTAATTTAAAAAATTAATTAATCATCAAATTATTAAAAATATTCAAGAATTGAAAATTATTCATCGATTCTAATCACGTTTTGTTGCTAATTCAAAAATCTTGCCAAGGTATCAAATTCTGAAAAAGTTTAATCGTTTTTAAAATATTTATCGGATTTGAAACAGGGTAAAATCTTTTTTAACGAGATAACAAATAAAGTAGATTTAAAGATATGCTTCCAATTTTGTGGGAATGAAACAATAGCGTTTTTATTCTTTTGGCGAGAGAGCCTCGTTTTATTAATTGCCGATATGGTGGTATATCGCCAAATAATAGAAGTTAGGTTGATCGTTGCCACATTTAAGATATTATTCATTTCCTTTGTTGCCTGATTTCTTACAAACTTTTGTTAAAAAATTGCTTTGCGCATGCGCAAATCCCAAGATCAGCTTGGCATCTATTTGTATTTAATAACATTAGTTGAATAGTAAAGTTGAAGTGTTAGAAATGATTCTATGTTTTGAATGAGGTTATGACCCAAGTAACAAGAAAATTACTGTGAAAAACCATTAAAAATGGCTCTGTCTCAAGGTAATAACAACACGGGAATGTCGCAACTTAATACTAACAATGTGCAGATGGCTGTATCTCAAATGAATACCAATTCTGGTACGCCAGTCCAAACTTCCGTGTCTCAATTAACTGCTCAAGTACAAGCTGTACAAAACAGTAATATGATGTCACAAAATCCTCAAATAATGGCTGCATCAGATGTTCCTGAAGTTCAAATGGCCGATTTAAATACTAGTACTGGCCAGTCCATGCAAATGACAGTGCCTCAACTCAATTCTCTTAATTCTCAAATGATCTCTAATTCAGATGTATCTGATGTTCAAATAACGCAACTTAATTCTAATACTGGACAACCAGTACAAATATCTGTATCTCAACTTAATACTAGTACTGGAGCTCCTATTCAGACTTCAGTCCCTCAACTTACTGCTCAAGCTCAAACAGTGCCTGCTGGAACTATGATATCTCAAAGTTCAGGTCCTCATTCAATTATGATTCATCCTATGATGACAATGACTCAAGCACCTCTTCAGCAAGTGTGTAGCTTTTATAATTCACTTAATATATTATTCTATGGTTTATACCTTATTATTTACCCTCAATTCATCTCTATTTTACTAATTTTCAACTCAATAAGTTGTTTAAATGTGTTATGAAATGTTAAGAAGTAACAATTATTTCAATGCTTAACAATAGGAAACCTGTTGGAAAAATAAAAACCTTTCTCCCCTGACTATAATTAATATTGAATAGTTAGGATAAATAAAATAAAAAAAATTATACATTGAAATCAGACAAATATTGACAAACATTTTAATTTTATTTAATCTAAAATCTTTTGCCTAAATTATAACATGAAGAAATAAAATCAATAAGTAGATTGATAACAATTGACAACATGTAGTTATTACCTGACATTTAAACTGAGTAGTTAAAATATAGGTTTTGACTTCACTGATAATACTGAATATTGATCTCAGTTAGCTATAAGATGAAATCAGTTATCAGATGCAAAATAGGCAGCATGATAGATTCTGATCAACTAAAGTACGGATGCATTCTTATGAAGTATGCAGCAGAATTTCCAAAAACACCAGAGGTATTTTTCTTTTAGAAATTACGACAAATTAGCTCGTGATTACCTTCATATGTTTCCCAATGCAAAATAATAATTTTGGGTTATTATTGTAAGAGCAAAACAAACTGTTTGTTTTTTTACTTTTCTCTAATAATGCCAGAAATTTTTTTAAAAAAACAATCTTTTATTTATTTTTTTTCTGAGTATTATTGCTCACTAAAACATAAAAAAGAATAAATTTTGCTCCAGCGGAAGGCCCAGTGGCAGAATCGTTGTGACACAGCAACATTGTCACAGAAAGTTGCATAATTCTTGCAGAAAGATTTTTCTTTTTAAATGTTGAAAATTCTGCTTTCCTTTACTGCAGAAATGTATTTGTAATAAATATTGAGATAATCAGTTTTTGACGCACTCAATTAACGCCGATAGCATCGTAAACCGGTGTAATATTTCAATTGTATTTTCGGCAGTTATTGATATTGATTTTAACGTGTTTTTTAAATATCCTTATATATTTCAAACAATATGGAAAATACTAATTGTGCATTTGAGTATTTACTTTTTAAGGCAATAATTCTATTGAATTTTTGGCAATTATTGCTATTGATTTCTCCACAGTTTTTAAATCTGATATTTTTACTGCAGTATTATTTATTACAACAACTTAATCTTGAAATGAAACACGCAATCGATTAGTCCGATTCACTTGAGTTCGCCATCGGTCTTTTTTTCAACAAATACTTCAATGGATTTCATGATTTTTAATTATTATATTTTATTGTGACGATTATTTACAAAATGCAAAGGAGGAAATAATTTTTGCTTCCCCCCCCAAACAAAATGCGAGAATATCACCCATATTATTTGAATAAAAAAATTTTATATGTTCAATTCAAGAAAAATTATATGTAGTTTTTTTTTTCCTTTTGTTAACGTGTTGTTTTTGTTATTTTAAATTAGTAAGATATATGTTTGTTATTATTAAACATATCTTGCAGAAAGACAATAGTGTTAGAGTTTTGTCGCGGATTGCTCGAAAAAATTCTGCCTGAAGGGCGGAAGGCTAGTAATTTTTAACTTGTTACGAGCGTACAGTTTTTGTACATTTAATATTAGCAGTGCATTTAACATTGTTATATGGAGTATTATAGGAGTCATAATATTGCTCTAAAACAAAAAATCTGGAGAAAAAGGACAAATCAGGACTAAATATTTTTTATTAGGAGTATGAAGAAATTTTCGACCCTAGCAAAGCTTTTTAGATCATTAGTTCTTAAAATAATCATATATTGCTCTGAAATGTTTAGTACGACACTATTTTCAATATTCAAATTTCTTAATTCAATACAGTCTTAATGAATGCTTTTAAGATGTCTTAAGAAATAGCAGAAAAAATTTTACAAAATTCTCAAGATGGGAAAAAATTTATTATTGATGGGAAAAACTGGTTTTTCCCAACGAGTAAAAACCATGGTAAATGTTGAGCCAACCCTGGTCTTAAAGTATTAGAAGTCAAGTGCCATCAGGTAGACCGATTAATAGTTTCAATAATTTTGGTTAAATTTTTTATTTGTGATATATGAGATTAATCATAATTATAGTAGTATATAATGCAAATATTGTGCAAAATTTAGTATCCAATAAAATGCCTGTGCTTAGCTTTACGTGGTCAACCATCCATATACTTGTTAAGAGAGGAAAAAAATTCAAGTTGAAAAAACTAAATGCTAAAGAATAGAATATATTACAATAATGTTGTACCTAAGTTATTTTCTAAATTAGCAATTTTTAATAAAAATTTGATTACATTTTAGTTACAAGGATCTGGTACTCCTGTACAAATGACAGTACCTCAACGAAATGCTACCGGAGGAGGACCTGTTCAGATGACGCAGCTTAATACTAGTACTGGACAACAAGTACAAATGGCTGTATCGCAATTGAATACTAGTGCCGGAACACAAGTACAAACTTCAGTACCTCAACTTACTGCCCAAGCACAAACTATGCCTATGATGTCTCAAAGTTCTGCTCCTCATCCTACTATGATTCATCCCACAATGGCTCAGTCACCTCTTCAACAAGTATGCATTGCTAAGATTTAATAATATGTAAAAAATACTTGATTGCTAAGGCTTAAAACATAATGAAATGTTTTACTAAATTTAGTAAAAATGTAGGCTTGTACTCTAGGAAATATAATTTTAAGTACATAATTGTTACTTTTACTAATCTAATGCATAATTCCAACGAAAATCCATAGATTAGCTTGTGCAAATAAGAAAAAGGCAACCGACGTGCTGATCAGTTGGCAAAAGAAGGTACTTCCCTCCCAGCCTCTCCAAACACAGCCCTCATTTACTCTGAATTATTTTCTATTCGCAAATCTAAAGTTAATAAAGCTTGGCTTGTTCCACCGGATCACAATTGGTATCCCCGCAAGCGTCCTGGAGGAGCCCTTGACCTTCAGGGTACACGTATCAAAAAACCTGTAGATTTGTCAGTCGGCATACTAAGAGCCTTAGTCTCAGTGGACAAATTAAACTTTTTCCAACTTGTAAAAAGTGCAACTCCAAGGCTAGTCCTCACCGTCTACTTGATTGCCTGGATTTCACCATGGAAGAGGTTCTTGAGAGGCCTCTCCTTTTCCTCGATTTTTTGAAGACTCATGGCCTCATGTATCTGGTATAGCTCCACTGTCCCATCTGGGATTGGAAACAACAACAAATAAGAAAAAGTTGTTACAAGTTGTAAATGTGAGCAAAGGGAACAATTGCATACATAGTGACCTGCAACTCCAAAGGATCAAGACATATTAGTTAATGAAACAAGCCGTTTGTAGTTATATATATATATATATATATATATATATATATATATATATATATATATATATATACAGTAGAGTCCCGATTATCCGAGACCCGGTTATCCGAGTTTCCGCTTTAAACGAGCTATCAAATATTTCAAGGATTTTTTTTGTTCTAGTTTATTTTCAAAAAAACGCTGAAAAATAAATCTGAATTTTATCTTCCAAACACTCAGAAAAACAAAATCCAACAACTTGGTCTGATGAAATTATCGTTAATATTGTCAATAATGATAATGAATCTAGCGAAGATGATGAGGACAGTGATTATTAAAATCAGCATATAAAAATCTCTCATACAGATAGACTAAAAACTATCGAATGTACTATGGAATATATAGAACAACAAAAAGAGGCGACACCAGCCTTCCTGTTATCCCTAAAAAAGGCGAAACATTACTACAGAAAAGCTCCCAAAAAACGATTAAGGACTTTTTTTAAGTAAAAACTATTTAATTCTCTTAAAGTATGCTTTTTAAATGTTTTTAAGTAAGCTTTTTAATTATAATATGAATTGTATGTGGTATACTCGTATACATTTTTTATTTCTTAAATATATTACATTTATGCCTTCTCTTTTTCTTTCTGTTTTTATACCCTTTGCGTTAACCGAGTTTTTCAGTTATACGAGTTTGTTGCGGTCCCCATTGACTCGGATAATTGGGACTCTACTGTATATATATATATATAAAATTGCCTGTGAATTGTAGAAATGAGCAAGGCCTGAGGAATGAAGTTAGCAAAGGGGGCAAATGCCATTGAGGCCTGAAACTACAAAGATCAGGGCAAGGTCAATGAAAAAAACTCCTTTCTATTTCTTATTGGAAATTTTGAAAGTATATATTTTTAATGTCTTAATTTTATCTAAGTTTTCTCATTAGGAAAAAAAAAGTTGTTAATCATTTAGATCTTACTTTTTCCCAACCAGTTAATTCTTACTTTGTTTTTCTTTATTTGAGAGATTTTATTTAGCAGTTGGTTTACATTAATTTTGTTTTCTACTCCTTAACTAAACTGCAATTTGTGTAGAAATTTTTGCATATGCTTTCTGTAAAGAAATCGTAATGCTTGCTTAACCAAGAAGCTGTAAATGCTATGCAAAATCTCTATTAATTTCAGCCGTGGCAGTTTGTTTTTGCAGACGCAACATAGAATTAAATGATTAACTATTGTAAAAATCAAACTAAAAAGGGGACTAAAAGTTCTACCTGAAACCCCTGAAGAGGAGGCAGGTCATGCTCTTTATAAAGTTAATAATGATATCAAAATACTTTCAAACTTGTGTTGTGTTAATGCATTTTTCACACCTAAGTAGTTTTTTTTTTAATACTGTGTATCTAATGCACCATTTAGCGCAATATATATTTCAAGTTGTGTAACTTTCCAATACTATTGTCACAAATAATACTATATGGTTCAATTGTAGGTTCAAGTAATTCAGCCACAGCAACTCCCTGCTTCTTATCTTCAACATTTGTATCCTCAGCAGCAAATGCTTTTCCCAGGAAACTTAACATTACAGCATGCCGGTATGACAGCCCAATCTCTTCAAGGTCTTGGTGCAACTCAAGGCCTCAGTCTTCAACTGCAAGCTAAAGCAATAGATCCTAAACAACAAGGTAGTGCTCAAAATTTGCAAGCAGTTAATACCAATAAAGTAAGTAAATGGAAAAAAATTGTTTCCTTTCCAATATCTGTTAATAAGCTGTTTTAAACTTTATTTTCTTTTGTTAAGGTCTAATTGACTCATGGCAGGGAATATCATAAACAGCAACATGAATTGTAAAAGGCAGATGTTCGTTCTTCTATAATAAAAAGCTAAAAAAGTTAGTTGTTATTGGTAAAAATGTAGAAAGTTATCAATGGTTTTTAAAATATTTTTAATAGAACAGCATTCTAAAAGTTCCAAAACGCAACAAAATACGAAGAAAAATTTTTTTTACATAATGCTTAAGATTTTTTATTACAACGTTATGTGTGAACTAATGCTACATATTTTTTCCAAAAATTATTTTAATTTTTTATTCCTTTGTGATATCATTGCTTTTAAACCACATAAGATACAGGACTGCCATTTTTAATTATGAAGGTGACTAAAGCAACTATTTTGAATGGGGGGGGAGGCTGCTAAGGTGACTAATTTCTCTAAAAAAGAAATAGGAAAAAACAATTATTTTATATTCTGTTGCAAAAAATCTGCAACTTTTTCTCCCCTCATTTGGTGCAGGTAATATGTTAGTGGAGGAAAACTATTATTTTATGCCTCTGGCAGCTATTCTGTTTTTTATTTGTGGCATCTAAATTTATTATTTTGAGTCTCTAGCCAGTGACAGCCCTAGAAATACTTGTCTCAAGACTTCAATTAATTGATTAGAAAAAAAGGTTTGTGTTCAAGTTTAATTTTGTTGTTTTAAAATGCAATGAAAACTGCAAATATATTCAATCTAAATTTTTTTGTCAAATTACCCTCAATCCTTAACCAGTATCGTCCCTTTTCTAAACATTTATGTAATAGATTATTCGAAACTGCTAGCTCCTAAGAGCAATAATTTTAGCACTTTTTTCTTTTAAAAAAAAGACACAATTCTCTGAGAATAAATTACTTAAATGAAATAAAGAAAGAAAATATAAAAATGTACTTATTTTCATTTAATAGTCTGAGTTGAATAATTAGTTTTGAATTACCACTGACGTAAATTCAGTTACTTATAGGATCACTAGAACCTTAAATGGCAGTTGAAAAAGCATATTTTCATTGCACTTGGACACCTTAATTATCCATGCCATTTCTAAAATTTGTTTACAACTTTTTAAAGCCTGAATCATTTTTTAAATATTTTTATAGTGTATTTTATTTATTCACCTGGTAGTGTACTTAATATTTTTTGTTATTCCTCGCAGCAAAGCATTGCTGTCAATGCTGGAACTATGATGACTGCACCAGGGCAAATGTTTACAGCACCCAAAGCTAATTTCCAACAACAAATGATGACTGCCCAAGGTGGAAAATCAACCATTATACACAGTCAGTCTGGTTTTGCTCCAGCAAATGCTAATCAAACTGTTGTTATCGGACAATTGGGAATGTTGCCAAATCAACAAACAATTCTTAATCAAAAGGCTCTTCAAGATTCACAAAAAGGAAAAGCATATGTAATATTTACTTTTTGCTAATTTTTTATGTAACTTCTCTTACAGTTCTTTACTTTGAAATTGATCATATTATTAGTATAATTTATGAAAGTATATAAAATATAGCATATAAATGGAACTCTTGTTAGAAGAAAATATATTTCCTGTTATTTTAAGCAAATAAACCTTAACAATGCACTACTAATAAATATTAGCACAATATTAACAAATTTTAAACAAGCACAATCAAATTTTGATAAAGAATAATAATTTTGTTTCAAAATGAAACAAATATCTTAAAAGAAAAATATGTGTTGAATATATAGGATTCAATTGTTAGTAAATCTCTCTTTACATTAAATTTTAAAGCTTATCAACTCATTTATATATCTTAAGTGCGCAAGCAGAAACTCAATATAATGAAGAGTTAAACTTTTTGAAGGTGATATTTTTAATTAAGTTGTTTCTAAATATGTTCAAGTTTCTGTTATTTCCGGTACACCCAAACATCATATTGACAATTTAAAAACTATCGTGTTTATTTCAACAAAGATACTTTCTTAAACAATTTGAAAATATAGTTTATTATGTTGCTTCAAGCCCTTGATATGCTTGTATGTGTGCTGTTTTTCTTCCTCATTATTCATTATTTTATAAGAAATATATAAAGTAATAGGTTTTATTTCATATATATATATATATATATATATTTATTTATTATCAGGCATTTCAAAGTCAGCCAACAGCTCTTCAACCTAAATCTCTTTATTCCTCTTCATTGCCTGTCAATTCTACAGCTCAAGTATTCAATAGTGCTCAATTAAAACAAATTTCATCTCAACCTCAAATAATAACTTCTCAAGCTCCTGGAAATGTTTTAAACCAAGCCCAATTATTTGGTAGGTATTCAACTCTTTCCATTTTATTACGAATTTCCAATTAAGTGTTGCTAACAATGTTTTTGTGTTTAATATTTTGCCAATAGAATCCTACCACTTAGTTTCAACCAAAATATTGAGCAGTGGTAAAAATAATAAATGCTTGCAATCCATAGATGCTGTTAATTAACCATTCATGAAATTGATGAATTTAAATAAGATTTCAATTTGTAGAAATAAATAAGTATATGTATTAGGAACATGATAAGTTATTGCCACATTTTACTTAATGTGTAAAGCATTTTGTTGCAAATCTTAAATATCAACCGGATCGACACTAACTGAAAAATAACTTCTGTAGCAGAAGTTTCTTTACTTCCTTCTAAAGATAAACACAAAACAATACTACTTAACTGTCTAATTAAGTCTACAATGGAAGCTATTTTTACTTTGGTGAAGAAATAAGTGGGTGCAAGTTTTTTGACTCAATCACTCATATATAATCGGGAACCAATTATCCGGAACGATCGGGACCATCGCTATTCCGGATAACTGGTTTTTCCGGTTTTCTGAATCGCTACAAAAAGCAGTTTTTTTTATTGTTAAACCAAACTAAAAAAAAAAAAAAAAAATATTTGAAAATAATCTTAAAAAGAAGAAAAAAACGATGAAGTAATACACTAATGATTATTTCCAAAATGATGGTAAGGTAAACATCTTTCAAAAAAGAAAGAAAAATCCTAAAATCTTAGGAGGAAAAAAAAAAATTATTTTAAATGGCGGGAAAATGTATCGAATTTCTTTCTGATTTCCGGATAACGGGGCCTGTACTGTTTAATCATTTATGCCTTAGTTATTCTAGTAGTGTTCCTAAAAACCTTGTAAGGAGATAATTCTGTGACTTGTTACTTTCTATTTAAAAGAAAGAAATTCGATGAATTTCGAAGCCTTACACTTTTCAAGTTAGATGTGAAGGTATTGCAAACTTCCGTTGAAATTTTATAGTTCTTGTTTTGAACCTTTTAATAAATTGAACATTGTTTTTCTTTTAACTATTTTCTTGTTTTTTTTAAACATTTTCATTTGTTCTTGAGAACAATTTCATCAAATTTATCGCAATGAACAGTATCTTTGATGATTAAAATTAGATTTTGTAAAAATTGGAAGGAAGAAAATATTAATTTAATTTTTTATGAAGGACTGCAAACAATTGGAGCGTCCTTGCCACCTGGTCTGTCTTGGGCTACTCCAGGATGCTTACAGTCATCAGCTCTTCTTGGCCAAAATCCTATCATTATTAGGAGTCAAGAATCAAACATGTATATACAACAGCAACCTCAAACTGCCATGCATTTACCTGTGGCTGCAGCTGCTGCTCAGCCAATGCCTCCAACTTCTTTCGTTTCCACTGCCAATATACCTCAGAAGCAAAAGCAAGTTAAAGTATGTTTATTTATTCCACATCTATTATTATTTTTTAAGTAACAAAATAAGCTCAACTTTACACCTGCTTTTCAAGTTTTATATTTGTTGAATTTAAATTCAACATTTATCTGTTTGATGAGAATTTTTCTGTGTATAAAGATTAATAATTCATCTTGTGTGTGTGTGTGTTTTAAATATGAATTGGAAAGATTGTCCGTATAGAGAATTTTTATGTACATTTGCCAAAACAATTTAATAATTAAAGAAATAAAGACTAATTTACAATTGATATGTAATGAATAAGATTTGAAAATTTCTTGTGTTAATTATTTTTTTTAAATGTTATATGTAAATATTTAGCATTTGGAACTTTTAGAACTTCTTTTACTCTAAAATTGCATTTAACTGGTGGATATCTAGTGGAAAGATATATATATATATATATATCTATATATATATATATATAGTGAAACAAATTAATAGTGCAGAGAAACTCTTTCTATAACTATGGTACATTTTTTAAAAATTTAGTGTGAGCTAATAAGTGATTTGTATTGTAACTGTAAAATAAAATCATTTTTATTCTTTGAAGAATTCACATTATTAATAATTTTGTTTTTATTATTATTTTTTTCAAATTTGTAACTAAATTTTATTTTTATTATAGGTGAGGCCAGGTACACAAACAGTAGCTGTAGCGACTCAGACTATTGTTTCTAGTGCTCCTACTGTACATTCTAACACTCCACCTATACGTGCTCAGGTGATGAACTTTCCTCTTTATATCATTAAAATTTATCACCGTTTTTAGAACTGTTTATTTCCAATTTTTTAAAAAGAACATAGTTATTTTTTGATTATTTTATAAAGCAAATATTTTACAACTAGAGTTTAACTCTGACTGTCAATATATATTTTAAACCTTATTGAAATGACTTACTTTAGCATCATAACTGTTTCAACTTGTGTTTTGTGGCTTTTACAAGGTTAACTGAGGGACTAATATTTATCCTTTTATAGTTCTTGTATGTTGTGCTCCAATTCTCAGAGTAATTTATAATTACATTTTATTTTCATTTTAATGATTTAAATGTTATTGAATGAGTTGCTTTAATATCTACTTTCCTTTTGAATTTTTTTATTACTTCCTTTTTCAGATAAAACCAAAAGCTCCTAAACCAATTGCTACAGCATGTTCACCTCAAATAGCTCCTCAGATGGCAACAACCCAGACTCAAACGAATCAACCACCTCAAATTGCTCCGCAACATATGCAACAGCCTTCCATCCATATACTTACTCAACAAAAATCAGACGCTTCAAATCAAACTCAGACAAACCAAACTAACGATAGAAAGCCAATAGCTACTTATAGTAGATCTGTATGTGTAGGTGTCGATGCCAAACAGCAGCTTCCGCCTCCACCACTACCAAAATCACAGGCTATGGTCGCTCCTTCCGCCAAAATCATTCAAGCAACCGTTTCTCCCTGCAATGATATGTCTGTGTCCACTTCAACATCAACAATCACAACAGTGTCTTCTTCTATGCCTATACTACCTACTTCCACTGTTCAAATTAATACTTCAGTGCCTACATTTGATGTCATTTCAACCATTACTCCATCAGTGTCGCATGTATCTCCATTGCCTAAAGTTGTTGTAGTCTCTGACCCTGTTCGTGAGCCAAATAAATCTGTCTCTACTGAGCCCATGCAAGAAGCAATCACATCTCATAAAAATGAAACTGCAGAAGCGTCTGTAGAAAAAGAACCATTAAAACCTCAACAGCCAATAGCCAAACCAGCATTAGGTCCTGTTAAAGAAAAACAACCCCAAAAGGCTATAGTAAAGCCACAAGTATTGACTCATGTTATTGATGGTTTTGTCATCCAAGAAGGTCCTGAACCATTTCCAGTAAGCTAAATATTAGTTTTGTAATAAATATTATAAAGTTTGAAAAATTAACCTTTTGTCTTAAAGGACTTGACAAGGATCTCAAAAAATTTCAAATAATTACTGATTTTTTTCTTTTTTAATTTTTATGCGCTTTCGCAACTAATGCTATGGAAATTATGATATTTTTATGAAAATTGTGTTTCTCCTTTTTTTTTCCCTCGAATTTTAGATACTGTTTTTACAGCATAGAGAAAAAAATACTTTACATAAACAAAAGTAAAGAAAGGAATTTTATCTGGATTAAATAATGCGATTGTACTTTAAATGTATCTCTAAACAACATTTTGAGATTTATTTTTTTTCTTTAGATTAGGCAGTTCTAACAGTATTATTTTTATTTTGCATGCAAGAGTTGAAATCAGTTATAAATTCCTATTGGCATAATGAAATATGATTAAGTACTTGAAATATATGTATATATACTTTTTTGAAATAAAATATGAAAACATTATTCATGAAATATTTAGCTTCTTTTTTTTTTCGCCTGTTTAGCTATACAACATTCATTTGGTTTGCAAAGTCTTAAAACTATGTAAATGTAAGCACTTAGCAACGTAATTTCACTGTGCTCTGATTGGAAGAAGCTAACTATAGATATCAAACTGCAATTAGCACCTTCTTTCAGCCATAAACTGAAAAAGTTTATTTAGAATGAGTTGCATATAGGAAGATTTTTTAAGTGCCCCTAAAAATTTTGTATGTTACACTGTTTTTAATATACCAAAAGCAAAGATTGTATGATATGAAGCCAATAATAACAATGCAATATAAACTTAAAAAACAATTGCTTAAATTCACTTGAGTGTTGCTAAGAGAGTCATCTTCCACTGAGCTCTTCATTTAACTTACTCTAAGTTTGTTATTTATCTTCGAATGATCTCGTCATTACTCTTGAAATTTTCCAACTTATTTTTCAAAAATCAATTGGTTAAATTAAAAATACAGTTTTGGTATATGTTTATACAAAAATAAAATCTATAACGATATTTGATGGCGTGAAATGTGTTTTCTAAACATTGCCTCTTCTTTTCGAAGGAAGGATTCCTTAGAGTCCCTCTCATTGTAACTATTTTCTTTTCTTTTTATAATATTACTTTTATCATTACTTTTTATAATATTATGGTAATAGGTTTTTCTAAAGTTTTCAAGGCAGCAACACTAAAACTGCTTACCAAAAATAAATCAACATTTCTGAAATTCTTTGAATTTAATATTATTTTTTTTTTTTAATATTTCAGTGTTTTTAATTTATTGCTTTTATATATAAATTTTCTCTTTCATAATGTACATTTATTATTTTTTCACAATGTTTAGGTTAGACCATCAGTGCTAGATTCACCCTGCAGAAATGTATCGGATAAACTAGAATTGAATCAAAAAAGGAAAGAAATTCAGTCATCAGGTAAATATTTGTGCTGGTATTTTATTCATACAGTGTTAATTTTTTTTCTTTTTTTTATGAACGATAAGTACTTGCTTGCAAATTAACTGGTAATACTTATTATTTTAAAATTTCAAAGATACTTTTGTTCAAACTGATGTTATCATGATTTTCATTTTTAAATGCTGTAATTTTGAACATGTGCTTTAAACTGTGATGGATGTTTTTTTTTTTTCATTTTTTTTTTTACCTTATTTAAAAATCTATGTCTAGAACATCTGTAAAAAAGACAAACAAGTTAGTGCACAAAAAGTTGTATTTTGTGATATTTTCAGTTATGCATGACTTGATCTTATCAATTATTTAGAGAATATATTTTTATGAATGTGTATATATATATATGTCAAAATTCAGTGAAAACTATATAAGATTCTAAAAAGCTGTATTTTTTATGTAAGAATTTCTCAATTTGAAACTTTTATTAATTTGATGAGAAAACTTGATATAACTATCTTCAGAAACATGTGTTATTGAAAGAAGAATATGCATCTATATTTTGTTGATTTTCTTCTTCATTAATGCTTTCTTGTTAATTTTTATTTTTACTACAAATCAAAATACATCAGTTAGTTAAATTACAAAAAGTGATAGTGTACATTTAATTTTCATCTACTCACAGATTTTCATCCGCACGATAATTAGATGTAGATTTATGCTTATTTGAGTTTTGTGTAAGTAGATGGGGAGGTTATAGCTTATTAACATTTTTTATGACATCTGATATTTATTTATTTTTTTGTTATTATAGTTTGATAGCAATAATTTAATTTAGCACTATTGTGGTTATTATAACTCATTTATCACAAAAGGACAAATGCTAGTATGAATTTTTCACTTCAATAATTCATGTACTTTTTAAATTTATTTGCTGTTCTGATCAGATTTTTTATCTATATTTTAAGTTCCTCTTGTCGACAAAAAGCAAAATTCTTATATTTTTTTCAGTTATAAATTGTACCTTGTACTAATTTCTGTCAATATTTTTTATTAAGAAACAATAATTGTTTTGTTAACTTTCCATCAAAATATTAAATACGTATATAACTGTGCATAATTTCTGTTTATTCAGAACTGTCTATATTCTTAACTATTTGTTTAATCTTTTTGAATTCTAGATTTTTTTTTAAATAAAAAGTATAACTACTGGCCAAATCTATAACCCACACAGAAGCAGTATATAAGCTTTTCTTTGCTGCAAGATTTTGGAAACCTTTTTTATTGATGAGTTGAAAATTATGTTTAGAAGATTTTCATGTACCTAAAACATAATACAGTATAGGACCCAAAATTCGGCACACACGGGGCCGACGAAATTCCAATATGGACCATATATTAGGATAATTCAATTATGCTGTTAATTTCAGAAAAAAAATTTTGATAGTAGATTATGATGGGGTGAATTTAAAACTGTGTCATCTTAAGAAATTTCATTAATTAAAATAATAATCTGTGTTATAATCACGAAGAAATAATCCGAATTCTCTAAAGAAGAAATAATCGCAAGATCATTGTTCTTGTTTTTTCTTTTAAATAACATTTTGTTTTAATAAAAGATGCTCACCTCACAAAAAATAAAAACTGACAAGGAACTACGAAAAAAAGTAGCAATTAATGCTAAGAAACTAACAATGAATGACTACAAAAAACAAGCAAACAATAAATTAAAAAAAAAAAACAAGTTAACAATTAACAAAAAAAGTAACAGTTAATAACATGAAAAAGCTGCAAAATAAATAAGGGGAATAAAAAAAAAAAAGCAGCGAAAGGGATAGAATCCATTTTGTACACCACATGGTAGTTTCAATGTCAACAGGGTGTGGCCAATTTATGGTGGAACAGGAGAGGGAAATGTGGGGACAAACCAATAAAGCACTTGCACAGCTGTCAAGATTGATTGATCAGTTTCTCTCAACATGCATTTCTTTATTTTGTTCATTGGAAATGCAGGTGTTTTTACTTTACAATTTCACTTTATTTTAAACTGCTTTAGGAACAGATGTTTTGTTTGACACAGATTTATTGTTTGTTTTTTTTTATGATATATTTTATAGTTAAGATATATTTTATAGTTAGATTTTTATAGTTACTTCAAGAAAATAAAATAAGAATGACTGATACTTTTTTTTCTCTCTTATCAATAACAATTTCTTTTTTAAAAAAAAGGTTGGATCAAGTGCTGGATTACGGGTTCCACACTATACTGTATTACACAAAGGTGTAAGTGAATATAGATAGCTCTGAATGGGTCAGCTTAAGAGTGTCTAACAACTGGAAAACCTCAACTATTTAAAAAAATCGGTCAAATGTTCAATTTCTTAGTCAAAAAGTGTTGAAATTTCTAAGAAGAAAAAATAAATTTATTTCATAATGCATTTTTAAACCTAAAAGTTTTAATCTGATGAAAAACTGTACTTCACACCATTATTTTTGTTCACACTTATCCTCCATATAATTGAAGAAATATATTCCAATTTGGACTATTTGGTGTCTGGTAAAAAAAAAAAAAAATTATCCAGTCAAATTTGCTCCTAGAATTATTACGTATTTAATGGAAAGAAACATACCTTTATTTTATGTTTAGTTTATGTACGTGGTAGGCATAAGAAAAAAATTTTTAAATAAAAGCACTATATAAATAATTGTAAAAATAAAATAAAACAGTCAAAAACTTAACATTATTATCTTTTACATAATTCATTAAATTTATTTTATAATCAATATATTAATCCTAGTAATGCTTGTTTTATTTATATTAAGTTTTCTTTAGGGAAATTAATAAGGATGTACTGGGTATCTGGCCATATTTTCATTATTCTGTTATTACCTGATCCCAGCAAAAAAATTTATTACCAAGAACTAGATACCCAGACCAATTTTTTACCAAGTATCCAGTGCTGGGTAACGCTTATTTATATTCAACACAACCGCTATAGTAAACAAAATAAATTTATATAGAAACTTAACAAATTTTCCTGAACTTTATCTTGTAAAATACTTATTAGTTGAAAAATGATATGAAAATATTTGATTTTTATGGTGTTATACATAAATGTTATAATACCCTACAAGGTATCCAGAACCGGCCGAGTAACAAATAAAAATTTTTGGTTGGTGGCTGAAACCAGCCGGGTAAGGGATTCAATTGTAGCTTTAATTTTATATGCATCATATTGTAATAAGACTTGTTTATTTATTTGTAATATTTGTTTTTATCTTTTAATTTACAGTTGCCAGTCCTGAAAAGAAAGTGAAAATTCATCGTGGCAGAGGTAATGTTGAATTGGCAAAGTGTGAATTTTGCGGAAAGTTTGGGGCTAAAAACAAATTTAAGAAATCTAAACGTTTTTGCTCTACTTCCTGTGCTAAAAGATTCAATGTTTGCTGTTCCAAACGTGTTGGGCTGCTTCATCCAGCTAATGTGGCTCCAGGTAAAATGTATTATTTTACCTACAGCCATACCCCCTTTTTTTAAAAAAAAAAAAAAAAAATCATCTTGCCTTTTTGAATTTAAGAAAGAGAATATTTACGTTGTTTTGTAGTATAAAACTTTTATATCTTTTATTACTGAAAAAAGCTTAAGATAACTTGGTTTTTATAAAACTGTTAAATATTTATAAATTCAAAATAACATATTTAACTAAAACATTGTAATTATTGCTTATGTCAAAAGAATATTTCTAATTTCATTCAGCTTAGTTACTACTGAAAAAATCTCAATTTTTGATATCAGGATAATTACATTTTTTACTTTTATTCCCGACTTTCCCTACTTATTAACCTTATATTTTTAATAATAGTAAAATTCTGAATTTTTACAGATTTTACTGTAATATTTTTAAGCAGAAAAGTTTTTATTCTGACTCTCATTCTCATATTTTGCTATTTTAATGAGAAGAAGATTAGTTATGGTGACTATGATTATATTAGGAAAATTATGTTTCAAAAAGTTTATTGGAAATACTTCTTGAATTACATTGGTAATCACTGATAATTATAAATCAAACTTTTCCTCTTGAGTTTCAGAGCAACCTAAAAAGATAGAGCTTAATATTGATGTTGTCTTTGTAGGCCATTAAGGCACTGGGGGTGCAATTGTTCTTGTTTTCCAGTAGCGCCATCTTGGACCAAGGGTTCGACTTCTGTCGCACTCGTTTATAGCTCGGACCCATTCATTTATCCATAGATCGTAATTTTGAATTGAACCAGAAAATGATCAATCTCCAATCCAGTACACCCAGAGGTATAATTTGTTTTGGGATCATGGAGAACTCTGTGACCAGACAGATTTAGCGGGCACCAGTCACCATTTACTAAACGGGGAGTCTTCTGCCGTCTGGATTAGAACTCCCGTTCTCATGAACAGGAGTCCAGCACCCTACCAAAAATTTCTTTTCTTCCTATACTAATTAAGCTTATATGACACAGTTTCATATATTTTTTAAAATTACAATTGAGCATCATTTTAAGAATAACCATCATTGTGAGAATAAAATTTCACTAAACACTCTCAATAGTGATTTTCCAAATAATATTGCGGTAAAAGAAGGTTCTTTAAAAAAAATGTTAATCAAAAAATAAATTAATTTCAGTTTACATCATTTTTGTACTATGAAAATTTATTAAAATCTTATTTTCTAAGGAAACAGGACTAAGTAGCAAATTTCAAAAAGGAAAAAAAATTATTTACATAAAAAATAATACAAACACCATTTGAATGTATTTACATAATTATAAGTATTATTGTGTATTTCGCGGGGTATTTAACCAAATAAAAATCATTTTTTAAAATAACAATGTATACAAAATGAACAAGTGCTTTGAAAGCAATATCTTAAAAAAAAAATTTCTGAGCTAAGTTTCCCAAATTAGCTTTAATAACTGAAATATTTTTTAATATGGTAATATATATATATGTATATATTTTAATGAAAATGGATGCAATTAAAAAAAAGTCTGCATTATTCTGAGGTAGTTTATTTTCTTTAGATTTAGGTTACTTCCCTTTTCTAATATAAAACTTTAATATAATCAATGTATTTTGTATGTCTCTATAATCAAATTTGGTATTCAAAGCAACTTTTTGAAGAATAATACTTAAAGAAATTGTTTCAATTCTAAAAAGGACCTTAAATTCTATAGTATACGTATCTGTCTACCTTTATATCTATGATAACATTTCAATAATTTTCAAAGCATTGAATAGCAATATCAAATCATTGCATATCAATATAATTCTTGCAGTAAAAGGAAGTTGCTATTTCTTTTTTATAGAAACAATTTATAATCCGACATTAAGACCAGGGTTCAAATTCTGTGCAAGTTTATAAGTCGACTTGCTTATAATAAACTCTTATTTACAGCTTTTACACACTTGACTAATTTTCTAGTGAGAAAAAGACAAGAGGAGAGCTATATTTCTTTGCAGCAGCTTCTATTATTCTTTTTTTCTACATCACGGTACCAAAAGTTATGTGTATTAAGACGAAGTCTGCATTTTGAATAACACAGAAAAACTTTAATTTGCTAATGTTATTCTGAGTTAATTTTATGTGAAGTTCGATACAACTTTGAGTTGCATATAATAAACTTATTTTTTCCTACAGCTTTTTCGTACTTCTATAGAACACAGTTGATAAGTTTGTAATGATAAAGGGAAATAAAATGAGATTTCTTAAGTCTTAAAAGCAATTCTTCTTCTAACTGAGAACCAATATTCTTAAAATAGGGGTCCTCATTTAGACCTAATACCATTAGATTTAATACCAAATTTATATGTATTTGAAAAAATATGTACTGCAAACAGCATAACATGAGTGAGCTCCGATAAGCCAATCGTCCTCTAAGTTAACTTTAAATATTGGTTTAAGGTTTGTATTGTAAATTTACTCTTTTAACAACTTAATCCAAGTTGGTTTTATTCAATTTTTAATTTGTTGTACTTATTTTGTAGGCCCTGGACGTAAAAGAAAAGTGGGCAGAGGTAGAAAAAGTTTAAAGAAGCAGGTAATATTTTTAATTTTGAAAATATTTTTATAAATAAATTTTGCTTGAGTTGTTTGGCAAACTATTTCGTTTTCCACAGTAGTTTATTGATAAACCATTGCTATATCTTTTCAGTGAAATTTTTATTAATTTCTGCGGTATAAAACTTAGGATGAGTCCTAATCTTGATTGCTCTTAAACTAAATTATTTAGAACTGTCTTGTATCCTTTATTTTTTTATAGAAGTATTTTTTTAAAGATTAAGCGATTGCTTTTTTTATAAAAAAAAGTAACTTAAAACTGTTTTAAAGTTTACTTATCACAAACATTTAACAATTTGAAAGGGAAAGTTAGAAATATGGTTCATTTTTCTCTTTAATTTAAATATAATAAAAGCGAAGAAAAAAAAAAGGAAAGAAAATGTAGTTAATATAAGTGTAAAAAATTATTTTGTAACATTTCTGTATCTTTCCCCATAATAAGAAATGGAGTCTCGATACCACACTTTAATTTAAATATTTTTGACCTATTCTCCCTTTGGCACTAAGTGTCAAACTTTACCATCGTTCTTTGTCACACCTCTTGCTTTATATGTGCTAATTCATCGAGTATAGAGGCATTTTGGACATTGCTTTTATATTATACTAAAGTTTCCCAATTTTATGAAATATTTAAAAACATGATCTTTGTGTTGAAGTAAGTTAAAAAGCATGCAAATAAATTTTGACTAGGACTTAATTTAAAGCATCATTGTATGTTTTTTTTTTATGAAAAATAAAATAAAAGAGAATACCAAAATGAGAATGGAATATCATCTGAAGAATTCTATTCTTATCATAAAATCAATTCAATGTACGAAGTCAATTTTGATACATGAGAGGTAAATAAACACATTGATACATTAAATCAAATTGGAAAAGCGCACAAGGCAGCTAAACCCATATTTGTTTTATATAATAGAAATAAGACATATATAAAATCTTTACAATGAAAATGAAAATATAAATGTGTGTGCAAACACACATTTATATTTTTATTTTAATTGTAAAGATTGTATTATATATGTCTTATTTCTATTCTTATTTATACATAAATAGTTTTGGCTTGATTTGTTATTCTATTTTCCAAGGATTGAAGGGAAAAATTTATAAAAGATTGCATTCCATTCTTAAGGTTTATTTAATTCAGTTACTCATATTTAGTTAATAAATATGATTCTAAACCATTTTTTAGGCACTTATTGAAGAAAGTGAGGAAGTAATTGAATCTCCTGTTGATGAAAGCAATACAAGTATTACTGAAGATGATTCTTCAGTTTTATCCAATAAAGCAGAAGAAGAGCATCCGATGCATCAAGAGAATTCATCTTTGCCACCTGCTACAGCTGAACAGGAAATAATTGAAATTCAAAAAGCAGACAACTCCGATTTCGTACCCCCATCTCAAAAATTACCTTCAAGTTGGAGTGTATGTATTTCTTAAACTTTACCTGACTTGTTTTGAAATTTGTATTTAATTTACAGTCTGTATATGTTTTTTTGTATCTTATAATATATATATTATGTATGTTACACTACAATAATGGAAGATACACTTTAAGTTTTTACATTTGATTTAAATTTCTCTAGAAATGTTTAGTGAATTATTTTGTAACTTTGGAAGTATTAAGGTCATGTGATTTGTCATACTTATCAATAAATTTGAAAGCTTTCAGAGGTTTGAGGGACCAACAATATATTATCAGCAAAAATCGGTCTTTTTGGAATACACTATGCCAGAAAATTTAAAACCAATTGGCTTGTAACTTGCATCAATTTCTTAATTTTTTATTTGCATGAAATTTCCTTAACTTAGATTACATATTTTTAGATATTTGAACATTTTATATTAAAAAAACTAATTCAACCTAATTAAATGCATATATGGAAGCAATTTTTAATTAATAACAAAATTAACTTCGTAAAATTTGAAGAAAATTTGAGCAAGATAAGAGCATTTAAGGTTGTTCTATCAAACTATGCATGCGCAAAAGAAAAAACAATTTAATAAACCTTTTTTCATAATTTTGTAAGGAATTGTATTATGTAACTATTGAATAGTCTGATTTGAATATCTCAAAAATTTTAAAAGTTTCGAACAATTGTCACAGTTTTTAACTTTTTAAAGAAAGCTCTGAATTATAAGGGATTTTATATGAATTTTATTTTGTACCGTTTAATAAGATTCATTAAATATGACATTGGCATTGTGAGCGATCGTTTCCCATAAAAATATGCTTTCTTTCCTTATATCATGACATTTTGGTGTCCAGATGATTATCCTTAACATTAAAAGCTTTCTTTAAGAAGTTCAAAAACTACTTTAAAAATTGTTGGGAACTTTTTCAAGATATTCAAATCAAAATGTTTTCATTTGTTACCAAATATGATTCACTGTGATACTAAGAAAAAGGCATTTCTGTCCATGCCCAGTATGAAAGAACTACTTTTAATGCTAATGTCTTGAGCAATTTTCAACAAAATTTCTTCACATGTTAAAATTTTATTATTATTACTTAAAATTTGTTCCAAAAAATTTAAAACAAAAAGATTGGTATTTTACAACTAATTCCACATCTTCATTTATATTTAGAGTAGGTTTACAAAATGCTTTTATAGCATTATTTAACCCAACTATTCAAGTCAAGTTACAAGCTTATTACTGTATTTTCTCACATGGGGTATTTACTTGTTTTTGTTCAGAATTTACTCCCAGTCTCTCAAGCCTCTGAAAGCTTTAAATTTCAAAATATTTATAAATATAAAAAATCTTATATTGTTAGGAAAAGTACAAAGAAGCGCATGACCTAAACTTACAAAATTATTTAAATATTTCTTGAGAATTTTGAAATAAAAATGTAAAAAACTCAAAGTGACTCTTCCATTATTGTAGGGTAGTGTACACATTTAGTGTTATATGTTATATTTCCATTACCCAATACAGTGTTTTATTGAATGAAAAAAAAGCCTTTTTAGAGAGTATAACACTTTTTAAAAGCTTCAGGTATAAGACTTTATTAAAAATGTTAAAACAAAATTTATTCATGGTACAATTGTAGGAGATAGTTTTTTTTAATCTCCCTTTTAAACACACACTACTTGGTTACATTTTAAAACACATGGCCTCTCTCAGTCACTCGTTGCCACCCTCAGCAACAAGTGAAGGAAAAATATCACTATGGTGATTTTGGTTGGTTGGCGCGGGGCCGGAGGCCATAGCGACCAACCCGTTTGTGATACTCTCCCCCTCTGATTCCGAGGTTACGTCCCGGGGAGGAATCAGAATTCATCTTTGGTCTGCCTCTCCTTCGGAGAGGTAAAATAGGTTCTGTTGCTTGTGTATCAGAGTTGCATTGTCTCAATGCTGAGGTGTGGTAGGTCCCAACAGGAACACGTGGCTTATCTGGGTGGGCAAGTTCATAGGAGGTAGGCGACTTCTTTCGAAGTATGAGATACGGCCCATCTCTTTTAGGTACAAATTTGGCAGTAATTCCTTTCTTAGCATTACTGAGTGGATGTAGAGTCACCCACGCTTTCGAACCTACAGCATAAGTGGTGTTTTGCTGGCGTTTTGAGTCGAAATATGTTTTATGCCGATCTTGGGATTTTTCTACATTATCTCTAACAGTCAAGAGGATAGAAGAAAACTTTCTGAGATACGGGGTTATCTCAGGGACAAAGTTATCGTTTTGGATAACCGTTCGAATATCATGCTTTACCTCTTGAACTGTCCTGAGCTCTCGTCCAAACTGAAGGTATGCAGCAGTATACCCTGTCGTTTCGCACTTTGATGTGTTCATAGCGAATCGGATGACTGGTAGGTGGTCAACCCAATTTCTATGCTCTTGGCCAACAAGAATAGCCAAGCGAGGTTTCAGGTCCCTGTTCTTTCTTTCCACAGGATTTGCTTGGGGATGGTATACCGGCACCAAACATTGCTTAATATCAAGCAGAAAACAAAGCTGTTGCATTACACTGCTCACAAATTGTGAGCCATTATCGCTGATAACTCTTCTAGGCAATCCATATCTCAAAATCACCTCCTCCAACAGAGTGATTGCACACTCCTTAGCTGTGGCTTGGGCTAAAGCAAATAGCTCAACCCATCTAGTTGAACAGTCCTCAACGATGAAGATCCATTTCTTTTTATCTTTACCTTCGGGCAATGGACCAAATAGGTCTATGGATAGGCTTCCAAATCTTTGATTATGTACAGGAGTCTGAAGAAGACCAGCTGGCTTTTGAGTGGAAGCTTTATACCGGTTGCATTCGACACAGTTTTTAATATATTCGGTGATAAATCTTCTCATACCAGTCCAAAAGAATCTTTTGGAGATTCGATCCAGGGTACCTTCTATACCGTAATGGCCAGCAGTTGGCGCATCATGAAATTCTTTAAGGATTTGACCTCTTTCTTGCATAGGGACTACTAGTTGAGCTTCGTCCGAGTCACTATCATGGGAGTATCTATAGAGAACTCCCCTATTCATGATATATCCACGTTCAGTCCATCGATTAAGATCTACTTCATCTGAGCGATCTTCAAATGCTTCTATAATCTTTCGTAAATCATTATCCTTCAGCTGTTCAGTGCGTATATCACTTGGTGATCGAGTTGGAAGATCAATTGTAACTGAACAGAGACAACAAGGATTTCTCTCTTCATGAACACAAGGTGGGCGAGACAGCATGTCCGCAATGACATTGTTTCTTCCTGGGATGTACTGTATATTCAGGTTGTAAGATTGTAGTTGCAAGGCCCATCGGGCCAACCTTCCTGATGGAGATTTAATACTTAACAACCACTTCAAGGGTTGATGGTCAGAGGATATTGTCACCTGGGCACCATCAATGTACCCTCTAAATTTATTCAAAGCCCAAATTACAGCTAGAGCTTCCCTCTCTGTAGTCGAGTAGTTTTGCTCTGCAGATGTTAAAAGACGGCTAGCATATTCTATAGGGTGTTCATTTTCATTTTCCCCCTGTAAGAGAACAGCACCCAATCCATAACCACTGGCGTCAGTTCTTATTGTGTAAGGTTGGTCGGGATCAGCTTGTTTCAGAATGGGAGAAGAAACCAACTTCTCTTTCAGGGCAGCAAAAGCTTGTTGTTCCTGCTCAGTCCACTTCCAAGCAGCATTCTTTTTTGTAAGTTCACATAATGGTTTCGACAGGGTAGAAAAGCCTTCTATAAACCTACGATACCATGAACAGGTTTGCAGGAAGGATTTAACCTGCTTTATATCTTTAGGGACAGGAAGCTTGGTTATAGCTTCTACTTTTTCTGGATCTACTTCAAGTCCTCGGGTAGTTATGTAGTGACCTAAGTATTTTACCTTAGAGCAAGCAAAATTGCACTTTAGGCGGTTAGCTTTTAATTGAAATTGGGCTAGTCTTTTGAACACAAGAGTTAGATCATTTAGATGATCTTCAAAAGTAGGTGACATGATGATTATATCATCTAAATAAATGAGAATTTTTACTGAGGGGAGTCCATTTTTAAAACGGTCCATTAGTCTCTGAAACGTTGCAGGGGCATTTTTTAACCCAAATGCCATCCTCTTGAATCTGTAAGCACCCAAAGGAGTTACAAACGCTGTTTTGTCTTTATCATCATCATGAATTTTCACCTGATGATAACCGGACTGGAGATCTATAGTGGAAATATAGCCTATGTTTTTAGCATCATGCAAGAGATCATCTAATCTTGGCAAAGGATAGGAGTCTGTGACAGTCACAGCATTAAGCTTTCTATAGTCGACACAGAGTCTGTGTTTGCCATTTGGTTTGGGAACCAACACAACGGGAGCTGCATAGGGAGATTCACTCTCTTCTATAATTTCTTTTTTTAACAAATCATCCAATTCTTGTTTAAGAATTTCTTTCTTGGCTGGTGACAGTCTGTATGGCGGACCTGATATTGGTGCATGATTTTCAGTATTAATTCGATGCTCGGCAAAGGGAGTAGGGTCTCCCCCTGGTTTAAAGGTATCTACAAATTCACTGAGAAGTATGGAAATCCTTCGTCTTTGCTCTGGGGTCAGAGGCTCTCCTTCATTTTCTCGTAGGCTGCATTCATTTGCCACAATGTTGCTCATGGATAAACCAGGTTTATGGATATCCTTCCGGAAATAGATTTTATGATGAGGTTCATCACCAAAGTGCCATCTTTTACGTTGGATATCTAGGACGATACCAGTCTTTTCCAGAAAATCATTCCCCAGTAGAGTTCTATTTCCAGTAGCCTCGGGCAGGGCTAACAGTTCATGATTGAATTTTCTACCTTCAATGTTAACCAGCACCTGGGTGGCGCATGCTTCAACTGTAGTCTGACTTCCATCAGCTAAAGTCATAACTACCTCTTTAGTTTGGAATTGGGCTCCTTTTTCTTTCAGCATCTTAAACAATGTCTCTCCAGCAATGGAGCGGGTTGCTCCTGTATCAGCACAAACTCTGGCCTTGATGTCAGAAATCTCAACATCAAGCAGTGCTATGGGAGAGGAAGAAATATGACAAGCGTGCAGATTGATAGCACTTGCACAAACATTTGGAGAGCAGGTAGGGCATTTCGCCTTGATGTACCCTGGCCTTCCACAGCCATAGCATGTTAACTTTGGTTGAAGTTCAAAATTTTCCGGCCTAGAACGTTCTTGAAAATTCGGTCTTGTATCAGGGTATCCCCTTCTACTTTGCTTCGAATATCTTTTATATTCAACTCGGGCAGTGGAGCTTGAAGCGGCTGGTTCCCTCTTCACTCTTACAGCTTCATAGTCGTCAAGCCGTTTAACAAGCCCTTCCACAGTGTTCAACTGGCACCACTCATCAATAAAATGATGTTTTACATCTGCCGGCACTTTGCGTTTAATTTGGTCAGATATGATCAATTCTCCTAATTGACTAAAAGTGGTTATTTCCAAACCACTAACCCAACCTTGGAAAAAGTTCCTAAGTTCATAGGCAAAATCTTGCCAAGACGATGAGTTAGTCCTATTATGTTTCACAAACAGCTGACGGAACTTTTCCGCCGTCAATTTAAATCTTTTTAGAAGTAGTAGTTTTACTCTGTCATAATTGCTAGCAACATCGTCACTCTCTCTTGCAATTAGCTGCGCAACATCATAGGGCAGCAGTCCAATAAGATTGGATGCCCAAAATTCTTTAGGAACTTCACTGAGTTGAGCTTGGCGCTCAAATAGCACTAAATATAGGTTTATGTCGTTATTATTTGGGTCAAATCGGGGCATTAAGGACAACAAATCAATCACAGGTTTTCTTCGGAAACCATCAGTATTGGTGGAGGGTCCACACTGTCTTGCCTCTATCTCGAGTCTAATCTTTTCCAGTTCCAATTTCATTTGCTCTGTCTTGATTCTTTCGTTGCTCTCGATGCTGGCCTTTTCTAACTCAGCAGCTCTCTTTTTCTCCTCAGCAGCATCCTGTCTTTGGGAAATGATCGTGTTAAGCATTTCTTTTACAAACTCCTCTTCATAGTTATCACTAGAGGTAATAACTTTCTTCAAATCAATAATTTTAAAATCAGGGGTGACATCTTCACCCAACTCACTAGCAAGGAGAATTAAATCCTCCTTACGAGCTTTTCCAAAGAACGTCATCTTTCAATAAACAAAAGAAAACGTTTTTATTTTCAGAGCACAGATTATAAATGTGAACACAGGGGCGATTCTTGCACAAGGGCACACTTTGTATGTAAACACTGGGACGATTCTTGCACAAGGGCACACTTTAGATTAATAACACTTAATGTAAACACTGGGGCGATTCTTGCACATGGGCATACTTTAGATTAGTAACACTTAATGTAAACACTGGGGCGATTCTTGCACATGGGCATACTTTAGATTAGTAACACTTAATGTAAACACTGGGGCGATTTTTGCACAAGGGCACACCTTAGAGAATTAAAATAATACTGTAATTGTTATGGTAAAATGATCTTAGAGAGGTAACTTGTATAGCATACTTGACCAACTTTTACAATACAAAATTTAATCATAATTATTTTGGTAAATATAATACCTTAATCACATAAATGAAATACATGAGCACTTTTTAAATTATTAACCAGTTATAAAACATTTCTAATAAACATATATAGGTAATGCAAGTAACCAAAATTATTTTAAAATATATTACTTAAAACACTTAAATAACATGACAATTACTGATTAAGTATTCTTATAAATTGAGAGCACTAAAACAAATCAAAATATTTATGTTAAATCATTGAAAGAGCTGTAAAAGTTATTATTTCAAACCACCAAAGAAACATTTTTCTCTCCCCAAAGGCGAAAGAAAAAAAAAAAGAATCACAGTTATTCAATGTCAACAACACGAACAAAACAAAAAACACACACGCACAGCTGCAGCGAGCGGAAGAAGAAACAAAATAAAAAGAAAAGACCGTTGAAGAACGATCTTTCGGGTGACGCTATCACACACAAAATCGGATTATCGGGGATCCGGGCCTCTAGTTGGTGCGCCATTATAACACTTTTTAAAAGCTTCAGTTATAAGACTTTATTAAAAATGTTAAAACAAAATTTATTCATGGTACAATTGTAGGAGATAGTTTTTTTTAATCTCCCTTTTAAACACACACTACTTGGTTACATTTTAAAACACATGGCCTCTCTCAGTCACTCGTTGCCACCCTCAGCAACAAGTGAAGGAAAAATATCACTATGGTGATTTTGGTTGGTTGGCGCGTGGCCGGAGGCCATAGCGACCAACCCGTTTGTGATAAGAGTAATTTAACCCCTCTATTAATTTTCTAGATTTGAAATTTAAAGTCAATGAGCAAATGTCAAAACAGATTAAATTTGTAAATTATAGCCAATTTTCATTTTATAAAATATTTTATTTCATAACTGGCATATTATTTATGTAAAGTAAGCCCCCAGAAAAAACTTTATTCCACATTTTTTAATTTTTTAACACTACATGCTGGTTAATTAGATTAAGATTTCTGAAAAAGGGTCCAAGAAAAAAAGCCTTACTAACAAGGTATATTGCATAAAAAAATTTTATGCACCTTCTTTATTTAATTTTTACACGACTTATAGTGGATCCAAAATTAATAATAAAATTGACGCCTTCATTGCTTGTATAAAAAGAAGAATCCTTCTGCAAGACAGTTTGACATGGTCATTAAAATGTTTATCCTTAAACAAACCTTGTTTTTTTTTTTTTTTTTTTTTTAATTTTATGTTACGGCAAAACTTTTTTCCTGAGCAGTTGTAATTTTTAAAAGACTTGAGTGTTAACAATCACATTCATCAGTAATATATTTATAGAGGTCATGCATTTATGATGAATAAATTGATCTACTGATTTCCGAAGGGATTTAAGTGCTTCCTAGAGCCTGAAAAATGAGGAATATTTTTCTGCCTGGTAAAATTTTTCAGAAGTGAAGCTCAAATCAGATGTGTGAAATACGCATCTAAATGCTTATTGACGAACACTGATCCAATATGTGAATTCACATTTCGTTGCTATTCAATAGACGCAATGTTAGTTTAAGTCTCATTAAAACATCCTCATTCTAGCTTTCGTTCCAATATAGCCCCCCAAAAGTTATATTTGGGAATAAAATTTTGATACTAATTTAATTACATTAAACCACAAGTTCTGTACATACATGTACATAAACATACTGAACTTTTGTGTTAATATTGTTCAAAACTTAAACTTACAAGCTTTTTCATAATTTCTTATATTTATTTTCCTCTTTTCTTCTATCTTATTATAGTTTTAAAAAAAATTATTTGCTGTATTTTAAACTACATATTAATATACATATCTATAGGTTCAAGATGTGTTTGAATTCATAAAAGACACACCTGGTTGCTCTGATTATGCTGATACATTTCGGTCCCAGGAGATTGATGGTCAAGCTCTGCTATTGCTTAAAGAAGATCACTTAATGACTATGATGTGCATGAAACTAGGTCCAGCTGTGAAACTTATATCAGTTATTAATGGTATTAAAGAGGAGCTTGAGAAGAAAAATTTTATCACATAAATGTACCTTAAATTGTTTTGTGTGCTAATAATTGCTCAAAAGTTGTTAATAGAACTATCTTGTGTTAAATTATATTTTGACTTCTTTCTTTTTCTTTTTTTAAAATTTTGTTCTTGCAATATACTTATGAAAAATGCGTGTTAAACATGAAGTTTGCTTTAGATCATTCATTTATATACGAGAGGCTCTGAATTATGAATTAATTTTTAGTACAGGTTTAGAAATTAATTTATAATTAAGTTATTTTATCATGTGTAAGCAGATTTCAAATTTTTTAATTCTTAAATATACTTGTATCAGAATCTCTAAATTTATATATCTATTAATAGTATTTAAATAAGTATTATATTTAATTTATTTGCTGTTCTTATCTTATGATATAGTTTGTAAGAAGAAAAAAAATCATAATTTGATTTAATATTGTTGCATGATTTCAGTTGTTTTTGCATGTTTTTGAAATTATGAAATCTTCCATAATTTATAGAATTACTGTGAAATGTCCATGTTTTTGAAATGATCATAAATGTTGTTATTGTTAATTCATTGCTAAAAATGCAGTGCCTCTAATCACTAAAAAGTAGCCTTCAAGAGCATTTGTTGTGTATTGTTTTCGTGCATTTACTTGTAAATAAATCATTCATATTTCACTGTACCTGTACTCAGTTTTAAAGATATATATATATATAACCTCTCAGGTTTTTAAGGAGATGTTTTGCCACTGCCAATTCTTCATATACATATTTTTAGAAACAATTTATACCTACCTATTTATATTTTTAGAGTATTTTTACACATATTGTTTGCTCTAGCGGGAAGACATATTGTAGTTAATGATATTTATTGTCAGTGTGATTGATTTGTTTCTTAAAAATGATTTAAAATATTTTTAAGGAATCTCTGAATTATGTATACATATATATCATAATGCCATTATCTTCATATTAGTATATGTTCTTTAAAGGTTTGCTAATGCCTGTAGATTAGAATTAAAGGAAAAAATTATTTTCTTTTTTATTTGTTTTATACTTATTTTGGTGATGGCTGTTATATAGGTAAAAAGTAGATTGTTTATTCAGAAGAAAAAAATTTGTTAGTTATTTCAGTTTTTTTTTATGTGAATAAAACCTAAACATTTGACCTCTAGTGTGTTTGAGTAATCTTGCCTATCTTGAAACTATTTGTCTTAAAAAATAGCGAAATTATTTTTCTGTTTTAAGATTTAACATTGAATTGTTACTTTTAGAGATGAATAGTTAAAAAATAACATAAAATGTCAATTTATCAATGCTTATATAACAGCTTATTTATATTTGTACTCAAAAATCAAAAAATTATAATTAAAACCACAAATTTTTTAGTAAAAATATTTTTAATCTTTTATTTATATATATATATATATATTGATTTTATTTCACAATTCTTGCTGACAATCAGTATTCTAACTTATGTAAATTTCCCAAGACATTATTTTAAACAAATTCATTGATTAGGATAAATAAAAATTAATAATTTTTTTTATTTCTACTTCAGTTTTCTTTTTTTATTATTATTATTATACTGTTCTCCCCTAATAAGCTGATCTTTTTACAATGTGTAAAGACAAATTAGAACATTTAAGTTTGTTAACTTTATTTTGCTTGATCTTTCAAACTATGTTTAATTATTGTTTAACTTATCTAAATGTAAAATGTATATTTCAACAAAAGACCTCATGAAAATAAAATTTATTTTTAATATAGAAATATATTGTATTATTTACCTTGTCAATCTAATTATTTTCATTTTTTATTAAAGGTGTAGTAATATAAACAAAAATTGAAAATCTCATAATTTATTGCTTTTATAAAATTTTCATGTTAATAGAAATATTGGCATGCCGAATCTTGAAATGCTTTATTAATACTTTTTTAACATTTGTGTAAGTACCCGTCAGTCATATATTAATAAAAAGTTGTATTAAAACATACTCTATTTGAAATTCAATTCAAATCAATATTAATATATATCCCTCTTACTTTATTTGTTGTGTCATTGATACAATATCATTATTTTTTAATGAACACTTACTGCTACATACAAATAATGGATTTTTATCATGAAGAAGTTTGTAAACTAATGAAAAAAGAAACACTTAAGCACACGTTAACTCTGTCTGTTTTACATGAGCCAATTAAAAAATGGAACACACAAACAAAACCACAGAAATGATTGTGCTCCGGAAAAAATCAGAATTTTTCGCTAATTGCGATCCTGAAATTTACAGAAATCAATGGTCCAGAAGTTTCAAGAGATCATCTATCACATTTATGTATGAAAATTCTTGTATATTTTATTTAAAAATACTAGAACTAGAATTTATACTTGCAATCTCTTTCATTTGTAAATATTTTTTCTAGTAGAATAATAAATGTGATTAGAGATATAAGTAAACTTATACATAATTATTCATTTAAATTATGCTGCTTATAATTTATTTAGAATTTCACATTGTTAAAATATCAATGATTTAAATTTATAAAGACATTAATTTTTGGCAATTTCGTCATTAATGGTTTTTCTCATGAAATTATCAGGATTTTTGAGTTGGACTCACAATCACCCCTGAAACCAGCAACTTTTTTTTTCTTTGAATTTGTATAACTGTTATTTGGCATAATGAACTTAGATAGCGACCAGATTTCGCACCTTAGGGAGCAGAGATATCTACTTACGAGTTAGCAATTAAAAATGAAACTTTTAAAAACACTATTTGATAGCTGCAGTTTTTAGTTATAAAAATATTGGTCAATTTAAATACTAGATTGAATTACTGCAAAAAATTATTTTAAAATTAAATTATTTATGATTCATTCTCAGATTAAGCAAGAATTTCTGTCATCTGATATATAATCTAAACTAGATTTTAATATAAATCCATTGTTGAAACTAATTAATTTTTAGTATTAGTAAAACAAAATATTCAAATTCTTGTTTAAATTAGAAGTTCTTAGAAATAAGTCACGTTTGTAAACCTTAATGTAACTTACAGAATACATTGAAGTTTAGTAAAAAATATTAAGCTTTTTGTTTTTTAATTATACACTTACTTAGAAAAAAGTCACATTTGTGATCTGTTACTCCTTTCTGTTTTAATTTCCAACCTTTCAATCAATGATATAAAGAAATGAAACATTTTTTACTAATAACTTTTTTGATTTACAAAATATTTAAAATTATGTTGGGATGTTATGTGGTATCTCTTTTAAAGCTCGAATCCATGCCTTTAGGCAGGTTCCATGCCTTGGGCTCTTCTCCCTCTCCTCTCCTTCTCTTTTGAACTGTATAGAATGTACTACGATATTTTTGCTTTTTTTTAATATTTTTCGTTTTCAACTTTAAAGAATATATTTTTTTTAGATTTTCCATGATGCTTTCTTTAAGAATTATGTTTATTGTAGTTTTCAGTTCCATGTAGTTTCCTAACTTAAAAATTTTTAATCTATAGGAAAATCAAGACAGAAACTAACGTACTTCCTTCTTCTATGACTCTCCCCAAGCAAATGGTGAAAACATGCGAAGTGTTGCCATTGGTCGAGAGTTCTGCTCTACACCACCTATTGCTCACTTCGATCGCCAATTATAAAATTCGTAAAGATAGAACACTGGATGGTGTTTTCCACACTAGGGAAAGTTGAAAGCTTCATACCGCCAATAATTCCGGGTTACTGTTTCCGTTGTATTTTAAAGCCATTAGAGATTATTGTGTTTTGTGTTTATTGTGTTTTGAGATTCTTGTAAACGTGGTATTTGATTACTTATTACTTGTGTTTACAATGCTAACAATACTTGTGTTTGCAATGCTAAAAGTGGTAACACTAACGTAAGATTTTGCGCAGCTTGCAACAAGAACAAACAGCAATAAACAAATGGAAAGAGGCTAAATCAGGACTGCCAAGAAAGCGAGTTATTCAAAATCTAGATACCATGTCACCTTTCTTAACAATACATCTATAAATAACTAAAGCAAATTTTCACTTCAAACTCACCAGAATTACTTAATAACATTAATATCTTATGAAATACGGCAGATTTGAGCTCAGAAATTATCTAATTTATATCTCTTGTTAAAAACAAAATTATCCGTTTGAAAATATCGCTTCGCAGAATAAGCTGTAGTAGACTTTCTAACTGGAACTAGAGCAGGTACTGAGCTCGAGATGGTGTTTTCAGTAGAAATGTAAACAATAACAATCTCGAGCTCGGCACCTACTCTAGTTCCGGTTAAAAAGTTTGCAGCTGCTTACTACATGTTATTCTGATAGGCGATGTTTTCAAACGGATAATTTTGTTTTCAATTAAAAAATTAAATTAGATAATTTCTGTGCTCAAATCTGCCGTATTCCATAAGATATTAATGTTATTATGTAATTCTGGGGAGTTTGGAGGGAAAATTTGTTTGAGTTATTTTGTTATTTATTATTAAAAAAGATGACATGGTCAAAGGCGCCGGCAGGGAGGTGCAAGGGGGTGCGCTTGCACCCCCCTGGCTTTTTTTAAAAGATTAAAGAGATACAGAAAAACAATTTTGTTATACATTTTTTTTATTAAAAATATTTTTATTCAAAAACAAATAATTAAGTAATTATATTAAGTATATTAGTGCATAACAATTAAAAAAGTGTTTAATCAAACAAAAATTGCAATCGTCTTGTTTGCTGTCCAAATCTGTTTATAACTTTTTCAATGAATTCTGAGTCATCTTTGATTCTTTTCTTGTGCACATTGAGCATGCACAAACTACTTAATCTCTCGTGAGACATTGTAGACCGATTCCATGTTTTGAATGTTGTTCCATGTTGACCGATTCCATGTTCACGTAGTACTAAAAGTGCGTTCAATAGTGCACGTAGTAGCTGGAGTAGCACGTAGCAGTTAGGTCAATTTTGATTACCTCCGCTAGAGTTGGATAAAACGGTGTGGCCTCAGTAACTAAATCGATGTATTCGAGGAGTTCATAAGAATTTTCTCCATTCCTCCACATTTCGTACCACGTTGTAGCTTCAGTGATGTATAAAGATCTACTCTCATAGTATATATACATAGAAGATATGTATATATACTATGTCTACATAGTATATATATATCTTCTGAAATTTCATTTGATAAAATATAAATAATATTATATTTTTTATTAGTTATTTAGGTAACAAAGGTGTATAACACAAACTGACTTCTCATAACTGTAAAACTTCATCAACACAATAAATACCAATGTTAAGCGTGCACAAACACGTTAGTATACGAAACTACTGTTTGTAGTTATTTGTGTTTCAAAGTCAGCAGCTATGCCAGCGCCATCAATACAGTTTCTAGTGGCAAAATTTGCAAGAACAAGAAATTTGTACTTTTTATTAAATATCTTGTTAACAATGAAGAAATGCATCTTGAAAAATTAAAAGATGAAAGTATATGTAATAACAAAACAAAATGCAATAACAGAATATTTTTAATTTCTTTTTTTTGGGGGGGGTAGTCTGTAAGAGAGTTGCACCCCCTTTTATATTATTCTGCCGGCGCTCTTGGACATGGTTGCTAGGTTTTGAATAACTCGCTTTTTTGGCAGTCTTGATTTGGCCTCTTTCCATTTGTTTATTACTGTTTGTTCGTGTTGCAAGCTGTGCACCATCTTACGTTAGTGTTAACACTTTTAGTATAGTAAACACAAGTATTGTTAGCATTGTAAACATAAGTAATAAGTAATCAAATACATTGTTTGCAAGAATCTCAAAACACAATGATGCCAAATGGCTTTAAAGTACAACTGAAACAGTAACCCGGAAATTTAGGCAGTCCCGAGCTTGCAGCGTTCCCTAGTGTAGAAAACACCATTGGTGATCGAAATGGGCTGCAGGTGGCGTAGAGCAGAACTCTTTTCCTATGGCAACACTTCACATGCTTTCCCCATTAGCGTGTGGAAAGTCATAGAGGAAGGAAGTACGTTAGTTTCTCTCTTGATTTTCATATAGATTAAAATCTTTTAACTTGAAAAACTATATGGAACTGAAAACTACATTAAACACAGTTCTAAAGAAAAGTATCACGGAAATTTTAGAAAATATTTTTATTAAGTAAAAAGGAAAAATATTAAGAAAAGGGAAAATATCGTAGTACATTCCTATATAACTGAAAAGAGGAGGAGAGGGAAGGGAGAAGGGCTAAAGGCATGAAACTGGTCTCTTCCCAGATGGCGTATTCGAGTGTTGCGATCGCGAATCCTTGGAAAATATTTTTTTATTATTTTTATTTATTATTTTACTTAATAGCAGTCCAGGGACTAATATAGGGGATAAGGACATTTAACTTTTCCCGGGGGGTTTTAGAAAAGCAACACGCTTTTGACAGACCGGTTTTACGCACAAAAAGTGGCGTTCGCTTCGTCCTAGGGATTATTTTCTGACATACCCGCCGTACCTTAGCATTGCGCGTAATCAGTGTTGATCATTAAAAAGCAATTTAATTTGAATTCTAAAATTTTTTCATTTCCGTAAACCAGTATGGATGGGTGGTCTAATGTAAACAATAACACACGTCCTTAAACCGGAAGAAATTTAGAAAATTTCCGGTGTATCCCTCCGTTTATGTTATGACTAAGAGGCGATGTGTGAACAAGCCAAATATTCTATGCAGTTTTGTTATTGTAATTTGAGTTCAAATCTAAACATAATTGTACCATTCATAAGAGCTTTCAGAAATGTATTGATTCTCAGAGGTCGTAAGGCCAAAAAAAATTTCGGAAAGTTAATATCTCATTGTGAATAATTCTTAAGGTTTGCCATGTTTTGTATTTTATCCCTTATTTGGCTACATTTGAATAAAATGTCGCCAAAAATATATTTTTAAGTTAGCCTGATTAGAAAATATTCTAATGGTTATAATATTAATATGATAATGCTGAAGTTTAAAGGCTGAAAGAAAGAACTCGGTACATGTGAAATACTGCAAAAGATATGATGCAATAATATGATGGCGCGTTTTTTCAATCTGCGGCGTAAAAATATATCGGAAGCAGTAACCCGGAAGTCCTAAAAGAGCAATTTTACCACTGGCGCAACCACCCTTAGCTTTACACGATCACCCATCCATATTATTTTGTATATTGCTTAAAGATGCCTACTCATTACTCATAATTTATTTGTTTGTTTATTGAAGTCTTAAAAGCAGAGATCATTCAGATTACGAGCAATTATATACTATAATAGTTATAGAATATTCTTCTTCGTTATAGAATAGTTAAGTGCACATGGGTAAGCCACATGCAATTAAATTAATTACTTAAAGATTAATACTTAAAGTTAAATAAGCATCTAAAAGGAAATTAATACATGCCAGTCATAGATAAAAAGTTAAACATATTTAATGAAATAGGAAATTAGTAAATTTACATCTTGAATAAAATTAACACGTGCCTTAGCACGAACGTGAAAATTACGACGCTACACTGGTCGAAGCTGTAACCCGAATGCGGGAAAACAGTCTCTGTGGCAGGGTTGCCAACTTTGAATGTTCACGCCAAACCGGCGTTCCAGGATAGTTCGTTATCGCCGTAATGGCGAGACGATCCGCTGCACACTCCCTCCGCAGTGTTGTTGAAAATGGACATATCTTCGGGGAAGCTGAACTTTTCTACCAACACGTGTAGTTTTGTTGGCAAAACCAGCTGGCTGAGTAGACACATCCGTCATCGGGACAGTTGGAGTCCTTACTGCTTGAGCACTAGCAGGAACAGGTGGAGGATCATCACTTGCTAAGAAGGCTGGTTTCAACCTGCCAATTGAGACGGTGCGCTGTGCACCCTTCATTAATACATCGAAAGTTTTGTCATTTCTGGAAATAACTTTATACGGTCCGTCGTACGGAGGTTGTAGTGGCTTGCGTACTCCGTCATGTCTCAGGAACACATGGGAGCAGTCTTTCAAATGGGGATGGATAAAAACAGTTCTATGTCCATGGCAAGATGTTGGGACTGGTCTAATGAGTTCGAAATGCGATTTCAACTCATCGATGAGTGCCTTTGGATCAGTATCAGTTGGTGATGAATGAAAAATCTCGCCTGGTAGACGCAGGGTTGTTCCATACACTAATTCGGCTGTGGTGGCTCCAAGATCTTCTTTGTAAACTGCTCTGAATCCCAACAGCAGCGTTGGTAGGACAGCAGACCACTGCTCTGTATTGTGTGCTTTCAGTGCTGCCTTCAGAGGACGATGAAACTCTTCCACCAGCCAGTTTGCTTGTAGATGATAGGGAGAAGTTCTGATCCTTGCAATACCCAGTAATTGCAAGAGAGCTTTAAATAGAGAACTTGCGAACTGTCTCCCCTGGTCAGTTGCGATCCAAGTAGGACAACCAAATCTTGATGCCCAATAGGTGTAAAAAATTTTAGCAACGGTTTGTGCCGTTATATCTGGGATAGGTATAACTTCAGGCCAGCGTGTGTACCTGTCTATCATAGTCAAACAGTAATAAGAATTACCGTTGGATGGTGGTAACGGACCTACGAGATCAAGGTGTATATGATCGAATCTCTGTGATTGGTCTTGAAATTTACCTACCGGAGATTTTGAATGTCTAATTATTTTGGACTTTTGACAAGGTACGCACTGCCTTGTCCATTTTGTACAATCTTTTCTCATTAAAGGCCAAATAAATCGAGAGCAAATTAATTTAGAAGTGGCTTTTATACCAGGGTGGGAATTGTTATGTAATGCTTTAAAAACCTGCTTTCGAAATTGTTGAGGTACAAATGGTCTAGCTATATTGTTATTACTAACATCACAAAATAGGGGTAAACGACAATTGGGTACAGTAATCTTTTTGAAATCTAAACTCTGTGAATTCTGGATTAATTCTTTTAATTCGGGGTCGTTTTCCTGAGCAACGGCGATATCTTCGTAATCAATCGGACTGGGCATTGTGATTGCAGTTATACGCGAAAGAGCATCGGCCGTTATATTTTCTGAACCCTTAATGTAGTGTATGTCAGTGGTAAATTGAGATATAAAATCTAATTGCCTACATTGTCGTGGAGAATTTTTGTCAGATCGTTGTTGAAAAGCAAACGACAGTGGTTTGTGGTCCGTAAAAAGCGAAAAATTTCTTGCTTCAAGCATGTGCCTAAAATGTTTGATGGAAGCGTATGCAGCAAGTAATTCTCGATCATAAGCGCTATAGTTACATTCGGTCTTCGAAAGTTTTCGCGAAAAAAATGCGAGCGGTTGCAATTGATCAGAAACCATTTGAAATAGGGCGCCACCTATGGCATAATCCGACGCGTCGACTTGCAAGATTAGATTAGCGTTTGGACTTGGGTGCGCTAGAAGAGCGGAATTTGCTAATAATGCTTTACAATTTTGAAATTCTTTCAAAGATTCGCCTGTCCAAGTAATTTTCCTTTTATCGTTACGTTTAGAACCTTTTAAATAACCGTTAAGATGATTTTGATTATGGGCGATATGCGGTAAAAATCTGCGGAAAAAATTTAAAAGACCAAGAAATCGTCTCATTTCACTAACTGTCTCGGGTTGAGGATAATTTAAAATTGGTTCGACTTTGTCGGGTAGAGGTTTGGTTTCGTTACTGGTAACTAAATGTCCTAAGAAAGGGACTTCGGATACACCAAATATACATTTTGCAACGTTTATAGTTAAACCGTAAGAATTTAATTTTTCAAGTACGATTTTTAAATGTTTATTATGTTCCGCTTCCGTAGTACTATATATCAGGATATCGTCTAGGTATACATAACAAAAATCAGGCACCTCGTCCTAGCATCTCCTATCATCAGGCATCTCCTAGCACCTCGTGCATAAACCTCTGAAAGGTTTGTGCCGCCCCACACAACCCGAAATTTAAATAAGGAAATTCAAATAACCCAAATGGGGTACAAATTGCGGTTTTTTCTATGTGGTCTGGATGCACAGGGATATGAAAATAAGCACGCACTATGTCAAGTTTTGAAAAAATTTTCCGACCGTGAAGTGCATTAGAAAAATCTTGAATATGTGGGATCGGGTAACGATCCGGAATAGTCCGAGAGTTTAATCTTCTATAGTCGCCAACAGGGCGAATGCTACCAGAACTCTTTGAAACAACATGGAGGGGTGAGGACCACGGAGATTTGGATGGTCGGCAAATTCCTTGATCCATCATAATTTGGAATTCTTTTCTCACCGTTTCATATTATTCTGGGTTGAGCCGTCTGGGTTTACTATGAATTGGCGATCCCGTTGTTTCGATATAGTGAACCGTATTATGCTTAACCGGTTTAATACCAGATGACAATTCTGTTAAATCCTGGAATTCTGATAAAATGTGATGATAGGGCGAATCACCCGAAATAAGCTTAACGGAAAGAAAAAAATTTAGTATTTGAAATTATCCCAGGGCGAGTAAATTTAGTAACGTTATCTATTAATTTGCGTCGCTTAAGATCTATTAGAAGGTCAAAATTTTGTAAAAAATCGGCGCCTAATATAGGTACAGGAACATTAGCGATTAAAAATTTCCATGTAAAATTACGTCTAAGTCCCAGGTCTACATTTAATAACTTAGATCCATAAGTGTAAATTTTTGAATTGTTCGCCGCGAATAATTGGAGGGAATCTGGTTTTAAATGCTTTTGGTGCTTAGGGAGAGGGATGCATGACACATCAGATCCAGAATCTATTAGAAATTTTTGGTGAGATTTCTTATCGTATATGTGTAATCGATACGAATGAGCGACTGCCTCCTATATATCTCGATCGACAGCCGCTACTGCGGGTTTTCCGGATTTCTATTTGCAGAATTTGAGTACGCACACGGGGATCGGCATTTTCGTGCGTTTTCACCGAAACGGGTATGATAAAAACAGTAATTACTACTATCTCGGCGCTCGCGGGAATTGTTACGTCTAAATGGGGACGCATATCTGCGAAAGGGGCTTTTACTGCGCTCACGCGATAGCCGCTCCACTTGCTTAGTTAAAGCTGCGTTTTCGTTTCGCAGCTCGCCGATTTCGGAAGACTGACTAACTGCATAAATGCCTGCGTCTGTCGTAAGGGTCCTAACTTCAGCGATCTTATCGGCCATTTTGGCAAGATTGTCCAGAGATTCAGAGCTTATCGCTAATATTGTTTGCATTTCGGATGGTAATCTCTGGAACCACAAAGTCTTCAAGAAGTCGTCTTAGACGCACGTGCCGCCTAGTTCGCGCATTTTTCGTAATAAATGGGAAGGCTTGTCGTCTCCCAAATGTAATTCCGAAATCAATTGGGGGATTTGCTCGTTTTCTGAAGCGGAAAACTCAGCTATTAACCTATTCTTTAAAGTTTCGTACTTATCGGTAGCAGGTGGCGAGAACAATATATCGGAGACGGCGGATAAAGTTTCAGGGTCTATTGAAGACACGAGGTGATTGTATTTGGTCACATCGTTTGTTATTTTCGATAGTGCGAAATTGCTCTCTACCTGATTAAACCACAATTTAATTTTGGACTTCCACAGGGGTGGAATTTTAACCGCAAGATGAGAAACTTGCGAGGTAGCGTTAGTACCGGTAGTTTCATTCCCAGAATTTTGTGTATCTGGCATTATTAGAATAGTATACCTTAAATATGTAAGACTAATATCTTATTTGCTCAAATCAGCTATATACTACGCCCTCAACACATGAAAGAAATTAAGAATAGGTACATGATAAAACAAATGAAAGAAAATGGAGAAAAAAAATAGCACGTTCACGCGAAAATTAACTTTTTTCAGCATTAAATAAAATTTAAGGGAAAAGACTAATCACAGATAATCATAAAAAATTCGATCACATACCTTTGAAGATGCACGTGTGTAATCCATCTCGTGTAATCCATATGGGAAAAAAATACTTCGAAATTTTGAAACTAATCATTTGCGAGAGATAGAAAATTAAAATATTCTAGACTGGACTTCGCATATATTGGAAGATTAAGAAAGATTTGCCGGGTCACCAGTTAAGTGCACATGGGTAAGCCACATGCAATTAAATTAATTACTTAAAGATTAATACTTAAAGTTAAGTAAGCATCTAAAAGGAAATTAATATATGCCAGTCATAGATAAAAAGTTAAACATATTTAATGAAATAGGAAATTAGTAAATTTACATCTTGAATAAAATTAACACGTGCCTTAGCACGAACGTGAAAATTACGACGCTACACTGGTCGAAGCTGTAACCCGAATGCGGGAAAACAGTCTCTGAGGCAGGGTTGCCAACTTTGAATGATCACGCCAAACCGGCGTTCCAAGATAGTTCGTTATCGCCGTAATGGCGAGACGATCCGCTGCAATAGTATATATTTCTGCATCCATATAATTCGGAAAACAACAATAAAAAATTATCCAAATTACTTGAAATTGTGCCATTTGTGCTGATTCTTAATTAATTTTTATCGTTTTCTTGGTTAGTATTTTTTAGATTTGAAAGAATAATTTCAACTAGAATTCAGCTATTCTGTTTTTAGCCACATATTCAAATTCATATCAAGATCTTACAATTATAAAATTTTGCTGTATGTTATCTAAAAGTAATGAAGGGATAAACTATGTATCTATTATTTGAGAATAAAGTTTTCAAACAAAGAACATATCATTTTGGAATTCTCCGGAATTATAAATCAGGTAAGTGCAATGATTTTTACAATAAAAAAATTTGCTTGTAAATATTTTTTTTTCTCATTTGATGATAGTTCTCTACAGAATGCTTTTTTACATCTGATTTAAAAACAAGAATAAAAAGAGAAACAATATGGAAGTTTTTTATTTCAATATGAGGAATTTTCAAAATGTTGTTTACAAAATTAAATTATATAAAATTATGAAGTTTATGTATACTTTTTGTGTAATTGAGTAAAACTATTTCTCAGGCATAGGTTTAACTTTAATAAGAAGATACGTATTTTTTTTTCTGTTTATTTACAAATATTTTTCAGATGTGTTTTGGATGTTCCTTCTTTAAAAAAAGGAGATACCATCTTGTTTTCGGTTGCAAAAGAAAGGATATCAAACATTTTTCTTTTTCAAATTTAATAAGCTACGATAAAGAAGGAACGTTACAATGTTACACGCTACATTAATGACGTCTCCAGAGTAACTGAATGACTGTTCATATGGAAATCGCAGGTATTAGTCTCATACAACAACGCCCCCTATAGTTCGTTGCGATCGCGAATTAAATGAAATAATAAAAATTTATAAATATTTGTTGTTGTTGCAGTTCATTTTCGTCGCACTAGACCTGCGCAATTGGCTATTGGCGACGTTCTGGGAAACATCCCTGAGGATGGTCCGAAGACATGCCATCACAATCTTGATCCTCTGCAGAGGGGATGGCACACCCGCTTCGGTAGCCCAACGACCTGCACGCGAAGTCGAGCACTTTACGGTAACACAGTTTAACGAGGACCAATACCGATAAATATCTTCTAAAATTTATTATTTGCAAAGAATTATCGTTAGATAAACGAATTTTATAATTGTGTGCAAAATTTTTTTAAATTTGCTTTATCAATATTCCTAACCACTAACTTATTCTTCTTGCAATATTCTTAACCACTAAGCCACGGCACTGTCTTGCCGTGGCTTAGTGGTTAAGAACCTGAATAACGATAGGTCGTCCCAGGTTCGAATGCAGCAGCTAATTGTTAGGTATTCTAGATATTTTGGTCCCGCAGTGGACTGATCGTTAAGACGCGGTTCCCAGCAGATCACCGAAGTCAAGCATCACTGGCTGCGGTTAGTGTGCGGGTGGGTGACCACTTGGATCAGTCTGCGTAGGGGCCGTGGGTGTGCGGTGTGGGTCCTCGTTAAACTGTTCTACCGTAAAGTGCTCGATTTCGCGTGCAGGTCGTCGGGCTACCGAAGCGGGGGTGCCATCCCCTATGCAGAGGTTCAAAATTGCGATGGCATGTCTTCGGATCATCCTCCGAGATGTTTCCCAGACCGTCACCAATAGCCTATTGTGCAGCTCTAGTGCGATGTAAATTAACAACAACAGCTTTATCAAAAGTTTATGAGGTATGGCGAAATACGCAGAAAGTGAAATTAGCATTATCGGGGCCAATCTCAATGGATGCGATTTTTCCACGGGCCAAAAATCACGTACAAACGAGAACCTTATTGCAAGTTTTTCACAAGAAAATATTTTTAATCAATCAGATTGTCATTCGCATGATCATCCAGTGAGAATGGATATACGTCTTCTATTTGACTGAGTTGGGATTTTAGCTTGCCCAATTGTATAAACGATATTCAGTATGAAATGCAGATGCGGAAATTTAGTAAGTATAAGTAATCGAGTTTCATAGATATAAGGAACCCGTAAGAGGAAGTGAAGGTCCTATCTTTCCGGTGGCAACGAAAAATGGGTTACTTTTTTCAATCATCGTGGCGACTTTTTCTATCTGTTAAATCGCCACATCGCCAGTGTTCGTGTGCTTTGTTGTGATGGCTTGTTAATTTCACGTGTTGAAATTTTACTGCGTGGGATCGATATCTAATCTGTTGTGGTAAGTAAAAATTATTAATATATTAATTTTTTGTATTTATTTTTAGCTAATTAAATGTGAAAACATTGCATAAATGTTTATATATTACGTTCTATAAAGCGTAAACACCATTCTCGTGTTATTTTCCAATGAGAATGAATTTTATAATGCATTTATAACTCCACTCTTTTAGAAAATTATTTTTATGTTCTTAGCATTAATTGATTGAGTGGTTATTGTTTAAAAAATTTGTAAAATAATTTTTACAGAGGGAAATTTCTGATAACCTAAAAATGTTTTCATATTGGAATATTTATTCTACCGAATGTTTTGATCATTAAAAATGTTTTAGTAAAATCTGCGATAATATAGCGAAAATGAGCTTGCATAAATTTTAGGAAATTATATAGTCTGTTATTTATGCACAATAGTAAATGAACTTATTTAGAGATAAATGCTTGTGTTTTGTGCTGTTTGTCATTAGAATTTAGGAACGATACTAAATTTTACGTTACGAATAGTTTATAATATGGAGTATTAATAAATGAAGGTTGTATTTAGCTATATTAAGAAAAAGTGGTGATTAAAGTTAAGAGTATTTTAGATCTACAATTCATCTTTATATATTTCTAAATTTCCTAGTAACTATCATAGGAATTGTATGCCTTGCATTCAAAATTGATAGATGAGATTAATGTATTTAAAATAAATAAGTTAACTCTAAGAAAGAGTAACAACATATTGTGATTTTTTGTCACTGTGAGAAATTTATCTCTTTTGACGTTGTAATTTTTTAATACAAGTATTGTTGATGTTACTTTTTTTTCTCTAGTGGTTCATGATTCATATATAGGAATGACTGGAAGCATGTCTGTGTACCACATACAGTTGGCTGATCGTGGAGAAGATAAACTTGGTGAAACAATAGCTAGAGAACTGCCTATTTAGAAAGTTTATTAACCTTTCTATATAGATGTTTTTAAAACGGTTTTCTTTTTATTGTTTTTTCCAAGTTCAGTATAACAGCTAAAGCTCACCTGCAAACTTGGCTAGATATTAATTACTTTCTAGGGTAAGTCATTCATTAACATTTTCAAGTACTTATAAGTTTAAGAATGTTCTAAAAAACTTATTACTACATTAGCTATATTATGTACCTCTTACTGCAATTAGTATTGCATTGATATGACATCAATAAAAGTTAAGTGACATTTTTACAGACTCCCGAAACTGGTAAGTTCCCATTTTTGGGTAAAACATTGCAGTTTTATCAAAATATTTTTAGTTTAATTTTGATCTTTAAAGATATGAAAGTTTTCTGTAATTCATATATTATAATCATATATATTATAATGTTTATATTGCCGATTATTTATAATTTGGCCTTTATATGGATATGTAAATAAACATTTGGAGTTTTCATTATTCTCCATTTAGTTGTGTGCATATAATCATAATCATGAAATGTAATCCAAAGTTCTGATTCTCGTATTTATACAAAATTTAATCTGCTGTTTGGGAGTAATGTTAAGGTTATTGTTTCTAATTTATAAAAATTTAAGTATTGTTTTTAAAATTGTACATGATTAAATGATCAAGTTATTGATGATAATTTAAGTTCTTTAACTCTTTTAATGCACATTCCATGTATTGTTGTAAAATGAGTAAACATATCACATAGAATTTCAAGTATATTGTCAATTTTAACTGGAAAATATTGCACTTTTTCTATTTTGATAGCTAGAAAAATCTCTAAAATTCCTTTTGTGTAAAATATGTAGTACATTCTGTGACAATTATCATAAAATGTATATTGTTTCGTAAAATCTACTGGATTTTTTCCTATCCCTGTCGTTCCAACACAATTTTTCAGAGGAGAGTTTCGACAATTTGAAATATAGTTATTAAGGTTTATACTTATGTATATGAAACTTTTTTTTTTTTTTTTGTATGCTGGAAATTTATTTAAAGAAGAATATCTATGCAATGAAATTCTATAAACCACATTAACTTTTAATATCTTTCTATTTTTAAGTCTACTCTACTTGGTTAAGCAAACTAAAGTTGATAAATTTATTGTGTTATATTAGTTGTTATATGTTCTTGAAAGTTTAAAAAAAAGTTTTTTTCTTTAATGCTTAAGCACATATTTATGTGTCTAACTATTTGAATCTTAAAATTATATTATGCATTTTATGGCTTGTCTTTCTCAGATTAATATTACTGTCATGCTTAGTTGGTAATTTTAAACATGTGTCCAATGTTCTGTATGACACAAAATTCTATAAAATGCAAAGACACATGTTTCAAATGTGTTTTTAAGATATTGTTTTAATAAACTTTGAAAAAGTTACTATTAATCCTATAAATAATATTTTGGAGTTGTGAACACCTAATTAAAATTATTTGTAGGCTTTAAATGAATGGCAAATATTATTCTGAATTTTTGTTTTATTTTCAATTGCACATTATTTGTGAAAAAAAAAATATATATATATATATATTTTTGAAAACCCAGACAAAATTTAATAATTTTCTCTTCTAAACTAGATTCTTTAAGCATGTATAATATAACGTTAAAAATTAATAAAATAGATTTTCGTATAGAATTATTGGGTGAATTATGTTAAACTTCCATTTTTAAATTAGATGTTTATTGTAAATGACAGTTTCTTGGATTGGGTAGATTTACATAATCAGTTTTTTCTAGCCTGACAAGAGCTTACCAATCCTGGTACTATTTGAATGAAATGTTTGAAGAAGCTACCACTAAGTAATATTTTTTAAAACCGTTCTATCAAGGAAAGAATCCTTATGTGCAAAATTCTTATTTATATTTGTATCTAAAACTATTGTTTGTATGGTTATTAATACATTTATTTAAGAATATGCATTTAGGTGAAGTGTATTTAAGTTGTGATGTCTGTCTGCTGAAATTTCAGAAAAATGAGAAACTGTGCAACTATTTTATTAAGTAAAGTTTTAAATTGTTCACATAACCAGTAGTAATTTTGACTTCTTTCATTTATTATAGCTTCGTACTTAAAAAAATTTTATTGAAGTAAAAATTCATACCCAATGCACATACAAGATGTTGATTACAGTATCTTTGTACAATAAATAAATAAAATTAGTAAAGATATTTGTTGTTGTTTTTTTTGTTGTAAATAATGCTTAAAATATTTAATTAAAAAAATCTGTTGAGATATGTTTTGAGTTATCACTTTTGAAATTTGAAAACAGTGTGTAAATATCAATTTACGATATCTACCAACTTAAAATTCTACACTTTTAAATTTTATTGCAATTTTTCAGATAAACTTTCTGTCCTATCTTCCTTAATATTAGTGCATTTTTTAAACGTTTGATCTTCAGGTAATGAAATAGTTTGGGAAATTCTATACAAAATGCAATCAGATCCATTAAAATGGAACAATTGCTCAGCAATAACTCTACTTGGAACAATTTCTCTGCTTCTGAGAAATTAGCATCTTGAACACTTTTCAGAAGAATACAAAATACATATTAAAAATAAGCATAATATACTCAGAAAATAAAGGTTTTACTTTTTTTTAAGGTACATTTCAATAAAATTATTTTTTCTCTTGTGAGATAATGGATGTGGAATTTTTTAAAATAGCCTAGAAATAAATGAAATATTTTAAGTACTTTGTATGCAATTTTTCTTTAATTTATTAAAATTAATTAATTATGACGTTCTAAAATAAATTTAGGAAACCTTTACAAGTTCAGACCATATACATATATACAGCTGATTTTTATAACCAATTGAGTGTAAAAGGGGGTCTTTAAATCTTGTTTTTAATTTATAATTTTAGAATTGTTTTCAAAAATAAAGACAGAATTAACATTAGCGGTCGCAGATTAATTTTCAAACAAGGAAGAAAATAAGCTTCTTGGATGATGAATCATCATTGAGGAAAGCAGGATTAAATTTAAACCTGATATATTTCAAACATTTGCCTTTCACATCCTCCCGGTTTTCTTTAGCAACCTACCAGGTTTTATTGTTTTAAAATTACGAATGAATGATTTTTCAGATTTTCATAACCTTTCTGCGTTAGTTTCGTTGAACTTTACTTAGCAACACATGTATGTGTTTTCATTTAATTTTGCGCATCCTCAAAAAGTATATTAAAAACTGTGATAACGGAGCTTCTTATATATAAGCTTATCAAAATATATGATAGCATATATATAAAAACTTTAGATCTAATAATTAAGTACGAATACAAAGAGTTTGAAAATTTTGTTAAATATTCTTCCCCAAATTTGTGAAACAAATAAATTTTCTAAAAATGTTACTATTCCGTTCTCACCTGATGCGTGTAGAAGATTCGCATCATAATGTATATTTGTAATTATTAGATTTAAGATATCAATAAAAACTAAGAAAATAATTATGGATCGCATTTTTCTATCATCCTTTGTATTTTGAAGCATTTTGCAATTTGATCCTCTCGAAATCCGCTGCTTCTCCAAATTATTTTATGGTCTAATAAAGTATTTTGGAATACATTCGATGCAAATATGTCAAAAAATTTCACGCGACGTATAAAATTAACCAGTAAGTAAATATAAAAAAGATATTTTGTTTCATATTAACTTTATTTCAACAATGGTTAAAAAATATAATATTAAATGCAGCGGGAACAATTTTTCAATCAAAGAGGCATTTTTTTTTAGAAACTAGCTAATTTTAGATAAATAATCTCTTTGCCGAGAACAATCAAAATGTAAAAAAGCTAAATACAGTTTGTTTGTTTTTTTCATTCATAAATTATTTCCGAACAGTTTTAAGAAAATAAAGACATTTCATCACATACATTTATTATTTAACCGTGTAATTATTAGATATGGAATGACCTTAAAAGCTAAAAGAATAAAATTGCATAATCTGCCACTTACTATTGTTATGCATTTGACGCAATCCGGCCTTATAAAGTCGAAACGAAATTTTTAAAAGCTATTTGATAATGAAATAAAATAGTTTTCAACACCAGCATTTGCTGAAATTAAAAATAAAAAAAATCGTACGCCATATTTTACATTAATTAGTAGTAAAAGAAGGATACATCGTCTGAAGTGGAAATTATTAGTTAAAAATTCTAAGAACATTCATCATAGTCTATCAAGTTTTATCAAGAAATTAATCCTTGAAACAAATCAGAATGTAAATTTTGAATTCGATAATGCTGTAAGTTATTTAAAATTGTAAAAAAAAAAAAAAAAATCAGTATTGAACTTTTAATTTCAACAAAGGTGTCTTTAAAAATTATTTCTCTGTATCAGTGGAAAATAAAGGTAATTAAAAGAAAATTTATCTTTCATAAATAGCAACTAACTCCAATTATAAACTAAATAAATACAACAATTGAGAATGATGCATAAATTTTGTAGTATTATTAAATTTAACCTTTTATTTTGCTAAATTACATATGAATTATATAAATTTTTAATTCATAAAAATATCATTTTATGGATTTAAAGAAAGAAATTTAAAAAAAATCGGAAAATTTTGAAAAATTTTTGGGTTATGGCACGTGCTTCCTTGGGTCCCTTTCCTGGGAATTAATGATCCAAAGAAATCAGAAAATAAATTTCGAATTCCAAAACATCCTGCCAGTTTCGCAGATAATTTGAATACTACGAGACAGAATTTATTTATATTACCGTGAATGAAAGAAATTGGTGGTTGTTAACTTCCACCGGTGAATGTTGACAATAACATAATCGCTTTGGTAAATGTCCGAATTATATACTAGCTGTAGTTATGTGCAACTACTCGATATACATTTGCCCGGTATGCCCCATATCAATGTATTTTAAAGGTTCAGTGCCATTGCCCGGTATGTCCTACATCGATGTTTTTTTAAGGTCAAGTGCCACTGCCCAATATGCATTGAATCGGTTCTCCGAACACTGATGTTTCACCCAATCTATCCCACGATATTAAAATAGCGAATAAATAAAATAATATCAACGAATAGAGTAATATCTAATCGGATAAAACAAATATTTCGGACATTCACCAAAGCGACTATGCGATTGTTGGCATTCACAGCTGAAAATCGACATTCCCTTGATTTCAGTCATCCACGGTAACAATTATGCTGATATATATATATATATATATATATATACGAAAAAAAAGAAAAAGAAAACAATAAAAAAAAGAGCATTATTAAAATCTGATAATTTAATTTCAGTCACGGATAGCAAGTATGTCATCAAAATCATAAAAGACCAGTTAGTATGCCATAGACTAAATGGGGAAGTAAGGATATTATTTGGGTTACTAGATTTATTTGTTTGACTAATTGGATTATTACTATTTTTCTAATTAATTATGAATCCATTTAAGCTGTGATTATCCTCAACAGTGATTCCTAAGATTTTGATAAAATTCTGACTGAGACATTTATTTGCGACACCAGAACATGAAGTTTTTAATCAGATTGCGACTTCATGTGCCACAAGCATTTTTAAAATATATGAACAGAGTGTTCCGTTTCCTCGTTCTTAATATTAATTGTTTAAATATTTATTAAGAATTTAATCTAAATAGTACGCAATTAGTTGCGTACTATTTAGATTAAATTCTCAATAAAATAACCTATAATTATTGGTTAATCTATAATTATAGGTTATTTTATTAAGAATAATTATAGGCTAACCTATAATTATCGGAGACCGATAACTATAGCAAAGAATATAGAGGGGTTCTATAATCAGGGGGGAAGGTGGGCGCACGATGCGCCCACTTAAAGCTTGGGGGGGGGGAATTTTTACACTAAATAAAATTAATAGTTTGGGGGGGGATTTAGACGAGAGAATTTTTTTCTTTTTAAGTACATAAATAAAAGAAGCAACGTAGCACTATTTCGAACAAGCTAACATGGAAGGGGGAAGTTAGCAAATTATTTTAGGGGGGGATGAATGCGCCCAAGAACTTTGGGGGGGGATGGGGGACACTGTCTATAATATTCTTTGATTATTGGTCGCAGGCTAATATGCGGAGAAGCGAGGAAGTAACAAAAAGATAGTTGGAAACTATCGAGTCCCTAAAGAAGAAAAGATGAAAAAACGGCAAAATCAATTTGATTGCCTAATGATTCTTAGATATAGTTCTACCAATCTCCTTTCAATTTTTTTCTGTTTCACCCGAAAATCAAGTATGCTTCGTTATTTACCCCAACTGGGATTCGCTGGTTTTCACAGATAATGTTTCGTTCTCGCTTAAATTTTAATATGCATGAAATTTATTTGCAGCCTTTGTTTATAGTTTCTTTTAAGTACAATTTTAAATATAATTTATTTTCCTTCTTCAGAAGAAGTTAAAAAGCTGAAGCGTCAAAACAACGAATTTTCGAAGAACCATTTTTTTTCAGAAAAGGCTAACATTAACACACACAAGATAATTTTTAAAACAATAGTTCAATAGTATAAGAATTAGAAAAATGTTTTTCCCTCCCCCTTTTGTTTAAATTTAAATATCTGAAAACCAACTCATGTATATGTGACCAATGTGTTAATGCATGTAAATAATGCTTCTTCGAAGAAGGTTTAGGGCATTTTCAGCGTGGATGGAAAAGAAAATCTTTGATGTCAAGTTTTGTGCTCTCGAAATAGTGTTCAAGCACAGTAAAATCAACTAAATCAACATAAACTACAATTCAATTCGTAATTAAATACTTTTAAAGGTAAGTGTAAAGCAAAATGTCAACATAACATCAAGGAATTTTTTTATACAAATTAAACTATTTTAAAAAAATTATTTTTGTTTCAAGTTTTATGAAAGGAAGAAAAAACATTATTTAAATTGTAAAAGTTTCATTTTCTTCAATACTCTTTTCTATTTTGGAATGATTTGCTGGTCCGAATATAATAGCGATTGTTTCTACACTTTTTGACAATGTCAGTAAATTCTTCTTTTAAAATGTAAAAAATTCTTAAACGACTTATTTTTCAAGGAAATAAAAAAAAAATTCATCCCTCCCAAAATTAAATTTTTTTTTTGTACAATCCTTTCTATTTTCATTTCATTGCTGTAGGGATTTACTAATTCCATCACTAGATGGCAGCTCTGCATTAAAGTACACTCTACTAAAGGCTCTGTTAGTAGTTTAGCATTGTAAAATTAAATTATCAAATTAATTATTAATAAGTAATTAACTAAGTTAATACATATTTCTAAATCGAGTTAAAAGTTTTATTAACTCTAAAAGTAAAAATACAATTTATTGTCCATTTTTTATATTTTATTATATTGTTATATTCGAAATCAGAGCTAGTACAACTAAACACTCAACGAAAAAAAAAAGGTAGTAAATTTTTTTAAAACGCCAATAATAAGATAAACCACAAAAATAAGGTAACCCTGAAAACCGGTTTTTTGTTGCCATCGAGAAGATAGGACCTTCACTTCCTCTTACGGGTTCCTTATATCTACGGCACTAATAAGTAATCACTCTGAATAAGCTTATGCAGTGTGGAGTACCAAATATTGCCAAAAACCATTTCTTCTTATTTTGCACATCACTACAGGTGGGTAGAGGTAGGCAACCAAATACGTTAAAAACTCCCGCCACAATAAATGCTCTTGTTTGTGTTAGAATTCTTTACTGAAAACTATTTTAAATCCCATCTTTCCTAAACTGTAGAAGACTTTTGCAACTTAATATGTGTAAAGAAAAGTTTAATGATATTGTTTTCGATTTATATTTCACTTGATGTTCAATTTGGATTTAGAACTCTTATTCTCAAATTTATAAGACTGCGTATCCAAAACCCTTCTTAATGTAAAGTGAATTGCACTCATAGTAGTTGAAAATCTATAGAAAGTTCTTTAAAAGGGTTATTTTGATGCAGATCGTATTCATATAATATTATCTTCTTTCTACTAAAAACAAAAATCGAAGGAATGATAAAATAATATTTCGTTCGATTTGACAGTAAATAAAACTCATGCTGTGCGTGCCTAAATATTAAAAAGAAAATGTGTTTTCTGTTCGATACACGTAATTAAAAAAGCAATTTATGCAGTGTGTGTTAAATGCATTCTGACCGAAGGAGATATTATTATTGAAGGCAATATCTTCTGTGTTGGCAGTAATATTTTTTGTTGTGACACTAACAAATAAAAAATATCTGGGCAAAATGTGACACATAGTTGCAATGATATTCTAAGAGAAAAATATTCTCATTGAAATTTAATGTTAGCACTTTGCTTAAAAGTGTCCAAGTGTAGTTAATAATTATTTTAAATAAGAAGTAATTTCATTCAAATGTTTTGTGTTCATTATAAATTGATAAATTATTTAGGCAGTCGCGATAAATAAATAACGAAGAATGGAATTTCGTTTAATCTAACTAACACTTTAGACACACTTTTCCATGCAGTGCATTATTAAACAGTTGTAGTTACATTACATCTACAGTATTTTATTTTGCTTATTTAAAAAAAAATTATTGAAGTAAGTGATTTGATACAACATGATCATTTTTGTAATATGTGCTATTGACAGCCTCTTTGTGCTATTTAAATGAGTTGCTTTTGTTGTGAAAATTATTTTGATTTATTGCCTTCATTTTAATTAATGGCTTATTATTTTTCCGTTATCTAATTACAGCTATCTGTTTCAAATAAAGATGAAATTTTTTTATTTTGAGTAAAAAATCTATATTATTTCTTATATTTAAGCATTTCTATTTTAATATCATTACAAAGTGGATTTATGTCTTCATTTTTTGCATATTTAGGATTGTTATATTAGAGATCTTACTCAACTACGCACAATTTATCTACCCTTATTATTCTTGCTCTAGTAACACACGCAAAAGTGTCTTACAACAATATTTTGCTTAGTATTCTGGTAGTGTAATGATTTAATTTTTAAAGCTTGCAAAAAGAGACCCATTCTTAAAACAGGTCATATAATCAAGAATCTTATTTCTTGCATTTCATGTAATTAGAATTTTTCTTAAAATTATTCACATTTTTCTTAACATTGTTAAGAAACCTTATTTGTGCAGTATGAGCAAATAAAGTTTTTCTCAGAAAAGTAAACATATACTGTGAAAGTGTTTTTCATCCTGTAAGATAACCTTCTTGAAATATATGTAACTAGATTTTTTCAAAAAGAATAAGCCTCACTAAACACTGCAAAGCTAATACTAGGGATAAATCCTATTTTTGTAATATATATAATAGTTTTTCACAAAAAGATCTTCAGACTAAACACAATCGTGTTCGTATGGGTGAGAAGCCTTATTTTTGTGGTATGTGTAATAAGAGTTTCTCACGAAAAAATTTACTGACTGGTGATTCTGGCTCATTCTGGTGAGAAACCTTACTCTTGTAGTAAATGTAGTAAGATATTTTCAGTTAGAAATAATATGACTCAACATAGTCGTGTTCATACTGGTGAGAAGCCTTATTCTTGTAGTGTCTGTAATAAGAGGTTCTCAGTTGGAAATCATTTGACTCAACATAGTCGTGTTCATACTGGTGAGAAACCTTATTCTTGTAGTATATGTAATAAGAGATTTTCAGTTAGAAATAATTTGGCTCGACATAGTCTTGTTCATACTGGTGAGAAGCCTTATTCCTGTAGTGTTTGTAATAAGAGATTTTCAGTTAGAAATCATTTGACTCAACACAGTCGTGTTTATACTGGTGAGAAACCTTATTCATGTAGTAAATGTAGTAAGAGATTTTCAGATAGAAGTAATTTGACTCGACATAGGCGCGTTCATACTGGTGAGAAACCTTATTCTTGTCGCATATGTGATAAGAGTTTTTCTCAAAAATGTCAACTGGCTTCACATAGTCGAGTTCATACTGGCGAGAAACCTTATTCTTGTAGTATATGTAATAAGAGATTTTCAGTTAGAAATAATTTGGCTCGACATAGTCTTGTTCATACTGGTGAGAAGCCTTATTCCTGTAGTGTTTGTAATAAGAGATTTTCAGTTAGAAATCATTTGACTCAACACAGTCGTGTTTATACTGGTGAGAAACCTTATTCATGTAGTAAATGTAGTAAGAGATTTTCAGATAGAAGTAATTTGACTCGACATAGGCGCGTTCATACTGGTGAGAAACCTTATTCTTGTCGCATATGTGATAAGAGTTTTTCTCAAAAATGTCAACTGGCTTCACATAGTCGAGTTCATACTGGCGAGAAACCTTATTCTTGTAGTATATGTAATAAGAGATTTTCAGTTAGAAATAATTTGGCTCGACATAGTCTTGTTCATACTGGTGAGAAGCCTTATTCCTGTAGTGTTTGTAATAAGAGATTTTCAGTTAGAAATCATTTGACTCAACACAGTCGTGTTTATACTGGTGAGAAACCTTATTCATGTAGTAAATGTAGTAAGAGATTTTCAGATAGAAGTAATTTGACTCGACATAGGCGCGTTCATACTGGTGAGAAACCTTATTCTTGTCGCATATGTGATAAGAGTTTTTCTCAAAAATGTCAACTGGCTTCACATAGTCGAGTTCATACTGGCGAGAAACCTTATTCTTGTAGTATATGTAATAAGAGTTTTTCACGAAGAGATATACTGACTCAACATAGTCGTGTTCATACTGGTGAGAAACCATATTCTTGTAGTAAATGTAGTAAGAGATTTTCAGTTAGAAATAATTTGGCTCGACATAGTCTTGTTCATACTGGTGAGAAGCCTTATTCCTGTAGTGTTTGTAATAAGAGATTTTCAGTTAGAAATCATTTGACTCAACATAGTTGTGTTCATACTGGTGAGAAACCTTATTCTTGTAGTAAATGTAGTAAGAGATTTTCAGATAGAAATAATTTGACTCGACATAGGCGTGTTCATACTGGTGAGAAACCTTATTCATGCAGTGTATGTAATAAAAGTTTTACAGGAAGAGGTCAACTGACTGAACACAGTCGTCTTCATACAGGTGAGAAGCCTTATTCTTGTTGTATATGTTATAATAGATTTTCAACTAGATTTTATTTGACTAAACATATTCGTATTCATACTGGTGAGAAGCCTTATTCTTGTAGTCAATGTAATAAGAGATTTTCACAAAGAAATAGTTTGACTCGACATAGTCGTGTTCATACTGGTAAGAAGCCTTATTCTTGTAGTAAATGTAATAAGAGATTTTCAGTTAGAAATAATTTGGTTCGACATAGTCGTGTTCATACTGGTGAGAAACCTTATTCTTGTAGTGTATGTAATAAGAGATTTACACAAAGTGGTCAACTGACTGTACATAGTCGTGTTCATACACGTGAGAAGCCTTATTCTTGTAGTGTATGTAATAAGAGATTTACGCAAAGTGGTCAACTGACTGTACATAGTCGTGTTCATACACGTGAGAAGCCTTATTCTTGTAGTATGTGTAATAAGAGATTTTCAACTAGATCTTATTTGACTAAACATATTCATGTTCATACTGGGAAATAAACCCTATTCTTGTAGTATATGTTATAAGAGTTTTTCACTAATAGTTCTTCTAAATAAGCACATTTTTGTTCATATTGGAGAGAGACCTTTTTCATGTAATCAGTCTTTTTCAAGGAAGGATTATCTAACTCATCACATTCATGTTCACACTGTTAAGAAGTTATTTTTTTATGTGCGTAAAAATAGTTTTTGTTTTTGCTTTGGTCAGGTTTCGTCCAATTTTTCATAATTTTATTTATACTTGTTAAAGACCTCATTCTTATAATCAGAGCTCATTCTAGGCAGAAAAAAGGGCAGGGTGCAAAAGTTTAAAAAAGGGACAAAATTATTCTAAAAAGGCAATAATTTCTTCCTATGGGTCCTGACTACGGTCAGTGTGCGGGTGGGTGACCACTTGGATCAGTCTGCGTAGGGACCGAGGGTGTGTGGTATTGGTCCTCGTTAAACTGTGCTACCGTAAAGTGCTCGACTTCGCGCGCATGTCGTCGGGCTACCGAAGCGGGGGTGCCATCCCCTCCACAGAGGATCAAAATTGTGATGGCATGTCTTCGGATCATCCTCCGGGATGTTTCCCAGGCGGTCGCCAATAGCCCATTGTGCAGCTCTAGTGCGACGTAAATTAACAACAGCAACAGCAGTAAAATAAAAAAAAATTTCTTACTTTACTAAAAGTAGCAAAGCAATCATATTAATTACTAATTTTTATTAATAAATTAACATATATATCGAGTTAATGAGCTAATTAGCTTAGCAATTTATCTAAAATGCATGAATATATTAATGAAATAATAAATGTATGTTTTCAAGTGTCTGTAGTTTTGATTTAATGATAGTGGAAGTAACTGCAAATTTTCGAAGACAAGTGCAACAAGGGTGTGTGATGGCTATTTTTCCTTTCCCATATAAATCTATGTATTGACAGCAACAACAAACTAAATGAAAAGAGTTGAAAATAACAAAAGTTTAAGAAATCCATTGTAGAGTTTGGGGGGGTAAGGAAGGGTTGAGGAAATAAAGGGGTATGGAGTGTATTACATCAGGGCACTAATTTACTGCAGGGGCAACAGGGTGGATTCTTTTGACTAAAAGGGCAGCAGGGTGCTGCACCCTGTTTACCCTGCCTAGAATGAGCTCTGTTATAATACGAGGGTTGCTATTTATATTTCTGGCCTAATAATGAAAAAACAAATATGTAGGATGGAAATTGGTTTGATTGTTTTTCAAAATATTCTCCATAATGATCAATACACTTTTGCATGCGTTTAAACCAATTTTCAAAGCACTTTTTCCAGTCCGATTGAGGTAACTCCAAAACATGCGTTTTGAATGCATCAACTGCTTCTTCGGGGGTCGAAAATCGTTTTTACGTAATTTATTTTTGATGTGTGGGAATAAGAAGAAGTCATTGGGTGCCAAATCAGGGCTGTACGGTGGATGACCCATCAGTTTGATCTTTCGCTCCGTCAGAAATGCCTTTATTTGAGTCGATGTGTGAGAGCTCGCATTGTCATGATGAAGTATGATTCGCCTGTTCTTCTGCTTTTTTTCGAATTTCTCCGATGACTTCTGGCAAACAAATGGTCGTGTACCATTCAGAATTGACCGCCCTGCATTGCTCTAACGCCACTGTTGCCACATGACCGTTAATGCCGAAGAAACAGGCAATTCCTCGAACAACTTTTGTTGGTTTTGCCTCGTCTTGGAAGACCCATACAGTTGATTGCTGCTTTGTTGTTGTTTGCACATATGCATAGATCCATGATTCGTCACCTGTGTAGATGTTATACACAGCCTTTGATGTACCTTGAACATATTTTTCCAACATTTCCTTGCACCAATCGACACGAGCCTTTTTTTTTTTTAGCGTTTGTCAGATTATGCGGGATCCAGCGCGAAAATTTTTTTTTGCGCTCAAATGTTCATGCAATATTTTATTGATGCTAGTCATACTAATGTCCAAAGAGGCCTCTATCTCACGGTATGTCACATGACGATCTTGCTTTATCAGTTCACGCACAGCATCGATCTTTTCTGGCACAACAACGGATTTTGGACGACCTGCACGGGATTCGTCCTGGATCGACCACGATTAAATTTGTTATACCAATTTTTTACAGTGCTGTAGGATGGCGCTTTATCGCTGAATAAAGAATTAAGTTCATCGAAGCACTCTTGTCTTGACAATCCACGTCGAAAGTTATGAAAAATAATGGCACGAAAATGTTCACGATTCAATTCCATTTTTTGAAAGAGAAGAACTTTTCAATTTACTGTCAACAACACAAATGAAGCTATAATGGTAAATCGTCTGCTGAATTTATGTTTAAAAATATCAAACTTTCGATTAAAATCGTCTGCGGTCGCCTAGCAACACTTACTGTTGCCAAGGCCAGAAATATAAATAGCAACCCTCGTATATGTGTAAGAGTTTTTCATAAAAAAGACTGACTTTGATGTTTGTGTTAGCACTAGTGAAAAACTTTTTTTTTTGTTCCTTAATATAATAAGAGTTTCTGTCATTTGACTAAATGCAGTGTTGTCCTACTAGTGACACAACATATCTTTGAAATTTATGATAAAATATTTTTTTTTTAAAAATTTTTTAAATAAATATTTAAACTCTTGTTCATACTGGTTGAGAAACCATATTCTTGTAGAATCTACAATAAGTGTTTCTCAACAAGAACCAATCATATTTTTGTTGACCCTACTGAGAAACCTAATTCTTCTTGCACATGTCAAAAGAATTTTTCTAATCGCATTCTGATTCATACTGGTGTGTTTATTTTTGCAGCAAAAGTAAAAATAGACTGACTAAACACAGACCATTTCCCAATGAGGATAAGCTCCCTTCCTGATTCCATTATAAGTAAAAATGTCTCAGAAGTGTCACTAGACTTAACACGATTCAATGAAGCTGAAACTAAAAAGTTTCTTCTTTTCAGAATATTTTACATGCAGTTTTCATTGTATTTTTCCATTTTTATCTAATGGAAAAATACAATGAAAACTGCTATGAATATATCTATCTAATGCCTGTAAAATAAGCTCCAGTATTGAAAAGTTGTGGATTAAAATACATTCTTATAATCACATCTTAGTAGAAGTTGTAACCTTGGTTACTGGAAAACATTACTTTATTTACAACCAGTTATGTTTAACCAAAATATAAAGTGCTTTTTATTCTCTCAGCATTAGAATCCTGAGTTGTAGTTAATATTTTTTATTTAAAAAGAAACTTCAATAGCAGCTTTTAATTAAAATTACAAGTTACATCTTTTATTTAATGATATTTTTTTTTTAGCATGTGCTGTACAATTACAAATGTTTTTACTTTTAGCTACAAAATATTTTATGTTATCATTAGAGAGAAGTAAGTTTTGTTTAATTGCAAGCGTGAAACATATAGTAGTATAAATTGCTTTATAAAATCAATTTCTTGTATTTAAATCTTAACTTTTTCCAATCTTTCATCATTTTATAAATCTTATATTTAATTATGTTACCAAAATATTACTATAGTGTATATTATGATAATTTTTTAAATGATTACTTGATTTAAATTTTGTTAATCTCATTTTAATGTCTTAGATTGTATAATTTATCGAACTTTTGAAAAAGAACACAAAAGGTGACTCAAACTACTAAAATATCAAAATTAGTAAATTTTTAAGTGGGTTTTTTTTATTTCTAAAAACTATATTTTGCTAATTTATTATGTTAAATAATGAAATATGCAAATAGTTTTAATGTGTCATTTGTAATTTTCCAGTTCAAGGATATTCATGAAAAAATTTTCTTGTTATGATATGTTTATGTATGTGCTAGTGTGTGGGTTAGATATTTATTTACTGTCGTTCTTTTCTTGTAATGGTTCAGTGAAATTCAAATGTCTTGCTCAAAATATTGTATTCAAGTATTCTGCATATGGTATATGTTATTCTGTATATTGTATTATTCTGTATATTGTATTATTCTGTATATGGTTAAAAGAAAATGCACTTTATTAAATATTAGACTTAGCATTGTAACATAATGGTTAAAGAAATTAATTTGAAAAAATATTTCAAAAAATTCTCCTCTTCCCTTAGAATGTATTTTTTTCTTATCTTCAAAAATATTTTAAAGCAAAGTAATGTTGTGATTATATTATAACCATGTTTCTGTGGAGTGAATTATTCTTGTACTTTATGTAAAAATAAATATGTTCAACATTTTTAACATTCATGTTCCTAATACTGAAAAACCTAATTTTTGTTGACTGCGTAATAATTTTTTTTCTTCACAAAATAGTAGCATTCTAGTTGTTTGTTCATTATTGTGTAATTTAATATTGTATTTTATGTCACATGTGATTGCACAACATTATGAAAAGTTGAATTTGTGTGGTTGAATAAACTAGCACACAGTTGAATGAACGTCGTACTTTAAATCAGTTTAGATATTTGTGCCATCTAGTGGAGAACTTTTACTTTCAATATATGTTACAACAGCTACTTTATGCTATGCTGTGTTAGTGATCGTTTTAGATTTACCAAACTTGGGCTAGAAACTTTCTTCTGACTTATTTCCATTTGCTGAGTAATTATTTTTCAAACAATTTGATTGAAAAATAAAAACCCATAATTTGAGAATCTAAGAGCAGAACTACGGTAGATATGTGTCATAATATCATTCTCTTTAAAATAAAATAAAAAATTGTTGTTAGGTCTAAAGGAATCAACACAAAAATCTCGAATATTAAGAAAGATATGACGTATGAGTAAGCATTGATAGCAAGGACATAGGTAAGAGAGGGGTTTAGGGGGTAAATGGCAACCTTTAATATTTTCTCAAATTACTAATTTTTTTTAATAAAAAAAATTTTTTTTTTAAAAAGATTTTATGCTTATTTTAAAAAAAATTTTTAGCTAATGAAACACCATCCTAAAATTTATTTTACCACATGGCGAAACCATTGATCCCCCCCCCCCCTTGTCATTCACTTATAAGGTTAGCGGATTCCTTTTTACTTTGGGAAAATGTCCGCAGCTTCAAACTACTCTGCTTTATCAGGATTCCCACAGTACTTGAAAATCGTTGAATTTTGGTGGAAAAAATCAGGGCCCTGAAAAGTCCTTGAATTCTGCCATAGGTTACTTGAAAAGTACTTGATTTTTTTTTTGGAATTCTAATAATACTAATCTTTCTTACAAAAAAGCAGTAAAAAAATAATAAATAATTTCAAACTAAAATTATAGAAATTGTGGTAGATGCAATTTATGATGCTGAAGTGAAATGAGGTTAAAGAAGAAGCAAAATTTTTCTCGTAGATTTTTCACTCCAGAGTATTGTTTTCCTCTGATGTTTAGAAAGATAAAATTTCTAACCAATTTCAGTTTTTGTAGTCATAGTTTCTAAATGCAGGGATGAGATTTTTTTGCGGATTTCCGCATTTTTCACTTTTATCTCTTAAATTTCAGCTTTTTTTTTTTTATCAAAAATTCAGATTTTCTAAAAATTTCAATTTTTTTTATAAGTATTCCGCTTTTTCAGAAAATTCACCGATTTTCAAAGAGAAACAGAAAATTCAAACTACATAGCTACCAATCCTTTCTCATTTTTACTTATTTTACCTATTTTTTCCCCTTTTACACGCAGCAGATAAGATTTTCCGAATTTTTTACCCGCCCTCCAGATAGATCCGATTTTTATAGTTCAAACGACGCTGCTTCTGACAAGCCTTTTAGAGGTCCCAAGCCTGGAATCTGCTAATATCTCGATTCTTATTCACACGATTTTAATATCAAACATAGCTTTTCATATTTGCGTGTTGCGATTTGAATATTGTATGTTGCGATTTTTATTTACGAGATTTAAAAATCCGATATTGTTATTCGTATTTACGTCTTTTTAAAAACTTATGTAGCGATTCGTATTCGCGCAAGTTTAAAATTCAATGTGTTGATTTGCTCATGCGGTTTATAATATCAAACATTGATTTTCGTATTTATACGTGATTTTAAAATAAGGCATTGGGATTCGCATTCACGCATTCTAAAAGTTATGCATCATAATTCTTATTTATGCAATCTAAAAATTACGCATCATGATTCGTATTTACGCTATCTAAAAATTATGAATCGTGATTTGTATTTACGCGTTTTAAAAATTCTGTATCCCAGTTTGTATTTTCTCATTTTCAAAATCGTATATCTAATGTCATATTCATGTGATTTCAAAATCCATAATTGTTATTCATATTCACGCAATTTTAAGATCAACTATCGCGATTCTTGTAAGAAGTTAATTTTTTTTTAACTAGTTACTATAAAGGTGACTGTTTTTCTAACGACGATTATTAGTATATGTAAGTGTTACAACATCAGAGAAACTGGAAGGGAATATATTCAAAACTTACATTCTGTGCTTCCAAAGAAGAAAAAATAGGATTTGTCACAAGATGTTTGAAGATGGACTAACGTCTAAATATAGCAAACAAAAGCAATCACTTAAAAAGGGATTTAATTAAAAAAAAATTTAGGGGGAAAAAGAATTAATTAACTCATCATCAAAATTTTATTTATAACTAGTGGACTGCGCCCCCTGCTCGCTAACGCTCGCCAACCCCCGAAAATTGCTCCGCAGTCTTATATGGTTTGCTTCGCAAACCAAGCTCGCTTCGCTCGCTACTAACTTAGGTACATTGCAAATGCACAAAATTCTAAGAATTCAAAACAATCATTCAAATCCATATAACAACTTTTTTTTGAAAAAAAAATTACATCTTTTTAGTAAATACTAAGTCATTAAAATAAATTTGAATTCAAATAAATGACATGTAATTCGTTAAACTTATTAGAAATGTGCTATAGTATAAAATCTTAAGATAAAATTTCTAAAACTGATATCTCTTTAAAAAGGTTAAAATTTTGGTTATAATTAAGTCTATTAAAAATTAAAATAAGTTAATTTTAATGGAAAAACCTGCATAAACACAAAAATTCTAGTAAAACAAATAAATTCGTGAAAAAAAGCGCTTTCGACAAAATATTGAAATAGAGATCTATCGACAAAGACTATCACTTCTGCCTTGCTTATGCTCTCTCTGGTTATTTCAGTTTCCGTTTTTAAAAGCGCTATATGTTGAGCCATTTCAGCTAGATTTGGCATGTGACATTTTTAGCTGCAATCATTGGTCGATTTTCCAGCGTTGCCATTCGGGGAGTTGTAATGATGCTTTTTTTTATCGCCGTGTAAGAGAAATATATATATAGATTGCTGTTATTTATGCTATGAAATGCAAAATTCTTATCAAATAAAAAACAATTATCTAAACATTTGCAGATTGTCATGTTATTTTTCAAACTAAAATAGCAATTTTTGTATGTTAAGGAGTTACTATATATTTCTACTTCACTGTTATTGATATGTTTCAGAGGGCTGTAGTTAGATTAGACTATAATATGAACGTAATGATTCGGTCCATTGTTAAAGTTTTTTTTCCAATATAATTTAAAAAGTAATATTACTGATATATTTGCTATAAATCACATAACAGTATTTATTAAAAGAAATGAAATATTAATGTATATTCTCAGTAGTTTTAATTTGCTAAACCAGGTAGTTTTTCAAGTAGTAATAGTCTCTTATGTGAACGGAGGAAAAATATAATTTCCAGCTTTATTTTGGCTTAATAATTTCCAGCTTTATTGGAAATTTTTTCTTCCACTAAATGTTAAGTATCAATGTAATCGTTTTTATAATAATAGATTAGTACACAATTGTATGTCAACACATTATTTATTACCCTAAACTGTCTGGAATTTATTATTAAAGGGTTGCGCTTGCGTAAAATTTACTATCGTTGAAATTCAGCTTTTTTGTATTTTGGCTAATCTCATCCCTAAATGATAACTAGTGTTTCATGGATTTAGAAATATGTTCAATGTGTTTACTTCATTATTATGACAGGTTAATACTGTTATCCTATTAGTTTTTTTTTATTTTCGTAAGAAGGATCATTAATTTGTTATCATATAAAATCAGATTTTTACATTTAGTTTTTACTGCTAATAAATAAAATTTAGTTCTAGATTTCATGAATTATGAATAAAAATCGTGACTCACATTAAACTGATTCTTGATTTATGGATCGGAATTCATATAAAATGTTCTACCAATTCGGATTCAAATGAAAGTGATTAATGAATCATATATCGAATGTTGCTTTAAAGTGATTTGCAAATTACTCTTCAGGATTCGTATTGAGGTATTTTATAAATCACACATCATGATTCTCATTAAAATGATTTATCAAACACACATCATGATTTCAATTAAAGTTATTTCTGAATCATGTAACTTGATGCGTATTTAAGTAATTTCAGAATCGTGCATCACAATTATCATTCAAGTAGTTTATATGGTATTAGAAGGAATTAAGCATCGTGATTCACCTAAAAGAGATTTAAGAGCAACTTTCGAGTCACAAATAACAATTTTCCTCATAATGATCGCTATTCACATGAAAATTATTAGCTAATCGTGCAACAGAATTCACATTTAAGTGATTTATCCCATATCGTGATTTACGTCTTGTTAGCTCCTGCTTTTTGTAACATTTGCTATTCATATTGTTTCGATTTAAGAAATATGCACCGTAATTTGATTTCAATTTACAAATCGCAAATTGTGATTCGTGATTTACGCAGTCTTCAAGACTTACTTCACCTTTCTTATAATTTTGATTTACATATAGTATATTTAGGTTTGTATAAATGTGATTTTTAAAAATTACGCATAGTGAAAATAACGCATGTTCATAAAATTTTAAAAATCACGCTTTTAGTCAGTTTATGTCAATCGTTTTCAAAGTGATTTGAAGCAGCAAGTAATGTAATGCATAGAAAGGCTATAATTCAATTGGATTTCAAACGCCAATTTATTTCTTAAATTCTCTTTTTGGTTTTTATAATCGTTACATTGTAATATTTATTACAAAATAACTATTATTAAAAAAGGTACTTAAATTTTACAAAAGCAGTAATTCTAAACATATGATTAAACAAATTTGTTTTCGATTAACAAGGTAATAATTATACAACAATTAAACAAAAGGAAACGAAGGAAATAAAAATATGCTACTTTCCTTCCTTTATTGCTACTTTTTTCTGAAATTTCTGCTGCTTTTTAGCACGTTTTTTTCAACGAAGTTTTATCTATTTAGAATCAAAATATTTGTGTTTTCTTTTAGTACAATTAAAGTTGGAGATTCACAATTGAAAATCTGCTCCAGTTTAAATACTTTTACATAAAATATATGAATTTAAAACAATTGAGCTATTTAAAAAATTTAAAATAAAGTTAATAAATAAAATGAAATAAGTTATTTTAAAGTCATTGAAATTGGATTGCAATAAAATTTAACAATAAGATTAAGTTTAAAAGTAAGGTGATTTTTCTCATACAAACGCAGCCCTACATTTTAAGCTTTTAAATTTGAACTTGAATGTCGGCTTTTGATTTGAAGATTGATTGTAAGGAAAGATTTAATTAGTCGCAAGTTATTAGCTTTTTCATATTTTTAATAATATTGTGATATTAAGAAAAATAGAAGAAAGGATGAAAAATATAGATGAAAGAAATTGAAAAACAGTTTTCAAACTAAACATCTTTTATAAAATATCTAATTTTAATTCATATTAAAAACTTTTCACTGAAACAAAAGTTTTTTCTTTTTGAAAATTCCAATTTTAGAACACTTATTCATCAGTATTACTCTTTGTGAAAATTATGTTTTCGGAACGAATTAAATCTAATTATAAATAAGAGAGAAATATGCGGATCTGAAGCCCACAATGTATTCATCCTCTTTAAAAAGGTAAATTCCTTTTCATAAAATTCTGAAGAGGAATCCTGTATGAACAGATATTCGTTTTAATTATTTAACGTAGGAAAAAAAAAATTATTTATAACAAACGCAATATTTTTTCAAATAAAAATTTTGTGGTTATGGAAGGATACACTAAAGCTAAAAAAAAAAAACAAAAAAACTATCTTATTAATTGGCTATCGAAATGGGCTACAGGTGGATTAGAACTAAACTCGGCAACACTTCGCATGTTTTTAACTATTATTCTGAGAGTATTCTGATGAGATTCCTGGCAATGTCTCAAAAGAATATTATCTAGTTGGCTTTACAAATATTTATACACACATTACCGAAATATTTCTGTCAAATTCGTTATATTTTATAAACGAATAAGAGTTCAATATTTTTTTGTTTTCTCAAAAATCGGAACATTAAAAATTGTATTTAATGTGGGTACAGTCCGCAAAAAAAAAAAGATATCACCCTGAATAACTTTCGTTCTAATGATCCGATTTTCACGAACTAAGTGTCAATCTTAATGGTTCCTGGGGGTGACCTCAAATATGCTAATTAATTAGTGCTAACTATTAATTAAGTTACGAAATCAGACACAAAAACGTACTTTCTCTGAATAAACATATATTTTTTTTTACATATTTGGAATCTAGACACTTGAATTAGGGGGGGTAGACAAAATTTTAAAACAATTGGGTCGTAAATTGGGTTGCAATAAAGGTTTATATATTTGGCGATAGTCCAGAAAACCGCCAAAAAAAGTCGCCTGCGCAAATAAATATTTTAAGATAACCCTTGACTGATTCAAAAGAGAAACACTTAATTTTACTAGGTTGCTAGGCAACCAATTTCTGACTGTAAAAAAATTGAAATAATGTTTTGTGATTGCTCTGAGAGGTTTAATTAATAGTTAATAGAAAACACCTCGAAGTTTCTAGGCAATAGACAATTTTTAAGTTCATTTATGTCCAAAAATCAAAATAAATAAATAAATAAATAAATAAAATAAAAAATTATTTTAATCTCTTTTGAAAAGAAAATTTGAATCGATTTATAAGTTTTCAGAATTTAAATACATGAACTTTTTATCTGATATTATTTAGATTATGCTATTTTTGCTATGTTTATTCGAGGATTTCATACTAAAATCAAATTAACATAACTTATAATAGCTATATACAAAATTTTAGGGATAATGATTTTTACAGCTTTAATCGAGTCTTCTAGGCATGAGAGTTTGAAGGAAAAAAAAGTGCTTGAAAAATAAAATGTGGATTGTATAGTAATTCTAATGCACATTCACAAGGTTTTCTGTAATTTACGATTTCTTTTTTCTATAACTCAATGAATTGCTGAATGTTTAGTGGCATTTTAAAAACATTGAAATATGTTATGTTTAAGAATAAGATATAGAAATAATATGTTGCATATTGTATGATTCATTGTTTAAAAAATTGCTTCATTTTGCTAGATATTTACGTTACATGGTTTTCTTTGGATAAAGATGATTAGCAAATAGCATCCACATGTTTCGATACATTCTGAAACTTACGTTCGCAAATTCACCATAAAATGTCGCACAGCATATTCTTCAATTACGATAAGCTACATTTACCACCAAATACTGCTACTATGATTATTTTTGTTATATATATATATATATATATATATATATATATATATATATATATATATATATATATATATATATATATATATATATATATATATATATATATATATATATATATATATATATATATATAACATCGTGTGGAAGGATTAAAACAGGTCATAGGTCGGGAAGGAGGGTACAAAATTTATTTATTAATTATTAGACAAGAGCAGTCATGAGAATGAGTGAAAGTGCACATGAAAAGTTGCGCTCCTTGGTTATATGTTAGGGAAAATCTTGCAAAGTAAAATCCGTAATATGTCTTAATTTAGGGAAAGAGGGAACTCTTAGTAGTTGCTATTGGTTTATGAAATAGATCGAACGTTTCCCACACAAGAGCAAAGGGAAAAATGTCCTGCTCTTAATTAAATGCATACTTGAGCCAAAAATAGATTTAAGAACAGGATGTGGTTTTTAAAAGTGTGAGAAAGTATTTCGTTTAGAATAATTAATTAGGATGAAGTTTTACAGCAAAGAAACTAACATAAAAAGATTAATTGAAGCTTTTTATGTTATATATATATATATATATATATATATATATATATATATATATATATATATCTGATATGATACTCTCTTTTTAAACAGAGCTCGTAAGGCCCTTAAGATACTGAAATGGGGGCACGAAAACTTAAAAGATTTTTTTTTTCCTAATGCCCGCCTGTGTTAACATCAGTCAATTCAGGCATCTACAGGGCGACAGATATCTGTGTGGCCTAAGGATTCCTAACGAGCATCAAACATTCTCAAAATTAAGTGTTCATTCACTGGAAAATTTAGTGTTTATTCAATTTAAGAACTGTTCCTTCACTTGGTTATCTTACTACTTATTATTTAAACCACCAAAAGCTTAAAACAATATTATGTAAGTTATCTAAATTTTTTTTACATAATTTGCATTTAATAACAAATATGTCGACATGCATTTTATAACAAATACGTCATTTAGCTAAAATTACAAATTTTGAAATTTTTATGATTTTTTTTTAAAGACAAGCTAAGCTTAAGTATTCCTTCACTGGTTAGTTTACCCTATAAGATTTTGAGAAATTTGCGATGTTGTGAGAGATGCTTAAAAATGTTGACTGCGTATTTTTATTAATATTTATAAAATATATATTCAAGAAATTGATGAATATTTTATTCCAAATTTATTCATTCGTATGTATATTATTGAAATTTTATCAGTTATTGAGAAAAAAAAAAAAAAAAATCACATTAAAGAAGCACAATCTGTTGTATAATCATATTCTATCAGAAGCATGCTTTTATAAAACTCCACATTCTCTGAATAAAATGTATTTTATTCAATAAAATGTTTTGTTCAAATTTCTTTACTAAATTGCAAATAGAATTTTAGACGACTAAAGAAGAAACATCGTATTTTATAGCTTAAAAAAAAAAATGAAAAGATAAGCAAACGATTATTAGCGAAAAAAATATGAATGAAATTTTATGCTAAGCGCGCGAAGTCAAGTTCCTCGCAAGTTTATCACATTTTAATATTAATCGTCCCATTTAATCATTTCTTCATTGTCGCCAAATTATTTTTTTAAAAATAATTAATTTTAATTTTTCTCAGCTTCTAATAAATAAAAACAGTTGAAACTTTAGATTTTTCATTTGAAAAATATGTAGATTAATATGGTGTAAAAAAATTCATACCTTATAATTCAAAAATTTTTCATCCTTAATTTAATTAAATAATAAAAAATAATTAACAATTATTAAAAATTATTTTTTTCGTGAAATTATCTTTGGGTAAATGAGTTTTATGACTGGGTGAAATTTTCTTCGAATTGCTTTATTAGTTTTTAAAATATGACTAAAAACGTAAAAAGTGAAATTAACATTAAGGGGTACGAACTTTGAATCGCTCTCCTGACCAAACTATGGGGACCATATTTCCCAGATTGCGGCTACCCCCTATATTTTGAAGGTTAAAAATCCAAATATGTAAGAAAAAATATATGTTTATTCAGAGAAAGTACGTTTTTGTGTCTGATTTCGTAACTTAATTAATAGTTAGCACTAATTAATTAGCATATTTGAGGTCACCCCCAGGAACCATTAAGATTAACACTTAGTTCGTGAAAATCCGATCATTAGAACGAAAATTATTCAGGGTGATATCTTTTTTTTTTTGCCGACTGTACATTCACAAAAAATCAGTTTCAGACTTACGTGATTTGGAAATTATTATTATCAACTGAAATCGATGAGCGGCCAGCGGAAATGTCTAAATTCAGAAGAGTGCTCTTGGATCCACTCCCAGACATGAACATTATTGAACAGATTGGGGATGCCGGATGCCTTACAACGTGATGTTCAGAAGATATCCCCACCACCTCTTTCTCCCACTGGTTTATGGACAGCCCTGCAGGATTCACGGTGTCAATTATCTCCAGCACTACTTCACACATTGATTAATCCATGCCACGTCGTGTTGCGGCACTTCTGCGTGCTCGCGGGTGCCCTACACGATATTAGGCAGGTATACCAGTTTTTTTTTTGCTCTTCAGTGCAGTTTGATTGTTATGCAGTGGCGTACGCAAGGGAGGGGTTTGAACACCCCCCTTGAGCTCAGACAAAATGGCAAAAATAAAAATTTTAGTAGAAATTATGCGGGTATTACTTTTTAAGACTATATATTTTTATTTGCCTTATGCCTACCTTTTTTTCTCCACGGTATTTCTCAGAATACTGAAGAAAACATTTACTATAATAGGGTTGTACTTTTGAAACCAAATTCACGTGATACTGTTATGGACTGGTTCCTTTCCGTTCTGCCAGTCGCGATAGTTTTCGAGACTGGCTGTCATTCGCGAGGTCTTTACGCGATGATTCTGGAATCTAAGACGTTCTGTCGTCTTTGAGACAATTCGAGAATTTTGCAGATGCGGTGAAAAATTATATAAAAGAGGGAACGGAGTACAATGTAAGTTTTTCTGTTGTACAGAAATGTGATACTTCCGTTGAAGAAAACGTTTCTAGCATAGCAAAATCTGATGAATGTGAAAGTGGCCCTCAAAGTGTTACTTCCCTCCCATATGACATTGGACTTTTTTCAGAAGATATTACATGCGAGAAGATATTACATTATGTTCTTAAACTTAAAAAATCAAATTAAAATTTAACTAAACAATGTTGTCTAAATAAAAAGTCAAAACTGTCTAAATTGGGGAAATAATAGTGCTTTATTACATACTCGAATTTCTTTTAGTAGCTTCAGAAAGTTATGAACACCCCCCTTGAAAAAATTCTGCGTACGCCACTGTTGTTATGTATTTTGTAACTTACGTAATTTTCGAAGTTTTTGCTTTAAAAACAAATTATTAGTAGATTAATGCATTTTGCTATAATTCTTTTTTTGAAAAGGTGATTATTTTAGATTTAAATAGGAAACCCTTTTTTAAAAGATCACAGGGGGAAAAATGTATAAGTTTACCACTTGTGATGCTTTGCTTTTGTGATCAACTTAGACAAGTGGCAAACTAACTGAAAAATATGCTTTTTCTTTCTTATCTTATAAATCATTTTTTACTCATAGTAATTTTAATTGATTAAAAAAATACTTTTTTTTAGATATTATCATCAAAATAATGATGAATGTCATTACATTTTGTTCATATAACTATGGCTTTAAAATTTTATTTTGATAACCTATATATCTTAGGAAATGAGACTAGGTACCAAAAGAAATACAATTTTTTCTTTATATAAATTTAGTGTTTACTTTTTTAGTTTAAAAAATGCATCGTGTTAGTTATGCATGCAAGCTATTTATCAATAATGATCTATTAAAGCATATATACAATTACGAAAAATAACATTATATTATAATATAATGTTATATTCATTTTAACTATTAAATGAACAAAATTATTGGTGTTTTACTTATTTATTACAGAAGCATCGAATAGCTTTTTTTTTCATATTTAATCACATTTTATAAGGCTATTTTTAATTATATTCTAATATTTAATTATATTTTATTAGGTTACCTAGGTGAATAATTTATACTATTTATAAAATCTTTAACAAGGAAGTTTGATTAAAAATATCAAAATATGTCTTGATTGCTTGAAGAAATGAAAGGGTAATTATTTCTCAAATACCAGATATTTGGTCCTTAAGCCATAAATTTGTCTCCCAATACTTAAAAGAGGTTAAAAGGACTGTGGTGATATTTATTAACATCTTGTTTTAACTGTAACTGTGCTTGATTTTCAATTGTTTTACTATTTATGTTTATAAGTATGTAGTCCTCAGCGGCTAGCCTAATTTTGCTAATTAAAGCTTTATTAAGTTATTATGTCTGCCTAAATTGATTATCACAACAATTTAATTAGCAAAATTATATTCTGATAAATGTGAGTACTGGTATTCATCGTCATGGAAAATTTTCTGAAACCGGAACGTTTCGACTTCGACCCCACGTGTGCTAACGCTGAAAATAAGTGGCTACATTGGAAGAAAACTTTCGAAAACTTTTTGTCAAAGGTGCCTAATCTTGTTGAAGATAATAAACTCCCACTCCTAATTAATTATGTATCTGCAAACGTTTTCCAATCAATAAGTGAAGCCACCAGCTACTCGGCCGCTATCTCTGCTTTGGATGCACTCTACGTAGTAAAGAGGAATGAAATTTTCGCTCGTCATTGCTTGGCCTCAAGAAACCAACTATCTAATGAAACTGTTAACGAATTTCTTCAAGTTTTAAAGCAACTAAGTAAAAACTGTAACTTCACACAAGTCTCGGCTGAAACTTATAAAAATGAGTATATACGTGATGCTTTCATTAGAGGGTTGCGGAATACCCGCATTAGAGAGCGTCTGCTCGAAAATACAACAATCACTTTAGACAATGCAGTCAACCAAGCCCGTGCTCTTGAACTGGCTGAAGCTCATTCTGCTTCATATCTCACTAACTCACAACCTATGCCTTCTGCTGCACTAGACTGTACTGATGATGCTTTTGAAAAAGAAACCCTTGCAGCAATTCCTCGTGGATCATGTTTTTTCTGTGGTAATAGTGATAATCATATACGAAGTAACTGTCCGGCTAGAAACAGTGTTTGTCATTCGTGTGGAAAAAAAGGTCACTACCAACGTGTGTGTAGAGCGAAAACTCGACATAAAATAAATACAACTGCCTCTGCTCATCTAATTGCTTCTGTGTCGCCAGCCCCTGGTTGTCTCCAAAAATCCCTCACATTTGTTACAGTAAATAGTGTAAAATTGGTTGCTCTAATAGACACTGGGAGTTCACTCAGTTTCTTAAACTATAAACATGTTGAGAAATGCAATCTTCAACTGAAGTCATACTCTGGTACTATCACTATGGCCAACTCTGCTGTTACCTCAAGTGTGGTTGGGCGTGCAACTGTAACTCTTGACCTTCTAGATCACAAGTATGAACAGATTGAAGTACTGGTTATGAAGAATTTATGTGCTGACTTTCTGATTGGTCATGACATTCTTAAACTCCATTCCTCCTTAGTCATCAATTTTGACGGCAGCAAGTCGCCCCTCCAAATTTGCTCATTAGCTGTTGCTAAAATTCAACCTGTATCATTGTTTTCTAACCTGACGCCTGATTGCAAACCAGTGCAAACTAAGTCAAGACGTCTCCCTCTAGAAGATCAAGGGTTTATTACCTCAGAGATACAAAAACTCATTGAAGAAGAGGTCATCGAGCCCAGCAACTCTCCTTGGAGAGCACAAGCTTTTGTGGTGAAAGGTGAAAACAAAAAATCTAGGATGGTCATCGATTACTCTCAAACAATCAACAGATTTACAATGTTAGATGCTTATCCTCTACCTAAAATTGAGGAACTCATATCTAAGGTTGCTACCTACCAAGTGTTTAGTAAAATAGACTTAAGAAATGCATATCATCAGCTCCCGATTTTGGATTCTGAAAAACACATGACTGCTTTTGAGGCAGACGGAAAGCTTTTTCAGTTTAAACGTGTCCCTTTTGGAGTTACCAATGGTGTGGCATGCTTTCAAAGAACAATTGATAAAATTGTACAAGAAGAAGGTCTTACAGATACCTACCCTTACTTAGATGATGTGACTGTTTGTGGTACAAACCAACAGGAACATGATGAAAATCTTGCAAGGTTCAAATCTGCTGCAATCAAGTTTAATCTTACACTAAATGAAGAAAAATGTAACTACTCTTCTCAATCTATATCCCTACTTGGTTACATAATTGAGAATAAAAATATTAAACCTGATCCAGAACGTCTGAAGCCACTCTTAAGTCTACCTGTCCCTAAAGATACTGCTTCATTGCAACGTGCTCTGGGAATGTTCGCCCATCATGGAAGGTGGATCCCTTCTTTCTCAAAAAAAATTCGTCCCCTCTTGGCTTGCAACTCTTTCCCTTTATCTCAGGAAGCTACCACAGCCTTCCAGTCAGTAAAAGATGATGTAGCCAATGCATCTCTTGCTGCAATAGAAAATGACATTCCATTTCGTGTAGAAACTGATGCTTCTGACTTTGCCATTGGGGCAACATTGAGCCAAGCTGGTCGCCCTATAGCCTTTTTTTCACGTACCCTAAATCAATCAGAGCAAAGACATTCATCTATTGAAAAAGAAGCATATGCCATAGTGGAATCTCTGAAGTATTGGCGGCATTACCTTATAGGGAGACACTTTGAGGTGTTTACCGACCAACGCTCAGTCTCTTTTATGTTTAATCAACAACACAATAGCAAAATAAAAAATGAGAAGATACTGCGATGGCGTCTTGAGCTTGCCTGCTTCAAATTTGATATTGTCTACCGCCCAGGAAGCAAGAATTCGACTGCTGATGCTTTGTCCAGAGTGTCCGCATCTATTGTCCCTCAGGTTTCTGACCTTAAAGACCTCCACTTTTCTCTTTGTCACCCAGGTGTTACCAGAATGTTCCACTGGATCCGTTCTAAAAATTTACCTTACTCAATCACTGATGTGAGAGCTACTGTCAACAATTGCCACATCTGCAGAGAACTGAAACCAAAATTTATCAAAAACTCTGGAGTTCTCATCAAAGCAACCTCAGCGTTTGAAAGACTCAACTTAGATTTTAAAGGCCCCTTACCATCCTCTTCTAAACATCGATTTCTTTTGACAATTGTTGATGAATACTCCAGATTCCCATTTGCTTTTCCGTGCTCCGACATCTCAACTTCAACTGTCATCTCCTGTTTGCAGACTCTCTTCTATCTTTTTGGAATGCCTGCATATATCCACTCAGACAGGGGCACTTCTTTCATGTCTCACGAACTAAAATCATACCTGACAGCTCAAGGAATTGCTACCAGCCGAACAACAGCCTATAATCCAGCGGGTAATGGCCAGGTCGAGAGATACAATGGCATAATTTGGAAAACTATTGAGCTGGCTCTTAAATCTGAAGGGCTTCCAACAAATCAATGGCAAGCCATGCTACAACCTGCTCTCCACTCGATTAGATCATTACTATGTACTGCCACTAATGAGACCCCTCATGAAAGAATGTTTGCACATCCGAGACGCTCCCACACTGGCTGCTCTCTACCTACATGGCTCACCATTCCTGGCCCAATTCTAATGAAAAACCACAATCGTAGTAATAAGTATCAGCCCATGGTTCAAGAAGTGGAGCTGTTGGAGGCTAATCCGGGATATGCTCATGTCAGGTTACCTGACGGCAGGGAAACTACTGTTAATGTCCGTCACCTGGCTCCTAGAGGGTTACTTCCTGAAAAGGCCCTTGATGCAGATATGCTAGCAACCCCTCTACTAAAAACCCCACTTGCTGACAGCTCCCACGAGGCTACTGATGATCAACTTTTGGAATCCTCACTTGATGAGACCTGTTCTTCGGAAAACACTGACTCATTTTTGAGACCAAAACAGGAAGAGACTTTGCCTCCTACTACATCCAGAATACGAAGACCCCCTGCTTATCTTTCAGACTTTGTTACTGACTGATTCAAGTCATTCCCTGAACTCTTAAAATAGCTCGGGGTGAATGTGGTGATATTTATTAACATCTTGTTTTAACTGTAACTGTGCTTGATTTTCAATTGTTTTACTATTTATGTTTATAAGTATGTAGTCCTCAGCGGCTAGCCTAATTTTGCTAATTAAAGCTTTATTAAGTTATTATGTCTGCCTAAATTGATTATCACAACAAGGACACTTTAAAAGACAGTCTTTAGAAAAGTCTGTACTTAATATATTCCTTTACTTGACATGAGGTTATGACTAAAAATACTTCTAAAGTTTGTAACGAACGTTCAAAAAATTAACAAATAAATAAAAATTTATTGCATTACATCAAGTGGTTCATAAGGTAAATTTTTTCATAAAAAAGAAAGAAAGCGTATGCAAATATCAACACAATCTATTTTACAATTTCCAAAGACTGAAATAATTAGCTATTTTATTCCTCATGTGGTGCCCTAACACAAACATTAAGAAAAAACACATTAGTACAAATCTTTTTTTCGTCAAATTTTATTTGCAAGATGTTTTTTTTTTAATGGCGGGCACTTGGGACGTAGACCCATTGGCCTCAGGAATGCCAGAACTGCTACTCTCTTCTCGTTACCCAGTGGGCACCTGTGGCGAAGCCACAGCGGTGGAGCAGCGTCACCCACGTCACACAACCACAAACCCGTTTATAGGGCGGGTCACATATACACACAAAGGAGAAAGGACATGGAACACAAAGAGAGAGAAAGAAACATCCATGCCCTGAGCAGGATTCGAAACCGCGATCATCGGCTCAGCAGTCAGGCGCGCTAACCACGCGGTCACCTGGTTGGCATTTGCGAGATGTAATTTTATTTATCGTGCATTGTTGTAGGGAAGAGCAAGATTCTTTTTTTTTTTTTTTTTTAATGGGATTACATACATTTGCTGACTTGTGTGCTCAATATAGGCTTATAAGTCATTGTCAAGTAGAAAATACAGATAGAACAATTCAGAGAAAGACATCACAAAGAATACATCCAGGGTTACGGCGGGATTCGAACCCGCTACCTCCACGCTTAACAGAGCGTTTGGACCGACGATACCGCTCGGCCAGGGAGGCCCCTAGCAAAATTCTGTGCAGATGCATGGTTCTCCATGGGTTCAGCGTAGTGTTTACATGCAGTTTTTACGATCCCATGAAAAAAACATGTTTTCCTCCATAAAAATTTGTAAAATTTCCCTCGCTTTTTTCGTTTTATAAAATAAATCTTTTCCTTATGGTTAACCATCCTCATCAAAAATTCTCATTGTTTATGCCACTTCTGTGAACATCTCGGTGGACACTATAACTTTATTGCAGCTGCACATATATACAGAAGAACACTCAAATAACAGGAAAGCTTTATTAAGAAGAAGTTTTGGAGTTAATAAAAAAAATAAATAATAAAAAAAAATTCCTTTTCACAAAAGTTTGTTAAGGACATCCAAAAATTTACACTAGCAATAAGGATACTGCAAAATATTGAATAATCCTACCCACAAATTGAGTAGTTATTTATTCAATAAAAAGAAACATAGAAAGTAGTTATTTTATTTATTTCACTTTGAGTGTACTTTTCATGTTGAATTTCATGTGTTCAAATGTATTAAAAGTATAAAAAAAATATTTTTATGGATGATTATTAATGATGTACGCATTCGAAATAAAGAAAAATTTCCTAATTTAAGTTTTTGTAATTATTAATAACTCTAAATATTAGCCATATTATAAAAATATAATCCAATATATATATAAAATATATTCCTATATATTCGAATCAGTCATAAATAACAAACCAATACCTGTCAATAAACATGAGTTAGCAGTATTTACCAAATTTTTGTTAAGAAAAACCTGTGATTTGAAGTAGTGTACTACAAGTAGTGAAACTACAGTAGTCGCTACTTTTTTTTGTAGTGTAACGTGAAGAAAAAAAGTATTGTAGTGAGTAGAGCGATAGAAAAATCCCTTGTAGGTCACCCTTTTGAGTTGAAGTGCTGGAACGTGAAGCTAGTTATTAAATCAAAAATCATTCAGGGTAATCTGTTTTTTTTTTTTTTTCTTTCCAGATCACATTATAGATTAAATTTTGAGCTTAAAAAACAAGTTTCCGATTGTAAATTCCGGACCGCATTTTAAAATGTTTTGAATCAATGGATCTTTAAAAGTTCATTAAAGTTTGTAAAAATTCAAAGTTTGTAAATTCAAAGTTCGCAAAAAAAAAAAATTCATTAATTGTTTGTAAAATTAGGGATTCTTTTTTATTCAAGGTTTTATGCAATTTCTTAGGGGGTCTTAATAAAAAGAAACACATTCTTAGGGGGTCCTAATAAAAAGAACACTCCTAGATTTACTTTCTTTTTTCCTCTTCCTCTTTGAAAAGATGTTTGTTACCTTGACATTGACCAAAACGAACAATAATGGATATTGTTTTCAGTAGAAATGTACTTTCTGCAAATTATACTTCCTCTCGACGGTGATTAGAAAAGTGTAAATCATACAGTGTGAACGGCCTTTTGAGCGCATGCACCAATGATGATTCTTTAATTATGGATCATTTATGCAACAAAAGCACGCATTGTTTTCAATTATCATCTAAAAATGTTTCTTAACTGAAACCGATACATGACCATATCAGCTGTCGGCAGTTCATTTATCAGATTTGAATTTGGGATTGAGGGTTTGAGAAATTTTGTTCAGTAAGGACATCATTTGACTTGTTATAACGACCTTACGTATTATTTAATATGTCGGAGAAAAGGACAATAAAGGTAGTGTTTAATAATTTCTACTTCCAACGTATTTTATTAAATTTTATAAAATATTTACTTAAGTTGAAACTTTTCAGATAGGAATTATTGGAGGATCTGGTTTGGATGATCCTGATATTTTGAAGGATAGAAAAGAGATCACTGTCGACACCCCATATGGTTCGGTAAATTTCGCAATGTGATTGTTGTAAATAATCCCCTATTCATCAAGGGTGTGACTTTCATAATTGTTTTTATCATTTATCGTCTGCTGAAACGAAAAAAATATTTTCTGCATTGTATTTTTCTTGAGCAGAATATCAATTAAAGTTTATATTTTTTACAGCCTTCTGATTGTTTGATCCTGGGAACAATTCAAGGGGTTGATTGTATTCTACTAGCTAGGTATGTTCCCCTTTAATTGCGTTATTGTGAAGTGATCAGACGTCCTCAAATTTAGAAGACAATACTCTATATTTCAATAATTGTCTTTAGAAACTTTCAAACTCTTTGAGGACAAAAAATGTCCTGAAATTTTAACACATGTACATAAATTTCTCAGAAAAATTTTCATACTTTTTATAAGCAATAAAATATAAAAATAAAACTGAAGCGTTCTTGTTTTTAAAACTAGATCATTTTGTTTTGCAGAGTAAACCTGCAAAAATGCATTGAAAACTAAAGTGATTTCATTAAATAAAAAACATAATAATAATCAAATCATATAACTATGCATTTTACTTGTGCAAAGTAAATGGCTGCTTTGTAATGAAATCGAATTTGAGAAAGATAATTTTACACCTGAAATTAATTATTAATTAATTTTAAAGAAAAATATTTTCCAAATATATGGAGATGTCCCCAAATCGTAAAAGTTTTTGAGGATAGTTTGTGTTGTCCTCAAATCATGGTTTAGAAACCTGGTCACCTTACCTTATACTAAAAAAGAATCTATTTACATTGGTCTAGAATATATTTTCTATTTATCTTCTTTTAGAAGATGATCATGAAGAATTTTTTTGTTTACTCAATAATGGTTTTTTAGTATTATTTCATTTCAAAATATTTTTCAAAATTAAAAAATATAATATTTAAATAATTGTATGGCATGTATTGAATTTCTTGATTACTAAATGAGTAAAAGTTTTTATTTAGTACGGCATAATGTGAAAACAATACATTTTATAATTTAATCATAATGATCAATATGCATATCCTGTGATGGCAGGATATGCATGATTGATTTAACTAATGCTGGATCACAGTAAATGTTGAACTATAATGCTGTATCACTTAAAAATTTGACTTTTTTCTTCTCAAATCTTAATTATTATTCCTTCAAAATATTATTTATAAAAAGAAAAATTTATATCAGCTAAATTTTTTATTTTGGTGCAATTACTGTGGACAATTTCACTTGCCACAAAGATGCTATTGTGTATAGTGTTTTTTTTTCCCCTCATTTTCTTCAAATAAGATATTTTTCTTATTTCACCATATTTTTACTTTTTATTTTACTTTTACTCAGGGCTTGTTGATTTAAATCACAATTTAAATTATGATTTAAATCGAATGATTTTTTTAAAAAAAATCATTGATTTAAATCAACTAATTTTTTTTAATATATATGATTATAAAAGTTAAAAAACAGTGTTTTAAATTATTGATACTTTTATTAATTAATTTTAGTTAACGAAATTACTTTCTTTCTTGGTGTGTGTTAAATTCCAACACATTTGAAATTACATTTTTAAAAATCTTTTGATTCTTGAGATTGAAAGTACAGATTAAAGTAAACATTTAATGCTGTCTTAATATAGACTTGCATAGCTGTAGAAAGTAATTATTAAACATGAATTTTTACAAAAAATAATGTAAGTATTGTTAATTAAAATTCTACCCTTTGAAAGAAAAAGCGTGGAATTAAAATCTACATTATATTTTATTGGTGGAAAATGTATATTTCTGAAGCTTGAGGTTATATTAAAAAGAAATTACCCTAATTTGCCAAAAATAGAAAGAAAAAAAAAGGCCAATAAATTCAGATATTTTTTTTCTGACATAGTGTCATTCTTCTCTTTCAAAGTCTATTTGAAACAGTAGGGTTATTAACTGGTATTTTTTTCTCATAATATGTTTACAGTATCTTTGACATCTGATTTTCTATATAGAAATTTTGTAAAAAAAAAATTCCTATGAGTACATAGATTTAAAAAAAAAAATTTTTTTTTTAGCTTAACTTATCTATTTTGATATAGAATTAAAAATGAATATTTTAATATAAAAATATATAGATTAAATATTTATTTATTTTTTGATGAATGACTACATTTATAAACACAATCTGTTACATTTATTTTGTCATTTTAAAAATCAAGTGAAAAAAAAATTCAATTAAAATTATGGTTTGCTTATGTTTGTTTGTTTGGTTTGTTTTAATAGTTAAAGTACAGGGGTCTGTCCAAGGGAAGTTTACTACTGCTTATTGGTACGTTCACAAATTTAACTTTAGGAAAAACGGTAGAATAATTTCACTAAATACTTTTTTCTTAAAATTTTATTTTTGTGTCTCGTAAGAAACGATAAATCCAAATTTTTAACATATTTGTGTTGATTTTTTAATTTAATTTTTAATTTTCAAAAATTATGTCTAAATTTTTACAAAATAGTTATCTCTCAGAAAAACCTAGATGACCCATAAAGTATTCTTTAAATTCTCTATTTCAACTAGTCTTTAAATTTCAATCATGCATTTGTTTCAAAATGGTTGCTATGCATTCGAAGCTATGTATTATAATGAAAAATTATTTAGTCAGTTAAAATATTGTTATAATATAGTTTTAATAATAATTTAATTTTGATTAAGCATTTATAAAGTTTTTTTAATCATAAATTAAAGTTCTTACAGTGTATTTGAAGAAAAATAAAAAAAATCTGATTTAAATATAAAAAAATCCCATTTAAATAAAAAAATCATGAACCCTGCTTTTACTAATGTAAATGTTGTAGTTGCACAACCACAATATAAATTTAAACAAACAAGCAAATCATTGCTATTAATTTATAATTTTGTATAATTATGTGTAAATAACCTAAAATTCTAAATTTTGTAAATTTTTTTAAAAAATTTCATGCCTTATTTTGGCAAAGCCATGTGGAGAAAAGTCCAAAACAATATATATATGCATATTTTTCTTTTATAGGCATGGAAGAAAGCATTCCATAATGCCATCTAATGTCAACTATAGGGCTAATATACATGCTCTTAAAGAACAAGGCTGCACACATGTGATTGTAACAAATGCTTGTGGATCATTGAAAGAAGAAATAAAACCAGGGGAGCTTATATTTCCAGACCAGTTTATTGATCGGTTTGTATAAATCTCAAAATCAACTAGGAACGTTTAATAGAGTGTCTAAAATTTGACTCCTGATTTGAAAAATTAATTAAAGGAAGGAAGTAAAAATGTACTTTTTACTGTGTCCCGTTTAAGAAGGAAGAGAATTTCTTTTCACCTTGTTTCAAAATCAATAACTAAAATTAAAAACTGGAAATTTTTTTCTTTCAAACTAATCACCATTAACAGCAGCACTCTGCTGCTTACCTGAGAACCAAATGACTTGCCAAAGTTGCAACTCATTTTTTTTGTTGATATAATGAAAATATTGTTTTAATTTTTTTTCAATTAGCTACAAAAATTAGCTTCATTATTGACAAACTTAGGAACTCATTTTGAATTTGGAGTGTTTAAAAAAAAAAAGAAGAATCCCTGGTTTTTTAAGTTGGTAGCTGCAAAACTTATTTGTTTACCTTCTTTTTTTTTTATTGGATTTTCAAATTGTTGGTCATCTTTAAGACAGCCAATATTTAATAATTATATATTTTGTGTTACAATGTTATTAAATTATGTATGATGTTTTCTATGCTTGGGAGCCCTGCAAGCTCTTAACTGTCTATACTTCTATGTTACTGTTTTTGATGTGTTTTGATTCCATTTGGCTCACAACATGATCATTATGTTTTGAGACTATATTTAGTAATATTTCTTGTATATGTTTATTTTTTTACCTTATTTGTTATTTGTGTTTAAAAAAAGATTCTTTATAAGAATCGTCATTTCACGACCTGTTATTTCAAGACTTAAAAACTGTCACTTGAAAAAAGAATCCTTATAAACATGTCTTACCTTGTTAACAATATACCAATTTCGGAATTTAGACCTAAATGATAATTTGTGAAATTAACTTAATCTCAATGCTCGAACAATGTCCTAACACTAACATATGATGAGAGACAGCTTACTCCAAGAACACGCAGTAATGAACAGTAAAAAGAAGCCAAATCAGAACTGTCAAAAAGAGAGTTCTTTCTAAATCTAGCAACAGTGGCACCTTTTTTAACAATACATCCCTAAATAACTGAAAAAATGTTTCACTTCAAACTCATCAGAATTACTTAATATCATTAATATCTTATGAAATACAGCAATTTTGAGCTCAGAAATTATATAGTTTATTTATTTTGTTTAAAACAAAATATCTGTTTGAAAATATCACTCACATAATAAGCTGTAGTAAGCAGCTGTATACTTTCTAACCGGAAGCAGTCAAGAGCTCTAGATTGTTTTTGTTTAAATTTATATTGAAAATACCAGCCATATGTCTTGAGGTTCCATAATTACTGTTCAATAATTTTATTTTCAAACATATTTTGTATTAAGTTTCAAATTAACTTTCCCTATATTACATATTTAATCTAATCAAGTATTCATTCCAATACTTGTCTTGACAGATAGATTAAAAAAAATAGTGTTTAGAATATGTAAAATAAAATTCCATTTTAAATAAAACGATTTATCAAGTATATTTCTAAAAATTCAATTCAATTAATCATTTTAAACCAATTTTGTATGGAAAAAATTTTTTAAGAAAGAAAACTAAATGCATGTAAGTTTTGAATTATAATTCAGCAGTGTTTAGTATGGGATATATTTATGATTTCTTTAAAAAAGAAGCAATCGACGCAATGCTTTTACATAAAATGTTTTCATCACAAAACAACATCAACACTATATATATATAAATGTGTTATTATATTAAATTACTATAAATTAATTTTATTTTTATTGTAGATAATTTAAATTTTGTTTTTGATATTTATGTAGGACTACAAAAAGACACAGTACCTTTTATGATGGAGAGCCTACTTCTCCAAAAGGTGTTTGTCACATACCAATGCATACTCCTTTTTGTCCTGATACTCGTCAGGTGCGTTTTCAATTGTTTTAATCATTTTATAATTATTATTATAATTTTAATCTATCATCTTAAATTCTTTATAATATAAAAAAGTACCAACTTTTACATTTTTTTACTGAAAATTCTTTTTAATGGTTGATGTGAAATAACAACTATAATTTATTATTTTTTAAAAAAAAATCATATGGTATCTGTATTCTCAGATCATGTATTTATTTCTGATAATTTAGCAAATATAAATACTGTTTTGTCTTACAGGTGCAAACTTCTCTAAGAACATACTATGTATACAGAAAAATATTTACCATATACTAAAAAGAAAAATGTGGTTTAAAAATTTTAGATTTGATTTTTTTATGAACCTCATTCAAAAAGAAAAAGAAAAAAAAACACATACTTTTTCATTGGTAAGGTGTAAAAAGTATCAAGAATTTTTTCAAGTTTAATTTTTTTAAGTGTATGTCATCTTTATTAGTTTTTTAAATAATAATTGTTTTGTATTTAGTCAATAGAAAAAAAAGCACCCAAAAGGTTTTTTTTTTTAAATTTTTATTTAGCCCTACATTTAGTAACTCCCTTTTTAGAAGTAAGAATCAAGCCACTATTGTGTAAAGATAAATTTTAATATTTGTTTGCTAAATGTTAATTGTAAATCCTTATATATTTAAATATACTTTACTTGTTTTTTTTTTCTTTCTTTTTTTGAATGGAAAAATTTTAAATTATGGCATATTGATTTATTACTTAAATTTTTATTTTCATTTTACTATGAGGAGAAATATGGAAAATTAAATGTCATGAAATAAAAAATTGCAGAAAAAATATAGTTACCACAACAATAACTTCCAGAATCTTAAAAATGGCAAAAATACAAATTTTATATGGATTCAAGCCAACCCGTGTTTGTTTGTTTTCCGGAAAATTAAGGGTTTTATTATTTTTTTTTTAGAGAAACCCAATTGTAACTTTTATTTTTTTAAAAAAAAAACAAAACAAAAAAAAACAATACTAAATGGCTGTAAAATTGATATTGTGAAAAGTGCCATTGTATATCCAGAATCTTCAAAACTTCTGCATGTCCAGGCAATAGATTTCTCTTGATAATAGATCTTTAAAGTAAATAAAGATCAAAATATGTTATTTAATAAAATAACAAGAAATGAATGATAATTAAAGTCAATATTTATACAATAACATTTTGTTATCAGTTACTTGAAATTTTGAAAATGAAATAATGTTAAGTAGGATGAAATAAATGTCATTAATATAATATTTTTTCTTAAAAAAAAAGTAAGCAAAGATATGTTGAACTTTCTTTCAATGATTAAAGATATTTTCTCTTATATTTATTTAATGTGAAGAGCAAGCAGTGCAGATATTCAGATAAAGATAAGATTGAAAAGCAAGCTTCAGATTGGAATGGAGAATCAATCCTATTTAAGGAAGTACAAAAAAAAATACTATCAAACTAGAAATGGAATGGAGTAGATTTTTTTTAATGGAAATATTGTTAATTTGACCCAAAACAAAGCCTATCAGCAGGTGTTTCTTTCAAACATTATTAATATTAAGCTTAATAAATATTCATAGTTTATTCCTCTCACTGAAATTTTTTATTTATTTATTTTACTGTTTTTGTTTTTCTGACTATTCTTAAAGTGTTCTCTTTAATGCAATGCAATCTCTTTAATGCAATGTTTGCGTATTCTAAATGCAGCAACGGTATAAAGAAAAAATATTTTTTTATTTGGAAAAAAGAAAAGAAATTTCTTTATTTTGATTGTTAAAAAGTATCTGTAACAGGGTGCGTAGCGTTTGTAAAAAGTACTTAAAGGTGCTTTTTTGGGGATTTCGTTTTTAAAAGCTTTTAAAGGTGCTTTTTTCAGCTGGCGTTTTTAAAAAGTGCTTTTTTTTCGAATAATTTTTTTTCTTTCCTTCAGTGATATCTGGTGGATCCCATGCATTTCACGAAAAATGGGGAGTTTGCTACGAAATCATTGACGCGGACTTCATGTCGTACCCATGTTATGACTTGCGCATGCGCACACTTGAAACCGAAACCCGAGTGCTCCAATTCGGATAGAGAATATCAGATCCTTATGAAATGTTTTTCTTTTTAATTTAATTTATTTTTGTTCTTGTTTATTTTATTTTACTTCTAACACTTTTTTTGACGTAGGGGGTAAGGGTACTTTTATTCTGAGTTCAGGGTCAAGTTGAATTCACTCAGTGATGCGGGAAGGTACTGATTGTTTTGATTTACGCCCATTTCTTTTTTGTTTTTTTTAACGCTAAAACTGTTTATAAAAAGTTTTTGTTTTTCAATTATATCATTGATAGAATATGAATTTTTTGAGTGCTTGAAAATTTTTGTAAAGTGCTTGAAAAGTTTTTAAAAAGTGCTTATTTTTGATTCAAAGATTTGGCTACGCACCCTGTGTAAAATAGATGTCCGGATATGGACTTAGTACTGTACATACATATATGTAGTATTAAATCCTCCTTGGCAAGGGCCGTCAATTTTTTTTATCATCAATCCCAAAAATTTTATAATTCTCTTATTGACCTCCTCTATAAAAAATAACCAAAGAAAAAAAACTCAACCTGTTTCTGAAATGATTTATTTTATTTTCACAATTCAGCAGTTTTCATAGCATCATTGTTAAAAGTTTTCCCACTAAAAAGGCCCAAAGGTTTTTCTTTCACTCATTTGTTTTGATATAAAACCAAATCTTATATAATCCCCTGAATACTGCCCGTATGACCAGTCAAATTCTGAAAAGCAATGTTTTATGTTCACATGTTATGCAGATCTTTCAAATAATTAAAAAAGCATTTCAAGAATTTTTAAAATATCTTATTGAAACATAGTTTTGAGTTTTAAAAATTTTTGATTACAGATTAAAATATTAGCTTGTTAAAAATGGTATATTTATAAATTGTTCTTTCAAAATTTCAATTTATAAAAATTTTATAAGTATATGTTTTTTTTTCTTCTTTTTTTTAAATTAAAGATTCAAGCTTTCTTTATATACCCAGATTTTAAGTAAGAATTCTACGTTTTTCAAATGGTTATTAAAAAAAATTATTTACATTTTTCAGATTTTGAAAGAAGTTGCATGTGAATTAAAATTTCCGTACCATGAAAAGGGTACCATAGTTGTTATTGAGGGACCACGATTTTCAACTCAAGCAGAAAGTCATCTTTTTCGATCCTGGGGCTGTGACATCATTGGCATGACTACTGTCCCTGAGGTAAACAGCCATCATGTCCATTACTTCTTAAGTCTTCTCTTTTCATTTTAAGATAATTTATGATCATATTTTCTTTTAAGGTTGTGCTTGCTAATGAACTTGGCCTATGTTATGCTACTATTGGTCTGCCTACAGATTATGATAGTTGGAGATTTGATAAAGACGGAGTAAGCTGATTTAGAATTTTATTGAAAATGTATACTAAGTTATTTCTGCATTTATTTAATATCTTTTGTGTTCTTAAATTCTTTCTGGGGATGATTTATGTAAAATATTAAATTATGTATTTTTACTTGCATAATATTTTTATAAAACCCAATGCCTTGTCCTGGGAAGTGATCAGGAATGTGTCAAGAATCTATTAAGTTATTCTGGTGGTAGCAGTGCTACTGCTAAAGTCTCATAAGCGGGGCAGTTCAGTAATACCCTGGTCTTCCAAGTTTGAGATTAAGCATAGGGTTAACAATCTTATCTTGTTTTTTCAAGATTCGGTTGTTACAAAAACTGAAAAATATGAAATAAGGATTTTTAAATTTAGCTAAAGGAATATCCTTTCAGGATGCATTTCTTTTTTCATACTATCAATGATCCATCACCTATCATTTAAATTTAAGTATTTTGATTATTATTTACTAGTTATTATTAAATTAGAATTATATACAAATGCCTATCATATTATTTTATAGTAATCAATATTAAGAAGCATTTTTGATGTTTCTAAATCTCTTTATTCCTGATTTTTATTGTTTTGGTTTTAATAATAATTGGAGTGATGAAAGGAAATTAAAAGTTTTGAGTTAAATGCATTTTATCTGTTGATAGTTTAGTTACTTTCCTACATAATGGTTTCGTGCTTTTCAAAAATGCTTTTATAAATAAATAAGTTGCTTTTATTACATACCAAAGCATCGTCTATAATTATCTTAAAACTAATGTACTATTAATTACATTGTTTCATTGAAATACTAAGTTTTTGAAGGTTTTATTTGTATATTTAAAAAAATTTAAACTAAGTTAGGAATAAAAAATCATACAGCTGAACTCGTTTATAAGGAATACAAAAAAGACAGAAGTAATTTCTTGATAAATCCTGATGCTGATTGAATCCAAGTAAGTCAGAATTAAATACTTTATTTTATTTTTTTTTTTTTTACAATTTCAAGGAAATTGTTTGATAGAAGCTAGGAAGGATTTATAAATAAATACGTTCGAGTACTAAAATTGCTGACGTATGACTTTCCGACAGCAAGTTTTGATGGAAATAAGTTTTTTAATGACTGAAAAAAAAACTAAATATAGGGTTACTTTTTTGTATCTAACAAGAATATGGGTAATAATGTTTCAAATCTGACAGGGCATGAAATAAATCATCTGTTACTGAAGTAACTCTGTTAATTAAGATGGAATGGGAAATACTTAAAATAATAAAGCAATTATTGCTTATCTATAACTGCAGTTAAAGAAAAGAACATTAAAAAAACTGAAATAAGTCTCGAGTTCTTATTTTTTCGAGAGTTAAATTTTTTTGTTTGTTTAAAAATTTTATAATCAAAAGATTTCAATAATGCATGTGGAACAGAAGCTCTAACTCAATGGTACTTTGAAAAGTGTTTTGTAATTTTATGTACCACATTATGGAAATTTTTTTTTTCATTATTAAAATGTATCTATTATAATAAAGGGATCAGTTTATGTGTCTGTCTCTCTTATAACTTCATAACCATTTGTGCTAGCGTTCAGTAATTGTGACAGTTGCAGCAAGGGGTAATTTTAACTTCCAATTCTAAAATCTAATAAGGATTTTTAATCAGTTTGTTCAAAAACTATGTTTTAAAATTTTTTTCTCATATGCATTGGTGAACATGAGAAAAATTCATTTTTGAAACAGAACGCTACTGACTGTTCAATTATTTAAAAGAATGAATGTGATGTTTGCTAGCTTTCCCTTTTGAATCAAAAATGAGTTTTAATGGGAGTTTATTGCATGTTTTTTTCATAATTATTTATTTTTATTGATTATGTCAGATAAATATAATTAAAATTAGCTTGAGATAAACCACCAAATTAGTAGTTAGGAAATGATCTGAAACTGTATGTTAAACTCATGTATAGTTATGCTTTCAAAAATTGTTTCTTTAATGGTACTTGAAATAAAAAAAATAAATTATATACTAAAGTGCAAATTGATTGTGGTAAATTTTGACTATCATGTTGCAATCAATAGTATTGAATTGCACAATTTTGATGTGTGATAATCAGCTGCATCATTCTAGTACTAAATGACACTGAGTAAAGATGATTCATTTATTAATTTTTTTAAACTTGTTTTCTGATTCTTAAAATCTAATCTTTTCATGAATCTCATAATGTAAAGCCAATAAGAATCAATAAAGAAATAATAATTAAGAATTAAAATTATTTAAACTTTTTAAATGTCTCTGTTTATGCTTTTCTGTTTTGTGCACGATTGTATTGTGTTATTTAATACAAATTTATGTAATACTTTTTACCCATTACTGGTCTTGAATATAGTTAAACATTGAAAGTTTTACTCATATAAATAATCTATTGTTTCCTTTACAGGTGTGTGTTGATGAAGTTATGGCAACTATGAAAGAAAATGCACATAGGGCTTCCCAGGTTATTGTAAAAGCTATCCCTGCTATTGCCAAGAAGGACTGGTCATCAATTTTGGATAATCACCTGGTAATTAATAAAATTTTATTCTATTTTAAAGTATGGATAGTTTTATTGAATGTGCCTGTAATGTTTTTTTGAATGACATAAATCCATACTGCTGAATATACAAGAATACAACTACTATGAATCTGTAAATTTTTTTGTTTTTATTAAAACTTTTATTTTTGTTGGTTTCATAATAATTTTTTTTGATATAAAAATTATTGTTTTAGTATCAATTCAATAATGTATTTTCTCTGATAGTTTTTTAATTACTTTCTTATTTCAGAAACTTCTAAAAGGTTGTAATGTTTATAGGCAAAAGTAAAGATTAAAATTTGTTTTAAACTTAGTTGTATTAAAATTATTTTGTGTCATAATTTTCAAAATACTTTTTCGGTTTCCATAAATTCCACATTCTGTTCTTATTAGATTAATGTGAATTTTTATTATATTTTTTGCACATGAATAATGAGCATTAATAGTCATTTTGTACCATTCTACACCTATCCTTTACTTTAATTTATTTGTTACAAATTATTCGAAGTTATTTTCATGATATTAGCAAAGATTCTAAATTATTTAATGCATATTTCATTAAAAATATTGTTTTTATGATATATTTGATTTATTTCAACCTCTAAGTTTAAAAAATCAATATTTATATGTTAAATAAGAGATATACACTAGTGTGCAAAAGCCTTCCCAAAGCCTTATTTATAATTTATATTATAAAATTCAACTAAATCTCAGCTTTACTTTAATTTTGAAATTTTATTGATGAATATAAACATGTTGTGTTACACAATCTTTCAATTTCTGAGCTTCTATTATTTGATAAAGTAAACAAACGTCTTAATGAGTGCAACGTAATCGGTTATTTGTATAATAATTGGGGTGTTTCAAATTCTATTTATTAATATTCTATTTATTAATATTCTATTTATTAATATTCCATTTATTAATATTATTTATTAATATTCTATTTATTAATTATTCTATTTCTAAATATTATTTATTAATATTGATATATCAATTCTATTTATTAACATGAAAAAACATTATAAATAAAGTTTATCTCATTTTTTTATTACGTTTGGTTTATGAAAACTTTTAGGTTTGGGCAAATACTTTTGCACGTTAGTGTATGTATTTTTAAAAAATGCATGTTTGTATTTGTTGCATAAAAAAATTTTGTTTAATTTTTTAGCAATGTGCTGATTCATCTGTTATGCGTTAAAAGTGTGATATGTTAAAGGTTATAGGTAAGCATACTAAAAAGAATAGATAAATACTGTTGAATATTTATCATGTCAATTGTTTTCACCCAAAAAAGTTTCTTAACCAAAATTGATTTCTGAATCTTTTTTCTTTCTTTCTGAAAACTCAATTTTTTTTCTATACCAAGTACCACAGAAACGTTTCTAAGTATTACAGGGGAAATATCATCAATGCCACAGTAAATACAGTGGCATTTAAGTTACATAAGTGCATAAAAATAACATAAATAAAATTTACTTGACTCAAGCATCTAGGATAAGAATCTAAGTGGTTTCAGCACTCTTACTTTATTTAAAGTGAATAAAAAATGCTTCACTTTTAATGTGCAATCATATCCGAAAAAATGATAATTTTAATCATTTTTTAAAAATTTTCCCTAAAAGAACTCGCAGTCAATGGAGGCATTTTTCAGTCAATAGAAGTAAACAAACATTTTTTAAACTCTTATTTTGAAGTGGTTTTTATCAAAAAAATGAGAAAGAAAGAAAAAGGTGAAAACTAAATTGGAAATTTTTCTTTCAAATTTTTTGAGTATCATTGACTCTACATTTTTGCAATTCACTCAAATTTGCAGGAAGTTTTTGCTGTAGCACGTAACAATGAACTCCCTGGTAAAGTGCATATTTAATTGAATGGTTTAAAACCACTCAGAGATGTTTGTTATCCATCCCATCAATTTTTATTATTTTATTTCTTTTAAAAAAGTTCTCATAAATTTTATTATGTTAACTACAGTTTTTAATAAATTTTCCAAATATAAGAATCTGATTTTGATGTATAGATATGTTCAACAAAATTTTAAATTTAGAAAAGAAAATACTAGGAGGAGCAAAACCACTGCAAATATTCTTATTGACTACCAGAAATTTTTGCTACCTACCAAGTTCTTGGAGCCATATATATATATATATGGATGATAGTTGACCCTTTGTCAACCCAATACATCCTATACGCTCTTAATTAGGATCAGGTTTGGACTCTTGACTGGCCAGTTCAATTGGTGTTCATGTTCTTGTGTAAGTGCATCTGTGTACACCTTATATTATAATTATGCTATTAGCCCACCTAAATAGTCGATGCACAATTGTTTTATAATTTGAAAAATACAGAAACTGATGATGAGTATTTGACAATCTTTTAGATCAGTTAAAAAATCATAAAAATAAAATATGAAAATATGTCTGTGATAAAAAGTCTTTAATTCTTCTTTTAAACCTTGTTTATGTACGAGAACAAGATTTAAAAATTAATATTGAAAGTAACAAGTGATTATGGAATTGAATAATTTCTCTTTTTTAGGTTAAAAAGAATCATCGTAATGTTGTGCCATATAAAAATTTGTTGAAGATTTCAAGTGCCATTCTGTTTTGTTTCAAAAACGTATCCATTTGTGTCGAATATTTCTGCAAAATAAATGAATCTCTGCTAAGTTTTCTTAAACTTGTGTTATTAAATAAGACATGATTTAAAATTAAACCCTATAAATATATTTTTATTTTATATTGAACTATTAAAATACAAATTTTTCACGAACAAAATGTGCTTTTTTCTAGTCTGTCCTTCAAAGTCATTTTACAATGATTGAACTGAATTTGCCACATGAATTGTAATTTTTTTTTTCTCTTAATAAAACTTATTTTTAATATGTATTTGTTTTCTTAATTGTGGTGACAATTGTTGTTGCTTAGCCGTATGGTTTAGTGTTCAGTGGAAGCCCATATGTCCTTGTTTTCCACACACAATGTAGTAAGGCTATTCTTTTGTTAATTAATACTTTCTGAAAAAATCAAAATATACTACTTTACTCCTATCTGGGATTTTTAGAAATTTATCTTTTTAAATAATTTTAAATGACACAAAATAATGACAAATATAACTACAGTACAGAACCCGTTATCCGGAAATCGAAAAACCGGAACGAAATTCGATAAATTTTCCAGCCATTGAAAAAAAAAATTTTTTTTTCCTCATGAGATTTTAGGATTTTTCCTTCTTTTTTGAAAGATGTTTACCTTACCATCAGTTTGGAAATAATCATTAGTGTATTGCTCCATCGTTTTTTCTTCTTTTTAAGATTATTTCCAAAAAAAAATGATTTTTTTTTAGTTGGGTTTAACAATAAAAAAAGCGGCTTTTTGGAACGATTCAGAAAACCGGAAAAATCAGTTATCCGGAATCGCGATGGTCCCGATCGGTCCGGATAATCGGTTCCCTACTGTACTTTTCTTTTATATTCAAATAAAGAGAGCCACTATGTTTTTTTTTTAATTTTTGCATCATGATACAGAATTTATGTCTAGAATTAATATTAGTTTACATAATTTTTGATAATTAAAACATCATCTTGTTAAAATGTTTATTTACAATGATAAAAAACTTGAAAGTAGGTTTTCACTATATACAAAATGTTGAGATTCCCTTTTGTCTGAGGAAGTTTTGTTAGCCTTTTGCAGCCTTTAAAATTTCCATCTATGAGCTAGGTGCCACTTCATCCAACCAATCCAAATAGCTTGTTACTCTCGTGTAGACTCCTGGATAGCCAGCTCTTGCACATTGAAATCCAAAAGAGACTATTCCAACTAAATAATAAACTCCTTTCTCCAGAAGCATTAATGGGCCACCAGAATCTCTCTACAGAAATATATACTTTTATTGGTATGTTTTTATATTGAAAAATTTTCAGATTTTAAAATTAAAAAATATGTAATACATCAGTATCAAAAACTGGTAAATTAGTATAGATCAGGGTTGAAAAATTATATTGCCCGTCATACATTGGGTATGTATTTTTTATTCTTACGTGCCCGACCAGGTATTTAAATATTTAATCTAAAAGAAACTAAGCACTATCTATTGATTATAATAATAAGAATTTTTAAAACAAATTTAGCTTATTATTTTTTATTCCCATGTTTTGCTTATTTTGGTTAAAAAAAAGTTTACTGTAATCATTGAGTGAAATGTGAAAGAAACATTTTTAATTTAATGAAATTCGATGATGACAAAACAGGTTTTTTTTTATTCATTTCGACTGATATTTATATTTTAAAGTAAGAGGGAGTATGTGGTTATAAGTTTCTTTAAATAAATAGATATGTATCTTCATATGTTTCTATCAACGCGCATTAAGTTACAACTATTTTGATATTTTTTGTGCCCTGATATGTATATGTACAGCTTTTTTATTAATTCTTAAAAAAATAAACTAATTCTTTTTTTTTTTTTTTTAATTTTTACAACGTAATCTCTTTTTAGCACATTTTTACTACTGTTTCTCCAACTTTCTTATAAGCCTTTTGAAAAGTAGAACTTTGGAAAGTCTTCAAGTCTCTTTGAGCAAATGCTTTCTATCTTACATATTTCAAGTTAAGAAATAAAAAAATCACCAAGGGCAATATCTGGTGAACAGTGGATGTTATAATTATTGAAAATTTCAACATTTACAATTCTCACCGTATACAGGGTACGTAGCGTTTTTAAAAAGTGCTTAAAGGTGCTTATTTTCGATTTTCGTTTTTTAAGGTGCTTTTTTCATTGGGTGTTTTTAAAAAGTGCTTAATTTTCCCCTTTTCAAAATTAGATTTTTCCTATACTATGTTGATTTTCACTTCTAATTATGCAAAAAGATACAGTTAATATTGTTCTTTCTATTCAACGTTTTCATAATTAATTCAACTCCTATCTATTTCGGCGTACAGTCAGTCCGTAGCGTATGAAAACGCCATTCGTTTTACATAATTCAAAATTTCATGCTTTTTGACAATTGTCAAAAACAATGCCAAAAGGTTTTTTTTTTTTTTTTGACATGATGGTTGAAACAAGATAAAACCGTCGATTGTCAAAATCTTTCCAATCCTGCCTAATTTTGATATTTTTTTAAAGTGCTTAAAAATATTTTTTGTGTGCTTGAAAAGTGCTTAAAAGGTGCTTATTTTTTGTTGAATTATTTGGCTATGCACCCTGGTATAGTTCTTTAATAGAACTCAATATCAGATTTAAGAATTAATTGTTTGTTGGATTTGACTAATATACTCAATTTCAACGTGAAGCAGCATTTAAACGAAAATATTGCTAGTTGATAAATTTGTCACACAATAAATAGTATTTTTTCTTTTTTGTATTCTTATCCCTGAAGTAAGTGTTTTATATTGAAGAAAAAAACTCATCACAATTTGAGAATTAGTTTATTTTGTACACTAACAGAGTTAGTGTTACTGATAGATTATAAAACCTTACTGTGCTATAAGTAACAGAGCAAGGTTTTATGATCTCATTAAAAATAAGTTATTACTTTTTATGGCTATTTATAGGTAAGATCACAGGAAGAGTTCTATTTTTGTTAAAGAGATTGAGCTATAGGGTCATTTTGATGAACTAATTATAAACATTGAACTGAACACTTACTGAGCAAGCATCCTTTCCTCCTTCAAGTGTCCCAGCACAAATGAATTGACGGGTAATACCTTGTGGTAATGACCTACCTCGGTTGTCTCTGTAAGATTCATCACAGGCTGGTACATCAACTACTTGCACAGTTACTTCTCTTAATACTGTGGCACTTTTACCTCCTGCAAAATAATATTAATGAATTTCAGAAAAATATATATGTTGCTAATTTGAAAGTGTGAGACAAATTAATTATGAATCAACAAGAAACAAGTTAAATTTTGCCATCTACTTTGAAAAACTGTCTCAGTTTGTTAGCAATAAATACTGATACCTACCCCTTGCGGTTTGGCTTTCAGTCATTTTGAGTCCTATTTAGGGATACATTTACCATATCCCAAAGAGTTAGAAAGTTATATTTGTTGGACTGTCTAGAATATAATATATATATATATATATATATATATATATATATATATATATATATATATATATATATATATATATATATATATATATATAAAGCAATTGCCAAGAGGTAGTAGGACAAAAATGTTTATTTAACCATTATTATCAGAGAAAAATCATCCAAGTGACAATCTGAAAAAAAAATTTGGTAAAATCTCGACAAATAATCAAGTTGATATGTTACGTTTCAGGGAAAAGGGAAACGTTAGTAATTTTAATTGGTTCATTAAATAGGTTGAGAGGATGATATGGTTCTCACAGTTCAGTTAAAGAGAAAATTAAAAATGTTAATGCATGCATACTTAAAATTTAAATGTAGAACCAAAAGAGTGGATGTATAATAAACTGTGAGAAACTGTTTAATTTTGAATAATAAATTATGAAGAAGATTTAGTTAAAGAAATAACATAAACAAAAGAAAAAAATATATACTGAAAGCCTTTTTTTTTTTGTGGAAGCTGCGATACTCTAAAATTTAGAGGTATTTGGAAAATTTCATTACATACTTCATCAACTTTTTTCTATATATTAAAATTGCCACTTGCTTTTGTCTGCACAATGTATGATGAGACATTGTTTTAATGTACCTTTATATGCTAAATCAAATGAGGCCGATTTCAAGACCATCTAAATAATAGTTTAGAAGTTAAAAGGTTTTTATGTACAATATTGTATTTGTACATGTTTATGCATCTAAATATTACTGTCGAAATAAAAGAGGCCTTGTTTCTTATGTATTTTTTACGCTAAATCGATTGAGACCACAAGTCTAAAGATGAATAGTACAGAAGTGGTTAGATTTTTATATATGAAAGTACTACTGTTGATTTGTTATGTACTAGTGCAAAATTGTATTTTTTGCACATAAATTCTTCATGGCTCAGAAACTATCGATCGGTCTTATGGGTCTTATTCGATTCAGTGTTAAAAATACACCAAAAAAATAACCTCAGTCTAAAAGCGATGTAAGTTTCTCCCCCTATTTCTTGCTATCGCTGAAACCCGATGCTCGAAGTCGTACCATTTTTTACCACTTACTATGAGGAAGGTACTTAACAGTTCGTTAAATCGCATTTTTGAGCTTTAACTTTACTGATACTACATGTTGGATGGAAATGAAAGGCGTTCTTAATAGTTTCCTTTAACTTACTTTTATCGCCCTTCATTTTCATCTGACAAACTAGTTTTAATGGTGGATGACTTTAATTGTGATGTAATTAATCTCGATATTGATTTTCATATTTTTAAACTAACTTCTCTATTCACTGAAATATTAATCTATTTAATAGATTTCTATGAGTTCATGTTTTATAAGGATTCAAAAAATTTCATGCTTTAAGGGCAATGATTATAGAACATTCTGCATTTGTGTTTGCTTACCAAATTCTTGATCGCCCCATCCTGTTACAGTTACATCTCTGCCTTGCAGTTTTTTCCTCCTAATGTCTGGCTGCGACGGTAGACAAATGGGTCTGACATTTGGTTCAAAATTGATTCGATCTTTCAGGCGTATCACAGCAATGTCGTTGTAATGTTCTCTTGGTCTGTAATCGGGATGTATGGTAATGGAATCGATGAGGTACAACGTCCCTTCTCTGACGTTTGAACTTCCAACGCGAACTGAATAACGGGTTGGTTGAACATTTCTGAAAGTTACGATTCAATGAAATATGAGAAAAGAGAAATAGTTTAGTTTGAGATTGAAAATTAATCTGAACTTTTGTACTAACCTATTAATCTAACCTTCATTCGCTTCAAAAATACACGGATTGGAAATTGGACAGTGATCAAGAGGGGCAAATCAAATTATTGAACGTTTGAAACATGTTATTAACGTTGATTAAACATTTGAAACATGTTGAGATGTCGACTGTTATTTCCAATTTGTGTATTTTTGAAGCAAACTAAGTATTTAATTAAGTAATATCTTGCTGTTAAGTAATATCTCGCAGTTCTTGGAATTCTTTAATTGAAAATCAATGTCATTAGGTATAAAAGAAATCTAGATAAATTCAGGTATAAGAGTTTTATTTAAGTTGGAAAGAATTCTTCAGATTACAGAGAATTAGGTTTTAGAATTAAATTTTAGTTAGATTAGAAAGAATTTCGGAGTAGAGGGAAAATTTGGTTACTAGCCTACCCGAATGTCATATCTTAATCTTATTAACTACGTTATGATTTAACTACGCAAGACAGCGACCGAAAAGTTAAGTTCCATGCTGTTAATTATTGTTTACCATACTTCTGACAGAACACATTTGTATAATTCGTTTATTTAAAAATAATTTCGTGCGAAATATAATTTTAAATATTATTTATGTAAAAATGGTACAAAAAGTACATAGTACAAGTTACATTATGTTAAAATGGTATAAAAAGTTTTGAATTGTAAGGTATACAATTCGAAAAAATGCAAAATTTGAGCAAAATCGGTCGAATATACTCTGAGTAATGCAATTTCACAAAAATTCTATTTTTAAATTTTCATTTCTCATATACAACTCTACTGATTCCATTCAAAACTTTTATTTTTTATTCAGTTGAAATTACTACAGTTTTAAATCATATAAATATATGCATGTCTCACAGTTAAAAATTTTTCGACCATTATATTGAACAATAAAATAATTAAAAAAAAAATTTTTTGTGTTGAATTATCTTTGAATAAGCGAGTTTCACAATTGTGTTTTTTTTAATTTTTTTTTAGAATTTTTTAAAAAGTTCCAAAGACATGACAAGTACCCAAAATTTTGAATTAACGTAAAGGGGCCCTAACTTCCGACCGCCTAAATTATTGGGATCGTAGATCGTATTTTCTAGGTTCCGGTGACGCCCACCCCCTTAATTTTGGAGGTTACGAATCTAAATCTCTTGAAGAAAAAAAAAGTAAAATTCATTTTAATGTCTGACTTCGTGGCTTAAAATATCGTCTGCTCCAGTTTACATATTTAAATTCTATCACACGAGCCATTAAGATTCGCACGTGATAATCCGATTATTAAATCATAAGTTATTGAGGTTTTTCTTTTCTTATTTTGCGCACTATCTATCATGATCACAATTAAAATAAGTTTTATTAAGAAATATTTTAAAAATATCGTACGTTAGTTTATGTTACATACCTGCCACCACTTAATTTGAAACAATGGGCTGCTGTCACTAAATGTCTGTCATTGATAATGGCTGCTCCGCAAAGAAAATTCTCAACTCCAAAATTTCTTGTGTAAACACCAGCCTATAATTTGAAAGAAAATCGAGTTTAGTTTATTTAAAATACCCCTATTTGAAAGTTATTTACTATGAAAAGTTGATGTATATGGAATTTGTGACAAGTTTAACTCAAATAAAAACAATCGTTATACATAGTAATCTGATTTTAATTAAATAATAGTAATTAAAGCCCATTTAATTGAAACTGCTGATTTAATTTAGTATTGGTGACATTTTTATCAATACTTGTATGTATTGCGTAGAAAATATTCTAAACGTATTGATTTAGAATGAAAATATGTTTGACATATTTGGAATTTTTATTTATTCAAAGATGTTTCTCTCCCTAGAACGAACTCAACTGTCGAAGAGGTGAAGACGGAGAGAGAAAATATTAAATATCCTTTTTTTAGTTTTCACAAATAAACTGCTGGTGATTATTCACTTTGTCCAGTAGTATCTTTTGATCATCACCTTATCTTAACTTGAGGCGTGCAGTAATTTAAATTCTCTTTGAATTTTTATGACAAAATACAGTTAACAAGACAGTTTGGTAATCTAAGTTAGCTAAATAGTCTGTTTTTAAATTTTTGATAAATATCTTTATTTTTGTACAATTTACGTTATAAGAATCATCCAAATCGGTTTTCATCAGATTAAGCTGTAAAATTAAATTTTAACGAATCTGAAAACTGACAAAATGCGTGGATTTAAATTACAGATTGAAAACCACAAGTTACAAATTTTTATTGCCTCAAATTTTTGAGAAAAATTTCATGGAAGTTCTAAAATTTATCAAGCTCCTTTTCTCCTAACCCTAATCTTTATTGCCCACCTTTTTTGAAATATATTGTGTTGCCGAATAAAAATCATCAAAAGTTACAAAAAAAAAAAAAAAAAAAAAAAAAAAATCACAAATTTAACCTAAAACCCAAGATGTTGTCACCTAATCTGAACTTGAAATAACTTGAGTATATAATACTTAGAAATAATACTCAAAATATGTAGTATATAATATTTATTTTATTCTTAATTTTCTAATAATTATTTTAAGTTTGTTTTAAAAACTGATCTGTACTAAGGCCGAATCACTAAACTATGGCAAATTTTATTTTTTACTTTATATTATTTTATAATCGTTATGAACAGCCGATCCAAATTTGAGTTTAAGATTACCAGTGTTCAACTCTGCATCCTTGTAATCTTGAACCCAATCCAGAAGACAAAGGAACACCTGGATCAGTACCCCTATAGGTATTGATTATACCTATATTGATTATTTATGGGAACTTGGAGGACTAAGTGGCCCCAGCAGATTTAACATGAAACAGTCACCATGTAATACGCAGGAATTCTTCTGCTGGCTGGACTCGATCTCCCGTTCTGACGAACACGAGTCCAACACCCTACCAACCAGATCATCCCGACTCCATGGCTTATTATTTATTAAAAACAAGTTTATAATTGTATAAATAAAAATTACCATCCAAGGCCAAGCTCCTATACTTGATTCTTTGCCTCCAGCGATTATAGGAAGTTTTGTCTTGTTAATGTGAAGTGCCATTTCAGGTATCATCCTCGGCATTTGTCTCTTAACTCTGTTCAAGTTTAATCCTTTAATTACTCTCGTCCCACAATCTGTAAGAAGCGATTACATTTAAGTGAAATTTTATGAAAATCAGTAAAAAAATAATTATTCACCTAATTTGTTATTCACAATCAAGAGGCTTTAGTGATCAGGGTTGCGATATGATTTTCCTGATTAATGGATCGAATGTACTCAACATACTACAGTCCGGATTTTTTTTATACTTTCATTTCATTATGAAATTTTTTTTCTCAATAAAGTACAGAATTTACAAACTCGCTTCCCAATGAGGCGACTCAGGATCAATTCTGGTTGATAAGAATTCTGCTCCTGGCTCGCACCGGCCACAGTGTTGACGTAAGACATCATCAGTGGTAGACGGATTATGGGATAGAATCTCTCGCCGTCGGGCTAACCGTTTGAGATTTTAGTGGTTTTCTTTTCCATGTAACACAAACTTGCGTTAGTTCCATCAAAGAAATCCTCCACGAAGGCTGGATTGTCCCAATGCTTGATCAGGAGTTCGCTTGTCTTCTGGGGTGGGTATAAAGTTACAAGGCTACGGAGTGGAGGTTGAGTATTGTTAGTCGTAAACTCAGAATTGGATCAGTTGTTCAAAGCTGGTCATGAAATGAAATAATATAAAAAAAACTCTGTATTTAGCAAAATTTTTGACCAAGAGAAAATTTCAACTCTTTAAAGCGCATTGGTTTCATGTCTAACACATTTATGATTAACACTATCGCAAATGACTGAATATATATACAGTTATTTAACTCTAAGTGCCATAAAAATTTACTTAAATTTTATATTAAGAGGGTTAAGATTGTAATTAAGTAACAGATAAAAAAAATATTTACTTTTTGTTCTTTGCGGTGTTCTCTTGATTCAGCTTTTTAATTTTTATTCGAAACAAGTTTTGAGTTATTTTAAAAGAGAGTCTTAGAGATCTTCCCGTATTATTTGCTTTTTAAAAATAAAACTTGGATAAATAATCTGCAAATGCTGTACTAATCTGCAACATCCGCTGTCGTGGTACTAACCATGTCGCTTTTAACAAAGATTCAAAAAGCTTTCCAGAGATTCAGGCATTTTTAAGAGAAATGCATCGTCAAGGAATCAAAGTTGATGAAATTTATTTTATTGATGATTAAATATTAAATAAAATGAAAATATTCTTTACTTGGCATTTCGAATTTTCTTGAGAGTGTGGGATCGGGGCAGCAGACTATCGGCATATCATTATTCCACTGACAGATTGTAGGCGTTTGACGTCGCCAATTGTCCATCACTTCTTTGCATTCCAGCAGTGAAACGCAGCTTCCATCCTTTTGGTCAGGTGTTTTACATTTTTCTGCATTATTGTTGTCTGTAAATCTTATTCCAGCAACTAAACAAATTTTTTAAAATAATTAAATCCGTATTACGTCTATTGGGTAAGTCTCCAAAAAACAACACAGTGGAAGAATTTTTTATTTTTTAATAATTTTTTTTTTAACTGTTGCATGAGAATTCATAACAGATCCTAAATACTTATGTTTCGCTGATTTCAAATCTGCAATAAATTTTTCTCTACAAGTTATAGTTTTTTTTATGACATATTAAGTCTATTTTTTGCAGAAACACATGTCTAGAAATGTCATCATGAGCCGTTAGAGACGCTCCCCTATTACGAACTGTTCTTTTTTCTTGTGCTTCGGAACACGTCATAATAGGAAAACTCCTCTAGTCACTTACAACGACATTGCCAGACATTTTTTTTGTTGTATGAGATTTCATAACAGATCTTAAATACATTTGTTTCGCTAATTTCAAATCTGCAACAGAATGCCATCATGAGTCGTCAGAGACGCTCTCCTATTACGAACTGTTTTTTTCCCCTTGTGCTTCGGAACACGTCGTAATAGGTAATTGGAAAGCTCCCCTAGTCGCTTACAACGACATTGCCAGACATGAGTTCCTAGGCAGTTTTAATTCTGATGATGCGTGTCCTTGCTCTAGAACATGGGTCGCCAAACTTTTTTGATCATCGACCCCTTTGTAATTTTTCGAAATCTCCATCGACCCCCATAAAAGTAATTTTCTGTTAATTAAAATAAAACTCTTTTAGATATTGTGTTTCGACATTTATTTTATGATTTTAAGCATATATTAAAGTTATAGTTCATTGTGTAACAATAGTTTTACGAAAAATATATTAATGTGGAAATTTAAATACCGTAATATTTATTAAGTAATAAGTAAAGTAACTACAGATTTATTGCTTCTTGATCAATGAGATGGGTGTGCCTGGTGTTTTTTTGCAAGGTTCGCTATATTGGGTTCAAAATTGGCCAATTTTAATCTTAAATCCCCTCAAAACTCCACATTCAGTTTATTTTTGTACTTAGTTCAGATTGAATTTACGTGAAAGTTAAAGACACACATGAGATTAAAATAATAATATTTTCAAAAATTTTGTAATTTTCGTAAAAAAATACAAAGTGTGCTATAGTTTTGTAGCGGGCAGTACTAATCCATATTATTATTGCTTACCTTCTTTTTTACATGTATTGATAATTAAAATTGATATCTAAACTAAACGAATGGTTTTTATAAAACGATAACTAATTATCCAAAATTATAAAAGTTTTAATAATGACACTGCAAATATTCAACACTGTTCACAGTTTGCAAAGATAGCTGAAACTGCGTATGATATTTGCGTTTGTAATGTCAATGCTCGTCACATGTGATATTTGGACAAGCGCACATATGCATATGACTTATAAACAAGAAGTGCAGAGTTCGTGCCACTGCGCGCTGGTACGTAAATACTTGTTTCACCCGAATAAATATACGTTTATTAATTTATGTTCTATAAAGAAACTGATATTAAGTCTATTATTAAAAAAATTACAAATTTTACATACTTAATTAGGTATATGTGATTTGCGTATTAAGAATTGTTTTTTCTTCGACTCCCAATCGACCCTTTCGATTCGGATCGACCCCCATTCGACCCCCTGGCTCAGATCGACCCCCACTTTTGCTAAATAGACCCCTGGGGGTCCATATAGACCACTTTGGCGATCTCTGCTCTAGAAGTTTCTCTCAACATTTATATGATCCCCTGATATATATAAGGGAGTCGTATAAATGTTGAGAGAAACTAGGGGAACTTGGACACATCATTAGGATTAAAATTGCATAGAAACACTTGTCTAGAAATGTCATCATGAGTCGTTAGAGACGCTTCCCTATTACGAACTGTTCTTTTTTCTTGTGCACCGGAACACGTCGTAATAGGGAAGTTCTCATAGTCGCTTACAACGACATTGACAGGCATGAGTTCCAGTGCAGTTTTAATTCTGATGATGTGTCCTAGCTCTAGAAGTTTGTCTTAACATTTATACGACCCCCTGATATATATATAACGTTTTTAAACTTGCATATTTTGACGAAAAAGAGACTAAAAATATAATTTAAAAAAAAAAATCTATAGCCTTAGGAGCAAAACTAATTTCAGATTTGAAACCCCACACCCGAATTAGACAAGAAGTATTTGTACAAATATGAAATGAAATATGAATATTAAATTATAATTTTATCTATTCAGCAACTGAATTTGTATTTATTTCAAAGTCAATTTTTATGGTAAATTTCTATAACTGTTATATAAAAATATCGTAAATATATTGTGTATTTGTTTTGCTATGTAAGAGAAGGTAGGTAGGTACTTTATTTACGTTGCACTAGAGCTGCACAATGGGCGATTTGTAAGAGAAGTCGGAAAGTAGTGTTGCAACGTTAAATTAATTTCTATGCTTTATAAAAAGAAAAAGAGAAGCACTTGTTTTTATTAAGTAAAAAACCGATAGCAATCTATTTTTTTCCATACAGGTGAGATTTAAGTAACTTGACTATAATCTGAAATTATATACATTAAAAAGTCCTGTATTGCATTCTTTTTTTAACTTGTTCTAACTCAATCGACTTTATTATTTTAATTTTACTATAATTTCTAACTTTTTATAAATATCTTAAAACTAAAACATCCAAAAAAATATATTTTATATTTTTAGTTGAAAAAATAATCTGCCTAAAATATAAGAGTACAGAAATAACCTACGACCACAAGCTTGATAAAAACGAAATTGCTCTATCAATAATAAATTTATAACTATAAATAATTTGATATAGTATTAAGTTATAGCATAACTATAAATAATTTGAAAAATATTTAACAATGAATTTCAAGCTAAGCACAAGAAAAAAAGGAAAAATACCTCTCGCTGATCTCATTTGCGCAATGAATTCATTTAGTTGCTCATAAGTTGCATTATCTGGCTCTTCTTGAATAGGCCTCTCGGTATCAGGGAAATTCGGTATCAATGGTATCCTGGATACTTTTCCAGTACGTCTAGATGCTTGGCCTTCTTGTTCAAAATTACTTTCCTCCTCTTCGTCAAATCTGGCTCTCCGGGAAAGGACTCCTCGAGAGTGAACTTGGTATTCTGGTGCAAAAGTTAAGGTTTCATCTGTGGTATGATTTTCTGTATCAATGTCACTTGACGCATTTATGGAATTTGTGTTTGTTATGGAATTCTCGTAAGCGATATTGTCACTTGATGTAGAAGTATGTGATTGTTGACTAGCTGCTGTTTCTCCGAATTCTGATTTGGTGTGATCTAGGCCAGTTGATTCACTTTTATAAACGAACTTCGCTAACCTAACCTCATTTTCAAACATAAATGAATTAGGTGAATTATAACGTTTTGATGATACTTGTAGAACTATTTCGTTTGTAGCATTTCCAGATAAAACGATGTCAAACTGAGCGCTTTTTGAATCATTAGATATATTTTGATTTAAAATGCTGTTTTTATCACCGTTGCTAAAATTCACACTGTTATTTAATGCAGCACTTTTTGAATCATTTAAAAAGTTAGTCATATTTTGACTCGAAACATTCTTAGTACTACTATTGTCGAAATTCACACTGTTATTTGATACAGCACTTTTTGAATCATTAAAAAAGTTAGTCATATTTTGGTTCGAAACGTTGGCAATACTTTTATTGCTAAAATTTACACTGTTATTTGATATTGAATAATTAGTTTCATTTGTTAAGACAGGCATATTGTTTTCTATTATGTATTTATTTATATCATCTTGAAGAGAATTAATTGAAACGTGATCTGCTAGGTATGTCTCTGAAATGTTGATATGTTCAAACATTCCTTTATTATTTATGTTATCTGAAAAATTCAGATTGGAAAAAAGTTCGAATTGTTTCTTAGGTTCTGAGGTTGAGATATTGTCTGTTGTGTAATTCGATGATGGATAATCATCTTCTAGAAAGTTATTAGTGTTATTAAACAATTCAGTTCGTCTAAACACATTCAGGCCGTCAACAACTGCCAACACAAATATCACATAAAAACAATGGGAGAATATGATACGCATTATGAAGTTGATTCCTCTTGGCTTCATTTTTTTTTCAATACCTGCAAGATAAAACTAAATATTAACTATGAAAAGTTCTCTGAGGGTTTATTAGTATTATTGTTTATTAAACTAGTTAAGAAGTTTTATACTTTAATAGGAACAGCATTTCGTTCTGCTACACCCAGGACCAGCCATGTGTCAAAACTCTTGAAAGATTTTTGAACATCATAATTAAAGATTTCAAATATGTCATTTATTAGAGAAGAGCTCGGACTCACTCATAGTTGTCGTTTTGCACGGGGGGGGGGGTTCTTTTAATAATCAGAAGCTCCGATCAGATTTTATTATTTCTGACAAATAAAAAAAAATCCGCTTATCATCATCGATTTGAATTTAGTTAAGTTAAAAACAAGCTAAGAAATTTAAAAAAATTAATCATTCTACAGATGCTTAGTTGATGGAAAATTTTTTCTCCGGCTTGAAAACTATGGTAACTGTATGCATTTATTTCATCCTCTCAAAATCTGGACGCCTTATGGTACCATTCTTACATTAGATTCGACACACACATGATTCGGGGCCGGGATAGCCTGGTTGGTAGGGCACGGAGCCCATGTTCAAGAGGTCGTGGGTTCGATCCCGCCGGCCAAAGACTCCCCGTGTAGCAAATGGCGACTGATGCACGTTAAATCTGTCAAGTCACAGAGTCCTCCATGTTCCGATAACAAATCATACATCTGGGGGTACTGATCCAGGAGTTTCCTTGTCTTCTGGATTGGGTTCAAAATTGCAAGGCTACGTAGTTGAACATTAGTAGTCGTAAACCCAAAACTGGATCGGCTGTTCAACGACGGATATAAACAAATAAACACATATGATTCGGTCTGAACTTGAGATTACCTAATCTATGTCGGATCAGGCCGAAATCTACTGTAACTACTCAAACTTGGGTTGTGAAAAATCACTTTAGGAAAAAAATGTATAAAACCATAATTTAGAACTACTTACATTACGCCCTGAGCAAAATCAGTTTTGCTTTGACCCACAATGTCTGTATCCTGAGCCATAATACGGAGTGAATTAGCTGCTACCTTAATTCGGTGTTAAGCTGAACCATGTTTCCGTTCAAGTTAAACTGTAATATTGTGTAATCAAGTTTAAGAAGTACGATAAAGTTCAACTTAGCACCATACTAAGGTTGTAGCACACTTGAACGATATAGCTCAACGTTCCAAAATTTCTAATAGTATACTGAACATATTCCCGTGATGCCATATTTATACTTTACGGAAAAATTCTAAGTGTACATTTCTAATGAGCACAATATAAATTTTTGCTTTTAAATAGACATAAGGAAATACTATTTTTAAAAAAATTTTTTGAAAGTAGGTGTTTCGTATGTCACTTTTTTTATGTCGTTTTTCGCAGAAAATTAAAGTGCTTTCAGAAAAATTAACGTCAAACTTTTGATCCCGCCCTTGTGTGTGTTTTTTTTTCCTCTTGCGCGTCTTGCGACTATTTTTTTTAAAAAAAATATCTAACTTCTATTTTTTTTTTTAGGTTCTTCACTAGAAAGTTGTAATCAATAGCTCATATTTTTGGTTGCCTATTACTTTTACATTTAATGAATACAATATAAGTTATAATAATTTTCTTACTAAGAAGTTGGTAAGAAGTTACTAAGAAATGCAAGAAGTTGGAAGGGGGAACAGTGATGTAAATTCAGTAACTAAACAATCTAACTGATTGACGCTTCTTTATCAACTTAAAAAATAGTTTCCTGTAGTTACTAAACTAACTTACAGAAAAGCTCGTGTGGTTTATCTTAGAAAAGTTAATTACTTCCTCCATTCTTAATTTTATTTTTAGTTACTACTAAAAAAAAAGGCTTAGCAATCTGATTCATTTCCTTTTTAAACATTTTATTGTTAGAAACTTCGTGTTGTTATCTGCATATAGCAACAATATGAGAATTGTTTTCGAATGTATTTTTAAGTTGTTTAAATTTTTTTAAACTAATTTCGATTATTTATTTCCACTTTTTATTGCTTTATTTTAAAATGAATTCTAATTCGTTAATAAAAATTATTGTAAAAGGAAGATTTATCTGTAGTGCAATTATAATTGTTGTCTTATGAAAAGAATTAAAAGTTTTGCTATGCTAAGTGTTCCTAAAATATGGAACTAAAAAGATGGCTAAAATATGGCTAAAGATGGCCTAAAATATGGCTAAATTAAAGAGTTTAGCTATGTCAGGAGTTCCCACTCTATGGAACCAAAAGTAATATTAGGAAATTTAAGAGTTGTGCTATGCCAGTACATCCATTTTCAGTGTATGCGTGTTCAGGGAAGTGTATGTTCAGTTCATCAATCATATCAATATTGATTTTATTTCATCAACTTATATTGATAACTAATACTTTTTATGAATATTTATTTTATGAATAACTCCTTTCAATTTAACTATTTATATTCTGGTAATTTTTTATTTCGAAATTCTATATTCTTTCGGTTTAAGCTGTAATGATTATTAAATGTCAGCATCAAATTGAAAAATGGTGCTCGAGTCGAGTTGAAAAAAATGTGGGAAAGCATTGAATTATACTGTAAAAATACTAATAGCGTTTCTCATAGTAGGGGAGAGTGGGGTCAATTGTAAAATTTTTTACTTAACTATTTTTAACTAACAAGAAATCCAATATATTATTAATATTAATTGACGGACGAGTGAAGTAGACTATCCTCTACTAGAAAAAAAACTTATTTTAAATGTTATTATATTAGTTATTAACAATTTTTGACAGTCATGCACTTGTTACAATTGTCCCCACTTACGGGGTGGGGTCAATTCTATATAGGGCCAATATCGGAAAAATAATTTCTCTTTGAACTCTTATTGAGCCAAGATTAATGGATGTTGGTTCAATAAGGGTCCAAGTTATTTTGCTGCTAGGGAAGATTTTTTCTGTCTAGTTGGAAGTATTTCTAATTTGAAAATTCAATGACAAAAAACAAGGTCCATTGGTTAACGATAACATTTGCGTTGCTTGAAAATCGCTTAAAAATTTATTTTTAAGTCTAAAAAATTACAAAATCTATAATACCAACTGATTGCATTGGAAAGCTGAAAAAAAATTCTCTTGAATGTAAAAAATTACACAATCGCAATAAAAATCACTAATAGCACAGCAAAGTTATAAAATTTGTTTCAAAGAGAATAAGATTACAAATTCAAGTAATACTTTCTGACATCACTCCTGAAATTACAAAAAAATTTTTCGAGTTGAAAAATAACAATTAAAAGGATAAAAATAACTGACATCACTTAAGTTATTCAATTTGCTTTCGAGTGAAAACTTATTTACTCAAAAGATTTCCAATCGATAATAGTACAAAGCAATACAATTTGTTTCAGAGGGAATTAAATGACAAATTAAAAGAATGGATAACCCTTGTGAAATTATTAAACTTGTTTTCGTGTTAAATTAATTACTCAAAAAGAATGCTAATTGATAACAGGAGAAACATGAAATTTGTTTTCAAACGGAAAAAATTATATAATCAAAACTGCACTGATATTACCGTAAAGTTCTAAAATTTCTTTCAAGAGGAAAAAATTTCAAAATCAAAGAAATATCCTCTGATAACTGTGCAAAGTTATGAAATTCCTTTTCGAGTAGAAAAAAATGACATGACAAAGGATTTTGCACTGATAATACTGCAAAGTTATGTTCAGAACCTGTACTTAATCCGAATCTGTAGAACCACTGTTCAGATTTACATAGGATTTACAAGGGTTAAAATTTAAATTTAAAAAAAAAAAAATTCGATTTCAATTTGCTTTCGAGTGAAAACTTATTTACTCAAAAGATTTCCAATTGATAATAGTACAAAGCAATACAATTTGTTTCAGAGGGAATTAAATGACAAATTAAAAGAATGGATAACCCTTGTGAAATTATTAAATTTGTTTTCGTGTTAAATTAATTACTCAAAAAGAATGCTAATTGATAACAGGGGAAACATGAAATTTGTTTTCAAATGGAAAAAATTATATAATCAAAACTGCACTGATATTACCGTAAAGTTTTAAATTTCTTTCAAGAGGAAAAAATTTCAAAATGAAAGAAATATCCTCTGATAACTGTGCAAAGTTATGAAATTCCTTTTCGAGTAGAAAAAAATGACATGACAAAGGATTTTGCACTGATAATACTGCAAAGTTATGTTCAGAATCTGTACTTAATCCGAATCTGTAGAACCACTGTTCAGATTTACATAGGATTTACAATGGTTAAAATTTAAATTTTTTTTAAAAAAAAATTCGATTTCAATTTGCTTTCGAGTGAAAACTTATTTACTCAAAAGATTTCCAATCGATAATAGTACAAAGCAATACAATTTGTTTCAGAGGGAATTAAATGACAAATTAAAAGAATGGATAACCCTTGTGAAATTATTAAATTTGTTTTCGTGTTAAATTAATTACTCAAAAAGAATGCTAATTGATAACAGGGGAAACATGAAATTTGTTTTCAAATGGAAAAAATTATATAATCAAAACTGCACTGATATTACCGTAAAGTTCTAAAATTTCGTTCAAGAGGAAAAAATTTCCAAATCAAAGAAATATCCTCTGATAACTGTGCAAAGTTATGAAATTCCTTTTCGAGTAGAAAAAAATGACATGACAAAGGATTTTGCACTGATAATACTGCAAAGTTATGTTCAGAATCTGTACTTAATCCGAATCTGTAGAATCACTGTTCAGATTTACATAGGATTTACAATGGTTAAAATTTAAATTTTTTTTAAAAAAAAATTCGATTTCAATTTGCTTTCGAGTGAAAACTTATTTACTCAAAAGATTTCCAATTGATAATAGTACAAAGCAATACAATTTGTTTCAGAGGGAATTAAATGACAAATTAAAAGAATGGATAACACTTGTGAAATTATTAAATTTGTTTTCGTGTTAAATTAATTACTCAAAAAGAATGCTAATTGATAACAGGGGAAACATGAAATTTGTTTTCAAATGGAAAAAATTATATAATCAAAACTGCACTGATATTACCGTAAAGTTCTAAAATTTCGTTCAAGAGGAAAAAATTTCCAAATCAAAGAAATATCCTCTGATAACTGTGCAAAGTTATGAAATTCCTTTTCGAGTAGAAAAAAATGACATGACAAAGGATTTTGCACTGATAATACTGCAAAGTTATGTTCAGAATCTGTACTTAATCCGAATCTGTAGAATCACTGTTCAGATTTACATAGGATTTACAATGGTTAAAATTTAAATTTTTTTTAAAAAAAAATTCGATTTCAATTTGCTTTCGAGTGAAAACTTATTTACTCAAAAGATTTCCAATTGATAATAGTACAAAGCAATACAATTTGTTTCAGAGGGAATTAAATGACAAATTAAAAGAATGGATAACACTTGTGAAATTATTAAATTTGTTTTCGTGTTAAATTAATTACTCAAAAAGAATGCTAATTGATAACAGGGGAAACATGAAATTTGTTTTCAAATGGAAAAAATTATATAATCAAAACTGCACTGATATTACCGTAAAGTTCTAAAATTTCTTTCAAGAGGAAAAAATTTCAAAATCAAAGAAATATCCTCTGATAACTGTGCAAAGTTATGAAATTCCTTTTCGAGTAGAAAAAAATGACATGACAAAGGATTTTGCACTGATAATACTGCAAAGTTATGTTCAGAATCTGTACTTAATCCGAATCTGTAGAATCACTGTTCAGATTTACATAGGATTTACAATGGTTAAAATTTAAATTTTTTTTAAAAAAAAATTCGATTTCAATTTGCTTTCGAGTGAAAACTTATTTACTCAAAAGATTTCCAATTGATAATAGTACAAAGCAATACAATTTGTTTCAGAGGGAATTAAATGACAAATTAAAAGAATGGATAACACTTGTGAAATTATTAAATTTGTTTTCGTGTTAAATTAATTACTCAAAAAGAATGCTAATTGATAACAGGGGAAACATGAAATTTGTTTTCAAATGGAAAAAATTATATAATCAAAACTGCACTGATATTACCGTAAAGTTCTAAAATTTCTTTCAAGAGGAAAAAATTTCAAAATCAAAGAAATATCCTCTGATAACTGCGCAAAGTTATGAAATTCCTTTTCGAGTAGAAAAAAATTATTTGACAAAGGATTTTGCACTGATAATACTACAAAGTTATGTTCAGAATCTGTACATAATCCGAATCTGTAGAACCATTGTTCAGATTTACATAGGATTTACAATGGTTAAAATTTAAAAACTTTTTTATACTTCCTAAAAAAGGAAATGTAATGATTCACCAACTAAGAGCATAGTCGGGTAAAATTCTGTAAGAAAACTAAAGTATTATGCTTACACATAAAATCTTAGCATCACTATCTTAAATGGATTCCAAAAAATTTTTTTGAAGCAAAAAGTTAACACAAATTAAGATAAAAAGAATGCTGTTTAAATCTTGAAAGAATCAAGAGCAAATGTCATGAACTCTACCCTGATTTGCTTTCGATAATTGTTTATTGATACGGTAACCTAATAACATACATGGTTTTAAAGTCATGCTGATAATTTCTATTTTAATATAATCAATGGATATCAAATAAATATCGAATTCCTAATTTTTTTACTAGAACAAGCTGTCAATGCTCAGTGGTTAAGGCACTGTATTGTCATTGTGAAGAGCTGGGGTTCGACCCTGGCGGCTTGAAGCCCTCCTAGCTTCAAATTAATTGTTTCCAGCTTGTCTGGGAAGTAAAAGCTGTCAGCCCGCTAAGCCGACCTCATTGCGGCAATCATGTAGTTGGTCACGAAATTGTGGAGCCTTAACTTTCATAACCGAACCACAATGGGCTGCTTCAGGAATAAATGCTTCATTTTTTTTTTTTTTTTTTAAGTAGATTGAAAAAATAATAAGTTATGAAAAATACAGATTTATAATTAACTTCACATCGCATCAAGGTCTGTGACTAATGTCAATGCAAGTCATAATTGTTCCTTTTTTTTTTTCTTTTTTTTTTTTTTAATCAAGTAATATTTGTCTCAAAACGAAATTTTGATCGCTTTCTGTCTTAAACAGGCATAAAACTGAAAAGAAGTTAAGAATTCATCAGAATAAAAACGTTTTTCAAGTGGACAAAAAAAACTAAAATAATTCGATTTTTGTCTGTTTTTTTAATGACATAAACAGGCATAAAACTGAAAAGAAGTTAAGAATTCATCAGAATAAAAACGTTTTTCAAGTGGACTAAAAAAGCTAAAATAATTATATTTTTGTCTGTTTTTTTTATGACATAAACAGGCATAAAACTGAAAAGAAGTTAAGAATTCATCAAAATAAAAACGTTTTTCAAGTGTATTAAAAAAGCTAAAATAATTATATCTTTTTAGGGGAAGAAAACAATAAATATAGGGCACATTACTTTCGAAAGACGAGGGGAAAACTTTCGGTGGTGATAGAAATTCATAACAAAAGTGATGCTCCCTACATTTTCCGTTTTTTTTATGACGAAAATTAAGTTTTGTCCTTTTCATCCACTTAAAAAATGTAACATTTTATTTAATTTAGAATTTACGACCAGCGTCTAATAGCAAATTGTGAAACGAAACGTCTGGCACTTTAAATAATTGCAGACAAAAGAATTCGGGTAAAACAGCGCAAGAAAAAAAAAAGAAAAGAAAAAAAGAAAAGCAAATGCTATTTCTTAATTCATAAAATAATAAGTAAGTGAATTGCTGTCTTTCGTTATAAATTTTCCGAACTTTCTATTATTTCATTTTACACAACAAATGAAGATCGTTACTCACCATTCAGAGAAATCTTCCCATTTGGCAATATCCGTCGTATTTATTATAAGAACGTCTTTACATGATGGTCAATTTATAAAGAAAAGATATTAAAGCGATTCCGAAAAATCTCTTCAACTTCGCAATCACGGCACGTCATGTATATGAAAAATACGTCAAAGATCTGTAATAGATAAGTCTGACAAACCAGACAGCTAGTTGCCTATCGCGAAGGGAAAGTTTCGAATAAAGTAATACAAATTATTTGACCTCAACATTTTGAAATGTTCGATTCTGAATCCAAGTCGAAGTTAATGTATTGAGTAATTCTTCTGGTTTGAAATTTTATTTTTGTTCTTTTTGCATTTTTCGTCAATTTCACGATTTTTTTTTTAAAATTATAATTTTCACTTTTTCAATCTTAAGAAATTGTTGGATTTCTGTTATATAACATTAAGGAACTCCTAATTTTTTTTTTTTTTTTTTTTTTTGTATTGAGAATAACAAATGGCGCACCCTTTACAATCATGAGTTATATAAAAAGTATAAACAACCAGACATAGTTCATGCTATTAAGGCCAATCGCATTTGATGGCTGGGACACCTTTATAGATCTGAAGACCAAAACTCCGCCAAACAAGTAACTTTTTTTAAACCTGAAGGTACAAAAAAAAGGGGTCGTTCACCGACTAGGCGGCTGGACGCAGTTGAGATAATAGGAATAACTAACGAAAGATAATAGGAATAACTAACTGTAAGGCCATGGCACAGAATAGATCAAGATGGCCAAAACTTACTGGGACGGCCTTGGCCTGTCATAGGCTGTAGTGCCCAAGAAGAAGAAGAATTTTTCTTATTTATGAGTAAAATATTTCCACAACAAGCCATTATAAGTCTCAAGGGCGTCATGGAAAGTAAGACACCACAGTTTTATGACCAACGGCATGATGGTGGCAATAAGGTCAAAATTGAGCAGATATTCATCGATTTGAAGCTAAGGGAGCATCGAGTCACCGCCAGAGATTGAACCTTGAGAGCTCAGCACTTAAATCACTGAGCCTCCGTGGCTCATTTTACATTTATATTTAAAATAATTTTAAATGATCCAGTATTTATAAATAACTTTAATTTAGATTCTTTCTTTTTTCTCCCCCTTCTTGTTTCGACCGACCTAGTCTATAGCATCTTTTGATATTATTGTCTTATGTGCGCGTGAGTTTAATTTTCCACAGCATTGCTGCATACGGTGCTGTGCCGATAAACTGTGCATTCAATCAATCGATTAATAATTCTGTTGTCTTATTATTTTGAAAGTAAGTACTGTCTGGTCAGATTTGAGTAGTCGGTGATATAGCTTGTTTGGCATACTTAGTTCTATCCAATTAAAAGCTAATGAATTGCGATTGTTATTATGATAATGGATTATAACTATTATGGGCATTATAAAACGATCATGCATTACTCTGGTCTCTTTGCTTATTGCATTTGATATGATATGTAGTGTACAATGTTTATTTAATCTATTTCAATAATAGTTATTATTTCATCCATTTTAAAATCCGGTTCTGATAAAGGACCTTTCTGGAAGCAGGAATCATGTTCTATATTCGCTTCATGAGGTTTGTTTCCGTAGTCAGTTACGGCTAGCACGAGGTTCTCAATCCCGGAAGTCTTTCTACCCTTTTCTATTTTACAAGACAGTTTAGTCATCAGCAGTTAGGCAGTAAATTAAATTTGTGTGTATATAGTGTTTATATTTAAGGCGGTGTAGTCGACTTTTCTTGCTCGTGACATTAAAGTCTACATATTCAATTTCGGTAACATAGTTAACTGTGTTATTTCAGTGATAGGTAGAAGTCTAGCCTGCTTCAGATCGAAGAGTATCACCTAGTCTAGAAAGTAAAAGCGGCCGGTGCTGAATGTGACCACTTGACCACCATCATGCCGTTGGGTTAAAAATTTTGGAATATTAACCTCCATGACCTCCTTGGATGACGTTTGGCTGTTGTGGGAGAGTTTTTTTATTATTTTATTTCAAAGCCTAATTAAGTCGAAAGTAAAAGATTGATTAGAAATTTTCAATTCTTTTCTAATAATCTGAGAATAATTTTATCGAAAAAATTAAATCAATCAGTTGAACATTTTATAAGTCAGTTATTTTAGAAAATTATCCTTACTTACTTTAAGCCATCATATAATTCTTAAGGTGTGAAATGAATATTATTTACTTTAATACAGCTTTTTTGGTTACAATCCTTTCCATTGTGGTTTTCGCGCCTATTTGCTAATAAGCATTTTTTAATTATTCTTTTTTAATAAAAAAAAAGATGTCGTTTAGTAGTTATATAACATTTTATTGTTATAGCTTGTAGAATTTTGTTTTATATAAAATGCTGTTCAAGCAGAAAGTAAAATTCGAATTCGAGTTCTGATTAAAAATATATATGTAATACAAAAATTAAATACTTTTGTATTAATAAAAGAATTAAAACTCTTTCGTTTTCATAAAATGTCTTTGTTAAAGAATAAACGTCGAGAGATTCTATTTTGGGAAATCAAGGCTGAAAACATACCATTGAAATATAAATAGATTTATATTTCAAAGGAAGAGTTATTTATAGAATCGTGCCCTTTTTCACTACCATATAAGGAAGCAGAAATGATTTTCCTTAATGCGTAAGGATACAAGGAATGTACGAATGTGCCTTTTTACTTCAAATCTAGGTTGCTATAAAACCTAAGAACGCATTGTTTTGCGTGTCCTTTTCATCATAATGTGGTCCTGATAAGCTGTGCCGGAATTGTCCGGAGTCTTGTCCATTCCCCTCCCGTAGGGAACTTGGACTTCAACTGTTAGCAATACCAGTCTCCATTTAAATAAACCTGTTTAGAACGTCTGATGGCTTATGACTGCAATTATTTCAAGCTAAATACAACACTAATAACAGGGTTGGAGCCCTGTTATTACAAGTCGGCAGCATAGTTGCTTGCTGAGGAAATCTTTGGACCGGCTGACTGCTAAGTTGAAATTTTCCATCACCCCCGGAGGAGAAAAAAATCGGCAGTGAAAAAAACGTTGAAGGAAGGAAGGATGGCGATTTTCCACCCGTACTACTGGTACCTCGTCGCGCCTGGAATGCTGGTGAGTGTCCCCCTGAAACCAGTGAAAGTATCCCATCCGATGACCCTACAATTCCATAGTGCCACAAAGTTGGAAGAAACATCAAACATGGTAGTGATTCGACACCGAGTGATCCTACAATTCTTACTACTCAAGTTGTGAATTAAAAAGTGATATATTTTGTGTCTCTCATCAAAGAAAAATAGATGAAGGTCAAAAGAAAGTGTGAATGGAAAGGATTTAATGTAGATATATTTTTTTTTTCTCTCATTTTTTTTTTTCTCAATGTTATGATTGAATATTTTAGTAATATTAGATATGAGTAGTAATTTAAATATTTTATTTTGAATAATGGAATAGAGTTAGATTGTATTTCTTGTGTTTATATATTTTTTTATATATAATATTATGATATAGTATTGTATTTATCGTGCATCTAAAATGTTTTTAAAGGAAATAAATGTGATTCAAACGTCAATTAAATTAGTGACGGCAAACAAAATTAAGTTATTATTTAAACTTTTGTTTCCAAATGATTTTTCTAGATTAAACCGTACCAAAATTTTAAATTTTTCTGAATTTTCTTTTGAACCAAACGATGAAGAATTTTCAAACAAACTACAAGAAATTTGTAATACTTTCAATTTTTCGGACTTAGTCAAAATTTCAGACATTTTAAATATTTCCAGTGAAGGAAATAAAGATGAAATTGCCAAACACATCTTAACTTGTTTATGCGATTTCAATTTTTTAAAAAATTCTTTAGTAATTGAAAATTCCTCTGAAGATGAGGAGGAAACTAAACAATTTCAATGTAAACAAACTCAAACGGATTTTGAATCACATTTACCAATTAAAAATTGTGTAAGTCAATTTACACAAGCTAGTTTAAATACTAAAATGTATGTTGATAAAGAAATACAAACTCATGTTTATACTGATAAAGATATGGCATCCTATAGTCAAAATTCTAGTAATGATTTAAATAATAGAGAACCTGAAACTAAATTAATAGTTAATTTCGCTGATGTTGAAGCAGTTACTCCTATTTTTAAAGGAGAAAAACACGAAAATATAAATTCTTGGTTTGAAAATTTTGAAACTCATGCTACCTTATTTAAATTGTCTGATATGCAAAAATTTTTATTTGCTAAAAGATGTTTGAAGGGAAATGCATTAACTTTAATTAGAAGTGAAACTCATTTAAATTCTTATGAAAAATTAAAAAATCTTTTGTTTGAAGAATTCGGACTTAGTTGTAATAGTGCAGAAGTACATGCAATGTTGCAAAAAAGAAAGCAAAGGTATAATGAAACACTTCAAGAATATTTCCTAAAAATGAAAGAAATTTCAACTCAAAGTGATATTGATGACTTAGCTCTAATCACTTACATAATTCAGGGAATACCAGACCAAACAAATAATAAATCAATTCTTTATGGAGCCAATAATCTTTTTGAATTTAAACAAAAACTTAAAATTTATGAAAAAATTAAAAGTGACTTAGACAAAAGTAAATTTCAAAATAATAAGGGACCATTTATGAAAAAAATGGAAAACCCAAAATATGACATAAAGTGCTATAAATGTAATGCACCAGGACATAAAGCCCCGGCTTGTCCTAAAAATAAATGTGTAACCCCGAATGTGACAAAACCCAAAATACATCATACAACACAGGAGATCCCAATAAACCAGTGTAAATACTGTTCGAAGAAAGGACTTTGGAATAAATTTCACATGGGCTCCTCGTGTGTAAACAACCCTAGCAATGTTGTTGAAATGAACGTTCAAAATATGACAAATAATCAATAGCAATTAATAATATCCGGATATAAAGTTGAAAATGGATATAAAGTTAAAAATGAATACCTAAATGGAGGTAAAGTGGAAAATAAATACCTAAAGGGACGTCCAAAACAAAATAAAAATGAAAAAGTTAACAAAGAGATATTGTTGAATGTTGATACCGGGTCAACATTGAATGTAATACCAAAAGATTTGGTGTTAAAATTGAATATTCCTATTAAAAAATGTGAGGAATTAAATGTTACCCAAACGAAAGGTCAACTAACACTTAACGAAATTTGTGAGTTTCCCCTTAAGATAGGCGAAATTGTTAACTCAGCTAAGTTTTTTATAATTGATACTGAATTACCATATGCTTTATTAGGGTTGCAGACTTGCAAAGATTTTTGTTTGTCTATTGACTGTGTCGGGCCAGTTGTTACTCAATTTGGTAAGAGATTGATCACCTCTGCTAATTCTAACAGTGACAACTTATCTTTGCACATTAGACAACAAAATTCTCAAAATGTTAAAGTTAAAAATGTTGAAAAAATAAAAGTTGAAGATGTTTCAGTTAAAGTAAACATTGAAAAAAATAATGTAAAGGGTAACAAAAATAAAAGGAAAAGGACAAATAGGAAAAAGAAAAAATGTCCAAAAATTTCAAATGATTCGGAGATAGATCTAGGTAATGGATGCATACATTATCAGGTTAATATCGACGAAAAAATAAAAAATGAAAGCGAGATAGAAAATGTGGACTTAAAAGAAATTTTAAAAAGTTATGATGATATTTTTGCAAAACATAAACATGACGTAGGAGAAATTAGAATCGAACCGCAAAGAGTCAGGTTAACATCAGATTTACCTATATCTCTAAGGCCTTACAAAACATCCCCAAAACAACAACAGGAAATTGATTTACAAACAGAAGAATTGTTAAAAAATAACATTATAAAAGAAAGTTCATCCCCTTATGCTGCCCCTGTAACTTTAGTCTTTAAAAAAGATGAAAATAAAAAGAGTCGTTTATGTGTTGACTTTAGAAAATTAAATCAAATTACAAAAACAGATTCCGAACCTCTACCTTTAATACAGTCTTTAATTGAAAAATTATCCAATAGTTGTTATTATTCTAAAATAGATTTATCACAGGGATATCATCATGTTCGTATTCATCCTGATGACACTGAGAAATTAGCATTCGCTACTCACAATGGTCTATTTGAATACTTAAGATTACCTTTTGGCTGGAAGAATGCGCCAAGCATCTTTCAACGTACAATTCGTAGAATTTTAAATAAACATAAAATTAAATTTGCTACAAACTACTTTGATGATATCATTATATTTTCTAATTCTTATGATGAACATTTAACCCATCTTAAAAAGATTTTTGATATTTGTAAACAAGAAAACTTAAAATTAAAACTTTCAAAATGTTCATTTTTGCAAAAACAAATAGAATTTTTAGGATATGAAATAAGCAATGGAATTGTGTCACCCGATAACCATAATATTGAGGTTATTAAAAAATTATTACCCCCTAAAAATGTAAAATCATTGCAAAGATTTCTTGGATCAATAAATGTTTACAATAAATTTATTGATAGTTATGCAAGTATTCGACATCCTTTAAATAACTTGTTAAAGAAAGATGTAAAATGGGTGTGGTCAGAAAAATGTCAACAATCTTTTGAACTTTTAAAAAATGCTATTATTTGTAAACCAATTTTGAAAATTTTTAATCCTAATCATGAATGTCATCTTTTTGTTGATGCATCGTTAGTTGGAATTGGTGCTGTGTTAAAACAGACAGATGAATGTGGTGTATTGCGTCCTGTAGCTTTTCATTCTCGTTCCTTAAGGGACTATGAAAAAAACTATGCAATTACAGAACTTGAATGTCTTGCTATTGTAGATTCTTTAAATAAATTCCACCATTATCTTTTTGGCCAAAAATTCACCATACATACTGACCATGCTGCTTTAGTTTGGCTAAAAAATGTTAAAAATTTAAAAGGTAGATTATTTAGATGGTCATTATTGTTAAGTATGTATGAATATGATATTAAATACACAAAAGGTTCTACTAATTTTGAAGCAGATTGGCTTTCGAGAGATGCAACACATTCACTTGTCAAAATTAATTGTAACAATAATAATGTTCATGTTTCACATTTGTTAAAATTGGATGAAATTGTTGAAGCTCAAAGGAAAGATAACTTACAAGGTAATTTTGTTGATATCAATAATGTTTTATGTGTACGTAAGAAAAATTTTACTAAAATAGTTGTTCCATTTTCGTTGAGATTAAAAATTCTGCAAATTGCTCATGATAAATTTAATCATCCAGGAGTGCAAAAAATGATAAACTTGATAACCCCTGTTTATTATTGGAATAACATAACTTCAGATATAGCAAAATTTTGTAGACATTGTCATACGTGCCAATTAAATAAAAAACCGCGACAAAAAAGATTTGGATTATTACAATCCTTACCCCCTGTTAATCAGTCATTTGACTTGCTAGCAATAGATAGTGTTGGTGGATTGAATTACTATAATTCAACAAAAAAATATTTAACTTTAATTACTGACCACCTCACAAGATACATTTGGGCTTTTGCATCAAAATCCATTAGCTCAGAAACCTATACAAATTTTTTACATCAAATTTTTCAAAATCAAATTCCTAAATCCTTGTTGAGTGATAGAAACGCTGCCTTTACTTCTTCTCATTTTAAAAAATTTTTGAAGCATAATAAAATTCAACAATTATTGACAACTGCACATCATCCGCAGTCTAATGGCAAGGTAGAACGCCTTGGTCAAACAATAATTACGAGTTTAAAATGTAAAATCAATGAAAAACCTACTAAAACTCCCTGGCCTACTATGTTAAAAGATATAGTTAATACTTATAACTTAACTCCCCATTCTGTAACAAAATTTCCACCTGCATACCTCATGCATGGTAGACTCCCCTATGAAAATCCCTTAAAGGAAAAAATCTATCCACCTGTTGAGGAAGCTAAAAAAATAGCAATTCGAAGAACTAAAGAATATCATGAAAGAAATAAAATCTATTATGATCCTAGATTTTTAGATATAGATTTTAAAACTGATGAATTAGTTATGTTTGAAGAATTTACTTATCCTAATACGAGGAAGTTGTCACCTCCTTTTAGTGGACCGTATAAAATTCTTCAAAAAATTTCAGAAACTAATTACAAAATAAATAAAAAGAATATGTTGAGTAAACAAAATTTTGAAATAGTACATGTATCAAAGCTTAGAAAATATCACAACCCACAAATGTTGAAATTAAATCATGAATAGAGTCCAAAGGAAAAGAAATTTTTTTACTTTCTTCAAAGGAAGAAGTAAACCCTATATTTTTGAGAGATCCGAATCACGTGTGGAGATGTTTACCTCTACATCATTTTGATGTGAGGGCGATGCAAGTTGAACTTTTTTTTTTCTCAAAGGTGAGAAAAATTTTTATAAACTATTTTTATATTGTCCAATCTGGATCTCTCATTTTCCCTCTGCTTCATGAAATTCTGTTTTCCTCCATTTTAACGGGGAATACAGATTTTCATAAAGTAAATAACCCCTATTAACCACACAGAATCTTAAATTCTGAATAAATGACACTTGTTGTCCAGTTCGTTTTGCATAAAAATTTTGTATATTTTTGTGTGAAAAATTTTTTTGAAAATTTTAGTAGATTAGTTATGTAAATATTTCATTTTTCTTTCTGTTTAGTTACTAAATAGATAAATTGCATAATCATGTTTTTCATATTTTTGTCATTGTAAATAATATTTTTCTTCTCATAATTGAAAAAATGTTGTTTGTAGTAAGGAAAAAGGAACAATCGTACCAACCTAAAAATTTTAAATTTAAAGTATTCTAAATTTTTTATTTTGGCTCACCAAAATTTTTTTTTGGGGGGGATGTAATACAAAAATTAAATACTTTTGTATTAATAAAAGAATTAAAACTCTTTCGTTTTCATAAAATGTCTTTGTTAAAGAATAAACGTCGAGAGATTCTATTTTGGGAAATCAAGGCTGAAAACATACCATTGAAATATAAATAGATTTATATTTCAAAGGAAGAGTTATTTATAGAATCGTGCCCTTTTTCACTACCATATAAGGAAGCAGAAATGATTTTCCTTAATGCGTAAGGATACAAGGAATGTACGAATGTGCCTTTTTACTTCAAATCTAGGTTGCTATAAAACCTAAGAACGCATTGTTTTGCGTGTCCTTTTCATCATAATGTGGTCCTGATAAGCTGTGCCGGAATTGTCCGGAGTCTTGTCCATTCCCCTCCCGTAGGGAACTTGGACTTCAACTGTTAGCAATACCAGTCTCCATTTAAATAAACCTGTTTAGAACGTCTGATGGCTTATGACTGCAATTATTTCAAGCTAAATACAACACTAATAACAGGGTTGGAGCCCTGTTATTACATATATATATATATATATATATATATATATATATATATATATATATATATATATATATATATATATATATATATATATATATATACCGAAGAGCCATTACATTATGACCACCCTCCATCTATAACAATGGGCTCGCCCAGGAACAATGTTTTTTTTGGGGCACATTAGGACCAACAATCCCTGACGTCTGTAAGCTACTTGAACATAGTTGCAGACCAGGTTCACCCATTCATGGCAACAGTTTTTCCTGCGGGGGAGGGATGGTGCTTACCAACAGGATAATGCACCATGTCATAAGGATCGAATCGTCATGGATTGGCTCAAGGAACATTCCAGTGACTTTCAAGTCATGTCTTGGCCCCCAAATTCACCTGACCTTAATCCAATAGAGCATTTGTGGTCCTACTTGGAAAACCAAATTCTTGCTACCACGCTACCCCCTCGAAATGGGAGGGAATTGCAGGACCAGTTGGTGAGCGCTTGGTACCAGATACCTCAGACTACCTATCAGCACCTTGTGGAATCAATGCCACGGCGGGTGCTAGCAGTTTTGAGGGCTAAAGGTGGTCCTACATGCTGTAAGCAGGGTGGTCATAATGTAATAGCTCTTCGGTGCATATATACATATATAATATTAATTTTATAAAATAATTCAGGTAAGATAGGTCTTTGAAATTAACTTAGATTAAACTTGGAAGCCGTAGACGAATTCCTATCATCTTAAACATCCGAATTAAGATAATTGAAAATAAATATTATTAGGACATAGTAAATCCTGTAAACTCATAATTTTTATTTGTTCTTGAAATTAAGAGTCCTCATTTAAAAAAAATATTAAAACGTCGTATAAGTATTTTATAAGATTAATTTAAGGGGGATAAAATTTTAACTTCAAAATAATGACTATACCATTAAAAGCAGTCATCTGAAGCAAGAATTTATTTGGTGAAAAAATATATTAACGTAACAATGTTTTTATACTGTTCAACAAATGCTCTTGACCTATGAGAAGCACGAGGAAATAAATAGGGTCGTGTTTACAATTTATTGTCAACCCATAGATGGAAAAAAATTTAATCTAAGATATGAACTCAATTTAAAGTCGCCGTAATCGTTCTGTAAATATTATTGAAAACCGTATGTGGAAATTCGGCGAAAAAACTACCAAATCGAACACATATCTATCAACGTTAAGTGATAATTAATATGTATACAATTATTAAATGCAAAAAATTGATGAAGCTTTTATTTATTTATAGTTTTAATTGATTAAAAGTCCCTATTTTCTGTGATATACATTTATATTTTCTATGAGAAATGCATATTAAAATGAACTTTCCATTTCTACACAACTTTTCTATTTTTTCAAATAATTTATTATCCAAAAAAGTGTTTCATTTCATATAACGACAGAAGTGCCAAATAGAGTTTTTACACTTTTACAGTTATAAAAGACACGCTGTTTTTTTCTTCTTCTTAAGTTATGATCCTGGTCGTTTGTAAAAAAAAAATGTGTTCTTTTTCTTTTATTTTCTTTTTTAAATATTTTGTTACCCAAGAATAGCTTTATCTAACAAAAGTATACAATTGAATTTTTATAAACTAGTTGTTATAGCCCGTCGTTTACTATTCGAACCAGGTTCTTCTGTCCTCTTCAATTGTTTAAAAAATTGTGTTCCTTTTGATCTAATGCTGTATAAAAATGGCCTCCCGATTATTATTTTTTTTTCTCAGTCAAGGTCCTGATTATGGTTTAAGATCTTGAGTGAATAGAATTTATGATTTTAGTTCTATTGTTAAAGTGATTTGATATCTAAAATGTGTTTTGTTTTATTAATCAGTAAATGTGAAAAACTGTAATTATTCCCCGCTTATTTTTGGGCCATTTGTCCTATTAGCTGCATTTTCTCCATTTAACTTTAATGCATTATTTTTTAGTGAAGTTAGTAAAATAGTAAAAAAAAATTTTGTCAAGCATAAAGAAGAGAAAATTAAAAGTTCTTTCAAAGTTTCAAAATAAATTTGTTTAATAGTTATAAGCTTTTATTTGTGATCTTTAAATGCTCATTATATGATTTTTTTTCCTCCTAGATGCATAAGAAATGTTTCACTAGTCCATTATATCAATGTATCCTCTTTGGTAATAAACAACATTTAGACAGAATCAAATCTCGACCCATTATTACAGTAAACTTGATAAAAATGTGATGCCTATTTTTAAAACATATAAAAATAATATTGTGAATAAAATTACACAAAAAAAATAATCTATTTTGGAATTAAATTATATATATTAAAACTTCAATTGCATAAAAATATCAGTAGTTTAGGAATTTAATATATGTCAATAAAATCACATTGTCAATAAAATCAATGAAAAAACATTTAGATTTGTTTCTCAAAATGCATGATAACAAAAATAATTACTTACTTCTTTTACACAAACATCCTCTAAACTAAATCAAAACATCCACTGGTGCACTTGTCTAGAACATTTCGAATTTACGAACGCCTTTTCTCAATCACATTGTTGCATTGAAGTTCAACCGAATGATCTAAAGGTCGATATTTCTTTTTTGAGGAAGACAAGAAAATAAACTGACTAGACTAGTTACTATTATAAGAAATGCATTTATTAACCTTGGAAATCCCCTACTCTATAGGTGAAACATGTTTTTTTTTTCAACCGGGAAAACAATAAATTTCTTCGTTACCACAGGAAACAGGATATGTGATGCAACGGAACTAAACCATTGTAAAAGAACTATCGATAAAATCGCATGGATTAAAATAATGAGCTTATTTTATTCTGGTTATTCAGATAATCCACAATATTGCTGATCAAATTATGCAAATAATCTATTAGTGGCAAAGATAATTAAATTAAAAGCACACGAATCAGTTATAAATATTGTAACCCTTGGCATTAAACTAACTTAGAACAATTTATTATCATGATTTTAAGGTCAACATTTGACTAGAAGAGATATTTCCAGAAAGCCTCTAATAGCGAACGACATTTTTTCTGCAGCTAGTGATCAATTTATTAATCTGCATTTACTTATATTTTACTAATCTGCAAATTGTTTTTTAACAATGTTAGTTAAAAGTTAAAACTACAATAAAATTATAAGTTTGTTTGCCTCGGATCCTAAAAATTGTTCAAAAATTTCAGTTAGTACGTCGAGTGGATGTGGAAGATGAGCTTTTATCAATTACTATTAAAAAGAGGACGTAAGCTATGTTCGCAACTTACTACTCTATTTAATCAAAAACGAGATGCACTAGGATTTTATTGTACATTGTTTTAGAAATTATATTTTAATTGTCTATGTCAAGTAAGTTAAGTTGGATGGTTTGTGAAAGAAATGTCAACAAATTAATTTTTTTAAGCTTATTTGAAAGCTGGTGTTTATTAGGAAGTCTAAAATTTTATCATTTATTTGCAATTTAATAAATAGTCACACTAATTTTGATTGGCAAAAAATAAATAAAATATAAAAATTAGCATGTCTTTAAGATTTTGTGAGTCAAATTAATCGTTACAGAGTAGCACTAAAATAATTCGAGCTATCTAGGGATAAGATAATTTCTTTTAAATTATTTGTTCAATTTTTTGTTTTTTAAAGTGTAGCATAGTTTTTTTAAGTCTGGTATTTTTGCAGTTGTTTTTTTAGTTTTGAAAGATGTAAAAATTATTATATGAAGTAAAATAACATTAATTTGAATATAATTTAACTTATACATGCTACATTGCAATTACACATACTTGAAATAAATCTACACAGTGCGCAAAGAAATAAATAAGTAAAATAATATAAAAAAAATAATAATAAACGGACCCCTGAATAACTTTTGATCTAATGATCTGATATTCACGTTCTAAAACTCAATCTTAATGGTGCGAGGGAGTGACTTAAGATATACCAATTAATTAGTGCAGAACAAAAACGTACTTTCTTTGAATAAACACACGATATCTTGATTGATTCGGATTTGTAACCCCAAAATATAGTGGGTAGACGCAATCTGGGAAACTTGGGTGCAATAATTTGATCAGGAGAGTGATCCAATGTTTGCACACCTTTATATTAATTTTGCTTTTTTCATATTTCGCCATACCTCAAGAAAATTCTAAACTAATCGAAACATTTTTGCACAAGATTATAAAATTAGTTTATCCAAAGATAATTCTGTATAAAAATAACTTTTGCTAAATATTTATTACTTTTTATTATTATATTTAATGACTGTCGAAATTTTTTTTATTGTACGGCACACAGTTTTTCACATTATTTAAACGAATGTAAAATGGTAAAATACAAAATTTGAGTGAAATCGATCAAATAGTTCCTGAGAAATCAAATTTTAAAAATGCGACTTTTTTAAAATTCGATTTTTGTATAAAATGTACTACTTTTGCACAAGAAGATTATGCATTTATTAGGGGGAAAAAGAAAAAAACCTTGCAACTTATTTAATTTGGAATAAGGAATTTCAGTACATAAATTTATACTTCGCATGTTCTAACAACCTCTAGAAAACAAAGTAAAAAGTGAACTAAATCACGTCAACAGTAGTACTTTTTATATATGTAAACGCTTGCCACTTTTGAACTATTAGATTAAAATAATTCAATCATATTCTCATTCAATTAGCATAAAAATGCATAGGAAATAATGTCTTGCTAGTTTGGATCGCTATTGCTATGATTGCTAGGTGCAACTACAAATTTGAACTTTTTGTTCATAAAACCCATATAACTTCTAAACTATCAATCCGATTGTCTCGATAAATTCTTCAATCAGTTTAGTCAGAAAAATGCGTCGGGAACAATGCATTAACCTAATGAAATCCAATTTTCCTCCTCAAATTATCTTGCCTATTCCTCAAAAAAAAAAAAAAAAAAAAAAAAATAAATAAAAAATAAAATAAAATAAAGGGCAAAGCGCGCTGATGAGATTTTGAAGAGTTTTTAGGTATCATTTATAATAACATATCAAGACTTTTTGTAAAAAAAGTATCTTGGATAATAATTTTTATGAAGAAACACCATTTTTTTCGCTATAATTACTGGTCATTAGTTGTTATTAGAAGGGTCCCTTTAAGCAAAACAATGCTAAAAAATATTTCTTATACAAAACCATTCAAACTTTAGAATTAGTCCAGTGAATCAGTCCCGGTGGTTTGTGTCTAGTCACCTTATATTCCACAAAAAAAAAAAAAAAAAAAAAAAAAAAAACACCTGGAAACAATATTTTACTTAACTGTACAAGTTATTTGTCTATCATTTTAAGGTTTGCAAAGAAGTACAAACACAAAATGTACTTTTTGTTCGTAAAATGCTTCTTACTTCTAACCGAATAGTCTCGGTACAGTTCTCATTCGATTCAGCATAAAAAAAATAAAAAAAATTACATTGAAAACAATATAAGTCTTAATAGCAGAATATTAGTTCCTCCTCTTTTTTTCCTTTTCCCACTATAGCCTGACTTGCTATAAAAAATAATAATAAAAAAAAAGAAGAAAAAAAAATGGAACTGAGTGACCATGAAACATTTACCTATATATGACTATGAGTAGGGTACAGGGTGCTTAACATTTAGCCGCAAGTTTGGACTTGTACATTCATTTATTTATTTTATTTATTTATTTTATTTACTGATTTATTCATTATCTTTTTTCATGTCTAAAAATTGAAAAAATTTATTGTTATCTTTATGAAGTGTTTTTGGTCTGATTATGATAAATTAGGCAGCGATTTTCTTTTTTAACTTTAAGTACTATTTTCCTCAGTTTTAACATTTTTGTTGTTGGACTTTTATTTCTACAACACGTGATTTAACGTCATAATAATGGAAGAGCCCAAAAACTTCTGTCATCAATCTATCAATGCATACGTAATCAAAAGAGAAATTCAGTTCTGGGTTTTTAAACTTTACACTCAAAAACCTTTTTCAACGTTTTAAACTGTAAGCATTGTATTTTAAATGTACTAAATTAAAGTTTAAGAATGTAAACGTCATAGCTAGCCCAAACGGAATGATATCAAGCCTAAAATTGATTGTAGATGTCAAATGTCAAACACAAGCACGTATCAGCAGCTGATCTTCTGATATTTGAACAGTTTACTTTACTCTTTGATGTTCAATTTATCTTACTAGTTAATTTTGCTAATTATCGTTTTCTCATTAATTAGTGTTAATTTTTAACAGTTTAATTATGGCAGCGATGATAGATAACATTGATTCTATCTTGGAAGCTCATTTACCTGAGGATGACCTCCGTTATGTAAAAAGAGTATTATATGGAAAAGAATTAAAGTAAGCTATGTATCTTCGTAATTTAGTGAGAAATAGTTTATTAGTAAATTAGTTTATTAGTAATAGTAAATTAGTTTCCTTGACCTTTTTTTTTAATGAAAGATAAAAAAAGTTATAAAAAGGATAAAAAAAAGTAATAAAATGAATTGAATTTATTTAGTAAAATTTAGTTTTACGTTTATAAATGTGTGAATAATTTTCCAGTAAAGTAGAAAAAGATGCAAAGTATGCCTTTTCTATTATTTAAAATTATATAACAGTGCTTTTCACAACCTGGATCAAATTATGATTAATATTGAAAATAATGTCTTGACTAGATAGACGATCATATTCGTTTAATTTAATTATGTTTGATTCACAAGTTTAGTTTGATTCAAAGGTTTAGTTACCACCTTCAAAATAATTGTAAAGTCGTGTCATAACGAGGGGACTATCACCAAATAAAACAGCAGCATATTTTAAAAATTATGCTAATTTAAAATTGATTTGAGGTGAATAGATATGTGGAATAGATATGAATAGACCTTCATCTATCAAAAGATAGAATTGAGTTAACATGTCTTATATGCTAGCGATTTGGTATTTAATATTTGTAGTGATAGTTAGTTATGCCACAGATCCCTATATGCTACCAATTTATCTCATAAACTTGAGTAAATTTTCGAAATGTGAAAATGAAGAGCTTTAAATTATACCTTGCATTACATTATGTTTATCATTGGTAAATTTTTTTGTATTTTCTATTTCACACTTGAAGAGAGATTCTTGTTATTTTAAAGTCATGAAAAATATTTTTTATTCAAAAATTTTTTTTAGTCATTAAAAGGAAATGTATAGGTTGAGGTAAGCCATGAGTTGGTGATGTTCAGGAGTAAGGGTTAATTACACAAAACACTGCCTACAAATATTTTGACTTATAAGTTAGGAAATATTTTTTTGTGTAGGATCGTAACTAAAGGTCACCATGTTTTAGCTACAACTAAACAATGGAAAGCTGGTAAATAAAAAATAAAAAAATATCACAGAAGGGGGCAAACTCAAAAGGTAACATTTGTAGATATCTTAATGCAAGTCACACTATATTTTTTACTTTATTTTAAGCGCTTCAAAAGCAAAATGTCCCCGTATGAGAAGTTTCAGACATAACTAATACATTTTCAGCCCTCAACTTCATTGTGTATTTGATACCTGAGGGTTGTTTACATAGATCACTGTTTATAAGTAATTTATTTTGTAAATGAATTCTATGATACTAGTGTTAAAACACGATAATATATTATTAACCTTGCCCTGAGTTACTTATACAACTTATGAATACGTGATTTATGTAATGAACTGTAAGGGTTCATTACTTATTGAAGAATAAGGCTTTATTATCTGTTTTATCTTTAGGGTTCATTAACAGTTTATTTAATATGACGGATAAAACCATGGTTAAAACTGTCAACTGTCAAAAACTTGTCAACCCGGGTTTTTTACTATAGTGCGAATTTGCTGACTTGTGAGACAAATTTTATTTCAGTTATATTTAATCACAATTTGTTCAAAAAATGAAGTTTGGAAAAAAAAAAGAAGAAAAAAAAGAAGAAAAAACACCAAATAGTTCCCAAGAAATACGAAATGCTTTTTTTTTGTTTATTAAAGCAGGGGTTTGTCAGAAATCTCAGGCAAAAAATAAGCCTTCATTCAGAAATAATAAGTAGTATTGGTTATGATAAATAGAAGAAAAATACGTAAAAATGACATACTAATGGTATATACAAAAGTCGAGGAAAAGCATGTACAAATGTATTTCCTCAATTGTCTAAAAAAATACTTTATATATTTTGAGGTATTTTTCAGTTGAGTGTTTTTTCTTTCATTTATTTAATTTTAATTATTTTTGAATTTTTTAGAAAACTAGAATTTTCTGAAGATGTTTTAGCTGAAGCCACTAGTAAAAATCTTGAACTGAAAGGTTACGTTTTTGATGCATTACCTGAAGATCTTCGACCTCCCCATCTTGTTCGAGTTGGTCTTGTACAACATGCGATTGTAGAACCTACTACTGCACCAATATCAAAACAAAGAGAAGCCATTCATAATCGTGTTCGGGAGATTGTTGAAATAGCAGCACAGTGTGGAGTTAATATTATATGCTTTCAAGAAGCATGGAGTAAGAGAATGCTTTTTTCATATTTCAAGAATAGTTTATTATTGTTTTAGTGTATAGTTTATTAGTTTAAAAGAATAGTTTTTTTTTTATTATTGGGAACATTAACCTCAGAGCGTTTTAATATAAGGTGAGAAAATTAAGGTTATTTCCAGGAATAATGAAGTGGTTTATTTTATGTGTTACTTAATAGAAAAGATGGATTCATTCTAATAACTTTGGGATATTCATTTAAAGTTTTATTGTCTGTTATTGAGTTTTCCTTTATCTAGCTTATATGCTTAAAAAACATATTGTAACATATTTTATATATCTCCGAATTTAGTTTGTTAAAAAAAAGTCGAAAGAAAGTTTTTGATGTAAAATAGTTTAAAGAAGTAGGGAATTTCAATTAATTTTTAGAGAAAAAAAATCCTTTTTGCTCATCTAGGGAAATTCATTCTAAAAGCCAGAACTGAACGGTATAGGAACGACATAGTTGATGCAGAAACTGAATGATATAGTTTGTGATGCCACACTAGGCATTGCATATTTCCTAGTTTTTAAAATTTCTTAAATTTTTTTAAAATCATTCTTTGGAGATCTATAAATTTATAAAAAAAAAAATAATAAAGAAATAAATGTTACATATTTTTTTCTTCTGTGTCCAGTTGGGACATATGTGATGCCACTATAGGCATTACATATTTCCTAGCTTTTAAAATTTCGTATATATATTTTTTTAATCATTCTTAATCGAATTTTAATTAAATCAAACCAATTATTTAATTTTTATTACATTTTTTAAAAAGCTAATATGAAATAATCTTATTCTTTTCTTAACAATCAATGTAACAACTAACTTTTTATTTCAATACTAATGTAAGACTCATTAGAGGCTTCGGCCTTCCAGTCCCAACCATTAAATAGATATCTATAAGATATAGATAATAGAATAGAATAATATATAGATATAGATAATAGAATAGAATAATGGAATAGAATAATATATAGATATAGATAATAGAATAGAATAATTTTTTTCATCCTTTTAAGGGACTTCTTTTCTTTATTTTTATAATTTTAGAATGTGGCCATGTTGAATTTAGGTTTTACATTATAAATCAAATTTTTTCTAAATGATTTTATTAATTTTTCTGGGATAAATATCCTTACATCATATCGAAATTGAAATGCATCTGAGACGGCCATAATACTTTAATTCTACAAAGAAACTACCTCCCACTAACCCCTATGGACTAAGAATTTGGACTAAACTGCTACTACATAGTTATTAATGTTTTGGGATTATATTTCTGGTGTCATAAAATCATTTTTGATGATACAAGTGTCATAAGCATGTTTGGTTTGAATTGTCAAAAATTTGTTTAATGATCTAAGAAAAGAAGGCAAAGGTTAGTCACGGGGGTAAAAAGATTACGTCTATAAACAGTATGAAATTGCCAAGCATGAAAACATACCAAACCTATGCATAATATAGCATACATGTTTTTTTTTTTTTTTTTTTTTTTTTTTTTTTTTTTTTTTTTTTACAAAAATCAAAATTAATAAACATTAAAAAATTTTATTGTTGAAATATTTTGTGGATGTAGTAATTCTCTGGATATTAATTATCTGAGTTGTAAACTAAGTATGATACAATGTTTAATATTTTATAGCAATGCCCTTTGCCTTTTGCACTAGAGAAAGATATCCATGGTGTGAATTTGCTGAAAATGCTGAAAGTGGTCCTACGACACTCCTTTGTGCAGAGGTAATTTTTAAAGCTTTTATTTCTATGAAGGAAATGAGTATTATGTATATTTTTTAAATGTTCAATATTTTTCCTCTTCATGTATATATAATTTATATTAAAAAATAAACATATAAATAGTAAGAGTATTTTTTTTCTTCATAATGACTCTTTTGAAAATTCTTCCACTAATCAACCATCAATAATTAGGTGAATATCGAAGAGTTTATGAAATTTCCATAAAGGTATACTGATAGTATGCTAATTAGAGAAAAATATATGAATAGTTTATGAAACAAACACAGTGACATATGAATAGTGTAATATCGCACTCTGTCCAAATAATAATTTCTCAGAGTCTCAGACTCCTGCAAAAGAACGTCTTTTCCTCACAGCCACTTTGTGCTAACTCTCACATATCTTTATTCACTACATCTACACTTGATCACTGGGCCATCACAACATGCAGGCATGACAAATAGTTTAATATAATACAACAATATGGCTAATGCGGTTTCACAAAATAATTGTTATAGTTAACATATTTAACATCCCAAAATAAAAAACTATTTCAATATACTAATTGTGTTTATTACTAATTGTGTTACTAATTACTATATTACTTATTACTTATTAATAATACTAATTGTGTTATATTTTGTAGTTAGCTGCAAAACACAATATGGTTATTGTTTCTAATATTCTGGAAAGAGATGAAACTTATGGAGATACTATATGGAATACTGCTGTTGTCATTTCAAGCTCTGGAGCATATTTAGGAAAATCTCGCAAGAATCATATACCACGTGTTGGCGATTTTAATGAAGTAAGTGTTCAATTAATAAAAAAACATATTTTTCCTAATTATGTTATTAAAGAAAAATTGTAGATAGTTTCAGATTATCAGTTAAAAACACTTATAAAAAAAGTTGTCTGTTCTTATCTTATTACAGTGCCCGCCGCTAATAAAATCACCGGATAATAAAATCAGCCGCTTTATAAAATCAAATCGGCAAGAACCGAATCGTTACAATATTAATAGATGTTAAAAACATCCTTTAATAAAATCAATGCCGCCATTTTTTAAAATCAAAATTTTGACTACATAATAAATCAAAGGTGCAATATTTCAGCTTTTTTTATTCTTATTTATAAAATTTTATTTTTTTGAAGTTAAAGATTTTTTTAGAAGAAACAACAGTTACTCACTCACAAACCTGTGATATACATAGGTGGATGGTAAGCGGCGAGTTCATAGAAATCAATTTATCAATGTTAATTCCTTGACTTAAATGAAGTTTGGAGAAACCTATCTCACTCACCAGGGGGTCGAATTCTTATCTTACTTTTTATTGAATGAACCATAGAAGGGAGAGAAGTTTCTTTTGTTATCTATCTTAACAGAGAACATGAATAGATTTCCAAAAACTGTCTGTGCACATGTTCCATATTATTTAAGCCGTTTGAGTAAATTATAGTTAGAGCACATATCATTTTTAAGTTCGTTTGGTATTAAATTTTATCAGCATGCCGAAAAGGCAGGTTTTGAGTCTTAAAGATAAATTCGCAGTGTTGCAAAACTATGATAAGCTTCCTAAATGTACAATGGGGATGGAGATGGGGCTCATAACTGTTTCGAAGAAATGATCAGCAATGAAGAAAATGAAATGGACGAGAATTTTTCACGTTACGTAGCTATTGACGATAACCTGCAAACATCAGGAGAAAAATCTGATTCTAAAATAGTTACAGACATCAAAAATTGCAAAGTTATTTCCCATCAAGAAATGGAGGAATCAGACTAAGAAAATGAAATAAACTCATCAGTGCCATCTTCAATGGAAGTCAGAAAAGCACTTAATGTATTGCGGCAAGCTTTAGAACAAAGAGAAGGAATATCGAAAACTATAAAAACTTCTATAAACTCTCAAATGATGTTGAAAAGTTAATTTTAAATACTGCAACTCAAGCAACCATTGATCGGTGTTTTGCAAAACTTTTGTAAATTTAATCTTATGTAGGGTTTTACTTTATTAAAATAATTAAATTAGTTAAAATAAAGCATTAATGTGGTCATTATTTCAGCTTTTAAAGTGCTTGCATTTAGAATATATCGTAAAATTTGTTTTTTGATTCAAATGTTGAATCGCCTCTTAATAAAATCAGCCGCTTAATAAAATCAAAAGAGCATAAAACGAAAGTGATTTTAATAAACGGCGGGCACTGTATTACTGTTTTACAGCAACAACAACAACAAAAAAGCTTCAATTTATGTATAGTTTCACGTTTAGCAAATATTTCTTATGAGCCGAGATTCAGTCATGCCCTTTATTCTTCAATCAACTAGACTACTTCAGTCACCTTCTGAAATCTCACAAGAATTGGCTATTTAAATCAAATTCTTAAACTTGACGATTCAAGTTATCTTGTTTCTTAATATAATTATTCTGGTTGGAAATATGTTATTTAAACATATTTTAAGGAAATATTTTTAAAAAAAATTAAATTTAAAAGATATTTTTTTCAATATAAAATTTAGTCAAAGACTATTAAATGTGTTATTGTTAATTTATTCTGTAATTTAAAGCAGTGCCTGTCATTTTATTAAATTTATGCCTGAAACATTTGATTCCTATAAGCGGATGACCACTAATAGTATAACTAATTTGCATAAGAACAGAATAATATTTTCTTAGTTTTGCTTTACAGTATGAGCATAACTGTAAAATAGGACTCAGTTATTCATATTTGTGCAAATTTATAAAAATTAACTTTCTTCTGGAAATTTCAAATAAGTTCGTTACTAAAATTTAATATTAAAATAGTTGAAGTTTATCCTACTAAAAGTCAAAGAAAACCTTTTCTATTTATCAGTCAGAATTGGTATAGAACTAAAAGTTAGTCCTTATTTTCACTGGAAGAAAAGTCTTCATATCCTTACATCAGGCCCTTCTGTATTCTGACAAATTCTGAATGCCATCTCTACAGTGGTTAAAAATAATTTGGCATATAAGGGTAAGAGGAAAAGAACCTAGTGTTGTAATAGAACACCTGATAACGGACAATTTCTTAGAAAGTAGATGAAAGGCATTGCAGTACACCTTTCGACTTAACAGCTTTATCTCACTTTTCAGCTTAACAGTTCTATCTCATTCTTTGTTTTGATGGTCCCGCAGTGGACTGATCATAAAGACACGTTTCCCAGTAGAACACCAAAGTCAGGTATCAATGGCTGTGGTCAGTAAGCAAGTGGGTGACCACTTTGATCAGCCTGCTTAGGGGCATAGGGTGAAAGGTATTGGTCCTCCTTAAACTGTTTTACCATAAAGCGCTTTGCGCAGTTCGACGGGCTACCAAAGCAGGGGAGCTATCCCCTCTGCAGAGGATCAAAATTGTGATGACATGTCTTCAGATCATTCTCAGGGATGTTTCCCAGACCGTTGCCAATAGCCCATTGTGCCGCTCTTGTGTGCCGTAAATAAAGTACCCGTCTTTGTTTTGATTTAGATTTCTTGCTGTCATGAGTCTGTTAACTAAAAAAAATTGAATAATGCCATAATTGATTTGGTACTTATAAATTTGATGATAAGCAAATGGTTCCACTAATAAGTTTATAAACTGACAAGGACTTTAATTCACTAACTTAAAATTTAATCTTTCAAAAATTACTATGGCCAATTATCAATTTTCAAAACCTTTAAAAAATCATTGAATATTATCCTCTTGAATTGGGAAATATTGAAATAATAAAAACTGAAAAATTAAAATAAAATAATTAAAATAAAATTATTAATGATTATTATTCAATGTCAAATTATTGTTATTTATTAAAATTTCAGTTTCAGGCTTTGAAAATTCATTCTACTTAAAGAAAATTGACAACACTTGCATGAATTTAATTAATATTAAGGAAACTAACTGTAATGACGTTAATTATATTTTGAAATGTTTTACATTTTTAGTATAATTAAGTTTGATTTTATATGCAATTTAATACCTACTTAAAATCTGTTGAAATTATTTTGTGCATACTTCTCTTCTCTTAATGGTTACTGTAAACATTACCTATTTCATATGTTATAGATTGTTTATTATTGTTTAAGCTAATTTTTGAGATTTTAACACTCATTTTTAATGCTGAGAACTAATTTTTGATAATAAAATTTATGATAGTAAAATTCATGATAATTCAACATCTGACACTATGAGTATCTTAAGAACTGCACTAATGCTCATATTATTACAAAAATTTAATATTTAAGGCTTTTGACAGTTTTAGACATAAATTTTTGGATTAGAATTTTGGCCATGACAGTTTAAATCATGTTTAAAACATTAAAAACAGTAATACAAATGAAATAAAATTAATTACCAACTCTATTATTTGTAATTAACCTGCTAAGTGTATTTTTTTTATTGCAGCAATTTTAAGTTACATTTTTAATATCTGTGTATTTTGTTTTAGTCTACTTATTACATGGAAAGTGACTTAGGGCATCCTGTATTTCAAACTCGTTTTGGTGAGTAGTTTTATTTTAAAATATATGATAATGAGTTTTTAATGTACACTTTTGTTTATTCCTCTATTCAACTAAATGCATCCAACCTGAATTTTAAATTTTAAGTCTGAAACGTGTCAACTGTGCTGTAAGCATTGGTTTGATCTCCAAAGCACATTGATGACTGGATTACACTGCTGAGAATATAGATTTGTCTCGCTAGTCTGGTTTTACAATCCAAATTTTATTTAACTCTATATATGTGTAGTTAAGTGCTTATAATTATTTAAAGCTAATCTTAAATATGATAGTATGTTAATTTTTATATCTATTTAATGCTCTAAACTTGAATAGCAAATTGTTTTAGAACCTTTTTACATTTTTATTAGTGATATTTCGCATTACTCATTTAATATATTTCAATTGGAATTGAAGTGGGCAATCTTTATACAAAAATAATGCTTATAGTAGTAAATATCTGTGGTTAACAAATAACAGTCTTTGCTCGTATTTAAAAAAAAAAAAAATTAAATTACGAGAAAACCGCAATTTTTTGCTTTCACAATACCTAGATTTATTTTTATATTACAGTGTGTTATAAGCCTACATTATTGTAGAAATCAATATTTCAGTTGCTCTTTATGAAACCAATAAATCAGAATAATAAATACTTAGATTAAATTGAAAACTCTAAAATAATTTATGTCATATATTATGCAAAATATTTTATGTCTAGTTTATAATGAATACATCCTAAACCTGACATATTAACACAATATTTGTAAAATGAAATGCTTAATTTTTATTTTCAGTTTTTATATGATTGCTTTTTATTTAAGCTTAGAAAAGAATTTTAAAAAAAATTGAAAAGTAATTTCAAATTAAGAAAAATGTTTGTTGCTAAAGAAATAACAGTTATTTCTTAAATTGTACTACATAAAATTAAAGTATTTAACAAGAAAAGCTTACACAGTCTGCATAATTGTAATAGATTTTTTTTTCTATTTCATCAGCATCAAAGTTTTTAATTCTTTTTTAGCTTTTTCTTTGTTTTTAATGTTAATTTAAAAAGTATTTAGCAAATTTTTTTGTCTTTTAGTGATGGCAACTTTATGAAAATTTAAACTTGTGTTTCTAACATAATAAAATTTATAATTTTTTAAATAAATAATTGTATACTGTATTATTTGACAGCATGCATTTTTAAGATTTAAAAATTTTTATGATTGCTAAATTTTTTAAATTGAAAATTCAAATTGTTTAGCTCTAGTATTTCATAAAAGCATAGAGTATAAAGAAGGAATCTTGTGTAAAAATGTATCTTTGACTTTAATTAAATCCCTAGAAAAAGTATGTTTGATATTTATATTTAATAAATTTTACTTCATATTTTCTCTCAGAAAAGGAAATTGTGAAAAAAATGCAATATTTTTGATTTACTGAGTTTTAGACTTCAAATTATTAAAAAAAAAATTTGAAAAATTCTAACTTGTATTGAAATTTTTTCATGAATATCATTCGGAAATTCTGGGGAAATCGATGCAAGTTTAAACTATAAAATAATATAAATAACACTAGGGTACAAATTTTTTGTTGCATTTATACAAATACTTGATCTTTGCCTAATTTGAATGTGGGAATTTCTAATCTGAAATTAATTTAGCTTTTAAAGCTAAATATTTTTTTAAAATAACATTTTTAGTTAATTTTTTTTTGTTAAAATGTACAATTTTTAAAGCATTGTATATAATAAGGAGTCATATAAATGTGAGGATGATTTTCTGTGGGAGTTAGGGTACATAATCAGGATTAAAATTGCATGCGCACTTCCCTATTATGACCTGTTCAAAAGTATAAAACGAAACAGTTCATAATAGAGTAGCACTATATGATTTTTCCCGGCATGGGTTCCTATGCAATGTTTATCCAGATGATGTGTCCTATCTTCCTTAGAAGTTTGTCACCACAACATATATGTGATCCCTTGTTCATTTTTGCATTTTAATAGTACATTTTGCTAAAAATTTCCATTAAAAAAAAAAAAATTTTTTGCTTGTAGAGAGAATCCGATTGCTGATTTGAAACTGGCGTTCTGTTAAAAAAATCTCATGCAGCAAGAAACTTTTTTTTCCTTATTGTAATGAACTTATATTAAAAAGAATCCACTTTATTGCATCTATAAAAGATGGACTTTCCAAAATCTCCTACAACATATAAAACAAATTATAAAATTGACTTCATTTTCAGGAAAAATTGCAATCAACATCTGTTATGGAAGGCATCATCCACAAAATTGGATGGTTTATGGACTTAATGGTGCTGAAATTGTTTTTAATCCATCAGCTACTATTGGAGACTTAAGGTAAGCTAAGCACATATTTTTTTTTAGTTTGCTGTCAAAAATAAAAGAGGTGTATTGATAAATCTTAATGTTTTAAAAATAAGCATGTCTTAAACATTCTAAGTGAAATTTTTAATAAAATATTTTTCTAAATCAGTATTCTCAAAATATATTAAAGGTTTTAATTGCTATTGGTTATGGTTACTTGTAATGTCTTTTATGACAACTGTTATGTATTAAGTAATACAGTCAAATGTTGATAATAATACATAATTTATAATGTATAATATGGCCAGAGATTTAATAATTGTCGTATTCATGAGTGTATTTTATTCAATTTCATTGCTAGGCACTTTAATTAAACTGCAATTTTATGGCGCTTTAATTTTTAATAAACTCCCTTCAAGCTGATAACAGAAAGTTTAATCTTATAACAATAGTATAATCATTTTTAAGGTTTTATTTATTTAAATTGCATGTTGTAAATGAGTAAATTTTCCAACATTTCTAACTCTAAAATAAATTTAAGCATGGATATTAATGAATTAAATATTTTTTGTAGTGAGGTAAGCTAATTTTATGCATTCACATTTTATAGTTTTGTGTATTCACAAATTATTCATAAAACCATGATTTGTGAATTGGCAGATTTGAAATAAAGAAATTATCAATAACTATACTTAAATTGACGAGTTTCACTAAGCAGGCTTGCTGGTAGTGACCAGTGGCATTAGAAACAACAACAACAACATAAATTTTAATTTATACTTTTAGAAAAATGTTATTAGAAATACATATTGTGAAATTGTATGTAAAAAAAAAAGAAAGAAAAGAAAGTTTAATTTTTTATATATTCTATTCCACTAACATATATCAAATTGCAAATTAAGATTTTTTTGAACTTTTTAAATCAAATAGAAATTATTTATTCTTATTTAAATATTTTTTTTAATTTAATTTTTTCAAAATCCATAGATTTTTTTTAAATTTTTTTTCCGAAATTTAAAAAAAAATTGTGACTTAAAATAATTTATAATATAAATTATTATAACTTGTAATTTAAATTATAGTTAAACTGCAAAGACAGCTCAACTTTCAAATTAAATTTTCAAATGTTTTTTTTTCTTCATTTTTACATCAAATATTAGAAATTAGTTACATCAGAATACATTGATCTTTCTTTTCTTTAATTTTTTTTATGCATAAAATTTTTAACAACTCTTTTAAAACAAAACATAATAAGACAAATAATTTTGATATAATAAGCTAAAAACGTTTTTTTTTCTTCATTTAATTCAAAGCAGTTTGCTTAAAGAGTTTTTAACACAATTTTCCCACCAATTACTCTGTTTATTTTCATCTGTAAGAAATTAGTTTCTCACTATGTTGTTCAATTCAGAGAAAGAAAACTTTCTTTTTCTCTTAAAGAAAAATTTCTTATCACTCAAATGTTAGTTAATGCTACTATTATAAAGCACCAAATTACTTCTTCCTTATCAGTGTTGCTATTAAACTTCTCATTCATTCTGATGCAATTTTCAGTTTTTGTAACACTGTTTCTTACTATATGTATGCATTTATACTTATTTAATTAATCTTAAATAAGATTTTTTAAGACTTATTCTAAACCAAATTAAATGTATCATTCTTTAAACAAGAATACATTAAGTGGTAATAAGGTTAAAGTAATTGTGATTATAGGCATATTTATATTATTTTTTCTCTTATCCACTGTTTGTTAACATGTTTAAATATAATAAAACTACTTTTCAATTATTTCTTTTGTTAAAAATCATGCATGATTTTGAACAAAAAGTATGTATAGTATCTTTAATTGGTGTAATATATTAATAGTGAACCCATGTGGCCCATAGAGGCAAGATGTGCTGCTATTGCCAATAGCTATTTTACTTGTGCAATCAATCGGGTTGGAACTGTAAGTAATTAGTTTTAATGTTCATATTTAATTTAATTTGTATTTATTTCTGTGATATTTATTATTCTACTACTTTGATGTCAGTTGTTTAGTTACATTGTAATATCGTTATAATGGTTTTAATTAAAATAGGTTTTTATGTTGATATTTTATTTAATTAGTCTGAATCACTTTCAAATTTGATTTATATTTTTGAATTATTTATTTTTCTGCTTTTTTATTAGTTATTGTTAATCTGCATTGCTATATTATAAAAATGGTTTCCATAGTTTAAATTCATTTATATACATGTTAACTTTTAAATTTTTTTAAAACTAATTAATTTTTTTGTTGCCATTTCTTGATAAAATATTTGAGCTCAAATGTATATATAAATGCTTCCAGCATTAAATAAAATTGCCTTCAAAGATAAAGTGGCTAGAATACACCATTGGGATTTTTTTTTTGTACTTAAAATTTTCATTTTTCTTTAATAGAATCTAACTAAGTATGGTAACTAAAAATGTGAATTTTGCCTTGTGAGATGGTAACTGAAAATTGTAGAATTTTTTTGCATGTGTCGTGTTTCTACTAGAAATTTATTGCATTTTAAAATCGTTAATAAGCAATAAGTGTAAAAGTATATCCTCTTTGATTTTTTTGTAAAATTTTCTTGGTTGCACACATATTTATTTATTTATTACAATCGCATTGTGTTGATATGCTGGAATAGCCTGGTATTCTCTTGTGTAACATCAATTTTAGAATTATTCATTTTTTGATAGAGGCTTATAAAATTGTGTTGATTTTGTAAATGGATTAAAGCTGTATTTTTTACTCCTCCCTCAAACCTTGAGTTCTCTAAAGTGCCATTTTTGTTCAAATGTAAACAGACCTTTCTTTGTTTTAGGAAACTTTTCCAAATGAATTTACTTCTGGTGATGGGAAACCAGGTAACATCTCATTTGATATAAATAACAGTATAATGTTTTTGTATTTGTTAAGTTCAAATTGTACAGTGTTTTTAGTTTTGCTAGATTTTTTTTTTAATAGTGTAAACGATAAATATCTGTTTTTTAAATTTTTCTCTTGTGTAGATTTTAGTAAGATGTGTTAGAAACTATCTTTTAAACTTTTTTTTCTATTTTTGAAAAAATAAACTTTTGTAAATACTACGTAAAAATACAGTAAAGTCTTAACATTATTAAAAAAAAAAAAAAAACAAGAAAAAAAACTAAAAGTTTGTTTTCCTCCTAATTATAATTATTAAAAATCAAAGCCAAACTTCCCATGTTTTGTTGTAATTGAATACTTAAAGTTGCTAGTCGTCATCTTGAAAAAAGCTGTTGCCCATGCATTTTAACAAGGTATACTTTATCAATTACTATAGTTTTTATCATTTAAAAAAGTTGTTACTGTAAAAAAACTTTGTTTAGTGTTTGATATTGTCAAATCTTTTTGAGTATTTTGTTTATTTTAAATATTGTTAGTGTGTATTTTTTATTAAAAAATAGCGTCATTATTTTTTTTCCAGCACATAAGGATTTTGGACATTTTTATGGTAAATATGATTTATCAGTCTTAATATTTTTTAAACATTTTTTTGTATAAGCGATTCTTCAGATAATGTGGCATTTGAGAATGAACCATAATTTATGGAATATTATTTTAATGTTTAATGAAATTAATCTGCACACTATTGACCAACATAAAATATATTTCGACATACTTTTTACATATATTCAATGAAGTAAATAAATATGTTAATTGAGACATAGAAAAGTGTTACCTTTAAGTATTTTCATTTTTAATGTTTCTTAAAATAATTTCGTTCAAAATAAAATTTGGCAATGTTAAAATTGTCAGTAATTAACCCTTCAGAATATAAGCATAAATATATCCTTTTTGATTTACATATTAAGATAGACATATAATAAAATAAGACATATAATAAAATTTTACAATCTATGCCAGATACTGAAAAAATTGCACATTATATTACCGTTTTTATTTTTTTTTTCTTAAAAGGATTTATTTTATTTAATTTATTTATAACTTGTATGATTATTTAACATATTAAGTATGCAAATATTTCATGAAATTTCAAATTCTTTCTCTCATTAAGAATGGCCATAATTTAATTTTTTTCTCTTCTATGATTGGTCCATTGTATCTTTTAAGGGACAAAAGTGACCTAAAAGTGAAAATTAACTTAAACAGCAACTAAAGTTAGTCATTTTACCATTTAGGACAATTAATTTTTAAGATACATTATTAACATAATATTGAAATATGGGAGGGTTTTTATTTGCATAAGTTGAATCAAAATTAACTATTTTCAAATGTCTGGCTTGGACTTGTCATCGTAGTGCAACTATTTTGCATAAGACTAGACACTTCTTATTTGCAGCTTTGAAAGTTAAAAAAATCTCTTGTCAGATCTACTAATAAAATTTTATTAATGTTTATACTTTTTAATTTTTAAATAAGTTCTGAGTAACAGAGAATAAGGACTAAATTATTTAGTAGACTCCAATACTTCTTAAGTTCTATATTTTATTGCTCATTTAGTTCATTTTCAACTCGTAATTTAGAGATCATTTATTTTCAGTGTGATAAAATTTAAATAATTTATTACGATTCAATTTTTTTCTACAATTTTCATAAGCTTAGTTGAACTTTTTTATTAACGTTTTTTGTTGTTGTTATCAGTTATAAGAAAATCATAAATTGTTTTATCATGGTCAGTATTAATAACCTAATAATTATTTTTTTCCTGAACACTCAAACGTTTCTAGAAATAGTTTATCTTAATTTAATTCTCATAAGTTATTATTTTTACACATGCTGTTTTTATTTTAATAATTTTTCATTATAGGTTCTAGTTATGTGGCTGGCCCTGATGGTAGTCGAACTCCGGTAAGTTTAAATTATAATAACTTTATGGCACTAATTTTTGTCATGAATTAAAAACACTATATATTATATAATTTATATTTACAAATGTGATTGTATGAATTTTACATTTACTTTACTTGTTGCTTTTAAATGTCATCATAAGAGAAATAGCTGATAAATTAATTTTGAAGAAATTTTAAGAACGGTCTAGAAATTTATACCCTTTTTACATGAATATTCTGTCATTAACTTTTTAATTTTAATAAAATGTTTCATTGATAACAACAACCAATCCTTAACAAATACTTAAATCAATTCATAATGAACACCTATCCTTTTAATCCTTAATGAACTGTTATCTTTGCATAAAAGTAACATCGCTTCTTAACTCACAAATTTTTTAAATCACCACAAGTCAGATTATCCAAAACCAAGAAATTATGCGATGTTTAAAAAATTTTTACTGACGACATTATTTAATTTAATTCTTAAACCATAAATGAGTAATGAAACTTAATACTTTTTGTTTGCTTTATTTGTACTAACATAATGTGTTCTTGGTTTTCAGGGTTTGTCTAGATTAAAGGATGGATTACTAGTTTCTGAAATGGATTTGAATTTATGCAGACAAGCAAAAGATAAATGGGGTTTTAAGGTTTTTAATTTTTAATATTATTGTAGATATCATTATGAATTTAAAAATTCTCTTTGTTTTTCTTTCTTTTTTTTAAACTGAATTTCCTAATTTTCATTGTATCAAGACTTTGCTATCAAGGTGTTAAAATTTTTAAAGCCTTTTTTTTAATTATCTAATCTCTGATTCGCCCCACAGTAGAATGATTTTAAGACACAGTTCCCAATGGACCACTGAAGTCAAGCATTAGTAGCAGTGGTTAGTGAGGGGGTGGGTGACCACTTTGATCAGATTGCAAAGAGACCAAGGGTGTGTGGTACCGTCCTCGTTAAACTGTTTTATCGTAGGTGCTATACTTTGCTGCTGGACCACCAAAGTGAGGGAACCATCATAAGAGAATCACAATTGTGATGGCAGGTTTTCAGACCAGCCCATTGTGTTGCTTTAGTGTGACATAAATAACATGCTAATACTACTAATCTTTAATTTTTTAGCATTTCATGATAAAGTTTTTGAAATTTTTTTCCTGTCTATTACTATTATATTGTTTTTTTCTAATTTGTTCGTTAACATGTATTAAATTTTAAACCAATTTAAAAGTATTTATTTCTATTGATGACAGTTTTGCACCAAAATCAGTTTGAGTAAATATTAGCATGAGTTAAATCTCATTTTTAGTACTAATCTTTGTACAGATGCAATTTATGTTTAACTAATCCTTGAATTTGTAAAAATAAGTACAGCGAACTGTTGACAACTGAGATTTTCTAGTTATTTGAAATGCATCATTTGTAAAGGTTTTTCTTTCCATAATTTGATTAGGTATATTTTTTTTACTCCTTCTAAACATTTAAACATGCTTTGGTTCAGAAATAAAATTATATAAGGACTTATGATAATTAAAAATGTTCTGTGACTATTAGCAAAAAGAAACTCATAAGTTTCACTATTTAAATTATTACCATTCTTTTTTATGAAAAATAATTTTGTTTTGCAAATTAAATTTGGAGAAAAGTTAATCTTAATTAGTTAAGTATGAAATTATGCTTGGCTTCCTGCAAACTGAAAAAAAAAATTGTTTGCAATGTTTATGTTTGTTGTTGCTGTTTTTAATGATTTTATTTTTCAGATGACGCAGCGACTGAATATTTATGCTGATGCTATTTACTGGGCTTCTCAACCAGATTTCACTCCCCAAGTTCTGCATGAAAACTGATTCTGTGTTTGGATGCTTTCTGACCAAGCTATGGATCCTCACTTTCTTTTATCGCCAAATTTTGAAAATTTCTTACTGATACTTGTTATACATTATGAATATTATTGTTGTTAAAATTATCTGATTGTCTTAATATGGTTTTGCTTTAAACTATTTCATATCTTTATGAACAGTTCTTCTTAGTTTTAGAAAATGTTTAAATTGAACACAAACCATTTAATTTATCATATCATTATTCAATCCAAACAAATTTATTTAATGTATTACAATTCACTTTTGTTGCCTTAATTAAAAAGAGGAATTCATATTCTTTATTCAAAATATATAAAAAAGTTAATTTTCTACATTTTTTTTGTAAATTGGTTTTTATATTAAATAATATATTTTTATTTTATTGTTTTAATTTTATGTTATTATTCTGTATTAAGATTTATTAAATGTGCAATATTCTGTACTGTTTGTCCTTAAAGATTTTTTAATTTGTAAAAAATTAAAAATTATTAATTTTATTTCCTCTTGATATTTTTAAAATAGAAGTTTATTTTTTAATATTTTGTATCTGTTTATTATAAATAACGAAATTGTATATTTTTATTATTACTCAGCATAAAGATTGTTTTAAGTGTGCAATATACTATTCTGATTAGATTTTAAATTGTAACAAATTATTTATAATTAAATTGTATGTTAATTAATTTTAGTTGTATAGTAATTAATTTTAATTATATAGTGATTAATCCAAATTCAAGTTTATTTTCTGAATTAAATCTAAATTAACTATTATATCTGTTATGCATTAAAAATTAATATTTTATTTGACATTGTTATTGTTCATATAGGTTTTTGAGGCATCAAATATGCTTTCTCATTTCTACTAAATTTTTGATGTAATAAACGAATAATTATTTCGGTGCAGTGTTTGTTTTCAAAGGCATTAAAGTGGACTTTTTTTTGAAAAGAATTATAATGCTTTTAATTAAGAAACCTTCCAAATTATTTCTTCAGTGTTATTCGGATGATGTTTTTGACGGTTTAGATTTCTGTATGAAATTGAAAATTTTACTTTGGAGAGAAAGCTATAAAAATTTGTGTTAGTTGGTTACTTATAGTACAAAATTGTGATGGTTTAATTAGATGATCAAGTTATAGTGTGATGATTTAATTGCTTTTTATTATGTGTTTTTGGATTTTAGACATTAGCTTAAACAAATCAACTTACGTACATAATCAACGTAAAAAGTTTAGCTATGTCTAGGAAATAGTTATAAATGCAGCTATACAATAAGATGTAAAATAAACCTTTCTTATTTTGATTGATTTTTCATTACCGCATATAAAGTGCGATTGACTTATTGCAAAGGATTTAGCTGTAATTTTTTTAATTGTTACAATCTGTGCTGTCAAACGTTCAGTTTTAAAAAATTTCCCAGCATTTAAACTTAGAAGTTAATCCTTTTTTCTTTGGACAGCTGTACAGGATGCTCTGTAATAAAGTATAAATTAGACTTCAGAGACTGTTTATGAATATATATTAATAAATCACTACTGAAAAAACATTAGAAAACATTAGTCAGAGAAAACACAGTTGAGTTGAAAGGCTATTGTTTGTAACATTCCAAAATTTCTTCCAGCATTCAAACTGTTTTTTATCTCCTTATTTATCAATAATTCAGCAAATATTCGTTTCAATTTTGTTTTTACCTTGTTTAAGTATCTATTGGCAACCTATAACGTTTATCTCTTTTTGATATATATTAAGGGTATTTGATGTATATTACGGGAGGTTTGATATATATATTAGAGGGTAAAAATATGCATTAAGGGGGATTGCTGTAGGTACACCTTCTATATTAATTTTTTTTTCAATTATTTGAATATTATAATTCAATTTTATTTTAATTAAAATTAATAATGTGCTTCACAGTTCATTTGTTTAATTTCTGCCTGGTGTTATTGGATTATATGGTTGTGTGTAGTTGTTTGGAAAAATGTTTTTATAATTTTGCTTTTGCTGATGCATTTCCGAATAATAGCCTGTAAATTTTTATTTTTTAAGGTATTTTCATGTGAAAAATGTTTATTTTTTTTAAATGTTGAAATCATACAAATTCTATATTTATCAGTAATTCAACAAATAGTATCTCTTAGCAACTTATAATGTTTATCTTTTTTTTTCTTCTTATTTTTGTTCTATATTAAGGGTATTTAATATATATTATGGGGTGTATATGCATATTAAGGGCAAGGGATAAAAATTTGCATTAGGGGGATCATTGTGGTACACCCTTTTTAAATTTGTTTTGCAATCATTTGAAAATTATTATTGAATTTTATTTTATTTAAAATTAATAATATGCTTCAACATTTTATTTGTTTAATTTCTGCTTGGTGTTATTGTATTATATGGTTGTGCATAGTTGTTGGAAAAAATGCTTTTGCTGATGCATTTACAAATAATAGCCTATAAAGAATTATATTTTTTAAAGTATTTTTATGTGAAAAATATTTATTTTTCAATGTTGAAATCATACAAATTCTATATTTGAAGTGTTATAATAAGCTGTACTGTAACATTTTTATTCTACAAAAATTTCTTATATTCAATTTAAAAAAATTGAGTTTGTTCACAACAGTTACATAATGAAAAAAATCCTACTGAGAGCCTTACTATGAAATGAGAAAAAAACTGACGTTAAAATATTTCATTTTCAGCACACTTTCAAGAAGTGTGAAAAAAATCAATGTGTACCCTAACTTATTACATTTATGAAATATATCAATTAATAATTTTGATAGTCACAGAAATTCTCTTTCTCCAAAAAAATAAATTGGAAAATTAAAATGGTTTCACCATTTTTTTACGGGTAAAGTTTCCTGCTAGAGTTTTTTTCATATAGGCCTGTCTATGATTGTTATACCTTTCCTCGTTGCAACTTTTTATTATATAATTTTAGCTTCATGTTGCAGATTTACAAATAATAATTAAAAAGACTATATTTGTTAATAAAATCTCTTAAAAATACTGCTTTTTATTTATTTATTATTTTAAAAAAAAACATTGTTGGAACTAGAATAATTTATCAGTTTCAATACAAGCCAAATAAATTGTATTGAGGCATTTAATTATCATTAATTTATCATAACATTTAAATAAATCTCAGTTAATAAAAACAATTGAGCTTATATATCATAGTTGTTGCTTTTTCTTCCTTCCCATTGCAAAGTGTATTGATATATTTTACAAAACTTGATTGACAAACGTATATTTTTGACTGAATTTTGATATTTTTATAGTGAAAAGTAATGTTTGTTAAAGAGCATAGTTTTTTTATTAACTAAATTAAAAAAAAAAATAATGAAATGAAATAAAAACTGAATTAAAAATGAAAAAATAATGTTTTGATCATTTATGTGTCAACAAATAATGAATCTAAGTTAAGTAAAAGAAATAGAGGAGAAAGAATTATATTTCAGCAAATTCGATATGCGATACGGGGCTGTATTAAACCAACGTTAATTAACATTCAGACTTATGTGCAGAAACTTAGATTAACTTAAACACGCCATTTTGCTTATAAACTATCAGCTGGAGCTGACGTCATAAGTCACATGTCTTGTGATCTTCTTGAAGTGCAAGTTCCCTAATAGCGTAGGTTCGTTAATTTTAATGTATTTTAATTAATGAAGACCAAAAAAATCGCCTAAGTTGGTGTATAACCGTCGAAATTCTCCTCAGAGAAGTTTCAGTTTTGGATCCTTATAAAGATCCAGAGAATTGGAAGGATGTACATTAAAAAATTACATCAATGTTACTAAAAGAAAATCTTCATTGTAGAACTTACGGGAACCTGTAGAACTACATTTGAGATGAGAAAACTGGTCTAATTTGAGAAAGTAAGAGCGTAACTCCTTATACTTTCTTAATTTTATTGAAAATGTGAATATAACACTTAAATGAAGCTTATACTAACTGCATATATACTAATTGTACTCCTATATTTATTTAGCTTACTATTGCCAGTTGCAATCTATGCATTATATAAAATGTATTGAGATAGATTACAGACTACAATAATTTAAAAAGAAAAGTGTAAGAGTATGTCAATTTTAATTTCATAATCAAAATACTACTACTGACTTTTTGCTTAGCGCTAATTGATAATGGAAGCAAGCATATGTTTATCATATAACATAAATCATATGAGTCATTTTTTACGTTACGTTTCGCTCTTGCAAAAAAATCAAAAGCGAAATAAAGCATTTAAGATGACCGTGGAGTCATAATGTGGCTAAGGGGATAGAGTGCTCGCCTTCCAATGCAGTGAACCGGGTTCGAATCCCAGCGATGTCTGTTCGATACGAATTCCGCACCCGGCTTTCACCGACCACACAGCGTTGACGTAAAATATCCTCAGTGGTACACGGATCTTGGGTTACAGTCTCCTCGCCGTCAGGCTAACCGTGTAAAGGTTTCGTGGTTTTGCTCTAAATGTAACGCAAATGTGGGTTAGTTCCATCAAAAAGTCCTCCACAAAGGCAAATTTTTCCCAAAACTTTATCCAGGAGTTTCCTTGTCTTCTGGATTGGATTTAAACTTTCAAGGCTACGGAGTTGAACATTGGTAGATGTAAACTCAAAATATTGGTTCGGTTGTTCAACAACGGTTATAAAAAATATTCCAACCTGTCTAATTTTTTTTTTTTAAATTTAACATATTCATATAAATTTAAGTCTTGTTATAAGCACACAAGTTTCGAATTGAGGAGACATATAGCGATTAAAATTTAAATATAAACTTCGATTTATATTTTTTTATTCCAAATCTGTTAATATTTTTTATTATCACATGTTATAAATTTACAAAATAAGCGAAATTGGAAGGATTTTTTAAAATTAAATTCGATATTTGTTCAGATAATGCATTTGTTGCTAGCACCAGATTATACATAATTAAAAGTGTAGAATAAGGATACCAATGCTGATGAGTTTAAAATCGGTAGCAAATTATTAACCATTAACTCAGAAAAGCCTTTCTCAATTAGGGGCGGTGGTTGTAATACAGATGCTAAGTGATTATGGATTTATATAAAAGTGCATTTTATCTTTATTTTAATCCCACGTTTTGAATTGAATCTCCAAATTTTTACAAGAATTTGAGAATACACATCCGTGATCTGGTGTGAAAAATCAACCGAAACATCTTGATTGCAGATAAAATGGAATTGTGTTTCAAATTCAGCTTTTTTAATCAATTGGTCAATATTCTAGTCGTGCTTATGAACTGTAGTAAACTAAGTTTTGCATTTTTGTTTTACCTAACTCTATTTGTTATATCCTTAAAATGACAATTTTTTTCATAAAATATCTGCAAAAAAGGTATTTAAGGATTGGAATTGAATAATGAATAGTTCCAACCTTCATAATTTGTACTAAATATAAAAGACAAAATTAAAATATAAATCAATTAAACATCAAACATTTTCTTTTTAAATAGTGGTATTCTCACAGTTAGAATTTACAAGCTGTGTAAATTGAACTTTGTTTTGCACAAAAAGTAAATAGCTATAAAATATCTGGCTTGTAAGTAAAAGTTTGGGAGTGCATTTGTCAATATCAATCCCATTTTTATTCAGCAACAAGCAAACATACATAGTTTACACATTCTATGTAAAAAAAAAGTCTTTATTACTATATAAGAATTTTAAATTCACTTTTGAAGCACTGTTCGACTTTATGTTTACAAGCAAATTCTTTTTTCGTCACATTTTATGAATAATACAGTAGATGCTGATAACATCGTAGGATTATTCCGTAGGTGGCTGAATTATACTTCTTATCCATTCCATGTGATTGTAAAAATCAGTTGTTAGGAAATAAAGTGGTACATCTGTATTTTCATTCGGTAGCTCATAGCCGATTTCTGAGTCTGTCACTCCAATTACGGTGGTTTTCCCGTTTATGCTGGACATCAGAGGTCCTCCATTGCCAAACTTTAACTAGAAAAAAAAATAAGCACATAATAATTTATGATGCCTTAAAATGTAAACTCAGATATTTAAAGAAAATATCATATTGGATACACCTACGTATCCTTGAAGTTCTGAATAAAACTCTGACGACAAAAGAATTTTCGATGGGATCAAATTCGTTTTCGAAGATGTCATTTTTGATGTTGTTGTTCATTTACGTCGCACTACAGCTGTACAATGGGCTATTGGTGATGGTCCGGGAAACATTCCTGAGGATGATCCGAAGACATGCCATCACAATTTTGATCCTCTGCAGAGGGGATGGCACTCCCGCTTCGGTAGCCCGACGACCTGCACGCGAAGTCGAGCACTTTATGGTAGCACAGTTTAACGAGGACCAATACCGCATACACTCGGTCCTTACGCAGACTAATCCAAGTGCTCACCCACCCACACACTGACCGCAGCCAGTGATGCTTGAATTCGGTGAGCTGCTGGGAATCGTATCTTAACGATCTTAACTGCGGGACCTAAAAACTGACCACCGCATGATCCCGCAGTGAACTGATTGCTTAGACACGTTTCAAAGTAGATCACTGAAGTCAAGCATCACCTGCTGCGGTCGGTATCTGTGTGGGTGACCACTTTGATCAGTCTGCGAATGGACCAAAGACGAGTGATATCGGTTGTCGTATAACTGAACTGTTCCACCATAAATTGCTCGACTTCACGTGCAAGTCGTTGAGCTGTCAAAGCGAGGGAACTATCCTCTCTGTAGAGGATCAAAATTGCGATGGCATGTCTTCGGATCATCCTCAAAGCATTCATTTCTCAGGATAATTCCCAGACCGTTGCCAATAGTCCAATGTGCAGCTCTGCTGAGACGTAAATAAACTACAACAAGCATACGTGTATATATAATTGTACGGATTTTGAGTGCTAAATACGAATCCCTGAAACATGTACGGAAAAGGAAATTTCGAAAGTTTTATGGTAATTGAAGAGCTCAGTGGGATAATACTAATTACATTTGTGAGAAAGAAAATTGGAGATTTTTCTAGGAAAGTACAATTTAACTATACAACATTTATTTAAAGCAGATTATAGTGGATGAAGATAGTTAGTGGCAATTTTATAGTGTGTTCTACTGCGAAGTGAGTCTTATGTGCATTTGGCAAACAACAATAAAAAGAAAAGCCTTTCTTTGTGGCAGCGTATTAAGACTCTAAGGGTGAGAAGATTAAGACGAGAGTAGTTAAAAAGAGTGTTAGGTAAAAGTTTGGTAAACAACGCTAGACAGTATTATTTCGTTAAAAAATATGTTCAGTCTTGAACTTTTTTTAGAGTGGCACCCCTGTATCCTTTAGAGGACACCATATTATGGGAGAAACTTTTCCTCCCAAAGTTTAGTTTTCCACCATAACGAATTTATAGTTAAAAGTATAGAAAAAGTGAGTTCAGGCCTAGAGTAATCCATGAAGTTTCAATTGTTGAAAAAAAATTGAAAACAAAAATGCAAACAAATTATTGGAAGAGAATTTCTCCATTGCATAATCCTAATTTATCTTCGTATAATTTATTTTCATTTTGATATTTTTTCAGTATTGAACCTTTATAGCTTACTTTAGACTTGTCTGAATTCACTAAATTTTAAATTACTTATGAAAGTGAAACAGAATTGAACCTAAGCAGAGAGATACACCGGAAGTTTTCTAAATTTCTTCCGGTTTCAAGAAGTTTTCAGGAAATACAAAATTTAAATCCTTTTTTTTAAAAAATATGTTCTGTTATCTGCTAGTTGATCCATTTTCAATCGTTTTTTCGGATTTTGATTGAAAGTTTAATTAATTAGTATAATGTAAAAATTATTTTAAAAAAATGTAATAACCTTGGAAGTGGTTTGGTCTGAACATATCCCGCATATCAATTCATCTGATGGGTAAGTTCCGTTAACAAATTGTTGGCAAAAGTCCTCAGGTTGAATTTGAACATCAATCTCATACAAAACTGAAGTTTCACCTGAAATAATGATTTGTCATTATCAAAGAAAGATCATAATATGTTTGGTGATTCAATCCAATTAAATGAAAAACATTTAAGAACAGAATAATGGTACGCATATTATTAATTCAACAAGACAGAGTAAGCAAACAATAAACAAGTAAATACATATCTATATAAAAAATGAATAACTTTAGTTCTAATGATCGGATTTTCATGCACGAAATGTTAAACTTGGTACAAAAAGGGTTAACCTTAGATAAATTGAGTGCTGACTATTAATTACAGAACAGAAACGCACCCTCTTTTTCGACACATTTGGGTTTTTGACCATCAAAATATGGGTAGCCACAATCTGAAAAATATGGTTCCTGCGGTTAAATTACTGAGATATTATTTCAGTATTTAAATTACCTCTCGGCCCTGACTCCTTACAGAAGTATAACTCGGGCTCAATATTCGAAAACCTTGGAAGATTATAGGTTGAGAAGCAGTCATCAAACAATATAATGCTTAAATACACCGCATATGAAATTGTCAAATTCAATTCGGCATTTTAAGCCATTACTCGCCCCATATTGAGCTTATGTAGATTTGTTTAATTCTGCCTATAGTTTCAGCCTTAGATTTATATTGCAATTATCTGAGCCTATCTATAGGTACATTCAAGTACAATCCAGACATCTTGATTCACCGGAGAGTTCTAGTAGGATGTTTGTTAATACAGATTTGAGTCCTACTAGGGCCAAAATGAAATTGTTACTAGAGCTTTTATAACATGTAGTGTTATTACATAAATCTTTTACAACAAATCAAAATGTTTAGCATTAAAAATAGAATTTGATTGTTTTACGGCAAGTAATTAGGGAAACTAAAATTCTTTCCTTAATAAACTGAATTTAATAAATGAAGTACTTACTGGAATTAACTGAGTGCCAGCCTACGACTGGAAGTGATTGATTTTGTTGTTGATTATGTGAATAGGATTGTATTCCGGGTAAGCATGCTGGTCTTATTTTGTCTGTAAATATAATTTTATTCACCACTTCCGCTATAGCTAACCCACCACCCAAGATAGGGTGATTAATGAGGAAATATTTGTAAATGTTTTGGATATCGTAGAGTATGCCATCTTTTCCATATTCGCCACCCACAACAGCGAAAAAATTTGCTAGAGACCTGGAAAATAAAGCAAATTACTTTCATTATGATATAGTTTTATCGAATGCAATTAGATTAAAGTTGGCATCAGAAATTAAAGTTGATTCTTCTTAACATTGTTTTTGCGCTTTCAAACTGAATAACGATTTTCAAATGTATTGATTTGCGTTCGAAATGTTCATTTTATTATAGTGATACGCTCGATTACAAATTAGCATTTTAATTAAAATATGTCAATTCTCCAATAAGACTGAGATTCAAATTGATTTTCAATTTTAGTATTAAATATTCCTTTCTGAGTTGTAATAAATTGTAATAAGTTATCAATTTGTTGTGCGTGTGTCTATATATATATATACAGGGCTCGAAAAACCACCCGTCCGCCCGTCCTCGGCGGTCAAAAATTCCCTGCGGACAACAAATATCTCGAATCCGACGCGGACAGCCATTTTCCCATTAATATTCGTGATACATTTTCAATTTTTGTTATCTTACAAGAGTCTAGCGCCTCACTTCTAAAATGACCCTCTAATCTAGAAATACAGCAACATACTGCGCTTGGTGGAATTGATGTTTTCTCTGTCTGGGAGTACTGCAGTGGTTGAAAGAGGCTTTTCAGCAATGAGCTTACAAAAAAACGCATTACGTACTGGTCTTAAACAAGAAGCGTTAAACGCAATTATGAACATCCACCTAAATGGAAAACCCCTTTCAGATTTCTGTGCAGAAACCTCTGTAAATCATTGGCTTGATTGTGGAACTGGCAAACGTCATATTTGTTTCATTTAAAAAACGAAGTACCCTCGGATAAATTGACATTCCAGATAACTTGACCTTTGTCATTTAAATTATTTCATAAAAGAAATACTAGGTTTTACTATTAGTAACCTAGTAACTACTAATTCATTGTGCAATTAATATAAATGTTTGTAATAAATAAGAGAAAATTATATTTTTATTTATTTATAAGCTACGGGTTAGTTTCAAAGGAGGACGGGTACATTGTTGGACAAGCCGTCCTCGGGGACGGGTAAAATTTCTGACTTTCTTCGAGCCCTGTATATATATATATATATATATATATATATATATATATATATATATATATATATATATATATATATATATATATATATATATATATATATATATATATATATATATATATATAATTATTTTTTTGTTGTTTGATGTATCGAGTTGGTACTTTATTTAATAAAAAAAATGTTTAAATCTACCCGTTTTGTCTATGACTATCCACATACACTGAACGTCAACTGTGCGTGTTCTGCCAACATTTTCAAATGCGCAGTGAGCCCAATACGCTGAGATACTGACGTCAGCTTCACTTTGACTTTAAATCAGAATATTAAGTATATAGAGTAAAAAGTAAATATTAAAAGTTTGTTTTATATTTAATTTGGTTACTTACGTGTCTGAATAATATGTATCACTCGAAGTAACAACTTTAGCGACAGTTATTAAATGCTTGGCTGTAACGATTGATGCCGTTCCATAAAGCTTTGCCTGTTCGTTGGCAGAAGGATCCTTAAAGTAAATGCTTGCCTATAAACAAGCAATGAAAAACTATAAAAATATTGATAAAAATATGGCATGCAAACAATAATACATTTACCGATATTAAATCGTAGTTTAACAGTATTTATTAGTAAGAGGACAACAATTTCGAAATTAACTCTAAGATTTAAAAAAAAAAAGAAAGAAACAATTTTTAGAACAAACGATTCTGCAAGTTACGATGTTCCGAAATTATTTTCTAAATTTTTAGTTTCAAAGTTTCGTAATTTAAACTTTTTCAACTATTGATGATGAAATTATACTTTTTGGGTAACGAAAACAAAGTGGAGTGCACAGTGCGCAAAATAAAAAACATACCACCCTGATAACTTTTAATCAAATGATCGGATCATCACGAGCTAGGACTCAATCTTAATGTTTCAAAGGAGTGACTTCAAATATGCTAACTAATTATTGCAGACGATATTTCAAGTTAAAAGATCAAACATAAAAAACGCCCTTTTTCTAAATAAACATACCTTCATTTCTGACTTTGAAAATATATTGGGTAGCTGCAATCTGGGAATTATGATTCTTATAGTTTGGTCAGAAGAGCGATACAAAACTCGGACCCCTTAATGTTAATTTTATTTTTTTACGTATTTTGCTATATCTCGAGAATTTTTAAAGCGAATTTAGAAAATTTTTGCACCCAATTATAAAATTCGTGTATTCAAAGATAAATTTCTTGCGAAAAATAACTTTTAGTAATTATTTAGTATTTTTTATTATTTTATTTAATATTCGTGGAAAAAGTTTAGAATTGTTGAGATACATAATTTTTTACATAATTTTAAAGAATGTAATTTTACATAACAAAATAAAAAATTTGAGTGAAACCGGTCGAATAGTTCCTGAGAAATCAAATTTTTAAAATACAACATTTTTAAAAAATTTGTTTCGTCTTTCTTCATTAAATATTAATTTTTAACTAGCATTGTTTCAGTTGTTTTGATTTAATTTTTGACAAAGTTACTAAAAATATACAATAAAAGCTGAGACTATGGAACACCTGTATCCTATTTTATAACGTTTAACTGGAAACCTATTCCAGAAATTAAAAAAAGAAAACTAATTTTTGTTTTACAAGAAGCATTGACAATTCACTTTTGGAGGCCCCCGTAACCTAATTTTCGACCCAGACCTATAATTTGAAAACTTAAAATTTTTTACACTGAAAAAAAGTTTTAAAAAAAATCTTACTGCGAATTTTTAATTTTCTTCTTTAAAAAGTGGTTCAGGTTTATAGGTATCTTTTAATGCAAAATTTTTTAAAATAATAGCTACATAGTTTCGAAAAGTTGATTCTAAACGAGTTAAAGTATAATATAGACATTTTAAAATTCACGTCTGGCAAATCTTGAAAATGAGTGCCTGTTTTTGAGCGTTTGAAATATGTCAACTGTTATTTCCAATTTGTATATTTTCGAAGCAAATGAATTTAGTAATCAAGTAATGTAGACATTCTGGTTTGCATGATTAATTAAAAACGTTAGTGTAAGGCATGAAATTTGAGTTCTAAAGATACTAGCCAGATTATAACTTATGTTTCCCATTATTTCATTTTACATACATAAAAAAGTGTGATCAATTTCTAAGTGTGATCTTTCTAATTTAAAGATAAAAGCTTTTTGTGGTAGAAACCGTAAAAGAATGTAGAAACTTGAAACTCGAAACACATTTATTGCAATAATAGTAATATTAAGTACAGGTAATTATAAGTTTTCTGTGTTTCCGGAAACAATGGTTTCGTAAAAGATAAAGTGGTTGATGTAGCATTTCTGTTCTAAATTGTAGGAAAATGTCGTAGCTTGATTTTAAAATAATTCTACGTGTCGTTAGATGCATGATGATCTTAAAGCGCACATTTGAAAAAAAAAAATTCTTACCAATGGCAAACAAAAAAGTACGAATATCTAAAAAAAGATAAAGATACAAAAGTATAAAATATGTACATCAGATGAGAAAACAAGACCGAAGCCATTGCCCTCTCTTGCTTCCCAGTACCTTGAGAACTCAGTGTGTCCACTAAGGGTCCTACATCAAAGCATATGGCCCCTACCTATTTCTTTTTCAGTATCACAAAATGGACCAAAGGTGTGGCGGAAAGGCCTATATTATACAGATGAACAGGGAGACAATCATGATCCGACGATAAACGAAGGCTACAATTGCGTCACGTTTAGGTTACTCAACATTTTAAACTAAGCAACTTACACGCCAGCCTTAGATATGTGATTGTCAACGGCGAGTTGACGAGTGTAAAATTCGCGCCTTGGTAAGTGTATGGAGAAAAAGAATTCATTGAATTTAGGAAGCTTTGTTTTGTATATTTTTCTAGCTTTGTATGCAATGATTTCTTAAAAAATTTTTTTATATGATTATTAATAAATTTTTTTCCCAATGAAAGTTGCTATCAAAAGTGGTATTATAATTGTATTGATCATATTAAGTGGATGAATCATCAGCAATAATTTTGCAGTTATGCAGCAAATAGTTTATATTATACGAGTACTTATTATATTTAAAGGACTTGAAGTAGTCTAATGATAAGCCACATATTAAATCTTGTTTAGTGTAGCGTTTCTGATTAAAAACGCTACGATTTCCATTTAGACAACAATATGGTGCTGTATATTGTGTTGTCATCTAGTTTAAATTACAATAACTTGGAAAGTGCCGAACTGTGAAAACAATTTTATTGAACAGTTCAATCGAAAATGTCAATTTGATAAAAGTGAAGCTTATTACCGTATTACTCTATCTAAGCTCTTTACTTGAATATTTATAGATATTTTATTTATTTATTATTATTATTTTTCTTAGTTGAAAAATATGGAGATTATTTTTCATTAAGGACGTTTACAATACAATTTTGGTACATTCTACAAAATGTGTAATGTTTTTTTTTTAAAAAAAAGACAAAAATTATCAAGTAACAAAAATTTTTTGTGAATGGTAACAGTTTAAAAAATAAATAAATAATAAAAATAAAAACTTACCACCCAAGGGTACTTTGAGACACTGGTTTCTGCCCACGTACGTCCACCACCTGGTAGCGTATTTGTCCCACATTCTGAATAATTGGTGAAATGTGAAAATAAAATTGAATATAATTGAGAATTTCAGAATCTTCAGTAGTATATTGTAAGAGTTTAATTAATAAATAATTGAATTGGTGCGAATAAAGTAAAGTTATTTATGTATTATTATTTAAATGGATGGGATGCATAAATGGATGTATCTCTGGATATAGTCATGCTAATAAATAGGTAAATGATGGAAATGTCATGATAAATAAATTAAAGGCCGAAACATATAAAAGGTAATTAAATTAAATTAATTGGGATGTGATCGTTACGGAAAGTGGTAGTACAATGATAATGTGGGATAACAATAACCCAATAGGGTCACAAAGGGTCCAATAGGGTTCAACGGGTCACAAAGTGTGAGGTTTGAACAAATTGGATGAATTGGTATCACCAAATTTGGAAAAAGGGCGAAACTAAAATAAATTTAAGATTAAAGATAAAAACGATAAACAACATGCTATATCCAGATACAGACTTAACATTTAGGACAGTAAAATGATGTTTCCAATGTGAAAATTACAAATTCCCTTAACAATAAAAAAAGGTACTCACCACATACATGAGGAAAAAGGGGTAACAACAATGAGAACATATAGATTGAAGAAAATCACACCAATTTTTTCATTCAGCTGAATATTTATTTTCGTAAAGCATTTTGTAAGACATTATTATTGTAAAACACCTTATTTCGTTATTTCGTAAAAACAAACAATATGCTCCAACAAATTTTTGTGACACAAGACATCTTTTTTTTAAAAAAAAGGAAATGGGTGACAAGAGAATTAAAACAAAAAAAGGCGCCATGCATAAAAAAAGGAAATCTAAAAAAAACTTAACTATTGAAAAGACATTTATAGAAAGAAAGCTTAATTTAAGAGGGTCTTTAATCTATACATAATAATAGACGCGGCTGTGTGTGCGTCTGTCTCACTCACAATATATCGCCCCAGAAGCCAGTAGAGTAGAACCTCGCCGAGGCACGAAACTCGGCACATAATGAAGCACTTTTGACATAATGAAGAAGTATTTTTTTTTTCTTTTTCAAATATTTGGTTTAGTTTTTTAGTTATCAGTCATTTTGTAAGAAAATATATGCTTTTTCGTCTTCAAAGAGCCATATTCAAAAAAACTATTAAAAATGCATGTACTTTTCTCCACTCTTATAAGTCCCGCAGTGGACTGATCGTCAAGACACGGTTCCCAGCAGATCACCGAAGTCAAGCATCACTGGCTGCGGTCAGTGTGCGGGTGGGTGACCACTTGGATCAGTCTGCGTAGGGACCGAGGATGTGCGGTATTGGTCCTCGTAATACTGTGCTACCGTAAAGTGCTCGATTTCACGCGCAGGTCGTCGGGCTACCGAAGCGGAGGTGCCATCCCCTCTGCAGAGGATCAAAATTGTGATGGCATGTCTTCGGATCATCCTCCGGGATGTTTCCCAGACCGTCGCCAATAGCCCATTGCGCAACTCTAGTGCGAAGTAAATTAACAACAACATTCTTATAAATGTATGCTAATGCGAACCTTACAATTGAAATATTAATTTTTGACAACTTAAACCAATAATATACGAAGGAATTAATAATTTAATTGTAAGGTTCGCATTAGTTTACATTTATCAAAGTGGTAGGTAGGTATTTTATTTACGTCACACTAGAGCTGAACAATGGGCTATTGGCGACGGTCTGGGAAGCATCCCTGAGGATGATCCGAAGACATACCATCACAATTTTGATCCTCTGCAGAGGGGATGGCACCCTTGCTTCGGTAACCCGACGACCTGCACGAAGATTAACTCTTATGCTCAACTCATTTTTGTTGTTGAAATTATTGTTTTTGAGTGAGGATTTTACAGGGTTTGTCAAAACCACACATAATTTAAACCCCCACGTATAATTTAGTAGTATATCATCAAATAATGTCACATAATTTGGTATATCTTACGGTAATTTTTCACACCATTGTACATCATAATTTAGAATGCTCGCCCTTATAAGTCTACCCTTAATTTTTTTAATCCTTAGTAAAATTAATAACACAAAAAGCTATACATTGGGAGTCTCCAATTAATATTTTATAGAGGAAAAATCGAAAACACTATTGAAATCCGACAAATCACAGTACAGGACTTGTGGACAGTACAGGACCCGTATTCAAATCTATCTTGTTCTTGTAATAAAGAATAAGACAGATTCGAGAGGATATAGAGAGAAGTTTGAAAGTGATTATTAGAAATCTCTAACTGTTTTGATGTTTGGTATATTCGCTTTCTCCTATTCTGATTTGTCAGAATTCGTTTGACTTGTTTTTTTTTCCTGTTTAATTTTTATTAATTTGACCCCAAAAGTACATACTTTTTATTTTCATTTTTATAAGGATTCTAAAAATATATGATAAGGGAAGTCTTTACGAAATAACTTATATGTTTCTCGTTTTTGTGCATTCAAAATGTTTGGTACATTGTGATAACACATACAATTAAGGAGTAGATTAGTTGCCCCTTAACTTTTTTAATGAGTGGGAAGTTTTAATGATTTCCGTAGATATCACTTGTTACAAATTACAAACCGATAAACATATTCAGTTTTTGAATTTAAAAATTGGTCAATTGCAATTACATTAACTATAGTTGGCAAAATGAAATCCCAAACAAGCTGAATAGTTTTTGATATAAAAATCTGTTTTTCACGTTCTATGTTGCTCATTATGCTGACTTGAATGTGTAGTGGTCAGGGAGCTGACTTCACCTCTGAAAGGTCCTGGATTCGAGCCCCGGACAAGGTATGGATGCTCTTTTATTCTCTGTTCTATCTGTCCTTAGTTGTGGGAGCAACGTTGGCCCACCTAATATGAAGCCCTCTGAAAGAGTGCCGACAAATCTTCCCTACTGGGCATTGGAAAAAAAAATGTTGTACATTATTTGGTATGATGTGCTTACTCAACCAAGGCTGAACTTAATTGTAACCATTAATAGTTTGTAACAGCTAAGTAAAGGATCTAGTTCAGCCTTGACTCAACCGATACAAATTTGCAAGTGCTGGTCTTTAGTACAAAACTAAGCACAAAAGAAGACTTTCCCTAAAAAAACATCTAAATAGTTTTTAATGAATTCTAACTTTTTTTACTATGTTCGAACGACTGACATTTGAAGTATTTGGAAACATTTTAAAATGTGTAAGCAAATAAAGAGAAAGAGTATGAAATAAAAAATTTATTTAACCAATGCTTCCAGTTGGGAGAGCTATAATCCATAATACACTAACACTCTTTTAAACCGCTCTCGTCTTAATGTTCTCACCCTTAGAGTCTTAATACGCTGCCACAAAGAAAGGCGTTTCTTTTTATTGTTGTTTGCCAAATGCACATAAGACTCACTTCGCAGTAGAACACACTATAAAATTGCCACTAACTATCTTCATCCACTATAATCTGCTTTAAATAAATGTTGTATAGTTAAATTGTACTTTCCTAGAAAAATCTCCAATTTTCTTTCTCGCAAATGTAATGACTATTATCCCACTGAGCTCTTCAATTACCATAAAATTTTCGAAATTTCCTTTTCCGTACATGTTTCAGGGATTCGTATTTAGCACTCAAAATCCGTACAGTTATATATACACGTATGCTTGCTGTAGTTTATTTACGTCTCAGCAGAGCTGCACAATGGACTATTGGCAACGGTCTGGGAATTATCCTGAGAAATGAATGCTTTGAGGATGATCCAAAGACATGCCATCGCAATTTTGATCCTCTACAGAGAGGATAGTTCCCTCGCTTTGACAGCTCAACGACTTGCACGTGAAGTCGAGCAATTTATGGTGGAATACGACAACCGATATCACTCGTCTTTGGTCCATTCGCAGACTGATCAAAGTGGTCACCCACACAGATACCGACCGCAGCAGGTGATGCTTGACTTCAGTGATCTACTTTGAAACGTGTCTAAGCGATCAGTTCACTGCGGGATCATGCGGTGGTCAGTTTTTAGGTCCCGCAGTTAAGATCGTTAAGTCACGACTCCCAGCAGCTCACCGAAGTCAAGCATCACTGGCTGCGGTCAGTGTGCGGGTGGGTGACCTCTTGGATAAGTCTGCATAGGGACCGAGGGTGTGCGGTATTGGTCCTCGTTAAACTGTTCTACCGTAAAGTGCTGGACTTCGCGTGGGTCTCGTCGGGATACCGAAGCGGGGGTACCATTCCATCTGCAGAGGATCAAAATTGTGATGGCATGTCTTCGGATCATCCACAGGGATGTTTCCCAGTCTGTCGCCAATAGCTCATTGAGCAGCTCTAGTGCGACGCAAATGAACTACAACAGCGGGATCATGCTTTCAGGAACACACGGATTATGCATCAGTCCACTGCGAGATCATGCACCCAGGAGCGTACAGGAATCGAACCCCTACCTTCACTTTTCACAGTATTTTGAGGATGGACAATATTTCTTCTATGGCTGTGTTAACCGAACATCGTTAATGTTAAAAAGAAATAATCAACCGAAAGCATGACGTAATTAGCAGTTTTAAAATTGTTTTGATGCGTAAGATGTAGAAAATTTAAATCAAAATATCATTCGATGGACATTTTAAATTCGCCTGTTTTTTTGTGTTAAGTGTATTATCAAGTATTAAACAAAGATCAAGAATAAACCGTGTTAAACTGGGGATTGAAGTAAGTAGAAAATATATACATTTCATTTGAGAATACCTTAGGGGTAATACCTAGTTGTTAAAAATATTGAATTTCTGCGTAAGGCTCTCGATATCTTATTTTATATAAATAAAAACATACAGTTGATTTGTGCAAAAAATTACCAATTCGCGAACTATTTTAACTGATATTTACTATAAAAAATAATTCAATTTGCTAAAAGATCTAATTCATAAACTTGAACTTTATTTGAAAATCAAATATCATTTATCAAAGAACTGAGGACTTAAAGATCAATTGGGATTGTCTCTGAGCTGTACATTATACTTAGGCTTTACCTGATCATTTTTGAGGGTATCTAGATATACTGACTTATACAGATCGTGGTGAACAAGTTACTCGATTCTTTTTACATTAATATAATTATTATTATTCTTTGGCTAAGTGATAAAAATTTTAGCGACAAGTTGTGTCAGAATAACATAGCACACATTAGTCCTTAGCACATTTTCTGGGTGTGTACGTCATTTTGATGCAGCTTATCATTGAAAATTTTTATTGCTTTTTCAGGAAATTTGCGTGTTATCGTTTTGGTTTACAACGAGTTTTAGAGATAGAGAGCGACAAGCTCGTGGTGGACAACATTTAAATTTTTCGCATGTAAAAAATGATTTCTTAGTACACTATGTTAACCTTAATATTGTGGTAATTTTGAATTTTCGTCATGAGTGTAAGGAATAATTGTAAATTAATTGTTGAGTGAGTTTTACAGCGGCCAACACAAATAAAAATAAATTATGCTGACTTACTCCATCAAAATATGTTTTTGTTTCATGTTTTTAACTACAACGCTCATGCAACTTTTTTCTTTAATGTTCTCACTTTTTCAAGAATACCATGCTTGTAATGAGCGATTTTTTTTCTTTGAAGTTCTGTTACGTCAACAGCGGAGGGATTCAGCTGATAACTTTCATCACTCTGCCTTAAGCTTAAAGTTAAAGTTTAACAAATTTTCTATAATAATTGTAAACTGTTTTTAAAACATCGGTGATTTAATAAATAAGCTCACCAGACAAAAAAATTGGTTAAAACTAGAAAAATATTGAAAAGCAAAAGTTAATGCCATGTAACTCCGTCTCGGGACTCCATAACAGCCTGGATTGGGTTAGGATGTGAGTCCACAATGTTTTTGAAGGTTTATAGGGTCCAATTTAGTTCACTTCTGGAAGATTTGATAGCGCTAATTTTCAGAGATGTGCGATGCTATGATGAATATAAAACACGGTTTCAAGTTGGGTGAACTTGCAGACCAATCGAGATGTAACAGGGTGTGCGTAAGTGTTCATAAGACCAGTTACACAACCAGATGGATTCAGTTGCTGTCTTCTTAAAAAAATAGATGCATCTACAGCAACATCATGATGACGTTGACTGAAAAACAACATCTGTTCTTATTGAACTTTAAAATAAAGATGCTTATTCACTTTTGGCATCTCAATGAGCTTGACTTAATCCATAATAATAACAATAAAAAACAAATCCATCTCTCTAGGGGTGACTAATTTTTTATCCAAGTAAGCTTTCAACTATTTATAACATTGTAGTTGAAAGTGGATCATTGAGAATCGTCATGAATTAAATCTCTGAAAGAGAGTTTCTGCAAACAGTTTGTGGTAAGGGCCTACTTGTTATAATTTCCCACTGTGCAACTATAGAATTTCTCACCAAAATAAAGCTAAATTTTAAATTAAATAGAGTTTATTACACATAAGAATTTTTCCAGAAAAAAACTTACCTATTTCAGGAAAAGTTGCTTCTGCACAAGCTAAGTGACATGGCAAAATCATGACGTTGAGAATCAAAATTAATATTATTTGCTCCATTTTATCCTGTTTATGAATTTAGAAGGAAAGGGAAATTAAAAATAATTGATTATTTTTAATTTCCAAAGAAAGCACAAAAAAAAGAGAACAGATAAATTTTTCTGTAAACAGTTTGTTTTCGAAGTCATTATATTTATAATTTCTTTTTACTTTGAATTCGATTCCTTTTATTAAAAAAATATTTCAAAACAGTTATAACTAAGGCCCGGATTTTGATGACATATGCATTTTTTTGCATTTTTGGATATTTTTTGTCCATTAGAGCATTTTTTGAGATTTATAGGGCATTTTCTTTAAATTTTGGGGCGTATTTTGCATTTTTAAAATTTTTTGTTAATATTTTTCTAATTTTTATAATTTTTTATTATTACACTGGCTTCCAAACAATGAAGAAAATCTCTAGGACAGGGATGGCAAACCAATGGCACGCGTGCCATTTATGGCATGCAACACAATATTTTGGGCACTCCACCTATCACAATTGTTGTTACACTATGAAGCATATGTAAAAATTAAATTAAAATTCTCAAAAAATAAACAAAATAATAAACAATTATTAATAAAAAAATTAAAAATTAATGATGAAAAACAATTAATAACCATAAAAAACAAGCTAACAATAAATAACTAGCAAAATAAATAACAGTCCTAACTAACATCTTACAACCTAATATAAGTCAATTGTCATCTAATCCGCAACAACTGTAGTCACACTGATGTTACTTGAAAGTTGAATTACGCGTATAACTGAGATATTGCAAAATGTATTTTTTTTTCAATGCAAATAAAGAGTTTTGAGTTGATAGTATTTAGTATTATTATTTTCCCAATAATCACGAAGTCAAATTATTTGACGGCACGTCTATGACCTCATGAAGCAATTTTTTGGAGAAAATGGCACGTTGGTGTATAAAGGTTCGCCACCCCTGCTCTAGGTGATATTAAAAGGTGAAGCAACATCTTTTCAAATTGAAGAAGAATTGTCAGTAAGTGTGACCGTCCTTTTCAAGTACGCACCAATAACATCAGTAGACGTTGAAAGAAGCTTCTCCTGGTATAAAAATTTGCTTTCAGACAAGAGACGCTCGTTTACATTTCAAAATATTAAAAAAAAATTTAATAATCCACTGTAATTCTGATATTTAGTAATATTATGAGATGGAAGTTGTTATATTCATTTAAGTTTCCATACAAAATGAAAGTGTTTTGGAGTCAATATATTTTCCTTTTTTTTTGTTATTTTAGGATTTAAAACATATTTTTCAAACTTTAATGAACGTAGAATAAGTATTGCATTGCTTTGTATTTTTTGAAACGACTCATAATTTTAAAGAGTAAAACATTGTTTTATTTCAATATTTTTACTTCTATTTAAGTCATGTCATAAGGCATTTTTAGCGCAATTTTTGCATTTTCAGGGCATTTTTTGCAGTTTGTAAGGGCATTAATTAAGATTTTTTAGGTCATCAAAATCCGGGCTCTAGTTATAACGTTTTACAAAGCTTGAAATCGATAAAACTCTGAACAAATGTTGGCAAAAGTTACAAGAAATTTTCAACATTTTTTTAAAGAAATACTGAATGGATTGTTTGTTCAAGTTTTTGATGGCTGTTTTCTTAGAGAATATATATTTTAGAAATAATGAATTATTTTTAGAGGGTTTTTACAATACATGTTTAGAAAATATCTGTAATCAATTTCATTACCGAACCTAAATGCTTGCATAAGAACACGTTTTTTGTATCAAAAGTATTTTGAATCGAAATCTTAACTAGCGAAAGTTCTTATTTATTTTTTTTTTTTTCCTTAACCGAAATGATCATGTTTAAAGAAACTAATGTCTTGTTTTTGAAATTTCTTTGTTTAAATCATTTTATTTTATTTCATTACCGGCGTTGAAAGCAGACCCGATTCGGAGCTTATGACTATTAATGCTTAGCTCCGTAACTTTGTAATTTGTAATTGCAACCCAGAAGACAAGGGAAACTCCTGGATCAAGCATTGGGACAAACTAGCCTTCGTAGAGGACTTTTTGATAGAATTAACCCGAATTTATGTTACATGGAGAGGAAAACCACAAACCCTCGCATGGTTAGCCTGACTGGGGATATTTTACGGATATTTTCACTTATTTTTATAGGATATCTTCACTCATTTTACGGATATTTCCCTTTTATATTCACTGAGGATATTTTAAGTCAGCATTGTGGTTGGTGCAAGCCGAGAGCAGAATTCGTATCAACCACCCATCTATGGGAATAGAACCTATATCCTCAAAAGCTTTATTCCGTGAGCCACCATGAATCTTTATTCAAGTCATTCGAAAAAACAAAACTATGTATTACATTTAGTGCAATGCAATATACATTAGAAAAGTACTCTAGAACAGTATTTAAAAAAAATCCTGCAACTTTGAGAGGAAAAGAGTTTTTTAAAAAATACTTACCGCTCCAAGAACAAGTTTAAAAGTAAATTGTTGAAAACGTTGAGGTGTTTAAAAAATTCACTTTTTGCCGACTCTTTTTATAGTTAGCATTCTGCTAAATTATTTATTTAAATATTTAAAAATAATTAGAATGAGTTTTTTTTTCTTCAAATGAAACTACATTATGCAAAATGTGCTGAATTGTATTTGAAGGAATAAATTTTAGTTTGCGTAATGATTTTGAAAGAATTAAAAGGAAAACAATAGATAAGAAAGTAGGATGCATACTATGTTGTCAATATGTGCTGACGCACTATCACGTATTTTAGAATTTTCTTTACTACTAATTGAAGTAAGAACCTTGTATAAATTCAGTGATTAGTTTAAATAAAATATAGTCAAATGTGAGAAAGTAAAATTACACAGCTCATTAAAGAAAGAGGCTATAGACAATCAAGACACTATTTTTGATGATTTTCAAGTAAAAGGTACTTATGCGATCCTAATGTGATCCATTTTGGATTATATTCAAATCTTTCTGCCATGTTTTTGCCACGTTTTTCTGCCATGTTTTTGTTTCATTTGAAGTGGGGGGGGGGGAGTATTTCTATACATTGGCTATAATTATATGCATCGAGGTTAATACATCGGCGTCGGCTGACACCTGGAAAATTGTCTGCTTCATGTAACACCTGCTTAATACACAGAAAGTTACTCGGGATTGCTTTTTGTGAGAGTTGGTCCTAAGATAACTTTTTCTCACGATATCCAAAAGCTGAATGGGCATAGCTGCCGAAGTCTACGGCTTGTTCGTAGTATTTCACTTTTATGTTTAGAGCACGGTAAGGAATCTTATAAATTTTTTTTTTAATTCTTGGATTTATAAATTTATTGTGATTTTGACTACAACTAAACGCAAATAAACCAATCTCATATATAAGAAGAAGTTCTGGAAATAAAATGAGTGTAAGCAATTGCAATTGTGACAAGTTAACTTTTATCAACAATTCAATTTGCCTTTCATTAACACTTAGGAAATATTTCCCTGAAGGAGCAAATTTTGATAGATCTGCAAGAGATTATGGCTGCTTTCTTGTCATCACTCTCCTAATTTAAGCATTCTAGATAAGATTGCAATGTTTTGAAAAGTCACTGTGTTGATTTTGATTCATATTAAAATGATATGATTCAAATAGCACTAATTTAATTACTGGAGGAACGATATTTAACTTATTTATTGATTGAAATATAAATGAAAGAAGTTTTAAAATATATACATTTATTAAGTTTGAGTTTTAGGAAGAACAAGGGTTACATTGGGATTGACTACATTATAAATCCATTTTAAGTATGGAGCCACTCTAAGAAAATAAAATGGTGTTCCCGGAGTTCCACAAACAGTTTTGTCTCCTAGAAAGAAGTCCACAAGGCCAATAATGATTATTTTCCCCTTCTCCTTGGTCATAAGGGGTCCACCAGAATCACCCTAGAAAGTAAAATATTTCACTGACAGGTAGATAGAATATATATAAATATTAGGAAAAGTTCAAATCAAACTCTGTTTTAATAGTTACGACAAGTTTAAGTTTTCAATAAATTGCTTAAAAAGCGATAAATTATTCATATGTTTTGTTTTTCAGGTTATGCACTGCAAATACTTCTTAAAACTGTTCTTTTGTCATTCAAAATGTTTTAAAATCAAATTTTTATCAAATTTTATTTTAAATTTTGAATACTAGTTTAAGGTTTACAAAATATTTGGTGCATTTCATGAAATAAAAGATCCTTGTTTAACTTTGAAATTTTTCAAAAGTACAAGCAAGCTGATATTGTTAAAGTCATAAAAGGCAATACATTAGGATGGCTTGGACATCTTTCCCGATCTGATAATACAAATACAGCATAAAATCTCACTTTTACCATATGAGAAACAGAGGAGGACCACTAATTAAGTGGTTTGACTCGGAGGAGAAAGACTTTAACACTAGATTGCCTAAGGAAGTCATTTTGACTGCTTTTAATTTCAATTAGAAAAACAATGATGTATATAAGGACACAAATTCTTAGAATTTTGTGACTTTTTGTACAACATATAATTTTTTTATTGTTAATATTTACTAATAACTTGTTATATAACTATAAATATTATAAAAAATTTTAAAAATTAATTTTAAGCAAATTTATTTACGCATTCACAATCTAGTCATTTTGATTGCTTTTCGGCAATCTAGGTATATACTAATTTTTCGTCTTTCTAGTGTTAATATAGTAAATAAGAGGCACTGGAAAAGCCTTATTGCAAATAGGACCAGAGAGTAAAGACTACTTGGGATGGTCTTTGCTTGTAACAGGCTGCAGTCCTTTGAAAGAAGAGGTTGAAGGGTTACATTTGACAGTTGGTTGACATTTTATTTTTAAAATGAAGCATTTTGAAAATAATTTTATTGCAAAAATATCTGACGTTACAGTAAAATTTTTTAAACAATCATCTATACAGTGCACTGTAATAAATAAATAATCTCAAGAAACTAAAGCGGTAGGATATTTCTTGATTAGAAAAATAATTCATTGGTTTCAAAAATTTGCAGAAGGAAATAAAGATTTGAAAGTCACTTTGGTATTTATCAAACATCTTGTCACTTAAAACTTATAAGTGTGGCCTTGGCTATATTGGACAAACTAGACGAGCTTTAAAGTTTGGACTCAAGAAACACGACAGATATATCGATTGTCAAGATTACGAAAAATCCTCAATTTCTGCACATTGCTGGAATCTCGGATTTAATCTCGGAATCTCGGACAATTGCATGGCAATTTAATACAGATTCACTGTTATTAGCAGTAACGTAAAAATTACCTTGCAAGGTCTGTTTCCTTCTTGATCACCGCCGCAAATAAAGTTTATTGTTGGGAAAGGGACATCAGCTGAGAGAGCAGCACGATGACAGATTTCTTCAGAGACGATTGGAATTGTAACTTTCTTTAAAACACTTGAATCATCTGAAATTTACAATTACTCTGTAAATAATATTCTATAGTAAAAAGTTGTTTCAAATTTTAGTGTGGGACAGAATGAAACGAAATTCATTTTTACCATTTTGTTTTTTAACTTGGAAATATGTTTTTTCGAGGTTTTTCATTGGGCTACAAATTTTTACCTGTCCTTTTTAATTTGTCTAAAAAACGTTAGTCAAAGACCAAAGAAATGGACTAGTTTTGCTAAAGATCAAATTTTAATTGCATGCTAGAGCAATATAGTGATGAGCCTCAACTTTTCCAAAGGTAGCATCTTTGCACCAAATTGTGCTTCGGTATTGTTTTCAAATAGGTACTTAAATGCACAAAATTTCTACTAGATAACAACAAATACAGAAGAACACATTTTGTTTAATTAAAATTCGTGGTGCTTTTCATCAAATGTACTCTCCTGCAAAATTTGACTAGTTATATTATCCCAAGCCCTCCCTTTCTTCAAAGATATAAATGCTGTCTAAGAAAAGTAGGCAAAACATTTTAGGTAATACAATAACTTCTTCTCTAGTTATTTTAAGTAGAACTCTCAAAAATTATATTAAGATATTTTTATTTCGTTCCTACGTCCAATAATTACATTCAAACATAACTAGCTTAAAATCTTTGAAAATTAAATAACCGTAATCCGGGGCGAGTCTACCCATTTTTTCAGTTTGTCAACTTTCAAGTGGTCAAACTTTTGTAAATATTAAAGAAAAAAGGTTTTTAATAGGTGTTTCGGAATCGCTATTTATCCCTCTTTAAAGCTGTGAAATCGATTTTAGAAAATATTTACAGTTACGCTGTTACTGTATATTTTTATAGATCTGCTGACAAATCTCTCGTATGGGGCGAGTCTACCCATTCTACTAAAATGAATGTTAACATTGTAAATAAACAAATTTTACTATTAAATTGTTATTTCGGTTACTATATAGGATATTTATGAAGTAAAATTCATAACTTTATTATGTATTCCATTCTTTTTATTCATAAAATAACACAAATTGAGTATTTGATCGATTATCACATTTTGATCACAGTTTTGTTTTTATAATCATTAACATTATAAAATAACATTTTTTTCTGATTTTTGTTGATAAAAATAAATTAAAATTAATATAAATTTACAATTAAATATTTAATAAATAATAATAATAATTAAAGATTATTAACAAAATCGAAATTAAGGTGGAATTTTTTTGTAACATTTAAATCCATTTGTTTTGCGAATATAATTTCGAACCATATGTAATAATAAATAATAATTTATTTAACTTGCATTAAATAAAAAAAGTTAATTTTGTAATATAAAAATTGAAAAGATAGGTAAAGTAAACATATTTTATATTTACATTTATATTTAACCTATACATTTTCGTATTAATGATAAATTTATCAATGCAGAATTAAAATAATATACTCAAATTCATTTAAAATGACTTAATTTTAATATAAACAAAGTTCTAAATTATATTATTATGTTTTATTAAAATTAAATATCAATGGTTAGACTCGCCCCGCGAATTCTGACTTTTTGTTTACAACAGCAAAACTTACATTCTTTTTTTTTTTTTCATATAAAATTAATGTAATCTTAGTCTTGGATAAGTTTATCACTTAACCAAAGTGAAAATAGTAATAATAATAATATACTTACGGAGCACCAACTAAAAGTTTGCTGATTTTCAATACAAATCTCTCAAAAGACGTTTGAACAGGTCGGTTAAAAAGACACCAAATAAATAAAAACGGATCAAACTACTACAGCGCCATCTTCCTTAGAGTCTGAACTAAGTCCTCCTTCGGTAAAAAAAAATTTACTTGCAATTTAAAATAGTGAAAATTAAATAAAACTAGAATGGGTAGACTCGCCCCTGGATGGGTAGACTCGCCCCGGTTTACGGAATATTTAAATATCGTACCCTTTATATCTAACTTTAAATATTGAGTGAGCGCAATATCTGTAACAGAGTCAGTGGAATGTGCTCTGATTTGTCTAAACTGTTGCTGTACGTAAAGAGTTGAAAAAGTTTAATGTATTTAAGTGCCCGGCAGTAGAGAAATCCTTCCTTTCTATATTTTTATGTTCTGCAGTGGATGTATCGTAAAGACACGGTTCCCAGTAGAACACAGAAGTCAAGCCTCACTGGCTTCGGTCAGTGAGTGGGTGTGCAATTTGATCAGCCAGCGTAGAGACAGAGGATGTGCGGTATCAGACCACGTTAAAGTGCTCGACTTCCTGTGTAGGACGTCGGACTACAGCTACCAAAGCAGGGGAGCCTTCTCCTCTGCAGAAGATCAAAATCGTGAGATGTGTTCGGATTATCCTCAAGCATGTTACCCCGACCGTTGCCAATAGCCATTGTGCAGTTCTATTGAGACGTAAATAAAATACGACGATTACTGCATTCTTATGCAGCAAAAAAACTATTTAGAGTTAAATAAAATGCTTCATTAACATCTTTTATTTATAGAAATATTATGAAGTGATTGTATTTTTAATTATAACTTTCTCATTGATATGCAAAATCATACGAAATAGGTGTAGAAATTTTGAAATAGGAAATCTAAATGGTACAATTCAGATAAATCATAGCTGCGGGAATAGTCCTTAAGTTTCAGAAAATTATGAATCAAATATTATTTGTAAGTTTTTTAATTGGCCATCGAAATGGGCTACAGGTGGCGTAGAGCAGAACTCGCTATCTATGGCAACTCTTCGCATGCCTTCACCATTAGCGTCTGGAGAGTCATAGGCAGTGGCGTAGCTACCTAGGGGCTAGGTGGGGCAGTGCCCCGGGGCCCTCAAGCTCAGGGGGTCCTCGAATCCTTACCAGAAATCTCGATCGAACTGAACTTTTGGAAATTTCTCCCATTTTCAAAATAAATATGACAGGTTGCAACCCCACTTTAATCATGACAACTCAGTTGAGAGAAATTCAAAAGTTATGCCTTGGGAATTCCCCTAAATTCTTTCTGTAGGTTGGCAGTGTTGTCAATTTGACGGATAGTGATATGTGCGTTTTATTATTCATCGATGTGCATTTTATTGTGAATTCGAGTTAAGATTTTTTTTTTCGAGAACGGTTAAAAAATTAATGCTGTATCAGGAGTAAGTAAGCTAATGTCAATAATCTTTTTTGTACTGGTCAATATAGTGGTTCAATTTTATTTGATTTTACCACTAATATTGATGTCTGTTTAGTCAATAAATTGTGTCAAATCTATAGATTTCGGCTACAGCTCATTGTATAACGCGAAATATCGTGAAAAAAATGCAAGTCACCTACAGTAGGTACATTAATTCAGGTCCGCGGGCAGGAGATCGTTCATGGTCTCTGTAATGCCTTTCCTTTTCCAATAAATAAGCAGACCAGATTTTTTAAAACAATAAAACTTAATTTTATTTAAAAACAAAAGAAATAGGCATTGTTTTCTAGTAAGAGCTTCCCTGTCTTAGAATACCAAGGGCGACCCTCTCCCGATTATATCAAACATACATCTACCTTTCTCTCTTTCGCATCCCTCCGACGGGATGACAAAATACGCCAAGTGCGCCTTTAAAGGTCGCCAAACAGTTGCCAACAATTACAGTCTCCACCGTTAAATGTGGTAACACTAACGGTGATAATTTTTTTTCTCCGGGGATTCCCCAACGACACTTGTAGCGTATCATTGTGTTTCTCTTTCCTTTTATTTTATTTTTAACGTCGGCAGTGAACAGTGAGTAACTACCTACTCGAGCACAATCTAATATTGTATTGTTTAAATAAATTAGAAAACTAAAATTATGGATAAAAAGAAGAAACTCAGTGGTGCATTTAAACGCAAACAACGACAAGAAGGAGAAGATAGTAAACAAAAATTGCCCAAAATTGACAAGTTTTTTAGTCAGCCTTCTGCAAGTACATCTGGCCAAAATATTTCTATTGATAGTGACTCAAATAATGTGGTAACTGCAGTGTTGGTTGAGAAGCCTACTGAAGAAGATTCGACAATTATTGCAGTTGGAGATACCTCCGCCGCCGATTATCTGAACGTGGATGATGTTTGCATGACACACATAAGAGCGGAGGGTTTGGAGGAACCACAGACCTCTAAATTTTTCGAAAATGTGTACGACAAATCTTCTTATGACTTGGGAAGCTTCACGAACAAGATATTAAGTGATAACGAAAAACGTCAAATTCTTGATATGGGGCCTTTACAGCCTTCAGGACCTTTTCCAACAGACATCAACCAGAACAATAGGTGTTTTTCAAAATCGTACTACTTTTCGTGTTCTAAATATGGGTCAGTTCATCGTTTTTGGTTGTGTTATTCCAAAATACTAGACGCTGCCTATTGTCAACCCTGCTGGTTATTTGCTTCACAAAGGAATAACGTTTGGTGTACGGGAATTCGAGATTGGAAGCATTTATCAGAAGGAATTAAACAACACAGTTGTTCGAGTGGCCATTCATAAGCATGTGTTGTGTATGAATTTTGAAGAAAAAAAAACGATACTAATGCTATCGACAAGGAACTTGAGAATGAAATTCGCAAAGAAGCATCATTTTGGAGATTGGTTCTTCAAAGGTTATTCGATATCATACTTACCCTAGCAAAGAGTTTTTTGGCTTTGAGAGGACATCAAGAAGACTTAAGTCAGAAAGGATACCACGGAAATTTTCTGTCCTTTGTAGAGCTTGTCGCCCGATATGATCACATTTTGCGGCAAGTTTTGGATATGCCCAAAGGCAATAATAATTATTTCTAAGTTTTTTTATCGTTTTATTTTGTTTATAATTATTAACTGTTTAATATCAGGACTTTTTTGAAATTGTGTTTTTTTATGTTTTTACGATCTACAAGATATCTGAGTGTAACAATTCAAAATGAAATGATTGAGAGCTTGGTGACCAAACTCGAAACCCTTCTACTTGTTGTGAAGTATGCAGTAATAACCAGATCGGAAAATGGACAGCCTTTGTTGTTGTTAATTTACGTCGCACTAGAGCTGCACAATGGGCTATTGGCGACGGTCTGGGAAACATCCTGGAGGATGATCCGAAGACATGCCATCACAATTTTGATCCTTTGCTGAGGGGATGGCACCCCCGCTTCGGTAGCCCGACGACCTGCGCACGAAGTCGAGCACTTTACGGTAGCACAGTTAAACGAGGACCAATACCGCACACCCTCGGTCCCCACGCAGACTGATCCAAGTAGTCACCCACCCGCACACTGACCGTAGCCAGTGATGCTTGACTTCGGTGATCTGCTGGGAACCGTGTCTTAGCGATCAGTCCACTGCGGGACTGAAAATGGACAGGCAATTGATATAGATGTAAAAGAAGTGTTTCTAGGCTTTTATGCAGTCATCAAACATGGCGCAGTAGATTTAGTCAACCAAGTGACAACATTATTTATCGACAAAAATATTGATTTAAAAAAATGTGTGGGGCAAGGCTATGTTTGAGCCAGTGTGATGAGTGGTGTGTATAATGGTGTACTAAAACATATTAAGGATATCCAGCCTAACGCAGAGTATGTACATTGTGCCACAAATAATTTAAATTTGGTGATAAATGATGCCGTTAGCAATTGTTTGAAAATACAGACTTTTTTCGCAACATTGCAAGATTTGTATAACTTTTTCGGAAACAGCATCAAACGTTGGGATCTACTGTCAAAATTCACTGGCGTATCGGACACCAGTCTAAAAAAACTAAATCCGACTAGATGGTCCAGTAGGGTCAATACGATATCTGCAATAAAACTTCGTTATTTTGATATTATTAAAACATTATCAGAAATAGTTCTAAAGAGTCCTAATAAAGATGAGCGTAGTGAAGCAGAGAGTATTAAAACAAAAATGCTATATTTCGAGTTCGTGTTGCTTTGCGAATTCATGCCCAGTGTATTGAACGACATCAATTATGCATCCAAAACTTTACAAAAATGCGACATCAATTTGGGCGAGGCGAGTAAAGTTTTAGCAGAGACCAAAGCAAAGTTGCAAATTTATAGAAATGATTTCAAATTATTCAAGTGCAAAGCCAGTGAAACTGTAAGAAAATATGGTATTGATACCCATTTTCAAGGAAAAGGCAAAGAAAAGTTAAAAAACATTTTGATGAATTAGCTGCTGATCACCGATTTCCATAACCGAGAAAAAAATATTTAAAATTGAGATTTTAATAATATTTAAAATTGAGATTACTAGACACAGTAATATTTCAATTAGATACACGTTTTATTGGTATGAGTGCAGTCTGTCATATATTCGATTTTCTAACACCAACATTTTTATTACATGTTGATGAAGCAACTTTATTACAAAAGTGTGACGAATTCCGAAGAAAATATTCAGATATAATAGGCCCTAAATTTTCACTTCAATTTATTAATATTTACCACCTAGTTTTACCTCAACTAACTCAAGCATTATGGACTGTTCACCAATTATGTAAGGAAATAATGAGCAAATATGGAGTGCTAGAATGCGACCTAACGGAAGTATTTACAGCAATGTTATTATTTTTTACAATTCCTGTCACTTCTGCAGCAGCTGAAAGGTCATTTAGCAAATTAAAAATAATAAAAAATTATTTAAGAAATAATATTGGCCAAACTCGACTCCGACATTTATCGCTAATAGCAATTGAAAACAAAACCGCATCAAGCCTGGATTTAAACGAAGTCATTGATACTTTTGCGAAAACTAAAGCTGGGAAAAAATTGTAAATACAATTGTTATTTAGTCAGTTGGTAGGCCCGACCTTTTTATATAATAAACCCTTGAATCTTCTCTATTTTGTTTTATTAGCCAAACCTACACCAAGTATTAATTGTAATTTATGTTACTGTTTAATATTTTTTTACCTGCCCTGCAGTGCATAAAAAAGAGCATAAGTAGCTTAGCATTTTGAAAGTATTTATATATTTCATATTTTTATTTGATAAAACCTAATCAGTTTACATAGCAGTGGGGCCCCATTTTTTAATTTGCCCCAGGGCCCTTGGTTACCTAGCTACGCCACTGGTCATAGGAGAAGGAAGTAAGTTAGTTTCTGTCTTGATTTTCAAATAGATTAAAATCTTTTAAGTTAGGAAACTATAGGGAGCTGAAAACTACATTAAGCATAGTTCTAAAAGAAAGCGCCATGGACATTAAAAAAATATTTTTAACAATTAAATACGAAAAATATTAAGAAAAGAAAAAATATCGTAGTACATTCCTAAACAACTGAAAAGAGTAGGATGGGGAAGGAAGAAGGGTAAAAGGCATGGAGCCGGTCTTCTTCAAAGATGGCACATTCGAGCGTTGCAATCGCGAATATGTAACTGTTATAGATTGTTTTTTCTTATAAAATATTTTGAATATTAAAAAACAACATTTTAAGCAAATAAAGACATTTTGGCGTATTGTGGAAACAGGAAACTGGCATTATTCGAGATGTCTACAGTCAAGCGAATATTTAAAAAATTGAAAGGGGTCACCCTGTTCCAAAATATCCTCAGTGGTAGACTGATCATTGGTTTGAGTCCCCTCCCGCTAGGCAAACCGTGGGTGGTTTTGGTGGTTTTCCTCTCCAAATAAAGCAAACGTGGGTTAGTTCAATTAAAAAATCCTGCAAGAAGGCATATTTCGACTAATACTACATCCTGGTTTTCCCTTCTCTTCTGAATTGGGTTCAAAATTACGAGGCTACAGAGTTGAACATTGCTAGTCGTAAACCCAAAATTACGTCAGCTGTTCAAGGACGGTTATTAAATAAAATAATTAATTTTTCCGGAAGACAATATAATTTAATGCACTTTAAACACGTGAAATTTGCCACCACGGAAAAGTATTTAGGCAGGCAAGTGGTAAGGAAGAGACAAACAGGAAGCGAATTCCTTCACTTTCGCGTTGGGATACATAGAAGCAATGTGTGCAGTCTAATGCAAAAATATGGGAATCTGCCCCTCGTATACTTTTTTGCTTACCGCTGGTTTCCCCATCATATGTCCTGCCTTAGTCATTATTTGCTGATTTTTAAAATTAACTCATAACTTTAGAGCTAATGATACTTACCATAGTTTTCCGATGTATAACCCCATCCTACTGTAGTGAATATTCGATCCTGATAATTTGGGAATTTTTCTAAATACGATGGCAAACCAATGGGTTTAATAGCGTCGGAGAAAGTAAGAAGTGCAGTAAGTTCGATAATCCCTATGTCGTTATTTTGACCATTGGTTATTTCAAATTCTGGATGAATATAAACATTCTGGACATCAAAACGGAAACCTCTGTTTTTTAGTGCGCACCCCACTAATACCGCTAAATTTTGTGGCTCCATAAGGCTGAAACGAAAGAAAAAGTTTTAATACGAAAAGAAATAAAATTTAATTAATAAATGCATTTTTACTATCAAATGTTGGTAGCGTTTCATTACATCTCTAATTATTGAATTCATCACCTAATTTTCAGAAACTGCACGTATCTGCTTCGCTTATTTGAATAATAGTCTTAGCAAATGCAAATGACCTTTACAAATTCACTTTTTTGTTTAATAGAAGGTTGAACAGATTATATTGCTGCTGTGGTCGGGAGTAGGGAAACTACTGTGTAGTCCCTACTTTTTTTCGTAACTTGTAGTATAGTGTGCTATTTTTTTAAAGTTGTGTAGTGAGTAGTGTTATGAAAGAAAAACAATAGTTTACAGTGATTCCTGGAAACTATTTTAACGCTAATTTAGTAAAGAAACAAGGTTCAAACGCCTAATTACATTGTTGTCCCAATCGCATTGTTGCCAGAACAAAATTTTAAGTGCTAAATGTAAATAATCAAATGTACTAATATATAATTAAAATTACGCCAGCACTTAAAAACTTCATCAGATACTTATCAGATTTTTTCAAATCTAAATCATTGAATTATTTAAATATTTTGGCTGCCAGTATTAATTTATTTCGAATGCAGAATCATAAAATTTGCAATATGAACCATCAGTATGAACTATCTATAGTGGCGAAACAATGTTTATTATATTATATATAAATTGCTTATTATATACGGAGCATTAAATATTTGTTATTATTGTAAAAAAATATTAAACTACAATTTAACAAAAGAAAATCGGATTAAAGTTTGAAGAAAAAAATACGTACACTCCTTTGCCGTCCATTAAAACATGAGCGACAGTTAGTAAGTACTTTTCAGCAATGATTGATGCATCTCCACTGAATTTGAAAAAATTAGGATCCTCCGAGTTCACAAAGTACACGCCAGCCTATGTAAGAAACAGGCTACATTTATTTTTGATTGATATAAGGAAACGTTCTTAGTTTTTAATGTTTTAATTGTAAAACTTCACCAAGATACACATGATTCCAAACAATGTTACAAGAGCAATAAAATTTCTTATGAACAGTACACAAAAACTATGAAATGGAATTATGAGGCAGATCTACCGATCACTTTCTGAATCAGCAAACTTATCCAGTATTAATAGAAATTTCGTCCTTGCCAATTGAGGCAGTTCTTTGTAGATCTGAAAATTTAAATTTTCAGCTAGTAGACTATAGACTTAGGCCTGTATACACTATTAACTTAGTAGCCACTTTTTTCTCAAGTTTAATCAGTGAGTGGATGTTATCGATAGGTCCGTTTCTTTTAATAGTCACTTTTTGAAGAAAAAAAATTTGCTTGGATTAAATTATATTTTTAAGAAAAAAATCATATTAGAGATAAAAAGCATGTCAGAAATGATTCTGGCTATAAAAAGCAAATTGAATAATAAAAATAATATAAATATGTGACAAGATGTATTTAAACACACTGACTTTAGAGAACTTAATTTAAAAATATTTGTAGAGGTAAAATAGATTGAATATAGCATTACGAGTTTGAAATATGCGAATTGCTAAAGAACTCTCCTTTCAGAAGTCCTTTTATTCTTTCAGAAGTAGAGGAGGAATTTTTATTTATTTTTCTATTTCATTTGTAGAGAGTATATTTTCATCGTCATAACACCTCGTTCACTATTATTTACAAAATTATTAGAGAAAACTTATGTACAACATATTCTTTTCCACGTGTTTGGATATCTTTGACTGAACGGTTTTTGATACTTGATGGCTTTTGTGGGGTCGACAGTATTTGATGCTTGATGACTCCTAACTCAAAGTGTAACAAATTTTTAGAATTTAAAATTTTAGAATCAAATTATTATGATCATTATGCAGCATGATACGCAGTAACCTCTTATTATGCATACAATTTTAGAATTCTTTTCAAAAACGAAGTAAAAGAGCATGCAAATTAGGAGTGGCAAGTTATTATTTTAACGAGTAAAAAACAAAAACTAAAAAGAAATCTGTCAAACTACTGGCCAAAGGCAAAAATGAAAACATCTATATCTTATTGATTGCTGATGGAAGCTTAGAGGCATTGAATAGTCATTATTAGAAACACCTCTAAGTTTCTTTCAGTAGTCCGGCAGATTTTGATGTTCCTTGAATCAGCCTTCCTATTAGGTCGTCTTGAAAATTTGTGCCAATTTTCTAAAGGCAGGGCTCCCAAAAGTCAGTCAAAAATACTCATATAGTAGCATCGAAGCAATTTGCTCAATCGACCTAATTTCACAATTTATACAATACTAGTGGGCTGAGCCTCCTACTCGCTAACGCTCGCCAACCCCCGAAAATTGCTACTCAATCTTATATGGTTTGCTTCGCAAACCAAGCTCGCTTCTCTCGCTACTAACTTAGGTACATTGCAAATGCACAAAATTCTAAGAATTCAAAACAATAATTCAAATCCATATAACAACAATTTTTTTTAAAAAAAAAATTCCATCTTTTTAGTAAATACTAAGTCATTAAAATAAATTTTAATTCAAATAAAGACTCATTGATTGAGACTCATTTTTCAATGAATAACTAATAACAATAATAAAACAAATAAATTCGTGATATAAATCAAAAATCGTCAAATAAATTCGTATTATATAAATTCGTGAAAAAAAAAGCGCTTTCGACAAAATACTAAAATAGAGATCTATCGACAAAGACTACTCACTTCTGCCTAGCTTAATAGTATAAGATTGCCGCAGCTGAATTGTTATTTCAGTTTCCGTTTTTAAAAGCGTTATATGTTGAGCCACCTCAGCTAGATTTGGCATGTGACATTTTTTAGCGGCAATCATTGGTCGATTTTCAAGCGTTGCCATTCGGGGAGTTGTAATGAGGCTTTTTTTTGTTGCCGTGTAAGAGAAATATTTATATAGATTCATTTAACTTATATCAGATGTCTATTATATGCATTAAGTTTCCATATCTTTGTGTTGTGAAGAAGGCTTAATGAACCAATTTTAAAAACAAATATATTTTATATTATAAAATTTGCTACTACTTGAATATTTTGGATGGATCTTTGAGAGCTCTGTCTCTCGAAAATGGTCACTTAATAGGGATTTCGCAGATTCCGATAGCGAAAAGAATACCTAATTTGGAAGAGTGACGACAGCAAAGAGACGATTCGGAGAAGCTTGAAGGCCGACAAACATTTTCTTTCATATATTTGCAAAACACATGATCACTGCTCTCAAAACTAGTTTAATTTACCTATTCTGTTATGAGCTAGCTTAGCAGCACTTTTAACAGAAAGATAAGAACTAAATATCAGAATAAATAGTAAATAAAAGGAATAACGACAGTAAAATTAGTTTCTTACTTACCATCCATGGCCAGGTACGAATACTCGTGTTTGCTCCTCCCTTTACGCGATATGTGAGATTGCCAGTATTCTCAAAAGATCTTGATTGGTGATTGATTCTGCAATCTGTGTGATAAATAGTTTTTTTTATAAAAATGAAAGTAGTAAAAATGAATAAAAAAAATGAATTTAAAAAAAAGAAATAATGTAAGAAAAGTTCGAAATTCAGTTTGATACTCCGATAAATAAATAAAATAAAGTTAAATTATAAATTTTATTCTTTTTTTAATTTTAACATTTAAACATAAATTCAACTTACATTGAATTTAAAGTGCATTTAAGTTAAATTGAAACAAAATTAATTGACACAAACGAAATAAATTAAGGAAAAATATTAGACTCATCTCTTACGGTATTTCACAGTGGAAAAGGTTGGAATTATAAATGTGAGGGGCAAGTGAATACATCTTTTAGAAACTTGTAAAAACACCATATTTAAGATAATTTTTTTTTAAATTTATGAAATAATTTTTTTATAAGACATTTACCTATATTCCAGTTCATATCTGGAATTACAAATTTGCTTAGTTTCCGACTCCATATGTCAAATCAAATTTTGAAAAAAATCGTATTTTAAAAAATTTTATTATTAAAACTTGATTTCTCAGAAACTACTAGATCGATTTCTCTTACATTTCTTATTTGAATATGTATAATTACATTCTTTGTAAAACGAAGTAAAAAAATGTTATGCCTTTCATTTCAAAATGTTTTCGACTATTATTTAATAAAATAGTTAAAAATAACAAATATTTACTAAAAGCTACTTTTGCATGAAATTGTCTTCGGATAAATGAATTTTATAGTTGTCTGCAATCCTAGTGTGCGTTACACTGTGTATTCGGCAACATTGGTGCGATTTGAAATGTGGTGCAATAAAGTTTGCTATCTCTAGTTGGCTACAATCGATCCGGTGTCGAACAGAAGACCTGCTTCTGAGTATACGACTATCAATGTTCAATTCCGTACCTTATCATTTTGAATCAAAACCAGAAGACAAGGGAACTACTGGATCACGAATTGGGACAAACTAGCCAGCATGAGGAACTTTTTGATGGAACTAATCCGCATTTGCTTGGCATGGAGAGGAAAACCCCGAAAAATTCTCATGGTTAATTCAATGACAAGGGAATTCTAACCCGAGATCCGTCTACCACTAAGCATATTTTACATTAGCATTGTGGCTGGCACGAGCCAGGAGCAGAATCCGCATCAAACAGCCACCGCTGTGTTTTGAACCAGGGTTATCTCAATCAGAAGAGAACGCTCAATACCCTGAGCCAACGAGGGTCTCGGTGGGTTTTGCATAATTTTTATTTTTGCTTCTTTTCATGGTATGTTTTTGTAATTGCCATGTTTTGCCAAAGAAATTAAAACAAAGTACGAAAAATTTCAATAGTTTTTTTTTTTCTTTTTAAATGTTAACTTATGGGAGTCTTAGAAATATACATTTAACATTTCTTTAAATACTTTCTTTTCGATTTTCTAAATTTTTCTTTTAATGATTTTAAGATTTGATAAAATTTTTACGATGATATTTTACTCATGCCTTGATCAAATTTTAAAAGAAAGCGATATTTTAGAATTAAAATATTTAAGTTTTCTAAAAAGGAAAATCTTACTTTCTCCAACATTGGCTGCAACGTTACTTAATTGTTTTGCTTGAGAAAATAAAATTAGAATGCTGTTTATAAATATTATTATTTGCCACCACATGTTTTAAGTTTGTTGACTAGAATTAAGCAAGTCGTGTTGTTTTAAAGTAATATATAATTTGTTTTTGCTATGTCTAAAATAATAAATCATTTTATCTTATTTTATTTCCGGGGGATGGATTTATTGAAAAGCAATTTAAAATTAAAATAGTGTCTTACATAATTTTTCCTCATCGGCTGTATTCTTCTCGATATTCTTTGTTTTTAGTAACGCAATAAATGAAGGACGTTATGATGCTTATAATGAATCATTATTTCACAATAAATATTGAATGAACATTTTAAAAAACAGCAATTTTGCGAAAAAATGAATCTGTTATCCGAAAAAAAAACGAGCAACAAAGGCATCTAATGTTTTGTTATTGTAAGTTTTTCAGGAATACACATGAAAAGATTACAATTTAAAATGTTAGAGCGCCATTCGATATAATAAATTAAAAATATTTGAAATCAATACCTCTGGGGTACTGAATAGTAGACTGATCGTTTTCTAGTTCAATTCAAAATTACGATCTGTGGATGAGGGAATGGGTCCACCCTTTCAAATTGGTTGTGACGTGTGTGTATTGCTGAAGACGTATTCTCGGCCATAGATGGAGCCACTGAGCAAGAAAAGCTTCCTCTGCCTTAAATTCATCTGGTTTCACCAACCAGACTGGTTAATTGTTAAGTCGCATTAGAAACAACAACTAAAAGAATATTTGAATCATCATATTTGTCAAAACAGCCCATCACTGGGCTCTGATTCTGGAATTGAGCCATCATTGACTAGCGTAGGGCTTTAATACAAGAATTTGTTGTATAAATTTCTGAGTTAAAGCATCTTTGCTAAAGACCGTCTTCTTTGCCAAAGCCAAAGATGCTTTTGAGAATCTTTCCTCCAAAAAGTGCTGTTTTTTTATTTATTTGTGTTTGTTTTTAGTTAGAGGAAAGGTTTCTGAACCATTCATTCGGGCTGGCTTAATGAGAGTTTTTCTTCTTGAACCTTTACTTTATTTCCCAGTTTGGTAAAAAAAAAAGAATAAGGTTTTTCTTTCATTTGCCTAATAAATATCACTTCACTTCATTAAGCTTCCTTAATCTCGTTGCAAATTTACCAAGACCACAAACTGTACCGTTTTTGAACATTTTGATCATAGTATTCAAAAATGTTTTTAAGAACTGTGTGGGTTAATACACTACTGCTGACCATTAAAATTGCTACACCAGGAAGGCGAGGCACCACGAACGTGAAATTTGCAGAACTGATAAAGCATGTTGTGGTATGTAAATGATTAGCTTATCAGCGCATTCATACAAAGCAGGCGACGGTAGCGACACCTACAGTGTCTAAAGGAAGAGATTTCACAGTAAGTTTCTCATACAGAAATTGGATTTGAACGTTGTTCTTGGGTGAAAAAGTTTTTGTTATGCCTCGTGTAGGAAGGAGAAATGCCTACCATCACGTGTCTGAGTTCGATTGAAGTCGAATTGTGGCCTACTGGGATTGCGGTTTAACATACCGAAATACTGCTGCTCGCGTTGGTCTAGATCCCATGACAGTTAGCAGAATATGGAATCGATGGGTTCATGAGAGTCATATGGAACTCCATGCAGGATCTCAGCGGTCCCGCCTTCACGAACAGCCGATAAGACAGACATGCTGCCCACATGGCCTTAAGGGATCGTAGAGCTACATCACGAACTCTGAGTCAACAAATGGGGTCATTTGTAAGACAACAAGTGTCTGCTCGAACAGTTCGATGAACAGTGCATGAACTGTCAGCACGGCGACCATGGCTTCAGCTACCCTTAATGCTCCATCACAGGCAGAAGCACCTCCGATGGTGTGATCAACGACGAACCTGGACGCAGGAATGGAATGACGTCGTCTTTTCTTGAGAATTTAGGTTCTGTATACAGAGTTATGGTGGCCGCATCCGTGTTTGGCGACTTTGGGGAGATCGCCCTTGGAGACGGTATTCATTTAATAATATTTTTAATAGGGAATTTCAGAAATCTGAAAAGTCTCATTTGAGAAAAAGAAATGAATTTCATAATTAACAGAAATATCTTGAACGAATTCGGTTCATTCATTTTCCTTTTTAGACTTTTTTTGATGGAAACAACCCGCAATTGCGTTACATGGAGAGCACAGCCACTTGAACCTCCCACGGTTAGCCTGACGTCAAAGGGACTCTAACCTATGATCCGTCTACCACTGAGAGTATTTTTACATCAGCATTGTGGTCGGTGCAGAATCCGTATCAACCAGCCTCTGCTGGGAATCGAACCTGGGCTATATAAGCATTGCAGTATTTATTTCCTTTAAAACTCTTATTTAGACTTAAAGACAACATTGAAATTAATTATAAATAATAGTTTATATCTTATATCTTCTGTCGCTAAAAAAACATCAACTTCAACATCATCAAACGTAACCTTCAATCTGTATAATTTTCTTGAAATTTTTTTTAGGAAAATCTCGCATGGCTAAATTAGTTCATGTATTTTCTTTCTTTCTTTTTCTCTTCTTCTTCTTTTCTTTCTCTTCTAAAAAAAAACTTGTTTTACAATTTCTTTAAGATCAAATTCAGATTGGAAATCTATTCCTAATAACGAATTGTATTCATACAGTAGAGAGAAGTCGCCATTGCTATAAAAGTAAGTATTTACCTTAAATATGCTAATTCATTATATTTAAATTCGACACAAAAGCGCACTTTCTCTAAATAAAATTTTTTTTACGTGAGGGCCGCAATTGCTTCGAAAATTTAATCATCTTAATTTTAATTTCCATGTTTGTGTATTTCGCTAACACAAAGAAGGCGTATTTTTAAATTTTTATTTCTCAAATTTAGGCTTCTTTATTTAAAACTATTTATATTAAAGTAGTGTACAAATTTGTATAACCTGCAATTTAAAAAATGTATGAAAAAAAGTGGAACTATCTGGGTAAACTGTTTTTTTTATTTGTAAGGAAAAATTTTCTTTTAAAAAAGTTTCCACGATGGGTCGATATAGGAAAAATTTGAAATCAACATTAATAATTTTAATTAGTTGATTTAGCTTCGTTATGAAACATAGGCAATTTTATTAGAATGTAACACGCTACGTTGAGAAAATTTGTTAAAAGTTAAAAATATTTATTAAACAACGATAGAAATTGGTGATAAAAGTTTTAGAATTTTTAAGATCTGAAATAAACTTACCAGTTTATTCAAATGAATTGTGCTTAATTTTGATTATTATTTATGACTTTCTTGGGTTGAGCTAAGAAATGTGATTTAGTAGAATAAACTGAACAGTTAGTGAAAACTGTCGTTGGTAATTTTATTGTGTGGGAGTTTATAAATCTAATTAAAAAAACAGAAATTATGAAGTATTTCAGGTTAAAGAAATGTTGAAAGTGATTACGAAATGACGAAGGTAAGAAAAGATAGCAGAACAACAAATACAAGAGGAAATATAGCAGAACGACGAAGACAAGATTAAAAAAGTAGTGAGATAAAGACAAGACTAAATAGCAGAATTATAAAGATAAAATTAAAATAGCAGAACTACGAAAACATTAAACAGCAGAATGATAAAAATAAGATGAAATAGCAGAACGACGAATATAAGAATAAATAGCAGAACGGCAAAAACAAGATTAAAATAGCAGAACGACGAAGAGAAGAACGTTCAACAACTACTACGTTGTGCAGCACAACGAAGACAAGAGGAAATAGCAGAACGACCGAGACAAGATGAAATAGCAGAACGACAAAGACAAGAAGAAATAGCAGAATGATAATGACAAGTAGTAGTGATTAAATTGCAGAATTAGTAAACAGTGGTTAGTAAACATTATTTAACATAACGACCTGTAATAAAAAACTTACTGAAACTAATTGGCAGATTGTGGGCAGAAATGGCAGATAAGCATTTTTCACTTGTTCACAGACTTTGTCAATTGAATAATATGCATATCCATATTGAATAATAGATGAATTCCCACACTGGGTAACTTGGGAATGCTTTTCAGATCCGTTCTGATTAAGATTAAAAAGAATGTACGATATCGATACCCTTGATGTTCTTTCAGAGAAAGTATGTTTTGTGTCTGGTTTCATAACTTAAAATATCGTCTACACTAATTAACTAACATATTTGAAGTCAGCCTCGTGAATCATTAACAATGAGTCCTAGTACTTAAAAACCCTATCATTATGCAGGGCTAAAGAGAATAGAAGGGCTGGTTCACTCCTTTGAAGCAACTCTCGCCGCGCCAATCCTCCGATTTTCTCTAGTGACGTCACTTTGGCGCAAAGCTCGCACTTTTACTTCAAGAACGGAGCGTTCGGCCTTACTAGCTCTAACTAATATTTGATCATTTCTTTTTGCGAGATTGATAAGACATTTGTTAGTTACTATAATGACTTTCCTCAGTTTTTGCAGTGAATTTACAAGAATTTAAAACTATTATCGAAATGCCAGTTTGCGCTATTGCAACTTGAAAAAATTCTGATACAAAAACAAAAGGAAAAAATATAATTTTCGGCGTGTTCCCTAAAGTAAATGAAGAACTATGTAAAGAATTGATTCCGAAATGACACAGTTAATATAAAACAGCAATATGTTTATTCTGTCGTTAAGAACTTTTATAAAAATTTATTATCTAAATAGAAACCACCTCGTTACTTCAAAAAGAAAGACAGGTGAAAAGAATTAAAAAATGGATAAAGTCAAGGAAAATTAAAATGCAAATAAAAAGTATAAGTAAAATATATAGTATATAGTTGAAATTCTCCTAATTTCATAACATATTTTTTAATGTAGTTATTCTAAATATGTATGATTTTTTTTAAAAATTATATTCTCTTCAATTTAAATATCTATAAATTATATCATCGTAAATTTAAATATCTATAAGCAATTGTAAAATTTCTAATATCATTATGAACCTAAATTATTATTTTGTTTCAGTAATTAGCGTTTAAGGTTGATGTTTCCTAATGATTAAGTATGAACAAATTGCTATTAACGACATATTTTAAAATTAGGGATTCTAAATTTAACTCAACTTATCGTTATAAAAGAATATGTAGATAAAAAAAATTGTCGATATATGCTTTCATTTTTCTTAATGATTAAAGTTAAAACTGAACTTTTTAAAATAAAGTATTTAGTGTCATTTTCGCCTACTAGTAAAACATTTTTATAAGTTTAAAATGGTATTTTTTTTAATATAATGGCCAAGAAAGTTTCTTTGAACTATGTTTATGAACGGAAATAATGTGTTAATTACGTAAAGTTTGAAAGCTAATAACCAGAAAAAGTCTAACTTATTTTTACAAATAGAAAAATACAAAGTTATCATATCTTTGCTTGCGATCTCCTAGATCTGTGGACACAGTGACGTCATGAGGAGGGAATTCGTAGCTTCAGCTCTAAGAGCGGAGTGAACTAGCCCTTCTATTCTCTTTAGCCCTGATCATTATATCAAAAGTTATTCAGAACGCTCCTTTTTTTGCGTACTATACATGTTTATTATTTGATATAAATTGTTTTTTTTCTATCGAATATATATCATATAATATAAATAAATATATATCATCAATATTTTAAAAAAAATGTTTTATTAAATGTACAATGCATACGATAAAATTACTTACAAAGTATCATTTGAAATGCAAGTACCACACATGTGTTAAGTATAAAAGTATTGAACAACACAATTCTATATACATACATAAAAATTTTCTTTTCCTAAAGAAATTTTTTTTTTCATGAGAAGCATTCATGAAAATTGCCAACAATTCCCCCCATTCAATATTAAATTTTAAAGAAAAAAAATTGGATTTTTCCCTTTCAAGTTGCTAAACATAGCTTGTAATTTTTTAAACAAATGCTACAATATTTAGTAAAATATGCTATCACGTATTCGATTGATTCAAATGTATCAGTCAGCAATTTTATTTTAATTTAGAGTCTATGTTGGTATTCATAACCAAATGAAGGTGTTTAAACTTCTTAAGGATTAAATTCTTTACCTCTCTTAGCAAGCACTAAACTAATTGTTAACGTTAACGGAATGACACGTTTTAAAAGTAACTAGCTAAAGTATAAGTACTTTAAGTCCCGAATTTGAAGAAAAAAAACTCTCATTTTTTCTTAAAGTAAATGAATTTGAAGTACGAGTAAGAATTCAGGAACAACTTTTTTTTAAAAAAAGCAAGAGCACTTTATAGAAAACTAAGGTTTAAAAGCACTGCACACTTTTCCACCAAAATGTATGAATGGAAAACTAAGTTTTGCCCTGAAATGGGAGTAGTTGATGGAAAAAATACAACAAAAAAAAAGACTCATTAGATTTTTTTTTTACTTTTAGAAGAAAAAAAAACAATGATTTATTTCTACATCATTATGAATAATCACTCCACTAATCATCAGGACTGTTAGGTCAAGTTTTGTCTATCTTTAGGTAGCACTCTCTATGTTATGCTAAAAAAAAAAAACGCAAAATGTCAATATGTAGAGAGGCTACAGTTATGAAAAAATTTAAAGCGTTTGTTGTCTAATTTTTTAATATTTGAAAACTAACTCCAATGTTCCATATCTGGTCTCACAAAACTTAGATAAGGTATTGAGTTTGATAATTTTCATCTAAAAAATGTCACTAAATTGGCGATTTTTACGAAATGTTAATAACTTTTAATATATTTAAGTTATTTGTCCGTTCTAAATTTCAGATAAATCTTAACTGAAAGATGACATTTATAATTTAATATTACAGCTTTGCTCCAAGTAAAAGGCACTTAAATTGTGGCTTTTTTATTTATCTAGGAGACTGACTTGACTTTTAAACCGAGATTTAGATAATCAAAAAGCTTTATCTACAGAAAGCTACTTATACTCCGCTTTGATAACCTGGCTTTTTTTGCATTTTCCATTGACATATTACTGCCAAATTATCGAAACAATTTAACCACATCAATAACTATACCACTAAACTAATAACCTTTTACATTTTAAAAGAGTGTCACTAAACTTATTGTTTAGTTAAATTTTCAAAACTCAATTTGCAATATTAAATAAGCATTTTGTTTGTAATTAGAAAAGTATGTCTTTTTAAATAAAAAAAAAAGTCGACTAGGTGTAATTAGCCCCATTTATCGTAATAGTCTCTTAGCGATTTTTGAGTTTTAGAGTATTATTAAAAACTTAATAAAATATTTTATTCAAAACATTGTTCTTTGAATTGTACCAAAAAGCCAAAAAAATCGACAAAATAGATAAAGAAACAAATTAGTTGCAATTGTCGGTAATGAAAAACAAGTTAACTTGATATCAATAAAAAAATATTTCTTAAATCATTATCATGTTTATGAAAATTATCATATCATCAAATAACGCAGCTATCACGACAATAATTGGAGGAACCCAAGACCCAACCAGCATTTCCTCCATTGAGAAACTGATTGAGAAATTTTTTTTCCTTTTCAATTTGTTCTACAACAAATTTTAATAAGCGTTTTTATGATTAGTGCATATTGATAGAAATTTTTAGACATGCTTTTTTAATAATATAAACAAATATTTGTCATGTTTTTCTTTGCAATTGACAATCATTTATATATTTCAAATGTAGGACATTTTAAATTAAGATTAACTTTCTTATGTTAATAAAAGTATAACAGAAGGAAAAAATAATTATATAAGCATGAAATGCAGTCAATTTGACGTAGATTTTCTACTAGAAAATTTGATCTCAATTAAATTACGTGGAAAAGTGGTGTGAGGATATTGGCTGAATTTTTTTTCTACTATATTGTTTCTTAAAAAATGTCTTAAAATGCCTTTAATGTGCTTCTTTAACTTTAGCAGCTTGAACAGATTTTGATATTAAGCAATTTTTTTTAAATAACACATTATTCACTGGTGTTTTCAATTTTATTTCGTATAGCGTTGATATCCTGATACTTGAAATTATATAAACAATGCACTTAATCTTTGTAATAATTACCAGAACAATCCTTGTAATAATTACCAGGAACCTGAGCATTAAAACTAAACATTATCAATTTTAGTTTTAAACTTAATTTCTAATATTCTTTAGATTATTAATACTAAACTATATTTTTAAAAAATGTAAATAATAAGAAATAATGGAATGAAAATATCAAATTATAGAGTGTATATTTCCTACTTTGATCTATCATTATATCAATAACAAAAAATAATAGCGCAAAACAATATCAAATAATGATGTATATTTCCTCCTCTGATCTACCATTATATGAATATCAATAACAAAAAATAATAGCATAAAACAATATCAAACTATGATGTCTATTTTCTCCATTGATCTATCATACCAATAACAAAAAGTAATAGCATAAAACAATATCAAACTATGATGTCTATCTTCTTCCTTGATCTATCATATCAATAACAAAAAATAATAGCGTAAAACATTATCAAAGTATGATATCTATTTTCTCCTTTGATCTATCGTATCAATAACAAAAAATAATAGCATGAAACAATATCAAACTATGATGTCTATTTTCTCTTTTGATCTTTCATATCAATAACAAAAAATAATAGCATAAAACAATATCAAACTATGATGTCTATCTTCTTCTTTGATCTATCATTTTTTCAATATCAATAACAAAATATAATAGCATAAAACAATATCAAACTATGATGTATATTTTTTCCTTGACCTATTATTTCCTATCAAGCGCTGAACCGTAAAATGAGATCTGCTGCATCATTAAACTAGTTAATTGCTTTGACCACAATATATAAAAATTTTGTCAGGGTGACGTTATTTGTGACTTTTGAAATATTGTGAACAATATTCTTAATATATTCGTCAACAATAATTTAAATTGTTAACTGCTCTAGAGCGATAATGTTGACAGACCATAGACAATTCATCGTATGTCCAGGTAATATGGTCGATAGATAAGTTCTTCGGCATAGCTATGCCAAATTTCCAAATATGGACACTAAATGTGAATGTTAGACACGTTTTCAAATATGGAATACGTGCACTATCTTTTCTGAAAAAAAAGCTTATAAAGTGAAAAAAATATACAATTCTTGTAAAACACATAACATTCATGTAATATGATTATAAGAAATAAAAGAAAATGGACGTTTAAGTGAAAAGTTCGTTTTTGATCCAAATTCGATTAGAGGCGACAAAATGCCCCATTTTCGTGGCCATTACTCTTATAGTGTCCATTCTCTCTGGTTGGTCTGTATAAACCATCACCACCATTTCTATAGCCATTACTGTGGTTTTCTGTATAATGTGATTTAGAAGGTGCTGTGAATGTATGGGGCCGCATCTCAGAATCATAGGAGGGAAGGGCAGAACCGTTTTTCAATGTACCATTTCTAGAATGGCCGTTTCTCTTCGCACTGTCGCCATGGTCACCGCCACCTCTGCCAAATAGAATCTTCTCCATCGCCAAGAAGGGGGCTTCAAACGTTAAACTTATTGCAAGTGAAAGCACCATGGATATCATGTAATGTCCTAGAATGTTATATACCTGAAAAATAACAAAAAAGAATTGATCCCAGAAGCTCGAAGAATAGTAAATTACTTGCATAATTAATTTTTGGTAAACTCTAGGAGAAATTAAAATGTATCATAAAATGCTTAAATATTTTTGGCCTAGTTTTTCTTCGTTGTTACTTTCACAAAGTGTCCCGCTTTCCCCACCCTTCAAACATATTGTAAGAATCCATTTTAAAAATAAAATCAAAAAAGTAAACTTGATAGGGGTCGTGGATTAATATTTTAGGTGAGAAAAAAATTAAATGACGTAAAAATCCGAGGTATCACTACTGAGTAAGGCGAAAATAAAAACATCCAAATCTGTCCTGTTTGATTGCCGAATAAAATAAGAATTTAACAGCGATTATTAGAAATAACTCCAGGTTATTCATCTGGTAATTAAATTCGTTTCATGTTTTTCCTCCCGCTTTTCGCATTAGTTTGATAACAACAGATTTAAAACACCTAATGTGCATAAGTTTTACTTCTTTTTTTTACCAGACTTTTAAATATAATTTAATTTTAGTCTGTTTAATTAAGTTTATAATATGATATTTGTTACAAATTAAAAAACAAAGCAAAATCAAAGCTTAAATGCTGCAATAACTAATTTGTTTTAAATTGTAAAAATAGCTTACATTTAATATAAACTGTTTTTTGTTTTTACCAAAAGTATAAAAAGTAAACTTTTTTTAAAAATTAAAATTTTTACGAACTAGAAAAACAGCTATTTAGATAAAAACAATTCTTATCTGAAGAAAATATCTTTATATACTTTTATGTTACGCACCAATTTATAGTCATGAAACAAGAACTAAATCAGCAATACAGCTAAAAGCTATACCCTTATTTTAACTAAAATAGTAAGAAATAGAGGTTACTGTTTCCAAAAAGTGAAACAATTGTTTCAAAATAAATAAACAAGATAAAAAAAAACACAAAATCGATATAAGTTTAAAAATAGAAGAAATAATTTAAAAAAAATTGTGATCGCTTAATTACGATCACTGGTTAACCATTGCTCAAATTCTTTTTTTCTGGTTTGACTCCGCTAAACGTTATAACATTTCAAATCATAGGTTTGCAAAAACAGTCTCAATTGATGTTTGTCGTCGGATTGGTTTTCATATCCTGGCTGTTTTGTGCGTTATTAACCAGAAGTCTTGTGTGATTGGCTGTGTGTTATCATTCCATTCTCTTCTTATATATATATATATATATATAAATTTAATTTTTTGAATTTTTTTTAAAGGAAATTGTATTTGCGAAGATAAAATACTTTGTCCAAGAAAAAACACATTATGGCTGAGCTAAATGAAGAGTGCTATGTTTAATGAAGAAGCTATGTTTAATGTCAAAATCAAAATCTTGACTGATTTCAATGTGCAGTTGGATGTTGTCCGCCATTGCTTCTGTGGTTAACGTCACGTTGTAATCCAACTGCAGTTCAGTTGGACGGCAATTGTAGTTCAAGATGAGAGTTCGATGACGTACACTTTCAAACTCACAAATGGACCAATCAGAGGTTAGCGCTGATTTCCAGCTGACGGCGTCCTGTCCTAAGAAACCAAGCCTTTAAACACAGTTGAAAAGTGTAATGACGCCCAAATAAAGTGTGCGCGCCATAAAAACCAAAACAGGACCCATTTTGCCAATGGGTAATAAAGCAGCAGCCATATATCTTGATGAGTATTAGAATTTTGTGCATATTTTGCAATAAAAATTTAAATTATTTTATTTGTTATTTGGTTTGAATAATGTACAACATAAATGCATAATTACCCAGAAGTAGTGACTAGTATACATGTTGGAATGTCCAAAAGCTTCATGAACCCAGATGACTAATGGGTGAACGAGGTAGAAAACATATGAGAGTCGAGCCATTGGAGTCCAGAACTTCCATGAAAGTATATCATTTACGATACCTGAGGGAAAATTATTGGATTAACACTATTTATTTATTTTAAGTTTCATTTCATGAGTGAATGAGGTAGAATACGTATTTTCCAAATTGCAGCTTTATCCTCCCCTCTTATTTTGAGGGTCAGAAATATGAATTCGTCGAAAAAATTTAAGCTTATTTCAATAAAGTACTTTTTTGTGTCGAATTTTATAATTTAAAATATCGTTTGCACCATGTTGCTTATGGTTACGAACCATTAGGATTGAATTTTAGAACGTAAAAAACAGATCACTATATCAAAAGTTATTCAGTTCGTTTTTTATTTTGTTTAAGTTTTGTTCGTTAAAATTCGTTTTTTATTTTGAGCACAGCACACTATGATGCTTATTATGTTTTCAAATTATACTGTTTGACTTTTTAATGAGTTTTCAAAATTTCCACAGATTTCTTTTCTACACATTAGTTGAAATAGAGCATTAAGAAGAAGAAGAAGAAGAAAAAATTTTCGTTGTTAGCCTGCACTTTTGAAAAAAAACATTCTTAAAATTTTAAGCCGCAAACTCAAATTAATATTAATTATACAGCGCATAATGATTTAACTCAAACATAGATGGAATGAATTTCGTTCAACTTAAAATGGCGTTTTTTCTAAATCAGCTTTTCACGTATTGGTCGGTTTGAATACTTTAATGATTTTCGCAAGATCTAACTAAAAATTTTATAACAGTATTACGTACTTTTTCATGCATATTTTGGTTGCGTTTATAATTTTTAATTTATTAAAAAAGACACTCGTCTTTAAATTTTATTAATCCATCAATCAATTTGCTTAAAATATGACATTTTTTGATGAAGCAGTTTTCCGCCCATCTGAATGATTATAAGCGCTTGTTGAGGAAATATTTCAAATAAAATGATTTTGTGGATAAAAATTTAATTGAACTGAAAAGTATTTTCTAAGCATGACTTACCCCCATTTCCAGTGCAGCAAGTAAATAACATCCAAAATATTCCTAAAGACCAAACGAGTTTGGAGGTTCCTGCATATAAGGCTGAAATAGTTGGTCCTGGAACATTTTCATTGTTCCAAGGGTAGGCAATATACACTATGAAGAGTTGCAAAGCGGTAAAGAAGAGCCAACCAAGTATTCTTAGAGACTGTAAATAGAATTAAATCTTAAAATTGCATCATAGTTTTTTAAAAAAAAATTATTTCCTTTTTTAATATATTGATTAATTTTTTTATAGTTTGCTAAAAATTTGATTTGTTGGAACTACTCAAATTGAAGGGCTAGGTGCAATAACAGGGTAAGTTCAATATTTTACATTTTTCTTTTGTGTTGACTCAGTGTTTTGTCTGTCATTGTCGCTGAAATCTATTTTGTATTTGTTTATAACACCAAACCCGTAGGTTCTATGCCGTGAAAAGAAACTGAACACTGTACTTAAATATCACAAAAATTTCGTTAAAGTGACGAAATAACTATCGTCTCCCCGTCGAGTAAGTAATTTCGTCAAAAGTAAAAAAACAAAAACATTTCGCCATTCAATTCTTTTTTTCGATTTAATATTTATAGATGTAATTATATTTTGATCTAGATTTTATAGATGTTATATTGTAAAATTTACATCTATAAAAATTACATCCATACTCAAATCGAGACTAGAACCTGGGATCCTTCTGGCATGATTTCAACTCCTTGACCACCGTACAAACAGTCGGCAGTGAACACTGCAGTGAAGTTCCGAGTTGAGGAAACAATTTTGTTATGTGTTTGAGAATTCGCTTTTCGTCATAAATTATATATCATTCAAATAATGTTAATAATTAAGTTTGGAATAATATTTCTTACTCTAGGAATAACAATCTTAGGTTTCTTGATGAGGATATATCCTAATAACATTCCAACAAAGTATGGAGCTGCGTGACCATAAGGCTTGAAATAATTTGGTACCTCTACGTAGATTCGATCACTAAATAGAAAAATAAGTACATTAAACACAGAAAAAAAATTCTCGTAAAATGACTATAACACTAATTCTAGTAATAAAAATCAAATTATACTGTATTTAAGCCCTTCATTTGGTATTTTCTCCATTTTATGGTAGCGATTTACCGGAAATTCTGGTTTTCAAAATTATAGTTTTTAATACCACACAAAAATACAAAGCTCAAAGGTAAATTTAACAGAATAAATGGTTTCAGTATCATGATAAAATTACCAAATTTTACAACATTTAATAAAAACACGCATTATAATACCATATTTTATTTTTAATTTTATCAAAATCATTATCATAGCGCTTAGGAAAAAATTACCGAGCTTTTTAGTGTTTCGATAGAGCCAGGAACACAGTAAATTTTATTTTTTATTTTATAACCGTCGTTGAACAGCCGACCCTACTACTAATACCCTACTACTACCTACTACCTACTACGACCCTACTACCTACGACCTTACGACTACTAATGTTCAACTCCGTAGCCTTGTAATTTTGAACCCAATCCAGAAGAGAAGGGAACTCCTGGATCGAGTATCGGGAGAAATTTGCCTTCGTGGAGGACTTTTTGATGGAGCTAACCCGCATTTGCGTTACATGGAGAGGAAGACCACGAGAACCTCCCACGGTTAGCTTGACGGCAAGGGGACTCTAACTCATGATCCGCCTACCACTGAGGATATTTCACGTCAGCACTGTGGGCGGTGCGAGCCGGATGCGGAATTCGTATCGACAGGTATTCGAACCCGGTTCGCCTCATTGGAAGGCGAACTTTCTATCCCCTGAGCCATCGCGGCTCAACACAGTAAATTTAACCTTATTCTGGTAATTTTGGCCATACTTAGTGAAGTATATTTTACACTTAATTTAGAGAAAAAGTTTGCAATTACAACATACAGCCAAACGATTGCTGGCACTGTACTTTTTAATGAATATAAACTAGTAACTTTGCTGTACAAACATTTTCGTTCCATAATTGTGATTTTTTTTGTTGTTGTTCTGATACTATGCGATTGTTTTATGTTTCTGTATTGGTTAATTAGAGTATGTGATTGTTTCACTAGCAGCATAGTTAAAAATACTTTGAGGATTACTACAAATCAAAAAAGTAAAAATTCAGTTCTCTCCGAGAGTTTTTACACAGTGAAGAAGAGCCTTGCCGTAGAAGAATGTTTCCTATTCCCCAGCAATTTCGTTTCATCTCAGAATCAGCTTTCATAAACCTTTCTTCCTCCTTTGATCTTTAACGATCTTCAATTGTGATGGTATGTCTTCCGATTATCCTCAGGCATGCTTCCCACACCGTCGCCAAAAGCTCATTGTGCAACACTAGTGCGAGGGAAATAAAGTACATACATTTCACGTGTACAGTAAAAAAAATAAATACTACGTCACTTACTCTGGATCAGGGAAAAGTCCGAGTGGGCTTGGTGGTAAATCGTGAATAAGATTGACAATCGCTGCAATTGCACACATTCCAACTGTCAGCACAACACCAACTACTGCTGCAAGTTTTGGCCATCTATGAAGGAGAATTTATACTGATAATAAAACATCTTAATGAAGATAAAAAGAATATTAAAAGCAATTAACACGCCATATATGATAATTATGTATTAATGTGCAATATGAATTCATATAGCTAGTTTTAAAAAAAAGCAGAAAATTCTTATGTTATTAAGTACAATTTCTTTTATTCTAAACATTTGTTCAATTTTATTTTAAATTTTAATTCCCTGTTAATATGTTCTTATAATTGTTTTCTATATGTCAAGATTCAAAATGCTTTTCTGCTTTAAATGTAGAGCAATATTACAAAATTAAAAAAACAGATTAGTCAGGTCAGTTTAATTTTCTAAAACTCTAATAATTTACAAAAATGTGCAGATTATTGCGCACTTTCTTAAAACTGCATGCGATATTAAATAAGTAAACATTATTAAGCTGATAACATAATTGATTTAATCCTTTTTCGCATTTTGAGCAATAAAATTAAATTCCTTTACTTCAATACAAGAATATTCATAATCGCATTCATATTTTAACTTAATTCCTAGTTGTTTTTATAGTTTCGTAAAACACAGCGTTGTAACAGTGATAAATTTTTTTTAATGTATGACAAATTTAATTGTTTAATTTAAAATGTTTGCTCAACAGGTGTTTTGACTTTTCAAATAAAAAAACTTAATGATTTAAATCATTTTAAAATTTTGACACCTGGACCTTTTTAAAACTAGCTATGCATTACCCAACACTTTTTACAGTTAAGAAATATTGAAAAAATTTAGCTAATAATAAATAACGTCAAAACATCGAATTCTACATGTTTTGACTGTATTTATTTGTTAATAAATTAGCGCCCCTGGTATGATCAACAATTGAAAAATGCTTAAAAGAAAATTAGCTAAATAAAAAAGTAATTAATTACCTTATCAATGGCAAAAGTACACAGAGACCCAAAATATGTAATTGCATGTCCACTCCTAGATACCAAGTATGTTCCAAACACTGCAAGTCAAAGTCAAAGTTAATAAACAAAATATTTTGTTTTTTTATTGTATACAACTAAAACAATCGAATTGCTACATATGAAAATTTTTTTTTTATTGATCGTTGTTCAAATAGATAATATTCTACACGATCAAAGATTGAAGAACATATTGAACTATAATGCGGTTTAAATTTACTGCAACTTAAATAAGGTGCAAAGCTGAACTACATAATAGTGCAAACTAAACCATCTTTAGTTGGTTATGTGACAGTATAATTCAAATTAAATGGAAACATAATTCAATTTAAGAAATTTTCATGTTGTTACAAATTTGCACAATTGGTGTCCATATTATGGCAGTATATTATGGTATATAGGTGTCCCCAGAGTCATTCCTATGTGCCGATATTAAGGTTTTATGTTGAATCAATTTTTCCTAAACACATACTTTTAAGTTAAATTTTGTGAAGAAATTAAGATATTAGGGCACTTGAGCTGTCAGAACTATTAGTCTTCTTAATTTTGTAGTGTTAATTAGCTTTAATAAATATTTTAAACTTCATTGTTAATTTAAAAAATAATATTGATAATGTAAATGAAGTAGAAAGAGTTAACTATTAAGGTAAACTATGTAATGAAATAATGATAAGACATTTAAGCTGTCAGAACTATTAGTATTTTTATAAAGTTTAGAGGGTTAATTGGCGTAATAAGTACTAAAAGATTGCACTGTTACTTAATAAAATTACTAATAATGTAAATTCGATAGAAAGAATGAACTATTTTTTGGAAAACTTTGAGAAAAAATTAAGGTATTGTGACATTTGAACTGTCGACTTTTTATAAAGAATGTAGTGTTAATTTGCATTAATTAGTATTGAAAAATTGCACTGTTACTTTAAAAAAACGTACTGAGGAAGTAAACTAAGTAGAAAGAGTTGATTATGCTTAAGTTGAATTTTGTAGAGGAATTAAGATGTTATAACATTTAAGCTTCCAGACCTATTCGCCTTTTATAAAATTTGTAATTTTAATTAGTGTATTGAAAAATTGCACTGTTACTTCAAAAAACTTACTGATGAAGCAAACTAAGTAGAACGAATTACTATTAAGGTAAACTATGCAAAGAAATAATGATATGACACTTCAGATGTCAGAACTAAGTTTGGAATGCGTTAATTTGAGTTAATAAGTATTAAAATGTTGTGCTGTTACTTAAAAAAAAATTACTGATGTTGTAAACTGGCAGTTATGCATTCAAACAATATTAAGACTTTATGAATGTTTGACATCAACTGACATTGTGTAGCACCAAAATTTCTTTTTACTTACAAAATCATAAGTATTGACGTAGTTGTTCACGTAGAGAAGATTTGTCCACCAATTCGCTCTACAATTGGCAATAAGAGGATCGAGAGTAACTTTCCAAACTGGCCCTGAGCCAAGAACAGGACTTAAAATAAGAAATCCAATGGTCATTGCATATGGGGGAGTCAACCTGTAAAATATTACATCAAAGTAATTAGCGATTTCTAAGTTTCAATCCATTCTGGTTAAAACAATCACACTATAGGTTAAAAAAAAAATCTGGAAAATTACAATGCTGTATGATAAAGACATTTCTGGTAAAAGATGCCATCATTCTGATAATAAAAATAAAAATATATGGTTTTTAAATTAGGCATTTGGTAGTTTTTCCGTTTATATGATAACGCTTCACCGAAAATTCTGCTTTACAATATTACAGTTTTTATTACCACTCATTAAAGTAAAAGATATGAAACTGAAAAATAAGTTTAACCGAATAAATGGTTTTTATGCCATGCTAAGGCATCATGATAAAAATTCCAAATTTTACCACACCTAACAAATTTTGTCGCATATTTAAAAACAATATTTTTTTACTAATTTTACAAGAATCATTAAGAAAGAGCATTGATAAAAGTTTCCGTGCTTTTTGGAGTTCTCATAGAACCAGACAGACGGTAATATTACCATATTCTGTTTTCCAATTGCACAAATTTGCAAGAAATTACGTAACTGCACATTTTGTAGTTATAAAATGCAAAATATTTAAATGCGAAATTCAATAATAAAAATAAGAACTGCAATTTTGCCAATCTTATTAGCAGAATGCTTTTTAAGATCTTTCTTAATAAAAATAAGATGTAATCATTGTTAAATTAAGTAAAATAAGCGTTAAAAAATATTATATCTATAAGAATAAAATGGAAACTAGAATTAGAAAATGAAAAATTTGAGAATAACAATCCCTAATTTTAACTTTCATAATTGATATTTCCACCTGTACTATTAGAAAAAGAAGTACTATTTGGAATGCAGAAAAAAAAGTATCTGAATAAAATTTGCCTCATCAAAAATTTGTTTTTTGTATCTTCTTTTTCACAAGCTATAAAATTTATAGCATAAGTAATTATAAATGTCAGAAATCTGAATGTATTAACTATTGTAACCGCCAATGAAAAAAAATTAATATAATAGTAAAGAAAATAGTTGTAATTAACTTGACAAAAACACGCATAAACATTATAAAAGGATTAATTGTTGAGTTTAGAGAAAGATTGTTAAGAAAACGTACCTCCAAAAGCGATGAAATATGTACATGGGTATATTAAGGCCTTTTCTTTTTTCTTGTGACTTTAGAACACCATATGTAACGAGCATCCCGCTGAAATATGTAATATTTTTGAAATATAAGGTTTATATCATTATGTCCCAGGCTACCAATGCATTACAGAATGATACTATATGACGGATAATAATATCTATTCACTAGCATGGTACACTATAATTGACAGTTTCATCAAAATAATGCAAATGCGACAGCAAAAGCAGGAAGAACTTTTATTAGATTTGGTGTTACATAAAAAATTACAACATGCTTACAATAAATATCATCATAAAAAAAGCCTTTATAATTTGAAAGACAGGATATGCAGTATATTAAATAATATAAGGTGACTCATAATTGTTGTGTTATCTCTCAAACACCAAATTCTTTTTATTACATTGATAATGTAAATTATAATATTTAGGGATGAAGATTAAAAAGTATCAAAATTTTTTCCACATTAAACATTCATAACAATGTGGAAATTAAAATTTACAATCCAAATTATAAATAATTGCTTCGAAAATTAATAAGTCTTTAAGTAAAATTTGTTTGAATTTACTGATGTGATTAGAAAGTGAGAGTTTTATAGTGTTAGGTGCAACGTACCTCATCATTATGAAAGTATCCACTGTAAGCATGGCATTGGCAATAATCTGGAAGGCGAAATTTGGTGGCAAACCTGACAGTCGCATTGCTTGATCTGTAACAAACAAGGAAAGGAAACGCAACATATTGTTAACATTAAGAAATATGAAATTCTAAAATACAATAGATATCTAGATTACTTTTGGATTGGGTAGTGTCATCACCGTGAATAAATGAATTTTGCCGATAATCCATAAAATAATCTAAACTGCCACCTCTATTTTTTATTCTGCACAATAAATCCCTCCTTCAAATATTATATATATTTTTTAAATAATTTATCAAATGCATAAATAGTATCAATCAATGACAAAAATACAATACGGAAAGATATACAATTAAAATAAACGGGACAAAATCCACTTGAGACGAAACATCGTAGGGACAGAAAGTCACTCAAACTTCATAGATATATTTCAATAAGAGCAAAATATCTTAGGACACAATCCAAGCAGGACGAAACCTGAGGGATATATAATTAAAATATTCAAGGCAAAATCCTCTTGAGACGAAACATCGTAGGTACAGAAAGTAACACAAGCATCATGGATATATTTTAACAAGAGCAAAATATCCTGGGACATAAACTGACCAGTATAAAACCGGAGAGATATACCGGGGTAAAATCCTCTTGAGACGAAACATCGTGGGTACAGAAAGTAACACAAGCATCATAGATATATTTTAACAAGAGCAAAATATCCTGGGACATAAACTGACCAGTATAAAACCGGAGAGATATACCGGGGTAAAATCCTCTTGAGACGAAACATTGTGGGGACAGAAAGTAACACAAGCGCCATGGATATATTTTAACAACAGCTAAATATCCTGGGACATAAACTGACCAGCATAAAACCGGAGAGATATACAAATACAATATACGGGGTAAAATCCTCTTGAGACGAAACATCGTGGGTACAGAAAGTAACACAAGCGTCATATATTTTAACAAGAGCAAAATATCCTGGGACATAAACTGACTAGTATAAAACCGGAGAGATATACAAATACAATATGCGGGGTAAAATCCTCTTGAGACGAAACATCGTAGGTACAGAAAGTAACACAAGCATCATGGATATATTTTAACAAGAGCAAAATATCCTGGGACATAAACTGACCAGTATAAAACCGGAGAGATATACGGGGTAAAATCCTCTTGAGACGAAACATCGTGGGTACAGAAAGTAACACAAGCATCATAGATATATTTTAACAAGAGCAAAATATCCTGGGACATAAACTGACCAGTATAAAACCGGAGAGATATACCGGGGTAAAATCCTCTTGAGACGAAACATTGTGGGGACAGAAAGTAACACAAGCGCCATGGATATATTTTAACAACAGCTAAATATCCTGGGACATAAACTGACCAGTATAAAACCGGAGAGATATACAAATACAATATACGGGGTAAAATCCTCTTGAGACGAAACATCGTGGGTACAGAAAGTAACACAAGCGTCATATATTTTAACAAGAGCAAAATATCCTGGGACATAAACTGACTAGTATAAAACCGGAGAGATATACAAATACAATATGCGGGGTAAAATCCTCTTGAGACGAAACATCGTAGGTACAGAAAGTAACACAAGCATCATGGATATATTTTAACAAGAGCAAAATATCCTGGGACATAAACTGACCAGTATAAAACCGGAGAGATATACGGGGTAAAATCCTCTTGAGACGAAACATCGTGGGTACAGAAAGTAATACAAGCATCATAGATATATTTTAACAAGAGCAAAATATCCTGGGACATAAACTGACCAGTATAAAACCGGAGAGATATACCGGGGTAAAATCCTCTTGAGACGAAACATTGTGGGGACAGAAAGTAACACAAGCGCCATGGATATATTTTAACAACAGCTAAATATCCTGGGACATAAACTGACCAGTATAAAACCGGAGAGATATACAAATACAATATACGGGGTAAAATCCTCTTGAGACGAAACATCGTGGGTACAGAAAGTAACACAAGCGTCATATATTTTAACAAGAGCAAAATATCCTGGGACATAAACTGACTAGTATAAAACCGGAGAGATATACAAATACAATATGCGGGGTAAAATCCTCTTGAGACGAAACATTGTGGGGACAGAAAGTAACACTAACATAGATATGTCTTAGCAAGAATTAGATATCCTGGGATATAAACTAACCAAAACAAAACATCGTGAGTCAAAACATCACGCGAACAAAACAAAACTTTTATCTGGCAGTGTCTTAATCGTGGGGCAGAATCTCAATCTAACTCAGGCAACATGCCGTGCTAACCAAAACAAAACATCGCGAGTCAAAACATCACGCGAACAAAACAAAACTTTTATCTGGCAGTGTCTTAATCGTCTGACAGAATATCAATCTAACTCAACCAACATACCATGATATAGAGTCTCGTTAACAAAATTTCATGGAACACAATCTCAAGCAGAAAGAGCACTGATATAATTAAACTGAATCTCTTATTTTGTCAAGAGATTATACTTACAATAACATTTCATACATGCCAAATTTTGTTATTGATTAATTTCCCAGGGAATAAATATGAGTTTTTAAGTACTTATATTTTTATGAAGAAAAGAAACCAACTCATTTGATTGTAATCAGCATAGAGGTAGGAGTGTCCAACAATAACCCAGGTAACAGTTATGTATCGAACGCCATTCACTGCTGCCAAATGCTTGCTGTCTTCTTTTTGGTCGACGTTGATCAGCTTCAAGTAATTTGTGTAGACCGAGAAGCATACCAGGGCTTTGTAATAAGTTTCTAAAAAAGCAAAGAAAAGATCTTAATACAAACAAGATACTTGAAGAATTATTTAATTGAATAAGAATAATTTGATATTGACGCTCATAGATTTGAAGAAATAAATTATTTATAAGCATTAATAAGTATTTTAAATAATGCATGTCATTGCAAAACAAGTTTAATTTATAGGAAGGTTTTTAATGCAATACTATGTAAAATGTGATAGTACAAAAAATTGAAACAAAGTTTTATTAAAATTATATATATTTATTAATTGAAAAATAAAGTACAAAGAATAGGGATGAAATAGCACATTGTCAAATGATCTCCACGGCTTTTCTGGCACATGCACCCTCTTTTGTTGAAATTTTCCATGACCATTTTGTATTATTCAAGCTAAATTTCATTGATGTAGCGTTAAATCTCATTCTTCACTCCTCAGAAGGATGTGGGATTGTTAACATGCAGCTTTGACTACTAATAGCTCCATGAAAAGAAACTCCACAGAACTAAATTTAATGGTGAATCACAAGTCTGATTCCGATCTGATCTGGGGCCGATTCTGATCACCGTAACACGAGAGTACTACATGACTAGGAAATGTCTTATGCAGAAATTGGATTGTTTCATGGGTTTTCAGCATTGAAAACACGTTTATTGTTACAGTGCTGCATTTCTGCTAACCCTTAACTATCAGCTGTCTAATAACTTTCTCTTTTTTTGCCATCTCAAAATAATTAATGTTCTATTTCATTCAAATATTTTGTTAATTTTGGGACACTCTTTTTATATCTATTTTTATGCATTATTTAAGATTTTTTATTGAACTTGATACATTAAATGAGACAAAAAAAATTTGGAGCAGGGGAGGGGGGGTTGATAAAAAGGTTTAAATTGAGTAAAGCATAATAAAAGCCGTTTACTCTTCTTAAACTTTTTAACATAGTTTCAACTCTTCTTAAATAAGAATAAAACTTTGAGATGATGATAAATGAAAACAAAAATCAGCGTAAATTACCACATTTATTTAAATGAGGTTGCATGCAAGTTTTGATGCAACAATGGTGTATTATCTTGGAGCATCAGAATTAAATGGAGGAGAAACATTACAACAATTTAAAAAGGTTAAAAACACTACAATATTTAATTGCTAAAATATTATAACAAGTGAAAGAAAGATATCCTAATAAACTGAGAAGTTAAAATATTATATAATTGCTGTATTCTTACTTCACCGAAACTATTCAGTAAACTATAAAAAGCTATGTTAATAAATTTAATGGCATTAAAAAGTGCGTTTTATTTAAGTGACTAAATTGTTAAAATGCTTCATCGCCAAAATATTACAACTAGAGAGTAAAAAGTCATCTTAACAAACTAAAAGTAATTAAAAGATGTTTTAATTGTTGTTATGCTACACTACTAAAACATTACAACAATTTGTAAACAGCAATCTTCGTGAACTGAAAGTAATTAAAAGAGGTTTCAATTGTTGTTATGCTACACCACTAAAATATTACAACATTTGATAAAAAACCATCTTAACAAACTAAAAGTAGTTAGATATCGTAGTTGTAATGTTTCTTCGCCAAAACATAAAAAGAAACAGTAAAAAGTTATCCTAATAAATTTCAATTGATGAAGTGATATCCTAATCATTTGAAAGTGGTTAAAAATATTCTAATTAATTGAAAGAGTTAAAAAATAATACAAATTCTCGTCGAAATATTACAACTAGCGGCAAGAAGAAATAATAAAAAATAATGTTAAAGGTTATTATAATTGTTTATTTACCATTTTATTCTGCATTTTACTAAGCTATGCAAAAGTGGCTTCTTAACAGCATCGAAACTTTTATGCAAATTTACTCAAATATATTTATAATTTCACGTTGCTTTCCTTTTTTTCGAACTATAATACATTTCTTTTACAAAAATATGAATAGAGATTCGTGCCATCTGTCATTAGGAAATAGCAGCCTTAAATTTAAAAAAAAAATACAACGAAAAAATAGACTTACTTTTTGTAACTGATAAAGGTTCAGGATCATTTCCTTGGCGCAAAATCGTGATAACATCTAAAGTTGTTCCAATAATCATTAACACAAGAAATAGTGCTATAACAGCTCTGTGAATAATAAAAAAGGTTTTAATGAACAACTAAATAGATTTTGAAGCGTGTATAACTTTGAGTTAAATCACATCAATTTTAAAATATAAATTTAGTATATAAAAGGTACTTACACTACTGCCATCTGCTCATTGCTTAAAGTAAAAGGCTGTTTAGTTTCACAAGTGGGCATTTTTACTGTTCCTTTGATATTCATGTGCTTGGGTACTGCAAAATTAAAATTTTATTGAAAATAGTGTGACGAAAACTTGAAATTGGAGACACGCAAACATATATTACACACAGAAATTAACTCTTATTATAATTTTGCAATTATTTTGCCGCGATCTCTAAAAATTGTCACTCTATTTTTCCGAAAATTAAATTCATGATTGTGTTTCGAGATAATTGTAGAAAATTCAATGGAAACTTCTCTCATATATTTCATACAGGATGATGAACATTGACTGCTTTTAACACGCTGAATGCCATGTTAATTTTACATGGTTTGTCCGTCTGGCCAAAATGATTTTCTCAGTATGTATTGCATTAATTTCTTCAAACCATTTTAGTAACGATAATAATAAAAAAATTAAAAAGATTAAAATTTTACTCTACTTATGTGTTTCTAATAATCTTGGCTTCGTCGGTCACCGGTGACCCCCATAGCATTCAACGTGTTAAAGCATTTTTTTTTAAAATTTTTGTCAAAAATGAAGTTTAAAAAGTATACCACTAAGACTATCAAGAGATATTTATACCCCCTTTAAATCCAGCAATTTAGAACCTTTGCTTTGCTTTTAAATTTTATTAACATTTTATTTTTATAAATAAAAAATAATGCTCACTATAGATCAAACAGCTCATAAATTAAATACAAAAGTTGCATTTTGAAATTCATTGATACATGTAACTGATACAAAACTTCTTTTCTAATTAGATATAGAAAAAAACTTGAATGGAATATTAAAAAAATAACAGAACTCACTGTTTTTTTTTTTTTTTTGAATTTCTACACTATTTGTTTTTAAGAAAAAATTAAATAAAGCTTGATTTTCATTAATTTTTTCATACTTTGCGAATGATTCTGACAGTGTAAATTTCAAAATTGAAATCAAAACGTTGAAGGTTAGGGCTTGCAAATTACTATTTTAAGAGAAGAAGAAACAAAATATGGAAATCTAACGAAGCACAGCCAACAAAAGCGGAGCGAAAATGATAAAAAATGTGTTTGATTACGGAAAAATATAGAGGTGCTTGAAAATCGATATTAAAAACGATTCCAACTTTCTCGGACATTCAAACTTGTTTTGTTTATTTTCACTCTAACTTTCTCACTAGTGGTTCATTAGATTCCGATAATGTTTTTATTTTTCATTAGATTATATATTTAATCGTGTGATGTACTTTTTTGATTCAAGTTTTAGAAAGGATCTTAAAAATGTATACCAATGGTTTAGATCATGAAACAGTTTGAATTTCATACCCAAAATGGATGTGTTTTAAACCCGTGTAAAATATTTTTGTTAGAATTCAGATATTAAAGGAAGTATTAAATTCATTTTTGAATGAGAGAAGAAAAATTCTTACGGTTGAAACAATAGAATATTACAGTTATTAAGAACGCCTTTCACTTTCACCTTAAAAATAAACTGGTTTTGGTATCTTTAATACTACCATCCCTCTAAATAACCTCAATATTAATTACCCAATTTTTTTTAATTTTTCTTTGTTATGAAAATAATTTGCTCATTTTAATACTATTTAATAATCTCTGATGAATTTATTTTTGATAAAATTTTAAAAATGTATATAAAAGGCTGTAGTTATAAAACACCTGTTCTAAATATAAAATGAAAATAAAGCATTTTGTATTCGGTTTTGAGTTCTTCCAATTACCAAGTTACTATAAATAGCAGCAAAATAGTGATGAAATTAAATTCATATATTTTTATACCTGAGTAGCGCAGGAGAAAAAAACATTATACAAGTAAGATTAATGCTAAGATTCAAATCAGGATAAAAGATAATAAATGTAAGTTTATTTGTAACGCAAGTGTAGTATACTACACTTGTGTTACAAATTATTAAGTATGCTATTATTAAGTATACATCTTGAATGTATGCTTAACTTTAGTTTAATTATTTGTTTAAATTTAATGCATGCAAAAAAGATGGATTTTGAAACGAACTCATTAGTATAAAATGTAAAATATGCTTACTTTGCTCAGCAATGCTCAATACATCGTCTTTTGTGCATGCGCTCGGCATGCATAGGCCCATTCTTAGTTCCAAGAAATAAAACCAATGTGCATTCTGGGCATTGTAGCCGAAACTCTATAGGAGGAATATAATAGTAAGAAATAAGAGCATTCGAATTAATTAATTTTGATATTGGGAAATCATGATTTTATTACGATGGATCAGTATTAAAAAATGCTAAGGTGATCACTGTTAACTTTCCCTCGAGTTCTAAAGGTACTAGTACATCATCCCCGTAAAATAAGCAAACTCAAAGTGTAAATAAAGAAAATTAATCCCTGAATAGATTTTGACTTAAAGGTCGATTTTCTCGTAACATAAAATCATAAAGGTGTAACACAATGGTCTAACCATTGTTGTCGGTGCATTTTAATTGGCTGGAAAATCACATGGTTTTCCGACATTGATTTCCATATGTTTTGTTTGCCATCAGCATAAAATTAAAAAAATTCATAATGGTATTGCTTTCCCATAAACATTTTTGCATTTCTAGTTTAAGGGTATTTGTACATGTGGTGCAATTATTACGTTTTTTATTTTAATTGTTTTCTAAATTAAGAGTTTTTATTATGGCGTAATTCTAAGCTACATTTTAAGATAAAGTTATTTATATCGGTGTCTGATCTTATTAACCTTTTTACAATTATTATTTTTTGTGTAATTTCCATCAATATATTATTTTGTCTTACATCCGTCGTTGAACAGCCGACCCAATTTTGGATTTACGGCTACTAATATTCAATTCCGTAGCCTTGTAATTTTGAACCCATTCCAGAAGACAATGGAACTCCTGAATCGAGTATTGGGAGAAATTTGCCTTCGTGGAGGATTTTTTGACGGAGCCGCATTTGCGTTACATGGATAGGAAGACCACGAGAACCTCCCACGGTTAGCCTGACGGCAAGGGGACCCTAACCCATGATCCATCTACCACTGAGGATATTTCACGGCAGCACTATGGTCGTTGCAAGCCGGATTCGTATCGACTGGGATTCGAACCCGGTTCGCCTTATTGGAAGGCGAACGCTCTATCCCCTGAACCATCGCGGCCATCAATATACTATTATAAATTACAGGTAAAGAGATTCGTTAAGTTATTTAGAACTTATGCAAAATAACCGAAGAGCCATTACATTATGACCCCCCCCCCCCATCTATAACAATGGGCTCGCCCAGGTTTTTATGGTTTCTCGCTCAGGAACAATGTTTTCAGGTTGCACATTAGGAACCATAATCCTCATAGAACAATCCCTGACGTCTGTAAGTTACTTGAACATAGTTGCAAACCAGGTTCATCCATTCATGGCAACAGTTTTTCCTGCGGAGCATGATGTTTACCAACAGGATAATGCACCATGTCATAAGGGGTGAATCGTCATGGATTGGTTCGAGGAACATTCCAGTGACTTTCAAGTCATGTCTTGGCCCCCAAATTCACCTGACCTTAATCCAATAGAGCATTTGTGGTCCTACTTGGAAAACCAAATTCGTGCTGCCACGCTACCCCCTCGCAATGTGAGGGAATTGCAGGACCAGTTCGTGAGCGCTTGGTACCAGAAACCTCCGACTACCTATCAGCACCTTGTGGAATCAATGCAACGGCGGCTGCTAGCAGTTTTGAGGGCTAAAGGTGGTCCTACATGTTATTAGCAGGGTGGTCATAATGTAATGGCTCTTCGGTGTATGATGCATGCAAGAATTGTATTTAATATTTCCGTCCGTTTGGTAAGCTAAAATATTAAACTATAGTTGAGAACTCACGAAATTTGTTGAATGCTTTTAATTTTAAATATTATTTCTAAAAAATTGATTGCTTAGAAAAAGTACTTTTGTTCACAAATAGAATTTAATAGAATCACAGGGAAAATATTTGGACGTGGAAAGGGGGGCACAAGCAGAAGCAAACATAATTCTTTTTAGTTTATATACTTTAAGTGAATAATTTTAACTTTCATTGAGAAAAGCTGCTTTTTGTCAAGAAACAAACAATTATTGCGACGCAATCATCGGGATTGAGAGCGGCAGCGAATAGGGGACTTTGCCTCCTAGTTTTTTTTTTTTTTTTACTAAGAAAGACTATTATTTCATTACACTCATTACGAATGACCACTGCATTTTTACTACTTCATTATTTTACGCACTCACCAAAGATTTGCTAATTATTTTATGCAGATAAAATTCAGGTTAAAAAAAAGTACAAAAATTGCATTTTCTCAAAACAAACGCGTCTTACTTTTTGACAAAATTTCGGTTTTGGACTCCCAAATTATAAGAGACAGTCAGTCAAACATGTGTTGTTTTTAATGTTATTCTTACGTCTGGTGAAGAATTGCTCCGTATATGTGAAATAATTTCATGAATAAAAGTATCTTTGCACCCATTTATGAAGCGTGTTTAACTAAAGATTAATATTTATTTAGGAATTAGCTAAAAAAGTAAGTAGAAACAAAGAATCTAATTATTTTATTACTTAAAATATATAATAAAAATTACACATTAAGAAAAATTTCTTAACTTACTGACACCTGATTTTTTAAGGTGAAAAAACATTGGTTTTTATTTTGCCTTAGTTGAAAATAACATGAATATTACAAAGTTTTACTTATCTTTAATTTCCATTTATTTGTTTATCCATTTTATTTCAATCTTAATTCCATTGTTCGATTTGATTTAATTTTTTACGAATTCTTTTTTCTCTTAGATAACTAATCGTTAGATATAATAGCATTTGATATAATAGCATTATTTAATATAAAAAAAACAATAACACCAAACTTAGTCTAGATATATTTAAATTAAATTAGGCCAATTTGTCATGTGAGCAATTTTAAAGTAAAAATTGGCACGATAATAAGGTTCAACTTGGTGTCTCTTTAAAAGTTAATTGAATAAGATAAAGTTTTCAGCAATAAATATTTTTCATTCAGCAGCAATTCATACGAAGCATAAAAAAACAGGGGAATACAATAAATATTGTCTTTGTGCAAAAGTTAACTTTTAAACGTACTTTAATTAAATAGGACAAAAAAAAAAAGGCAAAATTAGAAAACTGCCCATACATTTATCTAAACATAACATAAAGTAAAAAATTTGATAATTTTTCCTCGTGTACCATTTAGGTATATCTTTTGATTTTAAAAAACAAATGATAATCTTTTTGAAATCGTCATAAGATTCAAAAAGAAAAGGAAACACCGAAATTCAGTTTTATCAACGCATCAAATTTTTGTGAGAAAATTCTTTCCTGTAACTGTAACCATAATTTTCAATAAGATCAAATCTTTGTAAAATCATAATATTGAATTGTAAATGTTACATTATAGATGTAAATAACAGTTTACTTCTTTCAAACGTAAGCTGTCCCCTTATACTTACAGTATTTTTCCTCACAATCGGTTCCAATTCATGAATTTTGTGGAAGAGAGTATAAAGTTGCGGTTTTTTGGGAAGAAGAGGTACAAAGGTGGATAGACAGTACATTCCTCTCTGTTCATTTCCATCCGGGTCTTTCATGTCTGGCATTTCTAAGTTGATACATTCGTCATAGTCCCCAATGTGACCAAGGTTTCCTTCGAACATTCCAGCTCCTGGCTTACCCCAAGCATCAACCACTATAAAAATGGACAAAAGAGAAAAAAGTTGTTTTTAAAATCAACTTATATTAAATGTCTCTTAAAAATTTTTTTTTTTCAAGAATGTGAATATATGGGTAATATTTCTTATACTATATATCAGTGGCAGTAGTAACAGTAGCACATGAGGGATTGAAAAGCAGCTTGACAAGCTTTTTTTTTTATTTATATGTAGAATATTACTAAATTATTGAGCACAAGCAATGATTTTTTTAAGCTCCTTGTTAACAGAAGTTCGTATACGCCTCTTAGTAACTGCATATTTTAGTAAAAATGCCTCTTAATCACAGTTTAACAGCCCAGGGTTGGTCAATGCTTCCCTTTGAAATCTATTCTGCCTTCATAAGGTTGTCATGGTACCATAACGTTGCGGTAGTGATATTAAGGATTGATTGAATTTTTGTTGTTGTTTGAATTTAGATTTTTTATAAACAACTTCATCGTTTAATTTTATAAATCGAGAGATATTTCTGAAAAGTCGCATCTGTCATATACTTAACCATCCCGACCCATAATCCGAGAATTTGCCCGTAACGATTATGTTTAGAGTTTTTGAAAAAAATAGTTTACTTAAATAAATTCTTAGACTGCACAAATGAACATGTTGCTATTGAAGTGCTTTTCTATGCTAATTTTTTTTTATAACCTTTAAAAATATAATAAAATACTGAATTTTGATAATAACAATTGAAAAGTTATGGTTTCTACCTTGATGTATTGCAACTTCAACCCTACATAGTTCTCGCTTAGCAGCAATTTTATATGAATTACAAGGTAGGTCGGTATTTTATATACGTCGCACTAGAGCTGCGCAATGGGCTATTGGCGGCGGTCTGGGGAATATCTCTGAGGATCCGAAGACATGCCATCTCAATTTTGATTCTTTGCAGAGGGGATGGTTCCCCTACATTTTTTTTTTTTTTTAATTTTAAACAGGAAAAATTTTGTAAATTAATGCCATTAACATTATAAAATTTAAATATTAAAATGTAGGTAACAAACAATCTTAGCTTTTAAAACCCAAAACTATTTAATAAAAAGATATATAAACTCTATTTTTTTTTTATGCATTAAATGTGATGTAATCAAAAATATTATATAACTGTATATCTCTCTACTTTATGTTTTTTTTTTTTCAATTTTCTTTTATTGTCTAAAAAGTTATAAGAAAACGATTTAGATGATGCTAAAAATATTTCTAAGTGTAACTTACACGAAAACAAAGATATTTAACAAAAATTTGAAAACAAGCAACTATATAATATTTAAAAAAATTTTAAAAATGCTAATTTCAAAATTTTATTGGTATAATTATGTCAGAAAAATCAATTAAAACTCTAGAATTACACTAGCGATACATCTTTTAATCAGATCAGCGCTGTTTTTGCATTTTGTAAGTTTCGAAAGATATTGCTCTGAGGGAGAAAAAATTATGGTCAAAACTACCAGAATATGGTAATATTTACCGTGCATAATTTCTACCTCTATGGGAACACCAAAAATCTCGATAATTTTAACCGAAGAGTTTTTGTAATGATTTTAGCAAAATTAATCATAAAATATGGCTTTATAATAAGTGATAAAATTTGGTTAATGTGATAAAATTCAGCATTTTTTTATCATGATACCTTAGAGCCTAGCATAAAAGCCATTTATTCGCTTAAATTTTCCTTTCAGTTTTGCATTTTTTTACTAATTGTGAGGTAATAGGAACTGTAATTTTGAAAACTTGAATTTCAGGAAAGCCGTTACATGGAAAAATTTCCAAATAAATTGCTGAAATGCCGTATACTTTGGTTTTTATAGCCAGAATCATGGTTTTTCTTACAAGAAATATCCTTGCCATGCATTACCTTACCATAACCAGAATTTTTTTCTCCGTGTTCCAAGTTTTATAAAAATTCAATGTAATTAAAACATATTTAGAATACCCCTCTCCGTCTTCCACCCTTTTGACTCGTAAAAAAAATAGGTCTCATACTAGAAGACAGCCCCTTAAATTAAGCTAATAATAGACATAACAAAAATCTAAATTCAGAATTTTTTCCCGTTAGTGCACACAAAAGCAGACAAGAGCATCTTTGAAAAAAAGATTAATCACCAAAATATGTTTATTTCCCAACACAAATTGTATAAATATCGCCAACAAATATTTACTTCCTGTATCACACAGCACGTGTAATAACTAAATAAGGTCGACGGAAAAGTGGTTAAATTAGGCTTTCTTTTTCAATTTCATGAGAACCTGCGTTTTTATTGAAAAGCAACTGAGACTATTCGAGAAAGCGCGCTTCCTAGCCCCAGGGGGCAACAGATACCCCAGTTACAGTGAAACTATCCCAGTTTTTTTGTTTTTTGTTTTCATCCTATCCTGATGAAGAGCGTTGAACCACAAGATGACTTCTGAAAGTTTGACAGTAGATAATGTATTTCTTTGATGTGTTTTTATCCAAACTTCAACTGGGAGGTTTCGATTATATAGTTTTGATGGAGCATGGACTGGCTTAATTGGAATTGAAAATGATAACTAGTTCGAGATTTATTTTTATGCTACTAATTATAAGTGGAGTGACATATGTCTGAAAATCGAAGTTCGGACGCTGTTAAACTTATGCGCAGAAACTGATTTTTGTTTTATAAAACTATGAGATACATAAATATTTTTTATTTGTTTAAAAAAAAGTCCTTAACACAATTAAAAAAAATCGTTAACATAATTACCACAAATATGTTTCAGTTACATGGTTATAATAATTCTCACAGTCTTGTTGGCGATTCGCGATCACCAAGGTATTTTTCAAACCTAATATTGATTATCGGGGATTGGCTTTATTTTTGGCTATGTTATTTTTTGATAAATCACTAACCATGGATCTCTTCTCATGATTTTAAAGGTCTGTTGAGAACAATTCTATTACTTTTTAATTTGGCATGTCATGGGGATTTGCCTCCCATGGCCTGTTTTATATCGAATATACCTTGAATTTTATGTAATCTTTTTCTGATCATGAAATTTATATCATTTAGATAATTTTGAGTTCAATGGCCGTGATGATTTTTTTTCCTTATTGTTGATGTTTTCATTCTACATTTGCAGACCGGCCTGTTTAGGGGTTAGGGAACTGGCCTTGCATTAGAAAAGTTCTGGGTTCGAATCCCGGGTAAGGCATGGATGTTCTTTCCTTCTCTGTCCTTACTGTGGGAGCAACGTTGGCCCACCTAAAATGGTGCCCCTGAAAAGGTGGTTATCAAATCTACTTTCAGGTGCCTGTATGACGAATGGTCATTCGTGGACATTGGAAGAAAAAAAAAATCAATTTTTTTTTCTTACGTTAAGCATAGTTTTTTTATATTATTTGATTTTGCTACCATGAACAAGTATATATTGTGATTTATTTATTATTTTTCAAGTTATTTTTACTAAGTTGTTGTTATAGCCACACCCAGCTCTTATATCCTTCAATCAGAACTAATTTTATTTAACTAATGCTATTTTATTACCGGCGTTCAACAGCTGAACCAATTCTGAGTTTACGACTATCAATGTTCAACTCCGTAGCCTTGATTTTTGAACCTAACCCTAAGACAAGGGAACTGCTGAATCAAGCATTGGGACTAACTAGTCTCCATGGAAGACTTTTTGATGAATCCACTAACTAGAACCTGAACCGAATTCGTTGTGAACTAACCAGCGTTTGTATTAAATGGGGAGTGAAACCATGAAACCTTCTCACGGATACCCAGACGACACGTGGGTTCTCACCCATGATTCAACTACCACTAAGAATATTTTACGTTAACAATGTAGACAAGGCGAGCCGGGAGCAGAATTCGCTAAAACCAGTCACAGCTGGGATTCGAACCCGGGTTTCCTCATCACTCTCTCCCCTGAAACACCACGACTCTATTTAAATAATTAAATTTTAATCGAATAATTATTAGAGGGCAGCCAATCCAAAAAATTATAGTTTTCGTTCCATGCATCGTATTAATCGTGTTATTTTAATCACGCGTAATCAATATGATATTAGTGTAACTTGTTAATCCGTCGTGAAATGATGTAATTAAAAAAACTAATTTAAAAATCGATTAATGGAATTATTTTATTACAAATATGTTCTTTTCGTGAGATATGACATTAATATTTTTCTAAAAATCAGGGTTTAACAAAAATTTTGCCATTGTGAGAACACCTAATTACATTACATCATGATTTGGTAAGAGGAAATTTTCTTATTAATGAATCAATGCTATCTTAAAGCCATCATTAATTTCATTAGCGAAACAAAATTAACACACTGTTATAATACTCCAAAGTACCCCAGTATTGTTCCCTAATTCTCACTACCTAACTGAAGTAATTCTGGTTTTGCATTCTGATATAATTCCCCTAATTTAAATTGTAGTGTTGTAATACTGGAATGTTGCTTTAACGTAATTCTGTAAACTTCAACTGCAAACTGGAATGTTATTCTAATGTAATTTTGTAAATTTCAACTATAGATTGAAGGAATTTTGGAGTCGCATTCCAAAATAATTTTTTTTAAAATTCCTACTGCAGACTGGGGTGGCATTCTAATGTAATTATATTTCAACTACAGACTGGAATGTTATTCCATTGTAATTTTGTAAATTTTAACTATAGATTGAAGGAATTCTGGAGTCGCATTCTAAAATAATTTTTTTTGAATTCCAATTGCAGACTGGAGTGGCATTCTAATGTAATTATTTAAATTTCAACTACTGACTAGACTATTATTCTAATGTAATTTTGTAAATTTCAACGATAGATTGAAAGAATTCTAGAGGGAAATTTCAAAGCAATTCTCTTCATTTCAATTGTATAAACTGAAGTAATTCTGCGTTCTATGTAATTCAAATTTTAACTAGTAATTTTGGAGCGGTATTTTCATGTAGTTTCCAAATTTAAACTACACACTGAATGTTCTTCTAATATATTTTCCTAAATTTTAACTAGCTGATTTTTAAGAAAGAAGAGAAAACGCCACAAGATTCAATACATTAATTTTTATCCTTTTTTTTTCTAATTATTATATATTTATGATTAAATTCTCTAACAATACTAACATCATAATAATAGTATAATAAAACATCTAATCGCAAAGTAATGACAACGAATTTCTACAAATTACCCAAAAACCTTCATTTAAATATCGCTTTCAGAAGTCGGCTTTTTTTTTTCTTTCTGTTTATTATAACAATCACTTAGAGAGCCACTTCACCTTGTCCGTCCTTAACTTTTCCTTTCAAGGAAGGACACCGTAAGGTGCACTTTCTCTCGTCCTTGTAATTAGGTCATTGAGTTGAAGATGATTTCCACAACCTCCAGCAGCTTGTGAATGAAGGAGGAAAAAACTGTGTAATATCTCGCAATCTTTGAGGTAATTTGCGAACGAGTTCCGTTTTGGTTTTTTGGTGGGATTTAATTGAGTTCGAATTTTTGTCAATGCTGTCTAAAATTGAAAATGTTTTTAAATGTGTTTTTATAAAAATCATTATATAATTTTTGTTTTGAATTATAACGTAATATTTAAGTTATTATTATGCAACGTAAGGAAGATGGTTATTTAATTGTTAGAAAGTAAAAATGGTTTAAATTACTAAGGAGGGTTATTATATAGATGTATCGTTTTATTAAGGAGGTATATATGCATTAAGCCATTTAGTTGAAATGAAAACTTTTTTGAAATTTGTGTTTCAATGCCATCGTTTAAAACACAATAAAAATGCTATTATCGTTTAGAAGTACGTGCAGAAATATTGTTACATTGCACATTCTTACTTGTAGTTAAAACTAAACAAAGAATACTTTTTTTTTTTTAATTTTAAACGATTGTAAGTATGATATCAAAAAACATCAAAATCTTTTCAAATATATCATTATTATTAATAATGATAAAGATTAATCACTGAAATATCATAGAGAAGAACTGAGGTTCCATCCTCAGTGGCGGCTTGAAGCCCAATCCGGTATAAGATCGACGGATTCTTCCTTGTCTAGGAAGTAAAGGTGATTTTTAAGCATTGCTGAGCCCAATCATGTCGTTCGTCACGAAATTTGAAACCATATACCGAAACAAAAATTCTGGTAAAATTACTTTACTGCATGGTAATAAAATTTCTAGTTTTTCTTTTTTTCAAAGCAAAAAAAAAGAAAGAAGGAGAAACATAATTTAGGTTTAAAAAAAATTTACGATGCTTAAACTATTTATTTAGTAGTTTGTTTTTAAAAATTATAGTTTTTACTACCACACATTTTGTTAAAAATACGAAACTAAAAAGTAAATTTTAGTAAATAAATGATTTTTATTCGATTCTCTAAGATACCATTACAAAATTACAAATTGTACCACATTTTTCAAATTTTGTTACATATTATAATTAATTATTGTTAACTTTACCAAATTAACAATAATAAAATAATGTTAATTTTATCATTACCAAAGGGCTTCGTTAAAAATTTCTGAGCTAATTGGTGTTCCCATAGAGCCAAAAATACGTTAAATTTTACCATGTTCTGGCCTTTACTGTTTTTCAGTGTAACCTTTACAATTTCTCCTTCGCGAACAACGGGCAGTAGCGGGAATGCCTTTTAATGAAGATTTACAGTACTACTGGTATTTAGAATTCATATACTATGAGAAATTTTCTGGCATATTTTTAATAATATTATTTAAATGTACTTTAAACTTAATATTGAATTAAGTTCAACCGTACTTCTTAAACTTGATTATACGTTGGTTCAACTTGAATGGAACATACTTCAATTTAATACTTTATAGAGATTGCAATATATTTTCACCGTATCATGGTTCAAAGTACCTATATTAGGATTCAGCATTGAACCAACTTTAAGGATACAAAAAAGAATCAGCCATTAATTGATAAACAATGAAGGCGTGTAGCAACTTTAATGGCCAGAAATGTATATTCATTAAAAAATTAATAAATAAGCGCTTTAAATGATAAAGGAAGTTTTATTAAACCTATTCAGCTATATACGAATCTATTCACTTATTTTAAATAAAGTAATAATAAAAAATGAATTTCATTAAAATTTTCAATGATATCTTTCAAATAACAATAAAAATATTCTTTTTCCGTAAAGCAATTAAAGTAAATTATTTCTTTTGATTTAAAGATACAAGGATTATCGAAAATAAGATACTTGCAGATAGCATACAGTACCTTATTATTTTTATCTTTAAGTTTAAGAAAAATGTTAATAGAAATTCATTTTATTTTTCACACAAAATAAGTTATTAATCAAAATTGTTGCTAATATTTAGATAGCTAAAATGTAATTAAAAATCAGGAAATTGTTATATATTTCATTTCAACTCTAGTACGATCGACATTTTTACCTACCTAGAACAACCATGCTGTGAATTTGGCCGCAATAAGAATACAAGCATAAATATTTGATTTTTAATTCAAATATGAAATATCATTATAAAAAGTTCGAAAATGCTATGTTTAATAATTTTATTATTCTGCAGTATTTTTATTGATATTTTTTAATGTATAAGACATTACCTTTATTTTAAGGAAAAATAACAACATCATAAAACAGTTACATACCATTGTAGATATTAACTCATGACTTGAAATAATAGTTACAAAAAAAATTATTAGCATTTTCCACAAAAAGGTTTTAGGCAAAACGAAAATTTTTATTTAGTGTTGGTAGAAAGAACATTGACGATGTTTTTTGCTTGTAGTTTCAAAAATGTCAGGGGGGCAAGCATATAGGCCTCTTTGTGGGAAACAGTATAACAATCTCAATTCAACAAAGCTCAAAATAAAGGATATTCGAAAAACTTGAGAAGAGTTTCACGCTTTAAAAAAATCAGAAAAATTGGCGAAAGTAGTAAAAATAAGTTAGCAAAATTAAAATGTCCAGATTCACGAAAAGGTTATCAATCTGCTTATTTGAAACGTTAAAAACTTACACATTGGAAAATTTTACTGCTTCAGGAAGATTTTTAAGATAATAGGATTTAGGATCCGTAGTAAACTATAGCTTCCATAAAGATAGTAGCCCACATAGCAAACTTCTATAATTACATATAATACTTACGTATAATGCAGACATTTTCTTCTTCTCTTTTTTAAGTTCAGCTAGTTTATATATAATAATAGCTTTTTGATACAGAACTAGAATTTTTTAAAAAGTGCGTGGTAGTTGTAGCTTTGCTAATATGTGGGATTTATTTAAGATTTAACCGTATTGTAAAAACTATTGAAATCCCTTTTGCCCAAGTTTTTAGGATGTAAAGAAATTTTTCATTTCTTTCCTACAAAGAAACGTAACGACATATTCATCAAGCTACTTCTGGTGTTGTCTTTTCCTATTTATATCAAACTGTTCAAAAAATTCATAGTCTTATGTTAAACAGCTAGCCACGAATTTAATCCCAATTTCATAATTTTTATCCCATGTACTGACATAATTTTTAATGGCCAGAGCTGTTTATTGAATTTCATTATTCTTTTCTGTGTTATAATATACGAATTAAATATCTTTCACAAACAGTAACTCTTTCTCGAATGATTGGGCAAGTCAATCATTGCTAAACTGTTTACCAGCTTATATCACGAAATGTCGAAACAATAATAAGGGATTGGAGAGCAGCAACGAGCAGGAGAGAGATATCCTTTGAAGAAAAAATTTGTTCAGTGTGGATCATATAAGGTGCGTGCTTGAATAAAATAAACAGTGTGCTAAATCCAAGAAACACTCTCAAATCGTTATAGCGGACATTTTGATCGCAATGTTCGTTTTTGATAAATCGCCTTTTTATGCGCTAATTATATAGTCTAATAATTTTTTTCTTAAATGCATTTGAAGACCTCAAAAAGTTTGTAAAAGTCACGAAAGTCAAGTTAACTGGAATAATTATTTTCGGGCTTAAAGACTTTCGAAGCAGATTTGCGGGCAAAAAGACCGCTCTGGGAGTTCTAGTGTTAATAATCAATAATGTAAAAATTGTTTGTCAATATGTAAAAATCATTTTTTTGTTGTTGTATTTATTACATTTTCTGTTTCTTTCGTTGTCCTCTCTAAATGAAATGTATGATTTGTAAGAGGATCTTAACAATATAATATTTAAAATAGCGTTTTTTCCTCTTTTAATTAGTTCATAACTGTCGAAATTTCAATGAATTCTCTTTTTTTAAATTGATAGTTAAATTGGTTCTCTAAATATAAATCGTTTTTCACGAAGTTAACTAAAAACTAATAAGTTAAAAATCTTAAACTAGTTTAAAAATACTTTTTTCTTCATATATTTATAAACATTGAAGATCGTGCACCGTCAGTTTTAAAAAGGCAACTCAAAGGAAATGCTAAAAATAGAATCATTCAAATTAGAATATTCATAATTGTACTCATTTATCCATTTTTATACTTGAGAACAATTTAGCTATTAACAGAAGAAAGCTGCTTTTACCATTTTAAAGCGCATACTTGTTTTACCGTCTCGACGAGAAAGACACGGGGAGATAGGTTATCGAGATTCATTAACAATGTTCTTAAAATAATTAATAGAGCGTAGTGTTAAGCTTTAATAAGCTTCGAACTTTTTGCTTCCGCTTTACGCAAATGAAGTTTCAGATGTGAGATTACCTATTTCTCTTTTCCGCAAAAAGTGATTAATTTTCACACAATAACGCTTACGTTCGACGAGACACACAAAATTTATTGCTATTCTAATCTTTTCGTACAATCAAAGTATGATTACCTGTTTATTTGATTTGTTTTTCTTCATAATTTTGGGTTAAGCTGAAGTTGTTTGTTGCTCTCGATTTTTCTAAACTGTAATAAGTTTGCATTTTTTGTGAGATTAGGAAATTCTCAAATCATGATAGTCTTATAGAACAAAAGGGTAATATTTTAGGAATTAACTCTTTGTCAATTCCTAAAATATATGTACGGAAAAAAAATATATGGAGCACCCTGAATCTCCTTAGATGTAATAATCAGATTTTACCATTCTAGAACTCAATCTTAATGGTTCGAGGGGGTGACGTTATAAACATGATAAATAATTAGTTAGACGATATTAAGTTAAAAAATCAAACACAAAAACGTACTTTCTATGAATAAACATCCGCCTTTTTTTCATCGGAATCGGATTACTGATAATATGGGAAATATAGGAATCGGATTACTGATAATATGGGAAATATAGGAATCGGATTACTGATTATATGGGAAATATAGGAATCGGATTACTGATTATATGGGAAAATAGGAATCGGATTACTGATTATATGGGAAACATAGGAATCGGATAACTGAAAATATAGAAAGTAACCGAAATATGGTAAATATGGCCCCTATATTTTGATCAGGAGATGAAGTTTGGAACCTCTTAATGTTAATTTTACATTTTGTTAACTTGTTAATTTTATATTTTGTTAATTTTGTATAATGATAATTTTATATATACTTCGCCATATCTCGAGAACTTTTTAAACGAATTGAAAACTTTTTGCTCACGACTCAAATTCGTTTATCATAATATAATTCAATTCAAAATATAAGTTTTAATAAATATTCATTGTTTTCTAATAATAATTGAAAGAATTTGAACTGTACAATTTTTTACATCATTTCGAAGGATGCAATTTTACATGGCAAAATACAAAATTTGAGCGAAATCGGTATGACCAATAAATATTTATTAAAACTAATATTAAAACTTTTTTTAGAAACTGATAAATATTTATTAAAATTAGTTTTTAAAAAACATTGTTTAATTTTATTATTGTTAAATCTAAATAACTTTTTAAAAATGTTTATAATTTTTCAGAAACATCAGGCAGTAAAACAATAATGAGAATTTATTTTGGTAACAATAATGCACAAAACTCATATTCTTCTTTTTTTTCTATTAGAAAAAATGTTTTCAAGTTTTTTCAAAGCATCAAATTTTATTTTTAGATTGATTTAAAACAAACAATAATAAATCTATCTATACATTATGATAATGTTTAGTCTAACTAAATTAATGATAAACATTTCCAGGCTCTTAAGCAGTTAAGTGAGCGAGCACAAAAAAGACGTAATACAAATAAACAAATCAAACTTTATTATCTAATTGTTAAAAAAATGTAAGAAAATAAAATAATAACTGAAATCTTCTACAAAGGGAGAAAAAGCTTTTTTTATTCGAGCTTTTTTTGCATTTAATAATAAGGAAACCATTTTAAACGTATAAATCTTTATTTTCAACTGATTGAAATATAAGTTAAGGGCTTATTAAAAATTTAAGTTATTGAATAGTCAGAAAATCGTGGCAGATGGATTTAACTTAATAAGGCTAATTTAAAATACCTATCATAATAACAGTCTAAGTCTCCTAATTTTCCGTTAGGCTAATTATATTGTAATAACTGTTTAGCGCTAGTAAGTAGTCAATAAAAAATTTTGTTGCATTTTAAATGATTTCCTCAATATAAAAAAAATAGTTCAAATTTCATGGACTTGTTTGTAAATAGAGATAAAAATTCTTTTCACGCGAGTAATTTATATTCAAAATAAGTTTAACACTAGAAAGGCTGAAACTTAGTAAATAGCTATATTGCCCAAAAGCAGTCAAAATGACTGCACTGTAAAAGAATAACTAATGTGTAAAGAAATTAGTTTAACTAATTTTTAATATTTTTTTACATCATTTACAGTTATATAACAAGTTATTAGTAAATATTAACAATAAAAAAAATTATAATTTATGCATTATCATTCGTATATTTTTTGCAAATGAAAAAGCAGTTAAGCAGTCAAAATGACTTCCTTTGACAATCTAGTGTTAAATGAATTTTTCTTTAGTCTTATATTTTCTTGAAAAAAATTTGATTGTAAAAAAGCAGCGAAATTTTTTGGTAATTATTTCGTTTAAGGTTTATGAAATTTATACGTAATATTAATATTTCTATGAATTTCAAACTCCAGTTTAGTTGAATTTTCATTTACTTGTTGAAATTTTTAAAAGAAACTTATAAGTAGTATTTCAATTATCTCAGTGTCAGTGTTTCTTTTTAATTTACTTAAATTAGTAAAATTTTACTAAAATATGACGGTATTTTGAAAGTAACAGCTGTACAAGAGCATTTAATTAAATGGTATGAAAGCGTATAATGTAAGTTATAACTAAGTTACAGTTATAAATTAAAATTTTAATTAAAAAAATTGCTAACTCTCGGATATTTGTTGAATTTAAAATTTAATGGGTATGAGACAAAATTATTAGACAAAAAGCATACATTTTAACGGCTACGAAATTTAAATTGTTACGTAGTTCGACGAATTTCACGTAAGAAAACCTCTATTTAACGGCTAAATATTAGACTCAAACATTAAGTTAATTTAGAATTAATGAAAAATTTAATTTAAAATTAAACACACCTTTTAGTTTAAAATTTACTTTCAAAGAATAAAAGGTTAAATTCACTTTTAAGTTTTGTAATTTTTACTAAATGTGCTGTAATAAGAACTATATTTTGAAATCTAGAATTTCCGGTAAACTGTTACCATATGAACGGAAAAATGACTAAATTAATGGTTTAAATACCATATATTTTGATTTTTATTACAAAAATTATGGTTTTGTAAACAGTACAGTAATTTTACCAGAATTTTTTTCTGTGTAAATAGTCTTTATTCCTTGCACAAGAATATTTTTTTTATTAAACAATTTTTAAAAAAAAAATTATTAATGCATTTTTTATTTATTTATTATTTTTTTTAAGGAAAAGAAAACACACATCTATATATTTTTAATCTTCTGTTAATCCAGGAAAAAAACCAAACTTTCCTATTTCATATATAGGAAATTTCAAATTTCAATGAAAACTGTTTGTTTTGTAAAGAAATTTTCTGATAGATTTGCTTATGGTCTTTCATATTATTTGAACAGTGTTGACATATAAACTTTTTCAAGACTTTTCAAAGGAAACGGAATACGGCGCTCATCGAGTTAAAACAGAGAAATCGTCTGAATTTCTGTGTAATTAAAGGTTTTCTAGGATTTATAAAGGGTACTTTCACTTAATTCTTTTTCATAATATTATCTTTACTAAGAAACAGGATCAAATACACCTATAAGTCTTGAAGAATAATATGAAATTTTTAGTGCAATCCTGCTGCCAGAAAAGAGGTCAGAGTAATTTGATTAATTTTTTTTCCAGAACAACCTTTTTTTCATGCTCAGCATTTCAGATTTTTTTTATAAAAATCCTAAGCTTATATTATTTCCTGATGCCATAAAAGTTAGAGAGAAAAATAAATTTCCGCGTTCACAGAGAAAAAAAAACGGGCATATACCAATTTTGATCATTTACTGTCTGAACTATTACTTTAACAATAAAGGTTGAAACTAAAAAAAAATCTTAAGTAATTAGTCATTTATTTCAGTTAAAATTACCATGTATGGTTTAGTATTTAGTTTATAAAAGAAACGAAGTAATTAATGTATTATAACAAAGGACTTTTTAGGTTTGTTTTTCTAATTTTTTAAAGTAAAATATACACTTACTTAATTTCCATCGATAGTTATAAAAATACAGAATTTTATGGAATAATATTTTTTAAATGTTTAATACTTTTTCCAAAAAAAAAGTAAAAATATGTTTTTTATTTTAAATATAAAATCACAAGAAACTGAAACGGTAAGATATTACTTGATTAAAAGCTCCATTCACTTCAAAAATATATACAAGTTGGAAATAACAGTCTACATGTCTCCAAAATAGACACCGCATTTTCGAGTTTTGCCGGACGTGATTGAGAAGAAGCAAAAGTGAAGAAAAAAGTTAGAGAAACCTTTTGTTTTTTTTCTCATTCACGTTTGCCAAGTCTTGAAAATGGGTGCCTATTTTTGAGCGCATGAAACATGGCGACTGTTATTTCAATTTGTATTTTTTTTAAGCGAATAAAGTTTTATTCAAGTAATGTTTATCCTTGCTGTAAAAAATAGTTTTCACGTGTGTTTTAATTTTTATTCGAGTTTATTTATTTATTTGATTAATTTTTTGTTGAAATCTTCATTTTTTCTAACAAAAGATTATGGTACGTAGCTGATGTTAAAGTCGAGGTATCGGCTAAGTATTTTTTTAAAATGGAATTTTTCTTTTCAATATGAATATAAAATAAGAAAAATAATTATTTTTTAATACTTGATGATATCTATCACATAAAAATTAATTTAAATTTTTCTATTTTATAAAAAACAAGGGCTGTAGAAGCATTTATTATTTTTCTAAAATTTTAAACTAAAACTCGCTTTAACTAAGCATTGTTTACGTTGTTTGAAGACGTTAAAACAATTTTTAGATTTAACGTGACACATCAAGGTTTCTGTGCTGTATCTGTGTGAGAAAAAAAAGAAAAATTAAGTAATACGCAACAATACGTTAAGTAATACATACGAAACATTTACAAGGTTTTACCTACCTTGTTATAGTATGTTCAAGAGTGGAATTAGCATGAGAATTTATTAAGTTTTTATGTAAAAACATAAAAAATTTTAAAAAAAATTAAGACATTCAATTTACTTGAAGGAATAGATATATTATGCACAGAGAAGAAAAATTCTTATAAAATTACAGTACTGTATGGTAATGACATTTATGGCAAAAAAAAACTGTTAAAGAAAACTAAAATATACGATACCTAAACCAGTCATTTGATAATTTTTTCGTTCTTAGGGTAACGGTTTTCCACAATTTCTGCTTTTCAAAATTATACTTCTTATCATCACACAATTGAAAAAAATAAATAATTAAAAATTAAATTAAACCGACTAAATGATTTTTATGCTATACTTTAAGCTATGCTTAAATTTTACTACATTAATGAAAGTTTATCACATAATATAAAACCATATTTTATCGTTAATTTTAGCAAAATGATTGCCAAACTGCTACTGTAAAAATTTACGTAAATTTTGTGGTTCCCATAGAGCCTAAGACTCAGTAAAGTTAACCATATTCCTGTAATTTTGGTCCTACTTTTTCTGTTAAGAAATGCGATAAAACTAAGAGAACGAAAGAAAAAAGCTTTGGTTTAATATTTCACAACATGATTTAAGATGTATGCTTAAAGAAAATCGTTAACATTCTAAATTTACAAAACACACATTATAAATTTAAAATAAATCTTCATAAGTTAATGCATTAAAAAGTTAACTTTTTATATATTTTAAGCACAAAATGTAAGATTTAGTACAACGGTTTACCTAAAAACAGTATAAGTAGAGCTTAAATGTTTCTAAAATAAAATTGAAACCGTTTTATGAAGAATTTTTTTTGTTTCATTAAAATAAGTCTGAATACAATGGAGTTTTTTAAAACAAAATATAAAATTCAGTCTTTTTGTTCTCTCCGGATAAGAAGTTTATTTTACATCATTCATCCTTATTTAAGATTTAAGTATTATGTCTGATAAATATCAAACTCAATATTCAAATCTCTTTGGGGCATTTGGCTGTCATTGTCTTTCATTCAGAATGTATTCCATTCGTTCGAAATGTATATTTTTTTCAACCATTATCACTTGAAAATATCTAATCCTATTTCTATTGTCTCTTTATGATATTCCTAAATATATATAACTATTTAAATAAACTCTTTATTGATTTCAGGAGATAAGCGTGACTCATGGATTACATATTACAGGAAATCAGATTTTATAGTTCGCGATTGTGGGGTCATTTTGCAGTACATAAAATCCAATCTGTATTTCAAAACTATGTTATTTTACATAAATTTTTTGAGGTTAATTATTAAAATGTTTAATTCCGGTATTTACAATCATTATATATATATATATATATATATATATATATATATATATATATATATATATATATATATATATATATATATATATATATATATATATATATATATATATATATATATATATATATATATATATATATATATATATATATATATATATATATATATATATATAATATATATATATATATATATAATATATATATATATATATATAATATATATATATATATATATATATAATATATATATATATATATATTATATATATATATATATATATATATATATATATATATATATATATATATATATATATATATATATATATATATATATATATATATATATATATATATATATATATATATATTATTCATAAAAGTACTATAAAAAAGTTTAGCTTCCTATTACACGTCATGGGTAAAATAATGTGTAAAACTATAATAATTTTATTTCATAAATTATTATAGATTTTAAGTACCTATGTCTAGTAGAACAAGTTCTCTCGATATTTTATCTTATCACATGATAGAATAGTATTGTATAATTTATCGAATCACATGATAGGATAATATAGGATAATATTAGGTTGTTAAAAAAGTTCTGCAACATTCTTGCAGCATCCCTTGCTGAAAGATCTCGTTTATAGCAATAACGAATCATAACCCGAAGTTCAGTTTTATCCAAAGTCATTTAGAGCTTATTCATGAAAACTTATACTAAAAACACCAAAAAACAACAATACAAGATGAAAATTCACAAGAGTTGAAATTTTCGCAAGTGTTGCAGAGCTTTTTTAACAAACTAATATCACCAGGACTGATCATTGCGCAAAACTTATCACCTAAAAATAAGAATCAGTCAGTCGCTTCTGAACATGTTATTTTTGCACAAGAGTTTGCTCCTTGATAATTTTTCTTTTTCGAAAATAAAAATGGTATTTAATCTATCGTTAAAATGTCAGAGTATGCACGATTAAACATACTATTATACAACTTTAATTCAATCTTACTAGAATAAAGTTCTACCGTATTGGCGTTATTACTTTATTTACACGATACAAAGATACAACTTAACGCTATTTTATGACAGCTATATATTTCAGCAACAGCATATTTCAAAGATTTAATACTATAGAACAACCGCAAACCAATTTTTTTTAACATAGCAACATGTTATAAACACGCAAAAACAATAAAGGTACTAGTATCTGTTTGTTATTTGTTTTTAGGAACTTAATTTGAAAAAGAAATAGAAATCTAACGACATTCCTTAAGGAAAATAACACATTCATACGGAAAATTTCGTGAAATGTAGTAAATATTATAATTTGGGAATGGGGTTTCACTTGTTTTTATAAAGCTGTTTTAAATCTTCCTTCTGCTTAAATACTCGAAAAAATTTAATTTGTGTTTCAGATTATTTAGTTTTGAAAAAAGGGAAAAAGATAATAAATAAATTTAATGAATTATTTATTTATATGATTTTTTTTAAACACAAGTGTATTTCAAAAAACTGTTCAGTTTTCATGTTAAACGAATATTTTGAATTTGCATTATTTTTAAAATATTAAAAAAGTAACAATTTCCAACTTTAAAAAATCTTATAACTGTAGTTCAGAATTTGCAATTCCTGACAATATCAGGACATTCAAACACAATGTCCTTACCTTCTCACTTGGTTCATACTAATTATTATTTTCAATGAAATTCACTGAACAGCATTTAATGGCAGTTTTCAAAACAAGCAACAAACCCCATACATTAGTTGTACAACTAAGGTATTTCGGCATCTAACTTAAGAAATATTCAGCCTAAAGGGGAAAAAATTACTCTATGTCTTTGTTATCTGTATACTATTTGTTTCAAAATCAGTATTTTTTTTCATTGTTTCAAGACAATAGCAGAAGATCCGCATGTTCTTATTTTAGAAGAATTTACCAAGCGATATTTCCTTTCTCTTCCTATTTGTTCATCTCTTAAATGATTTTGAAATTTTTATAATCGTTTGCTTAATTTATGAACATCTATTCACATTTTATTCAAAAAAATAAATATTTGTTTTTTAATGACTGGATATAACTATGAATTTGCATTTTGAACTTTATTAATGAAAAGAAATGCTTTTAAATATTTATGAATTTTAAATATAAGCAACTCAAGTTGTTAGAAATAGCCAAAAACGTGATTTTTTTTTACTAAACTAATTTTTGAATTCGATCTGGGTCGATATAAAATGTAATTTAAAGTATTTTTCAAAAGACTATGACCACTCAGTAATTCAAAGTAAATTTTGAAAACGAACCCTCTTAAGAGTCCAAAATAGCTTTCTTCCTTTGTTTAAAGCCAATTTTTAGCAATAGTTTATAGGGAGTCGCTATGACTCAAGGAAACGAGCTTCCGCCTCCCAATGTGTTGATCTAGGTTCGAATCTCAGTGGTGACTTGTGGGTATGATTTCTGCTCCCTGCTCATCCAGACCATAGTGCTGACGTAAAATATCCTCAGGGGTAGACGGAGTGTGAGTTAAAATTCCTTTTCCATCGGGCTAACCATGGGCTTTTTCTTTGTAACTCATGGTTGGGTTCAAAATTGCAAGACCACAGAGTTGAGCATTAATAATACTAAATTCGGAATTGGAATAGCTGTTTAACGCCGGTTATAAAATAAAATGAAATAGTTTGTAGGGTGTGAAATAATTGGTACCGCAAAAAATCACCTTAATGTTATTGATGCAAGAGTTTGTTAATGGTAATAGGTACTTATATGCTTATTAGTATATAATATATATAAGTAAGGTACACGTATGTTTTTGCTGCCACATTTAGCGGATAATTAGCTGCCAATATTTTAATTTTTCGCGAGCTTCTTGGCTTTGCTTTCCTCGTAAAAATGAAAAACAATATTTTTTCATGTTTTAATAATAAATGCAAATAGACCTAAATTGACTAATTACAATGTGAGATAAATTGTCTTCCGGTTAATACGATTTTCTCGAATCTGAAGCAGCCTAGGGATTTTAACTCCTCTACTTTTACTTTGTTTGTTTGAATATTTTTCGTTAGACTTAGTTAAAAACACCCCTTGTTTTAGTTACTTTGACTACTTCAAGTTGATTGAGCTATTACAGTATTGCTGCTTCCTGTTTTACATTATAAATAATTTTCAAGGAAAATTCAAAATTTGGAACATTTCATATTTTTGTTGAATATTTAAAGTATTTAATATAATTAGTAAAATCGTATTGTGAGCAATTAAGTGAAATGTGTGCATTCTACCGACCGATGGACTTATTTAAGCAACTTCGCTATTGAGCGATTTAGCAAGCAATAAGAAGTCAAGCAACCGCACCGGAAATATACTGTAAAAAATTCCGGATTAAATTACAATAAAAAGTTCCGGCACTCAGAAAACTGGTGCTTTCTCCATAGAATACGTTTTACCGGGACATATTACGAAACCAAAAACCTGATATATCATAATTTTTACAGCAATAATTACCGTAAAATCGCTGAATCATTGTAATTTAAATTAATATTACTGTAAAAATTATGGTACAATAATTTACGATAAAAATGGATTTTACGGTAAAATGGATTTTACGAATGATGCACCCAAAGTGCCAAAACCTTACGCCGTAATTTGATCCGGAATTTTTTACAGTGTACTGTTAAGTCATAAATATTTATTGTTATGAATATGCATCAGCTAGTTATAAACACTTATTATTATAAGCATTAGCAGCTAGTTATAAATATTTGCCTTTTAAAATTATCTAAAATTAATAATAATATTCATTTACGCAAAAAAAGAAAGAAGACTTTATAAAAACTTCAATCCTACTTATATTTAAAGGTGTCAAAGTATTAACGATAGTAAAAATAAAAAGAGGCCTAAAAATATTTTAAAAACAAAAGCTTTATAAATAAATATAGTTTTTAGGTCGATCTAAATGAGGCGCTGAAGATTTATTACATTCTTAACCTGCATAACAGTATGAGGGAAACTGTTGGGAAACACCACATTAACGAATCCCGCAAGTTAACTCAGTAAACTTGTTTAAAATCCCCTGGAGACCATCTTAAAAGTAAAAACACAAACATTTTTGAGCATTGGTAACTAAGCGCACATCATTTAAATAAAAGATCGTCCGTATCTGTTAAAACAAATATATAAACTACTCAACTCAGTTTTCCTTCTTGACCTCATGTCCGGAAAACTCGATACGTTTTAAGAGCTTTATTTGCTACTGTCAAACAAATTAAAGATATCGTTTGACTTCTCGTTTTCTTTTCTTCTTTTCAAAAAGAAATAATTTACTTGTATTGTTTTCTATGTAATTTAAATCGTCAAAGTGGTTGTATATTGTTATTTGAAGTTATGTGTTTTATTCGAGTTCAATAACTCAAATTAAATATATAATAGTAATAAACGTTCAAAATATATTATATGAATTCTAAAATTTTGAGAGGCGATTCTAGTTTAGTATGTCCTTCTTTATGAGAATTCTTACGGTCATTTTTACTTATATTTTATCATGTTGTACCGGACGATATTTTACAATCCAACGACCTTTAACTATTCGCTCTCTTTTTTGGAGATTTTCCTCTTGGCTGTATTTGGACGCAATTATGTGTAATCTTTTTTTTTTAAATTTATTATCTAAATTTTTTAAAAAAAAGTAAAAAATCGTTTTTTTTTTTTTTTTTTTTTATTATTTAAATTTAAGAAAAATTTCAAACAGGAGAGCGGGTCATTTAAAACCCGTTGGATTGGAAAAACGCTTACCGGACGATTGATCCACCTGTTAAAAATACATGTCTTGGAGAAAAACATGTATATTAAATAAAAAAGTATATACCGTAAAAGTTCGATATGACGAGTACAAAATATTACGAAGAATCCGCTGTCACGATAAAGTTTAAAGTCAGCGTCAAAATACTAACGTTAAAAATACAAAAATTGTATGTTTATGACGATTAATTCAAAATTACTAGCCTTTCGTTATTACGATAAAAAGGATCTTAGGGAAATGAATTTTTTTTTTTGCTGTTTAAATATTATACGAAAGATGTTTAAATGGAAGACATTTTTATTTATTTATTGGTATCTATAAAGAACTGCTGTTATCTAATACATTATTTAACTTTCTTAGTTTTAGCCCTTTATTTTTAAAATGCAATGTGTAGGTGATTACCGGCTAAGTTATCTTCTTTTAAACAAAGAGTTCCGCCGCTATTTTTAAAACTCTTACCACGCAGTCCCAAAGAATATGCCTTTTGTCGACCATATATCTATCAGGCTCCTTATTTATCTTCAGAGCAACTTATTCTCAGAGCACTTCAACTTACTATTAAAATCAACATTCACTGCTATAAATACCGTCAAAAGAATTGCACTTCATTTCCTTTTCTTCTTACAAAAACTTGTCATGATTCGGAAAGTTGTTGTTCAGACATTCCTATCATTAACATTTCTGCCTTATATAAAATAGGAAACTATTTAATCCACTCAAAAAAAAAAAAAAAAAAAAAAAAAAAATTAGACTATTTTATACCTATTAAAATATGAGTATATATTAAAAATCGAAATAGTGATTAAAAATAAAAATATGTCTTTAGTAGTGCACTGAACTACTGCAGAAACTTAAACTACAGAAAACAAATTAACTTTACGGACTCCTGAAAATTTTTTAACAATCTAAGATGTTTTTGATAAGACAATCCTTGTTATTTATAACGGAAAAAATAACAATAATATTCAACAATGAAATCATTAGGCTACAACAGAAAAATAGCTGTTGTTTATCTTATACAACATACAAATCACATCAGGGGAGCATTATTTTTTATTCGGAGTATCTGTCACTTATAGCTCACTAACAAAAAAAACAAAAAAACAAAAAAAAAAAAAAAATTTGATATAGCCTTACATCTAAAAACTCAGAAGTGAAAAATGGGTGTGTAATGTAGGACAAATTATTTTAAAAAAGTATACAACGCAACTATAAACAAGCAATTTCTTCTGGAAGAAATCGCGAAGATTGTTTCCTCAAATGCGCGAGGACGGTCAGTTCTCCATTACGGTCGCATGTTGGAAATAATTCCAAAAAGAAAAATAACCGGCTAGTTATAGATGATAGTCACGTTTCGACCTCGATGATAGTCCGATTTAAGGCGTATAACGTTTCACAAAGTCGATCTGAAGTCCAAAAATAAATCGGCTACTATCTTGTTGCATTGTTGACGAAGGAACCCATTTGATATTGCGTTTGTAATGCCAGTCGCCTATGCCTTTACTAGTTTTCCTTATCTAAGTACCTAAGGATACTATACACACCAACGCAGATTTTTGTATTGTGTTTCTGAGAAAGATTACAAGCAGCATCATTTGCTACACATTCAGGCAATTTGTTGAACATTCTATTATGAATGATAAAATGGCGTGTCAAATAAATTCTAGATTAAAATATTATTATTTATAGGCTTGTTACCGTATCTGATTATTATTGCAGAACGATATTTTTAACGTTAATCTCAATATGAGCTTTCCATTGGTGTTTAGCACATAATACTTCCATTAGAATTATTATTGCAGACGATATTTTAAACGTTAATCTCAATATGAGTTTTCCATTGGTGTTTAACACATAAACATAATACTTGCCATATTTCCATTAGAAATTTAAAAAATAGACAAGTTTCACCCCAACAGGCAGATATGAATTAATTTTAGAATATCTCTGAATAATTTTTTTTTCGTTTTGAAAAACAATGTATTCCTATATTTTAAATATTTCATAGAGAACTGCTTTTTTACGAGATAACTGGGTACTAGCAATCTGAGACGAAGTGAAGTGATTATGCCTAATCATGTGATTTATATCAGATTTAATTGGATGCCGTCAAGTAACGTCAGCGTAGGTAAATCATTGCGTTTGTCCATTCAAAAGCCAATCAGGGTCGACACAAGCGCGCGACGTTGCGTTCAGGTGTCCAATTAAATCTGATTTAAATCGCATGGTTAGGCATAATCACTTCACTTCGTCTCAAATCACTAGAACCTAATTACAGGATTATTTTTTATATTAATTTTTTATGAGCTTTCCATTTATGCACAACACATAATACTATCCCTATTTCCATTAGATATTAGAAATTTCAAAAATAAACCAATTTCACCCCAAAAAGCAGAGTTGGAAAAAGCTATGACTTCTAGCATGGGTATGCAGGTTCGAAACCCATCGATTGTTGAGTGATTTGAATATCTCTCCAAACCACAGAGTAACATTAACTATTTACATTGATGTAGACATGTCTCCGGTCAGACCACATAACTATCTAGTTTGTCCTGGGTTAATATTGCAGATTTGTTCACCCGCAGTGTATATGCAAATCAAAAAAACTTCTTCAAGAAAGGGAGTTGTCATCTTTTGAAATTGGTTCAAAATTAATTGGATACGAAGCTGAATATAATTAATAGTTTATTCGTGTTCGTAATTATTTTCGAGTTTAAAATATTAATATTTTTATCACCACATTCACAACGTAAATTTTTACAGTTCAAAATATTTCTAACTTTTCCTGATCAAATTTCTAATTGAAAACAAAAATATGATTTGTCTGAATTTTTTTCAGGAAACTGGTATTGTGTACTTGAAAGAAAATTTTAAATTTAATTTGAACGACTAAGCAAATGCTAGACTAAATAAAAACATTTTACATATTTCAGATCTTATTGCTTAATAAAGTAATGAAAATAATCACATGGAAATGCCATCGTAAAGGGAAATTAATTCCAATTCTTCTTATAGTAAGCAAGTACATAATTGCAACTGTGCTTAGAAAATACTTTAAACTTGTTATAATGATTTTAAAAATATTTTTACTGTGAAACAGATTTATCATAGATGTTCTAAAAAGGAACAATTAAATGTTTTTTATTTCCTGGAATTTTTCGTTGGATTAATCCGATTATGAGATAAAACAAGCAACTTAAAATAGTCAATATAATAAATAGGAAGTGCATTTGTTTTCCTAATAATTTTTTTTTTCGAATGTTGGTTGCTTACAATGTATTCTGAACTGATAATCAGAATAACAATGTGGAAAGCTCTTAAAAGACAATAATAAACCAAATCCATCCATTTACTCACCTAAATTTATAACAAAAAATAGCAAATGGTTTTTAGAATGTTACATAACCCTTATACGAAGAAAAAATTCTGGTGAAATTATAGTAATGTAAGCAAATAAGAGTTCTGGTAAAAAAAAAATTTAAAAAAATTAAAAAATAAAAAGTGTTAAAACCATTTTTTTGGTAATTTTTCTGTTCATACGGTAACGGTTTATTGGAAACTCTGGTTTTCAAAATTGAAGTTCTTGTTAACAAACATTAAGTAAAAAAAATACAAAATTGAAAAGAAAATTATGCCGAATAAATGGTTTTTATGGTATGCTCTAAGATATGAAATTACCAATTATTATCATATATTATAAAACCATATTTTAATGTTAATTTTCTCCAACTGTGCTTCGGTAAAAATTATTGAACTCTTCGTTGTTCCCATAGAGACAGAAACACGGTCAATTTAACATATTTTGATGGCTTTGACCATACTTTTTTCTCAGTGTAGAATATCAAAATAATTTTCCAAGTTTTTAAATTGTGATTTTAAATAACTGTTTATAAATGGCAAAAACCAAGCTTAAAACTATTATCCCAAATTTGAAAGAAATTAAAACACGGAGCATTAATATTTTATTAAGATAAGCAAATTTTGAAACCTCTTTTTTCCTATTAGATTTTTTATTGTACCAGTTAGTTATTAGTTACTTGATACAGTTAGATTTCTATTATGCGGCCTTGTTTCATTTGATTTAATATTCAAATTAAAATAAAAATTTACGTAACATGTTGACTTTAAAAGCTAAAAAAAAGATAATCTTTTTACTTTCAATTAACTTTATTTATTATTTTTTTTTTATACTTGAAATACTGAAACAGCACTAGAACAAATCTACAAGAAGTACTCAACGAAAAGCTATTAATAAAATCACTAATAGATAAAAGAATTACATAGCAGTTATAAAAAAAGATAATTATTAGATACTATTAATATAATTAACGATAAATAAAACGTAAAAATTGTTGGTTTTAGTACATAAACATCATGAAATTAGACCATAAGTTATATTTAGTATTTTATTTATTTTATATTCTACAGGTTATATCAACATTCTTCCAATTCAAAAAATAAATGTGTGTCTCAAAGCCATTAAATGATTGTTAAAAAATCATTAAAGATACATAGTTAAAACACAGTCATTCAATGCCTTAAAGCACTATTACATTAACTTTCCTATAAAAACAATTACGGAGTTATTTTAAGGAAGCGGTAGTTTAACAATGTAAACAAAAGGAAACGATCGAATTTTCCAGCAATTAAAATGTGATAAATTTAAATTGAATGCATCTTAATTAGATTGTTAAAAACATGAAAGCTTTTAAATTGCTTTATTGTTTTCTTCATTGGGGACTATTTTTCTTTAATTGCGGAGAGAGTAATGAAAGCAAAAGTTTTTATATCTTTGATGGATCTTTATCACATATGACTTTATCACATTGGGAATTTCAAATGTATTATTTAGACAATTGATATTTCCGTAACGCTGTGGTAACAAGCAAAGATATACATTATTTACTCGGTTAGTAGTTCTAAGGTGCCTTGAACTATAACATCATAGCAACCTTAAATTTAGTACAAAATTCAACCATAGTATTCAACCTAAGCTTAATTACATGATACTATGGTTCACTTCGAAAAAAATCATGGTTAAATTTAAAACCTCATTAAGGTTGCAGCATGTTTGCACCATATTATGGTTCAAAGCGTGAGTATTATGGTTCAGCGTTGAAACGTTTTTTTTTTTAAGAGTGTAATGTCAAAACTCTGGAAAAGAATGTCAAAATCCTGCTTCCATAATTTCTATTGAAAAAATATTTTTAAATGTATGTACCAATTTAGAAAAACTAACAATATTTTGCTGCAGAAAAATTTGAATCCGTAAATTGGGGTGATATTGCATCATTTTTTAAAAACTTTTTTATTATTATTATTTATATTTATTTATCTGTTTATATACGAAAAAAAAAACGCTTAAAATATTTACTACTATTTTGAAAATATGCTATGTTTTGTTTTCAGTTTGAGGAGATAAAGAATATTTCAAACTCACTATCAAAATAATGACCAATTCATAATTTTTTTTTTCAATAAACATTAAAGCGGAGTGACTGTGTCTCTAAGTATGGAATAGATTAGATAAATAAGTTGGATTGATGTTTGCAATAGATTGAATAAATAAATTGGATTGAACTATGGAATAGGTTGGAAAAATAAGTTAGATTGTAGTTTCAAACAGATTGGTTAAATAAGTTAGATTGAAGTATGGAATTGATTGAATAAATAAGTTGGATTAACACATGGAATAGATTGGATAAATAAGTTAGATTGAAATATGAAAAAGAATAAGTTAGATTGAAGTTTAGAATAGATTGGATAAGAAAGTTGGATTGAAGTATGGAACAGATTGAAAAATTAAGTTGAAGTATAGAATAGTTTGGATAAATAAGTTGGATTGAAGTATAAAATAGATTGGCTAAATAAGCTAGATTAATGTATGGAATAGATTGAATAAATAAGTTGGATTGAAGTATGGAATAGATTGGATAAATAAGTTAGATTGAAAAAGATTGGATAAATAAGTTGTATTGAAGTCTGGAATAGATTGATTAAATAAGTTGGATAAGGAAGTTGGATTGAAGTATGGAACAGATTGGATAAATAAGTTGAATTTTATAAGTTAGCTCTTTCGTTAATTTAAAAGAACAATTAATTATACAAAAAATAACCTTAAAGCGGCACAGTTTATTTTTATTAGTGAAAATGAAAATAAACTATTTCATTTTTACACACTTAAAGTATCAAAATCATTACGAAAGTAAAACACAATTATCTCAAGTTATGCACCTTAAATCAAGTAAATTTACATTTAGTTTACAATGACTACGATTTTCTGGTCTTTTTTTATAAATGCGATAATCAAAAAGCAATGAAAATGCAACTTTAAAGATTTCTTGAACTAGACATATTGTTTAGTAAAAACTAACTAAATTACTGTTCCCTCTAACCACTTGTTACAGCATAAAGTTTGTGGACAACATAAATCACTTCAAATTTTATGAAGTACTGAAACTGCAATAGGTGCTGAATACATTTAAAATTTTTACATTGCAATTATCGAATTTTTAAACCTTAGTCCACAATAGTTACTTTAACTAACGCTCCATTTTCCACATTTTTTTTACAGCACCTGCTCATAATTGTTATGAGTACTTAAATTTCTAAATATGTTTTTTCAACAACGGAATTTTTAGGTTGAAAATCTGAAAACCATTCATAACTGAAAAGTAATTCCTGATGAAACTGATTACTTAAAATTGCGTTCCATTTCTTTAAGTTAAAAATTATTTTACCTAATTAATTACGCAGTTACTTGATTAAAAACTTCATTCGCTTTTAGAAGATACAAATTGGAAACAACAGTCGTTATGTTTCGAGCGCTCCAAAATAGACACCACATTGCCAGACGTGAATGAGAAGAAACAAAAGTGAGGAAAAAAACTAGATAAATCATTCGTTTCTTCTCATTCACGTCTGCCAGGTCTTGAAAATGGGTGCCTATTTTTGAGCGCATGAAGCATAACGACTTTTATTTTCCAATTTGTATATTGTTGAAGTGAGTGAAGTTTTTTTTTTAGCAAGTAATGTTATCTCCTTGTTATAAAAGAAATAGTTTTCAAATAATTTTAATTTTTAGTACAGTGTAGTTCGCGTTGATAAAATTTTCATTTCTTCTAACAACCAAATATGACGCTTTAAAGTCATAACGATTATAATATAAAACAATTATATATATATATTTCAAATCACTTTTGTTTCTTCTCAATCACGTCTGACAAGTCTTGAAAGCAGGCGTTATATTTCGGCGCTTGAAACATGTCGACTGTTATTTTCAATTTTTATATTTTTGAAGCGAAAGATATTTTTAATCAAGTAATGTCCCACCGCTTTAGTGTCTTGAGATTATTTATTTAACTACGCAGTTGTTTAAAACTAATAAGCTAATTTTAGCATAGGAAAAATATGAAAGGATGTTTCTTCTAATAGGAGAACAAAATGAGACAACGCCTTTAACACAGCTTTTTCCATGGATGTATAAAAAGTTAAATAATAATTTTTTTTAAATTTATTTATAAATATGTTATCTAACTTTTGTGATTGTAAAAAAATTATAAATTGTATACAACATAGATTAAACATGATTTTAAACAAATAACGTAACTAACATTTAAAGATTTAAAATATTTTTTCTAAATCATATTTATAAATGACTATCTCATAAGCAAATGTGTATTGTAATTTAATTTAAATAAGCTGAAACTGAAGAGGATTAACAAATCTATCAGGCTCACCAAAGTATCTAATTGTTTTTTGTTAGGAAATGAAGCATTTCCGTAATACAAGTAAACACAGCTTTTCCCTTGGAATTGAATTCTCAATGAAATTTATGACTTTGAAGTTCAATTGTTTTCTAGGGCGGAATGGTCCGTCGTTTAACACTTGAATGGTTTTACTAAGTTTTTTTTTATTTTTTAATTTTTTTTAATCAGAAAATTGATAAATTATATTCAGAAAAAAAAAGAATATTGTTCATAACAACCGAAGTTGGTTTTGTTGAAATATGAAGGTGCAAAAATCTTTTCAACAAAGGTAAAATTCACAAAAAAAAATTTGGAAAATACTTATTTAAAACTGAAATTTAATTTAAATTTCATTGCGTTTAATTTTTATTGTCAGCAATCTTTTCTTTTAAATCTTTTTGTGAAAAGAAAATTGTAAACAATAAACATTAAAACTATTCGTCATAAGTATACATTTGAAATTTATAAGAAACTTCAAATGTACTCATTAAGAAATAAAATATGCATTATTAATCTTTTAGTTGATTGTAATATATTATATTAGTTTAGAAATTATTATAAAACAATAGGTAACAATGAAACGCGAATTTTCTTTTTGAGCAAATTATAAACCAAGGTAAATCTAAAAATAGCAGAAAAGAATATTCTTTTTTTTTTGTACATCTGCTTAAGCTACAAACATTTCATTAAAGTTCAAAACATAATAATTTATTTCATCATAATCTTTTCGATTCAAATGCTTGTTAAGACTTGTGCCTGGTAAATTAATTTTAAATATAAAATCAATGTCTCTCATTCCATTTCGAATTATAGAAAAGGAAAAAAAATTTCACTAAAAAAAGATAATCTATAAAAGATAATCTAATCTTAGATAATCTACAGTTACTGGTTTTGAATATTTTCTGGAAGGCTGTATGAATGTAAGAAATAAAGAATAAAAACTCGTTTATATTTTGACAAGTTATGCTATAAAATGTAGATCAATTAATTCAGAGCATGTTTGAGTCAATTTACTTAAACCCCACACATTCATGAAGAATAAGAATTTTATTTCACTCAATTTAATTTTAATATTTTTTTAAATTGAATTAAAATTTTTTAAAGCAAAGAATAAAAACAACAGTAATTGCACAATAATACTATGTATATTAAAAAAATTTTCTTCACAATATCATGCCTATGTCTTATTTAAACGTAGCACCCTCTTCTTTAAATTTTTTTTGTGGCATTTTTTGACAAAATTATGTAATATTCGATAGTATATTATTAATACTAATGATAAGTACAAAGGACATATAAAAGCCAACATAATAGCTAACAGGAGATCCTTTTTTATTGAAAATTATCAACTTGATTTAAATATTGTTTTAATAAAACTCAATTTTAAAATGCTTCTAGTTGTGAAATTCTTATATTAGACACGCTCAAATGATTTGACATCGATTTACATCAGCATCGTAAAATGGACTTTTTCCTTAATGGTTTTAAATGTTTTAAGTAGATTATATCAGAATTATGAAACCTTAAGATACAACTTAAAATATAATTTGTTATTTTACATTTTGTGTTTATATAATGTTTTGCCATTAAGAAATGTTTAAAAAATCATTTCAAAACCAACATAAAAAAGGCTAATGAATCTTCTTTAAAACCGCACTTTAAAAAATTCCGAATCAAATTAGGGTAAAAAGTACCGACACTCAAAGTGCCAGTATTTTTTACTGTAAAATCCATATTTTACTATTATAAAATTTTTTTTGATCTATCGTATTTTTTATTAAAATATTTGTTGTAAAATGACTGAATCACTCTGTAATTAAAGAAATGTTATGGTAATTAATGTATAAAATTAAAATGTAAAAATTGAGGTACAAAATTTCACGATAGAAACAGACCTTTCAGGGTAATAATACTTTTGGTTCAGGGTAGCTGCACTCAGGGGGATAGCACTTTTTATCATAACTTGATCTGGAATTTATTACAGTGCAGCATAGAACAAACAATCCATACAGGATTTGTAACAATCAATGCTCGTTTCCGTGGCCACGTAAGTTTGAACCCAACCAAGAAGACAAAAGAACTGTTGGATCATGCCACGGGGACAAACTCATTTTTTGATGGAACTAATCACCGTTTGTGTTACATGGAACGGTAAACTATAAATGCCTTCCTCGATTAGCCTGATTGCAAAGGGATTCCAACCCAATACCTAATAACTATTGGGGGTATTTTGTGTGATCGGGGAATATACGAATTAACTAGCCATCAGTTTGCTTTGTGCATTTTTGACAGTTTTACGTAATATTCGATACTATATTATCAATAATTTTCGTAGAAAAAAAAGTAAAATTTAAAACCAACATAAGGTACACGAATGACCATTGTTTCTCTTTTTTTTTCAATCTTTTTCTTTCCAATGCCCACCTATGTTAACATCCGTCAATTCAGGTATACACAGGGCGATTTTGTTGACTTCTCTTTCAGGGGCATTATATTAGGTGGGCTAACGTCGCTCCCACTGTGAGGACAGATAGTACAGAGAAGGAAAGAACATCCATGCCTGCCCGGGATTTCTGATGCAAGGACAGTTCCCTGCCCCTTACACAGGCCGGCCGGATATATTATGAATCTAATTTAAATACTTGTGCAAAACTAGACGTTAAATGGTTCTAATAGTAAAAATCGTACATAAGACAAGCTTAAATGACTTAACATCATCAGCCTTTAGAATAACAGAATTTTAGGGTCCCCCTTAATATATAATTAGTTCTTTTTATTATTTTCGCTGAAATCACCTCTGCTATCTCTTAAACTGAACTCAGGGGACAAGGGAACTTCTGTATCAAGCCAATACGGCACTCTCATTTGAGAAGTAAACGCGTTTGCGCAGAAAACCACGAAAACCTACAATTGTTAACCCGAAGGCAAAGAGATACAAACCCACATTCCAGATAAATGTGCGTCAGAGCTAAGGTTAGTATCAGCTAGTAACAGTATAAAAATTAAGCAGCTATTTTTTTGCTTTGTGCAGTTTTGTGATAATTTTATAGAATATTCGATACTTTTGATATGAAATAAAATTAAAAAATTAAACTTCGAACCTAAAATACACGAATGACCCTTACTTGTGAGATATTAGCTATCTAATTTAAATATTTGTGCACAAAACTAGACCGCTAAATGATTCTAATCGAGAAAATCTTGCATTAGACACGCTGAAATGATTTGACATCGTTTTACATCATCACCATTGTACATTTTTTAGGATCTCCCTTAATTATATATTTTACACAGATAACATCAGAATTCTGAAACCTTTAGTTCCCCTTCATATATAATTAGGTATTTCCCAATTGGTGTAAATATGATGCAAAATCGTTCCGACGCTCAAATGTTGTGAGTTCCAAATAACCGGAACTGGTCAACTTCCATCATCATGATACGTATATTTCTTTCCTTGTGTTTCTAGTCTTCATAACTAGATGGTTATTAAAAAAAAGTGAAATGAAAAGAAAAATTAGGATTATGTTTTGTGTGGATCGTTGAACCATTCCACCACGCAATGGCCGGCGGCATTTCCTTCAGAGTGTGGTGTGTATTTCCTTCTCATAAACGAGCCGTTGGTGAAATTAGCCTACATTCGGCGGCTGTGGTAGGCTTTATGGATGCGGAAATGTCCAAAAATTGTGTATCCCCTTTCTAGCCCATTTGCAACGTCTGGAACCATTGTTTTAAACTACCTTGTTGTTTAATGAAGATGAGTGGGGTAGAAAAAAAAAAGATAATTCTAAAAACTTGTTTTAATTATTTGCATGATTATGTTTGAAAAGCATTTAAATTTTTTTTGTGTGAGATTAATAATATGTTTTGACTTTGTTTGGACAGAAGACGTATTGTACTTGTCTTACAATCTCTAAAGTCGTTTGCGGAATTACAGTGAATTTGTTTTGTTTTAACTTTAATGAGGTCTTAAAAATATACTTTTTTGGAAAATATTCTCCAGTTTTTTCTAAGACTCTAAATGTCCTTTAAAAACTCGTATGCAAGATATTAATACGGTGGAAAAATTGAGAAAATAATAACAATCATTGTTTTAAGCCAATAATGTTGTTGAAAGTTAGGTTTAGCATCCGATAATTTAATTTGCGTATGCAATAAATTCTTGAATTTTTCAATTATTATTTCATTTTATTTTATTTTATAACCGTCGTTGAACAGCCGACCCAATTTTTGGGTTTACGACTACCAATGTTCAACTCCGTAGCCTTGTAATTTTGAACCCAATCCAGAAGACAAGGGAACTCCTGAATCAAGTAGTGGGAGAAATTTGCCTTCATGGAGGACTTTTTGATGGAACTAACCCGCATTTCGTTACATTTTGAGGAAGACCACGAGAACCTCCCACGGTTAGCCTGACGGCAAGGGGTTCAATTATTATTTGTAAAAGTGATAAAAAATAAAATTCAGCTCTAAAAAATTGAAATTCGCCTATTAAAGTAGCCGAAAATAAAAATGATTTAAACTCGCCAAATAAAAGGTGTCTTTATCTGTGTCATTTTAACGTCTGAAACTATTGTTTTAAGCTGCATTGTTAATTAATGCAGATGAGTGAAATAAAATTGTAATTTTTTTTTTAATGTTTAACATGTTTTGGTTTGACATTATTTGGACTGCTGGTGTTTTGTACTTGGCATGTAACTTATAAAGTCAATTTGTACTACAAAAATATTGAATTTGTTGAAATTTCCAATAATATATAAAACAAAACATTTTAAAAAAAAAAAACGAAATTTCTTGAGTTAGCTTCAATTAAAAGTAAAAATAAATGACGAAATAAACTATGTTGTTTAAACAATTCTTCATACAAAAAATTCCTCAAAATAGTATTTTCGTTTTAAATAAATTGCATTTTTTTTTAATAAAAAAATGAAAATTAGACTGAAACACAACGCAAAATGTTTTAAAACAATTATTTATAGAAAGTGAAACAATTAGTCCTACAAATAATTCTTCAAATTTGAATGTAATATTTTGAATTGTAAGCATGAGAAATAAAGGAGTATATAAGGTAGTCAAATAATAAAAACATGGACTTTTTAAATTCGAATACCAGCTTTTTCACTTGTGAACATGAAAAAGAAAAGAGTATATAAGGTAGTTAAGTTATAAAAATGAGTGCTTTTCAAATTCGAATGTAAGCTTATTACTAGCACACTTGAAAAATAAAAGAATACATAAGGTAATTAAATAATGAAAATATGGATTTTATAAGTTCAAATGTAACCTTTCAAATTGTAAACATGAGAAATAAAAGCGTACATAAAGGTAGTTAAATAATAAAAATGTGGATATTTTAACAATACTTTCTAATATTCTGCACCTCATAATTCACGGGTATATAAACTGTAATTGATAGTATGAAATTTACTAAACTGAAATTTACTAAACTTAACACCTAAACCTACACAATGTTTCAAGTTCTTAACAAAATTGTTTTTCTCAGTTTTCAGATTTATTTTCTCAGCAACAACGCATATTCTTTCTGCAAATAATCTGCAGAAGTGCAGACGAGAAATTATGATTTTAAAAATTCGTAAATAATGTTCTTCAGTTAAAGGAATTTTGAAAAATAAGGAATACCATTTTTCTCAATTTAATTCATTCCACTAATTTAAAAGAATCTAAATTTTTTTTTTTTTTAGCAAAATAACAAATTTTAGAATAATAGTCTGGCTAAAGTTCGCGAACAAATTGGAATTCATGAAGATTTTGCTATCTTAAATTCGGCTATCCGAGTCATCTCTAATAATTTACAATTAGTAATTCTCTGGTATATTGTAAATAGTTTTAAATTCAATGAAAGAGACATTGAAATATTTAAATTATTATAAATTAATTACAAATCAACAAAGCGCTTCTTATAAACAATTCAAAAGTAACTACGTTGTCTACTTAAGCAAAACCGTCTCAAAGTAATACTATAAGACTAATACTTTTTTTTTCTTCTTTTTTCGGATTACAACCAACCGTTTACCGAGTAGTGGTTTTAACTGTTTTCGCTCGTCACGCTCGATTTTCATATCAGCACGAAAACTTGACTTGTTCCTTTCTTTTATATGTCATTTTAAACTCTTTAGCACTTGACAGTTTGATTAATAAATACTTTATTATTTCAATGAAAAGATTTATATCGCAGCGTGTGATCTAACTTTTGACGTTAATTGGTTTGCAACGTTTTTTTTCTTTTATTAATATTCTACATCAAACTCTTTCATTATAATAGGAACTGTTAGAATTTTTTTTCATTTTTTAAAATGTTTAAATAGTTTTGTCAGTTTCAACTAATCTTTTTAGTAATTTTATCCAAAACTAACCAAGACCTATTGGTTTTTTCTTAATATATAATTGTCGTTGAACAGTTGACCCAAATTTTAGGTTTACGACTTCTGATATTCAACTCCGTAGCCTTGTAATTTTGAACCCAATCCAGAAAACAAGGAAACTCCTGGATCGAGATATGGAGAAATATGCCTTCGTGGAGGACTTTTTGATGGAAGCAATCATTTGCGTTACATGGAGAGGAAGACCACGAGAACCTCCCACGGTTAGCCTGACGTCAGAAGGACTCTTACCCATGATCCGTCTACCACCGAGGATATTTCACGTCAGCACTGTGGTCGGTGCAAGCCGAATGCGGAATTCGTATCGACCAGCCATCGGTGGGATTCGAACCCGGTTCACCTCATTGGAAGGCGAATGCTCTGAACCATCGCGGCTCAAGATCTATTGATTTGCTACATCGACTAGTTTGGAAAATATTAATGCTGTACGTATTATTTAAGGACAAGAAAATCTCCACAATATTATTGTAGTTACTATCCGCAGAGTTAAAGACATTATAATAATGCAATAATACGATTTTATTTCACAAATTAAAACACAAATAAAACAATGAAAAAAACAAGTAGTTGTTATTAGTTTAAAACTACTTACAATGTGTTTCACAAAAATCATATATTTAATTTTCAAAGAACTCTTATTTGTGTAAATCAAATGCTTAGCCAATCGCAGTTAAGCCTGTTACTATTTATTTGTTATTTTTAAATGCAACTTTTTCATTAGCTATTAAAGATCTGTTAGATAAGTAATTTAAATAATAAGTTAATTAATGAAAGATAAATTAAAAGAAAAAATTGTAAAGATAGGTCTTTTCCTTGACAATTTATTTTGTTGGATTTACCCCTAGAAGAATAATCTGTATATATATTTCTCTTATGTGGCCCCATAAACTCGAATATTTCTCCGTCTATTGGCAACACTATAGTCACTGTTCATTTTGTTAGATTGTCTTAAGTAATAATTTAAGTAATGTTCAAAAATAAGTTATACTTTAAGTATTTATTCAGATTCGTTTTGTTAGGTAGTTTTAAAGGATAGTTTAAATAGTGTGAATAGTTAGTTGTACTTTAAGTTCATTTATTTAGAATAATTTTGTATTTCTATAAAAACAAAAACTTAGTTAGGAAGTAATTATATAGATTTATTTTTTATCCTTTCTAAAATGGCTGCAAAATTTTTTAACATAAACGGTGCTATGGTGCCGCATACTGTCATATCAATTACTGGTAACAGAACTTGCCCTTTATTAGTAATAGCCTATATATTATGCGATACTAAAGTTATGGCTCAAGAGGTGAGTAAGGAAGTAGTACAGCACATAACGGAGCATTAGGATGCTATATCTTATCTCATGACAGAGATGTAAATAATTTTAATACTTTTGCTATTTTTAATACTTTTCCTACTATGCTGATATGCCCCGAGTCCGGTGGTTTGTGTGGCTTAATAGCTGCTGGAGAGATTTCAAATTATTATTAAAATTCAAATACATATTGAAATTCTGCAATATCGCAAGAATTTCTTGAAAATAGTTAAAATTGAATTCAAAACACTTCCGAGCGTTCAACAGCATGACGGTGAACAAATTTGGTTAGTATTTTGTTTAAAACTAATTAAGGAGTTAAAATTGAAGGAGCGGTCGAAGAATTTTTAAATAGAGTTGAACTTAGCATTCAGTAAAAATGTTTAATAAATTAATAAAGTGAGAACTGTTAAATTAAGTTCTGAGACTATTTCCCGTAAAAATACTTTATTAATCGTCCAATCTGGTGAACAAATGACGGAATGACGGTGAATAAATTTGGTTAATATTTTGTTTAAAACTAATTGAGGAGTTAAGATTGAAAGAGCGATTGAAGAATTATTAAACAGAGTTGTACTCTGCATTCAGTAAAAATATTTAATAAATTAATAAAGTGAGAACCGTTAAATTAAGTTCTGAGACTATTTCCCGTAAAAATGCTTTATTAATCATCCAATCAGACCGAAACTCTTTTAAGAGTTTCACATATTAATGGCATTTAAAACCTAGCAAACAAATCGCTAGATGTGAACTAGCTTTTTTTAAAACAGAAGTCCAGATGATGAGTCGCCAACCCTTTCCGGAACAACTAATTTCAATCGAAAATTTTTGTCAACCAGGACATTAGCAAGGCCGGCCTTAGGCAATAAATACATTCTATGTGAAGCGACCTACTTTCGCTTTGTATTTTTCAAAGTATAGTGGTTGATAAATGCTTAAAAGCAATTAGTTTTACATTTCTAGCAGCTTGTAACTTATATTGTCCTAGTATTGCCAAAGGGTTAAATGAAGAGGGAGTGTTTTGCTTAAAGCAACGCCAAATTAAGTATGTGTAAAAATCGTTAAAGGAAGGAAGAATCGTTCATTGCAGCTCTACTGTGTCTACTTTCATTAAAAATATTCTGAATTATCTTCTAATTTAATCATAAATATCTTATTAGCTTCAGATCTTCGTCGCATTTAAAACTCAGAAACAAATTCAATACTCAGAGAAATAAAAATAGTGGAAAGATTTAGAGAAATAGGAAACCATGGAAAAATTCAGAGAAATAAAAAAATTTCGTAAAATTTAGTAATAATGAAGTAATTTAGTTATAATTTAGTAATTAGTAATTTAGTAATAATTTAGCAATTTAGTAGCAATAAAAAATTAGTAATAACTTTTAACTACAACAGAAAAGTTTCTTCATAAAATATTCGCTTTAAATGCATTTTACCAAAATAATAATAGACTTTTTCCCTATTAATACGTTTAATTAAAACTCATGACAAATTAAATACCAATTAAGTAAATATTAGATTCTCTAACTTAACTGTAAATTAAAATTATCTAAACCAACTAAGTTGGCTCTAAAAATTAACTTGGGTAACATTCAAGTTTATAAACATTGAAAATACTCAATTTATATCTGCAATTGACCAAAAGCAAGAATTCCAGTTCCAAAATAATTCTCTTCACGAATTTTAATGAAGAATCTTTCTATACGTACCAAATATTCTAGACGTAAATATTTAAAGAAATATTTATTGGCAAAAATATTTTTTCCTTTTTGTTGTTGGGAACTAAAGCTTAAAGCTTTCTAGATGAAGTTATTAATTGTAGTTAAAGCATGCGTTCGAAAGAAATTAACTTCCAGAACTTTAATATAAAATAGTTCTAGACGCACGAAATATTCTAGCCGTAAGTACTTTAAATTTTTCCTTTTTTTTATAGAGAACCAAAGCTGTTTAGATGTAGTGATTAGTTTTTTAGTGATTGGATTACAGCATACATTTCAAAGAAATTCACTTCAAGAATTTTACTTCTGCACTTAATTTGTTTCTGCCATGGACCAAAGACATGAATTCCCGTTCCAAAATTATTCTCTTCCGAATTTTAATGAGGAATATTTCTATACGTACCAAAAATTCTAGACGTAAATATTTAAAGAAATATTTCTTGACAAAAATATTTTTTTCCTGTTTGTTATAGAGAACTGAAGCTTTCTAGCTGTAGTTATTAGTTATAGTTAAAGCATACGTTCGAAAGAAATTAACTTCAGAAATTTTAATAAGAAATTGTTCTGGGCGCACGAAATATCCTAGCCGTAAATACTTAAAGAAATATTTCTTGACAAAAATATTTTTTTTCTGTTTGTTATGGAGAACTGAAGCTTTCTAGCTGTAGTTATTAGTTATAGTTAAAGCATACGTTCGAAAGAAATGAACTTCAAGAATTTTAATAAAAAATCGTTCAAGACGCACTAATATTCTAACCGTAAATATTTAAAGAAATATTTCTTGACAAAAATAATTTTTTTCCCTTTTTTATAGTGAACTAAAGCTTTCTAAATGCTGTTATTAGTTATAGTTAAAACATGCGATCGAAAGAAATTCACTTCAAGAATTTTAATATGAAATCGTTTTAGACGCACAAAATAGTCAAGACGTAAATATTTAAAGAAATATTTCTTGACAAAAATATTTTTTCCTTTTTTTATAGGGAACTAAAGTTTTCTAAATGTAGTTATAAGTTATAGTTAAACATGCGATCGAAAGAAATTCACTTCAAGAATTTTAATATGAAATCGTTTTAGACGCACGAAATATTCTAGCCACAAATATTTAAAGAAATTCTTCTTGATAAAAATATTTTTTCCCCTTTGTTAGGAAGCTAAATCTTTTCAGCTGAGGCAAAAATTTTGATTTGTTCTAATTCTCGAAAACAAACATTATTAGTTTCTCCTATTCAGGGATGTTAAGAAAAGGATTTAAAATAACTCTGTATATCAATTTTAATCAACATATTAAATCCAGCCAAAGATCCACCTCATGAAAACTAATTTGTTTCATACTACACTATGAAAAATTTCTGATCAAATTACCGCTTAAAAATACTGGCATTCTGTGTGCTGAATCTGTAAAATTCATTTAACAGTAAAATCCATATTTACCATAAAATTTTACACCGTAATGTTTACACTATTTATTTGATTACAGTGGTTCAGTGATTTGACAATAAATATTACTGTAAAAATTAAGGTATATCATATTTTTTATTCTGTAAAATTTTACGACTAAAATGAATTTAACGTAAAAAGTACTAGTACATTTTTTCGGAATATTTCGCAGTGTATGTTAGTAAAATACCATATAACTCTCTAACTAATATTTAAGTTAACATAATATTGACGTATTAAACTTAAACATGCGTATCAGTGAAATTTAGAAATATCATGGATAAAAAAAATGAATACAAGTATACAACATTTATATAAAATATAGACCTTTATAAAAAAATTTATAGACACAGAAAAAAATTTTAAAATAATATTTTAATGTTTTGTTATAAATAATTTATATCACTGAAGAAAAACAGCAATAACAATAAAAAAATAAATTATGAGGAAAGTTCGCTTATAACTGAACATAAAATCACTTAAAAAAATTATTTTTGTAAAAAATAGAGGTGTAGTGTTGTTTGGGTACTGACATAATTATGATGTAATGGCAAAAAAATATTATTATGCCTCTATATTATTCAAAATATTATTATACCACTATACTCATCTGTATTTCACTGATTAAAAGAAATATTATGACTAATTTGAAGCTTTTAGTATCAAAGAATCAAGTTAAGAAAAAAAAATTCCAAAGTAATAATTCTTCGTTATTTTTAATTGATACATTATTGTAATTATTTAAATGAGAACTTACGTTTATAGGCCCAAATGGCTTGTTTTCTGATAGCTTGTATTAATTTAAACAAAGCTGACATACAAGGACCTGAGAGTTGGACTTCAGATCCCGAACGAATGGCCATTGCCATGATTTTTTTAGCAAACTTCTCAGTCGAAGCTATAATTTCGTGATCGGATGCATTCCATTTAGCAAATATATGATCTGGATGATTAGGATTTTGTAGTGGATCACCCAATGATAGGTCATCCTTGTTGCTTTTTCTGTCCCTAGCATAGTTCAATCCAGGAAGAATTAAAAGACACAATAAAAGACAAGCGAGAATTCTGACTAGAATTGCCATATTTTGATGGAATTCTGGAGTTCTAATCAGATCATTCAAATTCTCAAATGAAACCGAAACTTGTTAAATCGTTCTCTTAAGTATGCAACATTTTTTTCAAAAAAAGGAATCAATCGCTCTATTTACTCGCTTGATAACACACCGCCCACGTGATTTTGCAAAACCCAATACCACCATGCCAGTTCGATTAAGTACTTTTAATCCATCCCAAGAAGATTAAATTTGATCAAAAAGCTTTTTAAATAAATTTGGTTTTAGCGCTTTCTACACTTAAATTTCTCTAAGTGTAACTCATCTTTTAGTTTTGAAGGGTAGTTTGAATCGTTTCTTCCAGAAATTTGACTACCTCTAACAGTTGAAACAATATTATAGGTATTGGTAACGGGTACAGGTAACAAGTATTGAAGCCAGTGAAAGTAAAATTTTCATCCCTCAGAAGTTTTTTGACAATTATCTGTAACTTCGAAGCAGTGACTTAATATTTTACTTCCCGAACTAATTTTAATGTTTTTTGCTTAAAAAAATTAATTCAGAAATAGAAATATCTAATCATTTAATTACGCTTCGATGATTTTAGCTGAGTGCTGAGAAATATTGAATACAATTTAGTAATTATTGCCGTAATTATTTGCTGTTTTATCAGTGTAAGCTGAGCCATTGCGGGGCTTTAACAACTTAATAATTCACTTTCTAAACCGAAATATTGCTGCTTTTTCGCTTGTAAAAAAAAACAACAAAATTAGTTCTGAAATAAAAATATTGAGTCGTCCATCTCAAAAAATTTCTCTTCGCATGATTGCAGATAAGTATTAAGAAATATAGAATACACTCAAGTAATAATTATTGTCATAATTATTTGCTGTCTGATCAGTGTAAGCTAGGCCATTGCGGAGCCCTAACGACTAAATATTTCTCTTTCTGAACCAAAATGCTACTGTTTTATGCTTGTAAAAACACAACAAAATTTGAATGGAATACACTTAAATAATAATTATTGTAATAATTATTTGCTGTTTGATCAGTGTAAGCTAAGCCATTGCGGGGCCCTAACGACTGAATATTTCTCTTTCCGAATGTTACTGTTTTATGCTTGTAAAAACACAAAAAAATTTGTATGGAATACACTTAAGTAATAATTATTGTAATAATTATTTGCTGTTTGATCAGTGTAAGCTGAGCCATTGCGGGGCCCTAACGACAAAATATTTCACTTTCTGAAATAAAATGTTACTGTTTTATGCTTGTAAGAAACACAACAAAATTAATTCGGACATAAAAATAGTGAGCCGTTCCATTTCAATAAATTTAACTTTACATGAGTGTAGATAAATACTAAGAAATATAGAAAACACTTGAGTAATAATTATTGACGTAATTATTTGCTGTTTGATCAATATAAGCTGAGCAATTTCGGGGCCGCGGGCAAACTATTTTACTTGTCCTACATATTTTTTCCCCGCGAGAACCCTTCGTTTATTTTCAGATTTTTAGCTACGTTATTAAGATAGGTTATAATTTTTGATTTCTTTCTAATTCAATATTTTAAAATGAACAACTTAACACTTTCATTCTCGTTATTAATATTTTTTTTCTCCCCTATCGGCCACGGGATTCGTTAACGAATAATTTTGCATTGCATCTGAATAATCGTCTGATAAACTAAACTCAATAGCGTGACAGTCCAAGGAGATCAAAGACCTACTGGACCCATCCCTGTTTTCTAGATCCTAAAGGGCTCTGGGATTTTGGAGTGGTTGTTCCGGTCGGGTGGTGAACCGAACGCTGAACCCCCAGTCCCCAAGCATGCTTGGTAATCATTTTATCGACTTTCGAATGGATAAAAGACTGAGTCAACTTTGCCCGGTCCTAGGATAAAACTCCGAACCTGTGGTAAAGTGTTACCATTTCAAATTTACATACGACACACCGCTTCGAAGCCCCAATCTTGGAGTTAGCAAGCTGGATTACAGCATCCGATCATCGAATAATGTTTAGATTTATTTTTCTATTTATATTATTTCTAATTATTATTTTTTATTGTTATTATTATTATTTGAATTAATTAGATCATTTCTATTATTTATGAATACTTTTCTTGCCCGGAACCCGTAAAAAATATTTGCAAGTGAATAGTTTATTTTCGGACAACGGACTTCAAATTGTTTCAGATTTCTCTCTTCCATATTTTCTACCACCTTGATGCTGGGTACCTTCTAATGTGGATCACTAACTGCTCCGTTAAACTTTCGCCTTAATTATTTTATTTTTAATTTTGTTTTAACATTTAAGTTTTATCAATGTTTTTTAAGGCATGAAACGAAAAAACAGTAAAAGGGAGAAATTTTGTGTTTGAGGGTAACGTTTGTTTTAAAACATTTTTTTCGATGTTTTAGGTTTCTTTTAATTGTTTCCCTTTATGCAGGGCTCACGCAAATAAGAAAATCACTGAAATCAAATGCCATGCTTGAGTTATCTAAATTATTCAAATAAAAAAAAAAGTTTTTTCAAATAATTAAATTTTAAAAAATATATATTTTTTAAAAACTTATAAAATAATATACATTTAATAAAACAAAATTCTATAATTATAAAGAAATTTTTTTTTTTTTTTAACGGCTGGCGCGAGGCGCTGTATATAGGTATCCCCCTGTGTTATTCGAAGATGCCGTAAGAAATAAGATGATGTAAGATTTGAAACATGTTTTCAAAGTCATAATTCTATTTTTAACAACAACAAAAAAAAAATACGATTGCTGTTTTTTTTTATCAAAAAAATATAAATACTAGAATAAATAACATGCATGAGTAAATAAATATAAATGCTAAAAAGAATTAAACAACCTTTTAAAAAAAACCACATTAAATAAAAAACTAAAGTTCATTTGTTTTTGTTTACTAAGATCAATGAAATTACAATTATTAGTGACTGTAATAAATGAATAGTAATTATAAATGACTAAAATTAATGAATAACAATTATTGAATAGAATCAATGAATGACATTTCTAAATGACTTGAATCAAACAATAAATATTAAAATTAAGCTACGAGTTTTTTTATTTCTGATGTTACACTTTATAGCATTTTTTAAAAATAAAATTAATGAATAAAATATTAATTCTCGTATGCTTAAAAATAAAGTAAAATAAATAATTTTAAAAATAAATTTATTAAATTTTAAAGAACGATTAAGTTTCATAATTGTTTAAGCGTCATAACAATATGATGAATTATATTAGATTTTGCTGATAAATTATATTTCTCATTGAATTTTTCGAATAACCTAAGAAAATACAATAATACTAATAAATTGTTTGCATTTAATTACACATGTCATAAAAAATCACAACAGTGCAAAGCTGAAATTTGAAGAGCAAAATTATAAAACATTTAGAATTTGCATTTTGATAAACTTTGCTGATTTTAACATTTATTACATACAGCGAAACATGTTCATAAAAATATTTTAAAAGTGTTCTCAATTTTTAAAAACACGATTTTTTTTCCGAGAATAACTGTTGGAGGCCTAGTTGGAAAAAAAATAAGGGCAATTGTATACCAGTGCTGTGCTTAGAGGAAAATATTGGTGCTTATAATTGGAATTAGTGCACCTTAAAAGTGCCTCTTAAGAAAAACTGGTATTTATGATTTTTCTAATGTGATGCAATTGCTTTCACTTTTTATAGGTCTTTCACTATAAAAAATAACCTAAAAAGTTTTTTTAACAAAAAAAACTGCTCTTATTTCTCGTACCAATTTTCAACAAATGAATTTTTAGGGACATTCTAGAACTTTTCATACACTATCCTGTTTGAAAAGAAGTTATTTAGTAAAAAATATGATTGATTAGTGAAACTTTAGTGATTTAGTGGCTAGTGGAAATTTTAGTGGTTAATGATTGGTCAGTTAGCTAAAAAGTTTCGTTTTTGTAAGCTTCAGATATTGACCTGCTTTAAGAAACACTGATAAATAGATAACTTTTTAAAAAAAAAAAATTAGTTTAAAAAAAAAACAATCTAGAAATTCCTTTAGAATTGCTTGCATAGTTTTTGATTTTATTTATATTGTTGTGTACAAAATGTACATACTCAGAAATCTTCTATGAGAGATTTAAAAAAAAAAAAAAAAAAAAAAAAAAAAAAAAAAAAAAGAACTTTCAATTTTAAGAGAATTTATAATATTTGATGAAACCTAACACGCTTTAATATTAAAATTTTTTTGGTTTATTGTAAATGAAACTCATCTAACTTTTATTCGTTCTCAGCAATTTTTGCTATTCGTTTAAACAAAATTAAAAAAATTTCATGTTTTTCTTTTTTTTTTTTGCTATTTAAAAAGAACGCATTATTAAATAAAATCTAAAATTTTCTTCCTAATTTCCTGAAGACAAATTAAGGTGTGAAATGATATATATATATATATATATATAATTTTTTTTTTTTTTACACTACAATGGGAACAAAAATATGACATTCACTTTACTTGTTTGATTTATGTAGAAAATTAAGCTTTTACAGCCAGTTAAACCAAAATTGTTTAAATTAATACAAGAAGAAACAGTAAAATTAAAACAGGTAGAATGTTTTGAATAAATAATAACATTCAACACAAACTATTTAGTTTATCAATTATCATTTATTTAACAAATTTCAGAGAGTTTTAATATACATATAAAATAAAGCAACTGTTGTTTTTTTATCACTCCATTTAATTATTTGAATTTCCTAAGACTTGTTTAGAGTGCATAATTGCTTGAGTATTGAATCTTTAACAAAGTAAATTTTTTTAAAAATTACTGAAATAGTATTTCTTATGAAATCTTAGTTTTACATTAGTGAAATTTATATATTAAAATATCAGACTTCTCCCACACCCTCAGATCATATTTCTCATTTTTAAAAGAAATTTATTTTAAATATTAAAACTTTTTTTTTACTCTGTATCGTATTGAGATGACAGTTAGACAGTTTTAATTTCTTTTCAAAACTTGTAATTGATTAAATTAAAAATTGCTATTAATTTGGATCAAAATACAAATAATTTTTTCATTATACATATTTATAGTTTCATACTTATATTTCTGAAGAAAAAAAATATTGCAATATTGTTACTCTGTAATATTTTTACTCAATTGTAAGCAGTAAAAAAATTTTTCCATAGTTTTTAATATTGACTGAGACAGTTTTTTGCTGTTCTTTTCGTAGCACAATATCAAAATGCTAAATAAAAGACTTAATTTATTCTCCACTAGTCAAATGCCTTTTACCTCCAGCTAATATAAGTTCCAATGCGCTTAATTGTATAAAAAAAGGTGCAATTAAAAATCTGGAAATTAAAACTTCTAAATTACCTATATATAAAAAAGTAGTAGAAAACTGTCCCTGCTATATACACCATTATTAAATAAATTTATCAACTCATGAAACTCATCAGGAATAATTAATTTAATGAAACTTACTTTTGAAAGCCCATAGTTTTCCTTTCCTCAAACCTTGCATCAATTTGAACAAGGCTGACATGCATGGTCCAGAGAGATCTACACTAGAGCTACTTCGAATTACCATGGGCATTAGTTTTTTCATCATCTGTTCAGTACTTTTGGCTAATGAGTAATCAGTATAATTCCAACTAGCTTCAACATAATTGGGATGCTCCGGATTTTCCAGAATTTTATTAATTTCTCTCTCATAATCCTCATCTTTTTGCCTTTTTTGTCGTGTTGCTAGAACATCCCCAAAAACAAAAAACAGGCAGATTACTCCTATGGTCACTTTCCACATGCCGGTCATTCTGTCAAGAGGTTTAATTTCATCTGCCTGTCCAAAAAAAAATCAACCGTGGTAATGAATATGAAGAAGGATCTTAAGTAGAGGATCGCCATTTCTTTTAAATTTTGCTCCACTTCTGCCATTACGTCAAGACTACCACGTGACTCGATGCACCCAATTACGAAGTGAAAGACGAAGATCGAAAGTGAAACATAATAACGAAACCATGGAACTTCTTTTTCATCTTACAGGTGAATGGGAATGTTCCTTTTCCGCGGTTATTACGAATGGAGTTTCATTCGAGCGTTTCACTTAATGATAATTTTCTCACGCGATATTCTCTTATTAATCAAATAATAAGCTTGTAAAATGTCGGTTTAATTTAAAATAAGTACTTCCTTTTTATTTATTCTGTGAACAACTTATTAAAGCAAAACGTACGTTAGTTTAATATCCTCGTTTGTCTATGTTTTTGTATCAGATTTACATTAAATTCCAAAGAGAGGTAAAAAATTTTTGCAGTATTCACTCTCAGCCACCAAAGAACCATACCTATTTTATGGTATAGAACAGTGGTTACCAAATGCCGGCCTGCGAAGCCTTTTTTTTGGCACGCGAACTAAAATATATCAGATGTTTTTTTGCGGACAGTTTTCGTAAAAAATCTATATGGGTTTAAAATACTTTTCTTTCGTTTAAGAAAACCTAATTTCTTCGTTTCTCTAAAATTTAACAAACCAACGATTAAAAAAAATTTATCTCTCAGGTTTTGCACCCAAGAAAATATTCATTTAAATACAAAAATAATCGTGTATGTTGCTCTTTTTTATTTCGTGTTTTTGTATTTTGTGAATATAATTCAGCATGTGCTTATCAGAAATTTTCTCGAAGAAATTCTCCCATTCAACTTTCTGAAACTACTCATTTTGGACGAAATTATTAACATTTGTAAATTTTAAAACGCATAAAAGAGGGAAAGAATATCATGTTTTATTTAAATTCCTTGAATTGAATATCGCATGAGCAGAAAAGAAAAGAAAATTAATTTCAGATGCTCGAGAATTTTTTGCTGTTGTTGCTATAATTCCTAATAAGTGGAAAAAAACTGTTAATTTATCACAGAATTAAATTAAAAAGAAAAGAAAAACTTGTCACTAAGTTCCTGATTAAGAAAAGATTCAAAATGTTACGTAACAAGCATTATGTGAAATGCTTGTTACTTTGCTTTTTGATATTAAAAAAACTTTGATAAAAATCTGACAGTAATATTTAATGTTCCTTCAAATATAAAATTTTGATAAAGTTACGGCCCCGCCATTTGACCTGTGTTTTTAATTGCGGCCCCCGGCCACATGTAAGTTGGAAACCCCTAGTATAGAACAATACTCAACAGTCAATAGGTTTTGTAGACATAAATAATTCAAATTAATATATATTACTAATAGTGTTGGTGTAATAGTGTTTTTCTCGAACGATATTTGTTTTCCTGTTCTAGCCCGCATTTTCAACAATTATCGGAGAAAAAAACCCTATTTTCCCTTATCTTCGCACTGTCGCATATTTCGCGAATTTCTAATTCTGTGTTTTGAAATATAGGGATTTTAAAAGAATCATAAATGCTCCCAAAACAATGACTACGGAACTCCGATCGATCTACATGGATTTAAGATGAAATCAGTGCAAAATCAAACTAACGTGGTCGAAAACCGAAAGATGATTACTCATATGCGTGATTTGAGTAATTACTCATATGCATGAGTCGTAATAATTTCGTTTTAAAAATATCGATAATTATAAAATTATTAAAAAATCCAAGAGTAAAAAAAATTAATGAAAAAAAATATGTGCATATGCGACGAAATTGGCATAAGTCGAACATTCAAATTCGCGATTCGAAAATCACCTGCGTGATCCGATAAAATATGTCGAGATTTCAAAAAAAATAAAAAAGCATTTTAAAAAAACTGTAACAGCAGCTGAAAAACCACATAGATGTACGATGAAATCGTTGCTAAATTGAACAAACGTGATTAATATATGCGATTGGAGATTCCTGGCCAGTAAAGTTTCATATTAAAGATTTTGGTATTTTCAATATTACGTAGAAATACATGCGTGCCGAAAAAGTGGTTCGGGAAACCATGTGAATGCACGACGAAATCTGCGCAAATCAAACACGTGAATTTTAAAAAAAAATTACTCAAATGCACAAGCCTAAATTCACTTGCCGTCATAATAACTCGTTTAAAAAAAATATCGGAATTTCCGAAAAGCATTTAAAAATCTGTAACGGTATTTCCTGAAAAACCATTTAGATTTTCGAGCTGATACAATGATTCGTTCGCATAAATGCACTATACGAAATTTCTGTGACGTAATAATTTTGAATTAAAAAATTGTAGGCTGGTAGGTAGGGAAGAGTGGGGTCAATTGTAACACTTTTTACTTAACTATTTTTAACTAACAAAAAATCCAATATATTATTAGTATTAATTGACAGACGAGTAAAGTAGACTATCGTCTACTAGAAGAAAATAATAAAAACCTTATTTTAAATGTTATTATATTAGTTATTAACAATTTTTGACAGTCGTGCACTTGTCACAATTGTCCCCACTTACGGGGTCAATTGTAACAGTTCAAAAATTCAACTAAAACATAGTTAATTATACATATTATCATAGTTGAGATATATTTTTTTATTGATTAAAATAGTAGTGATATTTTAGGAGTAAAAATAATAATGAGCAGAGACCTAATGGGTTAAACTTTTAACTTTCAGGGGTTAAAAATTTCAATTTATGCTGTGAAAGGTGACAAATAAAATAATGCACATGCAACATAATATAAATGATATAGGAAACTATTGGTGGTTCTTAAAGAGTTAAGTAATGGTTTGTAAACATAAGAAATGGGGCCTAAGGGGTTAAACAATTGCAATTATGAATTTTATTTTCAGCTGTTTCAATCGTCCCTTTACTTATTGTTACAATCGTCTCCAAGGCGCCATTTCAGCTTCATTTGTTAAAAACAATGCTAGTTAATTAACAAAGCTAATAATTTTTTTTTTTGAAATGTTAATTAAGGTGTCCACTTACATATTCGGTTAATAATTTTTATTTGTTTAAACAAAATTACTTTGTTACAATATAATATTCTAATACCAAAAGAAGTACTTACGTAGCGTGAAAATATCTTTTGTGATGTAACTCTTTCAAAATAACATAAAAATGGTTGCCAGCAGGTGTGTACATGTAGATTTATTAAATACACCTTGTGCGCCACCTAGGAACCAAATCTAGATCCCGACACTCGAAATTTTTGCTCTGTTACAATCGTACCCTGTTACAATTGACCCCACTCTCCCCTACTTTATTTATGTCATCCTAGAGCAGCACAATTGGCTATTGGCGACAGTCAGGGAAATATTCTTGAAGAAGATCTGAAGACTTACCATCGCAAATTTGATCTTCTGTAGAAGAGGTGGTTCCACGATTTGGTAACCCGATGGTCTGCGCACGAAGTCGAGCACTTTAAGGTAGAACAGTTTAACGAGGACCGATACCGCATACCCTCGGTTCCTAAAGAGGCTGATCAAAGTTGTCACTCATTAGCTTACTAACCGGCTTCCAGTGATGCTTGCCTTCGGTCATCTGCTGGGAACCGCGTCCTTACAATTAGTCCACTGCGGGACTTAAAAAAGTGAAAAGGCGAGTTCTATTCAATTTTATTTCAGTAAAATAATAGAAAGATTTGTTTTTATCCACATTATGTAACCGTCGGAAGAGGCTCGTGATTTCGGAATTTTTTTCTCGAAATTTCTCGAGAAGTTTTGACGAAATTGTGTCCCAATTTATTCATTTACAAAAAAACTCGCTGTATTTAAACTTATTACGTGTAACCGCAAATTTTCAAGTAATATACATATTTAATTGTAATATCATAATACTTTGGAATTACGCATAAATTTTCATTATTTTTCTTATTTCTTTTAAAAGATTTCATAACATTTTGTTATACTGTAAAAAGTATTCATTTTGTAATAAGTATTCCGAACATAAGTATTTTGTTTTCTCAAAATTATTCAACAAAATTTCGAAAAAAATAAAAACTAGTAACGGTTGAGATGCCATCCAATATTTTTACTGGCAACGAGAAATTTTTGTTGGCTACCAGCATTTAATTTTTGGAGAAGAAAAAAAAATTATTAAAATAAAATATTTAAAAAAAAACTTATGGAGAAAAAATGAAAAAAATATTAAAAAGCCGAAAAACAAAATATAGAAAAGGCATAATTTCGTCGTCAGCTCACACGACTACATCCGCAAAAAGGAGTGCTGTCCAATATTGCCAAAGTAAAATATATCAATGCAATAGTATGAGGCGCACCCAAATTTTTTTTAATGAAAATAGAACACATGAAGTAAAAATAACGAAATAAAACATATCAAGCAAAAAATACAAAATAAAATGCAAGAAAAATACAGAATACAAAATGTAATCTATAAAGCGAGTAGCGATTTCAAATGAACTTAGACGTTCTGAGAATCCCTCAAAAAATGATCTAAAATATTTTCGTAACAGTCTTCAAATGCACGATTCTAAAATTCCGGTACAAAACAAAATATATTGAAAAACTCCAGATTTGAAAAACGTGCAAATCGGTGGCAACAATAAGTAACAAAAATGAGATCCATAAAACCACGCCGGCTTACGGGTGAATCGTTAATTATCCAGTAGGTATTTCAAAAAGTGATTATTCAAATGCGATTCGAAATTTTTCGTTCAATACAATGAAAATGATATTAAGAAAATCGAGCTTTTAAAAACCGTATGAAAATCCATATTAATAACTACCGAAAAAAGATCGAAAAAAACCACGCAGATTCACTGTGGAATTGTAGCTAATCGAGTAGGTCGAGAAATGATTAATAATTACCGAAAAAAAGATCGAAAAAACCACGCAGATTCACTGTGGAATCGTAGCTAATCGAGTAGGTCGAAAAATGATTACTCATTGGTGGTATGGCGTATAAAATTATTGAGATTTTAAAAACCAAGAGGAAATCTGTAACAATAGCTACCAAACTAGCGATTGGTAAAACACGTAGATTTATGATGGAATCTTCGCTAATCGACTGGGACATAATAAAAAGTAATTACTCAAATGCGTGATACGAAATTCGTCCTACGAGATAAAATGAAGTACGTCGTACGCCTGTTTAGGCAGTGAGGGTGCGATTGTTCCTGTTTTTCAGTGGCGCCATCTATGGCCAGGAATTTGACTTCTGTCACGCCATTCACACCACCACAACCCGTTTATAGGGCGGGTCACAAACACACAAAGGAGAAAGGACATAGAAAGCACAGAGAGAGAAAGAAACATCCATGCCTTGCTTGGGATTCGAACCCAGGACCATTCTGATGAAAGGACAGTTCCCTGCCCCTACACAGGCCGGTCGGCAAATAAAGTATTAAATCATTGATATTTTAAAAACTATGCGAAAAGAATTAATAATAAATAGCGACCGATCAAGATAAATTCAGGACCAAGGTCCACTAAATTTTTCGGGGGGGGGGGGGGCTTACAAAATATTTTTAAATTAAATTACTGAAGAGTAGTCCTAACAATGAAAAATAATCTATTGAACTGCATGATTCAAAAGTAACATTCTAAGAAATTTTGAAAGCAGACAATTGAAGATTAATTTTCTAAGATAAAGCTTATGCATCTATTAATTAAAACAAAATATAAAACAACAAAACAATAGTGTTTCAAAATAAAAATAGTTTGGTGACCTCAAACAATTGAAATCAGTGATTTTTGCTAAAAGTCACTGAATTATATTTTATTGTAACCTGTAATTAATTTTTATTGCCAATATTTATTTCCACACAATAACTGCCAAACACATTGCCATAAAAAAAAATCGGTAAAATTAAAAACTTAAGAGATAATTAATGAAAATGAATTTAGCTCAATACCATAAAAACTGACTAGCTCATGATAAGTATTACCAGTACGTTTAAAAAAAAATTCCCGAAATACAAAATATAACAATAAAATTTTTTAAAAAATATTTCAAAATAGATAACATTTTATTTTAAATAAATTTTAGCATCTTGCATCCATGATTCTTAGAGGGGCGTATAACGTAAAAATAATACATTTTTAAACTCAATTTCTTTCAGCTTTGCTAGAAATTCGGTGTTCTTATGCCGGAACAATAAAAATCTCTGTACTTTCTAGATTACCGAAAAAGTTTGCAGCTTCTAGAGCATTATGATTGATCAATTTTTGATAATCCTCTCTTAATTGAGGAATGGGGAGCTAAAGTGAATCAAATCTACAAATTACTTTATTATTTTTGAAATAATCGAGGTTAAAGTTTATTCGCAATAGTTGGGTCATGAAATAATTTTAGACAGCTTGATTTAATTGGTTCATTCACCAACAGATCTGAAAATATAAACCTTTAATAAAGTATCCTTATGCAACAAATTTATATGTTAGGACTGATCTATTTTAGCTTCTAATTTTTTACTTGCCTAACAGATAAAAAAAAAAAGACTGAATGAAAAAATTTTACAATTTTATTATATACAAAAATATATACAAAATATGATTTATTTTAAAAATGAATTTAAGTCTATTATAAAATATATTGCAGTGGTCCAGCCACATTTCCGACAACACTCTTTAAAAGTCAGCAGTATTTTAAGTGATCTATCACATGCTGCAATTTCTTTCCTAAAAATACCTGAAAAAAAATAAAACTTGGAGTGAAATACTTTGATTTTATATTGTTACTACTTAATTTAAGAAAATAAGTTAGGAAAGATCAAACCAGTATTTACTTATTTTAATGGATACTTACTTAATCCAGGAGTACAAAAAATTTTCCTATTTCATTTAATAATTGTTATGGAATATTTTTCTTTCAGCATTTGCATGCAAAAAATTTTTTTATTAAAAAATGAAAAAGGTTAACTTTGCTTAAGATACATAAAAAAAAATATATACAATTAATACAAATTTCTGGCATAAAAAAATCAATTTTTCTTAATCTTTTTTAAACAGAATTTTTATTAAGCATATTGCTCATAAATTTTTTATTAACTTAAATCAAAAATAGGAGAAAAATATTATATTTAACATTTTAATAATTTATGGCTATAAAATACAACATGAAACACCAGTGTTTTTCTACGTTAAATCTTCCAAACAATTTTTCAAATTTGCACTCATTTGCAGTTATTTAGATCTGAGAGAAACAGCTATTCGTTATTGAAATATCTTTAATTTACAAAATCAATAATTGATAAAATTTTTAATATGAATGAAAAAAAATTTAAAACTACTTTTTTGCACTTTATATTTTAGTATAATTCTAATAATATAACAGATTTTTTTTTTAGTAAAACTTAGACTGCTTTTTATAATTAAAAAATATCAAAATATATTTTTGCTTACAATTAGAGCGTCAGAAAAAATAAATAAAACGGGCATCAGTGTCACATCAGTGCCAAAGGGTTAAGTCATAAATGGAGAAGTAGTGGTTAGCATAGAAATTTTTGGAACAAATTTGGCCAGGGAAAATTCTATCTCATTAAAATTAAACAATTAAGATGAAATTTAATATTGATTTATTTTTACTTTTTTAAAACATTTCTTAGACAAAACTTATGAAAACATAAAATGTATAGCAAGCAAAAAGAAAAGTATAAACTCTACTTTGATCTAATGTTTTAATAGTTCTCTTCTAAGATACAATTTTAACAGTTTGTAGGGCGGACATTAAATATGTGCATTAATTTATGAAGACCATATGCTTAATTAAAAATCAAACATAACAACCAACTTTCTCTAAACATCTCTTTTTTTTAATGGATTCGGATTTTTAACACTCAGAAAATGGAGGTAGTCATAATATGATTCCAATAATACAGTTAGGAGAGCAAACAAAAGTTTGGGCTTCTTAAACTGAAATTATTTAAGTGGATTAAAGACAAAAATTTGGCATACAATTATATGACTCTATTATCCAAAGATAATTTCATGTAAAATAATGTTTTATAACTTATTTTGATAAGGCTTAAAGTTTCGAGTACCTAGTTAAATAAGCAAATTTTAACATGACTTTTATGTAGTTTTAAATGACAAAATCCAAAACTTGAACAAAATAGGTTGATTAATTAAGAAGAGAAAATACAATGAAACTTACATTCAACCTCCTCTAAAGAACAGTAACCTCCTCAAGAAAACCATACATTTATGGTACCGAACATCTTCTATGAGCTTTACATTATGGGGAACCCTTGAACCGTTATTTTTAAACAACGCCAATTGTTACAAGCATAAATTTTGTATCCAGGTGTATCTTGGTCAACTTTTTCTAATTTTTCATCCCTTGCCGGCAATAATTTTATTTGTTGATTACCGGGTCATCACATTCAAGTCATTATCAACAATTTTCAAGTATTCTTACGATAATCAATCATCGATTTGGTAGTTAAGTTGTGCTTATCACAGATAGGCGGGCGGCATCTTTGATGGGTCGTTGGCAGAAATCACATTATTATTGTTCTACAGACATAATGAGAAGTAATTTCTTAATGCAACTTTGATCAGCTTTCACTGAAGCAGTTCGTTGCACTTACGCAAAAGAAATAGCGTGGGCTGATCATTATTTGTGGAGCAATTTAAAAAATATTTTCAAACACTGGAATAGAGGATACCTGAATGAATAATCGAAATATGAGTGATTATCAAAAAGTTATTGAGGATTGTAAAAAAGGAATAAGTTGATGGAAATAAGCTTGACTGTATGGTTGTTGGGAAAAGTGAATTAATGACATCTTAAAAAAAGATCATTAAAATAAAATATAATAATGATAATAAACAGTAGGTAAGTTAAGGCGCCCGGGATAGATTGGATGGTAGGGCGTTGGGCCCATGTCTAAGAAGTCACAAGTTCGATCCCTGCTGGCTGAAGACTCCTTATTTAGTAAATGGTGACTGGTGCACGTTAAATCTGTCGGGTCACAATATTGGAGTTTGATCATTCTCTGATTCAGATCAAAATTATGATCTGTGGATGGGTGAATGAAAGAATGCATGAATGAGTTCGTCCTATAAACGCGCTGTGACGTGTGTGTGGCTGAAGTCGTATCCTTGGCCATAGATGGAGCCAGTGAAAAACAAGAAACACACCTTCTGCCTTAAAATTCACTTGGTTTCACCCAGCAGGCTTGCTGATATTGTCAAGTGGCGTTAAAAACAACACAACAACAGGTAAGTTAACTATACATCAGGTAACTTAATTGTACATATGACTCATCTTGTTTGTAACTATAAATTTTTTTACAAATTTTGTTGTTCGATGCTATTTTTAATTTTTATTTATCTACTTAATTTCATTCATTTATTTTTGAACCACTAATTCACTTATAACTCCAAATAATGGCCACCTCTTAACACAGGTCATATACGCCTAGTTCTGCAAGGGACCGCTGTTTGGAGGTTTTACTGCATAAAAATATAAATTTTTCAAAATTTCTTTATTTAACTATTTGGCTGACTTCATTCAAACTTTAGATTTTGTCACTTAAAAGTACATACCTTCAAATTCAAATTTCGTAGTATTAAAATAAACATAAAAAAATATTTATCTTAATTCTAGTTAACCTATCTTTATGTTTGCAAAAATGAGTTTTAAAACTGTGTGCAAAATTCTTTTGATACATTTATAATTCTACATAAATAGCAAAAACATGAACAAAAAGGGGCCTAAACTTTCAACCACTCTCCTGACTAAATTTATGGACCCATATTCACTACTCAGGGGTGATTGTGAGCCCAAGTTCCGGAAAATTTCTTAGTTAAAAAAAAAAGTTTAAATTGAAAAAAATTTAAACAAGTTTTTTTCCCTTTTTCTCAATATTTCTTAACTTACTTAAAATATTTTTTAAATTTTACACATACCTGTACCATTTACACATATCTATGATGACCTGGAGAAGTAATTAAAATTTACAAATATGTCTTTCGTTCTTGAGTTTATGATTATAACAACTATTTACTGATAAAAAATTAATATTAATCATGAATATAAGCTTATAAAGTATATCTCTGACTCTCCCTTACAAACAAATAAAATAAACTCTGTTTTTAAGTTCCACCTTTGAATATTTGATTTACGGAAACTTCTGTGATCAATGATTTTTTGAAACGTCTGGACCTTCGATCTCCGGAAACTTCCGAATCACTGTTAGCGAAAAGTCCGGAAATCCGGATTTTTTCCGGAGCACAATCAGCCCTGACTACTACTCTTGTATTAAGGTAAAGCCATAAAAAAAATATATTTATTTAGAGATGGTACTTTTTTTGTCTGATTTATAGCTTAAAAATATCCTCTGCTCTAATTAAGTTAATATTAACCCTTTGTAACTCAACAACTCTGATTTAAGAAATATTTACACGGATATTAGAATACATCATATTACGCGTGCAAAAAATAATGAAAAAATCAAGACCTTAAAATTAAACATTTATTGATAAAAAGCATTTGTTGAACATCTCCAATATTGTGAAAAATAGCACAAAAATTCCAATATATTTAAAACTTCATGTGAACAATTTTGAAATTGTTGTTTTTATGGTAACAAAGTCTCACGCTACATTTTTCAATCTCTCCTTAGCCAAATATACAATCAAGGGGATTGTTGTAAAAAAAATTTATATCCTGCAATTATGTTGTGGAACAATTCTTGCTAAACGCATTATAATATTGGTAGCTGCACCAAGACTTGGTTCCCCCGAGTTGGCAATATTTTCTTTACCTGAATTTGGTTTAATTTTATAGGTAAATCCAGCTCATTATAGGATTGAATTTTCATGTATGTTGCAGATATGTAACGCAGTGATACAAAGGGTTAAGTTAAATAGTTAAGGTTAAACTTTAAAGCCACTAGGATTGCATTTAAATGCTTGAAAATGCTCTTAATAGATTAACATTTAATAAAGTGTTCTGTTTTTAATTTCAGGCATTACCTATAGGGATATGTGACAGCGATATTTTTTATTTTATTTATTTTAGCAAAATTTGACAGTATGCTCTTTTTAGAATTTTCAAGCTAAACTACATATTGGAAATCACTCTATATTTTATTTATTTACTGTAGTAACTTTTTAATTAACAGAAATAGAAATATTCTTAGAAATTTATAAAAAAGCAACTTACAAAATCAAATGGTTATAAAATTGAACATTTTAATGATATTTAGAGCAAAATTTCTTTACCAGTTATCAGGAACATAATCTGAGAAATTTGCTTCTATTCTGACTACCAACTAGTAAAGATGCAGCTGCAAGAGAAATGCATATTTATTTTCCAGATTTTCTTTAAATAAATTTAAGAAGAAATATTTAAAACTACAAACAATACTTCTAATAAGTAAACAATGTCAACACAAAAGGTTAGTTATAAGTAGTTATAAACACACAATGTTATGCATTACTGAAATGGGCGAGTTTTGTAATTCTTATATTTGTAATAACTTACTTTCTAAATATTTAGATTTATTGGGAAACTGAGAAAAAACAGTTGTCATACAGAAAGCAAATTTTTCCACATCCTTAGAAACTTTAAATTCTTTCACAGCAGTACAAAACTTAGCATAATCTTCTGTAACACCCAATAAACTTTTAACCTGAAATAGCATTATTATTATTATAAAAAATAAAAATAAAACAGATAAATAATGCATTATTAATAAGATATACTTTTACTATTTTAAAATAACACTTATTCAAACAACTTCCATATTTTTTTTCTTTTTTTTCAAAAAAAAAAAAAAAAAAAAAAGAAAAGACTTTAAACAGTAAAAGAATTTTATAAGTTTAAATTAAAATATTTATTTGAATTTTTAAATGGATTCTAAATTATTTTCAAAGAACTCTTATTGGATAAAAAAAAAATACCAGTAGGATATGCTATTATTCAGTTTTGATACTAAGTTTGAGACACATTAAGTTTTGGTAAGATCTTAAGAATGCCCATACTCAAATACAGATTCAAGAAATTATGAAGGAAGGATATTACCTTATAAATTATGACTTTTTATAATCTAACCATAGGGTTTTACAACCATGTGGTGCCATCTGTGGAAAATATTAAACATTAAATAGAATATGCTTTGTTCTTATTGTGATTAAAAAAATTTTTTTAATTCAATTTCCTTCATTTAGAATTATAGCTTTCTTTACAAGAAAACTAGACTAGAAAAAGCAATATAACTAGAAAAAGTGTGATATAAATATATGTATTGTTCATAATATAGTACAAGGAACAATTCACATTCTGTTTCTCACTCTAACAACAAATCAAAACCCTAATATGAGTCATATTACATACAAAACTGTACAAACGTTAAAGTATGAAAATAAAGAAATTCTTGCAAATGTGTCATTAATATAACAATTAAAAAATAATTGTATAACTTAAAATTTTTAAAAAAGATACAAATTTTTGAAACAGATGTGATAGTTTTAAGTAAATTAAAACAAATATAAACATTAATTAAAATAACTTTGTATTTTTTTCTAAAGTTATTGATTTTCAATATTTTGAAAACATATTGGAATGATTACAATTTAAAATTGGTTTATTTAGCAAAATAAATCTATATTACAACTTAATATGGATAATGCATTTGTAATTATTATGCAAAAGTTTAAATATGAAATATCTGATTGGCAATTAGATTAAGTAAATGAATTGTAAAATACATTGAATTAACAAAATTGGCACAATCTATGCTGTAATAATAATATCTAGTTTTGTAGGAAAGGGATGTTTTAAATTAAGTCTTTACAGAAAGAACCAAAAGTCTAAACTCCATATTTTCATTAATTAAAATGGTTTTTATAATAAATATTAATAAAATAGATATAGAATATTTCATTAAAATATAAGACAAATCTTAAATAAAAATTATTAGCTTAATATCACATCAAAACGAATTTTTATATATTTAGAAAATAATGAATAAAAAATATTGAAGCAAATCATGCTTCTTCCTTGTTAGTTCAATCAAATTTTTAATAAAGAAAATGCTATATCCAATCAATTACCTTTTTAATTTATACTATAATAATAAGCATTAAGTCTGAAATAATACATAACTCGATTCAAGCTGTAACCAACCAACATCTACAAGCAATCTAACACTTATAACTATAAACAACTAAAATTTTACTATTAGAAAGATGATCAACATCACAGATCTGGAATGGAGAAAAAGTACAAAAGTAGCTATGCTGTCTATATAATGCTTTGCGAGCAGTTTTAGGTGAATATATGAAAATAAAAAACTAACTGTTTTTTTTAATTAAAAAAATATATTAGAAGTTTATATCTTTGCTTTTGTTAAGTCATTTTGAAAAAATATTTTAATGATTTGATATTTTTCAGATCAATTGTTGTAGAATATTATCTGTCTAAAGGTGAGTAAATATATGAAAATTATTTTAAGAAAAGAATTAAATTATTTCATAATTTTCAGACCATTTTTATTAGAATATTAGTCCCAATTATAATATTCTAAAAGGAGGGTAAATATATGAAAATAAAAAAAAGGAGGTTTTTTTTTTTCAATAAAAGAAACACTTATTATTAGTAAAATATATTAAAACAACTCTAGCAACAAAATAACTTGGGCCCTAATTGGACCAATATTCATGAATCTTGGCTGAATAAGAATTGGAAGAGCCGTTATTTTCCTACTTTGGTTCTAGATAAAATTGTCCGATTTACATGACATTCTATATACATTATTTAGCCAATATTGTCCCCATATAGAACCAATATTAAAAACTCTAACATGCCAATATTGGTCCCTTGGGGCAAGTTTAGACAGGACCCGTATTAAGCCCAACTGGGGCCAAGGTAAAATTGTTGCTAGGGAAATATTGCGAGTTTATAACTTTGCTCTTTAAAGTCATTTTGAGAAAATATTTTAACGATTTAATATTTTTCTGACCAAGTGCTTTAGAATATTACATGCCGCGATTAAAAATCATGAATTAAACTTAAACAGCATATATCTTTAAGACAAATGATTTATAACATCACTTAACCTGTAACTTCTGATTATGTAGAAAAATAAATCCAGAAGCTAACAGTTTTAAATATGATTTAGTTATCATTAAAAGAATTTTAGTGCTAATTCGTTTTCAATCCTCATACTAAACAAACTATCAAATGTCAAGACTATCTGATTAAGTTTAATTGTTAATAAATTTTAAAAGAAATTATGTAATAACAAAATTTAAACAATATGTTATTACTTTCAATTTTAATAAAAATTGACTAATTTCTCTCATAAGGTGTACCTTGGGAAAGTATTTTTCCTAAAAGATATTCTTATAGATTTCTATAACAAAATTTAAACAATTATTACTTGCATTTTTTTTCATACAGCACCTTATTTATTACTACTCACCTCTAAAAGATATTTTTTCCACATTTCCGGAGAACTTTTCTCACTTTCTGGGAATGCGTCTCGGTAAGGCAAGGAAATTTTTCTTCTTTTAGAATCTTTAGGCTTTTCAGAAAAAACTGGAGGCTACGAAGAAATTAGACTAAATTTATAAAATTAGAAATGTTTTATATTTGAAAAAATATGTAATCTTGATTATATAGAAATATACCATAAACACTTTCAAAGCAATAAATATTCATTAAGTAATTAATATATTATTAATGTTTTCTAACACAAACAATCTAACACAACTATGCTGTTTATTACTGTTTTCAATCATTAACTCATTCGATTTCTAATATCTCATCTAATGAATAAAATTTTATTTCTGGTCATTTTTATAATAGTACATAAAGAGGATGAAATATTAAACAAAATATTTTTACAAATTTTAATAAACAAAAAACCAAGGTAAAGAATGTGAGGATTAATTCACAACAATAAAGACAAAATCTTTAATATGCAAATTAATGTCTTGGCCAATTAGAACATCTAACTAAATAATCATCTTACTTGAAAATAATAAATTGTGTTTTTAAGAGCTTTAAATAGTAACAAGTCTGATAACGCCTATTTAGTATCAGGCAACAACTTTTCCCACAAACTCTTTATTTAGCTCAAACTCTTTTTATCAAACTCTTTCTATTAACTTGCATCTAACTTGACAATCATCTAACTTGAGATTGATAGAAGGAGTTGTTTAAGAATTCTTTAAACACAAACTCTGATAATGTCTATTTCATACCAGTCAACTTTACTGCTAACTTTATATCTTAATATTGACTTTATTTGTGTAAAAATTCATTAAAATAATTTTCATATATATATTTTATAGCACAATTGAAAAGCACAAAGCTTACATGCTACTTTGGGCACAACGGTAAATATATAAATATACATTTTTAGCCTCATTGATAAGTACAATATTTACAAGCTCGTTTCTCTAAGTTGCTTATTGATATCCTAAGATTATTATTTATAGTTCAGCTTTGAGAACTCCTCCAGGCTAAAAGTCTGGAACTGTCTGCTGCTATGGTAACAACAGGGATAAGAGTAGTCAGAAAGTAAAAAAGAGGAAATCCAAGAATGAATATTATATATATATATATATCTTGTAAATAAGAATCGCAATGTACGATATTTAAATCTTGTGAATAAGAATCGCAATGCACAACTTTGAAATCGGGTAAATATAAAAATCAATGTTTGATATTAAAAAAGTGATTTTAAAAACACGTAAATACAAATCACGATATTGAATTTCAAAATCTTGTAAATAAGAATCGCAATGCACAATATTTAAATCACGTGAATAAGAATTACAATGCGAAACTTTTAAATCACGAAAATCGATGTTTTTTTATTAAAATTGCGTGAATAAGAATGGAGATATTAGCAGATTCTGGACTTAGGATTTCTAAAAGGCTTGTTTGTATTGTTGCTTAGCCATAATAAATAAAAATTTACAAGATTTGAATGAGCAAATTAATATTTTCACCGCAAATCCACCACTATTTTTTAATTATTTCGTTTGTTTTTGATCCAGCAAACAGGAAGCAACAACGTCCGAATTAGGAAAGTACAAGCTATCTGTCGGAAAAATCTTATTTTATGCGCATAAAAGTGGAGAAAATAGCTAAACTAAGTGAAAATGGGAAGGGTTGGGAGCTAGGTATGTAATGATGAAAGCTTTGCTGCTTCCTTCATTAGCCGTATTTAATGTATAGTGGAATTATGAATGTTCATTTTGGCCAATATTAAATGAATAAAAACAATAACGTTGAGTTTCCAGGAAATAATGTGCAAATCATTGAATGTAAATTTAGGTTTTATTAATCATAACTTAAGATTTCTATAGTGGCCACTTCATCAATAAAATAAGAAATCCCTTAAAGGGATGAAAAAAGAATAATACTCTCTATTGAGAGATCATAAAGCCAGAACAACATTTCTGACCGTTAGAAAATTAAGACTGGGAGGCCCCCCAAAAAGGGGTCCCAGTCTAACCAATTTAAAAATTCCAAGTGAATATATTTATTCTCAACGGACAGAGAAAGAGTATGGGTAGGAGATCCAAAATTTGGCGATTTATCATAATATATCATAGCCAAAAACAAAGCCAACTAGCATGTCCACATGGGTTAAAAAGAACACCTTGGCGATCACGAGTCGCCAACAAATTTATGTGAAATTATTATAACCATGCAACCGAAACATTTAGCCGTTGGAAAATTAGAATCAAAAGTTATAAATAGATTTTTGTTTTCGATTAAAGGCGACAGTGAATTTATATGTCTGCATAATAATGAAATAAAAAGAAAGTATCCGTTACATTGATCTGGAAGAGAAGAAATAAATATTTTATGTTCGCTTAAAAAGATTAAGTTTTTGATTTATTTTAAAAATAATTCTTCCATTAATAAAATAAGTTTAAGTAATTAAGGATATTTTAAAAGATAGAAAGTAAATATGTGTATGCCAATTCTGGCATCACATATATCCCCGCTGGACACAGAAAAAAAAATATATACATATTTTTTTTTTTTTTTTTTTTTTTTTTTTTTTTTTTAAATTGGATCTCCCCCCATGTTACAAAAAATTTTATGCATTGAAACATAATATATTCAAGGAACAAAATATGAAATATACACTTATGTATAATTAAATATCAAAGTAAAATTATTATTCGAAAAAATTTCAGAACATACAGTTGTAGTTCTAAGATATACTTTTAACACTCAAGTTACTAAATATCATATGTAAATGTTCTGAGCTATACATGAAAAATTTGCTGAGTATTTAAAATGCTACATTTGCTTAGCATTGTCATGACCTGGCCAGGATATTTTTAATTTCTCTCAACTCAGAGAGAAGAGCAAACTTACAATATTATTATTTCTTCATTTTTGTACAAGTCCTTTTCTTGAGAAAAATAATTTACTTCAGTTTTGTTTGCCTCCATTATTTCAAACTTATATATTTCAGCATGAAAAAAAAATCTGAACATTTTATTATGTTCATCTAAATATTTATACTCAGCAGAAAGAATTCTTATCTTTATTTTAAACAATTATTAAATAGCTCATTTAAAAACATTAACTAAAAGTTGCATTAGCTTTTCACAGTAAAAGTATTTAAATCAAAAAGTAGTATTTTGGTGTGTATTACTTGTATTAAATAACCCTTTTCTTATGCACAGGAAAGTATAAATATATTATCTTATTTCAATTCACGTTTAAAAAAATTTAGGACTGAGTAACATGTCCAATATTGTTAATAAAAATTCTTGTTGTTACATTATTACAACTTATAATCCATGTAATCTTTACGGTTGTTCTAAATTTAAAAAATATTACCATTGAATTAATTATTCATGTTTATTTACATTGTAATAAAAAAATCTTATCTCTACGTCACTTAATGAATTTAATTACCTGGCGCCTAAGTAAAGAAAATCACCATAAATCATTCCGCACAGATGCCTCCATGCAAAACAACAGCAACAATGAGATAGAGTTTAATCAATATAGATATCAAAATTTATTTATACTGTACTATAGTACTTGTTAAATGTGAGCATGTGGTTGAAATTCAATTAAATATATAAATACAAGTATTATTTATGAATTCCATATCTTATAAAATATTCATTGTTTACCAACTAATCCTAGAATGCTTTGTGTTAGCATCCATTGTGCATAAGGGTTAAAGATTGAACTATAAAAATTAGAAGAGTTCTTAGAGTAAACGATTTCTTTCATGTAAATATTTATATTGCTTGAACTTTTAATCAATTATACAGTTCTTCATATTTAAACTGCACAAAATATCTTTACACCAAAATTTTACTGTGATTGCAACTTGTTAAAGTCTGTTTTCATTATCACATATGAAAACTAAAAAAATATATATAACTTGAAATGCAAAAATAGTAAATATATAAATTTAAAATACACTTGAAATAAAAAGATATTTATATGAATGGAAAAAAATGCTTTACTTTATATTTGTAAACAAAATGTTATTGCCTTTACAGCAGGAAAGACTCGAAAAATCATATATCTTTCATTCACAAAACCAAAAAATTTTCTAAACGATTCTATTCCTTAAATTGTAATGAAATTTATAATTATCATTATTCCTAGAGACATTATCGTTATCATTTAAATGTTCCTTTCTTTTATTCATTAATAATAATCTATCAATATGTATTTTAAAAATCCTACCATGATGATTATCTAACATTTGAATTGAATATGTTACATCAGTATGCTTTTTAATAACCTTGTAAGGACCAGAAAACTTTTTGTTATATTTATCCCTTGATTTAATATACACAATATCATTAGGTATTAAGCATCTGAGTTTTGATTTTTCATTATTACTTTTGTTTTGTTTACATTGGGCGTCTGCAATATTTTCATAAGTTTTATCATACATTTTATTTAAATCCGAAAGAATTTTATCCAAATAATGGCCTTTATCTATTTGTTGTACTTGAATATCGGGATTATAAGTATCAAAAATTAATGACAAATTTCGACCGAAATGTATTACATTAGGTGAAAATCCAGTTGTGCTATGCTTAGCACCATTATACAAGTTTTTATGAATTCTTGCTGCATTTTTAAAATTTATGCCATCGTTCATTAAAGAATTAATTGTTGATTTTATGCTGGTATTAATTCGTTCACTAACAGAATTAGCGGCAGGATGTGCACAGGTAGTGTGATTCATTTTAATTCCTAATGATTTTGAAAAATATTCAAATATTTCAGATGTAAATTGAGTACCTAAATCTGTTAAAATCATATCAGGTCTGCCATAAGTGCAAATATATGCAAAAAGACAATCAGTGACAGCTTCGGTAGTAATTTTTGTTAATGTAAAAAGTTCTAAATGTTTGCTGAAATGATCAATAAGAGTTAAAATATATTGTTGATTAGAAAAAGGTCCTACTATGTCTAAAGAAACAAATTCAGATGGTCTTTTGGGAATAAAATTATTTTGTAAAGGAGCATGAGGTATTCTATGATGTTTGTTTTCCATACATTTGGGGCAAGATTTAACAAAATTTTCTGTATCTGAATACATACCATACCAAAAATATCTACATTTTAAAAATTGGTAAGTTTTCTTAATTCCAAAATGTGGAAGATGAATTATTGCAAGAACTTTAGATATTAAGGATTTAGGAACAACAATTACAGGAAATTCTCTATCATTTTCCATATGTACATACATTAATAATTTAGTGTCAGAATCAATAAAGTAATGTTGATTGGATTTAGTAAATTGTTTGTTTTCAATATTGCTATAAATTTTCTTGATATTTTTATCCAATTTTTGTTCAATTAAAAATGTATGATTAGAAATTTCCAAAAGGGGGTCTTTGTTTACATTGGTATTATTTATATAATTTTGTTCATCATCATTAGAGTTTTCAATAAAAGGAAATATTTCATCATTCACTTGAAGTAATTGAGGATTACTACATATGTCCTGTTGGGGAGGTTCTTGTTCTAATCTACTAAAATAATCTGCTAAAACATTTTTGACTCCAGAAATGTGCTTAAAAGTAAAAGAATATTCGCTTAACTGAATTAACCATCTAGTTGTTAAGTCCATGGGAGAAGAAGTTTTCTTATAATGTTTAAGGGGTTTACTATCAGATAAAATAATAAAATGTCTATTATACAGATAATGTTTAAAAGCCAAAACTGATTTTACTATAGCCATTAATTCGATTTTGATGGCAGGGTACTTTCTTTCTGCATTTTTAAGTGTTTTGGAAAAATATGACACAGGAGACAGTTTACCATCAAATTCCTGTAAAAGTACACCAGAAATAGCAAAATTTGAACCATCTGTATTTAAAATAAAATCTTTATCCCATTGTGGGAGTCTAATGAATGGTTTATTGAAAAATATCTCTTGCAGAGAATTAAAAACATTTTGATGTTCTTGAGTCCATTTAAACTTAACTTTAGGAGAGGTCAAATCAATTAGCGGTTGAATTTGCTTAGCATAACATGGTATTAAATTTCTATAATATCCACAAACACCAATGAATTTTTTTAAGTTGTCGTTTAGTTTTTGGAATAGGAAAAGATGTAATTTTAATGATGTTTGATTCAATTGGTAAAACTTTTTGTTCTGATATTTTAAATCCTAAATAATCAATTTCTTGAAGGTGAAATTTACATTTACTTGGTGATAGAGTTATATTATATTTAGTTAAAACAGAAATGAGAACCTTTAGTTTTTCTACCGTTTCCTCAAAAGAATTACTTGCAATTACTATATCATCTTGATACGCGAAAATTCCCTCTAGTCGAGTTTCCTCAATTATTGAATCCATAAGGGCCTGAAAAGTTGCAGAAGCTGTTTTTAAGCCAAAAACTAATCTTTTATTTTTAAAAGTTCCCCAAGGGGTTGTAAATGCTAGCTTATCTTGGTATTCTTCAGGGAGGTTCAATTGCCAAAAAGCACTAGGAAGATCATATGATGAAAAGAATTTATAATTAGATAAATTTAGAATGATATTTTGAATCTTAGGAAGTGGGTAAGCCGAATGTTTAACAATGCTGTTAATTAATCGTAGGTCTAAAGCTAATCTAAATTTTTGTTTTTGTTTGGGGTCATTAGTATTCTTTTTCTTAACCAAAAGCATTGGGCAAGACCACTGTGTTGCACTCCTTTCGATCAATCCTGCTTCGACCATTTCATGCAATTGCTTAAGTGTCTCTTGTTGAAGAGCTTGAGGCACAGGAAATGGCAAAGTGCGAATAGGATAATCATGAATAAAAGAAATTTCAGGTATTACTTTATCTGTGTGCCCGAGTGTCTTTAAAGATTTTGAAAAGACTTGATAATTTTCTAACAATAAATGTTTTAATTGCTTTTGTTTTGCTTCATCAAGATGACCTAGCTGGAAATCATCTTCTCTCAATTCCCTTTTTCTTAATTCCACAATATCTTTTGTTGGTACAATTAAATTTAAAAATTCCTGTCTTTTAGTTTGGTCTAGTTCTTGATTATTGACAATAGAATCATTTAAATTTAATTTTGAATAGTCATAATCTTGGATAGTATCTATAGGATACATTTGGCCGATAGCTTGTCCTTTATTTAAATGCAAAGTCTCTTCAGATTTATTTTTAAGAAAAATATTACAAACATAGTACTTATTCTTTTTGTTATAGAATCCATGAAAATTTTTAACTTGTTCTAAATTATGTATTGAAGAATAAATTTCAATATTTTTATAGTCTATTCTTGGTTCAAAAATTACATTAGTATTCAAAGGATTCTTAACTATTACTTTAGCATAAATATATTCTTCAGGATTCAACAAAATTTTATGATTTAGTACAGCTTGTCCATTTTGTTTAGTGTCCAAATTTTGTTTGTTTACATTTTGTTTATTTACATTATGAATCTCTCCACAAATATCCGACACAATATCTCCATCAAAATCAATGTCTACATTATCCGTAGTTTGTTTTTGTCCTATTAATGGTACTTTTTCGCCATTAATTGTTATAAAATTGCCCTTAGGTGACAATTGAATATTATGCATTAGCATAAAATCATATCCCAATATCCCTTCAAAAACTGAATTATCTAAATGTGTAACAAAAAGTGTATGTTTGTATAGCTTGTTGTTAATTTTAAATGAGATTTGAATACAACTTAAAAATGAAACCTTAGAGTTTATAGTACTAATTGAAACTGAACGTGAAATATATTTATATTTAATGTTATGTTTAAGTTTATTAAATGTTTCATTAGAAATTATTGAAAGAGAAGAGCCTGAATCAATCAGAAATGGGACAGAATAATCTTTAAGTTGTACATTAATGAGGGGTAGTTTAGGTATTTCGTTGTGTACATTTGCAATAATTTCATTAAATTCATTAGTTTGAGTAAAACATTCATTTTGCATTTTTATTTTATTAACTGTTTGGGTAAAATTATCTTTCTTTTCATTAATGCTTGACTTAATATTAGCTGATGACACAATATTAGGTGATAGCTCAAATGCATCAGCCTTATTTGAGCTAAAATTTAGTTTAAATTGGGGTTAAAAGTGGTGGCATTAGGATTTGGATAAGTTTGTTGTCTACTGTCATTATTATAATTAGGATTATTATACGAGTGATCTCGATTATTTTGGTAACTTCTATTGGGGTAAAATCTATTGCTTCTAAAGTTCCTTTGAGTTTGAAAATTTCTATTATGTTGATTAATCTGCACATCCGATTGAGAAATATTCAAAAATTCTCTACAAAATTTCATAATGTGACCATGCTTGCCACAGAAAACACAAAAATTCTGCCGAAAGGTATGTTGGTTATTATGATAAGGGGCCTTACGATAATTACTACTATTCGAATAAGTTTTCGATTTAAAATTTCTATTTTTGTTTTCAAATTGTCTCTTATTTCCATCAGATTTATTTTTATTATCATTATTATTTGAAACAATATTGTTTATCTGCTCTTTTAAATTTGAAATTTCCGAATTTAGATTTAAGATCTCATCATTACCTTTAAATTGATTGTTAATAGCCGAGTCTATATTCTGAAGTTGTTGTGCTCTTTCAACAGCATTCTCATAACTTTTAATATTTTCTTTCAAAATTGTGACCTTAATATCATGAGGAAGAGCTCCCATTAGATGCGTGTACTTTAAAGTATCAATTGCATCTGAATCATTTAAGTTAGGATACACTTTATGGAAAGTTATGTTTATCCTATGAGCTAAGGATCTTATTGTTTCCTGAGGTTTCAACAAAATATTATTCAAAGCAAAAATAGATGAATTATCATCTTGTCTAAAAAAATCCAAAAATTTATGTTTTATTTCATTCAGTGTTTTCATTTTAACCAATGAAGGTTCTTCAATATAAAATTTTAAAGCATTGCCTGAGATTAAAGATCTAAAAGTTGCAATAGCTTGTTCTTCATCTAAAGAATTAATCTTAACATAATCTTCTAATTGAAGAAAGAAAAACTTTGATGTGGTTGGATCACCAGCAAAGGGTTGAATATGAAAGTTTATATTATTCTTACGTTTAGACATATTTATTAATCAGATAACTTAAAATTATATATAGATATATATAAATGAAAAATAGTTATACCAACTAAAATATCAAGTTAAGAAAAATAATAATCATTTTTAAAAATGAAAATATAACAGCAATAATAAATTGTAATCATTAAAATAAATAGAATATAAGATATTCATATTAAATGAAAATTAATTCCAAAAATATTTAATGAGAATAAGAAATAATTGCTTTAAAAAAATGTTATGCATTGAAAATATTAAGTACTGAATCTGTAAAATAGTCAGTTAGAAATTGAAAAGCACTAAATGCAATTATCTTATAATTGTGTAATTTTAAAAAAAATTTTACTGCAAAAAAAAAGCACTGCAGTATGTGTAAAAAAAATTTCTCTCCGATTTTGATGAAAGAGAGAGAGAAAAAAAAATTCACTGTTGAGAGACACACACACAGTTGACTTTCATCTTTTCAAAGTGAGAAACACTTTCTTGAAATTCTTTTGAAACAGACACATTTGCTGGAATTCTTTTGAAACAGACCCGAACACTCTTAAACAGGTAAGGAACACCGTAGAAATTGATTTCAATCTTTTGGAAGAATATTATGAGAAGCACAGAAGACTCGTTTTTCTTCTAAAAACATCTACTGCTGGAAAAACTCACTGGTAGGCAGCGCTGGACAGTAGTAGATTAGATATTCATCAGGATCTTGAAGATTAGAGAACACCGGCTGGAGTTTCAAATAGGATGTAAATAGGGATGATACATGATTGGCAATTTTCTTCAAAGATACGTTTCCCCGTCTTAAGGCACCATTTTTGTAATGATGAAAGCTTTGCTGCTTCCTTCATTAGCCGTATTTAATGTATAGTGGAATTATGAATGTTCATTTTGGCCAATATTAAATGAATAAAAACAATAACGTTGAGTTTCCAGGAAATAATGTGCAAATCATTGAATGTAAATTTAGGTTTTATTAATCATAACTTAAGATTTCTATAGTGGCCACTTCATCAATAAAATAAGAAATCCCTTAAAGGGATGAAAAAAGAATAATACTCTCTATTGAGAGATCATAAAGCCAGAACAACATTTCTGACCGTTAGAAAATTAAGACTGGGAGGCCCCCCAAAAAGGGGTCCCAGTCTAACCAATTTAAAAATTCCAAGTGAATATATTTATTCTCAACGGACAGAGAAAGAGTATGGGTAGGAGATCCAAAATTTGGCGATTTATCATAATATATCATAGCCAAAAACAAAGCCAACTAGCATGTCCACATGGGTTAAAAAGAACACCTTGGCGATCACGAGTCGCCAACAAATTTATGTGAAATTATTATAACCATGCAACCGAAACATTTAGCCGTTGGAAAATTAGAATCAAAAGTTATAAATAGATTTTTGTTTTCGATTAAAGGCGACAGTGAATTTATATGTCTGCATAATAATGAAATAAAAAGAAAGTATCCGTTACATTGATCTGGAAGAGAAGAAATAAATATTTTATGTTCGCTTAAAAAGATTAAGTTTTTGATTTATTTTAAAAATAATTCTTCCATTAATAAAATAAGTTTAAGTAATTAAGGATATTTTAAAAGATAGAAAGTAAATATGTGTATGCCAATTCTGGCATCACAAGGTAGTTTGCATTTTCTGTTTACCTGTGAAAATTGAAAATAAATATAATTATTTTATTTCAACATACTGAATTTTTATAAAAAGCGGAAAAGCTGAAATTCGAGAGACTAAAGCGGAAATCCGCTAAAAAAGCGGAAAACTCTCATCCCTGTAACAAGCAAGAGCACATTTGCACATTTCTAATGGGGGTGCAATGGAACAAAGGATGTGTCGATTGGTTTACTCACGCCAACCTATGCCAAGATTAAGACAAAACTATTCACCTCACACCCCAATTCGAAGAGACTTTTTCTTGTAACCATAGTATCCCACACAAAGCGAGACTGATGTCTGGAGGAGTTCTCTGGAAAGTCGCACACCAATCTTGACCAAAGATACCAACTCTAGTCATTTATTAAAAAATTATATATTTTAATTGTTAAGCCCCTAACTTAAAAATATAATATGAAATAAAGATATGATTAAAATTTATTTCTTAATAAATTTTTATTATTTTATACAGTTAATTTTTAATTAAAGTTTCTGATTTGAATTATAATAAATTAATAAAAAATCTGAAAAAAATTAATTAATAAAAAAAAAATTACAATACTATAGGACAGTTTTCAATATTTGAACTAAATTATCATTGCAGTTCAATATGGTCTTAATTTTAAAAAAAAATTGCCATTGTTATTAAAAAAAAATATTTTGTTCTGATGTATTTTACACTTTTTTTTCTCTTAATATAATTTTTAAAATTGTTTTTTAAAATTGAATACACCTTTTTATTTGAGCCTGAGGCTCTAAATTGATACACATGGTTCTATCGGCAAAACAGTGCAAAATAATTTCCAAAAACTTTATAAAATAATAAAATAAAATTTATGAAAAATAAAAATATTTTTTAAGTAACACCATTTTCAACATTTTATTAATTCAAAAAAACATTTTGTTTTACTGAAAATTAAAAAACAATATTTTTAAGTAAAAGTATAATTATTTTATATTTTAAAAAAAATACTTACAAGAACATGGTTAGAACATGAGGGTGCAGAACTTATCAAAGGACTTGGTCTAAAGGCTTGTCCTGAAGATTCATTTTGGCTTTGATAATCCATAGCATCAAATATACTACCAGTTTTATTTGTAGTGGCTGATGTTCCTGATAGCAGAATAGAGTTTTTAAAATAAAAACATAGAAAATAATTTGTATCCAATTTTTGTGCTAGTTACGCAAATCAAGAATTAGTAATTTTATCAAAATTGTTAATACCATGGTAAATCAAATAATTTAATTTATTTCAGTTTTAACATTCAATGATATAGATATGAATATTAGATATTGACATTAAACATTACATTGACATTATTGACATTAGATATTGACATTTAACATTCAATGATATAGAATATTAGATATTGACATAAAAGAAAGTCTCGTTTAAATATGAAACTATATATAACATGGAAAACAGTTAAATGCACTTTCAAACAACATATCACTATAAAATCTCAGAGTGAATAAAAGATATGTAAATTTTGAATATCATTAAATTAAATCAAGCCTGTCTATATTTTTACTGGACATATTAGAAATTGTCAAAAAAGAAAATCCAATTTTCAAAAGTAAAAAAACTTTAATCAAATGCATAATTGAATATCCTAAAGGCCATAAAATAATATGCCCCATTTTCCCACAGGTAGAATTTTCTCACTAAACTGTATGTTAGCATAGCTGTCAACATGGATAGTAGAAAAGTAGTCCAATAGATTTTACGAAATAAAATAATTTCATAATTGTGGCATAATATACTAAATATTTTACACACATGAAATATGGATTTTTTTTTTTTTTTAGTCATCAGAATACAATAGCTTTATTAAATTTACAACTAAAATAGGTCTGCAATATTTTCCAGTTATGATTGACATTAAATGAACTTGAGGTGTTATTTATTATGTTTACTCATAATTTTGAATATTAATAAGGATTTAATTCATCAAAGATCATAAGATTTTTTAATTAATTTAAAAAGGGAGTTCAGAATAAAAATAAACTGAGCATTTTAAAACAAAGAAAAAAAAATTCAGCTAATTTCCATAAATGAGGCTTGCTTCACTATTTATTAATAATACTTATTTAAATAATCAAGAAAGAAATAAAGTGCGCAAAAATTCTATTGCAATGAAGAAAAACAATTTGGAAACTTTTTCAGTTTTAGGAAATTTTCTAAATTATACAAGAACTAGGAGAAACTGGCAAAATTCAATAGAGTTGGAAGCCATGATTTTAGTACTGTTTTCAGATAATTATTTTTTAAATATACAGAATTTCCCATAGAAAACAGCACAATAAGCAGAGAAATGTTATTGTGTATTTGGAAATTGTGATACTTTTTTCTTCAAAAACGCTCTTTTGAAGAGCTGTAAATTTTAAATTTTGGCTTATCAGTATATCCCTTGAAATCCTTCAATTCAAAGTAAATGCATTGATCATACTCTTAGAAAACATATGTAGATAGTTTTAAAGACAATTTAACAAACTAAAGTTGTATCCATATAAAAATGTTTCTTTATGCATAAAACATTATTAACTGCAAAAAAAAAAAATATATATATATATATGTCCAAAAATTAGTCAAAAAAGTGCTATTTTTAAACTTGTAAACCATGTTATTATAGATCCCGATGATTAATTTTAAAATTGTATGAATATATGAATATGAATCACATGCATGATTTTAAATTGAGAGAATATGAATCCCGATATGAGGCTTTTAAATCACATGAATATATAACTCTATATCGAATTTAAAAAATGCGAAAATACAAATCATGACGCGTAATTTTTAGATCACGTAAGTACGAATCACGATGCATAATATTAAAATCGCGCGAATATGAATCCCAATGTCTAATTTTTAAAACACATATAAATACGAAAATCGATGTTTCATATTACAACCATAAAAATTTAATCACGACATTGGATTTTAAGCTCGCGTGAATATGAATCGCTACATAGGGTTTTAAAAACGTGTAAATACAAATCGCGATATTGGATTTTTAAATCTCGTAAATAAGAATCGCAATGTACAATATTTAAATCGCCTGAATAAGAATAGAAAAGCTCAACTTTTAAATCAGGTAAATAGAAAAATCGATGTTTGATATTAAAATCGCGGTATTGGATTTTTCAATCTCATAAATAAGAATCATAATGTACGATATTTAAATAGCATAAATTAGAATCGCAATGCACAATTTTTAAATCAGGAAAATACGAAAATCGATGATTGATATTAAAATCGTGTGAATAAGAATCGAGATATTTGCATTGTCTGGACATGGGATTTCTAAAAGACTTGTTTGTTTTGTTTTTTGTTTAGACATAATAAATAAAAATTTACAAGATTAACTGAATGGGCAAATAAATACTTTCACCGCAAATCCACCTCTATATTTTTTTTTCGTTTGCTTTCACGCCAGAAAACAGGAAGCAGTGACGTCTGAATTACGAAAATACGAGCTATCTGGTGGATGGAAAATCATATTCTCTGTGCTTAAAAGCGGAGAAAATAGCCAAAATAAGCAAAAATGGAGAAATGGGGAAGGTAGCTTGGACATAGTTTTAATTTTCTGCTTATCTTTGAAAATCGCAAAAAAATATAATTATTTTTATTTCAACAACTGAATTTTCCAAAAAAAGTGGGATATTTATGGAGAAAAAAAAACGAAACTTTTAGAAGATCTAAGTTTTTGATTTAAAAAAAAAAAAGGCTCAAATTCGAGAAACAAAAGTGAAAACAGTGTGAATCCGCTAAAAAGCAGAAAAATCTTATCCCTGTATAAAGATCAACCAGTATTATCCCAAGGAAATGATTTTTAGAGAAACTTCAGAGGGAGGAATGGGGACTTCAATACTTTGGCTCCACAGAAAATTAAATTCCTCATAAAATATTTTAACTCGTGCAAAACAAATTTCCACGGAAAAATTTAAAAATCTGAAGAAAAAAAAGCGGAATTCCGCGAATCCGCGGAAGAATCACATTCCTGTTATAAGCAAGAGAAAAAAATATACAGCGCTCAACTATTATTTTTTAAAAAAAGTTTTGTATTATATACAATACAATAAATACACCATTATTGCAATTGTAAAATAAAATCTTGATTTGAGTTTTAAAAAATAGCAAATGCACATTAATGCTCGCAGAATACATTTTTTAAAAAAACAACAGAAAAAGAAATGAAAGTGGAATTCAAAAAAAAATTAACACAAGCAATTTTTCTAAACACAAATTTTTTAATGTACCTGCTTTTGAAGTTAACCTATAACTTTCAAAAAGATTTTCTTCAGGAACTCTAAAATAAAAGAATATGCTTAGAAAAAAATACTCATATACTTACTTCAATTTATTACAAGATTAGAAACATTTAAGTGTTCTTATATTTTTTACACATTGTTTCAACAAAAAAACTTTTATTTGTAAACAAAATAAATTAAACCAATCTAAAATAATGAGAATATCTTTTTCCATCATCATACATAGTTCACCTTTGTTTACTTCGGAACACATTATATTAAATAAATAAGAATTATTTGTTTAAACTTTAATGAGCAGTAGCAATTTTAAAAAAATTAAGGTAACTATCTTATTTTGTTAATACATGCAACAACCAAACATGTATCTATGCACAATTGTTTTTAAGTGTTGCATTTATTTTCATATCTTTATCAGACATTTTCATGCCTCACTCTGTTTTTGATTGTTTGGCTCGCAATTTTTAAGGGTTTAATTATGGTTTTTGCTATGCTTCTTTAAATGTTATTTTTTTCATCTTGCAGAAAGGAAAAATAATGCATTGCAGTTATGTGTAAAAGCAATTTAACTTAATTTTTGTGTCATAGCATATTAAAATGGGTGAAATAATTTTAATTTGCCCTACATTGCAATTTGGAATTTCATTAAAAACAATAGCAATAAATGTTTCATACAACAAAAAATAAAAATTAATCTTCAAATACACACCAAAATAGAAAATTAAATAATTGAAAACAAACTACATTAAATTCATTTCAAACTGTTTTTTACTTTAAATTAATTTTTACAGTCAATATTTGTTATAAACTAAAAAAAAAATCAATTTTTATATCTGCAGGCTTATAGACCACTTTTTTTTACTGTAAAAAGATTTAGAGACTAATAATATTAAATATTAAAATAGGTTGAATAGTTTTCATTAAAAATTCCATTATATACTAATTGATAACTTAAGTAAAAATAGACCAAATCAAGTTATAGTGGTGCACCTATGCCTCACTGTGACAATGCAAAATCTAAATACATGTGTATTTTCATATAAATGCATATGTATATACTAATACTACAATATATTATAAAAAATACTGGAAGTTACCTGTCAATATTCTGCTTAGCTAAGGAAATTTTAGGATCTCTTCCAGAATTTTTAAGTAAGCTAGAATTGAAAATACCAGTGGCAAGCTGAAATCCTTTCATTTTACTATCATGCTTGGGTTTTCTAGGTTGCTGTAAGAAAAATTCAAAACAAAATTAATTGAATGACCTAAATTCAAATATAAACAAAAATTTAATTTTTTCTTTTCTTAAAGGAATGAATTAGTAAGTTAAAACACAAAAAAATATATAAGTAACAGTATTAATTTAGTTTACAACTATTTTTCCTTAAAAAATAAATTAATAATTTTCACAAATTTCAAAAAACAAAAAAACACTTAGTTATGAAGTAAGAAACTGTTTCCTAACTTTTAAAAATAATTCTTTATCTCCACTCCAGTATTATTGAGGATAAACTTTATGCACAAGCAAAAAGGCATATTTGTGAAATAAATGTAAGGTACTATTTAATAGATGTAAATTAGTAGAAATTACCTATCACTTAAAACCTAGTTCTGCAGTATAAATTTGTGGAATTAATTAAGTTGCTGTAAGCTTTTTTTAAGTCCATTGTATCATAACAAATTCTTCTTTAAGAAAATAAAAAATTAATTTTGAATGAATTTTTAGAAAAATTTGCAAGTTAGATGCATAATGTATGTTACCATTTCAAAGATTGTAACAAGTACAAGCTACTTATCCAATAAGTTTCTCGATACGAAAATACAATTGTATCATTACGATTTTGTCACCTTTTTTTTTTCGAAGAAAAATTTTATTCTTGATTGCATTTTTAGAATGATTTACAAATAAGATATATAGTGTATGGTACCACTTTAAAGGCAAGTGGAATCTATTTATCTAAAAAAACTTGAAAATTTTGTAAAAAGTAATGGTGAAATAATTTTTTTGAATGTCTATTGTATGATTACACTTTCGGTCACTTTTTTACCAAATTGCAACCTTTTAAAAAATTTAAAAGTCAAATGCATAGTGTATAGGACCATTTAAAAGACTGGTATGGTCAGAAGTTATATGTCTCATAAAATTGGAAGTTTTGTGATACATAAACAGGAAAAAAAAATTTTAGGTGTGCAATCTAGCATTACATTTCAAGTAATCTCATCAACCAAGTAAAGACTTATTTTCAAGAGTCATTATTGGAAAAATTGTTATTGGTGAATCGAACAATATAGTTGATGTCAAATAAAATTGGCTTAATTTGGTAAGATATTTAAGGGACTATGAGTTAAAGATCTCAAATATCCTGCAATTAATAAGATTAGATAAATATTTTAAACATATTATTGTTAATATTCATTTAAAGAAACCTTTTCTAGATCTTAGCATTTAAACAATGTTTATATACTAATTCAAGAAATAAATATAAGTAATAAAACTGAGAAATTATTTTTTTAAAAAGCTTATATTTTAATAAATTAGATCAAAAACGTATATGAGTATTTTTTTCTAACTTATTCTGAAATTTTAAAAATATATCAACGCTGTAACAAAACTTGATATGTAATAATTTTCTACAAATACTTGATCTAATGATTTGAAAAAACTGGACAGTTGTTTTAATGCAGGACCAAATGTGTCAAAAACATGGATTTTTCCTTGAATCCACTTAGACAGTTGAGACTGTATGCGTTTGTCTTTGAACCTGGAAAAGAAAATTTATAAATACAGGTAAGGAAATGACAGACAATATGTCACTGTACAGTTTGGTTATTTTTTATGGTAAATTTTTAATCAGCAAACATACCCAAAATATATAACAATAAAAAGAAAAAATAATTAAAAAAACAATTCAGTTTCCTATTTTTAAAAAAATTATTTTTAGATAAGTTAGTTTTAAGTTGGTGGTCAGTTTACACGTAAAGGTAAGTAAGCATATCATACTAAATAAAAACGCATTCTTAATCAATAAAGATAAATAAAATATATAAAGAGTAAGCTTCTTCCTATATATTATTTGAATTAATATTGAAACAAGAAAGCAAATAAAAATTCTTTATTATCATTTACTATGTAAAATCCCAAAACAGACTGATAAATTGAAAATTTAACATAAAATTTATCCAAAGGATAAAAAAAGAAAAGTTTGCTTCAATCCACTTCAGAAACTAAGTATTTTATTCTTACCAAGTTTCAAAAGTAATTACTGAACAAGTAACAGGTAGCACTGCCCACTGGAAAAAAAAGCATAAAAAATGTTTTCAAATTGCAAGAATAATGTAGCATAATCGGAAGACTAAATTAAGAGACATATGCACAAATATTTCCAGTCAGAAACACCAACTTTTAAAAACTGACTTTGAAAACCTGGCGAGAATAAATATTACATTTCCCAAGCAAAATGAAGTATAACATTATTTTTAAGTTTTACTTAATCTTTATTTTCAAAAGAAAATTCTGGTATCATTTAATATCTACTTAGCATAAGAGCTATTCCACCCACAATTTTTTTATTTTATTAGAATAGTTTCAACTAGTGTGCTCTTCAAATACCACCATATGTAATACTAGGAGCCTGTGTGCTAATCCTAGCCACGGAGAGCTGTGTGCGTGTGATATGATTTCATAATTCAGTATTTTAGAACCAATCACATTTTGATCAGAATAGCACATCATTCAACTACAATGTCTTCCACAATTTAAGATTAGAATATTCTCTTTAATTTTATAAGAAATTCAGTAAATTTTTAGTTAAGAAATTCAAATCTGAATTTAAAGAGTTTCTACCATACATTAATTTTGAAGGATTTGGCCTTGAGCCCCCTAAAATAAACGTTTCCGGTAGTTTCAAATATAAAGATAAGATAAAATGTTCTAATATAAAGATAATACTGTGTCTATATATTTAGTTATTTTCTACATTAAAATTATTATTTTAAGTAATACTTTAAGAAAATTAAGAAATTAAAAAATACTTTAAGTTCAATTTGGTTTAATATATATTTTAAGCAAAAGGAAAAATTTGAACTTCCAAGTCAATTTTAGCTAGGTTACATAAATACTTACTACTACTTTTTCATATAGTTTAAATTCCTGTCTACATACTTATTATCTTATTTATTATTTTAATACAATTTTAGAAGATGAAATGGCAAATTTACCTTCTTTTCTTCCACATATAATTATCAACAGGTATAACATATAGTATAAAAACAATTGCCTTCTATAAGTAGCACAGTAAGAAAAAAAAAAAACATTTGATAATTATATGCACTTAAAATTCCTTAAATTTGTGAATAGAGGCACATGTAAAAATTAAACTTAATAAAAGCACGAGCAAATACTTATGATAGAAAAAATTTTCACAAACCTATTATCACATAATAATATAGCACCAAAATCATCTTTATGTCTTATGACACGACCTATAGCTTGGTTTACAGCTCTAGAGGCTTGTAGAACATACCAATCATTGCCATACAAACCCTATTTTTTTGAAGAAAAAAAAAGTATATCAACAGACTTGTAATACAATTTTCCAAAATTTTAGAGCCCGCAAAGCAAAATTAATGCATTTACTTTACTGTTTAAAACCAATTAAATGATATGCAAACAGTTTCATTTTTTACTATAAACAGATAAGAGTAGGGAAGGTAAAATTATTAAATTTACTTGGTATAAAACTTGAGAATAATTATCACTTAGCTTTGTATACTCTTTTTTACAGGTAAAAATATCAGGTCAAACCTATAACTCCAACTTTCGACCATAGATGTGATACATATTTCAGCTTTCTTCATAATCTGATAGCTTTTCCAGGTGTACAACATTAAAATAACTATATTTTCAACTTACAAGTTTAAAGAAACACAGGGTGTGAAGGCGCATTTAAAAAAAAGTTAAAAATCAAAATAAATGGTTTTAGGGTGTAAAAATAGGTTGTAGAAGAAAAGTTATAACAAAATAACCAACTACATTTATCTAGTTGGGAGACAATAGCTTAAACTTGATTAAGAGACAATAACTTAAACTTGGTTGTGAGACAATAACTTCTCAATAAAGCTAGCTGAACTGTAATTAAGCTGAGATTATAGAAATAATATAATTATTATAACTACAGTGAATAATAATTATAATGATAATAATAATTATTATAACTATAATGGATAATAATTCTAATGAATATTTGCATAAATATTATTGAAATTTGAATTCTAGTAAGTCAAGATTATTCAGGTAGAAAATGCAGAACTTCTCAATTAAATTAAACTGATGCTGTTGCATATCACTTTCAAACTACAGTATAAAATAAATCTAAATTTATAAATAGGAGAGAGCTTTATACAGCTTTTCTTCCTTTACTGCATTTTTAATTATTTATTTTATTCCAAACAAATTTTAAAGATGTGTTACATTTAATATATTGTAACAAACCAATACCCTGTGGTGCCACCTATGTCCCCACCACCGAGACTCAGTTCAAGTTCGGATGTGAAACCCTAAACATGACTTTTCCCCTTTCCCCGAGTTTTCTTAAATTTTAATTATTTTTACTTTTTGTTCAAATGTTTTTTATGTTTGTATCTGTGGTTATTAATTAAAATTCTTTATTAAGTGTACTTTTAGTCACTTTTGTCCTAATTTACAATTAATTTGAGCTAGCCGATATTCCTTCACACTACATAAATGGCGGCCCAACTCGTGGCTGTTTTAAAATGTAAGTCATGTTTCATATCAGAACTCGAATTCAATTTTTCTCCTTAGAATCGTTGTATAGTGAAATCTCCATCCTGGAGCAGAAATATTTTGTGTTTTAAGGAAAATAGCTTCATCCAGAAGCAAATGTGAAATTCTCCACCCGGGAGTATTATTTACGTGCATAATCTTCAACCTGAAGAAAACGTAGTAAGCTATTAGTTATGATTTTAATAACTTAAGATAAAAAAAATTATTGAGATAAAAACTATTATGAAGTGCGAATTATTATAGCCTTGATAACTTTTGGAACTGTGAATAATTGATATTGTATGAAAATAATAAGTTACTGTATAACTTATTGGTTAGATTGATCCGAATCTCATAATTTTGATTCATCAGAATCATATTAAATATTCGTTGTAGAGAGAAGGCTTTGTTCTAAATATATCATCATTTCCAAAAGTTTTCAAAGGAGTATTTATGTTTCATCGAAAATTTAAAGAATTAAATATTTAGTTCATAGTTTCTTTGACATCAGATCAATTTATGTTGTGGAAATTTTGTTTTCAAAACAAAACTATAATCTAAGCGAAACTGATTGTTTATTTAATTAAATATCGAAACTGATACAAATGTTTATTTAACTAAATATCGAAACCTACGATATTTTTGTGAATAAGAATAAAATAATTATATGACACATATTATCAGTCTATATATGAAGAAATATATATTGGAACATGTGTTGTTCTGTTTAGTAAGATAGATTTGTTTATAGATTCAATTCTAATTGTTTAAAGAAGCATAATTTTGTTATTTATTCTGAATTGATAAGCGATCATTTATATATATATACATTTTTATATGAAAATCATTTTTGCTAGAAATACATTTTTCTTTACTTGAATGGCGTCTAGTAATTGAAATGCTGTTTTGTTTTGGTGAATTCTTATTCATTCTTTAAAGAAAGAAAATTGCTGACTCTGAAAAAGATTAATGTAAACGTATTAGCTGTTTTCAATTGAAAAAGGATACTTAGTGATTTATTATTCTTCGCTGAATATTTTGTATGATTGTTTTTAACTTTCATATGGTTTTGTGGTTAATTATATATTCACTTTCAAAGTGAAAGATTAATAAATTGGTCATTTTATTGCTTATTGATTGATGCTATTCAAATGATTTTGTTCTTAAATAAATTTTGCGATGTGATAAATAGAATATGATGGTTCATCTGATTAATATTTTTCGGTGAATTACAAGAATGCTGAATATTTAAAAGAAATTCAAATCAATATAGATGAGTTGTGTATTGATATTTATTTAACTTAAAAAAATATTCTGTTTCTGTCAAGGCATAAGTATTACATCATACAGTGTCAACAATTCAAATATATTTTCATGATATTCATATTAATTATTATTTTATGTATATCAATTTTATTATGCATATTAATTTTTTTTTGCAATTTTAATAGAAAAATAGTGTATTTTATTGTATGTTAATACAAGTTATTAGTAGTACCCCCATTCCCCCCTTAATCCATTTAAGTTACACCGATGGACATTTGAAGAAACTGTTTTTATAAGAAATAAACTCATTTACCTGTTCAGGATGTCCTATTTAGGAAAGGGTCGTAAGAGTGATTTGAAATTACTAGCATCAGAGCTTGGTTTACAAGTTACAGAAGATTTGAAAGTAATTCAATTGCGTGATTTGATTTTAAATTCTACTTCATACAATGAGGAATTTACGAGAAATATGTTAGATACTATATTGGAGGATCGTTTAGCAACCGAAAAGGAAGAAGAAAGACTTAAACTGATTGAGCAAAAAACAGCTGAAGACAATGCTTTAAAGATGGCCGAAGAAGAAAGGTTGGATAAAGAACGTACTTTCGAATTGGAAAAACTAAAACTTCAACTCGAAGTTAATCAGAATTTGCAGAGACCATCTGTTGCTCAAGAAGCAGAGCAACCAAAGTTTGATTTAAGTCGTATACTTCCGAAGTTCAACCCTAAAGACGATGAGATCGGTCTTTACCTAACCGTTTTTGAACGTCAACTGAAATTTGTTAATATACCTGAAACAAACTGGATCCCATATCTGATTGGTTCATTACCCCCAGAAATAAATCAACTAGTTGCTAGAGAAAGTGAAGAAGATTCAAAGGATTACGCAAAGATGAAAGATATGCTGTTGAAGCGTTATAGACTGACGGCTGATAGATTTCGACAACTGTTTTCTCAACACAATAAAGGTGCAGATAAAACATATAAGGATTTTGCTTTTGAACTGAAATCTTATTTTGAAGGATGGCTTACTTAGTTGAACATCTCCAAATTCGATCAACTTCAAGATTTGATCATTGCTGATCAAATAAAGAAAAAGACACCTCCAGATGTCAAGGAACATTTTCTGGATACTTGGTCAGAGCTGAATGATCCATTGATTTTAGCCGATAAGCTTGATTATTTTTAAAATATGAAATATAGCATGAAGAAAAATGGACCCGCCATTGCCAAGAAATCATATTCTAAAGAAAACTCCAAATTTGTTCAAGATAAGCGATTTAAATCTCCTAATCCTAGAGAGAGTCCCCAAACCAGAAATGCGAATTTTGAAGGTTCGAAATCTTATAATGCCCGACCAGAAAAAAAAACTTCTATACATTGCTATGGTTGTGGTAATCCTGGATTTATTCAATCAAAGTGCCCTAAATGTAATAAGTTTAAAGAAGAAACAAAACCTATTGTGAACTATATTAACCTGTATGCAGTTGAATCAACGAATGTGCCGTCTAGTTCAATCTTTTTAAATGCTTGTGGAGAGAGAGCAGCTTTTTGCGCTGATACCGGAGCATCCAATTCTATTGCTGGAGAAAGATTCTATAAACTGTTGAAAGACAAAGGTTTTATCTTTAACAAAAAGAATATTACGATGGTATTTGCTGATGGTAAAGAGAGAAATGTCCAAGCTTTAACTACGACAGTTAATCTTAATGTAGAAGGAAAGATAATCCCTGTGGAATTCATCGCTTTGCCAAAAGCTAAAGGTAATCGAACATTACTAGGGACTGATTTTCTGCATGCTGCTGGAATAGTGCTCAACATCCAGAATGGCACTTGGCATTTCATCGAAAATCCTGAGAAGCAGTATCTCTTTTACAAAGAACCATCTGAAGGTAAAGTGGCCCCATAGGTAATAGCATCTCAGAAAATAAAATCTCCAGAGACATCGAAGTCCACAGACGATCCTGTTGCTAAATTAGAAACATCTGATGCCGTAAAATTAAGAGATGAAGAAGGAAAGCACTTATCAAAAGAGCAACAATATGAAATAAACTCCTTGTTAGAAGAATACAAAACTATCTTTCAGCCAGGGGGAGATGCTACTCCTTATATTGAACACCGAATTCAAACTGGAAATAGCTTACCTGTTGCTGAACCTCCCTATAGAATGACCCCTGCTAAAAAAGAATTGTTGAAGAAAGAGCTAGATTCATTACTAGCTGAAGGTATTATTGAGGAATGCGAATCTCCATACGCTAGTCCTGTGGTGTTGGTTCCTAAACCTAACGGTTCAATCAGACTTTGTGTAGATTACAGGAAACTGAACTCTACTACCATTACCGATACCTATCCATTACCAAGGATGGATGATTTGTTAACTGAGGCCAAATCAACAAAGTTCATGTCCACGATAGACCTAAGAGCGGGTTATCATCAGATAAAGGTCAATGATGCAGATCAAGAGAAGACAGCCTTTATTTGTCCATTTGGTACTTACAAATATTTGCGAATGCCTTTTGGTTTACGCAATGCGCCTGCCACCTTTCAACGTCTTATTGACAAATTTCAATCTGGACTGAAAGAGGTGTTTGCACTATCGTTCCTAGATGATATTATAGTGTTATCTGAGACTTTTGATGGACATTCATCAGATTTACGAAAAGTGTTTGAAAGACTTTCTATGTTCAAACTCAACGCTAACAGGGGCAAGTGCCATTTTGCTTGTGACCGAGTTAAATATTTAGGTCACTGGATAACTCAAGAAGGTGTAGAAGTTGATGGCGATAAAGTATCTTCAATTCAAAGAATTCCTGAGCCAACCTGTGCAAAGGAAGTTCAGTCCTTTTTACAGACTTGTTCCTGGTTTCGTAGATATGTCCCTCATTTTTCCGAAGTAGCAAGACCCCTAAGTGACTTAACAAAAAAGAATAAACAATGGACATGGGGTGAAAATGAACAGAAATCATTCGAGGAGTTGAAATAAAGGTTGACTTCACCACCTGTGTTATCTCAACCTGATGGAACTAAACCATTCTATATTAAATCTGATGCCAGCAATTATGCTCTTGGAGCCGTTCTCGTCCAAGGCGAAGGCCCAGAAGAACATATTATTGAGTATGCAAGTCGATTACTAAGTTCAGCTGAAAGAAATTATTCAACTACCGAAAGAGAGGCTCTTGCAGTAGTTTGGGCCCTTGATAAGTTCCGTGGCTATGTGGAAAATCAAGAAATTATAATTGCATCAGATCATCAACCGCTGAAGTGGTTAATGAGTATCAAATCACCATCTGGTCGCTTGGCTCGATGGGCTCTTCAAATTCAATCATATCATCCAAAAATTCTTTATACTCCTGGGAAATCGAATGTAATAGCAGACCTTCTTTCTAGACCAACTTATGAAATTAAAGACTCAATTTGTGAACATTCAAGTACAGATTCCTGCCAAATCTGTGCTGTATCAATTGAAATCCCCACTACTACTCCAGCCGAATTACGTCAATCGCAGCTGGAAGATGATGAACTTCGAAAAATCATTGAAGCTTTTGAGAAACCTGAGAAATCAGTAGACTTTGCTACCTGGACTGGTCGTGGTTACATCATGAACAGAGGAGTGCTATACCGGTACTCACCAGATTCAGACGAAGAAGAGGCGCAACTTGTCATACCCCAACAAAGAAAAACAGAAATTCTGAAAGAATATCACGATTCGCCAATGTCAGGTCATTTTGGATCTGAAGGAACATTTCAGTGTATCGCCAAAAGATACTACTGGGTTGGAATGAGAAAAGATATAGCGGACAATGTTAAAAGCTGCGTTGAGTGCTGTCGCTACAAGCCATCTAATCAAAAGCCTTCTGGTTTACTTCAAACTCCTGTTTATGCTAAACGCTTTGAGACTCTGTCAATTGATCTTTTCGGTCCTCTTCCAGAAACACCAACTGGTGAGAAATGGATTTTTATTGCCCAGGACTATGCTACAAAGTGGACAGAACTATTTGCGTTAAAGGAAGCAACAGCCAGAGAGCGTGCCACAACTCTCATGGAAGAAGTCCTACTTCGATTTGGGTTACCCAGAAAAATAATAAGTGACAATGGTGCTCAGTTTACAAGTGCTGTCATGCAACAGCTATGCTATATCCTGAATATAGACCAATGTCTGACTCCTGTCTATCATCCTCAGTCTAACCCAGTGGAACGAAAGAACAGAGACTTAAAAACTCGTTTGGCCATATTTGTTGGTAATAACCATCAATCATGGAAAGAAAAGTTGCCATTCATAAGGTTTTCCTTAAACACTGCCAAATGTGAATCAACAGGACAATCTGCCGCCTTTCTCCAATTTGCACGAGAATTACGAGCACTTGATGATGTTAAACATGACATAAAAGCAGTTATTGAGAATGATAATTTCGTTCCGGAAATAACTCCTTACTTGAAACGTTTTGCCAGAACTGTACACCAAGTTCAGGAGACAGTTGAGAAACATCAGGATAAACAAAAGAAATATGCTGACATGAGACGCCAAGAAAATCCTATATTCAACCTTGGAGACAAAGTTTGGGTTAGCCTCCATCCTGTTAGCAAGGGGCATCTAAAGAAAACTAGTAAATTCATGCCAAAGAGAGATGGTCCTTACGTCATTGTCGCTATAAAATCTCCAACAACGTTTGATATTGCTGATCCCAATGAACCAGATAAGATTCTTGGCAAATATCATGTATCAGCCCTAACCCCATTTCAAGAACAGAATAAGTTTCGTGTTGCACATCAGATAACTCCTGTGGCGCCCTTGAGAAAAAGAGGGCGCCCAAAACGCATACAAGATGTTCAAGTAGCTATCGGTATTCCAACTAAATCTCCACCTTCTGCTCTAAATAGACATAAAAAGGTTCCTGACTCCTTGCCGAGACGTCTAAGAAGTCAGAGGGGGAGTTGGTAACAAACCAATACCCTGTGGTGCCACCTATGTCCCCACCACCGAGACTCAGTTCAAGTTCAGATATGAAACCCTAAACATGACTTTTCCCCTTTCCCCGAGTTTTCTTAAATTTTAATTATTTTTACTTTTTGTTCAAATGTTATTTATGTTTGTATCTGTGGTTATTAATTAAAATTCTTTATTAAGTGTACTTTTAGTCACTTTTGTCCTAATTTACAATTAATTTGAGCTAGCCGATATTCCTTCACACTACAATATATATATATATATGTCAGGTATCTATGCCGAGTTACTTCAAACTACACCATAATGCGATGATGTTGGTTATCATCAACTAATTCAATCAACCATATGATCAATAACAATAACAATAATATTTATTCCTCAATAATAACATGAGTCACATAGACTCTAACCACTTAGGTTCGAACCACACAGGTTTCAGGTTTTACCTAAATACAACCAGTTTCACTTAGAAACTACACATCAACTGACTCACTCTTGATTTACATCGAGAAAGTTCGTTGCTTTTTGTTAAAGAGAGCGACATCTGGCGTATTGACAAAGAGGCTGTATTCTCGCATGTTACAATGTTACACTCGGGCATCCTACGGGTTTCGTCCTCGAAACAGAATGACTAAAAAAAATCTGAAAAGAGAAGAAAAAAAAACAAAGCAGTATACAAAACAAACATAACAAATACATAGCAATTTTTTGAAGGAAAAAAATCAAAGCTGCATCGTTCCATCAGTAAATATGCACTAATTTGTCCATGGCTTCATATAGTCTACAGCAGTGGTTGTTAAGTTAGGACCTTCATGTTGCCCAACTTTTTCAACTTCGTATCGGTCATTGGATTTCACTTTAACAATCTTGTAAGGACCATGGAACTTTGGACGTAACTTTAAACCAGTTCCAAATTGTGTTCTTTGAATCGCCACTAAGTCATCTTTTCTGTACTTGCGGGGTTGTTTACATTTTCTGTTGTGGGTTGATTTATTCTGCTGTTGAATTTCCATAATTCGTTGCTGTGCATCACTTCTAAGATCTTCTCGTTGTTTCATAAAGTAGTTTTCATATTCGTCTGTTAGAATTTCTTTAATCCGTAAATCTTCTTTATTTTTCATGGGTATTCCTAACATAAGTTGAAAAGGAGTTTTGTTTGTACTGGTGGAAACTGTACTATTAATAAATCGCTGTACATCGTTTACGTGCTTATACCAGTCCATTGGATTTTCGATGGATAACTTTGAGAGAATAGGGATAAGAGTTTCGTGCAATCTCTCTACTTGGCCATTTCCACGAGGTACTCCGGCAGTAATAAGAATATGTTGAATATCTTCTTCTTGACAATAGTCCTCAAATTCTTTAGACACATATGCACCACCACGGTCTGATATAATTCTGGAAGGATTACCAAAAGTTGTCTGTTGTAACCTCAATTTCTCTAAAGCTGCTTGAGCACTTACATTTTTTACGGGGTAAAGCCATACAAATTTCGAAAAACCATCAATCACAGAAAAAATGTGCTGATATTTCTTTTTTGTTGAAGGCAATGGACCTATAAAGTCAACGTGGTATGTACTTAAAGGTACATCTTCTTTAGGAATCGGGTTTAAGAAACCTTCTTTCTTTCCTCGCTTTCGGTTGCATAGAATACAGTCAACACAGTTTGTTAGGACAGATTGTATTTTCGCTTTTAGCCCAGGAATATAATAATTTTGTTTAATAACTTCTTCAGTTTTAGTGAGTGCGTAATGTCCCTTACTATGAACTTCTTTAATGATATCATTTTGCATCGCGTCTGGTATTACTAAAAGCTCTCTACCGTTATCGTATCGATAAAGAATGTCATTTTTAATAAAGTGCATATTATCATTTCCATTGGCAATTAATGTTTTAATAGTGTTTATTTGCTCATCCTCTTTTTGGGCAGCTGCTATTTTTATGGTTACCTCATCATGCTGAATTGTAAGAGCGACATTTCTGCTTAAGGCATCAACATGCTTCATTTGAGTAGCAGGCCGATGTATCATATCAAAGTGAAACTCCTCAAGATACAACGCCCACCGCGCAATTTTAGGGATGATTTCTTTTTTACTCATTGTGCTTTGCAAAGCAGCGCAATCGGTTATAATTTTAAACTTAACACCTAACAAATAGTTTCGAAATTTTTTAAGCGCTTCAACTATGGCAAGTGTTTCTAACTCATAGCTACTATATTTCTCCTGTTGTTGGGACGTTTTTTTACTAAAATAATGGATAGGATAAAATTTACCATTGTCTGCTTTTTGAAGAAGAACTGCTCCGAAACCAAAACTACTGGCATCTGTGTGGAGCTCTAATTCAGAATTTTGTCTATATAAATGAAGAACTGGGTCATTCGTTAAGGCTATCTTGAGCTTTTGAAAAGATTCTTTTTGTTCATTATCGAATTTAAAATCAGTATTATTTCTGAGCAAATCACTGAGAGGTTTAGCTATTTTGCTATAATTTGGGATAAATTTACGGAAATATCCTGTTAATCCAAGGAAACTCATTAATTGTTTATGTGTTTTAGGTTCCGGGAAATTTTTAACTGCTAAAGTTTTAGAGGGTGAAGGGCGAATCGTGCCATTTTCAATTATGTAACCGAGACATTCTATGGAACGTTTTAAAAATTGACATTTCTTGAAATTTAATTCCAATCCGTTATCAGCAGCTGTTTTTAAAACGCGTTTCAATTTTTCAAAACCTTCTTCATAATTTTTTGCTGGAATGAAAATGTCATCTAAATAAATAACTAAAGTTTTATCTTTAATTAATTCTCTAAAAACATGTAAAATATATCTCTGAAAAACACTGGGACTGTTAGCCAAACCAAATGGTACCCGTAAAAATTCGTATTGGCCATTATGCGTAATAAAGGACGTGTATTTACGGCTATTTTCTTCAATTTCACAATGGTGAAAGGCTGCTTTTAAATCAATAGAAGAAATTACCTGCGCATCGCCTAATTGGTCTAATATGTCCTCCATAAGGGGTAAGGGAAATCGATCTCGAACAATTTTTTTATTTAATTTCCTATAATCGATGCAAACTCGCGTGGAATTATCTTTCTTTTTACAAAGGACTATAGGAGCACAAAAATCTGAACAACTTTCACGAACAACACCATCTTTTAACCAAGTGTCTATTTGTTTTTCAACTATTTCCCGCTCTTTAAATGACAAACGACGAGCATGTTGGGAAATGGGAATTTCATCCTTTAAAATAATATTCATTTTAATGTCCGAGGATTTAATCTGAGACGGTTTATAATTATTAATCAAAAGAGTTAAATTTTGCTTTAATTTCTTATTCAGTATATGCGATAAATCGAATTCATTATGATCAATGACATTTGAGATCTGAGTTAAGAAAGAAAAAGCTTCTAAATTATTTGAACATTTATTTGACTGAAGAGTATCCGAAGAATAAAAACAATTTGAGAGTGGAGCGATTTGTTGATCATAAATTAAAGGATCGCATCTGGGCATTACACTAGCCTTGAAAGGAGACGCTGCGACTGAGTTTACAAAAGTTTCAGTTTCATAATTGGGTGAAGCCTTATTACTATTCGAATTTTCCGAAGTCAAAACAGAATCAGAAAAGTGAGAATTTCTTTGATCATAAATTAACATAGGAGTGGGTGAATGTGTTTTATTGCTAACCTTGAACGGAGCAGTGAAAGAAATGTTTGCGTTTTGATTTCCGCTTTGGTGGGGAATAAAATGAATGTTTTTACTTTCGCAAGGAATTATGCGATTTATATTTACTACTTTCGGTATGCTTGAATTTTGAACAGTAAGTTGACCGTTAGAAAAATGAATGTCTAAGCAACTTAAAATATCCATTCCCAAAATAAAATCAAATTGCATGTTTTCTACTACATAAATATTAGCATTTAAAACATAATTATCAATGCTTACATCCGCATTAAAATATCCAAGGGGGGAAATTTGTTCTGAACTGATACCTGTTACAACAATAGCGGGGGGTTTAAGAGGAATATACCCTAACTTTTGAAAGAGTGAAGGGCTACACATACTAATTTCTGAACCAGTGTCACAAACTGCTGAAATTTCATAATTAAAAATGAATATTTGTTTCAAAATTCTTGTATTTTGAACACTGTGATGAAGTACTTTCTTTTCTGAGCATTCATTGCTTTTATGGCCAGTTTTATTACAATGTCTACATTTAACCACATTTTTATCACAATTTATACTTATATGGCCGTACTTATTACATGTATAGCATTTCGTATTCAAAAATTTATTTTTGGTAGGGTAAAAACATGATGCATTGATATTGAAAGCTGGAGCTTGAGAGATCTTTGTTTTGTTTTGGTGGGAGGTAGTTTTTTTTAAATTTATTATCACTTTTGTTTACTCGGATTCTTGCGGTTTCATATGTTTCTAATTGCTCTATGAAAGGTTTCAGTTCAATGATCTTATGTAAATCATCTATAAAATGATCACGAATTTCCGACGGCAATTTTCGTTTCAATTGATCCACTATCATTAGTTCTTTAAGACTTTTAAAATCTGCAATTTTGATGCCGGTTATTCATTCTTCGAAATAATGTTGTAGTTCATAAGCGAAATCTCGCCAAGAAACATTCTGTTCTTTTTTGTGGTAAATAAATTTTTGTCTAAATTGTTCCGGGGAAAGTTTAAAACGTTTCAATAACAAAGTTTTTACGTAATCATAGTTCGAAGTGGATTCTTCTGGCTCTTGAGCTATAATTTGGACGATACTAAGCGGTAAAAGTCCCATTAAATAAGTAACGAATTCTTTTTTATCTATGTTTATTCTCGTAGCTTGGCGTTCAAACAATAACAAATATGTGCTTATATCTGTTTCATTAGCATCAAAACTTTTGATTAATTTAGATAAATCACTAGATTTAAATGTGTCTGTGGTAGTTACATGAGTTCCATTTTGTTTATTTAAATTATCCGATTTTAATTTCTCAAGTTGAATTTCTTGCGCTAATCTTTCTTTTTCATTAGCTAATCTTTCTTTTTCTAGTCTTTCGGAAACAATTGTTTCTAAGAGGTTTTTCGTTACCTCCTCGTTATATTCTTTACATGAAGTTATACATTTAATTATTTCTATAATTTTTGCTGCAGGGGGCACATCAACAGTTAATTCCTCAGCTAATTTAATCAAGTCCTCCTTTCTAGCTCTCGACAGAAAAGTCATTATTTTATTTTACTCTATAATTCACACAGAATAATAGTAAAAAAAATATAGTACTCACAGGTTCGTGATTTTCCTTTATCCAATTACAACTCACACTTCTGACACCATTATGTCAGGTATCTATGCCGAGTTACTTCAAACTACACCATAATGCGATGATGTTGGTTATCATCAACTAATTCAATCAACCATATGATCAATAACAATAACAATAATATTTATTCCTCAATAATAACATGAATCACATAGACTCTAACCACTTAGGTTCGAACCACACAGGTTTCAGGTTTTACCTAAATACAACCAGTTTCACTTAGAAACTACACATCAACTGACTCACTCTTGATTTACATCGAGAAAGTTCGTTGCTTTTTGTTAAAGAGAGCGACATCTGGCGTATTGACAAAGAGGCTGTATTCTCGCATGTTACAATGTTACATATATATATATATATATATATATATATATATATATATAAATATATATATATACAGTGAAACCTCTGTTAAGCGGACATTCATGGGACCAAAAAATTTGTCCGTTTATGAGAGTTGTCCGTTTACGGGAAGGGTACCCTAATAACGAAATTTAACACCGTAAATTATTTTTAGAATATTTTCAAAGATGCAGAAATAATTAAATAATATCTACAAGGATACTATAAATATCTACAAGAATATTTATTTAAACAATAAGAAAGATAAAAAAGAATATATAAAGAAGTTTGATATAAATACATAATTCTGGATGTAGCTACAGGTAAATAAATAAATAATTATAATTTTCATATCAGCAAAGGTACTCAAGTTAGACATATGGTACCGAATGGGAGCTTTCTGTCCTCAGTCCGTTTCAATTATTAATTTTACATCCCCTTACACCTACTTATCATTTGATAGGGACCATAGTTAATACCTTCTTGAAAGAAAAAAAAACCTCCCATGATTCATAGAAAAAAAGTTATGCATACCTGTAAGTCATGAGGACTTATGGAGTTGATTATTCATAATTGATCAGCTATCAAGTGTCTGAATAAATGTTTCATTTATATAAACACCTCAAAGATTATACTTCTGTTACCCTTTTTTTACCCCAGTTGTGTTAAATACAATCTTCAAATTTATAAGGAAATTAAAGAAATTTTCAATAGGGAAGAAGCATTGAGAGATGTCATTTCACCTTGAGGGGTCTCGTGACCTATGTGGTCCAGATGAAAAGATCAAAAGATGCCGATGTCAGAATTATTTCAGGAGTGCAGTACCATTTTCTCTCCTTTCTTTACAAAGATAAGGTAAGGTGACAGGAGAAAGATTGATTTTTCAGTGGTGAAATAGCTTAACAATATTTTTAGTTACGGATAAGGCAAAAAATTTAATTTACATGCTTTAAAAATGGTGAAAAGTTGGATTTTTTTTAGCTTGCAATTTAAAGCAAAAATAGTTCCCTTTTCAAATTTGGAAAAAGTAATATCCGGTTTGTGGAGATAGAAAGCAACGTTTCAGGACCAAAATGACTGTCCGCGTCCAGTTACGGGAGTGTCCGCTCTGCGAAGAATGTACATAATGGTATATTCATAGAAAATTTCCAGGGAATTAAAAATATGTCCGTATTGAGAGGCGTCCGTCTTGCAGGAGTGTCCATAACAGGAGGTTTCACTGTATATATATATATTTCCACTGCAGTGATTAATAATGAAAAAAAAGATAATTTAAGTAACTTAAGAACGAACTCATTATAAATGAGCATAAAAGAAATCTAAATGTATAAATAGATGAGAGTTCAATTTAGCTTTTCTTTTCTTTGCTATATTTTTAATTATTTATTTTATTTTATTTCAAACACATATTAACAGCTATAAAAAAGCTATTAATAAAACTTGTTTGAAAAACTTAAAGAATAAAAGACATGCAACATACAATGTGCAGAAAAACGTTAATTTTTTTTTTTCTTCTTATACATGGATTTAATTTTTTTTAAAACATGGTAATTAAAAAACTAATTAATTATAAATGAATGTTAAAGTAAGTTATTTTGAAAAAATGAATGAAAAAATATATATTTCTGCTTGATAACTTTATGTTGCTTGATTGGTTTTAACTCAAAAGTAATTTTATACCAGATTATTCAACTCTTTTGCAGCAGAACAGATAAAAATTACCATAAAAAACATAATTGTGTATCATGGAATTGTAACTTCTATATGATTGTATATGATACATTAAGTATCCATTTTTAGAGCAAAATGAAAATCTGTTGAGTGAAAAGAATGCCGCAAAACATACCTTTGACTCTTTTGCAATGCTGTTAAGATAACTCATCTTCATTTTAACCCTTGGATCCATTGATGGTGGAAATGGTAAGCCAGTAATTACAACAGCACGAGCATTTTCATCAGCAAAATCCAACCCTTCACTTACCTAGTAAATAACATGAAAGTTTGACAGTTAAAAAATGAAGTTAAAATTTATAGGGTTGACAAAAAACTTTTAGGTCACTTCTAAACTAAAACGTAATGAAAATAAATAATTATTATTAAAAATAAGGAAGAGAAATTTTTTTTAAAGGGAAATCTAATATAAATCTGTCTAAATCTAACATTCAAATGGTCAAGTTTTGGGTATAACAGTAAACTCACTAAACAATAATCAGCAGTTAAGGGAAGTTCATGATTGAATCTCCTTCTCCATAGTTCATTAATCTGCCCACCACAGAAAATACTTTGTTACCATTGCCAATAACAGGTCAGGATAGCAGAGAATCCAGGAGAATGCTAGGGTCCAACACCGACTGTCGTGCGCCAATGATGAACTTTAGATTATATAATAACATTACCATAACTTGAAGTGGTAAATGACATATTTAAGATAAATATTGGAGAAAAAGTTACATATTCAACAAGTTTGCATCATTTTTGTCAAAAGTTTTCATTTAATGCCTGTGCCATAAATATATAAGAAAGGATAAATATTTTATTAACTTAGATAATTTACAATTTCATATAACTTAGATAAATAAATTATACTACAATATTAAGACATATTTTAATGAAAAGAAATTATTAGGTTTCTCAATTTAAAAAAATATATATATATTAATTATAGTACCTATTGCACTGAATTTATCAATAGATACAAAAATAAATTAGACCATGACAGAGGAAAATATAACATTGTTCTGTGAAGAAAGTCTACATTTTGTTGGTAAAATTATTTTCAGAAAAATAGCATAAAGTTATACAACCTCTGTGGAAGATCACTAGAATAAAAGTCCAAGAAAGTTATCAACAACGAAAATGCCAATAAAATAGTTTTTTATTGAGGTTTTGTGGTGGAGTCAATGATTATTTTATATCCGCATCTCAATGAAGATGAGATGATTTGGATCAGAAAGTCATTAATAGAAGCCAAAAAGAGTCATAGGTTAATAGAAGCCAATAGGCTGGATGGATTAGAAAAGAACAAAGAAACATTGTTGTTGAAAAAGAATTTAAACACTATTTATTGGAAGCTCAGCAGGATTTGTTGACATTCCATAAAAAAATAATAAATAAAACAGTCAAAATGTGCGCGAGGTTGCACCCCTCTATGAAATCTATGTGGAGAAAACAAAATCATGAGCCGCCCGGAATAAGAAATAGAATTCCAGGGTGAGACGTTATTGCTCCCATCTGAGCGTCATGGAAAAGGAGTGAAATTAAAAAATTTACTGCATGATGGTTAATGTGCAAATGTGATATTCGCAGGGCTGTCTCGCTTTTTTATTATTTTTATTATTATTTTATGCCATAGCTTGTTTCTTGTCGCCAATTTAACGATCTAAACTAGCCTATTTCTGAACAAATTAAATTCTCAACAAGATTTTTTTATTTTATAAGGAATCAAAGAAGGAAGAGGAGTATATATATTTATAAGGAGTTACAACTCAAACCAAAACACTGACAAACTCACATGTGCCGATCAAAGAAGCTGACAAACAGGTACAAAGGCGACTGGCAGGCTAGGAATTTTAGTGGGATAATCTTTAAAGAGGAAAGTGTACAAATTGCAAATTGTATCTTAGTCACCCGATGCCACAGTGACATTAATACAAGCTTTAAAAAAAAACTCCCGATAATTTAAATGCTACAAAGTTGAGATTGCATATTTATATACCTTTACAAAGGTATACCTTTTATACCTAAAGGTATAACAAAGGTATACCTAATTTATATACCTTTACAAAGGTATATAAATATTGCATATTTATATACCTTTACAAAGTAAATAAACAAAAAATTTATTTATTGTATGGTAACCCCATGCAAGTATGTAAAAATTCAAAGAATTAAATGGGCTGGTCACATCATTCGAATGAACAGAGAGCGTTCGACAAACATAATCTTTTCGGCTCAGCCCATCGGATCAAGGCCCAGAGGTCGACCAAAGCTGAGATGGGCCGACTGCGTGGAAAGAGACTTTTCAGTCTTAAAAGTCTCAAACTGGAAGACAACTGCCAGGCAGAGGCAGGCCTAGAGGAAGTTGATTGAGAAGGCCAGAGCCCACCCGGGGCTGCCGTGCCATTGAGGAAGGAAGGAAGGATGGTAACCCCATGTATGATTGGAAAAAAAGGATAATTAGAACTTCAGAGGCATACATAAAGAAGTGTCTCTGAATTAAATAGATTTTTAAATGCAGGTATTCATACAATTTCAACAACAACAAAAAATTCATATTTATTATTTTAACTGCAGCAAAAGTCTGCATTTTCTTTTTATGAGAATGTTAAAAATCATAAAAGTAGTTTCAGATATCATTCAAGAAATAACCTGATTGCAAACAGCATAATTAAAGTTTCAATTTACATGAAAAATATTAATTATAACATACTTTTCCTCTGCATACTCCAAGAAGAGCAGCACCTTTAGAATCTGGATCTTTTATTACAGAATAATATTTCTCAATACTTTCTTGAAATGCATCCTTCCCTTGAGGTTCTACGAAGAGGGGTTTGATTCCAGATAACTGTTGCCATATTCCATTTTCTTCCCACCAACCAACATTAGATTTCATAACAGAATAGGAAGGGAAAAACACCAATAAGCCATCAGGTATCATCCTGCCAAAATTACATATTGTACGTCCAAGAGAGTTGATGTATTTTTCATTGGATCTGGGAGAAAAAGAATTTTTTTTTATATATATGTAGTTACAAAGAACAAACATTTCATACCATAGAGTACAAAGCAACAAAAAATAATGACACAAATAAATTTGATTTCATGATCAAATATGGTCAAATAGTTCTAGAAAACCAAATTTTATTTTTACAACTTTTTTTTTAATTAAAAATACATACTTTAAAATAAATAATGTAAAAATTTGTATTAAAATTCAAAATATTTTTTTTTTACATGAAGTTATCTTTGGACGAAAAGTTTTGTAGTTGAGTATAATTCCATTAAAAAGTTTGTGAGATATAGCAAAATATGCAAAAAATGAAATGATTCTAGGGGTCTAAAAAAAGGTTAAGTTATAAAGAATAAAAAATAAAAAAATAACAAATAAATAAAACCAAATCTAAGGTTGAAAGTAATTTAAATACCTATTCTGAAAGGATGAATTGAGTGGTGTGCCATCAGGCCCACAAGTTACAACACCAACAAACACTTGATTGTCAGATATAATATGAGGATTTTCCAACTGCACAGGAAAATTAACCCCTAATTCATTAATCATTGGTCCAAGAGGGGATAACGTACCACTGGTCAAGATGATGCTATGAACACCTCGATTGACTATATCCTGCATTCTAAGAAAAAAAATAGAAAAGCATTAGAAAATTTATTTAATAATAATAAAAACAAACTCAAACTTCTTAATCTATTCATACAACAAGCCCAAGAAAAAAAATATACAAAAATTTGCAATATTGAAAAAGATGTTAGGATGCAATATTCATTGCTTGACAATAAATAAACTAATAACCATGCTTTCTTTTATCTGTACAGATCATCTGTTCTTAAGATTCTAAAGTAATAAGAGAATTACATTATTATTTTGATTTCTAATAAACTAAAAATTTTATTGACACCTGCCTTCAGAAGTAGGTTCTTCCAGTGCAGAGTTTTAATTCAATTATTAAAACCAATTCAAAATTCTTTTTTTCTTAAAAAATAAATAAAGAGAATTGATTTAACTTACCCTAAACCAGGTGAAAAACACCAGCAATCTAACTTCCAACTTTGCTTTCGTGTAGAACCTTTAGGAGCAACAGCCCAAGGATCAGATGAAGTCTGAGACTTATTCAAAGTATCATATTGCAGAAAAACCTTAAATAAAGCATTCCACAAATAAACTAAGGAAAGCATATAAACTGAAAATAAAAATCTAAATATTATTTTAATTTCTCTAGCAGTGGCTTGACAGCTATCCAGCTTCAGATCAATGGCTATCAGCTCGTCTAGGAAGTAAAGGCAGCATGTGTGCATTGCTGACCACATCACCGCAATCATGCCGTTGGAATCGAATTTCTGGCTTTACCTTTTACCTTTATCATTGTAATTAAACATTGACTTACAATAGCAAGTCATGTGGTAGCAAATCAGATTTGAATAGTTTGTATTTAAAAAATATAAATATTTCTAAACGAAAAATGTAACTTACTTCGAAAAAAGAAAAAAAACTGAATCACAAAAAGATATCAGGTGTTCCTAAGATTTATAAATCAAGTAAAGAAAAATTATATACATTTGCTGCATTCTACTTAGAAAACTATTCAATACCCTCTCACTAAGTTTTAAAATTTGTAATTAAATTTGACAAGAGATGGCACTATTCATATCATTTGTCATTTACCACTATTTACCACTACCAAATATTTACCACTTAAATTAATGAACAAAATAAAACATAATTATAAATGAGCGAATTTGAAAAATGCATTTTTGCTTCCAAATATTAAAAATGGTATTTAATGGAGTCTTCAGGTGACAATTGCATATCAGTAAAGTGTGGAAAATTTCAATACCAAAAAAATATGTGGAGTGAGATAAAATGAAAATCAAATAAAAATGTATTTAAAAGTATCTTTATATACAAATTTACATATCTTGATTTTTATTTATTTACTCCTTTATATTTATTTTATTTATTTACTTATTTAAAATAGTAATAGGCATAACAAAATTCCATTTTAATCCAAGCTAATTTATAATTCATACAAAAAAAATCAATGGCAATTTCGGACACCAAAAAAAAAAAAAAAAAAAAAAAAAAAATTAAACTGATAAAATATTTGAAAATTAAACACATAATAGATAAAGAAAGACTTACCCTATATTTAGAGGCAAATTCCTTTTTATAATCATATTCTCTAAACATATCAGGTGAAGTTCGAGAAAATAAGATGCTAACCAAGTCAGAAAATTTTTGAAGCCCAGCACCTTTAGAACCAAAAAGACCACTTGTGCTTGTTGAATGATATAAAATTATTTTGTCTAAAAGGTCTAAAACCACATCTTTCTTTTGAGGAGTTAACTCAACTCTAGACAGGATCTAAAAGGTTAAAAAAAAAATTTTAAATAACAAAATAATAGTATAGTATAGTAATTGTTGTCAATCTGTCTTAAAAATGAAAAGACAATCTGTATAAATCTGGTTATCTGTAGTTACTTTTGAATTAATTAAATATGAGGTCTTGCTCAATTTGTCTTTTGTAATAAAATTAAATTATAGCAGGTTTTAACTTTCCCTGGAAAAAGATTAAATATTCTTATTTTAATTGCTTTCTTTTTTCCCTGATTATAAATTACTCGTTTCTTTCATTTTTAAATAAATCTTTGAGCTACATTTATAAATTAAATAAAAACATTTCTTTAAAAAAAATAAAAATTTCAAAACAATTAAATTGTTTAAAACAAAAATATGGACCTGAGCATTTTTCAATTTCAAAGCAACAATTTCAGGTGGTTTGAGTTCAAGTATATTGAGTGTAGTTTGAAATACTGCTTCAAAATTTGTATGTTAATTATGTAGTGTTTTCCTATTTATCTTTGGTTCGAAAGAAGGAAGCCACACATTGGTAATTAAAGGGCTAAATTTTGCCCTCTGTCGCAGATCTTGTTTGTCTGCTTAAAGATATTTTTTAACTTTTTCTATGCTCTATTTTTACCATTAATTTTATAATAATTTTCTTTTTAGAAACAAATATCAATATTTCATACACAAATTAAGGTTGAATGAAACTTACACACTTTGATACAAAACATTTTGGATTTGTTTATAAACAAAACTTATAAGGAATACACTAATTTATATTATTTAACATCTGATATGCATTAACATTAGATTTTTTAATAAATTAACAACACTAGCACTTTGAAATTAAATAGCACTAACATCACATTTTAATTTTTCTAATTTACGAAAATCATTAAGGAAATCACAGATTGAAATAACCACATAATAAAGCACATTTTTTAAATTTACTAAGGCAGTCACCAGAAATATTAAGTATGAAAAATATTATCTGGTAAAGAAATTAAGGGTATTGTAAAACTCTTATAACCTCTATGACATAATCTCCTGGTTTTGATCCATCATTGGCAGAAGTCTCAGAAAGTTCCTTATCAATAGTTTCTTCCAGTTCACAAAACATGACTTTCAAAATAGATAAATCAGTTAAAGTGAAATCAGGAGCACCGCTGTCTGAACTTGAAAATTCTTGATCAAAATTTTTTATCATATCCATGATTTGCGTAATCTAGTGAAAAATGTAATTCATACTTAGTGTGGAATCTGAATTTAAAAATAAAATATAAAAACATTAAAAACTTATCAGAATTATTTTGAATAGACAACAATGTATTCTGTGTAAGATTAAAGATTAGTAAAAAGTACAGTTCTATGTGTGTTCTCTATATAAAGAAGCTGTGAAAGAAAGCATAGGCAGATGTGATTTTTTTATGTGTTTAGCAGAAGAACTAAGAGAAGATTATACAGTAGGGAACCGATTATCCGGAACAATCGGGACCATCGCTATTCCGGATAACTGATTTTTCCGGTTTTCTGAATCGCTACAAAAAGCCGTTTTTTTATTGTTAAACCCAACTAAAAAAAAATTTTTTTTTTGGAAATAATCTTAAAAATAAGAAAAAACGATAGAGTAATACACTAATGATTATTTCCAAAATGATGGTAAAGTAAACATCTTTCAAAAAAAGAACAAAAAATCCTAAAATCTTGAGGGAAAAAAAAAATTTTTTTTTTTAAAAATGGCGGAAAATTTATCGAATTTTGTTCCGGTTTTTTTGGTTTTCCGGCTTTCTGATTTCCGGAAAACGGGTTCTGTACTGTACCAATAAAAATAATCGTGTTCTTATGCTAAGTGGACTTCTGCAAGTTCAAACTCCAGTGGAATTATAAAAAAAAGGAAGAAATGTCAGATAGAAAAAGATGCAAAGGGAAGAAAACTGTTAATATTTGCGGCGGCTGTAATAAATTTGTATTTGATACTGTACATGGAAAGTTAGAAAAATAAGTATTTGCACTCACTGCTGGGCTGACTCCAATAGGTAAAAAAAAATTCATTTATAGTATAAAATAAATTCTATACTAAAATATTTGAATAGTTAAAACATTTTTAGTGGAAAATTTGTGTAAAGAATTAAAAATTCTATTCTCTCTGTTTCTGAAATAAAATTTGATGCAAAAACAGGAAATTCAATAGAATTAATTGAATATACATTTTTTTAGCATTTGATTGCATGTTTTACAAATGTCTATATCATTCACAAAAAAAAAAAAGAATTTAATTATTGTAGTTAAGTTTTAATTGTCTCAAATATATAAAATTATACAGCGAAATATGCAGATTTCTTCTGCAAGGATCAAAACGACCCACACCACATTTCTAGGTATATAAAGACTACCATAATTTTAACATTAAATGATGACTACTACACTTAGTTGCAAAAAGCGATTGAAAAATTTATTTATCTCTCATTATTTTTATTTGATACATTTGTTTTTCTTTGCGAAAGTTGAAAGTAAAAAATTAGAATTAAAGTTCACCATACCAATGAGATTCTCCAAAGTTTACCACACAATTATTTTTCTACTTATTTAAGCAAAAAAAAAAAAAATTGGATAGTAATTACTATACAAATTGCATTTCAAAACAAAAATAAAAATATGTAATTTTTACCAAGGAAGGAACATTTTTTATTTATTTATTAATGCTTTTAAAGATCAGTCAATGAACATGTTACACTTTAGGAAAATTTATAGGGATTACAAAACTATCGGGGGGAAATTAAACTATTTATCAACAATTACACATGTCTGTAAAAAGCTACATGTTTTCACAATCTGAACACAGTTACATGCTTTTCTCCAAAAATTAAATAAATAGACAAAAGATACTTCCAATAATAGAAAAAAATTGATAAAATATCTTACCTCAGTAATGCACAGTGCCAAATCATATGAACGCAGTTGAAAAGACATACTCTCTTCACAAGCACTTTCAATGTTGTGTGCTTCATCAACTATAACAATATTACTTTCCAATTCAATGCCATGGGCTCTTCTACTTTTCGGGTCGATGATGTAATTGTAAGGAGTGAATATAATATCTGCCTTTGTTTTGATATTACGAGCAGCATAATATGGACAAACCCTGTAAGAAATTTCCAACTGCAGTTACATATATATTTGATAATTTAATGCAATACAACAAATTTACATTCCTCAACTTTACATTACCTGTAATATTTATTTACTTTTTCTCTACTACAAACAATATGATAATTACTACAAATACATAGACCCTAAAAAAATTTCTCAAAATAAATAAATTTCTCCTTTTTTAAAAAAATCTTTTCAACAATCAAAATTAAAATCACTAATATTTTTATGTTCTAAGTGTTAATATATAAAACAGTTTACTTATACTATCAGTCTAGTAAAAAAGTCTAAATGAAATCCCTAAATTTCTCTCTTCTTCCTTCTGTGCACATCACTTATAAGATTGAGCTATAAAACATAATTATACCTAGTTTCTCGTCTAGAATCCATTATTCTATTGTTAACAAAAAATATCTTAATTTTTCAGTTGAAGTCCCCCTTTTCCCATTTATTCAAAAGATTAAAATATTTGTAAAAACAAGTTTCAACAATCATAACGAAATGCTGATATTTTATATGAATTCCAGATTAGCAGATTATTTTTTTGATTGTAACTTTATTCGTAAAAAAATAAAAATATAAATGTTCAAAAATTGCTGAGACTTCTCTTATGAGCATCTCTAAGCTTGTTTTGAATAAAAATTAAAATGCTGAATTGAGAAAACATCGCCAAAAAAAAACAAATAATTAAATAAAAAATCCAATAACTTGATAACACAACTTATAGGCTTAACTGTATAGGGATTTATTTCATTTTTTTAGAATCATTGTATAAAATTCAAATTAATTTAAACAACATAAAGTCTCTATATATAATTTTCACAGCCGTTATATTCACAAATTTTGCTACAGGAATGTTAGATTAAACTGAATTTTTACAATAATAATCTCCATCTGACTATGTTGAGGTCACAGACAAATTTGGATTTATGAAGATCGTATTCATTACCAAAATGCTAATATCTGCAGATTTACTCCATAAATTTAGCTACCAGGGGTTAATTAAGTCAGGACTATTAATTAATAAGTTATTTACAATGCAATTTAATTAAATAATAAAGGATAGTAAAATAGTAGATAACTCAGGTATAGGTTTCCTAAGGTTATTAGGTTCTCTATACCTAAAACAGCAGAATCTTGATAATTCATTAAAGATAAAAACTATCAGGGTCTCAAAAATGACCTCGAAACTAAAATCTTCATTTATAAGTTTAAAAACAAAAATTAGCATCTATAAAACACTAATTTGACATTTATAAGAGTGAATGCTAGGCAATAACATGAAAATAAATTATTGACCTTCGAACAGAAGATCTTAAAAATATTTGATGTAGTTAATGAGAATAATAGTTGAAGATCCTTGTTTTTAAATTTAACTTTTGAACTGTCTAACCTTGAAATTTATCAAAAGTACAAGGAACCTGATATTGTTAAAGTAATAAAATGCAATAAACTATGATAGCTCGAACATCTATTCTGACCTGATAATACAAACTCATTTAAAAAGCTTACTTTTACTGTCCCCATGAGAAACAGAAAATTAGGAAGACCCCTAATTAGGTGGTTTGACTCGGTGGAGTAGGACTTTTAATATACAGTGCCCGCCGTTTATTAAAATCACTTTTGTTTTATGCTCTTTTGATTTTATTAAGCGGCTGATTTTATTAAGAGGTGATTCAACATTTAAAAAAAATCACATTTTAAAAATATATTCTAAATGCAAACACTTTAAAAGCTGAAATAATGACAACATTAATGCTTTATTCAACTAATTTAATTATTTTAATAAAGTAAAACCCTACATAAGATTAAATTTACAAAACTTTTGCAAAAAACCGATCAATGGTTGCTTGAGTTGCACTATTTAAAATTAACTTTTCAACATCATTTGAGAGTTTATAGAAGTTTTTATAGTTTTTGATATTTCCTCCTCTTTGTTCTAAAGCTTGCCGCAATACAATAAGTGCTTTTCTGACTTCCGTTGAAGATGGCACTCATGAGTTTATTTCATCTTCTGAGTCTGATTCTTCCATATCTTGATTGGAAATAACTTTGCAATTTTTGATGTCAGTAACAATTTCAGAAATTTTTCTCCTGATGTTTGTAGGTTATCGTCAATAGCTACGTAACATGAAAAATTCTCGTCCATTTCATTTTCTTCATTGCTGAGCATTTCTTCGAAACAGTTATCAGCTCCATCACCAGTGAATCCACACTTTTTAAAGCAATTCGATATTGTTTGGGTTGAAACAATGTCCCATGAGTTACGAATCAAATGCATTGATTCCAAAATCGTAAGGGATTTCGATAGTTTGTTTGTAGTTAAGGGTTCCGAAGAGCTGTCACAGTCTATGTCACTAATGATTTTTTGAACAACCATTTTTCTGTAATGAAACTTGAATGATCTTATGATTCCCTGGTCAAGGGGTTGAATAATAGCTGTAGTGTTCGGTGGCAAAAACACTAATTTAATGTTTTTCAAACTCAAGTCCTCATCAGCAGGGTGCGCAGAACAATTGTCTAAAAGTAAGACGACCTTTTCATTTTTCAGCTCCTTGTCCCATTCAACAAGAAATTTTGTGAAGATGTTGGATGTCATCCATGCGTTATAGCTGTTGGCATAACTGGTGGGCAGGTGTTTTACTCCTTTAAAACATCGAGGTTTTAAACTCTTTCCTATCACTAAAGGGTTTTTTTCTCACAGTTCCTGTCATGTTGCATGTTAGCAGCACGGTTAGTCTTTCCTTCATTTTTTTACATCCACCAGTCGATTCATTTTTAAACAGCAGTGTGTGTTCAGGAAGTGCTCGGAAAAGAAAAATAATCCTGTTTCATCTGTGTTGAAAATTTGCTCAGGTTTATAGTCTTTGATGAGTGTTGGCCACACGTCGTTTACCCAATTGGCAGCAGAGCTAAAATCAGCATCTTGCTTTTCACCATGCAATTTACGATAGACAATGTTGTTGCGTTCTTTCCATCGGGTTAGCCACCTATCTGTAGTTTTAAAATCAGAATCACCAAATAAGTTAGCCAAGTCCTGTGCTTTGTGAAATAAAATTCCACGGGAAATTGGAATTCTTCGTTCGCGTGCATTTTTGAACCATTCTAACAGAGCCATTTCAATTTCCTCCGATTTTCCTTTCTTGACAGATTTCCATTCTTTTTTATTTCTTCAGAAATATTTATCCTTTGTTTCAGAATGTTGAAAAGAGCAGTTTGGGAAATCCTTAATTTAATTGAAGCTTCGAGTTGACTACATTTAGGAAGCTTATCTTAGTTTTGCAACACTTCGAATTTATCTTTAAGACTCAAATCCTTCCTTTTCGGCATGCTGATAAAATTTAGCACCAAACGAACTTAAAAATGATATGTGCTCTTACTCTAACTATAATTTACTCAAATGGCTTAAATAACATGGAACATGCGCACAGACAGTTTTTGGAAATCTATTCATGTTCTCTGTTAAGATAGATATCAAAAGAAACTTCTCTCCCTGCTATGGTTCATTCAATAAAAAGTAAGATAAGAATTCAACCCCCTGTTGAGTGAGATAGGTTTCTCCAAACTTCATTCAAGTCAAGGAATTGACATTGTTAAATTGATTTCTATGAACTCGCCGCTTACCATCCACATTTTTCCTTAACTCTTACACTATGTATATCACAGGAAAGTGCTAACCACACCTGTTTCACAGGTTTGTGAGTAACTGTTGCTTCTTCTAAAATAATCCTTAAACTTCGAAAAAATAAAATTTTATAAATAAGAACAAAAAAAGCTGAAATATCGCACTTTTGATTTATTATGTAGTCAAAATTTTGATTTTAGAAAGCGGCGGTGTTGATTTTATTAAAGGATGTTTTTAACATGTATTAATATTGTAACGATTCGGGTCTTGCCGATTTGATTTTATGAAGCGGCTGATTTTATTATCCGGTGATTTTATTAGCGGCGGGCACTGTAATAAGTAAGAAAAACCGGAAGAGCCTTGTTGTGAATAGAACCAGATGGTAAAGTCTACTTGGGATGGCCTTGGTCTGTAATAGGCTGTGGTACCTTGAAAGACGTTAGATTAGGCTGATTTTTTACAATAATCTCTGTCTGACTATATTGAGGTTGCAGACAAATTTGAATTTATGAAGATATCTGTAGATTTATTCCTTAAATTCTGCTACCAGATGCGAATTAGGTCAAGAATGTCAGTTAATAGGTTATTTTAAATAGAATTTAATATAAATAACATGGATAGTAAAAAAGTAAACAACTTACGTATGTTTTTTTCCTAATGTCATTAGGTCCTCTATATCTAAAACAGCAGAATCTTGGTAATCCGTTTGAGATAAAATCTTTTCCTCAAAGTTTAAATAAAATGGGCAGCTTTTATTGCTGATTTTTGCTCGACACATATACAGCTTAGCAGTGTGGTTTGGAGCTTTAGAAACTTCAGGATGAAGGCATAACTGATCTCGAGAACCAAGAACAACTGACTTAATACTTGAGAGGAAAAAACAGCAATAAATATTTAATGACTAAAAATACAAAAACATGCAAAAAATGTGAAAAATAACTAATTATATATTCTTACTGCCTGTAATTACTTCGTTTCAATTCTTGAACTGCTTGTGAAATTTGAGAATGTGTTCTTGAGCTATATATAATTCTTTGTGACACTAAAGTAAAAAATATCTTTTAATTTTTCTATATAAAATATTAGATGCATATTCATAAATAACTATAAAATAGAGTTCATAAATATCCTAATTTATAAGTATAAAATCTCAAGTGCATTACTAACAAAATTTTTGCATTGTACTTACTTTTATCTTCTTTTTTAATGTTATACAGTACTCTGCAGGGGTCTATTCAGATATTTTGTAAAAGAAACTATTTTTGAAAAATTGTGAAAAAACTACTCATAATTTGTGAATATAAAATAAGCGTTAAGTCACATTCTTTCTACCAGGGTCCTGCTTTTGTGAATTTGTGCAAATATTTTTCCTGTTATTGTGAATTGGTCCTGTTATTACAAAAATTGCTAAAAATCTTTTCAAGAAGTTTTTAAATTGTAAATAGATACAAGATTATGCTTAACAATTGTTGCTAGTAAATTAAATATGCAACATACAATTATTTGGTATTATTTGGTATTTAGCCTATACTGCTCAATGCAGAATATTCATTTCTGACGAATATTGGAAATAAAATGACTCACATTTTTAATAATTTCAATTGACATATTTTAACTAACACGACTTAGTTATGTATCACTTTTAATGTGTTACGCATTAAGTAAACTTAAACAATTCTTAAATTTATAATATTTTACTTAAAAAATTGCCAGAAATTAATTTTTATTTACATAATATTCGATTAATTAATTTTATGAATAAATATAAATTGATCAATTATTTATTTACAAAAAACAAAATTATCATTTAATATCAATAAGAATGTGCGCACGATGTTTGTAAAGGTATAAATATTTTCTTAGAATACTCTACATTTGGAATTTAAACTTGGGGAAACTTGGAAAACTTCTTCTTTCTTTTTTATTCCCGGGGAAGAGATTATTCCAGTAACAAAACAATAATGAAGATAAAAAAAGTTGTCAAGGGTCCAATTAAAAGATAAACTATTTTGTGAAGGGTCAGTTTTCATGGAAAGATATTTTGTGAAGGGTCCGTTAACAGACCCAAAATTCTTCTAAGCAGACCCCTGCTCTGAAATTATTTTTTTTCCCTTTGGTAACAAATTATTTTTTATAGCTCAAGTTCTTGATATGGAGGTTTGATTGTATTTAAACTTACTAAAAACATTTTAGCAAATAATAAGATAACTAAAATTATAATTGCTAAATTCTTACTAAAGTTAGGGCCTGCATTCCAAGCACCAGTCAATCCATCTAATACACTTTTTAAATCACCAAGCATACTATTATTTCCCTGGCTAGAATTTTGTATAATAGACAATTGCTGTTGAGCTTTCCTACTTTCAAGCCAAGCTAGAGATGAACAAAGTAAACTTAATGTTTTCCCGGTACCAGTTGGACTCTCTAAAATTCCATTGACGCCCTAAAATTAAAACCTTAAATATAAAAATTGGAACATAATTACTACAATGAACATTATTTTAGAATTTCAAAAAACAAAATAAATTATTTTAAGAACATGAATGAGTAAAACTAGTTACTTATAGTTGATACTATAATTGGAAAAAAATGATCTGAAGCTGTCAATAAATTATCTATTCCATATTATGCACATCAGGGGTCTGTCCAGGCCAAATTCATGACCGTTAAACAGTACCTTCACAAATTCAACTTTAGGAAACACAAAATACTTTTTCTTAAAATTTTATTTTTGTATCCCATAGAAATCCATATTTTTGTGTTGATTTTTTAATATAACTTTTAATTTTCACAAAAAATTTCAAAATTTTCACAAACTAGGTACCTCTTAGAAAAACCTAGACAGATCCCTATATCTTCTACAGGGATATTATATCATTGAGTACAAATCTATAGAAGCCATTTCAATGCATTGATTTTTTAATTGCATCTATTTCAAATCACAAGAATCCGAATCTTGATAAGTAATTTGATAAGTAATCAAGAGAACAAGTATCACAATATTTAGTTTCTTTAAATAGCATGGAAACGAATTGTGGTGTATAATTTAAAAATCATGTGAATATGAATAACGATGTGTTATTTGTAAATGAAACATCATTGATTTTGGTACTTGGAGATCGCGCAATTGATTTGCAAAATGAGATTTATTTGTGAAATGCAATTTTTAAGTCATTTTTCAGGTCTAGGCAGAATAATCACCAAGTGTTGGCAATTACCGGGAATCGGACCACAAGAAACAATGTAAAAAAATCACAGACAAGGACCAATTCAGATGGTATAACTCGTAGCCACCCCCAGGCAAACCTCCACAGGTTTTTTTTTTTTTTTTTTTTTTAATTTTCCAGTTTGCAATAAACTTGGCGATTGTAGTTGGCATGGCAGATCACAATACGGAAATATCTCCCATTTTTCTACATATGTATTGTTTTTTTAACAAGTATTATTCCTGTTCACACTTGAACTTGTTTTTAAAGTCTCAGAATCGGCTGCGTAGCATGATCTGCCAAAACTACAATCGCAAGGCACCAAATTGATTTTAAAAGGGGAAAATGTTTTTTTAAAAAAACGTGTAAAGGTTTGCCCAAGGGTGGCCTTGAGTTATACTCTTCGAGTTAATCCCTTAATACGTTTTTTTTTTTTTAGTTTCTTGAGGCCACTGACAATAATCGCCAAGATTTAGCGATCATTCTGCCACCAATCACGATACGGAAATCTTTCCATTTTTCGAATAATTTTATAAAACAAAACTTGGTAAACAAATAGTTTTTACATATTCGAATATTGAAGGGGCCGTTTTAAAGAATTAATACGGAAATATCCTAAAATAGGAAAATAAACCCAGAATCACACATCGCCTAAATTATTACAAACTTTCTTTAAGAAAAACAATCGATTATAAATGTTTTTAACTTTATGTTTCATTGAAATTTTAGTGTCTTTAAAATTGTTTATAAGCAAAAATTTAAAACAGCCACATTTGATGAGAAACAAAATAAAATAATTTAATTGAAAGCAAAAGAAATAACTTTATTAATATACAAGCACATTTTGTATATTTACCTTTTGTAAGCACTCGATTACTTTTTTCATATATTCTTCTTGAACTGGATATGGTTGACAAGGAAATAATACTTGAATTCCATTGATGGTACACTGTGCCATCGTATTTCTTTATTTTTACAAATATTTATAAGTATAACCAGTCGAAAAATTAACAAAAAATTAAAAATTTGTATAACTTCATTTAAACCGTGCAGACGAGCTCGTCGTAATAAATAAATATGCTCGATTGCTGCCATTCTTCAAAATATTTTTCTTTATTTAAATTGAATAAGATTTGTAAATTTCGGGTGAAAAATAAAATAAATTATGGTGACTGAAATAATAAATAGCTCTTTCCTTAGCATGTGATATATTTTTCTTTTTATTTAATTTTATTTCGAAGCCTGATCAGCATTTAATATTCTCTCCCCCCACCCCGTTTTTTTAGCAGTAGACACAGCACAGATGTTTTCCATTAAACGCGAGATGGGAACAACTTTCTCTGGTTTATGAATTTGTGCTAATTTTTTTCGTTTTATTTCCGCAGGGATTATTTATCTAGTTCACAAATGTGATAAACCGGCAGATATATTTTTTAATACACGATCTTTTAGTTTATTGCTGCTGATCTTTCCCATTTCATATTATAAGTTCATTTCACCTACTTGCTGTTTATGTTTCCTTCCTGTCAAAATTCACACGCTTTCGTCTAGAATATTATCTCCTTCTCAAAAAACAATTTCTCCTACTCAGCTGGGAAAAATCGCCCTAAATTAAAATGCTATTAAATTCATCAAGAGTTTGTTTCATTGCTTTAAGTACATGTGTTTTGTTTAATTTCATTTCTACTGAACTTTTTACTGCTATTGTTGATTTAGAAAAGCTTCTTTATACTGAAGGTGAAGTTATAAAAACTATTGAAAGATACATAGAAGCTGAAGAAAAAAGGCTCCAAGAAATTAAGAAGTTAGTATTAAATATTACTTTAAAAGTAATTTTTTCCTCTTTCTAATGGCTTTTATATAATTGATTTAAGACTGGAATTAGTAATTTAGATGCTTTTATCTACATTTGGGACAAACTAGCGATCAATAATCAATTAGATGATTCAATGTTAACTTTATGGTTTATTATTTTTTTAGCAATGTATCCAAGATGATTTTTGAAGCACAAAAAGTTCGAAAATTCAGTAATTGATCTGTAATAGCATCAGTTTACGTAATTTTTATATTTCTCTATATTTTAATGCAATAGTTTAGTAGTTAGAACACGCATTTAGATATAATTTCTCCTTTCTCACTTTTTTTTTAATTTGAATTTCTTATTTTTTCTACCCATTTAAAATTTTTGCGATGTCTCATTTTATGTTTTACTGAAAAGTTTGATATGTTTCTAATGCTAATATATTTTGATGAAACTTAGCCATTTATGTACATTTCTGAAAGTAATCTTAAAGTTTCAGTATTAGCTGTTTTTTCCTTCTCTCTAACCTCTGCTCTAACCTTCAAGACTGCCATAACATGTCAAAACTGATTTACTTAACTGAACATTGTCTTCTATAATTATTTATTCATTTATTATTCATTTTAAGCTGCATTCATTTTAATGTTATTAAATATTGTTCTAATTTTAATTTACACTTATAAAATTTTTTATATATTTTAACTAGCTAGAAAAGTTTCTTTTACACATTTTTTTAGTATATTGTGTCAAAATTAATGTAAAATAGATTATTTAGGGTGATCCGGGGTAATTCACGATCACTCTGTTTCTGGGGTAAATAATGATCACCTAAGAGTTATTTAAAAAAAAAAAAAATTTAAATTTGAGACATGGACAAGAATGCTTGTACACTTTACTAAAGTATAACTACATTTACTTAATGATTGTTTTTTGTTTAATCTAACAAAATAAGTATCGTTTAAGATGCTTTCTGAATTTTCCATTTCAAAGAAGGATTTCAAAATGTGCACATTTCTGCAAACATCCCCCTCCTTCTCTTAATAAATATTTTGAGTTACTTTCTTTTTCTTTGATATTAAAATAGTGTAGGCTTTTCTTTAATTGTTTCACATCTACTGTAAACATTATAATTGATTATAGGAAACTATATCAAATGTTGCCCCCTACAGATGGGGTGATTATTGATCACTGGGGTAATTCCTGATCATTGTCATTTCTTCTTATAAATAGTATAAAAATCGTTAATAAATAGTTAATTGTCTTTTCTTAAATAACAGTTCATATTTATTAAGTGGAACAACTATAAAATATATTTTAACTATAATCTCAAAATTTGTTTTTAACTGTATACAAGACAAATGTGTTCTGATATGCACCATTTCTAGCTTGACTTCTATCTTAATTTTATGTGTGTACATTGTTAGAATAATTTTTAAGTTGATAAATTAACCTAATATAAATATGGTGGGAAATTATAAGCCTAAAAAGGATATTAAGCTTCTAGAAAGCAAAAATAGTGGATTTCTTTTAATGATTGAAAGTGAAAATTTTAGTGTGAGAGCTGCTGCCAGAGCTGAAGTGTTAATCTTTATTCCTGATTTTAAATAAAACGTTTTATTAACTGCATAAACATATCTTTTTGGTTTATTTGTTTGATCTTAATGTCTTATTTGTTTATTGCCATTGTATAATTATTTTTAAACAGCCCATTTACTATAAAAATTGGTGATCAGTAATTACCCCAGAAATGATCAAGAGAAGGGGTAATTCCTGATCACTAAAAATTTAAAATCTTTTAAATTCTAATTAGATTTTCAAGCAAAAAGACGTAGCATAGGACTCATCTCATATAGCCTCAAACTTCTAGTAAATATTAAAATTCTATCTTGAATTGTTTTTAAACAAAATAGATGTTTGCATATTTTGATCAGGAATTACCCCAGGTCACCCTATTTCAAATGCCATGAACTTAGGCATTTATTAATTTTTATCTTAGTGTTTTAACATTTCAAGATATTTTCAAAAGTACTTTTTTTCAGAAAGTTAAAAGTAAAGTTTGGAAAAAAAATGAAAACCCGCACTTTTAAAAATTACTCATTATTGCTATCACTCAGTTTAGCTTATTACTCACTGTATGAATGTTTTTCAAAACTGGAATATATTATATTTTTATTCAAATGTTAGGTACTGCATAATGTGTAGAAAGAATATTATTTTTTTTTAGAGTTTATCCAACTTCATATTTTCAATGTTTGAAAAGTATTAACATAAACTTGTTGTTACTAATACAAATTTGTTAGACTCATAGAAGCCCTGACTTGAAGTTAAACTAATTCTAATTTTATTATTTTAAATACATACATTAATTTCAAGTCTGTGTTTTATACAATATTTTATCTTTGTGTTGTTACTAGCGTAATTTCCTGACTTAATTTATTTCAAATATCATATGATTTTATCTCTACCGTGATTCTTGTTATTATAAACTTATTTTCTCTGTATGTGTTGGGACATTTTGTAAATGTCATTCAGTTTGTTTTTATTTACATTCAACTCTTACAATCATAAAACTTTTTCTAAGTGTATGTATATAAAGTAGATTTCCTATGCATATATTCCTTAATTATTTTCTTATCTAGATTAAAAGATGAATATGGCAGACTCCACCAAGTTGCTAGTGTTGATTCACAATCTTTTCTTGGAAACCCTATTAATGCCTTTTTACTTGTCAAGAGACTAAGCACTGATTGGAAAACAGCTGAATCTTTAATGCTAAAAAATGCTGGAAAAGGTATTTTTTAATTAAGGTCTACATTTCATTTAGAAAATTTTTTGAATATTAAATTTTCTCTAATCGTCGTTGAACAGCCCATTCAATTTTTGGGTTTACCACTGCTAATGTTCAACTATGAAGCCAGGGTTGGGTTTTTGACGTCAAAAAGTGGTTTTTGACATGACAAGGGTATAATACTGGTTTAAACCGTCAAAAACCCGTCAAAAATGTCAAAAACTGAAGTTTGCCAAGAAAATATATAAACTTCAAAACTACCAACAGTTGCCATGCATTATATTGAAATTTAATTATACTATAGGTAATCAGCAGGTTTTAAAATATTTTTTAATTAAAATTAAGGTAAAATAACAGATTTAAAATCTCAGAAATTTATATTCAAATGCATGTGCAAAAAAATTTTGCAAAAAAATTTTTTAAATATTTATATTTAAAATTTTTTTTTCTTCTTTTTGATACTTAAGAAAATTAAAAGTTTATTATTATGAATTTTTGACATATAAGGAACATATAACTAATATTTATAAGGAACTTACAAGTTATGTTGTATAAATACAAACTTGATACAAGTGTATAAAATTTTCTTTTAATGTTATACCGAATATCTTTATTATCCAGTATGTTAATTTGAATTTAAAAGTAGTTATATTTATGAATAATGATAAATATAATTCATATTGTTTATTATATTTATTTATAATTATTACACTTATCATTTTAAAACAATTTTTATCTCTTAATTTTTTTTTCGCCACTTGTATTAAGAATACAAATAATGCATATCTTGAAAGCAAGAAGTAATTATTCAAAAGCTGAATATTTAGATATTCAACAAAACTATATCATATTCAGCAAAATGAAATTCACAAGTCTTTGGATAAACTAAATTTTCAGCATAGTAAATGAATAGGCTGAATATACTGTAAATCGACACTAACTTCTCTGTGTATTTAACAGAAAGCACTTAAATTTGTATTAGCACTTAGATTTAATAAAAGATAAAGAAAAGATAAGAGTTTTTAAAGCACTTAGATTTAAAAGAATATTAAAAAGATTTTTCTTTAAAAGAAGATGTCAAATAAACAAAACTGCTAATGTTTATCTTTAAAAATGTCTAATTTTTAGTATAATCTATACTATACACTAAATTTGGTTATAAATAAATTTCTTAATAATATCACTGCAGATTTTCAATAACACATGAAAATGAATATACATAATATTACAAAAGATGAGAGTTTTCAAAAGTACAAGATTTTGGTAACTATTCAAAATATAAGTGTTTCTTCAAAATTTAAAATTTATTTTTTCTAGAACATATTTAGAAACAATATCCTTTAAAAAATACATAAATTTTATGTATTAATTAAATTTCACATATGAATATAGGTTTTTGACATTTTCGACATTTTTGACAGTGAGGTTTTTGACGTGACGGTTTAAACCATGGTTTAAACTGTCAAAAACTGTCACATGTCAAAAACCTGCCAACCCTGTATGAAGCCTTGTAATTTTGAACCCAATCCAGAAGACAAGGGAACTCCTGGATCGAGTATTGGGAGAAATTTGCCTTCGTGTAGGACTTTTTTGATGGAGCTAACTCGCATTTGCGTTACATGGAGAGGAAGACCATGAGAACCTCCCATGGTTAGCCTGAGGGCAAGGGGACTCTAACCCATGATCCGTCTACCACTGAGGATATTTCACATCAGCACTGTGGTTAGTGCAAGCCGGATGCGGAATTTGTATCGACTGGGATTCGAACCGGGTTCACCTCTATCCCCTAAGCCAGTGTTTCCCAAAGTGTGGTGCGCGTACCCCCAGGGGTACGAGAACAGTTTAGCGGGGGTACGCTTTCTCATCCGAAATATCTTGCAACAAACGAAAATTTCAAAAAATTTTATTCAAAAACAAAGCTAGTCATGAAACTTTACGATTACGTATTTTCTATTGGCTATTTTTTGCTGAGATGGCGATAATTAGTGGTGTCAACAGCCAGTTGTGATTTTTAACTTTTGTGAAATTTTTTTACAGAGAAAAATACATTCATTTTTCTATTAGTGGTACGCAGCGTTACGAGAAATTTAGAAAGGGTACACAAAAGTCAGAAGTTTGGGAAACACTGCCCTAAGCCATCACGGCTCTTGAATATTAAATTAAAAAGTGAAAGGTATATAGATAATAGATGAAATCATATTTCACGGGCATGAAATCTTATTTTAACTAATACACACCTAACCATGGCCAAGCACCTAGTCCCGATTTTCAGGATTCTATCTTATAATGGCCATGGCTAGAATGCCTTAAAATTTTTCACTTTTGTTAAACATCAAGGACATTGTCTAATCAGGCACCCGTCTCCCCAAAATTTTATACCACTTCCAAGGAGATGACTTTCAACCAGGACAGATTTAATATGCACTTTGGTGCTTAGCGTATGTATGCAAATTGTTTTGTCAGCAGCCAGGATCGATCTAACGACCACTCAGCTCTCCTCCAGCAGTGCCTTAATCAACTACACTATCAAAGCACCCTTTAAATAATACATTGCTACAAGTAAAATTATAAGTAACTACTATAAAGTGTTATTGATGTCTAATCATTTCCATTTGTACTTTGAATTTTATTAATTTAAATCTAGAATAAATTTGTTGATTAAGCAGCAATAAATCTGTTTTTTATGTAGCAATATATTTTCTAAATATCTATAACTATTTGTATTCTACATTTATATCAAAAATATCTTGAATAGTCTAATCAAGAAGATTACGTTACTCAAAGTTACGTTAATTTTTTTCTTGCATTCAGGGTTCTGGAAAATTTAGACATAATTTGTGAAAAATTAAAAATTATATTAAAAAATCAACACAAAAATATGGACTTATCGTTTCTTATGGGATACAAAAATAAAATGTTAAGAAAAAGTATTTTGTGAAACTACAGTATTTCCTAAAGTTGAATTTGTGAAGGTAACACTAAACGTTAGTAAATTTGGCCTTGACAGACCCCTGGTATTCTTCTATATTTATGTCTAGAAAATTTAGCATTTTACATTAAATATACAAATGTACTTCTTTTTTCCATACTTTTTTATAATTTAATTTTTTATTTTGAAATTTTTTTCAGATATGATTGAAAATATGACACAAACTAGAGAGGATTTGAAATTTCCTGAAGAGGAGGATTTAACTGGAGCAGCAGAAGCACTACTTAGACTACAAGATACTTATAAACTAGATACTTCAACTCTTGCACGAGGACAAATATCTGGAACAAAGCCATCAAATGAATTAACTGGTAAGGAGTTAACTATAGTTTTATTGTAGATTTATATATATCTTCAATTTCTAAAATCATCTATCATAGAGTGCAAAAATCTTAATTATAATATTCATTTTAAGTTTAACAAATATTGTGTAAAAACTAATCCTGCTATTAATGGTGTGATATATCTAATTTTTTGTGATTAGCTTCAGATTCATTTTTTTTTTTTTTTTATCAAAATCTTTTAAAATTACTTTTATTTAATTGAAGTATGACTAATAAAGTTAAAGTATATATTCTGCTACTTCTGGAAATAAACTTCCAACTAAAACATTGACAGTTTTGAAAACCTTTTTGACCAAAATCTTTTTAAATCGCTTTTATTTAATTGAAAAATAACTAAAATAATTTATATGTTTTGCTAGTATGTACTAGAAAGAAACTTCCTACTAAAATATTGACAGTTACGCGACCATCTAAAATCTGGCATCATTTTGGAAATTTATAATATAAAAGAAAAATTACAATCCAATGATAAGTGAGATGGATTTCAGTTTTTATGTAATGTAAAATGTTCCCAAAGTCTGAAATTATATGGTAAGGGGGCTCAAAAACTGAGTTTGTCCTTGGGCGTTGTAAACCCTAGATACACCTCTGATAATTATTTTTAATTTTTCTAGTACTAATTTTTCTATTTCTAAAACACCCATATAGTAAGATTTATACAAAATAATATATAAACATTAATAAAAGTCTAAATAAATATGTATCTAAATGTTGCAGTACCTGCAACATTTTATTATTCCTTTTATTTTTCCAACATACTTATGACTTTTAACAATGGGAATTTAAATTTTCATTAGTTTAGCATATTTACTTATTTTAATTACATTTTTATTTAATTTTTTTAACATCTAGCAAATGACTGCTTTGAACTTGGTCGTCAGTCTTACAACAGTGGTGATCATTACCATACTATTCTATGGATGCAAGAAGCTCTTGATAGAGTGGATGAAGAAACTAACAAAACAGCTGACAAAGCTGAGATATTGGAATATCTTGCTTTTTCAACTTTCATGGTAAATATCATACTATATGACTCTTAAATGTGTTTTGCACCATTTTTATTATTTTTTCAGTTTTATATATTCTTTTCACATATGTAGAACCTTTTTTATGTTAAAGAACAATGAAACTTAGAACAATACTTTTAAAAAGGGATTTATGAAAAAATTGACATAGACTGCCCAGGGTATAATAATTAAACATAGCAAACGGAATAAATACTCGCAGTGTTACACTATTTGATAAATATCGTAAATAATTATTATTATAGGTTCCCATAACTAATAGTCATTTTACATGTTAGCTATAGCCTTAGCTATTTGTTTTAAAATGCAATTATTTATTTAACGAAAAATTGTTATGGACAAAATATTATGCACCTTACTAAATACAAAATTTGTTGCATTTAGTTTTAATAATGCAGATTTTTATGTTACTGATTTTATTGCTGATTTTTACGTTTTACGTTAATATACTCCAAGAAATATAAACAGAAGGATTTTTTATTGATAGTTCTACGTGTAGAGAAAAGAGAGAGTTGGTGAACCTATTTTGTACTGTTTTATCATTATTATTTTTTGCCGTTTTTATATATATATATATATTTAAATTTCTTGTTAAAAAAACTTTTCTTTTTTGTGAGAAGAAAGTATTTATATTTAAATGTTTGCTTATTAAATCAGTGTAAAAAAAAATACAAGGTTCAGAGTATATATTTTCCCATTTGAAGATCTATATAGCACAAGTCTATAAACCTCAATTCTCTATAAATCACATTAATTTAGGTCTAAACTATGAAAATCACCTTTTAGAAATTTCTGAAATTAAGCAAGATATACAGGCTGCATGAAAAAATTATTTGTGGAGAGGTTACACTCTCTGCAGCTAACCAAAATTTATAATTTTTTTTTTTTTTTTTTTTTAAATGTCCAAATTTTTTTGTGTTTTAAAATAATTATTTCAAAATATAAATAGTTATTTTAAAGAATTTAAATATAATCTGTCCCAGATGTGTATATGTGGTATCAATAGTATGTGAAATGGCATATAACACAATGCCTCGTGTTTTAGGCTTTGCTTTATAAAGGTCTTGTATTGTATTAATCTTGTATTATTTTAAATTGTATTATTTTATTTATAATAAGTTTGAAATAATAAATTTTTTAAATAAATTGTTTCTGTTGTTGTTATTGTAGCAAGGAAATACACGCCATGCATTGAAGCTTACAATTGATTTACTTGAACTTGGTATGTTATTTTAATATCACTCTTAGAGTGTCTTAATGTTGGATTAAAACTTTTTATGCTTATAATTATTATTGTTGAGTTTATTAATTATTATTATTAATATTATCTATGAGTTTTTTGCAACTAAATTATTCTATGTTTAATATTTTAATATTCTATGTTTTAATAGTCTATATTTAATATGTTATTTTAATAATCTGTGTTTAATATTTTACATTAATAATTATCAAATTTCTGATGCATTTAGCTTTGCTTGAATTTATTTTAAATTTGCTTGATTTTATATAAAAAAATCATTAAAACTAACATTTGAAATGTTCAAGATTTATGTATGTGCACTAGTTAATTAGGTTTTGGTATTTGATATGTGAAACCTATCTGCATATTTTCTCAAAGCAAAGGTAGAAAAAAAATCCTGAACTTTTCTTTTATTCAAATGTTGAACTTTTAAAAGCAAAGTTTCTCTTAATTGAGAGTTTTGCATAATTGTATCTTAAGTAGGTTTGCACAAAATTACATCTTGGTTTAATTATTTTACTGAAATTGAGTTTAGTTATTTTTTTAAAATTAATTTAAGGAATTTCTCTTAAGAATTTGAAATAACTGCAGCTGTGCTTTATTCATCTTATTTTACTTCAATTCACATCACCTATTCTTTTAAAGTTTTATATAAAAAGGTATAGTGACCCTAATATTATAGTTAAAGAACTATTAAAATATTATAATCAAAACTGAAATAGTATTATACTGAAGATTATATATTGTATTATACTACTAATCATATTAAATTTGAACTATTATTTTAATAGTTACCTCTAAATAATTGTACTGGCCATTTTAAGTTTTTTCCGGCTTTTTTCTGCCGTCTTAGAACAAATGAGTTAGTTCTGGAAGAAATCCGAACCATGATTCTAAGATAGTTTTTATTTCTTACAGTACCTGACCATCCTCGAGCAAGGGGAAACAAAGCTTACTATGAAGATGCAATTAAAAATGCTGCTCACACAAAAAGAGGTGATGACGGGGATGTTCAGTTAGATGGGGATGTTAATTATTCTGAATCTTCTAATGCTGATTCAGAAATATCAGAAAGAGAACAATACGAACAGTTATGCAGATCTGAATCCGTTTCAGTACGTTTATTTTTTATTGTTTTTGAGACAATGATAATGCTATGTTAAATGACAAAATAAAATCAACATTATAGTCCAAATTTTGTAAAAACATTCAATTCAGCGTTGTTTTGTTTCATAAAGGTTTAGTTGAAAGATACTGAGAAACCTATCTACTGTGAAAGAGGAATGAAGTATGATTTTGCTTAGGTAAAAGTTACTCAGAAGTTAGATTATAGAATGGAAATTAAAAAAGTACATGTCCTATCAAAGTTATAATAAATCTTGTAATCAAAGTTTTTACCACTTTCTGAATAGCTAGAGGGCTCAAGTTTTAGCTGGAGTTCTGTACTGAATGCCAATATTAATTTCAATGGTTTTCTGATCACTTCAAGTAGAATTTATTATTTACATAAAAATTACCAACTAATCAAGATTTTGACTACTTTTCAACTAAAAATGCTCTAATTTTCATTGGAGCTCTGTCCTGAATAACAATGCAGGTTTTAATCATTACCCAATCTCTGCAAGCAAAATTTATAGCCAATTAAAGGTTTGGCCACTTTCCAATATAGTAAAAATAATGATATTAAAAAGTTTATTTAGAGTCATGTTTTCTAGTGAATTAAAATGGCAAGGAAATAATTCTAATTTTGTTACACTTAACCCCTTAATGATCAGTTAATTTTCAAGAAAACGGTCATAAAAGTGCCTATTTTTTTATACACGAATATCATACACGTATTTGCTTAGTGCTGACATCTAGTTTAAAATAAACTAACTATCTACAATTACCTTAAAAGTATCCTGGTACTGCCATCTGGTGTGCAAAATGAGAAATAAAATGTTTTCCCGGCAAAAGAAATAAATTAGTTTTATTCTTATTGGAACGTTACTACTGAGCACTCCTGTCCAGGAATATCGCGGGAGCGAGAAATAGAGGGCGAAACCTCATCCTGTCATTTTCATGGGAGCGAGAAGGAAAGGGTTAAAGTTTAAAAAATGAGACTTATCACTTTCTCCAGATATGTCATCTGAAATTCCTGCACATATTTTGGAAGTATATTTAATAACTTTTTCACCAAATACAATTTTTTTGCATGTAAATGATTCTGTTGTAAAATTAAATGTTTCGGAACATATTTTCCCTTAGATATCCTTGTATCAGTTCAAATAATCAGGAGTATACTGTATTTCGTCCTTGAAACCAGTTGTTGACCCATTAAAACAAAACAAATAAAAATTATTAAAAACCTTTTGTAGTTTTTTAAAAAATATAAATTTCTTATTTGAATCAATATGAGGTTTTGTATAATAAAGATGTTTTGTTTTTAAAAACTTAGTACTATTTGATGAAAATACTTAGTTTTATAAAACGAACTTATAGCTTATCCAATGTATTTTAAATGTCGTTTTTTTTTCTAAATTTTTATTTGCTTTGTAATAAATTTTAAATTATCTATTATTCAATTATATTGTTCTGTGTTGTTAATACATCTTAAACATCTATAGAATCTTGCTAAAAGCAAAGATCTCAAGTGTGAACTTATCACGAATGGACATCCATATTATTTACTTCAACCTGTTCGAAAAGAAACGGTATTTAAAGCTCCAAACATAGTTATTTTACATGATGTCGCTACAGATAAAGAAATGGAAATAGTTAAACACTTAGCTCAACCAAGAGTAAGTACAATCGTTTGTCAATTTAAATGTTTTTCTAATTTAATTTGTTTTAAAATTCATTTTTATCTTTAAAAAATATTTGCATAGTTCAATTTCAGATCAGTAAACTGAAATATGGGTAAAATTATTTTATCATTATGCATTAATTAAAAATAATTTTCCTACTTATTATTTTTTGTGCTTCGTTTTTTTTCCTTGTCATATTTTAATTGTTTTAGTTCTTTAATTTCATAATTAAACACTATTTTCCATTAACTTATTTGTATTTTTATATAAATTCGATAAATGAATCTAGCATGATTTTTGTGTATTATGGAAAACTTCAGCTGTTTAAAGATAATGTTTATGTTATTGATATTCTTTAGATCTAGATTATCAAGCTTTTTGATATAATATTTCTTTTTTTCTCAAAACCTTTATTAAAGTGCAATAAAATATGGGAACTGTACTTGTAAAGTAGCAAAAAGTTGTGTTAAATTGCTTCTTAATTATTCTATTTTTTTTTTTTTTTTTTTTTTTTTTTTGTATTTAAACAAAACTACAACAACAACGTACAAAACATATCAGACATCATATTTTGGTGCTATTCTGTTTTTAAATTAAAGTTAACAACATTCTAAGGATTCTGCTCTGAGTTTTTATAGATTGGTCACCACTCTTTACTGTTTTGAGTTATAGTTTTCATCTAAATTATTATTTCAGCACTAATTTTTCATTTAAATTTTTATTTTATTTTTTTCAGCTGAAACGTGCAACAGTGCAAAACTCTAAATCTGGACAGTTGGAATATGCCAGTTATCGAATTAGTAAAAGGTACAAGTACCTTATAATTAATTCTCTTAATATTTTTTTTAAATTTTTTCTTTAACTGAGTCAAAATATTTTCATTTAGACTTTTAGTAATTTAGATTATTGTAGATAAATTTTTAAGAGTTTCCTATCCTTAAAAAATAACTTTTAATAAAAACAATAGTTGTCATAAAACAGTTTGTTTAATTTGCCTCCTTTGCATTAGTATCACTGTTTAATTTCATTATAATTAGTAGGTAGTGATGTTTGTTGTGTATAAATGATAACCATTTCCAGTTTTTGTATTATTAACTGTCTTCTATAGATTATTATTTTAACTGCCAAATTGGTGGGGAAAAACTTTTATTCTAAAATAATTATAAATATTTCTCTGAATTAATGACATACCATTGTACTATCTGTTAAATTCTCTTAAGAAGTATGTGCAAAATTTGGAACTAATACAGAGCTTGCATAAAAAGATGACCTAAAATAAGTTAAAAATGTATTCCTTGTATATTTAATTATTTAAAAAATTAAAATCTCCTCAGGAACATTTTATGTTTTGGGAAATCTGTTAGTAATTTTCCAACCTATTTTTTCTTCTTGAATTTTTTTTTAATTTAATGTTTTTTTAAGTAATTTCCTTTTTATTTTTACAGTGCCTGGTTGAAAAATGAAGATCATCATGTGGTTGCTAAAGTATCCCAACGAATTGAAGATATAACTGGTTTAACAGTAAAAACAGCTGAAGAGCTTCAAGTTGTGAATTATGGAATTGGTGGTCATTATGAGCCTCATTTTGATTTTGCCAGAGTAAGTGATTGAAATTTTAAAAACGAAATATTTCTTAATTTTCATGTGTCATTAATAATTTTCATATAATAATTTCATGCTCAATCTTTAAGATATGGCTTGATTCATTTAGCGTGCTATTCTAATACATCTGTTATAATATATTGTTCAATACATAAAGAAGACTGGGGTTATTTTATATATATATGCAAGTGGCTTTTATAATAATTGGAGACACACACTTTGTGCTGCTTGACTTACAAATAATTAGCCATTTTCTGCAAACAAAAAGTGCAGGTGAAGTTGGCTTATTTGGTTCTATTAAAAGAATAGGAAAATCAGTGATTCTGCTCAACTTACAACTGCTCAACTTACTTGAAAAATACAGATTCTTAGGATTCATAACTTGCATATTGCATGTTTTCTTTTTCAGCTATTAATAGCAAACAATTGAAAATAAATTTTTTTATAATTAAAGTTGGTGCAATTTTACTGTGTAAACCTTCTGAAGAATTATGCATGTCATGGGACATATCAGAACTTATTTGTCTTGTCATCTCTATGATTTTTAGCACATTTGATGCATTATAGGACATAAATGGACTGGATAATTTTAACTTATAATTTTTCATCTGCTTATATTTAAATGTAGTCTAATTTCATCATTATGGCATCCACTTCTGCTTAAAGGAAACACTACTTTATGTGTAACATTTCCTCCATCTTTATTTTCAGAATCAAGGAAAGACTATGTTCAAAACTGGCCTGGTATTCTCTATCCGAACAGTCTTGACATTTTCTTTGCATCCATAACACTAGTGTTTCTTAAGGTTACAGACCATTTTTTAGTATACACTAGTCCGGTACTGCCAATACACTTCTACAATTAAAGAAGAATAAATTATCCAAAAAATAGGTTTTGGCTAAAGAAATTTTCAAGCAATCGTCAACTTTTCAGAATGACATACATAAAATATTCAAGATTTTATTGGTTTCATATGTGTGTTGAATTAACTAAAATCTTTTATAAAGTTGAATATAAATTTATAATAAATTTATTTCTATTACTGATTTGAAAGAAACATTATTTTTGCTTCATTTTAGAGAGAAGAAAAAAATGCCTTTCAAAGTCTAGGAACTGGGAATAGAATTGCAACTTGGCTTCTTTATGTAAGTTTTATTTTAATTTTAAACTATATATTTCTTAATTTTTAAAAAATCTGTAAAAATAATTTTTTTTTTTTTGAAATACAGATGAGTGATGTTGATGCTGGAGGAGCGACTGTGTTCCCTCAAATTGGAGTGACTCTACGACCAAAAAAGGTAATATAAATTGATTTGTTAGTTTGTTCAATGCTTTTAATTTATAGTTAATAATGAAAAGGCCTTGGGTAAAACAGAGATAAGAAAACTTTTTCAAAGGTGACATTTTGTTACATCATACTGTTCCTTAATATTGTTCCCAGATGGGTGTCTTTTTAATTTGCAGAATTATCACCAGAGAGCAGCAGAGTACACAGATATATATAGATTACATATATATCTGTTACTAGATATATACTAGATAATCTGATCTTATTACCATTGTAGATATTGTATTTTTCAATTAAATCGCTGTCCGGAAAAATTTGAAAATTTTGACTTATAATTATGATGCCTTAAACTCTTTAATTATCATGAATGTAATATGTTTCTAACATGAATTTTAATTACGAAGTTGGATAATTACAGCATTTTAAATAGAATATCAAATGATGAAATAATTACAGTATGCAATGTTTTTATTTTCTCCTTAATTTTAAAACTTAATTTTCTTTTCCAAATCTTGTCCGAGATTACGAAGATAGAATTTTATTTTATTCTGGTTATCTATAAGTATATTACTTTATTGTATTTAAGCTTTTTTAATGAAATACGAAAAGAAAAAAAAAACTTTCCCTTCATGTATGAACTAAACGTTACAAGTAAAAAATATTTCTAATATTTAGTGGAATAAATAAGGCCTGGTAGCTGAGTGGTAATGCTTTGGGCTCTCATGTCACAGGTCTGGGGTTCTATCCTTGAACTGAGCAAGGTCAACTCGGACTTTAACCTCTTCAGTAGGTCGATAAATTGAGTACCAAGTATGTTTAGGGAATAAACATTGAGAGTTCTGTATTCAGCAGACCACCCAACTAGAACATAAGCTCCAGCACCCCAGTGCCCAAGGTGAAAAAACTGGATTGGGGACAGTAGGCTTTGGCCCTTCATGGGCTGTCGTGATACTCAGTTTAGTTTAGTAGTGGAATGAATGTGTTAATACTTTATTTTTTTAATAGATAGAATTTATTTTATTTAAAAATATTTTTAAAAAATTTTCAACCTCAATTACTATGAATACATGTATCTTTAATAAAATGTTGCAAAGTAATTTTGAAAGTGTCATAAAGCTTTTGAAAGAAAAATATTATTTAGTAGGATATTTTCAAAATATTTTATCTGTCTGTTTCTTTGTTTTTCCTTTAAAAAAGAAACTAAAATTTGTATTTATATAAAACTTATTTCATCATTTCTTATAAAGCTTAAAATTGCCTTTTTTCTTTATTTTTAAGGGAGCTGCTGCATTCTGGCATAATCTTCATAAAAATGGGGAAGGAGATATGCTGACTAGACATGCAGCTTGCCCTGTACTTGCTGGCTCAAAATGGGGTGAGTAAAACATATATTATTTGCTCTAACTATTAGTTTAATCATTTAAACCATTATTCTTAAGAACAGTAAAGCCGTCAAACATTACTCCCTTGTAGGATTATGTAAATTTGACTGGTATTAAGAGGTGGCAACTGTTCAGAGTTATCAATTAATTGATTTTTGCTCAAGAAATAAAAATTGATAAATCACAAACCTAGAGGCAAAACCCTCTAGTAGACACTGCAGATTATTTTTCGAAGCTTAAAAATGAAATAAAATGAGGAAAATTTTTGAGATTTCTTTTTTAAATATCTCTAAACTTGTTTCTTAGAATAATTTTAAAAAGTTGAATTGAGAGAACATTGTCAAGAACAAAAAGTAAAAAGAAAAACAAAAAAACTGTTACTTGATTACAGGCTTAATTGTATTGTGTTTTATTCCCATTTTTTTTTTAATATCATTGTATAAATTCAATTTTAATATAAAAATAACATGAATTTTTTGTGTATGATTACCTTATATTTGTAAATTTTTCTATGTGTATGTAAGATTTACCTAAATTTTTGCAATAGTCTTCGCTTGACTCCGTTGAGATCATAGACAAATTTAGATTTATGAAGATAGTAGACAAATTTAGATTTATGCAGATTCACTCCATAATTTCAACGACCAGGATCGCAAACATTATCAAACTTCAAAATTGTAAAATGAGACATAAATATGTAGTTAACTTATTCACTATTTCCTTTCATAAAATTAAGATTTGCAGAAATCAGTTATAATACTTGATAATGTAAAGAGTTTTGCCGCTTGCACAAATACCCTCCCCTCCAGACCATGATTGACGTAGGATTTTGGTGATGTTTTACAATTGCTAAGGTGCTTGAGACATCTATAGACCGGATCCTTTTTTTTCTGGAATTTATGAGTTTGATGAATGGTAAAGAGCTTCTAATCCGTGAGAAAAAATCTCTCCAGACGCTGACTTTCGACCCATTGCTGAAAATTTCAATAAGCTTTTACACCTTTTCATCCCTGTAAAAAGCAGTCATTTTAAAACTATTTGTAATATTTTGTTAGTTTTGTAATATTTTGTTTTGTTATTTTTGATAAAGTTATATCAAAACCTGTTTTGTTACACTATAAAGAAAATTTTTTAAAGTACTTTTTTATCAAGACATGTGCACAAAATTTTAAAAATAAATCATTTTCGTAATTTTTTACAGGATCATTTTACCTTAATTTATCAAATTTAATTTTAACATTTTTACAGAATGTTTCAAAAATAACAGAATTTAAAAATATATGAAAAGGAAAGAAATACTTCTTTGGATTACTGATTTTTGCTTAGAAAACTAGGTCTTTGTAACTTATATTCTAGCTTCTTTCTCTCCAAGTTTTATCATTAGTTACAAAATCGGCCAATAGATAAGGCTGCTGACTGAAAAATCTTTTGCATATTGTTTTCTGATAATTATCATGTCATTTGCTTGAATTTTATAAGGAGTCTTATTTTGTGGTTAGAATCCACTGCCTTGTTAGTGCCAATGGTGTTTATTTTAAAAACATTATTTTTAAGTTTGCTCTGTTAGCAGTATCATCTTTTGATAAACTCTCTGTACTAATTTTGAAATTTGTTGAATGTTAGTTTTCTGATTTTTGTTATCAAAATGTACCTATTTCCTTTTTTACATTGGTTTTTAAAATTGCAATGAATTTTTTTGACATCCTACACTTTTATACCTGTTTTTAACTTGTACTGATATTAAATTTCAGTTTCGAATAAATGGTTGCATGAACGAGGACAAGAGTTTCGAAGACCATGTGGCTTGCATGAAAATGACTAGTACTTAAATATTTTCTTTTTATATTTTTGAGTTGGATTTTGCTTCATCAATTATTAATGCATTTTATCCTAGTTAATTTGTATATGTTTTTGACAAGAGTTAATCACCACTCTTTTTAATAGTGCCAAAATAAAATTTGCAAAAAAATTATAAAATATTTATTTAAAAATATCTTCTCTTTTATAGCTTTATTTTACTGCTCTTCTTGTTGCTTTTAGTTTAATAATGGTGCCATGTGATGTTTGTAATTTTTAAAAGATTTTGTGACATTGCTCCTCGTGTGTATTGCTTGAACTTTAAGTTCAATTACTGCATTGTGCCAATATTTATCAAAGCTAAGCGAGCATTATTGTTGGAATTGATTTTTATTGTAAGAACCCATTTGCAATAACTATATTTTTGTTATCCTATTTTAATGTTTATTCTTGTTTGTTTGTCAACCTTTATTGCAGAGTCGATAAAAATGATTTTCTATTTCCTTAAAACATACACATTTCTTTTATTTAACAGCAGAACTCAATTTTTTTTTCTGTTGATTTTCTTAGCAATCAGTTTTACAAACTGGTAAATGTAGCTCTTTATTATGATGTTATGTTTTAAATTGTGAACTTTAGTGTGTATTTATTTCTATTTTTTCATGATTATTATTTTTAAAGTTATAAATATGCAGTGTGTAACTGAAATTTGTGGATAATATAAAAAAACATTTTCTTCAACTAAACGTTTTACTTACTTGATATTTCGTTGAGTTATTTAGTTGTTTTGTTATGTTGTATGAATTATATTTTTTTAAACAGCAACAACTGATTGAATTAGGTATAAATTCTTTAACGAAGAATTCTTTTAAAACTAAAAGATTTTAGCTATTCCTTTTTTTTTTTAAATATTTTTAATTGCCATAATTAGCTGTGATTAAAAGGTATAAAAATTTTTCTTCCATTCAAAAATGCCAGAAAGTACAGATTCATTGTAGTTAAAAATTTATCAGTTGGATAATTTCTTAGAACTATTTTTCTCTATTCTTGATTTTCTACTTAATTTTAATGTTTAATCTACTTAATATAATCTTTTTTATATGTTACAAATAAAATTCTTTGTGTATTAGTCTGAAACAAGTAAAAAAAAAACTTTTTTATTTCTTTTCCACTATGTAGATTGATTTGAATAAGAAGATTCATGTGAATTAATTTGACTTATCCAATTTTGATAATTTATCTTCGACTGTTGTATTATAACATTTTTATTTTTTAACTAGAAATCTGCACAATTAAGAATAAAAATATGAGGGTTGAAATAAAATTTTATTAATATCTCATTAATATTCATGAGATTTTTTTATACTATTTAAGTTGGAATTGGGCTCAAGCTCTTTGAATACTGCAGAGTTGAACATTTAAAAAACTGTTCCCATAGCTCCGATTAAAATAACTGTTACTTTTCATTTCATTCATCACTATATGTGAAATTCATTGTTAAAAGATTAGTAAAAATTATCTAATTTTTAAAAAAAACTGGGAAATGCTGACTTCTCAAATTTTAGAAGTATGGGGTATTTTAGTAAAAATTGCCCTTTTATTCCTCAGGACTATAAATTCAATAAATAGCGAGTTTATAAATGAATTGTACTTTTTTAAATTCTTTTTAATTGAAGCTTATTATTAAAAAAACAAACAAAATTATATAAAACAAACAAAAATATCTAAGCAAAACGTATGAAGAGAGCTTCTAAACAAAGTTGAATTGTTGGCTCTTTTGTAATTTTCTCTGGCATTTCTTTTTCTTTTTTTTTTTTATTTCAAACAAAGTTGTTTGTTTTTACTATAAAACCTGCTCAAGTTGTTTCTAATTCTCTTATTATTGTTTTATCTCTAAAATTTGTTAAAAACCAATAATTACCATATACATGAAAATAAATTCAAAAGTTGATAAATGTAATTTTGTTTTTTTAATTTTTAAATGTCAAAATCCAACTATTTTTAATAACAAAATGTATTCATTTTTTTATTAAGCTATTTGTTTTGAAACCAATATTTGCATTGCTCTAAACTATCTTTGTTTTGTATTCATAAATTGTGTTCAAACTTAAAAATCATTTAATAATATAAAAAGTTTGTAGATCAAACTTGTTGTTTATGTACTGAATGTTGTGATATTTCTTTTAACTATATCAATATGGTTTGTGTTCAAGACAGTAAAATTTATGTATGATTAGTTAGATGTAACTTAGTTTTATGAAGTATTTAAGCATGGTTAAGGTATAGAATTAAAAATTTAATTCCAACTCCTAATTATCTTTAATAATTATTAAAAATTCTGAATCTTCAACTAAGAATTTATATTTGAAACATTTATTTTGTTAATTAGATTATTTTAGTTATTAATTTTCTTCAAAATTAATGGGTAAAAATATGTATCAGTATTTAAAATTCCTATGGATGTAATATTATTTATAACTAATTAGTTCATCTAAGTTATAACTTAGACTTAAGTTCATTGATGATTTTGTATATATATGTTTATTTGATTATACATAAAATAGATGAGCAAATTTACTTTAGCAATAGTTTTTAAAAGTAAATTTTTACATTAAAAGCGTTTAAATTTAAAAAAAATATTTCATAGTTTCATTTATTTTAATTCTTGTTTTAAAATAGCATATATATAACTCTTAGAATTCAAATAATTATATTTATTTTATTTTATTGTGTTGGACACTTACTCATAATATAACAAAGAAATATGGTATTTGGTTAAATTACTATAATTCAGATTTTCACATGCTTTATCCAATCAAAATTTTGTTAATTAATTACTGACTAATTAACGAATTGTAAAGTTTTTAGCATTCACATCATATTTTTCTAAAGAACCCTTCCAATGGAAGAATTAAAAATTTTCATCTTTATTGTAAAAGATAGGGATAACATAGTATCACTGGAAGATTCAATGATAAGCCATATTTTCAAATTCTTCAGTTAAATGTTTCTGATGAAAAAAACCCAATTACTTCGAAGCATGTAATAAAATATTTCTGTGTATTGTACTGCCTTCTAGTATATGCCAGCATATGTCTTTAAACGTTTAGCATATTTATATTATTTAATGCAATTTTAGTTCAAGTTAAGTTTTTAATAACTCAACATGTTGTGAAGAATTCTGGCTAAATATATTTTAGTAAATTCAAGTAAAGTGCTTATTACAAGAGTGTTTCTAGTTTATTTTTAGATTTCGATTGCAATCAAAAGAAAACATATTTTGATAAATGAGCATTTAGAAGGCATACTCATATCATGAATATTATTCCTGTTTTTTGAAGGAATGTCATATATCATTTTTAATCAAAATGTATACTTAAAATCCTTTTAATGTAGTTTTTCTCTAGATAAAAATTAGTTTTTAAGTGAAAAGAAAATGTAATATTTTATCTTTCTTCTTGACTCATCACTATTTTTGTCAAATAGTGCCTTGTTCATTATCAAGGATCAATAAATTGTACATATATGCATAATAAAACAGACTTTTTTCAAAGTTGTTCAGTGTGAGCTTGCTTTAATTTCCAAAAAAAGGTTTTATTTAATCAGCGATGCAAAACCTATGACACCTAAAGTGTATGACTTGAACAGTTTGAACTACAATAGTAAAATATATAAAAATTGTGAGAAAATGTCTTTTTTTTTCAAACTTTGAAAAAAATACTGCTGTATTAGAAAGTTTTTCTATTATTAATTTTTTTTCTTACTGGTCATCCTTCTCTCTTACTGGTCATTTAGTAAATTAAGACCTGAACTTAATTGTAACCATTTTAGTTTTTAAGTTTCATTTACGGCCACGAGTTCCATGCTTGTAGGGAAATCTAATTTCTTGAAAATTGTTACTACACATATAGATCGATGAATTCCAATTAGAATCTTAATCCACTTTACATTTTTATGATTCTGTTGTGTTGTTGACGTATGCCATTAAGGCAGAGGGGATGCGAGTGTTCTTGTTTTCCAGTGGCGCCATCTATAGCCAAGAATTCGTCTTCTGCCACACCCGTTTATAGGGTGGAGCCATTCATACATCCATTTATTCATCCACAGATCGTAATTTTGACCTGAATCAGCGAACGATCAATCTCCAATTCAGTACCCCCAGAGGTATTGATTTGTTATGAGGACATAGAGACTCAACAGATTTAACGTGCATCAGTCACAATTTACTACACATAGAGTCTTTAGCCGGCAGGGATCGAACGCACGACCACTTGGACATAGGCCCAGTGCCTTACCAACCAAGCTATCCCGACCTTTTATGGTTCTAGATTTACCTACTCAAGCTGGCTCCAAACATGGCATTTTTTAGTTCTTGTACCCAATTACCAAAAAAAGATTATGCATACCTACTTTAAATGTTGTTTGCTTTCATTAGACACATAACTTGTCATCTATTCAACGACTAAATTTTATTCAGATTATTATTGCATAGGTAATAAACAGATTGTTGTTATATAGGATGTTCTAATATAGGGTTCTCTAAATATATATTGGAATCCTTACCGAAAGGAAACAAAGTATAAAAGGTTTACACATGTTGAAGATAAGTTAATATTTAAGCAAAAAACAATGTTTGATTGCTACTGAGAAAGTTCAAAACCTGTTAGATGGCAAAAGAAAAACAGAGTGGTTGAAAGTTGATCAGGTAATTTAACTGATTTCATATTCTTTATCCTGCCTTGCTCTATAGTGATTAAACAGATTTTGACAGCATTTAGTTGCTTAAGTATATCATTTTCTCCATATGAATTACGAAATTTAAGTTTTTTTTATCCCTTCTGTAAATTCATAAAATGAGTAAAGATATTCAAATATCATTATTCATTAGTTAGAATGTGAGCGAGTTACTATTTTCCAAATATTTGTTACATTCCTTATGTAAAGGGCAAAGAGAAATAAACCAATATTCCAAACAAACTTTCATTTTTAAATACATTTTATATTTACAACATTGTATGAATTTATAATTAATTTTATCATTAATCTCTATATTTAAAAAATTTTAAAATGTCACAATTTTTATATCAATGGAATTATTTAACACCCTTTTTAATAAAATTCCCTGCAGTTTTTGGTATAGATTAGCTGACTAATTTTAATCATGGGCATCATATATGTAAAATAATGGAATGCCTGTGTCATGAATACATGTTTCCTGAAAATTTGCAGTTTACAAATAATCCCATTGGTTACAGTTTATCACTATCTGCCTGCAAAGCGTAGTAAGGGCACTTCATCAACAAAAAAAAAAATATACTAAATTTTACAAAACTCTTCAGTGGCTGCTTTAACAATTTTCTACAATTTATTGGTTCTGTTTTGCAATAATTTATTCACTTGTAATATTCAAAAAAGAAATTTTTTATAGTTTTAGAAACAGTATAGTTACAAAATGTTTCCTTGAAATTAGTATTTATGATACAAAATAGTCAATATTGTATACCACATGGAAACTAAAATAATGTAACTTTCAATTAAAAACTTCTATAAAAAAAAAAAAAAAAATTAAAGTACCAATAAGTCAACTACATATTATTTTAAACTTATCTTTCAAATGTTTAATACATGAGAAAATTTTTTTTTAAAAAAAGTCAAGATTACATGGAACATACTAAATATAAATTTTAAAAAAAATGACCTGCTCACAATTATCTTATTTAAGTACTACTACTTTACAAAACATACTCTAGTTTCTAATGCCACTTAGGCATACCAAGCTTGCCAGCTATTGGTCTTTACAAATTAAGTCAAAAAGCGCCTTTCTTTGAGAAGAGAGTGCCACTAGGGTGAAAGCGTAACTTAGCTCAGAACTCCCAGATAAATGGCAGCACCACTCATTCATAAAGCTACATCCACAATTTAGACAAAGACCTGAAGGGGAAGAAAAGTTTTTCTACATCCCTGTAATTGTGGTACGGCTTAGTAATCAACTGCAGTACTTTTTATTCCAAATTTTCCTAGCATGTATATCGCATTTACTCTGGTCTCAGTGGCTTTTAGGATGAACATGACCAAAGTTTGATACTCTAACCACAGGGCTATCATGGCCTCTTATAAAACGAAATTTAGTATTCATTTTCTTCCTTCAAAAAAATTGTGTATCTATTGAAAAAATTGTATGCATTACCATAAGATAATTTTTTATGCTTAATATAATAAATCAGAGTGGAATATTTCTATTCGGAACTCACCAACCTGAATAACCTATAAGAGTCATTTTGTTGAGTTTTATAACAGCATTTTAAAAAAGATACAGCAAGGATCAATTAATTTAATAACAATATTTTAACAAAAAAAAAAAACTCAAACTTAATTTTTTTGAAGAAAAAAATTATTTTACTCCTTTTCAGCTGGCAATGTCTATGCCTAATTTTAATATTGTATTCCTATCAGATGATGAAGACAAAATATTTTCTTGTTTAATATTGATATAAATCATGTAGCGACATGAATATCTTACTGAAATACAATCTTGAAATTAGGTACACAAATTACATAGAAATTTTAAAAAAATATCAGAAAAATTAAAAATTTACTTTAAAAAAAAAAAGAAGCAATGTTTTCTTGCCATGTTATCTATTTTATAAAATGCTATCAAAAACTGAATAAAATATTGCTCTCTGGGTCAATTAGTTCTCGAGTTACAGCAATTTAAAACAGGAAAGAATTTGCAAATATTCAAAAACACAAAAATCTAAAAAAAAAAAATCTGGAAATTGGTATTTTTTTAGTCATTCTGCCTTTTCAACCTTAGAGTCACAAACCTAACAAAATAACCTTAATACAAAGACCAAACATTTTGACCAGTTGATTTGATGTGGAATCACCTACAAGTCCTTTTATGCATTCTCTGAAATTCAAAATTTAAGGTGTGTTACTCCGAGATGGGTATAATATATGCTACATTAAATATTTTTAAATAACCTTTCATCATATGAATGCTTTTTAGATAATATACTTTTTTTATTACTGTCGTAATTTACACAGTAGCAATCCATTATGAAGAAAAACAAGATTTTAGAAAATGAATAGCATTAATTAATTCCGTTTATTAATACTATTTGAAAAGTTTTTTTTACTAACCTTTAGTCCTATTTTTCTTTCTTTTTTTAAGAAAATTGATTATTTCTTTGTTTACATAAAACCAAAGGTTTTTATCAACTACATTATTTATAGTTTAAAACCAAAAATTTGCTTCAAGTTAAAGGTACTAAAACTGTGGCTTATTTATTTTTATTAACAATTGAGCTTTGAAAAGCATTCTTAAAGAATCTTTAATTCATTCTTTCAAGGTAACTCTACATTTCAACCTCGTTTAATCATAATTCAAAACTAAAATATATTTTTTATTTAGAAATGCAAGTGGTTTTGAAAGATACTGACGAAACAAAATCAGAATATATGGTTCCACCTGATGAAATGTGATTAAAGCTTAAAATCTGTATCCTATGTGTTGTATAACTGTGTTGTTATATTTAAACACATTATAAACTTTCAGAAAATACAAAAAAAGCTAATTTTCGGAGAGGTTTAGATTGTCTTCTTAAGAACTTAAGATAATGAGAGGTAATGCATTGCTGCATTACCACTCATTTTAACACATTATACTCATGAGAGGTAATACCTCACTGCAAAACCTCTCATATTAAAACACATTATACTCATAATGAGATGTAATACCTCTCATTTTAACACATTATAAACTTTCAGAATACAAAAAGGAGTCAATTTTTGATTTTCAATCTCCTACATAAGAAAAATAAAAATTCTTTTGCATAGTATGTACAAATTTATTTATTGGAAATGATAGCAATATAGTCAGAAAATAAAGTTTAAAAACAGCAATGAGCAAACATTTAAATATAAAAACAGAATATCTCAGAAAAACAACAATACATACTAATTATTAATTTTTTTTATCTAAATTTATTCTGATTTTAAATACAAAGAGTTAACAATATTTCCACACTGCACTTAAAAAGCAAGGAAAGTAACACTATGAAGAACAGACAGCAATTTTCCAACCCTCTGCAATGTTTCAAATCCTTTCTGATAAATTTACATAGTGTCTTTTTAATCAAATACAACAGAAGCATAACTAGAAAAAAATATTTTTATACATATAATTCTTATAATTTTATGATTCAATTCTGGCCATGCTTTCATGACATCACAGTAAAAGAAGTAGAGTCAAATAGAAAAAGTTTTGACTGAACTATAGTGAGCACAGAAAGAAATGTCACGGTAAAAATACCAAAAAGCTAATGATAGGTATTTAATCGGATGAAGTTAAATTAGTTGGTACTGGTACGCTTCAAGGAATCAATATATTCTTGCTGAGACTCGGCAAGAACTTTTGCTAATATACCAGACTCTTCCCATTCACTTAAACCGAACACAGATGGTGGAAGTTCATTGAGAAATGAAGCAGATTCATCCAACATAAATTCATTATTACCAGAGGAGGAGGCACAGCTACCGGCCATTCCATCTACTTCTTTTTTTCCAAATAAAGCATCATCAAAAGAAGTACCACCATGACAAGCTTCAGGCGTTTTTGATTTTTTATCAGCAGCATGACAATCAGATATTTTGGGACTCGAAGAAGCAGAAGTAGAGCACCTTGACTTTGTGTGTGTTCGATTGTTGGACTGTGGTGACAAGCTGCCAGAGTAGCAATCCATTAAGCTGGAGCTGCTAGTTGCTGTTGCAGTACGTCCATTTTTCTTTCGAGACTTAACTTCATTGTCCCTGAGCCATTCTAAATAAGATTCTCTGGCAATCTGCTCTTCTATCGCTTCATTTGTGGCTTCCCAATCTGTTGCTCGCAATTTATCTTCCAACATGGCTTGTTCAAGCTGAAGGTTTTCAGAAGCTCTTATTGCATCTGTAATTAAGGATTTGTTCATTACGTCAGGCTTAAAAGAAGGCAAACCCAATCCAACACCAATGGTTGCTTTGTATGGGTCGACTATGGAGTTATAATGGACATTTCTGTGATAACTGAGCCGTATTGGTTCATTATCAGTTTTTTGAGAACCATGGAAAATATTGATGGGCTCAGAACTGTAATGATAAACTTCGATGTGTCTGTTGAACATTTCAGACATAGCCTGCATCTCTATATGATTTCCATGAATATGGTCACTTCTTTTACGTTGAACGTATTTTTCAAAATCTTCAGTTACATACTGCGAATAATAATCAGAATTTTTAGCCATGTAATCCATGCATAATTTTCGAACTGCTGCATGCATATCTTGGTCTCCGTAAATTTGGTCAGCCACAGCTCTGAACATACAAGCTCCGTCTTCACCCATCTTTTTAATTGAATATCCTTTTTTCCCTAACCTTTCTTCAAACATCTTTTCTTTTTCTAGCAGCTCCTCTTCGGTCATGTTGTCTAAGGAACGATCATATTCATCTCCACTATTATATCCAGATGGATCATCTTGGCACTCAGAAGCGTTACCTTGGACATTATTATTTTGTCTTTCCTGAACAGAAACTTGAACCTGGGAAGGGCCAGCAAGAGGAGGATAGGTCAGGGGGCTGCCAGCACTTCTTAATGAATGATTAGAATGAGTACGAGCTTTCCTGACACTGCGGTGTGGAGAGGTCTGGTGACGCCGTTTTGAATGGCTTGGCCCTGAGTCACTACTTCCATATTCATCGAATCCCTGTCCTGGAGAATGAGAAGGCCTTTTTTCTTCACGAGATGAATGCAGAGGCCAAGCAGGAGGAGAAGTTCGAGTCGTAAAATTAAACCTTTCTCTACTTTCTGGAGGATGTGCAGAGTGTCCATGACTTTCGTTAGTATAATTATGATTGACTGAGTCAGCAGGCTTTTCTGTCTCAGACTTTTGTTGAGAGTTTTTCTTCTTTGGTAAGATAGTCATGTTTGTGTAAAATCAAAACATAATATTTAGAAATATATAAGTTGTTTAGACGAACTAACCAGTAAGTATAAAAAAAAAGTTCAATATCTCTTCTTAAATATCCTTACCTATAAAGCAAAAAATATACAGAATTACTAAACAGTACAAATTAAAAAAATGGTACAAAATATATGAACCTATTAACAGTAAACAAGTATAACATCATAAATTGTAACTGTATTGAAAAAAATCTCACATTTTCGTTAATAAGAAGAAAACCAACTATCGAGTTATTGAAAAACAAAAAAAAAAAAAACTTTGCTTTATATTTTCAGGGCTTAGGGATTTTTGACAATGTAATATCTAACAAAAAATAAATAAAATCAATTTTGACAACTTACATTATTTTGGTTTGGTCCACAGAAATCATATTTACGATTTAAGATGTTATGTATTTTGTAAATAGTATATGAATATAAAAAAATTCTGTCAAAAGTTAAAAAACTTTAAATTGGAATAACTTTACACTTACAGGGGTGATTGTGAGCCCAACTCAAAAATCCTGAAAATTTCTCCAATAAAATCATTAATTACGTATTGCAAAAAAATAACGTCTTTATAAATTTAAATCATTGATATTTTCAAAACATGAAATTCTAAATAAATTATATGCAGCATAATTTAAATGAATAATTATGCATAAGTTTACTTTTATCTCTAATCACATTTATTATTTTACTAGAAAAAATATTTACAAATGAAAGAGATGCCAAGTATATTAGTTCTAAATATTTCTAAATAAAACATAAATTTTTTTTTAATACATAAATGTGATTAATAATTTCTTGAAACTTTTGCACCTCGGATTTCCGGAAACTTTTGGATCGTGTTTACCGAAAAATCCAGAAATCCGGATTTTTCCCGGAGCACTATCATCTCTGCACTCAAAATATTTTGGGGCATTCTGGGACTAATCTCTCTAATACCTTTCCACAAGATATTTTTAATAATAAAAAATATATACATATTACAAATAGAAAATTTATTAATAAAAAAACCGTATTTTAATAAAATAAAATTGTATAAAATTTTTTAAAATTGAATATGTAATATTTCTTTATTCTAATATTATTGGCGATATTCTTGTATTTTCTAAACCATCATCACATTAAAAAAATAATTAATAATCGCGAAATCGGTAGCAGTTATAACCGTAAAAAAAGATCAACGGCGAAATCATGCAAATGGTACTCTGCAAAATGGGGTTATTTGACTTGTGCTTCAATACCAGATTCAGTTGTCATAATAAGTAATATACTTTAATAACTTTTTACCTCTCAAACGAAAAATCTTTCTGTAAGAAATTTGCGACAATGTCGCCATGCCTTCGCGATTCTGGCATGAGGTATATTTCTTAGAGTTCTCCCTGGGAATGAAAAAGGGCAGGGCACCCATTGTAAAAACTTTCAAAATGTGTAAGATTAGGCAATAACTGAATTTCATTCTCAACAATTTTTAAATTACCCTCTTATACTATTTCGTATGTAAATTTCAAAAAATAATTCTTACTCATTATCAGAATAAAGAGAAAAATTTGTAGTTCATAAGAATAATTAATTGCTAAAACAATCTCTGAGCATAATTTTATTTTTTTTAAAAAAGCAATCTAAAAAAAATACTAATTGATAAACAACTTAAAAGATTTTTAGATAATTTAAACTGAAAATTATAAGAAAATAAACAGTTAAATTTTAAAAAGTTATTAATATCCCCCATGGAAAAAAAAAATACATATAAAAATTTAATGAGTTGAGATTAATCCCAACAAAGTAAATATTTGTAATATAGTAATCAGAATTAAACCTATAGACACAGATAATTTTACTAGCATGTAATTATCATTTAAACAGTGAATAATTTTGTTTTTAAATGCAATATGAATAAAAAGGCAGAGTTTTTAAGGGATGGTGGTTTATTTTTACTTAAAGGACAAAGAGAGAGCATTTTTACAGGGATCAAAGGGCAGACAGGGCAAACCGCCCTTTTTAAAAATCCTTAAGGAAAACACTGTATATCATTTACAAATTTCCCATAATTGCCAATAATTATTTTTCCTTCTTTAAAGAAAAACAGTTAATAAATTATAATTGTTTGATATCAAATGGATATTCTGATATAGTTGCATTGTATCTAATTTATTTTGCTACGACTAGAGATGAGAAGATGAAAATTTTCAAACGTCATAATTATGCGATTTTTTAGTACAGTAGGGAACCGATTATCCGGAACGGTCGGGATCATCGCTATTCCGGATAACTGATTTTTCCGGTTTTCTGAATCGCTACAAAAAGCCGTTTTTTTTATTGTTAAACCCAACTTAAAAAAAAGTATTTGAAAATAATCTTAAAAAGAAGAAAAAACGATGAAGTGATACACTAATGATTATTTCCAAAATGATGGTAAGGTAAAAATCTTTCAAAAAAGAAAGAAAAATCCTAAAATCTTATGAGAAAAAAAAATCTTTTTTTAAAAAATGGCGAGAAAATTTATCGAATTTCGTTCCGTTTTTTTGGTTTTCCGGTTTTCTGATTTCCGGATAACGGGTCCTGTACTGTATATTTTTTAAAGGAAATATTTCCACTTTGATTCTGTTTTTCTCCAAGTACTTATACTGTTTTAACATTTATCATACATCATTCATAACAAATTCACACTATTTTAAAATAAAAGACGATATTCAGAACCAAATGTAGATCAGGATTTTTTAAAAAAACAAAATAAAGTCTGTTTTTTTATTTAAAATAAAAGGTTAAATATTTTAAGGCTCAAAGAAAAAGTAGCCCAGTGTTTTCACAACAGCGCGAGAATCTCACATATTTTTTTCTTTTCTCGCATTAAAAAATTATTACCGCAAGAAGTTCGCGCATTCTATAAAACCAATTTTAAAATTCGAGAATTTCTAGCATTTTGAAAAAAATTTCTCATTGCACCATTCAGAATAAAATCCGTTTCACTTTTCTTTCTGTATCTTTCATTATTTTCAACATCTGTTCCATTATCTAGCTTCCCTATTTACCAGTGTTGTTCAGAGCCTTTAAGAACAACGAAACACCATCCCTCCGAACCACGGAACCTCTTTCAAAAAGCATTTCTCTGCAACCACGTGTTTACCGTAGGTAAGGTTTCTTTATGTAAGACGTTCAAATTTTTCGCGCAATAATGTAAGATGGACAAATACCTTGTAAAGGCAATATCTTCTACTGCGAAACGGACAAATTAAAATGAAACAAACGCGGGTAGAAACGATTAAAACGAAACAAATACGCATTTGAGCAACCTAATGAGAATAGCTGATGAAAAAGTAGATGTAGAACATTTTCCATATGATGATGCAGCAAAAATATTCAATGCTTAAAAAATTAGAAGATGTTAAAAATTTATTATAATTAAAGAAGTGATTTTTTTTCAAGTGTCTGAGTTTTTTTTTTAGAAATCTCACCCAGTTTTTAAAAAAGGGTGAGAAATTCTCACCCATTTTTATTCTGTGATGAAAACACTGTAGCCAAACCATTAAAAAGCATTTAACAAATATCTTTCTTAACTATTGATTAAAATTAAACAAAGAATTCAAAAATATTCACTTTTGTTCCATTAATATGCCAAATGATAAAACAGCATAATAACTTAAGATTTTAAAGAAGCCTAATATACTTTACAACTCCATTTAACATGCAAATAAGCATTAAATATCAAAATGTTTTAGAAGAGCTCGTAAAAATGAAGTTTTCTTCTTAACCAGTATGTATAAAAATTTCATGTTTCAGCATTATTTAATGTCATTATTCAGCAGTACAATTTGTATTAATTGTTAAGATGAAAATTTATTTTCTTAATTTAATGTTACAAATTTTAACATAAAGGAGCATGAGATATTTAAGACAATGAATGTACCACTTCAATTAAAAAAAATTTCAAATTAATAGAATAATGAAAAGGAATAAAATTGCTAAATGGGCTACTTAAATAAAAACACATATACTATAAAAGGTATAATTTTGTTCTAATAGTTAGAAAAACGAATAATAATGCAAAGAATTTCTTTATCATTTATTTTAACATTATGAAGCTTTGAATATAATTATGTTTTTATTGATGCATTGTAAGATTAAAATGCATTAAAAATATTTTAAATGAATTTTGAATATTTTTTCTAAACAATTTTTTATTCTTAAAATATAGTATAAAAATTATAATTTAAAAATATAATAATAATGAATGTAAACATACTGCATATAATAAAAATTCCTTTACCCAAATTTAACACAAAATAAATCCAAAATCTAACTGAAAAATAAAATTTAGAAAAGCACCTTATTCTAATTTATACTAGCATTATTATAGCAAGCATTATGCATCTTTTGTATAAAAATAAAGTTTGAGAAACTTTAATTCTTTCACAATGTAGCTAATTTTAAAACTAACAAGACATGATATTAGTGATGGTCTATTTTATTTTAAGCATTTTTAAGAGATCCCACGATTTTATCTTAAGCTCACATAAATTTATTTTACATATAGATATTCTTGAAGGAAACTCAAAACATTTAAAAATGCTTAACCATTAAACATTTAAAACTATGTAACCAAATGTAAACATTTAAAAATTATAGATTAATATTTTTTTAAAATAAGCAAATTTCTATTAGCAATATAACTCAAAATTACAAAAAATGTGACAAAACCATCTTTTTTTCATTTTGTAATATTCATAAGGAAATTTTTTTTATAAAAATAAGAAGGAAAAAAAAAATTTTGTAGTTTTTTTTTTTTCCATTTGGTTTTAACCGTGGTTTGATCACATTGACTGGTCACCATAACGCTGATCATTTTGAAATGTTAATCCACATTATCTTAGACCAGTGGTCGGCAAAGTGCGGCTCCAGAGCCGCATATGGCTCTTTGGCTCCTTAAGTGCGGCTCTGGCACAAATATTCACGGAAGACGCAATAATATTTTCATTTAAAAAAAAACTTGGCAAGAGAAAAATTACGTCTTATTTTGATAAATTAAAATTCTTCTATAAATCGAGAACATGCATAATTTTTTGTTTAAGTTAAAAGATAGATAGGTAATTAAAATTTTATATTGTTGTGAAAATACGTAACATCGAGTTTAATTTTATTAGTTTTTGTAAACGAAAACACAAACCATGTACAATATACCGGCTGAAATTGTTCGTATGTTTTCGGCGTACTCCGGTGTGATACAATGGTACCACAAGCATGCGCGCATACTTTTCTAAAATAGTGGGAGTACAAATTGGCATCACAGACCTGTCGTGTGAAGTTATGTCTTATAAACCGTGTCTGCCGTTGTCCTGTCTTATTAAAAAGTTGTTGTATTTTTCAATCTAGCTGCACATTTTACAGGTATTTTTATACAATTTTATTACACCTGCTATGTATGTTTGCGATTTCGGTACAAAATTTGCCATCGATTCTTCGATAACTTCTATTTGTCCAAATGTTGGAAGTTTTCTTCCGATGCTTTGCATTGCAAGCAGATTTGGCTCCCAATTTTTTATTAAATTGCTGTAATGTTCATATTTGGCTCTTTGGCTAATAAGTTTGCCGATCACTGTCTTAGACCAAGCAATCCTGTTCAAAAATTTCAGATCATACTTTCGTTTCATTTCAGATATCGAAAGATCATTTTAATAAATTTATCGATTTAATTTAATAAATTTATCGATTTAATTTAATAAATTTATCGATTTAATTTAATAAATTTATCAATTTAATTATTTCATAAAGTTAATTAAATTACCCAAGATTGTATTTTCAATTATACTGAGACCACATTATATTAGATGCATGATAATATTAAAGAATCATTATATTTTAACTTTATAGCTTTAAACACAATTAAAAACTTATAGATCATAATTTCTTTGTGTCATTTTCTTTTTTTTTCCTTTTTGGAAGAAAAATTCAAATGGGTAACATATTCAGAATCTAGGAAAATACTCCAGTTTTGTTTACATGTAACCTTAAATGCATGATAGTTTAATTTGTGCAATATCTATTTAATTTAATGTCTTAAATTTTCTGGAAAATTTACAAAACATTTCCCTGAAAATTTCCTGGAAAATCATCATCTCTAGTTACAACAGCAGAAAAATATCAATATAAACAAATTACATAGATCTTTTACATAGACCACACAGGCATTGTTAAGTAAATTCTGATATTGCTGAAGATTTAGAAATTATTAAGATTAAAATTTGATTACAATTCAAAAAAGGTAAGCCGTATCATGATCTGCAATAGAATAATCAACAACTTGGCAACATTTGGACAGCAGATCTGCTGTCCAAAAGTGAATGGAATTTTTAAAAAGAAAAACATCACAGAATGGGACCAACTCATAGGGTATAACTCACAGTCAACCCTTGTCAAACCTCTACCTCTTACATTAAAAAAAAATAATAATAAATTAAAAGAAATATATCAGAGTTTAAGATTTATTTGGCACCTTGGCGAAGTAGTAAAGCTTAAGATCACGATATGGAAATATACTCAAATATCTCACTTTTAAGTTATTTTCTGCATCAAGTAGATAAAAATTTACAAAGTGAGATGGGCTATTGGCTATTGCCAAATTTTGCTACTAAAAGTCTTAAAATTTGGTTAAATAAATAGAAATATACACATCGATTAAAAAGTTCCATTAGTAACCGAAATAAATATTCTCAAAATTCTTTTACTAAAAAATTAAAACCAAGCTTTTAAGTCCATATGCACATAATCTGAAACCAAATTTACAGTCAACCTACAACATCAAGAAATTCAAATTTGTTTTAGACCTCAATGCATTCAGACTTGTAAACATTAGACATAATCAACATGGATTTAGCATAATTCGTATAGAAAAGATATGTCGTTTAAAATTGCACAAAAAGTCTTGTGTTTAGAAAAATGTATAATAATTCATTTTGAATTCTATTCAAATATACTTTTTTAATAATAGGAATAAATTTCTGTGTAATCATTATAGGACTTGTAACCAAATAACCATTCAGTTAATTATTAAGATTTTTAGAAATTTCAGTAAAACTAAGTTTTTTTTTTAAAGAAAAAAATCAATCTCCTTTTGCATATATCTCTAATTACTTATCTCAAATTTTTAACACATGTAAAAATTTTCCAGAAGATTACCCTACAACCTGGAAAGTAAGAAATCACTGTTTCTATTATGATAACAAAATTAAGGATTTTATTCATTTAATGTATATTAAACTAGAGTTAAATATAAAATATCAAATTATATACATATCAAATCATAACGCTATTGAACTACTTTCTATGCTTAAATATATAAGAAAAATCATATAAAATTTAATTTAGTTTATCTTTTTACACAAAAACATGGTAAAAACTTACTTTTTATTTTAATTTTCGTAAAATAAAATCTACAAACATAATTAATAATTAGGATTCATTCAAAAAATTTCGATTGATGTATTTAAAAATTTATGATTTTGATAGCGACTTTATGAACTTGAAAAACAAAATCGATAACAAAAGTAGTCAGCTCGAGGTATAACAATAAAACGCGTGCCTAGATTGCTTTCAGAAAAATATATCTCCAATCTTAGGATTTTTGAAACATCTTTCACAATATGCAATTAAAATTTTAACGAAACTTTTAAATTTAGAACTACAGTTTTAACTTTTTTAAGAGTAGAAACTAAATAAGATAATCACGCTAGTACTAAATAGCATGATATGTTAAAACTTTAGAAAATATTTACTTGAAACATTATAAACAAATAAAACATCATATACACAGAACAAATTAAATGATTTCTGAATAAGTAAATCACTTAAAATATAAAAAGTATTAGAGACAAATTTCATACGAGGTCAAATTAGACATGGCGGAGTAGTACCTACTATTCAAGAGAATTAGTTTAACGTTACGATTATGATGTCCAAATAATATTTGGAACACAATGTGCAAAAAGTTATATCCAAAATAACATAAAGTAAATATACCAATTAATAATAAAATTATTAGAGAAAAAATCGATCAAAATTTAAGAGTAGACATACTATTTATTCCTCAATTGATTGAGAAACAGGAAACAAATAATAATTTGAAATCAATTCTAGAATATTCACGCAACACGATGTTAATGAGTTATCAGTATATATAATATAAACAATATGCTATTTCATTCCACCTTATGGAAATATGCTCAATTTGAGATGAAAACTGAAAATATCATTACACTACTTCTCCTAATTCAACTAAAAATAAGTAAACATTGCTATCGAACAACTGCCTATGCAATAGAAAACGCATGATAGAGGTCACCGCCCTGTATGGAAACATATGAAAGAAATTTACACATTAGTTGATAGGTGTCACTACAGTATATATTTCAGTAATTAAATTTTAATATTCAATATTGTATTAGTTAAAATTTTCATATTTTAAATTTATTTAGCTGTTCATTTGTTTTTGAAATACAGTTTTTTAATTTCTTTTGAAACGATATTAATTTCCATTATTGATGATGGAAACAGTAATGTTTATTTACAAGCAACGGAGAAATGTCAACAAACAAAAATTTTAAAATGTCAGCTGATGCGGTTTGAAGTATAATTTACAAATAAAGATTGAATGTCACTTGCGTCAATTATTTATGTAATAATAAAATGTATATCACTTAAATGAAGTAACAATTACGCAGTATATATGTTTCATTTTAAATTTTTGGCTAGTTAAACGAAATCATGTTAATTTTAAATTTTCATTTTAAATTTTAATGATTTTGTCATTTAGAATAGGTTGTAATATTGTGCGTTGAAAAAATTTTTGTTGTTTGTTATATATTTTTAGTTCTTCAGTGTAAGGCTCTATGTTATTATTTTATTACGTACCCGCAACATTCTACGTGCAGTTAATACACTGACCAATTATCCTACAGCTTTGTGTGTCGGCTTGCTAAAAAAGAATATGAACACGGCTGTATCATATCATTTTTAGCTAACTTAGTAGAAAAAAATTTCTCTGACTATCAAATGACTTTAATTTCTGGAGTGCAATTTGCCCTTATTATATTTGTATCTACATAACTACTCTTTGCTTATAGTTAGATTCGTTTCATTTCCGCTACTTTATTTATTTATATTTTCTACTAGACAAACTGTAAAAGAGTATTTACAAATAAATCCTACATTTAATTTTTTTCTCTGTAATTTGTTTATATGTATTTACAATTATTCATGACACTTGAAAATAACTTAAAATACACTTGAGCTAAAATCAGAGATGCACAACCTCTCCTGGGTAGGCTAAAAGTAACTCACAAAGCCTTTGGACGCAGTCCTTGAATGTCTTCAGTATAAATAAATTATTAATTAAAAGAAAATAATAATTTTTTTTAAGCCTTGTTCTGTCATATTCAGTTATCAACTGAGTTAGTCCATCCATCCCAAGAATTGTAATCAAATTCTATAAATCAAAACCATCACCTTATCTGATGCCTTAATAGTGACAAATTCTGTTTTCTTAATAGTTGTAAAAATTAACTTCTGGAATAATGAAAATTTTTAATTCTTTCCCTTTAGTATACTTTATTGTGAATTCATTGTTATAATTTGCTTTGAAATTGCATATAATTAGATATATCTAATGTAATTATATATTTAACAACATACTTTAAACTCTATTTTTAATAAATAAAAATATTTACGTAAATTATATATTTTAATTTATTTTTTTCGATGTTAGGATTTAGGACTAGTGTTTAAAGTGTCTAGTCCTTAAAACCAGGTTAAAACTGTCAAAAACCTGTGCTAATGGTCGTGATGCATTGTGAAGAGTTGTGTTATATATCTAATTATTTAAAATACAGATTTATGCCTAATCAGTATGTGCTAATATATAAATATTGATATCTAATTAACAATATTTAGACTTAAAAGTGAAATTATAATTTTGAGGAGAAAAAATTACTTTATGTTCTTTACTCTTTTATTTTGAGAGCTCCTACATAGTAAGAAATTTTGAAATAGAATAATTGAAATCTGTATATGTTATAGATCTCAGATTGTTCAAATGAAAAAGTAAAATCTTTATGTTTAAATATATATACAGTTCCTTCAACAAAACAATATTAAATTTAAATAATAATATTAGATTAATTTTATAAACAAATGATTATTATACTGAATTAATTTTATAAATATTACAAATTTTTTGTGCTGCTATTTTATTAATATTTATTTACTTTTATCAAAAAAAAATATTATAGAGGTGTGTAAATGGACCGGTGATAAGGTATACAGATTTATAGTATCTATTAGTGGTTGTTAATTTCAACCCTTGTTTTGTCCATTTTTATAAGGATCAGTTTTAAACAATATTAAATTCAAGTTAGTATTGTAAAATAAACAGGTACATTGTTTTAATGTTCTTATAATTATCAAAGTATTTATAATCATTTTGAGAGTTATTGTTCTAAATAGTATAGATTTTTTTCCATAATTTTTACCATGTACTAATGAATAAATGGAGATGTTTTCCTCATCTTTAGCCAAACATTTTTATGAATTTATTTATTTTGATATTTTAGTCAATTAACCATGTCATCCAAACTGAAAGAAATTAAAGCAAGAGGTTTAGCTGAGAAAAAGAGACAGGCTGGAGCTGTTGTTAAGGATAATGTTGAAACTTGTTTCTTTCGACAATTGAAAGAATCATCATTGCACCCAAGAATCATCAAACAAGCTCGCCAAAGTGGAGTTTTAAATCTTTCTAATCGGGGAATAGCAGAAAGTAACTAATGATTCCTTTATTTGGATAATAATTTACTGGATATCTAAATAATTAAATGTAAATAAACATTTTATTGTTATATCCTAATTTATTGCATTATAAACATTTGATGATATCAAAATGCTGTATTTTAGTTTTTTGTACTAGTAAGTTATTTATATTTCTTTGCTATTTTTTATAATAACTGTGGGTGCCACTCTTTAGTTCTGGGGACTGAAATCAGTCTTGAGAAAAAATTGTGAGACTAAATTTCATCAATTAGGTAATATCTCTTTTCATTTTGTTCTTTGAATTAAAATGTCCTTTTTAACAATAAAAATATTAATTCTATACAAAGATTACAATTTAAAGAAAACATTGTTACTTTTTATTATTATTGCGAAGTGATCTAGTAACGATGTCACACCGCAATGAAAGAATGGGATTGATTGAACTTCAGCTCCTGCTTGCTTAAACAAAATTTGTACAATTGTTGTATCTAAATTTATTTCAGTTTTCATTTTTCCTGAAGTTGTGAAATGCTGACCAAAGTTAAGATTCTTTTTTGTTTTAATTTATAGAGATAGGACAAGAAATAAATGCTGCAGCAAAAAAGAAAAAAAGTAGACCTATAAAATATATCCAGTGATTGGTGCAAAAAAATCTATGTTAACTATTATTTTTATCTTGTTTGCTAGGAAAAACTAAATTAACAAAATTAAGAAAAAAAATCAAGTCATCGATTTAATATTTGTGTCATTATTATAGAAAGTTGCATTTTGATGTCAGTCAGCTATAAATTTCTGAAAATTCTGGTAAATAAAGCTCGTGTTAGTTATTCACAAAATAAGTTCTGTCTTAAAGTTTTTTAGAGTGGAACCCATGTAATAACTAATTCCCTTAATGTCTTGTTTTTAAGTCAAATAAAAAATTTTTTTATTTAAAATTGAAAAGTTTAAGTTACCACTATTTGAAATAAATGAGTGAAAAAGTTAAGAATAACTAACTGATACTTTAATTAAGTTTTTTTCTTTGCTGAACATACACAAAATCCTACTTTTTGAAGTCAGAAATAGAGGATTAACTTACGTAACAGCAACTTGATTACCAGAAAAAAATTTTATTCTTGATTTTAGTTTTTTAGAAGGAAAATTTCATATTTAACAAGAATAAGTCCAAAGGTCTGTTTAGAAGAAGTTTGGGTCCGTTAACGGATCCTTCACAGAATATCTTTTCATAAAAACGAACCCTTCACAAAATAATATATCTTTAAATTGGACCCTTCACAAATTTGTTTATCTTCATTATTGTTTTGTTAATCGAGTAAACCCTTCCCGGGGGGAAGAAAGACGGTTCGAGACAAACTAAGTTCCCTAAGTTTAAATTCCAAATGTAGTATTCTAAGAAAGTATTTTTACTTTTGCAAACATCCTGTGTGCATTCTTATTAATATTAAATCATAATTTTTTTGTGAATAAATAATTGATCTATTTATATTTATTCATAAAATTAATTATAATAGAATATTATGTAAATAAAAATTAATTTATGGCAATTTTTTAAATAAAATATTATAAATTTAAGAATTGTTTAAGTTTACTTAATGCGTAACACATTAAAAGTGATACATTACTAAGGTGTGTTATTTAAAATACGTAAATTGAAATTATTAAAAATGTGAGTGATTTTGTTTATATTATTTATCCGAAATGAATATTCTGTGTTGAGCAGCAGTATAGGCTAAATACCAAATATTTGTATGTTGCATCCCTAATTTAGTAGCAGAAATTGTTGAGCAGAATCTTGTATCCATTTACAATTTAAAAACTTCTTGAAAAGGTTTTTAGCAATTTTTGAAATAACAGGACCTTATTTGCACAAATTCACAAAAGCAGGATCCTGGTTGAAAGAATGTGACTTAATGTTTATTTTATATTCACAAATTATGAATAGTTTTTTCACAATTTTTCAAAAACAGGACCTTTCACAAAATGTCTGGACAGACCCCTGAACTCACCTGTTCCCTCAACATTCACGAAATCCTCTGCTTTAAAGTCAGAAATAGGGGGTTAGCTTATAGGACAGAGCAATTTCTGTACCAGGAAACATAGTGATAAGTTATTTATATTGAACTAACCAATAAACTAAATTGATCTAGTATCTTATTTTTTTTTTTCTTTCAGTGCCTGATATAGTCTGGAATGTAACCAATCTTACTGCTGAGGAAAACAAAGCTTTGTCAGTATCTTTAGAATCTGCAAATGATGATGATAAGTGGTGGGAATATGTGGATTTGACTAAGCTTGTTTTGGCATGCAATACTCTTAAGTTCATATCCCCAGAAATTTCAAACTACCGGCGTCTTAATACCCTTGATGTGAGTATATTTATTGATTTCATAATAATATCAATATTTTGTTGCTTATGTGTCTAGTACCCCAAGCTTAACACCAATTGCAGTGAAAGAGACTTTGAAGTGTTTGGCATAGTAACGTAAAATGTTCGTTTCTAATTGGTAATGAAATCCACAATGGTAAAAATAAGCGTTAAAAAAAGTGAATATTCGTGGTGAAAAAAAAACGGATCTTATGAAACTAAAAATTAACGTTGAAAACTTGGTTAAAATAACGTAAAAAATGCGTTAAAAAACGGATCCTCTAAAACTGAAAATTAACGTTAAAAACTTGGTTAAAATAATGTAAAAAATGTGTTAAAAAGGAAACCAACTTCGTTAAAATAACTTCAAATATTGGTTTCAAAATTCATTATAGTCAAAATAAGGGTAAAAATTGATCATTTTTAGGACAAAAAGCAACCAAATTGTAAGGTTTATTTAAAGGATTTGAAACTACCATTGAAACCAATAAAAAACGTAAGATAGAAACGTTAAAATGCTCGTAGCCTTATGGCATATTAATGTTATTTTCGCATAAATTTTACTTTTCTCTGCTGCATGGGTTAATATGTTTCAGAAAATTACTTATTATTATTTACTTGTCTTTTTAAGATTGTTCTCATTTTTCTATTTCTTTATCTTTTTTCTATTTTGGTAAGTTAGTAGATTTTTACCTTGTGAATCTTGTTCCAATTAGGGAGCTTAATAATCTGTGGTCAACTTATAAAATTCATAGCTGCCAACTCTACTGGATTTTCCAGTAGACTACTGGATTTTTCCAGTTTCTCCTGGTCTACTGGTTTTATAAAAATTCTCCTGGTTTTTGTACATTTTAGAAAACTCCCTAAAATTGAGTCAGTTTCATAAAAATCCCTATTGAGATAGAATTTTTATATAGAGATTATTGCTTGAATATTTAAATAAGTATTACTAATATATGATGAAGAAATCCTCATTTATAAAAATCAGTTAGAAACTTTTTTTGTTCTAAAATGTTCGGTTTATTTTTATTCAGAACTCCCTTTATTACATGTATTAAAACATCTTAATTATTTCGTATGAATTATATGCTTATTCAAAATTACGAGTAAACATAATTCACAACATTTCAAGCATATTTAACGCCAATTATGACTGGAATAATTGCAGTTTTTCTATTTTGATGTCTATAAAAATCCCTAAAATTCCCTGTGTTTAAAATATTTAGCACATTTTGCTACAGTTATCATGAAATTTATATTATTTTGTAAAATCTACTGGATTTTTGTCTATCTATGTTGACAGCTATGAAAATTATATTTGTACATTTCATTTGTATTTTGATTCGCCAAAGTATTAGCAGACACATTTTAGAAACATTGTGTAAATATTCAGTAAAAGAAAATATTTTTGTTATTCTGTTTCGAAGAACAGAAATAGAAATAAAAACTTTCAGAAATTTTTTTTTTTTTGTTCAAAAATACCTGCTTAAATTTCCAAGATTTTATTACACTACTAGGGTAGTTATAACCTCCAATTTTCTATGGACTATGCTACTCACAATATATAAAAAAATTTATGTTCTCAGTAAAACTGTAAATCTATTAAATGTTCCAGCAAAATATTATTTAGTGGTGCATTTGTGATTAAATTGACTTTTAACTTATTTATTCAGGTTTCTCAAAAAATAAGTTTTACTTTCATCAATATCCAAGTTCAAGTTTATTGAAGAAAAGAACTTAGTAATGTGCAGAACTTCTCCAATTATCAAAGCCAAACACCATTACCTCGGAGCAATTTTTCTTTCTAAAAGATGTATTTTTCCTAAAGTGCATGAATCATTTACAAAAAATACATGTGTGTACAGTGATTTCGCTTACATGCTTAAGTATCAAACTGGTCAAAAATCGTACATGGGACTAAAAAAAGTTATGGCACGTCCTCTGAGACGCATAGTTTTCCAATGGAAAAAAATTTGAAAAGAAAAAATTTACCTAACCAGCAGATTTATGTTATCCAAAGTAAACCAAACATTAAAAGGAAAAAAATAATTTTTACTTTTCTGCATTAATAGCATAAGAAGAAAATAAAAATAATTCTGAGTCTCAATTTATATAAATGCTTTTTCTTAATGCAAGTGTTTGATCAGTTTTAATTAAAAACTTTGATTTCAAATACAACTCTTTCCTTGTTGACTAACTTTTTTCCTCCTTTATAATTTTGAAAATGCAGTCGGACTTCTATTTAACGAACTTCCATTTTACGAATTTCTCTATTTTGCGAATTTTTTCGTGGAACCAAGAACATTTTGGAAATTTCTTCGTTAAATAACTTCTAAATAGCGAAGTGAATTTTCTATTTAACGGATTTTTTTTTTAGATCTACTTTCCCCATTTCCCAAAATATTTGAGAAAATTATTAACTAGTTAACGCATTTTATGAGGGAAATAACCTTGAACTGATTTTCGCATCCCCTTAACTTTTAGAGAAAGCAGTAAAATTCCTTTCCCTTTTTGTTTGCATTTCATACAGGAAATGCAATCCCACTAGATTAGGGGGGAAAGGGTCAAATTCTTTGAATAGGAAATGAGCAGAGAAGATAAAAGGAATGGGTCATCAAAGTGTGTGGTCCCTGGTCCCTTATTGACATGTCCTATTATCTCCACCCCCACTGTTCGCTTCCTTTCTAGAAAAACTTTCAACTTTCTCGTTGTTCACTCGGTAGAGCTCCTGTTTTAAGATTGCTGATCAGAGTGCTGCTTGTTGCTTTTCTTACGGCTGCAAAATGTCGAAGCGAAAGTGCCTGACTATTAAAGAAAAAAATTACAAGATAAAGGTGCATCAATTGCAATTTTAATTATTTCTAGTATCCATGAATTTAAAACCTATTCTACGTTGTGTAAGTATTTCCAAAGATGATTTTCTATTTAACGAATTTTCCATATAACGAACTTTTTTTCGGGATTTAGCGACTTCATTAAATAGAGGTCCGACTGTATAAGACTTTTTAAATGATTAGATTTTTAGAATAATATAGATTTTAAATAAGAAACTGCTTTTAGTTAAAAAGAACCTGGAAAGTCTGTTGTTCTCAGGACCCATAGTTTCCAAAGTCTCAATGGACTGACTAATATAATTAATGCATGTACTTCTCATAAAATGGCTAAGAACTATTACTTTCTGCCTAAAAAATTCAAAATTGGTCCAAGGTAGAATTTTCTCTATAATCATTTATCTTAATTCATTCAACTTTATTAAATATTCCAGTGTATCAAAACCTTTTTTACTCCTATAAAAAGTTGTATTGATACCAACCAAATATGTCCTAATATTTGATATTTGGTACACTTTTCTAATCCGTTTTATTTATACCTTTTTATAAGAAAAGTTTAGTTGTGTCTTGCATTACACATTTGTAGAACAATTTACACACAAATTTAAAAAATAAATTTTTTATTTGTTCTTTTTCTCTTTTTCAGATTTTTACTTGTAAAGGTAAACTATAATCAGAAAATATTTGATTTATTTGAAATTTTTTTGAGTTTTAAAATAATTTTTACTTTTTTTTTAAAAAAAATAAAATCTTTTTAGTTGCATGATAACTGTCTGTCAGATCTACCTAATAGTGTGGGAGAACTTGTATGCCTTACTAAGTTAAACATAAGGTTAGTTGATTTGATTACTATTTATTGTCATTATTCTTGATTTACTTTGATTACTGCAGATATTATCTATGAATTATTCGTATAACTTTGAAAAGCATTGTTTTTAACCATCAAATATAGCAATCAATGTATTCTCAGATTTTCTAGTCTAGTAAAGATTATGAAATTTGTTTACAATATAGTAACTATTATAATTTAATATTTTGATTTCTTTACTTTCTTAATGTATGCATATTTTCTCTTAAATTCAGTAGCATTATATTAATTATGTTAAAAATATTTGTTGTAAACAAGTCTCAAAAATTACTGTCCTACAGTGGACTGATCGTCAAGACACAGTTCCCAGTAGAATACCGAAGTCAGGCATCACTGGCTGTGGTCAGTGCGTGGGTGGATTACCACTTTGATCAGACTGCAAAGAGACCAAGGGCGTGCGGTATCGGGCCTCGTTAAACTGTTCTACCATAAAGTGCTCGACTTCGCGCATAAGCCCTCAGGCTACCAAAATAGGAGAGCCATCCGCTTTGTGGCGGATCAGAATTGTGATGGCATGTCTTCTGATCATCCTCAGGGATGTTTCCCAAACCGTCGCCAATAGCCCATTGTGCAGCTCTAGTGCAGTGTAAATCAACAGCAACAATAAAAAATTACTGCAGTAAAACAAACATTCTAGTAATTTTCTATTAAACATGATAGTAAAATTATTTCTTATTGTCTTGAATTCTGAACATTTTGAATAGTTATATGCTAAAACTATTTTATTTAGTTTGTAAACCAATCTTATGGAGTTCCTGAAATATTTCACACATCATTTTATTGTATTTTTCATGACTTTATTATTTAAGTTTAAGAAAAGAAAAGTTGGACATATCTGGATTAAATTAAAATAATTTTTCTTTATAATTACTAAAATATCAAATTAAAAATTCATTAATGAATTAAGCTTTAAATTTAACTATTCAGCTTCTAAGGATCTCATTTATACCCAAAAGGGATTATAATTCCTTAATGTTTATCTACCATGAATTATAAAAACACAATTTCACTTTTTGATAAGTAGCAGTAGCTAGTTATCAAATTTAAGATATATAAGTCTTTAAAAAAAAAAATTTAATATTCCCAAGTACCAAATTTTAAAAATATTTACTTTAAAATTTTGTAGAAAATATGGTAACTGAATTCATTGAAACATATTTCAATGAATAAAAAAGAACAAAACATATTCAAAAATACCACTTAGTTGCTTAATAAATATCAAAGTTATATTCATATAATGCTAAGCTATTAAACTCATAACTCAGTGGCGTGACAGCACAAAGAGGGTGAAAAGTGTGTTTTATTAGATAATTTAATCATAAATCTTTGTTCAAAAAAATTATATTAAGTATGAATGGTATATAAATTTATATCTTGTTATCGAGTTTTTGCACATAAAATGTCAAGGTTTTTTTACGTTGGGTCACAACTACCCCTGTTTTTATTTGTTTAAATATATGACCATTTAAAAGTGTATTACCCCCAATAATATTTTAATATTGCATTTGAATAAGTAAACATTTAATACTATAGCAATTTATGTCTTTTTTTCTTACAAATTTTGAAATATTTTAATTTAATGTAACATTCAAAAATGTTTTAATGTTGCATTTGAATTAGCTTCTTTCTTTTCTTAAAAATTCTTTTAACGCCTCTTTGGATACTTTAAAACCTTTCTAAAACATTTATAATATATTTGGTTATTTTTGGACTTTATTTTGTCAATTGCAATCTTTATAAAAGAAACTAATGTGTTACTTATTTTATTATAGTCGAAACAACTTCAATAATTTGCCAGAATGTATATTTCTTTTGAAATCTTTACTTATTTTGCAAGCTCAGCATAATAATTTGTGCACTTTAAATGATGATATTGGAAATTTATCCTTCCTTGAAGAATTGGTAAGATTATCATATATTTTTTTATCTAATGCTTTAAAGAAAACTTTCTTAATAATATTAATTGTTTTTTTCTTTGAATTTTTAGGCTCTATTTTAGAGTAGAAAAAAGTAGAGTAGTTTAGAGTAGTTTTTCATTACAGAAAAAAAATGAGAGAGAATTTCTCACCCTTTCTCAAATACAGGGTGAGATCTCAAAAAGTTAAGTGAGATTTCTAAAAATTAAAAAAACGCGAATAGACTTGGAAAAAAAAATTTTCTTTAATTATAATACATTTTTAACATCTTCTAATTTTTAAAGCATTGAATATTTTTGTTGCATCATCATATCGAAAAGGTTCTATATTTACTTTTTCATCAGCTTTTCTCATTAGGTTGCTCAAATATTTATCAGTCATTTGTATACGATATTTTGTCTTACTAATTTGGTTTTGAGTGCTGAATGACCTTGCAACAGATGCTGAACAATTCGGAATCACTTAGTAAATTTGTAGCATTGAAAAAAATTTAAACGTGTTACATGAAGAAATCTTTCCTTCTGTGAATACGTGGTTGCAGAAAAGTGTGTGCTGTCATTCGGGGGGAGGGGGCATTGTGTTCTGCTGTTCGCACCGGTTCTGAACAATACTGGTAAATGGGGAAGCTAGATAACAGGGATCCATGTTGAAAATAATGAAAGATCAAGGAAGAAAAGTGAAACGGATTTTATTCAAAATTGCAGAAGACTAATTTTTTTCCAAAATTCGCTCATTTTGAAATTGATTAATAGAGTGTGCGATCTTCTCGCGTTAATAATTTTTTAATGCTAGAAAAGAAAAAAATAAGCGAGATTCTCGCGCTGTAGTGAAAACACTGTAGTTATTTGTTAGCATAAAATCTCACATTTCAATTATATGCTTGAATTTCAATGTTGCAAAATAATTTTAATGGCAAAAAAGACATTACATTTTATTTTATAATCTAAACCTAAATATGTTATTGTATAATATCTTTTAAACAATTTTAAGTATATTCAAAGTTAGTTCTAAGTTAGTTAAAACATAATACTCATGTAAATGGTAAAGCTTTGATCAAGATTTATTCTTTTGATAAGCAAATTCAACTATTCTCAAACGGAACTTTAAAAAGTCATAAAAAATATTGTTTAGCAGTTGAGCAGCAGGGCTTAAACTGGCCTTTTGATTTAGATGTATTTCCAACAAAAAAATTTAAAGATTAAATGAAATATTAACTGATGGTAGGTACTAAATGAAAAATTAACTGATGGTAGGTACATGGTCATTCCTTCAATATATTCATCTATTTTAAATTATTTGCTTTAATTGAAATTTTATTGCTTCTTTTTCTTCAGAAGATAGATATTTGTTTGAACATGAGAATCAAAATTTGTTTTTGTTTTGATCATTAATTGTATACCTTCTGCATTTTGTAGTTTTTTCAATGCTAAAATATTGTTTCTTGACATTATTTCATTAAATGTAGATTACATTTTTATTGATTTTAGGATTTATCAAATAATAAATTGAAGAAACTTCCTCACTGTATTGGGTTTTGTTCAAGGATCACCCACTTTAATATTTCGAATAATGAATTGGTTGTTTTGCCTGTTGAGATTGGAGATATGAGTGGTATTTAATTTAATTTTTTCATATTAGCTAATTTAATATTCCGAGCAATAAGATGTTTTCAGAATTCTTTTTATTTTATTAGTGATGAGCTAAATATACATATGTTCATTATTTCTTCAAGAATTAAATTTATAAAGAATATTTGTCTGATTCCATTTAATTACAGTTTAGCACATTTTATGTAAGCATTGTAAATCCTTCTCCAGTCTATCTATTGAGTTTTGTTAATTATGATAAGAGAGAACTTGGTATAAACTTTAACTTAACAAAACTCTTCAAGACAAAAAATTTTGCTACAGAATTATCTGTAGGTACTGAATTTGCAAATGTTTTTGTACTATGCATGGTAAACATTTTTAGATCCATAGCAATTGAAATTAAAAGTGAAATTTTTGATTTGTTTCATTGCCTGATCCAGCCTATATTCCTGAATCAATATTAATTTTTCAAATAGTATTAAAATTATGAAGCTGTTATTTAATAAGTGACATTTTTTCTAGAGTTTTTCACACGTGAAATATTAATTTAAGTTTTTTAAAAAAGGTCAGAACCTCTTCCTAAAAACTTGTACCTTCATTAAAAGAAAAGCTTGCTTAATTAATCTAGATTTAATAAAGTGACAGTGAAATGCCTCACATTTAATTATGTCTGTTCAATTATCAATCATGTAAATAAGGTGTATGGAATAAATATGCAATTTTTCATTGTGCTCTTTTAATTGTACTAAACGTAATATTTATTCTAAATATTTAAAATTTTTAAAGTGCAACTACATTTGATTATATTATATGTACTTGCACAAAAAGTATGTATACAAAATATTTAACAAAATTAACTCTAGATGTGTTAACCCTATATAGACTCCTGAATTTTGCTAATTTTGCAAAGTCTAGGTAATAATGTAACATTTTAACATCTTTAAAGATTACGAATGTTAAATTGTATCCCTGATTTATATTTTAATATATAAGTAACATTCATTTACTTAACATATAAAAGTAAACATTCATAATGATCATAAATTTATTTTAAAATTCAATTTTTGACTTATTGGCATAATTTCTTATAGTGGTCTTTCACAGGTTGATAATAATTTTAAAATATTTGACAGAGTTGAGTTATTTATAATTCTAGTTTTTTTAAGTTCACTATAGTATGAATAGTAGTGAATATTGTTATCTTATTGAGATAGCTCCTAAATCAGGATTAAATTTTATTCCTTTAAATTTCAAGTAATTTCATAATAATTCGTGTTCAATCAATCTAATAAGTGTTTTGCTTTTCCAAAATTTAAATTTTGTTTTTGTAATTCAAAAATAAGTTGTCAACTTCATTAATTATTTTGTTTCACTGTTGAACAGAAAATGCACCTTTTTGTACTTTGACATTCTGCTTTACTTATATTTAGCTCTAAGGCATTTTGATGTATCAAAAAATAAATTGAAGTCCATACCAAGCTCAGTAGGGATGCTTAGCCATTTGGAACAGTTTTACATTCAACATAATAATATTGCAGATATCGCTCCCCTGTCTTGCTGTTCGTCAATAAAGGTAAATACTTGCAACATTTATTATTTTAAAATTTATTATTAAAAAATGTACAAGTAATATTAAATGTTTTTACTTGAAAATAATTTGTTAAATGTAATGCTTGCAATAAAAATAATTTGTATGAACTTTAATATACAAAAATTAAAAGCTTTTTTCTCTTTGGCATGTCAACAGTTAAGTATACAATTTTTATTATTATTATCAACAATATTTTAAGCTAATAAACATGTTTATGTGCCTTGGCTAGTTTTGCCTCTTAATCGTAAGCAAGATATATGATTGTCTATGTGACTATTAATAAGCTTTATTACATTTAGTTTTAAATTTTTTCTGGCTCTTGTGTGCAATATTGCTTGTGTATAATAAAATCTGTTTGTTAAACTTTCACCCCGTATGATTGTTTTTTATAAAACATAATGTGTGTCGCAATTTCCATAAAAAAAATAGTAATAATTATAAGCTTTATTGCTTTTTGAATAAAAAAATCTTGTAGCAAAAGCATGGTTTGGAATTTGACTGACAGCTCTGAAATTTTCCAGGATAGTTTATATAAGTCTACAAGTTTTATTTCTGAAATTGAATAGGAATCCTGTAAATATAAAGCCACATCTTTTAAATGTGTATAATAAAAATAATTTAAATTTAATTTTAAATAATAAATTTTAGCCTTGCTGTCTTAAACTTCCCAAAACAAGGTATTGCAATGAAGTTTCACAATAAACAGTTAAGAAAATGGCTGAACCTATAACGGGAAATTAATCTGTAATTTTAATTAGGGAAACATATTTAAAACATAAATGGCTGGTTTTTTTTAATTATTCAAAACTACTATTTGCCTGAAGTGCAATTTTAATCAATATTATTTGTATTTAAAAATATTTCTTCAATATCATTATGTGTCTTAAAAATAATTAGCATAATCTCAAAAATATAATAAATTGTGGAATTTCAGTTAGTTATGGGCAAATATTTAAAATCAAATATCAGGTTAACTATACTAAAGATATACATTTATTTATGTGCACTGAATGCACAATGATTACATTTGGAGATTACAATGAAACAATTCAGATTTTTTAAAGTTTAAGGTGGTATTGAGCAATGAATCCCATGCATCTTATTCGTGATACATGTACAAATAAATAAGCTTTTTTTTTATCTGTGATCCTAATTTAGAATGTAGGAATTCTTAGATGAATAATGCAAACCTGATTTTTATGAGAAAAAAATAATCTGGCTTTCAAGTGCCGCAACAAAATATCATAATTAAATTCTTTTTTAAAGTACAAAAAGCAACATAAATTTTACTTCAAGATTAATAATATATAATAAATTATGTATAATATTTGTAAATCGTAAATTAAATGAATTTTAATTGTTTTCTTGTTTAATAAAATTAAATTATAGTAGTTAATTATAAAAAAAATAAAGGTTTTAATAGTTTAAATATGAATACTTTAATTTTGAGTGAAAAATTTTTACCATTAGCTATTAAATAAATTATTGAATTGCATTTGTTTTAAATGTATTTCAAATGCTGAATATGTAATTTGTATCTCTATAATTTGTAATTTTAATGCTACCTATAGTTAAAGATGTGTTTTAAATATGCATATATCTGTTCAAAAGGAGAGGTGTTCCAGAATTTTTTTTTTTAAACATTCTAATATTTGAATATTATTTAGTATATAAAGTATATTTTACTTTAAACAATAAGATAATACATGTGATCTGTGTGTTTCAATGGTATAAATCATTTAACATCCATTGCATTAAAAAAGTGTAGGTTATTTTAAATGTACAATAATAATTTAATATCATTAATGATTTTAATGTTTGTATCTTTTGGTTTTTGTATATTTTTTATTTGTTACACATAAGTTCACAGATATTGTATTGTATTATGAAATGTGTTTAACATTTTAATAGGAAGTGCATGCTGGCTTCAATAACATTATTGAACTATCCCTGGAATTCCTAGAATCTATTCCTAGTATAAAAATCCTTGATTTTAGAGACAATAAGCTTTCTCAGTTACCAGATGTGATATGTACTTTACAAAATATTGAGAGACTTGATATTTCAAATAACGGTTTGTCTAGGTTTGTTGCTTTTTTACCTTCATAACCTTTTCATAATTTCATTGAAATGCATTTTCTGCTGCCATTTTTGTTTTTTATTTTCTAATATATGTTTATTTTGATGAACTCAAATGTTGTGCTGTTCAATTACTTATAATGAATACTTAAGTAAGTTTGCGAAAAAACTGTTAAACTTTTTATTGCTGATACTGAACTCAGTTGGGGTAATATTTGGTTGTTTTCCACGCAGAAAATAGTTTTCTTTCATGTTATTCCATGGAAAAACTGTTGCAGGGAAAGTCTGATTTTGACATTCGTCATCCTACATCATTCATATAGTCACTTTGATGAATGTCTTTAATATTTTCAGAAAATTGCTTTGTGCTTATATTGGTATTCGATTACAATTAAGGTAAACACTTGGAATCTGTCTTAAGTATTGGCAATTTTATGTGAACCACAAATACCTGCCAGATAATGAGATATTCTTATGGTTTTATTAATAATAATCACGTCTTTTAATTAGATAAAATACCCATTAACCACTTTACCAAATATTCCCTATGCTGGTGCTTTATTTAGATTATTTAAAGGTCCAATATACTCTAAATAATTATAAATAAGAAATATGTTGGTCATTCCCTGATCAAAAAAATTTATTCACTTCAAAATACGTAAAAAGGAAATAACAATTGACATGCTTCAAACACTTCAAAAATAGGTGCCCTCTTTCGAGACTTGCAAGGACACGAAATATGAAAATGTAAAGTTGTAAACAAAAATGGAAGAATAAAGATGAGAAATAAAACTAAAAAAACCATAGTAGCAGAGAGAGGAAAAAATGATGAAAAACAAAATCAAAGGGTAATCAGGGTAATCCCAAATCAGGGTAAAATGCATTTCCACATGCTTTGGTGAGGTGGCAAAGAACTAATTTTGTTAACAAAGGAATCAGCATTTGTATTATATATTAAGAGAATCAGCATTCACATTATAAGCTGATTTATTCATATTGTTTACGCGGAAATGCATTTTATTCTGTTTTGCCCCTCTTGGCCACTGTGATTTTACTTATTCTGTTTTTCCTTTTTTTCTCTCTCTCTGCTACTGTGGTTTTTCTAGTTTTGTTTCTCATCTTTATTTTTCCATTTTTCATTGGCAACTTCACATTTTTATGTTTTGAATCATTTTTGTTTCTTCTCATTAACATCTGGCAAGTCTTGAAAATGAGCACCTATTTTTGAAGAGCTTGAAACATGTTGACTGATCTTTTCCTTTTTGTATTTTTGATGCAAATGAAGTTTTTAATCAGATAAAATCTAACCGCTTCAGTTTCTTGGGATTATTTATTTAATATTAGTCATTCATTAAAGCATTATGTGAAAGTCAAGAGTAACTGGAGATTGTTGTTATTCACTTATTTTCGTTTTTTCTTTTAGTAAGCTTTTTTGTGTAAAAGTCCTATAATCAGCCTACAAAGAACATTTTTTTCCCATTTATAACTTTAAGTATGTAGGAATAAATAGAAATGGACATGCATATTATTTTTTTCTTTTGAAAGGATTTTTCTTTTTTTCTTTTCTGCTCTACAGTCTAAAATAGCTGAATGCATATTTATGTTTCATAGAAATTTTAATAAAATAAATGAAAAAAAGTTTTGTTTCACATTTTTAGAAAATCTACAGCTACTAAAATATATGATATATTACAATTTTAAAATATTTTGCAATTCCACTTTTTTTTATTGCTTTAAAAAAATTTCAGCTTGCCATACACTCTTGGCACATTACCACATTTAAAGTTCCTTGCAATTGAAGGAAACCCTATGAGAACCATAAGAAGAGATATTATTCAAGTAAGTTATTTAAATTGATCATTACATATAAATAAATTAATTGATCATTACTAAATTCATTACTAAATTGATCATTACTCAAAATATCAAACAAAGCTATGAAAATTCTAACTAATTTATATTTATGCCTTTTCTTTTGGAAAAATACTCACTTTTTTCAATTAATTTCATGATACATCTATATAATTCTTAGGAAATACAAAAAAAATCCATATATTTTCAAAACAAAGACTTTATGAATCAAACATATTTTTGTGAAAATTTTTATTTTTGTTGCATGTGTATTTTAAGCCATTTTTATTTCTTTTGAACTTATCGAAATGCTTTGAATGAAAATCAAGAAAAGTATTATATATTACGAAATAAAAAATCTGTAAAAGCTCTAAATTTTTCTATTTTTTTTCACAATAAAATTTTTTGTGTTTCTCCTTACTTAAAATAGTTTACATAATGTCTCTAGATACTGCATGAGAAAATAATATATAAATATGAGCTAAACTCAGTGGCACGACAGCAGATAGAGGGCCAAGGGTTACTGTGCACATCTCAGTTGTCTTGACCTTTGGGCTCTGGAGTGCAAGAGCAGATATTTCGGTTAGGTGGTCAGCCCAACGCAGAATGAAACATATTCCTTATAGTAAAATAACAATATTTTTAGCACAACAAATTGCAACACTAGGCTTCTGCTAAGCTTCATGATTTTTCGAGACCACTAACAAAAAGAGAGTGTGATAAAAATCATTTAAAACAGAAAAATTACGAAGAAAGCATTTAATGTTTTAACAACGTTTGTCTTGTCGGCCCTCATAGTTTCTTCTCTATTTTTAAAAGTTTTTATTGCACTCTCTTCTCGTTTGTGATTCCAAAAAATGGCAATGCTTAGCTAAAGCCTTGAATCGCAATTTCTTGTGCTAAAAATATCCTTCCAATTCCATTTTATGCTTTTTACTGTAAAGATTATGTTTCACTCATAAAAAGTGGTTGTTGCAATTTGAAATTTTAACTTTAACCGTAACCGCAAGAGCTACGCAATTATTTTGAACATCATTCTTCAGCACATAGATCATAATACCAATGTACAAAATTTTATTTAGTTCACTCAAATGGTATGCTCTCCGGAGGGTCATATGCCGACAAAGTTATTTAAAATCGCCATGTATTATGCATTGCCTATATTTCAAATAAATGCATCAAAAAAAAATTTTTTTTTTTTTCAATTTTAGAGAGGCACTGTGCAGCTTTTGAGATGGCTTCGTAGCCGGCTTGAAGATCCTGATGCTGTTAAAAGTATGTCCAATTTATCAACTGAATGTGATGGATCAAAAAATTCGTCTGCCTGTGATGTTGATAAATATGCTTTAAAGTCTACTAAAGCTTTACCTCTAAGGTATATATGAAAATTCAACAGATATTCTAATATACTGTTTCAAGTCACATTTTCTATACAAAAACTAGTGCATTAAGTTTTGTTTGCTATTCCACTCCCTTTAATGCCCATTATATGTTATTTTTAAGCCCATTAAAATCTGAAAATTACAGGCAATAGTTTTCCTTTCTTTTTTAATAGTTTTCCTTTTTTGTACTAAACTTTAATGCTAATAATTGTATATGTGTCTTTAATAAAAATAATTTGGCATTATTTTATGGTTAAATTATTTAAAACAAGTGTAATTTTTATCTGTCAATTTTATTGGCTATAAAATTAGCAATATTATGTTTTTTTTTCTTTACAATTTAATGATAAATATTTATAATCTAAAAAAGTAATGTACTTTTTAAAAAACCTTATTGATTAAAATACAAATGAATATCTCTTTTTATTTGAAACAGAAATTTTATTGATATTTATTTTATTTTAATTATTCTGATACGTTGTGTGAAAATGTTCCTTTAGCATATTCTTTGATAAAAGGGATGTATTTTTTTTTCACTTTAATCAAACTTACACATTTTTATTGTTATTATCTAAACAAATCTCATGATCAAAACAGTTTCTGTTCAAGTTATTCATTTTCTTAACACACATTACCTTTTAGGGTGCTTAAATTTTGTGTATATTTTCCATTCATAAAAAAAAATATTCTGATTTCTGAAAATAATTCTTCTTTGGTACTACTTTAAATACTCTACCTTTTAGAACATTGCCAAAGTTAACTTGATATAAGTCTGGAGTTAGTGTTGTTTAACATTTCCCATTATTAAGACATTCTAGTTTATGTTTCCTATTGTTTAACACTTCCTATTTTACTTTTATTCTAGTTTTACTGAAGTTAAATATTTAAATATACGAAAAAAATAATAAAAATAAAATCCTAGTTAAAGTTTTTCCACAATTTTTTTAGCTATGTTTTAGTTGAGTTTAGTGTGTTTGTTTTTAGTTTAGTTTTAGTTGATTATTTTATTTATATTAAAAGAGTTCTTTTTTAAAAAAATGTTTGTTATTTTGTGAAATGTTGTTACTAAAATCTTACTTATAAAAGGATAATTTTTTCGACATTCTTCAAATCATAGAAAATAGACAGTGGTGAAGAACAAAATTAATTTATTATCAAATATTATGTATAAATATGCAACCTTCTTGATATCATTAGCCATATCTACATATGGTTTAAATAGCTTAAAAATCTTCATACTATAAAAGTAGATCCTAATTAGCAATAAAGCTCTTTTTCAGTTTGAAAACTAGGGTCTTCAAATCAACAAGGAACTACCTTCTTTATCATGTTCACTTATCTATTAATGATGTCAAAGGGTAACTAAATTTAGTTTTCTTTAAGTTTGTATAAAAGTTCTAACCTGGAAAAGCACAAAACCTCCTAGCTCATTGGACGTCATTTAAAGAATTGATGAACTATTGTGCTTAATGAAAAGGGAATGTTCATCGTTTGTCTTGCATGAAGACTAATATTTTCTGACCAATAAGAAGCTTCAAACTCCTTTATGACCATTTCATAGTCTTCAAAAAATCGGGGGTTGTTTTTCCAAGAGAAGAGTTTAAAGCTCCTTCAATCTTATGCCAAATGTTGCATCTTATGGCAATTATGTCATAAAATGCATATACAAAACTATACATATTCTTCAGTATTAAATCTATTTTGTTCTTCATTTTTGTCTTTTTTTTCTTTGGTGCAGTTGGATTTGAAAAAAATATTATTTTAGTATTTTATTTATTCCTTCCTATCTTGTGGTTAGTTTTTGTCAGTAGTTTGATTAATTATTTTAAATTTATTTCATTTTCTAAATAATTTTTTTTGAAGCAATAAAAAGCTAAACACCATTCCTAAAGATGTTATTGAAACTGCAGCAGCATCTGATGTGACATCAATAGACTTAAGTAAAAACTGCATTTCTGAAATTCCTGAATAGTATGTATGAGTTTTTTCATTTTACTTCCCATTGTTTTTTGTCGATATTTTTTGTTTTCTATTTGAAATATAAGTTTTCTGTCACATTTTTAATTTTTAATATTTTAATTTCTATTATAATAAATTTTTAATTTCTACAAATATAATGAAACTTTATATACCTATAGAATAAAATGTCCATATCGTAGTATAATTTCTATATATTATAATATGTATTATAATTTTTATAGCTTTTCAGTCATATTACCTAAGGCAGTGGAAGTTAATTTGGGCTATAACAAATTAAATAGCATTCCTCCCTTCTTTGGATGTGGTGAACATTTACAATACTTAGATTTCAGGTATTCACTCATACTATTTTTTTCACAATTATTTAGAACAAAATTGATACAATTTCAAATAAATTGTTATTCTACCAAAATATTTAAAATAGTAATATGCTATAATTATTGTGAAAACACTCATCCCTGATTAAGCAATTAATTTAATATTTGGTAAAAATAAATATCTTGGTTAACTAAGCAAAGTGCTATCTCCATCCACTTCTCTTTAATTGATTTTTAATTAGTGGATGGGCATATTCAATGAGTCCCTATTCAGAGTAAAGTTTCATATTGTATTGTGACGATTCATAATATGATTCGAAAAGCTTCGTAAAAAATGGAATGGCAACTACTAAGGGAGTGGTACAAAACAACAACACCTGCTATGGTGTCGCGGTAATATTCTTGTTAGTGTTGGTGTAAAGTTCTTTAATAAAAAATATATATTAAACAGTGTAATTAATAACTAGATTATAACCACAATATATTTATATGCTGTTCTTTAATTACAAATCCTGATCTTCTTAAATGATTTGCAAAGTAATGGTATTGTTATTTTTTTATTAGGATAATAAAACACTGATATATATCATAATAATTTTAGTTTCCTAAAACTAAAGTTATGTCTCTAAATTGAAATCCAGTTATATCAAATATCATAACTTAAAACTTTTTCTTACCAAATTATTTAAAAAAAGCATCAAAAATGTCCTATTCATTTTTGCCCCATTAAATAATGTCTGTTATACACTCTGGGAAATATTTTTTTCATAATTCAATATTTTCTAGTTTTAATTAATTAATTTATTAACTCTCTTTAATTTGGGACTTACACCACATTATAAGACTTTAACTAGGGTTAAACATTAATACTTTGTTTTATAACTAGTAGTTGAAAATGTTAATGAATCAATTAAAAATATGAAATACTTACTTGCAAAATTGATTAAGATAAAAAGCGAAGAAATGAGGAATCATGAAGTGGCGTCCTCTAACAAAATATCAACTACTAAATAGTTCCATAGGTGCTGTTCAACTCCAAATAACTATGTGTTGCCAAGTAAGAATGATAAACAAAAAAACATACATGCATCATATTACAGAGACAGACAAGTTCCAAAGAATTTTTTTATTCTGTTTCAAGGCTGTATGAAAAAAATGTTAGTGGGGCTTAAAAGTCCTGTTGGTACATAAAGGGTTGACTGAGTTTTGTTTTACTTAATCTAATTATTTATTGTTATTTGCCAGTAGTAATTTAAATTTAATTGGCATATTTACACTGCTCATATGTTTTTGTTTTGTTTTTAAATATTACATAAAATTAAATAACATTATAAAAAAAGTTGTAGAAAAAATATGCTTTTTATTAAAACTAAATTTTCTTTTTTTTTTTTTCAGAAATAATCAGCTGAGCAGTTTGCCTGCTGAAATAGCTAACCTTTCGCATTTGCGAGAAATGAATGTATCATGTAACAGGTATACATTACAATGTTTGGTTATGTATTTTATATATATATATATATATTTTTTATTTTACACTGGAATAAAGTATTTGAAATGTATTTCAATATATTTTGAAACTGTATATGTTTATTTATTATTAAGTTAATCCTATTTCAAATTCTATGTTAAAAGCATGATGTATAGCTGTTACTCTTACTGGAATTTTGAGGAACCTTATAGTTTCTTATCTAGTTTTATTAAAAAATTTAATTTTTTTGAAACCTTTATAAAAAATTTCCTTGTTTTTGAATTGTATTCATTTTATTCAAACATACAGTGCCTGCAATATATAAATTCATTGATTAGTTAAACTAGCCACTTTTTATCGTATTTAGACCTATCAAAAAACAATTCTCATATTTAAATTTTTTTCATTATATTTAAATATTCAGTGTCTACAGTTTGTAAACTCATTGTTTAGCTAAACTAGCTGCTTATCTTTAAAGAATTTTCAACTACCGAATCAACAACTACTGATAGATTTGAAATTTCTTCCGCTACTGAACTTAGGAAAACCGAATATTTGAATCAAAACTTATTAATCAATTATTGAAACTAAAGTACTAAAAGTGAGATAAAGCTTTTGATTTAGAAAATTGCCACTTTTAAATTGAATTAAATTAAATTCTTTTAAATTGAATTAAATTAACTTCAAAGAATCCTATTTTATATTTATACTCAATGATGCTGTATAAAAAGGAGAAAGTGCTATCTCATTTCTTATGCAAAGCAGATATTCTCTTAATGGACTCTAAATACAGAGTTTTAATTCTAATATTTAACATAGTTAAAAGACAGTTATAATTTTCTTCGAGTAGTCATTTGGATTACATTTAAACAGTAAGCACTGTATTAATTCTTATCGAAGTAAAAGTCTTTAACTATGCTAAATGTTACAACTTTAGTTGAACTATTTTAGTGAACTAGTAAATATTTTTATTTCTTTTTAAAATTAAAATTATTTTAAATTATGTATAAATTTTTTTAAATTTTTGTTACTTTAAAGTAGCATATTACTAATACTAATAGAAATTGTGCATTGTACAGTTATAAAAACAGTATGTAAGGAACAGTGGTAGGCACTATAAGGAATAAAACTGTTTCTAAATTTTTTTTGTTCGATAGAAAACAATATCTGATGTATTTTTTTTTACATAATTAAGTGAATCATCACATTATTTACCACTGATTCTAAATTGTCTCCAAAATTTGTATATATGTATGCATATTTCTTGTGTATTGTATTTGAGCTGATACATTCTCATGGTTTGCATTTTCAAATTATAAGCCAAGTTATTCCCTGAATAACTGCATATTTCTTATTTTCATAATTAACCAAGATTGTGGAGCCTTTATCTCCATGACCCCTCTGGCTCAAAACAGGCTATTGTGGGAATGCTTTCCTTATTAGCCAGGAATTCCTCTGCTTTTATTTCACATACTTTCTAATAATTGTTATTCAAGAAAAATTCGTAAATTTTGACCACACATTTTCTTTTTATTACTCAGTCCTATTATCTCATCTACTGAGTTAAATGGTCATCAAATTCTAGTTACTCATATTTCGATGATACTGTTTCCTTTTGCTAAACTTTGTTGCTATACATGTGTAAAACACCCATTACCTTTGTTTTGTTTAGGAGTTAATTTATTGTAAATTCCTATCTTATTATTTATTTCATTATCATAGTGTTCATCCTTATGTTCGCTTATTTCTGAATGTTTATTAAATTTCTACCTGTTCTCCGTTTGTGCTATTCATTAAATGAGCCTGTGTCTCAGAGAGTCAGTGTTTGTGCTACCTACTCCAATGTTCAGTTATTATTATTATTATTATTATTATTATTTTGTACAGAGCTGGTGAGCTAGTATTCCTTTTGAGATAAAGTATTTCACAAAGTTTGCTAAGACTCATGTAAATGAACATTTTATTTAGGCTAATAATTTTATTTGCCTCATTTTTAAAACTTTCCTTTTTTTTAAGGTTAACAGCTTTACCAAGTTGTTTATATGGTTTGAAACACCTTGAAATAATATTGGCTTCTGATAATCAAATTGAATTTATTGATGTATCTGGATTATCAAGTTGTTCAGCTCTTGCTGTGTTGGATCTTCATAATAATAGTATTAAAACAGTACCTCCTGAACTTGGGAATTTAAAACAACTTAGGTGTGTTACCTTTAATTTATGTCTGAATCTGAAAACTAATTTTGCAATGGTAAAAAATATGCTTTCATAATGCTTCTCAAAATTTGCATGCTATATTAAATATTTCAATGTAATGTATTCGTGATTTTTGATATTGGGTTTTTGTCTTTTCCTATTACAACCAAATTATTATATTTCTCAATAGATATTATGTATCTGATATATGCTCTAGGGTCAGAGTATGTCAGTCTGGAAGAATTCAAATAATGAATATTTTATGAGTAATAATGAATATTTATAAATGTAATTAATGATTTACAAAAGTAATAATGAATATTTTATGAGGTTATAAATGCTATAGGCTTTAATTTCACGTCAATTTAAATAGTTCAGTTGGCTAATTGCTACACATATATTTAATTTTCAAGCATTTTTTGGTCGATAGTAATTAGTTTAAGCATTTTTTTTTCCCTTGACCCTTTTCTTCCAGTTTTTGTTGAATGTGGCTACCCTGATGACAAAGATTTAAAATGTATATCCTTTATTCATGTTTTCTTATTACTGTATATACGAGGCTCATCCAGAAAGTAAGTTTCCCGAATTTTTTTTTAAAAAAAGAACTCTCACTTTTAGGAACATATTTATTGGCAACAAGTGCAGCAATGTTTCAGCTATTTTTCAACATAGCCACCACCAGAATTGAGACACTTGTCGTATTGTGGGATCAACTTTTGTATCCCTCTGACATAGAACTCTGTCTCCTGTAAATGGAACCAGCGTGTGACAGGCGTTTTCAGCTCTTCGTCGTTGCCAAAACGCTCACTAGAGGACAGGAATTTCTTGAAGTGCAAGGAAACGTGAAAATCGCTGGGAGGCTGGATGATCAAACAACTCCCAGACAAATTCTGTCAAAACAGCTGCTGTGCATTGTGCCGTAGGTGGACAAGCATTGTCATGGAGGAGCACAACACCCACAGTAAGCATTCCACGACTCTTGTTTTGAATGGCACGTCACAATTTCCTCAGTGTTTCACAGTAACGGTTGACGTCTGTCACACGCTGGTTCCATTCACATGCGGCAGAGTTCTATGTCAGAGGGATACAAAAGTTAATCACACGATACGCCAAGTGTCTCAATTCTGGTGGTGGCGATGTTGAAAAATAGCTGAAACATTGCTGTACTTGTTGCCAGTAAATATGTTCCTAAAAGTGTGAGTTCTTTTTTTTTAAAAAAAATCGCGAAACTTACTTTCCGGATGCGCCTTGTATTCTGCCGCTCCTTTTTGCTTAATTAATGTAACAATGTCATACAAACAATTTTTTATCACTTTCAAAGAAACTGAATCGCAGTTGTGAATTAAATTTATTTTAATTATTAATTTTATCATCATTTGTGCACATCCCACTCAAGAAGTGACATACCTCGGGCATTAATTTACAGTGCCCAAAGCCAAGAATTTGAATAATCATTGTGGTATCGGTCTTTGCATGGAAAACCATCCCCTCTGCAGAGGATCAAAATTGCGATGGCATGTCTTTGGATCATCCTCAGGGATGTTTCCAAGACCAATAGCCCGCTGTGCAGCTCCAGTGCGACGTAAATGAAGTACCTACCTGGATTAATCATAGATTGCTACACATTATTCAACTTGTAATAATAGAAAAAAGAAGTTTTTTCTAAAATCTACTTTTGCACAAGCCAAAGCCAAGCAAAGGTAGCTTATGTCTTCATAATCCGCATTTGAAGAATTGTGAGTTCAGTAAGGATAGCCAGTTTTATTTGTTTTTCTTTTTTTTTAAAAGTTATGTGCTTTTCCACAATTTTAAATGAATTTCTTTTTGTGGTAAACTGGTAATTGCAATGAATGACTTATACTAATACTATTTCAAACCGATTTTACCATTGCTTCTTTAAAAAGTTATTCACATGAATTTTTCAGATCATTATTGCTGGATGGGAATCTATTTCGCAATCCTAGGCCAGCTATTCTCTCTAAAGGAACACTTGCTTTATTGGAATTTTTGCGAAGTCGTATTACACAAAATTAAACTTCTCAGAAATGCTTGTTATTGGTTCAACTCTGTATTATTCGTGTTTTAATTAAAATGTTGATTTTTTTTACAATTTGCAATGAAATAAAACAACTTTTATATAATTTTTGTTCTTTGTCCATTCTATAGGTTTGTTAATGAATTCAATTTATAAAAAAAAAATATGTTAAGTCCTACTTCATTAGTACTTTTTCCCATTTTTTTATGTTAATATTTAATTAAAATTATTTTTGTTTCGTTTTTAGCAATACTTTCAAATGATATTTTTATAATCCTTAGATGTCTAAACTAATTTATTTAAAAGCAATGCAGTTTTTAAAAATTAGTGATCAATGGTTTATTTTCGAAAATAAAATAAGGTGTATGTGTATTCATATTTTTAGCACTTGATAAGTCACTGAATTCTCTTGAGTCTTCACCAAAAAATTTATATTATGGAAAAACAGAATAAAATAGGACTTTGAAGTTGAAATTGATGATATTCTGGCAAATGAGAATAGTTAGTCAAACTATTCTGTTTGTTTTTTTTTTTTGTTCTTTTTTTTCCGTATAAATCATAAAAAAGAATCGTAAATTTTGTAAAGAAACAGAATATTTAAATACAAAACTGAAAATTCTGATGCCATTAGTTTTCTTCTTTTTTTCATAATTTAATTTTTTTCCAAAATACAAGAAATTATAACAATATCATCTTGGTTAAGAGTGTTACTTATTGCTTGTGCTAAATTCGTCATTTGTTCCTTCATATCTTTTTGTATTCAAATATTGCTGAGAATTTGTATTAATTTTTAACTTAAATATTGACGCCTTTTATTTCTGACAGAAGTGAAGATTCCTGACTGGCCATGTAGGACTTAAATTTTGAGAACGATATAATTTTATATGTAAGGTTTATTTACGAGCATTGAGTTATAATTTCAGGTGGGTTTGAATATACAATTTGGATAAATTTGACTAATAGCGTCACACTAATAAACTAATATATATATACTAATAAACTATTGGGTGATTATGTCATTTTCACTGCATCCGAGTTTATTGACGTTAAGTCTATACCTGTACATTTCACATCAGCATGATATAATTTTCTAACAGAAGGAATGAAAATATTTAAGAATCTGGAGCAATGTATTCGTTTTCAGGAATGATCTAAAAACAATACTGGGGCATGCATTCACTATATGGTGACACATATTAGATGATGGTTGTAATCATTTGGAGATTGTCTCACATTACCTAATTGCTGCTTATTTGATGAGCACGCTTAGAGTACTATTTTAAAGCATCCTACTTATGCGTCTGCTTGAGTAGTTTCTATTCATGCATTTTCTAATCACTCGCTGTCTGTTTATGCCACACTTACAGGCTGTAAATGGCACTGGCTGTTACTCCTATTGCATTTTATTTGCAACTTGCATATCCATACACATAGAGTGTGGCAACTCAAGCCACGAATAAGGTTAAATCCCCACAAAAGGGATTTCTACTTGGCGTCTTCCCTAACCGAGGGAGAATTCAATCAGATTGAATCTTGAACTGGCGGGATAAACATCTCGTGAAATCGGAAAAATCCGATTTGAATGTATAATGCACAATCAGAAAATTTTTATGTTTATTTGTGTTTATGTTTAGTGTTCCTATTATTCTGTTTAATAAATATATAAAAAAGAGAAATTTGGAAAATTATTACAATTTCAACGGAAGGCTATCACTATTGAATAATGCAACCTACAGGCTTGAAAGATAAATAAAAATTACATAGAGTGCTATAAAAGGTGCCCTGCATAAGTAGTTTTTTTCACGTGTGTCGTACCGTACGCAAGCAAACCAGATGTTCACACACCGTCTGTTAATGTGATACATGCTGGCTGTTGGGGATCATTCAAGTTGCATCTGACTACCTTACTCGTGTGTAAGTACTTCTAGATACTATCTAGGAGCATTCAAACTGAATGCGGTAGCTGCATTTTCCATTGTTGTCATGAGACAGATGGAACTTAATTGCTAAGTTTTTTCTAGTGACATCATATTTCTCCAATCGGGCTGTCATATTTTCTCGGCAGTGATTAACGTTGGTGAGTTCATCTTGTGTTATTCTAATGAAGCATTTTCACACTAGATGCAATTAAGATGCTTGCATGAAGGTTTAGAAACTATACGTAGGACGAACTGCCCTTGCAGGACCGATCCGTGCCGATTTTCATGTGTATGCATAAATATTTTTGGAGACCTCTTACTTTAAGAATAGTAATAAATATGTGCGGAATAAAATAAATTTTAGTCAATCTACAATTTTTTTTTTTTTTTTTTTTACAAAAATGCGGTACAAGCTACTCATATAATGTACTTTTATTTAAATTCGATAAAGCAAAAAAATGTCCTTCCCTTAGCGATTTCAGTAGAGCAATCAAAATATCAGATATCTATGTATTATATCTACATTTTTATCTACTTATGATTTATGCCTGGTATTCTCAAATGAAAAAATATTGTTTGCATACAATTATAAATCTTACCTTTTTATATTTTGAAATTATTTTATTTGATAATGATAAAAATAATTGGATAATAAATTATATAATAATTTTGTTTTACTTTTTCATGACGAAATACAAGACATAAACGAAATATTGCTAAAGCCTCAAAATTGCCCAAATTATACATTAGATTATTCAGGTATATGCAGATGTTTCTTACTTGATTATGTGAATTCACTGCTAAATATTTATTATAAACATTAGTACATTTCTTTATTTCATTCATCCACCCCCATTCATAATTTTTTCATGGGCTGTTTTGTACAGCGCGTCTTGAATAATCGTGTAAAATTTAATGAATAAAGGTAGGATCACTTCAAACACATATCACAATTAACCGACTTTAAAAAATCAGATTTTCATACATTCTGATCAGTATAACATTTCAAAAATACCTGTTTCTGACATTTTGCTTAAAAATAAAAATGATTTTTATCAATCCGATATTTCAATTTTGTAAACAAGATAGCAAAGAATTTTTAATAATGTGGACATTTACATAAGTAAATTAAAATAAGAAATAGTTATTGTTCAATTGTATGTAAAAAATACATTGCAAATTTTTTTTACAATATATTGTACAATTTAATGTAAAAAAATGACATTTCCGGTACATCTAATATGATATCAAAAAGGATTGATCGCAAAAACTTAATGAATTAATAAAAATTAAAAAGAAAGATTAATGTGATAAATGTCATAAAAATAAATGTCTTAATGTCTCAAAAATAAAGTCAAAATTTGACGCTTTTAAAAATTTTCAAAATTTTTATGGAATGTAAGAATAAAAAGTAAATACAGTGATATAATTTTAAATTTTTTTATATTTAGGACATTTTTTTAAAAAAAATTTTATTAAGAGAACATTTTTAAGAAAGCGAAATTAAACTGAACTAAAATACAAATGTAATTACTACATTTTGAAACGGGAAAAATAAAAGCAATGTGTTGAACTTTTTCTGAAAAACAATTATTATATATTTAAGATTATACTTTATCGATAGGTGAGGTTAAAAACAATATTATAATTTCTAATTTTTTGAAATTTGACACAATTTTAAGTTAAATATTTAGAAAATTAAGGCACAAAAATATAGAAACACATAAAATTTTGAAATCTCAGGGATAAAATCACAAAATTAAAGAATAATTAACCAATGATTTCAATTTAAATTAGAAATGTTTGAAATCACAAAAAAAGGTAAAGAAAACACAATAGATGAAGAAGAGGGAAATTATTTAATAATTAATTAAGAAAATCAGTACTAATCTAACAGGTTCACATTATTTCATACTAATTTTTAAGTTTTCATAATTTTTCTTAAAATCAAAGCGTTATTAACAAATTATATTGTAATGGTAAAAGAAAAAAAAACAATATTATTATAAAGCTTTTAATTTAAGTGAAAATTTATAAAATTATTATTCAACTTGAAGGAAAGTAAAAAATTTTGTATTTACTTTTAGAAGGAAGCAAAAAGTAACTTGAATCTGAAATTGCTAATATACTCTCAGAATTTGAAAAACTAATAAAAATTTTAGATGGATATTTTCTTTAAATTACACCCTTGATGGATATTACACCCTTCCTCTAATTATTAATTTATGTTAATGTTAATGAAATAACATGCCATGGTAATTGTTAATTTTTCTGAAAAATTCGAACCACCTTTCGCTTATTTATTTTCTTTAAAAATTTAGACTTCTTTTTTTTTTTTTTTTTTTTTTTAATAGACCAATGTACAAGGTTGTTGCACCAATAATTGCAATTTCCCATTTTTCTTTTAAAAAAAAAAACGCTTTCCTTCAAAAAATAATTTTTCTTAGAACATTTTGGGAGGTGAAATTATTATAAGCGAGCCGCTCCTCTCTCTTCAAAGGTTTTTTTTTTTTTTTTTTTTTTGTAGAAACATTAAAGGAAACTTAACATTAGTCTCTATCAGTGACAGCTATCTGTATCTGCAGATCGTAACTTATCAGGGTAGAATATCATCGGCACTCTTGAAAGAATCTAAAACAAGGAATGCTGCATTGCTCCATAGTTTGAAGGGTTATTTTGTTACCTGACTATTAATATTTAAACATTTTATTATAAGAAAATAAGTACACTTTAACTTTTATTTTTCAGCAAGCAAACGAAAAAAAAGCTTTTATAAGGAAAAAAAAAGTTTTATTATTATTATAATGCTTGACTCAGGCACTCCCTTACTCGTCGCCCTACGCAGCCGCTTACTGGGTTTATACCTAGAACCGACCCTGTGCATACGCATGCGTGAATCACATTATACATATGTTAGAGCCGTGATAGCTCAAGGGATACAACGTTCGCCTTTCAATGAAGTGAACCGGGTTCGAATCCCAGCGATGGCTGGTCGATATGAATTCCGCATACGGCTTGCACCAGCAATAATGCTGACACAAAATATCATCAATAATGGACGTTTCATGGGTTAGAGTCCCTTTGTTGTCAGGCTATCCGTAAGAGGTTTTCATGGTTTTCTACTTCATGTAACGCAAATGCGGGTTAGCTCCATCAAAAGTCCTCCACGAAGGTAAATTTCTCCCAATATTGGTTCCAGGAGTTCCCTAGTCTTCTGGATTGGGTTCAAAATTACAAGGCTATGGAGTTGAACATTAGTAGTCGCAAACTCAAAAAGTTGGGTTGGCTGATCAATGACGTCTATAAAATAAAATAGACATTTGCGAATCGTATCCAATGAGAATGTTTTATATCACAAAAGAGATCATCATTCATTCACGACTGGTTTTCGCTAAATCTGCCGGGTTTACAAGTCCTTCAAGTTCCATAGCAAATCAATACCTCTGGCGGTACTGGATCAGAAATTGATCATGCTCTGGGTTAAAATTATAACCTGCGAATGATTGGATGTGGTGTGTGAATTTGTCTTTCCTGTAAAATTGGATGTGACGCATGTATTTTGTCTCCACGGGTCATCCCGGTCATCCTCAGGGTTGTTAGACCGTCGCCACGAACCCATTGCGAAATTTGCATTTATAGGCAAAAATATTTTAAGCAGTGAAAACAGTGCATAAATGTGCTCATGCTGTTTTTTTTTTTTTAAAGTTAACTGTAACTTTGTTTAAAAAGGTTTCGTTTTCTGAATTTCGTCGTAAACCCTGTAAAAATATTATAATAACGCAAAATGCTTTGAACTTATTATTTATTTACGTCAAAAATGTTGCGTATTTTTACCCTCGATTGTTTTTATTTAATGTGTACCTAATAATTCTTTCTTTCTGATCTCATTATTTAGAATAATTGTTGTAATTGTTGATGTTATACCTGCTTTCTCCCGAAAGCTTGCATAGGTAAATTTTTAAATGTACCTTTTTCAATTTTTATTTTATTTCCTTTTTGTTGTTTTTGAGTATATTACAGTAAAACCGCTGTGGTTATACAAAATATTTTCTTCATGCTTATATGACTTAGGCTCTATTTATTATCTTTGGCTGTAGATTTGTTTGACTACTCTCTATACAATTTATTTTATGCATTTTATGTTATGAAATTTGTCAAAAATGCTGAGTAATATTGAAATTATCTTTAAATATTCTATTCTGCTCCTCTAAGTCTAAATTTACTTTCGTTAGTCACCTGTTGGTTTATTATACTCGAATTTTTTTAAAATCATAACTGCTTCTAATTTTCTAAAACAGCTTATATCGAAAATATCGCAGATATCTTGTTTATCTGTTATTCATGATAAGTCATTTGCATGGTTGTAGTGGCAAATTCAGTGGGTGGATGCTAAAAACTGTAACATTTTATGTATGTTAATCAAAATTATTGGGAATATTTTTGTATTGTTATCGATGCCAAAATAATCTCTAAAATTTGAAACTAGAAACGCCAAGCGAGAGACTAAAAAAGCAACAAAACAAACAATAAACTTCTGCAACTTTCTTTTTTAAACTTGCAAGTTTAAAACCAATTTGTCACTATGATAGTAGTAGTTGGAGCAACAGATTATGGTATGTAAATATCCCCAAATTTCTTAAAAACTGCATTTAGTTTAAGATGTTTGACATCAAAGGTGAAGTTTTAACTATTCGCATTAAATTCATAACAAAGTTTTATGGTGCCTTAAAAATATAAAATAAAAAGGTTGTTATTAACAAATCTAAACATCATCAGGGCTGCGTGTAAGGATTGGCGAACTGGATCACCACCCGGGGCCGCTAAAAATTCAGGACTGATGAACAGTTTTATTACAAGTTTTTCTTTACATTTTCTAAATCCTGTATGTATTTTTACTATTCTTTGGATTTACTATTCATGCAAGTTATTGTAATATATATTTACAATTGTGTCTAATTTTATTTCAGTTAATGTTCCTTTTTATCAGAAATGTAATTTTTGAAATAACAACAGGGAACTTTTTGTTAACTTTCAACTTTCATGTCATAGAAATTTACTGCATTAAGAACTACAACTATTACCAATTTGTGTGTGTGAGGACGACAATCTGTAAGAACTGCTGCAGAAAATGTCAAGAAAAATAATAAGCAGGGTTGGCATGTTTTAAAAATATGTAATTAAAAAAAATCATAATAAATTTATGATTTTTTAAGATCATAAATTTATACTGTACTACATTATATAATAATACTGCATGATAATAAACCATTGATGTCAAATCTCTGATAATAAATGTTTTATTCATAGAATTAAAGAGTAAGTTAATAAATTAAAAAGAAATATATCTTTTTGTTTGTTTGTTCAAGAGGTTCTTTTAAATTATAATTTTTCATTATTCATTTCTTATCAGTTTCATATTTTAATGTGCGCTTTGTAGTATGTAAAGTAATTTGCTGTTTTATTATTTATCAATAAATATACACAATTACTGTACACATTAAATTATATACATATTTATTTCAATACAAATAATTTGGAAACTTATTAAATGTGTAGTTAGGCTATCTACTTGTAAATAAAGAATAAAAACTTGTTTTGCAAATATTTTATTTTTTAAAATTTTTTCAGTTCTAAATTAAATAACTTTTTATTTGACAAGTTTGTTCTCGGCTTTTGTAATTCATTAATGTTTTTAGTTAGATGAAAAAATAACTGATTTAATTTATTCAGTAATTAGTTGCAATAATTAAATAATATTAACCTTTTTATTATTAGTGGCATTAAGAATTATAGTTGCAGTATTATTGTTAAATAATATGAAGTATTATATCTACATTTTGTCATAGTTTTAATTGTTTAATGCGAAAACAATTTTTAGAAAAATCTCATTGAAGTAACAAAAATCCAAAGTTTAATATGTGCTTAGTTAAACAAAACGTGATTTTTATTAATCATGATAAATTACTTTAATGTTTCACCCAGGGCCACTAAAACCCAAAGCAAGCCCCTGAACATTATACATAGTTATTAATTTTTATTTCATTTCAAAGTGAGGTTCCTTAAATGGTTGCTTTAAATTTATGCTATTAAGATTGAATAGAAAAAGTCAATTGAAAATGTGGTGTATATTCTTGGCAGGTGGCTAAGTATTTTGCATTAAATATGCTTCAAATAATATCAAGAAATAATATTGCATTGAAAACTTTTAAAAAATATTCTAAATCTAATTATATGCATAAAAAATTGTTGCATTAAGTGGATTTCACAACAAATGCTACAATTCTAAATTTAATTACACTTTAACATTTATAAAAATGTAATTTTATCAAAAAACCAATGTTGGTATGTTTTTACTACACCTCTAGTTATTCACAAACTGTAGTTTATGTTAATATAATCTCACTTATGATATTTAATTTAAAACGAGAATGTGTGAAGAATATTTTGGAAATGCAATAAAGGCATAAAAAAAATTTTTTTTTGTTGCTCTGAACTGCTTTGGTGTTTTTTGTAATTTTTTTATTTAATATTTTTTTATACAAAATTTAAATTTGTATCTTAATTAAATCTCAACTTTCTTAATAGCAAAAAGCAATTTTTTGTGGTACATTCAATTAAATTACTTGTTAAAGTATTTTCAATCATTATTTGTATGAAGTAATCTCATTATGATCATAGGCAGTAGAAGCCTATTGTGAAATAGTAAAACACTTTTAAAAATATAAAGCAATTATTTCCAATAGGCTGCTTGTTACAGTTAATAAAAATCAAGTGGGGTTAGAAGGGAGTTATTTTTTTCTCTTTGAAGTTAAAATCAGTTAACTATGACAATTTAGCACCTTTTGACCTTTTATTTACTTTACTCACTTCACAAAATGTTTGAGTTTTCATAAATTCACTTTCTATGCACAGTTGCTGTGGCACATTTCTCAGTGAGGGAATGCTGAAAATTCCAACATTTTGTGTACTCATTTAAGAAAAAAAAACACTAATAACACTCAGTAGTGTTATAAAACTTTTGTTTTGAACTGTATTTGGTATAAAATTCTTTAAATGATAACCATTTTAGACTAAGTTTATTTTTATGTAGATTTTTGGAGGGTAGCTTTACTTTTTTTTGTCAAATAAAGCAGCTGCAAGAAATGATACTGCACGCAAACTTTAATTACACATAAAATACAGAAAAAAAATATACAAATTTTAAAATAAATGGATAGAAATTTACTATCAATAAAAAAATGCCAAACCAAAGAATAGCAGGGATGATTTTATTGAAAAACCTGTAAAATATACCTGTGGGGATAGTGTTATCGACCATGCCAACCTTTTTCTATCAAAAGATACCTGAAGATTAAATCAAGTTAGCATGTCTTATATGCTAGTGAATTGATGTTTAATAATCATAGTGGTAGTTGCACCACAATGCTCCCCCACCAGAATTTTATCAGGGATAGAATTCGATGAACAGACGACCACAAGTAGTTGTATTTGCCAAAGGATGGGAGAGCTTTAGCACTTGTCGTGAAAGCCGTATTAAGTTCACAGTTGTGTCTGTAGTGTCTTCTGTGTTGCTATTAGCATTCGAGTGTACCCCAAGATTGAATTGAGTTAGCATGTGTTATATACTAGTAAATTAATGTTTAATAATCATAGTGGTAGTTACACCACATACCTATTCCCCTCATATTCCCCCCATTTCAAATCTAATCCTATTGGACACTCAAGACTTTTGGATTTCTGCTATAAAGTTATCTTTGGATTTAAATCTGTAGTGGCAAGATATAGCAAAAATTATTATAAAAAATATTTTTGTTTGGATATAATTTATTCTCTTTGCTTACCTTTCTACAATCCTTTTTCATTTATAACTTTCTACCAAACATTAAAATAACATGATGTAGAATTATTATAAACCGATTAAAAATTAATACTTTTCATGGTTGTCAATGTCAGGAGAATATGATTTTGTTACAAATGAATTATTTAAAATTTGTTTAAGGGAAAAAGAATTCCTTTTTTATTTCAGGCTTTTGTCCTATATGAATCTCCCTTATTTATAATAAAGACTTTGATATTAGAGTATATTTCATTATATTTTTGTACTGAAATAGGTGATAAGTTTCTTTATTATTTATATATTTGATTGTATTATTTCAGTCAGGATCTGGTGCTTTCATGTTTTATCAGCTGTCTCTATGTTCATTCAGGTGGAACCTGTCAGAGCCTCAGTTCTGGATGTATTAGTCTGTTGTGTAGATATGGTTGTGAGTAAATTCTATTTATGACAGTTGTGAATCTTTAGCTTGCATTTAACTATAAAATTCCTAAAACAATAGGTGGTTTAAGTGCTACATCATTTTGAAACATAATCATTAATTTCTTTTAAGTAAATAACTGTGTGAGAATAAGTTTATACTGTATTAGAGTCATTAAGACACTTTATGAAAGACTAGGGTTCTATCCTTAGTATAGCGGTTTAAGGCCTCCTCAGCTTTAGATCAATGGGCACCAGCTTGTCTTGGAAGTAAAGGAGGTTGGTGTTCTATGCTGATCTCATTTTATGTGCACCTGGTTTTGTAACCCTCAGGATATGATCACAAAACTTTAACCTTCATTATCCTCCTTGCCCATTGCTTGCTTTTTTTATAGAATTTTGCTTTATATAGAACATTTCAGATATCTTTTGACTTATACCTACTAAACACGGCAACTTTATTAATCTAAGACAGATCAATCATAAAATGTTTGAAAATAATTTTTAGATACAATGACTTAAAGGCACAATAATTTGAGCTTAAGTATCATTTACCCCCCCAAGAAATTGAAATTTCCTAGAGCATTAGAACTTATAATAAGTTTATCAATTTTAATTTGGTTAGCTTTTGAAATTGTAACCTCTTAACAAATAATATAACAATTAATGTAAAAAATATAAGGTTCTTGATTAGTTACAGAAATTTGTTCAATGGGATTGTTATTGTTTACAACCCACAAAGTTAATCTGGTTTATGGAAGATTGTAGTTTCTAGAATTGTGTTATATCCATTTTTAACTCTATTATATTTCTATAATTTATGTAGTGTAATTTAAAAGCTCACTACAGGTGTTTTTTCCCCCAGCTTAACACCGAATGGGTGCAGATTGAAGCAATAGACTTAAATAGTGATGGTTCTTCTTGGGGATTTGGTATAACTGGTGGTAGGAGCACTGGTGTTGTGGTGAAAACTATAGTTCCTGGCAGTGTTGCTGATAAAGTAATTCTTTGTTTCATTTATCCTATTCTTATTAAAGTAACTTTGCTTAAGTTCCTGCATGAAACAAAGAACATATAGTTAATTTATTTCTTTTTATGACATTTTAACCCCTATGTCACCTGATAAGTAGTAATATAAGTACACAGATAACATCAAATGGAATTTCTCATATAGCTACTTTTTTTATTCCCTAACTTGCTGTGCTAAGCATATTAAATTTCTATTTGTTTTAGTGAAATAAAGTTTTAAACCATTTTGTTACACATATATTTAAGCTTGCTTGCTCAATAATGGCATGCCTAATGCACAACAAATGCTACAAACATTTTGGGTTGTCATTTTTATGTATAATTTCAGTTATATTTATTAGTGTGACTGATTGAAGTATATATATGGATGATTGTTAATTTCATAAAGCAGTCAATTCCTAATCAGAAAATATCCATTAATATACTCAGAAATTGTTTTTTCTTCTTTGTGATACACTTTTTGTTAAGAAATTAAGTGTTAAAAAAGTAATTTCTAATAAATTTTGAACAAAGAGTAAGTAAATAATTTTTAAATCAAACTTCTAACCTTCTGGAAGTTTAACAAACCAGTTACATTTTAATATTTTCGACAATTTAATAGTTAAACAGTGTGGTATTTATTATAATTATATTCTAACTTTGTATAACAATTTAAAAGCATTGTTTTGACCATCTTAGAATATAAATGATATACTTTGACTTTTTCTCTTTCAGGATGGCAGATTGCAGATAGGCGATCACATTATCCAAATTGGAGACATAAGTCTTCGAGGTATGGGTTCAGAACAAGCTGCCATGGTTTTAAGACAATGTGGTTGTCAAGTCCATCTTATAGTTGCTAGACCTGTTGAATCTAACCCCCCTAAGGAAAATCTAATTTCAAGTGCTTCTGCTATCGTTCCTACCCGTATTCTTAATGAACCAGAAGAGTTAGAACAACAACTTAATTTATACCAATCTGGATCAAATGGTTTTCCTGATTCTATGTTGACAGATATGTATTGTCAGGAAACTCCGGCCTTAGTGAGTGTTTTCTTTGATGTATAGTCCACTAAAAAGTAGGCAGGGGTTTCTTAATGGTAACATGTTGTGCTTTTAGCTGGTATCAAACGTTAGTTCATTATTAAAAGTAAAAATGAATCTAAGCTGTGATACTTTTTGAGTAATTTGTGCGGGAAATAGGAGAAAGTCAGGAGCTAAGAAAATCACAATATCTAGATGCCTAATATGCTTTTTATGATATTTCAAACTCTTCTTTGCCAAGCTAGACTTTTAAATATACTTTTTATTCCAAAAATATAGTTCGTCATTTTTCTAAGCATTGGTATTTCCCCATTTATTCAGGAGACAACTATGAAAAAGATTTATATAATTTTAAATGTTTTTTTCAATCATTGTTATTTAATAAATATTATTAATTTTAATTAAAAGAAACTGTCATTTTCAAAAATTTATTAATAGTACTTAAAAACAGATTGTAGGTATAAGTTTTATGTTTATATGTTTTTGTTATAAATTTATTTAAAGATAAATGACGTAAAAAACATAACATAAAATCTTGATTTCATTCCAAATATTTGCTTTTTCTTTGTGATCTTTTTTAATCTAAGTAATTAATGATTCAATTTATAAATTTTCTCACTTGTAACAGGTTTTCAATTAGATTCAGTAAAGTATAATTATGTGTAATGTATGAGTTCTCAATCAAAACTAAAAGTATTGAGTAATTGCATAGTAATTAAAGTATACCTGATTATATGAATATAAATCAAAAGTTTTTGATATTTTTTGCTTAAGGTAACTTGTGACAAAATTTAGTTGTTAAATGAAATTGTTAAAAACTTTCATAATTTATATTCATAGGTTCATAGAGATTCTGTAATATATAGAGGTAGAAGTGATAAAATGGATATGGAAAGTTTTGAAGTCAACTTGGTGAAGGATCATCAGGGATTAGGCATTATTGTTGCTGGCTATGTATGTGAACGAGGTAAATTCAGATAACATACTTGTTGGAAACAAAATATTTCCTTTTAATAGATTTATTTTTACTGTGATAATCAATTGTTTCTTTCTATAACTATATACTTTTAATAAAGCTGGTTTCAAATATATTATATTTATAATAAAGTCAAACCTTGATTCTGGAATTTGTCAATAACTTGGAGAAAAAATTTCCTTTGCACTCATTTTCAAAAAATCTTATGTTCTTTTCCTGTTAACTTCAGTTTTTTTTACCACAATTGAAATTGTATTTTTATCCTAAAGGGGAAAAGAAGAATAAACAATTACAAATTTCTAAAGGAACACTTTTTTAAAAAATTGGAAAAATAGTTTCATGTGATTCCAAATTCTTTATTGTACATTGTGTTATGAATAATACAAGCAAAAGTATTTAAGTATTGTAACAGTAATATCCACTTTCAACTTAGCTGGAAATTTATGGCCACTGTGTTTTATTTATTTTTATTTCATATCTTATTTATTGTTAAAAAATGTCTAGCAAATTTAAAATAATATATTTAGTTAAAAAAGGCACTTATTTCTCAAAAATTCAAATGTACGCTACTACTCTTTAAATTCAACTACTTTTTGCCTCTCTGCTTTCTTTTCTTTTTTAATTTTTCACCAATAGCATGCAAAATCAATGTGATAACATGTAGCTGTTGCTTGTTGCTTCCATCTATTTCTGTATAATACATATTTTACAAAAAAAGGGAGATGAAAATTAGCTCATGGTCACAAAACGAACATTTCAGAGCTAAGTTTTGACCATTTCTTTATTTTATGCAAAATATACATATCGTTATGTATGCAATATGTTACGACTATGTGTCATCTTGTATCAATTAAAAAATATTATTTTGTCTTTGTCTCTTGCTGTTTGTTAGTACGCTAAATATAATTGTATTGCTGTGTACTTTTTAGAGGACATATCTGGTATCTTTGTTAAAAGTATTGCTAAAGGAAGTGTTGCAGACTTATGTGGCCAGATACGAGTTCATGATCAGGTTGTAGAGGTAACAACAATTGTCAATGTATTTATTTAAAAAACAATTATTCTTATACAAAGTGTTACTAAAGTCTGCTAATAAAACAAGAAACATTATAATAAAATAGTTTAGTGCAGAACACATGACTCTTAAATTCATTGATTAAACCAGAAAATAATAACTCTTTAATTGTTTAAGAAATGATTATTTGCAACTTATGTTTAATTTTGAAGAGATTATGTTGCTCTTTAAAATGTAGTTCTAGAATGTTGTTCGCTATCAAGTTAGCAAAGTTCTCTAAACTGATATATTCTGTTTCTAATTTTCTCAAACGAACAAAAAAGTTCTGCTCAATTATCTGTGCTAAATGAGTTTCAACCCATGTTTCTTAAGATATATATATATATATGTAACATAAAAAGCTTCAATTAATCTTTTTATGTTAGTTTCTTTGCTATAAAACTTCATCCTAATTAATTATTCTAAACGAAATACTTTCTCACACTTTTAAAAGCCACATCCTGTTCTTAAATCTATTTTTGGCTCAAGTATGCATTTAATTAAGAGCAGGACATTTTTCCCTTGCTTTGTGTGGGAAACGCGCGATCTCTCTCACAAACCAATAGCAACTACTAAAATTTCCCTCTTTCCCTAAATTAAGACATTTTACGGATTTTACTTTGCAAGATTTTCCCTAACATATAACCAAGGAGCGCAACTTTTCATGTGCACTTTTACTCATTCTCATGACTGCTCTTGTCTAATAATTAATAAATAAATTTTGTACCCTCCTTCCCGACCTATGACCTGTTTTAATCCTTCCACTCGGCAACGACGTTATAAGTCGCCAGGATTGAACGGTCGGGAAGGGGTACAGTTCGTACGGTACATTAAAGATATTAAATATCTCATTTGAAAATAAATAAATCATTTTCGGAAGAGGGTACATCAAAAATATGGAATAACTTCAAATCAATTTTTCAAATGGACATTTGGTAAATAAGCAGTCAAATTCTTCTTCAACTTATGGCAATAATTAATTCATCCTGTATCTTCATCAAAAAAAAAATAATCTCTTCAATCATCAAACGTTTAGTTTATTATAAATTATACCTACGCACAGTGGAACTAAACGATCATCCGTTTTCCATGTCTATGCTGCATATTTTGTCTACGTTCCTGAGAATACTAGAAAGCTGAGCTTCAATTCCTTCCTTGGACTAAAAAGAAAAACTGCATCGAATTCCTGTTAATTAAAATGTTTTATTGAAACTATCCCTTTGAGAAAGCGTTGATTTTGCCACTCTTAAGTGCTGAGCTGGATCTTATCGTCGATGAATAATTGTTCTCACACCCACGATGGTCTACTTAAATATTCGACATTCAAAAGAAAAATAAGCTTCAATTTCTCCGTCACTATTGGTGTTAATTTACGATTCATCTTAACGAAGAAACAAATTTTTTCCCTAGCAGCTCACGTCTTTGGTTTTGGAATTGTGTTTACGGAATTTCAACGCATTCCCATCTCTGTTGTGGTTTTCAAAATATCTCGGACTAATTCGAACTTTTTCAGGTATCCTTTGAGTTAAAGTTTTTTACATTTCTCATAAATCTATTTCTTAAATGATTATGATTTTAATTTTTTCCCATATTTGATGTTTCAAAGTGAAACTACTTTTTATATATTGATAGTATTTACTGTTGAAATTTTTATTTCTTTAAATTTTTATTTTCAGTTAATTGATTTATTTGATTGAAAAGTGTTTCGAGAAATTATTTTCATATTGTTTTATGTGTTACAGCTTCTATGATTTTTTGAGTAGTAGAAATTATATTTTTGTTTTACAGTGATTAGGGTTTAAATGAAAATGCCATTTAAATTTTTTTTTCTCTTCGTAATGCAACTGCAGTAATTATTGAAATTTAATTTAGATATGTGAATGCAATTACGGTGTTGCAAAAATTAAATCAAGAAATGTTGAAACTAATGCAAATAGTTTGGAAAAATGAATAAAAAACTTGTTGTTAGAATTTAAATTGAAGTACAACCAGACATTAATGCTTTAGTCCAACGTTGGTAATTAGTTCATAGCTCAGATATGTCCATAAATAAACAAAGTCTCTTATTGCTGAGTGACAATCCCAGCATAAAGATAGGAAAATGATCAAACACAAATTGAAACATTTAGTAACCATCACACTTCAAAAACACGTTTAAAATAGAAATGAAAAAATTTGAATTCCCTAACAAAATTGTGACAAATGAAATTATCAATTAAGATCTCTGCACAAAAATTACTTTAAAAAAATATCCGAGCTAAAATTTTTTTAAAAAAAAAAATATTTATGTCCAAGAAAAAAGAAAGAAAGAAAGATAGAAATGAAAAAAAAAAAAAAGGTAATTTGCAAAATAACCAAACTTGCACCTCAGATTAAAAATAAGGAAAATAGCTAGATCAGTCAAAAATTAAAAACTGATTTACCTTAATACCATATTGAATTTGAAAGCTTTGTTTTGGATTTCAATTAGCGATTAATTGTGTTAAACGGGTTGTAATGTAAAATCTGAGAAGACTGATCACCTTTTCTGATAATAAAAGCAATTTGTCTGTACACATATTTCCTGAAATCCGGGTTAATAATTGCAATAAAAATACCAAGAAAGAAAATAAAAGTACAAATAAATAAATATAAAGAAAGTAGAAAGAAAAGAAAAGAAAGTAGAAAGAAAAATAAGAGAAAAGGAAAAGAAAAATTTTACAGAAGGCATATTTTGGACATAAAGAAAAAAAAAAGAAATTTTTTTCGGATAATTAGCTATTAAAGTGATAAATATGTAAGGTAAATAATAAATAAAGTGAAATGAAGACAATACTGAAATCTTGGACTTCAGAATAACAACCACTGTGTCATTTTTGTTTTCAAACAAGGTAAACAAAACTCAAATCTAATTTCAGATTGAAATTTTTCCTGTAAAACTGTTTTTTGCATTTTGTGTTTTACATTTTAACTTGCACATTTTTTAAAATGTTTATAAATTTTTTTATCATGATTGAAGAGTTAACTTAAAAATTGTTTTTATGAAGAATACTTCTTATAGTGAAAAAGCTGTGTTGTGATTTTAAACAAAATACTTTTGAAATTGAAAAAACTGCTAAGTCAAAAAAAAAACATGTTGAAAATTTTAAATTTGCTGATGATGCTACTACAGATTTTTAATTGTGTTAAAATTTTTACAATAAGAACATATGTAAATGTTTTATAATTTATATTACTTTTATATATTGTTACCATTACAAATTTGGTTATTTTATTTGTACTTCTACCATAGGGAAGATTTTGCAAATGGATAATTTCAAAATTTTTGGATTCTAATTAGACAATTTTGGCGAAGGGGGATGTAACATAAAAAGCTTCAATTAATCTTTTTATGTTAGTTTCTTTGCTATAAAACTTCATCCTAATTAATTATTCTAAACGAAATACTTTCTCACACTTTTAAAAGCCACATCCTGTTCTTAAATCTATTTTTGGCTCAAGTATGCATTTAATTAAGAGCAGGACATTTTTCCCTTGCTTTGTGTGGGAAACGCGCGATCTCTCTCACAAACCAATAGCAACTACTAAAATTTCCCTCTTTCCCTAAATTAAGACATTTTACGGATTTTACTTTGCAAGATTTTCCCTAACATATAACCAAGGAGCGCAACTTTTCATGTGCACTTTTACTCATTCTCATGACTGCTCTTGTCTAATAATTAATAAATAAATTTTGTACCCTCCTTCCCGACCTATGACCTGTTTTAATCCTTCCACTCGGCAACGACGTTATATATATATATATATATATATATATATATATATATATATATATATATATATATATATATATATATATATATATATATATATATATATATATATATATATATGTATCCCTTTTTATTAGCTTAATTCAAGAATATCTTATGTGCAATATAATTGATTTTGTGATAATACAAAGTTTATACTTCAATTTTATTGATTTCACATTTAGGTTGATGGCCACCCTTTAAAAGGTTATTCTAATTGTGAGGCTGTGGAAATTTTAAGGAATACTGGAAAGTATGTTAAACTTCAATTAGCTCGGTACAATCATGGTTCAAAGTTTGAACATTTGCAAGAAGCAATGGGTATAGTATAGAAACACTTTTTTCATTCTTATAGTTTTTTTTACTTACTATATTCATGATATTAATTCTAAGTAATTATTTCAACATTTGATCTAGTATAAAAACAGAATTACTTCATTCCGATTTATTTTATGATTCAGTTAAGAAAATTGTTTTTAATATTTATGCATTTTTCTCTAAACTCTTCGAACTATTAACTAAAAATGTTTTTTATTTCATAGCTACTAATTTTGAGCTGACAAAAATATTACCTCAGATTTCTTTCCATTAATGTTCATTAAGGTTCAATAAAAGTCATTAACATTAGGTATTTTACTCATTGTTTTAATTTAGGAGCTGAAAGAATACATAATGCATATGATTGCACAACTTATAGGAAATCATTAACTACTTCCATTTCTGATAATAGTACGTATTCAAAACACATTTTTTCTATGTATTTATTTTTATTTCCTTCAAAATATATCTTTTTTTTTTACATTTATGTATGCTATGCAAATAATGATGCATATATTTTTATGTGTAGAAAATGAATAAAAATTTATTATGTACTCATAAATTATTATAGATGTAAATCGTCATATAGTTAAATGCTTAAATATAAAATATAAAAACTTTATTATATAATAATAAAATACTAAATATTTTCGCCCCAAGATGTTAGTTTTTAAAGGTGTTTATATTTTTATAAGTTATAATTTTAAGTCGCATTTTTTAAAATTATAATTTTAAGTCACAAATTTAAGAAAAAAATGCAATGATCAATTGAGCTAATTTTGTGTTTTTACATTTGTAATTTACTCAAAATCTGTTTTTCTTTTTTAATTTTAAATTTTTTTAACTGCAGACTTTCCTGTGCAATTTCCAGTTGAAGAAATAAAATCAAAGTGGGAAAAATTGCTAGGACCTCGAAGTGAAGTTATTGTAAGTTACTACTTGTAGTAGAAATAGTGTTAATAAAAATTTGATTTTTTATCTTTTATGTCGACAAGATAGACAATTACTATTTCTCATTCATTGTAGCTTAGTACCTTGCAAAATAAATGCACACATATATGGACATGATAATAGTTATTTCATATCTATTTTAGGTTAGCACTTTGCAAAAAAATGACAACGAAATAGGGTTTGGACTAAATGTTGAAACTAAATGGGACGGCTGTTCTTCTCTTCACCATTTTATTTCAGATATTTGTAAAGATTATTCTGTTGATAGGAGTGGGATGTTTTTTATTGGAGATGAATTATTAGAGGTATATTTATTAACCATTTCTAACTTGCTAAATATGTATTTGAAATATTAAATATAAGCCCTGAATTGCTTGCTTTGATTTATATGCATAGGTTTATGATCCTTTTTTCCATTACAACTCAGAGCATAGTTTCGAAACAACTTAAAATTCTTGAACGTTTGCTGAAACATTAAATTTTGTTTTTTGTTAGAAATTTTGTCTAGAAATATTTTTTTTAAATACACCAAAAAATTCACAACAAGAAAGTTTTGAATAAAGTTTAACATTTAGCTGCTGTTTTATAGAAGATATTGAATGTCAATCCTTTTCTGCAAACCAACTGTGCTAAATCATTAGGCAAAAATGTTTGCCTAAAGGGCCAACATTTAAGTGAAGAATGTGAAGATTTTGATCAAAATCAATTTCAATGCCTACTCCAAGGTCGGCTGAAAGAAACACTGTCTTAAAAGAATATTTTAAAATCTGATGTTGAATATATAATTTTAAAGAAATTCTCACCAGTTTTAAACTTCTGATTCCCTGACATTTTTCCAACCTAGTTAAGAAAATATACATTACAAATTTATTTGTTTTAATTAATAATTGGTCAAATAGTCCTCAAACCAAATAAATTGCAGATTGGAATATATTTATATATCTAAAAACCACGTAAGGGAAAAAAATAATAAAAAAGAAGAGAGATTAAAGAAGAAAAATAATTAGTTTCATTTACTGCACATGAAGTAGAACACATAAAATAAGTAAAAACATGATGAATACATGGAAAAAAATGTATAAATTTTTTAAACAAAAGAAAAAAAATCAATAAATAAATTATTTTTAAAAAAATATTTAAAAATTAAAAAGCCAGAAAACAATATAAGGAAAAGATATCTCTTCATCCGCTCACATGATTAGATCTGCAAAAAAGAGTGCATTTTAATATCGTATTAATATAGCCAAAGCAAAATATATCAATACTATATTGTGAAGAGTACCAAAAAGTTGATGCAAAAATGGAACATATTAAGCGAGAAACAGAAAATAAAAATCCAAGAAAATAAAGAATAAAACACAAAATGTAATGTATAAAGCAAGTAGCGATTTCAAATGTACTTACACTTTCTATTGACGAAAAAAAAAGTTTTTTAATTGTCTTCATAATATGTATACTTTTTTATTTTCTTACCAATATAATTTAAGAAAATGGGTCAATTCTTTACACTCATATGTACAAAGTAAAGTTCATTTTTTAAACAGCAATTTCTGGTGATGAAATTCTTTACGCTATTATGAAAACAGTGGTTGGTTCATTCTCTGATCATGTTTTAAAAAAGTTGATCGCTAAATTATGTATTTCAAAAAATAAAACAAAGAGAAAGCTTGTTATAAAATTTTCATTTTATCCTTTTGCCACAATTTTAAGTTACCTAAATATGGTTGAGATTCAGCGATAAAATCTCATTGATGGAAATCCCAACATATGGTACAAATTGGTAATGTAGAAAGATATTCCTCATTTTGAAACACTTTTATCATGTATTTATTATTCCATAACAAATATGCTTTGAGATGTGTTTAAACTTTTTCTCATATGTCAGATGTTGCTGATTTTTGGAAAATTTGAAATTAAAATATCAAGCAAATTCTTACAGAATTAAATAAATTATAAAAAATAATATAAATATCTAATTTTAGTTTTTTTTAAAACATGTTTATAAATTATTTGAATTTATATTGAGTAAACAGAACATTTTTCTGAGAAAATATAAAATTCACTATAAATAGAAAATTCTTTTTTTTTCCTTAAAAAAATGTAAAAGTGTTCCTGTATGAATTGAAATGTTTGTTTGTTGTTAGCATGCTAGTTTCTTGTATGTTGTAGTTTGTTTCCTTGTACAAATGGAGTGTTTAATTTTTGTTTAGGAAAATGCACTAGCAAATAAAAGTGAACTAAATATTTCATTTTCACTATTTTGAAAACATATCTATCATATCTAAATAAGTGTTAAATTATTTATTTTGATTGCTATTAAAAAATTATAAAATAATTTTTTTTAGTTAAAATATTTTTTAAAGGTATTTCAAAGTCAAATAGTATATATATGTTTTAAAAATTTCAGTTTTTAAAATTTAAAATTTTCGTTTTTAAATGGAAATTTTCTTTTAATTTTTAGGATAACATTTGCTTCCAGCAAATTAATTCAGAATAATAATAAGTGCTTAGTTTTAAATAGTTCTCTTCAATTCATGCTTGTAGAACTGTAATTTCATGCACAAAACATGATATGAAGATTAGTTTTTTAGATGTTTGCTATTGAATTTAAAAAGCAGAAACGACTTACATTGATAAATGAGTAGTTTATTTCATTACTTTTCTTTTATGCTTAATATACAAATTTGTCTTATTCAACTACATATTTCCAATTTTGTTTTAGGTGAATGGTCATCAGTTGCGGAATGCTGAATATTCAGAAGTGCTTTCCATTTTTAAGTCACTGCCTCCAAACATATATTTAGTGTGTGGGAGATCACATCATTGGACTAGTAATTTGTCTCTCATTCCATGGTCAGAAAGAATGGTGAAAGCAAAGTCCGACTCCTCCCTCTTGACCAAAAAGTTCTGTGAAACTGATTATAACAACATGAACAGAAGATCATTGGAAGTTTTGTCATCGCTTGCAACATGGAGCAGTGATCCACACTTCATTGATCTTATTAAGGGAGAGGAAGGGTTGGGATTCTCTATAGTGGAATACAAGGTTTGAAGTTGATTCAATTTTATTTAGTTTACTGTGGTTTAAAATTATAACATAGTGATTTTATGCAATGGAGGGCACCAAATTCAAATTATTCCTCTTCTTGGATTTACCCTTCAAAAATAAGGTGGTAGTAAAATTTTTTTTTTTTTTTTTTTATTTCTTCCGTTAATAAAACAACTTTATATTCTACTGATAAAAATTATATTTTTGAATATGTTTTTTTTTCTTCTTCAGAATTTGATAAAAATAATTTGATAAAAATGTATTCAAATCCATTTTAAAAGAAGGAAAGGATTATTGAAACATTGAGTATCAAAAACGAAATGTACTTTTTATTTCAAAATTTGTCCAATTTAATTAAATGTCATTTTTGTTTGTTATTTTATTTTCATATTTTTAAAAATTTGTACATGAAAATTTAGAAATTTTAGAAACAATTTGCACCGAACTTTAGAAATTTTAAGAACCGATGTATATTGCTGATTAAATCTCGTTACTAATCATAGATTATGATTAAAAACTCATTCACATGACTTATTTTAAAAGGGGACAAATTGATAGAAATAGACAATTTTCAGTGTCTAGTAATTATTGGAAAAGGAATGCACTAAACTATATTAGTGAAATATTAGCAACCTTTAATGCATTTGGTTGTATATTATATTAAGGGTATGTTTTCTTTTTTTTACTGTCTATCTTTTTTTAAATACATGTTCAAACCTATATTTGAAAAAAGAATATTTTAATGGTAAAGAAATTTAAAAAAAAATCTTTTATTAAGATTATTATCAGTACAGTTTAGAAAGTTTTTGATTAAAGATATTTTTTCAATGTATGATTATTTTTATACATTCTATTTCTTTCCCTTAAAGTTTATTCAGAAAGTTTTAATCCACTTTGTACCAGATGCTTTTTAATTGTCACAATTCTTATACATAACAATTTAACAAAAAAAAGGCTTGTTGAAGTATACTTTATGAATATGTGATTACAATTATATTTATCAGTGTGTTTACTTGCCTTGATCAGGAAAATTTTTAATTTCTAAAAAAATTCAGGTAAATTTTGAGTCTCAAAAGAAAAGAAAAACATATCAAATATCAGAAAAAAAAATATTTTACTCTTATGCAATGAATTCTTTTTACACACTCTCCATGCTGATTTTTGATTTTACCCTCTAAAATTTAAGTTTCACCTGATCATTTTTTAATTAGTTGTCATGAGGTAAGGAAACTTCAGTGATAACTTCGATTTTCTTTGTATTTATAATTTTTAAGGCATGCAAAATGGCATTTTTTTAACAGCATGATTTTAATTGTATTTTTTGGTTTATTCATATGTTGCATGCATTTTTTTTAATTCAATTCTTTATATATTGACTTATTATTATTATTTTGTGCATGGATGTCTTGTCCAGTATGTGCATAAATGCAAGCTTGAACTATTTTGATTATGTCTTGAATGTTTAAATTTTTGTTTTTATATACTATTATGTATTTCACCTTTAGGTTGCATTGATATGGTTGGCTTTGACTTGTTAGCTGTAAATTTTCGGCATCTGACTATATTGTTTGGTATATTTTATTTTTTATTTACTATGCAATTTTATTATTTTATTTTTAAAATTTTAAATCAATTTAAAAAAGAAATGCTGGTTTTTGCTTAAAAAATATTTTTGTTTTATCAGATGCTTCTGTAGGCCTTCATTTTAAGTGTTTGAAAGATAAGCATAACACATGTTTAAAATAATTGGAATGTGTAGATAATATATCCTATTTATAAATAATTTGCTTAATGTCTTTTTCATTGCAAATGCAATTTTTATTTCACTTTTTTTCAAAATGTGTATTTTTTTTAGTTCAAAATCTTTTTATTTAATTCTAGTATGCTTAGTTTTAATTAAAAAAATTTCAGAACTAAATTATAGTTATCTAATTTTTTATTAAAGTAAGGTTTTTGAATTTTTTCCAAAACTGAGAAATAATATTAATCTGTACTGTAAAATTAAGCACATTTATAAATAACAGGCTTTGTTTTAGCTAAAAATATTTTAATCTTTATTGTTTTCTCCACTACGTGCATATTTTTTTGTTAAAATAAAACCTTACTCTATCATTATTTATGAATAGTTAATTTTTTTGTTTCGATTTCTGTTTTCTACTTGTGTAATGTTTTCCCAATTAGGGAACCTAATTACAAGACATATTTTTTAAGTGTTCCTTTTTTGTAATTATTTGAATTAAATAGATACTCAAAATATAACTCAAATGTATAAATATGAGTATTTTCATGATATCAAATGTGTTATTACCATTTAACCATAACCATAATTAAAGTTAGCATTTATGAGCAGCCTGCATCAAAAATTAGGCTATGGAAATTCATTAAAATCAAGTAATGGTTTAATTAAATTGTGAGAATTTTATTGAATTAATAAAATATAGTAAAAAATTTTATATTTTGTAAAATAATAAAATACTTTTATTGCTTAAGACTCATCTTCTATTTGTTTTTTATTTAAGGAAATATTAAAAAAAAATCAGTTTATAAAATATTATAAAAAAAATGAAAAGCAAAATTTAAAAAAAACCTAATCCTTTTATAAAATGCTTAAGAAAATGTATAAAAATATTTTCTATTAAAGTATAAAACTCCATTTGCTAGATTAAGTGGCAGTTTATCAAAAAAATATTACTATACATTTTTTTATGCTTATTAGATGATATATAAAATTATATGTATAACTCTAATTGATTTTGAATCTTTATTAGGCATTTTGAGACTCCTAAACTTATGTTTTTAATAGTATGCTTTGAACTTCACTTCTTCATTTTAACTTTAATTGGTATAATGTTGAATTTCTAGGACAATTTAGCTCCTACTGTCCAAGATGAAAATGTAATCATAATTTGGAGCTTAGTACCAGGAGCTGCAGCGCAACGAGATGGTCGACTCTTGCCTGGAGACAGGCTCCTATCAGTAAACAACATAAATTTCCGTCATACCAATGTTGATATGGCTACTCAAGTATTAAAACACCTGCCTAAGGGGGTTGTACGCTTAGGAATTGCTAAACCTACCACATTATCCAAAAGTGTTCCTTGTAAGGTTTGTATTTTATTTGTGGTTTTTAAATTTTTTTTTTTGTGTGTGTGTAACATTTTAGTATTTCATGATTTTTTTATACATTTGGAGTTATTTTAAGAATATAAATATGTTGTTGACTGTTTTATGGTATAATTTTGTATTTTATTTACACTTTTATTGTAGGTATCTTAAAAAAAAAAAACACTTAAATTAATTGGGTATCTTGTTCATTAAATTGTGCTGACAATTAAAAAATTTTAGGATTTCTTTTAATTTTTTAATTAATTCTTAATTTTTTGACATGGAAATCTTGAATTTCGGAAAAGTGGGTTAAAATGTTATTTTGAATGTAAATTTTATTTTTATTTCAATGGGACAGAATAAAATTTTTGAGTACAGTGGAACGTCGCGTATCCGGAATCGGTGGGACTTCCCGAAGTCCGGATAATAGATTTTTCCGTATAATACACCCCTAAGATAAACAAAGCTTAAAATGATCTAATAAACGATCTGAATCTAAGAAGCAAAAAATAAATAAGCGTTATTTTTTGGGCAATAATGTTTTAGTATTTGAATGTGATATTTAATCAATCGAAAACAAAATATTAGAAAAAAATAATTAGTGCTTAAAATTTAGAAAACGAAAAAAAATTGACAGTAGTAATGAAAATATTAATTTGCTCTATCCGCCATTTTGAACTAGAACGATTCAAGGAAGAAACGGGATTCCCCGTCATTCATTAAGGTGGGTAGGTGGGGGAGAAAAATCCATTCCCTCCTTATTTGTGTAGAGAAAATATGTGTAAAGAGATCATTCAAGTTGAGGGCGGGGAAGTTATCAATCAAGCGTTAGGGCGCGGCATGCTGATGGAGTTATCTTTATTTTTTCTTGTGGGACTGAAAGAATCACGTTAGTGGTTGTCAAAACAACGTTAAGGAAGGGCATATTAATTTCGCCTGGCTTAAGAGGGGGAGGATTGTTATCACTTGACAAGTTGAAAAGAAATCTTTTAAAGAAAATACACAGCTATCCTTTACTAAATGAGGTGAATAAAAGAATTGCATTGGAATTCTAAAACGGCCGAAATATGTCTGTTCTTTATTCATTAATAATGTTTAAATATTACTATGCTTTATTTAATCGTTTAAAAAATAATCTGGCGCAATATTACACCTCGAGACATAATTGACCACACTAACTTAGAAAAAATACAGAAAACCATCGTACTTATTGAAAACGACAATCGACGTCACGATTATCGACACGCCAAACTGTTATTTCTTCTTTTTTTTTTATTTAAACTTTAATACATAATTTGTCAATTTATCGTGGTCGTCGGGAAAATCAACTAACCATTAGCATTATAGAAAATTGATTATTTATCAAAATTACGCCAAATACGCAGTTATAAAATGCATTAAAGAAGAGGGAATTACTGACTCAACCATCTAAGGAAAAAAAAACTTCTGATTTTTAAAATAAGCATAGTATAAGTCCATAACACATCACGTAAATAAATCGCAACTAATCACTTAAAAAGCTTTAAAATGACAACAAAAAAAATTAAATTAATGTTACAAGAAACCAGAAAAAAAATTGCCTTTCTCAACGATTTAAATCAAACAAAATATTAAAAAAATAATGCTTACGTAAAATAAAGATCAATTATTTACCTTACATAGAAATCAAAAACTCCTAATAAAAAATGCGTAGGCACTATAAGTATTTTATTTTTTAAACATATCCTTTAAAGAAAGCTGTTTCATTTTCGGTTTCTTATTGAGCAATTTTTCCTTAATCCTATGAAGGGACATGATTTCTTGTTCAGAAATATAGTCTCTTTGTTCCAGTCCTTTAATGGCAATATCTAAATGATTAACTAAATCGTCAGTTGAAATCCTCTCTTCTGCTATTTCTTCTTCACTATCTACACTTTCTGTGTCACTATCCTGCTTGTTTAAAGCTATGTTTTTGATCTCCTCGTCGGTTAATTGGGACACAGTTGGGGCATCATCGTCGCAGTTTAGTGTTTCTACAACATCTTCTTCATCTAATTTTTCCCTCTCACAATGACTTTTGATGTAGTGCAACAACTCTCTCACACTTTCTTTCTCTTTGTTTGGACGAAAACCTTCAAAGAGGGGCTCGTCCTCATCATTACCAAAAAAAATAGTTGCTGGCCAAATATTATTCCAAGCATTCTTAAGGGTCTTTTGATCAACTTCATCCCACGCTTTTGCTATATTCCATATGGCAGTCTTTATGGAATAAGACTTAACGAAGTCTTGGCCATCATTTAAAGAGGTCAGCATTGACATCAAGAATTGCGTTTTATATTTGCACTTGAAGGATCTTAAGATACCGTTATCCATCGGCTGCAAAATTGACGTGCAGTTGGGTGGCAAGAACACAACAGAAACATTTGCCCTTTCCATCAATAACGGTATTTTGTGGGCAGAGCAATTATCCAGTATTAAAAGTGGTTTTTTTCCTTCCAAGCCAATCGACTGAAAATGCTTTCTGACTTGCGGCACAAAATCGTTGTCCAACCATTCTTCCATTAGTTGCTGGGTCATCCAGGCTTTTCTGTTAGATCGATAATTTACGGGTAACACTTTAACACCCTTTAGGGCGCGAGGGCGTGCACTTTTACCAATTGTAAACAATTTGCATTTGTGTGTACCTGAAGCATTTGCACACGCCATAATTGTCATTCTTACTTTACAGTCCTTAACACCGGTTGGATTCTTTTCCTCAGCTGCGGCTAAAGTCTTTCGGGGTACATACCGCCAAAACAGTCCAGTCTCATCGGCATTATATACTTGTTCTGGTGACAAGTCTTCATTTTTAATCAATTCTTCAAAATCTTCTATAAATTTTTCAGCAGCTTCGGTGTCAGCTTCCGCACGATCTCCGCAAATAGATAGCTGGCGCATACCATGTCTTTTTTTAAAGGCTTTCAACCATCCAGTGCTGTAGCTGCACTCCTCTTGAATGGCCATATCCTCATGAAAAGTCTTTGCTTGAGCCATTAACATTGGTCCCGTTAACGGTACGCCTTCACTACGGCATTGTCGTACCCACTCAATCATAACTCTATCGTGATCCTCGTGTTTAGCATTTCGTATATATTTTCGATCCTTCATTGCCAGAGGTGTGTCTGAGTTTGAAAAATAGTCAAAAAGCTTCTCTTTCTGTTTCTTTATATCGTACACAGTAGACTTTCCTACTTTATATTCGTCGCACAACTTAGATACTGATGTGCCCATGTCCAATTTTCTCAGTAACTCTACTTTTTCTTTAATTGATAAAGAAACATTTTTTCTTTTCTTCGACGGACGTGAAGACATCGTAAGAAAAATAAAAGGTAATAAACAAAAATAACTTTTAAAAAAACTTAACACAAATAACAGTAACTCAATTAAAACTTAATAAAAATTACGCAGTTAAAAACTTAAAAAAACAATAACTTGTCAAAAAACTTAATAAAAATAATTAAAAGAAGCAAGCTGTCGATAATCAAAAATTCTTAACTCACAAATGCTAGATCGGTAAAAACGAACAAATGTGACGTGTTGGATTGCTTTAAATACGAGATATTTGGCGAGAGAAATTAATTTCAGAGTATTTTGCAAGACTTATTTCGCCAAGGTATTCGCCTGTTCCTATAATGTATTTGCAGGTGCACTGCATGAAAAAAAGGAATAAATTTCGGAGAAATCTAATTTCGTTCTTGGTTTGGAATAAAAGGACTTTTGTTAGTCAAATTCATATTTCAGTGGCATGGGAGTCTTGAAATCTTTTTCATGTCAATGCTAAAGAAAGAATGTTACCCCCTTTCTTTTCCCCGCCTCCTAAATATTGAATGGACAATGTTTCTCAAGGACATACTCCCCCTCCACGTTTACCCTTTTCTACAGTAAAAAGGTTCCAGGAAATGCCTCATCTACTAGCCAGCTGCATACGAAAGAAGGGGGGGGAGGGGACTCAGTTGTGCTCTATTGAAAACAAATTACCCTCTTCCCCTGCATTCCAGAAGAGGAGCGTCACTAATGGTCACTCCACGGACTTGGTGGTCTTTTCTGTTTCTTTTTTCTTTTCTTTTTTTTTGGGGGGGGGGGAGGGGAAGATCAAGAGATGTTTGTTTATTTTGATTGTTAAAAAGTGTCCGGGAAATCGATCCTTCCGGGAAAGGGACGTCCGGATATGGGACGTTACACTGTATAACATTTTGGGGGTGTAAATCTTAAAATCTTTGTTATAGCTAGCTTTTATTGTACTTAATTTGTTTAAACTTTTGTTATAAAGTAATTACTGAGCAATCTTAAAGTAAAATTGTACTTTACTCATTTAAAAAGTAATTTTTTTATTTTCAATTACTTGGACTCAGGACTCATTCTTAATGATTTGCAGATATAACCTTAAATTTACTTATTATTAGTGCAAACGATATTTTAAGTAACAAAATTGGATTTTCTCTGATTGAATTTACCCTTTTTTTATGGATTCTGACTCAAAATATGGAGGCTAGATGCAGTCTGAAAAAAAATGGTTGAAATAGTATGTTAAAGACAATGGAAAGTTCAGGCCCCTTAATATTTATTTAATTTTTTGCGTATTACACCACCTTAAATGTTATTTCAAAATTTTTATTTCTCAATAATTATTCGACTTTTTCCTTTCAAATGATGGATTTTTTCATTTAAAATTACCTAGAATAAATTGCAATAAATTTTTTTTATTAATTATCGAAGTTTTTTTACCATTACCAAACAATATGAAATAACTCTTTATGTATGATTACCCTGATGATTCGATAGTGCATACTAAGTTTTTATTGAAAATTTCTTCACTATTTATTATTAATTGTTATGTGCAAAATATGGGACAATTGATCTTCTTACAGATATCTTTTAAAGAACCAATTGAAACCAAACGTGAATATCTACCAAATGGATCTTCTCTGCGAGTTTTTGTAAGTGAAAACACTCGCCTTTTTGTTTTAAACCCTTTTTTCATGCATCCCAGTTTAGTTATATTAATTTGTAGCATAATAATATACATTTTTATTAGCTTTTTATAGCAAACCTTCAGTTTTGAGTATTACATTTTTGCTAGTATCAAACCCTCATTTTTTTATTAAATTCCAATTTAATTTTTTAATTTTCTGCATTACAAGGCAATGCTTTTTATAAGCTTTATACATCAGGATCTTCAGTTTTCTGAATGGTAAACGTATTATGAATATAAGATTATTTTATTTTTATTTAAGAAAGATGTTTATACGTTTTTTAACCCATCGTTTAACTGTATGCTTTAGTTAATTTTCAGTGTCTTGTATTTAGTTGCATCTGTCTATTAATCTAGATTTGTTATTCCTCATTAAATTTATTTCTATTCATTAATTTGTTTGTTTGGTTGTTTATGTTTTTGTACTACAGTAAAAGTCGTCTATCTGAAATTTGATTTATCAGAATGCTCAAATAACGAAAATTTTCAGAAGTGATGAAATAGAATAATGTAATAAGTTATTTTTGCTTAAAATCAAATCAAAACATTTGAAAAATCAAATCTCATTTCTTTTGTTTTTAGTAAAACTGGATTTTTCTGGAATTAAAATAGAATCTTTCCATAAATTTAGTTAAAATATTGCTTTAAAATATTCCTGCTCTTTTTCAAAGAAAAAGAAGAAAAAAACTTTAAAACTAAGGTAGAGTGAATTACAGAAGCCATTAACAAATTAAAAAGATTTATAAAATGATGGATATGCAGGTAATGTTGATTTCCAATAAAATTAAAAAGGAGAACATATTAGAAATGTGTGTTATGTTGTTTTAATTTGTGTCTTAAGTTTCTTTAAATTAAACTAATTACCATATAATTTCTCATATCTTGAAGAAAAATAAAACTATTTCATGAACTATGAATATTAAGTAGATTGGATTAAATGGGAACAGTTTTGTTCTATTCACTATTTTGCAATTTTAGTTTATTTTTATTATTTATTTTTTTATTGCTGTTATTCAGTTTTTCATTTATCTTTAACCATAATTTAGAAAACTACTATATTTAATAGGAAACTAGAAATAAAAAAAAATTCTGACTCTTTCTCTTCTAAATTTTTACTTAGCAATTAAATTTTTTTTATTTACTTTTAATGGTTTTTACGGCAATTATAGCCTAAAAGATAATAAGCGTTGGGACGCTTAATAATCACGAAAGCTTCAACACACATCAGAAATCTGGGTATTCCAGATAATAGAGCTTGTACTTTGCATTTTTTATTCTTTCATTGAATTTCTTTTGTCATCACTAATTTTTATGTTCTGTAGGAGTACAATGGTGTTTGTCATACTTATGAGGAGCCTTTAACTTTGTATGGGACGCGGTCTCAAACTCCTTCCTCTTTATTCTCCTTTGGAAATGATTCTCGTTGCTCAACTCCTTTTAGCAGTCCTGGATTATCATCATCTGGAAAACTTTGGGCCTTTGATGTGCCTATCTTGCCAGCTGCCCTTGAAAGAATTGTAAAAATTAAAAAAGGAAATAATAAACTTGGTAATTTTCTTATATTTTTAATACAGAAGTGTGAAATAGCATTTTCAGATGTGGTAGCAATATAAAATATTTGCTTCACCATTAAAAAAATCAGCTGAGAGAAAAGAATATAGCTACAAAACTTATGAGAATTTAAAAATATTTTTTATTAAAATATTATTCTTTAGTAGACCTCTTGAAAGAACAGTAAAGATTAAAAATTAAATACTATATGTATCAGTGTATAAGTCAGCTTTTCACGCATGTAAGATTTTGCGCATACAATTGGGATTACTTATACAGCGGTAATGAAGTTGGACATTTGTTGATCAAAAAATACCGAATCATGATAGATATGAATAACTTGATTTACCTCTTTCAAAAACTATTTTTAATATGTTATATGCAGTTAATTTTTTATTATTCTTTCATCAAAAAATTTTTACACATATAGTTTTTTAAGAAATGGTACTTCAGATACCTAGATATACTTTGTTCAGAAAAAAAATTAAGAATAGGAAAAGTTAAGATAGTTTATTCAAGAGTAGAAACAGTGCTTTGAATTTTGTTCAGAAAATTAATTTGTTCAAAAGTATTTTAAAAACATAGCAAAATTTAAGATAATAAAGATTCAATAACGTGTCATCATACTGATCCCTGATCCTGTCATACAGCTTCTACATCATCCTCACCTTCTGTGTCCCACAAAAATTAATCTTCACCCCCATCCAAGAATTCAAAATTCCATATTTTTTAAAGATCTTACAATAACATTTGAATCCACATTTTGCACCTAGTATAATTTATCATGTGATATTAATAAATTTTCTATTTTTGTAAGCATTTTTGATGTAAAGTAAACTTGAGACAATTTTTGTAGACTTCATAATTTTTTTAAGTTTTTTTATTTATTTTGGAAATTTTTATATATGTTTTTTTTTCAGCAGTCGACTTATACACCCAACATACCAGAAATTTGCTATATCATAATAAAAAAATAGAGGGTTGACCAATGTTTACCAATATATTTGATAAAAACTTGATTAAATATAAAATTAGTTAACTAAAATGCAAATGCAGATTTCAACACTCTTTACATAATATATCATTCTTTTCTATTTAATTCTTCATTTTCTTCTTTTGCTCATGAAGGGGTTGTAATGATTAAAAAAGGAAATTATAAATTTGGCAATTTCTATTTATTTTTAACAGCTGTGGGAGTACTCCAAAATCCCCCTTGCTGTGATGTTAGAAAAATTATTAGTTTAGGATAAAAAATACAGCAACAGTAACTATGATTTAAATTTTTAATTATTTTGTTTTGTAGGTCTTATTCTTGACATAGCTGATAGAGGGCAAAATGGCATGATTGTAAAATCTATCCGTCCTGCAAGTGCTGTTGACAAAGATGGAAGTATTCAGATAGGTGATTACATTTTAGGTGTAAACTCCGAAAATATGCGAAATATAACTAGATCGCAAGCGAGAGCTATAATAAGGCGAGCAGAATTAACCAGTTCTGATATTGTGTAAGTTTGCTTCATACATACGTATTGAATTTATTATCGTTTTATTATTTAGTGTGAGTTTTCTCATGCAAAATTTTGAAAGTAATTTATGCAGTTTGAAGCATCAAATATTTTTTTTACCCTTAGGGTCAAATACATACCAGCTGGTGATGCTGCTGTACATCAACAGTCTGCAGTTTTAGCAAAAATCCATGAAGGTTCTGTTTCACCTACACCTTCAATTATATCACGTCAACCATCACCAAGGTACCTTTTATTTGCTTTTATATCTCCACTAATTTTACATAAGAAAGCGGATTTTTTGTTGATGCTTATCAATCTTTTTTTTTTTCAATTAAATTTTTTTTTAATATTGTTCGCACTTTAAATTTTTTTCTGGATGGTATTGAAATATTTTAAATTTATTCTTGGTTGGGAAATTATAAAAGAACATTTAGAATTTCCTTTGGTCTTAAGCATTAAAACACACAAAAATGTATATTGAGAATATTCTTGTATGGTTTAGCAAACCTCTTTATGTTGAAAGTAAAACTTGAATTTTAAGAATATTAATCTTCAAGTAATCTTTGAATCTGTAATAGAGTATAATAGAACATTGGCACCATACCAAAACCACAAATTTTCTACCTTGGCCATTGCAAAATTAGGCACACCATCCAATCATGGCCAAGCGCCTAGCTCCATTTTTAGGGCTCTATCTTTTAACAACCATTGAAAAAATGGACATATTTTTTACCCTGATCAGATGGTAGCCTGGTCAGCCTAATCTGGTATCCCTCTCTCCAAATTTCCACACCTTAACCAACAAGAGGACTTTCGGCTATGACAGATTTAACGTACACCTTGCTGCGTATACATGCCAATTGTTTTATTGGATGCCAGGATTGAACTCACAACCCCCAGCTCTCCAACCAGCGAGAGTTGGAGATAGTCTCATGCTTTAGGCATGGTGCCAATGATATATATACATCATTAAAATTCTTTGTTACTATATAATGATAGTTGTGACGTTCAGTCAATAATTATTTACATTTTAATGCTCTGTTATTTTTAGTATTTGATTTTTTTTATCATGGAATAACTTACATTTTTGATAGGGCACTCTAAATTTTCTAATTTCTTTCATATTACCATGCCTTAAGGAGGAATAAAATGCTCTTCTATAAAAATATGATTTTCTTCTCATTTTTTTTAAAGTTTTTATTTTAAATTATGTACTTTTAAGTTTTAAGACGCATCTTTAGCTAAAAAAAAAGCTGTTCTCAGCCTCAATTATTTGCATAAAAAATATATAAATTGCCATTTCTTTATGCCTTAGAGAATTTTTTATCTCTTTTTGTTAGCAAATTATTATTCACAGTTATCTTTTAGGTAGAGTTCCAAAAATGTATCCTCTCACAGCAATTGTTTTTTTGACAGAAATTACAAAGTTGTACTTTCTTTAAAATTTTATCTATGGCATGGAATGGTGCGTGGCATATCAGACGCTTAGGGGGAAATGCAGCTTTTTTTTTATTTTCGTGCCAACATAAATATATTCTTCCAAATATTTTAAAAGAAATGCATTAAGTATTTTTATTTATAGATTTATTTTCAAACAAATGTCTTATTAAATTCAGTGCTAAACTATTTTCCTTGAGATATCAAACTTCATTTTAAATTTTGATAGTTGTGTGATATTCTATATTCTAAGTAAGAATTTTACAAAATTTGTAACATTTTTATATGAAGCAAAAATTTTATAGGTTGAATTTCTTTAAATTAATAATAATATACAAGGCATTATTTAAAAATTGCAATAAATACATTAGTAGGTTTAACTTACACTCTTAGAATTAATTTTTAATATTCATTAAATAATTGAAACTTGAAGACTTTCATTAAATTATGATGAAGTATAAAATGTTTAAAAATATTTTATCAAAAAAAAAAAAAAAAAAGAAAAAAGATTACTAACCAAATAAAATGCGAAATTCAAATTCAAACAAGCTTTATTACTAATGCATTAATACACTTACTGTGGGAAAATAGTGAATAAAAAAGTTCAAATGTGTAGTAAATCTCAGTAGAATTTAGTGAAATATCTTGTTTAGTTCATATTACATTTACAAACCTAATAAATTCTTAAGCTGTTTCATTTTCTGAAGTTCATATCGGATTAATTTCTTAAAATTTGATAAAATGTTAGCCTTATGCTGTCTAAAATTATTCCTAAATACAGTTTTAATTGTAAAAATAAATAAAAATTAATTTAAAAAAAACTTATATCAATTTTTAAAATATTTTATGTTAAAATAATTTTCAAGTTTGGAATATTGTTAGCCTATTAAATTTTTCAACTTTTGTAATGTTTAAAAAAGTTTGAATCAACCTTTGAATTCTTTCAAAGGATATCAAATAATTTATAATAAAGTCAAATAATAAAGATTTTTTCCCCATTATCATTTTCATTCTTTTTTGTGGAATTTATATATGTTCTTTAACTGAAATATTTGAATTCATTTTTAATTTTCTAATTTTAAAATTCATAACTTAATTAATTAGTTTATTTCGTGGTCAACTCTCAAATTATTTGTGGGTCAAATTCAAAATTGCAAATAATTTATGCAAGTATGTTAATTCTGAAAGTTTTATTTTGTTCATTGCAAAAAGATGATTTCTTTAATGCAGCATATTCTTAAAACTTTATATTTTAGAGCTTAAAAGTTATTATTTTTCATTGTTTAATCACATTCTTTAAATAAAAATCTATAGCTTTTCTTAATTTATTTTTCATAAAAGGAATCTTATTTGAGACAAAAAGTACTGTAAGAAGCCTTATAAGTTCTTTTTCTTTTTCACTTTTCTTTACCCTCTTCTATCACTAATGGGATTAAGTTATTGGATTGTCTGCCTTTTACACTTCTGTGTCTCTCTTTAAAGTGATAATGTTGATGATCTTTTCCTTGTCTTCCTAAATTTTCATTTTTTAAAAATATTAATTACCTAGTGTTAATTAACAATTTTCTTTTGCAGAGTGTTCCCAGCATATTACAGGTAAGCATTTATTTATATTTTTTACATTGCTATCCCTGCAAAAATATTATTTAAAAAAAGGCAATAAATTTTATTTTTAATTTGCTAAGTTTCTCCTATTTTTTTTAAAATTGAGGGCAATATTGATAATGTCTAATTTCTCCCATATTTTCCCAAGAGATATTTTTCATTGCTCTGTAGATTCTCTTTTCTTAGTTTTTCTGTGAAAATCCTATTAGAAATGTGGAAAACAAAATACTTGAAGTCTTGAACAAAATACTTGATACTTGAAAAATACTTGATCTTTTAATGTGAAACTGATGTGAACTTTAATGATTCTTTAGGTCTCCATATTTTCCTCACAAGAGTTCAAAAAGCACACCTGACCGTGATGATGCTGATGGCCAAATTTCTCCCTTCAGCTTCCTGAGTGAAGATGATGTTTTAGCCACTCCTTCATCTTTGTACACTGACAATTTTGATTCTTCTTCGGATGATCTCTTGCTAGATCAATCTTCTGATGGTGGGATGAAGGAAAACGAGCAGAGTGAAGCATTTCCTGGAGTCGAAGATAGGATACTACTCTTTCAGGGAAGTAAACATCAAGTGCCTTCAAAATTCAGCAGAATGTCAACTTCACCCACAGTGTCTCCAGTACAAGGTTAGGAAATTGTTAAATGCTGGTCAATAAATTTTCCAGACGCAAAATTAGCCATCCTTCTTTTAAACGAAAAGATTTCAGTGCTTTGAATAGTTTTAGGGTATCCTTCTTATTTTGGATTGAGCCTACTCACTCAGGGGACTACTAACATGAACTAGTATGCTTATTTTAATACTCTGGATGATAAGGTGTTTTACTAGAGCAATGGTTCCCAAATGGAACCTTAGGGTTCCGTGTAAGGATCACAGGGTACCGAGAGTTACTGCTCTTGTTTCAACCAGTTATGGTCTTTTAAATAAATAATTTGCATCTAATTAATAATGCATTATTTATTTAATATTTCTGCTATTTTTTGAATTTATTTAAGTGAGTTGCTTTTATAGAAAGAAGATTCAAAACAGCTTTTCTATTAACAATGTAACAAATGAATTATGAATGGATATGCATTTATGAAAAACAACATTAGTATTTCACATCGAATAAAAATAAGCAAATTCAACAAAGGAGAAGTATGTCTCTCTGATAATCACTTTCTACATTTATTTCTGTCTTTTGTTTTTATTTAAGCAGAAATCATATTTCAGCTCAATCATTTTTCAGTATATATATATGCACTAAAATCAACTTAAGAACTAATCTAGATACCACCTTAGACCAGTTAATTCAACTGTGTAACATGAAACTTAATTTTTAAGACTATTTTGAACGAATTTCTTTCTTCACTCTCTTTGGATTACAAAATGAGCTCAACTACTGCAGTATGAGCAGTATTTCAGCTTATTCGTATATTTTTTTTTGTCATGAATAAGATTTAATGTTTTATTGAAAATAAGTCTACAATTGAATAAGCTTCCAATTTTAAAAATATAATTTTTAAAAAGTTTTCCTATTGATTGTTGCATTGAATGTTGGTATTAAATTTTGTATCAAATAAATGTATCTTAAAGCCGAAAGAAGGTGAGAAAATGAGCTAAAAGTTACGTAAAAAATCATTTAGATCTGATTATAAATTCAACTTTTTGTTATAAGTTTTCAAATTTTATTTTAAAAACTTTTGTAGCATTTTAAATAAAATTAAGGCAAACTAAATAAATTAAGTTAATTACATTTTTCAATCTTCATATTTTTTGTTGTCACCCAGTCAGTATGATGAATATGATTTAAAATTTTTATAATTTAAGTTATCTGTTCATTCAGTTTATATTTTTGAATTTGGGATGAGAGAATTTTCACAAATATCCTTTTTTATTCTTATTTTGTCAAATTTTTTTTTTCCTTTCTCCTTTCTGCTTTTCTTTTATTTCTATTTTGTCAAAAATTATACCATTATCTTCCACCTGAGAGAGAGAAAGTGAAATAATATTTGTATTAAAAATGATAACAAATTTATTTTAGATAAAAATCAACATTTCTTAGCTTTAAATTTTAAGAGTAATTAGTAAGAAGTGTCTTGTTGAAATCATTTTCAATATTGTCATCGGTTTGATTTTTTCCCCATGATATGTAATGTGAATTTAAGATGTTTGTAAATGATTGGGGAAATTGTTCTTTGAGTAAGATTTTTCAATTAAGAATGGAGCAAGCTGCTGAATACTATACAATTTTTAATTTTTTTAGATGAATCACCTCAACAACAAATAAGTCCTGAACTTCTAAGTCCTGACTCAATTCCAGAGCATCCATTACCTGAATCATCATCGATGATTGTAAACTCTGAAGTAACAAGTCCAGTAGTTACTTCTGTTGGATGTAGTTGGGGTGTGAATAAAACAGTTGAGCTTGTTCGTGAGCCTGGTCAAGAAATTGGAATTGGTGTGGTCATGGGATGTATTGATGTACAAGAAGAAGATCAACCTGGAATTCCTTTGTCTGGAATATTTATCAAACATATTGTTCCAGACAGTATTGCTGGGAGGCTTGGAACCATTAATCGAGGAGATCGTATTGTTGCAGTTAGTTGATATCTTGATTATCTCTATTTTGATTACTATCCTACATTGTCTAATATTTTTTTATGCACTTTTGTAACTTGGCATTTTTCGTTTTATTTAAATTTTCATCATAGAAAAATCAAATTCTCTGATTAATTATTTAATTTAATATTTTAATCGCAAACAATTTACTATTATTAACAATATAAAGAAGTTTCAGTAAACAAAACAATCATAAAGGAATAATCTTTGAATTAGATTATGCAGTGTATGGCATTTTTTGGTTTATTTGAATTTTCTTCTTAGAAAAATGAAATAATCTAATTAATGTGTATTTGATTTAATATTTTAATCACAACCAATTTAGTATCAACAATAAAAAATACTAACAATAAACAAAGCAATCATAATGAAATAATCTGTAAATTAGCTTATGTAGTCCTTTCAAATTTAAATATTGTCAATATCATCATTCAAATATTTTAAAATTACATGAAAGAGGAACAATTGTTAATTATTATGTATTTTAGGTAATCTGTGTAGAAAGAGGTTGTTATTTAAAAAAAATTATTACTAAATACTTATAGTATTATTATAATGTAATATTTTTGCTTTCTGGAGAAAAAATATAAGCTGAACTTTGTTAAAAGTAGATAAAAATTATTTTGTGCTTTTAAAAAATTTATAAAGACCACTAATTTTATGTGCTAATAATAAAGGATGAGTGTAACCAGTGCCTTGACCCATAATTACATTTTAAACCTTTCTAGATCATCTTTGTTATTGAGTTAAATTATCTTATCCAAAATTGTCTAGTTGTTCTGTTTTCTTTTATAATGTTCCTTGCAGAATAAATTATTTTTTGTGTAATTACTATTATTTATAAAAGAAATTTTAAATAAATAAAAAATTTTCTTAGTTCGTTTTTTAAAAAAGGAACTATTTAAAAAAATTATTGTTAATATATTTAAAGGAACTATATAAAAAATATTGAATATTATTTTTAATTTAATTTTGAAATTCCTAGGTCAATGGAATTGATTTACAGAATGCCTCTTATAATGAAGCTATTGATATTATTCAAAATTCAGAAAATCCTATTCGTCTTACTGTGCAGAGTTTAGTGCCTTGGGTATGTAACAACAATTTTCTTTCTTTTTAACTAATGGCAAGTTATAATTATAGTAATTGTATTAAATAAATAATCCCAAGAAATTGAATCAGTGAGAAATTACTTAATTAAAAACTTCATCCCCTTCAAAAATGTATAAATTAAAAATAATAACCAGATGTAAAAGTCTGGTAAGTCTTAAAAACGGGCACCTGTTTTTGAGCCCTTGAAACATGTTGACTATTATCTCCAATTTGTATATTTTTGAAGTGAATGAAGTTTTTAATTAAGTAATATAGTGATTATAGTTACTTGTATTCTTAAACTAATTTCAGATTACATTTTCAGAAACATTTATAACCATCTGAAATTGACGTTAGAATTCAATTATCTAAAAATTGAGATCTTTGCCAAATAATTTGGAAAAGTACGATTTCTTAACGATATATGAAATTGAATTATTACCTATTAATTAATGAATTGTAATTCAGTGTTATTTACATTTGTGTATTATTTTCTGCTTTTGAGTTTTTGTTTACACCTTACCACTTAAATTTTACATAAATTCTATCCACCATGAATGCTGTTTTTACTCAGAAATTTTAACCACTTATGTATACCACTTATTGTCTTTTATCCTTTTGATGATCCATATGATTGAAGTTTGAATAACTAAAATCTTACTCTATTTATTTTTGGCATTATGAATTATGAAAAAAGGTCACTGATTGACATTTACACTTAAAAACTATTTGTGTTTTTCACTTTTATTTATGTTTCATAATTAAAATTTCAATTTTTGGATTTTTTTTATAATTGAAACTTGGATTTTTATTTAAATTACTTTTGAATTTAATGAACTGTTTGAATCTTTATTAAATTACCTTTCTATTTGTAAAAACTTAAAGATTTTTTTTAAAATTTAAATATTAGTATTTATCATTATTTGTCATTATAGCTTCCATCTAGCAATGAAAATATAGCACAAAATCCATCCCCCGAGCCAATATCTAGTCCACTTCCAAGCCCTCGAGCATCTTTCCATGCTGAGAAGTTAAAACAACGTTCAATGTCTGAAGATGAAGATCTAATACTTGATACTGATTTTCAAGGAAAGGTATACACTTCCAAAGGAGTTGAGGTATGTATATTTTTTTCAAGGGTTTGTTTGTTATAGTGTAATTGTTACATGTTATACAATACATGTTATACAATATTACATACATGTCTTGTTTATTAATGTACTTCAAAATTTTCATGTAATTTACATTGTTGAATATTGGTGGCAATGGGATACTGTGCAAATTCCTACCTCTTTTCAAAATTTGCGCATCAAGTTCAGAAACAGCCAATATAAAATTTTTTCATTTAATTGTCATTTGATATTTTTTAAATTGTGAGAGAAAAGTATTTATCAAAATGTATAATTTCATAAAATCAAATGATTTTTTTTCTTCAATATTACTGCTTGATACACTATGTAACCATTATTTTTTCAAATCGTTAATATTATGATGTTTCAAACTCAATTTATTTTAAAGAAATCCTGTTCGTTACTAACTCTAATTGCCTTGTTAAATTATAAATTCATTGTTCCACATAAAGTTCAGATTACAATTGTTTATATAATGGAACAAAAAAAATATGTACTCTCCTGTAAAATATTATTTTTATATATAATTCATTATTCTCTGAATATGATTCATTATTTCCCGTTAACATTTTAATATTTTTACAAAATCTTTTTTAAATTACACAAGATACAGTACTTTATAGTGTTGTAATATTGCACAATAGAGCCCTTATTTTTTGGAAGGGAATTATCTGTGTTGCTGCTTAATCGTGAGTTCCACTAAGAGATCGAAAATTATATGGCACCTGATCAGTTCCGAACCTTTCATTCTGAATATATGAATTTTTATTTATCAGCACTTTTATGAAATATGATTTTTTTCTTGACCATTCATTGCTTATGTAATTTATATGTTGAACAAAGTTTTTTGTTGCTTGAATACAATGTATACGCATATATGAATGCATTTGAAAATTATTAGTGTTTGAACCTTACTTTATGAGATTTTTTTTACTATCTGGGTTTCTTTTATACTCTCTTGCCTCCCAACTCTGTGGATAATCTGTGCTCTGTGTTAATTTTACTATAATTTTTTTAAAACTTTTTATCAATTGTAATTTGCTCTAAATATTTTAGATTGATCGTAATAGTGCTGGATATCTTAAAATACCTGATGATGATGAAGAAGAAGATGAATTTGGCTATACTAACAGTATGAAGAATTTTTTATATATATTTTTGCTTCATTATCAAACTGTTTAATAATTTTTAAAGAAAGATTTTTCCACCAAACTGTTGCATTTGACTTTAGATAGATATCTATACCTAACTATTAGATGACATTGTATTTATTGATTTATGTATTTTTTTATTTTAATCGAATTTTTGAAATTTATATTCCGTTTTATTAGAATCATTCTTAAACTAGCAAAATTTAAAACACTTTTTTTCATGTTTTGCAAATTACAAACTTGTGTGAATATTTTTTTTCTTGTACACTATTTCAGAGAATTGGGGAAACTGGTCTGCTATGCACAAAAGCATGCATGTTAAAATGTAATTTTCAATGTAGTGTAATGAGACAAAATTTCTTTATTAATTTATATTCGACACTCGGGTAGTCAGCAACAAAATAGAGTTCCATATTATTAACTATTCCTTCAGTATTAAATGCGTGTAACTAAGATAAAAATATGATACAATTTATTATTTTTATTGTATGCCTTTACGTCTCTTAAATATATCTTTTAAATTTTTACATTTTCTAATTTAATTTCTTTTTTGTAGGGAAAGTTGAAAGAAAGTATGGTGATTTTAAAGGTAGTGCGATGTTAGTTGAAATTGAAAAGGGTGCTAATGGATTAGGTGTTAGTTTAGCAGGTAATAAAAATCGCTCTAAGATGAGTACTTTTGTTTGTGGACTGTTCCCAAATGGGAATGCTGCAAGAACAGGTACAATTTTAGTTGGAGATGAATTGTTGGAGGTAAGATAAATTCAGTTGAAATAATTAATAAGATTAATTTAATCTGAAACATAATTATTTTCTTTGAAATTCAAAAGTTAAAGTTATTTTTAGTTTTAATTTTTATCAATTTTCCATTTCAAGTAATGTTTTAATCCATATTCTTTAAATGTTTTAATCTTAGTGTCATACATTTATGCCTTTTGAATATTTTGGCCCAAAAATTCCGTGTATTAAATAAAAATTAGTATATTAAAATTAGTAAATAAAAATTAGTATATCCTCTAATTATAAAAATTTATTTCTTTTTAATTTTATAACCCATTACAGTGTAAAGAAAATGTAATTTCATTGATTGGTAATGCTGAATCATAATGTAGATTATGAAAAAATGACCAATGACAGATAACTGTTAAAAATTTTAATTTGAATACATTTTTTAAAAACATCCATTTTTTCTTCTTTTTTATTTGGCTTTTTGGTAGTAATGTCCTATTATTTCTATAAAACTTATATTTGTTCTTTCTTTGCTAATCATTTCATTTTTAGTATCATTCTTGACAGAATTTATATTCATTAAGATATCTATTTATGATAAAGATTATGTATTGTTTATTAATAATCATTATGTTTTTCATGTAATAATTTAAAAATTCTTATATTTCTTTACTTTGAAACTGAGAAACATATATTTTAAATGAGAGGGGAAAATATAAATCACATCTTAATGAAGTTGGTCGCAGCTTCTTCTATATAATTGAAAATTATTTTAGATAACTTTGAGTAAATACAATAGATAATTAAAATATTTGTATAACTTTGTGTAAATTAATTAATATAATTTTATGTCTTAAACTAACAGGTGTTTAAATGAGAAAGAAAAATTTGGGACATAGCTAAATGTACCACTGTTTTCTATTTATTAATTAGAAATGGCTTAGAATAATTTCGTATAAATAATTCTTATATGTGTAATTGTTTTGAGATACTTAATAGTCAAAAAATAAATATTACTATCTACGATAAAATACTGGATACTTTGCAATTTTCAAAATTATATATTCAATATCTTCCTCTATAGTTTTCAATTTCTTATTTAATATATTCATTTTGAAATTTCAGTCATCTTAAATTTGACTCAATGTTTTCCGCTATAGGTGAATGGAATTGTGTTATACAACCGGTGTCATTTAAATGTTTCGGCTACAATTAGAGGGATAATGACAAAAACATGCAAGTTTGTTATTCTGAGGTAAGTTTATTCTAAAACTTTATTAATTTTAATGCTTATTTATTTCATTTAAAACCTGCAAAATTGTTTACACCCTTTGATCTAACATATTAAATATTTATTAGTGGCAGAAAAGTTTGTATTTCAACATTCATAATAAGTTCAATTCGAATTATAAAATCGGCAGATAAATGGGTGTTAATAATAGCCAGATCAAGGCAAATAATATATATATATATATATATATATGTCACGTCGAAAGACCGAAATCGGTGGTTGTTGACTTTCACCGGTTAATGTCGACAAACATCAAATACGTCGGTGAAAGATCGAATATTTCATTACATTCTTGTACATTCGGACCCTCACTGGTGTATGTCGACAATCACAGATATGCTTTGGTGAACGTCCGAATTATTTATTACATTCGATTTGATATGAATTTAGTGGATATAATTACATTTTTTCGATATTTTAACCCTACACTGATGTTTTTTTAGGGTTAAGCGCCACTGCCCGGTATACCCTACACTGATGTTTTTTTAAGGTTAAGTGCCACTACCCAGTATACCCTACACTGATGTTTTTAAGGTTAAGTGCCACTGCCCGGTATACATTTGCCTGGTATACCCTACACTGATGTTTTTTTAAGGTTAAGTGCCACTGCCCGGTATATATTTGCCCGATACTCCAAACACTGATGTTTCTTCTAATCTATCGTCAGTAAGTATTAAAATATAGAATAAATATAAATATAGTAATATTAACAAATAAATTAATATTAAATCGGATATAACAAATATTTTGGACATTCACCAAAGCGACTATGTGATTGTTGACATTCACCGGTGAGAGTCTGAAATAAGGGTATTTAGCAAATATTTTGGACATACACCAAGCAACTATGTGAATGTTGACATTCACCGGTGAATGTCGACATTCTCCAGATTTCGGTGTTTTACTGTAACATATATATATATAAATGGTTATCAACAGTTTTTTATGGTGTGTAAATATTTAGTTTTGGGAGTCCTGAATTCTTGAACTTAATTAAGAAATTAAGAGAAACTTATTGAAATGACAATAAGAAAAATGGGACACTAGTAATTTGGCACACATTCTTTTGATCGAAAGACATCTTTATACAACCTAACTTGTATTCACTGTACTCAAATTTCTGCATTATTTCATATAGCTAGGAATTATGTCAGAAAAACTGTGTATTTTTGCAAGAAGTCTTCATTCATGTTGATTTTCTGCCATGTTTTAAGCAAAACAATAGCATATTTTAAAGTAGAGCTCTGTCATATTTTAAGTAAAGTATTGGATGTTTTTAAGCATCTTAGAGTATTCGGTGATGTTTTGACTTTTTCTATTATTTAAATTTTTTATACCCCCCTCCCTTTAAAATTTATATTTAATTTTGTTTTAAGTTATATAGTTATCTTTGATATGAAACTATCTAGTTCGGCCATTAGCTTATGACTTCAGTATTTGTAACTGCAATGTTACTAAATGAAATAGATCAGTCTCCATGATGTTGAGCTAACCAAGGAATGATTTTCATAGTTTTTCTCCTCATATAATGTAATTGTAGATTAGTTCCATCAAAAAGTCCTTCATTAAGGCTAGTTTCTCCCAATGTTTAATCCAAAAGTTTCCTTGTCTTCTACGGTGAGTTCAAAATCACAAGACAAAGGAGTTGAACATTGATTGTCATAAACTCAGAATTTGGTCGGCTCTTTAACGCTGGTTTTAAAAATAAAACAAAATGCTTACTATGGTAATAAAAAAATTATTATTGATGTTTGCAAATGAAGGTCCTGAGGCAGTATAATGATGATCCACATTTTAAAATCAAGCAGGTAAATAATTTTTTGTTAAAAAAAAGCAGTTTTGACGATATCTGAAAACAATATTAAAGAACAGTTTATAAAAAATGTCACCTTCAAGAAAAGTGTGACTTATCACGGTGTTGCCCTTCAAATACATATGTATATTTTAGCTAACAATTTATGTTTTGAACTTTTTAGGAAAGAAAATAGTATTGAGGAAATGGCTGTTAAGCCTCTTACACATTTCCCTATGGACTTAGAAAATGAGGTATGATTTTTCATTGAACTTTCTTTGTTTCTTTAACTCAGCTTTTCCCATTAAGGTGAAAGTTATAAACTAGAATAATACAAAAGTAAAGAAAGTTTGGGTTTTATGCTGCATTACATGCAGTCATTGATCACATAGTTGCCCTCAAGCTGTACCCCTTGTCTTACAGTTTCAGTGCTGTGTGCTTATTTTTCAATTTAGAGACTATTTTTGAAATTGCATGCATTCATAAAAATATTCTGTTAAGTGTGTTCAGGAATCTTGATTTGTAGTAAGTATTTCACATGTGGACAAAATCTCCTAATTTATTTGAAAGATTTGTTTAATGAGCCTGGCTTCAAATTTTTTTTTTTAAAAATTGAAGCAGTTGTTGGTTTCTTACTAAACAAAGCAGCGATATTTGTTTAGTAAGTTTCTTTGAATATAATTTACTATTTTTCTCACAAATAGCTTATTAATTGAACAATTATATGGTAAAAACAATATACCTGTTAGTTTATAAATTTCTGTGGAATTGAAATTTTTTTTTTTTTTTTTACATTTTAGAATTTTTGTTCTTTTTTTGTTTCAACTATTTTATGTGTTTTTCATTTTATTACTTTTTTCTAGTTCTGTTAATTATGTAGTTCTTTTACATAGGATGAATGCATATTCTTGTATAACATTTTGAAAATTGAAAAAACAAATAGTTCGTTGGATTTTATCCTTGAAGTCGTTTTCTATTGCAGCAACCATTTTAAAGTTTGAAGACTTGGAATTAAAAAAATGGCTTGCAATGTAATGAAATTCAATTTTGAGTTAGATGGGTGGTGCAATTTACCAGCAATCACATGCTTCACATAGTATAGTTTATAGCTGTTTTTTTTTATTATTATTCAAGTTAAATTAAGATTAGTTACATTTCTGTAGTCAAGCATAACTCTCTGATATTTATTTATTTTTATTAATATAAATTTTTTTCACTTAAGAAATAAAACATTTTTTTCTCTATTTTCAGTTAATGTTTTTCATGTATTGAAAATGCAAGTGTACACAACTTTAATTATATATAGTTTCATTACATGCATTGTTTTATTTCATATATTGTTTTATTACATTTATTGTTTTATTGCATACACTGTTTTTAGAAAATGGAAGATATTATAGCTGCTCATCCAGGAGTGCGGATGATTACAACCAAAAAGGTGAATTATTACAATTTTTTTGAAACTTCAATTGTGCATTGAAATGCTTCTTAGCTTTTAAAAATAATTTTCATGAAATTATGTATTTACAGAATTTAGAAAAATTGCTTTTATATTTTTAGGGTGACTGTGGTTTAGGAATCATGATTTTAGAAGGAAAACATGCAGAATTAGGTCGAGGTATTTTTATATCTGATATGCAGAAAGGTAGTCCTGCTGAAAAGGTATGCTATATTACCTAAACTGTTTATTTTTTTACTATTTATTTTGGAAATAGCAATAAAATTTATTTTGTAGACTTGCAGTTTTTTATTTTGGCATATTTTTTATTGCAGTCTGGGCTTAGTGTTGGTGATATGATATTAGCTGTTAACAAAATGAAACTTATTGGTGCTGATTATGAGTTGGTATGTCTTTTTATTTTAAGTTCATAAAGTAAATTTTTAAATGCTGTATAGTTTAGTTGGAATAAATTTTGAAAACTTATATTCTAAAACAATATTCTTTGTGTTTCGGGCACTGAAATATCGTTATGAAGAACTGTGGAACCCCAGCTGCAAATAGAAGTCCATCCAGCTTCAGATCCATGTGTACCAGCTTGTCTAGGAATTAAAACTGGCCTGGCTGCAATGAGGACCACATTGTCACAATCATGCCATTGGTCATAATATTGTGGACCCCTAACCTCTATTACCCCTATGGCTCATAGCAGGATTTAGCTCGAATACTTTTTATGTATTCGAAAACTAGATACTTTTCTTAATTTAGTGATGTGATGCCACAATATGCATTACATATTTCTTAGCTTTTAAAATTTCTTTAATTTCGTAAACTTATTTTTTTAATTATTCTTAACCAAATTTTAATTAAATTAAACCAATTGTTTAATTTTTGTTAACATTTATAAAAAGGGAATATAAAATATTTTATTCTTTTCTTAATGATCAACGTAACGGCTAACTTAGTATTAATTCACTGTTGCGACCAACTCGAAAACAAAAATCTATTTTGAACTCTTTATACTTTATTTCTTACCACAAAAATGTTTCTGTTACATGGTTATACTAATTCGAAGTCTTTTTGGCAATTTATTTTCACCAAATTATTTTCAAATTTAATATTGGTTATGGGGTGTTGGCTTCATTTTTGGCTATGTTATCTTATGATAAATCACCAACCTTGGATCTCTTCTCATGCTCCTAACTGTCTGTTGGGAACTATTCAATAACTTTTTAATTTGACTTTTGATTAGGCAGGTCATGGGGGATTTATCTCCCATGACCCTTGAGATTAGTCCTTATTAATATTATTATTCAAAATTTATTGTTTAACTTAGAGAGTTTTATTATGGATAAAATATGATTTTGTATCTGGAGCTCTACAAATACTAAATAAAAGTTTTATCATAATTGTGATCCAGTTTTCATCTTCAACTGTCATTTTCGTTATTCTGTTTTCACCACGATGTTCAATTAGTCAATCATACAATTCCAACCGCACCTAATTTTATCATTATATAAAATATACTAGAGAAAACCCTTGAATTATATCTGAAATAGTTTCCTACAAATATTCCTATTTTTTATGTTTAAGCACATTTGCTATCGATCTCACACCAGCCTGTGATATGATAACCAATAAAATAGCATCACACACTGGTGCTAAATTGGCAATAAATGATGCATTAGAAATAGAAAAGTTTCAAATTTGTTGATGACACAAGACAAAATATTTGTCCACAACTTTTCATCATTTGTAGCAAAAATATCATTATCTAATACCTAGATATGATCCATGGTGGCTCAGTGGTTAAGGTAATGAACTGCCATTATGAAGAACTGAGATTTGTTCCCTGATGGCGGCCTGAATCCTAACTATCTTTAGATCAATGGGTGGAAGCTTGTCTGGTAAGTAACAGCGGTTGGTGCACAATGCTTCCAACATTGTCTCCATCATGGTGTTGGTCACGAAATTGTGAACTCTTAATCTCCACGACCACTATGGCCAACAATGATCAGATTTAGGAATGCTTTAATTTAATACCTAAATATTCGAAAATTCTTTAGAACGAAAATTCTCAATAGAATGTGTAAAGGGATTCTAAGTTTAAAATTAGGCTATTTTTTAAAAGTATGAATATTAAGGCCAAGTGCATTAAAATGTGTTTGATCTGTAAAGTTAATTTCTCCGAGGCTTTCTAATAACTTAAAACGTTTCACTTTTAGGCTGCTTCTGTCTTAAAGAATGAAGATGGCCCTATAACTTTTCTAGTTGTTAATTCACAAAAACCTGGTTCTTCCTCCAGCCCAGTGCACAATGATATCAATCACGAAAAGAAACCCAGAAATAGCTTAATACCTCTACCTGAAACAAATGGCCGTCGTAAAAGTAAGTGTTCTTTTGGCTGAGTTATTGCTTTTCTTTATTATTGTAATTTTATCTGAGAGAAAAAAAACTAATACATTCAGACTTGATTTATATTTGTTTAAATGCTAAAGTATGATGATTTCCATTCGTTTTTATTTTAATTCATCATGCATCATCAATTTAATGCATCATCATGTTTTAAAAGTGATTTGTGCTTTATAAAAGCATACATATTCATCCAAATTCAGTGGATTAATGTGATTTGCAGTGTTGTTCACAGTATAAATTTTTTAATGTTAAATTTAAATAGTTAGAGTTTATTAACCCTTACACGATTGGTTAATTTTCAAGAAAACGGTCCTAAAAGTGACTATTTTGCCAAATACACGTATTTGATTAGTGCTGGCATTTAGTTTAAAATAAACTATCTACAATTGCCTTAAAAATATCCTGGTACTGCCATCTGGCGTGTAAAATGTGAAATAAAATGTTTTCTGGAAAAAAGAGATGAATTAGTTTCATTCTTATTGGTGCATTACTACTGAACGCTCCAGCCTGGAAATTTCACGGGAGCGAGAAATGGAGGGCGAAACCTCACCCCGTCATTTTCATGGAAGCAAGAAGGAAGGGGTAACCTTTTGGTACAATCACAAATGGGTGGATCATTTTTACATCCACTAATGTATGCGTGATTAGTTTGTCATGCTGAGAATCGTGAAGACTAAAATGTTATTTTCGACATTCAGAGGGTTGAACATGAATTGCATTGAAGCAGCTACAGTGCTTATTGCCATTTGAACATGCTTTATTTCTTTTTTCTAATTAAAGTTTATAATTTAATATGGTTCTAGTTAACTTTTGTATGCATAAATTTTATTTCTACTGCACAAATATATTTTAATTAAATATTATTACATATAATGAGGGAGATGTTTTTTAACATATATCTTAAGAGTTAAATAACAATGAATAAAAGGTATTTCAAATGCTTGGAAGTTCTTATGTCAAAAGAATTAATCTAATTAGCTATTTTTTGGAGATTAGCATTTGTTATGTGTTTCTACATCTTGAGATTAGATGATGACAATTACTTTAGGTTGGTTAATTACTTTTTAATTTTTGGAACTGTGGGTTTCTAAGTATGTCTGTAAAATATAATGATGATGGAAAATGTTATGTTTTTTAAATTAATTACTTTGTCTTAATAAGCAATTCTACATAAAAAGATGAAAAAAAATTGAAATATATTTCATTGCTATGGAAAATTTAAATAAATGCTTTTGTTATATTTAATTGAATTCTCCATTTATTCAGTATTGAGAAAGAGAGAAACTTAACTTTCCAAATATAGAGCCCCTGTATAAAAGTGTATGGAAATTTCCTGTTACACATTACCCTCCCATTGAATAACATGGGGGAAATCAGTTGTTTGATACCGGAAAGCTTGCAGCTAAAAGTTCGGAAAAAGCTGCGAATAACGCTGACAGTGCTAAAATTGGTTTCTTTCTTTGTGTCTCAATTGTTTGCTTAGTTGCAATATAAAGTTTAATACAAAGTATATGTGAAATTATTTTTGAGTCAGGGCTCAAAAAATCCACAAATTGTATTCCCTAAACTTAAAGCTTTGCGTGACCAAATTTTTTTTCTTTGATTGCATATTGATAAAAATTTGTGACCGTATTTATTATTAATCTGACAAAAGAAAAAACTTTAACAACATTATATTTACATTAACCTTTTTATTTTAAGTATTCGGTATTATTAGCAAAAAATATATTAATTACAAGTAAGTATTGAAAGAGTTACCTGAGTGGATATTTCATTCGCTTTAAAAATAAACAAATAGGAAATAACAGTCAAAATGTTTCAAGCGCTTCAAAAATAAGTGCCGATTTTCAAGACTTGCCAGGCATAAAAGTAAAAAAAAAAGTTTTGAAATAAAAAATGTAAAGTTACCAATGAATATGAAAAAATAGAGAAACAAAACAAGAGAAACCATAGAAGGAGAGAGAGAAAAATCGCAGTGGCCGAGAGATAATGAAAACCTATTTTTGAAGCACTTAAAACATGTCAACTGGTTTTTCATATTTGTTTATTTTTGAAGCCAATGAAGCTTACAATCATTTAATATCTTACTGTTACAGTTTCTTGAGATTATTTATTTAATATTGAAAGAGTTGTTTTGCGTTGCTTATTGGTTTTTTTTATACAAAATAGGCATTGATGAAATAAATACAGAGCATTATTATTAAAAAAATAAGTATGATAAGTGGATAAATGCTTTGTATATGCCTATTTTCTTTTGTGTAATCTACAAAATGTTCAATTTTAGCTAATGGATGAAATTTTGAAGATTCTTCTTTTCAATCGATTTTTATTGTTTTTTTCAGTGGTTAATCTGCATAGAATCGTGATTTTAACTCAAAATGTTGCATTGAATCCTTTCTCATAAGTAGATTCTGATGAAATGTATACATACTTACCAGTCATGTGAATTATACTGGAAAAATAACCACTCACCGTGTGGTAACTTACATAAACAACTGGTCACTTTTTCCTTTCTTTTTTTTTGAAAATTGTTTAATGATAAAGGTACATCAACACAAAAAGATTCTGGAGTACAGAATTTTCATTAAAATGTTAATGTCTCCATTTAAAATTTTGATCCTTCAGAATCTAACTATTTGTGATGGAACGATTCATGTGGACAGTATATTTAACTAAATTTTGACACCGGCTCATTAGGTTTGAGGAAAAAGTGGCTACTAAATTTTAAGAAAAGTTGCCGGCCACTGGTTACCAACTAAAAATTTAAATTTTCAGGTCTAATATGAATGCTTAACTGCTATATAAAGTCTAAATTTTTACCTGTATAGCTATATAATTTTCAAAAACTCTTTTGCAGAAGTGTATATAAAAATATTTTTTTTTAGTATCTAATCTATTTTATCTAGTATTTTTTTTTAGTATCTAAGGCAATTTTGAGTGATTTTTTTGTTCATTAAAATCATTGTTTCTTAGGTTCAACCCCTTCTTCCACCTGTCCATCGCCATCCCCAAACAGTGTATCACCAAATTTGCCTGTTTGTCCTATTCCTCCACCTGCTGAGTTTTCTGATCCGTGTGTTACATTAGATTCTGTTGGAAAAGAGATGGTGATTGATATACACCGTGAAAAAAATGGCCTTGGTTTGGGTATAGTTGGTGGTTCAGACACCCCTTTAGTAAGTGTATAAATGCAGTTTGATGATATATTCTTGAGAATATATTATGTATATAATGCATAGAACACTTAATGTAATTATGTTTCGGAATTCATGGAACCTGTATAAGAATGTGTTATAAAATAATGGAATATGTTATAGAAATAAAGAACATATTACAATGTAGAAAAATTTATTCTAACAAATCATTAGATTGGTTTTTAATGAAAAAATCAAGGTCTTATTGTTTTTGTTTGAAATCAATTCTTTTTTTAAATTTGATTTGAAAATGTTACATTTAGTCTATCTTAATCTGATCCCCTAAAATACTTCTTATACATAAAGATTTATATTATGTAGAGTGCTCTGAAATCCCCATTCTTAATATGTATTGTTAGAATCCTTCTAAAAAAAACAAAAATGCTATCAAAATCTGTTGAAACAATATTGAGTAAGAGGGGACGTAAAACATTGAAATCAATTTGTTTCCTTGAGGGAATTTGGCTTCATCGTATAATTGCCTAATTGCATAATTGGCTTTAACTTTTTTTTCCTTCTGAATAGTGTGATAAGTTTCAATGTTTTGTTCGCCACTTTTACTTTGTTTCCTTTCAATTATAATTAAATATTAGTTTGCTACCATTTATGTTTTTACTTCTTTGACTTCATTTTTCACTGAGGTTTTAAAATTATAGGTTTAGGGCAGTCATTGCAGAACATCCTAAAAATTGAGTTAACATCTAAAATATTTTTAGAATTAGCTTGTACAGTTAGGTAGAGGTAAAAAAGAGGCTGGGTGGCTGAATGGTAGCGCTTCACGCTTCTGTGCCACGGATCTGGTGTTTTATCCTCAGACTGAGCAGAATTGACTCAGCCTTTTATCCCTTCAGTGGGTGGATTAAATGAGTATCAAGCATGTTTGGAGACTAAACACTGGTGGTTCTGTATTTGACTGACCATACACCTAGAACATCCTTTCCTGCACCCCAGAGCCCAAGGGCAACAAAACTGGGTTGGGCACAGAAAACCTTGGCCTTCCATGTGCTTACATGCTACTGAATTTGATTTAGTGGTTAAGAAATTCCATAGACTATTCAGATAATAAAGTCAAATCAAATTTTATATAATTAAGAATAAATTAATTTCTAATGAAACTATGTTTAGTGTCTGTAAGAAATATAAATGAAAGCTTTTTATGAAATGATTGCTTATTTCTAATCACTGTCTTTATTAGTCATATTTTCAATATATTTATTAAATTTTCCGTATTACTTATTAGTTTTTTTTTATTAATAGTGTGAGGTGTGAGTGATCTGTCTACATTATCACAAATATATACATATATATATATATATATATATATTGTTGAAATTCAGTATGCATGATGCTGTTTTTCACCATTTGTTCACTCTTTGTTTAATCTCTTTTTATGTTTTATACACTTTAATCTTGGAATTTTCATTTACTTTCTAAGGTGTTTACTAGTTTGTTAAAGTTTTTTAAACGCATGAATTTGTAAGCTGGATTTGTATAAAATGTTTAGAAATAGTTCCTTATTTTTCTGTTTTCTAAATAGGGTTGTGTAATAGTTCATGAAATTTATGCTAATGGCGCTGCTGCTCTAGATGGAAGGCTAAAACCTGGTGATCAGATCCTTGAGGTAATGCTTTCTACTTATTAATAATACTGTGGAATAATAGATTCATTTTTAAAGCAGTTTTTTTTTTTGAAGTTCTATATTGTTATGGAGAAGGTTATAGTGAATTAGTCTGAGTTAATTAAAAAGCTTTGCTAATAGAATGTAATGTATATGGTTGTTATGGAGAAGGTTATAGTGAATTAGTCTGAGTTAATTAAAAAGCTTTGCTTAATGTGATGTAATTGGCTTATTTTAATTTAATAACCAATTTAATTAGCTTAGACTTTTTATTTTTATAACCAATATAATTGGCTTATGTTTTTCATAAATGTTTACTGTGCGTTATGTTAAAATGTGATTCATTTTTATGATAGTGTCATACTTTGAATTTGAATCTATTTATTTGAAAAAATTTTTTGTCATTTTCTTGGTTTAAATTTTTTTTTTCTCAAGTGCTTTTAATTTCATAGATTTTTGTGTCACAATTTGTCTACTTAAATTTTTATTACTAATTTGAATGAAAGTTTGATTAATCTAATTATCTTTCTTTTTTGGCTAAAATTATAGCTTCCAAAAACCAGCATTACATTTTCTAAGAAATGCCATACTTATTGAATGGACAATTGCATTTACCTGCTGTTGTAACTCAATTAATAGGCCAAACATTTATAACTGCCTTTTTTAATATTTTTAAAAAAACTATTTATGAAAAGTAAAATTATTTTTATTAATAATACAATAAATTGTTTTAGCATATATTCAACTTTATTTGTATCTTAAAATAATTTTTCAATGTACAAGTAAAGTTTAATGTGTGCTAAAATGATTCATTGTTCATTGCATAGCTAAGAATTTTTATGAACAGGAATTCAAACTTTTTATTTTATTCACAATATGAATTTCTATAAAAAATAAATTTTTTCTTTCTTTGTCTTTATTTTTACTTTCTCATTATACGCAGTAAAATATTGTTTTAATTTTGTCACCTATTTAGTGCAGTGCAGTTCTGTGTAAGTATTCAGTACAATGTTAATTTAACAAATAATTTATTTTTTTTATTCTTTAAATAAAATAAGACTTGTAATATGTCCTTTGACGAAATATTAAAGCCGAGTGTATTTAGTACGGTTTTATTGTATTTATTGTACATTTAGTACAAATACATATTATTATTGTACTAAATAATAGAATATTGAAATAGTATTGTCTTACATTTTAGATTAGTAAACATGATGTTAGAGGAGCTACTCATGTAGAAGCCATTAATTTACTCAGGCATTCCATACCAGTTGTAGAATTACGCATTTATAGGCATAAAGAGACTAGTGAAGTTTCATCTTTGGCCGAGTTTACTGTTGAATTTTTCAAGAAACCAGGTCGTGGTCTGGGATTAAGTATTGTTGGAAAACATAATGCTCCAGGAGTTTACATTTCAGAAGTGGTCAGTAACATTTTTTATGTCTTAAATAAAGTTCAAATTTTTAAAATTTCTGTTATTCATGCACTGGGAATGATATTTTTTTATATTGTGATGAATTTCGAATGTTGTAAATTTCCAAGCAAAAAATGTTTTTGTTTTTGAAATTATTATCTAAAAAGCAAAAACCAGTATTTACAGAGCAGAGAATTTATTTTAAAATGAGTTTTTTTTGTTAAATCAGTGTAATTTTTTACAATTTTACTTCCGTAATGCTCTTTTCTTTTACCTCTTGATCCAAAAGTTGGTCATTCTTAGAGAAAAGTTTTCATACATAATTGGTCTCACTGTGAGGCGGTTGCAATGTTACAACTCAACATGACTTTCTGGCTGGACATCTTTTTCAAAATTGGTGTCTTTTCTGTGTCTAAAACTGGTGTCATACTGCTGTACACTTTGCAGGAAACACATCATTGTGGATGGTCATTAATTTTTCTTGGAAATTTTTCTTTTAGAAATGAAATAATAGTTTCAAAATCAATAGAAATTTTCAGTTTTATGGATATAAAATCTAACAAAATTAAAATTTTTTCCATTGAATTAAGCCCAACCTTATTTTATTAAATAGTTTTTATCAGGTTCAATGTCTCGAACTTGATTAAATATTAAAAACAAATTATAATATTTATTTTTTGTGTCTTTACCCAAAGAAGAATGACTCATTAGTTTTCTTTAGCAGCATGAAATTTATATTAAAAAATTATTGAAGTGAAATTCATAAGAAAACTTGAATGTCTTTTTAATTATTTTATTTATTGAATGAAATAAAAAGTGTTAAATATTGTAAATGATGGAATCAGCTGTGAAATTAATTATATTAATTTTTACTTTAATTTTGTTTAGAAAAATATGAAGTTTGGAACTATTTGGTTGAATCTTATAATTTAATCTTTGTTTAATGCTTATTTTTTACTTTCAAACTGTGATCACTATTTACCAATATTAACCTATTAAATTTTTAACTTTGATCATGGAAGAGAAAATACAATTCTTCTCGGATAACTTGAATTTTCTTTTTTTTAATTATTATTAATTTGTTAATAATGTATCTTTTAAATAGTATTTTTTAATCATTGCTTGTGCTAAAATGTTAATTTTAGATTAAAGGTGGCGTTGCTGATGTAGATGGGAGTCTAATGATAGGGGACCAAATTTTAGAAGTAAATGGGCAAAACTTAAAGGAAGCTGATCAAGAAATTGCTGCTATTTTATTAAAGGTAAGCTTAAATTAAATACATCCTTTTTATCCTTTAGGCATTGTTGATTAATTAATATATTTCACCCTGAGGTGCTTTCTGATAAATTATTTTTATAAATTGCTTACTCGTTCTTATTGACCAAAAAGCAGTTTTTTAAAATTTAGTTAATTAACTCAATTTTATTAATAAACTGTAAACATAAAGGCTTTAGATTGTATGAATAAAATAAGGTGTAATGATGTTCATTTTTCACTTTACTGTATTGATACCAAATATAAATATAAATGTCATCAAATTATCTTTTTTGTATATTTCTCCCTTAAATAGTAACAAAAAAAAACACATTTTTTGTTTCTCTTTTAATGAAAATAGACTAACTACTTTTAATTTGTTGTAAACAGGCAATTTTTTAACTTTAATATTTTGACAGTGACTTTGAGGCTTGTCATAGCAGGCTTCCCTTAACATGCTGCACTTTTCCCATAAGGCATTTACTTTATCCAAAATTTAAATTAATATTGTACACAAATACAATTATATCTGCTTATTAATTAAAAAAAATGATAATAAGATTTAGAATAAACTGTTTTTCTTTAAGCAAGTATACTGAAAATTAGTTTATTTGTTATATAGGAAAAGAATTATTTTTTCCTTATTTTACTGGAAATTTTTTTAATCATTAAAGTTCTGTAGTATTTTTTTCTTTTTTTGCTTAGCTTTCTGTGAGTATATTTTTATATTGCTGTCATGTGATGTATCCAATTGCCTTAATGTTTATCTTGAACAGCTTTGTGATATTACTAACAAAAGCAATTCCTTATAATTATTTCTATATTTTTATTGTAAAGCATAATCTCTATGATTTAAAGTTTCTCTTCCCCCCATCCTAAATTTATTTCAAACCTTACATTTTAATTTTTCAGACTTGTGTAGGAAATATTAATATGAAAATCGGGAGACTAAAATGTGAAATAAATCTTCCACCTAGAAGATCGATGCACTAAAAAAATGCTTCTTATAAGTAAGTGATTGATACTCATTGATTGTTTGTTTAAATTTTATTATTTTTTATTCTTCAGTATAGCTTAGAAAATTCGAAGTTACCAAATTAGAAATTCTAACCAAATAAGAAATTCTAAATAAACCAAATTAGAAATTCTAAATATCTAAAAATTTAGATAATACATGTTCTCTCAAACAATCAAAATAGTAAGAGATTACTTCTTTTACCAAGGATGTAGCCAATAAACTTCGTCTAAGTGCCCAGTAGCAGAATTTTTGTGATCAGTCAGCAGCAAAATCATTATAAATTCAAAATTGTGTGAGATTTTAGCACTGTCAGACCAAGACTAAATTCTAAATATTAGGCTTAGTGTAGCATGTGTATAGAAAAATTAACACATAAATAAAAAAATAGTAAAAGCTTTCAACAATATTATAAATAATAAAAAATTTAAAATTAAATTTATTATTCTAATTAATTATTATTCTATTAAATTTATTATTCTAATTAATTATTATTCTAATAAATTTATTATTCTAATTAATTATTATTCTATTAAATTTATTATTCTATTAAATTTATTATTCTAATTAATTATTATTCTATTAAATTTATTATTCTATTAAATTTATTATTCTATTAAATTTATTATTCTAATTAATTATTATTCTATTAAATTTATTATTCTATTAAATTTATTTTTCTAATTAATTATTATTCTATTAAATTTATTATTTTAAAATTTATTATTCTAATTAAAAAATTTTGTGCACACTTAAAAACAAATGGAATAATTTAAGATTAAAAATGTTTTAAGTTCTTATGCAAACAACTACAAATATCAATTAGAGCTTTTGAAAATTAAGAATTTATATTTTTAATTTTTCTTGTTTTTTAATTTTCAAAATTTCATTAATTTAAAGTAACTTTGTTCCTTTTTTTTCTTTTAAATTTGAGATTAAAATTTATCTACTGATGCTGAGATGATTATTTAAAAAAAAAAAATTGATTTGAAAAGCAGTTTGAAGCTGTGCTGGAAAATTGCTACTACTGAGAGTACTACTGCATTTTTTTTCTTAAAATTATACTTTTTTAACCTCTTAACTAATTATCACTTTAAAAAAAGGCAAATGGTTTTTATTACTTCATTGGTTTACTGGATTTTTATTACTTCATACTTACTAGGTTTGAGCCAGCATTTGACTCAAAAATTCTGATTTCTTTTTAATTTAAATTCTTTTCTTCTGATTCTTTTTTTCCCTACTTCTTTAATATTTCTTACCTTTTCAGCTAATTTTAATGACTTATAAGGAGCTTAAACATTTGAAAATACCAGTTAGAGCATATAAACAATACTTAATACACAAAAAAATAATAAAAAATGTTGCAAAATTAATGCTACATTAAATAATTTACAAGAAATGCCACGACTCTAAGACCTAAAGAATGACTACACTTTTGGAGAAAAGTTTCTTTTCAAACTGCCATGAAATTGAGTCTCCTTTGAAAGTGATTTCACAAAAGTGACAGGCTTTAGATGAGAAATGCTTTATAACTCTTTAGGACCTTATGCAATTTGAAAGTACTTTATTTTATGTAGCTCAAAATGTAAAAAGTTCTAAACATTATTATAAAAAATTAAAGGTAATTCATGCACACTTGAATATATTATTTATTTTAAGATCTTATATTATGTGTTATGTAGCAGCTGGGTATTTTTAATGTTAAAATAGTAGCTATGTGAAGAAATCAGTTAAAACTTGTTTAAAATTAATTTAGTACCTAACCTGCACAATCATGCAAGCTCAGTATTAAAGAGATAAGGAAGAAAATCTCGTTTGGTTTTCATTAAAAAGACGTTTTTAGGAACAGTTTTTGCAAAAGCGCCATGACCAGAAATTTAGCATTTCAAAACTAAATGACCAAAAATGGAACAAAAGCATTATAAATCAAATATGTTCTGTTCCGTCATAGCCTATGAAGAAGAATAGCCAGTGCTTCTTTAAACTGTAACTGCTTAACATAAATTTCTTTGGAAAGTTGGATTATTTTTGTTTATTTTCTAAAGGAGATTGAAACACTGAATCAGTTGATGGTAATTGTGCAAATAATTTGAATTATCCAAAGTTAAATTTAATTTATCACCATTGTTTTAATATTATTTTTATGCAGAATTCTGCATACTGAGAAAAATTCTAATTATATAAAATTATTAATTAATTAAGTTCAATTTATGAACTACTGGTACACTATACTATAGTATTATAATACATTATAATATAATGTACACTATATGTAATGTAAATATCTTTTATGCTTGATATTTTACTCTAAGAACACTATTTTCTTATAAACTCTTATTTTCTAACAGTTTTCTGAAATATATTATTAGTTTTTCTAATTTTTGATAATTTAAAACTCTTATATTGTTAATAATTAGCAAATTATTTATTTTGATTTGTGTTCTCGTTGAAAGATTAAGTAATCTTACAGTTTTTTTTGTATTATAAATTTTAAAATATCAAACATATATCCAGAGTTAAATAAAACGCAATTTAAATAAAACTACTGTAATGCTATTGTATTGTCGTTTATATCAAATATGTATATTAATTTCTATTTTTCTTGAAAAATATTTTCAGATGTATAGCACCCAAGTACCTTATATTGATATCCTGTGACTATGCAACTTTTCATCCCTATGCAGATAAAGAAAAATGATTTTTAGACATTTTAAAAAAATATACTGCTTTATAATTTTCACAACTTTTTCCAGTTTCAAATTGTAATGAAAATTTCCAGTTTTATAGAACAATAGATTGTATGAATCTTAATCTCGAATTTGTTAATTTTATCTTCTTACAGATGAAAATAGTACTGAATCCTACTACTTGATATTCAAGTACTTTTAATGAATAATCTAGTTTATCAATTAATGTTGCAATGATGAAGTTTTGAGATATTTATATACTGTTTTGTTATTTTCAAGTTATTTGTAGTCTTGAATTATTGAGTATTTGTTTATATATATTGCTAGTTCATTTTTACATTAATGTGAACTCTCTATATTATCATCTCTACTTTTTGATAGTTGTATTTAAACATCAATGATAAACCCTTGATAGAAGGCAGATTTTTTATTTAAAATTAAATAAATAAATATGGCAAAATAAAGAAGATTTTATTTGAAACAATGTTAAACAAGGCAACTATATTAGAAGATAATTAGTTTATAAAACTTGTTGTTCCAAAGAACATATGAATGTGATTTGAATAATTTTTAGATTAGAATATTTGTTTTTACTTTTTAGGTAAAAAAATATTTTTAAAAAGTTTTGAATTTATTGACTATTTGGTTTTTTGAATAGCATTTGATTTTATTCAGTAATTTTCCACAGACAGTGGTTGAATGCATTTAGATGGTTTTCTCCAGCATTTAAACTGTTTTGTGTGATAAATATTTATTGTTAAATTTGAGTCGTATAGTCTTTTATTTTATTTTTAAATCATATGCATTAGCACTAAGAAAAGTCTGACCTATATGATCTTTTAAATAAATATCTAAGCTTCGGAAATTTTCCCTAAAAGTTGTTGGTGAATACAATGTTTATTATGAATTTGTTCTATGTCTTTTAATTTTGTGTTTAGGTTATATGACTGACTTTCTTTAATGCAAACTTTTTTGTCTCATAAAAAATATAATTATAATATAAATTTTTAAAAACTTTCAATTCTATGCAATTTTTAGTCAAATAAATGTAATCCGCTTTCTCCAAAGAAAGAGCATTATAAATGAGAAATTACCTGCTTCTATCAATGATGATTGATATTGTTTTCATGAATTCATTATAATTGCTAATATTTATAATAAATATTAACAAATATTTGTAAAGAATTAGTTGCACGTCTTTTTATTTTTGTTGACTGATTTGCTTTTATGCAGACTTGATTAGTTTGTCACATAAATAATGTATGTATAATAATAAATTTTAGCCAATGTCAGTTCTATGCAATTTTTAAAAATCAGAAATGAATGCTTGCTTAAAAAAAAGAGCATTATGAAGTGCAAGAGCATTAAAAGTTAATTCGGTCAATAATTTTTTTATATTTTGATGTACTGACTTAAAAAAGGGATGCAAACTGTTTTTTAATTTTAGTTATTTCAATGATAAATATTGAGAAAATGATTTTCTGTTACTCATTCAGAGTTTTGTCAATTTTTCATGTCAGAGTGCCAGCAATCCATTTTTCTGACATTATCAAAGAGTGGTATTTTTTCCTCATTCAATGGTTAAATTATTTAGTGTGATCAGAAACATTGTAATTTTGGATTTTTAAATGCTACTGTGGTTCTTGAATATTATGAATTACATCATAAAATTTAGTCTTTCTTATTCATTTCAATTTGTTGTTTATAAAATTTAGAGTGTCTTAATCTTCCATTTTTTCATATCTTATGAAATAGTTCTTGCTACTTTTTATTCCTTGTAGTATTGATCCTTAAGTCCCCTTTTAAATTAATATTTAGAATTGTTTAAAAGTACTTATATTACACTGTACAACATGAAAAATATCTTTTAGATGAAAATATGTATTTCTTGTATATTTTCTGTTAAAAATAACAAATCTGTAAAATAATTATTTTCTTCGTTTACACGCACCATTTTCTCTAAAAACCTTATTTTAGCTTTGCGACTTAACATAGTTTAATAACACATAATAAAAATTTTTGGGCAAAGGAAATGCTCTCATTGACTCTGAGACCGTCGCCAACATTTTTGATCTCAGAAGCCTCATCTACCTTTCTGAAATTTCAAGGATATGGATTAAAAGTCGAGACAGTAAGGTGATGGGCCTTTTTGGTTTTAAAATATGAATCAAGCGCTTTCTGTTATAAAGAATCACCAAGTTTCAGCTAATGGACAGTAAAAATGTTTAAATTTGTTGTACAGTGTTATTATTATTTAGTTTTCCTATAATAAATATTTTTAGAATGCTTTAACATGGATTATGCTTATAGAAAAGGTGCTTATACACAATGTTTATGTCAATGTTATCTAGTTGAAAGAAGTAGTGTAAATATACTAATTCAGAATAGAACTATATAACAATGTGCACTCTTATAACAGAGCATGTTTTTAAAGTAATATAATTTTTTTTCCATTATTTATTCAATAGAATAGAGTCTGTAAAACACTGTGATTTGTAAAACCTATAAAGCAAAATTTCAATTGCTCAAATTAAATATTTTCCAGGGAGTTTATAAACACAACTTAAAAGTCATGAAAATGTATATATTTGAGCTTGTGATTAATGATTTCTTTTCTTAAATTTTTTTTTAAAATTCAACTAAAAATATACTAATGTTTCACATTTATTTTTCTTCACATATTTTGCATTTCTGAATGCATATGTTGTAATTTTAATGACAAAAATGCAAAATATTTTTCCTATCAATGTATTAAATTTCCATTATACTTTTTAAAAGGACACTAATCAATGTGAAAAATTTTAAAAAAAATTACAATTTTGCTTAAACACTGCCTAGTTCTCTGATAAGAACTTAATTATTTTCTTAGAACAATTGAAATACCAGTATTAAGTATATTTTCACTGGTTTTTTAGTGTTGTTTAAAATTGTTGTCAGTATTAGTAAAGCATAATTGAATTCATTCCGCCCACATTGAATCTAATACTATGCAATCTACCATTGAATTAGACCATCATTCACTTAAATATGTTATTCTAAATGTTAAGATATTATGTAGATGGGCAGTAATATTGCCAAACATATGAAACACACACACACTTTTTTCATTAAAACATTTGATTTTACTTGGCGTTTTCACCCCCCCCCCCATTTATTAAGAACTATTTGCTCTTTCTTTATTCTAAAATAATTTTTTATCTTTGATTATTATCAAAACGTCTTCAGGTGAAATTTTTCTGTATAAAATAAGGGAAATACTTTATTAACTTAAGATCTAATGATCGGATTTTCACATACTAGTGCTTGATCTTTGTAGTTCTGGAGCTTAATCTTAATTTCTGTTAATTAATTAGTACCGATGATATTTTAAGATAAGAAATCAGATACAAAAATGTACTTTCTCTGATTTAATATCCATTTATTCAACAGATTTGGATTCTAAACCTTTAAAATAGGGGGTGTTACGAATCTAGAAAATATGGTCCCAGTTATTTAGGCAAGAAAATTAGCTCCCATTATGTTAATTTCACTCTTTTCTCTAATATCGAATTTTTGAATTTTTCGTATTTTGAATTTTTATTTCTTATTTATACTTATTTCCTTCAAATTGTGATTTCTGTGATTTAAAATTATGTTCATTAAATTGATGTAAAAACTTGTATACAATACAATTAAGAATTTTTGGTAAAATAATAAAGAATACTAAATAGTAATGTAATAATAAGTAATTATAATATAAAATAATTACTAATTATAATTTTTTTTATTTGGATTTATTTTAGAATAAATGACTATTATAATTGTGTGCAAAACTTTTCGATTCAAAGTTCCCGAGATCTGACAAAATGTGCAAAAAGTTAAACTAACATAAAGGGTACAAACTTTCAACGACTCTCCTGCCTAAACAATCAGGACCATAGTTTTGAGATTGCAGCTACCACATGCTTTGAGGGTCAAGAATCTAAATCCATGTAAGAAAAAAGTATACTTATTTAGAGAAAATGTGTTTTTGTCTCTGATTTTGTAGTTTAATATATTCTCTGTACAAATTTATTTGCTTATTGAAGACTAGGCCCTCAAACAATTATGTTCAAGTCCTAACGTGTGAAAATTGTGTTATTAGTTTTAAAAAGTTCGCTTGCCTGTTTTGTGTACTGTACATTGGCATATAAAACTTTTGTCAAGTACTTCCCTTGCTAGTTAAAAAGATTTCTAATTTACAATTTAAGAATATTATAAAACATTTACTTTTTTCAGACATTTGATTAGATTTACTGCATATGGGATGGCAAAAGTATATATACATAAAAAATAAATAAATAGAAGAAACTATATTTTAACCCATTAATATATATATTTAAATGACTCTGTTAACTGTCATATTTGTCATTAAATAAATAGACTAAGGATATGTATGTGAGTGTACTTCATTAAATTACTGTACCTTTAATTTGTAAAATCAAGGCAAGTTTGTTTTTGTGATAAAGAAAAATCATGTTTTTAGTGTATAGTAATAGGCAAAAGTTTATGTATGTGCCAAATCCTTATAAATTCAAAATTTTATTTACATAATCAATTAGAATTTTTAATATGCTTATTTCATGTTTCAGTAATTTCTGTGTCCTAAATATGATGCAAATATAAAAACTAACTCATTGTGTACTGTTTTATAAACAATCATGAAAAAAAGATGTATGAATATTTCATTGTTAGTTTAGGGCAAACCTTTTTTTATTTATTTGCATAATAAGTTCATCTGATAAAAAATAAGTCACCCCTAGTGAAATCATTAAAAGCATAATTTAATACTCTGTAACTCTGGTTCTGGACTTGATGAGCGCCTAGATTTTATTAGGATGTGAATCCACCAGTACTGCTGATACGATCTAAACCACTTGGTAAAGGTTTGGTCTTGCAAATTTAGGCTTTTGTAAAGATGTTAATTTTGGCGTATTAACCATTGTTCTAATATGTCTCACAGATTTTTGATGAGATTCAAGTCAGGTGCTTTTTCAGGCTGGTTGAGATGGATGTGTGGACCAGAATAATGAATTTTGCTACTGTCATCTTAAAAAATCGATATAGAGCAAACTCGTCTTGAAGTTGTTGACTCAAAGTAACCCACTTAATAACTCAGAATGTTAAAATGAAAATACTTTAAATGTTAAATATTTGTGTATCATTAAAATTTAACCCAAAGTGGCGCTATAAGTACACTAACGGTGTAAATGAAGGGAGCGGTCGTTTAAACCTACTTAATGAACTTTTTTGATTTTGATCCTGAATTATTTTTTTTTCTGTAGTTTTAAGTTGTAACTAATAATACGAGAAATCATCAATTGCTGCATATTGTTGAAATTTTGTTCATAAATGTGATTTTGACAATGTCAAAATTATTTCTACTCCAATCACACCAGCCTATCTTGTTTTATTCATATGAATGCTGATTCCCTTGTTAACGACACTTGTTCCTCACCACCTCTACATAGCGTGTGAAAATGCATTTTACCCTCACTTACCTCTCTTGGCTACTGTGGATTTTCTTGTTTTGATTCTTATATTTATTTTCCAATTTTTTCATTAACAACTTTAAGTTTTATATTTCAAATCCCTTTTGTTTCTTCTAATTTACGCCTGGTAAGTCTTGAAAATGGATGCCTGTTTTTGAACGTTTGAAACATGTCGATTTTTCAATTTGTATTTTTTATTTATTATTTTTTTGTAGCAAATGAAATTTTTAATCTTGTAATAGAGTTTTGTTCATGTTGATGTGAAGTTAATGGGTCTTATCTTTAATAAGAAAATCTCATAACATCACAACTTGAGTTACAAAAAACAACGCATTTCATTGTTTCTCTGGGGTGATTAATTTTTTGTCTTATGTGCTTAGTTACCTTATTGTAAGATTTTTTTTAGTTGAAATCAAACTGAAATTTATGTGCCAAGTACTTTATATAAAATTCATTGGATTTAAATAATAGGCGATCATTTCTTCATTTTAATATAAAGGTATTCTTCCATTTTAAGCTGATGCTACTTTTTTAATCTAATGGGACTAAGAAGAGGGGTATATAAATAATTTGTTTGAGCGGTATATAAATGTTATTTATTTTATTTTAAAATCTTTGGCCTATTTCTTATATTTTAAATCTAAGTATCAAATTTAAAAAGTTAACTGGTAGAAATGAAGTAACACACTGTAAAGTTGTTACTAAAATCTGCTAAAAAATAATGCAAATGTTTTTTTTTTTTTTTTTTTTTTTTTTGAGTTGTAAAATATAAAAAGAAATTAACTATTAAAATAATAGTTTATTGTATTATTTAGACAAACTTTGAAACCTAGAATATTCATGCAGAATGAATCCTTATAAGTTATATTGAATTTTAATTAAATGATTATAATAAACTAATGATTATAATGAACTAATGATTTAATATTAATAATTAGTCTTTTTTAAGGTGGTGGTACCGTAGGTTTTTTTTTGTTTTGTTCTTCTATTTCATTAAATAAATGAGAAAAATGTTTCGATTTACACTATTATTCCAGAAATGTAATGAAAAAATGCAACATGTTAATACAGTAAGAAACCCTAACTTTTGAAATCTCTCTTGGCTAAGCTATTGGGTCACAAAAGTTATATTTATTCAGACACGCTACATTTTTTTTGTTGTCTCATTTCATACCTTGCGTCCACATTGTGTGAAAATCTGATTACCTAGTCAAAAGTTATGTAGGGTGATTCTGAGTGTAAAAGAAAAAACGTTATTCATTGAATTTTTTATTGTTGAATGATTCATATGATTTACTAAATTTAGTACTTTTTTTCTTCTATTTCACAACAAAATTAGCAAAACAAAAATGGCAAAATTCTTCAAAAATGTACTACCATCTTAAATAGATGTGGCAAAATAATTTTTTTTTCTAATGAACTGAAATGAAAAATTGTTTTTACCTAATAATTAGCCTAATTTACATAAAAATGGCATTTAACAGAAATTAGTGTCTACTATAAATATAAGAAGTGTAAGTATTTGATGAAATTAAAATTAATCGGGAAGTATTACCTAAATGTTTCTAAATGTAATACTCTTTTAGGGATAATAATGAAACCGTATCATAGTTATCCGTGTTATAAACATAATTGTTTATTATTTATTTATGTTTATTATTGTTGTCTTTAAATTATAAGCATTTATATATCATTTGCATTAATACATTCATTTGTAAAAATTAGTTTGTATGTGTTTATTTTTGTATTCACAAATATGCATTAAAATATTTGTATCATATATATATGTAATTTTTCTAAAAAAATTAACTGCAATGGTAATTATTAATCAAGTTCTATCTTGCTTTCAAATAATTGTAATTAAAAGAATGTAGTTATCATGCTTTTATTGTTAGTTGTTGTTTGTTTCTTTACTTGAGTTTGAGAATGTTTTCATAGCTTGTATATAAGCCAAGTTGTTTACATTCTTATCATTGACATAAGTATAAACATATTTCTGTAATGAGCGCCAAATAAATTTAAGTGTACTTTATTAATTTTAGACCTTTACTATGCATGGTGTTTCAATATTGTTACAAAGTATATGCTTGATATTAGAGAGTACATTGAACTGTTATTTAAAAAAAAAAATATTAATGTTGATTCTTAATTTAAGAATAATTTTACTTGTTAGGCTTTTGGCTCCAAAAATATTTCAAAGTTTTAAAAAATTTTGCTAAAAAGATTTATGGAATTAAGTACACTTTTGAAATGGAAATAAAATTTTAATACCCACTTTAAAATGTTAAGAAATGAAAACCATTTGTATATTTTTGGAGTCCTAGGCTGATATGGCTCTGTATATAAGCTGTTAATGGCTGTATGTATATAGATCTTTCAATGCCTTCTTTAAATCTGGTTTAAGTTTTTAAGTAGTTTCAGTTCATAACTATGCAATGTAAATGAGATCTTTCCCTCCCTCCTCTTCTTTATATCTAGTGATGCCTATTAAAATATAGGTTCTTCACATTCTGGCATCACTAGTTTCATCTGTAGAAATGCATTCGTGTGATGATATGTGTGCAAAATGCATCTGATGCGATGTAATCATGAAGCTGAAAAGTGTTTTATCATTTGTTTAATAAATAATGATTTTTAAAATTACACTGAATCTTTTGTTTATTATTATTTACTAATTGAAAAGGTTGTTGTTTCTAATGTGACTTGCTAATATCAGTAAATCTGCTTGATGAAACCAAGCAGGCTTATATTAAAAGTCGAGCGAATATTTAAAGCCGAGGGTGTGTCTTTGTTTTTCAGTAGCACCATCTATGGCCAAGAATACGACTTCAGCCACACACACCTCACAATCTGTTTTATAGGGCGGGCCCATTCATTTATTCTCAGATTGTATTTTTGACCTGAGCCAGAGACCGATAAATCTCCAATTTAGTACCCCAAGGGGTTTAATTTGTTATGGGAACTTGGAGGACTTTGAGACCCGACAGATTGACATGCACCAGTCACCATTTCCTACGCGACGAGCTCTTGGACATGGGCCCAACGCCCTACCTCCCAGGCTATTCTGGCCACATTGAAATGCTCTGAAAAGGGTAAAATAAAATTTGTGTATAATATTATAACTGGCTTTGAACAGCCGACCCTTTTTTTGGGTTTACTACGACTGTCACTGTTCAACTCCGTAGCCTTGTAATTTTAAATCCAATTTAGAAGACAAGGAACTTCAGGACCAAATACTTGCCTGCAAACAAACCTTGGTGGAGGACATTTTGATGGAACTAACCTTCATGGACCACCATGGAATATACTCTCCAACTTTTGAAAAAAAATTTCAGCTCTTGTGTAGCAAATAAGTATTTAAAACAGAACTTGAATAAAACTTTTGGGAGAACTTAAAAACATAGCCTTTTGATCTGACCTTTAATATGTCTATATAAATGTTAAAATAATATGTAAGAATTTTAAAATTAAAGTTTCATAACGAAATAATATCATAATATTTCTATGTACTATTTATAATAAGAGTCCTCTTAATATCCGTTGCAGTTAATCTAGCAATTTTAATCATCTAAACTAGCAGTTTACTAAATCCTTTTAACTATAGAGCTATTTGATACAGTTTTGAGCCGCAGTTGATAAACAGTTGAAGAATTTGCGTATCCTCTTTTTCGTTCTTATGCTTATGATTTTAAATAAATGGAACTAAAAAGAAAAAAGTATCGAGTCTCCCACTGTTAACCAACGATTTATAAAAAATTAACGAAAAATAAAAGTAGATGGAAGTTATTGTTTGCTGCGTTCTGTTTAGAAAATCAGATTTTTATTCTCAAGAAGTTTCAAAATTAGTCACAAAGTTTATCAACAGATGGCAATGACACTGTTGCTTGGAAAAACTTGTAAAACATTGTTTCTTGCAGCATTTCAACAGACACTTTTGCATTACTATCTGTTAATTTTATCCTGCTTGTGCAACCTTGCTATTGCAAATTGCTATTGGTTTGGTAATGCTATTGCCTTGCTATTGATTTAATTTAAAGCGTTGTTTTAACCCTTTTTTCAGTCAAACGAGTAATCTGCTGGCGAATTTCGTTGCCAATTTTAAAACTTATGTTTCCAATACAGAAAGCAGCAAAAAAATACATTTCTAATTTAAAAAATTTTTTTTTCGTAATTCTTGGTCATTTTGAAACATTTTGACTAGCACAACACGAGTGCACACACAAAAACTCTTAAGTGTTTTGATTTGGTGTATATCTTTGTCTCTTAAATTTGGCGATCTTTGAAGAAAGGAAAGTGGTTTAACCGGTTCTATTTAGTAACAAGCTTTGCTTTGTGTATTTATGAGGAAGGGAAAATCTCTTCAGCACGCTTCACAACCGGATTTTGAACACATTCAGTGCAAATCTGTGGCTTTTATGAGGAAAATATTTACGTTTTGTCTCGGTTAACAGTTAACTTACTACGTCACAAAATGAAAATTTGCTAGTTGTCCATTTTGAATTGATGCGTTGCTTATATTGTAATGTGTATACTACACCGTTCGATAAATTCAGCAAAGCATAAAGAATTTAATTTTTAATAAAAATTTAGATTTCTGAATAGACAAATGTTAATTCATTGTAAATCATCGAAAAACCATATCACACAAATACCTCTTACAATATATACACAGTTTATAAATATCAAATATTTTTGGTATAAACTACCATGTTACATTTTATTTCATTCATGCCTCAAACTGTTGTTACGCGACTAGTGATTGTGATGTACTGGATGTTGGACGCTGGTGGGGATGGCTCAGAGTCTGTACTGTGACCTGCATGAGATCTGTCTGCCTGTACAACTGGAATTAAAGGCTCCAGTAGAAGTATTGCACCAGGAGTAGATTGTAATGTAAGAGATTCTTCTGAAGTTACTGGTGAAGATTCTAGTGATGATTGTCTGTCAACCACTTGCACGTTCCAGCTACGATTTCTCCATCTTCTCCAAATCATGATATGATATCTAACAAAAAAAAAAAAAATAATATTTATCGTTTTTATTCCGTTAAAAGGAGATTCCCAATAGCAGATGAAATTGTTGTTACAGCGAACTTTTCCAGATAAGCAAATACACATATTTATTTAGTGTTAAAAAATGCAATGAAAAGTTTCAAAAACGTTATCAATAACAAGTTGCCAAAAGTTATGCAAAGTTTTTGCGAGAATTAAGAAAAAATGAAAATGCAATAGCTTTTGACGTCATTGTCAATATGAAATGTTGTTTTTAATAATAAGCTGTTGATAAGGAAAATTAAAGGTCAACAAAAAGCGAATTCTTTTGCAGTGTGAAGCAAAAATCCTGAAAATAGCAAAAAAAAAATTTTGTAAGAAAGAAATAAAGTTTCTCTTTAGTTACCCACGCATGTTTGCTTCAATATGCATAAAAAGATTGTAAGATGGAATGAGGATAAAATTATGTTCGTTTTTTTTCCCCAGTATAAAAATGTCTTCCATTTTGTCCTTATATGCATAACATTGCTCATTTAATTAGCATTAAAGCATATTTACCTCAATTTTTTTTGTCGCAATAGCAAAATGCTAGCAATATTTAACTCGTCATTAACATAGAAATTTTCTAAAGTTAGTTCCGGTTTTAAGAAGCTTTGTTTGCTCTTGGTTATCCGAAATAAATCGAATTGGAGTTCGTATCTTATTTTTTTGATAATTAAAAAAAATTTCTCGTTATTTTATTTCTTCTTAAAACAAGACAGAAAACTAAAAATATAAAATATTTTTTCCATATGAAAAAAAGTTTTTAAAGAAAGAGTTAAAAACATTTTTAATTATTATAGTTTTTACCGTGCGCATAAGACAATCCATGTGAAATAGGCAAAAATTAGGAATATCGCCAGTATCACTAGGGCAACTGTTTCCACTGTTGAGTTTTTCACCTTGAAATAATACACAGCACCTTCAATGCATAACCAAAAAGTGGCAACGCCTAATGGAGTTAGAAATAGGCAGCATGTACAGTCTCCTGCCAAGTTTCTTCTGTCATTCTGAGTATCTTCTTGTTTCCACCATTCCCAGCAACTCTAATAATAAATATTTTCAAATTAAATAACTGGCTGTGTAGCCTTGTCTATAAAGAATCGTCGCATAAGACAATCCATGTGAAATAGGCAAAAATTAGGAATATCGCAATCGACTCCGCTAAGATCCACCGTGTACATGCGATATACGAGCTTGTAAAATCTGTAGAATCGGAAGTCCTGTGATCCGTTGCTGAGCAGCACCATAGGTACATGGATCTCGAGAAAACTTCCTTCCCCTTCAGATCTATGTCTAAATTGGGGAGAGAAAGTGACCTCACGAATAAATGGTGCTGCCATCTATCAATGGAGTTCTGAGCTAATTCGAATTTTCATCATTGTAGTGCTCTCTTTCTAAATGAAAGGCGCACTTTTTTCACGTAATTGGCAAGCGGTCAATGGCTGGAGAGTTTGGCTTGTACAACTGTCATTCAAAATAACAAATTAAATAGCTTCCAAAAACGATGAAATGTGACTCAGTTTTAATTTTTTAAAAATATACTTATAAGCCTTTGGATGAATTGTGAGAGAAAAAAATATAATACTGCATAACTTTAGTACTAATGATCAGATTTTCACGAACAAAGTGCTGATTTTCAAGGTTCAAAAGATTTATCTCAAATATGTTAATTAAATAGTGTCAACTGTTGATTTAGTCACGGAATCAGACACAAAAAAGTTCTTTTTCAGAATAGACATTCTTTTCGACAGATTTAGAGTTTTGACCATTAAAATATGGGAAGGGGTTAACCACAATCAGAAAAATAAGATCACAATAACTTGGGAGAGCGGTCAAAAGTTTGGTCCCCTGAATGTTCGCTTTATTTTTTTTACGTATTTTGCCTAATTTTTAAGCGTATCAAAATGTTTTTGCGTGCAATTATAAAATTTTTTTATCCGAGGAAAATTCCATGTAACGAAAATTTTTTATAATTATTTATTATTATTTTATTTATTATTATAATGGTAGATAAATTTTGAACGATATAATATTCAATGACAAAATCCGAAAAAACAACTGGAATAGTTTTTGGAAAATATAAGTTTAAACCTACAAACTTTTTTGAAATTTCATAACTATCGAACTGTTCGCAAAAATTTCGACGAGGTTTTGATTAGATATTGTTGTTGTCACATTATTTGAAGTGATGTTAACTTTTGTACACTTTATGATTTAAAAATTTTTCCTACATTTTTAAATAAAACAATAAGGAAAAACAAATGATTGTCACGAATTATTTTTTACATGGATAAACAAATTTAATAATTGTGTGCAATAACTTTTCCATTCACTAAAAAATTCCCGAGATGAGGCGAAACAAAAGGAAATCATTATTAAGGTGGTGCCCAATATTTTGACCACTCTCCTGGTCAAACTATTGGGATAATTTTTTTTCTTCAAAATGGCAGATACTGAGATGGAATACTTAGTGACTCAGGGGAAAGAAAGTTTGCCTTCAGATGAGGTGAGCCTGGGTTCGAATTTCAGTGGTGGCTGGTGGGTATGAATTTTGCTCCCGCTCGCACTGACTACAGTGCTGGCTTAAAATATCCTCAGTGGTAGCGGATCATGGATTAGAATCCCCTTGCCGTCGGGCTAACCATGGGATATTTTCGTGGTTTTCCTCTCCATGTAGCACAAAAGCAGATTAGTTCCATCAAAAAACTTGTCTCAATGTTTACTTGATCCAGGAGTTCCCCTGTCTTCTGGGTTGGGTCCAAAATTACAAGGCTATGGAGTTGAGCATTGATAGACGTAAGCTAAAGATTGGGTCAGTTGTTCAACACCGGTAATAAAATAAAATGGCGGTTGCTGGTACCACCCATCCATGTTTTAATGGTCAAGAATCCAATTCCGTCGATAAAAAGGGAAATTTATTCAGTGTAAATACGTTTCTGTGTCTAATTTTGTAAATTAATCAGTAGTTAGCACTGATTAATTAGCACAGTTGAGGTCAACCCTTTGAATCATGAAGATTTTATAACCGTCGTTGAACAGCTGACCCAATTTTTGGGTTTACAGTTCTTGTTTTTCGGGTTACCTGGCTACCAGTGTTCAACTCCGTAGCGTTGTAATTTTGGACCCAACCCAGAAGACAGGGGAACTCCTGGATCAAGTATTGGGAGAAATTTGCCTTCATGGAAGACTTTTTGTTGGAACTAACCCGCATTTACGTTACATGGAGAGGAAGACCCCGAGACCCCCCCACGGTTAGCCTGACGACTAGGGGACCCATGATCTGTTTATCACTGAGGATATTTCACGTCAGCACTGTGGTCGGTGCAAGCCGGATGCGGAATTCATATCGGCCAACCCGGTTCAATTCATTGGAAGGCGAACGCTCTATCCCCTGAGCCATCGCGGCTCTGAACCATTAAGATTGGCCTAGTACGTGAAAATCCGATCACCAGAGCAAAAAATTATTAATTATTTAGACAGAGATTTTTTTAGTTGTTCATTACGCAAGTTTTCTTACCGCCTTCTCCCATAATATTTTGCATACTAATATTAAATGCTGTGAAATAATCTGAAAAATGCTTGAAGTGCTTGTTTTTTTCTTAATAAAAAGAGAATTTTCTTCTCTTCTAAAAGAGTTAGATTTAAACAATTGTTTTCTATACTTTAAAACTAATATATAAAGAAAGATATATTTTCGTTTGTATATAAAGTCTATGAGTTAAAAGGCTGATTTTAGTTTAGTTTTTTTTTTTATTAAAAGTCTTTTTCAGGAAGTAAATATCCATTTTCAGTCTTAAATGGAGTGATATTTCATTTCATATTTTGGATATTACTACGACCTTTTGAATTTCTCTTGTCCGATATTTTTATGCTTGGAATCTGATTCGAGTACGATTATTTAATTCTGATTCATGTTATGGCGTTCAATTGAAATTTTAGAGGGAGAACGACATACAGTTTGACAGGTGACGCATTAGGGAGCGTTGTCGTTGAGAAATACTGTGTTCAACTTTCCTCGTTGATTCTAAAACGCATGTCTCAGTTTTAAACCATATTTCATCGTCCCTATCAGCGTTTATTTCATTTCTACGATGCTTAAAATTGATATATAAACTGTTCTGATCCTATAACGCCATAAAAGATGAATTTTAAGACGTTTTCAGGGTTATGATGGGGAGCTGGTATGACATGGGCATACAAAAACATTTTCAGCGTTTACAAAAATGTAAGGATTGATGATATGATTATGTATAAAGCATTGTAAATTTTCAATTTTTGACATGATATAAACATAATGGGAAATAAGCGGATTTTGTATTTCTAAAAATACAGGAAACCTGCCATTTGGCCGTTGCATATGTACTTTCGAATAAATCTCGAAATAAATATTCTTTGCGAAATGTTATCAATAGATATTCTTCAAAAAATTGAAAAGTTTTATAATATTTAAAGCATTAAAGGGTAACTTTTTGAAAACTTTGATAACAAAGTGTGATAATAAGCTCAATATGTCTATTATTGAAACAAAAGGATTGGAAAAGCTGAAATTTTTATCAATAGTTTTTAGGAAAAAAAAAGAAGTCGAATGAAATTTACCTTTCTTGTTCTTCGAGTAGTAAAATGATGGTGGCAAAGTTCACACGCCTCATAATTCGTTGTTTCAAGCCACCTCTCCAAACAATTTCGATGGACGTATTCTATCGTACCTGATAAAAGAAAAATTCACATTGATCAGAAAATGAGTTAATAATTCATCACATTTTTTGTTTTACTAAAGAAAATCTTTATGTCTACCAAAAACTGACAGTATTGTGCTGTACGGTGGCTGGATTTTGAATCAAGGTAGGTAGGTACTTTATTTACGTCGCTTTAGAGCTTCACAATGGGCTATTGGTGATGGTCTGGGATACATCCCTGAGTATGATCCGAAGACTTGCTCATTTGTGAGGTCTCTTCCTCAATCTAGTCATAAATTTGATGAGGAAGAAAATTTTCTTCAGATCACTGTACTCATGGCAGTGCTTAGCGACCGACCACAGGACATTCGGAAACCACAGGAAAAACCACAGGACCACAGGACACAGGAAAAAACAATGCTAAGTTGTGCGATTTCTAAATTCAGAAGGTGATGGTATCATTCCTTTTAATCACATCAGACAGTGTTGCCCCGTTATCACGAGTCGTTACTCAACGATTACCTCCAATCATTTCATCAACAGCAGAAATGAATTTTCACGAGAATCAGGGTGCTTGTTTGCCTTGGGCTTGGGCAGATTCGATATTGATGTACATCTTTCGCGAAAACTTATGTAAGACAGCTGTGTTCTTTTGAAGTTTTTTTAGAACTTTTGCGAAAAACTTGATTAAGAATTTATGTTTTTGGTATTTATTGAAACAAATTAGCAATTCTTAGGTTAATATAACAGGTTAACATAAGAATAGTGTAAACGACGGCTATAAACAATTATCATGAAGAACAATAGCATTAAGGAAACAAGAAGCTATGCTGGTATGAAAGCGCTAGCAGTTTACCTTACTAGTTTGGCGTCAAATCCAAACCGGGAAAATTTCTTAATACTTGCTATTATAATATCATATTATAATGATGTGCTATTATAATGATGTGCTATTATAATGATTGTGCTATCATAATGATTGTAATGTCATATGTAGTAAATCAGTTTCATTTAGTTCTTTTTTTTTGTTTAAACTATTTAACTGTGTATAAAATAACGAATCCTTCTCTAACTGTGCTGATTTTTTTTTTTTAAATCAATTTTACCTACCTTTACATTTACAAGGTCTCAAGAGTCGTTCTCTACTCGGACCGCTATAACAAATCCTACACATCTGATTATTTTCTAAATTACCAACTTGCAGCACTACATCACTTGGCACTTTATCAGTGGTTAAAGTTTTTGCGCTGTTTCCATCTGAATTTGGGCAAAGAATTTCTTGCATTTTACACTTCGTTTCAAAATTTTGTCTAAATTTTCGACATTTTAAATGGTGTTCCGATGAGTGGAACTGCTTTGCATTTCTTTCTACGTTATGGTTTATATTGAGACTGATATTTGGAATTCGAAGTGTTAATCAATTTTAAAATTCTGCTTAAACTAGCCTTTGAAAATTCAAACTCTATGTGTTCATAATACACATAAAGAGTTAAAAAAATAGCGCACTTCGAAAGAGTTGTTAGAATGAAACAAAATTTTAGTTACGTAAGTACAAAATTGATATAAATAAATGATTAAAAAGTCAAAGAGAAATGATCAGTTATTGCAGGTATTAACCATTTACCAAATTAAAATTTGATTTTAATTCATCGTACTCTTTGTACATTTTTAACACTCTATTATACAGGGTGTTTATAAAGTCCCGGACCCATTCTGATGTTTAATAACTCATAAAATAATAAAGATAGATTAAGATTAATAACATAAATGGTTAGATAGACTCAAAAAGTTTCATAACCCTTGTCAATGAACTTCTAAGTGTGCCCCCTTCGTCGCACGGAAAATATCAAGTCGATAGTCAATTTCAAGGCAAGCAGGTAGCGGCAAGAATGTCGGCATCTACAGAGGCTATTGCGGTTGTAATTCTGGCTTTTTGGTCATCAATGTTCGACACGATCCTCCTGTAAACATTGTCCTTTATAAATCCTCAAAGAAAAATGTCCAGCGGCGTTATATCAGGTGAGCTGGGTGGCCAAGGAATTGGACCTCCTCACCCAATACATCTTCCTGGAAAATGGTCATTCAAAGAGCTACGAACGATGTTACCCCAATGAGGAAGTGCACCATCTTCTTGCAAAAAGACATGAGGCTGAAGCTCTTCTAGTTGTGGAAATACGAAGTTTTCCAACATGTCTAAGTATACGACTGATGAGACCGTCTTTTCTGTAAAAAAGAAAGGCCCAATGACTCGGTCGTGCATCAGTCCACACCACACATTAACCTTTGGGGAATCCCTTTGTGTCTCACGGTATTCATGGGGGTTTTCAGATCCCCATATATGCGCACATTATGGCGATTAACAATGCCAGAAACATGAAAGGATGCTTCGTCGGAGAACATTATGTGCTTCAGAAAATCAGCATCATCTTCTATTCTTCCTACCATATCTGTTGCAAACGCCATCCTTCTAGGCCTATCGTCCGGTTCCAAACCTTGAACAATTTGAACTTTGTATGCATGCAGTCTTAATTGTTTCTTAATAACCTTGTACAACGTCGAAATTGGCATATCCAATTCTCTTGCCGCTGATCGCACAGATCTTCTAGGATTGTCTAAAAATGTCTGTCTGACACGCTCAACGTCAAAATCACTTGTGCTCTCCGAGCGACGAATATTCTCCGTGCGACGAAGTGGGCACACGTGGAAGCTCATTGACAAGGGTCATGAAACTTTTTGAGTCTATCTAACCATTTATGTTATTAATTTTTTTTATCTTTATTATTTTATGAGTTATTAAATATCAAAATGGATCTGGGACTTTATAAACACCCTGTATTTCAGGTTCCGATTTCGTTTATAATTTTTCGCAGAAAAACAAAGTGTAACGTAGTTACTTAAGTTAGTTAGTGTAAAGTTAAATACTCAAAACAGGTGACGAAAGCAGCTATTATTTAATGCAGACAGATTCCATTGAAAACTATTTTTCTATTTTATTTGTGCCATATCAATGTGATGTTTATTTTATTTTACTGGACTTATCAGTGTTTTAAATACTACGAAGTAATTCGAAAAATTACCCTTTTCTTTCATTAAAATTTCCTCAAAAAATGCAATTATTTACTTGTACGCTTTCAGAAAAATTGGTTTCATATTGAAGCATAATATCGGTACCTTATATACCTTAATTTCGTGAATATTTGCTGTAACCTGAAAATATCTTAAATTGAACAATGTTTTACTTTCAGTTGAATCATAGTATCGTTTAATAAAGTTCAAGATAAATTACTATGCATGGTAATATGATTCAACTTAGCACTTTAGCAAGGTTGCAGCAAATGTTTACTGTTTATATTTCAACGCACCCTAGAATTTCTGAACGTATAGTTTTCGAGGAAGTTATAGCCTGATTAGTTATAGCCTACAAAGATATTCTATGTCCAAATCATTTAGAATTATCCAAAAATTGTAGTAATTTTCACACTCTTAACCGAGCAGGTAATAATAATATTGTATACGACATTTTTCATATTTATTAATTTTTTAATGTATATAGCTCGTTAAATTTAAAATTAAGTCTCTTTTACCTTTTGTAGGGCGGAGAAATTGGAACAAAAATTTTTGTCTAGAAAAGCCAGGAAAGTTATGGTCTGACCACAAAGAAATGGCATTCTTCATTTTTATGTTTACAAAATTTTCAGTGGTTAGTTTAAACCTCCGTAGTTTAAGAGATAAAAATTCCTAAAGTTTTAGTGTTTTATATTATTGTCTATAATAAGTGGAACTGTTTTTCCCTCAACGCTTCTAAAAGGGTTAAAGTTTCTATAACCTCAATTTAAAAAAAAATAATAAAAACCGTACATCCCGGTTTTGTTTGTAATACTTTACTATTTCTGTGAATAAAATCAGTGATAAATTGATTCCATTATTCAGCATTTGTTAACGAGTTTCTTTCTTAGCTTTCAAAGAACAATGATACGATAGCACTAAAGAGGAGACAATACAAGCTTTATCTCCTTCAATTCCTTATCTCTGTTAGCTCAAGGTTCATTCTTGGCGCTGCGACAGATAAATCAGGTACTCAGTTGACACCCAGTATCTGGTAGCGATCAGAACCTTCGTGGGTGTTAAATTTCCATAAGGGAACACGCCCCCTTCTTTAAATTTTCAAAAATGACCCAGGTCAACATGGGAACTCCCCCAAAAGCCAAAGAAGAAGCTATTAACAAACTTTTGGAAGAGACCGGCTTCGAAATTACCAACGAAAATGGACAGCGAAAATACTGCCCCAAGGACCCCACCGGTCCCCCACCCGCAAAAGGTAGTGAAGTGTTTGTGGGGAAACTACCTCGAGATGTTTTTGAAGATGAGTTGGTGCCACTGTTTGAAAGAGCCGGACCCATCTATGAAATGAGATTAATGATGGAATATGGGAACAATAATCGTGGTTTCGCTTTCGTAATGTATACTTGTCCTGAGGACGCTAAAAAGGCCATCGATGAGTTAGATAACTATGAAATTCGCAAGAGCAGATTCATCGGAGTTTGTAAGTCTGTCGACAATTGTCGGCTGTTTGTTGGGGGTATTCCCAAAATGAAGACTAAAGAAGAGATTCTCGACGAAATGAAAAAAATTACGGATTCCGTGTCAAAAGTTATCCTGTATAGCAGCATTGCAGATAAAACAAAAAACAGGGGTTTTGCTTTTGTTGAATATGAGAGTCACAAAGCAGCGGCTATGGCAAGAAGAAAACTAATACCCGGTAAAATACCCCTTTGGGGACATGACATAGCTGTGGATTGGGCTGAGCCGGAACCAGAAGTTGATGAAGAGACCATGTCTAAGGTAAAAATACTTCTTTCTTCAAACATCTCAGTCGGGCATTTTTAAAATTGATATATGTCAGTATAATATTATTAACAAATTGGCAATACTAATGTCTCTGCTGAAGTTTCTCTAATTTTTTTCCACTTATATAATAATGCATTTTATACTATGTTCTTGCGTTTGAACAATTATTTGTCTCTTAAAGCTGATGAAATATTTCTGGTAAAAATGAAAACAAAAATTGCTTCTCTTACAAAAGACATAACTGCAAATTCTCTATATTTATATAGTAATTTCTTAATAATATAAAATGCTCATGCATATCTTATTAATCAAATTCCATAAGCTACTTTTTTATAACCGTCGTTGAAAAGTCGACCCAATTTTGGTTTCATGATTGTTGATGTTCAACTCCGTATCCTTGTAATTTTGAACCCAATCCAGAAGACAATGGAACTCCCGAATCAAGTGTTGGGAGAACTTTGCTTTCGTGGAGGAGTTTTTGGTTAAATTAACCCGCATTTGCATTACATGGAGAGAGAAACCACGAAAACCTCCCACGATTAGCATGACGGCAAGGAGACTCTAACCCATGATCCGTTTACCACTGAGGATGCTTTACGTCCATACTGTGGTCGGTGCAAGCCGAATGCAGAATTCGTATCGACCAGCCATTGCTGGAATTCGAACCAGCTTCACCTCATTGGAAGGCGAATGCTCTATCCCCTGAGCCATCACGGCTCTATAAGTTAGTTTAAAATGTTACAAATTATACAACACTTTTAGTGAAGTACAAAGATGTAAAACGCTCTTGAATGTCTTGGCAGTAGTCGCACCACACAATATAAAATGAATTTTATTTATTTATGTAAAAATAGAAATGATTGAAGAAATATAATGGATTTATGTGATGGAAAAGCAATGGAATAGTAAAGATCTTACTTTTGATTGAAAACAAAAAAGAAAAATTTATTCTTGGTCCTTCTCAAATAAATAAATAAATAACCAAAATAAATAAATAAGTAAAATAAATAAATAAAATAAATAAAATAAATAAAATAAATAAAATAAATAAAATAAATAAAATAAATAAAATAAATAAAATAAATAAAATAAATAAAATAAATAAAATAAATAAATAAATAAAATAAATAAGTAAAATAAATAATAAATAAAAAAAATTAAAGTGGGAAAGGTTTCTGGTGTTAAGGCTGTAATGTTCCTTACACCATCTTTTCTTCTAAACTATAATGTGTAGTTACTTCGTAACGACTAACATGCTCTTTGTAATTTGCGATCAGAAATATGATCAGGATAGATATAGGAAAAATTAGTAAGTTTATAGGATTTTGCAAATTATACTACTCTCATACTTGTTTGACTCAAATGTTTAGAAACATAGTGTAGAGCTAAAGTTTTCGTAAAAGTAATTTCGAACTTGAAATAAAATGCTTGTTTAACTTTAAACAAGCAAACAAAAACTTCAAATACAAAAGTTTTAGCAAAAACAAGTATATCAACAAATAGCAGAATTTCACGTATGTGATAATACATAGGAAATCTAAAATAAGTTTATCCCTAGATTTAAAAAAATCTTTCTTTTGTATAATTTTGATCCAACAAATTGTTGTTAATCATTGAAATTTATCTAGACCCAGTTAACTAAATTCCTCCGTTGCTGATTCAATATGCATTACTAATCTTTGCAACGAATGTTTCCTTTATGCTTGTAATACGCAAGATAATCTTTTACTTAAAAAAAATGTTGAACATTTAATTCTTATTATCATATTTTATATAATACATCGCTTACATGCATTTTACGTTCTTATACTGAGAAAAAAGTATAGTGAAAATTGCCAGTATATGGTAAAGTTTACCGTGTTCCTAGCTCTATGGGGAAAGGCTCAGTAATTTTTAACGAAGCGCTTTGATAATGATTTTGGTAAAATTAACCAAATATGGTTTTATAATTTGTGATAAAATTTGGTAATTTTATAATGATGTCTTAGGACTTAGCATAAAAATCATTTATTCGGTTATATTAATTTTTCAGTTTTGTATTTTTGAGTAAATGTGTACTAATAAGAACTATAATTTTGAAAACCAGAATTTCCGGCAAACCATTACCACCTGAACGGAAAAATTACCAAATGAATGGTTTGAATACTGTGTATTTTTATTTTATTACTTTTTTTCCTAAAGAAATGTCATTAATCTTATTTTAGTCCATCAAATATTATACATTTTTATATATCTTTTACCTATATTTTTATATACTAAATCTATAAATACATCTAAGGAAATTTCAGATTATAATGAACTATAATAACTATTATAATGACTTTAACTATTATAATGAGCTTTAAAATAATAATATTTAAAAGAATTTATTTTTACATCAACGATATGATTTTAATAGTCACATTCAGGAAAAAATATTAAAAGAATGTCTTAATATTAGCAAATCTTACGAACATAATACATAAACCAAAACATTGGGATTCAAATTCGTTGAATATTTTTATTATTGAGATCACATTTTGTATAATATTTTTAGGGGAAAAAAACTGCTAGTGAAACTATCGTACTGTATAGTAATGATATTCTTGGTTAAAAAAAAAAAGCATAATTCTGCTTAAAAAACCAAAATATACGAAATTTAAACCATTCATTTGGTAATTTTACCAAAGATCATTACCAATGCTCCTCGGTACCAAGTTTGTGATGTTCCCATAGAGCCAGAAATACGATAAATTTTACAATATTCAGGATATTTTGAACAAACATTTTTTTCTTAGTGTTCGTTGTCCGTTATCTTAATGAATATCATCTTTAAATTGCTGGATAAATGTTTCAAGTTTTTAAATACTTCTTAAATTTTTTGGAATTTAAGTTTTCTTTCTAAGAGTTGTATGTTCTGTCTCTCAACAAATACAATTCTAACAATCAAACTTTCGAGTTTATTTGTAAAAATAAACTCCAATATGATATATTGACATATAAAAAAAAAAAAAAAAAAAAAAAAAAAAAAATATATATATATATATATATATATATATATATATATATATATATATATATATATATATATATATATATATATATATATATATATATATATATATATATATATAAAAATAAATACAAGAAAACACTAAGAAAGTTAAGAAAAACAATAAGTATCATTTATTGCGCTTAAGCTGCAAGTAAACAGCACTCATTAGATAAGTTCAAAATGAAGAATAAAACAAAGAAAAATTATAGACATATGAAAAAAAGGGGGTGGGAAATAATAAGTAAAAAAATAACAAACAACATATTATTTTAAAAAAAAAAATATTAAATTTTAGTTAAAAAACCGGAAAAAAAGCCGGAAAAAAAAGATATAATCTTTTCTTCAGCCCACACGATTATATCCGCAAAACAGAGTGCTATCTGATATTGTATCAATAAAGCCAAAGCAAAATATATTAATACAATAGTGTGAGGAGCACTCAAAAATTTTTTTTATAAAATAACTACATAAAAATAGATCATAAAAAGTAAAAATAACATGTAAAAACAGATAACATGTTATTTTTTTATTTACATGTTATTTTAACTTTTTATGATCTATTTTTATGTAGTTATTTTGTAAAAAAAATTTTTGAGTGCTCCTCACACTATTGTATTAATATATTTTGCTTTGGCTTTATTGATACAATATCAGATAGCACTCTGTTTTGCGGATATAATCGTGTGGGCTGAAGAAAAGATTATATCTTTTTTTTCCGGCTTTTTTTCCGGTTTTTTAATTAAAATTTCATATTTTTTTTTTTAAATAATATGTTGTTTGTTATTTTTTTACTTATTATTTCCCACCCCCCTTTTTTTCATATGTCTATAATTTTTCTTTGTTTTATTCTTCATTTTGAACTTATATATATATATATATATATATATATATATATATATATATATATATATATATATATATATATATATATATATATATATATAAATCAATATATATATATATATATATATATATATATATATATATATATATATATATATATATATATATATATATATATATATATATATATATATATATATATATATATATATATATATATATATATATATATATATATATATATATATATATATATATATATATATATATATATATATATATATATATATATATATATATATATATATATATATATATATATATATATATATATATATATATATATATATATATATATATATATATCTATATATATATATATATATATATACTTTACTCTTCAGCAAATTTAATAAATTTTTAGTTCAATTTTTAAGTTAGTTTTTTCAGCTCATATTTTTAAATTTAATTGTAAGATTTAACTACTTATTAACCCCTTGATATACGAAAACGTCTGGGAGACGTCATTTGCTACTTATATCAAAACAATAATTGGCGTGTCTCAGGCATCTTCAACACGGAGATGCCAACTTGCTCCGGTCAGCAAATAAATATTTTTAAGTGGTAGTTTATCAATTGTGATTCTCGGTTTAATAAATTCAATTTAGTAGATTTTTATCCACCGCTATTTCCAAGTAATTCGTAGGCTTATATAATTCACACTTTATAGTAGTTATGTCATGCTATACCTTTTAAAAAGTAAGCAAAAATAGTCAAATATTTGCAAAATTTAGTTTGTAGTTATTTACCGTTTTTTTCTTTTTTTTTAAGAAAATTATTTTGGCGTGTCCGGAGCAATTGGCATCGTTGCTCACAGTACAATCGAAGATCATTTCTATATCAAGAAATGATACGTCAAGGGTGTTAACAATAACTATAGGGGAGAGTGGGGTCAATTGCAACATTTTTTACTTAACTATTTTTAACTAACAAAAAATCCAATATATTATTAGTATTAATTGACAGACGAATAAAGTAGACTATCCTCTACTAGAAAATAAATATATACCTTATTTTAAATGTTATTATATTAGTTATTAACAATTTTTGACAGTCGTGCAGTTGTTACAATTGTCCCCACTTACGGGGTCAATTGTAACAGTTCATAAATTCAACTAAAACATAGTCAATTATACATATTATCATAGTTGTGATATATTTTTTTATTGATCAAAATAGTAGTGATATTTTAGGAGGAAAAATAGTAAAAATAATTATGAGCAGAGACAGGGTTAAACTTTTAACTTTAAGAGGTTAAAAATTTTAATTTATGCTGTGAAAGGGAACAAATAAAATAATGCACATGCAACATAATATGAATCTTATAGGAAACTATTGGTGGTTCTTAAAGAGTTAAGTAATGGTTTGTAAACATAAGATTATTTATTTTCAGCTGTTACAATCGCCCCTTTACTTATTATTACAAACGTCCCCATGACGCCATTTCAGCTTCATTTGTTAAAAACAATGCTAGTTAATTAACAAAACTAATTTTTTTTTATTGAAATGTTAATTAAGGTGTTCACTTACATATTCGGTTAATAATTTTTATTTGCTTAAATAAAATTACTTTGTTACAATATAATATTCTAATACCAAAAAAAGTACTTACGTAGCGTTAAAATATCTTTTGTGATGTAACTCTTTCAAAAGTACATAAAAATGGTTGCCAGCAGGTGTGTACATGTAGATTTATTAAATACACCTTGTGCGCCACCTAGGAATCAAATCTAGAACCCGACACTCGAAATTTTTGCTCTGTTACAATCGTACCCTGTTACAATTGACCCCACGCTCCCCTACTCTAAAATAGTACAGTATATTGTGTGCGTTTTTGAAAACATAAATGAAATGGAAAGTAAAATTATCATACAGAACTATTACGAAACTTTAAAAAAAAGTTTTGCCTTGAAACCGGACATAGCATCATAACCTATCTGAGACATTATCATTTCCCATAAAAATTATAATAAATTACGTAACATAATATTTTGCTTTATTTCTAATTGACGAAGAAAGATATTGAATTCAAATTTTGAATATTTTTAGAAAGGGTAAGTGATGAAAATTTAGAAGAAATGTTATTCTTTGACGCATTTATTATACACTCTATGACAAAAAAATCGACGCACCAAGAAGGAGTTGTTCGATTGAAACGAAAATTGGAGGATAGGAAGACAATGTACAGAATAGTAAATGATTAAAATTTCAGAACAATTGAATAATTTATTGCAGAGTTACAGTAACAAGTTCAATAAGGTGTTGACCCGCCTCTAGCCTGGATACAAGCTGCCACATGGCTTGGCATAGACCGATTAAGCTCCCGGATGATCTCTTGCGGTATTTCCTGCCAAATTCGATCCAATTGTCGAACGAGGTCATCAACATTCCGTGCCAGATGCAATCGCCTTCCAATCATATCCCAGACATGCTCGATGGGAGGGAGATCTGCTGATCTGGCAGGCCAAGGAAGAATTTGACAAGCTTGCAGACAGTTCATAGCAACACGTGCCGTATGTGGTCTGGCATTGCCCTGCCGAAAAACCAGCCCAGGGCGCTGCAAAAGGAACGGTTGCAAAACAGGTCTTAGGATGTCGTCGACGTACCGCTGTGCAGTAAGTGTACCTCTAATGACGACCAAAGGGGCCCGGCTGTCAAAGGAAATGGCACCCCAGACCATAATGCCTTGTTGAGGGCCGGTGTGGCGTGCGATAGTGAAGGCAGGATCCCCCCTCTGCCTTGTGCGTCTCCAAACACGTCTTCGATGATCGTCAGGACACAGTTGGAAGCGAGATTCGTCGCTAAAGACTATACGTCCCCAGTTGACATCATTCCAGCCTGATCGAGCGTCGATTTTGCGCGTCTTAGTGCGTTCTTGGTGCATCGATTTTTTTGTTATAGAGTGTATATAGACAACTTTAGAAATTAGTACAATAAAATGAAGTTCACATAACAATGTTAAGAACGCTTGCTTTGTTTAGAAATCAAAACATACGTTCAAATCTATCAGTTTTAAGAAAATAATTCTCTAATTAAACTTAAATGAGTCTTACTTAAATATTGAATAACATCAAATTCAAAATATTATTTGCATTAGAACCGTATTTCTTTACTAAAGTAACGTTAAAAGTAGTTTGCCAGGAATCGATGCAAACTGCTGTTTTTTCATATCGCTCTACTAACTACACTACTTTTTTAATAAAGTAGCACACTGCACTGCAAATTACGAAAGAAAGTAGCGACTACAGCAGTTGCAATACTTGAAGTGAGCTGCTTCCGCCCACTGGTCACACATTATACATATCTAAGTTTTTTCTTTTCAAGTACAGTTGATTATTTTTCTTAAAAAAAAGCTCTAGTTTCATATCATTATGACTAAAATATTAATAAAGTTTATTACATTAAGTTATAGAATAGTACATTATAAAAACGAAACTATCCCTTTATTATCGACTTTTAAGGAAAAACCTTTTCAAAAGAGGGGATAACGGTTATGTCCATGGATTAACAGAGTATGGTGAAGTTTACCGTGTTTTTGGCTCTATGGAATACCAAAAATCTCGATAATTATAGGAGAAGTAATGATTTGGTAATGATTTCGGTAAAATTAACTATAAAATACGTTATTATAATATGTGATAAAATTTGGTAAATGTGGTAAGAATTGGTAATTTTATTATGATACTTTTGAGCATGGCATAAAAATCCTTTATTCGATAAATTATTATTATTTTTTTTAACAAACAAAAACTTTATTGGGTACAAAAGCAAACACATAGATACAAAGGATATATATTCGTCGCCAAGAGGAAAATCCGGTCCAGGCGACAAAGGTAGGTAATACCATAAATGTAAAATAGAAATAAAAAAAAATTAAAAAAAACATGAAACCATATTAAAAAAAAATAACAAAGGTAACATAAGAAATTCATTTGGATTTTCACAAGATTGGTATAAAAAATCAAATGCTTCCTTTAAAGTGAAAAATAGAGGTCCAAATCGGCAATGTTCATCACAAATTGAAATAAAGCAAGCTTAAAAGAAGAATATATTTGGATATTTTGCAACTGAAATGGTAATTTATTATATAATTTAGGTGCTAAGTAAAAGAACTATTTTCGTGAAATTTCTTTTGTAATCTCATATATTTCAGTTGGTCTCCTTTCAGACACATTAGTTTTTAATTTGCATATTAATTTATTGTTGTGTAAATAAAGTAAAATACGAAGAAATACATTTTGGAGAAGTGGTAATAGATTAATTCTTGTATGTATATTGGTAGTAGTTATACTTGAATTATTTATATTTAGAGAATTAATAATCTTGAAGCATTTATTCTGAATTATTTTCTGATTTACTTTTCATTTTTGTATTTTTTACTAAATGCGTGCTTATAAGACAATAGGGTTACAATAGGGATGAAAAAATTACCAAATGAATAGTTTAAATACCGTAGGTTTTGTTTACCAGAAATGTTATTACCGTAAAATACGGTAATTTTACCAGAATTTTTTTCTCCGTGGGAGATTGATTAAGGAATAAAATGGTCTAATTTAAAATAAAACACGTTTATTTTATATATATATATAGCATTGTATGAGAATTGCAGGAAATGTGTACGGTATTATGGTTTAAGGCAGCAACATCGGTTAATAGTTTCGGCTTTTCTTGTAACATTGAACATTTTTCTGAAAAAGTATTAAGTTTTATTAAATGCTTTATATTTATGCTGAATGATTAGAATTAATTTTTTTTAGTTACTGATACTAATTAATTTTTAATTATGTTATTGCTTAAAATTATTAATTATAATGTATTGATTGTTAAAATTCTTATAAGCCTAAGCAAATAAAGCGTACACAATAAACATTTCATTTTGGTAATCAAAATTATGCTGTTGTTTTTTAATTATACAGTACGGTAAATTTACCAGAATTTTTCCCATATATATATATTTTTAAGCAAATTGAACAATATGAATTTAATTAGAATTGAATAATATCAATGTAATAATTACTGGAAAATTTCTTGAAATATTGCAAAAGCGTTGCCAAAATTGCTGATGAGTCTTTTTTCCGAATAACAATATAACAGGCTTCATATTACTTGGCAACGAAAGTCAACTGGATGTTTACGCGATTATTAATTTTTAGAAATGCTCATTCGGAATGCGCGGTGACTCAAAGGATAGAGCGCTCACTTCCCAATAAGGTGACAAGGTTCAAATTCAAGCGACGGCTATTCGAAACGAATTCTGCACCCGGCTCGCACTGGCCGCAGTACTGGCGTAAAATATTCTCAGTGGTAGATAGATCATAGGTTAGAGTCGCCTTGCCACTAGACTAATCGTGGGAGGTTTTCGTGGTTATCCTCTCCATCTAACGCAAATGTGGTTTGATTTCATCAAAACGTCCTCTACGAAGGTAAATTTCTCCCAATCCATGAATTCCCTTGTCTTCTGGAATGAGTTCAAAATTACAAGGTTACGGAGTAGAACATTGGTAGTCGTAAACTCAAAATTGAGTCTCGGTTGTTCAATATCTACAACGACATTATATATATATATATATATATATATATATATATATATATATATATATATATATATATATATATATATATATATATATATATATATATATATATATATATATATATATATATATATATATATATTATTTCTTTGTATATCGAAATTGTGTTGAGATATATCTATGAAATAAACATTTATTTTTAATTTCCCACATTTGTGTTATTTATTGTCAATGGGTTTATTTTATCTATTGTTTTCGTGGATAGGAAAACAAAATAAAAATGCAACAACTTTAACCGCTTCATTTTTTTACTTACAAGTTCACTAAAATGTATTATAAAATATTACCATACATTCAGCTTATACAATACTACTCGTTTTGGGGTCTATCTGGTTTAACAATTAAATTCTTGTTCTAAATATATTAAATTTTCGCAAAACAATTTAAACGAAATTAAAGATACATGAGAAATATAGGAGTTTTCTTTATTTAAAATTTTTTTTTTATCTTTTGTTCCGAAAAACTGTTCTAAAACCGAAAAACTAAAAGTAAAGAAAACATCCAAATACCTTTTTTTAATTTATTATTGTTTTAAATTAGACGTATTGTTTTAACGTTTTGTTTTTAAACATATTATCTTAAATTAGATATTGAAATAATAAAGAACGGTAACTTTATAAACCCGTTAATTTAACTGCAAAAAATACAGCAAATAAACATAACTGAAGTATTAAAAAAAGTCAAAATCTAACTTTATCGTCTTTCTTAGCCAGGCGTTTCCCGATAAACGTCGTTATCACCCAAAAAGAAATATCATTCTTTTACGGTTGTTGAAACTATGTACAAATCGCTATCTGATACGTTCAATTGTTTGCAGACTAAATATGCCTTTACAAAGGGAGTAAAACCCCATGAATAACCGTGATTACAGTGACCTCATAACACAGTTATCTTATTTCACCTTAGATTAGTGCAGATTTTTTTAAAACTTTACTCTTTTTTACCTCTTTTCTAACTTCTAAGCATTATTTAATTTCTGAAATAGCAAAACACTCTTATCAAATTTATACTCCACTAATTTAGAATTCCAATTTCAACTAAAAGACAACTTACATCAATCTTAAAGTCATCGAACTCAATAAATGGAGTTACCTATAGTGTCTGATCGAGCCAAATATGGTCTAGTTGGGGCTGTTCTGGCCTGTTATGGGCTGGTCATGCTGATGGAAATTTGAAATTTCATCATTTTTAATATTAATGAACATTGAGAATGTTATAGATATGTTATATTTTTTCCCTTTATTTTGTGAAGATGATGGTGCAGTTATGGTTATTTATAAATGGCGATTACAGGTTTCAAATAATAATTTAAAGCGAACTAACTATGCCTTTTAATGTGTTAACTACACTAAGAAAAAAAGCACGGTCTAAAAATTCTGTTAAACTACCAGAATATATCATATCTATATTCTGGTAAAAATTAAAGAATATGGTAAACTTTACTGTGCTTCTGGCTTTATGGAAACACTAAAATACTTGGTAATTTTTTTCCGATAAAGATTCTGGTAAAATTAGCAGTAAAAAATGGTTCTATAAAATGTGATAAAATTTGGTAAATGTGGTAAAATTTGGTAATTTTATCATGATATCTTAGACCCTGGCACAAAAACAATTTTTTCCGTAAAACTTGCTTTTTATTTTTTACTAAATGTGTGGTAATAAGTACTGTAGTTTTAAAAATCAGAATTTCCGGTAAACCATTACTGTATGAATGGAAAAACTACTGTTCTTAAAATAATAGTATTTGTAGCTAAAGTTCTTAATATATTAATCAAAATAAAAATTAATTAAATAAAAAGGCAAAATCGATTGTAACGCCCTTAAATCGTTACTTCCTAGAGTGAGTTTCAAAAGAAAAAAAAAAGAAGAAAAAAAAAACTGTGCGATTAAATTTTCGACGAAAGGTATATTTTATAACGTGCTTTTAAAGTTCAATTTATCTCTTTAAACTAATATGCTACCCAAGAGTATCTAAATATGTCTCATTTTTTTCAGCAACAAGAATTTAAAGTTGAAAATAGTTAAATAACAGGGAAAAATTTTAATTTATGGAATAATATTCTCATTAAGTAGTGCTTCCTTTCTCAATTTAAAGAATTCTTTTTGAACGTAAAAAGGGAAAATTAATCAATTGGAAAAATATTCTAAGTTGTAAAAAAAAAAAAAAAAAAAAAAAAAACATTTAATTTTTTTTTCAATATTTCTTAAAAAATTTAAATGCGGAATTTTATTATTTTTGCACAATCAGAGAAACAACTTTAAAAAAAAACTGAGCATTTTTTTTTCTAAAAGTGAAACTACGGTAAGTAAGTACGGAAACTACGGTAAGTAAGAGATTACTATCACTAAAATGGTATGTTAAAAGTAATTTTTCTTCATAATGTTATTATCTGCTAAAGCAAATCATTATTCAACTTTATAATTAAGATTACTGGTTGTATCTAACTTTTCTTTAAAATTATTGTCCATTATAAAAACAATTGATAATTTTAGCATTTTAAAATATAAGATTTGTTGAATCCGTTCAATTCAAAAAATGATAAGATAAGTATATTCTTTATAAAGAAAGAATTAGATAAAGATACTTATTAACAAAAGCTTTAAATCCTTCCTTTTTAACTGAGAGTTATATCTTTCTCTTCCATTTTATCAAAGCTTTTCTATTGAAATAGAACATAACTTTCTCCCTTTATCAACGCCATTGAACATAAATATGATAACAATTGAAAACATTTACAGTGAAAAGGATAAGGACTGTTCATATATTTTGGTTATTAACTTTAAATCAAAACTTTTTCAAATCATTCTGTAGAGAACTATCATCAAATTAGAAAAAAAAAATTGTTTACTAGTACATTTTTTAATAAAAATCATAACACTTACCTGCTTTATAAACCCAGAGTATCCAAAATGAAATGTTCTTTGCTTGAAAATTTTGTTCTCAAAAAATATATATATAGATTATTCTTTCATTACTTTAAGATGACAAACTACAAAATACAATTTTATAATTGTAAGATCTCGATATGAATTTCAATATGTAACTTAAAAACAGAATAGCTGAATTCTAGTTAAAATTAATCATTCAAAATTAATAAAATACTTACGAAGAAAACGAAAAAAATTTATTAATAATCGACACAAATGATGCTATTTGAAGCAATACGGATGATTCTTTATTGTTGTTTTCCGAATTATATAGATACAGAAATATATATACTATTCTATAAAGAAGAAGAATATTTTATGACTATTACAGTTCTGCACTTCTGAAATCACATTTATTCTTTGGAATGAAGTAAGCAATGTGGACTTAAATAACTTTCCTTTAATTTATAACGAATTGAAGACAAAAAAAAAATGATTTTACCTTAATACACACATCTTTAATAGTATGTGATCACGAAATCGGAAGTTATCAGATGCAAGTTCGTTGATAATGGAAAGGAATAAATTATTGAGGAATTGTTCTTCAAATGTTGGGCGCGATCTGTTTCCAATTGATTTACCAATTTCCAGGGTCGTTTTTTGACGTTCTTCTCTCTTTTTCTTAGGAATATTTTGCTTCTTATTTGCTGCTGAAAAAAAATGGCGTCCTACTCTATCAATGATTCTGATAGAACTAAATGAAAACTTAATAAATAAACTTAATATAAAACTTAATAATCAAGAAAAATAGTGTGAATATAAAATATTTAAAATAAATCATAATTTACTTTACAAAATGTACTTTTGTCTTCACAAACACACGACATCTGAACATTTCATAGAACAAAAATGAAACAAACCAAACGATTCTAGAGAACTTTATAAATTTACTAGGGGGCTCCGCCCCCTGCTCGCTACCGCTCGCCAACCCCCGAGTATTGCTACGCAATTCTTTTTTGTTTGCTTCGCAAACAAATTTTAATACATTTATATAAGGATATAAATGCGCGGCAGAGCATAAGTACGACTGTACGATTCTCCCAAATACTGATTTTCATCTATTTCTCGAAGACGATTAGCTGCCCTACTTCGATTTTCTCTTTGGCGGGCATTAGTAAGCTCTCGATTATTTTGTCGATTTATTCTTCGACGCTCTTGTTCATTTTGACGAAACGTGGGATCCAATCTCCGCTGTCTGCGATATTCTCGATCGCGATCTGTCCTGTCAGACATTATACTGAAATTCCAAATGATTGAAATGAGTTGAATAAATAAATGTGATTTAAAATTTAACCATTTTAAGGTAAGCAAGCCTCAGTAAGCTTTATAATAGCAAACAACAAAAATGTAAACATTAAAAGATATCAATCACTGGATAGGCATAAGAATGATAAGATAAGATGAGATGTAATCAGCAAAAACCCACTCAAAGTAAATCAACAAAAAGCTTTGACGCGAATGCGTTCTCTTTTCTGATTGGCTTAAAACTGTATCCTCGCTTGGATTGGCTACTTCTTTCGTACTGTCACGTGATACCTTAGATTTCATTGGCTGGTGCGACACCATCATTGGATTTTTATATATAGTTAGAAATGAAAATTGTAAAAGAAAACGATAAATTTGTCAATCTAACTAGAAATAAAGCTTTTTACCACATCATGGTGATATAATCGTTTGAGCTAGGGTCTCCATTTTACAGTGTATTAAGAAAAATAATAATAAAAACGCTTCACGATTTTATATGCTCTAACATTTTAGTGGAAACTCTTTATATATTTCTCTGTGAATAAAACGAATCATATAAACTTTGTATAAGCTTTAATATTTAGGGACATTAAAACCTTAATACATATAAAAGAAATATGAATATTTATAAAAATGATTCTCTCTGCAAATCATAAAATCTGAAACTGATATTAGAACTTGATTAGCTTACTAGTAAGTAGTACTGAGTATAGTTCTTTAAATAATCTTTACCTTTTTAATAACTACGATATTTTCTAATTACAATTTATATCAACGGAAACACTTCTTGTAACCTGTTTTTCATTTATTAAATTATTTAAAAATTGCAATAAGTCCGTGTGTATTAAGCAATGTGACAAAATTTGAATTATTCACATGTGCATGTATATTTATTAAAATATCCATGAAATAAAACAAATGGCGTCTTCTGCATTTTTCAGTTTTTAAAATTAAAGATATTAATCTTTGAGATTAAGTGGCAGATCTCTTACTGATTAGTGATGGTTACTTTATGACTAAATTCCTTTATGATAACTATCTAGACGCTTCAATAATACGTTTTAGTAATTTTGATTATACTAACTAGTTATTTAGTTTTCAGTTATATATTTTCTTCTTCATCAAATTCAACCCATTTTTATGTTTATGCTGTTATTTAAGTTATTATGCTATTGGCTAATAAATATAAATAAAATTCGAGTTTCCATTATTTATATGTACTAAGCCTAAATAAGGTTTTTTTAATAATTTAATACTCAAAAACTACATATTTTTGTGATTAATCACAACTACAAATTTTTTATGACAAATGTACGTTATCGCAAATGAGCATTTAATTGCTATAAAAAATAAAAATTCATCTGTGGTTGACCTCGATAACGCTTCGTCTCCAGTTGATAATTAATTTTTAGCTTTCTATCTTAAATATTAAATTACTATCTCTAATGTGTAATACCTAACGACAATATTTCGGACAAGATTTCAATAGATTAAGAATTTGGTTAACGGTTCACTCATGGGCAACCCTCAACTTTTTAACACTTGTTTTGTTTCAGGTGACAATATTGTATGTAAGAAATTTGATGATGAGTACAACAGAAGAAAAGATCAAAGACATTTTCTCTCTTCAGAACGAGTTAAAAGTTGAAAAAGTGAAAAAACTGAGAGACTTTTCATTCGTTCACTATAAATCCAGAGAAGACGCCGAGGTGGCTCTTGAAAAATTAAACAGTAAGGGATATAAGTTAGTATATTTTCAATTACAAAGTATAACTGTATGAGATTTTTAATAGGATTTAGTCATATTTAAGAACGATAAAAATATTTACGAACTTTCACTAATTATTATTTTATGAATTGAAACAAATTTAATTTCGATAAATTTTTTTCTTATTTTTTCTTATCTAATCATTTTTTTACTCAGTTGTATAATTTAAACGTTAAGAAAAATTATGATTTTAGTTGAAAAACGAAAACGAAAACTTAATTGTTCTATAATCAGTACTTATTGAAAAGCTAAAATATCAAAACAGCATTGCTAAAATCAATGAAGAAACAGACGATAAAATAGTAGAAAATATGATCATAGCTGCAGTTTCTGTTATTTTAATTATTACAGTTTAAAAGCACATTCATTTATAGTTAAGTTATTAACAGTTTATATTAAAATACTTAATTAAAGTTATCGAATTATATGAATCCATTTGTGTATATATTATTAAAACAAAAAAATATTTTTTCTTGTTAATCTGGTACTTGCAATTTAAGAAAAAGAAGAAGGTTATTGACTCGCACAAATATGACCTATGACGTCAGCACCAGCTGATCGTTTATAAGCAAAATGGCGTGTGAAAGTTAGGCTTAATTTCTCCACATAAGTTAGAATGTTAATTAAGTTGAAGTTAATTAAATACATTGCCATATCACACATCAAATTTGTTCAAATGGAATTTTTTCTCGTCCACGTCTTTTACTTAACTTATATTTATTATTTGTTTATGCATTTTATTGTAACCGTGAGGCATTTTTATTTTGTGCACTTGGCAACTTCCATGCGTAATTAGTTTGTTCCTCATGGCTTCATGCCTGTCTTTATGTTAAGTAAGAAATATATAGTGAAATAATGGAAATCTTTGTGAAAGAATTTTTGTGAATGAATCTTTGCGAATGAATCTGTGTGAAAGAATATAGAATGTATCATTTAAGGGAATTGATACTTGATGGGCTTGGCGTACTCGAAATAGAAAGGAAAGAACAGTTGCGAACGTAAGCAACCCATCGAGAAAACCACAGTACGTCACTTGCAGGTATCCCATTACACAACTCTTTTTTATTGTAAAATAAATTAATAAATAAATTATAAATTCAAAATGGAAAATTAGAGAAACAAATACGCAAAAACGAGGGGGGAAATCAATTGCAAAGCATACTAAAAGTACGAAATTAATCACAAATCATGATATAAAATTTTATCCTAAAAGAAGAAGTGTCTTAATAGAATAAATTTGCTGAAAAATACATGGAAGAAAAAGCTGTTAATAAAAGGGAGAAAAATCCAAAATTCAATTTTAATTACAATATATTTGTCAGCCCCAAATTAAGTATGATTGTTTCATGAGGCTAAAAATAAAACTTTTTAACCATTTATACGCAAATCGCATTTTTTCAATGATTCTTTTACTCAATGTCAAGAAATCAACTAGAAATTAATGCATAATACGCATTAATTGATTATTATTAATGGATTAAATAAAGATTAATTAATATAAAAATTGGTCTAAAATGTTTTGTTTTATGCTAACAAGTTTAAATATTATAATATTTAGTTATGTTTTTTTAAACGTAAGCAAGTTATTAAAATCTAAATTTGGGTGAAAATCAAGAGAAACAGTAGTTTTGCATCTAGATTTTCAAAAATATTTTTTAAATGCGAAAATTAAATTAATAAATAACAAAGTAATTTGACTCCGTACATTTGGAAGCTGTCAGATGCCAACAGTAGATTGTTTACAATCGAGCACGAGATGGTAAAAGTTTGTTTTGTACGCTGCAGAACATTCCACGTAACCAGAAGTTAATTAGAAATAAGTTATAAGTTACAAAAACATGAATAATATTAGATGTACAATAAAGATAAATATGTTCTTATAAGCAACTTTGCATAAATTTTTTAATTGTTGTAAATAATTTAATTATATTTAATTTCTATTCGCTTTTTTTAAGCTTAATTAGAATTCATCTGAACATTCACTCTGTGTTGTGCGTATGTTTGATCAACTAACTAATTTTATTTTAAGAATTAGAGTATATTTGCATTCTAAATTAATGATTCTTACTTTACATTTGTATCGTTAAAATAATTTTAATGACTCTTATGTGCGCCCGAACTTATTGTTATAAATTTTATTGTTATTGAATAGCGAAATTTGTGGCGCTACTTTACAACAAATAGTAAAAAAGAACCTTCTTTGTGTTTTTTTTTCTCTACACTAGGAACTATTCTTTGTTCTTGATGAAGTGAAGACCAAGAACCAAGAGTTATTTTATGGTGTTTCACTTCACCAATTTGGTGTAGAGTAGTTGTTACTATTTTCGGATTTGACATATCGTGGAAGATAAGAGCGTGGAACCCGAATCCGATTAAACATCCAGAGTGTAAAAAGCAGTGAATCGCTCAACTATTAAGGAGAGACGATCAAACAGAGTGTAAAAAAGCAGTAAATCGCACAACTATTAAGGAGTTAAGATTAAACAACCAGTGTGTAAAAAGCTGTAAATCAAGCAACTGTTAAGGAGAGAAGATTAAGCAACCAGTGTGTAAAAAGCAGTAGATTGCAAGATAAATCTGTCAAAGCTGAAAGTCCTCTCGTTGATTGAGGTGTCGAGCTATGGAGAGAGGCATACCACCTAAAGCAAGGTATATGACATCTGTCAGGCTGACCCCCAAAAAACTGGCTAAGCTCTTGGTTATGGTTGGAGAATTTCTGTTTAACGTTAAATAATGAATGTTTTCTTTTTATATTCAGAAATTTAATTTGTTTGATAAAAGTTGTTTTCCAATAAATGAAATATGAATGTTGTTTTCTGTTAGATATTGACATTGATGGAAGTATCATAGAAGTGACATGGGCGAAACCAGCAGATCGCGTAACACGCCCAAAATGTCATTCCAGACCGAATCAACCAGCACCCGCAGTACCTGCGCCATTTCTTTACGGAGCACCTCCTCCCGGATTTGATCCTTATAACGCACATTTACCTTTTGCACCATGTCCTGGGTAAGAATTAATTCAATCAGTACGAATTCATTCATTTAATCCGTAAGAATTCCTATAATAAATTACGATTTTAAATGGAATATAGATTACCTAAATCAATTTTTAAAGTTCGACAAAGAAGAGCTTTCAAATGTCACGCAGCAATCACAATAAATCCTATCAATGGCGAGAAATATAGTTTTATTAATGTAACACACATTTCACTCATTTCTACTTTGGTAATACCTAGCATAGATTAGCTAGTTGCACAATAGTGACATCCTCTTATACTCTTTCAGAATTCATACCAACAATAGTCTCTTATACTCTTTCAGAATTCCTACCAAAAATAAGTTGAACAATATAAACAGAGGAGTAGCAAATTATTGTTTAAATAATTAAAAATGTTATCTAAAACTGACGACTCATTAAGGAGGAAGGCAATATGAAAAAAATTGTTAGATTTAGTTGTTGGATGATAAATTGAAGGGTTTTTTTTTTGAATAATCACCTTCTACTTTCTCTTCGGTAATTAAACAAGTTATATTAAAACTCCACCTCCCACGTTAATAATTGTGACATTTTGATACGGTTCATATTTTTAATCACTTTAACGACACTTGATATACACTGTAAAAAATTCCGAATCAAATTTAAATGGTAAAAAGGCGTAAAAAAGAATGGTAAGAAGTACTGGCATTCAGAGTGCCGGTACTCTTTACCGTAAACTCCATTTATACTAGAACATGCTACGGAATTAAAATATGATATACCGTATTTTTTACAGTAAAAATTACCGTAAAATCACTGACTAACTCAAACTTAATTAATATATTACTGAAAAAATTGCGGTATAATATTTTACAGTAAAAATGAATTTTCGGTAAAATGAATTTTAAGGATGATGCACCCAAAAGTGCTGATACTTTACACCATAATTTGATCCGAAAATTTTTACAGTGTACCTATCCTTTCAAACTCCCTTGTTATCATGACTCTAAAAATATATATTAAGGGCCGTGATTGCGGAATGCCTTAAGCCTTTTCAGTTAATCGTAAAAATAAATGTATAATGGTTTTTTTTCTCTCTCTATTTTTACGGGAAAAATAACATAGAAAGATTATATTTTTGTAAGTTATTTCATTTAGATTTAAAAAATTAGTAATTGAGAAACATTATTAGAGATACTCTAAATAGGTAGCGTACGTGAATGTATTTTTTTTTGGAGAAAAAGAAATCCTAATTAAATTACTATTCTTTACGGTAAGGACATTTTTGGTTTAAAAAACCTATAATTCTGGTTAATAAAATCCAAAATAAGATATTTAAACCATTCATTTGGCTTAACAGTTTACCGAAGATTCTGGTTTTGAAAATTATAGCTCTTATATCTATACATTTAGTAAAAAATGCAAAACTGAAAAGTAAATTTTATCGGTTAAATGGTTTTTATGCCATGTTTTACAACATCATGGTAAAATCACGAAATGTAATTGCATTTAGTAAACTTTCCCACACACTAAAAAACTATATTTTATTGTGCATTTTACCAAAATCATTACCAAAGCGCTTCGATAATAATCCCCAAGTTATTTTTTTTGGCGTTTCCATAGAGACAGAAACATGATAAATTTTTATCTTACTCTGGTAGTTTTACCATATTTATCTGATAGTTTTACCATATGCTAGCATTGTTATTAGGGGGTAAGTAATAAATTAAATTGGAACTTTAAAATTAAAGTAACATTATTTTCACGCATTTGAAATGTTCTCCTATATCTCAGACATTAAATAGGGGTTCTGTAAATTGTACTGAAGTATAAAGAATGGTCCAAACTACCGGAATATGGTAAATTTTACCTTTTTTCTGGCTCTTATGGGAATAGTAGTGCTTGGGTAATGATTTGGAAGAATTAATAATAAAATATGGTTTGATAATCTATGATAAAATTTAGTAAATATGGTAACATTTGGTTGTGTTTTCACCATACTTTAGAGCATAGCATAAAAAAAATTATTCGGTTAAATTTATTTTTCAGTTTTGCATTTTTTATTAAACGGTGTGGTATTTAGAACTAAAATGTTAAAAACCGGAATTTCCAGTAAACCGTTATCTTATAAAAAAAATTACCAAATGAATGGTATATTCATTTGGTATTTAAATTGCATATATTTTAGTTTGGGGAACCGCCATTATGTTTTTTTTTTTTTTACCAGAAATGCCATTACCATACAGTATGATAATTTTACAGAGTTTTTTTTTCCTTCGTGTTTGTGTCACGTATTTTTCAGATCCTTTTATAAATTAACTTAGAAATAATTCAGATTATGAGAGTTGCAAGTAAATATTTAATAACAAATTTCAGAATTAAATAAATCCAGATTCGGGATGATATTGCATTTAACTAAAAGGAGCAACTTTGACGTGAGATGTAGAAAAATTATCCTGTTTAATTAAATAATTGTTATTATTTATAAATAGAACACAAAATTGTTTAATATCCGTGCATACTCGTGTAATTTCTTCAATAATTATATTTGCTATTTAAGGAGAGGTGGTCTGATTCATCGAGTACCTGCATTCAGAGGACGAGGAAGAGGTGCCGCTGGTGTCAGACGCTTCAGAAATTTCATACCTGCTCCAAACCATCCAGGATCATTCAAATCTACAGAGGTATATTTCGAATTATTTTCTTTATTCTAAAATGAGTTGATATTAGTTTCGTGAAAATAAACAAATAAATAATATTTTTGCAGCTTTACACGTAAAAATTGTTTGAAATGTCCATGAAAGATTTTCTTGTTTCTTAAAACGCAAAACTGTATTTTAATTTTTGTAAACACTTTTAAATAATTTCATTTATGTCTATGAAGCGAAACATAAGCATCAAGAATATGTTTTAAATGACATTAAATACTATGATATCAAGCATTATGCTGCCATCTATTACTTAGAGTTTAAGCTAATATATTTTAGTGCCAAGTCTTTACAAAATTCATGAGAAATTTTTGTTCCTTTTAACGAAATGCAGTTTATGGATTAAAACTATTCCATTGGGAATTTGTTTTTAGTGCTTTCGGTGATTTTCCGTGCTATCCTATAAGTAATTAATTTATCCTATAAACCGATTGCGTGATTTTGAAACAGATATTAACAACATTAAATTCGCAGCCAAAATAAAATATTTCAAGAAAGGTATCTAAAAGAGAAATAGTAAACAGTATGTTATTTATATTCTATCAAAAGATAAAAATATGAAACCATTTCGAGAACACATAGAAACTGAAGTATGTTTTTAGAAGATTAAAAATAGCTTTGAAAACATAAATGGATTTTTTTTAAAACTTTAACTACAAAAATGATCCTTAATCGTTTCTTGAAATTTTAATAAAAAAGAACTCTAATAAAAACTAGTTCTAACATTAAAATCTATTTTAATATTTTTTTAAAAAAAATTTGCGACAACTTTTTAAAATATGACTAGTAATAATATATTTTTAAAAAAAACTTAACTCAGTGACGCGACAGCCCATAAAGAGCCAAGGCCTACTGTACCCATCTCAGTTTTCTTGATCTTGGGCTTTGGAGTGCAGGAGGTCAGATGGTCAGCCGAACTCGGAACTCCCAGTGTTTAGTTCCCATGCATGCTTGGTACTCATTTATAGACCCACTGAAGGGATGAAGGACTGAGTCAACCTTGCCCGGCTCGAGGATCGAATCCAGGACCTGTCGCACGGGAGCGCTGCCACTCAGCCACTGAGGGTCAATAAAATATTTCAAGTTTGCATAACTTGATTGATGTTGTTGTTGTTAATTTACGTCGCACTAGAGCTGCACAATGGGCTATTGGCGACGGTCTGGGAAACATCCCGGAGGATGATTCGAAGGCATGCCATCACAATTTTGATCCTCTGCGGAGGGGATGGCACCCCCGCTTCGGTAGCCCGACGACCTGCGCGCGAAGTCGAGCACTTTACGGTAGAACAGTTTAACGAGGATCAATACCGCACACCCTCGGTCCCTACGCAGCCTGATCCAAGTGGTCACCCACCCGCACACTGACCGCAGCCAGTGATGCTTGACTTCGGTGATCTTCTGGGAACCGTGTCTTAACGATCAGTCCACTGCGGGACTTGCATAACTTGAATTTTCTGGAATAATTTTAAGTCATTCGGAGTTGTTTTGATGCCCTGCTGTACCATTGTCTAACTGTCTAAAACAAAAAAGAAATTTATAAGTACCGAAGAATTTTGCGTAATACTTTTCAAACTGAACATCATCCGTTTAATTTTATAGGCAAACCATCCCGGTCATTCTACACATTATCCTCAGCATGCTTCAAACAAAGTAAGCAGATCTTTAGAGAAAGGCGAACAATACACTCCTGAGTACGTTTTGATGCAATTACCTCCAAATGCTGATGGTAAGTAAGGAGTGACTCGAAATTATTTTCTCATTTTACGCAATAGCATCATAAATAAATAAGATTTTGATATTAAGCTCTGTTGCAGCCGTATATCTCAGTAGCGAGCAAGAAGAATTTTTTTTAAAACTTTTAATAAAATAGTTTTTTTTCTTGTTTAGATGAGTTACTTAAATTTAAGAAATGCGATTTTCACAGCTAGGAAAAAAATATTATAATTGCTGCTTAGAATTTTTAATCTGATTTCAACTAAATTTGTTATGCTAATATCAAGCATCAAGAATATTGCTGATATCTATGAGAATATTAATATCTATGAATATTTTTTACATTCTACTTTAGATTCATAGTTCAGCAGCTCTGAGTCTGATGAATTGTTGAAAACTGATAAAAAAACTGATGAAAAGCAACTCACATAAATGTAGTGAAAATTTATTTAAAAGTTGTATATAATAAACCTCTAAGACTCTTAAAAGTACTCTGAAATTCCGAAAATAACAATTTAGCTGCAGTAAATCTTGACAAGTAGAGATGCCTAGATAGGTCGGGAAAATGATAAACACTATCGATCATCTCCAATATCAATCTAGACACAGAAAAGCCAATTTGAAAAAGTGCAAATAAGAAATTATGTGCTGTCCTGAGTTACCATTGCAGTAGTTTAAGTGTTGTACAGTGTGCAAATAAATAAATAAATGGACCACCTTGAATAGCTTTTGATCTTATGATTCACGTTCTAGTTCTCAATCTTAATGGTTTAATTGGCTGACCTTAGTACAGGCGATATTTTAAGTTACAAAATCAGAATCTAAAATGCACTTTCTTTGAATAAACATACCTTTTTTTTCGATGGTTTTTGGACTTTCGACCTCCAAAATAAAGGGGGTAGCCGCACATGGTAAATATATTCCCAATATTTTTCTCAGGAGAGTGGGCCAAAGTTTGGACTCCTTAATGTTGATTTTATTTTTTGTTTATTATCTCGGGAACTATCTTATATCTTGCTTATTATTACCGACTGGAAAAAAAATTTTACGCAATTATAAAATTCGTTTACCCAAAGATAATTCGACGCAAAAAAGTTTTAGTAAGCATATATTATTTTTTTATTATTTTATTTAATAGCAGTCGAAAAAATTTTGAATTGCAAGGTACACAATTATATGAAATGTGTACGCATATACGCACCAAGCGTAAGAATCGTGTTAAGAAATCTGTTCATTAGTGAAATGTGAGTTGCAGAGTTAAAATTTCTGATCAAATTAGGTAAAAAGTATCAACACTGAGGGTGTTGGTATTTTTTTTATCATGAAATCCATTTCTACCGAAACATATTACGGAACAAAAAAAATCTGATTTACCGTAATTTTTACAATAATAATTACCTTAAAATCATAGAATAACTCTAATTAACTAAATATAAATAGAATTGGTGTATGTGTATGCAACCTAAATTACTGACACTTACTTAATATTTTTGCATAAAAATAACTTTACAAATTCATATTTTATTCTAATTATAAATTTTAGCATTACTGAATTACAAACATGGTGGTTGGTGGCGACTATTTTACACCACGTAGTGTAAAATAACATTTTAAGTTTTTCAGGAACAATCCTTGGGTTTTGGTGAAGTATGGAGCACCACTTTGGTGTTAAGTAGTTGCCACCCTTTTTGGTTTCATTCAAATGGCGACAATTTTTTATAATGCAGTTGTGCAGTTAAAGGCCCAAAAAGTCATACTTTTAAAAAAATTTCTCAAGAAATGTTTAACTGGTTCTGTCAATTAACGTTACATGACAAGAGCTTTATACTATTTTATAACTTTCTTCTATCTATTTTTTTTTTCTTTTAGGTATTGATCCACCTTTAGCCGTGCCAGGACCTCCACTTGTCCCACACGGACGCGTTGCTCATCCCGCATATTTGTACCATCCACCAGGTAAGTACAAAACGATATATTATTGGCTATTTCTTGATCGATGTAAATAATCATTTATTGGTTAGAACAGTAGTTCCCAACTTTTTTTGGCTACGGATCCCTAAGTAGTTTAGCTTCTTTCGGCGGAGCCCCGGTGTTATGAAAAAAAAAAGCTTATTAGCAGCTATAAATATACTAATAATAATTAAAAAAGAGAGAGAAAAAGAAATCTTGGTTTATGCGTTTGTTGAAAATAAATTTCAAAAAGAAAAAAAGATGTTATAAACATTGGGAATAATAATCAGGGAAATGTAATTCATTATTTTTAAAAATAATTTTACTTATTTTGAGTTGAAAAGCTCGATGAGAATTACTTATTAATTTTTTTAAAATCCCTATTCTTTCCATACCTTCGTTATTAAAAATAAATATTTTAGTAAAAATTTTGCTAAATTTTTTCATTGGCCTTTTACGTAACTAATTTCATATAAACAAACAAAATTAAATGAAATATGGAAATGTTGATTGGATATAAATATAATCTTAACAGGTTAGAAAAAAAAATTTAACTCCCGGAGCCCCTGTAATCCTTCCACGGATCCCCAGGGTTCTGCGGAACACCTTTCAGGAACCACTGGGCTTGAAAATTTAAGAAAATTATCAAAAAAGGAGAGAGAGCAGGTTTTTAACAATTGTTTTTCACTTATGTATAACTGAAGATCGTTGTAGTTTCAACCTTCTTTTATCCGGATTAAAAGTTCCGTATACCCCGGTTTTGTCACAAAAAGATCAGTTTTTAGCCTTAAATATACTTATTCGGTTCAATTTAAAATATAAAAATCGATATGTTTGTTCAATTGAATACCTGCAAGTGACCTCATAGTAGGCAATTCGTGGCAATTTTGCTAATTCAGAACCAGATCAAGTTCGACACACACATGTAACGCCGATTACAGGTAAACAAAGAAATTTGATCACATGATTAGGCATAATCACCTCACTTTTTTCTTGAATTACACACACCCAATAGTTATTATCAAAAATGTCATATTTATAAAGTAGTTTTAAATATTTTTAGAGTTTTTGGTGCAAATATTTTTGCTGATTATTTTTAAAAAAACATATAAAATTTGTTTAAAACTAATTTAAAATAAGCTTACACTTTTGAAAGAAGTTAAAAATATTTTATAAAATTCAAGGTATTTTCTAGATACGTTAAATATCTTAGACAATCAACATATATGCTGTTTTCAAATTCTGAACAAAAATATGTATTTAAGCACGGGGAAAAAAGTTCTGTTAAAAAAATTCTGGTAAAATTACCGTACTGTATGATAATAACATTTTTGGTTTTAAAGCTATAAATATCGTTAATAAAACCAAAATATCCAGTATTTAGAACCATTCATTTGGTAATTTTTCCATTCATATGTTAACGGCTTACCAGAAAGTTTGATTTTCAAAACTATAGTTTTTATTGCCACACATTTAGTAGTACAAAACTGAAAAATAACTTTAATCCAAAAAAATGGTTTTGATGCTATGATTTAATGTATTATAATAAAGTTACCAAATTTTACCACATTTATCAAATTTTATCACTCATTATTAAACCATATTTTTGGTTAATTTTACCAAAATCATTATGAAAGCGCTTTGATAAAAATTACCGAGCTTTTTGGTGTTCCCATAGAACCAGAAGCAAAATGAATTTTATCATATTCTGATAGTTTTGACCAAACATTTTTTCTGAGTGAGAGGATTGAAGTTATTAAATGTAGTTAAGAGTAACTTGGGAAGTTTCATAAAGAAAAGTTATTTCTCAAAGTTTTTTTTTAAAAATTTCATGAGTACTTCAAATTTTTCAAAATTTTTTAAAGCTTTTTCAAATTACGATAAAAATAATGCATACTGTATAGTTTTTTTGTGCCTCAATATGAATTTTAGTGTTTTGATTTTTGATGTAATATTTTTTCTAGGATATGAAGATATACCATATTTCACATACATACCAGGTCCTGTTTCTGGTTACTGAAGTTTAAGCGTCGGAGCTTCCTAAACTTGTGTATATTTGATGACAGTTGCCATCATTGGTTGACATATTTCTTTCTTTATATTTATTTAACTTTTTGTTTCAAGAAATACTTTTTCATGTTGACGGTTCTATAGTTTAAACAGTACAAAAAGTTTGTTTAACATTGCATTCATAACTGACCTTCGCTTTATAACTCAAATTATGCAAAAAACTTTGTGTCGCGACACAGAATATATATTCAAATATATATTGAAATGATTATATATTTCAAACACGTTTTTTTTAAAAATATAATTTGTATGTTTTGAACTTTTCAACTTATTTATTTTTCGTTTAAAAAAAAGATAATGCAACTCCAATTTGGACCAATCAAAACCAATTAAATTTATTGCTTGATTGAAAACTTCATTCGTTTCAAAAATATACAATTTGGAAATTAATAGTGACATTTTTCAGCGCTCAAAAATAGACTCCCATTTTCAAGGTTTGACGGACGTGAATAAGTTTCATTCCTTTTTTCGCGTCTGACAATTCTTGAAAATGGGTCCCTATTTTTGAAAGCTTGAAGCATGTCGACTATTTATTTCCAATTTGTATATTTTTAAAACGGCTAAAGTTTTTAATCAAATAATAAAACGCAATTTAAGTGAATTAATGTTATAATTATGAGTTCACTTTTTTCGATATCATCAACAACAGCATTTTTTCATCATTGTTGTCTGTGCTTGAATTAAGATGATTATATTTTAAATATTATTTATATCGGTATGTATGCAATGTAAATTAAACTACTTGCTTGAAAAAAAGCTTGTTTTTTTCGTAAGTATTTGCGTAAACATGACATTGACAGAGTGCTTTTTCATTAACAAAAATGATGCTACGAAACTTTTTTTTTTCCTCTGATGTCTTAAACATCAAGTTCACACACGTTTTATGTTTTAACTTATTTCGGAGTGAATTTTTGGAAAAGTATTAAGAAATAGGATTTAGTATTATGAATTGCTTTATTTAAATACTACTGTACTCTATTATGTATATTTTCTTAGTTAAATAAAGCGTATCAAGCAATTTTTTTCGTACACATTGCTTAAGTTTACATACACAAACATACATTTCATACATTTTCTTATGCTTTTAATATTTTTAAGTTTAGAAAGTTGCAGAAGAAAATTTTATTTTCTTATGCAATTTTTTAAAATATATTTGAGATTAGAAGAAACAAAAACTGCGATGTAATCGAACGAAATATTACAAAGGAAAGTGATTTTGAAAATATAAAATGTGCTTGATTGTATGAATGAACAGGAAAGAGATGCACTGTAAAACAGTCTAGATAAAATTATAGTTTAAAGTATAAAGTTATAGTTAAAAGTTAAAGTCTATATAAAATTATAGTTATAGCACTTTGAACTTAGGGTGCATCATCGGTAAAACCGCTTTTCACCGTAAAATATTATGTCATTATTTTTACAGTAATATTAATTTAATAAAATCAGTGATTTTACGGTAATTTTTGTCGTAAAAATTAAGGTATCTAATTTTTTTTGACTCTGTAGCATGTTCTGGTAAAAAGCACCGAGTCCCTGAGTTCCGGTACTTTTTACCGTAATTTGATCCCAAAATATTTGTAGTGAGCATGTCTATCTTTAGATACACCTTCAAGTTTCGCCAGAGAATCACACAGGCTTATATGTTTTTTATTCAACTTTTCTTAAAAGATTATACTTGTTTTGATTACTTTTTATTTCGGATCGCATGCAAATCGAATCCAGCTTACAATAATTTACAATTGTAAATAATTTAGTTTCCAATTTATGAATCATTAAATTTAAAATTGACTTAAGAATATTATCAACGTGATCGATTACAGAGTTTGCTTAAATTGTTCATTATCTGTTGCGCACTTAGTAAATTTCCTGATACCCCCTGATATTTGTTTCATTTGAAGGAAAATGTGTGTCAATTTTTCAGAAAATATACAAATTTCTCCAGAAATATTAAGGAATAAGAAGGGGTTTGTATCAGATAGAAAATGATTAAGTAGTCTTAATTAACAGGCTTTTTTTTTCTTCAGATCGAACCCAATTCTTTAAGGTGTGTAGACAGAAGGGAAAAATTCTAAATAAGCTTTTAATCATCTTAGTATGCACACGCAAATCAACTGTGCTGTATACTTTCTCAACTCGTCAGTATCATTAGAAGCATCACTGCGAAGAAAAATAAAAGATTTCTTAAAATTCAGCATAAATTAGTCAAACTAGCTCCGAAACAAATATAGTCAAATTTGAACACCATCTGCACATCATTGAGTACAGTGAGTAATTAAATCCGTTTATATCACTGTACTGTAAAAACTTCAGGGTGACAAGGGATAACTCAGGGATAAAATTACGTCAACTCAGATATAAATACGTCAACTTAGGGATGAAATTACGGTAAAAAGTACCGGCACTCAGGGTGACGGTATTATTTTTACCGGAGCAGTTTAAAACTGATATATCGGAATTTTTCAGTTATAATTACCATAAAATCACTGAATCACTCTAATTAAATAAATATTACTGTAAAAATTAAGGTATAATATTTTACGATAAAAATAGAATTTGTTTATCATGCACGTAGAGTGCCGGAACTTTGTTTCGTAATTTTATCCTGAATTTTTTACAGTGTGACTAATTTCCAAACGAGTATTTGTCAGAAAAAATTTGTTTGTTAACAAATAAGGACGAAAACAATAAAGAAAAAGACAGTTGCCAGAAAAGCATCGTTGCTCTCTCAGATTTTTTTAAAAAGAAATACACATCAATCTAGAAAAAGAATTCAAGAGGATTCCTCAGCACTTATTGAGAAAGGGTAATGTTCTCACACAGTACTTTTTCTTTACCATCAGAGAAAAAATAATGTAAATAAAATTTGGCTAAAAGGAATCACGAATTTATAAACAAATATTTTAATAATTCTTTTCTTTACATTCAGGTACATTGACAGGAAAATTACAAATTCGATCTTTTTCACTAAACACGGTGCCAGCACCACAAGTGAACAAGTAAATTAGGTAATCGTTGACAAATCCTGGTCTTTTGGGTTGGCACAAATAGAAAAACTTACAGTTTTCTGGATGTCGGAAATAACCACTTTGCGAACAAGAAAGAACATCTTTATTTGGGAATACCGGAATTTTGTTTGATCTAGTTGACCCCGTCACTACTCTTGGCGTGGTTGAAACTGTAGTTGATGGAGATGGCACAGTTGGTTTTGCTTTTGAAGTCGGTAATTCTGTTGAAGTCTTTGGAAATATGGAGTTATCATTGTCAGTCACTTCCTTCGGAATGGGTTCTGATGAGCCAGAGAGAACGGAGTTGATTGTTTGTAATAGTGGATATTTATGACCATGGCACCTTCCTCTGAAATCATCAGTTTCTATTGACCAGATCATAGCACCGCCAAGATTCATTTTAATTAGATAATTTACCTGAAAGGGTAATAACAAGGTTTTGGACACGCATTATTAAGGATTTTTCCTTTTAAGAAGTAGATATTTGATTTTTTTTTAAAGTCTAGCTTTATATTTACTCTTTTAAAAATAAAGTTTAAAAAACATGAAACTTATACACCAAAGAGCCATTACATTATGACCACCCTGCTAATAACATGTAGGACCCTCTTTAGCCCTCAAAACTGCTAGCACTCGTCGTGGCATTGATTCCTCAAGGTGCTGATAGGTAGTCTGAGGTATCTGGTACCAAGCGCTCGCCAACTGGTCCTGCAATTCCCTCACATTGCGAGGGAGTAGCGTGGCAGCACGAATTTCGTTTTCCAAGTTGGACCACAAATTCTCAATTGGATTAAGGTCAGGTGAATTTGGGGGCCAAGACATGACTTGAAAGTCACTAGAATGTTCCTCGAACTAATCCATGACGATTCGACCTTTATGACATGGTGCATTATCCTGTTGGTAAACACCATCCCCCGCAGGAAAAACTGTTGCCATTAATGGGTGAACCTGGTCTGCAACTATGTTCAAGTAGCTTACAGACGTCAGGGATTGTTCTATGAGGATTATGGGTCCTAATGTGCCCCATGAAAGCATTGTTCCTGGGTGAGAAACCATGAAAACTTGGGCGAGCCCTTTGTTATAGATGGAAGGTGGTCATAATGTAATGGCTCTTCGGTGTATATCCCGTGAAACCTTTGATTTATAAACATTTCATTCAATATATTTTATTTATGTAGATTTCATTGTAGATTCATTTAGATTACTAATAAATTCATTGAATTTTCCGCATGAAAGTTATAAATTTGAGTTCTTAGAGACGCATTAGTCTATGGCTTTTATTCTAACAAAAACTCAAAAAACGAATGAAGGCCAAAGAAAAGGCAGGAAAACGAAGGGAAAAAAACGAAAAATAGTTAAAAAGTAGGTGAAAGAACCGCGGTGGCTCAGGGGATAGAGCAATTGCCTCCAAATGATGTGACCCAGCTACGAATTCCAGAGATGACTGGTTGATACGAATTCTGCTCCTGACTCGCACCAATCACCGTGCTGACGTAAAATATCCACAGTGTTAGATGAATCATGGGTCAGAATCCCCTTGCCATTGCACTAACTGTGGTTGGTTTTCGTAGCTTCTCCTTCCATGTTACGCAAATGCGGGTTGGTTCCTCAAAAAAAATCTTCCACGATGGCAAACTTTCTCCCAATACTTGATCCAAGAGTTCCCTTGCCTGCTGGGTCGGGTACAAAATTACAAAGCCATGGAGTTGAACATTTGTAGTCGTAAACTTAGAATTGGGTCGGCTGTTCAATTAATGCAACAAATTAATAGAATAATTTATTTGCTTCTATGAATTGCTCGATTTTTACCTTTCATTTCTGCCCAAGTTATAGCTTAGTTTTTTTCATCTTTTCATTGCCAACTCGAGAAAAGAAATTTCACCACTTTTATATTAATATATGCAACTGTGTTCGATATAATATATATTGTTTTACTCATTGCATATAACAACTATCTATGTTAATGTTCGACGTTAAAACTGAATCTCCGATAATGAATATTAATGATACTGATTTAAGCAAAAATTCTGCCTAATTTTTGTTTTTTAATTAGATTTATAGTTAAGTTTTTTTTTCAGGTGCGTTTTTCTGTGTGATTTTTTAATTAATCTGGACTTATAACCCATTCGCGTTCAAATGAGTTGCTCTAGATTACGTCTATATTATATGATTCCGCCAATACGTCCTAGTATTTTAGCTTTTTTTCCATCGTAAAGTTTATACTTTTTCCTTCAAAATTAACTGTCTCATTTTTTCTTAAGACGATTTTTTTTCTAGTTAAAAAAAAGAATAATTTCAGAAAAAATTTTTTTCGTCATTTTTTACTCCCGAAATATTTAAATTGTAACATTTGTGAATCAAAAGCTGATATTAACTCCAAATTTAAGTAAATATATGTAGCCCCTTTTTATTTAAATCCCGAAAGAAAAAAAGCAAGGAATTATACGATTTTTAATTAATTTTTAACCATATAGAAAATTTAAAATTTCCGATTCCCTTGGCAATTATTTCTAGCGTTCAAGTGAGATTATTTAATCTCTCTATCAACGCATGCGCGTAAGGTCAATAAAGGAAGAGATCACTTGTACTGGGAGATAACAAAATTATTAATATTGTGATATATCTTGAGAAAATATAGATATTTTACGATATAACTAATTTATATATTTATCGCATCAATGTTTTTTAGAACATTTTCGTAACTCAAATGAAGACATTTCTTTTCAAAAGCATTTTAATAAATCATAACTTTATAAATAACTGATCATTTATAAAAATTTATCTGTGTATTAAATAAGAGATAGAAAAGATTTAGTTTTATTTACAACAATTTAGCGTTAAATGAGAATTTTTTCGAATTAATTTTGATTACTGATCTAAATAAAATAAAAGGGGAAAAAGTATACTACATATTTGAGCATATTACAAGTATACTACATATTTGAATATTATTAAATAATGATATTTTAATGACGCGATATCCTCTTTCAGCAACCGGTAGTCCAAAATATTGTCAATTTTACTCTTAGCAGAAGATTTTTCTACTTACCAGAGGTGTTGAGAGCTTTTTTCTTCGATAGCTCATTTTTAAATATTCATGATTAAACGGCAACTTTCTATGTGAAGTCCTGAAGCAACATCGCTTCAGAATAAAGAGGAAGTTGCAGAGCAGCGAAAACGTGCACCATCTCACCCTAATGCTTTAATTTGTTTCTAAAAATACCAATGCCAAACATTCAGAGCAATGCTGCCAAATACAGAAGAATCAATGTGGAGCCACAAAGAGGTGACTTCGGAAAGGCGGAAGACAATGAAGTGATGAGTTCGGGTAAATGATATAACTGGTCGCCTTAGACGATTAGTATTGAATGTAATAGATAATTAGTACTAAAAATAATACAAATTGCGACAAGTAGAAAAATACTCTTTATCTGAGCTTCTTTATTGACGAATTAAAATTTTTAATTCTCCGAATAGGAAAATTTGTTGCAATTTGTAAAATACAAGTTCGAATAGTTTAAGTTTTAGGAGTAAATCATACAACTTACCTTTGTTTTTATGCTTTTGATATCATCGTAACCTATCCATTGCCTCTCTTTAACTGCATAAGGAGCAGCGATATGTTTCTCAACTTTAATATTCCATCCTTTTTCAAACTCCAATTTCTTGCAGATCTGATGTGAAATTAATGTGAAAAAAATATTATCTTAACAAAACAAACTTTTACACTTGAATGTTTGATATATGAAGTCAGACACGTTAGTTTTGGTAATTAGTTATTAGACCTAATGTAACTAGTTATAATGTAATTTTTACTGAAATGATAAAAAAAAAATATTTGATAAACCATGATGGTAATTAACTGATAAATTGAGGTAAAAAAATGTGTTTTTTTCCTTAAACAACACTATAAAAAATTCCGGATCAAATTAATAAAAATTCCTGCTCCCCTGTGTGCAGCATCCGTAAAATGCATTTTACAAAATACGTTTATCTCATAACTTTTACAGAAATATTCCTTTAATTACAAAGATTTATACAAGAAATATCATTGTAAAAGTTGTGGTATATCATAATTTTTGTTCCGAAATATTTAACGGTAAAATTGAATTTGGCCATTATTTTATCCGGTATCTTTTAAAAAGTGTTCTGGCTTTATATCGATGCTCTTTATTTAGAACCTTTCTATTTACCAGTCAAGCTAGCAAATTGAAAAAAAATAGGTTACAAGAGATTTGACTCTTTTGTAAAGATTCATTTTTTTCAACAGTATCTTAGCTCTGTTTTACTGAGTAATAATTCTAAAAAAAGAAAAGAAAATTTTGTGGAATCTTAAAGATTATTGGCAAGCAACATCACAAAAAATTTTCCGATAAGACTAATTTTGTCCAAAATTCATTTATTTTAATTTGGGAAAATTATACTATCAAAATATTTGCTGTACAACAATAGGTAGCACAAAAATTGTCTTAGTATATGTAAATTTAATATTTTGAAATGAGAAATTGATTCTCTCATCACATTATTTTAGTCGAATTTTTGAAATTTCTTTTTTGGAATACCACAAAAAATTGCTATTTTAAACAAAAATAAAATGTTAAAAATTATATGTTTTTAACCATTGAATATTAACTCTCTGAGTTGGTACTGATAATTTTGCTTTTTAATTACTTTAAAACATGTACATTTCTGAATTTTGTTTAGATTGCTCTTTGTTTCGTTTATTTATGTTTATCACATTTTTTCCCTGCTTCATATGAGTTTTATTTTGACACAGACGTGGAATATTTATATAATAAAAATTTTAATTTAATTGCTTGTTTAGTGGTGTTTTGGTGTTCTACTGGGAACCGTGTGTTTACAATCAGTCCACTGCGGGATGAAAAAAACAGAACAAGAAAACCACAGTGGCCGGGAGGTGCAAATCAGGGAATTAGCATTCATACGAATAAAAAATTAGGAACCTATTTTTGTGCGCTTGAAACATGTCAACTGTTAATTCCAATTTGTACATTTTTGCAGCGAATGAAGTTTTTAATCGAGTAATACTTCTTTTCATATTTAATTTCAGGTAATCAATCAAAGATTTGAGTATATAAGATATTTTTTGTATTTCTGAATATTAAAACAGGTAGTTATATTATAAAGGTTATCCGAATTCCACGCTACTCAATTTCATAAAACATTTTCTAAGCTACATTTCCGTAAAAAAAAAAAAGTAAAAGTAAAATTTTCCGGATCAAGTTACGGTATCGGCATTTTGGGTGCACCATCCTTAAAATCCATTTTACCGTGAAATCCGATTCTATTGTAAGGTATTATACTGTAATTTTTACAGTAATATTTATTTAATTAGAGTGATTCAGTTATTTCACGGTGTTTCTTACTATAAAAATTACGATTTATCAGATTTTTTGCTAGTAAAATGGATTTCACGGTGAAAAGTACCGGCACATTTTACCGTAATTTTATCCCAAACTTTTAAAGGGTTATCAAAATTACTATTATTCTTGAGGGATTGCTTTTAAATTATTGCGCATTCGATGCAAGATATATTCACAGACTTGATTAAATACTTAATTCTTCAATTTTACATGGGAATTATGCCAATAAATATTGAAAATCTTTGCAAAAATTTAAGTGTAGATCAAATGTTTAAACTTAAACTTAAAATCAGCTAACACTATGAAAAATTATTTAGAAACATACACAATAACAAAATTTTTGCTCTCATTTTGAAAAAAAAAGAAAAAAAGGAAAAAAGAGAGAGATTCTTTTTACCTCGTTATATCCAAGGAAACCCTGTTCTCTTGTAAATTCTCCAGCTATTCCTTTTCCGGTAATAGGAGCATTTAAATCATTCTGTTCTGGATCACGTAGAGTAAAGCTACGACCGTAGAATGGTAGTCCTAAAATTAATTTTTCAGCTGGAGCTCCTTTTTCCAACCAGTATTTCACTGCAAAATCCTAAAAACATAGAATTGGATTTATATTATTACGGTTTTTAAAAAATGTAAGTTCTTCAGAATATTCACCTTACTCCTCATTAATTTTAATATATTCATTGTTTTCTTGTTCAGCTTTTCCAAGTAATGCACAAAATTTTATATATACCTTATATATATATACTTCACTAAGAAATTTATCTGAACAATTTTGTTCAATTAAACTAACCCACACTGAGAGAAAAAGTATGGTCAAAACTACCAGAATATGGCAAAATTTACCATGTTTTTAGCTCTATGGTTGCACCAAGAAGCTCGATCATTTTTACAGAAGCGTTTTGGCAATGATTTTGTTAAAATTATTAATAAAATATGATTTTATTATATGTAATAAATTTAGGCAATTTTATCATACCTTAGAGAATGCCATAAAGACATTTATTTGGTTAAATTTACTTTACAGTTTGGTATTTGTTATTAAAAGTGTAGTAATAAGATCTATAATTTTCAAAACCATAATTTTTGGTAAAATGTTACCATGTGAATGAAAAAATTACCAAATGAATGATTTCAATACGGAATATTTTTGTTAATTTTTGTTAATTTTAATTTGGTTAATTTTTGGGTATATTTACACAACGTTTCAAAATTTAGGCAATTTTATCATACCTTAGAGAATGCCATAAAGACATTTATTTGGTTAAATTTACTTTACAGTTTTGTATTTGTTACTAAAAGTGTAGTAATAAGATCTATAATTTTCAAAACCAAAATTTTTGGTAAAATGTTACCATGTGAATGAAAAAATTACCAAATGAATGATTTCAATACGGAATATTTTGGTTAATTTTTGTTAATTTTAATTTGGTTAATTTTTGGGTATATTTACACAACGTTTCAAAATTTAGGCAATTTTATCATACCTTAGAGAATGCCATAAAGACATTTATTTGGTTAAATTTACTTTACAGTTTTGTATTTGTTACTAAAAGTGTAGTAATAAGATCTATAATTTTCAAAACCATAATTTTTGGTAAAATGTTACCATGTGAATGAAAAAATTACCAAATGAATGATTTCAATACGGAATATTTTGGTTAATTTTTGTTAATTTTAATTTGGTTAATTTTTGGGTATATTTACACAACGTTTCAAAATTTAGGCAATTTTATCATACCTTAGAGAATGCCATAAAGACATTTATTTGGTTAAATTTACTTTACAGTTTTGTATTTGTTACTAAAAGTGTAGTAATAAGATCTATAATTTTCAAAACCAAAATTTTTGGTAAAATGTTACCATGTGAATGAAAAAATTACCAAATGAATGATTTCAATACGGAATATTTTGGTTTTTATTACTAGATTTTGTTTTATTGCTAGAATTTCTTACCAGAAATATCATGACCATACAGAGCGGTAATTTTACCGAAACTTTAGACGCCAGCCGCCGACACATTGGGGTCTTTTAATTGTTATTAAAATTTTAACTTCAATCACAAATACACATAATTAATAGGACTTAGAATTTACATTACAGAAACATTATTAATCCCTAGAAACTGATTTGAGACGTTTAAAGTAATATTTACACAACGTTTCAAAATTGTAAGCGAAAGAGTTTAATAGTTATTGTTAGAAAGCGGAGACTTCGGTATTTTCTTTTTCTTGCACCTCTTCACTCCTTAGGAAGCATAGAGCGTTTGTTAGGAGTCTCCATCTCATCCTGTAGGTGGCCACACACTTTATTTCTCTCCATGTTATTTTTAAAAAAATTTTAATAATCGTCGTTGAACAGCCGACCCAATTTTTGGATTTACAACTTCTAATGTTCAACTCCGTAGCCTTGTAATTTTGAACCCAATCCAGAAGGCAAGGGAACTCCTGGATTAAGTGTTGGGAGAAATTTCGCCTTCGTGGAGGACTTTTTGATGGAACTAACCAGCATTTGCGTTACATATGGAGAGGAAGACCACGAGAACCTCCCAAGGTTAGCCTGACGACAAAGAGACTCTAACCCGTGATCCGTCTACCACTGAGGATATTCCACGTCAGCACTGTGATCGGTGCAAACCGGATGCGGATTCATATAGATCAGCCATTGGTGGGATTCGAACCCGGTTCAATTCATTAGAAGGCGAACGCTCTATCCTCTGAGCCATCACAGCTCATGTTTTATTTGTAGTCTTCAATTCATTCATAATAGTTCTGCGCCATATCATTTTAGGTCTACCTCACTTTCGTTTACCTCGGGGTGTCCAACCCAGCGCCTGTTTCACTTTAAAATTTTTCGACTTTCTGATAGTGTATCCAATCCATCGCCTCTTACTTTCTCTGCTCTGATTTCTGTTTCTATTGGTTTTTGCTTACTGAATTTGAATAATTCATCTATATTATATAAAACGCTAATACGTACGTATGTATGTATCAATAAAACCGATGATATTTCTTTTCTCGCGCTGGCAACAGTTTTCATTTTTAATTGATTGGATTCGGCGCGCAAGAGCACGTAGTGAGCAACCAGATAACAATAACCAGAGTGAGCATTATCAGGTTGTTCAATTCAGATTCATGCACTGAAAACATGACAATATTTAATTTAAACTCAATTAGGAATTAATTAATTAATTGAAGTGAGAATGCTTTAAAAGGCCGCTGTTGAATTGATATTTTTCTACTCGGAGCTACCTAAACGTCTAAAAAACGTTTAAGTGTTTGTATTGAATGCATTGAATTTTTTTTATATTTCGCGTTTATTTATGCATTGAATTTTCACGCTTTAAAATGCAGAATATTAGTGAAGCAATATTTGATAATTTATTTTGCTAATATGTTTCTTATTTAGCAAATGTTTTGATTTTTTCACCATGTACAATCTAAATAGCTAATATACTTTTTTAAAAGCCAATAAGAACATTGGTAGAATTCTTCTACATAAGTACAATACTGTGTCTTTGATGATAAAATACTATGTCTTTGATGATAATATAAATATGTCTTTGTGCTAGAACATTGTGTTCATTGGCGAGTGAGCGCAGCGAGCCATGGTTCACGGCGTGAACCACATAGGATTGCGTAGCAATTCTCGGGGGTTGGCGAGCGTTAGCGAGCAGGGGGCGGAGCCTCCTAGTTGTTATATATTTTATGAGACCATTTTATATTAAGAATTCTAATACATTTGTTGATGAAAGCCTATAACTTATTTGTATTTTTTGTTTCAAGTTGTACCATGTTTCTAATCCGTATAAAAGTACTGATTTCACTTTTAAGTTGAATATTTATATTTTTGTTTCATTTGAAATGGTCCTAAATGCCCAAAATTTATTTGGAATAGCAAAATCACAGTATGCTGAAAATAAATACAGTAAAAAACACAGTGAAAAATTAAGATTAAATTACGTTAAAAAAAGCACCGGCGCCCTAAGTGCCGTTATTTTTTATTTTTACTGCAAGCTGAACTGATACTTTGTTCATTTTTACTGAACAAAGTATCAGTTCAGTGTACCGCAATTCGAAGTATACTGTAATTTTATATAAAGAAATATTTACTATAAAATCGCAGATTCACTGTAATTATACAAATATTGCTGTCGAAATTGAGGAATACTGAGGAATTGCGGAATATAGCACGGAAAAAATGGATGCACTGAATGAATGAATGCGCCTAAATTCATTCATTCAGTGCATCTATTTTTCATGAATGCGCCTTTTATGAATGCACCTAAAGTGTCGGTACTTTTCACCGTAAATTGGTTCGAAATAAAGAAAATTATTTTTCCGGAAATAAAAAAATTATTTTTTTTACTTTTTTCTAATCAAGACAAATTCGGCTGTACTATTATAATTATCATTATTCAAAAAAATATTAAATTTCTGATCATCATTCAATATCATAAGTCAGTAAATTAAAAATTTACAATAATTGTATCTAAACTTACCACATTAAGCTTTTTGTTATCTTCTGAATCATTTGGTAATAAATATAAGGGAGCATTGTGACCAGTTAGTTTGTCCCAACCACCATGAAAGTCATACGCCATTAAATTGATAAAATCCAAATATCTGTATAGAATATATAATGAAAAGTTTATGATGATATGTGAAAATCAAACTGTTATGCATATAATACAAAACTATCCACACAAAAATTAAAAACAACCCTATAGCTACATTTTGTTATATTTTTCTGCTTTTATGATTTGTAGCATCATCAATAATGATACGACAGCGCAGGATGGGCTAAGACCTTCCTAACCTGTCGTTTCCAATCACTACAACTGGTAACCAAAATCTCTCATTCATGAAAATTGCTTTAGTATTTGGAAGCTATTAAACACTACTGAATTTAACAATAAAGAACCGTGTTTTCCTGATACATATTTTCAAGGTTTATTTTCGTTCTTTTCGTTTTTATTTTAACGAAAGCCACAATTATTATTTTATATTCAGCTTATGCATTCACCAAATCTAATGAAGAACTAGACTGGATGCGAACTCCAAACCTGTAGGATCAACTATCTGATGTCAAAAACAATTTTAAGCCTAGCATTTGATGATACGATACGATGAAAAAATTTCATTCTTCATTCATTCATTCACTTTTTTAAAAATAACTTATGAAATTTCAGATGCTAAATATTTTCAGAATAATTAATAATCGTGCGTTGATTTATATGCTTACATTCGCTTGCATTATGCCTCGCCGAAATCAAGTCGATCGTTTAAGTTTCCATAGCCGAATAAAATTGGGAGCCGCTGGTTGATGGCGTCAGATGCAAGCGTTAGAGTACGCCTTAGAACTAGCACTTTAAAGTACTAGTAAAGGCCTGGTTTCTTAGGACAGGACGCCGTCAGATGGAAATCAGCGCTAACCTCTGATTGGTCCATTTGTGAGTTTGATAGTATACGTCATCGAGTTCAAGATGAGCGTTCGATGACGTACACTATCAAACTCACAAATGGACCAATCAGAGGTTAGCGCTGATTTCCAGCTGACGGCGTCCTGTCCTAAGAAACCAGGCCTTAAGATACAGTATTGAAGTGTAATAAAGAATTTTAACAAGACTTGGAGCCATGGTGGCTCATGGGATAAAGTATTCGCCTTCCAATGAGGTGAACTGGGTTCGAATCCCAATAATGGCTGGTTGATACGAATTTCGCCCCCGGCTCGCATTGACCACTGTGCTGACATAAATACCCTTAGTGCTATATGGATTAAGGGTTTAAGTCCTCTTGCGGTCAGACTAATTGTGGGAGGTTTTTGTGGTTTTCCTCTCCATGCAACGCAGAAGGGGATTAGTTCCATCAAAAAGTTCGCCACGATGACAAATTTCTTCCTATATTTGATCCAGGAGTTCCCTTGTCTTCTGGATGGCGTTCAAAATTACACTGCTACGGAGTTGAACAATAGTAGTCGTAAGCCAAAAATTGGGTCAGCTGATCAACGATGATTATAAAATAAAACTTAGGCTTAAAAAGGTTTTGTATTGTTGAATTGATGATGTTGTAATAAGGAATTGATGATGTTGTATTGTTGATATTGTATTGATGATGATGTAATGAAATTCTAAATTTTTAGCTCATACAAAATTAAAAATAGAGGTATAAAAAAAGCTACGTTGCATTGCACCAAGCTCGTATAAATGTATAAATATGTAAGACATAACACAAAAAGGGAAATCAGATAAATAGTTTCTGACATTAAAGTTTTAAAACTCGATTTGGAGAAAAAATGTCATTTGAAAATCAGAATTTCGATGAAGAAAGCTATAAGAATTTCTGGAACTTGGTCGACACAGAGCTCCAGAAAATGAGTGCTTTATCTATGTAAAGTAGTCGAAATTTTGATCCCGAGATACCATCACCACAGGCATAGAAACGAGTCAAACGTAGTAATGATAATGGATAATTTACTTCAATTTCCTAAAACATATTTTAATTGAGTTACAAGCGTTCTCAAACAAGTTTTACCATAAAATAATAAAATTTTTTAATAATTATTCCATTAAATAATGGGTTAGCTTTGTGTGCAAAAAGGTAAAAATAGCTCAAATTAGGCCGAGTATAAATAATGCAGTTTCGGTTCTAAAGAGAAGAGACTTTTCAGTCTTGGAACACAGAAGAAACAAGGGAAACACAGAAATGCAGAAGAAAATTACAGACAAATCACAACAAAGAAAAAAGGAATTGAATAATAAGGTAGGACGAACAAATTGAAGGAGATAATCAAACAAAAGAAGGGGGATAAGAAAAATTGCTCTGGTGAGGTCACCGTTGCGAAGTGTAAAGATTAAAAGACAACATATTTCTGAACTTTTGGAAAGAGCACAATAACATATGTCAAACATTTAGAAAGATGTTTGAAATTCCATTTTCTTTAAATGTCAGCATTTAAGGGTCTCACCCTACCACTGCACCTTTTTTTCCTCATAACCTTTATCTTGTTACTGTCTTGCTTGTACCCTATTAGTAAACACTATTTTCAGGCTGTAATTTGTTTGCAATTTTCTTTCGCATCACTGTGTTTCCCGCTTTCATTATATATTTGGATATTTAATGAAACTCTTAATTATAGAGACAAAACTACAAGTTCGTTTATATGTTATTTGCTCTCTTTTCACTTTTAGCTTTATTCATGTTAATAAATGAATAGTATGAAGTTTATAAAAGCTTTCTCAATTCCTGAAACTGCTTTAAGACATGAAACTAGGAAAGTCATTATTTGAAATCGAAATGTGCTCTTTTCACATTGGGAAGACATTCTCGAACCTTAAATTATAGATTACTTTATTTAATTATTATCACAATAAAAATATGAAAATATTACATACTTACTTTCCTAAAGCTGGTATGTCATAAGCGCCATCAATTGTTTTCTGCCCTGCAGATACGGCTGCTGTTAACAACATATTATTTGGTTTAAAGGCTTCTCTCAATTCCTGAATTAAACAGAAAAACCATAAAGCAAAGAAAAAAATAAACTTGCATTTAAAAGCATGTTAAGTTAAAATTAAGATTTATTAAGATTAAATTAAGTTAAAATTTAGATTTATAGGGTGAGTCTGAACAAGAGGGCTAAACTTTACTGGATGATAAAACACATCTACACGAACAATTTTACCTTTACGTCGTAGAATGTATGATCGCAACACAGGAAGAAGTTAAAAGATATATGTGGGGAGAGTATTTATCGACAATGTCAACCTTCATCTATGAAAAGGTACCCCAACATAGAATCGAGTTAACACGTCTTGTATACTAGTGAATTGGAATTGTACTTTCGTAGTGGTAGTTACACTATAGTACTTCCCCACCAGAATTTTATCTGTGATAGAATTCGATGAATGGATACCACTAGTTGATTCATTGCTGTTTTGTGAGAATCCGGGAGAGCTGTATTAAGATCATCGTAAGTTTGAGTACTGATCGTGAGAGCTGTATTAAGTTCACGGTCGTTATCGCTCTTATGATGCCATTAGAAGTCGAGTGTATACAGGCCGACGTTGTGTGTGATCGAGACTGAGTAACAACAAAGCGAGGAGGTGGAAAATGCTGCAGTCAGAAGTAGCAAGTCAATATTTCAAAGTGGACCATCCATCGGAGTGGATTCAGATCGAAGTGGGCGTTACTGCAAAGGTAGGCGTGTTCACACTTTGTCCGGAAGTCACCAATGTGGGGAGAGTAGTTATCGACAATGTCAACCTTCATCTATGAAAAGGTATTCCAACATAGAATCGAGTTAACACGTTTTATATACAACTGAATTGGAATTGTATTTTCGTAGTGGTAGATACACTACAGCAGTGATTGTCAACCTTTTTTTTTTTTTTTTGTTGCGGCACACTTTTAACGATTTCGAAATTTGACGGCACACAATCAAAAAAATTAGATTAAAAGTTGTTTAATTACCTATTTTACACTGTGTTAAATAGTTTGTGATAATAATTTTGAATGTGAAAAAAATAATATGTACTACAAAAGCACATTTATTAAGGGATTTATTATTTCTCTCGACCAATTTTTTATTAGTTAGTAACAGTTATTTATTTTTTTGCTAGTTATCAATTGTTAAATTGTTTTTTATAATTATTAACTGTTATTTTTTTGTGATTTCCTGTTAACTAGTTTTCTTGCTAATTGTTAATTGTTAGCTTAATTTTTGTTAGTTATCCTTTGTTAAATTGTTTATTAATTGCATATCTTACTTTAATGATAAGCTCTTATAACATTTTTTAAAATTGTATGTCATATACAATCTGAACACTTCCATCTTATTTTAAGATTGTCAGAGACAATACAATCGCCTACAAAGATGCTCACGCGCTTAAAGCGTGAAAAAATTATAAAAAGTATATATAGATATATATATATACTATATATATTCTCACGAGAGCTGTCATTTTTCAGTTCATAAAATCCCAAAAAAGTAAAGTGAATAAAAAGCTCTGGAACTTTTTATATTAATAGAAATATGTAATGGCATTATAAAGAAAGTATATATCCTATAAATTATACTTAATATTAAAATAAATTAATTAATTTCACTGTTTAAAAAGTGAGGGAATGACGCTAATAGTGAGGGAATGATATTTTATTTTAATACATGTTTTTCTCTAAGTTACAGCTTCTTCAAGTTTGAAAATGATAACATACTAAGTATATCTAACATTTATTATAATTTAGTTTTATGTACTTAATAGCTTTTAAAGGTTTGGGAAATAAAATTGGCTGGCACGATTGAACAAAAAAAAAATTAATAATATACTCATCTTGAATCATTCCCTCACTTCAGCATCATTCCCTCACTTTATACACTAGTGAGGGAATGACAAATTTAATAAAATTTAAAAATAACAGTTAGGCCTAATTAATTTCTGAAATCAATCACAGACAATTATATTCATACAAGAAAGCAACATATAATTATCCACTTTCTCGATGAAGTTGTATTTTATTTTACTCTAAAAAATGACATGAGGGAATGACAAATGTAAAAATTTTTTCCTGGTTTGATTCATTCAAATTTATTCCACAGCAAAGCTTCTTTAAGTTGAAGATGGAAACATACTGCAATTTTGTTCTATGATGCCAGTTGTTAACCTCTAAAGTTTCTATTAAAATATTTTTATTCTAAGGAGATTGCAGGTGATAAAAACATTGTTGTGAGGGAATGACGCGAAACACTAGGGACAAAGTTTAAAATAGTGCTGTGTTAATATTTTTATCAGAAATTAAATTTAAAATTGATTTTCTGAATTCTATATTTCAATATTCTGAAATAAAAAACACGAATTTGTAAATTTTTTAATTTTTATTTCAGAAACAATTTTTTCTCTTTTTAAATCAACAGTGGGGACAAGTGAGGGAATGATATATTGGTATATTTTAATTACCTAAAATAAATAAAAAATAAAAATTGATAATTTTATTTTTATTCTTTTGTTAGTTCTGAAGGAACACTTCCCTGAAATTTTTTTTTCGTAAGTTGTAAAACAAACATAAAATATACTGGGGACATGAAAATGACTGTTTTTGTGAGAATGACCCATATATATATATATATATATATATATATATATATATATATATATATATATATATATATATATATATATATATATATATATATATATATATATATATATATATATATATATATATATATATATATATATATATATATATATATATATATATATATATATATATATATATATATATATATATATATATATATATATATATATATATATATATATACACTTACACTTTTCTTTTATTTAAACTTTACACATAATTAAAAAAAGCATTATAATTTTTATTGTATCATTTCTAATATTTGCGGTGCATTTTTTAGAATTTGGCGGCACACAAAAAAGCCGCGGCACAGTGGTTGAGAATCACTGCACTACAGTATAATTTTTCACATTTAAGGAAAAAAAACAAGAATGGAGAAAGCTGTTTCAGAAAACTTTTTATTCACTGGAACATGACTGATGTGTACAGAAATTCCTCAAATTAAAAAGGATGTAATTGGTGAACAAAAAAAGAGATGCTGAAAGAAATTGCCTGCCGTTTTTACTAATATGCTGTGCGCAAAAAAATAAAAGCGAACAAAACTGAATGACTTTTGATCTATTGACCGGAACTCCGCGTTTTAGGACTAAATCTAAGTGGCTCCAGGGGGTGACCTCAAAAATGTGCTAATTAATTACTGCAGACGTTATTTTCTGTCATGAAATCAGACACAAAACATACTTTCTCTGACTAAACATAACCTTTTGTTGACGGATTTTGACGTCTGACACCCAAGATATATTTCATTTTATAACCGTCGTTAAGCAGCCGATCCAATTTTGAGCTTGCCACTACTAATGTGGAGAGGAAAACCACGAGAACCTTCCAAGGTTAGCCTGAACGCAAGAGGACTCCAACTCATGATCTGTCTACCAGTGAGGATAATTTTCCCCATCACCGTGGTCCGTGCAAGCCGGCTGCGGAATTCCAATCAGCCAGCCACCGCTGGGATTCGAACCCGGTTTACCTTACTGGAAGGAGAACGACCCATCCCCTGAGCCACAATGGCTCCCCCCCCCCCCCAAAAAAAAAAATATTTGCTAAAATTTATTTTTTTTTGCATGGAATTATCTTTAGATAAACGAATTTCATAATTGTGGGCAAAAATTTTTCCATTCGCTTAAAAAGTTCTCTAGATATGGTGAAATACGCAAAAAGTAAAATTAACCTTAAAGGGCTCAAAATTTGGATCGCTCTCCAAACTAAATTATTGGGACCATATTTCCCAGATATCGGCTACTTTCTATGTTTTGTAGATCAGAAATCCAAATCCATCGAAAAAAATATATGTTTATTCAGAGATAATACGTCTTTGGATCTGAGTTAACAACTTAAAACATCGTCTGCATTAAGTAATCAGCATATTTGAAGCCACCCCCTTGAACCATTAAGAATGAGTCCTAGAACGTGAAGATCCGATCATTTTATCAAAAGTTATTCAGGATTGTCCGTTTCTTTTTCTCTTCACACATGCATGTGTGAACGTGTCACCCTTGCTTGTGTGAAGCCTTACACGTGTATTCTTTTGAGTATTTCTTTGAGTAATTCTTTGTCCATCAATCATATTCCCGTGAATAAAAAAATTTCTGGAGCATCTATTTCCCTTCGCGTGTTCATTCTTTTAATGCAGCTTTGAATATTTCAATTTCTCACGGTTTATGTTCCGTGATGATTCGAGGACGAATATTGCGCGTGTTCTAACACGCATTAAAGTTTTGCTGTCTTGTCCAGACTCACCCTGTATATCATCCAAAATTTAGAAGATTCAAATTAGTTTTTTATATTAAAATTTTAATTAATTAATTTTATAATTTTAAAAATTCTAAATTTCAAATATAAATTAAAGCAAGTAAAGTATATAAGAACTCATGCATGAAACAAGTATCCCTTTTGAAGAGTCAAAAAGATGCGTCATTCCGACAAATATTGACAATGAACAAAGCTTCTGTCATCATTCATATAACGATTTGATTTTTACATTCTTTAAATAATCTATTCATCTTTTTTTATATTAAATCTATTATATTTTTCATTAGTTATCTTTTTTTCCCATTCATCTTTTCTCTCTCGTTTATTCATCAAAAATTACTCATAGATATTTAATTTGTGATGCTACAAATAAGCATAAGTAATAAATGATAATAAATAAATATAAATATTAAAAGAATTTCACTTTTCCTAAGAAATCAACAATGACATTGCTTTTTCTTAAAATTTAATTATAGAATGATTAACATTGTCTAGGTTTTCTGCATCAGATTTTGGCAAGGAAATATAGAGTAAATAATTCTATGTTTTACCAAAACGCCGAAATTGATTAAGCTAAGGCATTTGTTTTCATATGTAGCTGCAATAAAATAGTTTTACATGTTTTTTAAACTAGGCTAATAGTTTAATAATGGCACAATTTATTTATATGTTTAAAGTTAGAAAATGGAAAGTAATGTTCAAAATTTATTTTGTAAGTTATCTTCCTTCAAACAATTGTTTCAAAGCCTCACTGTAAAAAATTCTGAATCAAACTACAGAAAAAAGTACCGGCAATCAGACTGTTGGTACTTTGTACTGTAAATGCAATTTTCACCGGAACATGTAACGGAATGAAAAATCTGATATACCGTAATTTTTACAGTAATAATTATATATTTTACGGCAAATGTACTTTACACCGTAATTTGATCCCGAATTTTTTAAATTACTCCTGGAAATAACAGAAAATCACTAATTTTAGTTTAATATTCCAGTTCCATCTTGGCAGAAATCCGATATCTCTTTCAATATAAAAAAAGTGGAGAAAATGGCGAAACTTGGCTTGGTTCACCTGCCATGAAATTTAGCGAAATGGCATAAAAAAAATATTTTTTAAGAAAATAAATAATTAAAAAAAAGTAGAAGAGAATATTTGTCGAATAATGCTGCTATCAAGTTGAATTACTCAAAATATTTGTTATACTACGTTGCAAGTTAAAAAAAAAAGAAAGAAAAAAAAACCTTTGCGGTATAGGATGTAATTAATCATCTGCGACTGCATATAGTTCCGTTTTATTTCGTTATCAAATTATGCAAATATGCTTTTAAAACAATACAAAAGCTTTTAAAAGTTAAACGCGTCAGAAAAAAATTTAATTCGTGCTGTCTTTTACGATATATATCAAAATATATTATTTAAAAAAGGTTGTACTTACGTAGCCTTACTGGAATCCTAGACTTGCGACATATTTCGATAAACAAAGCGAACGCTCGTTCTTGAAATAAAAACAACTTATATGACGCTGCAAGAGCATTGAATTTGATTGGACCACTAAAAATAACACGCCTATGCTGACATGCTATAAACAAATCAAATGCGAGATGATTTTTTTTTTTACTTTTGTTTCCCTGTAGAAAGAAATCGTCTGCAAGAAACAATATTTATTATTCTTTCCTCTGTTTTTTTTAAATGCTAACAGAAAGACGTGTAATTGTATTGATTTTTAGCTAAAATTTTTTATTAATTCTCATTTCGTGTTTATTGATTATTGTTGCAAATAAGAAAGAAAGCAAAAAGGAGGCTGTGCAACGTTGTATAAAGAGGTGGCGACGTTGGCATCCATTTGACGTGCACTTAGATGCAATTAGGCTATCTCCATAAGGATAATGGTTTTTTCTTAACTTGCAACAGAGTATATATAGAATAGATTTCTTTTTCTACCCAGACACTTACCAAATTCCAAGTAAAGCTAAAAACAAATTTCATACCATTAATAAGAGAACAAAATTCTTTTTGTCTTCTGGAGTACCACCTCTTGCTGCAGGATATTCCCAATCAAGATCCAGGCCATCAAATCCGTATTTAGTTAGGAAGTTGACGCAGCTCTCAACGAAAATCTTTCGACTCGAGGGATTTCTGGCCATCATGGAATACTTTGTGGATCCCTCATTCCATCCGCCGATCGCAAGTAGTGTTTTCAGCTCAGAATTTTTCTTCTTCAACTCATTGAATCGATTGTAAGCTCCTAAAATCACAATTTCATGTTATTCATACGTTAACATGTTTGAATTAAACAGTTGTAAAAGGTCGATATTATGAGGTCGTTGAAGGTAAATTAAATCGCTGAAATGGTTAAGCAAATGGAGTGTTAATGGAGCAAATGGTTAATGGAGTGTTTTCAGCTTAGAATTTTTCTTCTTCAACTCATTGAATCGATTGTAAGCTCCTAAAATCACGATTTCATATTATTCATACGTTAACATGTTTGAATTAAACAGTTGTAAAAAAGTCGATATTATGAGGTCGTTGAAGGTAAATTAAATTGCTGAAAAGGTTAAACAAATATGAGTTGATGCAGGAAATTTGGAAAATAAACGATGTCTGCACTTGAAGTATTATTGAACCTACACTGTGAAAAATTCCGGATCAAATTACGATATAGAGTACCCGAACTTTGGGAGCATCATCCGTAAAATTTATTTTACCGTAAAATCCATTTTAATGTAAAATATTGGACCGTAATTTTTACGATGATTTTATTGTAAGTAATACTGAAAAATTTCCGTATATCAGATTTTTTTGCTTCGTAAAAATGGATTTTAAATAAATACCCATAAAAATGGATCCATATTCCGGTAAAAATGGATTTCACGGTAAAAAGTACCGGTACCCTGAGTGCCGGAACTTTAAACCGGAATTTTATCAGGTATTTTTTACAGTGTAGTTTAAATTTTTTGCCTGGCTCAGCGCACTTTTAAAAACATTTCATTTAAGATCTGTTCTATTTCATTCTTGTTTCTGAATTTATTGAATTTTTGAAAAAGTGGTGAAATGAGGATCTTTTTTAATAATAAGTAACCCAAAAAGTGTTCAGAATTAATGTGTCCGTGAAATATTTATTTTGAATTTCTTATACATGCGTAACAGATAACAAATGTATATTTATCTAACACACAAAAAATTAGTTCTTAGTATCGAGAATATAAGAGTCATCTTTAAGGTTCTCTGTCTCTTTCAGTTTATAAGATGTAATAAATATTTCTTTAGGTTAAGAGTCATCAAAGTAGTCGACATCGATTCCTGGGGGTCGGTATAGTAAAAGTCAGGGTATATTCGATCTAGGATTTGATTAAAGGTCGATGAATACCGATATTATTTAATCACAAATTTATTGACGGCATTTATTGTAAGTTGAAACTCAATGTTTACAAAAGCTTGATATACACTTTCTTCGGATCCTTATTTGAAGTAAAAAAATTAAACTGAAGAGTAGCATAATTCTAAACGTACTGTAATTTAATTCATGGTATAGTTACAGAGAAAAAATATCCTTATGTTTATACTCGTATTGACAGTTTAAAGATTTTTTTTGCCACAATGTATGTTACAAGAAGAACATTTCGAGCTGTTCGAATTGAAGTCCATCATTTCTTAACATTCTTGCCTATCTGTAGGTGGATTTATATTTTTAAGCAGAAATTTTTAGTTTCTTTGGAAAGAAATATCAAAATCTAATTTTTCCAAGTTTCTTAAACAATAAGATATTTTAGTTTAGTAACCATTACACTGCAAAAAAAATCTGTATCAAATTCCAGTAAAAATTACCGGTACTCAGGATGCCGATATTTTTATGGTAAAATCAATTTTTACCGAAACATGTTACGGAACAAAAAATCTGATATACCGTAATTTATACAGTAATAATTACCGTAAAATCAGCGAATTACTCCAATTAAATAAATATTACTGCAAAATTAACGGTGTAATATTTAACGAAAAAATGGAATTTACGTTAAAATGAATTTTACAAATGATGCTCCAAAAATGTCCGTTCATACCGTAATTTGATCCCGTTATTTTTTGTAGTTTATATATTAAACTATATTTAAATGTTTCAACGGTTTAAAAAATTTTGGTTTTGATATTAATTTTAAAAAAAAACTCAAGTTTTAAAATTTCGAAAGCAAAATTTAAAGATAATTTAATTTTAAGTCGATCAATTTTTAGTAGATCAGTTTTTAGTAGATACACTAAAATATTCAAATGCATCTCCTTCCATTTTGAAAAATCTTTTAAACAACTTTATTAAATTCAAAAATTATGTAAATAATTTCATTACATTTATCAGCAAGTAATTTTTTGGTAGAACTTATAAAAATTATGAATTATAAATAAAATTTTAATTATAACTTATTAATTATTCGCTGATGAATTTTATCTTATAGATATTCGGTATCATTTCAAGACTTACCCAGTCCCCAGTTTTCTTTTAAATCTAAATAAGTGTCATATGCAGCAATCTTGTTGTCGTGGCCAAGTTTTGCAAAACCATAAATCAAATGAGTACACAGCCTTGGATCAATGTCTTCAATAAGAAATTTTCCATCACCATACCTGTAATTAGCCCAACTTCCTAAGTAGCATACGACCTTATATGGACTTTTGGATTTCGGCATCAAATCTTGATTTTAAATATAAAAAGGAAATCGATAAGATATAAAACAAAAATACAAACTTAAAATAAATATTTTTTTGAAAAAACATCAAAAACAAAAGTAGGATATATAATATCAAGTGATGAAATAAATCATTAATTAAAAGATAATTTATGATTTCATTTAATTATTTATTTGTTGTCTTTCAAATTTCCATCGGAAAAGAAAATTTAATTAAGGTACAGTTTTCAAAGTTAAAATGTTGTACAAAATACAAAAAGGAAGAAAAAAAAATACAAAAAAATGCAACAAAAAAATTATTTCATGTTTTTTTTCTTTCTAAAATGTGTCCAGAATAGTAAAAGCAATTAGGTTAAGTCGAATATTGCGGAATGATACATAATAATACCGTTCTTTATAAAATCGTTGTATTTCATTAAAATTTTTTAAGGCCATTTTCTTTATTAAAATAAGACACTAAGATAACTTTTCTCGTCACAAATAAATTCACACTGTTCATAAATGGTGCATAAAATGTAATAGTTAGTTTAACCACACTTCTTACTTAAATTGTTCAGACTATGTCGTTTATACTTAAGTAAAAAGAGGTAAAAACCTCTTTTCAAAATTATTAAAATGTCCCTCTCAAAAATAGTTAAAGCTCACCTTATACTTAAAGTTAATACATATTTTTAAAAGAAATCTTTTTGTCATCTATTATAACTTTTTTATCATGTTTATGTTAAAATCCCTTTATCTTCAATGAAATGTTTCTTTTAATAAAATTCGTCTAATATAAATTAAAAGTTTTTTTTATCAAACAAAACTCTCCATATTTTGTTTTTGACTAAATAATACCTTTTTTCTTAGCAATAACTGTACCATTAAGCTTAAACAACAGACATGGAACTTCTTCATTCAGATTAATGAATAAAGACTTTGAATACTTCCTGAATAAGGAATAAGACTTTAATAATTGGACAGAAAAATGTTGACCAATGTATTAATTATTCATCTTTTTAAAAACATTATTTATTATTAATAATTCAAGATTTATTTTATTATGACTAAACGGTAGAAACATTGTCCAGTATGTTTAAAAAAAAATTCCGAAAAGGAAACAAATTTTTTTCTTCTTTTTTCACATAAATAAGGCCCACAATAGAAGAACTCGTAAAGGAAAAAAAATCGGAATTCATTGGAATGAAATATAACAATATATTTTAAGAAAATTAGAAAAATAAATTTATATATTTTTTTAATATCGAATCAGCTTGCGACTGCTTAACATCGGTTTGCAGTTGAATTTATAGGAGTGGTAAAGTGATCAAGCAGGAAAAAAAAAGATTTTTGTCAGATAATTTTACAAAGACACACTTTCTCTGAGTAAACATATTTCTTTTTTCCCCCGAATTTGGAATTCTGATTAGTTTTGAACGAATAAAAAATTCAAATTAATACTATCTCAGGAAATTTAGGACTCTTAATGTTAGTATTTCTCTCTACGTAATTCGTAATGTCTTTGAAAATTTTTAAGCAAGGCAAAAACTTTTTGCACACAATTATAAAACTCGTTTATCCAAAGATAATGCCCTGAAAAATAACCTTTAATAAAAAATATTTTTAATTAATTAGTCGAAAAATATTGAATTGTAAAATGCAATTTTTTAAGTAGTTCAGCAAAGTAATTTTTGGTATCAAATTTGAACAAAATTGGTCGATTACTATTTTAGAAAATAAATATGTAAAAACATTACTTTTCAAAATTTATAAATTCGAAACAGTTTGACCCCTTATAGTTCAAGTTTTGTATTTTTCATCTAAAATTTTGCAGTTTTAAATTTAATCGAAATCGTATAACTTGCAATTAAAATATTTTGACCCTAATTTTATTAAATGAAACTCTAAAAAATAATAAATAATTTTTAAAAAAAATTTCTTCTCATTGTTATTTAAGAGATTCCAATTTTAAAAAATTGTGAGCAAAATTTTTAAATTTGATTAAAAAGTTTTCAAGATATGGTAAAATATTTAACGTTTGGGAGCTTAATTTTTTCGATCTCTTACCGGACATACTTATTAGGACTTTATTTTTCTGAGTATAGCTATCCCATCCATTTTAGTAGTCAAACATTGCATCAAACTAAGTTTAATCAGAGAAAAGTACGTATTTCTGTTTAGTTTTGTTACTTAATTTACAGTTAGCATTTAATTAGCACATATGTGGTCAACACTTTGAACCATTAAGAATAGTTTTTAGAACAATCTGATCAATAGAACAAAAGTTATTCAGGGTGATATAAATTTTTCGTTCATTATACCAAGTGTAACAAATATTTAGGCAGTTCCTTCAGCTTAAACCTACTTTTTAAACTTTCGTCAAATTGCAGATTGGTAAGGGAAAAAAAGCTGTAATTTGAAATTAAATGCTTGAAAGTCGATAAAAGGGTGTGTTTTTCTGCTCTTGTACGTGTATTAATGCAGAACCCTAGAATAAATTCCACCAGAAATGTATATGAGATTTGCAAATTAAATTAATTAGTTAAAAATTCCATAAAAAGTAGTGTTTACCATTGATTTAGTCATTAACTATCAATCAAAAATTCGTAAAAATTTGCATATTGAATTTAATATAATGACTAAATTTTGAATATGAATAATAATCAGACTAAATTTAGTCATGATTAAAATTTTCGAGTCTAATTTCAATCTCTGTTAAATAGTATTTATTTCTTCATTTAGAAAAAATCTTTCTATTAAACTTGCCTTTTTTTTAATTTCTTTTTACACAAACGCATGTAAGAAAACTCACTATCGCAAAAAAGTCCTTGTTTATTCACGGGTTTTGGGTGAATTCGATGTTGACGAACTGCATTATTTTTAAAATTTAATAAACTAATTTGATCAACAGACTTTCATAGCTAGTTTTCTCAAACTAAATATTTTTTTTAAATTTTAGTTTTCTTAAACAAACACTTTTACTCTTTTCAAAACATTACTTATTCAATATACTGAAATGGTTTAATTCGAAAAATAAAACTAAAACAAATAAAAATTTTTGCATAGATAAAATTTCGAAATCATATAATTCATGCAAATTTTTACTGATCATATAAAATTGTTACATATATAGTTTTATTAAATACTGAATTTACTATAGACTTACCAGCTTGGATAGAAATTATAAACCCTAAAATAACAAGTAAACTCAAAATTCTTCCCATTGTCTTATGCATCTTCGGTTGCGATGGTCACCCTTTGAATGAAAAACATGGAATCAGTACAAACAGATTTTTTTTCTTAGCCTTTAAAATAAATTCATCGAAAAGTTTTTAAAGTAAATGATAATTCGAGATATATTTTCTTTTTGAAATACACCAACTAGTTCCGGGGAAAAATCAACAAAGCGCTGCTTTAAAAAGTGACATGTCTACAAAATTTATAATGCCAATATAATTTCTCTGGCCTTTTCCCCATAATCACCAGTGTTTTCAGGTCCTTGACTTTGCACTTTCATTTTTGTTTAGTCCCGACAAACATTTTCAGGTTGTTTAGGGAAAAGAAGACATAAGTTCTTCGAAATCGAACTCATCGTCCACTTAGAATAAGTTAGATTTTCCCGCGAATTTCTTCAGTTCTAAATAAATCGTTTGAGTTAGGTGAATTAGATGCATGAACGTCTATTTGGATTCAGTTGAGTTGCTTTGAAGTCGTATTTTTGGTAGAATGTGCATAATTTACTTAAGAAATACGGGTGCGTTGTACTTTTTGTTTTGATAATGTTTTAATATTTTATTATTTTTATTTATGTTATTCTTAAGTTGAGCTTATCAGTCACATCATAGATTTTTATGCTTTAAATACTATAATGCATGCATTGATGCCTGTTTTTACTTTAGAATTAAAGCATTCAATTTATTTGAATAAATAATTTTATTTTTGAAATGAATAATTTAGTACAGATATTTATTTTTATAAATAAAATGAATTATTATTTACGTATAAAATCGCACTATATGAATAAATATAATCATTTGTTGCGATCGACTCATGAAATAGTAAAAGTTATTATTAGTATTCATATTTATAAATTATTTCTATTATTTTTCACTATTTAATATTATTTTTATTATGCTGCATTTTTCAATCACAACATAGGCTTTTGTTACTTAAATACTATAAAGTATGAATGGAAGTCTTTTTTATACACACGAAGAATGAAACGGTTGATTTGAATAATTAATTTTATTATTTTAATTTCCTAATAAAATTATTTAATACCGATTACAGAAAAATATATCACCACTCTATTGCTAAAACACACACGCACACCCTCCCACATCTGTAATTATTAAAATACTTTTTATTTTCAAAGCCTTGCAAAATGGCGACACTCTGTCTCAAAAGGTTTCACCAATACGCTAAAATAAAAATTTATTTATTAGTAAGATTGAGGAATTTATCGTTTTCTCTAATTAAAGTAAATTCATAGTTTTTTTTAATCGTTTGGTTATTTATTTTATTTTAGTTCTATAAAATGAGTATAGATGTTAATTCCTTAAGAATCTCGTGAGTTAGTGACGTAAAAATTTGTAACGTAAGTAACATTTTTATTGTAATTTTTCACCATTTTTCTTGTTCTTAAATTTATTTCAATGTTGAATAAATGCATGTTATTTTAGATGACATGCAGAATTTATCTTTTTAACGAAAGCATAAATTCCGAAAAGTGCTATTAATTTAGGTTTCTTTTATCTCTGTTTATAGTAGATTTAATCATAGAACAAATGTAGCTAAAAATATTACAGATGTATTTTTTATGTATATAATGGGACTAAAAAAGAAGATTATATATTTGGCATTGCTTAGAAAGTTTTGTGTTTCTATATAAGAACATAGTACGAAAAACACTAACATAAATTAACACAATTCTATCTTTATCCAATAATTTTTATTGGAATGAAGTTATGACAAATACGACTTTAAAACTATGCACTAACCTAGGGAAGTATTTCATTCATTTATGCTATAAATATGATAATCATTTATGAAATAATCATGCAGAAGAGATAAAAAAATATTTCACTTAGTTTTCAGAAAGTAATTGTTACGCGAATTATAAACAGCTAAATTTGAGCTCTTTTTTTCTTAAATGGCGGAGTTCTTTTTCCATGGCTTTCCGAACTATGCTCGTGTTATCTTACTACATTCTCATCGAATATAAAATGCTCATTAAGTCAACTAGATTAGTGATGCTTAAGCCTGTGTATATGGATCAAATTTATCCATAAATGCTTATTTTTAAAATGTTTCTATAAAATTCTTAAAAATGGTTGGAGAATATTAAAACCAAATTGTTTAAAATAGTTTATGTTTGCAATGTTAAGCCTTAATATCGTGTTTAATCGAGATTAATAGTAGTAGGAGTAAAAAAAAACCAAATTCATATTTGAATAGCTTGAATTATTTCTATTATTAGATTATTTATAGGAAAATTTTTGTTAGTAAAGTCATTTTACAAAAGATGTTATCTTAGCAGTTTTATCGGTTTTAGACTTTTTCCTTATTCCAATTTCAAAGAAAAAATATTTGATACTTTAAATATTTGTAACTATTACTTACCTGCCCAAATAAGCTAAAAAGACAAAAATGTCGACAACCGATGAAACTGAAAACTAAAGTTTGAAACAAAAAAATCATCAATTTCTTTTTATGCTAGAGGAAACGAAATTATCATCCCTCTTATCTTTACCACAAGTAATATTTTAAGACAAGAGGAATACCTGTCGATTTTTTTTGACAAGTTGCAGGATTCTTTTATTTATTTTAGATTATAATTATTTAGACAAAACCAATGGCGGTATGATCTTTTTCTTCATGAAGTAAATATGATTGAATTATGGTGCGAAATTCTTTGGACGATGTGCAATATGAGATATGCTTAAATTGTACAAGCTGTAAACAACATTTTGTAAGAGTTGCGTAAGTTATTCAATCAAAAAACAATTCGCTCAATATTTTAGAAATTTACATTGCGAAAAAAAATACATGGAACAATAATCATTGGGTTATCACTTACTAGAACCCAATTTCAATGGTTAGAGGGGGAAACATAAAATATAGTAATTAATTTTTGCTAACAATATTAAGTAGCAAAATCAGAAACTAAAACGTACTTTCTTTGAAGAAACATACCCTTTTTTTTGAGAGATTTGTATTCCTGGCCAAAATTTATCGAACAGCTCTAAAAAAATCAGCCACACTGCTGAGCTCTTAGAAGGGATGACGTAGCACGGCTTTTTACCTAGCATAGTTTGGACTAAGGAAATGCTTGTTAAAAATTTTGAGTATTTATTTCTTCACAACTATGGGTATATTTGAAAAATTTGATGCTAACTTTTTAATCTGAAACAAGCTACAAATAAGCGTCTTCATTTATGTTAACAATATATATGCTTCTAACCGTCGCATGGTTTAGCCTACACAAATGCTTCTTAATAATGCTTCTTAAATGCTTTTAGTATTTATTTCCTTACATCTATGGGTATTTTTGAAAAATGTGAAGGTTTATTTTGTAATCTAAAATAAGTTTCAAATGAAATCGTGACTGGAAAAAAAATTTGCAACTATTGAAACGATAAAAAAATTGCCCCCTTTATTTTTATAGTTACGCTCTTAGCGTAGCATTTTTTGGACAAAAAAATGGCTTCTTAAAAATTTTGAGTTCATATTTTTTAACATATACGGGTATTTTTGAAAGAATTGATGCTCATTTTTCAATCTTAATAAAGTTTCCAATGAGTTCCCCGCTGCAAAAAATTATAAAAAATTCGTAAATTGCCCTCCTTTTCGTCAATTATATATATGCTCTCAATGTGTGATTGTATGGAGTAAACAAATCCTTCTTTGAACTTTTGATTACTTATTTTTTTACAAATAAGGGTATTTTTTGGAAAAAATGGTGCTCACTTGATAATCTGAAACAAGTTTTAAATGATTTCCTCATTGCAAACAATTATTAAAAAAAATTGCAACATATCCTTCATTACGCTAACTATATTAATTCTTCTAACGTAGCATGGATCGGACTAAACATATGATTCTTAAAAATTTTAGATATTTATTTTTTCACATCTAGGGGTATTTTTGAAAATATTTAACGCTCACTTCATTGTTTGAAGCAAGTTTGAATTTATTTCTTCAATGCAAAAAATTAAAAAAAAAATCTCAAATTTTCCTTCAATAAATAAATTATACATATATATGCTCTTATAGTGAGTAAACAAATCATTTTAAAAATTTTGAATACTTATTTCATGAAACATATTGGTATTTTTTTCAAAAAAATGACGCTCACTTTGTAATTTAAAAGGCGTTTCAAAATACGAGAAAAGTAGTGTAAAAAATTCACAAGGTGCCCTGCATTATGTTAACTTAACTATATAATACAAAGTAAGCGTCATATTTTTCTAAACTCCTTATAGATTAGAAGAAATAAATACTCAATATTTTTAAGAAGCATTTGCTTAGTTAGAGCATATATATAGTTAACATAATGGAGGGAACTTTGTGAACTTTTTATAATTTTTTGCAATGCGAAATTCAATTGAAATTCATTTCAAATTACAAAGAGAGTGACATTTTTTTTCAAAATTACCAATATATTTTAAGAAGTCAGTACTCAAAATTTTTAAGAAGGATTTGTTTACCATGATGTGTTAAGAGCATATGCATAATAGACGCAAAGGAGGGCAATTTGCGACTTTCGTTTTTATAATTTTTTGCAATTAGGAAATCATTTGAAACTTGATTAAGATTACATAATGAACGTTAACTCTTTCAAAAATGCCCGTATATGTGAAAAAATGTGAGAACCTTAAAATTTTTAGGAAACAATCTTTAGTCCAAACAATTCTAAGAGCATACATATAAAAATGAAGGGGGACATTTTGCGAATTTTTTGTAACTTTTTCTAATTTGAAATTCATTTGAAACTTGTTCAAGAAAGTAAACGTCAAATCTTTAAAAAATGCCCATAGATGTGAAGAAATAAATACTTGAAACATTATTAAGAAGCATTTGTGAAGTCTAAACCATGCGACGTTACGAGCATTATATGGTAAACATAAAGGAGGACACTTTGCGAATTTTTTTTATAATTATTTGCAATGAGTTATTTATATGAAATTTGCTTCAGAATAAAGAGTTAGCGTCAAATTTTTCAAATATATCCAAAGTCGTGAAGAAGTAAATACCCAAACGAAAAGAAGTGTTTCCTTAGTCCAAACTCTGCTGCATAAAAAAGCATGATTTGTCATTCCTATTAAGAGCTTATCAGTAGCGTTGTAAAGTACTCATCTATACTGAGGAAATGTTGTAAAACACTCATCCCATAGCAATATAGTAAGAGAGGTCATCAACCCTATAAGTGGGGTGTTACGCTCATTTTTTCCCTACAGGTCTGCACTAATTATTTAGCATTTCTCAGGTTAGCCCCTCCAACAATTAAAATTGGATCTTGGTACGTAAAAATCAGATCCTTAGATCCACAGTTATTGAAATTGTTCTGTATTTCTAATTTTCTATTTTTTGCTAATTTACATACACAAGTATTTATAAATGTTAATTGTTAACTTATACCCTTCACCCCAAGAATGACAGAAAGAATCTAATCTTGAAATTTCAAATTGAAAAGTACAAGGGAGAATCTTAATATATGGCGAATACCTTGAACCACGTGTAATCAGTTTAATTGAACAAAAAAAAAAACTGTTTAATACAGTTAATACTGTAACTGTTCTGAGTTTTTTCGAGCCCTGGGACAGGCCGTCCTCGGGGACGGGTAAAATTTCTGAGTTTTTTTCGAGCCCTGATAATACCTATATTTGAAAGCATAACTCAAGTACATAAGTATAGGAATGTCATTCTCCTGAAGATTAAATACCAACATTTTCTTATCTTCGTTTATCCTAACAAAATCGAACCTCTATATGCTTGGTTTACCATAAAATTGAACCATAGACCGCTTCAACAAAAATCTGCAACAGATCTAAAACATGTGTAACTTACTACAAATATACTTTCCTATAAACGTTGTCTCTGACAACATTCACAAATATTTGTGTCCTTAGTAAAGCTGTAAATTTTCACGATATTCCAATAAAATGCTCTTCGGTATAAAGTTTATAATTAATTATATTTAGTTTAGCTTAAGGAGGCTACATGAAAATCAAGTCCTACACTGCATGAATATTTTAATTCAATTAACAAACCGGTTAAGAAGAATAGAACTCAAAATTAGTATAAAAGAAAAAATACTTAATGGTCCAAAATAGAACATATGGTGATCCAAGATAAGACAACGTGTTGTATTTTGACCATTTTTTCTTATTAAAAAACTGTGAAGCATAATACTTGAACAAATAATTTTTTGAGAAAATATTGAAATTTGAAATCTAGAAGCTTTTTTGCAACAAATTGAAAACTTTTTATGGACCCAGTATAACACTATGCAACAGAATTCTATTAATTCTACATTTCATATAGGGTTATTCGAGAAATTGTGAACGTGATAATGTCATTTGCGCCATAGCAATTAATTATAAGCTGTTCACATAACTTATTGGCTCTTACCAGTTTATTTCAAAATCTGTCACATGTGCATGGAGCTGTTCACAATAATTCATCTTAATTACTATTCAATTTAAAAGTTATAACTGAATAAATGTATTTAATGTTGATGCTAAAAAGTGCAGTTCCTTATTTTAAAGAATTTTGTTTTATTTGTTAAAAAATAGTACAACATGTAAATAAAGGCAGCAATCTTTGAAGAAAACACTTTACTTTTCAGATATTCTACATTAACAAAAGTGAAATATGTAAATAGTAACATAAATTTGGTGAGAAATATCAACGTAAAAATAATACAAAACTAAAGAAACATATAATCTAAAATTATTTTAAGACACTCACTGTTGCTTTATTCATACAAAAATTTGCTCTTAGAAAAATCTTTTCTGTATTGAACAAAAATATCCTGCATCATAAAATCTAAGCAAATTTTTAATATCCTAATAATGTTCCAAATTGAACTATTTTTTAACTTAAACCATAGTTTCGTGAAATCGCGGTTAAACTGGTTTAATTTGCTTGAAAATATGGTTCATATTAGCTTTTAGTTGAGGTTACAGAAAAGTAAACGATATTGTGGTTCATTGCACTCTAAGTTTTCTAAGAATGTACAAAAGAAATGTTATTATAATCCAGCATTTAACTCAAAAATACCCTATTTTTAATACTAAAAACGATACTTTGTTAGAATATCTTTTCAGATATCTGCATTTTGAAACTTATCATTATATTTTTGTTTAATGCATTTACTAACTGTTTGATCTCAAATGTATATATTGTAAACCAGTTAGTAAATTTTTCTTAAAAGTTGATTACGTGGTCTAGCATACTTTTTCGTCGGTATATATCGCTTTACGTTTATTAAAATATGGTATAATAAATACACAAGAAATTATTTCGGTTGAGAAATACATAAAGGATAAGAGAACAATACATTTAATTATGAGACTAAATTCCTTATATAAAAAGAAAATGGAAATCATACATGGAGATTCATGAGTGGAAAATGAAAACAAAAACGGATTAAAGTAATGGAAAGTGGCGAATTTTCTGTGTCTTAAGTTAGCATTTAAAAAGTAATATTTAAATGAAAATGATTCATCGCTAGAAAAAAAATAAAAGAAGTAATACATTAATAGTTATAATAAATCATGCCAATGTATTTTCGTTTCTAAAAATGTATATAGTATTTACAAAAACAGAAAAAGAACGCAAATTGTTAGCAAGAAGCGTTATTATAATTTATTATATCATGATCTATGATTACTTGTAATTATTAGAAATTGAAAAACGCAGAAACCTTATAAATGTAAATACCTTTTTAAATTTGGAATTTTGTCAGTTTTTGTTCAGATCATACATTCAGTTATTACGAAAAATGTGGGCATTATGTAGTTTATTACAATACTGATTACTTGCTATCATAGTTTACAATATCATGATATATGATTACAATTATTACATTACTACAAATAATCTTGATTTCATGCCCAATGTAATTGCTATTACAAAGAATAATATTTACTAAGATATTTAATAATACGAATGATATTTTGCTCAGATCTGTTACAAAATCAATAAAAATGTTCATAAGATATTTTTATTTCAAATGAATTAAAATTAATCTCTTAAACAATATATGCATTAAATAAGTGGTTAGTGTTATTAACTATAGGAAATGAAACTATTAACTCATATCAGGAATGGCAATAATTAATGAAATTCAAATATGGAATACGTTAAAAGATGTAAGATTGTTAAATTTAGAATCTAAAATGACAAATTAATTTTGAAAGTGGAAAATTATGTTAGTTAGTCAGGTTGAATTGATATTAAAATTTATACATTGCAAAATTATTCGATAAATTAAATTTAAATAGAAATGAGTAACAACGAATTTTCAAATTGAAATACCTTAAATAAAAAAGCTTATCGCAACATTCAGTTTGTGCTTTGATAAAATTCAACAGTATAGTAATAAGGCACATGCATAGTGCAACAGTTATTAACAAAGTAAAGACGTCTTTTGTTGCTTTTCATGCCTATAAGGCAGTTTCTCTCTTTGTTATTCTAGTTTTATATTAAGGAAACTTGATGAATTTTGCAGGTGCATTTTCAGATTTCCTTATGTGAAGAAAGTTTGACCATTAGCACACAGAATAATATTAGTTGCGTAATATTTATTGATGTACTTCGAATTATAAGTCATCGCTTTTCGTCCTAGATTTTAAATTGGATATGTGTTTTTTATACGATTTCTGAATCACTCTGGCAGCATTATCCTGTTGCTTTCTCTTATGAGTAGTTGAAACAATTTCAACAAGATTTCTAGTAGGAAAGCTTTTCCTAAACCTTTGATCAACTTGTCGGCGTATGACACGGAATTCTTCAGTGTCTTCAACATCACCTAACACCAAATTCACGAGACTATGTAGGATATCTAGGCAATGGATCCTATCTCCTGAAGCTATTGGGAGATCCATCGCGACCAATGCAGGCTCGTTAGGCTTCTCGATTCCCAGTGGAGGATCCAACGAAGCTACGAAATCCGAAAGCTGGCAGTGACGGATGAATTGCGATGCGTTGGGATCGAATTGCGACCAGCAAACATAAAACATCTCGATGTCTTCTTCAGAAATGCCAGTATCTTCTTTACTGGCCTGACTCAAGTTCTCTAAAATAACGGCGATATACATATTGATGATGACCATGAAGTTGATGATGATGTAAGTAACAAGATAAATGATGGCGATAGTCGGATGACCACAATTGCCATTTGGTAAATTTAAATAAAGTGGATCACAATTAGGTGGCTGAATCATGAGGTTATCGAGAACATCGTTCCAACCTGCTGATGTCGCCAATCGGAAAAGAAGAACCATGCTGTTGGCGAATGTTTGAAAATTTATTAATTCAGACAGTCCCCCACCTACACTTCCTAACTCTGGAATTTTAACATGACCAAAAATGGACATTCCGACGATGGCGTAAACAAATGTAATCAGAAAAAGTAAGGCACCAATGTTGAATAGAGCTGGTAGAGATATAACAAGAGCGAAGAGAAGCTTTCGAATTCCTTTCGCAGCTTTGATCAGTCGGAGAATCCTCCCTATGCGTATGAGTCGAATGACTCGGAGAAGCGTGGGGCTTATTACTAGTGTCCTGAGGGCTTCTTCGAAAACAATACCTGAAAACAGTAACGGCATGTAAGAAGAAAAATTAAATCGAGACAAAAAATCTAAAACTGAAAAATAACACAAGTTTCAAAATAATGTAATAAACGGGCTCATTGTGAAACAAAGGGAAAACTTTAAAAATATAGCAATAAAAAATGGTTTCGCGAGTTCTGAAAACTTCTCTGAGAATTATTAATGCGTAAAACATTTGTGACAACCAGAAATGGTTAGACTGTAATTTCTCATGACACGATCTTTTTTAAAATTGAAATGGTTCTTAAAAAGAGATTAAATTCAGTACACTTAGTTAAAAACTATACTATATATAGCTATATTTTTATGTATTTGTTTTTTCTTTTTTAGGTACAAAGTAAACTAAACACGAATTTGAGAAACACTAAACCAAATTAAAAGTTCAATGTTGGATTGATATTTTATTTGAAAGCGTGAATTCTCAGCAAAATATTTCGACCTTTAAGATTTCGTTAAGTAAAAATGCATATTAACATCGCGCAATTTTTATACTTCTCAATTCAAATTGTTTTGATTATTATTAAAATAAACGAGTTAAAAATGATAAATAGTTATTTAAAATGTATTTTAAAACTATTATTTTAATTATATAAAAAAAATTTTATTCACGTGAAAATTTTTACAGATAAATAAAAGTAACATTAAAAAGCTTTAACTTTCATACTATCTCCTATATAACATTAAATTCAAATTTCCATATTACGGTTAGACTCATATTGAAAGGTCTGAATCCAAATTTTTTTTTTTTAAAAGTGCTTTCATCATAAGTTTATATTTTTGCACATATGTTTGTAACATAAATGATACATCTGTGGAAATGATATTTATCACCTGCTCTAATTATTTAATTTAGATGTATATGTAAAATAAAATCTTTGTATATGAATATTTATAGCATTTTTTTATACTACATGCTTACCTACTACAGACATGACAATTACAGTCAAATCAAAGACATTCCATGGAAATGTGAAATAATACTGCCGCAAACCAATTATTTTAATGATGGCCTCGATGCAGAATAAAAAAGTGAATGCAATGTTGAGTTTATCTAAGATAGATGTAATTTGCTCGGGCTGCTGGTAATGTTCCACTGTCATAGCAATCATGTTCAAGACAATTAGAAGAAAGACAATCATCTCGAATCTAAAAATAATGAGCATTAATGAATGAATCTAGTTTGAGAAGGTAAAAATGAGTGTATTTTATACGAAAAAAGTTCGCAAACTATAGTTTATATAAGTAAATCCTGTATAGCAAGTTCATTGTTCTTAAACTTTGACAAAGTTTTACCTTCTAACATTATAGATCTTTATCATTTCTAATGAGTCGTCAATTATAAAGATATTTAAATGTCATAGTCTATTGCTTTACAATGTGAGCCAATTGGCAAAGAGTCTAAGATTTTTTACTCAAACTGTTTTTTTTTTCAGGATTGATAAAATCAACCCATATGCCTTTCAGGTAATTAATTCAATTAGCCTGAAGATATTTTAGCGTCTTGTTCCCCTTACTTAAAAATGTTTCTGAGTTTATTTTTCATAGAAGTTTAGTGTCAGATGGACTATTCAAGCCATATTTGGCAATATTCTTGCTTATTTAGACATTTTAAAACATCTAATAAAACAAGGCGTGTTGTTTCCTTTAGAAAAAGAATAATTTTCTTTATCACTTACATTTTCCCTCACATAATATTTTCATTTTTTCAAAAAAATAGCATTTGTTTTATATATTATGCTAACTAATACTCATTTTTATCTTTTGTGGCTATAAATTATACTTTGGACTATAAAATTTTCTCGTCAACTATTAGAAATGTTGAATAAATATTTATAATACCCAAAAAGGACAAAATGAATAAAAATATAAAATATAATATTTAAAATTTGGACTACCTTCTGCTCATAGCCACGTCATAGAATACTTGTAAATAAACATTGTGCGGACGGGTGACAATTCGTTGAGGTTTGCGACGTCCAAGCTTCAGCATAGCAGTATAGTATGCCTTTTGACTCTCAGTCAAAAACATTTCTACGATGCCTCCTTCATACTAAAACAAAAAATAGATATTGGAGAAAAACTATTATCTTAGTACACTGGGTATTCTCAAAATATCACCCTTAACATTTGTTTTTTTAATTAAGTCCCATCATAACATCTGGTTTGCATACAAAACAAAACATAATCGTTGTTACGTTTCGTTTAACTGAAAAAAAAGCAAATTATTTGAGAGTACAGAGCACAAAAAAGAAGCACCCTCAATAACTTTTGATATAATAATTTGTTTTTTACGTACTGGAATTCATGGTTCCGGGTAAACGGTCCAACTGCCTAACCTTAAATATGATAACTAATTAATGCAGATGATATTTCAAGTTTCGATATCAGACACAAAAACGAATTTTCTCAGAATAAACATTCCTTTTCTTTCAATGGATTAGGATTCTTGAGTCTCAAAATAAAAGAAGTTGCTGCAATATGGTAAATATGGTCCCAATAGTTTCGTCAAGAGTCAGCGCAGTAAAAAGTTTGGACCTCTTAAAAATAATTTAACTTTTTGCATATTTCTCTATACCTCAAAAACACTTTAAGCAAATTGAAGAAATTTACACTCAATTATAAAATTCGTTTATCACATGGTAAAACCAGATAAAGCTAATTTTTATTAACCGTTTATTATTAATATATTTATTTCATAAGGGTCAAAAAATGTATTATTAATACTAATAAGATAAATAAGGTTATTCAATAAGGAAGTAAAATTTTCACATGACTTTAAAGAACGCAGTTTTAAATTAGAAAATTCAAAATTTGAACTAAGTCGGCCGAACAGTTTGTAAGTTGTGCAATTTTGAAATAGTCGTACGTTTAAAATTCGATTTCTCAAGAACTATTCAACCGATTGCGTTCAAATTTTGCATTTGGTGTTTAAAAATTACCCACTTCAAAATGACGCAAAAAATTTTCAATCTTACAATACGAACAATTTTATCAATTAAAACTATGAAATGTAATAAATAATCATTTTAGTTTATTTTTACATGGATTGGATACATAGATTACATTTTGCATAGATTAGGATGAACGAATTTTATAGTTATGTGTAAAAGTTTTTCAATTCGCTCAGAATGTTCTTGAAATATAGCGAAATACGCAAAAAGAAAAGCATTAAGGGACTCAAACTTTCAACTGCTCTTCTGACTGAACTATAGAATTTCTTCGAATCATATTTCCCTTATTCCGGTTTCTTTGCATATTTTAAGAGTAAATAATCCAAATCTATGGTAAAAAAAAACAATATTTATTCACAGAAAATGCGTCTTCATGTCTGATTTCGTAAATTAAAATAATGTCTACACAAGATATTTAGTGCATTTAAGGCTAATTTTTTGAACCATTAAGATTAAGGCCTGGTTCATGAAAATCATTAGACCAAAAGTCATTTAGGATGACCACTTTTTTCTTTTTCCTAGTTGTACATATATTCACTTAAGTTATTCGGGAAACACGCTAAAACATGTATATTCAAAATTACACTTGTTATATAACACTATAACAGCAATAAAAGGTCAGCAAGCAACAAAAAAATATTATTTGTAAGTACCTATTAGGTTAATTAGGATATTAGGTTATTACGTCTATTAGGTAATTACTCTTATTAGGGTATTGGATTCTTACGTCTATTAGGTTAGGTTATTACGCCTATTAGGTTAATTAGGGCATTTTAAGTTATTTTTCTGGGTAAATTTTAATCGGCAATTTTAGAAACCTTGTTTTGAGCATGAATGTTAACTCACGTTTCATTAGTTGCATGTTTTATTGAAGTTTTTAACTGCATGCTTTAGAATTGCGTTTTTTATAAAAATAAGTTTATAAATGGAACAATTCTTGGCAAATTTGAATAATTCATAATTCTACTCTCCAAACTCGCATTTTTTGATCTAACTCCCGTTAAAATATTTTAAGCAAAATTACAAGCAGTATATTTTTTTGTCTAATTCATTTCGTTGTTTACATTTTCATTTTGATATCTATTCTATATTTTAATAACTCGTTGCTCTTTCCTGTGCGTTGTGACAAAAGCCACCACACTTTTCTACAAATCTATGCATATGAATATTCAGGCGTGGTCTGTGTACAGTCTATAACAATCAATATACATTTCCATTCGATTTATTTAACTGAACTTAAATCACTAAATTAAATATTTTAAATTTTTATATCCAAACACTAAACTTTTACGCGAAATGAAAAATTTAAGTTTTAAACTTTTAGTTTATTTTACTAATAAATGTTTCGAGCAGTCTATGCACACTTATTTGAACCTATTTAACCTCTTTTTGTTAACCTATCAACATAATTAGCGCGATTAAAATATTGAATTCTTACTACTGGGTTGTGTAACCCTATATGCTTGTAAAAGAAAATCTTCATTAAATTACTCAAAATGATTCAAATGGTTGAATTGTCTGATAACAGAAACTGAAAAGTGACATTAATAGTGCTTCTAAAATTCTTTAATTTTTTCGCAAATAATGTGTACCAAATGAGATTATCCCTACCTTTTTCTTTAGCATGTTGAAATTGTCGATGATGACACCAATAAAGAGATTGAGCGTAAAGAAAGAACCACAAATGATGAAAGTAACAAAATATATGTATGCAGGGAAATTTGCTTCGGTGTAAGGCTGTTGACCAACTTCAGTTGCATCAGTTGCATATTCCATTACTTCTGTCCAGCCTTCAAATGTTGCCTTTGTTCAAATTTAAGCACAAAAATAAAGAAAGAATATAACAATCAGTCTGTTTTATTACGAAACATCAAGCTATTCATAATAATAAGAAGTTTTAAATTTAACTCTTTCATCATGACGGACGAGATAATTCGTCTTCAAGGAATATTCGCTGTGTACTATTGTTACATTAGTGAGTATTTCTATAAATTGCAATTGAATAATATTTTTAAAATGAACTAAGCAAATTTTAAAAGAATTTGCGTTTTGTTTCAATTTTAGTTCTACGGGAGGGAGGAGCTCTTAGCGCAGAGGGTGGGTCATAGGCACACAATTGCCGCGATGAAAGTGTTAATTCTAAATGTAATAAATTGCTCGTATTTTCTGTTGGGTAGCCTGTCACGAATTATCTATGCAGTAAATCACGAATTAGAAATTTGATTTGTAAACATTTCAGATAATTTTGAAAATGATTAGAGAGATCAAAATTAATTCACTCGAAATATGGCCGCCGAGTGAAATTAAGGAGGCGTTATAATGAGCACTTTAAATATTTTTTACATTAATCATTACTATTGTACAAATAGAGTACAAACTCTGTATTTTAATCACGATAGACATACAGCGTGTAAAAAACGGACCACTCTGAATAACTTTTTATCTAATGATCGGATTTTTCAAGCTCTAGGATTTAATTTTAATGGTTCAAGGAGGTGACCTCAAATATGCTAATTAATTAATGCAAACTATATTTTAAGTTACGAAATCAGGCAAAAAAAAGTACTTTTTCTGAATAAAGAAAAGTTTTTTTCGGTGGAATTGGATTTCTAATAGGAGGTAGCCGCAATCTGGGAAACGTGGTCCGAATAGTTTGATCAGGAGAACAGTCCAAAATTTGGACCCTTTTTATATTAATTTTACTTTTCGCATATTTCGTCATATCTCAAAGAAATTATAAGCAAATTGTAAAATTGTTGCACAAAATTATAAAATTAATTTATCAAAGCAAAAAATAACTTTAATTAAATATTTATTACTTTATTTTTTATTCAATAATAGTGTACAGTTGCAACATCATGTAAAAAAAATACAATTTTGCATGAGACAGCACAAAATTTGAACGATATCTGATCAAATAGTTCTTGGAAGTCGCAATTTTAAAAAAAATCGTATTTCTATTTTTAGTTGCATATTTGAGGTTACCTCCTTGAACCTTTAATGTTGAGTCTTAGAACTGGGAGATCCGAACATTAGATCAAGAGCTATTCATGGTGGTCCGATATTTTGTTCACTGTACATTAGAATTATCAAATGCCTGACTGGAGAACTAACAAAAAAAGGTAATTAACTCCTCATTCGTCAAACATATTGAATTTTTACAAGATAATTTCTATAAGATAATTTTTTAAACCCATTCTTCCTTGGTTCTGGAATTATTCTTATGTAAATTGATAGGAATTGCTTTTTATGTAAATATCTTTCATATTTATGCTGAAAAAGTTTTTTTATTATTTCCTTGTAATTATAGCTTTTTAATCATATCAGACAATATCTCAATGGGAGCTTCAGTGGGTGAATGATATTGTTCCTCCACCAAACGCTCTAAAGCATTGAAACAGAGGGTTTTAGATGCACCTTAATCCTGTGTTTCAGGGGACTAATTTTTGAATGTGACGAAATTAAATTACGCAGACACAATAGTTTTCTAAATGTCACACACAAAGAAAAAAATCTATAATGAGCTAAATACCTGAAAAAGATTTTCCGCTCTTTCTTTTTTTTAACTTAAAGAATTTTAAATTGACGGTAATTCGCATCAATGTTCCTTATTTAATTACCGTCGTTCAACAGCAAAACCCAATTATGAGTTTACGACTTCCAATGTTCAACTCCGTAGCCTTGCAATTTTGAATCTAATCCAGAAGACAAATAAACTCCTCGATCAAGTATTTGGAGAAATTTTCCTTTGTGGTGGACTTTTTACATGGAGAAGAACCCCACGAGAATCTCTCACGGTTAGCCTGACGGCAAGGGGACTCTAACCCGTGATCCATCTACCACTGAGGATATTTTACGTCAGAATTGTGGTTGGTGCGATCCGGGTGCAGAATTCGTATCAACCAACCGTCGCTGAGATTCAAACCCTGATCACCTGAGGTCACTCTATCCCCTGAGCCACCAGGGCTCAATTTTCTTTATCTGAAAAACTGAGGGAGACTTTTAGAGATTTTTAAAGTATTGAGAGGAACACATACCCACCGTCCACTCGCCAACACGCCAGTGCCTGACTTATATTCTGTTATCTGTGCTAACTGTTCTTCAGTTCGACAAGTATTTATAAACTGTTATTTGCATTGGCATATACATGACGCCATCATATAGATATGCAGTTCTCATATACATATGCAGTTTGAACATACAAAGCTGCATATGTATATAAGAAAGAAGCGTTCCAGTATCAACTATCAACTGCTTTTAGAACTAATATTCTTGTTTATGCTAATAACTTAACCATGCTCTAAACTGCCTCTCATCAAAGTGTAAAGCTTATTGTTCTATTTTTGTAGTACTTTAACTATAATTAAAAACTTTTATATGTTCCTTTAACAATAATCCTTAACTTACAACTTGGAAAAGAGCCAGATAGGCATTCCCAACATTATCAAAATTGATATCTCTGTTCACCCATGAATAGTTCAGGCTTAGGCACTGTTCCACGTTTGATGTGACGTTGACCGGCAATGTTTGTCCATCTTCTCCAACACACCGATAGAAACGACCACCGAAAAATTGTACTCCCATTATGCTGAAAATTAACCAGAAGACAAGGCACACCAACAACACATTGAAAATAGCCGGTATTGCTGACATCAAAGCATTGACTACAATCTGTTAAATAAAAAAAATATATGATTTGCTTTAAGAATTTTCAAGAATTAAGTCAAAGAAATTTTAAAGATTTTAATTTTCAAGAAAATTTATTAGTATTTAATATAAATTTAAAGATATAAATACTAAAACAACAAAAATTGTATTTAAAAGAAACGCGTTTACCTGATCTTATATCCACGCAATGTTAGAAATTTCATTCTAAAATTACGGTAAAATAACTGGCGGTAGTCTGTCCATCCAATGAACCGTAAAGTTTACGGTAAAGAACATTTTTTTACTTTTACGGTTTTGAAACCGTTTACGACTAATATGAAATATTTACCCCGACCTGCCCCAATTTAGGGCATACGGGTAGTTTACGACTAATATAGTTAAAAAAAACCATGAATACAATAAAATACGGTAATGTACATTGGAGTTAGGTTGTGGTTTATCAAAAGAAATTATTATGCTGGTAATTAATTACAAGGCTGGGCCTCGAACTCCCATTATGTCGGTCATGCGATTAACAGATTAACCCTTTCTACTGTAATATGCATCCAGCCGCAAGCAGCTAAGCAGGCTTCATTAGATGGGCCTAGTTGGTGCGATAAAAATTCTGGTTCTTTAATTGTATTAAGTGAAAGCAGTTAATCAAAATTTTTTCTAGCATTAAGCAGTTTGAGTACCATTTTATTTATGGTTATTTGACTTGTTTGTTTGAATATAGCAAAATAACAATTAAACAAATTGTTATTTAATCATTTTTCCCGAAAAACTTCAAAGAGTGTGAAGTATCACCTATTTCAGCGTCATATGTTCACACATTGAAACTTTTATTTAGAAAATAAGGTTATTTCAATAAAATTACTTATTTATTAATTTTTCACTTTGAAAATTACTTAATTTTTTTTATATTTATACCATAACAATTCTGAATACAATAAAGTAACATTGAAGTAGAAATGTATTATTTGGATTAAATTTTGTAAGAAAATATTGTGATTTGCAAAAATTAAAACAATTAAATGTCATTGTTTACTGTTTTAGGTTTTAGTTTAATTTATACCATAGCAATTCTTAATACAATAAGGTAATGCTTTTTATATAGGAATGTAACAATTGGAAAAAATATTTCTTGAAAATTATTGATAAGATCAATCATTCACAAGAAATATTGAGATACCAAAAGATTGATTTTTACTGACAAGATCAATATTTTTTGCTATTTTTAACCGAAAATCATCCAAAAATATTATGAAGAGTATGATCAGGATTTTATAATTCCAAAACCATCTGCTCATCGAGACTTGTCAATAGTTGCATTATGCACTTTACCGAAAATGTGCAGCTGATTTTAGATATATCAATAATTTTTCTTAGCTGAATTAATGCGCTTACATTTGATTCGGGACTAGTAAAAACATTCGGAAAAAAATATTGTGAATCGATTTATCAAAGCATCGTTACCTATGGTTTATCATCGATTTATCGATTTACTAAAAGAATTAAATATCTTCATTTATCGTTTTATAGATAAAACTCTTATATTGTATTTTTCATTTGTACAAAATTAAGCTTTTCTTCTATAAACCCTTTTTGAGCTTTAAACAATAATTCGTAATATTGGGTTCAATTGTATATTTACGCAATATTTTTAAAAACGTAAAGACGAAAGTTGCTTTCTATGGGAAAATGAAAAATCAGTTAACATTCCTGATGCTTAGATACATTAAAATGATGTCTATAAAATTAGCGCCTAAATCTAAACTTTATATAAGCATTAGCTAATTGAACATCAAGTAGTTGATTATTTTTGTAAATTATTTTTATTCTAATTTTAAATTTATTTTGAGCTAGTTCTTAATTTGTTGACAGTATGTTTAAATACATAATGCTAAAAATAATATACCATGATAAATGCTAATACATTGCTATATTGGCCACAAATGCTATATAAACAAATGCTATATTGGCAACATTTGTATTAGTCAACATTTTCTTTGATTTGTGATATTTAACTTTCAAACGATAGTATTTTTCAAAAGATACTTAAAAGAACACTTTCAGAAATTTTGTTTTCTAATTTTGAATGTAAATTTTATGTCTTTTAAATAAAAACTTTCAACAAAAGTTGTGTGTCAACTAGAATTTCTTATTTTCGGTACCAAACTATTGTTGGAATTGAGTTTAAAACGGACTAAACAAACGCTTGCAACGCCAAAAAGTTTCCTTAAACAGTTGTTTTTACAGTCCAAAGATCAATTTTCCTTCTTGTTATTTAAGGAGAAAGGAGTGAATTAAAAAGAAACTTCAATAAAAAAAATGAGAAAGGAGTGAATCACTAAAATTCTAATTATTTTAATCTCTTAAACAACATAGTTTTAATCAACCACTTTTTAATTCGAAAAATGTAAAGATGAAGCAAAATTTCTTCATCATGAACTATGACCACTGTTTTTATGACTTTTTTTGGCCAAAGTTTTTTGGATTGAAAAAACCTGCCCCGCAAAGCATTAGTAGTATCTGAATTCCGAAAAAATTTCTGAAGAAGACTTTAAAAGTTGCTTTTAAAAATTTTTATAGAAGAATTCAGAAGTGTATTACATGTGATGAAGGTTTCTTTAAAATATACTCAGATAGCAGTGCAAGATTGATTTTAATGTCAGCAACAACCTTTATCAGAAAGCCCAACGATCTTCATAAAAGATTATAACCATGCAAGTTTAAAACAATGTTAAATTTAACTATGCTAGTTTACTCACTTTGAGATTCGCAAACATAAACAATTCTTTTATATCGAGATTGAATCTGCCCTTACGAAACAAGGTTAGAAAAAACTTCGGGAATGGATGATGAATCTCATTCTCAAGTAAAGAGTAGAAAGTATTCTCAAACCGATGATGAATTTGCCTTCTCAAAATTTTTTTAGATTTCATGACCATTACTGAAACAAGGTTTAGTTGCGCAGGCTTTTAAATACTTTATTTTGCACTTTAAAAGTGAAGGTTTGCCTAATAACTAAGTTTTCAACACAAGCAAAATGTTGAACAAAGTTAGCCTGAACAAAGTTAGCATGAAAAAAAGGCAAATAAGGTTTACAGTACTAGTAAATAGAATCTAAGAATGAGATTTTTTTGTAAAGGTTTTCGCATGCCCTTATTAATCTATAAGGAAAAGGTTTTTATACTAATACTTCTTTTAAATTAAAAAAAGAATTAATTAGCCAACCAAATGGAAGTAAAAAAAACAAGTTTGCCGTAAGGTTGTTTGTTGTTTAGGTATGTAAAACTTACATTATTTTCTGGAGTCATTAGATAAATCCTGAATGTTACTAGCATACCTTTTATAGTGTTTTAACGAGACTTACTTTCATTCCTTCCCACCGAGATATAGCTCTGAGAGGTCGTAAAGCTCGTAGAGTTCTAAATGCACGTAAAGCATATAAACCAGAACCAGAGCTTTCAGCAACTATGCTTACTACTGACACCTACAGAGAAAAAAATAAAAATTATTCGCAAATAAGGAAATGTCTGAATACATGATAAATTTCTGTTTATTGAAACAAATTGTAAATTTTTTTCACTGAACAATTGTATATATGTATTGTAATTGATATAAATTTGTTTTAATAATTTGAATTCTCCTAGATTTCGAAAGATGTCAAATAATTGACTAGACTTTTTAACACAGTTTTAAATTTAGGCTGCTTATTTTCCTTATTAATGTGTTAAATTTTTTAATCAAGTTTTAAAATGTTCAAGACATTTAAAAAGAAAACATGCGGGGAAATTTATTACAATGAAAAAGCAATAAAATTTTCAGAGCAAAAGTACCGGCATTCAGGATGTCGGTACTTTTAATCATAAAATCCATCTCTACCGAACATGTTACGGAACAAAAATTCGGATATACCATATTTTTTCAGTAATAATTACAGTAAAATCGCTGAATCACTCTAATTAAGCAAATATTACTGTAAAAATTACCGTGTAATATTTTACGGTAAAAATGGATTTAACTGATGATGCTCTATAGTCTATATCATAATTTGATCTGGAAATTTTTACAATGTAGAGTCTTTAAGTTTACTCTCTTCATAGTAACACATTTTGTGATATTTTACAATATCACAGAAATGATTGTCTCCAGCTAATATATTCGCTACAGGGAATATTTCGTTATGCGGAATGTTGTGGCCTTTTGTAGTGATTTGATAAACATTCTGAAATTCTTTGCTGCCGTGATAAGTTCAAAATTAGATAATTTTGACTTAATTAAAAATTAAGGTGATACATGTTATAAATTTATTAATGTCATTGATTTTTATTATAAAAATAAAATGAAATAAGTGAAGAAAAATTATCCATTTAAAGGATAATACTTGCTTATAGGAAAATAGGCTAAATAGGATTATTTTACTTAATTTCCGGAATTTTCAACGGTTCAAAATTTCATGAAGTTCTCATAAAAAATTTCCTTTCATTTGGGAAATTTTTTAATGGTTTTGAATGATCATAACGTTTTAGTCCAAAAGACCGTTTCCTGTTTTGCGTGTGAAGATTCACTGATCACTATGTGAAGATTTCGGAGTCACTGTCACTTTCTTAGTCTTTATCGTTGTTCATTATACACTTCAAAAAATTCCAAATAGAATTACGGTATAAAGTATTGGCACTTGGGTGCATCATTCGTAAAATTCATTTAACTATAGTATCCATTGTTACCATCAAAGTACTATTTCGTAACTTTTACTATAATATTTATTTAATTAGAATGATTCAGTAATTTTACGGTAATTAATACTGAAAAAATATGGTACACTAGATTTTTTTTCCTGTAATATATTCCGATAAAGGTAAGAGTACCGGCACCCTCAGTGCCGGTGCTGTTTGCTGTATTTTGATCTGAAATTTTTTACTGTGTACTGTTTAAAATATCTTCATCTGTAGGATGTGGTTCAGTTAACAAAAGAGTTACATCGCAAACTATAATAGTTGAACCTTTTACCATTGCCATCATTGGTTTACCATTACTTTCTAATGCTTCAACTTATTCCAACATACTAATATACAATTGCAACTATTCAAAAATGCCAAAAAATCAAAAAATACATCAACTCAAAAATTTCGAAAAAAAATAAAAATAAAAAAGATTGAAGTTTGAAAAATTTGTTGTATGGAAGATGTTTTGAATGTTATGTTTACCATCCGACTAAAAATTTAGTTGTAGGGAAACTATACAGTATATATACGAAAATAAGATAATTTTGAAGTAGGAAATTTTTTTTTTTAATATTTATAGAGGAAAAATACATACGCAAACGATTGTAAAATCTAATGTTGTCCAAAGACTGCTGAAATATACAACAAATCCATAAGCCACCCATTTCAATAGGACTTCGAGAACAAAACAAGCCGTGAAAAACAAATTGAGGTGTCCAAGAATCATCATCATTTGAGGTTTCTCAGGCAGAAATACATCTTCAAAGCACTAGAAAGTATCAATACACTTATAGAAAGTTCGATACTCTAAGTCTCAAAATTGCAACATTCAAGACATACATTTTATCATTTATATATTTTTTTATTTGACTTTATTATGAAAATTATTTATTGCTTTTTGCATCTACCCCTCGTCAGCGTAACGGGTTGATAAAAAATAAAATATCCTGAATAATTTTCCGTATAACTTTGTCTTGTTGTAATTTGATTTTTCTTTACAATATAGTAATATAAACAGGTATAATTTTTAGGTTTAATTTCTTTGAGGGGAATAGACACAGTACATTTGTTTAAATTAGAAGTGAAAATTAGAAATGTATTCGTAAATTAAATTGAAGAATAACCCTTTGACTACTAAAGAGACTCATTTGTCCCAACAAATATTTAAAAATTACTAATGTTCATATGTATCCCTCCATTAAGTACTGCCGGGACATATATGTTCCAGCCTCTAAATTGATAATCGCTTGTCAGAAAAATCCCAAATACTAAATTTGCCTTACATGTGACCTATTTTGTCCTTTTGGATAATAAACGGGACAAAAAAAAAGCATTTTTTAAAATTCGTAATCAAAGGGTTAATGGAGTAAAATAATTTTGAAAATAATCTTCTATCGTTGAAAGATATAGTTGATTCAAAGAAAACAGAAATTTATGTAAAAATCCCTCAAAAATGGTCAAGTGTAAAAAGTTTAGGAAAGATTAAAAAGCCAAGCATTCGTGTGTAAAATAAGTTTCAGGGAGGCTCTTTATTTGTAATTTGATCCAGAATTTCTTACAGTGCATTTCTAAAAGCTTCACGCAAGAGCTTTCAAATCGGGCCAACAATTTTGTCTTGTAAAATCTCCCGAAAGTTTTGCTGCTAAGAGAAAAATTGTTTACAAAGAGTGAGTATAGAAGTGTTTCCATAATTTTGTCCAACCCCTTTAGATTACGAGTACCATCGTACGAGGGACTAATTAACAGGCGTAATTATATGCAAGACGTGCTTTTTTTTACTAAGCGGTTTTACAAAATATTGACTAATTGCTTTACTTATCTTTATTTCCTTATCTTTAATTCCGTAAAAATAACGATGAGACAAATTTTGTACCATCTGGTAAATTTGGTACACGGTAAAAAATTTTGGATCAAATTACGATTAAAAAAACTCTGGCACTCTGAATTCAGCATCCGGAAAATCAATTTTACCGTAAAATTTTATACAGTAATTTTTACAGTAATGTTTATTTAATTTTAAAGTAAATATTACTGTTAAGCGCTGATTCTTTTTGTTTCTGCTTAGAATATTAGACTGATATCATTAAAATTACTTTTAAATGTTCCATTGTTTTGAAACAGAAATAGAGATCATGCGTTCTATAGATAATCTTTGCTTATTTCAATGATGATTTTATGATTGATCTACAATGATTAATAATTGATTTAGTATGTACTAATTATTATTTTATCACACACTATTTTTGTCGGGTATAATTTTCTCCATTATTTAATACACAGAACTCTAAGTTTTAAATATATTAACTAAGAAGTACTTAACAAGTAGCAATAATTTTAAAAACAATTTCTGCAGGAAGACCAAGTTGCAGTTTTTCTATATAAAATAATTGTACTATAGAAATGTAATTATCATTTCAATTACTTAAATTTTGTTGTATCTTATTATGTGTATTATTTTAAATAACATTATGTTAATCGTTTAGTTCCGCAAATATGATAACTTTAACAGTTTTAATTTAAAAAAAGACTTACTAGAACAATGCTACTACAAAATATGAGTACAAGAACACTGTATTCAAACGCTTTGTGATCACAAATCCTAAGAATCAGTCGTCGACTTAGTTTCCAGTATTTGTAAAAAGGACGGCCTTCAGGATCGAACCATCTAAAGCATAAAATTGATATAATTTTATAACATGTTTTATTTTAATTAAAACGTTTTATCAATTATTATAATCTTATCTATAGTATTATTTTATTATAATTACATCCTATTATTGAAGTTATACTTCTTATGCGACTTCCAACAAGGTGGCGTTAAACGTTTAACGCTACATTTTTATTGACCGGGAAATCACGTGGTAGGATCCAGTTTTCCCTCATTCATTTCCATATTGCTTTGGTTCTCACTAGCATAAAAATAATAAAAGTCATAAAAGTATTGTTTTTCTATAAATATTTTTTTAGTTTGTTTTGATACACATATAATTTAATGGGGTAGTATATTTTATTTTCAAATTTAGCGGATAACAATTGTAAAAAATGAGTGAAAACAATCCCACGGACAATGCAACGAATTTAAGGTTATGTCAAGGTACGTCTCTTGTGAATATCAATTGATTGTTTCTCATCTGAAATTACATTATGACGCATTCACATACATTATTAATAAAAATACATTTTCCAGGGCGAGACGATGAGGCAATCACAAGCACTTCCACTGGTTCAAGAGGTCGGCGAGGGAAAAATGCACTATATTACCGTGATTACAGAGCACGGAAAAAGAGTCGTTGAATAGAACTAGTGATCCTTCTACCACTGCTGATTCTTCTATAATTAACGTTGCGAAGTTTAACTTCTTCCGCGCGGAGAGACTCCACGCACTATTTTATATATATATATATATATATATATATATATATATATATATATATATATATATATATATATATATATATATATATATATATATATATATATATATATATATATATATATATATATATATATATATATATATATATATATATATAATCTGGATTAACAATGTAAGGTGAAGCTAGATTAATTTATCTCTTTTAGTGGTGTCCTAATTTTTAGCTTTTTCTATTGAGCAACAGTTGTTGAAAGAAGATGCATTTTCAATTAACCAAATGTGGAAGTTTAGGTTGAATTTCAACATTAAATAAAACCAGTTGCTCACATGACTTTTCTACAATTACTTGTTGATGACATTCATTTGCTATTTTACCAATGCGCATGCAACACTTTATTTAATTAAAATTGGACAAGAACTTTTTTCTCAGTTAATATATTTAAAGGGCCGCATGTGTGGTAAAGAATATGTAAATACTTCATCATTACCCATAAAAATAAATCGGGAAACAGTTTGGTGGCTCTGTTACTTTTGTAGAAGACGTTTGAGACTTTGATGGCGTCACATCTCTTGTAGAATTTTGGGAATCCTATTCTAACAAAAATAAGAAACCTAAATTTATCTTTCAGATAAAAAGACAAATAATGCATTTATAAGGGTACAGACTGAAGTCTGGAATTATTTTGAAATTTGGGAAATCTTTACCTGCTCGACCATTTCCACAGTTGGCAAAGATACGTGTACTTCCGTTTCGGGTATTCTGTTGGGAACAGCAAGTACGCTTGTCTCTAAACAGAGATATTTAATAAAATAAGTTATGGTGTTTTGTAACTACCATCCTTAACATGTATTTAACAATATGCTCGTTGAATCTCGTTATTTAAGAGAAAAAAATCAAAAGAGTTAAAGAACAGAAAGGAATATCAAAAACATCAAAACTAGGTAAGATTGATTATTTAATCCGAAATGCACTTATATCTCTTGACACAGAATTTTTATTAAACATACTTTTCATACTTTTCTCAATGTTCTGTAGTAATTTAGGTCAAAGTAAGTGAAAAGTATTATGTTTAGCATTTTAATATTTTATGGTTATGAAATGCAGTATGATACACCGTAGTCATTTTCTGTGCTGAGGATAAAATCTTCCAAACACGAAAAACGCGTTCCGAACGTTCAAAAGTTTTTCTCATTCAATCAATTGTTAAATATTTTGATAGCATAATAATTCTTTGGATGTTGAAAAATAAATAAATAACGTTATGCTTAATTCCTTAAATATAATAATATTTTAAACCATTTTATTCTTTATTATTGTAGCTTTTAAAGTGATTAATGCTTTAGTCTATCAACTAATTCGTTGACCGTTTTATTGTAGTGGCTTAATTTTTTATGGAGCGGAAAATAAATGAATAATATTATATTAATTAACGAGTAACGAAACGTTGTTGGTGTTCCGGCAAAGATCTTATTTGCACTCTTAACAGTGCGCATCTAGTAGGTAGTACACTGTAAAAAAATTCTGAATCCAATAACGGTAAAAAGTACCGGCACTCAGAGTGCCGGTACTTTTTACCCTAAAATCCATTTTTACCCATACAAAAAATCTGATATACCGCAATTTTTATGGTGAAAATTACTATCAAATCCCTGCATCAATCGAAGTAAATAAGTATTACTGTAAAAACTGCGATATACAAGTATTATTTTACCGTTAAAATAAATGTTACGAATGTGCCAGTACTTTATACCATAATTTGATCCAGAATTTTTTACAAATAGTGTGCAGATAATCTATGTAGTTCATAGATTATCTGGGAAATTTGAGAAATGAATTCATTTAATCGCATCACCCTAGTTCAGGGATGGCGAACCAATGGCACGCGTGCGATTTATGGCACGAGGCACAATATTTTGGGCACGGCACTGATCACAAATGTTATTACACTATGAAGCATATGTAACAATTAAAATAAAAATCAAAAAAAGCAAACAAAATAATTAACAATTATTAATAAAAAAATTAACAATTAATGTTAAAAAACAATTAATAACAATAAAAAACAAGCTAACAATAAAAAACTAGCAAAAACAATTAACAGTCCTGCTTAAACTAACATCTTACAACCTAATATAAGTTATTTGTCATCTAATCTGCAACAACAGAAGTCACACTGATATAACTTTAAGTTTAATTACGCGTATAACTGAGACACTGCAAAATGTTTTCTTTTTCAATGTAAACAAAGAGTTTTGACAGAATTTAATATTATTATTTTCCCAATAAACACGAAGTCAAAATTATTTGACGGCACGTCTACGACATCATTAAGCAATTTTTTTAGAAAAAATGGCACGTTGGTGAATAAAGGTTCGCCACCCCTGCCTAGCGCATTACCTGGATGATTTGTAAATTAACTGATTTCAACGCTTTATTGGTAAAAATTACATTTCATTACTATTTCATTGATATTTTATTTCTATTATTCTATCCTGCATTATTTTTATTCTATCTATCTGCATCCTGCGCAAGAGGAATTTATCGTTACATTTTCCTCACCTCGATTCTGACGAAGTTGCTGATGGAATACAGCCGCGATGTCACTGGCTCGTCTTGGAGATTCAGGTCGTTCAGACATTTGAGGTTCAGTTTTCCTTCTTTTTTGAAACACGTATTCTTCGGGAGTTTCGTCAGTCCATTCTGCATTACCCCGACTAATGACTCCTTTAATCCGTCGAAATCCTTTCAGCAGTTTTGAATCAGAACTGGTTGCCTCTTTCTAGAAAGGAACTAGGTGTTACAATTTTATTAGTGGCCACTTACTTCCTTCACCCCTCTGGACCTGGCGTCCGATATGCCGGACATCAATTTTCAAACTACAATCATTCATATTAACCAAATCATATTAACGGAAACCAAATTATATTCATTCATATTAACCAAATTAATAACAATCTGAATCACAGAGTTTTTGTTTAATTTGATGATGAGGACGCTATTGCTTTCCAAAGGGACTGATATCTTTAAATTGTATATGCCGATTGAAGGATATTTCTTGAAACTATGAGACATATTCCAAATGAAGAGAATATCTTGAAACTATAAAAATTTTCCAACTGAGGAAGCTAAAATGGCGTAATCTTTTTATTTTAATTTATAATTAATTAATAATTTAAATTAATTAAACTAATCTTTTTAAATTATAATTAATTAAATTAATCTTTTGATTTTAATTTATAATTAAATTAATTAAATTAATTAAATTAATTAAATTAATTAAATTAATTAAATTAATTAAATTAATTAAATTAATATTTTTAAATTATAATTAATTAAATTAATATTGTAATTTTAATTTATAAAAGGCTTTAAGGCTAACAATAGATTAAACACCTTAAAGTGGAATCGACATTGATTCATAGTTCACTCGTCATTCTATGTTTTTTTCAATTGATTTTTTTTTTGTATTATAGATATGGTAAATAAAGTGTATTAATTTAGTCGTATTGTTCTTTTTTTATCAATAGGCTTTATTTAAAATTATGCCCTTCAAATTAGCATTAAATATATCTATTAAAAAACTTAAATATAAACCACAAGAACTTTAAAAGTTTTATTTTGTTTACAAATTTTGAACAGAGCGAAATTTTTTATAAGCGTTAGTTAGATTTAAAGTAAAATAAATACTTGCAAACAAATATTTTTTTATATAATAAAACAACAGCTCTGACCAAAAAAATTTTTTTTAAATCAATTACTGAATAAATTCTTTTGAAGAAATATCTCGCTTGTATAGATTCCAACAACAATCCGTAGTGGGATACGAGTTAAGGGTAAGGCCAGCAGGAGTCAGCGCTGCGCGCCAACCACTTTTACTTCCCTTCCAAGATTAGCTAGAGCTCCTTGATCTAAATATGGGTAGGCTTCAAGCCACCACCAAATGGGTGATTCCACAATGGTGTAAAATAGATTCCTTAAACGAAAAGGAAAATTGTGTGACAAAATGTTATTAAATAAAATTTCTAGGAATATAAGTTCATAATATTAAAAAAATAGTGCCGAATTCGGATGTTTTTCAGATGTTTAATAAATATCTTATTTTTTTAATAAAGCATTTTTTAAATAGCCTTAAAAAATTAATTTAAAGCAATTTTTACTTAATGTGCACACAATTTACCACATTTTCTATTTCCGATTAATATAAAACTATTTATCCTCCCAGGACAATATTAATTAAAATTATTTTTCTTATTAAAAGTCAGAAAACAATATGCTTCATTCTTGAAATCACAGGCTATCAATAATTTTAAATGTAGTTTTAACATACTATGCTGTATCATGTATTTTTAAGTACATAAATTATTCTTCGTAATTAGTTTGAATGCCTTCAAAATTTAAAATAAAGTTTTAATTATGTCCTTTTTAAAAATAACTTTAAATTATTATTTAGAATCAACATAATTCATTAATTATTGAGTGAAACTGTATTTATCAATAAAAAGGTTATGTTAGCAAATTTGTGAAGTAGTTTCGCGGGATTAAACAGAATATGTATGATTCGTAGTCATAATTACTCAATATGTAAGATTCAGAATGAGAATTGTACCTTTTTTTGATTGAGCTCTTTTGAGTTGAAGGAGTTAAGAAGCATGGCAAGAAAGAGGTTGAGCACAAGAAAATTTCCCATCGTTAAAGCGACGAGAAAAAGAACGATGCAGACTTGATACTTCTCACCGGAAGCTCTCATGCAATCCCATAATGGCTGCACCCATTCTCCGCATAGAATTCGAAATATCATTAAAAGTGAATGCCAGAAATCTGTAAAATTCCACCTAAAGATGACATGTTAAAATATGTAGGTGACTTCGGAAAAAAATGGCAACACCACATGATGAATACTTTTATATTTAGTTTCTGTGGTGTATGATGTCAAACTGTTCATTAATTCATGCTTGTTTTAAAAAGCTATAATTTATTTGTCATAAATACGCATAAAAAATACATCCAATTAAATTGTACCAATTAGATATCAGTTCGATATTATCTATTTGAGATATGAGCCTGTTCAAGCACGAGGAATTTAAAATAAAGCCAACCCAAGTCTGAGGTTGATCTAGATGAAAGTTGAAATTTCAGAAGATTTAATGGTAATATTTACGAGGAAACAAAAAGAGGAAGAGAAAAGTCAAATAAAAAAAAGAGATTACTCATTTACAAGTAGAATACTTCTTAATTGTCAATATTAAAAAACGAAATATTTTAACTAATACGCTATGAGCAATAAAAATTTTAACAATAAAAATTGTTAAAATTTTTATTTATTTCTGCTATTTTTTATTATTTTGAAGGAAAGCGTGTAGAGAAAAGTTTCGATTAGAAATGGTGATTTCTAATATACCTCATTGTACATGAAGGGCTTGGAGCATTACATTTTTAAGGGGTTTTATTATTTAATATCAGTCATCTGACAGTTGAAATTTCAGAGGATTTAAAAGAACAAAAAGAGAAAAGCCAAATAAAAGATATGATTGAGATTATTTATTTACAGATATAATACTTCTTAATTGTCAATGTTAAACAAAAGACAAAATATTTTATGTAAAGCACATTATTAAAACTTTAATTTATTTATGCTATATTTTTATTATTTTTCTAAAAATTTTGAAGAGCGAAGTTTTGATAGATAGTTTCGATTTTTTTAAAAGTCTCTTTAATAGCAACCTTGTTTATAATGATAAACAAGGTTTTAAAACTGTTCAAGGAAGCGTTTTCGGTAATAAAAAAATAAAAAAAAAAACTTCTATTTTCATGGAGGCAATAAGATATTTCAGTGTATTGTGCTGTTTTGTAGAGGAAATTTCAGAAACTTATAAAATATCTATTTGGAAACAATACTGAAGAGCGGTTTAGTGTAATAATGTCACCTTTAGAAAAAGAGTGGCTTATCACCGAATTTTTGAAATCTTTCAATGAGAACAAAATATGGTAAAAATTACCAAAATGTGGTAAAATGTATTATGTTTCTGGCTCTGGAAACACCAAATAGCTTGATTATTTTTAGCAAAGCCCTTTGGTAATGATTTTTGTAAAATTAACAGTAAAATAAGATTTTTAATAAGTGGCAATAAAATTTGGTAATTTTATATGATACCTTATAGCAGGACATAAAAACCATTTATTCGGTTGCATTTACTTTTCAGTTTTGCAGTTTTTACTAAATGTGTGGTAATAAGAGCTTTCATTTTGAGAACCGGAATTTCCGGTCAACCATTGGCATATGAACGAAAAAATTTCCTAATGAATAAATACCGTGTATTTTTTTTAAACCTAAACAACATTTTTCTTCATCACAAACATCAATACTATACAGTACGTAAATTTTAGCAGTGTTCTGTGCCTCTTTACTTTTTAAATGAACTCCTTAAGAAAGAATTACATATTTAGTTTAATAACAATAAAAAAAAATTTAAATTACCTTGGCACTGGCCCAGGAGCAAAGTTTTCTTCTGTATAAATGTCACTAAAGAGTTGCACCCCTAAAATTGCGAATATGTATACGATGACTGCTAGAACCAATGTCATATTTCCAACAGCGCTTAGGGTACTCGCAATAATCGTTAGCAGTAATCGCATTGTTGGCCAAGCTTGAGCTAATTTTACCACTCTCAGCTGCGAATAAAAAAAAAAACAAATAAGAGAAAGTCTACGATGTGAATAAGCAGTTTTGATAAAAAAAAGTATAATAATTATGATTACTAATTGTATGATAATATTGTTTTAATTATAATTACTAATCATTAATTGTTCTAGTTTGCGTTCCATTTTATTTTGTTGTGCAAAAGTTGTTAAAGTTAGAAACTTAAAATTACGAAAGTGTGTAGAAAAATATGTAGCGAGTACGATAAATTAAAATAAGGGAAATTCAATAATTAGTTCAAAAAATAATAACTGTTTAACTTCTAACTTTAACTTCCAACTTCTTAGTTTAAATTCTTAACTTTTTCCGAAATTTCCTTTATTCGTAAGTAGTTGTTATTTTAAATACTTATTTCTGTTTTTATTTTTTTAAGCAATTATTATAAGACTTTTTCCATTGCTGTAGAAAAACTTATTTATCTTTCCCAAAATCTTAATTTTATAAACTCAAGTTTAATTTGATATCTGAAGTAAAAAGAATAATAGAGAAAGATTAGATTTCATGATGCCAGATATGAATCTAAGCACTTATGTTAAATTTTCTAAATACATAAGAGATTGAATTAAGGAGAAAGGAACACCGTTTCTTGTTAGAACTGCTATAATAATGTAAGTTTCATTATTGAGTAAAATTACTTCTCAATTGATTCTTATCTTTCTTATCACACACTGCATTAGTAAAGATTCTTTTTAGCACAGTAGATTATTTCCATGAAGCAGTCGTTGCTGAAAGCCCTTATATAGCAGGACTGCAAAGAGCACAAACTGGTACAAAAGATATTTTAATTCTAGCAATTTTTTCGGGAAAAATAAAATGTTTGTAACTATCAAGATTTCTTTTATAATTTTCGCATATATACAGGGTGATTCTAAAAAGATGGGCAAAATTTCAGGAAGTGATAGTACACACTCAAGCAAACAATTTTTATCAAAGAATGCATGGTCGAAAACAAAACGCAAAACCACTAGAGGGCGTCAAAGTTTATGTTCTTATATGAGGCAAAAACACACAAAGAACGATGAAGTTATAAAAGCAAATTTAATGGCATGTGATTACAATAAGTGTTCAAATCAGTGGCCGGCAGCGGCTATGCACGCAGTACAACGGCAAAGAAAGGATAGGAAAACATTCTGCAACACACCATGCACATCACGAACTTTCCCTGCAGCGGCCGCAAGCTTGGCGACAAGTAACGCAGCACAGTAACTCGCAACAGGAATGGAGCTTTCACGTTTGCATCAAACAACTTTCCAAATATATATATATATATATATATATATATATATATATATATATATATATATATATATATATATATATATATATATATATATATATATATATATATATATATATATATATATATATATATATATACTAGCTGACCCGGCAAACGATGTTTTGCCATATGAATTATTTCTAGAGTATGAAAATATATCTTATATTATATAAAACGCTAATACGTATGTATGTATCAATAAAACAGATGCTATTTCTTTTCTCGCGTTGGCAACAGTTTTCATTTTTAATTGATAGGATTCGGCGCGCAAGAGCACGTAGTGAGCATCATATGGTTAATCTATATTATATAAAACGCTATTACGTTTTAATTGATAGGCTTTGGCGCGCAAGAGCATGTAGTGAATATCATATGTCTAATCGGGTGAATTCTCACCGAATTATCAAGAAAATTCTCACAAAATTATCTTCATCGAAGCCGATGCTTTACATCCGGCGTTCAGTACTATTACATATTGTTTTACAACACATGGTCTTAGCCCTCTGGTGGGAAAGACTTTAAAACAAAATTTACAACAGTTACTTTTCTCAACAACTGAAATTTAGAATAGTGAGATTAAGAAAAATATGCGAACTGTTTTCAATTTCAAATTAATATTGAAATGCACAGGTTTAGAATTTTCTACAGTGAAAAGTTTTCAGAAATTCAGTGTTCAAAAAAGTATACAAAAGCTAGACGTTAAGAACGTATCCAATGAGCGAGCATCGGATTGTGAAGCAATCCGAAATGAACTGCGAAAGCAGTTCCGGGGGTTGGCGTGCGCCAGCTAGCAGGGGGCAAAGCCTCCTTGTATCTTATTTATTGTAAATGTGTGCATATGTGGTATATGAGTGGAAGAGGCATGGAGCGCTGTGAACGATGACGGAATGTGAAAGTAACAACACACCAAATAATATTTTTTTTAAATTTATTGCAAGTTTTTCTAATAAATTATATATACAACGAATTCTGAAAATATTAGTCAACAATATTAATCTCTTAGTGCAATGGAGTGCACAATATTTTTTGTCATTCCATCTTTAGCTAACACAAATAAACTGGATGGTTTGCCCAAACGAGAGTATGCCACGTATCCGCGCGAAAAACATGGTGTGTTCAAATCTAAGACGCAAGCAGACATTGTTTGGCCTTATCATTGCGAATGCCAATCTAATGTGGAACTGAATGCGCTTAAATTGAATTGGCACATCTGTGGGGGCATAATAGGCATAATAGGGATTGGCACATAATAGGGATTCGTGGAAGTAATTTACTTTCATCCCGGAATTTGTCATTTAAAATAATGACTTTGATGACGTTGTTCATTAATTTTTAATGACTAATCGCGTGCCGTTGCACAGCCAAGGTGGGTTCAAATTACGAAACAAAATAACCGGAGATCCAACTTTGAGTACTAAATTATACGGTGATATGCCAGGTAAATCCAATGAGTTTAAAAACTCCGTTGGAAAATTTGCAGCTTCAATGGGATCGCAAACTGCATCAACGGAATTGCATGTCACCAAGTTACCTGGCAATAACTGTTGCATCTATAGATTCAATTCGTTGACGCCCACATTTTTTGCTGCTAAAATCACCCTTTCTGCCAGCCACTCATGATGAATGCATTGCGTGTGTACATCGGGAAATATTAGGCTAATGAGAGCATCTTGTGAATCAATCATTGTGCAGAAATCGTCCGGTAATTTAAGCATCCAGTCTCATCCTTAGTAACCTTTCCATCACCGATATCTAACAATTATTTTGAGAATGTTTCAGCAGATGGATCTTGAAGCATTTGGATGCGCATATTTACTTTTAGTAGAACTTTTTCAACATTACGCCAAAGTGGAGATGATCTCAAGAAAGCAGTGATCTCATCAGCGTACATTAAACGCGGAATGACGTGAAGTGTTTGTCTGAAATCACCTGAAAGGAGTAACAGAGTGCCGCCAAATAATTTGTCATTATTTTTTTATATCTTTCAATGTCCTGTTCAACGCCTCAAGCGATTTTTGTGTTCCATAGTGCAATCATCCCAAATGATAATTTTACTGTGTTTTAACACTGTGGCCATAGAAGAAATATTTTTTATGTTGCACACTGCATCTGGGTTGTTTTGAATATTTAGTGGCAGCTTAAATACTGAATGAGCTGTTCTGCCTCCGTCCAATAAAATTGCCGCAATGCCAGATGATGCAACGGCCAACGCGATGCCATTATTTGATCGTATTTCACCGAGAATTAGCGAAGTAATTAATGTTTTGCCAGTTCCACCTGGTGCATCAGGAAAAAAATCCACACTGTACTGCTGAAACTGCGAGCATAATGCGGTCATAAATGCTCCTTTGTTTCTCATTCATTAGTGGAACATTGCGAGTAACAATCGCTGCCATTTTTATCGTATTGTATTGAAGTTCACGATTCATGTCAGTGTTTAATAAATCAGATGCACTTCGATTTGGTGAAAGCATACCGAAATGACTGATTGGCAATTTGGCAATAATAATGCAAAGATCCTCAATAACAATCAGTGCTTCATTGTACATAGCATCGCTGAATACTATCGTTAGATCATTGCAACGTGTGCGATATTGATACCGTATATCATCAGTCATCGAATCTTTGTGATATTCTCATAACGTTTCTATACGGGCCGGGAAACATGTAACTAATACTATAGCAAATAGTAGACGATTTTGCTTTGCAGTACAGTTCAATGCTGCTTCAGCAAGCATACATTCCCACTGGTTGTCGTCTTCCAGCAAGCCGAGTGCAAAGCATGCATCTTTATACGTTGGATGCTGATTTCCATCGACTTTACATATATCTTGAAATGACAATGAGCCGGTGTAATTAACCAACAACAGTCGAAAATAAAAGCACTCAGTCTGCCTTGGATTGACTGTAAATATTCTCCCCAAGGCGTTTGATTTGAATAAACCGGGACATGCATCAACCGGTGTGCCTTGCTTGTGGGGTGTCTATTTTTTTGAACCCATGTGAAATAGGGTGGTACTTCTGAGTAGAGTAATGTCCGTGCAAAGACGCCAAAAGCATCCGTACGATTACCCAATTCAAAAAATTTGGCGAGTGTAGTTTTTGGTGGATTTATAGCTCGGTCAATCGCTGTCTCGTTCGTGAAATATACGCTCTGACCGTTTTTAAGATGGACGGCTAAATTAATAACGGTTGGATCCCGTTCATTAATTGGGAAACCAAAGATACGCCAAAGAGCTTCATTGGAGCTGATGTACAGCGTTATTTCGTCGTTGTTATTCACTGGAAGAGCAGTCACATTGGTATTTTCAACTCGAAATACTGCTATATCATTGCCTTTATTCACATACTTGCAAATATATATATGATGCTCTTCTTTTAAGGGTGAGCATAAGTATTAGAGTTTAACATGACTTGTTGCAACGTGCGTGAATATTATTTTTGATTTATTATGTTTCTATGTCTAGTTTGGATCCGAATACGATTAAATAAAGATATATTTAAAATATACGTTAAATTTGTCCTAAAAATGAAAAAAAATTAGATACAAACCATTCTCGAATCCTTCTGAAGGTACACAGAAAATTTCATTTAAATCGGTCCAGCCGTTTAGGAGGAGTTCAGTGACATACACACGAACAGACGAAATATATATATAAAGATATGAAAGCGGATGTGGAAGTAAAACAATATAAATAAACTTTAATAATTTTTAATGCCGTTCGATAAAAAGTTAACTATCACCTATGTGTAATGGTACACCACAAGTTTTGCAAATATATCGGGTTTTGTAAAGTTATAATAAATTGGTATAGAATTTAAATAGTGAAACTTGAAAAGTAAGGAAAATTACGCCCACTTTTAAAAATAGTCGCCACGAGAGATCATTGCTAGCGAAAACACGAGTTAACTCGTGACCGGTCAGGATTGTGTTAATATATCAGCAAAATACTCTTGCATAAGATTCTGATATTTATGTATTTTATTAACAATATGTTTTTGTTTTTTTTTAAATCAAATATCAGATTTTTTTTTAAAATTATGAATTAGAATCAATCACGTAGATTTGTCAGGGAACAAGCAGGATGCGGAACTTTTTAGCCATTTAAAAAAACTATGTTTTTCAGACAGTTTTCACAATTAGGGTTTATATCTTCCAGAATAAACATTTCTTTTACTTAGTTTCAGAATTATAAAATTTAAATCAGATCTGAAAAATTAGTTTGGAAACGAAAAACAAAATTACAGACTAGCTTCTGGATGCGATTCTAAAGAAGTCTTGATCTTTATACTCACCAGTCTGAATGTTCTAAGAACTGATAATCCCCCGACGGTTTCAAAACTGAGATCAGCAAGGCTAACCATGACGACAATAAAATCAAAAAGATTCCAATTGCTGAGGAAATATTCACGACCTAAAGCAAGCATCTTAACGCAGGCTTCCAGGCAAAATATTACAGTAAAAACCTGAAAATATTTTTTAAAGAACTGTCAATAGAAAAAAAAAACTAGAAACATAGATTTTGTCAATGAATTTCGATTTTTAAAAGTCAAAATAAGATCAGGATTGCAGCAATCTGGAAAGTTGGAGTACCTTAAGGTGGCCCCCTCATATTTTGAGTATCAAAAATAAAAATTAGTGGGGGGAAAAGTATGCTTATTCAAAGAAAGTACGTTTTCGTGAGTAATGCTGCAACTTGAAATATTGTTTGCACTTATTATTTAACATATTTCAGATTAACTCCTCCAACAATTTAGATAACACGTACAAACGTGTTGTCCAAATTGTTAACCTGAACCTGTTAACAATTGTTAACCTAATTAACCTGAAAATCAAATCATTAGTGAAAGAATTTTTTCATTTTATTTTATAATCGTCGTTGAACAGTCTATCCGATTTTGAGTTTACGACTACAAATGTTCAACACTGTAGCCTTGTTATCTTGAACCCAATACAGAAGACAAGGAAACTCCTGAATCAAGTATTGGGAGAAATTTGCCTCCTTAGAGGATTTTTTGATGGACACTTAGACAAATACAGACTTGCTAGACGGGAATGAGAAAAATGATTTTTTTCTGATTCACGTCTGGCAAGTCTTGAAAATGGGCGTCTGTGCTTGAGCGCTTAAAGGATGTCGACTATTACTTCCTATTCATATATATTTTAAGTGAATGAAATTTTTAATCAAGTAATATCTTACCGCTACAGTTTTTTGGGATTATTTACTTAATATCAGCCCAATTCAACGAAGCTCATTTTAATTCGATAAAGTATAAAGAATTGCTTCAGGAACATTATTTCACTTGTCAGATGTGTTGTTATATTTGAACAAAAAGTGCAAAACAAGCATTGTACTTTTTGTTCATAAAACCGTTGTAACAAAAACTATTACTCCTATCATCTTCTTTTGATTGTCTTATTTGTTTGGATAAATACTAAATAGCAATGTGAAGAGTGTAAGTAAGTACAAGTCAAAAACAATACTTTTTATACATTAGAGTCCGAGCAGCTTCTCAACAATTTGTCCAGTTAACTCGAGTCTGGTTTCAAAAATACATAAGATAGAATTTCTTATTAATCTATATAGCAATGTTAGATCGTTATATAGGTACAAATACAAAATTAAACTTTTTGTCATAAAATCCTCATAACTTCTAAGCAATTAGTTTGATCATTACGATCTTGACCTCATTCGAATCGGTGTAAAAAAACTCCATTAGAAACAATGCCGATTTTGACTTAGTAGTAGCAAAGTTCTTACCATATATTACATTCTATCCATTCTGCCAATATCTGATGTGTAATAATAAATAGGTATTAGTTTTAGAACTCATTCGATTTATTCAGAGCAAAAAATCTTCATCGGAAACAAGACCTGTTTTGACATAGCAGTAGTTTTTAAGTTTTTATTATCTATTACCTTTTTTTCCTCCTACCAATAACTGATATGTAAGTTTCATGCAAGTTTTGACCACTTACTAAAAGGATGGTACCTAACAATCTGCTGCAGTGCCGAATTTGACTTATTTATTTATTTCAGGTGCCCAGATAAAACCCTATTTTTGCCAATGAAAAGAAGCATATTAAACTTTTTTCCTGGGTTCCATTAACTTTCTTAATGTATTGATTACAATTTTGAGAAAACTAGTATCTTTATAACAATAATAAACAAATAATCGCAAACGCGAATAAATGTTTATACTTACATCGTTAATTTTTCTATTTTCTTCCATTATTTCCAAAATTGTATTATTTGCGATATTATAAGTAAATTATTTCCATAACGAATCATGTGACTGTATCATCATGTATTACAGTCACATGACTGTCATTATGCGACTGTAATACCTCTGGGGGTATTGGACTGGAGAATGATCGATCTCTGATTCATGTCAAAATCACGATCTTAGGATGAATGAATGGATGTATAAATAGGTTCGCCCTATAAACGGGTGTGACAGAAGTCAAATTCTTGACCATAGATGGTGCCACTGGAAAACAAGAACAATCGCACCCCTCTGCCTTAACAGGCATACGTTAACAACAACAAGAAATATATTATTCTACACTTACCAGATTACCAAGACGCAAAATTCTCTCTGTACATGGCGTCATTCCATAATGTTCAATGGATAAGAAAAGAGTGTTGAGCAAAATACAGACGGTGATCACCAAATCGAAGAGTGAGTCATTGACCGTCACCGCCAAATAGTGCCTGAAATGTGCAAAAGCTCGCAGAGATGTCTGACATAATCTAGTACACTGATGACAAAAGTTGCCTGCAATGGACGTGTAAAAGATATATGATATAAATACTTCAATTAAAAATTTTATTCATTTTGCAAACCAATATTACATACATTTTAAACATTCACTTTACTACACGTTAGAACGTGCTCTGAAATATCAAATATTTAGTTAAGCTGCTACAGGTTTAAGTAAGACGGTTTCTACACTGTTGGAATTTCAATCTGAAATTACATTAAAATAACCGACAACAGTCTGTTCATCCAATTTACCTTTAAGTTTACCATTAGGAATATTTCTTTACCTTTAAGGATTTGAAACCAAACTGATGGAACTAGTAGGATTGAGGAACCGTATATACAAAACTATAACTGGTATGATCAAGGAACCGTATATGCAAAACTATACGATTTTGTAACCATTTACCATTGGCATGGAATCAAAGCCGTAAAAATGAAACTTTATACAGGAATTATTTAAGGTTAGGTTTTTCACTTAGTAATGGACATTGGAGAGCTCGATTGAGTCGTGGTTTGTCAAGGGAAGCGTGGAATACGACTTAATTAATTTATCTAGTGGTGCCATCTATCTGGAAAGCTATGAAATACTAGATTTTTTTGTTTGAAGCAACTCTATACTACTGCCATCTATGCGTTAATCAAAGTTTCATATTCCAATAGTCCAAGGTCACCAATTGAAAAGTGTAGGACACTTCTAAAATTTCCCATGAGTTGAAATAAATAGAGGAAATATTGTGGTGTCAACTCTGGGATTGAAAACCCCGTCCATTTGGTCATGAGATTGACAGATTAGTCCTCTCAGCTAAAGTATATGTCCAGTCTCAAGAAAATAGGCGGCTTTATAAGGTTTGGTTTTTATGAGTTTTTTTCTTTACCAAAAATATTAATACCATACGGTATGGTAATTTTACCAGCATTTTTTCTCCGTGTACTTACCAAAATATTCTCTAAACCGCGAAGCTGAAAAGTTGAGCTCACTTGAGGATCTTCTAATGCGTTCATCAAAGCCTCTGACCTAAAAGAGTTCATATTCTACATTATCAATCATACATATTTCATTTTTCATACATTGCAAATTTAACTAAAACACTTAATTAAAATGTGAATAAAATATTTACATGATTTTTTTAAAATTTATAGTTTGCAAATTTATGGGAGAAATAAAAAAATAAAGTCTCAGATTACTGAGATTATCAAGTCATACATTAAAGTCATGACTTTTCACTATGATATGTGATGACGTGGGAAAAAATTCTACGTATCTATTTGATTATGAAAAAAAAACCTATAACCACCAAATGGTTAATTTTTTTTATAAACAAATAAAAAATGTGCCTTAAATCTTCATATTTTGAGATGCAATATTTAGCGGTTAGCCAAACGCAAGCGAAAAGTCGCCAAAAATACAGACTTTCACCAATTTTTTCAATTCTATTTTTTAAACACATTAAAGCTAAATAAAATGAAATAAGTAAATAAATTTTTTAAAAAAAATAGTTGAATTTCCTTGTGCCTGGCTGACCGAAAAGTACCCATTTACCATTATAAATGTTTTTCAGAATTCTGTGTTGAGGTAGAAAAACTATCATGAAATTGTTATTTATTTGCTAATAGTTCTTTTTTAATACTATTTTCAATATAATTAGCTGTATAAAGAATAAACAGCACTCAATATAAATTAATTTAAAAGTATTATTTATGCCATAATGTTAAGCACTTTGTTTTATTTCCTATTTAATATATTTAGTTAGATTCAATAACTACTTCATTTATTTTTAAAGAAATAATTAATTTATTTATTGTAGAAACAATGAATGGTTTTTCACAGTTAATTTTTAAACATAACACTAACAAAAGTATTATTGTTAAATACAATATTTACATTAATACTAATATTAATTATTCTCTGAAAACAAGAAATTATATGCTTTTAAAACAATAAACTAAATATCACCATAGTTTAAATAAGGCATAATAAAAGAATATTCCTCTAAAATATAAAACAAAATCTTATTTTAAATTATTTTTATAACTTAATTTTCAACTATGGCATTAGATATAAGTCATTATTTAAAATATAGTAAAATAATAATTGCGAAAAAATCCCAGTTATTACTGAAAATATTTAATCTTTGTAACGAAAAAATCCTACCCATTAAAATGATTTTTCTAAATCTCATCACAGTTTAAGCTAAGCTTAATTAAAAAAAAAAAACTCTCATTTTATTCTAAACGTTAAAAACTTTCTAATTGAACCTTTCATCAACGTCCACGATATAATTCTACCACGCCTTACACATTTCTGTAAAAATAATTAACAACCAAAACAATACCGAAAGTAGAGCAACACAAAAGAACAAAATCCTTTCTCTCCGGCTAAAATTGTACCAAATATTCAGTTCGATTTATATAATTTTTTTTTCTTCTCCTGTCACTATGAAGAGAATTGTTCTACCTGAGCAGTGCAACGAGCAATCCCTTTAAATAATGACCTGCACTCCAGTGGGAATCATTATTTCTGAGTTAATTTCTATAGTCTGATGGCCGGTTAAGATTGAAGCATTTTTGTGAAGCTTTCACAGCTCACTTTGCCCGAAGTCTGTTGTTAGAAATCATGATGACGAAGGTTGTTGCCAGACAGAAATAGGAAAGGCTTTAATTTACGAACGGATTTTACCTTTAACCTTCAACAAAAATTATATACCATTGGATTTGCCTGTAAAATAGACCAATGCAGTGGAATATTTTTTCTGGAAAGCGTTACAGAAACATTTATTTCTGAAAAATATGTTTTGTGCCTTTCACTAAATTTCTAAATCGCTCGATGAATACTTGATTTTATCTAATTTTTATTTAAATTGTTACCGACTAATATTTGAAATCATACAACAAATTATTATAGTCTATTTCATTGCATTAGATAAAGATTAGACTGCCAAATCGCTCGAAGAATACTTGATTTCATCTAATTTTTATTTAAATTGTTAACGACTAATATTTGAAATCTTACAATAAATTATTATTGTTTATTTCATTGCATTAGATGAAGATTAGACTGCTAAATCGCTCGATGAATACTTGGTTTATCTCATTTTTATTTAAATTGTTATCGACTAATATTTGAAATCTTACAATAAATTATTATTGTTTATTTCAATGCATTAGATCAAATTATTAATGAAATATTTTTTAAGGAATAAATAAATCATTTTAACTGACCAATTTTCTTTCTAATGTAAAATTACATTAATCTTTTTTAATGAAAAACCGGTAAGTTTGAGGAAGGTTTATAGCAGATTAGCATAGCACATTGTTCAAATCTGTTTTGTAAAAAGTTATAAAATATTTTTAATTTGCTATTTCATTTAAATAGCGTTATTTTTTTTAAAGACATAACTACACAGACATTTCTGTGAGAGATGTTATTATAATGTTAAATAAATATGGTTTCGTAATGTGTTATAAAATTTGATTAATATGTTAAAATTTAGTATTTTTATCATCTTATGGCATAAAAGCCATGTATTCGGTTAAATTTGCTTTTCTGTTTTTTTCCCCACTAAATGTAGGGTAATAAGACCTGTAATTTTGAAAACCTGAATTTCCAGTAAACTGGTAACCATATGAACGGAAAAATAATCAAATTAATGGTTGTAATATCGTATATTTTGGCTTTACTAAGTAGAATTATGTTTTTCTTTTTTTTCTTTAAAAAAAAAAAAAAAAAAAAAAGCAGAAATGTCAAAACTTAACAGTACGGTAATTTTCCCAGAATCTTTTTTCTCCTTGCACAACATTGAAAGAGGGGTGGTCTTTTGAGTAGTAAAAGTAGAAAATGCAGGTGTTTTTGAAAAAATATGTAAGTATTTATATTCTGTACTTTAATAATATGCTCAAAATTTAAAAATAATATATATATTTATTGGAAATTTTCATACTTGTCGAATTTAAGCCTACAACAAATAACTTAAGAATAACTTAAACCAAAATTAACTGAAGGAAACTATCTAACGTCAGATTAATTATTCTACCCAGAGATCAAGAAACCTTTGTTTTTGCTAACACGATCATTCTTTTGTGAATAAATAATCCCTACAAACTGAAGCAGTAAGGTATTACTTGACTAAAATTCTAAATCCAATTCTAAAATATAAAAGTTGGAAATAACAGTTGAAATGTTTCAAGCGCTCGATAAAAGACACTCATTTTCAAGACTTGCCAGACGTAAATGAGAAAAAACAAACAAAAGTGATTTGAAAAATAAAAAACGCAAAGTTGCTAACGGAAAATGGAAAAAAGGTGTGAAGCAAAAATGACCACTGTAAGTTTTTTTGTTTTGTTTTTCATATTTTTTTTCTCTATCGGTTACTGTGGTTTTTCTATATTTGTTTCGCATCTCAATTTTACCATTTTTGTTGGAACTTTATATTTTTATAGTACAAATCACTTTTGCTTCTTCTCATTCACATCTGGCAAGTCTTGAAAATGAGCGCCTATTTTTGAGCGCCTGAAAGATGTCGTCTAATATCTCTAACTTGCATGTTTTCGAAGTGAATAACGATGTTTCTTGTTTACAGTGTTGCATAAACTGTATACTTTTCAATTTTTCCTTGAAATGCTTTTAATAACGTTTATTCTATTTAATATTTTTATAATTTTCCAACGTTTATTATTTCATATCATATTTTCTAACGTTTATTATTTCTTTAGCAATTGTCCATCAAATTTTCTTAAATTTATAAAAAAAAATTAAGTAAATCATTACAAACTGTTTCATTTTGTCGTGAGTTGTCTCGTAATACTCTGCCAAGAGATGGAAGGGTTCCTCCTGTACTGATCACAATATCCGGTGTATCTCCTAAGCACGTGGAAGTAGAAGACTTCGCATGTCGTCGAGAGGAACACTCTTCGTCTTCATCTTCTTCATATAAAGTCTCACCAGGAGTAAAAACTCGACCTGCAAACAGCATACTTACCCTGTTTAAATGTTCAATGGTTTAGCAATTTGAACGTTCTTAGTTCATAAACGCTTGAAACAGTTTTTGCAAGAATACTTTACTAAATCTGAGTACGCAGGGTGTTCAGAAAACAGCGACGGTCTTCATTTTAAAAAAATATTAGGAGCATAAAAATCTATACATTAACCCTTTTCCCACTGATGATGCCATCAACAGTCACCACTTTAAATTAAAAAAATTTTATGCCTTAATATAGTTCGTTCACCAGGAGTTGGCACTTGACTCTACCTCCTCGATAGCAGAGTTTATTTCAGCACGGGAGTAAGTGGAGAAACAACTCCGTGCTTGAAAATGAAACAACCCTCAATGCGCACCAAAGAAAAACAGGGAATTCTTTTTCAGTTACTTCGTTTTATATTGTGCTATTTATTATATCTTTCGCAACTCTAGCTCTAATAAAATATATTTTAAATTTAAAATCTGCTGTATTTTCCCCACAAGAGTCTCAAAAGAAGACAAACTATCCACTAAAAAGAGAGAAATATTTAATTTATGAAATATTTAATGTTAAAAAAATTCACATATAAAGATTGCGAAATAAATATTTTCGTCATACTATCACCAAATAGCAACCTTGTTCAGGATTGTTTACATCCTTCTCCCAAAAATAGCGAAAGTATCGTCGAATTACACGTGATGAAGGCGGAGCCAAGTGCCAACTCCTGGTGAACAAAATTAATTATATTAATAATTTTTAAAAAAAAAATTTTTTTAACTTTTAAAACATTATGCTAAAAATTTCAAAAATTCAAAAATATACCAGTACCTCATTATTTTAAGAATTTTGAAAAATTATATAAAAATACTGCATTTTAAATGATTTAGTGCTTATCTATATTAATTTGCCTTTTAAAGTACTCGGACTTATAAAGGGTTAAAAGTTGTAAAATTATACTCCCGAAAGAAAGAAAAAAAACTCATTTGCAATTTCTGATGTATCATTAATGTCGAAAAGTAACAGTAAGAAGTGCTTATAGTTAAAAGTACAGTTTTTAGAACCATGCATCTAAATGATATTTTGCATAAATGTGAAAATATTAAAAAGAAATTACATCTGCAAGTTTCATTTATGCTTTAAAAAATTTCGAGCAGACCTGAAATTTGAAAATAAAAACATTATTGGCTTACGTCTTTTATTTGCAAGTTAACTTACTAACCAACCTACAGGAGCATTTATTTTAATCAAACTACCAATTTAAAAGAAAATTACAGATGTTATTTGGACATCTAGCCCCAAAAGAAGAGCAAACGAGAGACTTGAAATTTCCCTAAATAACGCCATGTCCAGACTCTATTCCTGGTGTCTAGAAAACAATATGATCGTCAACACGGTGAAAACAACCTACCAAACCTTTTCATTATGTCATCAACCATTACAACTACATATATCGTATAATAATATAGCCCTACCATGTAGTGAAAGTACTAAGTACTTGGGAGTAATTTTCGATCGTAAACTCACTTGGAAATTATATATTGATGATATCAAGCAACGGGCTGAGAAGCGTATGATACTCCTTAAACGCCTCGCAGGAGTTAGGTGGGGCTGTGCTACCACAACTCTACTTGATACCTATAAGACTTTTATAAAACCTGTCATGACTTACTGTAACGCTCCTCTTATTACAGTATCTGAGGGAGGTATAAATAGACTGGAACGACTGCAAAATAATGCACTTCGTCTTGTCACCGGTGCTGTCAAGACCACACCTATTGACGCACTTCTACTATATACCAATGAATTCCCTATGCAATATGAAATAAAGAAATCGGCTTTGAAGCTTTATCAGAGGCTGATTCGTCTTCCTCATAGCGATATGTTGACCGAATCTGAACCTCGTAGGCTGAAGACACAGGACGGCTACCTTCAAGCTGTATTAAAAGTGATGGATGAATTTGATATATCTTCCCGGATTGAACCTTTGCTCCCCCCCTTAAATCCTATGGAAGCTAGCAAAATATTATATCACCTGGACCTTATGAGTCCTGTCTTAAAAGCCCAGGATTGTGCAGCAGCTTTGTTCAGCGCGGGGATGGAGACTATCCACAATCGTTTTCCTCTTGAAGCATGGTTGCACGTATACACAGATGGCTCAAAGCTTGAGATGGATGGCGTTGCCGGTGCTGGTATTTTCTGTGAGCATTTCTCCCACTATCTTTCGTTGGGAACAGCCAAGACCGCCTTTGATGGTGAGGTTGAGGCAATCAAAGTAGCTTTAACTAATTTAAATGCTCGTCCTTCTCTTTACGATCAAGCTGTCATCTTCTCGGATTCCCAAGCTGCGATTCTGGCCATTTCCAACTACTCTCAAGCCCCTAGCTCTTTGTCCATTGTGAAATGTAGATCTTTAATGACAGAGATAGGTGAAAAACATAAAACGATTGCCTTACAATGGATCCCATCCCAATCCCACTGTGGTATCCCTGGCAACGAAAAAGCTGATGCACTGGCCAAAAAAGGTTGCTTTGTTAATCAAGCCCCAAACAACTTGGTTAGCTATAAGTCCACTTCATTAATGATTAATCATGCAATTAAAACAACACATATATCATTGCTAAAAGAACGAACAAAAGAAAAATCGTGGGGAAATGACATCTTTAATCTCCCCGATTGCCCAAGAAGCAGTGCTGTAGCTGCCTTTCGTCTTGCTACCAAGCACGATTGCTTATACGACCATCTTTTCCGTCTTAAAATAGTGGATAATCCTGCCTGCCCCCTCTGCCGCAGTGGTGCGACGATGAATGCTGGACATCTTCTCAACTGTTCAGTTCTCACAAAGAACTGCATCTACTCCCGATACTGGGAGGCCAGAGAACTTTTGTTCAATTTAAGTTCTTGAATTAATTTTTGTGTTTGATGTTTTGTTTTTGTATTTTGTATATTTCATCTCCTTCTGTATTTGTATTTTTGTTTTATTTTGATCTCTGTACGGCGTTAGGATAATGTCCGTATCGCCTGCTGCATTGGAAATATAAAAAAAATTTAAAAGAAAAAAATCTATCGTAATAAGGCGTGCGTTAGTTGAAAATTAAAATGTTAACATTTTTATTATAATATAAAGATAGATTTGTAAATACAAGGTATTTCCTATGTATTTTCTTTTAATTTTAAAAATCAAAGCTATCCAACTATGTAAAAATAGATCATTTCGACGAAAATGTCGATTTTTTTAATATTATTCATATTTTTACTTTAGTATATTAGCTTTCCAAAACCCTTAAATGTTTCCGATTTTCAGAAATGAAGTTATCATTGTTTTTTCGTTTGCAGACAGACGAAACCAAACCCCGAAGTTAACTCCCGAAAACGAAACTAATATATATATTTATTTTTAATTTTTCTTTCACGTTTTGAGTATTTTAGCCTTTTTATGTTTGAAGAAATTATATATTTAAGACAAATAAAATTCAATTTCAGATATTAATTTTCAAATTTTTAATTTTTTTTGCTGTCCGAATTTTCTCGAATTTTAAATGCATTTTCTGAAAAATTTGTATTTTCAGAAAATTTATTTACGCTAACCCACATTGCAGAAAAAATTTATCATAGAATTCTTAGAAATTTTGTGTGTAGATTTTGTATAATGTTAGCTACGTTTTGAATTAAAAGCTAAGGTTTAAGTCCAAATTTGTTATCTTTATCAAGCTTTAAGTGAAAATATTTTGAATTTTTCCTTAAAAAATTCAATATTTATTTCCATTTTATTTTAATTTTTTTTTAAGATTTCAGTTTAAAACACAGGTATTTACATTATTGATACAGAAAAATAACTATTTCGAAATTAATGCATTACAATTTATTGTAGAGCTGCTTGCACAACATGACAAGTTTTAAGCTCAAATTTGCCCTTATTTTGGAAAAATATTTTAAAAATTTTTAAGCTTTACTTTAAATTTATAATTTTAGAATCCCTGATTACCATTCATAAAATTAAAATTTTAATTAAACTGTTTTTTTTAAAATTGTGTCGAAACCTGTCGGATACTTTATCAACCAATTGACTTAGATTAGCATTCTAAAAAATACCCTACTATTGATTAAACTTCTATACATAATGCTATTAGAAATATTTATTATGTAATTACTAGAGCCCGGATTTTGATGACCTAAAAAATCTCAACTAATGCCCTTGAAAAATGCAAAAAATGCCCTTAAAAATGCAAAAATTGTGCAAAAAATGCCTTAAATAAAGTAAAAATATGGAATTAAAAAAATGTTTTGCTCTTTAAAATTATTATGAGTCATTTAAAAAATATAAAGCAATGCAATACTTGTTCTACGTTCATTAAAGTTTGAAAAATATGTTTTATATCCTAAAATAACAAAAAAAGGAAAATATATTGACACCAAAATATTTTTCTTTTGTAGAGAAACTTTGAGGGATATAACAACTCCCATCTCATAATATTACTAAATATCAGAATTACATTGGATTATTATTATTTTTTTTTTTTTGATAATTTGAAATGTAAACGAGCGTCTCTTGCCTGAAAGTAAATTTTCATTCCTGCAGAAGCTTCTTTCAACGTCTACTGATGTTATAGGCGTGTACTTGAAAAAGACGGTCTCACTTACTGACAATTCTTCTTCAATTTGAAAAGATTTTGCTTCACCTGTTAATATCTTATAGATTTTCTTCATTGTTTGGAAGCCAGTGTAATAATGAAAATTGATAAAAAATAATAAAAATTGGAAAAAATAAACCGAAAACTTTAAAAAATGCATTAAAATGCAAAATACGCCCCAAAATTTAAAGAAAAATGCCCTATAAATCTAAAAAAATGCTCTAAAAGACAAAAAATGTCCAAAAATGCAAAAAATGCAAAAAAATGCAAATGTCATCAAAATCCGGGCCTTAGTAATTACAAATTGTTGAATCAGAAAAAAAGCAAAGAAGGAAGAAAAAAAAGATAGATGAAAATGCATTATTACTTTGAGCAGTGGGTTGCGTTGTTCTGAAGGACTCACTTCTAGGTACAGGTATTTTCGTAGTAGTAATTCTTGTGGAATTGGGAAGCCCAGCACCCTTTCTTGGACTGCACCATCTCTGCGGTTGTTGAGAAACTCTGCTAAAAGGATGTCTAAACACCTGAGTTTGAGCTCGTAAGGCCAGAAATGTTGAATACAATCGTGTTGGAAAACTCACTCTAAATCTGCGAATGCGATCTTGCTCCTGGAAAATATTTGACAAAGCAATTTGGAAATCTTAGAAGAAGGACAAGATATGTCATAATTTAAAAATACGTCATTGGTCAGTTTCGAGAAAAAGTTATGTCGGTTACGTTTTTTTTTTTACCTCACTAGCAATGATAGACACGAAATAGCAACGCCAAAAATGCAAACAAGTGCAATTTAATAATAGTACCTTTTATGCATAAAACTCTTTCAACTTCTGAGCTATTATAGTTCTTTTGACTTGGGTTTGATTGTGCTTTGAATTGTGATTGAAAACGAGAACAATACTCAATTTCTCTAGATTATTATGTCAGATGTACAAATAGATGCAAGAAAAACATTAGATTTTTATTCTTACAAACCAATATAACATCTAAACTATTACTTTTATTGTTTTTTGTAGCTTGATACCATTCTATTCAGTCTCAAAATACATCGGAAAAAATACCGTTCTTTTATTTTCTTTTTTTTAGATTGCAATATTTACCTTCCCTTTTTCAACCTCTTCCACCAAAACCCGACGTGAGAGGTCGTGCAATTTTTTACTTCTTACTAATAGAAGGTACCTCTAAGTTTGTCTTTGGAAAGAACTCCCTTCACCATTCGTCTGGAGCACTATATTTGCGACATTTAGCTTTTTGAAGTAATATTGTTGAGTTGTAAGTATAAGTTGAGTCAATATTTGACAGGTTTTGCGTCAGGTCAGTGAGGGAAAGTGAATCAGGTAAGAGAGAAGCTCCCCTCTTTGAATTCGCTGTTTCTTGTTTCCATAGCAGCAGACTGTCGTAGACTTTGTGCCAAGGAGAGTTCTTTTCAAAAAAAGTTTCAAGGAGAATTCATCATTTTTTCGAAGGGTAAAATGATTCATAAGCCTTATTCTTCCTTCTATGGTCTAAGCCTGATTCTTATGCCAGGTTTAAGCCTTATTTTTACTGTACTAAATGAATATGAGACTAACTTTCTGCTAGAATTCATTAACACAATGAAAACGAATTCAGAGAAACTGTTATTTGATTATATTTCAGTAAATGTAAAAAATTGAAATCAACAATTACATTTCGATCAAAAAAGATATCATTTACTGCTGTTCAAGGATATGAAGTTATACGAAAGTTAATATTAATAGAAAAAACATACAAATGATATCTATATTCAGTTATGCTTTGAATCGTATTAGCCACGACATTTTACTTAAAAGTAACTGTTACTATTCCTTTTAAGCTATAACTAAATTTTATAAATGCACACTTAAGTGCTTGGGGACTGTTATATGTGCAATCCAAGAGATCGCTGTTATATGTGCAATCCATGATGGTTAATCTCTTGCACTCCAGAAAACGTGTCAGCATGGCACTTTCCTGAAGTGATATCTCTGTATACATGGTTGTTTAGCTATGGACCACAACTTAAATTGGACAGTGACTGTCATTCTTACTTCTAAATCATTTCATTGAGCATACTTGATCTTTGCTTGAGCATTAAAAAAAGCTTTTTTTTTTCATTATCAATTATTTTTTATTTAATTTGTCTGCAAATGCTTTACATCTGATTATTTTATTTTTTAGCTAGACAAATGTCTGATACTTTCTGTGAATATTTATGTAATCAAAAGTAGCGAGTTTATAATAAATATGTAAAAAGCAGTTATACTTACTCTTAAAGTTGTTGCAGCTTCCTCTTCGTAGGCTATAGCTACCACAGCAAGTGTTAAATTGATGAGATAAAATGAACCAAAAAATATGACAAGCATGAAGAAGAACACACTTGTAGGACCTGTCGTGGCATTAATCTGTGAACAACGATTTTAAAGATTAATGAACTCAGATTGGTTTCTTAAAGTAAACGAAAGTGCTTTTTAGTAAATTTGGATAAATTAATAGTCCATAAATTTTGATTTATCGAATTTAATTTGGAGCCTCAAAGCGCGTATCAAAAAGATAAACTTGAGATTTTTATTTTACATCTTTAGTTTAAGTATAAAGCATAATTTTAAAGTCTTAAGAAAAAAAAGTATGGTCAGAATTACTAGAATATGGTAAAATTACAGTGTTTCTGGCTCTATGGGAAGACTGAAATTCTCGGTACTTTTTACAGAAGCGCTTTGGTAATGATTTTAGTGATATTAACAATATATTGTTTTATAATATGTTATAAAATTTAGTAAACGTGGTAAAATTTGGTAATTTTATGATGATAGATAGAATATGAATAGATTGATGATAGAATTTTATGATGATTTATAGCATTGCATGAAAACCGTTTATTCGCTAAGTTTTACATTTCACTTTTGTATTTTCCACAAAATGCGTGGTAATAGGAACTATAATTTTGAAAACCAGAATTTATAGTCAACCGTTACTATATGAACGGTTAAATTACCAAATGAATGGCTTAAGCATTGTATTTTTATTTGAAATGCCACACAGGGTAATTTTACCAGAATTTCCGTTTTCCCGTATGCCTACTTTCTATTATATTCACATTTTAGGATAGGGCATCCTGGAATTTCATGCCAGCTCAGCATCCGTGGTTATTGGAAGGTGAACAAGACCAAATTTTAAGAAGCAAACCCCCTCATCATTGCAGTAACGAAATACTTTCATTTCGCCAAATAAAATACACATTTTTATAATAATATATTTAGGATTTTTTTAAAACTATATATAGAGTTTCAAAGACTCAGTGATGAGAGCACTGATGAAAGTCATTATGAAAGACACTGAAAGTCATTATGAAAGACACTGAAAGTCATTATGAAAGACACTAAAAGTCACTACGAAAGACACTGACACCGGCAGCTTGAAACCACTCCAGCTTCAGATCTCTGGAAACCAGCTTTTCGGGAAATAAAGGTGGATGGCGCGTTGATTGCTACCATCATTCCATTGATCTTGAAATGTGGAGTTTTAAGCTATATGATTCCTAATTGGCTACATACAATTGGCTATTACGAGATTTTTTCATTTTTTTAATAATATTTAAGTGTAATTTAGTATAAGAAACAACTCTATAAACATGAAATCACCTTTGTATGTTCTTTTTTTAATTTTAATAATTTGAAATAAATAAAACGATAAGGAGTAATGTACCTTGTTATATACGTCTTCCCAGTAGTCCAAAGTGATAAGTTGGAATGCAGTAAGTAAAGCCCAGCCATAGGAATCAAAATTTGTGTAACCGAAATTCGGGTTTTCTCCTAAGTTTGGAAGACAAACATATCCTTCTGGGCAGTTCCTGTTAAATAACATAACATCATGAGCATTTATGTATTTCTGTTTACTTCTTTGTCAGGTTTAAAGTTAAAAAAGAAGGAATGTTTAAAAAAAGTAACTACACGCGCATAATTGCTTCAGTCAATTAAATGAACTCGTTAACTATCTAATTTTTTGAATAAAGCCAAAACAAAGGAAAAAAGCACAAATAGCGTCACTTGGCCTACACTCATTCCGGTACTACAATAAATCGTTTTCTTTAATGTCGAATCACAGAAATGTGTGTTCGATTCTATGTTCCATTGCTGTGCTTCATTGAAGAAGGAAACAAATTATTATTGCTTATAATATATGAAATCTTCCATGTTGTTTTAATTTTATCCATATTCAGTATGCAAAGTATTACAACAGAGAACTATCGTTTGCATATTTTTAAGTATAATTATTATTTATAATTTTTTTAAATCGATTATCGTATCGTTTCCGTATTTTTAATCTTTTATAGAATTGTAGTTAAAAATCGCTTAGTGACATTTCGTTCTATCTCTTACAGGGTGAGGTTGAGATGAATTTTCTTTAGAAACATAATAAAAATTTATTTTTAAAGCAAGTATTTGTAATTTATTCCCTTCAAGTTTCATTTATTCCTTTCAAATCAGTTAAGAAAAAAAGTTTTAACTTAGCTTTTAACACAGTACAAAATTTACCTTTTTTTTTATTTAGATCACAATGCTGACGTAAGTATCTCATAGAGGCTTCTTTTTTTCTTTCTTTTTTTGTTAAAATAACAAATTTTTTTATTAAAATAACTGAGTTTGTTTGTTAAAGCAAGAAAACAATAGTACTTATCTGTTTTTAAAACAGGCGTTCATTTTTAAATAACAGTATTTTTTTTGCAAAATAAACTGTTTCATACCGGCACACAAGCTGACAGTTTCCTTTTGTAAATTAAAAAATTTTTTTACAATGTGTGTAGTAAATATTATGCACTTGTGCTAAGATATTTTTCACATATATCACATCACATTCAAATTTATTAAAAGCAAACTTTGAAATCAGAATTTAAAAGAATATTTTTTATTTTATTCAATTTCGAAATGCCTAGTAAATTGCCCTATTTTCCTTTATTCTAAAATAACACCAAAACTCATAGAAAGCAAATATTAAAATTTTTTACTTGATCCTGAATTGAGATCCTCAAACTGAAATGAAATTTGATTTTTATAACTACTTACAAGCATGTGATATGACTATTTTGAAATTAATGGTAAAATAACCATAATTTTGACCCATTTATTTATAATTTCAATAGTTCGAAAAGAGACAAAAAAAAAATTCTATAATTATCCTATTTTAAACGTATTTATAATTCATATGTAATAAACATATTTGAGAAACAACTATATGTTTTACAATCATTTATTTTAATTACCAAGTTCAAAAATTTAAAAATAATTTGTGAATAAGGTTAAAGTGAATAACATAAAGTGAATAAGGTAAAGTGTAATGTAAAGTGAATAAGGTAAAAGTTTCGATTATTTAACAAAAGAAAATGTGAATGAGTAAAGACGAATACATTATTAATAATAACTCATTTGAAGGAGCAAAAATATAATAAACTATCGGCTGGTTTCGTCAATAAAAATTGCTTTATCTTAGTATCTTATGTACTCTACTTTAATTAAGATTCGGAAAGTTTATGAATATTTTATGAATTTTTCTGACAGTTGTGACAGCATATGTCAAAGATGCCAAGAATCTATAGAAAAGTTTTTCGGGGATAAAATATGATATTATGATTGCAATAATATAAAATAATAACACTGTTGACGCAGCTTAAATGTCTTTTGTTTATTGATTTTAGTAAGAAAGAGTTCTATCAGCAAAGGTAGTTTTATTTTGATAGGAATCATCACGCTAACAACATAAGTAGAAATAGCTTTTCCTCTTTCAAGTTTTTGAAAAAGTATATCATTAGAGGCTTTATTTTCACTAAGATCTATACAGTAAGTACCCGTAAAAAATTGTAACTTGAAAAGAAATTTCGAGAAATGGTTTTGCGGAATATATATTTAGAAAATCATAGGTTTTTCATTTATTATGAAATATTATTTTGCTGCATTTGAAACTAAACGTGACGCAGTATTTTACATGCAAAAAAATCGTGTTTAAAGTAGTATATTTTTTTAAAAAAATCGCAAATTGAAAAAAATACCCAAACTTTTTAGCCAAAGTTAAAAAAAAAAATTCTAAGACCTACTCATATAAAAAATATACTTCGTGAATAGTTCAATAATAAAATGTACTTAAAACTCTTGGATGAAATGTTTTAAATTAGAAACTAATGAACCGTACTCCACTAACGTTTTTTCTATGAAAAAATAAAATAGTAAAAATTAAACAAATAATATGTTCATAATGCATTGATTTTAAAAGTGGAAAAAACAAACGCATTATTGAAATGAAAAAAAATTCCTACTGAGAAAGACATGATAAAAAAAAACTACCAAAACATGTTTGATTGCCGAAGAAAAAGAGGAGTTGAAATAGGATTATTAGAAACACCTCCAATTCATAATGCTACCAACCTGGTTTTGAAATTTTTCTTTTCCCTTCCTCACTAGAGATTCTAAAGATTCCTATAGAGCAGGGATCGCCAACATTGATCATCGACCCCTATATAATTTTTCGAAATCTCAATCGACCCCCACAAAAGTAATTTTCTGCTAATTAAAATAAAACTCTATTAGATACTGTGTTTGTACATTTATTTTATGATTTTAAACATTTATTAAAGTAATAGTACATTGTATAAAAATAGTTTTATGAAAAATATATTAATATTGAAATTTAAATACCTTATTATTAAATAATAAGTAACTATGCATAAATAGATATAATAAGTAAAGTAACTAAAGATTTACTGTTTCTTGATCAATGAGATGGGTGTGCCTGGTGTTGTTTTTGCAAGGTTCGCTATATTGGGTTCAAAATTGGTCAATTTTAATTTTCGTCAAAATTGGTCAATTTTGTAATTTTCGTAAAAAAATACAAAGTGTGCTATATTTTTGTCTCGGACTGTACTAATCCATATTATTAATGCTTACCTTCTTTTTTGTGCATTGATAATTGAAATTGATATCTAAACTAAACGAATGGCTTTATCGAAACAATAACTAATTATCCAAAACTGTAAAAGTTTTAATAATGACACTGCAAATATTCAACACAGTTAGCAAAGGTAGCTGAAACTGCGTATGATATTTGCATTTGTAACGTCAATGCTCGTCACACGTGACATTTGGACAAGCGCACATATGCATATGACTTATAAACTGCGCTGAGTTCGTGCCAATGAGCGGTGGTACGTAAATACTTGTTTCACCCCAATAAATATACGTTTGTTAATTTATGTTTTATAAAGAAACTGATATTGAGTCAATTATATAAAAAAAAGTCACAAATGTTACATACTTAGATAGGTATGTATGATTTGCGTATTGAGAACTTTTTCGACCCACAATCGACCCTTCCGAATCGGATCGACCCCCATTCGCCCCCCTGTCTCAGATCGACCACCGCTTTTCTTAAATAGACCCCTGGGGGTCCATATAGACCACTTTGGCGACCTCTGCTATAGAGTATTGCGTTCTTTTCCACGCATTAAATCTTAATTGCTCATCTTTGCTACTTATTTACCTTTATTACTATTTATTTACTTTACTACTTATTTACCTTTACGATCCTTAATGTACTTACCTTCACTTTTTTACATCGTTTTTAACAGAATTTTTAAAATTTATATTAGGGGTGGTGATTGTGGAACACCCTATGTGCCTCTTATATGTACAGATCGGTTATTAAAGGGAAAGTTGATATATGAGGGAAATATGAATTTTCTGAAAATTAAAATTAATAAAAAAAAACTTTAAAAAAAACTAAAAATCAGACTTACCTAGCTCCTGTTTTGTTCCCACACACAGTTGGTTGTCCATCGACGTCCAAAAGCCATGATGACCGATTACTGACATGAAGATGATAAGCTCGATGAGAAATATTCCCGAATGTGAAACTTCTAACACATTTTTGTCGTAATAATCCAATGTAAAGCTAAAATTATAAATAATAAAAAAAAATTCCTTTAATATTTTTTTATTATTACAAATTTAAAAGGTTTGAATAATACAGAAATTTTTTTTTAAATATAATGAAAATTGAGGGGGAAATTCCTGATGGTCAATAATTATGAGTAAGTAGAAATATCTAAGTTTCTAATTTAGCACTTATGTTAAATTTGTCTCACAGAATACCACAATTATAAATAATAAGGAAATAATAAAGCTTTCTTATTTATTCAAGTCATTTATATTAAATAATTATTAATATAAATTTTTATAGAGTTAGTTATATTATTTATTATCATTATTATATGCTTTTTAATCCTTACTTCAGTTTTCAAGAATCGAATTGAATAAAGCTTAATTTTTCAATTGTGTTTTCTCATTTTTCCTTTATTAAACTTTAAAAACTAAAGAGAAACAATCATTAATATTGGAAAAAAATTTATTGGGATATTATTCCTAGACATTTTTATGAGTAAATTAATTCAAATCTGACATAAAACTGTAGCATTTCGTTGGAACAGTTTTGAAGAAAAGTGAAAAAAGTTAAAGTCACTTTTTTTGTTTAACATTTTTCAACAGTTCTTTTTTTCAACAGTTTAATACCAATCAAAAAAGATTAATCGAAAAGCATTAAAAAAATGGATATTATAAATAACACTCTACAATTTTTATGCAATAAGTAATTATATATACAATATGTAACAAAACTTATCGAATTTAAAAAAAGAATTTCAAAATATTTTTTAAATGAAAATTGGTTGAAAATTTCAACTTTTATTTTACGCTTGATTGGCCTCTTAAAAAAGGGCTATTTTCGTTAATTGCTATTTTACAATACTTTATTAAAAATATATTCATTTAATCTAAAAACTAAAGTGTAGTTCTCCTTTTTTATATTATTCAGGAGAAAAAAAACTCTCCTAAATAGTGAAAGTAAATTTATAAATTCCATATTGCACAACATATAACATATTTTACTTGCCACGAATATGATAGTTTTGTATAAATAGTATTTTAAAGTCGTTATGAAGACATGAACAGACACGTGTCATTCAAACATTTAATTTAGTTTTTAAAAGGAAAGTCTGATTGGATCTTTACATATTCGTCAAACTGAGTTATTCCCGAAATAAGTACATCAACCTGAATATTTGAATAAGGCGTAGAACATAGTGAACATAGAGTTTGACCTTTAAAAATATGTTTAGTCCTGAAAGTAATGGGAATAGTAATTCAAATAGGACATGTGTGTTCGTCTGAGTAAAGATTACGAAAAAAAATGGGTAATTGCTTTCTCAAAGAATGAAAGATTAGTCCTTTAGTGCGGGAAAATATTTCTTCTTTCTATAATGCCAACAAAAAAAAACTAAAGGGAGTAACAAAACAAACAAGAGTAATTTCAATAACAATATTATCAGAAAAATTAGTGTTGTTCTATTGTAATTTATAATAAGCATTTACTAGTTGCAATACTTTAGCTTTCAAATAAAAAAAATATTGTACAATATATTTTAATTAATCTTTTAATTAAAATATATAAGAAAAATAAATAATAAAAGGAAATGGAAATATCAGGATAACATTGAATATTTTATGGCTTTTCGGAAAGTATAAGAAAATTAATTAAATAATTTTGCTGTTTTTTTAATTTATCTTTTCTTAATTAACTTTAAAAGGTGAATTAAATTATAGAGGATAGAAAAAACAAAAAATTAGAAAACTCAAAATTACTGTAAACACAACTGTAAATAACAAAACTAAAATATAAACATTTAAAAAAAATTTATTAAAAAAGAACAAAAGTAATCTTTTTCATTAAAACACTTTTGGAAAAATTTAAAATTATTTTAATTAAAAAATATCAATGCCGCTCTCGTTATCAGAACCCAAGCAATGGTTATCCTTAGCTTTTTTAATTGCTACGTATACAATCAGTTTAATTTTTGATTGATTTGATTTTAATTGATTTGACAATATAATTAATTTACAACTGACTCAACAGGTAACGAGCAATCAAGTTTCGAATATTTAATCTTATTTTACATGGTTAACAAGGTAACATTAAGAAGGTATAGTTTTATCAAAATCTTAATAATAATAATTTTTATTCATTTATTTTTCTTAAATGTGAATTACAAGCATTAATTGATAGTTTATACAAAGCGGAACAAAAAATTTCTCACGAATAGCATTCTCGAATTTCCTTTAATGAAATTTAGTTTCCTACAACATAAATTAATAGTTCGAAATTACATTCGAAAACTCAAAACGAAATGCTACAGAAAACTACCTGCAAAGCAAGAAGTGCAAAAACCATCAAACAAAACACTGTTAATGTCATAACTTCCAGCAACATCCCCATTGAATGCAGCATGGCATTGACTATAGTTTTAAGTCCTACAATTAAAATAAATTAAAGATACATTTTAGAAATAAAAATTATGGCAAATCGATTTTATTTAGCAATTTTGACAGAATGGTTTCAAACCATATAAGAATTTATACATATTTATTGCTAAACAGATATAGAAAATATAACTGATATTAAAAAAACATTTACTTCGAAATTGATAATTTTAGTGAATGAGTTTTTAAAATAATGCCATAAGACAATAGACTTATAGTATTTATTCCAGCATTAATTTATAAAAAACAACTTTTTTTTTCTATGAAATGAGACGATTTTATTAAATTATTTAAAAAATTTTATCGCTTTTAAAATAATTTCGTTTTTATTAACCGGCGCAGATGGGTCGTCGGTATTCCTTTTTATATATTTTTTAATAATGATTTAAGCATAAATAATGATTTAATAAGCAAAAATAATGATTTAATTATAAAAAAAAGCAGTTTAATAGTTATGTCTGTTAGATCATCGGATTTTTATTTTTATTAAAATATAAAATTCAAAAAAGTAGTTTGAAATTTTGTTTCATTCACATTCAAAAATTTAACAATAATTGATTTTGTGAATTAAAAAAAAAGCAATAATGAATTTCTGTTCCTCTTAGATCTAAATAACTACGAATAATTGTAAATTAGAAAAATTGTCGGAGAATTTTACCTTTAACACAGAAAGGAACACCCGGTGTTACATGCTTTATTTCATAACCGAAATTTATTAAAAAGCTGAGTATAATTTTTTACTTATTTTGGCCTAAATTAAAACAAATTAATGAAAAAAAGTATGAAAAATATCTTTAATGAAAATTCTGCAAAGTGTTAATAATATACTACGTATAAACTTATATATTTTATAATTACCTGGAGTTATTGACACTGTTTTAAGAGCTCTGAGCACTCGAAATGTGCGAAGTCCGGATAAATTTCCTATAGCTACCCCTATGGCTTGTAAGCTCAGGGTAATATACCTGTAAAAAATAACCTGTAAAAAACCAAGAGCAAGAAAGCATTTTGCCAAAAAAACTATTTTGAATTATCGTATATTATTTATTTTTGATAAATTTAGATAAATTAGATGAAAAATTATTTTTGACTAATATTTTAACAAGTTATCAACCATTAAACATTTATTTATTACCAAATTTACAAAGATACGTAAAAATTACTCACCCAGAAAGTACTACAATAAAATCAAGCCAATTCCATGGATTTCGCAAGTAAGAATATTTATTTAATATAAAACCTTTGGCAATTACTTTGATTATCATTTCAATGGTATATATGACAAGAAACACGTATCTGTAATGTAAACATCCCAAAATCAAGGTATGGTTTATAAGTTAGACATGATCAAAATAAGATTACATAGCATAACGCATAACACTCTAGAGCAAGTTCTTTGCTGTATTTATTCAAATACTTGATCTTGCCTAATTTGGGATAAGGGATTTCAAATCTAAACTTAGTTTTGTTCCCAAAACAACAGATTCTTATAAATGACATTTTTTTTGTCTATTTCTTATTGAAATATGTAAACTTAAAAAATTCATTGCATAACAGAGGGTGCGTAACTGCTTAGACAAACTTCTAGGGGACTTAGGGCATATCGTCAGGATTAAAATCAGAATTATCGTCAGGAGGCACATATGCTCAGAAATGCTGCTGTACGCGGCTAGGGATGCATCTCTATTATGACATGCTCAGAAGCACACGAAGAAACAGTTCATAATAAGGAAGCGCAATAAGACAAAATTTTCGGGCATGGGTTCTATGCAATTTTAATCCTGATTATATGCCTTAACTCCCCTAGAAGTTTGCCTAATCATTTATGCGATCTCCTGTTAAATATAGCGTTTTTAAACTTTTACGTTTCAACAAAAATTAGACTGAAAGTTTCATTCTTAAATTTAATTTAAAGAGAACTGTAGCATAGAGAGGGTAACTGATTGCAGATTTGAAATCAGCCATACGGAGGTACTTAGGATCTCGTTAAAAAATCTCATGCAATAGAAAACAACAAAAAAATTGATCCCCAATGTAATACATTACTATGTAGAAAATATGAAAGAGATCAAGGTAATTAAATTTTAAGAACAATCAAAGATTGAAAAGAAAGTGTTAAGTGACTGAACTTAAAAAATTATCATTATTAGGAAGCTGTTTCAAAGCATTTTTATTCTCGTTAAATGTAGCCACTTAGCACAAGGTCTTTACAGGAATATTACTAATCTACAAAATAAAAAGATAGAAAAAGAAAGAACGAGTACGTTATTTTCCAACCATACGTTATTCCCGAGTACGTTATTTTCCAACCGTTAACTAAATAACAATGAAAGCCATATTTAAAACAAAAATTATCAAAAAAAGCAATTCTAACTATGTGAGATAATAATAAATAAATAAAGATAAAAGTTAAAAATTTCAACATTACATTGTATAAATTTTTTGATTAATAATATGTTATTATATATTTTCATATCTGGTTACTTTGTATTTCCATATCATTGTAGTTATAAAAGCACAAAATTTAAAATTGTAATTATTGTAAATAATATGTTAAATATTTTTGCTCAGTTTGTAAAAATATTTAACATATTATTTACACCTACTGATAAAAATAAGTTCTTTTTCAAAGATATTCTGAAATTAAACTTACTCGGTCTCTTCAATTGGCTGTGATAGAGCTAGGAAGACGCAGTTGATAAGAATTGTGGTCATAACCACTAATTCAAAATACCTAAAAGAAAAACACCCAAATTCTTAAAATCAGAAATTATTTTAGGTTTTTAGTTAAGAGATAAAACTTTTTACGTTCATAAAATTAAAAAAATTTATTTCAGAGAAAATGTTAAATACAGTCATCAAAAGTTAAGAGGGGAAGAAGAGATTTGCTAAGTTTAAATTGGACAAAAAGATCTAAGTTTGACGCTATTGTTTTTAACAATTCTCTATTTTAAATCAAATATCAAGGAATTCAAAAGCTTGTTTCAAAAGATAAGCAAACGACACTGTTAATTTAAAAATTTGCCAAAGAAAACTTTATGTAATAAAGAATAGTTTTATAATAAAAAGATATCAAAACTTACCTGTGACAAGAAATTCTAATTGCATATCTTCTAATTATGGACCATGGGCTAAAAAGAAATAATGAATCTTCGGCAGAATATCTGTACAAATAATAACTGGAAGACCTTTTTGCAATCACGCAGAAAGTCTGGAATGTAAATGAAAAAGAATAATGTTGCTTGTTGTTAACTAATCGTCTGACAATGAAAATAAATTTTTTTCTCACAATTTCATTTCCATTAAATCGTCTGAAACATTCTTTTTCAATTTTGAATGTAGTATAGTTTATTTCTCTTGCAAAGCTGACTCCAAAATTATTAAACAAAAATGTGCATTTTTTCACAATTTTTTGCCAATTAATATTTAAGCCAATAATGCGGAAATATTTTTTCAAAATTTCGAATAAAATTTAACCTTTAAAGCTATCTTTAAAATTAAAAACGATCCACAAGATGTGGTCAAATTTTTTTCATATTTCCTTTCCTATGAAATTGTCTAAATTAATATTTTCAAAGTTTAAAAAAAAAAAAAATATTTATTTCCTCAGAAAAGCTGCTTTTAAAATCATTAAACAATTTAAAAATGGGACAATTTTTATTTGTTCACAATTGTGCTTTGATAAAATCATCTGAAGTTATATTTTTAAATAAGTAATATTTTCTTTCCTTATGAAGACTACATCTAAAATCATTAACGAATTTGAAAAATGTTGAAAAATGTTATATGTCAGGTAAATGCAATGATCAGCTTGAACATGGCAGCAAAGACTACGTCACGAAATTAGCACTCTTAAATTTACCTGAAAAGACGCGTTTATTTTGTTTATAGTTATGCCTTAAAAAGGAGTTTAAATAAAACTCAATGATTTAAAATCAAAGATATTTGACATAAAAAAATAAGTTAGGCACATAAAAGAAAAACTAATTTAGAAATAGAGCTAATTCGTTTAGGAGAATGGAAAAGAAATCACTACAATTAACACATTCGTTTGAAACCACTACAATTAACACATTAACACATGTTTGATTAATTTTGATACTAGGTACTAATTAAAATAAAAAAATAATAAGCTATGTACTAAAAGTTAAATTAGTGGATAAATAGTAGTTATTTAGGAAAACAAACTGCTGCTAACTATTGTATACTACTACTGGTGCTAATGATGCTTAATTTTATTAAAAGGTTCTAAAAGAAGTAATTAAAAACAATTATGTACTGAAAAGCAATAAGGTATTAATACATTTAGTGGAACTGCAAGAAATCACCGTACTATTATTGATGCCAATGATGCTCAATTAATTTTGATATGTATATAATGGGTACTAATTAAAACAAAAATGCTAAGCTAAGTGCTAAAGAACTTAACTAGTGGACAAATGGTACTAATTCGTTTAAGAGACACGTTAAAAAAATCCCCATTTCATTAATGACAGCAACATTTCTTAATTTATTTTGGTAATAAGCACTTTCGGTATTACAGTAATTGGTGTAGTTTTAATTAGTACCAAGTACACTAAAATTGGTACAATTAGTATATGGTACCTATTAAAACTGCTTCAAAAATATGCAATTATAAAGATGAAGGGAAAAGAGGTTTCTAATGGGCCATCGAAAAGGATAAGTATCATAAAAAAAGCACTTAATTGTGAAAAAAGTTTGACTATTATGTTTTTGCCTTGAACAAGAGCATTATGCCAAATGAATCTAAATGCAGGTAATCTTTATTTTGATAGGATTAACTACTAAAACGAATTTCATTTAATCTAATAGCGTAAAGCCATCGGTAATAACAAAAATTAATACTAAAAAAATCATTATTTTAGGTTTATTAATTGTGTTGGTAAACGTCAAGACCAGCCGGTCGAACACTTCCCGTGTAGTAAATGGTAACTGGTGCACGTTAAATCTGTCGGTTCACAAAGTCCTCCGTGTTCGCATAACAAAACATGCCTCTGGGGGTATTGAACTGTAGATTGATCGTTTTCTGGTTCAGGTCAAAATTACGATCTGGAGATGAATGAATGGGTTCACCCTTTAAAACTGGTTGTGACGTGCGTGTGGCTAAAGTCGTATTCCTGGCCATAGATGACCACTGAAAAGCAGGAAACGCACTCCCTGCCTTAAAGTCGCCTGGTTTCCTCAAGAAGACTTGCTGGTATTGACAAGTGGCATTAGAAACAACAACAACTGATTTATTGACTGTTTACTTCCCCCCCCCCCCGTAAGAAGAACGGGTATTCAACTATTACAAACTAATCTTTTAAGTGATATTTTAAGCATATTGTTGAACAAAAAAATTTACATCTTTACAGTTTGAACGAAATATTAAAGCTAGTATCGCCGAAATCCTCTATCCTCCCAAGGTTTGATCAATTTTCATAAACATTTACTTAAATTTTTCTACTTTATCGAGAACTTTTCCACGAGAATGGAAGTTTTATTTTAAATTTTCAATATCTCTTTGAAACTTTAAAAAAAATGTATTCCTTCGATTATTTAGATTAATTTAATAAGAGATTTCGCCAAAATATTTTTTTAGAAAAACTCCTACTTCACCAAACAAATATTTCATACAAAATTGGAAATAATTTTTTTAAAAAGACGTCATTAAAATCACTAGAAGTACATATTTATTGCTGCAAACAAATATCAATCATTTATGTTATGTCAATTTTTTTAGGTAACTATAAGAATATTAAACGCTGCTTAAAAATTTCTAGAGTATAAAAAATCAGCTAACCCTTTCGGCCCCAACGGAACATACATATCTCGCAGACGAAAATACTATTGGAACATATGCGTCCTGTCTAAAAAACCCAGTGGGACACATATATTCCAATCCCCCCTCCAATTGCCCAGATAATTCATTTTTTTTAGCAGAATATTGTTATTTTTACCTTATTTGATCCATTAAAATCGTAATTTGGCGTTTTACTGAAAAAGAAAAAACTGGTCTTTAAAGGGCTAAGAAGCCCTAGGCAAGACAATATATCACATCTTGACTTCTCATATTTACTAAAAAGATAAATAAATCACCCTGCGTCCTTGTGCCCTATATCTTAATTTATATCCATTTATTTAAAAAAATTAAGCTACGAGGTCGTCTAATTGGTAATAAATCAACCTTAAATTTTATACAAAGTTTCATCAACAGACATGTACAATTAATTACTCGAATCAACCCTTAATCTTCAATAACCTCATTTCCTTCTAGGTAGAGATTCTCTTTAAATCTATCGATCAGGAATAAAACTTACAAAAAATGTAACTTTTCTGTTGTTCTTCCGATAAGTTTACGAAACGAAAATGAATAGCTTCTAGAACAGTCTATTTTTAAAATCCTAAGCAACACGAATTTCCTGAAGGTCAAGATGTTGAACTACTATTTAGGACAAAAGGCCGAAAACCTAAATTGGGTATTTCATTGGCATGTTCTAATTATGCAAGCTCTACTTAACAAGGAATCGATTAAGCGAGGTCCGCTGGTAACGATTCATCTAACCAGTATTTATTAATTCCAAAGAAAAAGAATTTCTGGTAGTGCTCTTTTCTTAAATAGGCTTAGCTTCTATTAGTGAATGAGACATTGGATAATGTAAGTTGGAAGCTTATCTATTCTGACATAATTGACTTTCTAGAATGGACATCGGTAAAAGAATAATACAGAAAGACAAAAAAAATAGCTTAATTCTGGTAAAGTTATTGGGGGCGAAATTTTGAAAAACGCGATGATTTTCATGAGAGCATTTTTCATTTTATTATAATTTTATATAGCAATAAAACCTTTTTAAAAAGCAGAGCTAAAAGTTTTTGAACAATTAATTCTCATAGTGATAGATTTCCTTAAATTTCCATTTCTTTTTTTAACTAAGATGGCGACAATGTTTTTTTATGGTTTTCAAACTCATAGAAAGCAAGTCCTTTTTTTTTGTTTTCCCTTCTTTTTTTGCAGTTTGGAATAAAGTAAATATTTAAAAAGAAAAATAGAGCTTGATGTTAAGGTAATTTTTATTTTAAGATCAATTTTTTGATAATTTAGCAGCCACTTTTCATTTTTTCTTCACTGCATCATTCCAAATTTGTTAATATTATAGCAGTATTAGATGGCTAGGATATCTCTTTAGATATAAAAACTCTAATCCAACTAAATTAGTGATTTTTTTTTCAAAGACAGAAGGTACACGAAAAAGAGGAAGACCCCACGAGGTGGAATGATTCTGCTGAAAGAAATCTAAGGGATCTGCTCCAGATAGAGTCAGATGGAGGAGACTCATGCCCTGCGACAAACTGTAGTACTGAAGAAGAAGCATTATAGACATGACGATCAATATAGTGTAACCTTTGAATTTACACAGCTTACCTAACCAGAAAAATTATCTCAAAATTGATTGTAATGTATTAGATGTACTTAGTTTTATTATTTATGGGTAAGAACTAAAACTATTTCACAAAATAAAACTCCTACAAAAAGTTCTAAAAAGTTTAAATGTTTTGTGTTCAATATTAAAATGTTTTGCGTACAGCATACCTTATCTAATCCAAACTGGCCAACATCTTCTAACGGGGTATAAAATATTTTGGAAGGTAGCAAATCTGGTGCGATGCAAACACATTCTCTCTCGGGTAAGTTGGTGGCCCTCTCTTTTTTAAATCCATGCTCTTCTCGACGAGCTTCTGCAGATCTGCACCTACTCTCTTGGCGAGCAAGCGACTCGCGAGTATAGGGTACAAGTCGCAAGCTCCCAGCCGACCACGTGACTTCATCCATCCAGGTGATGATACTATCTCCTCATTAAACCAACAACCATCTGTAAACAAAAGGAATTATTTAATTTCATCCATTAACAACAGCTGGAATGAATGGAAAGAATACAAAAATTGAGAAAGGCCTCTTAAAATTATCTAAAATGAGGAAAACTTTTGATGACTGATATATGATGCATAAGTGGTGTAAGATATGAGGTAATAAAAAGAAGCAGAGAACAAAAAAAATTGCATTTATTGACGTCATTAAACAATAAAATGCTCAATTCAAACATATTATAAAAACAAACCAAAAATTTAATTTCTCGGATAAAAAGGAGTTTCATTAAAGACTATGGTTTCCCCTGACTGTAACCATGTCCCATGGAATCAATCAAATTTTCAAAGAGAGAATGCCACGAATATGTTCTATTGGGTTTATATCTGGAAAATAAGCTAAACAGTAGGCAGTAGGTTCTGAAAATAATTGTCCTATGACTTTGAGCCATTAGTGAGCCTATCTTGATAATGCATAGATAATGATGTTTTGATAAAGCATCTTGATAATGAGAATTACTGAGATGATTCCCTGACTTATTAATAGTTAGCACTTATTAAATAGAAGAATTTGGGGTCAATCTTTTAAAATATTAAGGTTGATTTTCAGTTCGGAAAAATACAGTCGTGCTTCTATTTAACAAACTTCCATTTTGAGATTTTTTTTTAACATTTTGTAAATTTCTTCGTAAAATAACTTCCAAGTAGCGAAGTAAATTTTTCTATTTAACGAAATTTTCTTCCAGATCCACTTTCCCTATTTCCCGAAATATTTCAGAACATTTCAAACTTATTTTATGGGGAAATGACCTTGAATTGATTTTCGAAGCCACTTAATTTTCAGAGATCGTAGCAAAATCCCTTTCCCATTTTGTTTGCATTTCAAACGAAAATCTCAAATAAAATTAACGGATTTTATCAGTATCAATTAAACTTCAGAACGTAATGTATGTTTAAAATTGCTTTTATAATAAATGCAGTTGTAATTTTATACATAAATTTAACCTTTTCTAAATTGAAAATGTATTTAGCATGATAATTTAACACTGGATAATGTTTTGCTCTATTCTTGCTTTCCGTGCAGATTTCTTTTATGGTTAAGATTTACAAAATAAATAGTAGATACTAGTTTACAAGATAAAGGTGTATGAATTGCTATTTTAATTATGTCTACTGTTTATGAATTTACAACCTAATTTGTGTTATTTAAGTATTTTAAAGGGTAACTTTCTATTTAACGAATTTTCCTTATAACGAACTTATTATAAGGATTTAGTGACTTCGTTAAATAGTGGTCCGACTGTATGTTATTAGAACAAAAGTTATTAAGGGTAATGTCTTTTTTTTCCTTTTGTTTCACTATACACAGAGTGTACTCGCCCGTAAAAAGTATGTTCTTCCACTCATCTCGTCCCCATCTGAGATGGTCCTATGACCACTTTCTGCAGGCAGTATAGTAGTTCCTTTTCTTCCAAACAGAAATCATAGGTCTGTATGATGGAGCTTATTTCGAGCTGTTTGAGTCGAAATACTGAAACCAGTATCCCGCTGAATGTTCTGAAGCAATAAAGTGGTGTTCGCATTGCCAGCTCTTTTGTCCGTTTGTGTTAAATACTTGTGGGGAAAGGCCAGTAGACAATGTCAACCTTCATCTAAAAAAAGGTACCTCAAGATTGAATCAAGTTAGCATATCTTATATACTAGTGAATTGATGTTTAATAATTGTAGTGGTAGTTAAGCCACAATACATCCCACCAGAATTTTATTAGGGATAGAATTCGATGAACGGATACCACTAGTTGCTGTATTTGTGAGAAACCGGGAGAACTGGATTTAGGTCACCGGGTTTTGAGCTTTAGCCATGAGAGCTGCATTAAGTTCATGGTTGTATGTGTAGTTACTCCTGTGTTGCTATTAGCAGTCGAGTGTGTGCAGGATCCCGTCGTGTATAAATGAGACTGAGAAGCAACAGCGCGAGGCGGACGATGTTGCAGTCACAAATAGCAAGCCAACTGTTTAATGTGGACCATCCATCGAAGTAGTCGTGATCATATAACGTGCGCAGATCACCAATGTGGGAGAAAAGACCATTAGACAATGCCGACCTTAATGTTTCAAAAGGTACATCAAGATTGAATCAAGTTAGCATGTCTTATATACTAGTGAATTGATGCTTAATAATCGTAGTGGTAGTTAAGCCACATACTGATTCTCTATTTTCGTTGTTGCAGGCGTACGAACTTATCCAGATTTTCTGTGAATATTCCCAGTTTCCAAGTACCAATTTCACAGTATGGAAATGACATTTTGAAAAGTCCCTCTCCCTTCTGCTGCAATAAATTATGTTTATCCAAATATATTTTATACTAATAAAATTTCATCAGATATCGCATTTTGAGTATTACTTATTTATATTATTATTCAATTGTAATGCACAAAAGCATTACCATATCTCTGAAATAAAACTATCTGCACTAAGTAGTAATTGTCTGCATAAAATTACAAAATCCATTTATTCGCATATTGTTCTGCACGAAATAATGCAATAGTTTTAATTATAAATTATTTTTAAATGACTATTAAGATTTTTATCAGTTATTTTTAGCTAGTTACTAGGAATAATTTTTTTCGAATTATAATGTATAATGTCTTTATGATTATTAATGTAAAAGTACATTAATTCGTACAGTCCTTACATTGTGCAATTTTTTAATTTTAAAATTCGAAATATCTCGCTTTAAATGTTCTTCACAAATAGCAGTTAAAAAATACAATGTTTTTAACTTTATTTTCCTGAAAACTTTTTTAACGTGAAATATTATATCTTGCTAGTTTAAAATTTATTTATTAGAATCCCAATATTTTCTGTTATCAAATGTTTTAATCGGAAATACTAACTTTATAAGTCCTTTTTTTCCAAATATTGTTCTTTTGTGATTATTTTATGTTACTATTTAAATATTATTATTTAATTACAGTGAACTAAAACACCCCCAAATTATTAAAAATAAAATAACTGCACTAATTAGAAAATATTTACAGGATATTGAAGAATTTGTTTATTCACATACATTTTCATAAAAAAATTATGAAATAATTTTAATACTGATTCATTATTGAATAAATAATTATCAAATTTGCTTTTTAGGCTATTTTCATTGGTTAATTTTAATAATTTCTCATGAATTATTATATTTAAACAAGTTTACTCTAAGTATAATTAGGGTATAATTATAAAAAGAATTAAACTTTTCGCAAATTTTACAGGCTTTTATAATAATTATGCTGTATAATTAACGGTGTAAATAGTTGTAAATGTACCGGCATCCTCAGTGCCGGTACTTTTTTATAAAAATTTTCAGTGCACTTTTAAAATTAAAAATGCATAGTTTTAAATTATTCGAAACTCATTTATTTCCTTATAAAAAGTCATATGAATAAGATTCATTTTATGAATTGATGTGGATTCTCGGGTTCATTGTGAACTTTAATTCCTTAATTGAACCTAAATTTGATTTGAACTTTAATTGAACCTAAATTTGAGTTGAAGTTTAATTGAACCTAAATTTGAAATTCTGATATATGAAGATTTGTTTTAAGAAATGAAAAAATAACATTTAATTTCATGCTACATTATCTCATGTTTTCTGAAACTATATAATCATCACAGAAATTAGATTCATCACTTTTGAGGTATTGGACTGTATTATTAAACTGCACTTCTTTTTGAAAACATACCCGTTTTTCCACTCCGTTTGCAACAAAGTTACTAGTATAGTTTCCCGTTTTAGTTACAAAGTCATTTTCAGGCCTGTTAACAGAATTAAAGTCCCTCTAAGATCCTATTAGTATTAATAACCATTGTGGCATTTACCACGTCCATTGAAAACTTGGTTTCAACGATTAAACCAGAAGCTCTTTAAAATTTGGATTAAAGGAGCACTATAGATATCCATCAGCAAGATTTTGATAAATAATTTATTGCTGCACTTGTTGGATCCTTGGGCATAAAATTGATTTCAATAGTGCAACATTTCTTTCCACCCCTGTCACAACAGCTCATCTTGATACTCTGGTATCTTGTTTCATTCAATTCTCTCTTTAACTTAATGAGTTTCTCAGCACTTTTCTATGGAGCGTGGAAATGCTGCCTGCTCTGAATTGCCTCTCTCAGCCACATAGATTTTTCTAAATTTGTTTTTCACCTTCATTTATTTTCCATTTATATCGTTGGCAACTTTTCGTTTTTTGTCTCACTCTGGCTACCGCAGTTTTTCTAGTTTTGCTTTCTACCTTTATTTATCTTTCATTTTTCCTTTGGTAACTTTACTTTTCTTGTTTTAAATATTTTTATTCTCTTTATTCACGTCTGGCTACTCTCGAAAATAGACGCTTATTTTTGAGCACTCGAAACATGTCTAATTTTCCCACTTTTTAGTTTTTGAAGAAAAAAGAATTTTTATATTCTATACATTAATTATTAGTATAATATATCATATTAATTATTATATTTATATTAATTATTATTATAATATATTATTTAATATATTTTATATATTCTATATAAAATTTTTATATTCGAAAAGATGTACTTATATATCTTTTCGCTTTAGTTACAAGGTATCATTCATTTCATTTAAATTTAATTAATTCATTTAAACTCTTTTAGTTTTCTTGTGCAAGATATTTTACTTTCCATGAATTTATAAAAACAATTTTCTAATAACAATTTTATTAACTAAGGTTTGTTCTTAATTACACTTTCCAAAACTGTAATAACTTCGATGGGCAGCAAATATATTAGCATGTCATATAAAAATGGACTTAATACTCAGAAAAAAAGAACGAAGATGGACATAATAAATAATGAAACTGACATGAGGTTAAACATAAATGACAATCTAATAAATCTTAAAAATACTTGCAATCACTCAACGTTTTTACTAAGGCACGCAATGCGAGTGACTATATTTATAAAACACATTTATAATATTATTATCTTAGAAGCATATAGTTTACAAAACTTAGAAAAACTTAATAAATAGTTCTATAAACCGATGTTTGTATTTGTATCCAATCAAACTTTGTAATGTTGTTAGACAAGAGCATTGTATTTAGAAAATTGTATTTTATATTGTTTGGAGTAACTTTCGTGATCTTTTATTTCTAAAAGCGTATTAAGTAGTTTAACTTATGAACCTATATTATACAGAATTCAATAAAAAAAATAAAATATAAAAAATTTTGACCCTCAAAAGCTGTTTGTAAATAAATCTTAAAATTTTTGTTAGATAAATTTATGGCCACATTAAGAAATTTTATTTAGGAGAAAAAACGATTTAGTTCGCTGATGCCAAATTTAACGTAGTATAATATATATATATATATATATATATATATATATATATATATATATATATATATATATATATATATATATATATATATATATATATATATATATATATATATATATATATATATATATATATATATATATATATATATATATATATATATATATATATATATATATATATATATATATATATATATATATATATATATATATATATATATATATATATATAACATAATAAATAAATACATTAAGGACAAAAAGAAAAAAAAACTCGAATAAAATTAAGGAAAATAATAAGTTATTTATTTTATTAACATTTATTAATATTTATTTTATTTCATTTAGCAGCATTTTATTTTATTTTATTTGTTGCAAATATTTTGTAAAAAAAATATTTTGAGTTCTCCTCACACTATTGTATTGATATATTTTGCTTTGGCTATATTGATACAATATTAGAAAGCACTCCTTTTTGCGGATATAATCGTGTGAGCTGATGAAAAGATTATATCCTTTATTTTCCGGTTTTTTATTATTTCCTTTCCTTTTTTTCTGATTTTTTTTTCTCCGGTTTCTTATTATTTTTATTATTATTTTCCACCACCCCCCTTTTTTTTTCCTCCATTGCCCTGTAATGTTTTCCATGTTTTCTCTACATTTTGAACCGGAAAATTGTCTCAACTTATTTAATGGACTAATTGTAATTACTAACATTTCCCTTTTTGTGTATGATTTAAGAATTTATCGGGACTTGTTTGCAAGATTCTCTCTAGCTCTTGAGAGAGAATTGGATTTTCCTGCTCTCCATACAAAGATTACTTAATATATATATATATATATATATATATATATATATATATATATATATATATATATATATATACACTACCGGTCAAAAGTTTGCGAAAATTTTGAAATCTACAAAGAAAAGGTCTAAATTCAAATGTTCACAGAACTGCGAAAAATCATTCAAATTGCATGAAAATTTGATATGTTCTAAACTGAACCCTCTACTGTTAGTTACATATGATCAAATTGCAATACTTTGTTTTTGGCGAACTGAATCTAGCTTTTTATCATAGGTTGTTTTTATGGTGAAAAAATTTGTTAAGTTTGAACACTTGCCAAATTCGCAAAAAATTTTTTTTGTACTTTCTGAAAATAGAAAATAGTTATTCGAACTGTTCTATGCAAGCCCTCAAAATTTCAAATCGATTTGAGTTTTTTTGACAAAGTTATAGAATTTTGAAAAATATGTGCACTTTTCTCGATTTTTGAGCATTCCACATATGCAGTCTTTTAGTCTATATATCTTCTACCAAAGAACATTTTAATTTTAATGTTTTCTATATTTTCAAATAATTAATATTTATTATAAAAAAAATATTCTTATTCATTATTGTAATTATTGTTATTACAAAGAGTTTATTATGAATATAATTAAAACAGTATCTCATAGATGTTCCTGTATATGATTGTACACAATGCGCTGGTTCATTGAATACTACAAGTTTAACAAACAATACTTTACTTAACAATTGTAAATAATCAGACCAAAATCATTGCACTATTGCAATGGTAGCCACGACTGACTCAAACAAGAGTTCAAGAGCAACTGACTAGTTCGAAGCAATTACAACAGATGGCGTTTTGCTTAAGACCGAACAGTCATATTTCATCGAAAATTTGTTTGAAGAATGTACTATAAAATTTCATTGACTAATTTTTTTACTTTTAAATTATTTCATTTGAAGCATTATTATAAAAATGTCTCCTAGAAAAGAAATATCTACGGAAAAACGTGCAGCTATAGTATCTTTAAGAAAAGCAGGTCATACTATAGACAAAATCGCAGCATTAGAAAACGTTTCATTATCATGCGTTCATTCTACAATTAAAAGGTTCAATGAAACAGGACTCTACGTTGATCGAACACGTTCCGGAAAGCCAAAGATTACATCAAATCGAGATGATCGAAAAATTATTGTTACAAGTTTGAAAAATAGATTCGATACGCCTGCACACCTGAAGTGTAAATTATTCCCAGGTTCAGAAAAAGTTTCAACTTCAACAATAAAACGGCGTTTGCGTGAAGCTGGCTTATTCGGACGTGTCGCAGCAAAGAAACCTCTTCTTAGACCCAAAAATAAAATATTACGATTAGAATGGGCTCGCAAACATCAGCATTGGTCAATCGTAGATTGGAAAAGTGTACTATGGACTGATGAATCAAAATTTGACATTTTTGGGACCAAACGTCGCATGTTTGTAAGGCGTCGTGAAGGAGAACGAATGCAACCAAATTGCATTCGACCAACGGTTAAACACGGAGGGGGTTGCATAATGGTTTGGGGATGTTTTGGAAACGATACTGTAGGAGATTTAATTAAAATAGATGGAATAATGGACCAAAAAAAGTACCATTCTATTTTGCAACGTCATGCTATTCCTTCGGGTGAAAAAGTTGTCGGTCCAAATTTTGTATTTCAGCAAGACAATGATCCCAAACACACGTCAAAATTATGCAAAAATTATTTTAAAAAAAAAGAAAGCGAAGGCCGATTGAAAATTATGACGTGGCCAGCTCAGAGTCCTGATTGTAACCCGATTGAACTTTTATGGGATCATTTGGATCGACAAATTCGATGCTTTGATATTTCGAATCAAAATCAGTTATGGGACATTTTACAACAGGAATGGAACTCTGTATCACTTGAAGTGATTAATGGTTTGTTAGAACGAATGCCACGCATATGTAAGGCTATAATAAAAGCAAAAGGTGGATGGTTCGAGGAATCTAAGATTTAAATGTTAATTTATTGAATTACAAAATACGAATAAGAATATGTTAAGTATTTGACCTGTTGTAAATAAAAGAGTTTAGTAAAAATGCAAATTCTTTATACTATTGTTATTATTTTTTTAGAATTATTTATGTAATTATTGTTATAACTTTTTATTTTAATTTAATGTAAAGTAAAAATATCACAACAAAACTAATACATATAAGCAATAAATGTAAACAATAAATATAAACGTTAATAATTACAGTAATGAATAAGAATATTTTTTTATAACAAATATTAATTATTTGAAAATATAGAAAACATTAAAATTAAAATGTTCTTTGGTAGAAGATGTATAGACCAAAAGACTGCATATGTGGAATGCTCAAAAATCGAGAAAAGTGCACATATTTTTCAAAATTCTATAACTTTGTCAAAAAAACTCAAATCGATTTGAAATTTTGAGGGCTTGCATAGAACAGTTCGAATAACTATTTTCTATTTTCAGAAAGTACAAAAAAAAATTTTTGCGAATTTGGCAAGTGTTCAAACTTAACAAATTTTTTCACCATAAAAACAACCTATGATAAAAAGCTAGATTCAGTTCGCCAAAAACAAAGTATTGCAATTTGATCATATGTAACTAACAGTAGAGGGTTCAGTTTAGAACATATCAAATTTTCATGCAATTTGAATGATTTTTCGCAGTTCTGTGAACATTTGAATTTAGACCTTTTCTTTGTAGATTTCAAAATTTTCGCAAACTTTTGACCGGTAGTGTATATATATATATATATATATATATATATATATATATATATATATATATATATATATATATATATATATATATATATATATATATATATATATATATATATATATATATATATATATATATATATATATATATATATATATATATATATATATTATATATATATATATATACCAGGGGTGGCCAAGCTCCTTGATAGTCGAGCCGTTTTTTAAAATTTGAAATTTTTCGCGAGCCGCAATTAATTACGTATTTAAAAAATAGACAAAAAAGGTGTGAATTTTTTTTTTTACAGAAGTTATATTTATTGAAAACATATAAATGAAAATACAAAACACGTGTATTGAATTTAAATTCTGAAAATTAAGCACATTTATTTTACTTCTATTGATAATTCTTTTAAACTAAATAATTGGTGACAGCACTTCTCAGTAATTCTTTGAGATGCTGGTTAGTTAAAACTGATCGGTGTTTGGATTTCACAAATTTTAAAGTGGAATAAAATGATTCACATAAGTACGTTGTTTCTAATATTGAAATAATTCGACAAGCAGCCAGCCTTTTTTAATTCAGGATACTTCGATTCTGGTACAAATTTCCAAAATTCAGTAATCGACGTCGACTTATATTTTAATTGTAGAGCTTGATCTTCTTGCATCTCTATTAATTATAATTCTACAGATGCTTTTTGGGGTATAATTATACTGGAAATGGAAAACTCACACTGAATTACACTCTATAACAAAAAAATCGACGCACCAAGAAGAAGTTATCCGATTGAAACGAAAATTGGTGGATAGGAAGACAATGTACAGAATAGTAAATGATTAAAATTTCAGAGCAATTGAATAATTTATTGCAGAGTTACAGTAACGAGTTCAATAAAGTGTTGATCCGCCTCTAGCCTGGATACAAGCTGCCACACAGCGTGGCATAGACCGATAAAGCTCCCGGATGGTCTCTTGCGGTATTTCCTGCCAAATTCAATCCAATTGTCGAACGAGGTCATCAACATTCCGTGCCAGATGCAATCGCTTTCCCATCATATCCCAGACATGCTCGATGGGAGAGAAATCTGGTGATCTGGCAGGCCAAGGAAGAGTTTGACAAGCTTGCAGACAGTTTATAGCAACACGTGCCGTATGTAGTCTGGCATTGTCTTGCTGAAAAACCAGCCCAGGGCGCTGCAAAAGGAACGGTAGCAAAACAGGTCTTAGGATGTCGTCGACGTACCGCTGTGCAGTAAGTGTACCTCTAATGACGACCAAAGGGGTCCGGCTGTCAAAAGAAATGGCACCCCAGACCATAATGCCTTGTTGAGGGCCGGTGTGGCGTGCAATAGTGAAGATAAGATCCCCCCTCTGCCCTGTGCGTCTCCAAATACGTCTTCGATGATCGTCAGGACACAGTTGGAAGCGGGATTCATCGCTAAAGACTATACGTCCCCAGTCGGCATCATTCCAGCCATATCTGTTCAAAACATTCATGCATACAAAATTTCAAAGCAATCGAATGATTGCTTCTTGGTGCGTAGATGTTTTTGTTATAGAGTGTATGTTAATTTTAAATGGATTCAGAAAAAAATCAAGAGACGATTTAAAATATTTCAAGTTTGTTCAATATTGAAACAAATTTTTTTAATTCGAGATAAATGACACAATATTTTATTTTTAATGTCCTTTTGAAAAAGTCGTAATTTAGTTTGAAAACAAAATATACACTGTGAGAGGTCAGATTATATTTAATCTTTCCCCTGCAATTGCAAATTCAGTTTTTGCAAATGTTCCATGACATCAGTTAAAAACATTAAGTCTTGTAACCACTCGTCATCGTTTAATTCTGAATAGGTTATTTCCTTTCATTTTAGAAATACAGTTATCGGATCAAACAAATCTACAAAACAATTTAATACAATTGTAGCTAGATAACCATCTAACAATGTAAAAGAAATTAATGTCATTTGGAAGTTCTTCGTCCTTTAATTCTTCAAGGAAATTTTTGAATTGTCGATGATTTTTTGCATTGGTGGGAATGTAATTTACAATGTGTAACACTGTTTTCATAACATCAGGATATTTGAAATATTTTGTAACGAGATGTTCGCGGTGAATTATGCAGTGAATCGGTATGAATTGCGGAATTTGAGAATCATTTCTTAAAATCCCAATAAGACCGATTCTTTTTACATTGCCGTAGCTCCATCAGTTGCAATGCTTACAAGTTTATTAAGAAGTACATCAAAAGTTTTTATTATGAAATATAATGCATTTTTAATATCGACACCGCGGGTTGACTCTTGAAGTGCTACTAAATCTAATGATTCTTCTTAAACAACGAAGTCAGGTGAAACAAAACGAATGAAAACTGCCAATTGCGGAAGATCTGTGATATCTGTCGCTTCGTCAAGGGCTAAGCTGAATGTAATACAGTTCTTCAAATCCTTTTTTAAATTATATTCAAGAGATGTATTAATTGCAGTTATGCGTTATTCGGTTGTGTGTCTCGAAATGGGAATTAGCAAAACAACTTGGTGCAATGCTGCATTATTTAGATCTAAAACTTAAAGTACATCTTCCAAGTTTTTTTAATAAACTCTCCCTCTCCATACGGGCATTTTGCACTAGCAATATTCCAGGCAATAACTAAACTGGCTTCAGCCACATTATTAGCTTGATTGCAACAGATCATCGAAATTGACTGTTGTTTATTTAAATTTGATTTTAAAGAAGCAAGTTTATCTTTTCTTAATTTGGAATTTGGTGGATACTGATTAGAAAACTGAGGATGATTGGTTTCATAATGTCGACGTAAATTGCTAGCTTTATAATTTCTGATCGTAGAATTACAACTGCCGTAAAAACTGCCAATTGAGGAAGATCTGTGATATCTGTCGATTCGTCAAGGAACGATAATAATTTTGTTAAAATATTATAGCACAAGAAATGAAATAGGAACTCGGGTACATTTATCGAGAGCCACAAATAATCCTTCAAAGAGCGGCATGTGGCTCGCGAGCCACCCCTGATATATATATTATGATTAACTAGGGTGATCTGAAAAAAATTGTTTCATTTCTCAAATAACTTAAGAAATATGCTAACTAAGTAGATAATCTGGGCTAGTTCAATCGAAAATAGAATCTTTTCTGGAACATCGTTTCAATATACATAAATTAATATAAAGTCATTTATTTATTTTTCTCTGAAAAATAAAGCTACAGTACTACAATAACAAAAGAAAAATAATAAAAAAAGCGTAAAAAAATAACATTTAGAATTATCATGAACAGTTTTTATTTGCAGAAGATATACTTTTATTTTTGTAGCTTTTTAAGATATAGATTCTTTAAAAGATAATAAATACCATAAAGTTTCATAATATAAACTCAGAATATCCAGAGGGTTTAAAAAGGTATCGTGCATATTGATGAGGCATAGTGCAGGATAGCGCATATTTGATAGTGCAGAATAAAATGCGACAAAAAATTTGAACTCAGATTGATTCAACTTATTAAGCAACAAATAAATTTTATTGACTTATAAATAAGTTTAAATTTTAGAGTAAAAAACCATTCAAATAAATATTTTGAACCATTTTCGTCACATATCTAATTGATGGTTCAACTTCAAAGTAAAAATTCAAAAAACTATTTTCCAAATATTTATTTAAGCATTTAAAAACTTAATTTTATATTCAAGTCAGTTAAAAACTAAAAACGTTTCCTTTCTCACTTTTTCTGAAAAACATATTTGTCAGGAATGAATAATAGTTTTCTCATCCTAACGAAATAATTAGTTCTTCACGAATGCAAATACATTTTTAAAAAATATTTATAGTTCCCTCATAAATGTATTTTCCGACTTTTAATAAATTTTGAAAACTGCGTCGCAGCTAGAAAGTTTTCCAATTGTAAGATATGCTAAAAACGTGAACAAAGAAAATCTTGAAAATATCTTTAACATGTTTACAAAACATGTTAACTTTCAAGTTTATTAAATTTCAAAACATTTAACTTCATCATTATAAACGTTTTTAAATCATCTATCTCGAGTTGACTATTATTTTCTCTGTGAAGCAAAATAATTAACTCGTAATTACGAATGCAATTGCATTTTATATATATATATATATATATATATATATATATATATATATATATATATATATATATATATATATATATATATATATATATATATATATATATATATATATATATATATATATATATATATATAACATAATAAATAAATACATTAAGGACAAAAAGAAAAAAAAACTCGAATAAAATTAAGGAAAATAATAAGTTATTTATTTTATTAACATTTATTAATATTTATTTTATTTCATTTAGCAGCATTTTATTTTATTTTATTTGTTGCAAATATTTTGTAAAAAAAATATTTTGAGTTCTCCTCACACTATTGTATTGATATATTTTGCTTTGGCTATATTGATACAATATTAGAAAGCACTCCTTTTTGCGGATATAATCGTGTGAGCTGATGAAAAGATTATATCCTTTATTTTCCGGTTTTTTATTATTTCCTTTCCTTTTTTTCTGATTTTTTTTTCTCCGGTTTCTTATTATTTTTATTATTATTTTCCACCACCCCCCTTTTTTTTTCCTCCATTGCCCTGTAATGTTTTCCATGTTTTCTCTACATTTTGAACCGGAAAATTGTCTCAACTTATTTAATGGACTAATTGTAATTACTAACATTTCCCTTTTTGTGTATGATTTAAGAATTTATCGGGGCTTGTTTGCAAGATTCTCTCTAGCTCTTGAGAGAGAATTGGATTTTCCTGCTCTCCATACAAAGATTACTTAATATATATATATATATATATATATATATATATATATATATATATATATATATATATATATATATATATATATATATATATATATATATATATATATATATATATATATATATATATATATATATATATATATATATATATATATATACCAGGGGTGGCCAAGCTCCTTGATAGTCGAGCCGTTTTTTAAAATTTGAAATTTTTCGCGAGCCGCAATTAATTACGTATTTAAAAATAGACGAAAAAGGTATGAATTTTTTTTTTTTACAGAAGTTATATTTATTGAAAACATATAAATGAAAATACAAAACACGTGTATTGAATTTAAATTCTGAAAATTAAGCACATTTATTTTACTTCTATTGATAATTCTTTTAAACTAAATAATTGGTGACAGCACTTCTCAGTAATTCTTTGAGATGCTGGTTAGTTAAAACTGATCGGTGTTTGGATTTCACAAATTTTAAAGTGGAATAAAATGATTCACATAAGTACGTTGTTTCTAATATTGAAATAATTCGACAAGCAGCCAGCCTTTTTTAATTCAGGATACTTCGATTCTGGTACAAATTTCCAAAATTCAGTAATCGACTTCGACTTATATTTTAATTGTAGAGCTTGATCTTCTTGCATCTCTATTAATTATAATTCTACAGATGCTTTTTGGGGTATAATTATACTGGAAATGGAAAACTCACACTGAATTACACTCTATAACAAAAAAATCGACGCACCAAGAAGAAGTTATCCGATTGAAACGAAAATTGGTGGATAGGAAGACAATGTACAGAATAGTAAATGATTAAAATTTCAGAGCAATTGAATAATTTATTGCAGAGTTACAGTAACGAGTTCAATAAAGTGTTGATCCGCCTCTAGCCTGGATACAAGCTGCCACACAGCGTGGCATAGACCGATAAAGCTCCCGGATGGTCTCTTGTGGTATTTCCTGCCAAATTCAATCCAATTGTCGAACGAGGTCATCAACATTCCGTGCCAGATGCAATCGCTTTCCCATCATATCCCAGACATGCTCGATGGGAGAGAAATCTGGTGATCTGGCAGGCCAAGGAAGAGTTTGACAAGCTTGCAGACAGTTTATAGCAACACGTGCCGTATGTAGTCTGGCATTGTCTTGCTGAAAAACCAGCCCAGGGCGCTGCAAAAGGAACGGTAGCAAAACAGGTCTTAGGATGTCGTCGACGTACCGCTGTGTAGTAAGTGTACCTCTAATGACGACCAAAGGGGTCCGGCTGTCAAAAGAAATGGCACCCCAGACCATAATGCCTTGTTGAGGGCCGGTGTGGCGTGCAATAGTGAAGATAAGATCCCCCCTCTGCCCTGTGCGTCTCCAAATACGTCTTCGATGATCGTCAGGACACAGTTGGAAGCGGGATTCATCGCTAAAGACTATACGTCCCCAGTCGGCATCATTCCAGCCATATCTGTTCAAAACATTCATGCATACAAAATTTCAAAGCAATCGAATGATTGCTTCTTGGTGCGTAGATGTTTTTGTTATAGAGTGTATGTTAATTTTAAATGGATTCAGAAAAAAATCAAGAGACGATTTAAAATATTTCAAGTTTGTTCAATATTGAAACAAATTTTTTTAATTCGAGATAAATGACACAATATTTTATTTTTAATGTCCTTTTGAAAAAGTCGTAATTTAGTTTGAAAACAAAATATACACTGTGAGAGGTCAGATTATATTTAATCTTTCCCCTGCAATTGCAAATTCAGTTTTTGCAAATGTTCCATGACATCAGTTAAAAACATTAAGTCTTGTAACCACTCGTCATCGTTTAATTCTGAATAGGTTATTTCCTTTCATTTTAGAAATACAGTTATCGGATCAAACAAATCTACAAAACAATTTAATACAATTGTAGCTAGATAACCATCTAACAATGTAAAAGAAATTAATGTCATTTGGAAGTTCTTCGTCCTTTAATTCTTCAAGGAAATTTTTGAATTGTCGATGATTTTTTGCATTGGTGGGAATGTAATTTACAATGTGTAACACTGTTTTCATAACATCAGGATATTTGAAATATTTTGTAACGAGATGTTCGCGGTGAATTATGCAGTGAATCGGTATGAATTGCGGAATTTGAGAATCATTTCTTAAAATCCCAATAAGACCGATTCTTTTTACATTGCCGTAGCTCCATCAGTTGCAATGCTTACAAGTTTATTAAGAAGTACATCAAAAGTTTTTATTATGAAATATAATGCATTTTTAATATCGACACCGCGGGTTGACTCTTGAAGTGCTACTAAATCTAATGATTCTTCTTAAACAACGAAGTCAGGTGAAACAAAACGAATGAAAACTGCCAATTGCGGAAGATCTGTGATATCTGTCGCTTCGTCAAGGGCTAAGCTGAATGCAATACAGTTCTTCAAATCCTTTTTTAAATTATATTCAAGAGATGTATTAATTGTAGTTATGCGTTATTCGGTTGTGTGTCTCGAAATGGGAATTAGCAAAACAACTTGGTGCAATGCTGCATTATTTAGATCTAAAACTTAAAGTACATCTTCCAAGTTTTTTTAATAAACTCTCCCTCTCCATACGGGCATTTTGCACTAGCAATATTCCAGGCAATAACTAAACTGGCTTCAGCCACATTATTAGCTTGATTGCAACAGATCATCGAAATTGACTGTTGTTTATTTAAATTTGATTTTAAAGAAGCAAGTTTATCTTTTCTTAATTTGGAATTTGGTGGATACTGATTAGAAAACTGAGGATGATTGGTTTCATAATGTCGACGTAAATTGCTAGCTTTATAATTTCTGATCGTAGAATTACAACTGCCGTAAAAACTGCCAATTGAGGAAGATCTGTGATATCTGTCGATTCGTCAAGGAACGATAATAATTTTGTTAAAATATAATAGCACAAGAAATGAAATAGGAACTCGGGTACATTTATCGAGAGCCACAAATAATCCTTCAAAGAGCGGCATGTGGCTCGCGAGCCACCCCTGATATATATATTATGATTAACTAGGGTGATCTAAAAAAATTGTTTCATTTCTCAAATAACTTAAGAAATATGCTAACTAAGTAGATAATCTGGGCTAGTTCAATCGAAAATAGAATCTTTTCTGGAACATCGTTTCAATATACATAAATTAATATAAAGTCATTTATTTATTTTTCTCTGAAAAATAAAGCTACAGTACTACAATAACAAAAGAAAAATAATAAAAAAAGCGTAAAAAAATAACATTTAGAATTATCATGAACAGTTTTTATTTGCAGAAGATATACTTTTATTTTTGTAGCTTTTTGAGATATAGATTCTTTAAAAGATAATAAATACCATAAAGTTTCATAATATAAACTCAGAATATCCAGAGGGTTTAAAAAGGTATCGTGCATATTGATGAGGCATAGTGCAGGATAGCGCATATTTGATAGTGCAGAATAAAATGCGACAAAAAATTTGAACTCAGATTGATTCAACTTATTAAGCAACAAATAAATTTTATTGACTTATAAATAAGTTTAAATTTTAGAGTAAAAAACCATTCAAATAAATATTTTGAACCATTTTCGTCACATATCTAATTGATGGTTCAACTTCAAAGTAAAAATTCAAAAAACTATTTTCCAAATATTTATTTAAGCATTTAAAAACTTAATTTTATATTCAAGTCAGTTAAAAACTAAAAACGTTTCCTTTCTCACTTTTTCTGAAAAACATATTTGTCAGGAATGAATAATAGTTTTCTCATCCTAACGAAATAATTAGTTCTTCACGAATGCAAATACATTTTTAAAAAATATTTATAGTTCCCTCATAAATGTATTTTCCGACTTTTAATAAATTTTGAAAACTGCGTCGCAGCTAGAAAGTTTTCCAATTGTAAGATATGCTAAAAACGTGAACAAAGAAAATCTTGAAAATATCTTTAACATGTTTACAAAACATGTTAACTTTCAAGTTTATTAAATTTCAAAACATTTAACTTCATCATTATAAACGTTTTTAAATCATCTATCTCGAGTTGACTATTATTTTCTCTGTGAAGCAAAATAATTAACTCGTAATTACGAATGCAATTGCATTTTAAAAAAATTATTTATAACGTTATTCATAGATGTAAGCAATTACTCGTACATTATAACTAGTAACACATTATTCCAATTTCCGATTATTTTATATTTATTATTTCCAATTATTTAATGAATATAAAAATCAGCCGCCTTTAAAAGAACTTTTTCCAATCATAGCATTTGTTAAAAATGGAAACAAAAATTTATTTGTTTAATATATTACTTTAAAACATGTTCTAAAAAACATTTGGAAACATGCTTTAATTTTTAAGTTGATTAAACATCAAAATATTCTTTCCTCACCTTTATTAAAATATCCGTCTGTAATTGTCGTAATTTGTCTTCATAACAAAATAATTGACTCACAATAACGCTTCTACATTTTTTCTTAAAACAGTTGCTTGCAATAATGGTTAACTCCTAAATATGTTTTTCAATTTTTAGTAAATTTGGAAATCAGCTTCAATAATAGGATGTATTCCAATTGTAGCATCTGTTGAAAATGTGAACAAAAAAGAATCGTTCAACTTTCTGCACGTCGTCTGGTTAATGGACAGGTGCCGCTAGTATCGGTGCCAAAATTAAACCTACCCATCCCCTCCTTCCTTTATTTTTTCCATTTTACCGTCTTTTCCAGCGAAGGAATAAATATTGGCTTTTTGCCTAGGTATGTATTCGGCGCATCAACCCCCCACGACGACCAGCGTTTTACGCTATTCTACAGAAATTAATAATTACTGGTTTCTCAAAGCTGTTATTAGAATAATTTTTCCCAGAATAGTAAATGAAATCATTTTTTAATGATGAATTGCTAAATTTAAAAAAAAACTATTCATGTTGAATGTGATGTTAATTATTACAGCGGATGTTTATCAGTTGTAAAAAGATCACATACACCATTTGTTGATTTTTAACATCTAAGTTGTAAAAGTTGGTAATAAATAATGGCAAGCTGTTATAAGAATATTTTTCCCAGAATAGTAAACGAAATCATCTTTTTAATGATGAATTGCTAAATTTAAAAAAAAAAACTATTCATGTTGAATGTGATGTTAACTATTATAGCTGATGTTTATCAGTTGTAAAAAGATCACCATTTGTTAATTTTTAACATCTATGATAAAAGCTGGTAATAAATAATGGCAAGCTGTTATTAGAATATTTTTCCGAGAATAGTAAATGAAATCATTTTTTTAATGATGAATTGCTAAATTAAAAAAAAATATTCTTGTTGAATGCAATGTTAATTATTACAGCTGATGTTTATCAGTTATAAAAAGATCACCATTTGTTGATTTTTAACATCTATGATAAAAGCTGGTAATAAATAATGGCAAGCTGTTATTAGAATATTTTTCCCAGAATAGTAAATGAAATCATTTTTTAATGATGAATTGCTAAATTAAAAAAAAAAACTATTCATGTTGAATGCGATGTTAATTATTACAGCTGATGTTTATCAGTTGTAAAAAGATCACATTCACCATTTGTAGATTTTTAACATCTATGATAAAAGTTGGTAATAAATAATTATTAATGTAATTTGTCTAACATTACTTTTTTTTAACATTTTCTAAAAAAATATATTTATTTTATTTTATGAAAGCCGACCCAATTTTGAGTTCACGACTATTAATGCTAAACTCCGCAGACTTGTAATTTTGAACACAATCAAAAAGATAAGGGAGCTCCTGGATCAAGCATTGAGACAACTAGCCTCCGAGGAGGACTTTTTGATGGAGCTGGCTCGCATTTGCGTTAAATCAAGAGGAAAACCTCCATGGTTAGCCCGACGGCAAGGGGATTCTAACTCATGTTTCGTCTTCTATTGCGGATATTTTACGTCAGCACTGTGGCCGGTGTGAGTCGGAAATAGAATTTGTATCAACCAACCGATGCTGAGATTCGAACCCGGGCTCCCTCATTTGAAGGCGAATGCACTATTCACTGAGTTAACCGCAACTCTAAAAAAATACATTAAAATTACTAAAATATTTCAACTGAATTTACTTTGGTCGATATAGGAAAATAAAAATGGAAAACATTATTAAAAGGCGCAGTATAGCCTACCGAAGGCAGTATGAAATAGCCTTAAAAGGGCAGTATAGCCGATTTCGAACTCTGCACCCTTAAATACTAATTTTTATAGTTTTTTTTTCCAATTACGTTCTAAGAAGTTGCAGTATTCTAGAGTATACGTTAATCAGCAATAAGTTACAGTGATAATATCAAACTGGCATATCAAGATTTTTTAAATGTTCTTAATGGAAATCTAAAAATAAATGAAAAAAATCAATTTGTAGTAATTATCTCTAGGTACACATAATTCCTTGAAACGAAATAAAGTTTTTAAAAAAAAGGCGAAGATCGAAGGAACCACAAACATTATGTTATAATATTTAAATTTCACTTGCAAATATGAATTGATTTTATTCGAATTTAACTCAGCAATTTATAAAAAAAATTTTATTCGATTCGTGAGTGAATTAATGCAGATTTGTTCCTTTTTTACATCTCTAACAAAGACCTCATTGATCGCGACTCTCAACATGCATTCTTAGAATTCTTGTCAACAACAAAAAAAAAGAGTGTATACGTGGTAGCGGTTTCAAATTAATATTTAATCTAGTAAAAAAAATAAGTGCTGTCGAAATCTAACGATATCCTGGACTACATGGATATACATGTGAAACATTGAGATCATTTTTTTCCACTACTGATTAACTCTGGATTAAAAACATTGAAACCAGTTTGATTGCCGAAGAAACAGAAAGGCGTTGAAAAGTTATAATTACAGACTGCTCCGTGTTTCATCAGACATCCAAACTTGTTTTAATGTTTTTCATCCAGCTTTTCACCCTAAAAGTTTAAAGAGAGCCGCGATGGCTCAGGGGATAGAGCGTTCGCCTTCCAATGCGGCGAACCGGGTTCGAATCCCAGTCGATACAAATTCCGCATCCGGCTTGCGCCAACCACAATGCTGACGTGAAATATCCTCAGTGGTAGACGGATCATGGGTTAGAGTCCCCTTGCCGTCAGACTAACCGTGGAAGGTTCTCGCGGTCTTCCTCTCCATGTGACGCAAATGCTGGTAAGTTCCATCAGAAAAAGTCCTCCACGAAGGCAAATTTCTCCCAATACTTGATCTAGGAGTTTCCTTGTCTTCTGGATTGGGTTCAAAATTACAAGTCTACGGAGTTGAACATTAGTAGTCGTAAACCCAAAAATTGGGTCAGCTGTTCAACATCATTTATAAAATATAAAGTATTATAAAATAGTTTGAAAAATTTTGCTACGATACAGTTGCATAAATATTAATTTACAACGATCAGTATTTATATATTTTCTTCTTCATTTTTGGATAAATATTCCAAAAATATAGATTAAGGGTAGTGAATATGTATGCTTTTAAGCACTATCATTTCTAGTTTATTTCTTTGCTAATATGGCAGCAAGCGGAAATTTTTTAAATATTATTGAATTTTCGAAATATTGATATAATATTTCGTCATTCCATTTTTTTCTAACGAAAGCTCTCTCAGTGCCTAATATATCTAACTTTTCTAAGAATCACTTCGTCGAGGGCACTATATAGCTGGGTCAATATCATTTTAATTACACGAGAAAGACAAATAGATCAGAGAGATTAATTGCACCCATGTTCGAAGCGGAATCTTCCAGGTACGAGGCCAACTCCTTGACCACCACATCCGGTCGGATTATTTCGTCTTTTTATTTTCGATCGTCTAGGCTTCATTCTAGTTTCATCATACTAATTAATAATATTCCACAATATACTACGATGAGGTTTCGAGGCGAGGGAACATTTTTATCATACATTTGAGAGCTCCCGTTTCGTCACAAATAACGTGATTTCCTGACGAAATGATTCTCAAAGTTAACGAAATATAGCTCAAGGATTCCTGTGTCGTCAAAAGGGAGAATTTTATTTCTGAGAGTGTATATATTCATGGCATTCCAAACAATAAACAAACGTAATGAAAGTTCTAAAAAATATGAGTATTTTTTTATTTTACACTCACTATAAAAACAGAAACATTATAACTAAGCAGACGTTTATGGTAACACTCAACCAGAAAAGCAAAGTTGGTAATGCAACTTGAAACGATTGAAAATGAGTGAAAGATGGATTCGTTTGACTACCTGAAAACGGTTTGGTTATCCGCAATGGGTATTTCATAATTGCATCTCTTGCTCCCCTCCATGGATGCGGACCTTCAAGCCTGTATTGATACGGAAGACTTGGACCCAATATACAAATCAAAAATAAAACTGGATCAAAAAACATCATTTTCAATAAATTTGGTTTTGCACCATATTCTGATGCGATTGAGTCAATGTACGTTAGGTAATCAACCTCTATTGTGTGTCTTGGTGATTCTACGTATCTCTCTTCCCTAGTTTTCTTTTCCAAACACGTGTTTTCTATCATAGTTTCTACCGGAGGCAGTTTCACTTTGCCTTTAAGAAGCATTGCGAACCATTGACACTGCGAATCTGCTATTGGAAACACTGCTCCATTCGGCTGGCATAATCCTATAAAAGCAAGCGAAGGATGCTGTAAAGACAAAGGAAACATATATTTGTATAAATCTACTTTGTTGTCTTTGAAATCGGCAAAATCCTCCTTTATGAAGGGGAAACTGATGTGGTAACCTGTGGCGAAGACTACTACGTCAACAGGAGTAGCTGACTCTTCGTTGTCAAAAACTACGCCATTTTCTGTGAATCTCTTTATGTTTGGTCTTATAATTATGCGTCCTGACATTATTTTTGATGGCATGTAATCATTTGTAGTTGGATGTTGTCTCAGAAATCGATGTTTCGGCTGCAGGCCATATAATTTGTGATCAAAAGCTACGTTTACGATAGTCTTTTCAAGAATGGAGCTGCAGAGATCATACCCAACAAGAGACAGTATAAAATAAAAGAGTCGACAAGTTAATGAAGGATCAAAGGGGTATCCTAAGGGACCACGCCTGGCCACAACCCAAGTTCCTCTTCTTGTGCTTAAAAATACCTGAAAAATTAAGAGAAACATATTTTTAAAATTTAAACTAGAAAAACTAACAAATATTGATCTGTAATACGATTGCACTATGACGACCACCTTTAAAAATTATTCTCAAAATATTCATCTAAAATGAAAATCGAAATATATGAGCATTAGTGGTTACTGTTTAATATTTAAAGTTTAATTAAGTTTATAATTAATACAATTGCACTGTGACGTCCACCTTTGAAGTACATTTTAGAATTTTTTTCGTTAAAAATGAAGACAGAAATATATGAACAACAGGGGTAGCAATATAATATTTAAGCAAAGAAAAACAAAACAAAAACATTGTTAAAATTTGAAGAATCACTAGTGTGGAAAACGGGAATAACGCATTTTGACTAACTCAATTGCCAAATTTAGTGTTGTCTTTAACAATCACGTTTCAACCCCTCTCAATTTCCTGCGACAACCAAACTGGTCTTAGAAATAACTAATTTCGTCTTATTTGTTAATGATTCGACAAATAATGACTTTTTATTCTTCCTCGTATAAATTTCAATTTTTTTATTTGTATACTTTTTCAGCTTCCTTTTTAAAAACATTCTCAAAATATAAACAATAGGCGATCATTACAGAGCATAACAAAATTCAAATAAACGGATATTTGTTTTAATCATTATTACTCAATTCATTAGTTAAAGAAAAAATACGAATTTAAATTCAAATCAATAATTGAACCGAAATGTTGAAGAAACTTCTACAATAAGGATTTTCATGATAAACTATGTATTTGTCTGTATTAATTTAAATCAATTTTGTGAGACAAAGTATTACAGTTTTGAATTAAACATTCCAAACTCTATCGTCTTTGTAGGCTCTTCCAGTATCTGCTATCTCATTCAATCTTGGTTCACCTTAAGTTTTAATTGTTCCAATTCGGGACGGGATAGCCTGGTTGGTAAGGCGTTAGGCCCTTGTCCATGTGACTGGTGCACGTTAAATCTGCCGGGTCACAAAGGCCTCCATGTTACCATGAAAAATCATACCTCTGATGGTAATGATGGAGATTGGCCGTTCTCTGGTTCAGGTAAAAATCACGATCTGTGGATGAATGAATTTGTCCACCTGATAAATGGGCAGTGACGTGTGTGTGCGGCTGAAGTCGTATTCATGTATAATCAAGAGATTCTTTATTTCCCTAGTATGACTTAGCTTAACGTATTACTAATTTTTTTTTTTTAAATTGCGTAAATTATTATTCAAGACAACCTCACAAAGTGAATAATAATTATAGTGTTGCCAATAGATAAATACCCCGAGCTTATGGTGCCATGTAAAAGAATGTTATTACTATTTTCATTATTATTATTATTATTGTTGTTGTTGAAATTACTAGCAGATTTATGAAAAAAGGAGTATTACCTGCTTCGCTCTTTCGCTCATTTCCACTGCTACGTCTGATCCTGAATTTGCAGCACCAACGACAACCACTCTTAAATCCTTGAAAGCATCACAAGTTTTCAAAGAGTGGGCATGTACAATTTTCCCTCCAAATAATTTTTGCCCCGGAAACTGAGGAAAATTTCTGAGCGCATGATGACCAGTACACACCATGACACCATCGTAATCTTCTTCAACCTCTTCAGCAAATTTTTCACTCATTTCATCGACTTTTCGCACTATGACAGTCCATCTTCCCGTTTCCTGATAGTCTCTGGCTCTAAATACACTCACAACTTGATTATGAAAACGAATAAACGGGCGTATTCGAAAGTGGTCAGCATACATTTCAAGATACTTTAACATCTCAGTGTGGTGCATGTAGTTTGGAAAGTCGGCTGGAGGTGGGAAGTCAGTATAAGCACTCAGTTCTTTGTGACTGTTTACAACAGTGGACTTCATTACTGATGGTTTACCCAATTCATCATCGTCATGATATCGCCAAAGTCCCCCAATATTTCCAGTTTTCTCAAAACAAACGACATCTATGCTCTCTTCTATACAGGCTTTAATTGCAGTTATGCCACAAGGGCCTGCACCAATGACTGCAACTCTCATTTTTAAATCGGCACCTAAAGAATAATACGGTAATATAAATATGGCAATGTAAATTAGCAGAAACATTGAAAAATCAGCCAACAGTTTAAATGGAATTCGATTGTATTATAACCATAAACTCAATTGTCCATAAAATCTGTTACGACCTATACAATGGCGTATAAAGCGGGGAGCAAGGGAGGATATTTGTCCCGGGCTGTCTTAGTGGCGCCAAGATGATGAAAAAAAATTAGAAATGAATTCCAGAGTAAAATGCTTTTTCATTAAAATATCCCGAATTTTATGTGCTAATTGTGGGGCCTTAACCTCAAAATTTTATTTGTTTTACCTAAAAATTTAGCAAGATGTCCATTAATATTGTAAATACATGTAGGTTTCTTATTGTTATTTTAAACAAATTGGTAATATGTTTAATAAAAAACGTCTTCATAAAAAAATATAAAAAACGTAAAAAACAATAAAAAAATAAAAAACATTAAAAAAACAATAAAATGTCTTTAAAAACAATAAACACAATCAAAAGCATATAAGTGTAATAGAAACTATATTATTAACATACGCTGTTAATTTTTAAACCGAATCAGGTGAAAGTTATTCAGTTACGTTGTCTTAAAAATCATTGCATACAGTAGCAGTAATAAAAAAATAAAAAAATGCCAAGTGCAATTGACTTAAAGTATTTACAATATCTCAAACTTATAATTGTTCGGAAAAGCCCTTTTTTTTAAGTCCTACACCATCTTCTAAGGGGCTCAAAAACAGAGTTCGGAGCTGTGAACCTTGGCTACGACTCTCGACCTATATAAGAGCTTAAAAGGCTAAGTATTATTTTAGCAGGAAATTTAAAAATAAATAAATGAAAAAAACTGTAGAGTTTTTTAATTTCAGTTTTAAAAAAATTTGAAATATAGTTGAAATTATTTATCAAAACAAAATGTATAGTATTGAAAAATGTATCAACTGCATAACAATAAAAAAATTTTAAATATTCGTGCAAAAGAATTATTCAAGTGTCTAAGTATTATTCGATTTCAAGCTGCACATGCTTTGTACTCATTTTGCGAAACATGCAAGCAAAAAACAATCCTTGCATGTAATATGCGTATGAAATTTCCAGTTTTCGAAAAAAACAATTCGTGTTGTGTATATACGTATTTTGTTTCTTTCCTTTATTCTTCAAAGGTTTAAACAAATATCGTTCAGATATCTTCGATATCTTGACATTGTTCGTGCTTGTCAAGTATTTGTTGTGACTATTTTCGAATTATTTGCCGATACATAAATTTTAAAGATTTGTCGATATCGCATAGACTAACATCCTTCTATTTTCTTACAACAAAATTATTTTATAAGAAATTGAGTTGTTTTTACGTTTGTAATTTTTAAGTATATTAAAACAATATTGAAATTAAAACAAATAAATTTAATCAATATATTTTTACCGGTATTTTCACTGCTTGTTTGACGTTTAATAAAGGTATGAAATTTAAAAATTTAAGTTCCTCATTCTTGTGACATTTTCATTAATCCTTGATCTACTAACAGCATAAAAACAGTAAAAAACTTTTAACTTTACTTTTTAACTTTCAAAGCAGACCAGCCAACAAAACACTGATCCAAAGCAGTGGATACAGAACCAACAGCAATCGTTTATGCAAGATATGTCTTGTACATAAGAGCATTCCGTAATTGCTACAAAACATAACCAACAGCAATCGTTTATACAAGATATGTCTTGTACATAAGAGCATTCCGTAATTGCTACAAAACATAACCAACAGCAATCGTTTATGCAAGATATGTCTTGTACATAAGAGCATTCCGTAATCGCTGTCCTTTATATATAGTTTTAGAATTCATGTTAAAATGAAGAAAAACTATTTTGACTATTAAAGACAACAAATTATTGATTAAGATAAAAAGGCACAAAAATTACCACTAGTGAGGAAAATGAGATGAAATTATCATTATCGAAACTTTTTGGGTGTTTTCATGAAACCTGGAGGTCGTATTTCTAATATCGTCTTCCAACTCTTTTTTATTTCGATTGAAAATCAATCAGGTTTTTGATAGTTTAATTCCGCCTTCCTCAGTAGTGATTGATTAACTCTGATTGTGTTTTTCCCCGCTTAAAAAGTGTGCAGAAGGCGAATATCTATATGTTTGTATAATATCCATAATAGTGGTAGGTCAGTACCTTAACTACTATGCATCACGACTCACCTTCGTGTATAAGTCTATTTATAAAATACCTATGACGCTTGTTAAACTATATTAAAACTTAGATTTTTGAGATTCGATAAAAAAAAATTTTTTTTTAGAAGTAACAGCTGTGTGGGTTCATTTCAATAACAGAAGCTCTATTTTAAAGACGAATCCATTTTTTTTTTATTTCAACTTAAAATGCAATTACACTAGGATCTCCAATTCTTACGCTGCAGTAACTATATTGAAAATAAAAATATTAAAATCTTCTACGAAGAGTTCAATTTATTTTTCTAAAATAATACATTTAAAACCCGTAAAACATCCAATTGCAAATTATGATTTTTAAAAATACAGTTTAAAAGAATAATTGTATTTGCGTTTATTGGATTTTTGTTCTTCCAATGTACAATTTATTTCTCTCAACGTTTAATAACATTGATCAAGTATGAATTGGATAGCCAAATTTAGCTTTCAAAAATTATTTAAAGTTCGCAAGAAATAAAAGCAAATCAATGCAATTTTGAATACTTATGATTATACTTGTATCATTAATCAATAATAATTATTCGCGGATTTAGTTACTTTTTTTTAAACTTTACCAGTAAATTATGCAATTTAACTTGATATTTTTTTAGTTGATGTAAAGAATCTCAGATCATGACCAAGAATGACATATTCTCAGAAAAAATACTTACCAAGTCTTTTTAGCTTGATTTTGTTATATAGAGCCCTTTTTGACACCTTTCTTTTGTTTTAAATTTTCAGTCTTATTATGCAGCCAATTATTTTACAAAAATTAAATTCTTTAATTTTAATATTCGAATTCAAATGTTAAATTTTCCCACTTTCGAAAGAAAAAGTCTGCCAAAATTTAAAATTAAAGGAATTTAAAAAAAAAATACTTTTTGAAATTTATTTATATTTTCGAAGAAAAGATACCTCAAAATTAATCATTTTAACATGGATTGAAATTAACAACATCTGGCACCTTTTAAGACGATATGGGAAAAAATAAAAACTCTACACCATTTAAATATTTCTTTCTTTAAATCTATAACAATATTTACATATAAATATAAAATCTAATGAGAAAAATTAGCACTTAATACATTAAAGTTAAATTTTCCCACTTTTGAAAGAAAATGCTTGGCAAAATGTAGAATAAAGGAAATTTGAAAAAAAAAACTTTTTGAAATTTATTCATATTTTCGAAGAAAAGATACATCAAAATTAATCATTTTAAAATGGGCTTGAAAATAACAGCATCTAGCTCCTTTTAAGACGATATATTGGAAAAAACAAAAACTCTATACTATCTAAATATTTCTTTCTTTAAATCTATAACAATACTTACACATAAATATAAAAATCTACTGAGAAAAATTAGAAAAGTAAATTAATACCTCAACTCCAAGTCTAAACGATCGTCAATGTCTCAAGTTATTAAGCTTAATGCTTCATAATGTTACAAAAAGTCAACTATATTTTCCTTAAGAACAATTAATGTTATTAACTTGTCACATTAAATTTATTCCAAAGTTACCGTATCGTATACGGAAATCTTGCAATGTCAACGACGTCAATGTTATAACACAAAACACAATAGATTTGGCGAGTTTTGTCTCTTTAATTTTCATTCCTTCTTCGATTTAAAATACTCAACACGATTTCGGTGGGTATCTGTGGAAATTCCAATTACTTTGGTATAATTGCTAACTGCACGATGACATAATTTAAGTCATTCATTCGCTTTAAAGATAATATGTACTACAAGTCATTTTAAAGGACGTTTACAGTAATACTCATAAAATCCTATTCGCAAGTCTTGACAAGAATTTTAAAAAATAATAATGAAATTCGAGTGATTCATTTTTGATTTCCACTTTTTCTTTTTGAAAGAATCCTCGAAACTACTTTTAAATGAAGAAGGGCATTCGAATAGTAGAAACATAGTGTGATTTGAAATTTCAATAATTTTTTTTCTATTTATATAATTCTTTTAATTCCATTTTTTAAGGGCAATGTATAATTTTAGCTAAATTTCCTAGATTTAGAAAAATATTTTACATTGAAAATAATTTTTGAAATTATTTTGTTTTATGTAGTCTGAAAGTCAACATCACAAGGCAGCAATCGATGTAAATGTGCCCAGAAGTCAATTCAATATTCAAATATGTTCTTTCGACATTCAGTCAAATGACCTTATTTAATACTGTAGTGGCTCAATTTTGTATGAAATGATACTTAAAACTTCAAACTATTAAAGTCAACACTTTAGCATTAGTTTAAAGTGTGCAAAAACAACTGTACACGATAAATAACGTTTAATCTAATGATCGAATTTTTGTGTACTATAAGAACGAAATTGGTCAAATAGATCTCGAGAAACCAAATTTTAAGTAAATGACTTTTAAAAATTACTCAGAAACTATTCTACTGATTTCATTTACTTTTTATAGTTTGTCTTTTAAAATTACATTCTTAAAAATAATGTGCACATTTGTAAATCTCACAATTCGAAATTTTTTCTTCTCTTATTAAATAAAATAATAAAAAAGTAATAAATAGTTATAAAATTTTTTTTATAGAATTATCTTTGAGTAAATTAATTTATTTTTTAGTTGTGGGCAAAAATTTTTCAAATCACTTTAAGTATTCTCTAGACATAAAGAAATATTTAAGTACCGAACTTAAAATCAAAAGAAATGCAACATATTAAACGAAAAATTCCCCAAAAACAGAAGAAACTGTAACGGTAAAATATTACTTGCAATAAATTATTATTGGTTTTAAAATTTTGCAGGTGGAAATAAAAGTCAACATGCTTCAAGCGCCCAAAAATAGGCCCCCATTCTCAAGACTTGCCAGACGGGAATGAGAAGAAGATTTCTTTTCTTTTTTTTAATCAAGGGCAATATAGTTTCAACTTTTAAAATGAATTGCGGGACATTATGAATCTCAGAAGTGGCACTTTTAAATTAGCTAATATTTTACTAAAAATAAAATTAAAAATATAATAATAATTTAAAACAAAAAATAAATGTAAAAAATCTCGTATAGACGAAACGTTTCACTTACTTGTTTATCACTTGTTTTGCTGAAAAGCAATGTAATAAAAATTAATTTTCTCGAAATCATTAAGATGTGAAATTTGTATAGATTGTAGACACATATCGGTGTATCAATTCTAAAGATTTCTCAAAAGTACCTTTGTGCCAAATAAAGCTATTCAAAAATAGTTTTATTCAATTTTGGTAAAACACTTAAGAAGATACTACATTGGAGGAACTTTTCACGGCAAATTCTGTTTTACCACTATTGGTAATTTAAAATTTAAAGCTTTTGAGAAAAGCGAGTTCAGGCAAACCTAGTGTAAACCAAGAAGTCTCAATTGCTGAAAAAAAATATTCTTAAAACAATAAAATGATAACAAATTATTGCATTATTACTCTTCCACTGAGTTTTCCTGAGTAACTCTGCACACTATAAAATTTCAACAACAAAAAAATTGCGGTGTGGAGATTCAGTACTTTGCATCATCCGTAAAATCCATTTTATCCGTAAAATATTATACTTTAATTTTTACGGTAATATTTATTTAATTAAAGTGATTTTACGAAAATTATTACTGTAAAAATTGGGGTTTATAAGATTTTTTGTTCCGTAACATGTTCCAGTAAAAATGGAATTAACATTCAAAGGCACTCTAAATGCCGATACTCTTTACTGTGATTTGATCCAAAATTTTCAACAGTGTGCCATAGTTTGTTTGCATTTTGTAACAAGCACTCGTAAAATTCATTGTACCGTAAAATAATACTTAAAGCCCTTAATTCTTATCGTAATATTTGTTTAATTAGAGAGATTGAGTGATTTTACGGTAATTATTAAAGTAAAACTTGCGGTACATTAGATTTTTTGCTCCGTGCCATGTTTCAGTAAAAATGAATTTGACAATCAAAAGCATCTTTTTTTACCGTAATTTGGTTCAAAATTTTTTTACAGTGTGCCATAATTTGTTTGCTTTTTGATATTTTGGAAAGGAAAAGAAAAAAAAGAATACACTACTTGAAACTTCGTGGTTTACTGTAGATTCAAATGAATTTTCTTTTTCTAAATTTTAAAATTATTTATGTAGATGAAAAAGAATTTGCCAAGAAAGCAGAAAAGAATTTGCACTGTCAATTCCAAGATACGTATCGTGGAATTATCCTGATATACTTAAGTATATTCTTCGAAATCATTCCTACGCAATTGATGGAAATATTGATAGTTTGTGCAATAGTTAATGACTGTTAAACTCAGGGTCGTTTAAACAAAGGTAATATGTTATTTAAGCATAATCTTTGTCTGACAACGATTAATTTTACTGATAAGTTTAACTTTCAGGAAATTGTAACTGAAAAGATCAAAAAATTTAATATTATTCCTTATAATTATCTTGTGCAATGAGTTAATTGTGTTTGACCTTGACCATGAAAATAACTCTTACCCATAAGGACCTTATTAGATTGCATTTCAATTAAATAAAAACTCGTGAACTTACATCGCATTTTAATTAATCCTTTGACGCATAATTTTTATTCAGCGTATTTTTTTAAAAAACTTTTTTTATAATTTTGTAATAATTTAGACCAAAATGTGCGAAAAATATTATATTCAGTATTTCAATTATTTATTGTTATGAAACATAGTCTGAAACATCTGTGTCTTTTTCTGTGTTAACTGTGAAATCCTCCAAACACAGCTAACTTCCAAACATTAATTTTTGAAATTATCACTTATTTGTAGTTATTTATATCTTATAGAAACAGTTATCCATCATTGAAATTTCCTAAATTTACCAAATCAATTATTGATGAATTTTTGAATATGAATGGCAATTTATACTGCAAATATAATTCTGATAATCTAACAGATCAGTAACTATTAGACAGTTTTTTGATGATTAAAAAATAGCAAAATATATTTTACTAGTAATTTGTAATTAAAAACGTCAAAAAAAATCTACAAAACGGACATCACCGTTGTCCCATCTGCGTCAAAGGTATAACACAAATCTAAAATTTAAACATTATATAACATATTATAAATTTTACTTTAACGCGTTAAACTTATAAAAAAAGTTAAAATTAAAACAAAACTTATGTTTAAGCAGATAAATGAAGGGGAAAAAAAGCATAGGAAATAAAAGTAACCGTAAAATTGAAATCTTTGTGAAAGAATTTTTGTTTCAGGAACATGGGTTACTTAGGAGAATTGATACTTGACGGGCTTGGGTTACTCGAAATAGAATTGAAAGAACAGTTGCTAACGTAAACAACAACCAATCAGTATCGGGATACCCTCACTACTTCACTTGCAAGTATCCCATATTAAATTATGAGTTTAGCGAACCTTAATTAGGTATTTCCTTTTTCTAAAGATATCGCCATCTTTTTTTTTTTCTCTCTTTTAACTTTTTGTTACGATGCTGTTTCTATGATAGCGCAATGTTGAAACAATGAGAAAAAAAAACGTTTATAAATATTGCATGCTGGGTCAGACAAAAGGTTAGGAGCCCAGTAGAACGCACTTGAATTTGGGGCCCCTTGGAAGAATGAAATATCCCTAATTTTTTTGGAAATGCTAATAAAGAGTTATTAAGTATTTCGCTTAGTAGTTTCATTTGTAAAATTTATAAGAAATTTTAAACATTCTTTAATGAGCTAAATATATAATATTTTAATAATAATAATTAAATAATAATTAATAATTTAAAAAATGATAATTAAATATTTTAGAATTTATAGTAAAAATTTAAAAAAGTAGTTTTATTAGACGTTAATTTAAATATGTCCAATGAAATATATCACGGAAAACTAGTTTGTTATGTTTCCAAAAATATTTTTTCTCAACCCTAGACTGTCAAAACACTTTCAAACTTCGTTTAGTAACCCAAAAAGCTTCTTAACGCGTTTTGTTTTTACTCAATCAATTTTTAAATTCCCTGAAACAAAAATGCTTGTTATAAATTTTTCACTGAGAGCTGCATTTCAACTTTTAAGAACTGATGCGTGAAAAAAAACTTTTTGCAACAAAAAAAAAGCACAGACAATAAAACCAATGATCTTCCGAATCAGCAAAAAATATTGAAATGCATATATTACTATAAGTGCTATGAAATGTCATCATTTACGTTACTACTTTTCATTGCATAACAAATTTGAAATCAGCAAATGGCAGTTGATTTAGCTCAACTTATATCCTTATTTCGAAATGTTGCAGCAATTTTAAAATAGAGCTTAGATATTACCAACAAGTCTAAGGACGTGTGTCAAAATATTTAAAAATATATATGTTAATACGTATATATTTATCATTTTTAAATTTTTTTTATTTGTCCTTGTCCTCTATATGGTTAGCAAAGGTGTAGCTAAAATCGATGATGATGCAAATAATATATGAGGCGTGTTTAAAAAAAACTCGTGTTGCCTACATGTAGTATATACTATTGTCTATTTCGGTTACAGGCATTGCTCTCCTTTTTTTTTAAATTTTTATTATTTTTTTTTCCAATGCCCACCTGGAGAATGACCTAGGTCATACAGGTATCTGAAGGACAGATTTATTGACCACTCTTTCATGGGCACTATATTAGGTGGGTCAACGTTGCTCCCACAGTAAGACAGATAGTACAGAGAAGGAAAGAACATCCATGCCTTGCCAGGGATTCGAACCCAGAACCTTTCTGATGCAAGGGTAGTTCCCTAACCCCTACACACAGGCCGGTCAGCTTATTAATTATTATCAATAGCTGCGTTTGAGGGGGTCCTTCAGGACATTTTAATGATTCTTAACAATTTTTTGGTTCAAAGGAGAAAATTGATATTAATATCAAGTAAAAGGTAAATTGTCAAAATTTCTAAAAACATATGCATGTGCTAAAAATATTTATGAAACATTTTTAAAAAAAAGTTTATTTTGTCCATATCCTGTATATAATGAGCACAGATGTCGCTAAAATCGATGATAATGCAAATATGATATGAGGCTGGTCAAAAAATTCTGTATAGCCTATATTTAATGTAAACTGTTTTTTAATTCATTTTAATAGCTGCTTTTGAGGGGGCCATTTGGAGGACTCTTTAATTAATTCGCAATCACAACGCTCGAATACGTCATCTGGGGAGAAAACCGATTTCATGTCTTGACCCTTCCCTCTCCTCTCAGTTGAATGTTAACGATATTCATCCCTTTCTTAATATTTTTCGTATTTAATTGTCAAAAGTATTTTATAAAAATTTCCACGACGTTTTCTTTTATAACTATGTTAAATGTAGTTTTCAGTTCCATATAGTTTCCTAACTTAAAAGTTTTTAATCTATTTGAAAATCAAGACAGAAACAAACGTACTTCCTTCTCCTATGACTCTCCAGACGCTGATGGTAAAAGCATGCGAAGTGTCGATATAAGTAAACAATTCTGCTCTACGCCACCTGTAGCCTATTTCGATAGGCAATTTTTAAAATTTTTTGGATAAAAGGAGAACTTTGATATTAAAATCAAGTCAAAGGATAGGTGCAAAATTTCTAAAAACATATACATATGCTAAAATATAATTATGAAATTTCTATTTTGTCCTTGCCACTCTGTATATATAGATAGGACAGGTGCCGCAAAATTGATGTTGCTAATATGATACGAAAGGAATTAAAAATTTTGTGAGGTCTGCATTCAATGTATACAATTGTCTTTTTCTTTAATAAGCATTGCTTTCCTTTGTTTTCTAATTTTTATTAATATCTGCGTTTGAAGAGGTCATTTGGCAGACATTTTAATTATTTTTTATATTCTTTTGGCTCAAAAGATAAATTTCATATTAATATCAGGTCAAACCAAAGGTATCAATATTTCTAAGGTGTCGCTAAAATCGATGAGGATACAATTATGATATGAGGCGGTTTAAAAAATTCTGTGCAGTCTACATTTAATGTATACTATGGTCTACTTCTTTAATATGCATTTCTCTTCGTTTTCTAATTATTATTAATAGCTGTATATGAGGGGGACATTTGGCGGATATTTTAATTATTTTTTATAGTTCTTTTGATTCAAATTAGAGTTTTGATATTAACATCGAGTCGAAGGATAGGTGTAAAAAATTTTAAAAACGTATATATATGTTAAAAAAAATTTATATAACATTTTTAAGGAAAATTATATTTTGTCCTTGTCTTCCTTATATTTAGACCAGATGTCGCTTAAATCGATTATGATGCAAATATGATATGAGGAGGGTGAAAAAAATTCTACATAGCCTATATTTAATGAATCTTATCGTCTTTTTCGGGTTAAAGGCATTGTTCTCCTTTGTTTTTTTATTTAGTATAACCGGGGATGGATGGTCGATACGGCTTCTGCACCCTACTCGCACCGACCACAATGCTGACGTAAAATGTTATCATTGATAGACCGATCATGCGGTAGAGTCCCCTTGCAGTCAGGCTAACCGTTGGAAGTTTTCATTGTTTTCCTTTCCATGTAACGCAAATACGAGTAAGTTCCATCAAGAGTCCTCCACGAAGGGAAATTTCTTCCAATGCTTGTCCCAGGAGTTCCTTTGTTTTCTGGATTGAGTTTAAAATTACAAGGCTACGGAGTTGAACAATTGTAGTCGTGAACCCAAAATTTGTTCAGTTGTTCAGCGACGATTATAAAATTATGAATGGCTGCGTTTGAGGGGATGACGGACTCTTTCTTCGTGGCTTTAAGGGGTGGCCTAAAATAGACCAATTAATTAGAGCAGACAATATTTTAAGTTACGAAATCAAACTCAAAAGTGTACTTTTCCTAAATAAATATACTTTTTTTTGACGGATTCGGTTTTATCACCCACAAAATAAGGTAGGGGGGAACCACAATCTGGAAGATATGTCCCCATAATTTCGGTCAAGAGAGAGGTTCAAAGTTTGAACCCCTTAATGATAATTTTACTTTTTTTGAATTTCAACGTATCTCGAAAAATTTTTAAGTGAACCGAAAATCTTTTTTCACACAATTGTAAATTCATTTATCCAAAAAAATAATTTTTAATACTTGCTTATTACTGAAATAAATTTTATTTTAATAATCATTAATTATCGAAATTTTTAAAAGTCATATATAATTCAAAATTTGATATCTCGTGAACTATACGGGCAATTTTGTTCAAATTTGTATTTTGCTTTATAAAATTACATTTTTCAAAATAGTGTAAAAATTTGTATATCTTTCAATTCAAAATTTTATCACGACTATTAAGTAAAATAATGAAAATTTTTGCATCTTCGGATAATGAACTTTATAAAGATGTGTAAAAAAAATTTGAATCTGCTTAAATTCTCGAGCTATGGTGAAATACTCAAACGGTAAAATAAACATTAAAATGTTCAAACTTTGGTCTGCTCTCCTGATCAAACTATTGAAACCATATTTCCCTGATTGCAGCTACACCCTCCACCCTTACAAAAAAATTTGGAGAAAAATATTGCATATAACGGTTTATAAGTTGACTAGTACGATAAACTGCCAAATTATAAATTGAAATTTTTTTGTATTTCTTTCAAGCAAGTTACTTGAACTCAAATTGCGCGGGGAAGGCAAGCCTAGACAAGCCATAGCCAACGGCTAAAACGTAGCCGATAACGATGCAAATTTATCCGAACGATTATGAATTCTTCGTCATGCTAACCGATCTAGTTCAGCTTTGGTCCCATGATCTACTTTCAACGTTTATTCCAGTTTCATTCGAAATGTTAGAAAATTTGATGTGTTGTTTGTGTATGGCATCATTCTTTTTCAGTTTAAAAAGTTTTAATTCTGTTCTGTTATTTGCATGTTTTTTCTCGCCAGTTATTGTTTTTAAACTACGTTTTCCTTCTTGTCCAAATTTGTTCTGAGGCTTAAGAACGCCCTTGTGCAAATTTTGTTGGTTGCTGTTCTAATTTTAATACCTTTTTTTTCCAAATTGAAAATAGATATAAACTGTAAGTATTTACTGATTGTTATTTATTTTTGCTCTGATAACATTGAAACTTTGTTGCTAAAAGTTAAACCTGAAATAGCTTGCATAATTGATTTTGTATCCGCAATTGCTTTTATTTTATAATCCATTTAACAAATTTGAGAACACGCTAATAAATTACGATTTCTCTCTTAAAAAGAGTGATTGTTCGTTTCTGAATTAGGTTTATTAATTTTACTATGCTGATTTTGAGTGTTTCTGATAACAGATTTAAAACGATTTAACTTTAAAACAACTTTTCAATTGTAGAAATTTGTCTCCAAAATTAAGGACGACATTTAATTTAATGATAAGCTTTCAAGTTGCTGTATGTTTTGGAACAAATTTCGTAATTATTTTGGCCAAATAACACAGCCTTGATGAACTTGGTAAAGAGTAAAATAAACATCTCTTAAACTTCTTATTCCAAAAAATAAAATAATTGCTCAAAGAAATTTAATGCATTTAGTAATATTTACTTTCATCCATATCCCCCATGGGGAATCATATTAATCCCATATTTTTCAAATTTACATTTTTGAATGGTATAAATAAATTAGAATATTTGCAATAATTCAGCAGCTTTTTTTAAAAAAAAAATTTCCAGACACTTTTTCTTTCTTGACGCCCTGTAGCTTTATGGTTGAGGTTCAGGGTTGACCCATCATTTCAGTGGTTCGATAAATAGCAAGCATGCTTAGGGACTTAACACTGGAGGTTCTGCTGACCATCCAACCTGATCATCTGCCTCTGCACCTCTAGAGTCCAAGATCAAGAGAACTCAGGTGGGCACAGTACGCCTTGGTCCTTCATGGGCTGTTGTGCCACTGAGTTTAGCTTATTTTTTCAGAAATGATAGTCAATCCCTTGAACTTCAGCACATTAGCTCCACATTTCTTTAAATATTTTCTACTCGTCATTGGCTTCATTGTTGAAAAGAACTGATAAGAACTCAAATATGGGTATATGAAAGAGCATATTTAAAACAACTGACTGATAGATAGCTTTACGTGATAAGCTTAATACGAGTTTTAAACTTTTGGCATTATGGGCATAAAGCAGCTTACAGCGTGCTAGAAAGATGCGATAAAATATATTTAATTAAACTATGATAATAAGCACAAATATAATATTTTATCATTAAGTATCTTTTTGAAGTATTCTTTAATTTGTAAAATAACTAAATTGCCTTCATTTTATTAGTAAATTATGTACCCCTTAAGATCGTAGAGATGAGGATTTCTTATTTGTTCTATGATTAGATTTTTTTCAGAAGTTATATTATTGTCAATGGCATCCTGCTCTACTCAACAGCAAACAGCATCATCAATTAAGGCGTTTCAATTTCCTGTTGTAAGTTCGATTTCACATATTTTTTATCATTTCTAGAAAAATTATTTTAATTTTATGGGCAACCAATAATTCCAAATATTTTTTTGATTAAGAGAAATGATGTGTTAATAATATTATACTCATTAAAAAATATAATGTATTTTAAGATTTTAATTTTAGAAATAATATAAATTTATTCAAACTAATTTATTTAAAATCTTTTAATTTTTCTTAAAATAATATTGATTTTTTATTATATATTTAAATGTATAATGATTACAAACTATCCTTTGAGTAAATAAATAGTTCATATTTATTAATAATTGAGTACTTTGTGACTTGAAAAATTTTCCTAATTTGTTATTAATTTGCACCAAAAAAAAAAAGTCATATTGTTTGGAAAAATTTTTGTTACCAATTTCTTAATATTTATATACTTTCTGTTCCATTTTAGTCAGTCAATAAATTGTGGAATTAATAATTAGCTATGACTTGTTTATTCTAATCATTTTGTTTTACTAAAAGATTGAAAATAAACATAATATTTTTAATTGGGATATTCCTGTATCATGATCTGTTGCGCCAACTACAATCTCCAAGGTGTCGAATAGATTTTAAGCTTGCAACACTCCCCGAAAGTTTCCAAGACTTGGCGATAATTCTGCCGCAGATCAGGATAGGGAAATCCCCCCTTTTTAACAATAAGAAATATATTTTAGAAATGAACTAACCTTGGCGAAATAATGTTCTTGTGTTCTTACTCACTTATGCATAGAATATCAATGTTTTTTAATTATTAAATGAAAATAAAATTTAATGTAGGTTTGGAAAAATATTAGTTTTGTATTTCTTCTTCTTTTATTTAAATCTGTGCTTTGTGGACTTAAATTACAACGAAGTGTTTATAATTTTCCTTGTGTAATTATCTTTTTATAAAGCTTCAGTTTGTCTGAAATACTCTTTTTGTTGAGGGATATAAAATAGGTGGTTATAGGAGCTTTATATGTATTAAAGCTAGCGGAGATTTCTACAAATTGTCAATAAACCACTAAACTCTGTTAAGGTTTTCAGAAATGTTAAATCTGTTAAAAAATATTTAAATGTGCTCTAATAGCATTGAAATTAATTTTAAGAAAATTATCAATGTACTTTTTTCATGCTCAAAGCTGCAAAATATTATCAATTCTATTATTTTTGTTCTTTGAATTTCTGTTCTGCTTTGTTATTGCTAGAATGATAATGGCATTTTATATGTTTGATTTTTGTTATATTATTTTAACGGAAGGAATATATTGCAGATTGTTGCCAAAAGACTATTATCTTTGCTTCAAACTGTTAAGAAAGTGAATATGGTTACTACTCTTGGTGAGGTAAGAGACTTAACGATTTTTATAAGAATAATAGACCATATATGTATTTATGAAAATGAAAGAATAAAAATCTGATTGATAAAATTAGTCAAAGTATAACAAAGTAATAATGAAATAATATATGATTGCTATTTATGTATATGATTTAATTATATTTTAACTATGTCATTTTAACCAAAGTGAAAAAAATATACTTCTGGGTTTGTTGGTTATTTTTAGACAGGGGTGCAAAATACGGTAGGTTGCCGGAACAAGGTTCTGGAGAGATTCGGGCAGCCCTTGGAAAAATTTTATTAAAAAGAAGTTTATTGCTTTACAAAGTCTTCCTTGTAAAAACTTTATAGCCCGTTTCTTTCCAAAAAGTTTATATTATGGCTAGTGTGATGGTTAATATATTATATATCTCCCATGTCATGAAATACAGTGCATACGACAAATAGACATGCTGAGTATCAAACTAACGAATTGATCTTTGAGAAGATTATTCCACTCAGCAAGCAATGATCTTTGAAGTTCCGGTACACATGTAGGAGGTAGTTACTGAGTTGTAACTTGTCAGCCAAGCATGTCCCACATATTCTATGGGATTCAAGTTTGGTGAGAATGTTGCCCATTCCTTACGGATATTATCTTCACATAACTTTTTTGAGTAAAGGGCCACAGTGTTTTCACTACAGCGCGAGAATCTCGCATATTTTTTTCTTTTCTCGCATTAAAAAATGATTACCGCGAGAAATTCGCGCATTCTATAAATCAATTTCAAAATTCGCGAATTTCTCGCATTTCGGAAAAAGCTTCGAATTACGCCATTTAGAATAAAATCCGTTTCACTTTTCTTACTGGATCTTTCATTATTTTCAACATCTGCCCCATTATCTAGCTTCCCTATTTACCAGTATTGTTCAGAACCTTTTCGAACAACAGAACACAACCACGGAACCCCTTTCAAAATACATTTCTCTGCAACCACGCGTTTACCGTAGGTAAGGTTTCTTCATGTAAGACGTTCAAATTTTTTATGCACTTATGCAAGATAAACAAATACCTTGTAAAGGCAAAATCTTCTCTGATGATGCATCAAAAATATTCAATACTTGAAAAAATTAGAAGACGTTAAAAATGTATTGCAGTGTTTTCATCTCAGAAAAAAAATGGGTGAGAATTTCTCACCCTTTCTCAAAAACAGGGTGAGATTTCAAAAAGTTAAGTGAGATTTCAAAAATTGAAAAAAAAAAAAAAAACATCAAGAGACTTGAAAAAAATTTATTTCTTTTATTATAATGCAATTTTAACATCTTCTAATTTTTAAACCATTGAATATTTTTGCTGCATCATCATATGGAAAATGTTCCACATCTCCTTTTCATCAGCTATTCTCATTAGGTTGCTCAAATGCGTATTTGTTTCGTTTTGATCATTTCTACCCACATTTGTTTCATTTTCATTTGTCCGTTTCGGAGTAGAAGATATTGGCTTTGCAAGGTATTTGTCCATCTTACATTTACGAGCAAAAAATTTGAACATCTTACATGAAGAAACCTTACGTACGGTAAACACGTAGTTGCAGAGTTCTGAAAGAGGTTCCGTGGTTCAGAAGGATGGTGTTCTGTTGTTCTTAAAGGTTCTGACAATAAAAGCATTGAACCACTACCGGATTACCCGGATTTTATTCTAAATGGCGCAAATGAGAAATTTTTTTCAAAATGCGAGAAATTCGCAAATTTTGAAATTGGTTTATAGTTTGCGCGAATTTCTCGCGGTAATAATTTTTTAATGCGAGAATATAAAAAAATATGCAAGATTCTCGCATTCTCGCGCTGTAGTGAAAACACTGTATTATAATTAAAGAAATGATTTTTTTTTCCAAGAGTTTTTGTGTTTTTTTAGAAATCTCACTTAACTTTTTGAAATCTCACCCTGTTTTAGAGAAAGGGTGAGAAATTCTCACCCATTTTTTTTCTATGATGAAAACACTGGGCCACATGCCAAAGTATTAAGACAGACATGTTGACAACAATTCTAGATTGTAATTGTTATGTAAACATTATTGTTTTAGGCACTAAATTCTTTTTTTCAGTTAACCATGCAATATATTTGCATAAAATTAAATACTTTTAAATGTATAAAATTAGAAATTGCAAAAGTGATTGCTTAAAAAAATAAACGGAATCAGAATTAATTTATCAGAATTTTTTTTTGATAAATTGAAATAATTAAAAACAATGGGAGAATTCAGTGTTTTTTCATCATATTACATAATAAAAAAAGTCCATTTAACCATAAATTTTAACATTAGAAAATTTGTTCATGGAATTAAATTTTAAAAAAATAAATATTCTAGCAAATACAAGTATTAAAATAAATACAAGTTAAATACTTTAGTTTGAAGAAAGTTTATATGGTTAAAAGTTATTGAATTTAAAACAAAACAAGGTCAGTGTAAAATAAGACTCGGCATTTAGTAGGGAATATTCTTCAACTTTAAAACATTTATTTTCATAAATTATAAGAGAGAGGCTGAGAAAGGAAAGAAAACAAAACATTAATTTTGAAGGAACTATTTTCCTTAATAAAAGAAACTATTAAGATATGTATTTACTACTCTTTATGACCAATACTTTTTTTAAATGTGATACTTAATATTTACAATTAATACACATATATATTAACAATTAATAAAAATTTTCATTATTTTGCAATACTTACCTTGATTCTTTTTTTTTTACAGTTAAAATTTAATGATATACATTTCCTAGCATATAATCATAAATGATATAAAATGATCCATGTAGGTAGAAAATGGTTGTCCTGTAATCTGCAAAATTTTCAAATATTGTGATAATTTTATCTACTTGATCATCTGATAGCTTTTTCGGGCCATTAAATGAAAATTTAAGGATTTTCTTTCAAGACTATTCCTTAATATTGAACATGCTGAATTCATTCTGGAAAAATTCTTTTGACAGAAGATATTGTTATAGGCAGTATTAAACTTTCGGCAAATAACTTAATTAGTTCGGGAATTTGTCCCAGATGGTGTTCTTTTCCTGAGTATTAAATTGTGTGAATACGAAGAGCTATGTGTTATTATTTAAATCACTTGAATATGAATTGCTATGTGTGATTTTTAAATTACGTGAATAAAAAAGTCAATGCATGGTTTTGAGATTGCATAAATACGAATTGAGATGTGTGATTTTTTAATTGCGATGAGCGTAACAACGTGTCATTTTTTAGATGCCAAAATACATATCACGCTCTGTGATTTTAAATCCCGTTAATACCAATTACGATGTATGACTTTTAAACTGCAAGAAGAATCAGAACTTGTGATTTTTTTAAACGTTTAAATATGAATCGCTATATATAAATTTTAAATCATGGCAACGAAAAGGAACAGGTTGGGTATGTGTTCTTGGGACTAAAGAAATATGCATGTTCATTAAATTATTTTTCTGCAAAAGGTACCATGTGTAATATAAATTTACACGTCTTGTTTTTTTATTCTCTCTGGGAAGGTGTCGAATTTTTGCTAAGATATGTAATTACTTTTTAAGTTACAATATTTTTTTTAACAGATTCGAATTTAACGAGTTGTAATATTGTGTATCAGAATATTCAAAATCACAAGTAAAAATCCAGCAATAATGGCCCAAATATGGTATATATATATATATCTGGTAGCAGAATTTACAGAGTCAATCTGCAGAACTATCTTCATAAATTCAAATGTGTGTGAGATCCCAATAGAGTTTGATAGTTGCAATTATTGTAAAAACTGTGTCACTTAATATATATATCGAAATTTGCTTTTGTAAGATAGATTAAAATAATGCCTAACTGTACATAGAGTATCTGCGCTCCTGGAAAGACATTAAAAATCATGGAAAGTCATGATTTTCAGTGATAAATGTTAGAAATTCATGAAAACTTCCAGTTCATCTTGGAATTTGGGTATCAGAGAATGATTATCGTGATTTGATTTGTGCGATTTGAAAATCGCATATCGTAATCCGTATTCGTGCAGCTTGAATGTTTTGTTTAAGATTTAAATTTTTTTTTCCTCGATTTGAATTTTTTTTTTTTTTTGATACATTAAAATATTTTAATAGTACATGAAATGATTTTGCTCCTTTTGTTTCTTTGAAATTAAATTAACAACATTTGATCTTTAAAATTTAGTGAATAAAAGGCATTAATAAGTATTTTTAAATCCATGTTCTTATTCGTATGCTTGTTACTGTTTATTGTTCGGTTATTTTTATTTTATTATTTTTTAAAATGTTGTTTAATAGTTCAGTTATTATTTTATTGCTTCTGTTTAAATTTGCTTATTAAAAAATATGCTAAGCATTGCTCAGATAAAACAATATTGTTTTTAAGAAAGAAAGTTACACTGGATTAGATCTGTTGTCTGTATTGGGTAATAATGTATTAGCCTGCGTAAGTCATTGATTACTGTTTGATAGAAATCATGGATTTGAAAACTAGATTTAGCAGATATCTTCTATACTATGTATTACGAAAATTTTTGAAAATAATAAACATTTTCAAAAATCAAAGTTTCTAAAAATAATTAACTGGAATGTTTGAAAGTCATATTAATTTTTTTAACTTGTATATATCTGATGATTAATATATCAGACTTTAATTGTTTTTGACACTTAAATAAGCTTTTTTTGCTTGTGCGAAAAGGAATAAATCTCTACCTGCTGAGCTACTTTAAACAATTTCTTTCCCCCCTGTTTGAATAAAGTAATAATATTTTACTTGTTTTCACGACATAAAAATCTAGTTATGTTTAATTTCAAGAGATGTATAATAAATTAAAACTTGAGTGTTATGTATTTGTAAAGGAATAACTTTTTCCTAGTGGAAAAGGAACAGATTAAGCCTAATAAAGAAATTATGAGTAAATATTTATATGCAAGAATAAAATTGATAAGTGCTATTTTAATTTTTAATTCTTATGTAGAATAAATAGAAATGGATTATGGATATATATTTTTTTTTTTAAATTATCTATGGTTAAATAAAAATTTGAAGCATCTGTGATACTCTGCAGGCGTTTGTGCTTACTTATATATATTAATAAAATAAACCCCTAAATATGAAGAATACCCCTAAAAACTTAAATGCAGATATTTTAAGGAAATAATGCTCCAAAAAAATTTATGATATGTTTGAAAATACAATTGTCATAAAAATCTGAACTTTACTTATAAATTTCTGGTTTACTCCATTATATTTACTACTATAATATTTTTTTCAACTATGAATAAGACCCTCTTTTTTTAAACAAGGCATATTCAAGTAATCTTCCAAGTGATTTAATATATTATTGGAGGGCTGTTTTATTTTTACTCTGACACAAATTTAAATTGATTGCCTTGTTAAGTGGTCACTTTTTTGTGCTATAGTGAGAGTTCTATTTTTATAATTTACAAATCACTTGTGTCTGTGACATTGTATCAGGTACCTTATTCTGACCATTAAGAAAGCTTCAGATCATTGTTGTACAAACATGAACATATGTTTTTAAGTTTTAATTTTTCAAATATTTGGTGTACTTTATTAGCAGGGTACTACAGGGATTCTGCTAATGCAGAATTGCATCATGAGCATTTTTTTTTTCTTACTACTTCCGTTAACGCTTATTTTTAAATGAAAAATTTCAATCAAACGAGGTTTCACTAAACTTTAAAGTTTTTTTTTATCATTTTAAAACTTCTATATAAATCTTGTAATTTAGATCTTGACTTTGATTTCTTTGTCAGTTCTTGAATTGCATGAATAATTTTAGGTATTAGATGGGTTAAGAATTTACATTTCTGAAAGAAGATTATTTGACCCCTTAGAACCAACTAAAATTTATTGCTGTGGGGATGAACTTGGTTCAGTATTAGGGGTTCAAGAATTTACAATTCATGATGTTAGGTAAGAAATGTATTTTCTGTTATGGATTTTATTTTTATCCTTGTTATTACAATTTGTTGCACATTTTTCAAAGAGGTATATTTTGTATAAAGAATATGTTAAAATGAGATTACTTATTTTGCAATCTATTATTATTCTAAAATAATTCTGTAATCAGGAAATTGCCTGTATAATAAGGCTTATCAAGGCATTTTTTTTTGTTTGCTATTATTACGAAAGCGGACATGTAGGTTGTACAGATATTAAAATATAATTTTAACTTTTCCTGTTGAAAATGATGCAGAATTCTTTTACTTCAACATTCAAATGCAACTTTATTAATCAACATATTTGTGAAACTCTTTTTCAAAGCTTTAAGGCAACTATAATTAGTTATTTCTAGATAGGCATTTTTTTTTTTTTTTAAGCTGTTGAAAATATAAGGATTTCTAACATTTTATGATTTTTGCCATGGCTAGAGGATAAGATTCTTATAAAAGCTATTGTTGGTTATATATTACTGGTAGTAGTTATTATATATTTTGTAAGTTTTTCGCTCCTTGGTAAAAATTTTATCTTTTTACATAAAAAAAATAAATTCGAGTGTTAAAAATTTCTAACAGCTTTCAATCGTTGTATAACTCTAGATCTAAATATTTTGCAGTGGTAATAAGAAAGTTTAAATAATCCCCTAGTATCATGCATTAAAAAAATTACCCAGTTTTTTGTTTTTATTTTTTTTATTAAAATTATATCTTAAGTAATAAAAGTAACAATTTTTGAGAATACCAAAAAAAACAACTTATTAAGAATTATTTTAACCCATATTTTACTAATCTTCCCTTCTGAATAATTTGTCAATTAAAACAAAATCTACTTATAAAAAAATGTCTTTATATAAATAATGTGAACAAACTGCTGTCAGATAAAGTAATTCCTAGTATTTTAAAATCATTAAAAAAAAGTTATCTTGTTTTAACAACAGTAGTGTGTAATAAAATACTTTTACGCAATTACTATATTTCGGTGTTCTCCCTAAACGTTTTTAGAAGGGTGATTCTGAATTATTTTTGAAGTATACACATAAAATTGTATAAGAGTGTAATTTAAAATTTTTTGAGAATCAAATTCAGTTAATACATAATATTACATATTTTGATAAAATTTTACAGTGTTAAATGAGTGCCCTTTCATAACTTATAGTGCCCTTTTCTGAAAAGTAGCACCTTGACCTTTCTTAATTTCTAGGGAGAACTGTGATATATGTATAATATATTTGATCTATGTAGAAAAGTTCTTGCAAATTCTTATACTTACCTAGTTATTTTTTAGGATATAACACTATTACATCCTTAGACTTTTAATCAGATAATATAGATTAACTTCTAAATAAATGAGTGCCTATACACTATAACTCTACTGCATTTATACTCAGTGGCAGACTGCTATTTCATAATCAAGATAGATATCTTGCCAATAAGATTGGCCCACATCTGCCAAGTGATCACCCTTTACATCAAATAGCCAGTCTGCTGCTTCTATTCATACTGCTTAAAATTCTCTCACTGTTTAATAAAATATATTTCATACTAAATGATAATTAAAATGAATTCAGAGAGAATAACTACTGCTTGGCTTGTGAATTTTACGTAAAACCCTTACCTTTATTGTATTATGTGGTTGCATATAAAATAAGTAGAATCATATTAAAATTTGTTGCAATATTTAATGTTTATTTACTACTTTTTTAAAATTTATTAACCCTTTACTTACGGTCTACCTTGTTGTACCAGCACACGTAGTCCGCATGTTGTACCAGCCGTGAGCAAGAGGTTAAATATATTGATTGACAGAGCTGTGAACCGTTTTCACACTTGAAATATTTCATATTAATTCTTGTGTGTATATTATTATTTTTCTACATAATTGAGAGTCTTATATACCTGCTGTTTACTGAACTAAAATATGTGAATTCTGGGATGGTTTCACGCCTTTCAGCAAATCATGCCAGTTGTTTATATTTTAAAGATGTATGCTGTTTTTAGTAATGTTTCTTGTAATTGAATTAAACGAATGACAAATATTGTCATGTTCATTTTCATCTTTGCTGTGCGACAGATAAAGATGCTCATAATTATTTGAAATATTAAATAAATTCGTTCTCATAATTTATTAAAAATTTGACTATCAGCCAATGTGATTATGATAATTCTGCAAAATAATGGACATTTCATTAAAAAAAATTGAAAAATTATTTGCACTTTGATTGCTTATTGCGAACATAAAACCCGAAGCAGAGAAAAATGCAGAAATTTTTTTGCAAAATTTCAAATTGCTTTCTGAGCTCATTTTTTGCATACTGAGCAAAAAAAAAAAAAAAAAAAGAATTGATTCAGTCTCAGTAAAAAGAAATTTCATAAGTTAACATGCTACTTATTATTTAATAACCTATCTTAAAGGCTCAAATTAATTTAATTTGTTTTGTAAGACCTTTATTTTTATTGCACACTGTTTATAATTTCATGTTCAGGGAGCTCTTTTCTATTCGATTGTTTCCTTATACCGTTAATTCTAAAATCTTCAATTAGTAATAAATTTTGCTTTGTTTATCGTAGCAAAATTTGTGATTAATGAACTTTAATATGAATCTCGTTATATTATATGCAACTAACTTAGTACTGTTCATGTATAAAGTATTAGAATTACTTTACTTTTCTCTCTTTTTTAGGAAACTTTTACAGAAACTTGTAGTTCCTGTCCTTTTTAATAAAAATAATTGTGAGTATATCATGTTCTAAAGTTGAGCCCTCATTGACCCATGCAAGACAAGTTTTAATGGCTTACATTTCATTAATACTTTTTGCACTTTGTGCTTATTTACCCTTACAGTTCATATGTATTTCCCTATAGTGTTAGAAATTGTTTACATATATTTAAAATGATTTTGCTGAATTATATAAAATTATCTTTTAGTTTAATTAATTTTCTTTCTTTGGTAAATGTTTGTAAAATGTTAATATATTACTTATTGTAAATTCACTGAAATTCAAAAGTTTATTTTTTTGTTTTTTCATTTTAATCAAGATATTTGGCTATTTAATTAATTTTTGAAGATACCTGAGACCCTATTTTCTTGATTTAAAAATAATTATATTGTTTTCAACCAATCAACTAACTGTTAAATATTTTATTACCTAGTTTTCATTTTTGAAATTATCAGTCTTATTAGAAATTTCAAAATTAGTACTGCTTTCTGTTTTTATTTTTATTGCTTGTTTTAAATCTAAGTGTGTGTGTGTTTTATTTATTTATTTATTTTTTTCTTCTTCTTCCTTACTAAATTGCTAACTTCATCTTCAGTTTTTTGTTTTTACAATGAATTCTTATTTTTCAATCGACCAAACCGTAGACAAAAGTATTTAAAATCAAAATAAGGCCATCAGTAATAAAGTAATTTTTATATAACTTCAAAAATCTTTTAAAAATATGTAAACAACTTCTATTTTACATTTCTATGTAAACTTATTAGTATATAATCCTAATAATATGTAAATGGGTGGTGGAAGTCAAAATATTAAATATGCACAATTATATTAATGATTATGGTGTGTAGAAAGATGGCGAAACTCAAATTTATTTGCACAATCCCTTCATGTGTTTATTATTTACCTACAAATCAAAGTGTTACAACTTCTTAATATTTAATAGTAACAACTCATTCATGAAAAAACATGTATGAAAGTGGTTCAAAATTGAAACTGATATGTAATAGCAAAATACTGTGCATTTATTTGAAAATTCCATAATTAATCTCAATATTTAAAGCAGATTGCAAAAAGATTATTCGCTATTATTCTTTTTTTTTAGATGCCATAAAAATTAGAGGTAAAACCTGAGCTCTAAAAAAATAAGATATTCGTCTGTGTGTGTGTTTGTTTAAGCCATTTCAAATGAGCATTTCATGTTTCTTTAAGCTTTAATAAAGAATGTTTCTACAAAATTTAATATTAGATACAATATTCAAAATTAGGGAAAGTTGCAGAAATTAGTTTATCAAGCATTCTTAGTAAGTTTCCTACATAACAGAAATTTTCTAAAAAATAAACTCTGATTAAAAAAAATAATATAAATTAGGATTTAGAAAGGCTTCCTTTATTTTAAAATCTAAATATCTTCTTAGTAATTTTTATACAAATTTTGGCAAGAGCAAACAAACTAATGTAGCCTTATTAAGAACAAATTCTGCTACTTTTAAGTAAAGAAGATAATGACAAGAAAAATTCTTGTTTTCAACTGACTTTTTATTATGTTTTTATCCATATAGTCATCATATTTCATATCAAAAATCAAAGCTCTATTATACATTTGACATAAAATGTATTTAGATTAATTCCAATATATTTTAAAAAACAGCAATTGCCATTCTTTTTATAGTTACTTACCCCTTGTTGGTAACATACGTCTTGTAATTAAACTTTTAAAATTTATTATTACTTTTAAAATGTTTTGCTTTTTTTTTTACTTTAAAAAATATATATATATTTTTTAAGTTTTTGTTTCTCTTTTACTATATTGCTCATTATTTTTAACATTTTAAACTGATATTCTACTTTATCTCCACATGACAACAAATTACTTCATTCTATTTGTGTGATAATTAAATTTGCAATTAACTTTCCAATATTTTTTTCTTACTTTCTTTTATTTCCTCGAAGACAGGAAAATTATTATATGATATTACAATTCTGGATTTTGCATTTTAATATTGTCAGGAAAAATTACTATAGATAAAAAGCTCTGTGGCTATGAGAAACAAATCGAAATGTTAGCAACCTTGTATTTTTCTAACCAAATAATTCTGAATATTTTTAGTGTGTGGAATTGATTCTCCAATTTCATATTTTATTAAATTGTTTAATATAAAGTTTTTTATTTTTTTCTTATTTATCAAAATGTTAACACTGAAAGTACAGCGGAATTAGTTTTAGTGTTCTTAAAATGAGTGAAAATTTCTAATAACTTTAAATTGCTTAAAATTGAAAATAGCAATTAAGCAAATCTAAGTATTAAATTTTTATACTTGTACTCTTATATTCTGTTGAACGAAAAATCAAAGTTGTGAATTCAAAAATCAAAATTATATTTTGTTTACATAATAATCTGAAAGGTAATGCAACAGAATATTGCAGTTGATCTATTATGTGTTTATATACTACAGCACTATGAATGTCTGATTATTGTAAAATAGAAAACTTTAAAATTATTTTCAAATGTTACAAAGGAAATACACAGGTAAAATAAATAATTATATAATTTTTATTAATTTTGAAGACATAGCTACAAGCTCTTTGTAAGTGCATCAAAAAGGTATAATTTGTAATTATAATTTATTAACTTTGTATGCTTAAAATTAAAATGGCTCATCCTTTTGCGTATAAATTAAATTTTTCTCCCTTTGATTGCACCAGCAGATTGTTAAAAAAAATTTAAATAGTTATTTTTATTTTTGTTCTTTGAAAGAATTAAAATAAAATGTTATTGCGATCATAGCATTGTGGTGCTTAATATAAGCATCAGAAAACAACAGTTAAGGTTTGAAAAAAAAAATTCTTGCAGCAAATTTATGTAACAATTCAGATTTTTTTTTTAACTATCAAGCTAATTTAGTATACTGTGCATATGCAGATTTTTATACCGTGTATATGTGGGCTAATTGGAAAATCGGGTTCTTTGCAAGCTACTGTCTTAATTTGTTATTGGTGTTATTATAGTGAGCTTTGTAAACATTTTGCAAAATGACGTCATTAGTTTGCAAATAGCCAAATTTTTCAATCATTCTATGACATGTACATATTTATACACAGTATTAAAACTGCCTTATGCATGATTCTGCTTTTCTCATTTATAAATGTTATTTTTTATAAATTTCTGTACATTTTATTTCTACAAATTTTTATTTAAAAGAAAGAAGGGGAATAAAAACAGTTTTATTTGTTTTTGCTTTACAGTCTCTATTGTATTTTGATTACATTTTAATTTAATACTAGATAACCAGAAAATTGCTTCAGTCTTATAACTTATTTCTATCTTGAAATAAATTGAGACTGAAGGCTAAAGCTGATCAATTTATTATTTCACATAAGAACTAATTAACGATAAATATAATGTTGATGTATGAAGATTATATTTTATAAAATTTATTACTATTTTTAGATTAAGTAGCTTGTTTTAATTGAAAAATATTCATTCACTCTACGGTTTGAAATTTTTTAAAATTGCCACTTGCTACTTCTCTAAGATTGTAACCTTTAAATACACTACAGCTCATTCAACTTCTATGTATATGTATTGATAATCTGAATTTACATTGACATATTTTTCTGTATAAAAGCTTGTACTGTAGCCTGTTTAAAATTTAAATAATGAGATATGGGTAGATTAACTAATTTATACTAAGAGGCTAAACTAGTTAAATTCTAGAAATGCCATTTATTAATCATATCAATAGCTTCTATACCACACTGAAAGTGATTTGAAAGGTATGGCTTTAGCTTTTGTTTTTAACTACTCAGATTAATGTTATTTTGAAATTATTAGTGAATATATTGAATCTCTACATTAATAGCATAAAAAAATTTTTACATTAAAATAATTTTCTGTAGACTTGATCTTTTTAGCCTGAAAAAATTTTAAAAATATACTTTCTCTATTATATATGCCCTAGGGCTGTTATTGTATAATTTTTTTTAAATCGTTGTTAGCCTTTTTCTCTTTCATGACTTTGTTGATTTTTAAGCTTTTGAGTTGTAAAATTATACTATCTATTAAATTACATACTCTTTATCAATAATTTTGTTTTCAGAGTTCTGTCTTCCAATAAGTTTCCTATTGATCTTTTAAAATTCCTTTAAAAAAAATTTTTTTTGTTTTTCGTTTCATGCTTTGTTTTTTCAACCTTCTAGTTGCAAAATGATTATAATGTCCAGACATGTAAATTCTTCCGCTAATTCGCAGATTTCTTCAAATCTATAGTTAATATTCCGACAAAATTCTCTCAGAGTTCTGCTTATCTGAAATTAAATTTCGTTACTTAGGCATAATCTTGTTGGTGATACATTTATTCTGCCCTTATCAACTATGGGACACGAGACAGAAAGAAAATTCCATAATAACTTTTGCTAATAGTGTACTGCAGAGGCATATACAAAAGTATAAAATTAATAATCTAAAAGGTAAAAGATGAATTATTTAATCAATGTGATATATTTACCCCCTTTTTTATTTGGTTGCAGTAAAATTGAAATAATTTTTAATGTAATTTTACTATTTTGAATTGCGCATATTAGTAATCGCTTTACAATTTGCTCTATATCTTTATTAATCCGTGTTTTGATATATCTATATATTGCAGTTATTGTTGATTTTAATGATTTTTAAAATCACAATATTATGATACGAGAAATTCTAAACGTGTACCTGAGTATTCACTATTTGTTCATTTTTAATTCTTTAGTTTTTTCTATCAATTTTTGTTTTTGATTTACAAATTTTTTTTTTTTTTAATTTTCTATTTATTTTAAAATGTGATGATTACTGTGAAGAAAGATGATTACATTGTATTTTTTTTTTTTTTTTTTCAAAATACTTTTCTAATTCTTTACTGTGTTGACGAGAAAAAAATTTATTAGTTTAAAAAAATTTTCTATCTCTTTAAAGTTTATAAATGTTAATGTTACTTTTGTACATAAAAATTAGTATTTATCTTCTATGTACAAAAAAAAAAAAAAAAAATACACTTTGAGGCGAAAAAAAATTGGACAATTTCTTCCTACAATGGCTTGTCTATATTTCTTCTTGTCAGTCTATTTTATATAGTAATTTTTTTCCCCAGTAATAACCTTAAATCTCTTTTTAAAAAAATCAACACTTATTAACTGATGTTATCTTAGTGTCACTATATAATCTATTTAAATTTGGCACCCTTTCTGCCATTTCCTGTTCTATTCTGCCAGTAATTTTATTTCTTCGAGATAAATGTTTTGCTCGCAATTTTTTATCGCAGAGTAAATTATCCTTTAAAAGTTTTGTTTCATAAACACTCAAATTTCACAATTTCCCTGTCTATTACTTAACTTTTCCATGCCTTTTTTTGGTTCCTTAGACGAATGACCTTACACTGAATCATATTTATAGTTAGTTGTTTTGTTTCATTTATTTTTTTCTTTTACTTTGTAGCTGGCCCTGTGTTCAACATACTGCAAATCTCAGTTAGATCCCATTTTATTTTGGTCTTGTGAAGATTTATCACCAGTTTTTCACACAGCGAGAATTAGCTTAAATTTTCATTTGTTATTCTTATCGAACTTCGATTTAATTAGCTCCGATTCACCGATTGAAAACTTAGAAGATCTGCTCGGGAAGAGTCCTGAATATCTGGTTCATTGCGACTCTTCGATTATTTAGTTAGTTTTGAATCCCTGATCAATAATTTAGAAGATCTGTGTAAGTAAACCCCAAAGTGTATGCAAATCCGAAGCATTGCCATTGTTATAGAAATAAACAATTTTCTTTTATTATTTGGCTTTTGTTTTTCGAATCAGTGATTAAATAGGAAGATTTCGAAGATTTGCCTAATAAGAATTTTCAATGTCCAGCATAGTGTTCTAGTTCTGAACAATCGGTAAAATTATCGTTGAAGAATTCACCCCTCACTATCATCTGTGACATATTTTAGAATTCATTTTATTTCTGTTAGTTACCACAGTTGTGTGAATTTTATCAAACCTTTTTCCGTATAAATTTTTTTCTTTCCTTCAGTTCAGTGAATCAGACATATTTGTTTCAAACTGCTGGGGAAGAAAGCAAAAGAGCTATTTCAGTTAACTACATTGTTAGTGGTTTTTCAGTGTTAGTGGTTTCTCAGCAAAACTTTTTGTTTTTCAATAGATTTTTTTTTTATCAACTGTGTCTTCTACATGGTGAAAACTCAAGATGCATTATGTGTTAAAAATGTGATATTTTGATGCACAGTAGGATAAATATTACTTCGTAACTAGCTTACAACTCATAGTGTGTTTGTGATTCTTAAAACTGGCTGTTGATCTCCATGTGATTCTTCACACGCTAAGCTGTTTTGACTTTTGTGAGCTGATGAAGAACTTTGTTTTTCGAAATACTTTAAACTTATTTTATATACCAGCGATAGTTTTTCTAAAGGTAATTGTTTATTAAGGTGAACTGAGTGAATCTGATCCTCTCGTACAATCAATTACATATTGGTTGAAAACTTTTAGTTGGTCAACAGGTCAACTAATAAACAACAAAACTAGTGTCAGTACCATACATACTGTACGTGAAATGAAGTTGAGGGCATATTTTATGAGTAAAGGAATTTGAGTTCTCAAATATGTATGTCAACTTACATAGAAAGGATTGTATGACACCTATGTGAATTTTTTTTTAAATGCCACTTGATGATCGATTGCACACACGATTGTATTTAATCTCGATTTCACTGTGAAGAAAGAAACTTATTTTAAAAATGAATGAAATTTTGCTGTAGAGAACATCCCTGTGGCTCTCCAAAAACCTAATTGTCTGAAACCTATTGAAGTTTTTTTATAAATGTTGGGATATTGCATTGCACTCTGGAATGTTTAGTTTTGATTCAATTTCACCGAAAAAATACATTAACTTCCTGTGAAAAAACTTTAGTTTTCTGCTATGTTGTGTAAACTGAATATTGATTCAAGGCTATACAAGTGTTGAAGTGTATTATTGATTCTTTTCAAGGCTATACAAGTGTTGAAGTGTATGAAAATTATCATTGAAGTAGTTTATATTTAATTTCTTGAAGATATTCCATTGCACATCGGAATATCTACATTTTATTTAAATACATAGAAAGAATAGAATAAGTCAATGCGAAATGTGTTATCTGCTGTTTAAATTAAATATATGTTTCCTTCTTTCAATGTCTTAACAAATATTGTGTGACATTGGATGAATTGCTATTTAGGTTTTTTGAAGATATTCCATTGCACACCGGAATATCTACATTTGCTACAAAACATGCTAGAAGAATAGAATAAGTTGATGTGGGATAAATTTAGTTATCTGCAATATAATCTGAATATTATTTAACATCTTTCAGTGAGATAACTTGTGAAACTTGTTGAAATATTTTGAGCCATTCTATTATTTTCTACGAGATATTCCATTGCACACCGGAATGTCTATTTTTTGGACTTTTGCATTATAAGTTCAGCACTTTATTTACTTATGTGAAGACTGTTTTATCAATGAAGATGCACTTACACTTATAAATAATTTAGTTACTCTTGTGTATATATTTTGTCACGATATTCCATTGCACACCGGAATATCTATTTTTTGGACTTTTGCATTTAAGTTCAGCACTTTATTTACTTCATGTGAAGACTATTAGTCATGAAGATGCACTTACACTTATAAATAATTTAGTTTCTCTTGTGTTTATATTTTGACTAACAAATTGTTTCTGTGATAAAAGCTGTTGAAGTCATGAAAACCATTCCTTCTGTTGGTGAAAATGCTGCGAAGAGAAAAGCTGAAGGTGTGTATTATATAATTACTTTTCTATGAAAACAATATGCATGTTTAATTAATATGCATCTTTAATCATATATAAAAGGATATATTTTTATAAATTATTTTATACAACCAAAAAAATATTTTTACATTTATCTGCTAAAAAGGATAATTTATACTGATATTGCTTGATGTTCAACATAAATATTTAAACAATAAATATAAACTATTAAAACCTTAAATATATTTGAATTATTATTGAAAGTTAATTTGTAATACAATTCCAACCTCCAAAGGTTCCTTGCTGTACCGATGAGTATTAAGACATAGGTCCCTATTCCAAATTAATAAAATTTGTTGCTTAATATAAAAATGAATGTGCCACAAATAATATCGAACAACAAAAATGTAAAATTATTACCAAGAGACAGCCATGTAATATTAATTAGCTCACTATTTATTATCCTATAAGATTTGAAGATATCTGGTTTTCTAGCTGGTCATAATTTTTTTAAAAAAGTTTTGGTGATTTATATGGGTTTTATGGTTTTGGCATACAATATGAATCGCTAGAACATCACAATGTGTTTTTATTTTAGAACAACTTTGATCTATTTTAGTGGTTTCTGCTTTTCCAGAATTGTTGTACACAGAAAAAAGCCAAAAATTTTTTTTTACCTTTTACATAATAAACACCATTTAAATTATGCTTAACAATGATCTGTTGAAATTATTCCATAAACTAAACTGAACTCAGTGGCACGACAGCCCATAGAGGACCAAGGCTTACCATGCCCATCTCAGTTTTCTTGACCTTGGACTCTAGGGTGCAGGAGTAGATGTTTCGGTTTGGTGATCAGCCGAACATGAAACCCCCAGTGTTTAGTTCCCAAGCTTGCTTGGTACTCATTTATCGACCCACTGAAGGGATGAAAGGCTGAGTCAATCTTGCCCGGCCCAAGGATTGAACCCAGGACCTGTGGCTTGAGAGCGCGAAGCGCTGCCACTCAACCACCGGGCGTCTGAAATTATTCCATGGTTGAGAGAAAAAGGTAAAAGTTTACTGATCTTCACTCTGAAGTAAAATTGATGTGAGAAGCATGTAGCCGTTGTTCAGAGGCTGATCCAAATATAAATCCGATAGATGGCTTTTAGTTTTACGAACATATGGCCATTCTTAGGAAGTTGCTGTTATTTATCGGTGGTCGTTTAGAGAGGTTTGGCTGTATATGAATTAATGAATAGTTGTGGCTTACTGATTCGATATTTTAGTAAGTGAAATAAATAAAAAGTAAATGAAAATGAAAAAGTTTCACGTCTACTTTTTATTAATTTTACTTTGCTCTACAAACTTGACTGTTCAACTATATCAGGGATGGCGAATCTTTATGTATCAACGTGCCATTTTTCTTAAAAAAATGTTTAATTAGGTCATAGACGTGCCGTCAAATATTTATTGGGAAAATAATAATACTAAATACTCAAAACTCTTCATTTACTACGAAAAAGAAAACATTTTGCAATGTCTCAGTTATACACGTAATTCAACTTAAATCAGTGTAAATTCTGTTGTTTAGAAGACAAATAACTTATATTAGGGTTGTAAGATGATAGTTTAAGCAGAATGCATGCTGAACTGGAGTCACCTGTCAAACAGTTTCTAAGCGAGTCGTCAATGTTATTCTTCTCTGGAAATAATGACACGCAGGCATGGGTAAATGAAAATATTGTTAAAATAGCACGATTCTTCAATTTCCAACCAATCGAATTGGGACTAGTTCAGTTTATCAAATGAAGTTACATCAGGGTACATAATAAACTTGAGTGTTTCTGATAATTCTTTGAACTGAGTAAATCTCGCTGAAAATTCATTGATTGTAGAATCAATTACAGAAATAAATTCTTCAGTGACTTTCTTCTCCTGGTTTTTCAAGTATATCTAAATCGTTGATATTTCTTTTTAAGTATGAAAAATACTTGGAGTTTCTTGTAATAATATCGTTCCTGAAAATATGCAGTTTAGCGTCAAAAGCGCAAATGAGATCTATCATGATGATAATTGTTTTATTTGTACCTTGAAACTTCACGTTCAATTCATTGAAACGTTGGCATATGTCGTCTGTTAAAAACATCAATTTTGAGAGCCGCATAATATCCAACAACTGTGGGTATTGTTCAATTTTTCCCTCATTTTGCAGAAACAGTCTGATTTCTTCCAAGCAATCAATAAATCTTTGAAGTACGTTACCGCTGCTCAACCAGTGAACATTATTATACATCAGTAAGCCATTATACACCAAGTTGACTTTCTCCAACAAAGCCTCGAACTTTCGCTTATTAACGGTGTTATTATAACGATTCGCTTATTTTGTCAATTTTAATCTAATTGTTAATACGTTTCATAATGAACTTTGTGATCAGTGGCATGCCCAAAATATTCTGTAGCGTGCCATTGGTTCGCCATCTCTGAGCTATATCATCTAGTGGAAAAGCAGTTAAATGTATGATAAAGTTGAGTGACAAATTTTTAAAAATATTATTAGGGTTTTAAAAAGCAAATGCTTTCTGAAAAGGGTCTATAGCAGGGGTGTCAAGCTCGCGGGCCGCATGCGGCCCGAGATCAAAATTTTTGCGGCCCGCGAAATTTTTAAATTCTAATTGGCTTGCGGCACCTGCCATTCCAGGGAACCTGCATCGTATCAAAAATTTCTAATCTTAGAACAGAATTTGAAACAAGGTTTAAAGATTTTAATTCTTTAGAAGAAAAATTTTGTTTGTTTTCTTCAATTTTTCTCAATAAATATAAACTCAGTACCCAGTAATATACAAATGGAAGTGATTGAGATTCAGTGCGACTCAAATTTGAAGGCAAAATTCATTGAAGTGGGTGTGCCTGAATTTTACAAATATTTACCTGCTAATTTTGAAAATACTCGATATTCGCATATGAAATTTTTTTCCATGTTTGGAAGTACTTATCAGTGCGAGCAATTATTTTCTGTTATGAATGGAAATAAATCTTCTGTCTTAAACCGTATTAATAACGCTCACGCTGGGCCAATTTTGAAAGTAGTCTCGGCCAATAAAATTTCTCCCGAATTGGAAAGATAGTAGCAGAGAAGAGATGTCAAATATCAAAGAATAATTTTACTTTATATATGTTTATTGCAAAGTACTATTGAAAATAAAAATATTTGTTTCTATGAACACTGATATTTTTTTTTTTGCGGTCTACCTAAAGTTAAGCATTGTTTATTTGGCCCAAGTTAGCTTTTGAGTTTGACATCCCTGATCTATAGAAAATGCCTTTTTTCTAATAGTGACCTTTCTATTCTAACATGTGGATCGAAAAACACACTAACTATAAACCATTCATTTTCTGATATAACATTTAAATTGGAGGTTTTGCTTTTCAGTATTGATGAGAATGTATTTTCAAAAACAAATTATATTTCTCTTAGTTTCCAATTAATAGGGTTATTATTTAGTTCGATATTGTAACACATGTTGAAATAATATTGTATTAGTTTTTTGAAATTATTATGTTTTTATGCAAAAAGGCAAAGTTCAACGTATAAGAAGAAACTTGCATCAAAATTAAGGAAAGTTGTAACAAAATTTTAAATTAAATGCCTAAGTTGCTAAAAGAAAGCTCATTTTCACTATGTCATGAAATGATTTATTTTCTAATAGAAAATGAGGCCCTTTTTTATGCAACAAATGACTTATTATTACAGAAAAATGGTAGAATATTTTCTGTTGACTTTTAAATAAAATTACATTAGTTATTCAATTTTTTTAGAGTCTCCGGAAGGAGGAACAATTAAAAGAACATGTGAACAGCAACCACCAAGTGAACCAATGTATCTATATATTCCTCCTTCGCCAGCTAAAGAAGAAAGTTCTTCAGAATCTTATTATGAAAGTCTTCATGTAATTATAATTTTTTTTATATATATTTTCTTTTTAAGTAGGGGATTAAGTTTTTTTTTTATATATTTTCTTTTTAAGTATGGAATTAAGTTTTTATTAATATATTTTCTTTTTCATGGGGGGGGGGATTATTTTTTCCTATCTTACCTTGTTTGTTGCGAGTCTTGCACTAGCACTTAACAGTCACTAGAGCAAAATTCCAACATACATGTTATGAAAAAATTCAGGAAAGCCTTAAGATTTCGTAAATGAATTAGGGAATTTTCTGTGATGCAAAATGCTTATTGTCTTGCTTAATGATACATTTATGAGAAAGCTGCCAAAAAATATGGTTTGCACATAGTTTAGTGAAAATTGAAATTAGATTACTTTACACCGAACCATCTGCAGTTTTTTTTTTTTTTTTTTTTTTAAATTGTATTCAAACGAGTATATTTCAGCATTTTTTCAAGAATTGAAAACTTTCTTTAATTTTTTCTGTTCTAATCTTAGCACGACATTATAAGGAAGCATATCTTATATACTTTATTTTTATTGTCACAGTTTTTCTTTACGGTAAGACCGGTAACCTAGAGTAGTGTGATTTTCAATGTTAAAGTTACATTTCAGAAAAATTTTCTGTTCCCTTTGTCTTATTATCCTTTTCAGTCACATTTATATTTTGACAATTTATTATTTCTCATCAGAGTTGGTATGGTTAAAATCACTTAATTTTTTTTAATGAAGATAATTTATTAATGGTTTCTTAGAGTTGCGGTTTTATTTATGATTCTAAACCTCTAAAAACCAAGCTGATAACGAGAAAAGTTTTTTCCAAATTCAATATTGATTTCATAGAAGAAAAAGAAGAGAATCTTACGTTTGTGATAATCTGAGTCATTCAATCGTTCGCTATTTCTACATTTTTATTTTTTTTATTTTTAAGAAATGTAAATGATTTTACAACATGTGTAGTTCAAATTTGAACCATCCTTTTCTATTCACTTAATTTGGGATGATTCTATCTTAAATCCACCTAGTTTGCTGCTGCTTTTTTTTTTTTTTTTTCTTTTTTTGCTGGAGCCTTTTTTTTCTAATACTGAAATTTTTAATTTGTTACTACTGTATGGGAATTTCAAATTCACTTTTTTGCATGCTTGTTTGCAACAATTTCATTTTACATTCATATTTCGCATTTATTATTATTTGCCAACATTTCCTCATATTTTTTCTAATGCTGATGTTGTTACAACCCACATGTTTCACATATTGAAGTATCACTCTTAACCACTCTGTTTGGTAATGGTTCCCTCATATATTTACGTCATTTTTAGATCGTTTTTCCTTTGTTATTTTAACATGATTTTTCCAATTATGATATTAATAGTACAATGTTATTACGACACACAAATTTCAAATTTGAGTCATCACTTTTTGAAGCTATTAAAAAGAGAAAAAAATTTCATGACTTGGCTTAAAAAATAGCTTTCTTTGGGTCTTTCGTGACCCTTTATGGAATTTGTGACTTTCACCATTTTCATTGTGATGTATATTTATGTTAAATTGCTGAAAATACCATCAGGCATCTGCACATGTTTATTTAATTGTCACATAAATAACACCCGCTCAGCGCCAATAGAACTTTGATGATTCTAATTCTATTGATTTAAGTAATATAACTAAAATCTAAAACATTCGAAAATCTAGACCTTCTGAACCTTCGAGCAGTCCAGATTGTTAGATCATACTGTATATATGTATGTGCATATAGTATTGATGTAAAGAACATACCCTCTTCCTGTTTTATTGTTATTGTTTTTATATAAAAATGTTTTTTATAAATTATTTCCAATTTTTTTTTCTTTCATAGGGTTATGAAACAGCATTTGCAAAAGATACTAGTGATGATTACTATGAAGATTCTGAAAATGATTTGTTACCTGGAGATATTCTTGCAATTGAAGAAACTTTTGATGTTGAATATGAAGTTGACAGTGACTCTGATGAGGATACCAAAATTTTCATGTCAGACAGTGGCAGTGACTCTGAGGTAGTGTTAGTTTGAATCGTTTAAAAGAAATATCATAACCATTCGATTTTTTACGGGGGGGGGGGGAGTAAGACTGAAAAAAAATGTCCATTTTTCTTAATATTACTTGTGTGATAATTTTGGACCACCTTTCTTCTTTAAAATGTACAGAAAACATCTATTTCTAAATGTGAATTTCAGTGATAGTTGATAACTCTAAATCTCCTTAAGAAAAATATAAATTTGTGCTCAAAATTAGTTTAAATATCCAATCTAAATCAATTTAATAGTTGCACCATTTCAATAATGAGCATACAGGGAAAAGTGGATCTAAACATTTTTAGCGCAATCACAATTGTATAAGTGTTTACAGAAGTTATAGATTTCATAAAAATGCTAATATTAATGTACCTTTACATTGATCAGTACTTTTTATTGCAACTGTCTCCTTTATTACCTCAATTTTATTTAGATGATTGCTTTTAAAAGACCTTGATTTTTGTGAAAAATGTCATTAACCTATTTTTGATTTAACTGTTTAATGTTTGGATTGTTTTTATTTTTAGGGTGCTGTGAATACAGTAATTACCTTTGTTTGCAAATCTGACAGCGATCAGGAGTTCTGGGCAGATAAAAGTTCAGATGAAGAATTTGATTCCGATTTAGAGATACGAGACTCTGTAAGTTGCTTCTTTTGTTCATTATTTTCTGTTTTTTATCATAGCTTACTAAAAAACTTATTGACAAGCATTTAAAATCAACCTTTTGCATTTGAATAAGGGATGATTGTGTTCCTTCAATTCAGATTCTTACTTCATGCCAAATTTTTGTTAAACAAGCTTATGCAAAGCTGCCAACCCTTCCGCATTTTGCAGAAGCTTTCTGCATTTGTACTTATTTTAGTTATTCGTAATAAATCACTATCGATTTGATATTCTCCGTTCGACGAAGGGGACACACGTGAAAGTTCATTGACAAGGGTCATGAAACTTTTTGAGTCTAACCATTTATGTTATTAATTTTAATCTATCTTTTTTATTTTATGAGTTATTAAACATCAAAGTGGGGTCCGGGACTTTAGTAACACCCTGTATATATATATATTTGCTAAATCGATTATTGCTAAAAGATAAAATTATGTGAAAGAAAATTAATAGAAAGAGTGTGTGTGTGTGTTTTTTTTTTAACCAAAAATTATTTTTCTGCATTTAAAAGCTTTTAATGTTCTTCAAATATACTAATTTTATCTATAAGAATTTAATACTAGAACACTAACGTTTGTTTACAAAATATCAAATTGGCCTCAACTTGACTAAATGGATCATGGTATGTTACAATGAAGTCATTTAATAAAATTTTAGTCATATTAATGATAATTTTTTTTTAGGCAACTATTTTCATGTATTAGGCTGCTGAAACAGATATTTTGTTAATTTTTTTCTGTGGCAACCCTGTAATAGCTTTTAATAATTTTTAAAAAATTTCCAATTTTAGTGGCCAATAAAATTTAATATTTCTTTGCCTTTTCCTCTTTTATAATAGTTACTTCCTGCTTTAAAATACACTTTAAATTCACTAGTTGAGTAAATACTTAAGCTAAATATTGGTTGTTTGTTATTTTACACATTGAGATTTTTTAAGTTGGCAGGTATGAGTTTTTCTCTCATCTCATTCTATATACTCTCCTATCTGAGTCTAGATATGTGGATGTTTTGAAACAAAACTAAAAGAGTGAAAGAAACGTAAGGTTTTTATATATCCTCTTCTGTCCACAATGCTCAATACTCATTCCAAATTGCCAACTCATCCTAATTTCTTCCCACCCGCTCGATAACTTGTATTTTCTTTACTTTAGACGTCGCTGTTCCTCTTGTAACAGCTTTGGGCGCTTGCTTGCTGTGGTCCTCCCCTTAAGGTGAAACACAATGAATTTCTCCTCTCATCTATCAGTGAGGGAAGGAATTCAACTTTTGCAAGAGCGCTCCCCTTTATTAGGTAACTTCCTGTTTGCCGACAGATGTTGGCAAAAAGTGGCGTGTGTACAAAAGAGACTGAAAGAAAATTGGAATTATTTATGTTTAAAACTGAAGGCACTTTAAAATGTAAACCAAGCATATATCAGTAAGATTATAATCAAAAAATGAAATATAAAATAATGTAGCTGGACTTTTTAAAAAAAAGTTTTACAATTTCTTTCCTCAAATTAAAACCTGCAAGTTAGACTTCTGTTTCTTAAAATTATAACCCTAGATATTTTAAAAGTTAAATAGTTTAGTATTTTTACTTAAGCACTTTTTTTTTATTGTATTAGGATAAATGGAACTGTAAGAGGTGTGGAAGTTCCAACAATCCACCAATGCGATATTGTATTAAATGTTGGTCTATGAGATCTGGCTGGGTAGTGCCAAAACGAAATGAGCAAAGAGATCATCCTCGACGTAAGCCAAGGTCAAAGAAAAATAAAAAAAATGATAAACCTATCGGTGACACAAGAAAGGTAAGCTTAGAAGTCATTATTACCTAATGTTTGTTTATTGTAAACTTGATATTAACTATGAAACTCAAATTTGTTATTTTAAATATTCTACCTTTTTTTTTTTTCCCCGAGTGTTGAAATGTATAAAAATATCAGGAAAATGTGTTCCTAAATCCTTTTGTTACTGTTAAATCAATTTTAACTGTATAAATTATAACTGTGATAATAGATTAAGTAATACTTGTTTTCATTTTTAATCTCATAGAAAATCTTAGAAAGAATAATTGAAATCATTCTTAGTTAATAAATATAAAATTCATTGTAATGAAACCTGTAGTATTTGCAATTCCTTAACGGTAGTAATTCTCTTCCCAATTTATCAGAAAACATTATTTTTCAGTTATGTGCTGTCACACAACACCTGACCCTGTCCAGGCATTTAGTTTCATTTTTCATGGCTGTAGTAGAAATGTCAATCAATTTTGACTCCCATCAAACAGCGTGAACAGCACCTAAGCTGTTCCCCTTCAAAATTTCTACAATGAAATAATAAAAGAACTTTTAGCCCCAACAAATTTAATGTGTATTTCGCTGCGTATGCTCACTGGCTATTTAGTTTGAGCAATGTTCTAACTGATTGTCCAACCTGTGAATGCCTGTTGCTTACATAACAACCATGCATGACTCTGCAACTATACTCCACAAGGAGCATCTTTTGGTTTAATACAGTCGTTATGAAAAAAAAGCATTATCTGTGAACTTTTCTTTTTGCTAAAAATAATATATAGCAGTTGACATTAAATCGTACATACAAACAGCATCTAATATCAAAGAAAGATAGAATTCATGAACATTTATTAATGTAGTTTTAAATACCTTCTGTAATTTAGTGGTAATTGATAATATACTTTATTTTGTTAATTTTAATATTCTTGTTAAACTGTGTGAATTATTCTGATTTTTATAACTTGGATATTTTTACTTTACTTCTTTGGATTCTCCATACTCATTTAGTGTAACTATTTTAACCCTTTAACTGATTTGTTGCTGGAGCAACTTTGCGCAAAAAGTATTCTTACCAAGCATAGTATTTCCATTAAATGACATGTGCGGTGGCTGTTTTTCTGTGTAGACTAAGCAAAACTGACCATAACAGTAACCGAGTTCAGGGCTGACAGTTAAAGGGTTAAAATTATCAATCTTAAACAGTAAAATATACAACTGTTTCTTTTTCTCCAAAAGGAATCCTCTTGCAGCCCAAAGCCTGCTTCAAGCTTGTCCTCCAGTAGTGCTCCTGAACTGCCAAGCACTAGCATGTCGCCAGCGAACGATGCGTGCGCCGACACCAATGCGTGCCAAGAGCAATTGCCAAGCGTTTCGTCTGATATCAGTTCTGTGGATTTACAGAGTCTTTCCTCCAATAGCATGCAAGAATTCCCGTTTACCTGCCTTGCGCCAAATTATACTCAAAAGTATTATAGCAATTTTTCATCAGAGCTGAGCAGTTCTTCTCAAGAGCTGTCCACTTTGTCTTCTAACAGCAGTTCACAGGAGTTTCCAAGCTCATCAGCGTACAGTTCGCAAGAGAGTTCAAGCTTATCGTCAAATTCTTTAGATGTACCTTGTACTTCTAAAGAAGTTATTAATTCTTTAAGCACTTTTAGGACGCTTAATCTTTCTACTGTTCCAAAATGCGAGGCAGACTCAAAATTATGCTTACTTTGCTGCTCGAGACCTGCAAATGCGTCAATAATTCATGGGAAGTATGCGCATCAAATAAGTTGCTATCGTTGTGCAAAAAAATTACAACATGAAAATAAAAGGTGCCCCGTGTGCCGTAGGACGATTGATCGAGTTGTATATCAAATAACTGCTGTATAATTTATGATAGTTATATCATTGAAAGGATTTAATATTCCTTTTATAAAGGAACTAACTTTTCAAAGGTTTATTACTTTATCCTTTTTTTTTTTCAAAAATGACATAGTTAATGTTTACATAATTTATTTTAGCTTTTTATTTTGTTGCAGTTCTGGTCAAAAAGTGGTTCAATTGTATTATAAAACTATATTTATTTCTGATACTTTTTATATTTTCTGCAGTGCTTGTATGATATTGTGACATGACCTTTTTAAGGAATTTTAAAAGTTTGAATTCAGTTAGATTCATATTTCTTTTGTCTCCCCCTTTTTTATACATATAAATTCAAATATTTTCAAAATATAACTTTTTCCTAATATTAAATGTCGTCATCATATGATGGATGGTTTTTTTTTCCTTATACTTAATAAATTTGTCAACCTTCTGATGCTTCTATGAAATCAAGATAGAATTTTTTTGGTTTTATTACATATTAGCTAAAGCCCAGATTTTACTGTTCCAGAACACAGCAAAAAAAAAAAATGCCCTAGGGAATTTTAATCTAAAGCATCACTTCTATCTTAATTGTATTGAAAAATGCCACTAGAAGATGAAGTGCATTTTTTCAAAAACAGTTTCAAGAAGTTTTCTAAAAGAAAAAGAAGTGTTCGAAAATGCCCATGTTGCCCGAGTCTTAGTTTTACCATTATATATATGATTTCCTAGAAAACTGAGCTGTGTAGTGCACAATTAGGGTTAAATTAAAATAAGTTTATCTCAAATTATTAAAATGAAAGTATTTATTGCATTTGATGGAAAATGTTTAATGTTATTTTATTTACTTTTTTTTTTCGAACATGACTGATTGAGTTATATATTTTTGTAACATCACCTTATAATTGCTGCTCCGTTTTAAAATGTGCTGCTCTTAAATTTATGTGATAATCTAAATTGGATTTATAACTGTTATATGTGATTCCTTTTCAGATTTTCATCTTTAATCCATTTATATGCTGCTTATCATTTTTTTTTTCGTTTAAAATTAAATATTTGTTTTTCCTTGGCAATAAGATAATGCCAAGAATCAAAACTAAAATTTTATTATTATTAACTTTTACAGAAGAATTTCATCAATTTGTTTGTGTTATTGTGTTTTTATTTGTTTGCCTTTTAGTGGAATTATAATTTTAAAAAGGGGAAATTTTAATTATTTTTCTAATAACTGCCTCATTTCAGCAGCCAATTCAATTGTGTTGTATATTATATCAAGCAGCAAAATATATATATAAATGCTAAAATATATTTCGTTATTCCAAATATTTACTTATAGTAGTAAAAAAGGGATAATATCTTGATTATTAAACTTATTATTTAACTTTATTTTAACTTATAAATTTTTTTTTATCTGCATACCTCAAAAAATGATCCGAAATATGTGCAACCATTGACTTCTTGTTTGGACAAAATTACATTTTGCTCTATTTATGTAGAGCTATTTTTTGACGAAACTAAAAATAATTGGGCTCTGAAATTCTTATAATTTTATTCTCTCTTAAAGCATTTTTGGCTGTAAAAATATCTAGCAAATTTAAACCAATTTATTATTGTATTTACCATGTTATTTTATTATTATTATTTTTTACCATTGAGTTATAAAATTTTAAAATTATATAAAATTAAAAAGTGTTATAAAATTTCATACCTTAATATTTATGATACATAGTTAAATGAGTGTATGTTAAAACTAATTTTGTATAACATCCAAAATTGAGAAAATATAATTTAAATGCTGGCATGAAAATATATTAAGCAAAACCAGTATTTCACAAAATTTTATTGTTTTAAAATGAATCTTCATAAAATATAATTTTAATGCTATCCTTAAATTAATTTAATTAGATTACTTATCTGATAATTTTGAAGAGCTTATAATTAAAATTAGAAATATTAATTAAGTGATAAAAGAAAGTAAAATTCTTCTTTAAGTAAAGGATAAATATAAATTTTAGAAAATAATGAAGTTTTTTGAAAATGAAAAAAAATTTATAGGTTATTTATTTACTCTGATTCTAAAGCACTTCGTATCCGGCTTATAAAATGGTGGTGTGGTGGTCTTACTTTGCAACTAACCAGTTGGGAGGACTTTCAGTTATTGTTTTTTATCAAGGTTGATGATAATCATTTATTAAACCTAAAATGAAACAATTTTTTTCATAAAATTAAAAAAATTTATTCACGCAGTCAAACCCTGTACTTTAAATTAAATGTAATAGACATTCTTTATAGACATATGTATGCTATCTTAACTTTGCTGTATAGAGATAAAAACTTATATGCACACATTTCAATATCTTGCACTGATGAATTTACATCATTATACTATTTTTGCGTTTTTTCTGTTTGGTTCGCATATCTGAAGTAGAATTCAAATGGTGGAGACTAGCTGTAGTTGTCACAAAACTACATTTTTTAAAAAATATATGTAATATTTATTATTACTTTTTTTAAAAAATTTACACACGTTTATATTTCAATTTAACTATATGCTTGTTTTCTTTCTATTTTTATTTATTTATCTTGTTGATCTCTTAAAGATATATTCTTATTCTGATGGCTAGGTAGTGAAAAAAGTTTTTCAATTATAACTAATTGCTTTGTTGACCAGTTTGAAGCAGTACAATTAGTTATCAGTGGTGCATAATTAGGATGGTTAGAAGTAAGTTTGCTTGCAATGACTCTACTTAATCGAAAAGTATGCTAATTTCAGGCTCTTTCTTGCAATAAGCCTTAAACAACACGTTTACTGAGTCACTAAGGATCTTTGCTATATTTCATTATCTACAGCTTAAAGCTAAGTGAAGAATTAACAAATGTCATATGATGGCTTTTCTTTAAAATTTTGAATGGACCTTGTTCATTGCATAAGCCTATAAGTTATGTCATTAAAACTCATGAATTCAGAAACTTTTGAGATGATACATCTCATAAAAAATCAAGAAATAGATTTGTGACAACTAGCTCCTGTTTTACTTCTATACTTAAAAATGTTTCTTTCCCTTACAACTTTCAAAAATGTTTCATATTAATAACCAATACTCAATGTATTAAAAATACCTTGACTTTAGGTCTCGGTTACATTTCAAAACTGAGTATATATCAAGTAGTAATTTAAAATATTGGTAGTTGAGTGGTAATTTAAAATTAAGTTACAGTTTAATGGTAAAGACATCAAGGCTAGTGATATATAAACTGCTGTAGATATATAACAAGCTAATTCTAGGCAAGCATGCCACAATGTTATGATGGCCTGATTAACTTACTTTTTTAATGTATTCAGTTTGTAGAAACATTTAATTTTGTTACTTTGCTTTGAGTACATTATCTTATTTGTGTTTGGCAAGTAATAACTACTTCTGGCTCTTGTGCTATTAAATTCTGTATTCAAATTAGTCATGAGTAAACTAGATACTAATTTTATGTAAGTTAGAAAATTAAACTGCTGTATGAACTTGAGCCAACTGTGCAGGTTTAAATTCAACCCTCCACTCATTCATAATCAAACTGACTGATCCCTACACCACCATGCATATTATTTATTTTTTTAATAGGTTTACCAAATATTTTTAAATACCCAGTAAAAGTCTATAAGAATCTCAACTTTATAATACTGCTCATCAACCGTATTTAAAAAAAAAAAAAAAAAATTAAAATGTAGATAAAAATAAAGAATTGTCTGATTTTATTTTAAATTAAAATAAATCAGTTAATCAATTCAAAAAAATTATCAAAAAAATTCATATGTTGTGCAATATGCTGATGTTTTAAATTCTTTAAAAAAAAATTTAATCTGCACTATTCAAAAAGGCTCCTCAATAGAGTCATCAAAATATGTAGCCTTATCCTGGAGTGCAGAATACTGCAAAGCGAATAGTCCAGTAGCTGATAAAATCACAAAATTTCCAGTTTGAATCTGCTCTCAATTTTTTGAACCCTGGAAAAACGTACCTTGACCAGCCAGCTACTCCAGTTTGTAACGGAATCATGATTAGTAATTTTTAAGCTAAGTAACTAAAAATGTACAGATAAAGAATTGTGAAAAAATTTATTTGATTCTCAAAATTAACAAACTAATAATCAAAACTTTTAAGTTGTAATGTTCTGATGCTACTGTATCTTTTAGTATTTATGCCTCTATTGAAAAAAATTCTATTACTTTAGTTCTTATAATTTAATATTTTAAAAAAAATTTCAAAATACAAATGAAATAAAACGTAAACAAAAAGAATTTCCATACAATAGAATTTCAAAAATATTTTATGCCTTCAATATTTCTCAGACTAGTTTTTTTCCCAAGCATGTAAAATTGTACTTTAATTGTATAAAAGTAACAAAGGTTTGATTTAATTCCTATAATTCTGAAAACTAAAAATAAATAACACTCTATTATGTTGTCTCATTGTTTTTGTTATTATAATGCAATTGTTTTCTGACAGGATGAAGAAATTTTTGTTTGACATTTAATTTAGCTTAGTTGTATTTTCTTTTCAGAAACTTATTTAAATCCACAATTCCATAAAAGACTGTTGTCTTTACCCAATATGTCTATTCTTATATAATGTACCCATTGTTTGCATTTAGATAAACATAAGAAAAAATGTTCACTCAACAAAACTAAGCTTAAGTGCAAAACAACATGAATAAAGTACTAACTGGACATGCCATAAGAAAATGGCTCTCCAGTATATAAGGATGTTTGTCTTTAAAAAAAAAAAAGGAAAAAATGTCAGCAATGGTTTGCTAAATTTTCAGTTTAGAAATTTCAACCTTCAAAAATTGTTGGAGCAGATTATCAATTTAAAAAGAGGATTTACTAAAACTTTGTTGTTGATAGAGATACGCTAATGAAAGTTTCTACTTTTAAATCGTATGTGGAAAAGGTCCTCATTAAAAGGAAAAGAAAAAAATAATGGTGATTTTTATTACAAAGTAACATAAGACCATTTCCTTGAAAATATTACTGCCCAAAATTTCTGGATTCGAGGTGAAACTTCTTAACCTGTTGAATTTGTGCCAAATTATAAATTATTGCAAAACGATTTTTTTTTTAAACAAACTGAACAAGTTGAATTTGAGTCTTATCCTTGTTAGTTTTAGATATATGATTTTGAAAATGTAGTATCAAGTGCTTTTAATGACAATGGTAATTGTGTTGGATTAAGGTCCTGGTATGTTTAGTGTATAATAAGAGCATTAAGCTAGAAAAAAAAAAAAGAAACATCAACTTTTATATTATAAAAAATGAAGAATTATGCAGAAATCTACATACTGAATTTCCTTTATGAATATTTTATGATTGCTAATGGATTCTGTTTAAATATGACTTTATGTTTACATATTAATCTAAATAATGTTGATCAAGACCAAATCGCTGTTTTAGATTGCTCAAATCTGTAAGTATTGTTGAAAGCAGAACATGTGAGCATCAGGTCCATACTTGAGTATATTCACATTCTGAGTTCCTTCACAAGTTAAACTAACTATGGATGCTTTCTAAAAACATACGTGACTGGGCCTTTTTTATTAACAAAATTGGTTGACACCTCTATATAAACTTTTTATTTCTATCCTCGATCAGACATCAAACCCACGAAGTTAATAGTGGTATATTGACGAATAAAAAAAGTTTAAGCCGGGAGGTTCCCGTTACTATTGAAGTTTAAAGACATCTGAATCTAGATCTGAATCGAAGATGATCTATGACGTTTTTTTTTTCATTGAAATATTTTATTCGCTTGAATGGTAAGATTACATATGGATATTTTGTAATTGCAATGCGATGTTCAGTTTGTTTTGTTGGTTTTTATAAAACTTTTTAATACCTTCTGACTCGTTTTATGATGTGAGTGAGAGTAAAAAAAGATGGAAATTAATTGATACTCCAATCGACGTTTCTAGATTTCATACCCACGAGTTTAGCCAATTTTAATATTGTGTATTATTGCTAACAGTTTGAGAACCGCCGCAAGTGTTCTGGATTTTCAAAATGAAACATTTCCTTTTTTTTTGTCACACCTTAAACCACAGTTATTTCTGAATCCTCCACTCGTGTTCAGTCCAACCAATTACTGTTTTTTTCCTCCATCCACATATTTAATATCTTCGGGAGTGTAGGGGTATCAGAGATTTTTAACTGTAGCCTGAAAATGCACTCTATACCCTGTTCTTTACACAAGATTGAATTTTCTTGCTGAAACTGGAATGGACATTTCAGGGCTATCGGAAAGTTATTTCAAGAATATTTATTTTTATGAACTTAATAAATGGCACCGTGCAAGCGAAACTACCTAATTTGGATTTTTAACTAAAAACATCATTTTTTCTGAAGTTCCGTAGTTGCCTCAGTAGATTAACCTATCATTGGAGTTTATTTATTTAGCCCTGTTAACTTACTGATTGAAATATGCAAGAAGTCCTTGATTGATAACAGCTCTTAGTTTATGAACAAACATTTTAAATTCGAGAGCTTCATTATTATACAGATAATCAAGTTTTTCATAGTATTAATACCAGTGGGCCTAACATATTAGGCAAAGAAGATTGATCTGATTTTTAGATTTATGTTATCTGGAGGCATTCGATTCTATGGTTAGTATGGGGAAAAGAAACCTTGTGACAATTGTAGGAGACTAAACGCTTTCATACTTCCTTGTCCATACCCTAAGAGCAAAAAGCTGTTTTCAACTTTGTATCTTTTACTAGCATACTATCAAATTCTTCGCTATCATAGTCACTTGTCAAAAATTAGCGTAACAACAGGGTTTAGAGTATTTAGATTCCCAAAAATGTCGTGCAAGCTCAGAAAGATCGAACAAACCTTTTTATAGGAATGTCCATCTGGTTTTGCATGGACTAAGCTTTTGTTCTCCCTACCAGATTTGCCTTTTGATTGCTTCTGCAACTGAAGAGCATTTGTCAAATTGCAAGAATTTTTCTAGAGTGCCTCATAATTACTCATGGTGTAAAATTCAAGCAAAATTAGGTATTTATAGATGAAGATTAACAATGATAATCAATAGACTAAATCAACTTTAGGAAGTTGTTTATTACTATAAAAAAAAATTGTAGTTCAGTGTTAAATTACACGATGACTTAAGCAAAGTTTAAAACCAAAAAATTTTTTAAAGAAAATAAATTATGCCAAGTAATAAGGTTAAAGGTAAGGAAATGTGCCTTGCACATTTCTTTATTGTTTAAGAGTTAGGTGGAGATATTTCAATAAACATTATAATTGTGTTTAAGTTATTTTGAACCTGTACAACACTAAATAGGGAGAAAATATATCTAACATTGTTCTATAAAGAAATAAAATATGAAAATCTCTTAAAATAGGTTCTCAGGAGTATAATTGCAAGTTACATGTATCATGCAGTTAATGTTAACGAGCACTAATTTTTGTAAACTCACTGATTTCAGGAAAATGCTATGGGTTTTTAAAAGTCAACTGTCCCTCATCTTAAAGAGATAGAATGCTAATGTTCAGTATCTTCAGGTTAAATGTTACTAGATCAAAAAAAGTAAGTGATGGAAAAAATTATAAACTTAATTGCAACTAACTTTTTTTTTACCAATTAGCTTGGTTTTGATGCAGATTTCTCCATTAGAATTGTTCCTCTTCTTAAATACAGCTTTCATCATAATTTCTTAAAGGGAACGTTTTAAGTAGATTCATGGCTAAACTGGTAGGTATCAATTTTTTATAAATTTAAATTACACACCTTTACAATAAAGAAGAGATACTTTCAGTTTTTGACTTTTATACTTAGATAATTATGTTATAACTGAAGAGATGGTTAGATCGTTCGAATTTTCATACTTAACAATCAATTTTAAAATTTCAAGGGACCGGTGATAAATTACCAATGCAAACAAGTATTTGTGAACTCCCTGTGTCAGAAAATGTAGCAATAAGGGTGTAACTTGCATCAAATATTTTGGTTGTTATTTGAATGATTCATGAAATTTCATTAACTTACCATAAATGTTTATGAAGATATAAGACATTTTTATAACGTACTAATTAATCACATTTTTTTTTTTTTTTTGCTGTAACTTTAGTAATATTTAACAAATTAAGCAAAATCATTCGAGCAATTTTCAATTGATAATTAATTTATCATTTTAAAACAGAATTCTTTAAAAATTGCACAAGAAAAGTATCAAGCAAAAGAAATATCTAAATGTTAAGAGGTTTTCCACTAATTTCATTTTGTATTATAAAACAGAATTTAATAGCAAATGATATTACCTTACGATGATCGTTCTCGCACTTAAGGGGTCATACGAAACAGGGCCGGATTTAAGCTTGGCGGGGCCCTAAGCTACTGAAAATGATGGGGCCCTTTTAAGTTCAATTCTATTTCTATACACCTAAAGTAAACTGTCGTATTTTTTATTGCTGAATATTAACATTATATTATTTAAAATTTGATAATATTGCTTGATTGTTAAATATATTGGTTGTGATGGGACTATAATGTAGAGCCTTTCTATTATTGCAAATATTTTTTGAACGAGAAAAAAAACAGAAACTCATTTTAAGAACATCATAAGCACATTTTAAGAACAGAGTAAAGATTTGGCATGTTAGAAGAACCATTATATGTTTAACAGAGTTTTTTTTTCCTGAAATTCTGAATATATGTTATTTGGAATTTTAAATGATTTTTTTTTTTTTTTGCAAATTTTTTTTTCTAAATTGATTTTTTTTTTTTTTAACGTTTCATTTCGCTTTGCTGCTCTATGACTTAGAAACATGAAATTATGAAGGTGTGTCAAAAATAAGCAAGGAGTTAGAAAGAACATAAGAAAATACAATTTGATTATTAGTTTCTTTTTTTTTATAACCGCCGTTGAACAACCGACTTAATTTTGAGTTTACAACTACAAATGTTTCACTCCGTATAATTCTGAACTCAATCAATTCAATCTTATAATTTTGAACTCAATCCAGAAGACAAGAGAATTGGATCAGTACCCAGAGGTATTGATTTGTTGTGAGAACTTAGAGGACTTTGTGACCACGGCAGATTTAGCATGCACCAGTCACCATTTTATACATGGGTATTCTTCGGCCGGCTGGATTCGAAATCCCATTCTCACGAACACGAGTTCAACGCCCTACCAAACAGGCTATCCCGGCCAAATTATTAGTTTATTTTATAATAGCCATTGAACAGTCTACCCAATTTCGAGTTTACGACTACTAATGTTCAACTTATTAGACTTCTAATTTTAAACTCAATTCAGAACACAAGGGAACTCCAGGATCAGGTATTGGAAGAAATTTTTGTCTTGGAGGGGGACGTTTTGATGGAACTGACCAGAATTTAAGTTACATGATGAGGAAAACCACAAAAGCTTTCCACTGTCAGTCTGACAACAAGGGGACTCTAACCTATGATCCGTCTATCACTGAGGATATTTTACTTCGGTACAGTGGCTGGTGTAAGCCGGGTGTAGAATTCGTATCGACCAGTCAACACTGGGATTGGAACTCAGTACCCTTGAGTCCATCTTCACTGGGTAATAACTAAACCGTTTTTCCTCTTAATCTGCAATGATTAGTCAGAAGCAACCATGAGGGTTAGTGTGTAAAATGAACAGGTGCTGTAGCTTTCTAGTTTTTTAAATACTTGTTAAATTATTAGTTTTTAACATTCATGCTTTAAAATAAATAAGAAATACATTTTTCAGTATTAAGAAATAATAATTAAAAACTGTCATCAGCTGGAATAGAGCCCGCGATTTCACAGTTTTGTGTTAGATTTCATAAACATCAGCCCCAAATATACACACCTGCCTTGCGGATATTTTATTATTATTTTTATTTTATTTTTAAATTTAATAAATGAAGTCATTTGGATACTTGACATTCTTGAACTGGATACTTTAAATGCTTGACATTCGTTATTACAGAATGAAAAGCTTTGAAAGACAAATATTAGTTAGCGTTTAATATTTAATTAATGAAAAAACATAACCCGTATTGAAATCTAACGAATTGTCTCTGATAAATTTTGTGGCAGTAAAAAAAATTGAAGCCTGATACATGTCCGGATTTTTGAAACACTTTCTAGTTTTACTATTTAATCAAATTAGTTTCGATGTCTTTCATCCCGCCTGTCTCATTAGTGATTCAGCATATTTCGATATTATTTTTGATTCGTTCTTACTTAATATTAATTTGTTTGCGACAATTAATTTGTATAACTTTTTTACTACATTTTTGCGAGGAGTTTAAAAATATAATAGCGAGGGCATTAACTGAAGTTAAATTGGCTTTTTTTGTATGCCTCTTTTGATTACATCATCCACACACCCACACGCGACTGACTGATTCTCAGAAACAGATATTAAATAGTCTCTTGGTCAAATGATGGGACAAAATTTGCCTTTTAAATAAATAAAAAAAACTTTTCTACCTTTTAAAATTGTTTATTTTTAAATAATTTATTAATACTCAAAATGTTTAAAGGATATGTTCCTTTTCATTGACAACACAGTTTTATATTTTATCTAGTCATTTATTTATATTTTTTAAACTTATTTTTCATTTGCCTTTATTTTATTAAATTAAATGCACAGATTTAAAATAAAAACAAATCTGTCAAAATTTTATAAATAGTTTCAATTTGCAATTTTAAGAAGTTATTTCGACTTTGCTTTAAAAATTTGAAATCCTTATAAATTAAAAAATTTAGATGCCTTATTGACTTTAAACACATAATAACAACAAAGATCGGGGAGTTAAAAATAGAAACAAGTATGATTAATAAACAATAAAATCATAAGCTAACTAAATAAATGAATTTTGTGTACGAAATATCATATTTTACAAATTAAACATAATTCATATTTCGGAGATACATGGAAAATTTGGTCAGACAGGAGGTTTGAACAATATTTTTTACCCATATATTTAAACATTTGTTTAGCTGATGATCACTTGATTTCAATGCTCTATCAAGCAATATCACATTCACATGTTGCTTCTGTCTATTAGCAGTAAGTAAAATTAAAGTAAAACCACATCTGTTATCTCAATTTCATCCAAAATAGACCAAATCAAGGATTTTGGCAGATAGGCCTGTCAAAGAGAGAATTGAATAGTGGCCCACCATTTAAATAAAGAAAGAAAAGAGTTCACGGATTTATGTACGATTAATTTGGAAAATAACAAATTAAAATCAATTACAATAATTAAGTAAATTAAGCTAGTTAAAACATTTTAGGATAATTAAAAGGAAAAAAAGCTTTTCTAATAAATTGGAAGAAACATATTTTGCAAAAAAGAAAAGTTAAAATTAAACGAGAAGCTCTTTAACGACTATGAGACACAACGGAAATCTCGAAACAGAGTGACCCTAAACAAGATTCTCCCACAGCCCTAGAAATTTTTTGCCCAGAAATCAGACAAAAGGGTGTTTTTGTGGAGAAGGACAAAAGAGCCCACAGCAATTTAAAGAAGCTGAAAACATTTCCCATAGTGTAAAATTGAGGCGGCTATTTGACCACTCCATGGAGTCTAGAGTACCGCTTTTTAGGATCCATGGACTACTCCCATCACTGGTAGCTACGAAAGCTACAGGATATTTTCATCAGGAAAAAGGCCTTTTTATTGCTCTTTTGGTTAGAAAAGTGAAGAGTAACAATTATTTTATATTTGTAAACACTTCTATTAGATTTTGAAAAGCGTTCGCCAATGTAAAAAAGAAAAAAAAAATGTATTTTAGTTTTCAGAGGGCTCCAGCTTTGAATAAAACTTTAAAAAAAGAAGGAAAAAGTTGGATCTGGGGGCCCAAGCTACAGCTTATTTAGCTTATACGTAAATCCGGCCCTGATACGAAATTGGTTGCAAATTACTTAAGTAGTTGATGCAATTTACAAGCTTTTTGCTACATTTTCTGGCATAGGATGTTCAAAAATATTTATTTTCGTTCCTAATTTATTGCCGGTCCCTTAAACCTCTGAGAACTTTGCAATTGAAAAATATGAGAAATCATACTCTTGCCATCTCCAAGAAATTTCAAAAACTGAAAGCGTTTCCTCCATTATTGGCGATCGAAATTGTGGCGTAGAGCAGAACTCTACCTATGGCAACACTTCGCTTGCCTTCACCGTTAGCGTGTGCAGAGCTTAAGAAGGAAGAAGTACGTAATATGAAAATATCAGCAAATGGATTAATATCAAATTAAACATAACAAATATGTTTTTCGGATATTCACCGAAGCTGCTATATGATTGTTAAACAATAACCGGTGAAAGTCTACATTCTCCAGATTTTAGTCATTCGGGGTAATACATATAGTCATTTTTTGTTTTGATTTAAACATAATTTTGCTTTTAAGAAATAAATTATTTTAATATTAAGAATGTATCTAAACTTTAACTAGGGTTGCAAAATAGACGGTAGGATATTCTCCCATTAAATGAGATGACAATTTAGAGCAACACAGTTCTTAACTATGAGTGAGCCTTTTTTTTCCCTCTAAAATCGCCGGAGACTACAAAAATCTCATGTACCTCCATCGAACACATGAAACTCGGTATACTTCAACCATAGTGGTCCTTTTTGACAATGTTAGCCGATATCAATTCTCGGGTTCCCTTCAGATGAGAACACGTCCAGATTCACTATCCAGACTGAGTCAAATATCTCTCGAAAGAGCTCGCCCCAATCTTCCTTTGTCCTAAACATGTGTTCTCGACACCATGAAATGCAATTCTTTTTCCGACTCGCACACAAAGAAAAGCAGACTACAGGGCACCTGCTATACGTGAAATGAATGTTCTTGCTGCGTGGCACTTTTGTCGCGGATCTATCCCTTTTGGTACTATATTCAATGTAGTTTTCAATTTCACATTGTTTCCTAACTTAAAAGTACCCTCCGCAGAGGATTAAAATTGTGATGGAATGTCTTCGGATCATCCTCAGGGATGTTTCCCAGACCGTCGCCAATAGCCCATTGTGCAGCTCTAGTACGACGTAAATGAACAACAACTAACTTAAAAGTGTTTAATCTATTTGAAAATTAAGACAGAAACTAACGTACTTCCTTCTCTTAAGACTCTCCACACGCTAAACGTAAGATCATACGAAATGTTGCCATAAGTAGAGAGTTCTGCTCTACACCATTTCGATCACCAATATATATTATTAAATTTTCCCGAAAGAAATCCTTCAGAAAGGGGAAAATATAAATATGCATTATAACATCAGATAATTAGTAAACGAGTAGATCTACGGAACATCGGTTTTAAAAAAAGGAAATCTTTTACCCTGTCCTATTGAGCTATCTCTTGCATTAAAAACAGAAAAGTTCGATCTCAAGCTGAAAATTCGGCAACAATGTCGACATGATTGCAACTGCGCATGCGTGGAGCTTACGGAAAGCATACCATATGCGAAGGCCGCTTTATGTTATCACAGAAAGGGCAACCAACAATTAAATATGTCGCCGAGCCTAGTTTCTTTTAGAAAGAAATTCATTAGGAGATATTTTCTCTCTAAATTATTTTAGAATTGCGCGACTTTTTTTTAGAAAATTTTGAAACTAATCTGTTTAATTAAGTCTAATCTGAGAAATTTAGCCTAATATCAAAACGGTATTTACAAAATTATACACATTTTCACAAATTCGTAACAGTGTTATGATAATTCATGCCCCCGGTTAACTATTATATTTCCTCTATCAAAGACAGGCAAGTATTGGTAAGTATTCCTTCTAGAATAAAACTCAAAAGCAAATTGAGTAGGAGAATATCGCTGTCGGACTTCTGCTCAACGTGAACATGCTGAGAATCTAATCATTTGTACATCAGAGCCTGACTAAGTTAAGGGCATACGTGGGTGTTGTCCCTCCTCAGAGGGGGATCCCAAATCGAATAGAAAGTTTAGTTAATGTTTCTTTTTCCTTAATGAACTTTTCTTAAACAAAATATCAGTACTGTGTGAAATCCGTCAGCTTTATGTTAGCTTCTTCATTAATCTGTCTTATGAACACAATCTATATTTCGTAAATCCATGGCTTTCTAGTGTAGAATTCAGCTAAATTTTGCAATTACGATTGACAAATTTGGCCAATCTAAAGAGCCTGTAGTTTTACATATCACGAAATACAGGCTTCTGATTGGCTTGACTGAGCCGTCGTAATTGGGTATACTATAGCCTACGTCACAGGTTGTGTTATTCCTACTAAATTTAACCCATGAACGGCATTTCCTGCGAGCCTAACTTCAAGCTCGCCAGATCTTATTGCATTATAAAGAAAAGTAATTGATATTCGATTAATAATTGATTTATGTGGATAGTGGCATAGAATTTAGCATTGCGTCATGGTAAATGTTATTCCTACTAAGTGGAAGTAGTTGTGTTTTTTTTTATATTATACCCAATTGCGTGAATTTAGTTTTTCACCCGAATGTCAGCAAGAGGGCAACGATAACAATCAGAAAATCAATAAAATAGACTGAACAATATTTCGTCTGACCATTGGAGGAGGGTTTTAGTCAATTTTTTTGTTATCTATAATGAGGTGAAAAATTTAAATACCTTCATAATATTCGGTTCTTCATTAGTGAAGCAGAGAAGGCCACCGTCCTGGTATAGCAATAAGCCAGCAGTGTATTGAGATAATCGATTCACAGATCCATGGGGTTCGGCACTCATTTTACTATATCGGCTGCACTGTCCTTTTTTTTTTTTTTACGGTAATTCAGGTCTACATGCTTGCACTTCCTGAGCTTTAATAATAACTAGTGAAATTCGACTGAGCCATGAAGCTTCAGAGAGTTCGCCTTCCAATGAGGTGAACTGGGTTAGAATCCCAGCCATGGCTGGTCGATATGAATTCCGCACCCGGCTGTCACCAACCACAGTGCTGACGCAATATATCCTCAGTAGTAGACGGATCATGGGTTAGAGTCTTATTGTCGTCAGAAAAATTCAGTCGAATATATTTTTCATGTGCAGTATTTTTTTTTACCGAAATTCAATATACAAATTATCTTACATATATTTTAAAACGTAACTTTGTATTAAGATAATAAGAAATAGGGTAATTTGACGCTATTTACAGTTTTGCGTCACTCAAAACAGGCCGGTAAAATAATTTGAAAATATCCTAGGCTAAGTGTTGCAAAAGCCCCAAGGAAGTATTCACACTGCTTGCGATTGCGCTGATGTGCCTGCGAATGTTTAAAAACTGTATGTAATGAGGCATTTGCAGTGCATCTGATTGTAATAGGAATAAAAGTTTGAAAAATGATATATAAGATGAACTGCTTGCACATGCGCAAATCGCATTTACGTGCGCATATACTTCATATTTGCGAATTGCATGCAGTGAGAATGCTTCATAAGGATCGAAAGCTTTTAGGATTCTAATCATGGGAGTCTAGTCGAGAAGCTAAAAAAAATACTAGGAAAATTTCCATGGATGGTGTTTTCTACACTAGGGAACGCTGCAAGCTCGGGACTGCCTAAATTTCCGGGTTACTGTTTCAGTTGTATTTTAAAGCCATTTGGCATCATTATGTTTTGAGATTCTTGCAAACAATGTATTTGATTACTTCGGTTTACAATGCTAACAATACTTGTGTTTACAATACTAAAAGTGTTAACACTAACGTAAGATGGTGCACAGCTTGCAACACGAACAAACAGCAATAAACAAATGGAAAGAGGCCAAATCAAGACTGCTAAAAATGCGAGTTATTCAAAATCTAGCAACCATGTCACCTCTTTTAATAATAAATAACAAAATAACTGAAACAAATTTTCACTCCAAACTCCCCAGAATTACATAATAACATTAATATCTTATGAAATACGGCAGATTTGAGCTCAGAAATTATCTAATTTATTTCTTTTATTGAAAACAAAATTATACGTTTGAAAACATCGCCTATCAGAACAACATGTCGTAAGCAGCTGCAAACTTTTAAACCGGAACTAGAGTAGGTGCCGAGCTCGAGATTGTTATTGTTTACATTTCTATTAAAACACCATCCATACAAATATTTGAAAACTAACTGCTTTATCTTTCCAAGTTAATATTTTTAGAACAGAGACCCTCGCTGGATTTCTCAAACAGAAAAAAGTCTCGCAGTGGACTGATGGTAAAAACACGGTTCCCTGTAGAACACCGAAGTCAAGGACCACATTGATCAGTCTGCATAGGAACCAAGGGTGCGCGGTATAGGTCCTCGTTAAACTGTTTCCGTAAAGTGCTCGACTTCACGCGCAGATCGTCGGACTACAAAAGCAGGGGAGCTATCCCTTCTGCAGAGGATCAAGATTGCGATGGCATGTCTTCGACTTTTTCTCAAGAATATTTCTTAGATAGACACCATCAGCCAATTCTGCAGCTCTAGTTCGACTCAAAGGAAGTACCTACCCACCTACTAACAGAAATAATTTTTTAATAAGGTTAAGAAGAGTTTTCAAATGTTCTTTTAAAAGCTTTGCTGCCAGTTTTTTAGTGTTTTGAAAACGCTGGTCACTTAGACCAGGGGTAAAAAGTGCATAATTAATAATATTCATAATTGTTTGGATTTCAATGTTGACATTTGTCTTATTTTTTGCAAAAAAAAGTTTAATCGGTTCTATTTGTGATCGCAACGCCTGAATACGCCATATGGGGCGAAAACCGGTTCCATGTCTTCACCCTACCCTCAGTTGTATAAGAATGTACTAAACATGGTGTTTTCTACACTGTGCTGCAAGCCAGGGCTAACTCTTTCCTGCCTATACTTTCGGGTTACTGTTTCCGGTGTATTTTGAAGTCATTTGGCTCTCGAGTAATATTTCCTGTACATCTGTTTTTATTACTCGATTTACTATTTGTGTAAAAAAAAAGAAACGTTATAAGAATCATCATTTGAAAAAAATAATCGTTATGAAACACTTCTAACCTCGTCAACAATGTACCAAGTTCAAACCCAAGAAATAATTTGTAAAATGAACTTAATCTCACTGCTCGAACAATATGCTAACAATAACATATGATGGTGCAGGACTTGCAACAAGTACAGTAGTAAACAAGTAAAAAAAAGGCCAAATCAAAACTGTCAAAAAAGCGAGTTCTTTCTTAGTTAGGCAACCATTTTGCTTTAGGCACCTTTTTTTTTAACAATACATCTATAAATAACTAAAACAAATTTTCACTTAAGACTCACCAGAATCACTTGGTATCATTAATATTTTATGAAATACAGCAGATTTTAGCTCAGAAATTATACATATATTTTTTTCCTATTAAAAACAAAATTATCTGTTTGAAAATATGGATGGTGCTTTCAATATAAATGCAAACAACAATCTCAATCTCTTGACCTGCTCTACTTTCAGTTAAAAAGTACATAGGTTATTCTGTGAGACAATATTTTCAAACAGATAGGTTTGTTTTTCACAAAAGATACAAATTATACACTGATGTGCAAAACTTAAGCAACAAGTGCGTTTTTTGTCATAACTCTACAAGAAATCATCCGATTGACATGAAATTTGAATATGATGTACATTATTTTGTACTTAAACGATGGTAAAAGAATAATGGCGCAGAAATGAATATAAAGCTTAAAGTAGGGTATGGAACAAAAAAAGGCTTTATTTGACATATAGTGGCGTTACACATGATTGCCTGAAGAAGTGTAAGTACAACTGGCAGATGTTCCCTAGTATGGGATATGCCCTCCCCTTACTGTAATTGTTGCTTGGCATCGTCTCTCCATGCTAAGCACCAGATTATCCAGGAGTTCTTGGGGTAAATGTCTCCATTCCTCCTTTAACGCATCTTTCAGCTGATGGGTGTTACCAGGAGGATACTGTCGTGTCGCAAGACGTCTCCCTAATGCATCCCATACATGCTCTATGAGATTTAGATCTGGAGAGTAAACTGGCCAATCCATCCGTGTGATATCTTCACTTTCCAGTAGCTCTTGAACATTAGCAGTACGGTGTGGCCGGGCATTGTCATCCATAAAAATGAAGTCTGGTCCAATGGCCCCTCGGAACATGGGGGCATTGGACCAGACGCACATGGGGTAGGACTACTTCATTGCAGTAGCGGTCTCCAGTTACATAACCTCGGTCGAAGATCTGAAGCTCACTCCGCCCGTTCTACATAATGCCACCCCAGACGACAACTCCAGGACCACCGTAACGATCTCTTTCCGCGATGTTATTGGGATAAAATCAAGCTCCAACCTCTCTCCAGATCAATTGACGTTGAGAATCGCCTGTAGCACTATAACGACTGTCGTCTGTGAAGAGGACGCGACTCCATTGATGACGTGTCCAGGTTTCGTGATCTCTGCACGACTCTAAACGGTGCCGCCGGTGGCTAACTTTTAAAGGTATGCAGCGTTCAGGACGTCTAGCAAATAAGCCACCTTTGTGGAGGCGTCTGGCCACTGTAAATCTTGATACTTGTCGTCCTGTGGCTGTGCACAGTCACTGAGATATGGCGCTCGCTGACTGAAAACGGTTTCTTTTCGCCTGGAGGACAAATGTAACGGTCATCTCTTGGTGTTGTTTTCCTTGGACGGCCACCACCAACCTTCCGAACAGCTGTACCAGTAGTTTTAAAGGCATTCCAAGCACGAGAAACAACACTTTTGTTGATCCCGAGCTCTTCGGCGACACTGGTCACTCTACGCCCCTCCTCAAGCTTCCCAATCATTCTTCCTCGGGTAAAGTCGTCTAAATGATTTCTTGAAGACATGTTTCACAAAACAAATCACTTGAACTTGCAGCGAATGTCTTTAACTACGGTGCTCTTCATCCTTTTATCACAGCTTTGACCTGCGCGCGCCGACCCACAAGGTTTACGTACACTTACATCACCTACGACGTTTTATTTCTAAAATTTGCATACAAATAATCTTTCTACTGAATTATGTGCGACCCGCAGTGGACTGATCGTTAAGACACGGTTCCCAGCAGATCACCGAAGTCAAGAATCACTGGCTACGGTCAGTGTGCGGGTGGGAGACCACTTGTATCAGTCTGCGTAGAGACCGAGGGTGTGCGGTATTGGTCCTCGTTAAACTGTGCTACCGTAAAGTGCTAGACTTCGCGTGCAGGTCGTCGGGCTACCGAAGCGGAGGCGCCATTCCCTCTGCAGAGGATCAAAATTGTGATGGCATGTCTTCGGATCATCCTCCGAGATGTTTCCCAGACCGTCGCCAATAGCCCATTGTGCAGCTCTAGTGCGACGTAAATTAACAACAACAACTGAATTACGTGCATATTATACTGCAATTTCATGGCTATCTTATACTTTGTTGGGGAGCTGTGGCCATAAAACCACTTGTTGCTTAAGTTTTACACACCAGTGTATAATTTCTGAGCTAAAATCTGCTGTATTTCTTAAGATATTAAGTAATTCTGATAAGTTAGAAGGGCAAATTTGTTTTAGTCATTTAGAGATGTAGTGTTAAAAAAGGTGACATGGTTGAAAGATTTGGAAAGAACTAGGTTTTTTGGCAGTTTTTACTAGTTTATTACTGTTTGTTCTTAGTGCACCATCATATGTTAGAGTTAGAATATTGTTCGAGCAGTGAGATTAAGTTCATTTTACAAATTATCTGTTAGGTTTAAATTTTGAAGTTCGTATTTTGTTAACAAGGGAAGAAGTGTTTTATATCGATTTTTCTTTTCAAATGACAATTATTACATCTGGAAAAGACGATTTTTCTTTTAAACACAAATAATATATCAGGCAACAAATACATGTATACAAGAAATACTAATCATGAGAGTCTCAAAACACAATGATCACTATTTCTGTATTACAACATGACCCTATATGTCATCTTAATATTGACCCATAATATTCAAATTGGACCACTTATTATATTTCCTAGGACTAGAGTTCCCTACTAGAGGAAATAATTATAGGCTTAATAGGGGGTACATAATGTGGCCCTATATGTTACTATGCATGTATATATAGATATAATAGTATGTTGATTAGCGTTAAAAACCAATTAGCCTCAAAACACACCAAAAACAGTAACCGGGAAGTATAGGTAGTCAAGAGCTTGCATCGCTCCTCATTGTAGAAAACACCATCCAAGCTGTAGTAAGCAACTGTATACTTTCTTATTGGAAGTATAGCAGTTCAAGAACTTGTTGCTGTTTACATTTATATTGAAAAATACCATCCAAGCTGTAGTAAGCAACTGTATACTTTCTTATTGGAAGTAGAGCAGTTCAAGGGCTTGTTGTTGTTTACATTTATATTGAAAAATACCATCCGTGTTATGTTTTCTCTTTCATAGCATTTTTCTTATTAAATTGTCAAAAAGTATTTTCTAAAATTTCCACAACCTTTTCTTTGAGAAGGTTTAATGCAGTATTGCTTTCCATATAGTTCCCCAACTTAAAAGTTTTTAATCTCTATTTAAAAATCAAGACTGAAACTAATGTACTCCCTTCTCTTATGACTGTCCACATGCTAATGGTTGAAAGCATGCAAAATGTTGCCATAGATAGAGAGTCACCTGCAGCCCATTTCGCTTACCAATTACTTATTAAGTTTTGATGTTGAACAAATGCTAGAGAAAGCAAACAACCAAAGATTCATATTTCGGCTAAAAATCAATTGGCCTTTAACTTTAATACGTCACAAAATATAAAAGACTGACTTGTTAACTTATATTGGTGATCAAAATGGGCTACAGGTGCTGTAGAGCAGATCTCTCTACCGATGGAATAAACAACAATTTCGCTATTAGCTTGTGGAGAGTCACAGGAGAAGGAAGTACATTAGTTTCTGTCTTGATTATCAAACTGATAAAAAATTTTTAAATTAGGAAACTATAAGGAACAGAAAACTGCATTAAACATAGTTCGAAAAGAAAGTACACTTCTTAAAAACATTTTTTACAATACAAATATCTTTATTAGTACCAATATTAATGAAGTAAATTTATTTGACTGCTACAAATTATTGTTAAACGAACAAAGAAACATCTTAAAATAAAACTAGCTTTGAAAACAGAAATTTAATTTCTGTTCTGCTGACTTTCTGTTCACTTTTAAATCTGTTGCTTACTTTCAGTCTTCTTCTTTCTTAGAAATATATATATTTTAAAAATAAATGCTTTAGTGTTAAATTTGAGTTCAGAAAAATTCATAAAATAACATTGACATCTATCGACTTATTATTATGTTTCTTTCTTTCTTTTTTCCATATTTATAATGCTATATAATTTTTTTATTTTTTCAGAAAGTTATGAATGTAACAAAACAAATTTTTATTCATACAAGAAAATAAAACCTACATAATTTGATTTTTTTTTATTTTAGTAAAAAACTTTAAATATATACATAAAAAATCTAAGCAATAAAATTACACACATAGAAAACAATATGGGTAAAAAATGTGAATTATGTTTATAGACATCGTGCAAAAGGAAGCAGATATTTAAAATGATAATATTTCTTATGTGATTTCTTTCGTTCATGGTGAGCAAGTTTCATTCTTAGAGGAAACATCTGGCTTTGAGAAATCTCTAAAACATTCTCACTATGAAGCAAAAAGATTTTTCAATGCGTGGTAGGAACAGAAGAGAAGTTAGTTATTTATCTGAAAAAAAATTTATAATATACTTTAATGACCATTAGAAATACTAATTATATTTTCTAATGGAATTCTTTACTAACAAAGAAACTAATTATTGAACTTTAAATAATTTTCAGTTAAGTTAAACTTTAGGCAAGATGAGTTTTTATTGCTTAATAAAAATATGTAATTTAAAGATAAATAGTTAAAATAAAGAAACAATATATCCTTCAGAATATTACTTCATTATAATTCTGAAATAAATTGTGTTTTTATATTTACAAGGTCTTAATGCTAGTATGTATATAAAATCATGTAAATAAGAGTCAATTCAAAAATACTTAATTAATATGAAAGATAAGTTATTTAATATAATAAATAAAGTAATCAAAACTTTTGATTGTTTAGAACTTTACAATACCAGGGGTGATTGTGAGCCCAAGTCAAAATTCCGGAAAATTTCGTGAGTAAAAAAAAAAAAAAAAGAAATTAAATGGAAAAATTAGAAAAAAATTTAAACAAGGTTTTTACCTTTTTCTCAATACTTCTTAGTTTACTTAAAATATATTCATAATTTTACACATACCTATGTCGACCTGGAGAAGTAATTGAAATTTACAAATATGTCTTTTTCTTGAGTTTATAATTATAATAACTATTTACTGATAAAAAATTAATATTAATCTTGAATATAAGCTTATAAAGTATCCGTCTCTCCTCTACAAATAAAATAAACTGTTTTTTCAAGTTCCACCTTTGTAAAAATTTGACTTTCGGAAACTTTTGTGATCAATAATTTTTGAAACATCTGAACCTTCAATCTCCGGAAACTTCCGGATAACGGTTAGCGAAAAATCCGGATTTTTTCCGGAGCACAGTCAGCCCTGCAATACATTCTTTTACTGATTTAAAAAATAGAAATGTCTACTATCCATGTAAAAATTTTTCTTTCTTTCATTGAAATACAAGTTTACATTAAAAATAATATAAGCACAGTAAAAGAATTTTAACGATAATTTAAATTATGAGTGGAAAATGACAGGCCTCTATGTGGTGCATTCTTTGTAATGCAAAATCTGCTACAGTTTCTACTTTTCTATTTAGTGACTTACTGATTGGGCATTGTTTTCTTTACTTTATATAATTCTAGATGCCAACACTAAGGAAAAAAAAAAAACATTCCTAAGCAAAGAATAACTCCTAGAATTTCATGGGACTTACTAAGTAAATAGAAGGCTTAAAATATAATAACAGTGAAAAAAGTAGTTGCTGAATTGTAAAAGAAAAGTTGTAAAAAATGACTAAAAATTTTTTATAGGTATTTTAGGTATGGGTAATGAACTGAATTTTTATTGATTACAATAAATGAAAGTCAGGTCTGAGCTATAATTTAGAGACGATAATAATTCACAGCCAAGTTTTTTCAGTTATGATTTATCATTTCAGTAAGAATTTCCATCAAATAAATATTGAGTCACAGAGCATACAAACATAAAAATTTTTCTTTCCAGATTTCTATAAAAGCTTGAAACTAATTGGTGATCAACACTCAGGTCAATTTTAGTGAATAAGATATGACTAAATGTATGCTACTAAATATATGAGCAAACCTAAATAGATGCTATTCGATTAGTTTCCACCTTTTCTTTGATTGATCACCCACTGTGAGGAAAATATCACTAAACTATGGTCTAGAGTATAGCCCAGTTTTTCATGGTATCTCTATTTTTTAATATCCATGAAAGAAATGAACTTTTAAATTTGGCCAGATGACATGGGCAATGTGTGATCCCTCACTTTGATCTTCCTCACCAACAAAAGGACTTTCAGCAAAGAGTTTAACGTGCAACTTGACTTTAAGGAACATGTTGGACACAAAATTCTTAGAATAAAGAGACAGAACCATCTTTTCATAAGGTGTTTTTTGATAGACTGCACAAATTGTTTCAGTGTATTTATGCTTTTAACAAAATAAAATTTTAAAAAGAATTTCAGTTTTGAGCAAAATTCCACCATCTTGATACGCATTTCTATTAGTCAACTATAAAATGGTGTTAAAACTATTTGCCTTATAGCACAAAATTTTTCAAGTCAGCAAAATGCTCAAAACTTCTCTTTTAAGAGCATTTATTTGATTTTCAATAAATGTTTTAAATATAATAAAAAAGTACCTTATAGAGCCAATGTATCTTTAATTAATCTTCTAACAGCTGTTCCTACAGAAGGATTTGTTGGTCCAGATGTTTCATGATTTATCTGAAAACAGAAAATTATTTAACATCAAATTTAAAAGAGCAAATCAAAAAGTAAGGATAAATATTAAAGATAAAGTACTAGCAGTCTTTCACAATTAGCATGGAGCCATTGAACAAATTTTAGAATCATTTGCTCAATTCGTTTAAATTCTATAAATAAGATTCTCATCCCATATTATCCTACTCTATCCTAAATATCTATTAAAATGTTAATTTTAATATAGAATTTGTATTCATCCTAAAGAATAAGGCTACTGAATTCAGCTGCTAATCATAGAATGAATTAAGAGGACAAAGAGTGCAATAGAGAAAATAAAATTTCATCTGCATGAAGATATTTAATTTTGAACTGTATAAAATTTAGTTTGAAATTTAAATTTTAAAAAGCTTTGTGTTTACAAAGAATTTCATTAGCTTTTTGGTAACAAAAATAAATTTTTTCCCCATTATTTGGTATTGTTTTTTCTATAATAAAGAGTATCTTAGAAACTTTTAATTGTAAGAAATTATAAAGATTAGGGAAGAAATTAAAATCATATGTTCAGTCAAAAAAAAAAAAATGTTAGAATCACAGTTTAAAGGAAATTCGTGAAATAAAAACTACCAATAATATATTACATGGTGAATATAGCTAAAAAGAATTTGTGATTTGCTTGCTTGAGAATAATAATTTAACAGCCTTTTATATCAGATACAAGTATAATTTTAAAAATTTTTTTTTACTTAATTGATAAAAAAAGAATGTTCTCAATTATTCTCTAATTTCAGTCTCATGAGAATATTGTCGTTCTCCAAGAATGATCTTTTGCGAATAGTCTCATCTCACACCTCTATTATTAGGCGCTTTTAAAACAGTAACATTTATCTGAAACTTTATAATTTATTAGAATCATAATATTTCGGACAGCAACTTCTTTCACCGGAGTCCCTTCTTTTGAAACACAGCTAAATCAATTTTGTATAAAACTTGTTTGTTCTTTGTTAGAAAAAAATCAGCACGACATTAAAATTACACAAAAATAAATAACACTGGTGCTAACTTAAAGCACTCATAAGATAAAAACATTTTAAGACAAGCGTAAAATTAAAATCATACTCTGAATAAATAGGGCTGTACATCACTATAGGAAGTATCAAAATATAAGTCTATATCTGCTTGGCCAGGTATCTTTGGCACATAATCATACTTATTCATGGCAGATACAATATCAAATACTTTTTCAGCAAGTAAGTCACGGATTTTCTTTCTGTAAATTTGGCGCTCTGTAAGAGAGAGAAAAAAAATTATAATGGAGAAAACATGTTAATTGCGGACTTAAGTTTTAACAAAATGTTTTCGTACCATGTTCATTGGGTAGACAAATAACATTCACTTTTAAAGTCCACACCTCCCATGATGAAAATTCTTGAGTAAAGACAGCAGCCCATCTACCTCTTTTCTTTTGATAAAATTCAAGAGAGATCTAAGTGTAAAAATTGTAATATTAACTATTCAATGTCAAGAAAACAATAAATATTGAAAGTAACATATTATAAAAGTCAAATTAAGTTCTCTTTTAATCTATTTCAAATGAGCTGCTTCTTGCAATCCGCTTGTTTGCCACTGTAAAGATAAACTTCAAAATTACTTTGAAGTGTGAAAAAAAGTTCAGCCAGAAGCTACAGAGAATTCATTTGTTAAAGCCAAACAACCAACTCATATTATGCAAGTGACTGCCCTTAATTATGCCCAGACAACCGATAGTAGGAGTGCCATTCAGTATTTCAAGAACTGGCCAGAAATATTTGATATTCCTGGCCAGGAGATTATGACGCTTCTATCTGAGATAGTCTTGAAGACACTAATAAGCCTCCAATGGATCCCATTGCATGTCGGGGTACATGGCAATGAGACCGCCGATGTGCTCGCCAAGAATGGCTGTGATCGTCCTATGGACTGTTTGAACCGTCTTACTCCCACTGAGATCTACTCCCTGGGAAAACATCGTTTGCTTCCAGTGTGGAGCAGCACTCCATCCCATCAGTGGTATGCTATCAACAGCCCTGGCCTATCATTAACATGCTGCGGCCCTCGGTCTTGGCCAGATTTCGTAGTGGCCATTTTAAGTGTTTAAGGTTTCAAAATTGGGAGAAGACTTTCCAACCTTGTTCCTGCTCACAACCTGCTAGTCCTGATTACCTTTTTTTTTTGCCTTGGCGCTTCTTTTAAGCAGCTGCTGGTTGATCGGGACTTTCTGCAGATATATGGGGAACTGACGCGACGGGCCCTTCTGGACCAGTTCTATGCTTTCCTTCTCCAGGGGGATGTGTAACAACGACATGTAGTTTTTAATTCACCTTTCATTATATAAAGCATTTTTAAAATAGATTTAGAGAAAAAATAAGAGTGAATAAGTTGAGAAATAAAAAGGTTTTTATAGCTCTGCACTAGGTACTTTGACACATTAAACTCAAAAAGTTTAATTGGTTTGATGACAGTTTTGAGAAATTAAGGGCCAGCATGCAAAAACAAATAAGCTCACTGCTCAAATCAAACTGTGTACTAATCGGGAATTTTTTTTCCCTGCAATGACAAAAGGAATTTTTGCCATAATAAAATTTCCCAGGTCTTTATTTCTTTTTTAAAACAAGGTATTACTTTGACTTTTTAATTCTTTTTCAATAAACTTTCCTTTTTTTTAAATTTAACATGATTATTATCATATACATACATTTCAAGTAACTTAATCTTAATAATTGAGATTGTGCAAAGTGTGTTTTTATTAGTTATTTTGATTGCTAATTAAACTTGATATAATTAGATTTATTATTAATTGTGTTAAAAGATTAATTAAGTGCCGATGACGTATTTGTCACTACTGTTATACTTTTCACTCAAAAAGATTATTGTAAAATGAAACTTTAGAAAATTAATCTTTTTAAACTATTGATTTCAATTGAAAATGAACTAAATATATTTTCAAAAGTAATTTCAATTTCAAAGTAAATAATTATTAATTAATATTTCAAAAGGTTAACCATTAAGCACAAATAATGTTTCATAATCTGCAGGGAATGTTTTTCGTTCTATCATTGGATATATTGTGCAAGGGAGAAAAACTAAAATTATTACCCTGTAAAACAATTCTATATTTTAAATATTATATATTTTAAATATTACGTATTTTAAATATATGTATATTCAAATAAATGTATGTGTATAAAAATGTGTTTATTTTTTTAATAAAAAAAAAAAGTAACCCTCTTCATTTTCTTTTTTAAAAAGAAATTAATATAACAAGATGGCATTTGTAATACACTTTTCTGACTGCAAATATCATTTGCTGAAGAAAATTCCATTTCAAACAAGAATACAAAATAACCATCAAAATTACAATAATCATACTACGTATACAAATATTATACAATGCATAGAATAATTAATCATACAATAATATTATACTATGTTATTTATATATTGAGGTGGATATCACTTGTTAATATACAGATTTATTCAAAAATGAGGCATTTTATTATAAATTATTCTATGCATACTTTCAAAGATACAATTGCATTATGTTTGTTAAAAACAACATCCTGAAAATCATTTCATATTACTGTTCTGAAATTAAATATATTAGTGGAAAAATTACAAAGAAATGAACATAAGTTACTGCTCACATTGTACACTAAATAAGCAATTTAAATATTTTGGCGATTATTTGAATAAAATGTTATACTTGTCCACTATATGGACCTTCTTGACTTCTTAAAGCTGCACAAAATGAATTTATCTCTGAAGTGACATAACGATTCATATCGTCAGAAGCACATCGAACCTAGAAAAACCAATATATTCAAATAATAAATATAACTTGAAATATGAATTACCGATGTAAAAAATGCAAACAAATTAAATCCAACTAAGTATAAAAATTTCTTTTAATAATAAAAATGAATTTCAACTAAATTAACATTTACAAGTAGATAAAAAAATTCTTTCTGATAAAACCCGAAATCGATCATAGCAATAAAAAGCCTGTTCCAAGTTAAAGAATTTGATTCCATCTTGATTTCATTTTAATATGCTCAGAAAATAAAAAAAAATTATACTTTTAGAGGTTTACAAATACAAAATGAGTTAACGTTTTGTAACCCGCGGCAGTGAAAGTGTTAATGCATAATAAAATTAATGGAAATTATCAAAAAGAAAATTACAATGTTTTGCTAAATACAAGGAAAATGTCCATTTGAAAAATTATACATAGCTACATACCAGAAAAAGTTTTAAAACTTTTATCACAGATTTGAACACTTAATTTTTTATTACTATCTTCCGAAACTAGTTCACTTAGTGAAGGTGAAGGTTTTTATTGTTCTGTCAATACTTAAAAAAATTTAATTGAGCAAAGAAAGTGTAATATTTTTAACAATAGCAGCAACATATATAGCACAAAATGTTTAAATGCCATAAATAGCTTTTAAAAATGACATTTTATTAAAAATAACTATTTGTAAGTTATTTATGTCTTAAGAACTTTCTTTAACATTATATGCTAAGGTAGAAAATTTGTCATACACAAATTGATCTCTAGAAGACCAATAATTTCTATTAATCATCAAAGTATTGATCAAAGTGATATTTTCACCTTAAATTAATTGGTACTCAGTTAATTTTATAAAACAATTTTTGAGATTAAAAACTAAAGAATATAATATGAAGAGAGAAATACACGCAAAATTAGAAATGTTTGAATTCAGTTAAAAAAGCTTTTTTGTTATCAGCGATACAAAAAAGCGATCAAGTTTATTTTAATATTTAATTATCAGTAATAAATGCAAATCAAATATGATTATTTAATCAAATTTTTGGCGATTTTGGAGGTTTTTCTTTTTCCAAAAATGAGCATATAACTTTCTCGATCAATAAAAAGTTTTTTTTTTAGAAAGTAATTTATTTATTTTGCAAAGTAATTAGATTTTTTTTCCCAATTTGAAAGCATTTTTTTTCTCCAAGTACTTTAGGATCTTATATAAGCATTTCTCCTGTTCAGCAAAATAATCAATTTAAATACTTTCGATCTTAAGCATATTATGGTAAGCTTATGAGCTTACCATAATATTTGAAGATCCAATTCTTTTTAAAGTCTATATGGATATAAGCTTCTTTGTGGCAGAATTGTTTTGAGTTATCTACGACAAAACTCTCTTGGTTATATGTTTATTATTATTATTAAAAGTATCTTACAGAAACTAATATCTTTCTGCAAGATACTTTTGATAATAATAAACATGTATGTTACTAATTTAAAATAACAAAATTGCTGTGCTTATAAAAAAAAAAAAAAACGATATATAATTTTTTTTTAATTGAACATGTAATTTTTATTCTAATTTTAAAGGTAGCATTTTCGTATCCTGTTGGGAGGGGGGAAGCAGAAATTATTTCCTTTACCTTTTGTAATAAAAAAAATATTTAAATCCATAGTAATACTTGGCAAAAAAAAAAAAGATCAACGACAAAATCACGTAAATCGAACATCTCAAATGCATGTTTCGTTTTTTGATTAGGCTGTTGTATACAAATAATATTGTATAAAAAATATAGGATTTAAAAACTATGGAGAAATCAATAGCAATAACTGATAAAATTCGACAGAATTATTGCCTTAAAAAGTAAATGCTTAAATACACGATTTGAAATATCTATGTTGTTTATCGGGATACTTAAAATCTACTTTAAAATCAATATCAGTAACTGACGAAAATACACTGGAAACAATAGATCAATTTACACGATACTATCGGCATATATTGAGTGAATCAAAAAGTGATTATCTAAATGCATGATTCAAATATAACAGGTAAATTTCTGACAAAAAAATAAAGGTAATTTTTATTTTTTTTACTTCTGAAAAGAAAAATCTTTCTGCAAGAACTCTGTAACGTTCTGCAACAATGTCACCGCGATTCTGCCAAGGGGATAAGCTTAATATTTATAAAAGTAAAATCAGCAAAATCACATCTTCCACCTCAGATGCCAAGACAATATTTGAACTGGAAAACATCTATTTTTTTTAAAGGTACTATATAGTTATAAAAACATGCTGTACTCTTACATAAGTAAAATCAACGAAATCACAAGCAACGTCTTCAAAATCTAGAGTACTGACAGTATAGCTATTGCCCTCATTTTTGAAGTTACACTGAAATATATAAAGAAGGATTATGAATACTTATATTAAAAATAAAACACTGAATGTCTTACAAAATAAAATTTTTCAAACTGAAATTTAACAAGAAAATAAAAACGAAGACATACTCATTTTTATTACCTAAAAGTCTCACAAATTACACAGCATATTATTTACACTTTACGAAAAATGTAATTAAAAAAATATTGGTTGCTTCAAATACAAATAATAACAAATGGGCAAATAATGCATTTTCTATAAAAACTTCAGCTTAAAACTCCTTTGATTATGGAAATCGGTATCAAGATTGAAGTTTTAGCATTTATGCCAAAAGTAATCTAATAATTAATAAACTCAGTTTCAATTAAAAAAATATATATAAATAATTCATGGAATATTATAACAATTTACAGAAAAAAAATATATATACCATAAAGTTTTCCCATAAGTTTACATTTAACTCTTGGAAATGTAACAAATTAAAAATTATACAGTTTTTCAATTAGAGACAAGGCCATATTAAATCCACTTAAATGTTAGTGATGCTCCATCTTTTATCCTCATGTTCAGAAACTGCTCAGAACAAAAGTTGCACTTTTAAATATTATGCTATGATAAATTCATTTGTTTGCCTAGAGCAGGAGTCGCCAAACTTTTTTGAGTATCGACCCCTATATAATTTTTCGAAATCTCCATCGACCCCCACAAAATTTTCTGTTTAATTAAAATAAAACTCTAGTAGATACTGAGTTTGTACATTTATTTTATGATTTTAAACATTTATTAAAGTAATAGTACATTGTGTAACAATAGTTTTATGAAAAATATATTAATATTGAAATTTAAATACCTTATTATTAAATAATAAGTAATTATGCATAAGTAGATATAATAAGTAAAGTAACTAAAGATTTACTGCTTCTTGATCAATAAGATGGGTGTGCCTGGTGTTTTTTTGCAAGGTTCGCAATATTGGGTTCAAAATTGGTCAATTTTCGTCAAAATTGGTCAATTTTGTAATTTTTGTAAAAAAATACAAAGTGTGCTATAGTTTTGTCGCGGGCTGTACTAATCCATATTATTAATGCTTACCTTCTTTTTTGTGCATTGATAATTAAAATTGATATCTAAACCAAACGAATGGTTTTATCGAAACAATAACTAATTATCCATAACTATAAAAGTTTAAATAATGACACTGCAAATATTCAACACAGTTTGCAAAGATAGCTGAAACCGCGTATGATATTTGCATTTGTAACGTCAATGCTCGTCACACGTGACATTTGGACAAGCGCACATATGCATATGACTTATAAACTGCGCTGAGTTCGTGCCACTGCGCGGTGGTACGTAAATACTTGTTTCACCCCAATAAATATACGTTTATTAATTTATGTTTTATAAAGAAACTGATATTGAGTCAATTATAAAAAAAACTCACAACTTTTACATACTTAATTAGGTATGTGTGATTTGCGTATTGAGAACTGTTTTTTTTTCGACCCACAATTGACCCTTCCGATTCGGATCGACCCCCATTCGCCCCCCTGTCTCAGATCGACCCCCGCTTTTGTTAAATAGACCCCTGGGGGTCTATATAGACCACTTTGGCGACCTCTGGCCTAGAGTATCTCCCTAAAAATAAAATAAATAAAGCTATTTTGATACAGAATTAAAATTAATTAATAAAACACTGGAACTCTGGTTCTGTTTGTGTCCATACCATCTTCAATTTAAATAAAACGTTATAATTTTAGGATATTTTTTTCCAATTTTATTGTTAGTTGCTTTAATTAAAGTATACAAATTGTTTGAGAAAAACTCAAGACTGCAAAAGCTTAAAAACAATCTTAAGAATTACTAAAAATACTTATGCACAATATTTGATAAATCTTTCCTAATATCAACCCCCTGAGAAAACTGCTCCTAACAATCTAGATCTAAGGACACAGTATAAGTTTTATATCAAAGAAATAGAGAAAAATGTACCTTTCCTAATGTTCTATGAAATAAAATGGTATGAAAAATAGATGCCACTACTTCTTGAACTTGGCGAGCTTCAACAGACTGAAAATTAAAAACATTTTAACTGTAAGAAAACAACTCAAACATTATTTCCAAGATAGAACAATAGAAAAATATACAAGAAATTTTTTTGATTTTTCTAATAATAAAGCAAGAATAAAAGTTTCAGATTTTAAAATTATTAGTGAGATAAAAACAAACAAAAATTATAAATATTAAGTAAAGAGTTAAAGAAATGAAAAACTTAAAGAATATCAGTGCTTTACTTATTACTAATTGCGCAATTTTGGAAACAACTCAAACATTATTTTCAAGATAGAACAGCAGAAAAATACTACAAGAAAAGTTTTTGATTTTTCTAATAATAAAAAAGAATAAGAGTTTCAGATTTTAAAATTACTAGTGAGATAAAAACAAACAAAAATTTCAAATATTAAGTAAAGAGTTAAAGAAATTAAAAACTTCAAGAATATCAGTGCTTTACTTATTACTAATTGCGCAATTTTCGAGCATAATTTGCAAGTTTTTCATTAAAACAAGTAAGTTGATGCTTACAAATTCAAATACTTGATAACGAGTGTTCATATTGAATTAATAATAATAAAAAAGTACATTGAGAAAATAGAAAACAACGCGATTTCCTTTATAATCTTGTTTCAGATCGAAACCATCTTGCGTATAATTATTGAGCACAAGGTTGATAGATTGATAAAAACAATGCGCAGTTTTCAGATTTTTATCATTGATGAATTTCAGGGAAATTATTTCGAAAAAAAAGAAAAAAATTCGTTTTTATTTATAAATAAGCTTGTATGAAATAATAAATTTACAGTTTTAAATTAGGACTTTTTTTAAAAATAGTTTTTATAAAGTTCATCGAACTTTGATATTTTGTACCCTTTACATTTGTTGAATGGATCAATCAATCAATAACTATTTTATTTATATTTTGAGACAGTATCATAGAGGACAGTAGTTTTGTTATTCGGCGTTCGAAATACTTCCGAGATTGAAAGTCAAATTTAAATTTAACAAAATCCTAGTCAGGTAATGAAATTATACTTAAGTATCCAATTAAAATAATTTCATGTAATTACTTTCAATAATTCTTTTAAAAATTTCCTGTTTGTACGATTTTTTAATCTAATAAGGCTTTTAAAATAAGAGTTTTTTTTTCAATGATAAGGCTTAGTAAGTTCAAATAAATTAAATTTTAATTTTACTAGAAATGGAATTGTATGTAATTATTCAATTCTAACTATTTTCAATTTTTTTTTATATATATATATTTTTTATAATATTAGTGTTTTGTAAATGTATCAGAACTTGCTGCGAAGTCACGTCATTTTAATGAAACAGAATAACGATTTTTAAAATTATGAAATTTAGTGCTATTTTAAATGTATATCCAATTAGAATCGGTTCTCACAAAATAAATTTAATTGTAACATATTTTTTAATACGATTCGGAGAAATACCTATCGTTTTTTATTTCATTTTATTTATTTATTATTTTTTAATTTGCTGTAAATGCTTAGCGTTTTATTATTATTACAAAAATACAATATAATGTGTAATATATACATATACACAGTGAATCCTCTGGGAGCGACCACTCTCCGTTTCACAGTAAAATGGACCTTGATGAAGATAAAAAATAGGACTTTAATACTCTTTCTTTTTAACAAGAAAGTTTACCAAAAAAAGTCAATAGTTATTATGCTTGTTTAACTGAGTGGGACAGTAATAAGGAGATATTTCCGTATCGTGATCTGACACACCAACTACAATCGCCAAGGTGCCTGGGGGTGGCTATGAGTTATACATTTTGAATTTACTCCCTTTCTGTGATTTTTTTTTAAGTTTCTCGCGGGCCTCTGCCCGGAAGTTTCCAAGACTTTGCGATTTTTCTGCCACAGATCCCAATACGGGAATCTCCCCAGTAATAAGTCCAGCAGAAGACCTTTCTTCAAAATATAGTACTTCTATTGTTATTATTTAAAGATATGTAGCATTTCCTCATTAACTACTAATATTTTACTTTGATGGGCATTACAGAGGCTGAATTTTTGAGGGGGCTAAATTAAAATACCTGTAAGTCTAATTATAAATTTCACACATGACAAAAATTAATTCTTAAATTTTCTAAACATCAGCAAAAAGATTATCTTTCTTGATTTTACCTTTTATGAATTTAAATCAATGACAAATTATAAAAGTTTTCTTTATTTTTCTGAATTATTGAGGGGGACATAAAGAGATTTCTAATTATTTAGATATACGTAGACCCACTGCCCCCCCCCCCCCGCCAATAACATCTATCTCTACTTCTATTATTTAAATAATTGTAGGATTTCCACTCTGACATTTAACATTTAGAGCCCTTCTGTAAGCATCATTTTATATATATTTTTACTTTTATAGAATCTGAGAATGGAAACCGATAGTTGGTCCGAAGGTCGTCAGTTACTGTTGCAGCGATGCAAAAGTAGAGCCATTAAGTGTTTAAAAGAACACGAATATAGCCGTGCCTTTGCTCATTTCATTGTGGCTTTAACTGTTGAGCCTTCTGTTAAAGGAGAATTATTAAATGCTTTTCTGTTTACTTTAGGTAATATTTTGAAAAAGATTTTTTTAAATATTTGTTATTTCTTTACTTAAATGTTTTTTTCTAAAGGTTTTTAGCTGAAGTTGTTTTTTATAATTAACAATGAGATATTACTCTCTGCCCAGTTTGTTCGCAAACTCTGGAAATTTTTGCTGTCCAAAATTTTTTTTATGAAATTTCTCCAAAAATATTTTCAAGTCATTTTTTTTATACTCTACTTTTTGATCTTTTTTTTTTTTTGCTTAGCCTTTATAGTTCTTTGAGCGGATGTTATTTACCTAAAATGATTGTTTGTAACGAGCAAAATGCCATATGCTTAGAAAAGACTTTTAAAATTTTGAAGAAAGTGGATTAATTGGATTGCCAAAATAAGTTCAGTATTTGAGTAAATATTTGCCATAGTTTTCAGTATTCAAGTTATAATGTTCATTTTTCATTGGACCACAGGGGTTATTATATAGAGTGTTGGTCATATAAACAAACATAATTTTATTATCAGCATAAAAAATTAGTTAAAAATTTACTGATAAGCTTGTGGCAAGAGTAATCTATAGTTATGTCTCAAAATAGTGATTACAATTATTACTGTTAACTAAATTTTACTAGTTTAGTTGTGACAAGTAAAATGCCATAAAGAACTGTTTACTTGAAGTTCATAAATAAAAAATTAATGAAACTGAATTCTACTTAAAATTTTAAAATAATTATTTTATAAAAAGTATAACATAAAATTGCCTTATTTTTAGAAAAAGTGGCTGGAGATTTAGAGAAAAACAAGCAAGTTAATGAAGTAATAATGTGCTATGAACAAGCTCTTGAAGTTTTACCTAATGATTCTCATGTGCTGCATGGATTGGCTACAACTTTATTTAGGTAACCAATAACATATTCATAAGATGATAAACAATATTTATTAGTTCTTTCAGTTCATTTTCTCTTTATTTCTTTTTACTTTATTGTTGCAATTTCTGTACTATTTGTTAGGGAGGCCATAAGCTATACTATTATTGATGTTTCACTATTTATGGTTATAGGTATACCACTAGTAGTGTGGTAATACATACATATATTATTTTAGGTACTGTGGTTATAAGTTTTTTACAGCCAATGAAACGGAAAGTGTGGAAGTATTTAATGTTGTGGATGATATATTATAATTTATGGGTTGTTTAAATTTATGTAAAACATAAATTTTTATAGTAAATATTTTACTGTGATTTTTTGTTTTGTTTTCACTTGTTAGTAAGATTCCCTTATTTTAAATGTATTCCGAAAGGGAGACAAAATTAAACTGAAATATTTTATAAATGACTCTTTGCTTACTTAGATCATCACTATGCTTGAAATTAAATGATTACTAATTTTCGATTTAGTATAAATATAAAAATAAATTACAAGCATTATTCATCACAATTTCAGCCTAAAAATTGAATCACAAGCTTGATAGGTGCATTTATGAGGAAAGCTGATTATTTTTTATTATGACCTAAATAAGTTTTTGTTTTAAAGACAAAAAAAAATAAATAAATAAAATAAAATTTATAATAGTTTTCTGCTGCAAAATGACTTACAATAATTTGTTTTAATGCTAATCTTAATATTGTCAATGAATATTCAAGTGAATGAATGTGAAATTTTTTTTTAATGGTTATTATCGTCATTTCTTATAAATTTTTTTTTGTTCTGACGCAATTGCGCTGTTATATTTGAAGTAAAATTTGAAATCAAACAAATGTTACTGCTATAATAAATAAATTCATATTTTATTTCACTTTTTGTCAAGGCAATTGTAATTACTAGATAATTTTTTATTATTATTTACAGTTATATGTCTCTTTTACTCTTCTCGTTCAAATAACTTTTTTTATCTTTTAATATTATTTTTATGAGTAATTTTTTTAAGAGAATGTGCAGACATGTTACTTTCTTAATTTATTTTAAATGTTTTTTTTTTTTAATTTTTTAAAAACCAATGTTCTTATTCAATTTGTTTCATCGTTCTGTTTCGTTTTTACATCACATATTATTTATATTAGATTTCTTAGAATTGCATATTGTTATTGAATTTATAAAATGGATTTTTTGTTACATATTTTTTAAAAATCTCAGCATATTAATTTGATCTCAAAATGTCTATTTCTTTTAGTAGTCATAAAACATTATTCAAATATTTTTTTCGAAAACAGCATGGACACATGTAGCTTTTTGAATTTGTATTAGATATTTTTTGTTGATATTATTTTTTAAAAAATCCATGAATAAATTTTTTTTACATTACTATTTTTTTTTATTCATTAGACATAGTTAAATATATTTTTAGAATGAAAAATATGGACATGTGTTGCTTTTTGAATTTACATTTCAGGGATCTGTCTAGGTTTTTCTGAAGGATACCTATTTTGTGAAAATTTCGACATAATTTGTGAAAAATTAAAAATTATATTAAGAAATCAATACAGAACCATGGTAAAAATTTAGATTTATCGTTTCTTTACAAAAAATTTTTTTAAAGAAAAAGTATTTTGTGAAACTACCGTATTTCCTAAAGTTGAATTTGTGAACTTTTGATTGATTTGTGATTTCTTAGAATTGCATATTGTTATTGAATTTATAAAATGGATTTTTTGTTACATATTTTTTAAAAATCTCAGCATATTAATTTGATCTCAAAATGTCTATTTCTTTTAGTAGTCATAAAACATTATTCAAATATTTTTTTCGAAAACAGCATGGACACATGTAGCTTTTTGAATTTGTATTAGATATTTTTTGTTGATATTATTTTTTAAAAAATCCATGAATAAATTTTTTTTACATGCCTATTTTTTTTTATTCATTAGACATAGTTAAATATATTTTTAGAATGAAAAATATGGACATGTGTTGCTTTTTGAATTTACATTTCAGGGATCTGTCTAGGTTTTTCTGAAGGATACCTATTTTGTGAAAATTTAGACATAATTTGTGAAAAATTAAAAATTATATTAAGAAATCAATACAGAAACATGGTAAAAATTTAGATTTATCGTTTCTTTACAAAAATTTTTTTTTAAGAAAAAGTATTTTGTGAAACTACCGTATTTCCTAAAGTTGAATTTGTGAAACTACCGTTTCACCTAAAATTGAATTTGTGAAGGTACCGCTAAACGGTAGTAAATTCGGCCTGGACAAACCCCTGCATTTATTATTATTATTATTTACGAATTAATACATACATTTTGTTCCACACATCTGTGAAACAGAAATTATTATTACGTCTATAATTTTTATATTAGTCATTACATGTTAAGCAAAAAATTTTTTTTATAAGAAAAATAAAAAGGACCTATGTTATTTTTTTTAATATGTATTAGATTTTTTTTAAAATCATTAATGCATTTTGTTCCACATATCTGTGTCTTTCATCAATTCTTACATATTTTTATTCTAAAGAATAAAAATACATTTGAAATCTTTTATTTCTTTTTCAGATTAGGTTATGTGGAATGTTCTCTTTCTTACTTTTTGAAATCCTATGAAGCCAATCCTTTTTTCACCCCATCATTGTATTGCATGGAAAATTTAAAAAATGCTTTGGTGGAGAGATGGCATTTTGTAATGCTGAATGATAGTGTCAGAAATAATGCATACAAGCATGCAATAAAGCGAGCTGTTGAAAAAGGTTACAACCAAGTGCTTGATATAGGAGCTGGTACAGGTATCCTTAGGTAAATAATGCTTAATGGCGACAATATATCAGAAACAAATTCACATTACTAATAATAATTGTTTTTTTTTTACTTGAATGAATCTAAAACTTTCTTTAGATGCATTTAGTTTTAGATTAAATCTTCTGTTTTTTTTTTTTTTTTAATTTTTATTTTAAATAATTACCTTCTAATCTCATTTTCTTCTGAATAACTGCTTTTTATTTTCTGAATGGAAGCATTTATAATCATGATAGTTATTTCTTTATATATTGCATCATATTGCAGTTAATTGTCATAAATATTCACTCTTTTCAGTTTCTAATTTTAGATTTAGTCATATTAAATAATAGATATAGTATTCATTTACCACCTAATTTATTGATGTTATTTTTGGTTCAAATAATCTCCTATTGTGTGAAAGACAACTTGATATTTTTTCCTATTAAAATTTTTTTTTGTAACATAAAAATATTTCAGATAATCAAGTTACTACTGTATATATATTTATTAATCATTGTCCTCACATAAAATAAAATGTGAGGGATAATTCAGCTTGTTAATCAGCAACTATTCTATCTGTAAACCACTTTTTTTTGTTATTTAGACAATTTTTATGTTTTTTTCAGCATGATGGCTGTTGATACTGGTGCAGAAAAAGTTTATGCCTGCGAAGGAAGTGAAATATTATTTGAAGTATTACAAAGTGTCATTAAAATGAATAATAAACCTATTGAAGCTTTTTTAAAGCACTCAACTGATTTAAACATACCGGATGATATACCTGAAAGGTAATATACAGTTCTGTAAATGTTGTTTTTTAAAAAAATTATGAATAAATGTCTATTGAACTTCTTTAGTTTTTCCTCACTGTTGTTTCAAAAAAATGTTTGTTTTGTATAAAATATTTAAATAATTTTTATTGATATGAAGCTATTGAAATGCAAAAATTAAATTTAGAAATTTTTTTCTCCAATTCTATTTTTTAAAAAAAATTTATTTTACTTCTATGCTAAACGAATATTGAAACTTTTGAATGTTCAGATTCTTTTAGCTTTTGTGTATTTTGAAAATTATTGATAGTTAAATTGAATGATAAATGAATGAGATATATTTAAAATGAAGAATCTATTAATATGGAGATCATCTTAAAGTACCATTATTTCTATGGGTGTAACAAAAGTTGCTAACTAGAATTTTCATTGCATTGTATTGTTGCTGCAGGCAGCTGTTTTCCTTTGCTATAACTAGAATTTTCAAAGCGTTGTATTAACTGTTATACACAGGTGTTTTCTTTTGCTCTAATTAGAATTTTCAAAGCATTGTATTTATTGTTGATTAAGAATGACTAGAAAAAGAGGCCTTTGATTTAAAAGATGAGCTATTTTAAGTTTTTTTTCTCCATAATAAAATTGCAGGACAATGTCATAGTTAAATAACGACTATTTACACATATCATCATTTTTGCACATAATATTCATTTTGTTCATAGGTACTTTTTCAGAAATTTTTTTGTTGCATATTTACAAAATGCATAATTTTTCAGGGTAAATTTAATTGTAACAGAAATATTTGATGCTGGTCTTTTTGGAGAAAATAGTCTTGAAACTCTGAGCCATGCATGGAAGCATTTATTACAAGAGGAGTGTAACTCGACATCCGACATGTCACCATCTGATGTTGTTGAAGGAAATCTTAATAAAAATCAAGCTAATAGTGAATCGCCCAAGGAAGAATTAATACCAAGAGTGAAAATTATTCCACATAGTGCTACTGTGTATGCTGTACCCGTTGAATGTGAGAAATTCAGAAAAAATTTTAAGTATGTAATGTGTTATTTTAAAGAATTTTGTATTATTTTAATTATGAATTACTCATATTTTGTATGCTAGAAATAACTTATTAATTAAAGCATTATGAGACAATGAGCCTTGAATAATTTGTTGTGCTGCTATCCTTTTATAGTTTTGTTTTATTTCATGTTTTTGATATCTTTATAGGCTAGAGGATGCTGTGTTGAATATGCTTGGAATTAAAGATTGTGTGATTCCACAATTTCTTGATGAAGAACCATATTCTACTGAAAAAATAAAGTACTTATCAGAGAATTGCAAAATGTTGAGTGAACCTGCTCCTATTGTTGAAGCAAACTTCAATTCATATCAGGTAATTATTTTTTTATGGATGTGATGAGGATTTGCAAGTAGCTCAGAGAGGAACAGGGTGTGTAGCATTTTTAAAAAGTGCTTAAAGGTGCTTATTTTTTATTTATGCTTTTTAAAAGCCTTTAGAGATGCTTTTTTTCATTCAGGGTTTGGAAAAAGTGCATGATTTTCACAATTTTCTCTGCAATATTTATCAGAAACTAGTTATTTTATCATATTTATGTAAAGTTTTTGAGTTATAATCAATAAATGTATATAAATTAAGAACTTTAAGTGATAAAGAACATAATTTTTATGACTGCATAGATCTTAAGTATGATTCTTTTTTTTTTGGAAAGTGATTAAAAATAATTTTTGAGTGCTTAAAAAGTACTTAAAAGGTATGTATTTTTTGTTGAAAAATCTGACTATGCACCCTGAGGAAATTTTTTTAAAGTGGTTTTTTAAAATTGAGAAGTTGTATTTCTTTTTTCATAGATTGTTTAGCGTGAAAATATGTAATACAAGTATTTATTTTTTATGCTATCAGTATGAACACTAAATTACCAGAGTAATTATCTATAATTTAGTAACATCTCTACATTAGTTATATGATAAATTATCTGTAAAAATTATCTCCTCTATGGCATAATTTTTCTCTGTGGTTTTCTTTTGTTTTTGTGAGGATTTTAAGTCATGAACCTACTCTCTTAGGTGCATTAATAAGTATCTAATTAAGTATATTAAATTTGGTTAATGTTTTAAAACTAAGTCTGATGATCTATTTATTCTGTCATAAATTATGGTATTCTGTAAGTTATCAAATAGCATAGTTCTTATACATGCAGATGTAAATGGTTTTTGTCTATTTCAGAAGAGAAATATTATTTATTGCATTTCAAGCTTATACCTTCTGTAACAAATAGCTGTTCTAGGTAACAGCTATCAAGGCTTTAGCTCTGCAATCAGAATCATATTTAAATAATTCAACATAAATTTTTTCACTGTAATGATCTAGTTAATCAGTATTTTACTTTCTTTCTATCATATTTTTGAATTTTTTTTTTAATCAGATTTATTTTAAATCACAAGTCTGTTTGGCAAAAGAAAAAAAATGTTACCATATTAATTATTAGTTTTATGTTCATATTTATTATCTCACATTTCACATTTAATTATTTTATGATGGTTATTGGAATGAGAGTAAAAAATATTTTTGATGGTTACAACAAAATGTGAATTACTGTTTGATATTTTGTTGAAGATGTGCTTAAAGATGTTCTTTTCTTATTCTATGAAGAACTTATTGCATTGAGTATTTGTTTATAGTAGCTAAGATAAGATATTTTTTTTTGTTTTTAGCAATGTGTTATGTATTTTTTTTTATTAACTAAGTAACATTGCGTGAATAAAAATCAGAAAAGTCTTTATTTTAATTAGTCTAATGCAGTTAATGGAGGCCCCTTAGTGTGTACAAAATTTTTGTGGGATACCATAAACAGTGTGCAAATCCTATAGAACAATGTTAAAATTTTAAATAAAAGTACCAAACCTAAAAATATAATACAATATAAATAAATTCAATTGTTTGAGTAAATTTTGATGCATTATGTGAAATACTTAGTTATTGTAAAATTGTAATAATAAATTTAAAAAAATATAAAAATTTCTAAAATCTTTAACAATTCTGGTTGTAGATCGTATGATCCCCATCAGTGTCTTGACCGACAGTTTAAGAAACTTTGATCTAATTTATTGTCAGTTAAGGAACTAAATTTACATTTTGGTGCTAGATGAAAAATTGGTATATATTTAGCAACTAAATGATAATAATAAATATGTATTTAAAAAAATAATTACCTATGAATCATTTTTTTTGTTTATATTGCTCAACATATTTTTACTACATATTTTAAGAAGTAACAATCACCTAGTTTATGCTTTCTGTACTGTTTATTTAAAATTAAAAAAATAATTAATCTGAAAAAACAATTGTGCCATTTTATAAGGTAAATACATCTTATGCCATTCAATTAAATTCGAAAGCAATGTTTGATTTTATATTTTAATTCTACCAACATAAATGAATAAATTACCAAACTGTTTTGATCTCACAAACAATGTAGCAATTTTCAGTTTCATAAAATTTGAAAAAATAATTTTGATTTTTTTTAATAGCCTAATGTTGCTAGAAACAGGATAATTTGGAATTAACCTTAACTCACTTTTAATGGGGTTGCAAATTCTGTTGTTGCTTTTCAATTAAATTTTGATTGCTACACTGGCTGATAAAGTTTTAAACTTTCAGAGTATCAAAGAATTGCTTCAAGGAAAGTTGCTAAATCCTGAGTTTAAGTGCACCAAAAATGGAAATGTCGATGCATTTGTGGTGTGGTTTGATTTGTACTTGGATGAAGAAGAGATGATATCATCATCACCAAGAGATTCATCTCAGGAATGTTGCTGGGAGCAAGCTATATTTTATGCATTGCCTCAATATATTAATGGTAAAAAAATTATTTTTGTTTTATTTATTAATACTAATATGTCAACAAATTTGTATAGTTAAAATCACAGTTCATTTTATTTTTTCAGTTATTATAAGAATCTTTAATATTTTTAAAACAGTTTAATTTAAATCGACAGACAAATTAATTTAATTTAAGTTTATAAATTAAAAGCATAATTTATTTAGTAAAAATTAGATATTTGAGTTAACATATCTTAAGTGTGACGCCCGTTGGCTGAGCGTTAGCGCTTCGCGCTGTCGTGCCACAGGTCCCTGGTTCGATCCTCGGGCCGGACAAGGTCGACTCAGCCTTTCATCTTGGGAACTAAACACTGGGGGTTCCGCGCTCGGCTGACCACCGAACCGGAACATCTGCTCCTGCACCCCAGAGCCCAAGGTCAAGAAAACTGAGATGGGCACAGTAGACCTTGGCCCTGTATGGGCTGAGTTTAGTTTAGTTTATCTTAAATGTGACCTTGTTCTAGATGTATAATTTAAAGAAAAACTTAAAAAAACTGTCTTATTAAAAAATAGAAACTGTTAATGGAACTGTCAATTCACTTTGCAGCAAGCAACCTTTAAGTATTTTTTCCTACAGTGTCCCTATGAAAATAAATCATTTGGGCCTCCTGAAATAATTTTTTTCCCTTGAAATTTCATACTATTGCCTTAATTCTATAGTTTATGTACATAGCATCAGTGGCCCTTAAAAGTGAGGAACTTAGCATTCAAGAGCACATCATTTGAAAATGTTCATTCATTTGAATAATCATTTTAAATAATCATTTCAAATAATCATTTGAAAATGTTCGAATTAATCTTAAATTCTAACTCGAAGATTTTGATTTACATGGAACTATTTAGTTTTTATTAAGTAGGGTGCCTGAAAATTTGGAGATGACGTGTTTTTTTCTGTTTCATATGATGTAATTGAAAACAAAATTTGCAAGTTTCAATACTAAAAATGAATTGAAGAAAAATATATTGTTATAATTATTTTTTTTGAACACCACTTATGGCAAATGCCTCACTTATTATTAAAATATAATCGCCTTCAGGAAATTACATTTTATAAATTTTATTCCAATAATACATACTGTATTGTTCTTATTTTATCATAATTAAAGAATAAATAGTTCAATTTAAATCAATACAAATATATTTTATAATTTTTACACTTTTTTTTCCATAGATACTTAATTTTGCTGTATTCCCTTACTTAAGATATTAACTTTTGTAAAAATAATTTTCAGGCTCATCTCATTGTTACATCGGAGATAATATACAAGCAGAGTTTCTATGTAAAGGCCATTTGCAGTTAAAAAACATCAAAATAGCTGAAGGTGTTGTGAGCATGCAATCTGATCAAAGATTAACCATGGATCCAAACCTAATATATTTGTTGAACTCTTACATGGCGGGTGATATCATCAATTTCAATCTGAGTGACATGTCAAATATGGACAATGCTGAGATTCTTGATATCTCTACATTTCCAGTTGTAGGTCTGAAATCGCTCATAAATAACCCTTCTTACACACTCACTGTGCTGAAGAGTCCATTTCAGTCTGAAGTTGAACAAATATGTGCCCTGCACGGCATTCCTTATAACAAAGTAGTTTTTAAATCTTATGAAGATTTTTTCCGAACAAAACTGCAGAGTGACTTTCTAATTGTTGATCCCGTGGAAATAAGTGGACTGCTGAAGAAAAATGTCCTGGAAGACATTAGTGTTATGAGGTTAGTACATTTTCTTTAATTTATGCACTAAAATTGTAATTGGTGTTTTTTTTTTAGGAAATTAATATTGATGTTTTTATCATTTATGTAGCTATTTTTAATGTTCCAAAATTTTATGTTATTATTTATTCTTGCTTAATATAATCTTTTTTTGTTAAATGAATCTCTAAATTATTAACTTATGTATACAGTAGAATTCACTAAGAATGAATGTGATAGGACCGCAACAACCTCATTATAGCCGAGTGCTCATAAAAATTAGTTCATGAAAAAAATCCTGAAAATTTATACATACTTAAAAAATCATAATGTCCTAGCTTTATTTTTTTATTTCTGAACAGTATATCATAAATTAGTAAATTGCTTTGAACTGTTGCATTGGTTCTTTGTTGCACCAATTTTCAACAGAATGAAAAAGTCATCATCATCAATGGCTCAACAGCCCAGGGTGGGCCTTGTCCTTCTCAAGAAGTTTTTTCCAGGCTAAGCATTTTCCTACTAGCATTTTTAAATTTTTAGTTTTTAAGACCAAAAGGTCTTTTTCTAGGCCATCTATCTATCTCAAATTCGGCCTGCCTCTTTTTAGTGTGCCAATTGGTTTGGCATTGAAAACTCTTTTTGTGGTACGATCTTCATCCATTATGATAACTTGGCAAGCCCATTTTATTCTTTGTCTTTTAAATAAAGTTAATAATACCAGGTTAATTATATGAGTGTAACTAATTTGTTCTTCTAAGCCGCGCACCATTTTTTTGAATTCCTCCAAATATACTTCTCAAGACCTTTCTATGAAAAACGTCATCAATAATAATATCAATATTAAAAAGGAATGTTCAACTCGTTCTGAATTTGTGTTACATTTCAACTTCATGGGGAGACATCTTTTTTCTTTTATGAATATTTAGCTTGTTTTCTGAGGATTAATTGTCAGTTTTTAAATCAAGCACTACTTCTTAACCCAAAAATATGAACATTTTAACCTGACTAAAATTTAAGGATTAATTTTGCATTTTTGCTTGAAATTTTTGAGCAATACTTTTCATTGGAGAAATTATTTGATTAAAATTTTTTTTTTCTATCTGTAATGTTCATGGGAGTTGGTCACTTTTGTCCTGTTGTTATATATGACAACAATACATTATTTTAGGTAGTATAAAAAATTTACCTATACTAGTTATCATCCTATATTATAAACTGATTAATAAAACTATTTTGTTGGAACTATTTTGTTTTTAAACATTTTTCATATGAATTTTATCTGCTACATATTGTCAGTTTTGGTCAAGTGATTTACACCTTAATAATAAAAAATAAAATAAAAAAATACCAAAAGTTCTTATCATTTGGCTGTATATCATACATAATAGTTTAATATGTTTAGAATATTTGTAGCGATGACATGAAATAATTTGTTTTTCTGAATTATAACAGCACTTTTTTTAAATTAAAGTTATAAAAGTTAGTTACTGAAATTTGCATTTCTGTTATTGCTTTGTAACTGTAGGTATAAGGTATTTGTTGCGCTTTGATAATTTTATAATTTAGAAATTTGAATTATTTTACATTATTGTGTATATTTTTTTCAAGATTGCAATGTTTGAAAAGCACTGGAGTAGTTGTTCCTGGAGAATTGGAATTACACGCTATTCTTGTTGAAAGTGAAACTTTAAAGGAATACTCGAAACTGGTATCTGATGAAAAAGTTGCAGGCTACAAAATTTCTCAAGTTATAAATGCTTATCAGGTATTTGATATTATTTATGCAGTTCGTAAATTTGCCAAGAAACTAAACACTTTATATGTGACTTTTAATACAAGTTTTTATGAATTTAATAATAATTTTAAGATGGGATATTTATTTAGATGTAGCTTTTATTAGTATGTTTATGTATCAAAATAGGTTTATAAATTTAAAATAGCAATTTTTTTGTTTATTTAATGGGTGTTATTGATAAATGTAATCACCCATATTTTTAAGGTAGTCTAAGAAAAATTCTGGGCATATTTTTGTTTTCTTTTGTTCAATACACATATTTAAGTTAACATCTTGCTTTGATGAGCAAATTTAAATCAATTTATGCTCTGTTTAGAGCTCCTCAAACATTCAATTTGTTTTCAAGGTCTCTTTATAATATGGTATATAATATGGTACAATCGTTGCTGCATGGAAAAATAAATTAAAACAAGCCAATAAATACAAATGTTTTGATAATTTCCATTAATGTGTACATACTAGATGTGTTATGAGTGTCTATAATAATTAATTTTACTATGAATTATGCTAAATGAAATAATGAATTGCAAAGCAACATATTTACTATTTTGTTTGCATTAAATATTGAGTATTAATATGTATGTGTTAAAAACCTAGTTAAGAGAATAATTATAAATCAATTGCATTTGCCTTAAAAATAAAATTCAATTAAAGAATTCTTTATATTTACTCTTTCTTATCAGCTATTTAAATCTGATTTTGTTTAAATTTTAGATTTCATTATTATATATTGCATTATTTTATAATATGTTAAAATTTGCATATTTTACAATTATATATTTTTTTGTTTTCTTTTTTATGGAACCAAATAATAAAACATAGCAAATTATTAGTAATATCTATTTATTTGTAATGAAAAGAATTGGAGATCAAAGATAGATCGGAAGTATTCATGGAGAAATCTTCAAAGGAAGGCATTGGCTCACATTGGGCTGTATGGCCAACAATGATGATGATGATCTATTTATTTGTATGGAATTATGTTTTAATAAATGAAATTTATAAATAAATTCATAATGTTTTAAAGTTTTTCATTTTTGAAGGTCTTACCTCTACTTTCGCCGTGCATAACAAGCATTAATCATGTCATATGAAATTAAAAGGTTAAAGGTAAACAACATTAAAAACATTTTATAGGTAACTTTTAATATCAGGGTCTTCATTATTGTTATTGGTGAAGGAACTTTTGATTTCTTCTAGAATGTTCTACACGAATGCAAATATATTGTATTCGTGCAATTATTTATCATTTTCTTGCTTAGTGAAATATTTCATGAGTGCAATGCAGCATATAACCTCAATGTATATAGCTTAATAAATAAGTATTTCTTTGAATGACATTTTGGTTATTTCATTTGTATTTTATTGATTTATTATTCTTATTTTTCTTATAGTGTCGAATCCATCAGGATATACAACTGTCTACTTTGCCTCATAGAAGCCTAAGTCAACCTACCAAACTGCACCAAATTAACATGAATTCAACTGAAAATGGGTCTAAGTCCAGCATCATTGAAAGCCAGAAAACAACAGAAGTTGAAATTACAGAGGATGGCAAAATCACTGCCATTGTTTATTGGTTCGGACTTAAGTACCATTCAGGTATTTATGTTAATACATCTGATCCAAATGGCTTATTCAAGCAAGCCGCTTGCCTTTTGGAAGACGATGTCTGTGTTAAGAAAGGAGAAAAAATATGCTTGCAGTGGAGTTTAAAAAATAGCTGCTTGCAAATTGGTGTTTATGATAATGAAACTACTGTTTTAAAATAAATGTTTGCATTTTCCTAGGATTTGCCGTGAAGAGTTCAATATTTCGAGTATTAAATTTTGATTTCATGTGCTGGTGTTGAATGTGCAGTACATTCATGAGGTGCTTTTAATGTTCAGATTGAAATATTTGAATAGCTATTTGTATGGCATCGTTAGGAATGTTCTCTGTGCCCTGAAATAAAAATTGTACTAAACTGCAATTTTAATTGGAATACTTCAATTTATTGCTTTTTATACACATGTTTTTATAATGTGTGATTATAAAATATCAATGGGCCCTACTACTCATATACAGCCAGGTTAAATTTGACTAATTTTGTAGTGAAATATTTCATTTTTAAAAAAATTATGGAAGTTATATAAAATTAAAAGGCATTAAATTAAAGAAAAAATGAGGGGCATAAGAATGTCATGTTTTATTAAACAAAACATGTTTTTATTCTCAGAATCTTGTTTTTCACCTAGGTGACCACTAGACTTAATGTCTGAGATATGCATAATATTTTAGCAATTTGATTTATTGAAATAATAATTCAAAGCCCTTTTGTTATTTCATGATCACTCTGTATATGTTTTATTCTCTTTCTTTTTTAATATAAAATATTTATATTGAAATAACAACTGATAACTAACGAAATTTGACTTATTTTGTAGTGAAATATTTCATTTTTTTAAAAAACTTATGGAAGTTTTATACCCATTGAGGGATATAAAATTAAAAGGCATTAAATTAACGAAAAAATGAGGGGCATAAGAATGTCATGTTTTATTAAACAAAACATGTTTTTATTCTCAGAATCTTGTTTTTCACCTAGGTGACCACTAGACTTAATGTCTGAGATATGCATAATATTTTAGCAATTTGATTTATTGAAATAATAATTCAAAGCCCTTTTGTTATTTCATGATCACTCTGTATATGTTTTATTCTTTTTCTTTTTTAATATAAAATATTTATATTGAAATAACAACTGATAACTAACGAAATTTGACTTATTTTGTAGTGAAATATTTCATTTTTTTAAAAAACTTATGGAAGTTTTATACCCATTGAGGGATATAAAATTAAAAGGCATTAAATTAAAGAAAAAATGAGGGGCATAAGAATGTCATGTTTTATTAAACAAAACATATTTTTATTCTCAGAATCTTGTTTTTCACCTAGGTGACCACTAGACTTAATGTCTGAGATATGCATAATATTTTAGCAATTTGATTTATTGAAATAATAATTCAAAGCCCTTTTGTTATTTCATGATCACTCTGTATATGTTTTATTCTTTTTCTTTTTTAATATAAAATATTTATATTGAAATAACAACTGATAACTAACGAAATTTGACTTATTTTGTAGTGAAATATTTCATTTTTTAAAAAACTTATGGAAGTTTTATACCCATTGAGGGATATAAAATTAAAAGGCATTAAATTAAAGAAAAAATGAGGGGCATAAGAATGTCATGTTTTACTAAACAAAACATGTTTTTATTCTCAGAATCTTGTTTTTCACCTAGGTGACCACTAGACCTAATGTCTGAGATATGCATAATATTTTAGCAATTTGATTTATTGAAATAATGATTCAAACCACTTTTGTTATTTCATGATCACTCTGTATATGTTTTAGTCTTTTTTTTTTAATATAAAATATTTATATTGAAATAACAACTGATAACTAACGAAATTTGACTAATTTTGTAGTGAAATATTTCACCATTCAAAAAATATCTTGGAAGTTTTAATGCCATTGAAGGATTTAAAATTAAAAGGCATTTAATTAAAACGATTTCTAAAAGATTGAGGGGTATAATAATAAATTAAAACTTTGTGTTTTATCAAACAAAATGTGATATTTTTATGCTCAGAATCTTGTTTTTCACTTGAATAGCCACTGCACCTAATTTCTGAGATATGCATATTATTTTAGCAAGTAATAATATTGCATATTGTAATAATGTTTCAAATGACTTTTGTTATTTTATGGTTTTATACTTTTTACTTTTGAATAACAACTGAATTTAAAAAAAATTGATACAAAATGCTTTCAAGTGTTTAGTACTGCTTCTGATGAACTTCAGCAGTTTATTAATTATATTCAGTTTGTATCATTTATGCATTATCTTAATATTATACTATTTAAAGTTGAGGATTGAAAAGTGCCACAGCTTTTTAAGAGATGTTAATAATGTAATAAAATTGTTTTAGATCCTTTACTTTATGTATTTAAATTTTAAATTAGCTTATTAAATTTGTGTCAATATTACCTGACTTCTTTGTTCCTAACTGTCTCTCTGTTTAATTTAATTTTCTTGGTTTTATAATCCTCAGTTAGTTTTAAGAAAATGTCTCTCTATATGTTTAATAAACAAACTAACAAATATTCAACAATAATTAGTTTATTATTAAAAATATCATTTAACAAATATTTGAAGAAAATAAAATTAGCTACATTAAAATTTCATTGGCTTTTAATCTATATATTTGTATATACTTTTTCATAAACTTTATTAATTAATAGAATTTATTTGAATAAAATTACTTACAAGTTATCTTTTTGACTCATGTTTGATTGCAGTTTAAATTTATCATAGACAACATATACCAGAAATTTAATTTAAAAATGCACTCTGCAAAAATATAAACTTCCTTACTTTTGGCTTTATATTTGACTTTTAAAATGACAAAGAAGAAATTCAATGTTTCATTATTTTATCCTTACATTTTATGTTCATTTTTATAGGACTCCTAATTTTTATATTTGTTTTCTTGACCTCTGCCATTTAAACATGCATATGTATTTTTAAAAATTTTTTGTGTGTTATTTTATCATTATGTTTTGCTGATATTGTCAAGTTTTTTCATTGTTTTCAAACTATGAAAAAGTGTTTAAAATCTCCATATTAAGTGATTTTTTTCATTGTTAGGATTCAGTTACAGTTCGTTAATTTCTAAATATTAATTTGTTTTGTTGTTTTGTTTTTACTATAGATTTTTAAAATTTTGTTTAATGTTTTGAAGCATCTTATTGTTCACCATATTAACTTATATCATTTATTCATGGTCCATTTTCCATAATTTAAGTTTATTTATTTTAATGTTTAATATGTTTATTTTAATATTAGGGGGAGAACTTTTCAGTTTGTGGGATTTCAGATTGTGTGACTTCAGAACTAATTTAAATAAAAAAATTATAATTACAATAATTTAAATTAAAAAAAAATATTTTAGTTGATTATTTTTTGCATTACTAACAGATAAGATATTAAATTATGGTTACAGTTCCTGTAATGTTTTTTATATACCAAACAATTTAAAAGAACATTGTTTGATGCAGAAGTTTTTTTCCTTCTACCCTCTTAAATGTTGTGGATTTATTATTTTTTAATTATAAATACTTAAGATACCTGAATGAAAGTTAGGTAAATATTTATTTTATTTTCGAAGCTTTAATAAATGTCAAGATTTGTTGAATTTCATTGTATTGCCTTTCGCAAGCTAATGAATTTTAAATTAGACTTCAGTTTTTGTTATTGATATAAAATCATGTATCAAAAATATTTAACTTCATTAATATTAAATAATTATTGCAACTAACAAAATAATTATTTTACTTTTAACTGTGAGAATTAATTGTACGTTATTTACTTAATTGTTTTAGTATATGTTTTAGAATTTAGGAGTCTTAAGAATAAGACCTTGAAAATAAGAATTATTGCATTTTTAAAGCTTTTTCTAAGTGCATGTTTATTAATGTTGTTAAATTGTTCTTTTCGAGTAATAATTTTGTTATATACCATCTTTAAAATCAGTCAATAGTTAACAATGTTAACTTAAACTAGGGATTGTCATTGATGTTTATTTATTTACTTACCTTAATGTCCTATTTGGTGTGAGTCGGTTAGTTTGTAAAAGTTGAAAAAATTTCATACTGGTGTAAAATCCTGTAGACAATTTCAGCAAAACCAAAGAAAGGCTCCAAAACAGGATTTTTTACCACAATGAAGAACTATATACCAAAAACACGGTTGTTACTTTTCTGTTGTTGGAAAAAAAATCATGTTGTTGGGTATTATTTTTTGGTTTTGCTGAAAATGATTGATGTGAAGTACCGATATCTCATAGTTGGCTAAAAATAGCATTGCTAAAACATAATTTGTTTTATTTTAGCTGTAGATGCAGAAATACCCACTTGAAAAGATATTTTTTCAATATTGCATTTTTTCTTCACCCTTTGTTAATTTCTTTTAATTGAAAAAATAATAAATAATTGTTATTTTAATTATTGTTATTATTATTGTTACTTGAATTAAAAAAATAGAAATCTTCACGTTATATTCACAGATAAATTTTAAAATATGAAAGAAAATTTTTTATTGTTCTGTAATTTAGAAACTAAAAAGTTTAAGATATATTTTTTAGTGTGTTAATATCTTTTAATATCTTATTTCAGAGAATTTTTCCTAATTAAGTTTAAATTATTTCTTGACAATGTTTTATGTTGTAAACCAGTTGTCGTAATTCTTTATGTATTTATTTTAACATACTTTGATTTAAAATGATGTTTCAACTGTTATATGCTGTTTTGATAAACAGCTTTCCTTATAAAATATTAATCTTTTGTTTTTTCGTACAATTGACACTGTTAATTTTTTTATTTTTACCTTAATGTCCGACTTGATGTGAATCTGTTTGTAGAAAATGGAAAAATAAGATAGTTCTATGAAAATGGCAGACTTATTACTTAATTGTTTCTGTAGTTATAGAAAAAAATTGGATGTAATGATACTCTCTAACTTTAAAAAAGACTTTTCTGAACTTTTAAAAAAGAAAAATCTGTAGTTAAAGTTGAAAAAGTACTAATTTTTAAGCGAAGAATCAAACTAATTATAAAACTAGTTAAAATAATGTAAGGATGTTAAATTTTAATGGAAGATATATTTGAAAACATAAAATGAATTTACTTCATTGCATTTCAGTGTCCTGTATTTTGCATCTAGTCATTATTAAAAGATATTTATAAAGTAATATCAGTGTTATCTGTGATAGATTTCTAAATGTATGAATATGTTTAAGAAATAAAGAATATTATATTAAAATATCTTGTTCAGCAGTTTCTTATAAGCTCTAATTATATGTACAATTGATATTGATTATTAAAGAATTTTTCTGTTGACCTATACACGATACTGTATAGTCGGTTCAACTATATAAAGGCAGATAGTAATTTTTTTTATAACTGGCATTGAACAGCCTACCCCGATTCTGAGCTTACTACTATCGATGTTCAAATCCGTAGCCTTGTAATTTTGAACCCAATCCAGAAAACAGGAGAACTCCTGGAATAAGCCTACTAGCCTTTGTGGAAGACTTTTTGATGGAACGAACCCGCATTTGCGTTACATGAAGAAAAAAACCTACCACGGGTTGCTGGATGGCAAGGAACCCTTGATTAATCTACCATTGAGGATATTTTATGTCAGTCCAGTGTCAGTGCAAGAGCAGAATTAGTATCAACCAGCCAATGCTGCTGTAGCTAAATAAATTATTAGTGTTACTTTTAAGCTGTTACTTTTTATTAAAATAAGATATATTTCATTCAGCTGGATGTAATTATGAACTTGAATAAATTCATATTTAAATCACTTGACTACAACAGCTGTATGCAGCGTTGAATAAATAAGTTCTTGCAATTAATTATTATAATGAAAAGAAATTGTAATTAAATTACTTTATGGCTTTAGAGATTTTCATTTGGTATTTGTGGGTGAAATTGTTTTTAGAATCTTAAAATCGTACCATTCAACAAAAGAGATGTGAATTTTAATAAAATGTTCACTAAACTGAATTAATGAATATTAGTAATCTTTATTGCCCATTTTTTTTTTGGTATTAATAGTGAGCTGGGATTGTACAGTGATTAGTGCACTGAGCTATCATTGTGATGGCTTAGAGTTTTTATCCGTTTCAACGGCTTGAAACCTACCCAGCTTTAAATCGATATGTGCCACCAATTTATTGGGGGGGAAGGACTAGCATATATAGAGAGATATATTTTTCTGTTTTCGAAGCTCTGTCGCCAAGGTAAATAATAAAGCCATAGTTAAAGTGTCTTACACATGAAGCAATGCAATGATTTTAAACTATATTTATAATCTTGCCGCGAAGAATTATTTGGGCTTTAGAGCAAACAAATAACTTAAATATTCTAAAGGATATTAAACTTTTATTTAAAAATCTCCAATTTGGTGACATTTCCCCACCTAGATTAAAATTATCAAAATCACTGCCCTATTCACAGTTTTTGCAAATCTTTAAGAGCCCAGGTAATGCAGTATAGGAGTAAGTTTTTAAATATTAGACAATAAAACGCTTTTCATTTTCACAAAACTGTGGCTTTTTTCCATCCTGACGTTTTACGTTATTTTCAAAATCGTAGACAGCGCTGGCTTTAGATTGGCTAAACTTGACCTAACAGTCATAAGTAACAGTAGCAAACTCACAGCAGTTATAAAAACAGCATGTTATTCGCAAAAAGAAGCATTTTACGACAGAGCCTTCAAAAAACAGCTTTAAGAAATGCATTAGGCGTTATTTTCCGCGGCAGGCAAAGGGTCAATGGCATTACACACTTGATGAAGTTTCTCTTATGGTATTCTAAGGATATGATATGCAATGCCACTAGTTCCTTTTTCAACATTTTCAGAGTCAAATATTTTTTTCGTAATTTCAGTTTTTATTATTCGTAGCAACCGTTGGCTGTTAAGGTTCGCATATGAACTCTAGTATTCAGAGTCTCCACACTAATTAAATTGATTTGAGAAGAGATATGAAATTAAAAAAAGAACTTACAAATTTATTAAATAATGAATTTACAATAATGATGTACAATGTGAAACATAAAACTGTAAAAAGGAAAGATCTTGGTACCTTTGCCACAAATCTTATGTAATACCAGGTACCAAGATAATTCCTTTATCTTGGTACCGTTGCCACAATAATCGACAAGTTTTGGTGATTTTCGGGCAATGGCACGCGAGAAACTATAGAAAAAAAATCACTGAACGGTAGAAGACGTAATTACCATCAAGCAAATTTTTACATAAATTTTTTTAAAAAAAGATTCAGATTTTAGATGGAAATATCTCTTAAACTAATAGTCACATTTGGTAGGAGTTTTGACACTTTTCACAATCTGCTTTCACCATGGAATGTAGGGTCGGAAAGTAAAGGACGAGCCAAGAGAGTGCTCTTGCTTGGTGAAACTATTTAGACAATGCTTTTTGGAACAGATGATTTGTCCACGATGAATTGGTATTTCAGCTACCCAGTCCTTCCGATCTGTCAAGTCAAAAATTTTTCTTAGGAGACATAAGCATTATTTACGAGATGCCCACTGGTTCAGCAGAGGTCATTGTCGCCCATAATTTACCATCGTATTTGCAGATGTAAGTCTAGTGAAATGCAAATATCTTTCAACGTTTGCATGATGAACTTCGTTCGCAATGTAAGGTCTGAGAAGCTGGTGTTCCGAGTATTTGTTGCCAAGTTTTCAACAATAAAGATTTCCTAATCATCCTTCTTAATAACATTCTTTATTTTCACCAACTAGACTCCATATTTCGACTCACACAGATCCTACATTGCATTGTGAAAGTTATTTGTTTTAGTAAGTTTAAATACATTTAAAGTTTCGACCATTAGTTTTGTTGCACCTTGTAAGAACTGAAGATGTCGAGGGGGAAAATTTCTGTTTGTTTTGGCCAGTTCTATCACTTTTTGCGTTTTTGACCATCAGTTTTTTTAATACTCTGTAGAAACTGAAAATGGTTAAGGTAAAATTTCTGTTTTGTTCTGTTTTTGTTTTGTTGTTTTCTGTTCTTTTGTAAACCTTACAGAAACTGATGATGGATGGTTGGGTGAAAATTTCTCAATATATGGCACCATATTTTGAGTTGCTATCCAGATCTTCATTGCTGTTAATGTTCAAATGCTCCTTCTTCTTATTAGGATTTAAAATTTTTTCAGTGACAGGTAAGCATGCCCAAGGCTGCCTCTCTGATGAAGCAAATAACAGGAAAACTATGCCACCTATGACATTGAGTCCTGCTGATATGTAAAAAACTGAACCCCACTGTTGAATACTGGAATGCTAAATAAAGTTTTAAAAAAAAGAAAAGCAATCAATATGAATATAAGTTTCTAAGAAATTAAAAATGTGCATTTATAATATATTAATGATCAATTATGGTACCAGTAACGTTTAAAAAAATGTTTTATGTTGAATTTATATTTATAAGAAATTGAAAATTTATGTATAGAAATGGTAAACAGATGTACAAATATAATTTTCTTAGTATAAAAAATGAAATTAATTTCATAATTTATCTCTATTTATCTTAATTTATTTATTTTCGTAATTTTTATCTCTTATTATAAAAATTATTTAAGATTTTCATTGTTTGTGCATTAATAAGAGTTTTTTTAAAGCACTGTTGGTGTTATACTCTTAATTTAATCCAAGGTTATATGTGATTTTACTTACTTCTTCTTCAAGAAGAACTCCTGCAACCATAGGTGCAAATATACCAGATATACAACCAAGGCTATTGACCAATCCAAAAAGTGTTGCTGCAATTTGAAAATAATTCTAAATTTAGTCATAAATTGTTGATCAGTAGAGACATTTGATATTACATTAAATTCGAAAATTAACAAACATTATTTTTAAATTATCCGCGTTTATCCCAGTAATGCGAAAATTCCGTTTCAGTAGCTTATAAAAAGTAGATAATTAAAAACATTATACAAACGGAATATATACCTGGGTAAAATATTATATTTCATTAACATATTCCTTACGTTGAATTTTTAGAATGTTTAAAGATAATTTTGAAGCCTAATGAACATTAAAAATAAACTTAAATAATTTTTTCTTAAATAACTGGGAGACTCCGTCCAACCTCAGTGTCTGCATCTCATTTATTATTGAATGAAAGGTTCATGCCAGTTTTTTACAAAAATTACAATCTGTTGTCATTTTGAGGATAACTAAGTTTTGTATCTTTGTTGTAAGTTTTGTAAAATATCTTTCCATTTAACTATCTTGGAGTAATTTATTTAATATCTATGATGTACTGAAAGAGTTTATTTTCTATAAATGAGTATTAGCTATGATAATACTTTTTTGGAATAAAATTATTACTTCGAAAATTTGAAAAAAAAAACGTATTTATAAAATGCTTCAAACCAATGCTTTTTGCTGCGTTGTCGCTCTGATGATGGAATAAAGTGCCTTTGTAAACTTCAAAAACTAGATACCAAAAATAGCGTTTTCGTGACAGTTAGACCAATTTTTTTAAATAATTTAATTGGTACAATTATTGTTTGTGGACTTTAAATGCTAGTCAATTTCTTTGATAAACAAAAATTTTAAATATTACTCCATCCATAACAATAATTTTCTAATGAAGCTCTTATACAGAAATGTTAGAGAACTGAATTTTGAAATGTACGTTTTTACTCTTAAAATATCTCTATATATATTTCTCTTACACGGCAACAAAAAAAAGCCCCATTACTACTCCCAGAATGGCAACGCTAGAAAATCGACCAATGATTGCCGCTAAAAATGTAACATGCCAAATCTAGCTGAGGTGGCTCAACGTACAGCGCTTTTAAAAACGGAAACTGAAATAACTAGTTCTCACCAAATGTGAACTCTTCCAAAATTCACCCTATTAGCTGCGGCCATCTCATACTATTAAGCTAGGCAGAAATGAGTAGTCTTTGTCGATAGATCTCTATTTTAGTATTTTGTCGAAAGCGCTTTTTTCACGAGTTTATATATTACTAATTTATTTGACGATTTTTGATTTATATCACGAATTTATTTGTTTTATTATTGTTATTAGTTATTCATTGAAAAATGAGTCTCAATCGTGCTGCTACGCCTTAAGATTTTATACTATAGCACATTTCTAATAGGTTTAACGAATTACATGTTATTTACTTGAATTCAAATTTATTTTAATGACTTAGTATTTATTAAAAAGATGCAATTTAAAAAAATAAAAAAAAGGTTGCTATATGGATTTGAATGATTGTTTTGAATTCTTAGAATTTTGTGCATTTGCAATGTACCTAAGTTAGTAGCGAGCGAAGCGAGCTTGGTTTGCGAAGCAAACCATATAAGATTGCGTAGCAATTTTAAGGGGTTGGCGAGCGTTAGCGAGCAGGTGGCGCAGCCCACTAGTATTAATTATTAACTTTAAAATAAATTTCAAATTTAAATTACCAGAATGATAACGAAGCATGATATCTGCATTGGAGATACCGCCATCGACACCAAGACCTGAAAACCCATTATCACCATTTTAAAGACTATTTTTTTAAATTTATTTTAAACTTCAGTTTCCAGAATGATTAGGAGACATGTCAGGTGTGTTGGAAATACCATTATATACACTTTATCCTGAAAACAGATGGCCGCTGCTTTTTAAAGACTATATGTTTATTTATTTGAAACTTTTATCAGATTATTAAGAAGATATGGCAGTTGTAGTCGAACTAATGCACCGCTATACCAAAGTCTTGAAAACTTATGGCTTCTGCACTTCAAAGACTATATGTTTATTTCAAATTGTAATTACCAGAATGATGAGGAGCAATGTCAGTGGTAATGGAATTCACACCACCGCCACCAAGACCCTGAAAACCCATGGCTGCAGTTAAAAGAAAAATAACCATGACATGGTTACAGCCCATTAGAGGTATCAAAGTCATACACGTTGCTGGACCCATCATTGCTGAAAAAATAGAAAGAAAGAAAACAGATTATTTTTTAAGATAATTTTAAATGTTTTTTTTCCCTCAGAACTTACTGATGCACATTTCTACGACCTTGCATTTAAAATCATGGAGCATTCTTAAAGTCTAGAAAATTTACAAAAGTCTTAGCTTTTTATTAAGTCTAATAGAAACAATTAAATCGTAAAAAATTATTATGTTTAAATTCAGTTTTTAAATATTAAAAATCACGTGTTTCAATTTGCTTTTTCTATTTAATTAATTAATATTTCTTTAATTGAGGTTTTGTTATTTTTAAATTTTTTTTTTTGTATAACCGTCATTGAACAGCCGACCCAATTTTTGGGTTTACGACTACTAATGTTCAACTCCGTAGCCTTGTAATTTTGAAACAAATCCAGAGGTTCCTAGGGGTACAGAGAAAGCGAATTTTTGACTTTTGTCTTGCTTTCTTGATAGAAAAAGTTTTGCATTTTATGACAATTCAAAGCTAGTACCCCCTGATGACGCCAGCTTTGATTGTCATAAATTTTTATCAATGTTTTTTCAATTTTTTTTTACTAATTTTTCTTCATTGTCTACTTCATGGAGGACTTTTTTTTGATGGAACTAACCCGCATTTGCGTTACATGGAGAGGAAGACCACGAGAACCTCCCACGGTTAGCCTGACGGCAAGGGGACTCTAACCTACTGAGGATATTTCACGTCAGCACAGTGGTCGGTGCAATACCGATGCGGAATTCGTATCGACCTGCCATCGCCGGGATCGAACCCCGGTTCACCTCATTGGAAGGAGAACGCTCTATCCCCTGAGTGAAACTGCTTTCCAAGTTCTTCTTTAAAGTGTTCTCATTAAAGTACTGTTAAGGTCGGGGAGAGAGATGTTTGTTGGCCGCCGGCAACTATCGAACCTGGAACCTTTGGATGCGCAGATTGATACTCTTATCTCCATGAAAAAAGGTGCACACCTGATAGTTCAGCAGCACCTTTTTAGTAGTTTTAAAAGTTTTCAGTGGTTTCGATATGTTATAATACTTTGTTTTAGTCTAGGGAAAATTTAATAAGTTTACGAAGAAAGTGATTTGTTTAGCACGATGATGGTCTTATCATCATTGTAACATTTGTAAAAAAAAATGTATGTATGTGTATAAATATTGATGAATTTACACCTGGTATCAAAATGACTGTCGATTTGAAAAGTCACTAAAATCTAAAATGAAAGAGATCGAAATAAACGATTTATTGCTTTCTGTTAAAGAAGAATAAGAAAGTAGATACTTTATTCTCACCAAGTTTAAAAATTAGTAACAAGGTTAATTAATAAATGGTGCAAATGACTTATTTATAAATATTTTTTTGCTCTATGTTAGACCTAAACTAAAAAAACTAAACTCAGTGACGCGACAACCCATAGAGGGCCAACAGGTAGGGCCATAGAAGGCCTACTGTGCCCATCTCAGTGTTCTTGACCTTGGGCTCTGGGATGCAAGAGCAGATGTTCCGGTTAGGTGGTCAGCCGATCTCGGAACCCCCAGTGTTTAGTTCCCAAGCATGCTTCGTACTCATTTATCGACCCACTGAAGGAATGAAAGGCTGAATCAACCTTACCCGACCCAAGGATCGAACCCAGGACCTGTGGCACCAGAGCGCGAAGCGCTACCACTCAGCCCGGGCGTCTTATTTTAGACCCTTTAAACTCTTAATTTTTAATCGAGTGTACGTGAACTTCTTACGGTTTTCTGTCCATGTCCGAAAGGTCGTGAGTTTCATTCCCGCCGGCCGAGACGAAGACTACCGGTGTACAAAATGATGACTGATGTACGCCAAATCTGTCGAGGTCACAGAGTCTTCCTAGTTCATATAACAAATCGGGATCGGAGATTGATCGTGCTCTTGTTCAAGTCAAAATTACGATTTTCGGGCGGATCAATGGTGTGTGAATGTGACTTTTATGTAAAACGGGATGTGACCTATGTATGTTGTCTCTGGATGTGACGTATGTATGTTGTTCCCCAGACTGTCGCCAATAGCCAGTTGTGCAGCTCTAGTGGGACGTAAATAAAAAAGAACCGATCTTATAGTTTTTTCCAATTAGCAGCGCCATCTTTAGATAAACTTTATAACTAATTTCGAAACAAATTAAAGATAATACTATAACTAGTTTCCTAAGCAGAACGCAGCAAACAGTACATTCTTGTCTCCCTTTTTTAATAATTTATATTTTTGAACCGTTTGGTTTAGTTTCGGATACTCGGGAAATCGCTATTTCGTAAAGAAAATGAATGAATTTCATTATTTACAAGATTATTTATAAAATCAAATTTTAAATTCCTTTCGCGTCATTAAAATAATGTTACATCCACTTACCAAACAGCTGAAAGCTTTTCCTGACTTTAGTTGCTGAGTAATGTTTCTTCGTTCGCAAATAATCTGATGCATATCCGGAAAGAAATAGTGTAATGCAGGAGCATAAGTAAATCATAGAATTAATCAGACCATTCTGTAAAAATTATTTATTCATAAAATAAGTGTGGAAATAAAATTTTTTTATACAGGGTGTCCCAAAAGATCGTTTACAAACTTAACATGCTGGTCTGTCATATCATGATGAACAAGATTTACATAGGAACTTGTGTCCGAAAATTAAAACTGCGACCGCTAGAGTGCGATAATTGCACGAAAACGGGAGAGTGGGAAAAACAATCATTTCAGGCGTGGACGTTGAAGGAGAATGATGAATGAGTTTAGTAACGCAGAAATGGCCGACATGCATTACGTATACGGCGCCGCTGATGGAAATGGACGAGCTGCGGCACGGACGTACCTTGAGCGCTTCCCAAACAGACGTCAGCCAAGTCATGTTTTGTTTGGACGATTGCACCGCAGATTATGTGAATCAGGTGCTTTCGTAGCACGTAGCCACATCGGTCGAGAACGTGCTACACGCACAGATGTCGTAGAGGAAACCGTGCTACAGGAGTATGCCATCAACCCGCAAAGAAGTCTCCGAGAAGGCGAACGTGTCTTGGGTGTAGCTCGTTCCACCATAATGCGCATACTGCACGATGGCATGCAACACCCTTACCACTTCCAAAAAGTACAGGCATTGTGCGCTGACGATTATCCCAAACGCATTGCATTCTCACGCTGGTATTTGCAACAGCGGGTCGCACAGCCAGATTTTCCATCGTGGATTTTGTTTTCTGATGAATCCTGCTTTACACGGGATGTTGTCGTGAACCTGCAACAACATGCACGTATGGGCGCATGAAAACCCAAGATGTACAGGTGCCCATGCGCATCAACAACGTTTCAGCGTAAACGTTTGGGCTGGTATTATCGGTGACATGTTGATTGGCCCTTACCTTCTACCTGAACGCCTCGACGGAAATACCCATCGCATTTTTTTAGAAAGAGTTTTGCCGGATCTGATGGGTGACGTTCCAGCCGCTACACGCCGAAACATCTGGTTTCAGCATGATGGAGCTCCTGCCCACTTTAGCTACGCTGTTCGAGAATACCTCGATAGGATTTATCCTAATCGCTGGATCGGTAGAGGCGGACCAGTCCCATGGCCGCCGCGATCCCCCGACCTGACTCCCCTGGATTTCTACCTGTGGGGACACATGAAGTCCATAGTGTACGAGACACCTGTAACATCGGACATGGATCTTATCGCGGAAGCGGCAGCACGTGTCCGTGACACTCCTGGCCAATTTGAACGGGTTCGTGAATCCATGCGCCGACGCTGTGAACTTGCATTGTGGGGAATGGAAGGAATTTTGAGCATTTGCTGAGATGTAATGATGTTTTATAATAAAAATCATATTAACACCGCTATCGATATCATTTTTTTTCTCCTCATCCAAACCTGCACTTATCGCCCTCTAGCGGTCTCAGTTTTAATTTTCGGACACAAGTTCCTATGTAAATCTTGTTCATCATGATATGACAGACCAGCATGTTGAGTTTGTAAACGACCTTTTGGGACACCCTGTATAAACATACACGCACAATTTTTTTCTTCGCATGAATAAAAAATTTATATTATTAAAAAAATATATTATTTTAAAAACGATTCATTATTAAAAAATATATATTATTATACGAAGGAATCTCCTTCCGTTTTGATGTAAAATAAATTTCAGTAAGACTCATATGGAATTCTTATATTTGTTCAAGGAGGATTTTAGTACCATTTCAGGCATTTGAATCAATTTATTTTCTTTTCCTTAAAAAAAAAATAAAAAAATAAAACCTATTTTTAGTTTAACGATCTAACATTTTTAAGAACTTTGTCACATATTTATTTGAAAATTTTCTTGTGTTTTGCAATAGAACAATTATTTTATGAAACACACGTTAATGGAGTTATTTGGTTATTTTTAAATATCAATGGTTATTATATTAACAGTACTCGATTAGGGTATATTAAAATAACCAACATTGTAAGAAATACCGGGTTCTCCTTTTATGGACATAGCTTTCATGTTCTTTAAGTCAAAGTTTATGAGTCAGTTTAGTTTGTCCAATATACGATAGAAATCTCTGACAAGAAATTTTATAAATGCCCCAGCTATTACTTCTAAGCTATTGTCTTAACCGACCTTAAAGATCCTATTGCAGGGGCAGTCATCAAACTTCTTGTCAGTGTAATCTATTTTATTTTATTTTATAACCGTCGTAGAACAGCCGACCCAAATTTGGGGTTTACGACTACTGATGTTCAACTCCGTAGCCTTGTAATTTTGAACCCAATCCAGAAGACAAGGGAACACCTTAATCAAATATTGGGCGAAATTTGCTTTCGTGGAGAACTTTTTGATAAAACTAACCAGCATGTGCTTTAAATGGAGAGGAAAACCATGAAAACCTACCTCGTTTAGCCTGATGGCAAGAGGACTCTAACCCATGATCCGTCTGAGGATATTTCACGTCAGCATTGTGGTCGGTGCAAGCCGGATGCGGAATTCGTATCGACCAACCATCGCTGGGATTCAAATCCGGTTCACCTCATTGGAAGACGAACGCTCTATCTCCTGAACCATCTCGGCTCCAGTGTGATCTATTGTAATTGGGTTACTAAACGTACCCTTAAGCTTAAAGAATTTGAAAGAAATGTCAAAAATTAGGATTTTAAATGATCTTTCATCGCCTAACATAGTTTTCTAATCGTAAGTTTAAGATTTCTTTTGCTAAAGTCATTCAATACTGCTCTTCATCGACCGAACTCGATTTCAGGGAATCGCTCCATATTTTGCAAAAATCTAATAATTTAGTTAATGATCTTTCTAGTATTCCACTTTTCTCCAATATTTGGAAATTTTTTTTTATTTAATCTTTTGCCCCCTAGGGTTTCTGCCAAGCCCCATCACACCTGTTTCTTATTGTCCTTCTTTTTATTATCTTGTTCAAACTCGTTCCTCCTTCCTGCTTGGTTAAACCACTTTATATTTGTTTGTCTCTTTAATTTTCGAATGTCATTTTTTGTTTAAACACTGAGTAAGGTTCTTTTCTAGAGAACCGAAGTTATAGTATGCTCATTCTCGTACTTGATTTGTGCTTTATTCACGTTGTTTTTAATTTTATTTTGGCTTACCTAATCACCACCTTAATTATAATTTTTTAATTAATCTTCGCCAAAACGTAGTAAGAAATAGCACTCATTAATTTTTTATATCCGAATAAATTCCCAAACGTTGTCAATTTATTCAGTATGATTCAACACAACAATTACAAACTTGGAGAGAGATGGTTAGGCCCATCACAAGGATTAAGAATTTCACTGTAACCCATGATCAAAAATGCTATAGTACGCAGCTAGGGGCACTTTTATATTATAAACTAGCTGTTTGAGTGCATTTGATATGATAATTTCATCTATGTGGATTACCTTAACTTTATATTTTCTAATTTTCATTGCGAAAATTGCATACAAATAGGACCATGTTTAGCTGTTTTATCGTATACTGCAAAAACCTATCTGAATTCGGTGTCGAGAAAATAAGAATTATGTGTTATTTTAAGTTAATCTCGAAATGAAAACTCATGCACACGTTAAAGGGGGCAGTTCAAAAAATGAACTTACACTAATATCAGATGCATTTACACAATTCAAGAACAATTTTCGCCAATTAGACGATCGATATTTAGTCGACCGGAGAAGGTGAAAGTTTGATTTCACCTCACACGATGCTGAACGTTTCACAGAAATAAAATATTATAAAAAAAAGTTTGCAGGCTTTTAGTTGTATAATAAAAATAATTATTTTCTCATAAGAAGATTTACATCAAGTTGTCAATTGTTGTCGCAGGTCATTCAGGCAAGGGGTTCTTGTTTTACAGTGGCGCCATGTACAGCTAAGTATTCGACTTCTTCCACATCCGTTTATAGGACTGGCCCATTCATACATCCATTCATTCATCCACAGATCGAAATTTTGCATAATTCAGCACCCCCAGGTGAATAATTTATTATGGGGGCATAGAGGACTTTGTGACCCGACAGATTTAACGTGCAACAGTCACTATTTACCACACAGGGAGTGTTCGGCCGGCTGGATTCTCACGAGCGGGAATCCAGCACTCTGCCATGAATGATTCTCACTCTATATCATATCCAAAAAATAACTTTACTGAGTCTTATACGTGTCTTATCTTATTGTAATGATAAATTTTTGTGCTATTGGATAACACAAATGGTAGCTGCTACTTTGCACTAAGAGATGTAAAAGAACATTCTCGGTATAATGAAAATTTACGTGCAAGAATATGTATGGTGTTTCATTATACCACTTTGTTGTATAGTAGTTGCAACCATTTCTGGCGTTGAGATTACAGTGTAGTGTATTGGTTTGGCGCGTAACTTGCAAAGCTCGTCAGTTTGAGAGCCAAGTCAATAAATTACAATAAAACAGGTCATTTTAGGCCTATTTGAAAGCAACTTTAACGGTGAATTTTGGTAGAGTTCTTATTATTTGTTTATCTTCCCTCCAAATTCTTAACTGCTGTGTTGAATCACCCCTTAAAGTTCTAAAAGAATGCGGACCTCTCTTAAAAGTTTATAAGAAAATATTACGTTTTGAATAGGTATATGTAGCACCACTTCTAAATAAGTTGGAAGTTTAGTTAACAATGTCAGGAAGCACCAAGCTGATGAGAATGTGCAAAAGGCCGCAGTCCAAATTGGAAGGCTGAACAGAACATGTTTCCAAGGTATGGGTAACTAAAACACAGAAATTTAAAAAAAAGTCAAGATATATATTTACTTTTTAGAATTCTTTTATACATCTCATACGAAAGACTTACTTTCTGATTAGCCGTCATCTGGATATTGCCTTTTTGTATGTATTCAAGCTCATTTCTAGATATACGTGGATGATCAGTTGGTGTGCTATGAGCCAAACAAACCCAAACGATAAACCAAATGCAACCAACAATACCTATTGAAGGGGGAAAAACATTATACCATAATTTGTAACAAAGTGCTATTCCATGGAAAACAATTTATAATTGTGTCTATAAGCTAACTTTTCGAACGCCATCTAGTGGCAACAAAGACGACTTTCAGTCGACTTCCAGCTTCAGAAGCATGAAGTTTTCTCAAAATTTATCTCCGTGAGACTAACATTTCCTAAATGTTCTGTGGTCTTTTTAGTCTAAGTTCTATTTTTCGTACATTACTCTGTAACTGTTACTTTCTTTTTCATTTTCAATGTAATAATAAATACTTTTAGAACTAGTTGGATCTTAACGGTTACAATAGTTAACTTCGAACTAAACTAAGGGAAATAGCACTTAAAACACTATAGTACGATGGATTCAAAGCTATGCTGCCGAATGTAGCATAGTTCTGAAACCCTGGTACCATAATTTGTAACATGTACCATAATTTGTAACATGCACCATAATTTGTAACATTTGTAGGGGTCAGTATGAAACTGATGCATTCGTGAAGACGGACCAATAGTTGCCGAAAGCTACCGAAGTTGTAAATGATAAAACAAGCTTGCAAAATAATTGAATATAATTATCCCATTAAAAATACATGCAATTTTCGTATAACATAAAATTTTATTTACTTTAATGTTATTGTCGACTGTACAGTTTAGTTTAATTATACATTCTAATTATAAAAGATACTTTATAAGGACTAGATGATATTAACTCAAAACAATATTATTATTACTATTTTAATTATTTTTTTGACGAGAATATCTTTACTTCAAGACTATAAATTATAGTTTAGTGCTACTTGGCTTCATGATAACATAAATCACTTGTTTTAATTATGGTTACAACATTTACAGACACACTGTATTCTTTATTTATAAGTTTAATCATCAGTATATAAGAGCTGTTTTCATTTTATTTCTTTGTAAATTAGTTCGATAAAGTTAATATTATCAAAACTGGCTCTTAAGGTTACCTTAAATAGTTTTACTGGTTAACTGGTTCTTATCGAAAGAATCAGTTTTTTAAAATATGTTTTTCATTAATTGAACCAGTTAACATATCCGATGGCTCCTTCGCTTACTTTATCTTGTGAATGGGTTTGTGCAATACGCGCATCTTTTTCAATTTGTTTAATAAGTGTTTCATCGTTTTTAATTTTTTTATCATCTGAACCAGTTGGCTCATCTGAAGCATTTTTTTCGATTTCTTTCCTTGATGAATCAGTGTGATTTTTCAACACATTATTATTTTCAATTATTGTATCATTATTTTCGCTCACTTTTTCTTGAGAATGGCTTTGTGCAATACGAGCATCTCTTTCAATTTGTTCAACAAGTGTTTCATCGCTTTGACTTTCTTCCTCAAATGGACAAGTTAACTCATCTGAAGCACTTTTTTCGATTTCTTTCTTTGATGAATCAGTGTGATTTTTCAATAAATTATTTTCGTTTACTTTATCTTGTGAATGGCTTTGTGCAATACGTGCATCTCTTTCCAACAAGTGTTTCAATTTTTCAACAAGTGTTTCATCTTTTTTTCCTTCTTTATCAAATGGATCAGCTAACTTATCTGATGCGCTTTTTTCGATTTCTTGCTTTGATAAATCAGTGTGTTCCTTCAATACATTGTTCTCACTTACTTTATCTTGTGAATCGCTCAGTGCAATAGTCCCATCACTTTCGGTTCGCTTAACAAGTGTTTGATCGCTTTCATTCTCTTCATTAAATGAAACAGTTAACTCATCTGATGCACTTTTTTCGATTTCTTTCTTTGGTGAATCTGTGTGTTCTTCCAATACATTGTCTTCGCATGCTTTATCTTCTGAATCACTTTCAGTTTGTTCGACTAGTGTTTCAGCGCTTTTAATTTTCTCATCACCTGAAACAATTAACTCATCTGGTGCATATTTTTCGATTCCTTTCTCCGATGAATCAGTGTGTTCTTTCAATACATTGTTTTCACTTACTTTATCCGGTGAATCGCTTTCAGTTTGTTTAACATGTGTTTCAGCATTTTTACATTCTTCATCAAATGAAACAGCCAACTTATCTGTTGCACTTTTTTCAATTTCTTTCTTTGATGAATCAGTGTGTTCTTTCAATACATTGCTTTCGCTTACTTTATCTTGTGAATACCTTTGTACAATAATCTCATCATTTTCGTTTTGTTTAGCAACTGCGCGTTCTTGAATATTTGGCAGGGGAGCTAGATCTGGATAAGCATACAAAAAATTTGGCTGTTTTCGATTTCTATAAACTATGAAAGTATTGTGCGGGGCACTTGTAAGGCAAAAATACATCAAGATTTTAATTCCAAGTATAACAAAAGGTATAGCTATAACAATTGGTATGAGGATCAAAAAACCCAAATCATATCCCTTTTCACAATTCGAGAGTTTGGGATTCGCTGCTTCTTCCGAATAATCGCCGCAATTATTCTCTCCATCACATACCAACCCTGCCCATACGCACTGTTCCTTCAAACATTTATATTCCTTTACATCTTCACAAGCACTGATTGTGTAAGCTGTGAAAATTATCTTGAGATCAATAATGGAAGCAGAGTCAGATTTGTATGTCAAACGTACTGGTATATCTTGAAAAACAAAGCTACTCCTACTAAGAATAGATGTTGAGTTGATCTCGCAAAGTGAGACGCCATTTCTTTTTGATATGAAGTTGATAGATGATGATGTGCAGCTACCGCTGAAGCTCATATCTGATACACTGATTATAATTCCATCAGCTTTACTTGCTGTTACATTAACAGAACAATCTACTTTTCCTTTTAGTGGATGCGCTGTGGTCACTTTAAGTATTGCAGAGGAAAAGTGTTCTACATCAAGTTTTATTGAATGGGAAGAACTGCCATCGCACAGATCTGACAGAAAGTACTTTTGATATGCTACAGCTCTTGAATAAAATAAATGTGAATATAATAGGGTATAAAAAACCCTATTGAGTTGACATTGAGTATAGCCAGACATTAATCTTCTTAGAAGATGTTTGTATTTTTGTTGATAATCGCACAATTACTTGTTTTCTTACTTTCGCAAGACTATTAGCCATAACTTTAAAATGAAATGAAGCTTTCAGCTCAGTATTTTCTTTTCAGTGAAAAACTAAAGCAACAACGTGATAAATAATTTTTATTATGCATGAGTGCACGAGAATGTAATTCTTACACCAGAGAACGCTTGATTTTTTTTTTTCGTTTTGTGATGCAGCGAAGATAACTGATGACTGACTTGACAGTCAAAATATAATTATTTGTGCGAGTGAGTTCCTTGACTTGACTAGTGCAGAAATGATTTGGCGGTTGCCGTTCAAAAATTTTCAAAAATGTTGAATCAGTTTTAATTTTTAAGAGAGTGAAAATATTTCTTCACTTTTATTTTTTCAAATATTTATTTTTGTGTTAAGTAAGTTGTTTAGAAAACATACTTTTAATTTTAATGAGAAATATTTTCCAACGCTGCACCGACTGCATTTTTAATTGGATATTCGCAATTCCAGAAGAAGTGAGATTATGGCTAACCGCGTGATTTAAATTAGATTTAATTGGTTACTTATAAGCGAAATCATTCGTGTGTGTCGAACCTGATTTAAGGCTTCTCTACTGTAGCCAAATCTTGTACCTCTGTCGCGGAAAAGCTTTTGCTCCAAAATGGCGGATAAGCCGGCATCTCCGATTCAGGGGTTCTAACCTGATTGGTTACTGAATCAACAAATGTCGCAATTTACCTACGACGACGTCACTTACAGGTATCCAATTGAAACTTTTTCATCAAAATAAATATTCTTAGTAAATATTGAGAAAATTGAAAATATGGTTGTTACATTTTAGGCAAAATGGTTGAACCATATTCTGTAAGAATGTTCTCCAAATTATGAACTATAAATTGAAATTTATTGAAATTATAAATTGAAATTTTAAACTGTAAATTGAAATATATTACCTTTTTAAGATTATAATCTTTCCTATAGTAGTTCATTTTTCTGACAGTATTTGAATCACTTAAAATATTGATGAAATAATGCATTATTAAATAATAAATTATGATATCGCGTCTAAACTTTAAACTAGATTCGCGATCGCAACGCTCGAGTACGCCCTCTAGCGGGAGACTGAAAATATCGGGCATTAGTTCCCACATAACCATTGCCAATGACGGACGCCATTTTCTTAGCAGCAAATAAGAAGCAAAATTTCCCTAAGGAAATGGTAGAACTTCTTGAAAAACTAACCAGAACATGCCAAACATTGAAGCAGAACACGCCAAGCAATTTCTCAATAATTTTTACCTTTCTATTACCAACAACATAACTTCCAATTTCATGATCACTTGCTGTTACAGATTGTGTGTATTACGGTAAAATAATTTCTTCTGTCTTCAAGTTATTACAAATTAAAGTGAAGTCAAGATTGCTTTCGTCATTCCAATGAATAAAGTGAATTCAGAACTTACAGAACTGTAATAGTTATAGAATATTCTTCTACTTTATAGAATAGTATATATTTCTGTATCTATATAATTCGGAAAACAACAATAATGAATCATCTGAACTACTTGAAATAGTTTCATTTGTGCTGATTATTAATAATTTTTTTATCGTTTTCTTGGTACGTATTTTTTAGTTTTGAAAGAATAATTTCAACTAGAATTCAGCTATTCTGATTTGAAGCTACGTATTCAAATTCATCTCGAGATCTTACAATTATTAAATTTTGATGTGTGGTATGCTATCTAAAAGTAATGAAGGGATAATCTATGCATATATTATTTGAAAATAAAATTTTCAAATAATATATGCATAGATTATGCGGATTTATAAAACAGGTGAGTGTTATGATTTTTATAATAAAACATTTGCTTGCAAATATTTTTTTTTTCTTATTTGATAATAGTTCTTTACAGAATGGTTTTTTACGTCTGATTAAGAACTATAAGAATAAAAAAAAGAAACAATATGAAAGTTTTTATTTCAATATAAAGAATTTTTAAAATCGTTTTTTATCCTAAGAATTCTTTATTTTACGCTTTTCAGTTTATAAATTTTTGATAAAAATTGTTGTCAAAATACTTTTTTTGAAAAATTAAATGGTATTACATTATGTGTTTATGTATACTTCTTGTATATTCTAATGTTTGAAGTAATATGATTCAGAAAAGTATGGAATAAAAATTCGGTACTAACGCCACTGCAGCTACAGATTTGGCGGTTTTTAAGTGCCACCAATCTGCACTTAAAATTTTTGCGACAAATCATAAAATAAAACACTTTATTTAAAATCAAAGCAGTCAATCGGATTTCGGTGGAAAATGGGCCGATATAGAGTTTAGCATAGATTCAAAACAATGATATCGCCATATGAACTCTGATAAATAAGATTCGAAATGAAATAAGCCTTTCCAAAACGTACGTTTATCAAGATAAAATTTCATGTCGTGGGAATTGGTACATTTTCGTTTTTTCGGTAAAATATTTCGCTCCTGAAAAAATTAAATTGCATCTTGTTTTGTTTTTGGCAAATACCAAAGACGAATTTTCGTAGCACTAAACAATGGCGACAAAAAAGAATTTTTGTTGTTGTTGTTTTCGTTTCGTCAGCATTCTTTATTTTCCGTTTTTTAGTTTTGTAGCAACCACATAACTAAGCTACAACAGCGCCACCATGTACAAGGCAGTGGATGCTCAGACATCGAACTGAATGGACCTTCCTCTGCAAGCGAACTTATTGCACAGTTGCTTTTTGCACGATTGAGATTTGTTTACGTATTTCTGAATATAAGTTCATTATTTTAATCATAAAATGTATAAAAGATATCTTACTGAAAAGATTCAAGTTAAGTGCCGAGCGTTTTCGACAGTCATTTGCAACTCATAAGAAAAACCCTGATTGCACATGGAATGATTTTTATTTTGAACTTCGAAGCTATTTCGAAAATTGGATTAAGGAGGTTAATGTTAATACGTTTGAAAAGCTAAAAGAACTCATAATAACTGATCAGATAAAAAAGAAATGTCCACCAGACTTCAAGGAACATTTTTTGGATGATTGGAGTGAAATCATCTCGCCAATTGAACTTGTTGAAAAATTAGACGCATACGACAATCTTCGTCATAAAACAAAGAGAGAAGGACCAGTGGTTACCACTAAGAGACCATTCACAAAAGCAAGAGAAGACTATCCCAGATTCAACTCTGCGAAGAAAGAGATCTTGGTCAGAAAATTCGAGAAGCCCAAGCAAGAAGAACACTCCTCTGTTTACTGCTATAATTGTGGCACGCCAGGATTTATCAAGTCGAACTGTCTAAATTGTCCTAAAACTGAAAAGAAGATTTCAACTCGTTTCCATAGCATTCAGCTGAACAGTCTGTCAACATCCAGCCAGATGGCAATCCTCGAAGTAAACATCAATGGAATGTGGGGAACAGCATACGCAGATACTGCTGCAACTCATACCATAGCTGGTGAAAGCCTCTATCACCTCCTTAGAGAACAAGGGACTCGTTTCGAAAAGTCAAACCTTACCATGACTCTGGCCGACGGTAGCCAGCCAAAAAAGGAAGTTTTCAAAACCTATGTAAATATCTATCTGGAAAGAAGAAGATTTTCAATGCCAATTTTCGCCATTCCGGAGGCCCAAAGAAATAATACTCTTCTTGGAATTGACTTTATAGAAAAAGCAGGAATCGTTCTAAATCTCAAAGAACACTCGTGGTACTTCAGTAATAGGCCATATAAAACTTTCCCATTTGTGAAACTCGATATTTCAGAAAATCCTGATGTACTTCAACCGGAAGTCAAAAATCATCTATCTGGAATTGTGGACGACGCTACCCCAGCGAATCTCTGCAAAAGCCTGCCAGAAGCTGAAGACCCTTTCTCTGAAGTTACGAATAACGCTACACCAGCAGAAAGTTTTCCACTCCAACGAGAGGTTACAGAACAGTTTGCCGATTCTGTTGAGACCAGTAAGGCAAAGAATTCTACTTTTCTTCAACCACATTGTTGGATTTTGTTGAGAGCAAATCAGACTGAAAGTCACGTAGAACAAACTGAAAACTTAACTTTTATTTACATCAAAAAGAATATAAAACAATAAGATGTTGCCAGCACAGGAAACTCAAACTATCTAACTAATCTCGAACTCAAACCTCAACATCCTCCCCACCCTGGTCGACCTCGAGGGGGATGACCAGAGCTACCGGACGGGTTATATTGTGACCATTAACTCTCAGCTCACAGGATCTTATTTTTCCATCTCGTCCTTCATGCAAGTTCACCGCTCTAGCTTTCTTCCACATGTGACGTGGTCGGACATCCTCCTGTAGAAGTACAATATCGCCAATTCGAACGTTAATGATATTGTCCTGATTGCGCTTGACAACTCCAATTAGGCGTTCCCACCAGCCTCCCCACCAAGCCGCTCGTGGGGCGATAAATTTCCAAGTTATGCCATTTTGGGCATAATATTGCTGAGTTTTAGCTGATGACAGAACTTGCCATAGCAGAATCAAGTCCTTATTTGCTGCATGAAAAGTGGTAGCATTATCGGTATAGATTGTGTGTGGGAGTCCTCTGCGGCCAACAAAACGTTGTAGTGCCAAAAGAAATTTGTCTGTGGTAAGATCCGACACAAGTTCAATGTGTAATGCACGTGTTGTTGCACAAGTAAATAGTGCTATGTAGGCTGTGTGTCTTGATTTCAAACATCGAATATTCACGGGTCCAGCAAAATCAATTCCTGTGGTAGTAAATGGAGCAGAAGGTACAACTCTTTCAGGATGTAAAGGAGCTTCGATTTGTTTTCCGTATTTCGCTTTGGACAGCTTGCAAGGTAGGCATTTGTGAATAACTTGCTTTATAGCTTGACGTCCTCTTAAAATCCAGAAGGTTGAACGTAACTCGGACAGGATTATACGCACACCTAAGTGGTGGAGTCGTATGTGTGTATGCTGGATCAAAAGGTGGACAAAATAGTGTTTACCATCGAGCAATAAAGGGTGTCGAGTGTCAGAAGAAATGTTTGAAAATTGCAACCTTCCCCCAAGGCGTAAATAATTATCTTCGAGAAAGGGATTGAAACAGGAAATTTTGGATTTTTTCGGCAGGGGACGTTCAGCTTTTAAGGCATTTATTTCAGCTGAGAAACATTGATTCTGTACAGTCTGTATCCAATAGTTTTTAGCTTTCTCTATTTCATTACAATTCAGTTCATGAGTTATGCGTTGCTGAGTCTTACAGTTGTATGCAAAACGTAGTATCCAGGCAGTCACACGAAGAAGTTTCGTGTAAGAACTATAACGAGATATATCTATAATGGGTTCTGTAGTTGCAACGTAGGAGGATTGAAATTTGGTTTTTCGTGATTCAGCTTCAACTAAAGGATGTGTACGTGTAGATAAAACTTTGATAGGCCAAGTTTCTGGATCATGTTTTAGCCATTTCGGGCCGTGCCACCAAGATTCTAAAATCGATAACTGTGATGGAAAGGTACCACGAGTAAGATGATCCGCAGGGTTATCTGTACCGGGACAGTGGCGCCATTGTGCTGAAGTAGTGTTTTGAAGGATTTCTGTTGTTCTGTTGCAGACAAATGTTTTCCACTGGTTGGGATTTCCCTTTATCCAACTTAAAGCTACAGTAGAATCGCTCCATAGTATGGCAGTGTGGGAATTCATGTTCGTTTCCCTGCAAAAATACTGGAGTAGGCGTGCTTCTAGTAGTGCAGCTAACAATTCAAGTCTCGGAAGGGTGACCCTTTTTATTGGGGCTAGTTTATTTCGACTGCAAATGAGATGGATCTCAGTAGAAATATCATCTGCGTGACGCGCGTACAAGCAAGCACCATATGCACGTTCCGAAGCGTCGCAAAACACATGTATGGTAACGTCGGAATTTTCGGAAAAGCCAATCCATCTTGGGATGCATATTTCATTCAGATAATGTAATTCATTTATCCACTTGTGCCACTGCTGTGCTACAGATGGAGGTAATAGTTCATCCCACTGAATACCACTAAGCCATGTATCTTGAAACAATATCTTCACAACTACTGTAACTGGAGCAAACAAGCCTAGAGGATCGTAAAACTTTGACATCAACTTCAGTAGTAAGCGTTTTGTTACTGGTTCTTTACATGCTTGAACAATTTTTGTCTGCACATCAATTTGAAAAACATCACTGTTAGTATCCCATTTAACACCCAAGACTTGCGTGATATCCTTAAACGAGACGTTTTCTTGTTTCCACATATCTTTCAAAATCTTAGAATTTGTAGTCCATTTGTCTAATGGTAGGCTAATAAGTGAAGTAAGTTGCTGCAGTTCTTGGTAAAGAATCAGAGCTTCAGTATCCGTAGACGTTCCGGTTACAAAATCATCCATATAGGTGTTATTTTCAATGTGTCGAGTTGCTGTAGGATATGCTTGTTTGTGTTTTGAAGCCAATTCACGAAGAGAAGCTGCTAATAAATATGGACTAGAGACGAGTCCAAATGGAAGACGTGTGAATCGATAGGTTACAATTTTATCTTCAGTGCAGAGTTTCCCATCAGGAGTATATGTAGTATTGTACCAAATAAATCGTGTTGCATCTCTGTCTTCTTCTGCTAGAATCAGCTGCAGAAATGCTTGTCGCCCATCACTAGTGATTGCTATTTTAGAAAGTCGAAATCTCAACAATGTGGCTAAGATATCGGGAAGAAGATTTGGTCCTACTTCAAGAGCGTCGTTCAAAGATGGGTGACCTGGAGAATGTGAAGATGCATCAAAAACTATACGCCACTTAGTTTCTCCATTTGTGATTTTCTTTACTGCGTGATGGGGCAAGTAATATAAGCGTTCTTCATTATGTGTTTCTGAGACAACTTCAACGTGTTTTTTATCAATGTAATCTTGCATGTGCTCAATATATTTTACTTTAAATTCTGAATTTGCATGCATTTTCCTTGTTAAAGATTTAAATCGTTGAATTGCGACTTCATAATTGTTCGACGAAAGTTGAACTTCTGGTTTCCAAGGCAATTTTACAACTCTTCTACCATCGATGATTTCAAAAGATTGATGAAAGTTCGTTAAGAGTTCAGAGTTGTGAGGACTTATTTTTTGTTGTGTTGGTTGTATACCAATGCTCTCTAAGTTCCAGAAATTTCGTACCAAATTATCTAATTCCTGAGTTGAAGTATCCACATCAACATTATGAACCGTTGAAATGAAGGAAACTGTTGCGTGTGATCGAGTTCCACTAAGTACCCAACCAAAACTTGATGGGACCAAGGCCAGAGAATCCGACAACCTGACTGGAGCTTCAGAATTCATAACAATCCAGTAGTAATCTGCACCGATTAAAATCTCAATTGGTAAGTTCGACAATGAATCATCTGGATCAGCAAGTTTCATTCGCTTGTTTTTAGCAAAGAGTGAAACATCCGTTGATGAAGGTAGGTGTGATGCATATTTGTTGGAGCTTTCAAATGCAGTGACATTAACTTTAGATTTGTCCCAGATACTTGATAACTGAAATTTGACTTGTCTTCGCATGTAGCCAACATTAGCTGGGGATTCGAAGGCTTGAATGTCCAAATGTCTGGTTGAAATTACTGGAAGTTTTAAAGTATCCACAAGATTAGAAGAAACGAAACTAGATTGACTTCCACCATCCAATAGACAACGTGTCAATTTTGTAATGCCAGTGGGCCCAGTTATGAAAACTCGCGCAGTTTGCAAATGAACGAAACTGGAAGGCGATACATCAATTTTGTTTGTAGATGTAGCCACAGGCTGCTCATTGGTTAGGGGTTTGCATATTGATGTATGGTGTTTTCTCTTGCATTTGGCACAGACAAATTTTTCTCTACGAGGGCAATTTTTTTTGGTATGTCCTCGGTTAGTGCACAAAAAACATCTATTACTAGTCTTCAATTTCTGTATGCGCGCGTCTATGTCCGTTACAACATTGCACTGTTGAGGCCAATGTCCGACAGTTTCACAGAAAGGACAAAAGGGTGACATTATTTTACTTTTGGTAACTGATTTAGAATTCACGTTAAAATTTTCTAAGGAGGATTTAATAGGATAATCTGGAGCAAGTGAACCTTTAATATTACTTGCAGTAATTGATCCCTCGACCTCTTCTGATAAAAATTTCATTAATTTTGAAATATCGCTTTCACCAAAATTTTCACGTTTGGCATGTACAATCCAGTTACGACAGATTTCATGAGGAAAAGCACGAAGTATTTTTGGAGCCAAAATTCTTCCGTATGATTGAGTTTTTTCTCCTAAAGCATCTAAAGCCTGTATTCTTCGATTACAATCAATATATAACTCATTTATTGCTGCTGGAGAGTGATTTTTGACAGGTTTTAGGTTTTCTAAATAATCGAGATGAGCCTGTATTATTTTATCTTTATCGCCATATTTCGATTTCAAAATATTCTTTGTTGTTGCATATGTTTCTGCAGTTATATTAATTCCATCAACTATTCGTTTTGCTTCTCCATCTAAATATCCCCGCAAAAAAACATGCTTGTCAATCAGCGATAAACTTTCGTTTTTGTCGATATAGTTTTCAAAACGCTCCCAAAAACTATGGAATTCCTCAATTTCGCCGTAAAACGTATTTATTTTTATTGTAGGCAACTTTACTGTAACATTTGAAGGCGAAGACGAAAAATTATTTATATTGGCAGCTGTTGGCGATGTTTCAGAAATTGAATTCGTGTTCCGATTCGCTGTTCTTTTGAAATTAAATAACGCCAAATGAGCATATTCTGTGTATCTTTCGCATTCTATTATGTCTTCCTGATATTCTTCATCATTTAAAAAATTATGTATTTCATCGTCTGCCAAGGTTAATTCTTTTATTTTATCTTGTAAACGTTTAATATTGTATTCCTTTTCAGTTTGTGTACTAGCAGCATCGTTCAATTTCGTCGTTAGTTTCGTAATGGCGGTACGTAGCGTCGTTCGTTTGCGTTTAAATATTACAAGTTTTTCACTACCGGTAGCCATTCCAATTCAGATTTTTGACGAAAGTAATTATAACAAGTTCAGTATGACTCACCGAGTTATTTCGGCACCAAATGTTGGATTTTGTTGAGAGCAAATCAGACTGAAAGTCACGTAGAACAAACTGAAAACTTAACTTTTATTTACATCAAAAAGAATATAAAACAATAAGATGTTGCCAGCACAGGAAACTCAAACTATCTAACTAATCTCGAACTCAAACCTCAACACACATGAAGGGAAAAATCTTAACTCTAACCAGAGAAGACGACTCCTTTATTGAATGACTACGAGCATATCTTCCGTCCAGGGGGAGATGCTACACCATATATCGAACACCGAATCGAAACAGGGAATGCAGCTCCAGTTGCATCGGCACCCTATAGACTCTCTCCTGCCAGAAAAGAAATCTTAAGAAAAGAAATTGAAAAACTCCTTGCTACAGGAGTTATGGAGGAATGTGACTCTCCATATGCCTCACCTGCAGTTCTTATTCCAAAACCAAATGGAGAATTCCGTTTATGCATCGATTACCGCAAGCTTAATGCGGTCACCAAAGCAGATACATACCCATTACCTCGTATGGACGACCTTCTCCACAAAGCCAAACATACAGTATACATGTCAACTATTGATTTGAGTTCCTTAAGAAATGTTTAGTTTCTCCACCAGTTCTCAAACAACTTGATGAGTCACAACCTTTTGTCATACGATCCGATGCATCCAATTATGCATTAGGTGCTGTTCTTCTTCAGGGACACTGTCCAGATGAGCATCCGTTAGAGTATGCAAGCCGTTTGCTAACCCCAGCAGAACGAAATTATTCCACAACTGAAAGGGAAGCACTTGCTGTGGTCTGGGCACTCGAAAAGTTTAGAGGATATATCGAAGGAGCGGAAGTTACTGTGGCATCTGATCACCAACCCTTGAAATGGCTTCTGAGCCTTAAATCCCCTACAGGTCGTCTTGCAAGATGGGCATTACAGCTACAATCCTACAACTTAAAAGTTGAATACATCCCTGGTAAAGCGAATGTCATTGCGGATATGCTTTCCCGTCCTAATTGTGCGCATGAAAAAGCGACCTGTGAAATCTGCACAATCATCGTGGACTTACCATCTAAAAGAGCCAGTGATGTTCGAGCAGAACAGCTGAAGGATGAAGATGTGAAGAAAATAATAGACAGCTTTGAAAGTGGTTCAAGAGACGAAAATTTTGCAAATTGGACTCAAAGAGGTTATGTCATGAACCAAGGTGTCTTATACCGTTACGCTCCAGATTCTGATTCAGAAGAAGCGCAGTTAGTCGTCCCCATTCACGAACGAGAAAGAGTGATGAAGGAGCATCATGATGCCCCAACCGCAGGACACTATGGTGCAGAGGGCACATTTCACAGAATTTCAACCAGATATTACTTTCCTGGAATGCGCAAGTACATCACGGATTATGTTAAAAACTGTAAAGATTGCAATAGATACAAACCAAGTAACCAAAAACCAGCCGGTCTTCTAAGAACTCCAATTTATTCCCAAAGATTCGAAACATTGTCGATCGATCTTTTCGGTCCCTTGCCTGAAACCGCTGACGGTAAAAAATGGATTTTCATTATCGAAGACCCAACTACAAAATGGGTTGAACTATTTTCTCTCAAATCTGCCACTGCTCGAGAATGTGCCATGACACTTTTAGAAGAAGTTTTTCTACGCTATGGCCTTCCCCGTAGACTTATTAGTGATAATGGAACTCAGTTCGTAAGTGCCGTACTCCAACAACTTTGTTATTTACTTGACATTACACAAATACTAACTCCTGTATATTATCCACAAGCCAATCCAGTTGAACGCAAGAATCGAGATTTGAAACCCAGACTTTCTATTCTTGTGGGTGATGATCATGCCATGTGATCAGAGAAACTTCCAATGATACGTTTTGCGCTTAATACTACAAAGTGCGAAACTACAGGACAAACTGCAGCATTTCTGCAGTTCGGCAGAGAACTACGAACTCTCGATGACATAAAACATGACCTTAGACCAGTTATTCACAATGACAATTTTGTTGAAGAAATTACACCATACTTAAAAAGATTTTAGAAATATTCGACACAAATTAAGGATTTTATTGAAAAGAAGCAAGATCGAAGAAAAATATATGCCGATAAAAGAAAAAGACAAGTTGCTCAATATGCACCTGGTGATCGCGTGTGGGTTGCTTCACACCCTGTAAGTAACAAAGCTAAACAAAAATCAGCTAAATTTGCACCTCGTCGTGACGGTCCTTATATAATACTTTCCCAACGTTCACCAACAAGTTATGAAGTTTCAACTCCTAATGAACCCAATGTTTGTGTCGGAACTTATACCTCTTCCTTGAGTCCTTACGTTCAAACTCCTGATACTGACACTCAGCCAATATATCCGCTTCGTAAGCGAGGTCGACCAAAAAAGACCCCAAATTAATACCCTTTCCCAAAATCCACATCCAAGTGTTGCTCTTTCTGTCTCCTCGCCGGAACGTCGTCGGAGCCAGAGGGGGAGACTGTAGCAACCACATAACTAAGCTACAACAGCGCCACCATGTACAAGGCAGTGGATGCTCAGACATCGAACTGAATGGACCTTCCTCTTATTTCTCTTTTCTTAAGTAATTAAATTTATGTTTGTTTGTCCGTGTGCTATTTGTGTACTAATAAAATATTTGGCTCTAAGCTTTTTCCCTTATTTTAAACCCCCCGAGATCTAGCAAGGGCCACAGTTTCTAAATAATGATCTTTATCGAAACTTGAAATTTTTTGATAAAAATTGTTGTCAAAAAACCTTTTTTTTACAAAATTAAATTTCATAAAATTATGAGGCTTATGTATACTTTTTGTTCATTTAAATTTTTGAAGTAATATGATTTTTAAAACTATGGAATGTAAAGTTTAAATAGGCCTTTCATGTTACATCATTAAATTTAGTAAAACTATTTCTCGGGTATTAGGTTTTAACTCTTATAAGAATATACATATTTTTTTCTGTTTATGTACAAATATTTTTCCGATGTGTTTTGGATATTCCTGCTCCAAAAAAAAGAGATACTATTTTGTTTTCGTTTGCATAAGAAAGAATATCAAACATTTTTCTTTTTTAAATTTGATTAGACACAATCAAGAAGGAACTTTGCAATGCTACATGCTACATTAAAGACGTCTCTAGAGTAACTGAATGACTATTCATATAGAAATCGCAGGTATTCGTCTCATACAACAACGCCCCCTATAGTTCGTTGCGATCACGAATTGTTCAAAAAGACGGTAATTGCGATCAAAATTTTTTAAAGTTTTTTATTTTCTAAATGGCAATTTTAAAATTTATTTGGTGCCTTGGCAATTGTAGTGGGTATATTTCCGTATCGTGATCTGTTGCGCCAACTATAATTGCCAAGATACCAAATAGATTTTGAGCTTGCAAATTTTAAGAAAAAATGTAGATATTTGCTCGGGGTGGCTACAAGTTATACCTTTCGACTTGGTCCCTTTCTGTGATTTTTTTTAATTTTTATTTTTTTAGTTTTTTGCTGCCGGGGAGTTTTCTAGACTTGGCGGTTATTTTGCCACAGATCACGATAAGGAAATCTAAACGTAGTTATTACAATTTCAAAGTAGTTTGTGATTGATACAATTGCAAAGCAGTTTGTGGTCACTACATTTAAGAAGAAGTACAGTAAACTGCAATATTAATGTAGTTTATTTATTTATTTTTTGTGAACGTTTATTTTGTTCAGTAATTTTTTTAAAAAAAAATAGTAAAACAAATTATGAAAAAAAAAAAAATAAGTTGGCTGAGGTCTAAATTTTTTGACAATTTTTCGTTTGCTGCTGAGTTCAACGAAAAGTAGCTATTTTAATTTTAATCTAACAATATTTTTATTGTAAAAACAAAAATGATTTCGAGATAATAATATGTAATAAATAGTAATAGAGAGAATCAAAATGCCGATTATTTAAAACAACTTTAAGTTTCAACCTTTAATTAAACCTGTTTTGATGTTTATCACACACGAGTTTCTGTTATGTGATTTATCAGATTTCGATGGAGTTTTAGACTTCTCTTTTCATTTAAACATGATTATTTTTCATAAATATTCAGAAAATGCAACAGACAAGTGATGCCTTACCAATATGCCCAGTATTACAAAATAAAAAGTTTGTCTTATAAAACAGAACCGTTAGTACTTACGTCCTGAAAGTTAGACAATGGATAAAAGGAGCAATTTTTAGCCTCCGATCTTAACATTTTCAACTAGTTCATCCAAAACAGACGTTCGAAAAATGAATTTTTCTTCAGGTTTAGCATTAGCTATTGTTAAACTGTTTTTTTTTCTGCAAATTTTTTAAAAGATAATATTAGTGATGTTTGCTAGCATTCAGCTTTGTTTATATCAGTTAAGCTCAATTATCAGCGTCGATGACACGTGTGGGCTCCGTCCCCGAATTAGCATTTCTTAAATTATCGGTAACTACGCTTTTATTTTATTTATAATTACGACTTTAAAATGCGATAATGCAAAACTAAATTATGTAAAACCAATGATAATTTTAAAAAAAGATTGCGTTACGTACTAAAAAGAAAAACTGATGCTTGGTTTCAGACAACTGCAAAAATACTAATTAGGTGAAATAAATTAAAAAAAAGACATATATGTGATACTTACCAAGAGTATAATAAACAGACGGCCAACCCCCAGCAAAACCATATTTGCACAAGTATCCAGCTAGAGGCATAGATACTATAGTACCAACATGGTCGCCTATGATGTATACAGACGCAAGAGTGCTTTGTTCTTCACGTGGTGCCCACTGAGCTAACAGAGCGTAAGAAGTAGGTAAGCAAAAACCCTAAATAAGCATAGGTACATTAATACCATACATTTAAAGTATAAATGCAATTTAAATATGCACATTCTAAGGATATTCGGTTCAATGTTAAAAGCTAATATCAGTATCTTGAACTATAATGCGGAGCAAATAAGTTGTAATACCATTGGTGTATTAAACTGAACCATGTTCCCATTCAAGTTGAAACATAGCATCTCGTAATTGAGTTTAAGAAATACAGCCAACAGGACCTAAGCAGTTGGTACGTTCACACCTAAATCATTATGGGTACATTAATATCAAACATTTAAAGTAAAAAGGGTATTTAAATACTCACCCTCTAAGAAAATTTGGTTCAATGTTAAACGTTAGTATCGATATCGTGAACTTTAATACGGTGCAAATAATTTGCAACATTATTAATGTTATATATATATATATATATATATATATATATATATATATATATATATATATATATATATATATATATATATATATATATATATATATATATATATATATATATATAAATACAAATAATAGTAATAAAATAATATGAAATAGAAAACTATTAATGGGAAAAAGTAAAAGTCTTCCTCAGGGCACATTTTGCTATAATTTAATGCGATATTTCTGAGTAAAGAATAATTATATCTGAATGAAGTATTTAAGATGTCATATTAGTTTTTTATGACACTGATCTCACATGTGCTAGTCCCATCACAACTCGAAGGATAACAATTGCAAGGACTCCTATATCAGCTGCAACTGGAGTAAGAAGAGTGAGTAGTGAGGCAATTAAGATGGCGAATCCGAGAGGCCATTTGCCACCTAACATTTCAGAGAGTCTGCCTCCAAACACTTGAGTACACACGTATCCATAGAAGTAAGCTCCCAAAATAATACCTTGAGTGTAGGGACTCCAGATATAGTCACCCTGTTGGAAAAATTTTACATTATATTTTATTCAATATGGGACTTAGTATTTAGTGCATTTCTGAAGAAAAAAAAATCGATAATTTCTAAAATAATATTTCATTTCAAATTCATAAAGCAACTATTTATTTTTTAAGTAATTCTAAATTCTGAAGTAAATAAAGCTCAAATCATAATATGGCCATACAAATTATAGTTATTTCTATATTTGAAAGAAATCAGCGCCTGCTTTTGGTGCAAATTGTTTTAAACTAACATATAAAAACGTACAGTTACAAATATACTCCATAAAAAAAAGCTTACGATTTTAAAAATAAACCTTAATAAATAAATCCTTCAGTACAAATTTTTTTTAAGCTATGAACTTTAAATACATAATTTAATAGATTTTATTTAAGTATCTGAAATATATCAATATAAATATTATATATTTTAAAAGGAAATATAATCTTAAAAATACAGAAAATCGGAAACTTCAGTTTTTTGGAATAATAGTCAAAATTAGATATCAGTAAAAAAAGTAAAAAATAAAGATACGCATTTACTTGCAATAAGTGCATAGTGATTGCATTTGAAATTGTATGTGTTTTAACTATTTTCAGCAATATAAGTGTTGGGCAATAAATCACACGTCTGACTTTCCAAATCAGTTTACGATGTCCATTTAGGGGGAACCCATTATAAGGGAACCCAAAGAGAGGGAACCATCTTCCATTACGAGAGAACACTGTTTTGTTGTTCTGAAAAAGGATTAACCAGCGAACAATCTAATAAATGAATTATGGATAGCCTAAAATAAAAACATATTAATTTTTATATTACTTTTTGAAGTAAATTTTACAAATATATATTTCTGAAAGTAGGCTCGGAATTTTTGGGAAATTTTCGAAAGTAAAAGAGGTTGAACCCGTTCTTCTTCTTCTTCTCCTCATTAGCACGACAGCCCAGGATGGGCCTTGGCCTTCTCAACAAGCCTATGCCAAGACATTCTTCCCTTAGCCAAGGATCACCAGTTTAATATCTTTATAATTTGTAGGTCCTTTTCAAGGCAGTCTAAAAATCTTAGGTTTGATCGTCCTCTTTTTTCTTGTACCTGTTGGCCTGGCACAGAAAACTTTTTTGGTTGTCCTGCTATCCTCCATTCTTATAATGTGGCCTGCCCATTTAATTAATCCGTTAACTTTTCAAAATTCTAGCCGAACATCTCCCTCAAAAAAAATTTATAGATGGTCGAGCAATAGCGATAGATCGTAAAACATGCCGAAATTGGAGTTATAAAACATGAGTGAACAAAAGAACAATTGAAATCAAACGCCTTAAGAATAACAATTGAAAAGGAAAAACATAAAAAGGACAATTTGAAAACTTTTTTTTAAACAGATTTTCTTTTATCGTTCATTTTTCCTCATAAAACAACAAATGAACGAAAAAAGTTCAGCACACTAGCTTAATTTAAATAGCTTTCGCTGTTAGCATCCGATTTGCTTTGGCTTTTTGCCAAGTTGAATTGCTGATGACGTCAATCCGGACTGGTAAGCTGAAAGGTTTGAGGAGAAACGAATGAAAAATGAAAGTAAAAAGGAAAAAGATCAGTGGGACTTTCAATGGACTTTCATTTCTGGACAAAAGTAGTGTAAAAGAGAATTTGGAGGTTGCACACATGTCCATCCTTTTACGGGGGCTTAGATATAGGTTTTGAATTCTGGGTTTATTTTCAAAGAAAAAGCGTACTAACTCTTTATACACGTATATGGCGTCAGATTCGGAAGCATGGGTTAGTTACAATTTCCTTTTCATATTTACTTGTTTTTCTGGTGAAGTGGAGTTAACATTATTGGTATCTGGACAGGTGTTATCTGCATCAGATGTGTTGTTTGGTACATCAAATGCAGATTGGTTGACCATTGCGACAATTGTCACACTTATGCATACTCTGTGTGAATATTCTAAGAACATGCCACAAAAAATCAGAAACGAAATCACAAACCTGGCGGGAAGGTAACCTGAAAGAAATGAAAAAAATCTTTTAAATACATTTACTGCACAGTTGTTTTGGATGGTTCAATTATTTATAGAATTCAAAAGCACAGACTTTGAAGGCTCCCCACCAAAAAATCACATTGCAAAATTTGATATAGTTGTAGCGGAGAGTGCCTTGAATAATATACGTAATATGTATAGAGGATAATACAAAGTTCAGAAATAAAGTTTTCGATTACTACTAGGAAATAATTTATTTATTTTTTCTTTCCTTTCTTTCTACTTTTTACTCTTTTTAACTATTCTTAAGTTTAAAACAGAAATTATGCTGGGAAACAATTTTTTTTATTATTTTTTATTATATCATGTTTTTTAGTGGATTTTTTTTTCTTCGTATTTTTAATCCGCTGATTTTAAATCTGCAATCGGTTTCTTTCTGAAAGCTGCAGTTTTTTCAAATGCCATTTTTGTTTATTTTTTGTCGGAATGTGCAAGTTTAAAAACGTTATATATAACAGGGGGGTCACATAAATGTTGCGACAAACTTCTACGGGAGTTGGGGCAGATCATCAGAATTAAAATCAGACAGGAACTCATGCCTGGAAATATCATCATACGCCGATAGGGGCGTTTTTTTTTAAATATTAAGAACTATTTCTTTCGTGTGTTTCTGAACGGGCTATAATAGGTAAGCACTCCTTGTCGAATACGACAGCATTTCCGGTATGCATTAACAAATAAGTGTATATAATTACAATTATAAGGCAATGAATCAAACTATAACGCAATTATTGAATTTTATGCTGAGACTTTATTAAACTAATAAAACAATGGTTCCTAATCCATGGTCTTCGGGTATCGTGGTCTATGAAATTTTAATCCTGATGATATTAACTACCCTAAAAGTTTGTAGCAACCCTCTATTATATATATCGTTTTAAACTTGCACATTTCGACAAAAAATAGACTAAAAATGCCATTAAAAAAATCTTTAGCTTTAGGGTCTATGAAGATAGATATTATTCAGGGTGCCAATTATGGTGAGATGGTGTTGGAATATTAAGGTGTGGGTGGAGTTTGCATTGGTATAGTGGGCCAGTTGAAGAATACATGAAAACAGAAGGGTGATGAAAATAATAGTTGAGCCGGACTAGAATTAATAGAAAGGCTTTTATTTAGTAGTATATTTGCAGAGCTCGAGTTACAAAATATAAAAAATCATTCATAAGAATTTCAGTTGAATCAATTTTTGTATAATAATATTAATTAGGACAGGCCATGGGAGACAAGTCCCCCACAACCTGCCTAGTCAAAAGCCAAATTAAAAAGTACGTGTAATTTGTTCCGATCGGACACAGGAGCATGGGTAGGAGATCCAAAATTGGCGATTTATTAAAATATAGCATAGCCAAAACAAGGCCAACCAGCATATCAATATAGAGTTAAAATAATACCTTGGCGATCACGAGTCGCCAACAAATTTATGTGAATTATTATAACCATGCAACCGAAACATTTAGCCGTTGGAAAATTAGAATAAAAAGTTATAAATAGATTTTTGTTTTCGATTAAAGGCGACAGTGAATATATAAGTCTGCATTAGTAATGAAATAAAAAAAAGTATCCGTTACATTGATCTGGAAGAGAAGAAATAAATATTTTATGTTCGTTTAAAAAGATTAAGTTTTTGATTTATTTTAAAAAATAATTCTTCTATTAATAGAAATCAGCTTAAGTAATAAGAGATATTTAAAAGATAGAAAATAAATATGTGTATGCCAATTGTGGCATCACAGGGTCAAAGTTAACTTCAGATTTAAAACCTTCACACACAAATTACATAAGATCATGAATTTGTGTAAATGAGACAAAAAATGTGTAGTGTTATTAAACTTAATTGTTTTAATAAATGTGTTCAAAATAAATATTTACTACGAATTGGAAAACAAAGATAGTTTTAAAATTATGCATTTTCGTGATTGTTGGTGATTTTTTAAGAGTTTATAAATAAACTAGGAGGCTTCGCTCCCTGCTCGCTGGCGCTCGTCAACCCCCGGAACTGCTTTCGCAGTTCATTTCGGATTGCTTCGCAATCCGATGCTCGCTTTGCTCGCTCATTGGATACGTTCTTAACGTCTAGCTTTTGTATCCTTTTTTGAACACTGAAGTTCCGAAAACTTTAACTGCAGAAAATTCTAAACCTGTGCATTTCAATATTAATTTGAAATTGCAAACAGTTCACATATTTTTCTTAATCGCACTATTCTAAATTTCAGTTGTTGAGAAAAGTAACTTTTGTAAGCTTTGTTTTAAAGTCTTTCCCACCAGAGGGCTAAAACCATGTGTTGTAAAACAATATGAAATAGTACTGAACGCCGGATGTAAAGCATTGGCTTCGATGAAGATAATTTTGTGAGAATTTTTTTGATAATTCGGTGAGAATTCACCCGATTAGACATATGATTACTCACTACGTGCTCTTGCGCGCCGAAGCCTATCAATTAAAACGTATTAGCGTTTTATATAATATAGATTAGCCATATGATGCTCACTGCGTGCTCTTGCGCGCCGAAGCCTATCAAATAAAAATGAAAACTGTTGCCAACGCGAGAAAAGAAATATCATCGGTTTTACTGATACATACGTATTAGCGTTTTATATAATATAGATAATAGATTGAGTAGATGGTGCAATGCTTGGCAATTATTGCATCTTTTCATTAAGAACAATTATTAAAGCTTATATCCTAAAAATGATCACAAAATAGAAAGAATTAGAAATGTATGTTTCATTGCGTTGTGCTCAGGGAACAATTTTTTCCCCACAAAGTTTGGAACTTAGTTAAAAAATTCTCCAAAAGATGGCCTTGCTGCCTAAAAGAAATGTTTCTTATTATATTAAGCTATAATGTAGCGAGCAATGTGACTGCAAAATGAGCGAACGACCGTACATTCATTTTAGTTGGAATGTCTTTAGTTTCGTTTGTCATTTATTTCTAGTACGTTAATTTGTCATTGATTTGTAGTTTCGTTTGTCATTGATTTGTAGTAATCAGTAGTATAGTCTGTTGACAAACTTAGCTGCTAACTAATAACTTTATCTCGAAGAAATTCCCATTTTTTAAGTAGAATAACGTGAACCTTAATTTCCACATTCTTTCGTTCCTTTTTAATTCATGTTTTTAAATCTTCGAATATTTTTGACTTTCAACACTAAAATTGCCGCATTTTTCAAATATGTTTTGCTTTTAGAAGCATATATAAGTATAAAGAAAATTACAAACTTTTCTCTTTTGCCGATACGTTATAAATGTGAATTTTTAGCTTTATTTTCAAATAAATTACTCAATAATTTAAAATAAACAGAGTTTTTTGACAAATGATGATGGGTAATGATAAATACATTCTAAAATAAATCAAAACCGAACAGTTCTTTGTTCAGCAGAGAAATGATTACAAAAATATCATATCTATAATTGTTTATCTTATTACATACGACATTCACTGGTTTATTCTAAATAATCTATGATTGGTGTTTGTGTCATAGTTTGTTAATTACTATTGTTTAAATGATGTCGCAAACCGATAAGAGCTCTTTTAAATTTACTAATGTGTGTTAATATTAATACAATGCTAAAAATGAAACAAATGCGCTTTATTTTTAGCCTTAAGAGATAAACTTAAAGTTTACGCATGTCATTAAATGTTATTTTAACAAAAGACTTTAAAGATTTGTAAATTTAAAATGATTTATGAGATTGCTTTGATTTAAGATATGTTGCTTAGCAAAGGATTTTAATACATATTCTGTCATGTTCAAACGGCTGAGTTTTTATTGCTGAGATTAAATTTAGTTCTGCAAAAAGTGGATTATTATTTTTTTTAATTTCATTTTGTTGCACGTTTAAGATCTGTAGTGTGGAGCGCTGAACATCAAATGCAAAAAAAAAAAAAAAAACGTTAGTTATTTGCTTCTGTTAAAGAGCAAATAAAATAAATATTTCAACGAAACATTGGTGCGATAACACTCTGACATTGCAATCTCTAGATCTGTCGAAAATTCTATGAATCTACAAATTTTCATTTTTTCCAATTTTACAATTAGGTAATCTTAGAGTCAGCTGTTGAAAGACTGACAGACTAATATCTCAACGAACTATATTTTTGTTCTGATATTTTGTAAAATTATTTTTAAAGTTAGTTAAAATGTTGGTTAGTTAACTGTAAAAAGTTTATAAATCATCTCTAATCATCATTATTATTTTTTTTGCCTTTCTAAAATGAGGTAAATTTGGAGAACATTGTTTAAGGGATTGCAAACAAATATCCAAATGAATCACTCCTTTGATCTGCTATATAATAAAAATAAGTTTAAAGTTAGTTCTGCAAAAAATTCTTTAAATCTATAATTATTATTATTATTACTTTTGACATTTTAAAATGGGGTAAAATTAGAGAACATTGTTGAAGGGATTGCAAACCAATATCCAAATGAATCGTGCCTTTGATCTGCTATATAATAAAAATATGTTTAAAGTTAGTTCTGTAGAAAATTTTATAAATCTACAATTATTATTAACATTATTTTCGGCATTTTAAAATGACGTAAAATTGGAGAACATTGTTGAAGGGATTGCAAACCAATATCTTAATGAAACATGCCTTTGATCTGCTATATAATAAAAATATGTTTAAAGTTAGTTCTGTAGAAAATTCTATAAATCTACAATTATTATCATTATTTTTGACATTTTAAAATGACGTAAAATTGGAGAACATTGTTGAAGGGATTGCAAACCAATATCTTAATGAAACATGCCGTTGATCTGCTATATAATAAAAATATGTTTAAAGTTAGTTCTGCAAAAAATTCTTTTAATCTATCATTATTATTATTATTACTTTTGACATTTTAAAATGGGGTAAAATTAGAGAACATTGTTGAAGGGATTTCAAACCAATATCCTAGTGAATCATGACTTTGATCTGCTGAATAATAAAAATATGTTTAAATTTAGTTCTGTAGAAAATTCTATAAATCTGCAATTGTTAATATTTTTTTGCCATTTTGAAATGAGGTTTACTTAGAGATCACTGTTGATGGAACGGAAGGTCAGTATCTTAATGATTTATGCGTATGGCTTGCTAGGTCATAAATTCATGTTTAAATTTATACGTTAGGACTTAAAATGCATAGTGTTGATACATACTGATTGACTATAGCAGTTGTTTTATGTAATAGTCTATAAATTATGCGTACAAAATATTGACAATAAAGTAAAGTCCATAAGTTAAGGAATTGTTTTTCAAGCATGGTAAACTTAGAAGGCAATGTTAAAGAAATAGCAGTTAATATTTTTTAAATGAGTTATACCAAAAAATAAGCAAAACTCTACGATGAATCTATGCAACGTTGTCACTCGGGATTTAATAATATTTAAAATTGTATGAGAATAGTTGGTTTTTAGTTTTATACAATTCATGTTGTAGTTGCACTGCGGTACATCAATATTGAATATTATTCACAATCGTTTCTCCATTAAATTAAATTTGTAATTTTTTTTAAAACTATAAATTTTTCATTTTTTTAAAACTATAACTTCTAACTTTATTTAAAATTTATCTAAATTTTGAAATGATTAATTCTAATAACATGGCGACATTTAAAATTCCAAAATACTTTCCATTTTTTGTAGCTTATAACATCGTCATTTATGTTTCATTTTAAATGCCAGATTTAAAAATGTATTTAATCAGAATTTTTTAATTGAGTCAGTTTAAGGAAATTTTCATTTGTATAACATTCGGGAAATTAAAAAAGAGAAAAAAAGAAAGAAAAAAGTTGGTGTAGAGAGCATTTGAGCTCCGAGGATAACGCAAAGTTTGAATTGGAAATTTGAAGAACAAATAGCTTATTTGGAAAACCAGTTATATAGGAAAGCTCTTTTCAATTCTTTATTGACGCTTTTAAACATCAATAAATAAGTAAAATTTTATTTGAAACACGGAAAGAAAAATCAATGAGTATTTTCGAAACTAAAATACACAAAAAAAAAAAAAAAAATATATATATTTTCGACTTTAGTTTTCGTTATTTCAAGTCTGCGGGTTCGATCCCCGGCCCAGACACCGGATTTTCGGGTTACAGAAAATCCTCAGCGGCCATGTCGTATGATTATGCGGCATGTAAAAGATCCCTGGAGTGCCTCATTGGCTCTTGGCATTTCCGGCAAAATTAAATTTCTAGTGCACTTTAGCATCCAAATAGAGTCTCGGTGCTGCCATCTAGTGTGGCAGAAACTAGACGTCCAAATTAACATGACCAACGGTATCTCACCCATTGTGGTGGTCCTGAAAGAGTGGATATCACCTCTGGAGAACGCACTAGGTCTGCTCATCGGCAAGACCGATTGTGCAGCTCATTGGAAATGAAAAAAAAAAGTTTTCGTTATTCAACTAAATTATGTAAAATAATTCCTTTTACACTAAAATCTATTAAATGTTTGTAACTTACATTTTTGAGACGGCGCCACTAGCAATTCAGTATCCTTATTCATTGTTTCTTGAATGAATGAAATGTTTCTTAGAATGTATATCTTGCTTAATGACATGAGTTTATAAAAAATTAATTTGATACAAATTTTTTATCTTTCTATATAACTGCGCTTGTGTTTTTATCAGTGAAAGGAATTTACCTTGATAACGAATTTCGAATCGTCTATTTTTTATCAAATGAAATATTGAAATCAAACGTAGATAAGATTAACAAACTGAAAGAGTTAAAGCTGCGTTAAAATTAATTACATAAGAAGTATTGGAACAAGAGGCAGGTAAACAGTTTTTGCTTAAACATCGTCGTAAAGTGCTGTGAGTCATGAGTCAATCCATGAGTCAATTTTAATTACTCGAGGGGTGACCTCAAATATGCTAATTAATTAGTGCAGACGATATTTTAAGTTATGAAATCGGACACAAAAACGTATTTTCTCGGAATAAACATAACATTTTTCGTTGGATGATGATCTCTGACCCATAAAATACAGTGAGTGGAAAATATGGCCCCAATAGTTTGGTCAGGATAGTAATAAAAAATTTGGCCACCGTTAATGTTGATTTTGCTTTTTGCGTATTTCCCCATATATCAAGAAGTTTTTAAGCGAATTGAAAAAATTATACACACATTTATAAAAATTGGAATATGGACAATCCATGCAAAAATAACTTTTAGCAAATATTTATTATTTTTTTTAATATTTTATTTAATAATAGTCAAAAACATTTTGAATTGTGAAGTATATAGTTATTTACATCATTTCAAGGAATGTAATATTGCATGACAAAATACGAAATTTGAGAAAATCATTCTAAAAAATCCTGAGTAATCGAATTTTAGCGAAGTAGTATTCTTTTTTCCTTAAAAAAAAGTTCTTAAAAAGTTGGTAAAAGTTTTCTTAAAAAAGTTTTCGAGGTAGGGCAACATACGCAACATGTAAAATTAATATTAAGCGATCCAAACTAGGACCATTCTTTTGACCAAACTAGAGGGACCATGTTTCCTAGATTCCAGCTGCTTCCTATTATTTGGGGGTCAGAAATCTGAATCCGACGGAAAAAAGGTATATTTATTCAGAGAAAGTACGTTTTTATGTCTGATTTCGTAACTTAAAATATAGGCTGCATTAATTTAATATCGTATTGGAAGTTGCCCTCTCGAGCCAATAAGATTTAGTTTAAGAAAGTGAAGATTTGATCATCAACTCAAAAGTTATTTAAGGTGATCCTGTTTTTTTGCGAACAGTACATTTACAAGTTGCTCTCGAAAAATGATACTTTTCAAGCAATTTTCTGATTGCCGCAAAATTGCAACGAATCAGGCTGCATTATAAAAGCATTATAGCAAAACACAATGCTTTGTCACAGTTGTTTTTCTTTATTTATCATAGTAAAACTGCGATAAACCAGAATGGTAATACTTTATGCAACAGCTACTTAATTATTAAAAACAAAACACATGCTTCATGAAATCAGCAGTATACAGAACGCAACGTATATATTTTTTATGATAGTAATGAAAAACTTTTATGATCCATTTCTATTAAAAAAGAATGGAGTTTCATTCTGTTAAAAACGTATATCATGGATTTCGTAGAATGAGATGACAATTTCTAGCGTTCCTTGCAAACGAAATCGAAACAGGACTAAAAAAGGCCTTGGGCCGAAATGTTATGGACTGGTTATAATTATAAGGTACTGGATCTATATTTAAGGCTATTATCGAATTTCACACAGAAACATTATTAGTGTACTAGAACAGTGGTTCCCAATCCATGGTCCATGGTTAGCATGGTAATAGCTCCAGCAGCGTTGGGTAGTCTATGAAAAGCGGCTATAAATTCGAGTGTAAAAATTATATAAGATTGTTCTCTTATGAAACCAATGGCTTAGGCCAGTTAAAAAATGAGGCATAAAACCTGAACGAATTAAAACATGGAAATGAACATTAGAGAAGAGATTCTTCATGACTTGCTGTTATGCAGATCACGTTGTATCATATTGCTCAGAAATATAATGACTTAAGAGTTAAGTTTAGCAAACAGGACAATTTCTGAATTCTTTGTAATCTGATGCAAATAATAACGGAACAATGATTATTATATAATTTTTTTTATATTCAATTGAAGAGTCTGATGGAAGGAGACATGTTGAGAGCAGATTAGTGAGATAGAAAAAAAAATTGCATTAGAATGTAGAGAAACATTATTTTTTTCCGTTGAAACGCTCGTAGACGATCATAGCATGGCTCTAAACACTTTGTGGAAGAATATACTGCACAACATGTTCTTCCTATATGAGTATGGTATGACGTGTCTTCAATCTCTTCACTTCGCATTGCAGCATATTATGTTCCAAGACAGAAATCATGCATTAGCTAAATTGATGCGCAAGCTCAGAGCTGATTTTTTTTAAAGGAAAGTGATCCAGTCCAGTTAATAATAAAAACATAAAGTAAAAAATAAATAAAAATGATGAACATCGGAGATGAGATTCTTCAAGACATGGCGCCATATTTTGTGCTGTTATCAATATCTTGTTTGCTGCTCGATTGTTGTATGTGTTTAGAATCCACTGTTTTATCAATTTCAGGCACTTTAGCCCATGGTTGTCGTTCAGCTGATGCAAATAAGAGGAAAGCTATTCCACCCGCAACGTTGAGACCTGCTGATATGTAAAAAACTGATCCCCACTGTTGTATACTGGAGTTCTAAAACAAATTAAGGAAACTAATCAATGTTTAAAAATTAGTATTATATTCATAGTTTTAAGAGATTATTTATTTATGAAAAAAAAAATAAACGTAGGTAATATATTGTAATTCTTAAAAAACATGTTTTATAGAAAATGTTACTAATTCTACAGAAAAAAGTTATAAAAATTCCATTGTGATTGTCATTAAGAATAGATGAAATGACTGCATACAGAATAAAAATATTCCTAGACATTTTTTACATATTCTAAGTGTTTTGAACCGTTTTGCTATATTTAATGAGTGCAATCAGTAAGAAATTGTATAGAAATCATTGGAGATATTTGTAAACGGTCAGCTTGTTAATTTGTTCGGTTTTCAATGAACTTGCTTAATTTAACCACAAGTGTATTATTCAATTCTCCGAACTTACAACTTTTCAAGCAATATTTGTTCTTCAAAATACAGTAGCATGTTAAATAAAAGTAGCTCTCGAATCAAGGTTCATTATTTAATTAATTAAAAACCGTAAACGCAACCAAAAACACTTGCGCGCATATCAGGAAACATTTTGGAAATTAATTCCCTTAATTTTTCTATGGAGAAACAATTTCTTGAATTTATTCTTAAATTCTTAAATCCCTAACAAAAAATTTTGAGTTTTAAAATTATATAGATTTTTACCGTTTCACGAAATATTTCAGAAATTAGTATCTGGACTTGAGTATCTGGAGTTATTATCTGGAGTTATTATCTAAATTAGTATCTGGAGTATCTCAAAATCTTTATCTATTTTTCAAAGGAACATTGTTTTATATACAGACATTCTGGAGTTTAGCTGTAAAAGCATGTTTAAAAATGAGAATTAAAATCTCAAGTTTTAATTGAAATTGTAACAAAGTATAAACATTTCAAATGGTGTTTTGAAAATTAATTTCACGAAGTTGTGTCGGGAAACCTATATGGATTTAAGCGTCAATACTTTCTACAAGAATCATTATTTTATGGTCCAAGAATCATTATTATATGGCCGTACACTATGGAGTTGCGCATAACTGTCGAATTATGGAAAAAAATAGTTGTGATTCCCTTATAAAATGTTAGTTCATATTTGAGAACTGCTTACTTTTTGTTCCAGAAGAACTCCAGCAACCATTGGTGCAAATATACCAGATATGCTACCAATGCTGTTCACTATTCCAAAAAGTGTCGCTGAAATTTAAATTTATATAAAAATTTAATACACCATTTTCAATATTTAAAATATTTTAAATTTCTTGAATATTTGTAATTAATACATAAAATTTGAATTGATAGATTTAATGTAAAAAAAGTCGTTGAACAGCAGACCCAATTTTGGGTTTACGACTACTAATCAAAGCTCAACCCCGTCTCAAATCAATTCAAATCTACAATCAAACTAATCTCTTTTAAGACAATTACAGAAAAATTTCGCAATATTTTGAAGATTTAATAGTCACCCTTGAAAAGCTTATTGGGAAATATAAACTTTTTGTCGTTGTTGTTGTTGTCTTATGCTACTTGTCAGTACTCACAGGCCTATTTTAAGGTAGAGGAGTGAGCTTCTTCTTGTTTGCCAGTGGCGGCATCTATGGCAAAGAATTCGATTTCTGCTAACACACCAGTCATAGCCTGTTTTACAGGGAGGACGCATTCACACAACATCTAAATATCCGCAGATCGTAATTATGACCTGAACTGAAGCAAGATCAATCTCCGATCCAGTACCTCCAGAGGTAATAAACTTTTTTGTGTGGCTATTTTGATAACTATTGAGATAGTTGTTTGCGAAGTTTTTTCTGCTTTTAGCCTAAAATTTCACAATGCAAAACACTTTCTATATCAATTCGAAAAAAAAAAAAAAAAAAAAGCCACAGTTTTGCGAAAAGGGAAAGTGCTGGTAATCTGGTTTGTAATATTTAAAGTTATTTCGACGTTGCATTGTTTAAGATCTAAAGTGTATTTAGGAGAATAAACCGCTTCGAATTTTTTATTTTTAAAAAGTTGAACATTATTTTAATTACAGTCCTTTTGATGTTCAGTTAGTTTTTCAAAACAAAATAGTGTACAAAGTGGTCAAAAATTTCCCCGACAAATTCGGAGGGATGAAAAGACATGGGAAATTGAATATGATGTCGTAAACATTTAGGATTTTGAGAGAAAAATACTGCGAAGCATTTTTGGTGGAATAAGTAAAAACGGTACCTGGTTTAGAAGATAAAACACGGAACTCTACAAAGCATATAAAGAACCTGATGTCATTAAATTTATCAAAATTCAAAGGATTAAATGGGCAGGCCACATTATAAGAATGGAGGATAGCAGGACAACCAAAAAAGTTTTCTGTGCCAGGCCAACAGGTACAAGAAAAAGAGGACGACCAAACCTAAGATTTTTAGACTGCCTTGAAAAGGACCTACAAATTTTAAAGATAATTAACTGGAGAACCTTGGCTAAGGGAAGAATGTCTAGGCATAGGCTTGTTGAGAAGGCCAAGGTCCATCCTGGGCTGTCGTGCCAATGAGAAGAAGAAGAAGAAACATTTTGGATTATTTTTCCAAATTTAAGGATTAAAATTAAAATAGGTGTTTTTACTAACTCATTATGCAATAATTTATGACAAGCATTTTGTTATTGGTTTCTTAATTTATTAACCGTTTTATAATTATGAAACAGTAAGTAATTGTTTTTATTATAAGCTTTGAGTAAAACTTTTTTTTGTGTTAGTCTCGTCAAATGGTTTTTGCTCTGGATTTTACAGTAACCAAAATTTAGTATGGAGTTGCAGTGGCGACCGATCAAAATAATTAGATTTAAATTCAAACCCCATTAGTAAAACGAGTTACTTAATCGGTAAATCATAAGTGTCAACACAATAAAATATTTCGGATTCAACTGAATAACTTCTAATAATATAGATGTATAATGAGTAAATGGTTTAAAATATAAATGATAGTAGGGGAGAGTGGGGTCAATTGTAACAGGGTACGATTGTAACAGAGCAAGTATTTCGAGTGTCGGGTTCTAGATTTGGTTCCTAGGTGGCGCACAAGGTGTATTTAGTAAATCTACATGTACACCTCTGTTGGCAACCATTTTTATGTACTTTTGAAAGAGTTACATCACAAAAGATATTTACGCTACGTAAGTACTTTTTTTTTGGTATTAGAATATTATATTGTAACAAAGTAATTTTGTTTAAACAAATAAAAATTATTAACCGAATATGTAAGTGGCCACCTTAATTAACATTTCAAAAAAAAAAGATTAGTTTTGTTAATTAACTAGCATTGTTTCTTACAAATGAAGCTGAAATGGCGTCTTGGGGACGATTGTAAGAATAAGTAAAGGGACGATTGTAACAGCTGAAAATAAATAATCTTATGTTTACAAACCATTACTTAACTCTTTAAGAACCACCAATAGTTTCCTATATCATTTATATTATGTTGCATGTGCATTATTTTATTTGTTACCTTTCACAGCATAAATTAAAATTTTCAACCCCTTAAAGTTAAAAGTTTAACCCTTTAGGTCTCTGCTCATTATTATTTTTACTCCTAAAATATCACTACTATTTTGATCAATAAAAAATATATCACAACTATGATGATATGTATAATTAACTATGTCTTAGTTGAATTTATGAACTGTTACGATTGACCCCGTAAGTGGGGACAATTGTAACAAGTGCACGACTGTCAAAAATTCTTAATAACTAATATAATAACATTTAAAATAAGGTTTTTTTTTCTAGTAGAGGATAGTCTACTTTACTCGTCTGTCAATTAATACTAATAACATATTGGATTTTTTGCTACTTAAAAATAGTTCAGTAAAAAATGTTACAATTGACCCTACTCTCCCCTATAGTAATCACGGTGATTAGTAAGCGAAATGAATAGGGGGTGGAGAGATTTAGATGCGTACAAAAATATTTGGAAAAGCTATGATTACCAGCATGATGAGGAGCCATGTCAGCTGTGATCGAATTGATACCTCCTCCACCAAAACCTTGAAAACTCATGGCTGCAATCAAGAGGAAGATAACTAAAACATGATTGCAACCCATTAGGGTTATCAAAGACATACACACTGCTGGTCCTATCATTGCTGAAAAAAAAAGCACACATTAGCTTTAATTTCACAATTTTTCAGTACTCAAGTTTAATTAAGCTTCTTATTATTTCCCCATAAAAAGTAACTTTTTTTATTTTCAGCTATATGGGGGCAAGATGATTAATGGCGTGAGGTAGAATTGCAAATATGTAAATATAAATTAAGATATAGCTATTTTAAAGTACCTATCTCGTAAAGTACACATTTCTTAAATTACCTAAGAATTCTTGGTAAAATACGTACAGATATCACTCAAAATCTTTGCAATTTTTCCTACTAGGTGGGGTAAGTTGACTAATATATAATAATATAAATCAAGTTAAGTTTAATTAACAGAATTGCAGAGAATTGAATTTTGAGAGTTAATTGGTTAAAAAAGCACGCATAAGCACTCAAAATACGACAGATTACCTAAACTCAAAAGAGAAAAAAAATTTAAGAATGGGGAACGAAAATTCGGAAAACTATGATTATTAAAATTCATTCAGAAACCCCATTTTTGGGATTTATTTTTCACTTCACTGTCATCCCAGCCGAAACAGTGAGCATTTGCTTAGAATTCCACAGAAGCACTGACATCAAGATATTTTAATTTATAGTTGACGGTGAACAGCTGATCCAATTTCGTGTTTACGACTGTCAATGCTCAACTCTTTAGCCTTGTAATTTAAAACCCAATCCAGAAGACAAGGGAACTTCCGGCTCAAGCATTGGGAGAAGCAAGCATTCGTGGAAGACTTTTTGATAGAACTAACCTGCATTTGCGTTGCATGGAGAGGAAAACCACGAAAATCTCCCATGGTTAGCTTGACGGTAAGGAGACTCTAATTCATGACCCGTCTACCACTGAGGATATTTTACGTTATCACTGTGGTGGGTGCGAGTTGGATGCAGAATTCGTATAGACCAGCCATCACTGAGATTCGAAGTTAAGATTTAAAAATTTTGAGATCAATGGCGTAATGGTGGAATTGGGGGACAACATTGCGCATAAACCACCTTTACGTCTCAGCAATCTAGTACTAAGCGATGTAACGCTAGGTGGGTTTTAAGACCACACTGGAAACAGAACTTCGATCCTTAACAACGACAGTTAAGTACTTTGAAAACTGTTTCTTCGCGACTAATGAGAAACACGACGGCTAATGAAAATTGGACATTTATCACAACAAAGCATGAATACTGATTTTAACATTAAAACACAGCTTTTAAATACTTACCAAATAGTTGAAAACCTTTTCTGACATTTGTTGCGGAAAAACGCTTCTTCGTTCGCAAATAATCTGATGCATATCCAGTGAGGAATAGTGTAATGCTGGAGCATAGGTAAATCATTGAGTTTATCAGACCATTCTGTAAAATAATAATGTTGTCAATTGAGGGAAAAATAGAATCCAATATTTTGTAAATAGCTCCAATAAAATGTTTTTCATGGTTTCAATTATATTTCAATCCCACTTGACAGTTTGATATTTTTTAAATTGAGGGACCCTAATGCAAAAAAGTCCAAAGTCTCCAAATATTTTTGTATTTTTTTATGTATCCAGGTAAATCCTATTTTTTTCTCAGTTCATTGCATTTTTGAGTGTGGTCAGTGCTGCTTTTATCAGGGAAAAAATATACCGAACAGAAGCACAAATCTCTTCCTATGTACAGTGTGGTAAAAAATCTACATGTACCTATAGTCTTTTTTTAAATTTCGTATGACTTGTGCCAACAATTTGCAATTCTGAACTTACCTTGTTTTTGCACTTAACTCCTCAATGGGGAATTTTTTTTCAAAGTTTCAAATCGCACATTTTGTATAGTTATTGTCATACACGCTAGATTTACAAACTTGAAAACATTGTGGGGTTCATAATTTGAACATAAGAACCCATTTCACCCAAGAAGAACTAAGAATATCAGGACTATTTAAAATTACTTGTATACTCTTTAACTAAATGTCAAATCTACATTGTTTAAATGTTCGTCGACCATTTTAAGTTTATCAACAATTTTAAGTTAGGTGTAAAAGTAATAATGTCAAATCTACAATACGGTTTAATAAAGTTCAATCCATATTCTACAGAGAAATTAGAAACATAGCTTATACATGTATAGAGGAAAAAAAATTGTCTTTAAAGAGAGTAGTAACTAGAACAATGAAAGTGAGCATTTATCACAAATGTTATGTGAATAAATGTAAGTGTGAAACAAATGTGAAAGATCGAATTTAGGTGTTATTAGACTTTTAATATTATTTTAAGATCCAGGTTTCGATTAGTAAGTCAGACGTAGAACTAACAACTCGGGAATAAAAGAATTAAGAAATTGAAATTACGTTTTCAATTGGTATGTGTAGCACCACTTGCAAATAAGTTGGAAGTTTGGTTAACAATGTCAGGAAGCCCCAAGCTGATGTAAAAATAGAAAATGCGACAGTCCAAACTGGTAGGCTGCGTAGAACATGTTTCCAAGGTATGGGCAACTAAAAACATAAAATAAACGAATTTAAAAGATAAAATGTACGCAATGTTTTCTTTTGTATATGACAAAGAGACCTACTTTTTGATCTGCCGTCATATGGACATGGTTTTTTCTAATATATTCCAGCTCTTCTTTTGAGATTCGCGGGTGATCAGACGGTGAGCTGTAAGCCAGACAAGCCCAAAATAGGAACCAAATACAGCCCAGACTGCCTGTTGAAGAAAATCATTGCACAGTTATTTCCTAACAAAGCAATATACTTGAAAAAGCAACAGTTTCTAAGAGTAGCAGTTACTGTGGAACTTCCTAGCCATCGGAAATTTGGCTTAGATGAAAAGTTAGTGGAGGATGGTTTTAAGGGACTTTACTGAAAAAAGTTGAGATTTCTAGTGGAAGTTTAACTATATAACATTGATTTATTTTGTCTAGTAATTAAATTTTAAGGATCTGAGTGTTTGACACAAAAATATTAGTGAGTAATATACCTTCCTTTTGGCAGCTTATTTGTATGACAACTAGGACTGGGCGATATTAGAAATTATATATCGTGATATATCGTCAGTTTTGCATCGCGATATAGCGATGTATCGCGATATAGTATTTTTGAATTTCATTTACTTTAAGGCACAGAAAGTCAGATTTCTATCAAGACTTCACACGCATATTGATTTAAATCAATTTATAAATTTGAAAATATATATGTTTTGCTAAAGAAAGATATTAAATAAATTGACTAAGATGTACAAATCTTACTTAAAATATTTATTGAAAAAATGTGTGTAGATACAGAATGAAATATTTGCACTTCTTTATCGTTTATAAGGTATAAGCAGTCTTAATTTAAGTTAACCCCTAAAACACCCTTAATGAAAAAAAATATTGTTATTAAACAAAAGCTGATTTTAAAATTTCAAAATATATTTTAATTAAAATAAAAGTTAGATTGACTAAAAGCCGAAGTTTAAAGTTAAAAATGTTCGAATTTTAAACTAAAAAGTAAGCATAAGATTTGTAATAATTTCTTAAAATTTTCGTTCGCTGAAAGATTTCTCAGTTTAAAAATAAAAAGGGAATTTTATAAAGATATCTAGCTGAAATTATTGAAAGAAAATTTAAAAAATTTAAAAAAAAGTTTGTTAAGAAATTTATTATACACTTAAAACAAAGTGTTAAAAATATTTTTTTTTTTTAAAAAAAGAAACTTTTTTTAACAAATCAATATTTGCTTGTACTATTATGCGTAAATAATTACAGAATTATTAAGTTCGATCGTAATGTTCAAATTCTTAATGAAGAAGTAAACACAAGTTTTGTTATATTTTCTAAAAATGATCACGCAAATAACAAAAGATTTCTTAGTTTAAAAATAAAAAAATAAATAAAAGTGAAATTTATCAATATATTTACCTAACAGCATAGGAACAAAATTTAAAAAATAAGTTCGTTAAAAAATTATTTGTATGCTTAAAACAAAGAGCTAAATAAATTTAAGAAAAAAAAATGCTTCTTAAACATTATTTTTATTATTATTTCATATAAATAATTAAATTAAATTAAATAATGACCGAATTATGAACGAAAAACAAAGTAAGGCAAAGTTTCTTAATTAAATTCTTAAAAATAAAAAAAGAATTGTGATATTCGTAAATATATTTAGCTAATTAACTAATAATATAAAACGAAAATTAAAAAAAAATAATGATTTTACTCTCTAATAAAACGAAGTAGTAATTGATAAAAAAAAAAAAAAAGAAATGAATAAAATTCGCAATCTTTTCAAATTCTTTTGAACAAATAAAGTTTATTGACTTATGTCCAAAAAATAAGTTTTGTTTTAACTTTATTTCTAAAAATAAAAACAACTCAAGATTTATAAATTTAAAATCAGTAATAGAAGCCCATTAAATTATTAGAAGTTTTATCCAAAAGGTTTTTAATAAATTAAAAGAAAGTAAAAAAATAACCTAACAAATTTATTTACTTTGTAATTTAATTCCTTATGGGTGCCTTAAATTAGATTTCCGATAATTTTCACATTTAAAAATATAAAAAAAGTTTTGTTAGAAAATAAATAAAAAACTTACCTAATTAATGAAGAAACTTTTCTTTATAAATTCTTTTCAATAATAGATTGCGTTCAGAACAAGGTTACGACGGCGATCACGAAGTTAATCCCATTGAAAATAATCTACAAGAAACGATTTCAAATCGCGAAGGTGCGAAAACGAACATGTGATATAACGATATAAGGTCTCAAAAGTGATTCTGATTCTACCGCTCATCAGTCAAGGCCGTCTCAACATAACGAAACAATATCGTCTTCCACAGCGCGAGTTGGCATCGGAACGTAAGAGAAAGTCCTTGCGTGTATCGCTATATCGCTATATCGTTATATCGTCTTCTTCACTCGACGACTTAAATCAGATTTCTGATGCATCGCTTGGAATGAAAGTTGCTGTATCGGTTTGCCGATATAGGCGTTAAATCGATATGTCGCGATATATCGATTTATAGCCCAGTCCTAATGACAACATACTGTAAAAGAATTTCTGTAAAAAAAAAGAGAGAAAAAAAGAGAAAAACAAGATTTTTTGTTAAATAATTGTTAAAAATTTTGTTCCAGCGACAGAAAAAGCTTCACATCTTAGATCTTGGAAGTAATTCAAAAAGTTTTACTCTCTTAATTTCTGTAAAGCTACAGAGCTTTCACCATATATTTTCCTGTATATTTACAGAAACTTTCCATCTTCAATTCTCCGCAATTTCACGTTACGCTACTGACAAATGATTTCCTGTAGATTCTCGTGTATGAATATATTACTGTGTGGTTTGAAAACGATGACGCAAACAGAGTCAGAGTATAAGCATGATATGATATAATATAATATAATATAATATAATATAATATAATATAATATAATATAATATAATATAATATAATATAGTATAGTATAGTATAGTATAGTATAGTATAGTATAGTATAGTATAGTATAGTATAGTATAGAATGATATATGATATGATATGATATGATATGATATAATATAATATAATATAATATAATATAATATAATATAATATAATATAATATAATATAATATAATATAATATAATATAATATAATATAATATAATATAATATAATATAATATAATATAATATAATATAATATAATATAATATAATATAATATAATATAATATAATATAATATAATATAATTCGTTTTGCTTTGCATCATGTCGTCGATTGTCTCTTAAACAAATATACTTACCAAAAATATAATACACAGAAGGCCACCCTCCAGAAAATCCATACTGGCACAAATATCCTGCAATAGGCATGGATATCACTGTCCCAATATGGTGTCCAATTTGTCCCAAAGACAAAAGAGTGCTTCGTTCTTCAAGCGGTGACCATTGTGCGAACAAAGCGTATACAGTAGGCATCACTATACTCTATGACAGAAAATGTGTGCATATTAAAATCAATGCTTGAAGTGTATATGACATTTAATATGAGATTTAATAAATATAACTTAGATTAAGGAGTAAAGCTGGCATGTATTTGATTTGTTTTTACTTTTAGAGGAAGCGATCGTTAATGGTTGCTATTCTTCACCATGGGAAACCCTAGTGGCATGAAAATACAGCTTATGATGCGGCAATAAAGCGCTTAAAATAGGTCTAAATTTGTGGGTGTCTTGGGATATTCATCCCAAGACACCCACACTTTTAGATGCACGTGGATAATTTTTTTAAAAAAAGTTTTACGCACATGCGCTGTATAAAGCAATTACTTCAATTACTCTTATCTGGCGCAGTTTTTATTATTATTATTTTTAATTTTAAAGCAATAATTTCGTTATCAGTTTAAAATTGATTCAAACACTTAAATTTTTTTTAAATATTTAAGCTATAGCAAATGTGGCACTAGACCTAGTATATATTTCAGACATTTACCAAAGGTCTAGTCACACTAGGTCTGGTTAAGTGCCATTGACCGGTACACATTTGCCCGGCATATCCTACACTGATGTTTTTTTAAGGTCAAGTGCCATTGCCCGGTATACCCTACACTGATGTTTTTTTATGGTTCAGTGCCATTGCTCAGTATACATTTGCCCGGTATACCTTACACTGATGTTTTTTTAAGGTCAAGTGCCACTGCCCGGTATACATTTGCCCGGTATACCCTGCACTGATGTTTTTTTAAGGTCAAGTGCCACTGCCCGGTATACCCTACACTGATGTTTTTTTAAGGTCAAGTGCCACTGCCCGGTATACCCTACACTGATATTTTTTAAGGTCAAGTGCCACTGCCGGTATACCCTACACTGATGTTTTTAAGTCAAGTGCCATTGCCCGGTATATATTAGCCCGATACTCCAAACACTGATGTTTGTTCTAATCTATCGTCAGTAAGTATTAAAATATCGAATAAATGTAATTATATCCTCGAATAAATTAATATCAAATCGGATGTAATAAATATTTCAGACATTCACCAAAGCGACTAATTTGATTGTCAACATTCACCGGTGAAAGTCAACAACCACCGATTTCGGTCATTCACAGTAACGTGCACATCATTTACATGATAACCTCATCAGGACGATCATTTCATACTTTGCCTAAATAGCATCCGGCATTTCAAAAAATAAAAATAATTGGTTTTGTTGGCGATGATCTCGTAAGGCGATAAAGAATCATGCATAGTACAGGTAAGGAAGATATTAACCTCGAAGGAAAAGTGGATGAATTACCCAAGGAACCAAATCTGTGCTGAAAATGTTTTTTCAAGAGGTACAAAAAGTGCTGATTTTTGAAAACGAACGTTGTTTAAAAAAGCATATTCATAATCTTTGATAAAGTTCGGTAGTGTTGGTTTCTAAATAAACATGCGCGATTTACATTCGAGATAAAGAAACTAAATAAGTGACGATTGTGTCAAAACTTTCAAAAAATCAGTTTTGAGTCTTTTTACCGTTTTTTAAGGCATTAGATAGACTGCCTTTCATATAATGTATTGTTTTTGAGTTTTTACAAAATAAAAGAAGGTAAATTTAGCTTTTAAACGAAAGCTCCGAGGCTTTATATTAATTTTCCCTGCATATTAATTATGCATAAATATATACTGGGGAGAAGATAATTAATGCAATAATTTTTATACTGTTGCTAATGTACCATAAAACGGTATTTTTTCGGTATTATTCTGCGAACAATTTTTCAAAATAAGCAAAAGTGGTAATAATGAATAAGGGTAAACTAAATCTACACGAAAAATTTCAAGTAAATTTTTTTTTGTTATGTTGTTAGAATAGGTTAATTTAATGTTGTTGGAATAGGACATACCGACTCTCTGTGTAAAGTCTAATATAAATTTATGTAAGAATCTTTAATTCATTGTAAGAATTCATTGTTTTATTTTGATTAAATTACTTACAATGCGAAACAATTAGAATTAATATTTTAGAGAGTTTTAAAGAAACATTAATTAGTTAACTTTTCTTTGCTAACCGAATGAAAATGAAAACGCAAGGTTTGCCGTAAGGTTGCCTAACAATACTCACATGTACGAGTCCCATTACCACCCGGAGGATTACAATTGCAAGGACTCCTACATCTGCTGCAAATGGAGTGACCAACGTGAGTAGAGATGCAATTAAAATAGAGAGTCCAAGTGGCCATTTGCCACCGGCCATTTCAGAGAGTCTGCCTCCAAATACTTGCGTGAAAATGTATCCATAGAAGTAGGCTCCTAAAATAACACCTTGAGTATATGGACTCCACATATAGTTGCCCTGTTAAGGAAGTTTTTTCATATAATGCCAATTATAACTTTCATCATTAAGATATAGAAACGAAGACTGGGGTTACAATATTTCCCGATATTTTAGTGATAAGTGCATCTTTCCTTTCGTCTCTATTTAGGATCAATTTTTAATTGCTAAATAACTAACTAGGTCTCATATATACTTATTTAAATCTGTACTTCAAAATGTGAACAAAGGTTAAAAAATCAAACTTTTTATAATTGTTTCAACATTTAGGTATAGGCTAAACTATGCTCGTGAAATAAGTGTGGAAAAATAGAGTCTATGTGTCTATAGCTAAAAAAAATACTAGTGATTTTCACGAATAATTTTTTACATGCTTATAAACCTATGCTAGTCTTGCTAGCGAAAATGTTAACTTGAATTAACAACATCTCTTAGTCAGCGTCATTTAATTGCGTGAACTGACGCAATACGAAATATTCCGTTACTATGATGACCCTCTTCTAATTACTCTATTTTAAGCAAGGCAATTTTTAAAAATTTTTGCATGGTAATTTTCAATATTTCTTAGCTGCAATTCAGATGACATATCATTAAGGATTGTTATGGAAACCAATCCTATAGTGATTCTTGATATAGCGAGTGAATAAAAGACAAAAACATATTGGAAGAGGGCAAATTTTTTCTTCTGGCACGCTGACCACTCAGCCAAGCAACCGAGTGGCCAGCGTGCCTGGCTGCGAAGACAATGCATGCAAATTCAAATACCACTCTGGGCATAGATGTTTCCCTTTGTATGCTGCCCTCTGGTGTGTGATGTGTGAATGTGTCTCGTCCTATGAAGACGTGGAGGATGATGGTCACTTCCGTGATTTGTGTTCACAGGTACCGTTAAATAATCAAAACTTCCGGCACCTTCCGTGGCGATCAGCAAATTAGTGAATCAACGTATTATGAAAACAAAGAATTAGTGAATGAGTGGTGTATTGTAACAGATTATTAAAACAAGTACAGACTGGTTATTAAAATAACTTCATGAATCAATTTTGTAATCAAATTGATTGATTTTTAAAATAAAATTAAAAAAGCTCAAAATCCTGAAACTATATGCGCAAAATTTATATGTAAATAAGTTTTTTATGTGAACTTAAAATACCTGTTTCTCTGGGGGAGTACTATTGTCATCGTCGGATACTCCACACGTATTATCTGACTCGAATGTTTTGTTCGGTTGTTCAAATGCAGATTGATTGACCATCGCTACAATTGTCACACTTAAACAAACTTTATGAGCGTACAATAAAACCGTGGCCCAGAAGACCAAAAAAGAAAGCACAAAGCGGGTAGGTAGGTAACCTGAAATAAATAAAAAGTATTTTATGTACATGTAGATAGCATTTTTCCACAAAATAACATAACTTCAATAATGATTTTAAAATTAAAATTGAACGATTTAAAAATTTTAGCGTTTTGATTGATTAAATATTTTAAAAAGAAAGGATGGGAAATAATACAATAAAGATTAATGAAAGGAGAAGAAGAAAAAAAATTGTTAAAAATATTAAAAAAAAATTATTTATAAAAAATTATTAATAAGAAACCGAAAAGCAACATAATTTTGCTTTCCGGTTTTTAATAATCTTTATTTATTTATTTAAAAAAAAAAAAAAAAAAAAAAAAAAAAAAAAAATATATATATATATATATATATATATATATATATATATATATATATATATATATATATATATATATATATATATATATATATATACATAAACCAATCTCGCCATCCATTGGCCTTTTGCGAATTAAGTCAGGAAGGCGCGCCTTTCTTTGACAAGAGAGCATGGCAGATGGCACTACTCATTTATGAGGTCACTTCCTCAATTTAGACATAGATCTGAAGGGGAAGGAGATTTCCCCCAGATCCCTGTACCCATAGTACTTCACAGTGGCGAGAAATTTTATAGAAATGCTACGATATTATGCTGAGAAGTTTTAAGTACGTGTACTCAGCATTTAATTAAAATTAGAAATTCTAAAATTTAATTGGAAAGTATTAGGCACTTAGGTAATAACATTGAAAATGCAATGCCTAAATTTAGCATATTTTATAAAAATTAGTAATGTGGAAATTTTGTTGATACAATTTAACACGTGTGTACTGCTTTCCATAAAAATTGATAAAATTTGAATGGAATAATGGATAAAAATGGATAAAATTTAAACTTACTGAATAAAATTTAAATGGAATTAAAAATGATAAAATTTAAATGAGAAGTAAACTAAAAATGCTGTAGCTAAAGTCAATAGACTTAGTGTACTTAGGTTCATTTGTGCCGTATTTCTCCAGAATAAGAAATGGTAAGATTTTGACCACAAGTTCACTTGATGAGAAATGTTAAAATGTATGTTTCATTTCGAAATAAGTGATGAGAATTTTTATTTTAAAGCATAAATCATAAACATTTATAAATGGGAATATAGCACTTTGCAAATAAGTATTTCCTTTTATAAAAATACTGTAGTCAATGTAATATTCGTTAATTTGTGAACAATTTCTAACATTTTCTTTTTTTGTGTGCTGCTAAAATCTATTAAATTTGCGTGACTTACATTTTTGTGATGGCTCCGTCAACTCAGTCATTACTTCGCGAGTAGTTTAAATTAATATAGTATTTGTTTGCAGTTCATTCAAGAAAGAAAAATTAGAAATGAATGTATTTTTATCCTTCTGTAGAATTTATCTTGATAGCACGCTTTAAATCATTCCTTTTTTTATCAGATGAAAAATCTAAAGCAAAAGTTGATAAGATTAGTAGCTTGTTTTATTATGTCAAAAGGCAGCGTAAATGAGGAAGAATTACAGAAACCTGACAAAAGTTTATTCGATTATTAACTAAATGCACAACTTAAGGCGTTTCTGATACAAAAAAGCCCTTAACTCGTAGAGTATCTGGTAATATTTTCAATAAATATAGTTAAAGTATGTATATATAAATTCCAATTAGCTACGAGAGAACCGTGGTGGCTCAGGAGATAGAGATTTCACTTTCCAAGTTCGAATCCCAGAGGTGGGTGGTTGATACGAATTCTGCTCCTGGTTCACCCCTACGCATAGATGTGAACCGTAGTTCACATAGTTTGTCCCTATGCTTGATCCAAAAGTTCCTTCGTCTTCTGGGTAGAGTTCAAAATTACAAGGCTACGGAGTTGAACATTGCTAGTCGTAAACTCAGAATTAGGTTGGCTGTTCAATGTCGGTTATAAATAAAATAAAATAAGCTATGAGAGCCAAATTAAGGACACGGGGCTGCAATAATTACATTGAAAAGTGTTTTTTGCTTTTATGAATCATTTTTCATTGAAGTGATAAAAGAAATTAGTTAACTTTCTCGTAATTTCCTGCGTTATCAAAACTTTACAATTGTTATTTATTTTTCATATGTAATACTACATAGATTCTATTCGAAGCAATTTTAAGATTTTTATTTCATATACATTAATAATTATAATATTTGTTTCAAATCAATTTAATTGACATTTGTATATTTAACTTATTTAGTCCTAAAAATTCAAATTTATGTATGATTTCATAACTCCATTTTAATGAAAAATGAACAAAGGACAACATGAGAAATGAAATTAAGAAAAGAAAAATCAAGCAAAACGCGATGCACTATTTAAATACTCATAATTTGCCTGCTTGCTTTTTGATCGCATGTCTATTTTAAAGTTTTCTTAACTTAGTACAAATGCCTAAATTTTTGTTGGTTGATCGACAAATTTATACGTCATATTTCCAACTTCATCATTAATTTTACTCTAAGTGTTTGACTACAATTATTAGTTGATAAATTTACATAATTAAGCATAAATATGCTTTGTTGGGATAAACGCCTTTCACGAGCTTCGGGTTTCTTATTCTTAAAACATGTGTTCTATCACATATAATCTAAAACCATAGTTTATCATCATGCAGCAAAACTGAGTCAAGTTTGAGTTCTTAATTTTGAATTTTCATACATTTGAGCTGTAATTCCTTCGTCTCATATGCGCGAAAACTTCTGTATTTTTAAGTAATTATTTCTAATTAATTATTTTTATAATTTTATTACTTAACTCAAAAACTATTAAAAAATATTTAATTTAAAGTTTTTTTTATAAAACTAGTTACGTGCTTTTCGTATTGACATTTAAACTTTTTAAGAAGTTCAATTAACAAATCAGCAATAATTATTAACGATTTAAATTTTTTTATATAAAAAATTAGATGGCCCGTAATAAACAGATCAAAAATCGGTAGTTATTTATTGAGTTTTCTAGACTAGAGGCTTTTAATTTCTCTTAGCTGTAAATTAAAAAAACCGAATATTATTTTTCATCAGAAAGTATAAGGTCAAATAAACATATCGAAAATAAATAGTTACTCTTGGGATTTTTTAGTTAAAGGGTTCGTAAACTCTATTTTTAGCCGAGTCCCAAAATAAAGAACTAAATTAAATTATTTATTAAAGATTATAAAGTTCATAATTAAGCGTATGGAAAATGAGTAGTTATATCTTCTTATTGGATTTTTTAAAACAGGGAATCTTAAGATTGTTTTAGACTTAAAATCAAAAATCAAATCTCATCCTTTTAAAATTAAAATCTCAAGAAAAACCACTCCAAAACAAGTAAAACATTGTCAGTTATATAATTTTTTTTTTTGACCAAGGGCTTTTAGCCTTTTACAGTCATGACGAAAAAAGAAAACCAAATTTTATTTTTTTGATTAAAAATTATGAAGTGAAAAATAAAAATGTCGAAACTAAGTAGTTATATTCGTTTATTAGGTTTTCGAAACCAAAAATTCCGAACCTCTTTCTTTTTAAATCTGTGATCTAATATCAGGAACTGAATTCAAGACTACCACAGTGATTTACCTGTTTAAAGATCTAAAACTGTTTGTAAACATTTTTAAATATTTAAAATTTAAGCAAATTTTAAATCAATAAATTTCATCAATTAGTGAATAAATAAAAAGTTTGTTATTATTCATGCCGTTGCTCTTCTAAACATTTCACTTTAAAATTCAAAGAGTTTTTTTTAGAAATTAATGTAACATTTCTGTATTAAAGAATCAATTTTACAATTTTCTATTTAAATCATTTCAAATTTTTTCATTTATGATATTTACCGTTTGTATATGTTGTTTAGTACTTCAGATTATTAATTTGTTTATGTTAATTTCGGTTTTCAAATCTTGACACACTACGAATAGACATTTAAAATAAAATTTATTTTCCTGTACTTTTTCTTGTGTGAATGTATAACTTAAAATTTATTTTATGAGTTTATAGAAAATGATGCAAATTTGAGTTTTCATAATTTTTCTGAATATTAAAATTTTATAATCATAATTTTATTTACATAAAATTATAATCGGTTCTTATTAAATTTCCAATTCGTTTCAAACAACAGCTTTGATTATCTATAGATTAAAAAAAATATGTATTTTGGATAATAAATTAAATAAATTTATGACACAATTGTAAGGCAAGAGTAAAACAATTTAATAAATAAAAGATATGAAAAATATACAAGCTATATACACACTAATATATACATTGTAAAATAAGATCGATTTACTGTAACTGAAGATGAGGGAAAATATTAATAATGAATTAACAGAGTTCGTGATTAATTTCATTAAAAGTCATGAATTAAGCTCTAAAAAAATTAAAATATGTGTCAAAATAATCAAGGAATGGTGCCTTATTTCATGATGTTGTAGAGATCAATGTATGGCACCATATTTAATGCTGTTTTCCAGATCAAGATAAGACTTCTCATTTGCATGTAGTGTTATTGTCTAGAATGAAATATGCAGCATATTTAACGCTGCCTAGATCAATTTATGGCGCCATATTTAGTGTGGATGTCAAAATCAATAAGTGATCAGGATAAAGTTTCATAATTAAGACGCAGTTTTGAACAAACTAGGCGCCATATTTATCCTGAAATTCCTGCCGAAGGTATGACGTCATATTTAAGGCAGTTGTCTGACCAAGATATGGATCAAGATAAGGTTTCAATCTAACCCTGTTGTCCAGACCAAGAAGGGTACCATATTTAATGCTGTTGTTCAGATTAAGGTATGGATCAGGATAAGGTTTCATATTTTTCACTGTTGTTTTGAAAGACCAAGACAAGCACCACTTCTAATGCTGTCCATATCACAATATATGGTTGCATATTTAATGTTGTCGTTCAGATCTAGATGGACATATATAATGTTGTTTTCTAGATCAAGATAGATATCCCATTTAATAACTGTTATTCTGATCAAGAAAGCGTGCCATATTTGCTGCTGTTTTCTAGGTCCTGTTTAATTTTGATGTATTTCGTATTCGAAAAGTCGTCAGTCACAGGTACATATGCCCAAGGTTGTCTCTCTGCTGATGCAAATAAGAGGAAGGCGATTCCACCGACAACGTAGAGTCCAGATGATATGTAAAAGACAATGCCCCATTGATGAATACTTGAGTGCTAGATAGAAGGGAAAAAAAGCATTAATTCACTGTGAAGTATTTATATCATAATCAAATACAAGTCATAATATTAATTAATTGAATTTTTTTCAAAACTCGACAATGACAAGCAACCGTTCTTAATTCAAAAATTCTAAAGCAGGACCTACATGTAACTTATTAACTCCCCCACTTCGCGTTTAACTTGCAGCCCTTGAGCAGTTATTTTACCCTTTTTTAGTTACGGTTAGGGAGGAGGACGAATCACATATTGTAAAATAATTAAAAGATGACTTAAATGCAGCAAGAGGACGAAACTTACAAATTCCAGTCAATTTTTCTTATTTTTAAAATTTGAATATTTCTAGCGATTTGATTCGGTAAAACCCTTTCACTAAAAGTCAGGTTAAAAATAGATTATTGAAACTAAATAAATTATTTATGCAATTGCACGCAAAAAAAAAAACCGAAGCACCCTAAATAATTTTTAGTTTAGTGATCGGATTTTCACGTACTATGACTCAATCTTAATAGTTTGGAAGGAGGTGACCTAAAATATACTAATTAATTAACGCAGAAAAATTATTTTGGTTACGAAATCAGACACAAAATTGCGTTTTCTTTGAACCATACATGTTTTAGACATACATATTTTTCAACGGATCATGATATCTGACTTCCAAAATATAGGAAGCAGAGATTGAAACGTCAAAAATTGATTGTTGAATGAAACTTGGAGATGTTTCTAATAATCACCACCTTCTAATTATTTTGTTTTCTCAGGCAATCAATTTTGAAGTTTTTATTCTCCATTTCTACAGTTTATATCGTTTCTTGTCCTACTTTATCAATTTGCGATCACTAACGTACAGTGAGAAAAGAAAGACCACCCTAAATAACTTTTTAACTAATGACCAGATTTTCCCTCAATCTTAATGGTTCGATAGGGTAACCTGAAATATGATAATTAGTTAGTGCAGATGATATTTTAAATTACGAAATCAGACACAAAAACGTACTTTCTCTGAATAAACATACTATTTATTCAACGGATATGGATTTCTGACCCCCAAAATATAGGGGGCAGCTGCAATCTGGGAAATAGTCCCGATAGTTTGATCAGGAGAGTGGTCTAGTCGAAAATTTGAGTCCTCTATTGCTAATTTTACTTTTTGCATAATTCACTGGTCTAGAGAACTTTTTAAGCGAATTGAAACTTTGTTACACACAATTATAAAATTCGTTTATCTATTGACAACTCCATGCAAATTATAACGTTTAGTAAACATTTATTATTTTTTATTAATTTGTTTAATAATAGTCGGTAAAATTTCAAATTGTAAGGTATACAAATTTTTACACCATTTTAATGAATGCAGTTTTAAACAGCAATATACAAAATTTGAATGAAATCAATCAAATAGTTCCTGAGTCTTAGAATTTTGAAGAAATCGTCTCATGATGCAATTTCTCATGAACTATTCGACCAATTTTTCTCAATCAAAAAGCTCTTTCAAAAATCCGAATTCGTCGAATGCCATGTTTATTCAGAGAAAGTCCGTTTCCTGTGCCTGGTTTCGTAACTTAAAATATCATCGGCATTTATTAACATATTTGAGGTCACCCCCTTTTGTTACTAAGATTGAATCCTAGAACGTGAAGATCCGATCATTAGATAGTTTTAAAGAATATAGTTTTAACTAGCAAAATACAAAATTTGTGCAAAATCGGTCGAATAGTTCCTGAGAAAAAGAACTTCGAAAAAGTCGTATTCCCATGATTCGATTTCTCGTGAACTCTTTAGCCAATTTTGCTCAAATTTTGCGTTTTGTCTTTTAAAATTATGTTTCTTAAAATGATGTAAAAATTCGTATGCCTTACAAAATGTTTCAATGTTTCAATTCAAAATGTTTTCAACTACTAGTAAAGACACTAATAAAAAGTAATTAATATTTGCTAAAATTTATAATTTGCTTGGAGTTGTCTTTGGATAAACGAATTTTATAATTGTGTGCAGCATTTTTTAAATTCTCTTAAAATGATCTCGAAATCAGTGAATTATGCAAAAATAATCTTTTGATCAATAGATCAAAAGTTATTCTGGGTGGTCCGTTTTTAATTTTGCGCACTGTACAGAAGTTTTGACATCATTTTTAAACAGGATTTTAAAAATATATATTAAGGGTAATCACCAAGCGCACCAAGTATAGACAAAATATCAAAATTACCGTCTTTTATGAGACGCTGCCTTATCTGTATATGGTATTTAAGATATACTTACTGCTTCCTCCAAAAGGAGGCCTGCGACCATAGGAGAAAATATACCGGCTGTGCAACCAATACCATTCACAATACCAAAAAGAGTTGCTGCAATTAAAATGATTTTATTTAAAAAAAATACAAAACCATGTTATTATATGAAAATGTTTTGATTTATAACTGAATTACATAGCTGCTTTTTTTTAAAAGCCCCCAGCATTTTTACTATTATATGTTTTGTTTAATGCAGAAATTTTATTTTTAAAATAATTAAGCATGAGTTTTTTCAAACTCTAACCATTATTTATGGTACAAAATTAATATTTTTGAACGAATAAAATTATCATTTTCAACGTATATATATAGGGTAAACTAACCATTGAAGGAACACTTAAGCTTCTCTTGCCTTTTAAAAAATCATATTAATTTCAAAATTCGTAATTTCAGTTAAATGACAGTGTCAATATATTTGTTACTAATTGCAAACTATGCAAAAAAATTGTAGAGAACTTACATAATATTGTTTTAAAGTTTTGGAGGTTCAAATAACAAGTAGTAAGAAGACCCAGTGAAGGAACAGCTCTTACCAGTGAAGGAACACAAAATAGCCCAGTAAAGGAACACTTAATTTTGGTTATTTTTTAATGCTCTTTATGAATTTTTAAGCCATACAAATATATAAAAACAAGACTGTTTGTGAAATTATTACATACAAGTACTTGTAAAATGCTAACTTTTTTCTGTAATCATGAACTAGAAATTAAAGTGATGTTAAATACAAAATAAATAAAAAAAATCATTCTTTCTTATAATTTGACAGTCAAATCTAAATCATTGTGTCATCCGATGCTGTTTATTATCATTATTATTTTATCAACTTTTTGTTTACTCTTTTTCCTCTTATTTCTTGAAGCTTTTTTTCTTTTTTAAGTATTTTTTCTTTCTTTTTCTTTTCCATGTTCTCTTGTTTTAAATTTTTTTTAGATCTTTCAGCCTCTTGAAATTTTTGCCATTTCTCTGAAGTGAGTGCAAAAGGTAATTTATTTGTTTTTCTTCCTATTTGACCTTTCTTTTTATCATCAATATTTGGCCAATGTAAATGGTTCTTCCAAACTTCTTCTGATTTTTCAGCAACATTTCTAGAATGCCTTTCTCGAAAATAGACGGGGGAATGGTGTCTTGAAGTTTGAGGCAAATCCATCTCTTGTTGACTTATATCTAGAGGATCTTTAGAAGTACTGATTTTACTTATTGAATCATTTCTTTTTTCTACTAAGAGAGGATCAGCATGAGGAGTCATTTCAAATTCGATATCTAAGATGCATTCATTATCAATACTAGCTTCAGTTCCTAAGTTTGACTTAACCAAGTGGTCTTCTTTTAATACGTACTTCTTCCATATTGAAAAAAGTACAGGCTCTTGGATATTTTCGATATTAGACTCTTCAGTCAATTCTGCGTTAAAAATTTGCAACATATCTTGTGGGAATTTCCTCTCAAGCTTCTGAAGAAATTGAGTATCGTTTCGGTTTTACTCTGTTTTTTGTTGAGGAGCTTGCTTCTAAATTCTAACATTGTAAAGTAGTTTTTATAAATTATATAATCACGTTGCTATCCTATAATGATAGCTTATTAGGATTTCTTGGTGCAAAAGCCAGCGAGAAAATGTTCTATTCAAATTTTTATGATTATATTTAATTAGCTTCCGATTTGTAAACATAGTTTATAAGGTTGCCTAACATTTGATGTAACTACACACCCCATTAATAAATATAAATTATAATTTTTTCATAAATTAAGCTATTAAATTGACATTTTGAACTGAAATTATTTCAGGAATTATTCATACAATTTTTAACAAAATTTCGGTTGTCCTCTATATAGCAGAATTACTTATCCTAGAGTCATGTAAAATCATATTTCACACATTACTGTTCATTCACTGGAAATATTCCCAGTGAAGGAACATGCCTGTTTTCTTCACTGGTTAGAAGTTGTTTTTTGTCTTTTAAACAGAATTTTGATGTATAGTATGACTAAAAGTGCAAGAAAATTAAAAAATTTCTTTTATTTTCATTAACTGGGAAATGAACCCAGTAAAGAAACACTTGTTCCTTCACTGATTTTTCATCGTTTGGTGATCCAGTGAATAAACACCCCCTTATCTCAGTACTTGATTATGCTATGGTGCTTTAAAAAAAATAAAACGTAACTTCATTAACTATATTTTGAATTCTCTTTTTCACAGTGAGAAAAATAAAACTACTACATGCAATTAATTCCACTTCAAACACATAAATACAAACATTCACCTTATAATTTTTTCTACGAAACAAGGTGTTGCAGAGATAATAACAGATTCAAATTTTTTTCCAGAGAAGTCTATTTGACCAGGTAATCCAAAATATTGCTAGATGACTTCCTATTGTTTGGCAGTAAGCTATTGTTACCAATCAATCTAAAAAAAACCCTTCAAATTCTTATTTTTAATCAATATATATGAAATGCTCCTTCACTGGGTAGTGTTCCTTCACTGGTTTGTTTACCCTATCTGTATATCCTGAAAAATTCATTCATTATTAAATAATTTCAGAATAACAAAAAAGTCTGTAAAATTAATGCGTTAATAGTCAAGATTAAAAAATTAATGCAATTATCAGTCGGATTAATGCAATTATCTACTAATAGGCTAATAATATATTCATCAAGCTCTAAAAATTAATGTATTAGTAAGTTAAAAATACAATTATCAAGAAAGTTAAATTTATGCAGTAATTAGTTAATAATGTAATAATCAAGATGGAAAAATTAATGTGATTATCTATCTTGTTAAATAAATGTATCAGTCAATTAAACATGAAATTACTAACTTGCAAAATTAGGGTACTAATAAGCTATAAATGTAATTTGCAAAATTAGGGTATTAATAAGTTATAAATGTAATTATCAAAGTGGTAAATGAATGCAAGGTAAAGACTTAGCTATTCCACGCCAAATAATTTTGATTACCAGAGTGGTGAGGAGCCATGTCAGCTGTAATAGACATATAACCACCACCAGCAAACCCTTGAAAGCCCATAGCAGCAGTCAAGAGGAGTATGACCATTCCTTTGTTACACCCCATTAAAGGTATCAAAGCCATACACATTGCTGGACCCATCATTCCTGGAAACAAATTATAAACCGTGTTACTATCACATAAATATCTAATTTCATAGCCGTCGCTGAACAGCCAACTCAATTTTGAGCTTATGACTACCAATGATCAATTCCGTAGCCTTCTAATTTTGAACCTGATTCAGAAGACAAGGGAGCTCCTGGATCAAGTGTTGTGAGAAATTTGCCTTCGTGGAGGACATTTTAAAGGAATTAACCCGCTTTGCGTTACACGGAGAGGAAATTCACAAGAACCTCCAACGGTAAACCTGATGGCAAGGGGACTCTAACCCATGACTCGTCTTTCTCTGAGCAAATTTTACGTCAGCACTGTGGTCGATGCGAGCTGGGTGTGGAATTCGTATCAACCTCCCCTTGCTAGGATTCGAATCCTGGACACCTCATTAGAGGGCTCATTGGGAATGTATTTATGGAGCCACAGTGGATAAATAAATATCTAATTTATAACAATCGTTGAAGAACCGACCTAATTTTTTGGGTTTACGACTACTAGTGTTCAACTCAGTAGCATTGTAATTTTGGACCCAATCCAGAAGAAAAGGGAACTCTTGGATCAAGTATTGGGAGAAATTTGCCTTCGTAGAGGACTTTTTGATGGCATGATTTGCGTTACATGCAGAGGAAAGCCACGAAAACTTTCCACGGCTCAAAATAATACTTATTTATGCTTTCTGTACCAACCAGGTTTCGAACCTGGGAAACCACGACTCTATAGGTACACAAAAGATATGCCAAAGGGGACCCGGTGTTCTCAAGGGGTTACCTTCCCAAGTACTGACAGCGCCCGATGATGCAATATAATTCTTTTTTGTAGTTTTTATTTCTTACTGTTAATAATATTTTTGTATATAATCTTCTAATAATAGATCATAACTGTCATCAATTAGTTACCAGCATTTTTCACTCATTAAACTGCCAAAGGAGTTACATATAATAGATACAGCTTCAGATATACAATAGATTCAAACAACAAATTTAAAAAAAAAAAAATGTGCCCTGTTGACAAAAAATTGTTCCTTGTTAACAAATTCAATTACAATGCTTAAGAAATAAATAATTAAGATTAACATAATAACTTTCTTTTAGTTCGTTTGCAATGCAAAAACATTGATAAAAAGTATCTAATATACTTAATTTTCTTACCAATGAGGTATAATATTAAACAAATGATATTTTAAAATCCAGGTATACTCTTACGCATTTGCAATTTAACAAAATATGCTTATTACTCGAATGAATTAATTTAATGAGGAACAAACCAAAAAAGTTACTCATAAGAATACTATAAAAATCCCGCTTCAGAAAAAAAAACAATTATGAAAATAAGCTTAGAGATAAAAAAAATAAAAATTGTTATAATAGAATAAGGAACCACATTAGCAATAGAATAAGTAAAGAATGAGCAATTAAGCAACAATATAAACATTTAATATGGACTGTGGAAATATCATGCTTTGGTAAAAGAAAAATCTCATTTAAAGACATTATCTGAGCACTTTTGGACAAATGTAAGCATTTTCCGAAAATTTGACGCACATATTTTAATATGAAACAAGTTTTAAGAAATTCGCTCCTTTCGAAAAATTTAAAAAACTTCACGAAGTGTCCGCTTCATCTATATAGCTTCTATCTATACATCTATATATCTATAGAAGCTATATATCATCTATATAGCTTCTTTCATGTGGACATATCATGTTCGGGTAAAAGCAAATCGCATTTAAAGACATTCTATGAGCACTTTTGGACAAATGCAAGCATTTTCCGAAAATTTGTCCCCCATATTTTAACATAAAACCGGTTTTAAGAGATTCGCCTTTTTTAAAAAATTTGAAAAAATTCACGAAGTGTCCGCTCTATTGCTTCTTTAACATGGACTGTAGAAGTTTCATGTTTTGGTAAAAAAATTCACATTTAAAGACATTCGTTGATTATTTTTGGAAAACATTTGCACAGTTTCAGAAAATTTGACGCACTTATTTTAACATGAAACCAGTTTTAAGAGATTCGCTCTTATTATAAGATATATTTTAGATATATTTTATTAATTTAATTAGCTTTTTAAATAACAACGTTCTCCAAAAATTTAGACACAATATGTTTCTCGATGTCCGTTATTAAAAAAAATGGTAGATATGAATGGTAGATCTAGAAGATACGCTCCAAACCAACCTACATATCTGTCAGAAACCATTTTGTACATTTTATTCTTTTGGTCGGAAGAAGGGGAAGCACTGTTGTGCATAAGTTCGTGGTAGATCATTTTGTGGTATCACGAACAAGAATCTCCGCTACTCACGAAGACGTTTGCACGATGAAAGCCTTCATGCAAGACAAGTTGCACTCCTGATTATGTAGAAAAAAAGAGTTTCCTAGAGAGGCAAAAATGGTCTTCTGAAATCATAACAGACGAATCCAGTTTCATACTAGAGAATGATTTGTGGCGTCTGCAGATCTTTAGAGAACAAGGCAATAGATACAGCCAATTCATTACTGACGAAAAACTTAGTTGCAGAGGTTCAGGAATCACGGTTTGAGTCGGGATCTCTTTCTAAGATCCCACTGACCTGCATGCGTTTGAGAAATTCTAACTAGTGGGAGATACGAATGATCCATTATTCACTACTATCAAAACTCTGGTAGAATTTTATTCTCGACCTAATAAAGCTGTGTTTACTGTGGACTCTTTTGAGAATCATAGTTAGGAGGGAATAAAAATCTCAGTTAAATATCCTGAACATAATCCGGTAGAAATATTTAGGACAACCTTAGCAGACAAGTTGTTGTTTCCAATTCCAGATGGGATAGCGGAGCTATACCAGATCCATGAGGCCGTGAGTCTTCAAAAAATGGAGGAAAAGGAGAGGTCTCTCAAGAACCTCTTCCATGGTGAAATAAAGGCAATCAAGTAGATGGTGAGGACTAGCCTAGCTGGAGTTTCACTTTTTACAAGATGGAAAAAGTTTAATTTGTCCACTGAAAGTGAGGCTCTTAGTATGCCCACTGACAAATCTACAGGTAGCTGTTTGGTCGGCGCGTGTACCCTGAAGGTCAAGGGCTCCTCCAGGACGCTTGCGGGGATACCAATTGTGATCCGGTGGAACAAGACAAGCTTTATTGACTTTAGATTTGTGGATAGAAAATAATTCAGGGTAAGTGAGTACCGTGTTTGGAGAGGCTGGGAGGGAAGTACCTTCTTTTGCCAACTAATCAGCACGTTCGTTGCCAAAACGACCCATGTGATATTTTGACAAGTTGATGTTTTGAGTCCTTTCCTAAGGTTGTTACACGAGTTGGAACTAGGGTTACTAAGTGTTTACTTTCTTCTCTCTATTTCTGTAGCTGCTAACTTAATGAGCAGCATGGAAGGTCGATGGCACCGACTCATTTCAGCTAAGGGCGGACACATTCTTTACTATTGCCCATTTTTGTAATGCTTCTATGGCAATTTTTTTTACATAAAACTGCGGTATACTTTATTCTCTGGGAAATGATTTTTCTGCTAAGTGTGCTTCTTTGTTGTAAATAATGTTTATGTTTAAATTTATATAAAATTATGTATCGCGCTTTCTAAAAAAGCTAATTAGTACCTCTTTTCTTAAATTACTTGTTTCGATATTCATGATCATTTTTAAATTAGACACGGAAATCAGGTTGTGCCTTCACTTTAACAGGATTTGGTGCGAATAAACAAAAATTCATAAAACCTTCTTATTTTAAGGTTATTTAGTAAAAACTTACCAAATAGTTGAAAACTCTTTCTCACTTTTGTTGCTGAATAATGTTTCTTCGTTCTTAAATAATCGGAAGCATATCCAGTAATGAATAATGTAATGCAGGCACACACATATATTAAAGAATTTACAAGCCCATTCTGCAAAATATAATTTGTTTGAGAAATATCAAATAGACTGATAAATAAAAGTTTGATTTAGTTTGTTTGTTTTAGTTACTTTTTGAATAGGTATATGCAGGACTACTTCCAAATAAGTAGGTAACTTTGTTAACAACGTTGTGAAGCCCCAAGATGAGGTGAATATACAAAACGTTAAAGTCCAAACTGGTAAGCTGCTCATAATGTCTTGCCAAGGAATAGGTAACTGAAACATAAAACAAATTTAAAATCCAACAAATGCAGATCAAATCAGCCTTATTATATATTTTTACACCTATTCAGAAAAGTACCTTTTGATCAATGTTCATCTGAATATTACCTCTTCCAATGTACTCTAGTTCTCTTTTTGATATCCGTGGATGATCTGACGGTGTGCTATAAGCTAAGCAGGTCCAAAATATGAACCAAACACAACCAAGTATACCTGTAGAGAAAAGTTTATAGATAAGAATAATAAAATTATACAATATACATATTTTATTTTATTTCATAACCATCGTTGAACAGCCGGCCCAAATTTTGGGTTTACAAGTACTAATGTTCAATTCCATATCCTTGTAATTTTGAACCCAATCCAGAAGACAAGGGAACTTCTGGATCAAATATTGGGTGAAATTTGCTTTCGTGAAGGACTTTTCGATAGAACTAACCCGCATTTGCGTTACATGGAGAGGAAGAGCACGAGAACCTCCCACGGTAAGCCTGACGGCAAGGGGACTCTAACCCATGATTCGTCTACCACTGATGATATTTCACGTCAGCACTGTGATCGGTGCAAGCCGGATGCGGGATTCGTATCGACCAGCCATCGCCGGGATCGAACCCCTTTTCACCTCATTGGAAAGCGAACGCTCTATCCCCTGAACAATGTACATATTTCATTTTATTGTATTTTATAACCGTCGTTGAACAGTCGACCCAATTTCATGGGTTTACGACTACTTACGTTCAACTCCGTAGCCTTGTAATTTTGAACCAATCCAGAAGACAAGGAAACTCCTGGATCAGTACCCCCAGAGGTATTGATTTGTCGTGGGAACATGGAGCAATGTACATATTGTAGATATACAATATACATAGATATATACAAATTATACCGAGATAACAATAATAAAATTAAGCATTTACAACTAAGGAGCTTAGTGCATACCAAGTATGCCTATGTAAATAAAGTTCAAAGTTAGCGATAAAATCAATAGTTTACATCTAAGGAATTTCGAAGAACATTTTACGACACTTTTTAAAATTATTTAAATAAATAAACTAACAAAGAAGCATCTGACTTAGAATGTGTAGAAATATCAAAATGATCTTATAAAACCTTTTTCACATCGGTAACTGCTTTTTTTAAAAATATTTCATGGTTAAGTTTGTGTTCCGCTTTAGCAATGACACCGAACCTGAGAAACTGAGTGTTTTTAAACAGTCACGCTGCATTTTCAGTTACTATATCCGTAAATTATTAATAAATAAAATTTCTCAACTAATATTTTAATTGGTGGAGTAGTTTCTGAGTTGCGTTTGTGTTAACGAAAAATTCTGCATTTAGTGAGGAAATTTCAATGAAGCCTGCAGCTCACGAAATGTCCTCACATAAGAAGCCTCACGTTGATATGCTTCATTCTTTATCTACGAACGATTTTTGACCAATTTGAACTGAAGGGAGGGGTTAAGAACTTTCGAAGATAGGGAAATTTTCAAGAACAGCCTGATACTTTTTTTATTACGACTTCCCTGAAATAATTTTCCTGAAGTTTGCAAAACATCAAAGTTATTATCGTAACATAGTTTTATTTATTCATTGAAACTTATTATTTTGCATAGATTTATCTTCGGATAAATGAATTCCAAAATTGTGCGCAAGGATATTTCAATTAGCTTAAAAAATTCTCGAGAAATACACAAAAAGTAAAATTAATAGTAAGGGGCCCAAACTCTCGACTGCTCTCCTAAACCATACTATCTGAACCATATCTCTAAGATTTCGATTACTGATATTTTTGGAGTCAGAAATCATAATCCGTCGATAATACGCTGTGTTTATTCAGAGAAAGTATGCCTTTGTGTCTGATTTCGTAACTTAAAATATTGTCTGTAATAAGTAATCCACCTACTTGAGGTCATCCTCATGAACCATTAAGATTAAATCCTAGTACGTGAAAATCCGATCATTATATCAAAAGTTATTCAGGGTGTTCTGGTTTTTATCGCACTTTGCATCATGTGTGTAGTACTTCGAGCAATTTCTGAGTTAAAGCACAAAAGTAAGTCTCGCATAAAGCTCATACAGCTTTAGTACAAACAAAAATTAATAAATGGTAGCCTTTTTTTCATTTTTTTCATTTTTGTGTTGTATCTGTATTAGTTTTGATAATTCGATCGACTCGGGTTTAACCAGTACCCTGATTTAACGAGCGAATATTTCATGTCCTAAGTTCTAGTTAATAACGTGCTCGGCTGTATTATTGAATATTTAACAGATCTGAAATATCTAAATTAACCATATAAATTAGTTTAATCTGATACATTTAAGTTAGTTTTATAAATGTAGCCTAAGTTTGCCATAAGTTCAAAAAACAAGGAATAAACTACCGATTTTTTCAGCTCATTGCATTATAGTGAAAAATTATGTAAAACAAGCAATCGCAGGTCGGGCTATATTTTATAATTTTATAATAGGCGTTGTTTTAGACTAGCACTGTTCAACTCCGTAGCCTTGTAATTTTGAACCCAATCCAGAATACAAGGGAACTCCTGGATCAAGCATTGGAATAAACTATACTTCAAGGAGGAATTTCTGATGGAACTAACCAGCGTTTGCGTAGCATGACGAGGAAAAGCACGAAAACTTCCACGGTTAGAGCGACGGCAGAGGAATTCTAACACTCATGATCCGTCTATCATTGAGGATATTTTACGTAAGAACTATGATCGGTGTGGGTCGGGAGCAGAACTGGGATTCGAACACGGGACACCTAATTGGCAGGCAAACGTTCTATCCGGTGAGCTACCCCGGCTCCAGGAAACACCTACAGGAAAATAAATGGCTTCTGCACGGGTTACTATAAACGAGAAATTCAACCTTTTAGTAGTCCGAACTCATTGACATATTTCGTATTTCCCCCACTGCGCAGTTTATGTTCGTTGTATCAAACTACTAAATTTATTCATGCAAGGGTTTTCTTCTAGGAGGTGTTGCCCCAGGTCTGGCTATAATTAAGTTCTTGAAAAAAGTTAGCACTTATATAGGAACTTAAAGCTTTTCGTTTTATCCTGCATCTAGAAGCCACAATGATGTTAGCCGTTTCGCTACTCAGCCAAAAGTTGGCGCGCATAGTTAAAGCAAAGCCGTTTTAAAATCTGTAAAACGAAGCTTATTACAGTTTGCTTTCATACTTCAGCAGGAGGAAAAACAAACAGCAACTGAGATAATGCACTTACCAAGGATGTAATACACGGAAGGCCATCCTCCCGAAAAGCCATTTTCGCACAAATATCCAGCAAGCGGCATAGATAGTATTGTTCCTACATGATCTCCCATTACACAAAGTGATATGAGAGTGCTTCGTTCTTCAAGTGGTGCCCACAGAGCGAACATGGCAAAAGCAGTTGGCAAACAAATACCCTGTAATAAAAAATTAAACTATTTATTATAAATTAATAAATGTGCAAATCGTAAATTTCCGATTATCCGAAATAAAGGGTAAGGAAATTACGAGAAAATAAATAAAAAGAAACAATAAAGCTGGTTTTGATCATTTTAATTCTGCTTTTCTAAATAGTAATTTGTCTGAGTTTGAAAATATTTTTGTTTTTTATTCGCTTATGCAAGGTGTAAAAGTAATGATCTCCTTTAATATGTGATTTTGTGAATTTTTGTTTAAAGTTAGGTCAAAAAAGTGCGCACAGAAAATTCAAATTGATATTTAAGCTCATACGAAATAAAAACGTTATAAAAATATGTCGTATGAAAGTTGAGAAAGGTTGGCTGAAAAACATCAAAACCAGTTTGATTAATTGATGAAACTTGAAAGAGTATTTCGAAGAATCGCTTTACGAGTGCTCTGTTTTTTGCGATCAATCAAACAGGTTTTAATGTTTTCAGCTCAGTTTGCCTCACCAGTGATTTGCCCAGTATTGATATCGTCTTTGTTCTGTCCTCGATAAAATATTAATTTGTACTTTTGTGTGCACATATGCACGCTTTTTTGATTTAATTTTGGTTTTGATTTATGATAAGGATTCCAAAAAATTCCAAAAATATTTATGATAAGGATTCCAAAAAAGTGTTGCCATCAGGCAACACTTTGTCTTTTATATAAATATATGAACCAAAGGTGCATAATTTTTTAACTTCATTTTGAACTCCAAATCCATAAATATACATTGAATGTGCGAATTACGGAACAAACTGCATAAACTTTATAAGAACGAAATATTTCATACCAATGTTTAAACAGTTAAATAATATGTTGTCCCACAGTGGACTGATCGTTAAAACACGGTTCTCATCAGATCACCGAAGTCAAGCATCACTGGCTGCGGTCAGTGTGCGGGTGGGTGACCCACTTGGATCAGTCTGCGTAGGGACCAAGGGTGTGCGATATGGGTTCTCGTTAAACTGTGCTACCGTAAAGTGGTCGACTTCGCGTGCAGGTCGTCGGGCTACCGAAGCGGGGGTGCCATCCCCTCTGCAGAGGATCAAAATTGTGATGGCATGTCTTCGGATCATCCTCAGGGATGCCTCCCAGACCGTCACCAATAGCCCATTGTGCAGCTCTAGTACGACGTAAATCAACAACAACAACAAATAATATGTTAAACAACATTATATAAAATACTTAAATTTCCAGAATAAATCAAAATATTCCAATTTATAGATAAGTAATGGTCAAGTGTTAGTATAATACATTAATATTTTCCTTCAACAAGTGATCGGATAGGAGGGCTTTTAGAGGAAAGCGTGTTTTGTAAACAGTTCCAGCTGTTTCTTTGCATTTTACAGTGGGTTTTATAAAACTAACAGAAAAGTCACTTAACACGTTTTCTCTCTAAATAAACAAAATATAATAATTAATATCTGTACTAACATGCACAAGTCCCATTACAAGGCGAAGGAATATAATAGCGAGGACTCCTATATCAGCGGCAACTGGAGTAACAAGAGTGAGTAGTGAAGCCAGCAAGATGGAGAGTCCAAGTGGCCATTTGCCACCGGCCATTTCAGAGAGTCTGCCACCAACTGCTTGCGTACAAACATATCCATAAAAGTAAGCTCCCAAAATGACACCTTGTATAGATGGACTCCAGATGTAGTCACCCTGTTATTCAAGAAATAAAATATGATACTTAAATTGGATCGATTAATAATACTACAAAAATGAAAATCCTTTTTTTTTGTTTAAAATTATCGTTTTTGAATCGTTTGATAGCTTGATTTCAAATTGATTTAAAATTCGTTTTTTTTTTTTTTTTTTTTTTTTTTTTTTTTTTTTTTTACTTTACTTTACTTATTGACAAAATGGGTGTTGTTTCGGGTTTGGTGGCGTGCGCACCTTATTGGGACGTCATTGCATGCGTTGCTATGGCAACCGCTTTTTTTAGAATTCTCTTAGCACTTTTAATTTAGTTATGCATTAAGTTGGGGAGTTCATTTTTGAGATATGGGACCAGAGAGGTCCCATAAATACTTCTTGAGTTGTAAATAAAAGAGAATTTTATAATTTGAACGATATTTTTGTTTTTATTGTTTTGATTAAGAATCAGAAATTCTAACCTACAGTTCAAACTGGATCCTATTACAGTTTAACTGAAACTAGACAACAATCATTTTGCCAATGGGAAATGTGTAATCACCTTTAGGCGATCACGATTTTTTAAATTTTTTAAATTTTTTTTTCCTGCTTTCCAAATTAAAAGAAGGCGAATGTCTCAATTTGATTTCGCCTACGATTATTGAATCATTTTGAATTGATTTTATTTTAGTTATTCCTATAATTGGGTATAATATAGCTTACGTCACAGGTTGTGTTGTTCCTACTAAATTTAACCCATGAACGGCATTTTCTGCGAGCCTAACTTCAAGCCACAAATAAACAAACGAAGTGTTCGATCGTTTAAATAGCTGCTCGCCAGATTTTATTGCATTATAAAGAAAAGTTATTGAAACTAAATACAACTAAATAAACAAAAACAACTAAAACATAACAACAACTACTAATAACAATAACTAAATAAACAACAACTAAATTCCATTCGTTTAGCATTGCGTCATATGTTGTTCCTACTAAATCGAAGTAGTTGTGTTTTTTTCATATTATACCCAATTGATTTTATTTTAAATATTTATTTAAGTTATTTCTATTTTTGCTAAAAAGTTTGTTAGTGAAATTGTTAGCAAAAAGTAGACAATGTTCAAGAAAGCGGTGAATATTTTGTTGCTTTGTTTTCCTTTCAAATATCGTTTTCTTTTTCTTTCAAAATGAACGAAAACGATCGCTTCCTCAAAAATATTGTAGTATTAAGCTATTCGCTATCGCAACGCTCGAGTACGCCATCTAGCGGGAGCCTGTAAATATCAGACATTAATTTATCACGTTTTCATTTAGTTCCATCAAAATCCTTGTCCATGACGGACGCCATTTTCTTAGCAGCAAATAAAAATTAAAATTTCCCTAAGGAAAAGCTGAAGAACTTGAAAAACTAACAAGAACAAGCCAAACATTGAAGCAGAACACGCCAAGCATTTGAAGAACAATTTCTCCATAATTTTTACCTTTCTATTACCAACAACATAACTTGCAATTTGATGATCACTTGCTGTTACAGATGTGTATATTATGGTAAAATAATTTTTTCTGTCTTCAATTCATTACAAATTAAAATGAAGTCAACATTGCTTTCGTCATTCCAATAAATAAATGTGAATTTAGAACTTCAAGAACTGCAATAGTTATAGAATATTCTTCTTTGTTATAGAACAGTATATATTTCTGTATCTATATAATTCGGAAAACGTTAAAGAATCAACCAAATTACTTGAAATAGTGTCATTTGTGCTGATGATTAATAAATTTTTTGTCGTTTTCTTGGTAAGTATTTTTTAGTTTTGAAAGAATAGATAATTTCAACTAGAATTCAGCTGTTCTGTTTTAAAGCTACATATTCAAATTCATATCGAGATCTTACAATTATAAAATTTTGATGTGTGGTACGTTATCTAAAAGTAATAAAGGGATAATCTATGTACATATTATTTGAAAATAAAACTTTCAAACGAAGAATATTTCATTTGGAACTCTGCGGATTTATAAAGAAGGTAAGTGTTATGAGTTTTATAATAAAAAATTAGCTTGTAAATTTTTTTTCTCTTATTTGATGATAGTTCTCTACAGAATGGTTTTTTACGTCTGATAAAGAACTATAAGAATAATAAGAAAGGAAACAGTATGAAAATTTTTATTTCAATGTAAAGAATTCTTAAAATCGTTTTTTATCCAAAGAATTCTTTATTTTCCATTTTATAGTTTATAATTTTTGGATAAAAATAGTTGTCAAAATACTTTTTTTGAAAACATAAATGGTATAACATTATGTGTTTATGTATACTTCTTGCATATTCTAATGTTTCAAGTAATATGATTCAGAAAAGTATGAATAAAAATTCGGTACTTATGTATTAACGCCACAGCAGCTACAGATTTGGCGGTTTTTAAGTGCCGCCTATCTACACCTAAAATTTTTGTGTCAAATCATAAAATGAAACACTTTATTTAAAATCTAAGTAGTTTATCGGATTTCGGTGGACAATGGGCAGAATATTTCGCTCCTGAAAAAATAAAATTGCATCTTGTTCTATTTTTGGCAAATCCCAAAGACGCATTTTCGTAGCACTAAAAAATGGTAACAAAAATCGAAGAACAAATCATTTTGGAATTCTTCTGACTTATAAAGCAGGTAAGTGTCAATTTTTATAAAATAAAAATTCTTATTTTAAGTAGTTTTCTATAGAATGGTTTTCTGCGTCCGATTATGAATCAAAAAAGAAAAAAACATGAAAGTTGTTTATTTTAATGTAAGGAATTTTTAGAATTGGTTTTTTCTTTCTTGTTTTGTATCGTAAGCATTCTTTATTTTACGTTTTTTAGTTTCTAAATAATGATTTTTATTGAAACTTGAAACTTTTTGATAAAAATTGTTGTCAAAAAACTTTTTTTACTAAATTAAATTTCATAAAATTATGAGGCTTATGTATACTTTTTGTTCATTTTAATTTTTGAAGTAATATGATTCTTAAAACTATGGAATGTAAAGTTTAAATAGACCTTTCATGTTACATCATTAAATTTAGTAAAACTATTTCTCGGGCATTAGGTTTTAACTCTTATAAGAATATACATATTTTTTTCTATTTATGTGCAAATATTTTTCCGATGTGTTTTGGATGTTCCTTCTCTAAAAAAAAGAGATACCATTTTGTTTTCGTTTGCATAAGAAAGGATATTAAACATTTTTCTTTTTTAAATTTAATTAGCCACGATAAAGAAGGAACGTTGCAATGCTACATTAAAGACGTCTCTAGAGTAAATGAATGACTTCATATAGAAATCGCAGGTATTAGTCTCATACAACAACGCCCCCTATAGTTCGTTGCGATCGCGAATTCTATTTTTGATGAAGATAAGTGAATCGTTAAGAATTGATATTTAAATTCAGTTATAATCAGTGATAGTTTAATATATTTAACTCGGCTATATTTACTACATTTAGATAATATCGGACAACTGATACTCAAAGTAACCTTGGAAAACTACGTAAGTCTTTTAAAACTGTTTTGAAATGCTTAGTTTGTTTGAAAATCACTTCAAAAAGTTAAAAGTTTAGGAAATTTTCTAAGTGGATGTATTTTAAAATGGCGGTTTTCACTAAATTTTTTTTGTTTATTAAGGAATTTAAGCTACGCATTGTTTTTAAAGATTTTGTTTCTGATGTTCACTTCTCAAATATTAATTAAAATTAAGGAAAAAAAGTGTATAAATGTAAATTTGTGGTATTCGTTAATTCATTTAGTTAATTTATTAATTACTTAAACTAATTGAAATTTTAACTATCAATAGAACTTTTAATAAGCGAAACCAATTTACAAAGAATATTTTTAAAGGGCTTTAATAATTACATTTTTAGTTAATTATTAGTATAATACTTTTTCGTAAGTATTTAAACAAAAATTGCAATCACATCTTATGTATGTTTTAATGTTGGCTCATATTTTGTTTTAAATTTTAAAATGGCGGTTTTCGTTGAATTTGTTTTCCGTTAAATAAAAAGTTAAAACTACGCACTGTTTTTAATAATTTTGTTTCTTATGTTCTCTTCTTAAATATCAATTATAATTAAGGAAAAAATTGTCTACATTTTATCAGTTTTTCTTAATTCTTTTATCTAGTTTATTAAATATTTAAACTGTGTAAAATTTTATCTATCAATAGAATTTTTTTATCAGCTACGAAGATTTGTAAATAATATTTTTTTGGAGCTCATGTAGTTATTGTTTCAGTTATTATCGTTTAACATATTATTTTTTCTTAAAGTATTTGACAAAAAAAGTTAAGTCATATTTGCTTACGCATGTTTTACGCATGTTTACGTTGGCAATTAATTTTTTTTAATAATTGTAATCCTTCAGAGATCTATTATTTAAAACTCTTATTGTATTTTATTGTATTGTATTTCTTATTGTATTGTATTTGACTTCTTTTTTTCAATCTGCACATTGTAATAGAGGGCGTTGTTTTCTTTAGTTTTGGTGTTTCCTTTTCATTCGGTTTGCTTATGAAATCGCTGTTTGATCGGGTTAAAGTGAGTTTTTATTTTCTGATGATTTTGTTTGAGTTTCTTTTCTAAATTGGTTCTATGTATTTCATGTTTTTCCAGGACTTCGATACAAATCCTTCGGGGTACTGAGGGAGTTACTTTAGGCATTTGCCTCTCCCTCAATAGAAAAGGTTTTGTTTAATAGCTACCTGGGCCGGTATCCCCTGAAGACGTCGACTTCGGTGGTCATATTTTTGTTTTTATTTCCTTCGTTTCCTTTATTGCTACATTTGCTCTTTATTTGAAATTACTGCTGCTCTTAAGCGCGTTTTTATTAAAGAAGTTTTATCTGTTTAGAATTAAAATTTTTTTTTGTCTTCTTTTAGTATTGTATTTTATAAAAGACATGTTGTACTTTGGATAAAATTACACTTGCTTAATAATGTTAACAAACAAAACGGTTTATACATAGGCTTAAGCTAAATTCTAATGTCAATGCAAATTGTCATAAGTTTAAAAATTAATCAATCAAAATAAAGACCAGTTTACTTTATATTTTACAAGTACTGAATTTCTAGTCTAGAAGGAATTCATGATATGGGATAATACCTGTTCTTCTGGTGATGTAGCATTAACGTTATCAGGTAATCCACACGTATCATCTGTGTCCAACGTGCTGTTGGGAAGGTCAAATGCAGATTGGTTGACCATTGCAACAATGGTCACACTTAAACATACCCTGTGGGCATACTCTAAAACCATCGCCCAGAAAAGTAGAAATGAAAGCACAAAACGTGCAGGAAAGTAACCTAAAATGTTTAAAAATATTACATTATTATAATATCTTTTATTTTCGATAAATCCTTTTTTATTACTAGATTATTTAAATAATAAAATATGTTTTGTATTACTGAAAAAAAAATTTCGCGCATCAGAAATATGCTGAACTTAAGAATGCGAAAAGAAGGACAAATCCTTTTGAAGTTATCTTTGTTTTAGAGAAATTTCTGTAATTTTTCATTATATTCAAAAAAGCAGCGAAATTCTAATTTAAAGGTAACGCAACGTGAAGTGTTTAAAAAAATCTCGATGACATTATATGAAATATTTCACTAAAATAATAAATATACAAAGAAATAGCATAAACATAAGAAGTGGTATTCTCACGTTTAACTATATTTGCTTTGGATTTATTTCCAAGTAAGTACAATATCATTAATTGAAATAATTTATTCAATCTTATAAATGAAATATAGCCATAATTTTTAATGTTTTTATGAAAGATTGCACGTTTTAATCACTTTACGCTGTAAATTTTATAGCAGCATATCTTGCAGCTTATCAGTATTCTATATCAGTAGGGGGAAATGCTACTTAGATAGTTCTAAAAATAATTATTAAAATATTTATCTAACAGAATACTTAATATCATCGAGCATATTGAATATGTAATAATTTTTTTACAGTGATTTTTTTGTGTGAGGATTTATTTATTGGAAATTTACGCAACATTATAATGTATGTTGAGTAGATTCACGATAAATAAATAAATAAATAAGCAAATTAAAACAATTATCTTATTATAATTATAATAATTATTAAATTAATCGTATTATAATAATTATCTTATTCATTTATAAGAAAAAATAAATAAAAATAAATAAAAATAATTAAATAAAAATAAATAAATAAAAATAAATAAATAAAAATAAATAAATAAAAATAAATAAATAAAATAAATAAATAAAATAAATAAATAAAATAAATAAATAAATAAAATAAATAAATGAAATAAGCAAATAAATAATAATAGATAATTCGGATTAATACAAAGTCAATAACAGAGTTGTAATGGAGTAAAAATGATGTAAAGCTAAACATGAAATCGTTCGATGTTCTAAATCTATCGTTGCTCTAAATCTATCTAATCTATCGTTATGAAATATATTCGAAGTAACTATGGAATACTTAAATATTTTTTTCTGCTTGAAAATGTTGCGTAGTTATTCCTTAAAATAGCCATTAAAATAGTTCTGTACACAATACTTGTTATTATATCATGAATGTGTGCTGTATAAATAAATGAATAAGAAAATAAATAAATAAAAAAAATAAATAAACAAAAAAATAAATAAATTTTAAAACTATTTTCAAATTAACAGAAAATGCGTAAGATTATCTAAATAAATTCATTAATTAAGTACTTGTTCTACTAGGATCCAATTTTTATTATCTTTCCTAAAAGAGGATGACTATTTCAAATAAGAAAGTAAGACTAATCTTTTCCATTTATTTATTTGTTCAAAGTCTTACCCGACTGAGGCTCCCCAAAAATTCCGAAACAGAGAAAACGCCATAATTCACAACACTCACTCCTCATTATTTCCTTATAACGGATGAAAGTATTTTTTTCAGTGAAGATGCTATTCCGGCTTCGAAATAGAAAATGATTTTTTATTCCATCTTATCAACATTTCATTGAAAGTTATTCATTCTAGAAATGGAAGGGGGGGATGAACGTCATTGCAAAGCACGGGAATGATAAAAAAAAACATTTTTTTTTTGTGTACATCGTACATAGTCTATAAACGGAGATAGTCTTTTTAACGGTCGATAGTCTTTTAAACGGAGGTCAAAAATTGTTACTTGCGTAATCGCAGAGGTGCGTCCTTACTTAGATTTGTAGTTAGTTTATTAAGGCAATTATTACCATTGGTTTATTAATCGATATATAGTTTTACATCAGATATTATAAAATGATTTTTTAAAAATTCACCTGAATATTACTATAAATAAATTTAAGAACGCACTTTTCCTAACTGATAATCTTTAATGTCATTTTTATAACCGTCGTTGAACAGTCGACCCAATTTTGAGCTTACGTCTACCAATGTTCAAGTCCGTTGCCTTGTAATTTTGAACCCAATCTAGAAGACGCGAGAACTCTTGGATCAAGTTTTGGGAGAAATTTGCCTACGTGGAGAACTTTTTGATTGAACTAACCCGTATTTTCGTTACATGGAGATGAAAACCATGAAAACTTCTCACGGTTAGCCAGGTGGCAAGGGGACTCTAACGCATGATCCGTCTGCCATTGAGGATATTTTACGACGGCACTGAGGTTGGTGTGAGCCGGGTGTGTAATTCGTAACGACCAGCCATAGCCGTGATTCGAACCCCGTTCACCTCATTGGAAAGTGAGCGCTTCATCCCCTGAGCAAAAAAAAAGAAAAAAAAAAAAAAAAAAAAAAAGAAAACTAGCTGAAGTAGTAATTGTGAATCTATCATAAGTCAATACGAATGGCAAAGTTTTAAAAAAAGACAAATCAATGATTATTTGTAATGGACAAATTCTTGATTTAGCTACCATTTTAAATTTGAAAGTTATATGAGGATTATTTCAAACCTATGTTATAAAATATTTTTTCTTTAAATATTATTTTCAGTCCCTATTATCCTCCCCCTCCTGAATTGGATTGAAAAAAAAAGGTAAAAAAAGGAGGGCTGGTTATCTTCACGTTTCTGCTACGAACTATGTCCCTGTAAGAACTTTTATTTTCTACTTTATTATTTCACGAGTTGTGTAAAATTTGAAGTAGTATATAAATTACATTGAAAACTTGTTGTAATTTTTATAAAGAACAAAAAAATACGTAGTGTGTGCTGCATTATTAGCTTTTAAGAACATTTCTAAATATTAAAGAGAATTATCATTTTATGCTATAAATAAAATACGTTTATTAAATTACTAATGATATTTTTTGACTTATGACGAGATTTGTGTTTGAAAAACAAAATATTTTTTCTCAACAAAGGCTTTTTTTGCTGTAAAGTGATAAAAGTTTACTATTTTCGTTACTGTAAACCTTAGATGGAACCTTATTTCTTTGCGTTTCTCTGTTTTAGTAGTAAACATAACGTAACGGAACATAACGTAACGAGTCTTCGCTAACATAACACAATATAAATACCATAGCTTAACATAGCATAACAAAATAAAATTTCACAAGATGATATTTCCTGGAATCAGATGAACATAAATAGCAGAATGTTGATAAATAAGTAGTTGATAAATAAATAGTTGAATATTGATGTTCTGAAATAGGCGATAGAAGTTTGGAAATTGTAATGATCAGTCTAGAGAAGTACATAAGTCTTTCAAAAACTCAAATTTAAAAAAAAAAAAAAAAAAAAAAAAAACATAATTTTGTATAATTTGTGAGTTTTTAGATTTCTTTCTTACTCTGTTTATACGTATATCAATGAGTTAACCTTCGGTATTTTTCAACCGAAACACTCTTTTTAACATTTTAAAGAGTAGCTTTTTTGATGGGATAATTTCAAATATACATCCCAAATTTAAAAATAATTTGTATAAGTCCTAAAATTAAATTATCTAAATAAATGCTAGTTAATTTAATAGCCCGCGACGTTGTTGTGTTCAGAGTTTTTCTTTTCTTATCTCAACTGTAAACAAGACAGATAGTTTAATTTCAGTCATGAGATGTGTTGACGGTGACGGAAATACAACATCTGTTGCTATTTGTCAACAAAAAATGCATTTGGTTGCGGCACATGCGTTCGGTTGAGTTCTTAAGTGCAGAATTATTATTTTTTTCATGTTATGTATTGATATTGTTTCAGTGATTTAGAAGCAATAGAACTTTTTAAAAAGTTTCAAATTTTTCTAACGTTTCAAAATTACATATTACTTTATTAAACGTTACATAAATTTTTAAAATTTTTCTGAAAAGCATGTTTTACTATTGAAAAAGCATTTTTATGCTCTTCATGAAATAAAAATTGGTTTCTAAAAATATTAACTTTAAGGAGTTTCTGGAAATAATGAAATACTGAATTTGTGCTCGATACGAATTTGTTGATTTCTACCTAACTGTGAACACTTTGCAACTCAATTTTCAAAATTTCAAACAAAATTTCTCTACAGTTTTTTTTAATTTTTTAAATTTTTGTAGTATCAACATTAGAAAAAGGTTGCAGGTCTTACTAAATTAAATTTTAATCATTTAAAAATTGTTATACTCGGATATTGCAGGCTAAATAAAATATTATTTTTAAATATCATTGGTGTGCAATTGTTAATTGTTTGATAATTAATTCATAGATTTAATTATAAATTGTCAGTATGAATCTATCTTAAAGGCAAATCGTAGTAGAACAAGTTTTTATTAATGTAATTATTTGCTAAATTATATATTTTTTTCCTTACCAGAATATGCTAAACCTATTTATATTATGATCAATATATTGCACTTTTTATCTCTTTTTGATCTCTTAAAAATAAAATTTTGAACTGAAATGGGCATAAATGCAAATATTCTGCCAATTATTTCAAAAGGAGTGTACTCAATTTGCTACAATAAATTGAGCTCTGAAAGTTATCAGTTAAAAGTGATAATAATAAGATGTCCATCCAAAACTTAAAATATTTTTCCTTGACCGGGATGGGTTTTCTTCTACAGAGCAGAGTTTAATCAACACCTCCCAGAAGAAGAAAGGCATATGCACGAATAAATTTAGTAGTCCTACGTAACAAACAAAAACTGCGCAGTGGGGAGAAAATACGATAATACTATAATACCAGTAATATTGCAGGCATAAAATACTACATGCGGTATAAAGTACCACTACATGCGATATAAAATACCAGTAATATTGCATGTGAAAATCAGATTATGAAATTTAAAAAAAAAAAACTACTCAGGTATTTTGTTTTTTTATTTTGCATACTGTAGTCATATTAAAATTATTTTTGGAATATGAGATAGAGGTATTGCTTACATAAAATCGTTTTCAATTATAAATACATTTTTGAAAAAAAAATTGTAGTACGGAAAATTATATTTTAATTACACCTGGATCTCGTGTCACTAAATTTGGAATACTGTACTCATATTAAAAATATTTTTGGAATATGAGATAGAGTTATTGCTTCGATCTTATGTCACTGAATTCTACATTTAAGCAATCATTAAAACTTACATTTTAATGCCAAATGAATCAGAATTTTAAAAATAGATATCTGTATTCATCTGATTAGTCATTAAATCTACATACGAAAAGTTCAGTTGGAAAGGGAAGATTAGTCAAATGTAATTGTTGACGGTTTTACAGATATAATGCTTATTATGCAAGTTGTTGAGTTTGATAAATAATTATACTTTGTTTCTTATCTATGAAAGATTAGGTTGGCTTTACGTTTATGCGAAAGAAATAAAACAATAACTTATATTGTTAATCTTCAAGTTATTGACTCCCTTTTTTATGTGAAAAGGGTTTTAAAGAGTTAAATAAGAAAATGATTTTACTAATCTTTCAGATAGCTTTAAACTCTTCATTATTAAACTCGACCAGTAAAAGTGAATGCATTTTTTTACTTATTTTTGAAGCGAAAAATATTTTGAAGAGTGTTATTAGAATTCAATTCTATTATTGAATTCTTCACTATCAAATTTCCCTTTTAATATTTTTATGCTTCAGAAATTTCATGTGAATTTTTTTAGTATTGAAATCTATAATGGGAAACATACTAAATTATAATTGTTGAAATCTTTTCGGGAAACATTTGTCCTAAGTCTTTATGTGTGGCAAAAAAATTTAAAATTAAAATTATTTAAAACTAAAATTATTTAAAATTAAAATTATTTAAAACTAAAATTATTTAAAATTAAAATTATTTTATAATTATTTTAATTATTTATGCAAGAGACATTAATTACGTGTAATCAAATAATTGCAATAATTAATATCTCGTTAAATTTTCATTAATTTTTCAAACTTTGCATTGAAAGATCTTTAAATGCTTCCAGTTTACACAAAAATATTTCTACACGGATTAAAAAATTCGGTCAAAATTACATTAGACATTTCAGGTAAAAGAAACTATAATTCTGGTAATGAAAACAAAATATGCGGCATTTAAACCATTCATTTAGTAATTTTACCGTTTGCTATGGTAACAGTTTACCAGAAATTCTGGTTTTTAAAATAATCGTTCTCATAACCAACATTTAGTAAAAAATTACAAAACTGAAAAGTAAATTTAACCAATGGTTTTTATGCCATGCTGTAAGATATCCAGATGAAACTACCAAATTTTATCTCATATTATAAGACTTTGTATTATTGTTGATTTTACTAAAATCACTATCAAAGCATTTCTGAAAAAAATTACCGAGTTTTTTTTTGTTCCCATGGAGTTAGAAACATGGTACTGTTAGTTTTTTTCATACTTGTTTACTCAATGCAAGATCGACAATAATATAAGTAGCTCAATTATGAGATTTCAAAATCCCACTGTCCTCTTAATTTTTAATTTCTACATTGTTTAGATTAAAACTGCAGATATTTCTTTTTAAAGTTTTTCTTTAACTTGAAAATAAAAGGCTAGCAATTGTAATTTTTTTAAAATTCTGTGTATCAATATAAAAATTGTTAGACTGCATATTTATTTTTAAGAAGCATATTTAATGAAACAAATAAAAAAAATAAAAATTGGAGAGCTAAATAAAGAAGTTAATATCTTATGAGCACGTTTAATTGATTAAAGTTATTCTGGCATGCATAGATATATATTTGACATATTTTAAGCATCTCAGTAATTAGTGTATTCAACTATCGAAAGAGAAGTAGTTTTGTGGGCTTGTTTTTTTAAAAAAATTGAAACAAATTTTTCTAAAATCAACTATTTTAAGATTTTTTGGCCATTTAGAATTTACTTTAAAGCATAGAAAGAGCAGATGTTAAATTCGAACCGAGCTATGTGCTAATCAGTGCTAGTTTATATTGCTCAACCTGATACATCAAGGAAGAGACAATACTATCTATCGTAGACGGAATTTGAACGAATTATTGAACTCTGTGAAGGAAAAATTTCATAACGTGATTACGGTTCACGTGTGTTGTCAACAGAAAATGCGTGGATTACATCTTTGTAGAAATTTTGATGGGAAAAAAAGTACTACGTTATAGTTAGTTTCAGTTTGTTCAATAGTTTTAACTGAAGAAATTTCCTAATATGATACTTAAATTAAGCATTAACTACAAATAAAAATATATTCTTAAGAGTTAATATAAGTATAAACATATTCATAACAATTTTTTTTGCGTAAGACGAATATCGTTTATTTATTTTCAGATCTGTTTAGAAAATTTGCAAGGTAAAAAGAGGCAAATAAGTATACCATTACAGTTATTTTTAGTTTGTTAAACAGATTTTATGCAAAAGATATTGAAATTAAAGATATAAGAAAGATATATTATTAGAACATATAGAATAGACAAAATAATTGAACATATAACATATTGAAAAACAATATAACTGAACATATAGAATAAACAAAAAGAAATGCATATTTGTAACCAAAATTTGTGTGTATAACAAATATTGATTGTTTATTATTACATCTTTGCAGAAACTTTGTAGGGAAAGTGATTAAATTTACCTCTATAAAGTTATTTTTACTTTGGAAAACAGTGTTTAATACGGAATATGTTATTTTTAATTTTTTTATTTTTATTTTTATATTCATATTTTTTATCTTACAGATATATTATATATTTTGTTTAATCCTACGATGTGTAAAGTAAAGCCTAAATGGAATGTAAATTTTTAGGAATATTCCCTATGCACTACATAATCGTAGACGAGTTTTATTAACTAATGCTTTGGCCTTGAGAAAAGTGCATTCAATGAGGTATGTAATATTTAAATTTTAGTGTTTTCAGTGCAATAGTAAATCTGAACATAGTAGATATTTTGTTAAAAAGCTTTTTTTTTTAATATTTACTAAAAATTTTTTTTGTTAATATATTTTTTGGTAGTTCTAAAAATACATTATAAACTCAACGGAATAAATTTCCTTCATAAATTTGCAATAAATTATTCGTATTTTATTTTATAACCGACGTTGAACAGCCGACTTAATTCTGAGTTTACGACAGTCAATGTTCAACCCCGTCTCCTTGCAATTTTGAACTTAACTCAAAAGACAAAGGAACTCCTGGATCAAGCATTGAAAAAAACTAGTCTTCACGGAGGACTTTTTTTCTTCATGAATCTAATTTTCCTTTGCGTTACATGAAGAGGAAGACAAGAAAAACCTCCGGAGTAAGTTAAATTGCGCATGCGCTGAATTAAGACGTTCTCGAGAGATGAAAATCTTACTGCAAAATATTTCAATACTTTCTATACTAATTGTTGTTGTTAGATTACTTTATTAATTGTACATTTTGTAAAAGCAGCATTTTAAACATTGAATTTTTAAAAAGAATATATTAAGACATTTAATAAATCCAAATTTTAAAATTAATATTTAGGTAATTATTTTTTACCAGTATTTTAAAAGATATATATTTTAGCACGCTCACTCGAAATTCTATTTATTGAAAAATGTTTAAGTGCAGATTTATTCACTTTACAAATCTTTAAATTAGTTACAATTTAATTCCTTTATTATAATTTTATTTTATAAAGAAAGTTCTTGAACAAGTAATAATTTTGTTTTAAATTTTCAGAAATGCTCTATTTATTTTACCTCTAAGTATTATTTTATTTATATAGCATGAAAAAAACTCCTTCATTCGATTTTTGCATTTATGCTGATTTCATGTAAAAACTAGCTTTTTTTTTTTTCGTTGGAGAAACGATACTATGTAATTTTCTTCGACCGTGATATTGAAAGTTTTTTTAGAAATATCGATTTATTTTCCTGTCTTTTTGATTTGTTCGTTATAACCTAATATGATTCAATTCTTTCACAAAATGTGCTTAGTTATCTTGGAAACTACGCCATCTTATAAATAGCTTCTATTTTTATTTTATAACTGATGCTGACATTTAGTAATTTAAAATGCAACTATTAATTCTTTTTTCAAAAATATGTGTTTTGTAGTGCTGATAAAAATTTTGTCTATCATTGTTAAAATGTCTTTTAATCAAGCTTTATTTATTTGATTAAAAAATATTTTAAAATAAGCAAAAATGCGAATAGCTTTAGAATTACATGTTTCGTCTCTCATTTGCTGTGATGCTGCCATCTAGTAAGTTGAAATACAGTTATTAATAATTTTTTTTCTTTAATGTTGTGTTTTTATGTTGAATTCTTTTTATTTTTTATTTTTTATCTTCTATTACTAAAATGTCAGTTGACTTTAACTTTATATACTTCATTATTGATAAAATTGAAATTTATGGTTATAGTGTTGTTCTTTTTACGTTATTCTTTAAAGTGCACAGTTTTGAAAAATTCTAAAAACTAGATTAAAGATATAGTTAAACAATTTATTATATTTCAAAAGTGAAGTGAAGTCACTTTACATTCGCAAACGCGTGGTCAGTTACATTTTTTCGTAATTTAGAAAACGTAATTTAGAATATTTGAAAATAAAAGTTAATTTGTAATATTTTTTTTATTAAAACAAATTTTTAATCTGGTTCATTTCAATTTTAAATATGATGCTGATATTTAATAAGCTAAATTGTAATTATTTCCCTTCAAGAATAATTTTTTCTAATAGTAATAAAAATATCGTCTCTTATTTACATAAATTATTATGGCCATTGTAATTAACTATTATATTATACTTGTAAAATAAGAAATCATGCAAAAAAACTCTAGAGTTTGATATTTTATCTCATTAAATAAGATTATTTGAAAATGAAAGAGAATACTTGATTCGCACTTTTTATTGAAGCTAAATTTTAATCTGATTCATTATTTAATTTAAATATGGTTCTGACATCTAGTAAGCTAAAATGCAACTTTTATTCATTATTTTAAACATGTATTCATTATTTTTTCATGCTGATTTAAATTTTGTCTACTGTTGATAAAATATTAAATAACTTAAGCTTTATATCTCTCTCTATACCAGAAGTTTTAAAGTCTTTCTATCACAGATTATCTTTGAAATTCCAAATTTAAAGTGGAGCTCTAAATTTTTTCTCGCAAATATGCATTTATTAAATAGAACAACAAAATAACGCTAATGTTGCAAGGTAATTTTACCATTTAAGTTTGTTGAATTTAACTCCCCTATTTTATTTTTTTTGTACTAAATTTTCATTTCAAACATAAAAAGAATTATGGGTCTAACACATATGGGTCTTACACACATGAGTCTGACTATTGATATGAAAAAAGAAATCAAAATTAAATTTGGGATGTTTATATTTTCGCATAATACTTTTGAAAAAAAAAAAAAAGAAAAACCTGAAACTCGAGTACTAGAGATGAAATTAAAAGTTGTTTAAAATATCCATAAGGAATAAATATCTTTTAATAAATCCAAATCTTTTGTCAACGGAAAATAATCCAGGCTTCCGTTTTCGATTGACATTTAGTTCAGTTTCTATTTTCCCCCACCCAATTTTAATCAGTATCAAAAATTATAACTTCTTTTCTTTGAAGTTTAAGATACATAAATCATTAACTTTGAAAAAAGATCTGATAAGTTTGCAATTTCTTTAGCCAGGCATTGCCACAACTACTACTCGCTCAAAGAAAACTCGTTGTCATTTATGAAGATTACGACTCCCTTGTTTAGTTTAAGAAAGAGATCTAAGAGGAGCTTTAGTGAAGAAAAGGCACCTAATATCCGATTCCTCCAGCACGTGATTCCTCAAATAAGAGTTTGTGATAATATTCTATTCTTAGGTTATGTCTCTGGTTGTGGTATTAAATTCAAGCTGTTTTTAGAAGGTTCTGTAGTCGCATGAAACGATGCTTTTTTGCAAATATTCTTTTTTGTAACTGCAAGTTTGCAACAGTTGTTTATTCTGGCGTTGTTTATTATTAGCGGCGCAACAGTTGTTTATTATTAAGTGGCGCAAAATGTCAAAATGGAGAAAAACTATAGTTATGTGTAAAAAAAAAAAGTATGTTTGTTCACTTAGTTTTAATATTTGAAATTAATCCCATGCTGCACTATCTGGGCTAATAAAAATCTGAAAAAAAAAAAAAAAAAAAAAAAAAAAACTGAAAAAGGCATTGATTTTAATAATATACATCTAGGTACTATGATGTCACCAAATTTGCGATTTTTTAAAAAGATTTAATATTTCTTAAAGTTTTAGTTATTTGTCTGTTCTAAGTCCCAGGTGATTTTCACAGCAGAATGGGATATATAGTTTAAAATTATAACTTAGCTTTCAAGTGTAAGGCACTTAAATTGAGGCTTTTTCTAAAATTTTCTTAGAGGAAGGAGCTTCGAATAAGCAAGTTAATAGTTTACAGAAAATGTGGTAATTTTTTCTTCGCAAGAGAGTATCAGTACGCAGAGGCACCCTATGAATTTTTCTTTTATTTTTGCAATTGTACCAAACATCTTACCACATCTGGTCACGCATCAACTGTTTTCCCCGAAAAATTAATCTAATAATTTAAATAACTCTAGAACTTTTGTGTCAGTGGGTAATGATTTGCAAAGAAATAAATTCTTTAGAAACATCATTTGATTCAGTCATTTGAAGTAGAAATTTAGTGAATTTTATGCAAGGAACTAAACAAATTTTCAGCTAGGTCTCTGATTCGTCGAGATATTGCTTCTTTTGATAAAGGAGCATATTAACAAAATGTTTTTTAAAAATTATATTTATATATTTTATAAACAAAATGATCGTCAATTTTGAATTACAGAAAAAAAACCCTCAATAAAATATGAAAGCAACCAGTGGGGTTGATGGCCAAAGCGATAAAAAATATTTTAAATGAATATTAATGAGATTTAGAGTTCGTTTAATTTCATTAAAAATAAATTTAAAAAGTAAAAGTGAATATTTAATACGTTATTTTTTCTTAAATTTTTTTATTAATTTCTTTTTTATTAATTTTTCTTTATTAAGTAGCTTTTTCTTTTAATTATAATGCATCTAATGCAAATATCAGCCTCTTTTTTAAAAAAAAAAATTATTGACATTTAAAATTTGTCTCCCGTTTCTGAAATTCTAGTTAATTTACAAAAAAAGCTTTTTTAATATGCAAACAATTTTAAGGTTTATGTTTTATCTCATGAAAAAGAATATTTATAAGTAAAAGTAATAGTTTTTTTAAAAAAGAATTTTTAATCTGCTTCAATTTAAATTTGATGCTGAAATTTAGTAAGTTGAATTAAACTGTTAATTCCTTTCCTTTTTTTTTTTTTGAAAAAGAGCCATTTTTAATGCAATAAAAATATTGTCTGAAATTACTAAAATATCAGCGAACTTAGGCTTCATATACTTAATTAAATTAAATTTTTTTCTTCAGTTGTTTTTTGTTAGCAAAGCAAGCAGAGTGCAAAAAATACTAAAAATTCTATTAAATAATCTTCATCAACTTAGTCAATTAACTTAATAGTATTTCGAAAGCCTAAGGGAAAGTTTTTTGCATTTTTAAAACGACGATTACAATATGAGTAGAAACCATGCAATTCAAATATATCAGTTTCAGCATTATTCATCTAAGACTTAAGTCAGTATCTATGCATATAAACAAAATGAGAATGATTAATGTAAGGCACAATCGAATAATAATTTTTTTTGTAAATGAATGAGACAAAAAAGGTTTTTTTTAGTTGGAATGATAACATAAAACGCACTGACAAAAATAGATTTGAAGAAGTTGGTAAAAAGATAATGAGCTTATTTTAGAACTAGCTTTAGTCCAATCATCATCCATGCATATTGACTATTTTAGTCGGTGATGTTTTTATTTATTTATTTATATATTTTATTATTATTTTTTTAAAGGCAGAATACGATAGTTTGTTTTTGTTATCACGTATTAGTATATAACTTTGAAAAAGTGTCTGTTATGCGTACATTTTACTATATGTTATTTAAATACTCAATCACTGTATGGAGTTAAGAAAATCGTAATCTGATCTGATCTCATTGATCAGTATTAAATAATGGATAGGAAATCATGCAATTATGATCAAAATCAAAATACACATACAGACACAAAGATAAAATATAAAATAGTTTTAATTTATGCCAATATTTGTTGTCATTCTCGGACACTTCGTTTCATTAAATTAAGAAAAGCATGTTTATAGAAACTTAATTCATCTAACGAAAGAAAAAGTTGCATTTATTATTATTTTGCACAGAAATTAATGTAATTGATCATGGCCAACGCATGGTAGTCGTTAAGTAAATAATCATAAGAAACTAAAGCGGCTAGCTATTACTTGATTAAAAAACTTCATTCGTTTCAGAATTATGCAGATTGGGAATAATAGTCGACAAGGCAAGGAAGTCAAATTTCACCACAATCAAACGATTTCGTTAATGAATTAGTACTTCATGTAACTTAATTTTTTTAATTATTTAAATTACTATAGACTTTTCGTTTCATTTTATTCAACAACATGCACTGAGCAGCCAACTAATTATTGAATTTACGATTATCAATGTCCAACTCCGTAACGCGATAATTTTTAAACCAAGTCAGAAGGCAAGGGCACTGTTGGATCAAGCATGACAGCAAATGAGCAGTAGAGAATTCGTATCTTCCAGCCATCGCTGTGATTTAAACCTAGGTCGTTTTGGCCACCACGGCTTCCTTATTTATAAAATCTGATACAAAAACGGATTTTTTTCTGAATAAACATACTTTTTATGGCGAATTTGGGTTTCTGACACCGAAAATATAGGAAATAGCCGCATTCATGGAAATATGGTCTCAATAGTTTGGTCAGGAGAACGGTCGAAAGTTTGGACCCTTTATTTTTGCGTATTTCACCATATCACTATTAATGTTTAAGCGAATTGAGAAATTTTTGCACACAATTATAAAATTCGTTTATCCAAAGATATCTCAATGCAAATTTTAACTCTTAAACAACATTTTTTATTTTTTATTATTTTGTTTAATGATAGTCGAAAAATTTTTGAGTTGGAAGGTATGCAAATTTTTACATCATTTTAATGAATGTAGTTTTAAACGGCAATATAGAAAATTTGAACGAAATCAATCAAATAGTTCCTGAGTCTTAGAATTTTGAAGAAATCGTCTCATGATGCAATTTCTCATGAACTATTCGACCAATTTTTCTCAATCAAAAAGCTCTTTCAAAAATCCGATTTCGTCGAATGCCATGTTTATTCAGAGAAAGTCCGTTTCCTGTGCCTGGTTTCGTAATTTAAAATATTATCGGCATTTATTAACATATTTGAGGTCACACCCTTTTGCTACTAAGACTGAATCCTAGAACGTGAAGATCCGATCATTAGATCAAAAGTTATTCGAGGTGGTTCGTTTTTTTGGTTCACTGTGCATAATTACTCATATAAATCGAAGCTGATGTGCTTGCGACAGTGGTGCCCAGCTCTGTAATTTATGAAACCGATAGGTTCTATTGCAGTTTTGGCACGTTATGGAGAAACAAATAACAGTCATTTACACTGAAAAAATTGTTTTGTCAAACTGCCAGAGAATGCATTTACGGTATTTCAGGTTGTACGGTTGCACACCAAAATTTCATAATTTTTACCAAAGCACATTGGTAATGATTTTGCTAAAATTATCAATATCATAGTACATTGATATCTTAGAGCATGGTATAAAAACTATTAATTCGGTGAAATTTACTCTTCAGTTTTATAATTATTACTAAATGTGTGTCAATGTGTCGTGATGGTGTTAGAAGAACAACTGATTATCGTTTTGTTGTGTTTTTTTTTCTCAAGAAATTGAACGAAAATACAGTGTTGAAAATAAATAAATAAAAGTATGTATGTTATTACTTTCCCGTTTTAATGTATTTTTGCTGCAGCAAATTGTTGGCGTTCAGAAGGATACAGAACTGTACTTTTAAAGGAATTTTCGGGAAGCTTTTGTAATACGGATGGAAAAAATTACCAAATGAATGGTTTGAATACCAAACATTTCGGTTTTATTAACTACAATAATGCATTCTTTTTTCAAATCAGAAGTGTCATTATTAAACAGTATCGCAGTTTTGCCAGAGTTTTTTTGTTAGATGCAGATTGAATTTATTTATCTTACTGAAATCATGAAAAGTCAGAGTACTTTGTAATTAGCAAGTGCATACAAAGCTCTCTTAATTGCTTCTAATCAAGTAGGAAGATGCATTTTTAATTCTTTTTATCAGGTGATAAGCACTGGTTAGTTCCGAAAATAATCTGAGCCCTGATTTATTTAATAGTTGATAACTAGTTACTTAATATCGTTTAAAAGTTATTATTGGTTGATAATCTATGATATAATTTAGATATGCTATCAGCTTTCTTAAGCTGTCATCTAGATATAGCTGTCCTAAAAATTAGATAAAAATAATTAATTTCATTTGAATACTATAAGTTTTTCTAATTAAACTTTTGAAAAAATGGAGAATACATTGAAGAAGCATGCATTTTTGAAATTAATTTTGATAAGGATTGCCTTTTTTGTTCGAAATTTCAAACTGCCTAAAAATGTAATTTTCTATTATACTTATCAATCTACAGTAACATTATTCAACAATTTGATGTCAGAATAAAATATTCTTTGATTTTTGTAATGGAGATATTGAATATAACTAAAATATAAAAAAAGCGTGTAAGTTTGAATAAATAGTAATTTTTTGAAATGTTTCATTCATAATCGAAATTTGAATTAATGTTTAGAAATATTTTAAGATAGTTATTGCTCATAATAATGAAACATTAAATATATAGATTTTCATATTTCTCTTTTTTAAGCTATTGTATTTAATTAGGATATCTATATTTGATTTACAAGAATAATACGGGAATTGTTATTACTTATAATAATACGACAAAGCATAATTTTTTTGCGTTGTGTTTTCTTTTTACATGTAATGGCTGGAATTTATTTACATAAAAAAGCCATATAAACAAATTATCTCCATATTAAAAAATCTATTAGACTTGTACATGTAAAATAATGTACAGAATTAAAAAAAAAAGATTCGATAAAAAATTCGCGAATTATTTTTAGTTCAACTTGTAGAAAAGAAAACACCATGAGAGCAGCTCTGCAGGCTGCAGGAACGCAAAAGCCATGTTTGTTTATGATCCCATAACGAGCTTTTTTAATAACTCCGAATTGTTTAACAGTTATTGCGATTTTAAGTCATTTTTTTTGATAATTTTTCTTATTTCTTTTTTTGTTTTTGATTTTTTACATTTTACTCTGCTGCTCAAAATCTGAAAACTTGAAAGTATGAAGGTGTGTAAAAGGAATAAAATATTTTAAGATTAGATTATTTTATTATGTGTTTGAGATTTATCAACTGTTAAACTTGAAGTAACAAAAAACTATTTTGGTCGATCTACTGTCCATTGAAACGCAACTATAGAGTTGAAATTTGACGTGCTGAAGGGGCCATTTTCAATTTTAAATTAAACTTGAAATCTGAACTTCAAACAATGATTATTTTTAAACGGTTTTAGAAAGGTTTAATAAAGATTTTTATTTTTTAAGCTCAAGGTTGATTTGATGTTAAAAGTAAAGAAAAATAAGAATAAATTTAAAAAAAAAAGGAACTAGGTGATGCTTAACATTTATGTCGAAATGTTTAAAAATATAAGAGAGTCAAGAGAGATTAAAGCTGTTGTCAATTTGAACTATTATGTAATATAAGGTTATGTTATATATTGTTAAAAAATAAAATCATTATCCTTTAATAATTCTTACTCTGTCACACTTCCTATTATTATTTTTTCAAGTACAGTTGATAATTTTTCAAATCCAAACAATCTGTCATTTTGTTGCAATTAAAATATTAACAAACTATTCCTTCATAAAATTATAATAATTAAATATTTTATAAGCAAAATAATAATTTTTTTTTTGGAAAGGTATCGCATATTGAAGAAAAAAAAATGAATGAAAGGTCATCACGACGGTTGGCAACTGGAGTCTTCTAGTTGTAAAAATTATGTACGTATCAACAAATAAAAATAAGGTTAAGGTTAATAATGTTTTACGTCAAATGTCTAATGTCCTTAAAATTATTAAAAATTAACTAATGTCCTTAAAATTTATTAAAATTAAATCGAACTTACATTTTTGTTGGGGTTCCAGTTGCAATTTATCCACATTAACCATTTCTTTATGAAAAATTTGACTGACAATATTTTATGCTTAAAGACTATTTATTTAATAGAAGTTTTGTTAGACACGCTTTTTCTTATTCAGTTTAATTTGATTTAAAATTTATCTTTAAATCTCTTTTATTTTTATCACTACAAAAAGTGACCTTGATAACCAATCATAAAAGTTTATTGTTTATCTAATAAAAAAATTAAAATAAAATATTTGATAAGACCACCAGTTTGGAGAGTTTAACCTGTTATTATCATTTGAGTACTTTCTTTCTTTATTTAAAAACAAAGTCATTTAGAAAAGAAACACTCATGTCTCTCAAGAGTTTTATTTTCTTAGCAACAGATATTTCTAGATATTCTTGACACAAAAAAATTTCATTCTTATGTTAATGTTTCTCAGAACAAAAGAAGATATGTGTTCTGATAAGTATTCTGTAATAGAAAGTTTACGAACTAATTTCTTCTAAATCGAAACTGCTGCACTTTCTTTGTTATTTATTTCTATTTATGACAAAATCAAAAGAGAAATGTGTGAAAATGTAAAAAATGAGTTATAATGTAACATAATTCTATTTCTTGCTTGTTTTTAGCATTTAATTTAAAATTTTTCTTTCATAAGTAAGTTTTTAATATCATTAAAAATTTTATAAAATTATAATTGTATACTATTTTGAATTTGTATAAATAGAGTTTTATAGCCCTTACAGAGTTTGTATTTTCAATATTACATTTATCATTAGAATTTAAAGTTTTCTAGAATTTTACATTATTATATATTTGATATTAATGCAATTTTATTTTAGTTTTAAGTTTTATAATTAGGGTTCGATACGATAATTTTAAAATAATTTTTTTAAAATCAAATTTATGTTATTCTGACTTTCATGCTAAACTATTATCTAAAGTTTTGATTAATAAAAACTTATATTACTCTCTGCAAATTTATATTGGAATTTTTATGTCATATGAATTTCAAAATTATCGAAGTTTTAAAATTATGAATTTTACATTGCATGAAATCTTATATGTTTTTAAATTTTACTTTAAAGGCAAAATAAACTAAGAAATGAGTGTTTTTCTTAATTTATTAGTTTTTTTTTAATTGTATTATTTTCAAAGTGCATATTTTATTTTTAAAAATGAAAAAAATAATTTTTTTTAGTGGAACTTTGTAATTGAATTTTTTTAAGGTAAGGAGAGGATGAGTTTTTTTTATATAAAAGTGTAATAAGAAGGATTGAAAAAAAGAAAGAAAATATCACCATGCATTTTCTAATTAGGATTTATTATAAAAGTGAAAAAAATGAATTGAATGTAATAAAATAAAGGATTTCATAGTTAAAAAAGTAATTCACAGCCTCTTTAATTTATTTCAAGATTGCAGATAATTAAGACTTGCAAGGTTATATTTTCTATTCAAAGTGGTTATATTTTCCATTCAGTAATGGCACGATTGGTTGGTTAGTTAAAGTTTAATGGCACAAGAGGCAGAAGTGGCTATACTGCGCCAGTAACTAGGTAAAAGAATAGCACTTTTTCTTAAATTAGTGAATACAGTCCTATTGTTTTGATGAACTTGATTAAATTGTGATGTGTAATGGCACGAAACTCTTATTAAAATCTAATGTGATTTAAATCTGATATAATTAAATTCCTGCAAACGACGTCACGCATGTGTGTCGAACCTGATTGTCTTCTGAATCGACAAATGCCATGATTAACCTTCGATGATTTTGAAGGGAATTAATTATCGACAGTGTCAACCTTCATCTATCACGAGGTACCTCTTGATGGAATCAAGTTAACATGTCTTATATACTAGTGATTTGGTATTTGATATTTGTAGTGGTAGTTACTCCACATTACTCCCATTCCAGAATTTTATCTGTTATAGAATTCGATGAACGATTAAAGCTAGTTGATTCATGCTCTTTATTTACTTACATCAATTTTGCTCATTATATTTTCATTTTTTTAAAGTTTTTTTTATAGCATTTCGCTCATTACTTTTTTTTCCTTTCATTTTTTGTTTATTGACCGGGAGACTTTATTTACTTCACCGGATTTTTTTTTCCTTGAGCAGTATATATTTTTAGCAAGTCAACTGTTTGACCATCCATCAATGTTGGCAAGTTATCACCATTAAGAGGATTTAATATCGACTATGTCAACCTTCATCTATCATAAGGTACCTCTTGATGGAATCGAGTTAACATGTCTTATATACTAGTGATTTGGTATTTGATATTTGTAGTGGTAGTTACTCCACATTACTCCCATTCCAGAATTTTATCTGTGATAGAATTCGATGAACGATTACCGCTAGTTGATTCATGCTCTTTATTTACTTACATCGATTTTGCTCATTATATTTTCATTTTTTTTTAAAGTTTTTTTATAGCATTTCGCTCATTACTTTTTTCCTTTCATTTTTTGTTTATTGACCGGGAGACTTTACTTACTTCACCGGATTTTTTTTTCCTTGAGCAGTATATATTTTTAGCAAGTCAACTGTTTGACCATCCATCAATGTTGGCAAGTTATCACCATTAAGAGGATTTAATATCGACTATGTCAACCTTCATCTATCAAAAGGTACCTCTTGATGGAATCGAGTTAACATGTCTTATATACTAGTGATTTGGTATTTGATATTTGTAGTGGTAGTTACTCCACATTACTCCCATTCCAGAATTTTATCTGTGATAGAATTCGATGAACGATTACCGCTAGTTGATTCATGCTCTTTATTTACTTACATCGATTTTGCTCATTATATTTTCATTTTTTTTAAAAGTTTTTTTATAGCATTTCGCTCATTACTTTTTTCCTTTCATTTTTTGTTTATTGACCGGGAGACTTTACTTACTTCACCGGATTTGTTTTTCCTTGAGCAGTATATATTTTTAGCAAGTCAACTGTTTGACCATCCATCAATGTTGGCAAGTTATCACCATTAAGAGGATTTAATATCGACTATGTCAACCTTCATCTATCAAAAGGTACCTCTTGATGGAATCGAGTTAACATGTCTTATATACTAGTGATTTGGTATTTGATATTTGTAGTGGTAGTTACTCCACATTACTCCCATTCCAGAATTTTATCTGTGATAGAATTCGATGAACGATTACCGCTAGTTGATTCATGCTCTTTATTTACTTACATCGATTTTGCTCATTATATTTTCATTTTTTTTTAAAGTTTTTTTATAGCATTTCGCTCATTACTTTTTTCCTTTCATTTTTTGTTTATTGACCGGGAGACTTTACTTACTTCACCGGATTTTTTTTTCCTTGAGCAGTATATATTTTTAGCAAGTCAACTGTTTGACCATCCATCAATGTTGGCAAGTTATCACCATTAAGAGGATTTAATATCGACTATGTCAACCTTCATCTATCATAAGGTACCTCTTGATGGAATCGAGTTAACATGTCTTATATACTAGTGATTTGGTATTTGATATTTGTAGTGGTAGTTACTCCACATTACTCCCATTCCAGAATTTTATCTGTGATAGAATTCGATGAACGATTACCGCTAGTTGATTCATGCTCTTTATTTACTTACATCGATTTTGCTCATTATATTTTCATTTTTTTTTAAAGTTTTTTTATAGCATTTCGCTCATTACTTTTTTCCTTTCATTTTTTGTTTATTGACCGGGAGACTTTACTTACTTCACCGGATTTTTTTTTCCTTGAGCAGTATATATTTTTAGCAAGTCAACTGTTTGACCATCCATCAATGTTGGCAAGTTATCACCATTAAGAGGATTTAATATCGACTATGTCAACCTTCATCTATCAAAAGGTACCTCTTGATGGAATCGAGTTAACATGTCTTATATACTAGTGATTTGGTATTTGATATTTGTAGTGGTAGTTACTCCACATTACTCCCATTCCAGAATTTTATCTGTGATAGAATTTGATGAACGATTACCGCTAGTTGATTCATGCTCTTTATTTACTTACATCGATTTTGCTCATTATATTTTCATTTTTTTTTAAAGTTTTTTTATAGCATTTCGCTCATTACTTTTTTCCTTTCATTTTTTGTTTATTGACCGGGAGACTTTACTTACTTCACCGGATTTTTTTTTCCTTGAGCAGTATATATTTTTAGCAAGTCAACTGTTTGACCATCCATCAATGTTGGCAAGTTATCACCATTAAGAGGATTTAATATCGACTATGTCAACCTTCATCTATCAAAAGGTACCTCTTGATGGAATCGAGTTAACATGTCTTATATACTAGTGATTTGGTATTTGATATTTGTAGTGGTAGTTACTCCACATTACTCCCATTCCAGAATTTTATCTGTGATAGAATTCGATGAACGATTACCGCTAGTTGATTCATGCTTTTTATTTACTTACATCGATTTTGCTCATTATATTTTCATTTTTTTTTAAAGTTTTTTTATAGCATTTCGCTCATTACTTTTTTCCTTTCATTTTTTGTTTATTGACCGGGAGACTTTACTTACTTCACCGGATTTTTTTTTCCTTGAGCAGTATATATTTTTAGCAAGTCAACTGTTTGACCATCCATCAATGTTGGCAAGTTATCACCATTAAGAGGATTTAATATCGACTATGTCAACCTTCATCTATCAAAAGGTACCTCTTGATGGAATCGAGTTAACATGTCTTATATACTAGTGATTTGGTATTTGATATTTGTAGTGGTAGTTACTCCACATTACTCCCATTCCAGAATTTTATCTGTGATAGAATTCGATGAACGATTACCGCTAGTTGATTCATGCTCTTTATTTACTTACATCGATTTTGCTCATTATATTTTCATTTTTTTTTAAAGTTTTTTTATAGCATTTCGTTCATTACTTTTTTCCTTTCATTTTTTGTTTATTGACCGGGAGACTTTACTTACTTCACCGGATTTTTTTTTCCTTGAGCAGTATATATTTTTAGCAAGTCAACTGTTTGACCATCCATCAATGTTGGCAAGTTATCACCATTAAGAGGATTTAATATCGACTATGTCAACCTTCATCTATCAAAAGGTACCTCTTGATGGAATCGAGTTAACATGTGTTATATACTAGTGATTTGGTATTTAATATTTGTAGTGGTAGTTACGCCACAATTTCAGTTAAAGGTATCCATTTCTATTGTTAATATGTGGTATTAAATAATATTTTTATTTAAAAATTACATGTAGGCATAATTAATTAAAATTATGAATTTAAAGAACAATATTCGCTAAAGAAGTTTCTTTGATGCTATGGTAGTAGTTTTATATTTTCTCTTTAGCAAACTGTAAGATTTATCTATAATTTTTATCACTTTTTTCACCTAAATATTAATTAGCGAACTCTAATAAGGGTGATAATTATGTTATTCCATGCAGACCGTTGATTCGCTCTATAATGAAGTCAAATGATTTTATTGAATAACCCGCTGCGAAGAAAAACTCGTTTTACAGAGGTTAGAGATTTGTGCAAGTGTTTAAGTAAATATTAAATTGTTTTTTTAGATGTTCAATAGTGAGTAATTGTGATTGTTAACTAAAAATAAAGTAGCGCATATTAAAAGGGTATTAAAATCATAATATATTAAATTTTTATTAATGTTTAAAATCGTCTATTGTTAAGCGTTATTGTCGGAATGCAGGTTGCATCATCCGTAAAATCCATTTTCAACGTAAATTTTTTTTCTTCGAAAAATATTACACTGTCATTTTAACAGTAATATTATTTAATTAGAATGATTCAGTGAATATTTATGGTAATTATTACTGTAAAAATTTACGTATATCAAATTTTTTGTTCCGTAAGAAGTTCCGGTAAGATTGATTTTACGGTAAAAAGTACCGGCACGCTGAATGCCTGTAATTTTAGTCTGGAATTTTTTACAGAGTATGTGAGTGGTTCCAAAAGCAGACATATGTTATCACATATGTTCACATACACATATGATCCATTCTATGATATATTACATATGATCATGTTCCACTCCAACTGGTTGAACAAAAGTTTCAACTTTCAGTTACGATTTTCTTCAAAAATGACGAAAAATAAAAGGAAAAATGTCTGAACATTTCCAAATAGGGATAAAACTGAAAAGATAAAATAATAGTTTCAAAAATTTGCTTCAGGAAGATAACCAATTCGTTATGTAGAGAATATTTGGAATATTACTTAACGATCCACTTTAATATTTTATGATTAAAAGAAGTTCGTTGTAAGGAGATTTCTTTGGAAAGTGACTCTATTGTAAAATATCGAAAATCACTGTATATATAAAATAAACCAAAGGAGAAGAAAATGTTTGTTTATCCCCTTAAAATAAAGCATAAAAAGAACTAATAAACCATAACAAGAAAAGAAAAAATAACACAACTTTATTAAAAACATACAAAACATAGAACATCTTTAATCCCTATACAATTGACCTCATTGATTCAAGTGTAAATTTACAAACATGCGAAAAATCAACTTACATGTTAAAATTTCAATACAAATTTGAGCTTTTTTTAACGTCATCACAACAGTATAAAAAGTCCTCTTTAAATAATCACTACATAAAATACTAATTTTTAATTTGTTATTTGGTAAAATATTTAAGATGCATTTTTCTAAACAATCCACTGAGTTTTCCTAAAACGAAATGAATCTGGCACCAAAATTGTTAAAAACATGTTATATTATTAAAAGAAATTCATTTCGCAGTTCATGTATGGCATGCATCAAAATAACAACTGTTATTTGTGTCGACTCTTACAAATAACAGGTGGCAGGTCCGCCACCAATACTCCTCATAAAGATGACGCTTTTGTCGAAGGGAAGCGGCGACAAAGTTTTTCTTAAATAGCTGAAGACACATATCTATTTACAACATATTTTAGTACAAACTATGAGAGAGACGATTGTACGTAGCTAAGTTCAAATAGAACTGAGTTGTATACCTGGCAACCTAAACATCATTACATGCTTTTAAACGTCCTGTTATTTTTAGATAAAAAGGAATATCATATTCGGTATTAAGTTTTATTTTAATTTCAACAGTTTGTGAGGAGATACTTATATTTTGATCATGAAAATTTCAATTCGTGAGTTTAAATGTAATTTTACAAGAACTTTAAAATGCATCTATTTATATGAATATAAAAATGCATAATTTTCAAATTTTAATTCAAATAATTTTTCATTTCGAAAACGGATTGAAAATTTTATGAGCTTAGATTTGTTTGGAAGCGGTTTTAAAAATTAAAAATTTTTCATAAATGGCTATGTAATTGAATTATTATTGTAGTATTATAGCAAATTGTGACTACTGTAGTATTGTTATTATAGCATTATTATTGTATTGTAGTAAATTATCACGCGTTTTAATATTTTCTGCATAGGTAATTTTGTCATTTTAGAGACCCCCATGGTTAAAAGAAAGCCAATTTACATATGTAAATGATTAAAATTTTCCAGTTTATTGACATGTACTCAAATACATCTAGTTAATTTTTTTAAATTTAGCATTCAACGGAAAAAGTTATTGTAATTTAAAGTTTTTCACTCGTAGTAGTAGTTTAAGTACTTAATGTAAACTTACACAAATATCTTGAAAAATTTGCTTGTTCAAATAATAATTTTTTATCATAAATTTATTAATAACAGTAAATCAACTAATTTGGGCAAATTTTTAACATAAATAAACTTTTATATACTCATGAAAAGTTGATGAAAAAAAAGTTGATTTTTATTTTAACTTAACGTTATCTTTCTCCCCGGAAAGCATTCCTTCAACATTGAATTTTGATCATTTTATCTCCTCTTTAAGATAAATTGAGTCATTACTGATAATTAAAAATGCATTGTTCTTAACATTTTCAAGAGGGCAAACGTAAAATTAGACTGAAATTCCTTTAAAAAAAGAATGATATGGATATTTCTTAATCGTTGTGATAACAATATCATTTTTAAAAAGGCGATTACGTTAGATAAAAAAAATCTATCTATATCTGCTGTTACTAATAGTCTTAGAAGATAAAATAAACATTTTATTTATAGTCATTCCTCATAAAGATTTCCTCTTTTTTCATTTAACTTTATTGAAAATCTTATCTAAAATGTTCAATGTAATATTGTAATTGTTAAATTTTTTTCTCCCAATTTCTAAATTTGGTTTCTAGGATAAATATATTTTCTAGAATACTACTTAAGAAACTTGCTATTGTTATCATTGTATATGTTATGTTAAACTTAAGCATTCTGAAATTGAATGAAAATACAACCTTAAAATAATTTTTGAATATTTTTTTAGAATCAGGATTTTTAGTAAAATCTGCTTTGGAGCATTTGTTTAATTTACATTAGGAAAATTTTTCGCATCCTACCATCAATGATATTTAAAAATAAGAACTTACATTTTTTTTGTTTTCTCTAAATTGGCAACACAATATATAAGTTTATTTTGTCATCCATAATAACCAAGTTTTTACTGTAAGTAATAAACGTGGCAAATAGAATGATTAGAGCTACTTTTATGTAGCTTATTCTGAAAAATATAACGATTTAAATACAATTTTTTTTATGCTCTCATAAAAATCGGTTCAATATTGAATCCTAATATCGGTACCTTGAACCATCAATAGAATTCGCTATAACCTTACTATGGTGTTAAATTAAACAACGTTTTCGTTAAAGTTGAATCATATTATAGAGTAATCATGCTTAAGAAATACGATAATATGGTTCTGTTTAACACCATATTAAGGTTACAGTAATTTTGAACGACATTGTCGCTGCAATATTTCTTACAACATAGTGCATGCTTATTATTTGAAATTTTAGAGCATGTTGAACAATGATATCGTTTCTGCATGCTCATAACGATGTCAAGTTGAATTATGCTATTAAATCATTCGTAAATTTAATTGAAAACGGCTCAGTTAAACATGCTCTGAATATTGCAGCGAATGCGAGCAACATGATGGTCAAGATACCATATTTACGTTAAAGTGGGACCATAGTATCGTGTAACCAAGTTCAATTTGCACATTAATATGGCTCATTTAAGCACCGTATTTAGGCAGCAGCAAATTGTGGTTCAACAATGTAATGGTTCAACTCACACCTAAATTTCCAATAGTTAATGAGTATAATATATATTTTCACATAAATTTGAATTCTTGTTAAAAAAAAACATGTTGATTTTCTTTTATGTTGACTGAGCTGCCTGAAAGAACATGTAAAAGGTTGGCCATGCATAGTTCAGAAGTGACAGATGAAGCTGAAATGTCATCTCGAAGGGGCTATGACTCGTACAGACGCGACTCTCTCATCCGACCGATCGAAAAGTAGTCTTAAATATATGTGCAAGTATTATACAAAATTCTTTCTCTCCTATGGCTCTATTTCTTGTAATTCGTGTCCCTCCATTTGCTTAGGTCCAGTCGGGGTATGTCATCAGTTCCACAATCCAGTCTGGGATTTCTAAAATGGAATCATCGATAATCAGTTCTAGTCTCGGTACAAGAATAAATACGCCTGTTGTATCACTAACTATGTGTGATAAAATAGTGAAGATTTTTCATGATGCTTATAACGGATAATTGAAGATACTCTTTTAGTTGTTGTTGACGAACGCCTGTAAAGGCAGAGAGGGGGGGGGCGTTGTTCTTGTTTACCAGTGGCGCCATCTATGGCCAAGAATTCGACTTCTGCCACACTCGCTTATAGGGCAGACCCATTCATATATCTATTCATTCATCAACAGATCGTAATTTTGATCTGAATCAGAGAACGATCAATCTCCAATTCAGTACCCCCAGAGGTTTTGATTTGTTATGGGAACATGTAGGACTTCGCGACTCGACAGATTTAATGCCTACGGCCGAATGGATTCGAAATTCCGTTCTCACAAACGTGAGTCCAGTGTCCTGCCAACCAGGTTATCCCGGCCACCTTGTTTTTCTTTAATGTGGTGAAATACAGTTGTTTAACGATCATAGTAAGACACTTGAAGTATTAATTCCCATAACAAATTTAATGTAACAAAATTAAACAAAAAAAGTTAAAATCACAAACCCAACATTTCTAGCCGAGCGCAACCTATGCACTTACTTATACAAATCTCTAAAAAGAAAAAAAATGGGTATTTGTTTTTTTTTTCTTGGGGAAAAAGTCTAATCATTTACCCCCATGACAAATTTTATTTTTTCCTTTTTATAGCTCCGAATCTTACGATTATCTGAAAAGCTATTCATACTTTGGGGTTTCAGAGGGTCATGAAAAACGAGCATTGCACTAAATAAGGAAACAGTTTAAGTTCTTTTTAAAATAGCAGTTGGAAGTAGTTGGTGAAACAAATCTGACTGAAAATAGTTAGCGAATTAAAATAGTGTTCACATAGATGTCGTAGGAACCCACTTTTCGAAACGGAAGAAATTAAATGACACAGTCAGAATAGTTTTCTAAATTTCACAAATAAGAAACTTTTTTTCTCAAATGGGCGAAATACCGGAAAAAAATTAGTTATTTTTTTAACATCTCTTTCTTGTTTTTAACATTAAAGAATTTAAATCGATAATAATTCACGAAAATGTTCTTTATTTGTTTGAAATATAGAGATTTCTAATAAAGACTTATAGAGATATCTAATTATTGATGGAGGGGCATACGTCAACGATGCTCATGGGTTTTGTCACGAGTCATGTGCTTAAAAGTTCTCTTTGAGTGTTTGCATTTTTAAAATCAGAATTACAGCAGTGGGCATAGAAAACGAAGTACCTATCGGTAAATGAGAAGGTGAGCTATTGGAGATATTCTCCACCAATATGAACTTCAGGTATTCACTAAGCATAGGATCTGAAATTTCTGAACTTTTTACAAATCGTTTCGACCGATTGCCAAAAAGAATTTGAAAAATCCACGATAAGTATGACTGCATGAAACTATGCTGAGTATTTTTCATGGATGATAAATCATTGAAAAGTGTAACTTACATTTGAGTTGCCCAGATATAAAATCTACTGTTTCCTACACAAAATGCAATAAATGAAGTTGCTATATTAATGAAGTGCATCATGAAATATGTTTCTTTTTTAGATTCTAAATAATGAGCCATTGAAAAATGAAAATTGAATGCTGAAGAAGATCTGATACATTAACACAAAAGTAGTTATCAGGTTTTGCAACTCGTATAGAAACATATCTCGTAGGCTAATTAAACAATTCAGCTCTTTATAAACAGACGCTATCATTTTAAAATGCGTCAAATTAATTAAAAAAAGTTTTTTTGTCCAATGAGTCTTACATATTATACTACATAAATATTGGCTGGTTAGAAAACGCATCATTCATTGCTAAATTAACCAGATTTATTTCAACCAGTTTGTGAATAAGCACGGAGTAGTGAAGTTTTATTAAAGAGTTATTTCAATAAGCTTAAGAAAATTCACTTTGATTGAGTAAATCTTCGCACTTAAATTAGCTTTAGGGAATGTAGGTTTGTTTTAAAAAACCCTAAGAAATAGCCGCAGAGTGGGAAAAGATGAAGACTTATCGAGTTTGCCAAGCGCGTGGTCTGATTTTTCAATTATCTTCTGACTTGTACATTATTAGACTTGTGTTACTCAAACATGCTGTATCTAACAAAATGAAAACAGGATAAATGTGAAATATGTTTTTAAATTAGCTATTTATATTTCATTAAAAAGGTTTTCTTTAGTCTTTATAACATTCTCAAAAACCCGGAACTTATTCAGTGTTTTTAGCAACGAAAATGTCTGATTTATTTATTTCTGAGGCGGCTTTTGTTTTTGATAAATCTAACTAATATATTGCGACTCTCTTCTTTATAATGTCAAGATATTTAAATATAAAACATTGCTTCAAATATTTTCGAATCAAATTACAATATGTTTCAGAAAAAAAAAACCCCGTTTAAAGTGCGCACTTAAGCTGCAGCAGCATTTAAACAAAAATTATAAGCTGGTCTCTTTTTAAAATAGGAAACTGTAAGTAATTTCGGAATAGGTCAAGGTCACCTGAGGCGAAGCTTCTAAGCATAATATCAATTCTGCAAGCCATAACAGTGTTGTAATAGGGCCTAAATTGTTATCTTTTGAACTGATTTTCGTATTTTTGTTGTAAATAGTTACTTTACTGCCATTATTAATTACAATTTCTAAACTTAGTGATTATAATATCGCTAAATATAGTCACAAGGGAAACAGAAAAAATAATTTTTTCAGCTATAAAAATGTTTATGTTAAAAAGAAATTGTTATAAGAACATATAAGTTAAATAATACTTACGAGTGTGGGTCTGCCATGGCAAACACAGAGTATTGAACTGTTAGCATTTCATCAGCATTATCACACAAAATTCTTGCTAGTCTTAGTTTACGGATCTCCTGAAGTTGTTCTGAAAAATGAAATACAGGCATCAGATTTGAAGATGCTTGAATTGGAAACCATAAAGTTGAATTTTTCTGCATTTTTGTCAAATTGGTCTAGATATTTTCTTAGTAGCTTTTGTATGCTATGCCACATTCCCCTCCCCCCATAAATAATCCGATTTCATCTTTTACGTCATCAAGGTGCTTAGATGAACAGACGTTAAAATAATATGACTATTTTGTGTGAAGGATTTAATCAACGATAAGCATTTGTGAGTCTGAAAAGAAAAATAGAAAGTATGTTAAAACATTAAATGTAGTTAATTTTAAGACTTTCTAAAGCCTATTTGATAGGTTTCTAAAAGGTTAAGAAGGTTCAGTTTACGAGTAGATTTCATATTTATACAGCAAGTTTTGCTGAGTTTTTAGAATAATTTAACTATAATCAACGATTCTGTGCTTTTTTAAAAACCAATTTTGAATATAATAGGGAAAATTAGTATGTGTTCCAGTTTCATTGTAATTATTATTTCATATTTATTTAAATAGTCAAAGATTTAAAATAATTTAGTGATTTAAGAATCAAATAAATCTTTTAAGCCTTTCTGGTAGTCTTTTTCGTTCCTTGTTTGCAAACGAAACTTTCAGAAGTTACTTTTTCTTTGTCTCCTGCGTTACTTGTTAGTCTTGATTCCAATAGATGTCACCACTAGAGCTAACCTCTTTTTGTAGACATCTTATATCATAGTTATAGGAAATGTTTATAACGACCTATATCTATTATAAGGACTATATCCATACTTGGAATAAAAACGTTATTATTTTTTTTAGGTCGTTTAGGTGATTTGTTGAATTGAATTGAAGGGGATTGTTTAATTCTGAATTGTTGAAATGTTGTTTATTTTCTGAATTATGAAACATGCACAAGAGATTTTAAAAACATAACAGTTAAATAAAAAATAGAATTTTAGCGTTACTTAAAAACATGTTACGAATTGTTTGAATAGTACATAAAAACCTTTCAGATTTCTTTGAAATAATGTTCTAAAATTTTGAAATTATAGATAAAAATTATTATTTCAACAAGATTTTACTACATTTTACTTTAAAAATTTGTCATATGCATTTAGTTTTACATGCAATTTTAGTTATAAGAAAAGAGATAGGCAGTAATTCTTACTTGAGCAAAGTGATAAATTAAATTTTGTTTTAAAAAGCAGTACTGGACCATTGCGTTTAAACAAGTCAACTAGGTTACATAGCGCTCTGGTCAGAACGAAAAGGTAAACAATCAAAATTTGTAAAAAGGGCAAGTTTTTTTGTATAATTAAAACCCATTGATGCCAGAATTTTTCATATGCCGTGACGCAATAAAGGTCCTTTTAAAAAAGTGGTTATTTTTTAACAAAATGAATATTTTCTTCCATTAGCTACTATTTGATTTTTAAAAAGAATTAAAAACATTTGCTTGACGTGCTAAGTCCTGTTTTAGGTAAGAGAAATTTTCGTAATTCGCGTGACGCATGTGTCACGGTTTGGTCAACATGGGTTAAAAACCCATTTATATTTATTTTTTCATTATATTATTTTTTCGTTTTGAATGATGTCGTTGCTCCTTGTTTCATTCTCTCCTGCTTCGTCTTGAATTTAGTATTCACGTTTTCATCCCAACGAAAGGCGATTTCAAATAAATTTTATACTTTTAAAGATTTGCTTTAAAAAGATAGAAACTTTGTTAACAAAAATATGCTATAAGCGACTATGTTATGTCAATATATACGACTACTGGTATAGTTGGTGTAAAAAACGCTGAAAGATAGGACACAGAAATGTTTTTAAAATTTAATTCAATTACCTTCCTGGAGCTTTTAGTTTTTAGCTTCTGTTGATTAAAAACTGATTATAACAAGATAAGAAAATTATAACAGAATAAAATTATAGTAAATTACGCTAACATTTATACATGTACAGTGCGACAAAAAAAGGGACCATCCTGAATAACTTTTGATCTAATGATCGGATTTTCACGTTCTAGGACTCATTCTTAAAGGTTCGAAGGGGTGACCTCAAATGTGTTCGTTAATAAGTGCAGACGATATTTTAAGTTATGAAATCAAACAGAAAAATGCACTTTTTCTGAATAAACATGCAATTTTTTGCGACGGATTCAGATTTCTGACCCCCAAATAATAGGGGTTAGCTGCAATCTGTTAAATATGGTCACAATAGTTTGGTCAGGAGAGCACTCCAAAGTTTGGACCCCTTAATGTAAATTTTACTTTTTGCCGATTTTTCTATATCTCGAGAACTTTTTAAGTGCATGTTTAAAAATGTTGCAGACGATTATGTATAAAATTCATTTTTCCAAAAATAATTCCATGCAAAAAATAACTTTTAATAAATATTTATTATTTTTTTATCATTTTATTTAAGAATGGTCTAAAAACAGTATACAATTTCCTGCATTATTTTGAAGAATGTAATTTCACATGGTAAAGTATAAAATTTGAAGGAAATCGGTCTACTAGTACCTGAAAAATCGAATTTTGAGTCTCTGACTTTTTTGAAATTCAATTTCTCAGGAGCTACTCGACTGGTTTCACACACACTTTGTATTTTGCCATGTAAAATTACATTCTTTAAAATCGCGTAAAAAGTTGTATACCTTACAATTTAAAATTTTTCGACCATTCTTAAATAAAGTAATAAAATATAATAAATATTTACTAAAAGTTATTTTTGGCATGGGATTATCTTTGGAAAAACAAATTTTATAATTGCGCCTAAAATTTTTTCGATTCGCGTGAAACGTACGAGACATATAGAGAAATAAGCAAAAAGTAAAATTAATAATAAGGGCTTGCAAACTTCGGAGAGCTTTCTTGACCCAACTATAGAGACCATATTGCGACTTCCCTCTGTATTTTGAGAGGTCAGAAATCCGAATCCGTCAAAAAAATTTTACGTTTATTCAAAGAAAATACATTTTTGTGTCTGATTTTGTAACTTAATTTATAGTCCTCTTTTATTAGTTAGCATATTTGAGGTCACCACCTCGAGCCATTAAGTTTAAGTCCCAGAACGTGAAAATTCGATCAAAAGTTATTTAGGGTGGTTCATTTTTTTGACGCACAGTACACCCATAAAAATTAAATAAATTACAATGTAGAAAAAAAAAAAAAACGGAAATGCAAGTTGTTTACCAGGAGAAAAGGTGGATGGCCATCCATGATTTTCATACCAGAACCTGTCACCCCTTCGGATATTAGCAAATTGTTCTCCGATGAGGCAGGCAAAAGTGGGTCCAACAATAGCACCAGGTAGAGGATATTCAGCGATTCCAATTGTCCATAAATCGATGTCATTCACAGATCTTTGGTGGAGAAGGGGAAAGATATATCATTCGACATGGTAATAAAATCTTATTGAATTAAAATCAAGTATCAGATATATTAATTGTTGAATAAGTCCGTAAATTTAGATCTTTGGTGGAGAAGGGGAAAGATATATAATTCGACATGGTCTTTGGTAGAGAAGGGGAAAGGTATATCATTCGACATGGTAATAAAATCTTATTGAATTAAAATCAAGTATCAGATATATTAATTGTTGAATAAGTCCGTAAATTTAGATCTTTGGTGGAGAAGGGGAAAGATATATAATTCGACATGGTCTTTAGTGGAGAAGGGGAAAGATATATCATTCGACATGGTAATAAAATCTTATTGAATTAAAATCAAGTATCAGATATATTAATTGTTGAATAAGTCCGTAAATTTAGATCTTTGGTGGAGAAGGGGAAATATATATAATTCGACATGGTCTTTGGTAGAGAAGGGGAAAGATATATCATTCGACATGGTAATAAAATCTTATTGAATTAAAATTATAATCAAGTATCAGATATATTAATTGTTGAATAAGTCCGTAAATTTAGATCTTTGGTGGAGAAGGGGAAAGATATATAATTCGACATGGTCTTTGGTAGAGAAGGGGAAAGATATATCATTCGACATGGTAATAAAATCTTATTGAATTAAAATTAAAATCAAGTATCAGATATATTAATTGTTGAATAAGTCCGTAAATTTAGATCTTTGGTGGAGAAGGGGAAAGATATGTAATTCGACATGGTCTTTGGTGGAGAAGGTGAAAGATATATCATTCGACATGGTAATGAAATCTTATTGAATTAAAATTAAAATCAAGTATCAGATATATTAATTGTTGAATAAGTCCGTAAATTCAGATCTTTGGTGGAGAAGGGGAAAGATATGTAATTCGACATGGTCTTTGGTAGAGAAGGGGAAAGATATATCATTCGACATGGAAATAAAATCTTATCGAATTAAAATTAAAATCGAATATCAGATACATTAATTGTTGAATAAGTCCATAAATTTGAAAATTAATATTTAAATTACATGGGACTATTTTATCTCATTTCAACGTATAAAATACTATACTTACAAATATGCGCAGCTCATAGACGTACGAAATTAACAATCGAAACATTTTTAAACAAAGCTTAGTATTAACATTACGCTTTACCATCATTGCAGAATCATATCAGCACTTCATAGGTATATTAAATTATGATTGTAATCAAAATTAGCAATAAAAACCTCATCGAACTAAACGTTTTATTATCATTACGCCTTAACAACATTGCAGAATTATATGAGCACTTCATAGATATATTAGATTAACATTGTAATTAAAATTAGCAATAAAAACCTCATCAAACTAAACTAGTTATTATCATTACGCCTTGACAACATTGCAGAATTATATGAGCTCTTCATAGATACATTAGATTAACATTGTAATTAAAATTAGCAATGGAAACCTGTTTAAACAAAATGTATTATTATCATTACACTCTACTACATTGCAGTATTATATGAGATCGTATAGGGTAAACTAACCAGTGAAGGAACACTTAAGCTTCGCTTGCCTTTTAAAAAATCATATTAATTTCAAAATTCGTAATTTCAGTTAAATGACAGTGTCAACATATTTGTTACTAATTGCAAATTATGCAAAAAAATTGCAGAGAACTTACATAATATTGTTTTAAAGTTTTGGAGGTTCAAATAACAAGTAGTAAGAAGACCCAGTGAAGGAACAGCTCTTACCAGTGAAGGAACACAAAATTGCCCAGTGAAGGAACACTTAATTTTGGTTATTTTTTAATGCTCTTTATGAATTTTTTAGCCATACAAATACAGTCGGATATCTATTTAACAAACTTCCATTCTACGAATTTCCCTATTTTACGAATTTTTTCGAGGAACCAAGAGCATTTTGGAAATTTTTTTGTAAAGTAACTTCCATATAGCGAAGTGAATTTTCTATTTAACGAACTTTTCATTGAGATCCAATTTCCCTATTTTCCAAAATATTTCTTAACATTTTAAACTTGTTAAAGCAATTTATGGGGGAAATGACATTAAATTAATTTTCGAAGCCACTGCTTTATGAAATGTATTACTGTTTTGTCTAAAAATTATCTTAGAGAAAGCAGTAAATTCCCTTTCCCTTTTTGTTTGCACTTCAAACGAAAAACTCACTTCAAATTAACGGATTTCATCCGTAGCAATTTAACTTAACGCAAGTGGTAATGTATGTTTAAAATTACTTTTATAATAAATGCAACTATATTTTTATACATAAATTTAGACTTTTTTTAGTTGAAAATGTATATAGCATGATAGTGTAACACTGGATAATGTTTTGCTCTATTCTTGCTTTCCATGCAGATTTCTTTTATAGTTGAGATTTATATGATAAATAGTAGATACTAGTTTACAAGATAAAAGTGTATCAATTGCTATTTTAATTATGTCTAGTGTTTAAGAATTTAAAACCTGTTTTGTGTTGTTTAAGTATTTTAAGAGGTGATTTTCTATTTAACGAATTTTCCATATAACGAGCTTATTATTGGTATTAAGTGATTTTGTTAAATAGAGGTCCGACTAAAAACAAGACTATTTGTGAAATTATGAGATACAAGTACTTGTAAAATGCTAACTTTTTTCTGTAATCATGAACTAGAAATTAAAGTGATGTTAAATACAAAATAAATTTAAAAAAATCGTTCTTTCTTATAATTTGACAGTCAAATCTAAATCATTGTGTCATCCGATGCTGTTTATTATCATTATTATTTTATCACCTTTTTGTTTACTCTTTTTCCTCTTATTTCTTGAAGCTTTTTTTCTTTTTTAAGTATTTTTTCTTTCTTTTTCTTTTCCATGTTCTCTTGTTTTAATGTTTTTTAGATCTTTCAGCCTCTTGAAATTTTTGCCATTTCTCTGAAGTTAGTGCAAAAGGTAATTTATTCGCTTTTCTTCTTATTTGACCTTTCTTTTTATCATCAATATTTGGCCAATGTAAATGGCTCTTCCAAACTTCTTCTGATTTTTCAGCAACATTTCTAGAATGCCTTTCTCGAAAATAGACGGGGGAAAGGTGTCTTGAAGTTTGAGGCAAATCCATCTCTTGTTGACTTATATTTAGAGGATCTTTAGAAGTACTGATTTTACTTACAGAATCATTTCTTTTTTCAACTAAGAGAATCAGCATGAGGACTCATTTCAAATTCGATATCTAATATGCATTCATTATCAATACTAGCTTCAGTTCCTAAGTTTGACTTTAGCAAGTGGTCTTCTTTTAATACGTGCTTCTTCCATATTGGAAAAAGTACAGGCTCTTGGACATTTTCGATATTAGACTCTTCCGTCAATGCTGTGTTAAAAATTTACAACATATCTTGAGGGATTTCCCTCTCAAGCTTCTGAAGAAATTGAGTATCGTTTCTGTTTAACTTTGTTTTTTGTTGAGGAACTTACTTCTAAATTCTAACATTGTAAAGTAGTTTCTATAAATTATATAATCACGTTGCTATCCTATAATGATAGCTTATTAGGAGTTCTTGGTGCAAAAGCCAGCGAAAAAATGTTCTATTTTTATGATTATATTTAATTAGTTTTCGATTTGTAAACATAGTTTATTAAGTTGCCTAACATTTGATGTAACTACACACCCCGTTAATAAATATAAATTATAATTTTTTCATAAATTAAGCTATTAAATTAACATTTTGAACTGAAATTATTTCAGGAATTATTCATACAATTTTTAACAAAATTTCGGTTGTCCTCTATATAGCAGAATTACTTATCCTAGAGTCATGTAAAATCATATATCACACATTACTGTTCATTCACTGGAAGTATTCCCAGTGTAGGAATATGCCTGTTTCTTCACTGGTTAGAAGCTGGTTTTTGTCTTTTAAACAGAATTTTGATGTATAATATGACTAAAAGTACAAGAAAATTACGAAATTTCTTTTATTTTCATTAACTGAGAAATGAACCCAGTAAAGAAACATTTGTTCCTTCACTGGTTTTTCATCGTTTGGTGATCCAGTGAAGGAACATGCCTGTTCCTTCACTGGTTGGAAGTTGTTTTTTGTCTTTTAAACAGAATTTTGATGTATAATATGACTAAAAGTACAAGAAAATTAAAAAATTTCTTTTATTTTCATTAACTGGGTGAAAAACCCAGTAAAGGAACACTTGTTCCTTCACTGGTTTTTCATCGTTTGGTGATCCAGTGAATAAACACCCCCTTATCTCAGTACTTGATTATGCTATGGTGCTTTAAAAAAAATAAAACGTAACTTCAATAACTATATTTTGAATTCTCTTTTTCACAGTGAGAAAAATAAGACTACTACATGCAATTAATTCCACTTCAAACATATAAGTACAAACACTCACCTTATAATTTTTTCAACGAAACAAGGTGTTGCAGAGATAATAACAAATTCAAAAATTTTTTCAGAGAAATCTATTTGACCAGGTAATCCAAAATATTGCTAGATGACTTCCTATTGTTTGGCAGTAAGCTATTGTTACCAATCAATCTAAAGAAAAACTTTCAAATTCTTATTTTTAATGAATATATATGAAATGTTCCTTCACTGGGTAGTGTTCCTTCACTGGTTGGTTTACCCTACATGTATTAGATTAATGTCGCAAAAAACCATTTTTAGTAAATATTTTATTCATAAATCTGAGAGCCTCATAGATATATGAGATTAAAAAAAATCATAAAAAGTTTTATTATTAAATATATTTTTTAAAAGTACGAAGGCTTTTTCTACACGAATGAGATTAACATTACTAATAAAATCATGTAAGTAAATATGTCATATACTAATCTGAAAATCTCATAGGTATGCGAGTTAAACATAAAAGAAATTAGAAATACTTTGAACTATTCGGAATTAACTCAAATAACGTACTAGCTTATAATATCCTAAGTAAAATGTTCTTTAGGAAAAGAGAACTTCATAATTGTAAGAGATAAACACGTAAAGTGTAGATTTTTATATAGAATTTCGACTAATGGCACTTCAGATACACTACTATTTACTATTACAGTTGAAATACAATGAAAAATAGATTGATAAAATGAATCATAAAATATAAAAATTAAGGATCAGAAATTCATATTATATATTTTAAAATACTTGCTTGTAAAGATTTGCATATTTATGAATGGTGTTGTTTGGTATGATACCAGATAAATCATGGAAATCTCTAATTTTTGTTAAACCACAGTATTCTCTAAAACTATTATATCCTGGCAGTCCGTGTTCTCTTGCTCTTTGAACATTGATTGATGCTAAATCCATACCAAAGTTATCATTGGGCTTTTCAAACAAGTGATTTGTAACCTGCAAAATAATTAATGAATGTAGAAATGTGTTGATGTGTGAGTTCAATTAACGCAAAAACGCATAACTAATAAAGTATGAACTAATTTTAAATTAAAAGTGTTATAAAGTAATCAACTAAATACAAGAGAAAAGCTATTATTCAGCTAGCTCATTATTCTAGTTTTTAATTTCTCTAATTTGATTTATTTATTTAATTAAGTAATTTAATTAATTTAGTTGCTTAGGACCAACTTTGTTATAAATGTAAGAATTTTTTACTCTAATGCTTTTCCATGGTAAATCTCTTTTAAACTCATTTAGAATCACAAAGTTAAGTAAAGTTAAGACATTTAATAAATAAATAAATTATTAACTATTGAATAAGCTGTAAAAAATCTCGAATCATATTACGGTGTAAGTACGGCCCTTTGAGTGCAGCCTCCATAAAATTCATTTTCACCGTAAAATATTATACTGTAATTTTTGTAGAAATATTTATTTAATTAATGTGATTAAGTGATTTTGCTGCAATTATTTCTGTAAAGATTACGCTACATCAGATTTTTTTTTATTCCATAATATGTTCCGATAAAAATTGATTTTACAGTAAAAAGTACTGGCATCTTAAGTGCCGGTATTTTTTATCGTAATTTCATCCGATTTTTCTTACAGCGTACAGTTGTGAAACTAATAAAATTATATATACATTCATATATATGCAAGAAAACACGAAGAAAGTTAAGAAAGACAATTAGTTTCATTTATTGCGCAAAGGCTGCAAGTAAACAGAACTCATTATATAAGTTCAAAATGAAGATAAAAAAAGGAAAATTATAGACATATGAAAAAAAGGGGGGGGGGAAATAATTATGAAAAAAATAACAAACAACTGATAAAGAAAAGAAAAAAAAGATGAATTTAAAAAAAAACCCCGGAAAATAAAAGATATAATCTTTTCATCAGCCTACACGATAATATCCGCAAAAAAGATCTTCATCTTAAGATCTCTAAGTTTATCTTTTTTGCGGATATAATCGTGTGGGCTGATGAAAAGATTATATCCTTCATTTTCCGGCTTTTTTTTAAAAAAAAAAATTCATCCTTTTTTTTTTTTAGTCAGTTGCTTGTTATTTTTTTCATTATTATTTCGCCCCCCCTTTTTCATGTGTCTATAATTTTATATATATATATAGAGGAAAAGGTGTAAATATGGGCACCCTCTTTTGTTTTTTGGATAAAGTTACTTTCAATTTGAAAATTTCTAGATTTTTATCTTTCATTAACAACTATAACAAGTTTCCTAAATGCGAGAAGGCGAAACAATGATTAACATCAATTATTTCATTTCAAAAACGACGATTTTCAAAAATCTTTTAAAAAAGCACCAGAAAAAAATGGGGTGTAAATATGGGCCCTCTTCAAAAAAGCCACCAAAAATAGTTTAAAAACAGGATAAAACAATACAAAATGGTAGAGAATTTATTTATTGCAGGAAAAAAAATTATTTACAGAAATCGCAAACATAACTGACTCTTTCACCCCCGGCACAGTGTCCCCATTTGGCACATAACGCATCTTACACACACCTCTCCTCGAGTGTCTTCAGAGAACTTTCCATCACAAAAGCTGCAAGTTGCATCGCTTGAGTCTGGTTTATCCCCACCGTTGACATTTATTAGATTCGTATCATCATCGCTGTAGATAAGAGGAGGGTCATCGAGTCTGATGAGTCCGATGATGAATCGTATCGTTGCGTGGGCCGAATTTTCTTTTTTTTGAAGGTTTTTCGTCTTCCCACCCTGCCCTCTGGCCGGTCTCTTACCCCGGGAAAACTCAAGGACGTCTTCTTGAGAGCACTTGTCAAGCGTCTTGGTCAACTGATCCTTGTATGGTAATCCGGTGATGAGGCTGGACCTTGTTGCTTTGCGTCCACGAGTAGTGGTTATCTTCTTAATGTTGGGAACAGGAGATATGTCGAACGGAGAAATTGCACTTGAAGTTCCCGGGGAACATTGAGGTATTTCAGCTGCCTTATCAATTGGCATAACTAGAGCCTGATGTGCTAAACTCCACTAAAAAAAGTTGGTGTAATTATGGGCACCCTTTAAATGGGGGCCCATATTTGCACCAACCCCACATAAGAAGGATGGCCACTATCACAAGTAGCCTAAAAGCGTGCGTGACTAAAGGTGTGCTTCAAAAAATAGCTTAAGATCTCCGCTTTCCGGATATCACTGTCAAATTATTTTTAACGGAACATAAGTACATGAAAAGAAAACGATTTCACATACCTCTCAAAAGTTTGCAGTCCAGAATAAACACCAATTTGCACAATAACTCACGCTGCATCCACACTACTTGAAAAAATGGTTTCAACTGCTCCGTACAATCTTATATTAGCAACTGGCGCCATATACAGTCCTTGCCGCCAGTCTTCAGTACCTCCCATAGCTACTAGGGAGGGGTGCCCATATTTACACCTGTGCCCATTTTTGCACCTTCTCCTCTCTCTCTCTCTCTCTCTCTCTCTCTATATATATATATATATATATATATATATATATATATATACTATATATATATATATATATATATATATATATATATATATATATATATATATATATATATATATATATATATATATATATATATATATATATATATATATATATATATATATATATATATATATATATATATATATATATATATATATATATATAAAAGCGCTACGTTATGCTATACTCAAGGTTATTTTGGATTAATAAAGTTACATTATAGTACTAAACTAAAAAACTAAATGAAATGGTTTCGCAACGTTCATGGGAGGTTTCAGAAATGTAAAAGGAATTTTTGAAAATTATTGAAGGAAAGGGGATATTATTTATGAATAAAAAAAGATTTGTATACTTCGGTAGTGATTGACGGATCCATTCGATAAGCTTCTTGGTTGATGAGGCCTAAAATGAATGTATCTACAATGCCTGGTTTGTAGAGATCATAGGGCTGCAGCAGTTGCCTTGATAACCTAATGGACTCTAAGAAACACGAGACAAAGTCGCACAGAATTATTTACATATATTTTGAAACACGACTCACGTTAAGCAACTTTAAAGAAAAATTACCGGGAATCACAAAAATATCAGATATTTAAAAAATCAATTTAAAAAAATGGAAGAAATATAATTGAACTGGTTGATACGCTTTTTTTTCTTTTTTCTTTTTGGCAGTATGTAAGGTAAACTAAACAGTGTAACTACTATGTAGGGTAAACTAAATATACGTAACTATTAAACTAAATAAACTAATTTACAACTATACGATTATTGGTTATACGAAGTTTATACAAACATGCTAACGCGCATATAGGGTAAACTAACCAGTGAAGGAACACTTAAGCTTCGCTTGCCTTTTAAAAATTATATTAATTTCAAAATTCGTAATTTTAGTTAAATGACAGTGTCAACATATTTGTTACTAATAGCAAATTATGTAAAAAAATTGTATAGAGCTTACATAATATTGTTTTAAAGTTTTGGTGGTTCAAATAACAAATAGTAAGAAGACCAAGTGAAGGAACAGCTCTTACCAGTGAATGAACACCCAGTAAAGGAACACTTAATTTTGGGTATTTTTTAATGCTCTTTATGAATTTATAAGCTATACAAATATTTAAAAACAAGCCTGTTCTTGAAATTATAACATATAAATACTTGGAAAATGTTAAATTTTTTTTGTAATCATGAATTGAAAATTAAAGTGTCAACATATTAACACATACTGTTCATTCACTAGGAAATCTATGCCCAGTAAAGGAACATGCCTGTTCCCTCGCTGGTTAGAAGTTATTTTTCGTATTTTTAGCCTACTTTTGATGAGGATCATCACTAAAGGTACAAGAAAATTAAAGTATATCTTTTATTTTCATTAACTTACAAAAAAAAAAAAAAAAAAAACCAGTAAAGGAACACTTGTTCCTTCACTGGGTTTTCATCGTTTGATGATCCAGTGATTAAACACCCCCTTATCTCAGTACTTTATTATGCTGTGATGCTTAAAAAAATAAAACGTAACTTCAATAACTATATTTTGAATTCTCTTTTTCACAGTGAGAAAAATAAAACCATTACATGCAATTAATTCCACTTCATACATATAAATACAAACAATCACCTTATAATTTTTTCAAAGAAACAAGGTGTTGCAGAGATAATAACAAATTCAAAATTTTTTCCAGTGAAGCCTATTTGACCAGGTAATGCAAAACATTGCTAGATGACTTCCGATTGTTTGGCAATAAGCTATTGTTACCAATCAATCTAAAGAAAAACTTTCAAATTCTTATTTTTAATCAATATATTTGAAATGTTCCTTCACTGGGTAGTGTTCCTTCACTGGTTGGTTTACCCTATATCTTTACACAAAGTTTCCATACTAAGAACAAAGTTCATCCCTACTAAGTAAAAAACTAAGAAACAATAATTTTAAGCGGAGTTAGTCTGGCATATATCAATAATGCTAAAACTGATCTTTTTTTATGTGTCTTTTCCAAGAAACTACTTATGACATCGCTTTGAAATTTTTCGGGATATTTGAGATTGCATCGGCCGTGATAATGATTTAGCGTTAACATGAATACTTTTTGACTTATGAAAGATTTTTGATTATTAATCAATTCATAGTTCATAATTTTTAAAAAAAAAATTCTGCCGAAAATATGTACTAACAGTTGTCGCAGTGTAAACATGAATATCCAAATATCCTGCTGAAAAAAAGCAATATCATGTTCAGATGTTGAGAAAAAGTACATCAAAAAGGGTCAGTTTTAGCAAATAGATGGCATACAACAGGAAACAATGTTTTGTTTTTCTGGTCGCCAGTGTCATTTTTTGACGAAATCTGTAACTAATTTAAAAAATTGGTTGTAATCAAAATTCAGTTTTTCGCACACTTCTTCCATTTTTCTTAAATTTATTTATTATTTATTATAGTCTGTAATTTTTGTGAAATCGAGTAACTGTTTATACATATTGAGGTGGATTTACCTATTCTTTCATGGAATTTGTTATAACGCTCTGTGACATCTGGTAAAATACTGTGTCCAAATCTGTAAGCTCCAGCTTGGAAACCAGCTCGAATTCCACCGTTTATTTTTGGACTGTATCCATCATAATATCCCTAAAAAATAATAAAGTCAACGATATTAATCATAAAATAAAAGTTAAAAATGAGAATATGAATATCAAATCAAATAAGCAAAGGATATTTTGAGGGGCAGATTGGTCTACCTGTTTTCGAAGTTTACTTTTTTTTTTTGGCTTTCGTAAGTTGTGTACCCGATCTCTGCCAAGTTTTCCTTCGTACTCTTATTTTATCTAAAATTTAATTTATTTACTTTCAAACTAAGAATTTTATTTTATATACTTAATCAAGTATAAAAGATAGATTCTGAAGATTCTACTATGCATAACTCAGTACAGATTAGTCGCTTACTTAATTAATGGATAGCAGTCTTTAATCATAGGACTCAAAAATCAAAGAAATAGTTTTTGTAATGCTTATAAGACGCTTAAGAAACTTTAAAAAAATAAATAATACTACACTATTCTACTTATATTTCAAATGTGTTAAATTTATATTGTAATTTTATTGTAAATCTCACAAATCGCCTTCTCTTTAACATTATAGCGTTATCTACATGGAGAAAAATATTTTGGAAAAATTACCCCACACTATGGTAATGACATTTCCGTAAAAGAAAAATAACAGTAACATAATTCTATTTTAAAAAAAGTAAAATATACGATATTAAACAATTTATTTGGTAATTTTTCCGTTCATGTGGTAACGGATGGTCAGGAATTCTGGCTTTCAAAATTATAGTTCTTATTACCACACATTTTTTAAGAAGTGCTAAACTGAAAAGTAAATTTAACCATATAAATGGTTTTTATGCCGTGCTCTAAGGTATCAGGATAAGATTACCAAATTTTATCACATTTTTCAAATTTCATCACACAGTAGAAAACAATATCTTATTGTTAGTTCTTCAAAAATCATTACCAAAGCACTTCGATTAAAATTTCCGAGATTTTTGGTGTTCCCATAGAGTTAAAGATACAACCATATTCCGGTAGTTTTTCTCTCAGTGTAGGAAATATCATTTGAGTTAGCTAAGAAATATAATTGAGTATGATTTGGTTTCAGAAATAAAAACTCTCAAAATAAAATATAGCAAAATAAAATATATAAAATATATAATGGATGATTGTTAAAACCTTTTTCAGAGGGACAAGGTCATATTTCTTCATTGTTTGATGTCCAATGACCATTGGAAGGAATTCATTATAAGTGACTTGTTGTATTTCAGCACTGAGGATGTGTCTGGCCTCTTGATAGAGGGTCTCGTCGTCCCAATGAGGGTTGATGTGAGCCAAACCTTCTGCCAACCTGTTGTGTTCACGCATCATAATGATATGCATCACAGCCAATTGGAGCTGTTCATTTACACGGTTGTCACCTGTAATACAAGAGTTATTTAATTTACTTGAGTAGAACTATCCAAGGGTTTTTGTTTTAGTTCTTAAATAATTAAAATTTATTGTTTGAGGAAAAAATGCTAAATAAATGGGGTTCTGTGCAATGATTACATTATTTTAAGTTAGTTTTGTATATTAAGTAAAGCAGGTAAAAAAATTCAATATTTATTCATGCTTTCATTGATAAGTATATTTTTCCTTCTAACCTGCTGTTCCTAAAGTATTTCTAAAAAATACTCTAGAAACTAATACATAACAAGTCAGAGTCTTATTGTCCTATGGCTAACAACGAGAGGTTTTTGTGTTTTTTTTTGTTTCATCAGACAATTGCAAAAAGGGCAATTACGACCGAAAGAATTTACCGCCATTTCTTTAAGGACTCCTGCTATGACTTGAAGTCTAAGTAAGAAGTTTTCGAACAGAATTTAATAATTGGAAAACATATGGTATACGGATTGTATATTCAGCGCTTTCAATGAAAATAAATGTGTAAATAACACCATCAGCATTAAAAGTCTTAAAAGATCAATACTTTTAGAGAAATTAGAGTTTGAAATTAAATTTTGGTCATTTAAAAATTTTCTTCAAAGCATTTCGTTGAAAATAAATATTTTATAAATTAAAGTTTTTCCATTTTTTAGATTCAAACTCTCCTAAAACTTGTTAAACACAATAAAAAAGTTTTTGCTATTAAAATTATGAGTGAAATTAACCTCCTTTTTAAGTTTTCAACTGAAGGGATGATATTTTATTTATTCTGAACCACTTTTATTTCAGTGCTTGTCCTTTTCCCTTTGTAAATAATTTAAAAATGATCGAAGATGAGATATGTTAAAAAATTAGATATTTAACATAATAGAATTATTTAAGGATAAGTTAGCTTTAATTATTACCTGCATCAAAACAATACATGTTTCGTGGTCTGGCAATACATCCGAGATCAGGATCAACTGTCTTCATTGGCAATAAATCTTTTAATCCAAGATTTCTGTACAATGGAGTAGTTTTTAGACGACCTAAAATGTTAGACAATATTTACATGTTATAGACACGTAGAAAGCAAGCTATGAGGCTTATTAAAGATGTAAATAATTAATTATTTATAAAACAATCTCAAAAATAAAACTAGCATTTCTAGTGACTGAACAATTGTTGTGTTTTATATTTAACAATCCTTTTTGTCTCCAAATTACTTGATTTTAGACAGAGCGCAAGTTTTCATATATTTGACAAAATTAACTCGAATAAAAATCCCAGTATATTTTGGGAGTTCTTCATCATTTTTAATAGTTTTAAACAATACAGTTTTTTTTATTCAATAAAAATAGTTTATTTTTAATTCAATGGAACAATTGTGATTTTGTTAGTGAAACACGTATTCTGTGTTCATTTCTTGGAGATGACTAGGTTATCCTTTTATACATAGCCTTTATATTTTAATTCAGATTTTCTAATCAGTAGCGTGACTTATGTGTTGCTATTGAACGAAATTTGTACCCTCAAATAAGTGAAGATAGTAAGTTCTTTAATTTGACTAAATATTCGCTTGGAGCCCTTCTCCCAGGTAACAGTTTCATTAAAAACAAAGAAAGTTTTCTGAATTTTTCATGTTTGCATCAAAACTTTAAGTAAAATTAATTTAAGTAATTATTTTTGATTTTGTTAGCGTTCTGGTGTTCTTTAGGCTTATTATTCTGTAATATAATATTGCTGTGAAAACATTGCAAATAAAAATTCGTAGGGAAATATTTGCAAGATTTTTAAATGGTATAGAAAAAGAAATACAGGATATGGTTAATCAACAATTTTTTCATTTATTTGGGGATAAAATAAAAACAAAAGTTTAAAGTCTTATTTTTTATTTAATCGAGAAATATATAACTAATACAATTACATCATATAAATGATATTATAAAGAACATATAGAGTTATATTTAAATAAGTATTACAAAAATACAAATTACTTAAAAGCAAATTAAATTATCTATTAAAATAAAACTAAATGGATAACTTAAAATACAAATAAAATAAATGACACACAAAAGAATTTTGAGCAATATAATGATAAACTTCATGACTCTTTTTGTATAAAATTTTGCTCGAATTTTTCTGACTCGTAAAAGTTAAAAATATTTAAAATCATACTGTATTTAGGAATCGACACTTCCCTACAAAACATTATGGTGGTTTAAATTTTAGAAAAATGTTATTTTGGGAAAATCTTCAGATACAGAAAAATCGTGAATATTTTTAGAAAAAATGGATAGTAAATAACAAAAAATCAAATTTAATTAATATTCTGGTTAATTTTTTTATGTATATTATTTTTAAATTTGCACATTTATGGTCAAAATGTTAATGAATTACCTCCTTTAAATTCTCTCAATCGGGAAGCTGTTTCTTCATTACTTCCATAAATAAAGTTTCCATCAATATTGGCTGATACAGCATTTATTTGCCACCTTGGACCTGAAAATAATAATAAAAAAAATTAAACAACTAATCGAATTAGCAATTTTAATTTTTATAAAGAATAAAAAATGTCCTTGTACAATATCCTTGCACAAAGTCCTTGTAAAATATAGCAGAGTTGGGCAAAAATGTAATCGATTACATTTTTCGATTACAGTAATCAATTACTCGTAATCATGATTACAAAATAACATAATTTTGATTACAGCTGTAATCATGATTACAACAAACAATTGCAGTAATCAATTGCTTGTAATCGTGATTAAAACTTTGATTACAGCTGTAGTCGGGATTACAACAATCGATTAAAGTAATCAATTACTTGTAATCGTGATTACAACTTTGATTACAGCTGTAGTCATGATTACAATAATCGATTAAAGTAATCTTCTACATGTAATCGCGATTAAAACCTTCAAAAGTTTTGATTACAGCTGTAATCGTGATTACAATAGTTGATTACAGTAATCAATTACTTGTAATAAAAATTTTGATCACAACTGTAATCATGATTACTAGTAATTGTGATTACAATTAATCACAACAAAAACGCTTACGGATAATTATGACTACAAGTAATCAAAATGTATGATTGCAAGTAATTATGATTGCATGCAATCTTGATTACAAGTCATTTTGATTAATATATTGAATATAGTCATTAGTATACAAAATCTGATTTTAATGTATAGTAGATAGTATGCGCTTTTGTTCAATGCAGTTATTAAAATACATAATTTGACAGCTACGCAGAGTAAAAGATATATAATTTTGTATTATAGAATCATGACTGTACTTAAGATATTTTTTAAGTGTATGTATATTTTGTACAATATAGTTGACGCTATACATAGTTTTATTTATGTAAAAAAATTTATTATTTTTACGCTGCAGACGTTATTGTGAATAATTTGAATTTAACATATGAATCAAAAATAATTATTAATTCTTTAATACAAAGTTCATTTAATACTCTACATAGTTCGATTTTCATGTACAACAAAAATATCAGTCTCTTGTATATTAGCCCAAAAATTCAAAATCATAAGTCAATCAAAAATATTAGTCCAAAGTTCAGACCGCTTTCCTAACCAAACTATTGGGATCATATTTGCGGCTACACCTAGTATTTTCTTTGTTAGTCATACAAATCCGTAGACAAAAAAGTATGTTTATTCAGAGAAAGTATGTTTTTGTATTTTTTTCCGTAACTTCGTCTGCAATAAATAATTAGCATATTTGAGGTGACCATTAAGATTGAGTCCTAGTGCGTGAAAATCCAATCCTTTGATCGAAAATTATTCATAGTGCTGCGTTTATTCTCTTGCGCACTGTACATTATGTAGAGACTTTGTACTTTGAAAATTAGATAAGTTTTATTAACTTTTATGAAATTGAGATTAACTTAAGATTTTAATGTACTCTAAAGACTTTTTACTGTAAATAATACTAATCCTTATTAAACGTCCGAGATACATATAAATAAAATATCAAATTTTTCCTACTTCATTTTTTAAATCTGGAATTGATTATAGTGGTGTTTATTATGATAAATCATTTATTTTTATAAAACATCTAAATTAATGTTGCTATTTTTTCTCGCTAGATGGCGTCGTATGCAAAACTCATTCATAAAAATTATAATCTTTATGAGATACAAAGAACTGGCTGGGATATTATTGCAAATTTGAAAATTTAGGTATTTAAAATTTTAGCTCCTTTAATTAGTTACTTTTAGAGAAACTAAAAAAAAAAGAAAAAGAAAAAAATTAGCTAATGTTTATAACTAATGTTGAACACTAGCTAATGATTAATGAACTACTAACTAATGTTGAACCAGTTTCGTTTTTGAACGAAATTTAGATATGCAAGGTTCAGTTTAGGATTTTGCGTTCTTAATTTGCACATTTTAAATAAGTACTGAAAATGAGATGTATATTTTTTATAAAATTATTCTAAGATATTCGTAAGCTATCATTCATCATAAATCTTGATAAAAAAAGGGCGTTTTATATGCTGTATTTGTACTAAACGCTTAAGACAAAAATCCTATTGTTTAAGAATTTATAACATAACATTTTATGAAGCATTAAGAACTTATGAAAGTGGATGCTTAAATGATGTATGGCGTATCATTTGTCATGAAGAAATATATTACAAGAAAAAGTAATGGCATTTTCGTTAGAGACTTTATGAAAATTTTGGACAGCTATTAAATTGGGTAAATAAAATTTGTTAGTGTACCATGTAAAAAATTTGGAGTAAAGTAGTAACTGCCATTTTCGGTCTAGAGATAAACTAAGATTTTTTACAGTGCACGTAGTCACAGTTTTTATTTACTTCTAAGTTTTATAATTACTTTTATATATTTATAAATCTCTTGTGTTCTTATTTATTGACAAAAATAATTTCAAACGCATTAGAAACAATTTAATAGCTTCATTTCATTTCTGTGAAAAGCACATTTTTAGTAATATATTTGCATTAAAGTTCTCAAAAACAATTGTTATTTAGTCAAATGAATAAATTTTTTGCAAAATATTAACAGTTTGGTATTCCGAAATATATTCGTAGCATATTTGAAAATACTTTTGTAACTGTTTTATTTTTTAAATTCACTATCAAAAAACGCATTTTAGGGTAACCGGGGCATAAGAAAAATGAAATAGGTGTTAATTATTAGGTAAGATTCACGCATTGAGAATAAAAGTTTCGTTATTTAGAATTTTTTTTAAATGAACTTCCTCTTGAAAATCGAGTTTTAAATTACGACAGAAAATGGGATTTTTTCTCAAAATTATGAAGCTCAGAAGAAAGTAATCTGATAAATAGGATGAAATATATATTTTTTAAAAAGTTCAATTAATTTAATAATTCTTATAAATTTTTATTAATTCAATATATTTAATTGATTCGTATTTAATTAAATTAATTAATTCGTATTTAATTAATTCGTACTTAATTAAATTAATTAATTGAATTAATTAATTTTTAATTGAAAAAAATTATTTAATCGCATTTATGAGTTGTAAGCAGAGTTGCCAACTACCATGTTTTTTGCAAAATATTTTATCGCTTAGCAACTAAAAACTAAAACATTCATAATTTTTGATAATTTTTCATTATTTTAAAACGTGAGAGCTGAAAACCACGTGAGAGCTGAAAAAAGTGGCGTTTCATACCAACTTCTGAATCACATATATGTAGTGGTATGAAAAGAAAAAGATTTTAAATAAAATTTACAAAACGAAGAATAGTACATTAAAACATGAACTTAGCTATCGGTAAAGGAAGTTGGTAGCCCTAATATTAAGTACCAAACGGTAACAATATCGTGCAAAAAATAATATAAAATTGACAAAATAATAATTGTTTTAAAGAATTAATGCGTATATGCTACCAAAATTGTACTTATTTTTTCTAAAAAAGGAAATGCTTTTGCAATGAAACTATTAAATGGATTCAAACACACGTAAAAATATAAGTTGTTGAAAAACTAGAAATACGAAGGTAAAATAAGTTATAACAGTGAAGTGCGACTACTTGCACTGTAAAAACTTTTTAGTTTATCTCAAGATCAAAAATTTTATCAACTATGACAAAATAACAATTGCTTGAAAAAATTAGTGTGAATATATTACAAAAAATGTACTTGTTAAGCTCTTAAATTGATTCAGAAGTGCATGAAAATGTGTGTTGTTCGTTAATAAGCACACTAAAAATAAATAAAAACAAACTATAACAGTAAAAAAATAAATGAAAAACGCATCTTCGTGCACAGTATCATTTTTTTTAGTTTATCTGAACCCAAAAAATAGTATAAACTATTTTACACCAAATTTTTTGCAGTGTAGATTAAAATGTTCGCACATTGCATAGGCTGGTACTTACCAAGTCTGCATCCAGGCTGTAGACCAGCCAAAGATCTTGCAAAATTCATGCACCTTCTTTCAAAATATTTGTAGAAGGGATCGTCTTGGGGGATATCAACAGGATAACAGTTGTAATGCCTTTTATCCACAGCAGTCTTACAACATTCAATGCTTCTGCTGCTAGCATCTGAAATAAATAGATGCTATACCATACAATAAATATGCAAAAAAAAGTACACATCTCTTTTATAAGATTTTTATAAAGATATACTTCATGAGACTCTTAATAAAAAGATAAATTAAAAATATTAGAAATTAGAGTTTTATGAAAAAAAAGGCAACAATATTTTGTGAAGTAATTGTAAATATAATGTTCAATATTAAAAATGATTGTTTTGCTTATTTAAATAAATTGAATTTGTAGATAATGTTTGAAAAAAATTGCTTACTGCAACAAAAATTAAAAATGACCACGAGGGAAAAAAATTGAAAATTTCTGAGTTTAGTTCATTATTGATAATTTCCAATTTTATCTCATTTCGCGTTCTTAATCAGATAGAAACTTAACATATCTTTCTTTAAACGATGAGTAAGAAATTTAATCTATTTTTTTCTTGGAACTAAACATAATTCTCTCTTATCATTAAATTTAAATGGAAAAACTTTTAAACTATTGTTTGATTATTATAATATTACATATTGGTATAATAATAATGTTGTTTTTCCTTATGCCACTTGCCAATACCAGCAAGCCTGCTATAAGAAACCAAGCAAATTTGAGACAGACGGCTGCGTCTCTTGTTTTTCAGTGGCGTCATCTGTGGTCAAGAACACGATTTCAGTCACACACACGTCACAGCCTGTTTCACTGGGAGGACCCATTCATTCGTCCACAGATCGTAATTCTGACTTGAACCAGATATCACTTTTGATCAATCTCTAATTCAGTAACCCCAGAGGTATTGATTTGTTATAGGAACTTGGAGGAATTTTTGACCCCGACAGATTTAACGAGCACCAGTCAATATTTAATATAAGGAATTCCTCGACTAGCAGAATTTGAACTCACGACCTCGCGAACGTGAGCCCAGCGTCTTACTAATCGGGCTATCTTAACCAATATTTATTACTAATAATAACAATAATAGAGCCCGAGCCGCGATGGCTCAAGGGATTGAGCGTTCGCCTTTCAATGAAGTGAACAGAGTTCAAATCACAGGGATGGTTGGTCGATATGAATTTCGCATCCAGTTTGCACTCACCACATTGCTGATGTGAAATATCCTCAGCAGTAGACGGATCATGAATAAAGGCCCCTTGTCATCAGACTAACCGTGGAAGATTCTCGTGGTCTTCCTCACCATGAAACGCAAATGCAGGTTAGTTCCATCAAAAAGTCCCCCACGATGGCAAGTTTCACCCAATACTTGATCCAGGAGTTTCCTTGTCTTCTGGATTGGGTTCAAAATTAGAAGGCTACGGAGTTTAACACCAGAAGTCGTAAACTCAAAAATTGTGACGGCTATTCCACTACGGTTATAAAATAAAATAACAATAATAATAATGGAGCCGTGATGGCTCAGGGGATAGAGCGTTCGCCTTCCAATGAGGTGGGCTGGGTTCGAATCCCATTGGTAGATATGAGTTCCACATTTGGCTTGCACTGGCAAAAGTGCTGACCTCAGTGGTAGACGGATCATGGATTAGAGTCCCCTTGTCGTCAGTCTAACCATGGAGGTTTTCGTGGTTTTATTCTCCATGTAGCGCAAAAAAGGGTTAATTCAAAAAGTTTTCTATGAAGTCAAATTTATCCCAATACTTTATCCAGGAGTTCCCGTTTCTTCTGGATAGGGTTCAAAATTACAAAGTAACGGATTTGAACTTTGGTTGCTGCAAACATAAAAAATTGGGTCGGCTGCTCAAAGATGGTTATAAAATTACAATAATAATAAGGGATAACGTTTTTTTTCCCGAAAATTTTTTTTTTAATGTCCCACACACTTTTAAGAATATCACTAAAAATTTAATTATTGTGAATGAATAAATGAATTAGCTATAATAATAATACTAATCAGAGCGACTAATTACTTTTAACTTGAAAAAGTAGGCAAATTATAGAAAAATAACAACTTAATATTTTTTTGCCTCTGTAATGCATCAACTTAATAATTATGTAAACCAAGTTATAAAAAAGTAAAATGAAAGAGATTTTTCCAATTAAAAAGAATTTGCCTAAAGAGCTTGTTGTCGTCTACGTTTTCTAAGTTATTTCCTTGTTTATATGGCTAATTCTAGTTCTAGAACTTCTCATTTATTGAGTTTTTTCAATTTAGGAACGATAAAAATCACGAAAATAAACGGCATTTTAAAGCGTTAGATCATGGGCGCCGTTTATCTTCACACGTGAACGTAATTTGTAACATTTTTTTTTGCACTTACCTCATTTTAACTCTCATTTTCCGGGTTTGATCTTTTAAGAAGTCGTTCGAAATTAGAAATTGGAACATCTCTTTAGAACTATTAAAAAAGATCATGTACGGATAAAGTCTTCATTTCATTTATTATTATATATTTTTCTTACCCGAGTCGCACAACCTACTTAGAAAAATGGCGAGAGTGAAAATTAGCAAAAAGTAGTAAAACGGAACCTGATGTGAAAACTGATACAATCTAACATCTTCTATTTTTTTTAATTACATTTTTGAGGTTTTCTTACGATTTGAACAATGCTGTCTCGTTGGATGAATGGTCATTATGGCTCATTTTTTTAACATCTTCGCACGTCCGAATGGTGTGAATATTTCGGTCAAGATTTCTGTAAATGAGGATTTAAGTTGTTATTATGTTTTGCGGTCAGTGTTCAAGGTTTTGGTTTTCTATTATTCGGAAAAAAGGAATGATGTAATACACACCGTGGTAGGAATAAATTATATAAATGCATGTGTAAAATAAACAATGAAAATAATTCAATTGTTTCTAAGTAACATTTGATTTAATTTCGTGATATGCAATGTGTGTGTAACCAAAACAATAAAATTATTTCAGTTGTTTTTAATAGCTTTGAATTTGATTTCTATAGGAATTATTATTAATGTTTTAAAGTCCATTAAAAGAAATACTCCAACTTTTTCTGATTAATATTTCACCTTTCGAATTGCGAAAACTAATATTTTATGCTTTATTTTTAAAATAAAATTAATTTTGATTATTTATAGATTCTTTTATGTCTCTGCGAAGTTTTATAAAATTGTTACATTTTTCGCGAGTAAAATTACAGTTTTAGCATTAAAAATACATAAATTTTGGAGATTTTCTTATTCTACGAGCTTTTGATGAGTTGCAGGACTCTTTCAAACGGTAATAAATACGTTGGATTTAAGATTTTCTAATCCAATAATACGAGAGTTTAAAAATCTGTAGGACTTTTTCCTAACGACAGTAAATACTTCGGATTTTGAGATTTTTATTTCTAATGTTACGAGAATTTGAAAAGTTGCAGAACTTTTTCTAATGATAATAAATACTTTGGATTCGGAGATTTTCTTATCTAATTGTACAAGAATTTGAAAAGTTACTGGACTTTTCTAACGGTTAGAAATACTTTAGATTTGGAGATTTTCTAATTTAATCTTAAAAATTTTTTTTTAAAGTTACAGGAGTTTTTCTAAAACGATAATAAATATTTTGGATTTGGAGATTTTCTTATCTAATGGTACGAAAATTTGAAAAGTTACAGAACTTTTTTTTGACGCCAATAAAACTTTGGATTTGGAGTATTTCTTATCTAATATTACGAAAATTTGGAAAGTTACAGAACTTTTTCTAATGATAATAAATACTTTAGAGTTCTGAAACGCTTTTTTCAAATGCTAATAAATACGCAGAATTTTAGATTTTTTCATGCAATCTCAAACTTTTTACTTTTATTTTTAAAAATTATTTTGAAAAGAACAAAATTAATTTCAACAAGTTTCTGTTTTTTATTAGATGCTTTAAACTTGTGATTCATCATTCAATTAGGTTTACAAAATATGTACTAATTAGCCCTTAAACCCTATAAATAAACTTCCAACTTTCTCAAAAAATTACACAAAAAAGAACAAAAAGATTGTTAATTCCGCATGCCTATTCATTGTGTAATAAAACCTTGATGCCATGCCTATATTTTAAAGGCTCATGCATTCATACTTTTTGACTAAACTATGGAATTAAAAAAATTACAAAGGAACGTTTTTGAATTCATACTTAAAAATTAATAAAGTAAATAACCTCATAAAATTCCGTATAAATTTTAATAATCTAGAAATTGTTATAAGAGTTTTGAGGCTCATAGTAAAAACGGTTTTAAATTTATGAATTAAAAATGAACATAAGAAAATAACTATAAAGTAAACAAGTTGACGTGAAAGTCATAAAAACTACTTAAAATATATTCACTTAAATACATTTCAAAAAGATGGTTGACGTTCATAAACTCAAAGCTACGATTAACCACTAATGAACTAAAATTATAGAAGAAACAAACGGTAAGTTAAAAATAAAATCTCGAAGACTATGTAAAAACATACGGAAAAAAATTTAAAATGAGACTTTGAACGTCTATATATCGATTTATAAATTTATCCATTTATAAAATTACATTTATAAATTTATCCATACACCTATCCATTTATAAATTTACATTTTTAAATTTATCCATTTACCTATCAATTTATAAATTTATGTTTATAAATTTATACAATTATCTATCCATTTATAAATTTACATTTTTAAATTTATCCATTTATAAATTTACATTTGTAAATTTATCCATTTACCTATCTATTTATAAATTTATATTTATAAATTTATACATTTACCTATCCATTTATAAATTTGCATTTATAAATTTATCCATTTACCTATCCATTTATAAAGTTACATTTATAAATTTATCCATTTACCTATCCATTTATGAATTTACATCGAAAGTAAAAATTTCCAATTTGAAGTCTCTTCAACAAATAAATAAGAAATTTTTGCAAAAAAAAAAAAAAAAAAATACTAACATTTCTCTTCCAAAAATTTCGTTTATTTATTTTCTCAAAATATTAATCTTCATTGTAGTTGAGAAAGAACATCTCAGTTTAAAGGAAAAAAAGACGCATTTTACCCTCATTAAAATTATTTCTGGGATACATAAGAAAATTATTGACCTTTCATAAGTGAATGGAGAAAAAAAACAGTGCACTCGTGTATTAAAAACGAATCTCTTCCTTGCCAAGGCCGGCCATGGCGAAGGAAAAAAAAAATCGATATTTATTTATATCGTCTAAACTGGGTTGATGGTGTATCTTACCTAGAGAAGGAGCAGCTCTGGTCAAATCGTGATCTAACATCTGTCCCCAAGCAGCAACCATATTGCATATACCATAATCATGCTCACTCACATCATGATGCATCACCAAACTCACTACACGTGGACTAGGCAAAGGTGATCCGTCAAATGATCTTCGGGGAATTGAAATACCTGAAAATAAGAACGATAAACAACATGATCTATCGTATTATTATCGTAGAAGATGAGAATATACAAAACAGTATATCCGAAAAAATAAGAATATATTTTTTAATATTAATTATATTTCTAATACTCACCAGTCCCTGGCAAAATTATTAGACGCACTATATGATTCTATGTAAAATCTTAATTATCAGGGGATTCTATACAGCTTGATTGCTTTTACGTGACTGAAACCGGTTTGAACTTGTTTACTTTAGTGTATCATTTGGTTAAATTAGGAGATATACAATATAAATTCGATGGTTGGATAAATTGGACAATATATAATATAAATTCGACGATTGGATAAATTAGACAATTTATTACATAAATATAGAATATTTATTATATCAGGTATTATATTATTATATTGTAATAATTAGATCAAATTATTAGACGCACTGTAGGTTTTTAATAATTACACGTTTTGCACGAGCTCATATTCAATACTTTTAAATTTAAACATACATGTAATGGGTTTTTATACAGGAGAATTTTTACGTCCTTCCTATTTATATTTATTTTTAATGTATTGCATTACAATGTTAACCAATTGATACACGATCGTAAAAGAGTGCAAACCAAAATCTTATAGTGCGTCTAATAATTTGGCCAGAGACTGTATTTAAAATCTAAAATATATTTTTCCTGATTATCACAGTGCACATACTAAAAAAAATTGACACCAGGAATAATTTTTGATCTGATGATCGGATTTTTATGCACACTGTAACAAATTCCGGATAAAGTTACTTATAAAGTACAGGCCCTTTAGGTACATCCACAAAAGCTCAAGAAAGTATCTAATGTTTCGAATATACCCATACATGAGTATAATTCATACATGGGGAAATAAATTCCCAAAATTTTTAAGAAGCATTTGTTTAGTCCAAATCATGCTACGTAAAGTGCATATATAAAGTTAAAAAAATCGAGGACATTTTGAAATTTTTTTAATCGTTTTGTGATGAGGAATTCGTTTTAAAACTTTTTTCAAATTAAAAAGGGAGCATCAACTTTTTTCAAAAATACCCATAGATGCGAAAAAATATGCACCCCAAATTTTTAGGAAGCAATTTTCAGTTCAAACAATTCTAAGTTAAGAGCATATATATAATTACAATAATGGAGGATATTTTCCGAATTTTTTGTAACTTTCTCCAATGAAAAATTCCTTTGAAATTTGTTTCAGATTACAATACAAGCGTCAAATGTTTCAAAAGTGCACATAGATGCGAAGAAATAAATATTCAAAATCTTTAAGAAGCATTTCTTTAGTCCAAACCATTCTACGTAAAGAGCATAATAGTTAACATAATAAAGGATAAATTGCGAATTCTTTATTATATTTTCAATGCGGAATTCATTTGAAACTTGTTTCAGATTACAAAGTGAGAATTAATTTTTTCCAAAAATACCCATATGTCTCAAGAAATGAGTAATCAAAAGTTTTAAAAGTAGGATTCGTTTATTCCAAACAACCATGTGTTAAGAGCATATGTATAATTGATGAAAGGGAGGACAATTTGTGAATTTTATGTTATTTTTTGCAATGAGGAAATAATTTGAAACTTGATTAAGATTAAAAAATGAGCATCAATTCTTTCAAAAATACTCGTATATGTCAAAAAATAGGAACTGACAATTTTTAAAAAGCAATTTTTAGTCTAAACAATGCTAAGTTAAGAACATACGAGGGTTGTAAATTAAATAGTGGCAACTTAACCTTGAAACTCACAAAAGGGCGCGCATGCGTAAATAGGGTATGGGTGCGGTGAGGTGGCGCTGTTGTCGATGTGTAGAGTGCAAAAAACAGTCGATTTGCTTAGAAGGGTAGTTGTTGCGTGGCGTTAAATTGAGGAGTTTCGTTTCCATCGCTCTAAAACATGTTGTGAAAAGGCTTAATGACGAAAAAAGACGAGATGCTTGAATCCATCGTGCTACTGTCCTATATGGTAAAGCATTTGCTCCAAAGGCTTCCACTAATCCTCGATAGCATTCTGTTGCATTTTTGCCACGGGCAACCTCGATTGTAAGCCACGACCGCTGATCACCTTTTGAAAACATGCTTTAGAGCGATGGAAACGAAACTCCTCACTTTAACGCCACACAACAACTACCCTTCTAAGCTAATCGACTTTTTTTTGCACTCTACACATCGACAACAGCCCCACCTCACAGCTCCCATATCTAATTTGCGCATGCCCGTCCTTCTGTGAGTTTAAAGGTTAAGTTGCCACCATTTAATTTACAACCTTCGTATATTTAAAAATAGAGGGGGACATTTTGCTGATTTTTTGCAACTTTTTTTTAATGTGAAATTCATTTAATTTGAAACTTATTTCAAATTACAAAGTAAGCGTCAAAATTTTCAAAAATACCCGGAGATGTGAGGAAATAAATACTAAAATTTTTTTAAGAAGCCTTTGTTTAGTCTAAACCAGTGGTTCCCAACCTTTTGTGGACCATCGCCCCCCTCTTGGGGTTGGCTGACGCACATCGCCCCTTTCTCTTTTTGCTCAAAAAACCATTCATTGTAGCTTGTGAGCAACCAAACACTGAAGATATGCTATGTTATTTTATTTTAATTTAAATTGTAATGCAAATAAGGAGGCACATTTATCCCGCAATTTTAATTAATTAAAAAAATTTTGCATCTTATTTTTTCAAAAAGAAATGATATTTGAAACGGAATAATTAAAACAAAAGTACATTTCTTTAAATTTATATTTTAATGTAATCAAGAAAAAGTTAAAACGTTAACAGCTAAAATTTGAGAAAAAAATGAAGAGGGAGAAAGTACATTTTTACCACTTCAATGACTGCCCTGTGCTTGGTGTATTTCAAGTTAAGGCTTGGATATCAGGTTTTATGCTCATCAAATTTAAACGCGGGTCTCCTTTGAAGCAAATGTCCAACCTATCTCTTTGCTTTGTGAGCAGCTGGAAGACAAAACTAAATCCTCTCTCCACTAAATATGTTGACGGGAACGAGATGAGAAGCGGCTCAGTCTGTTTCCACAATTGTGGATAAGTGCTCATAAGCTTTACCCAAGCTAACACGTAACCGTATTTTTTAAAGACGACTTTAGCCTCACAGTCATACTTCAAATCTAAAATCTTAGTCTACAAAGAGGAAGTGAGCTTATCCACAACTTCAAAAGAGAAAGGATCAAAAATCCAATCCAGAATTTCTAATTTCATCAAATCCTTAAATCTTGATTCCATAACTGATCAAGGTGATCAGTAAAAATTAAGATTTTGTTTTCGAGAATCTCGATATCTGCCATTGAACACTTTTTAAGAGTTGGAAATTGCATTAGCTCTTTGCGACCAATGTTTGACTTGTAGATATCAAATTTGGCGATGAATGAAGATATGATTCCCTTAGCCTTGATAATGTTCATTTTATTTCCTTGAAGTTTTGCGTTGATTTCCTTCATTTTTTCAAAACTATGAGTGAGATACTCAGTTTCCAACTTGCGTTGCTTCAAACTCTCACTTAAAACCGGATCAGTGGTGTCGCGAAACTCAGTAACCGAATCCAGCAATTGGAAGAAACGGCTCAGTTTCCTTTTGAAAGCCATCTCACAGCTGTATGTAGGAGCAGGAATTCGAAATCTTCGTCATTTTCATGGCAAAGTTCTCAGAACAAACGGTTATTAGGAGAATTAGCTTTTATTTTATTGATTCCAGAAATAATCAATTTTTCGCTGCCAAAAGTTGACGATGAATGACATAATGAATGGTGAGATAACTTCCGGTACTTTTTTTTAAGGTGACCCAGAAACCCAGTATGACAACCAGACATGGTTGGAGCAGCATCTGTTGCACAAGCACTTAAATTTGTGAGGGGAATTTTTTTACCTCAAAATAATCTCTGACCAATTTAAAAATCGACGATCCTTTTGTATCTGTGTACAAAGTTCTTGTAAACAACATTTCCTCGTTAATTTCCTTACTCTTATTTATGAATCTCACATAAGCTAAAACAGCTTTGTTATCTATCACAGTTGATTCATCAATCTGCAACGCAAATTTACCTTCTTTCAGAAATTTGATGAGTTTTGATTCAACGTCGGCGGCCATCTCATCAATACGCCAGGAAACAGTATTATTGCTCAGAGGAACAGAGTGACTTATCAGATTTCCGCCTGCGATACCAAAACGTATGACGAAAACGATCCTGCACATGAATTTTTTTAAATTTTTAACTATCATAATTCTTTGTCTACACCAGAACCATAGGTTTCATATATATTTTCAATTTCAATCTCAAATAGCTTTTATTATTAATATTATTAGCAATTTTTAACTTTTGAGTACTCGTCGCCCCCTGATCGCCCCCCTAAGGATTATCGCCCCCTTGAAAAGCTCTATCGCCCCCTTTGGGGCGATCGCCCCCAGGTTGGGAACCACTGGTCTAAACCATGCGACGTAAAGAGCATATATTTAGTTAACAAAATGGTGGACACTTTGCGAATTTCTTATAATTGTTTGCAATAAAGAATTTATTTAAAACATGTTTCAGATTCGAAAAATTAGCATCAAATTTTTCAAATACATCCATAGTTGTGAAGATATAAATACCCGAGATTTATAAGACGCATTTGTTTAGTCCAAACCATGCTGCTTTAAGAGCGTGCTACGTCTTCCCTTCTAAGAGCTTATCAGTGGGATTGAACTCTCATAGTTGGTGTAGCGCTCATCCTATAGACGAGAGTTCATCTATCCGAAGAAGTGGGATGGAACGCTCATCCCATAGCACTATGGTAAGAGAGGTCATTAACCCTAAAAGTGGAGTGTAGCTCTCATTTTCCCTCTACTATAACCTGAACTAATACTGTCGGAAATGTTGCTGGAAATAAAACGGTTGACATAATTTGTGATAGTTAAAAAAAATATTTCTTGAATAGTTTGCCTATCTCTTAAACACACCCATCACTAAAAAGCGATTATATCGTTGCGGAAGCAGACAGCGATGATTATTACCAGTCACGTAATTTACTACTCTTTACTGTTCTGTTTATTAAAATATTTCTGCGTGTTAAAAGCTATTATTTTTTAGATAGCATTTATTTAATTTTGAAAGAAATTAAATTTTTATAAATTAAACATCATTTAAAAATAAATAGCATACTTCTTTCTCTGTGTACATTCCTACACGTTTTTTTTAAAAAATCTAATAATGATGTGAGAAGAACTTACCATCTCCGTAATTAGGAGGAATGAATCGTATCATTGCAGATCGAGCACTTCCCCATGATGGGTTGTCAAGATTGTTGCACATTCCGCTGAGTGTCCTGTACCTTGATATTTCGCATTTTACTGGCTGGAGGAAGGTGGGGCATATCTCTTTGATGGCCGTCTTTGATGTGTCAATCTGAGGAAGACCATGAGCAATAGCATCCTGACTCAATCCAAATCTGAAAAAAAAAAAAGATTATTGATAGTAATTTTTTTAAAAAAAGTATTTGAAAATGACGACGATTAACACATTGTGTTTATGAAATGGTTTGATGAATGAATTTTTTCTGCAAAAAATGCATTAATTTAAGAATACATTAAGGATATTAGAATATATTAAGAATATTAAATTTAAAAAATGTGGATTTAGTTGATTTTCTTTTAACCAAAGACCTTAAGTTTTCCTCCTTAAGCTACAGATTTTGTAAAGGGACATTTTTAGTCTATATTTTACCAAAATGTACAAGTTTAAAACCGTTATTTATCACAAATGGTAGCACTCTCCTTAAGCTACAGATTTTGTAAAAGGACATTTTTAGTCTATATTTTGTCAATATGTACAAGTTTAAAACCGTTATATATCACAAAGGGTAGCACTCTCCTTAAGCTACAGATTTTGTAAAAGGACATTTTTAGCCTATATTTTGCTAAAATATACAAGTTTAAAACCATTATATATCGCAAAGGTTTGCAAGAATAATGCCACAGATTAGAATAATGCGACAATGTAATGCGACAGAGAGTCTAGAGGAGTGAGGACGCATTATCAGGATTAAAATTGCATATGGATACATGCTCGAAAATGCCGTCGCACGTGACTAAGATTTAAACCTATTATGAACTGTTCAAAAGCAGACAGAGAAACAATTCATAATAACGAGACTCTCCTAGTGGCGTATGATGACACTTCCGGACATAATTATGTGGTTTAACTTCCCTAGCAGTTTGTTGCAACATTTATGTGACACCCTGATATGTGTTGCGATTTTAAACTGGAAATTTAGGCAGAAAATGGACTAAAATATCCTAAACTTAAAAAAAAACTATGGGCTAAACTTTACTACTCCTTAAAACTATTACTTTAAATGGAGTAAAACTTTAAAAAAGTGCTGCTTGTAAACTGATTTCAGATTTAAAAGCAGCAATACGAAAGTATCTAAGATCGATTAAAAAATCTCATGCAATGAAACAAAAATGTTCCCCGTTATTATCCCTAATTTTGGAATACTAGGATACAAATTAGCGATGTTCTACTACAAAAATTACTTGATAGTTGTTATACGTATTTAATACAAATATTTACGCTTATTTGATTTCTAATATTTAAATAGAGGTTTTCTTATTTCTGGACAACAGATATCCTTAACATTAAGATTGAATCTAGTATATGTAAAAATAATAATAATAAATATTATTATTTCATTTAATTCGCCTAGATTCTAAGTCGCGGCATGATTTTAGCCTGAATTCACCTAGAAACAAAATTTAAAAAAACAAAAAACAAAAGCGGATCAGTTTTTAAATTAATGAATGAGACATTTAAAGCTTCCAATCCCCCAGAATTGTAAATATTAAATGTCTTAATGTAATCGAAACTAGTTTCAAACTTACTTTCTCCGGACTACAATGGAATATAAATGAGACTATTACAACTCTTTCAATTTTGATTTATGTTGAAATAGATAGAAGATTGATTAGGTAGTTATCGATTTCAAACGCATAATGAATCAATAACCTGCATTAAAGAACACATTTCAGACACGTTAAAAGAAACCAAACGCCTTTTTGGGTGAGTGAGACCCATTAGTTCACTTTCACACCGATACGATTTGAATACCCTTTCCTGAACTTGGTCCGATAATTTATGCGGGAACTGTTTTTATTATCTCTATAAAGATCTTTTCACTGAAAACTTTGGTGAGGTCTGTTTTGTGACCTAGTTGTTCGATGGGGGGACAATCATGTTAACTTTCAGTTTTATCTGTGGTGATTAATGGTTAAATGGTGAGTGTGTGATCTAGTTATGATCAGGACGGCATACAGAAAAGAATTTAAAAGTAAATCATCTTAACTAATACAATTTTTGTTTTGGTAGATCAATACAGTTCAACTGGGGTTTAGATTTGGCAATAAAGAAAACGTGATAAAAATTAGAACAGTCTCGATGTCTAGTTATTGAACTATTAATATGCAAATGAGGCATCTGGTTTTTGAATTTTAATGTTGGATTTGATGTTTGAGATATTGATAAAATGATTAAAATGTTTCGTTCTTTAGTTTTGATTTTATATAATAATTAATTTTATATTTTGATTATGTTATTATTATATTCTAATTATGTTAATTTTACACTCAATTTGTTTAACTTCACAACTGTCAGTTTAACTTGTCAAGACTGTCTCAGAAAGTTATTGACAATTTGGCCTTCTAACTTTTCCTTGCATTTTCGGACAAAAATGTTAAAATGTTTATCATAAGCCGATTCCTGTTATTAATTTCTACAAAACTAAAGATACCAAAGGACTAGAGACAGAAGTACACTTGTAAAATTTACAAATATATTTTGGAAAAATATGTTTTTGACATTTTTCTAAATTGAGAAAATTAAAGATAGACGGGAAATTGATAAATAAACAAAATAATTTTTCCCTTTTGTATTTTCATAAACTTATCTAAAGACGTCATAATCTCTGAAAAATTGCTTTCATTTTATTTCTGGAAAAAAGTTAATTTAATTGCAGAATTCTGAAAGCAGAAGTTCATTAAACCGGGGCAAAATTGTGTGGAGAATAAGTGTGTGATCTCATGATAATGAAAACATACACATAATAATTTGAAAGTTTTTAGTTTTTAGCGCAATTCCTTTGAAATCCAATAAACAATAATATGTGATAAAAATTAAAATAGTCTTTAAGCCTAAATACTGAGTAGTAAACATATAAAAGTGATATATAGATCTTTCGTTTGTGATATTTCATTTCGACAAATTTCCTTGTATTAGTTCATTTGTTAGACATATGCACTGAGAAAAAAAAGTGTAGTCAAAACTACTAGAATGGTAGTTTGGACTATACTTTTGACTTCTTTTTTTATACTTTTATTCTTTTTTTTTTACCATACATGACATATAATCTTTCTGTTCAGTAAAATTCACTTTTCAGTTTCAAATTTTTTACTTAATGAGAAATAATAATAACTAGAAATCTGAAAACCAGACCGGTAAAACATTATCATATTATTAGTCGGAATCCGTTATCGGTTGGAAAAATTATCCAATGTATGATTTAAATATCTTATATTGTGTTTTTATTATCAGAATGATGTTTTTTTTTCGTACCAGAAATGTTATTACTATTCAGTACGATAATTTTGTCAGAATTGTTTTCCTTGTGTGGCATCAGGGGCTTTTGAATTCCAGATAGATTCTTCATATTACTGATTATATGAGTAATTGGCACAATTTTCTTAACATTCAACAGTGCTTAAACGCAAAAAATGTTTCATTTATATGATCAAAAATTATAAGTTAATATTTTACTATATTATAATTTTTTTTTCTGGTAATTTTTTAAACATATATAATTATTTTTTCTTTCATTTTACAGTATAATATTGCATAATAATATATTTGATCTAATAAAAAAAGTTCAAGAAATAATTAATTCCTTTTAAAATTAAAATAAAAATAAGTATTCAAATCAACTTTAATCATTATACCTGCTAAATTATAAATCTGAGTCAACAGTACTAGCGAATAAACTTATTGAAACAAATAAAAAGCTTGGTTGTGATTACTAATGAATCCTTAATGAATCCTTAATGTATTATAACATAAGTCTACTTAAAATTGCTGATTAATGCAATTGAATCCAATAAAATTTGCCGGATTTGTAATTCGATCGGAATATTTTACCGGAACATGATACGGAACAAAGAATCTGACATACCGTAGTTTTTACTGCAATAATTATAGTAAAATCCTTGAATCATTCTAATTAAATAAATTTCACTGTAAAATTTGCGGCATATTTTACGGTAAAAATGGATTTACGGATGTTGCACGAAAAGTGCCGGTGCATTAGGTCGTAATTTAATCCAGATTTTGTTACAATGTAAACTCATGTAAACAAATAAGATGTGTAAGCAAATCGTGTAAGCAAATAAGACGTGTAAGCAAATCGTTTAAGCAAATAAAGCGAGTACAGTGTACTCGTCTTATTTGACTTGTACAATAAATCTAATAATACTGACTTAATACCAAGTGCAATGTATCTAATAATAATTACTTAACATTTGTATTTAAGAATCATTACTTAGCCTTAGTAAAATTGACTTATACTATACTTATTGGTTTTAATAAAAATTCACGTCACCATTACTGAGAAATATTTTATGGAATCTAATAAAAAAATCACATCATTATTACGGAGAAATACAATACTTATTGGATTGAATGAAAAATCACGTCATCATTGTCAGTCGTAACCTTTTACAAAAGAAATAACGCAAAATTCTACAAAAACTAATTCACCATTTTATTATTCTTTTTCATCCATCGTCCAAAAACCCAAAACAAAAAAAATGAATATATCTATAATATCAAGCTTTTAGCTCGCAACATCAGAAAATGCGTGTTATTACATCACGTGACCCTGACACCTTCCCCCCAGAGTCATATTAGATCCAAAGATCGAATATGGCAAATAATTTAAGGGTCACACTTTACACATAAACAAACTATGTTTCACATTCACCCAAATATTCACTGAATCTTAGGTTTAACTTAACACTAGGTATTTACTTTAATCACCTAATAATAATAATAGGAAAAAATGTTCAGAGTCTTATTTTAGTTTATATTTACAGTCTGGACAATGCATCTGCATTACTAAGTTTCGATCCTTTGATGTGACTTGCCTCAATATCATGGCGTTGAATGGCTAACGCCCATCTCTGCAACCTCGGGCTTTGGGGTGTCGCACTCGTCAGAAATACTAGGGGATTATGATCAGTTAATAAAATAATCTTAGCACCACAGAGTAAGGTTTCAAATCTCTGCAAAGCCCAAATAATAGCATAAGCTTCCCTTTCAATTGTAGACCATTTCTGTTGAGTTGAATTCAGCTTCTGGCTACCGAAAGCTATGGGACGAATATTTCCTTCTTCATCTAACTGACCTAAACAACATCCGACCGCATTTTGAGATGCATCCGTATGCAAGTAGTATGGTTTCTCTATGTCTGGGACTTGTAACTCTGCGATCTTACATAGCGACGTCTTCAATTCCTTGAATGCCTTCTCAGCTTCTTCGCTCCAAGTAATCTCATTAGGAACTTTCTTTTTAGTAAGCTCTGTTAGTGGAAGAGCAATCTTTGCGAAGTTTGGAATATACTGCCTGTAAAAATTGCATAATCCCAAAGCACTTCTCAGTTGTTTTTTGGTTTTGGGTGCCTCTAATTTCTGTATTACTCTTATTCGTTCTTTGTCAGGAGCATGTTTACCTGAACCAATAATATGTCCTAAGTATTTAACCTTTTGTCTAGCAAATTCGCACTTTCTCAAGTTCACGGAGAAATTAAAATATTCCAATCTCTTAAAAACTTCTTCAAGATGAATCAAATGTTCCTCCCACGTATCAGAAAATACTGCTAAATCATCGATATAAGCACAAGTGAAATCAGACATGGACTGAACCACTTTAGACATAGCTCTTTGGTAGGTTGCAGCAGCATTTCTTAATCCAAAGGGTAATACATTCCATTGGTACTGGCCTCGGTGAGTTCGGAATGCTGTGAGGTGTTTGCTGCCGTTCTCCATCGGTATAGCCCAATATCCCTTCAACATATCTAGCACAGTAATGAATTTCTTCTTTCCTACTAAGAAATTCAACTCCATCATATTTTGCATTGGATATGCATCCGGAACGGTAAGAGCATTCAAACTTCTGAAATCAATGCATAACCTGATTGTTCCGTCTTTCTTATGAACACATACTACCGGGTGTGCTATCTCACTTACCACCGGTTCAATCAGTCCTAACGCTAGCAATTCATTGATCTGTGCATCCACTTTCCCCTTTAAGTTTTCTGGTATCTTATACGTTTTTGGTTTCATCGTATCCTCCTCAGCTTTCAGCTTTATCGCATGTTTCCCAACTTTAGCTATCCTTATCTTCCCCGAAAACAACGTTTTGCGTCTATGTAAAAGATCTTTCAATTGATTTTGTTGCATTTTGGGTAAGTAATCCAAATTTAATCCTTTCAATGCTTCATAGCTTTCCACATCTGTAGGAAGAGTTGGTGTTTCGTATATTTCACCAAATTCATCATCAATATCATAGACAACTCCAACTGTTTGAATTCTCGCTTTGTATTCTCTCATTTTGTTAACATGCAATAATCTTAAATTTCCTTCAGGCATTTGCAAATAATACGAATTCGGTTTCACTCTTCTAATTACCTTTACTGGACCTATCCATCTGGCATATAATGAATTGGATGAATCATGCATTAGCACAAGTACTTGATCTCCTGGCGCAAATTCCCGGTATTTTTTCCTTCTATTGTAATATTTGGCATAATTACTTTGTTGCACATCACTTGTTAACCTTGCCTTTTCGGTTGCTATTTCTAATTTTCCTTTTAACTCTTTTAAATATTCCTCCGCTGATCCTTTCATATTCAAAGGTAAAAACATATCTCCGGCCCAAATTGACTTCAATATAGATAACGGGCCTTTCGGTTCTCTCCCGTACATTAGCAGAAAAGGTGGTACTCCTGTAGTTGCATTTGGAACTTCTCGATAAGCCCATAGTACAAATGGTATATGTCGATGCCAATTTCTTCCTACTTCTCTAATAATGTGATGTAGCATATTTTTGAAAGTTTGGTTCCATCTTTCAATCAATCCGTTCCCTTCCGGATGGTATGGCGTTGAAAATCGCGGACAAGCTCCTAAAACCTTCAAAAACTCTTGCGTTAAACTTGCCGTAAAATTTGTCGCATTATCCACCACGATTACTTCTGGAATTCCTGTCCTACAGAATATTTCGAGCAGTGCTTCACATGTATTCCTTGCCGTTAACGATTTGAGCGGGACTGCTTCAGGCCATCTTGAATGTTGGTCCATCAAACAAAGGATATATTTATGTCCTTGTGCTGATACTGGATCTAGAGGACCAATTAGATCTACGTTCACCACTTGGAATGGAAGTTCAGGACGTGACACAGGTGTTATCGGAATTTTGTCTACTGAACGAACAACTCTTCTACCTTGGCACCCATGACATGAGCTACAATAAGCTTTAATTTCCTTGACCATCCCTGGCCAATAAAAGGAAAATTTAATTCTTTGAATTGTTTTACGAGCTCCTAGATGTGCTCCGAATACTGACTCGTGGGCAATTTCTAGTATTTTACCTTTTCTAATTTCGGGAATTACTAATTGTTGTATTCTATTCCCGTCCAACAGCTCTTCATGGCATAGTATATTATTTTGTATCACATACCCTCCTTTATTTTGCTTCCCCAATTTCCATGCTTCTTGGAGAGTATCGCAACTTTGTTGTTGTATCTTGAATCGTTCGGTTTCATTTCCATTCTTTTTATCACCGCATTCACCTACTGTTGGCTCCTGCTGCTCTTCTCCGTCACTTGCACTCATATATAACTGCTCCTTTCGGGAATCTGATCTTAGCTTCATAGCAGCAGTAAAACTGGGATTGTATACTCTTTTTTGTTCTAATAATGCCTCATAAGTTTCAGCATCCAACAAAATGTCAGCATTTAACCCATTGACGGCTGCTATCATCGTTTTAATTATAGGCGTAATATATCCTTCCGTTACCAAAGCGATTTCCACTTCTTTTAATTCAGCTTTTAGACTTTCGCCAAACGCAGGTTGTAGTATTATATGTCCTTTGTAATCCACTTCCTTACCCACTATATCGTTTTTAAATACACTTATTTGTGCACCAGAATCTACTACAGCTTCGTATTCATTTCCATTATATGAAATTCTAACTTTCTTAAGGGCAGCTATTTTTGGTTGAACGCCTTTACATTTTTTGTTTCCTATCATGACTTCACCGTTAAATCTTGCAGTGACTACTTTGCTTTCGATATTTCCATTTCTGAGTACCTTAACTTGGGATACTTGCCCTTCCGATACTTGAACCTCGGCCACTTTGCCTTCAATGTTTCTTCTCCTCTCTTTATTATCTCGACAAAATCGTGCCAAGTGTCCTACTCGTCCACAATTAAAACATGTGACTGGATTTTGGGAAGAACTCCGCTTATCAATTCTGCCATGGTTGTTATGCTCATGTTTATATCCTTCACCAAATGTATGATATCTTCTACTAACCATGTTTGGTTTTTCCCGGTATAAGTTCCTATATGGTTGAGAAGCAATGAATTTAGTAGTTTGGTTATATTTCCTTGCATTCTCGTACTCATCTAACTTCTCAGCAAGTGTGTCAACTGAGCAAATTCTACTCCACTCATCAATAAAATGATTTTGTATGTCTCCAGGTACTCGTTCTTTTATCTGTTCGACAATGACAAGTTGTTTCAGGCTGTCGAAATCATTAATTTTTAGTCCCGAAACCCATTCGTTAAAATAGTTCGCCAATTCAAATCCAAAATCTCGCCAAGTGCTCTCAGCCGCTTTACAATGTCTCTTAAACTTTATTTTAAATGCTTCTGGGCTCAATTTAAACCTTTTCAATAACATACATTTTACATGTTTATAATCATTTGCTTTTTCTTCAGGCTCCCTTGCAATTAAATTCGCCATTTCTAGAGGCAATAATCCAACAAGATGCGTTACCCAATCTTCTTCTTTTATATGGACTCTTCGTGCTTGTCTTTCAAACAATATTAGATAAAAACTTATATCACCTTCTTTTGGATCAAAAGTACGCATTAATTTTTGCAATCCACCAGGTACATGTTCCCTTGTTTCTTCATTTCGAGAGCTGCTCGTCTCTCCTATAGTACCAGTATGTACCAATGAAGCTTCTATCTTCAACCTCTCCAATTCATATTCCTTTTCTTGCCGCTTTAATTCATCTTCCCTTTCCTGTTCTCGCCGCTTTAATTCACCTTCCCTTTCCTGTTCTCGCCTCTTTAATTCATCTTCCCTTTCCTGTTCTCGCCGCTTTAATTCGTCTTCCCTTTCCTGTTGCTTAATTTCATATTCTTGTCGCCTAATTTCATCTTCTTTTTGTTGGCGCTTTATTTCTTCTCTTCCACTAACTATTCTTTTTAATAATTCCTTCACAAACTCCTCTTCGTACTCCGTACTTGCCAATATAATCTTCTTTAATTCGGTAACTCTCATGTCTTCCGTTGCCGTTTCTCCTAACTCTTCCGCCAAACACTTCAAATCTACTTTTAAAGCTCTTCCTAAAAATGCCATTTTTCACCTACTACTTTCTAAACAGCACCTTCTTACAAAAAAAAATGCCACTTCCTAAACCAATTTCAAGACAATCTAAATAACTCACTATCTTCCATCAAACAACTCGAAATTCATAGAACAAACAACTACCAATCTTTTATTTCGAAATCCATTGGGGTTTCCCCGCACATTTGTCAGTCGTAACCTTTTACAAAAGAAATAACGCAAAATTCTACAAAAACTAATTCACCATTTTATTATTCTTTTTCATCCATCGTCCAAAAACCCAAAACAAAAAAAATGAATATATCTATAATATCAAGCTTTTAGCTCGCAACATCAGAAAATGCGTGTTATTACATCACGTGACCCTGACAATCATTATTGAGAAATACTATACTTATTGTATCTAATAAAAATTTCAATGAAATTCCTAGTGAATATTTATTTATGGCATATTGCATTTATTGAAAACTATTTATTCAAATTTTCGTAGATAGAACAATTTGCAGTAATTTTTTACGATTATGACTATTCGGTCACTATTCGACTAATGACTATTCGGTCACTTGATAACATAATCAACTAATGTTGTTTCTCTTTAATTTTTATTATGCAACAAGTATAATGAATCTTATACTACTTATTTAACAATCAGTAAAAGGATTCTAATTACACTGACTTGAAAACAAGTACAATAAATCTAATAACCATTACTTAATCTGAGCAAAATCGATTTCAAATTCTTTATTAATACAACTGAATCAAAAGAAAAAATCTAAATTATCATTACTGATTAATAAATTATTTTCATTTTTGTGTTTTTATAAAAAAACAGATAAACCACTAAACACACATGAGGAATATGATATATGAACCTAATACTATTGAATGACGATTACTTATTGGATTTAATAAAAGATGACGTCATTAATACTGAGAAATACTATACTTGGATTTAATAAGTATCTCAATAAAATTCCTAGTGAGTATTTATTTGTTGCATATTGCATTGATTAAAAACTATTTATTTAAATTTTGTAGATAGAACAATTTTCAGTAATTTTTCATGATTACTAATACAAGTTTTTCTTCTAAGTGACCTATTGCATATTGCACTGATTAAAAACTACCAACTAACTATAAGTAAATTATCAGTAAAACTATAAGTAAATTATCATTACTGATTAATAAATTATTTTAATTTTCGTGTTTTTATAAAAAAGCATACAAACTACTAAACACTTATGAGGAATGCGAAATATGAACCTAATATTATTGAATAACGATTACTTATTGGATTTAATAAAATATGACGTCATTAATACTGTACTTGGATTTACTAAGAATCTCAATAAAATTCCTAGTGACTATTTGTTTATGGCATATTGCATTGATTAAAAACTATTTATTCAAATTTTTGTAGATAGAATAATTTTCAACATTTTTTTTTTATGATTGCCAATACGAGTTTTTCCTCTAAGTGACCTATTCGGTCAGTTGGTTACATAATCAACTAATGTTTGCCCCCCTTTAGTTTTTATTATGCAAAAAGAAGTCTGTATACTCCCAAGGGCTAAGAGACAGGTGCCTTTTTAGAGGAGGCAGTCAAAGACATTTGATTTGGGAACAGCATGAAAAGAAAGTGAAAAAAAAAATAAAAAGAAAAGAAATTAAGAGGATGATCGAAGATTTCAGGATGTGACCTACAAAGGACGTTTGCTGCAGGCGAAACTAAATCGTTGAAGGAAAAGCCCTTTTGAGTGTTTTACGTGAGAAATTGCACAAGATTTCGCAAGATGAGAATATTTCTACTTCCTTTTTATATTTTCGTGAGATTCGATGAAAAAATAAAGTCAATTAATTGTATGTGATAAAGAGAATAGAATTTCTGGAAGTACTTTAAGTGTGTTATGACTGTTTCTTAAGATACACGTAATAATATGGTTTACAGATATTACCTAAATAGATTTGTTTACACATTGTAAAAACTGTGGTGTAATATCTCTCGGCACTGAAAAAAAATGTATGGCCAAAATTACCGGAATATGGAAAATTTGCTGCGTTTCTGGATCTATAAGATCATCTTAATTTTTATCTAAGCGCTTTCGTAAAATTAACAATATAAAATGGTTCTATAACAAGTGATAAAATTTGGTAAATGCGGTAAAATTTAGTAATTTTATCATTGTACCTAAGAATATAGCTTAAAAACCATTTATTCTGTTAAATTTATTTTCCTGTTTTGTATTTCCAGTTTCCATAAGAGCGAAAGAATTACTAACTAAATTAATAAAATGGTTAATTGTGACTATTTTGATAAAAGCAATTACTTACAATAAAGTAAAATTGAGCAAATGTTCTCACTAAAATTAGTGTAAAATTAGTGTATTTAATAATGAATTTTTACAATTATTTTTGCAATAAAAATAAAAATTTTTTTCTGATCTTTTCTAAAGCTTAATTCTGTGATTGCTTGGTACTTTTGAGATATATCAATTACATATGCTGCAAAAATTAATATGATCTGTGGCGCTCTGATTATAGTTCATGGAATTTTTCAAGATCAAAATTTTATAATATTTTACTTCAAAATGTATTGAGAGAAATTTAGCTTCTGATTGTAAATTAATTTCTGTAATTTCAGTTAAATTAAAAAAAAAGGACACTTTTGTGAAGTTAGATGAACTTTGACCTTTAAAGAAATCAGAATTCATAAATCGGTTCATTTCTTCACCAAATTTTCATTTTTGGAATGCTTAATTGTACACTCGTCAAGCATCGATTGAAATTGGACAAAATTCAAACTATTTATTTGGACAAATAAAACTTTGCTTGTTTGAAACTTTAACTTCAATTTGCAAACAGTAAAAGTAATATAATACATAAAATTACTATAAATATAAATTAAGTTAATAATAATATAAAAATTGTTAACTTGATAAGTCAATTAACATTGCAAGTTACTAAATAAAATATTGTTAAATCTCTAATATAATATTATTATATTGTAGGCTATCTAATAATGAAATATAAAATATTGTGAGATATCATAAACAAAAATTAAGTACTTAATTTTGTTAACTTGATAAGTCAATTAAAATTGCAAGTTATTGAATAAAATATTGTTAAATCTCTAATATAATATTATAATATTGTAGGATATCTAATTATGAGATATAAAATATTGCAAGATATCATAAAAACCAATAAAGCTTTAACCCAAATTTCACGTTTTCCAGAAAAAATATTCTGCCTTGCATTTTTCAAAAGTCTGAAAGCAAGCTTAAAAAATATCTTTGGTAATATTGTGACAGATGAAAGTGATAAGATCTTTTCTTTAATTCGAAGTGACCTATAACCTGTTTCATTTATCAAAAGTTGTGTTTTGTGAGTTAGAGTATTTATCATCTATCACTTCTGCATTAATCTTGATTGATTATTGACAGCTTTAGTTTTGAAATTTAAGGGAAATTTTGGATTTTTCCTTTTAGAAAATATGTCTGAGTTGTATTTATCTGATTAATTTTGAAAATTTGAAGATCAACATGGTACTTTAAAACTTTTATTTTAGGGAGTTTAGGATCGTTATAAAATAATCTAATGAGTAGTTAAGCAGTGCGTATTCAGGATGTTCATAAAAAACTTTATGCGATAAATCATGATTTTAAAATCAGAAACAAAGAACGTATTTTCTTTGAATGATTTAGATTCTTTTCCCACAAATTATGGAAGTAGGGGTAGCCGCAAGACGAAAAATATAGTTTTAAAAGTTAAATAGTGGTAGAAAGCTTGGGCCCTCAAATTCTAATTCTTATTTTTGCATAATTTACTATATTTTTGGAGTTATTGCAATTAATTAAATAATTTTTTCATAAAAGTTTACAAGGTTGTATTATTTACTTTAATAAGTGTAAAATTCTTTTGAATTATAATTCATATACATTTTAAACTTAGTAACTTTAAAGGACAAAATTCAAAATTTTACTTGAATCCGTCAAACAGTTCTTGAGATATGTAAGTTCAAGAGTATAAGTTTTTAAAACTATTCAATATAAAGAAATTAATATTAAGGATCTCAAATTTTTGCTTAATCTCCTGCTTAAACTATTAAGACTATACATTTCAGATTTCTTTTTAATTTACGGTTTAGGATCGAAATTCGCTTAAAAAATATGTTAATTCAGATGAAGTACGCTTCTGTGCCTAATTTTTCGACTCAAAATACCTTCTGCACGAGTTAACTAGCATATTTACGCTTAGCCCCTCAAACCATTAATTTTGGATTAAAAACATGATAATTTGATTATTAGACTAAAAGTTATTAAAGGTGCTCCATTTTTCATTTATCGTAATGCACAAGATTCAGAGTACAGCTCAAATTTTGTACTGCTGAAAATTAATTACAGAATGTCCGAGATTTTAATTCTATGGAATATTCATTAAATCCTCTTAAGCACCATACAGAGAAAAGAGCAATTTTCAATATATAGTTTACACAAGTTTTACTTAATCTGTGGTTTTAAATGAAGTTTCTGTGATTAGTTTTATTGATTATTCAATATTTTTTAGATTACTGTAAGCTTATTTATGAAAAAGAATCTGCCGTGAGAAAAATTAAGACATAATTTTTCTTAAAAAATGTCAAAAAAATAAAACATAGTCTTTTTGGGATTATTTTTTTCTTCTGGATGTCAAAGGTTAACAATGAAAGTTGTAAAAACTAGTAACAACATAATATAAGCTAAAGTTCTTTTCAGAAGATTTGGTTATTTGTTTTATTATTTACTTATATCTTTCTCCAGTCAATTTGCTGGAAACATTAATTGGGTCAGTGAAAATATATGATGACACATAATTACGTTAAGTTAAACTCTTGTTTACTTTAATAAGTAGATTTGCAGCATTTATCAATGATTATTTAAAAGAAGAATGATTATTTAAAAAATTTCTTTCACGTAAAAGAAACTAATACAAGACGATCACTTTCTTAGTTTTGATGTTATAAGTTTTATACGCTGAAAAATGACCAAACCTTTAATCAAAGTTAAAATGATGTTAAACTTATTTTGCGCCATTTAAGAAACTACGCTATAAAAAATTCTGGTTTTATGGCAAAAAATAAATTTATTTTACCTTAAAATACACTTCACAGTAAAATTCATTTCTACCGTAAAATTTTATATTGGAATTTTTACAGTAAAATTTATTTAATTACAGTGATTCAGTGATTTTCAGTAAATATTACTACAAAAATTATGGTATACCAGACTTTTTGTGCCGTGATATTTTGCGATAAAAGTAGATTTTAAGGTAAAAAGTACCGACACTCAGGAGGCCAGCACTTTTTACCGTACTTAACTTGCATTGTCATCCAGCACAAAGCTCCAGTTAAAATATTAGCTTTTTAGTTCGGAAAGTTCTCAATAATTTAACTGCCGTTAAATTATCTTATTTACAGCTAAGGGTGCAATACTATCCAAATTAATTTAGATCACCACCAAGAACCACCTTCTTCAGAACTTTCGAAAGCAAGGTACCCTACGCTTTTTTTCCTTAAGAATAATAAAAAAACTGAACTAATTTTTCTTGTTAGTTTACGTAAAACACGTGGTACTAAATTTTTTTATTTATTTCCATTATTTTTATTTTTAAATCATTGATCATTGCGAAAATTAATTAGTTACTGTTTTCCAATGAATATATTATTTATGAATTATTTTTGTTAATAAATAAAAAAAATAATAATTTTTTTTCTACAACAGCATAGATTTTCCACATTATTTACTTTGCTAGATTTATGTCTAATATTTTTGTTCTCTGTTTTCTTGATCTTATTGTTTGTTTTTATTTCACGCTTTTGTGCTCATGCTTTACATTTCCGTGTTGATATGATTGACGTTTTTATGACATAGCGGTTTTTATTTTCTAATAAAAGAATATTATTATTGTACTTGACCTTAAATCGTCACTCTTTATTTTTATTAGCTGATATTTAATTGCTTAAAGTTCAAACGACTTTTTCTAGAATTTTTTTACGTCTAAGCAGAGCTTTATATAAGTAAAAATATACTTCGGTCAAACACATTATGTAAGATATTGTTTAAAATTATCGTTGTGAGCATCGAAATTTTATTATCTGCGGTAGATTAAAAAAAAAACTTGTTCCTTTCATTGTTTGGGCATTAAACGTGTTTAGTAATAAATAGAAATTTTAAAGAAAATAAAAATAAAATATTGATTCAGATTAGGCAATATGAAAAGAAATAACAGTGATAGTTTATATTCTTTTATCAAATTAATTCCAATTGATATTATCTTAATTCATTAAAAAATGCTAACGAAAGAAAGCGACCTTTATTTAAATTTTCAAGCATGCTTTCCCCTCACGAAGGAAACATTTAGGTTACTTTACAGTAAGGTAAGGACATTTGCAGTAAAACAAAACTTATTCTGGTATTACTGATTAAAATACTTTATCCGCTTCAGAAAATACAGATTGGAAATAACAGTACTCATACTAAGATGCAAAAATATTTATTTTCCCCACTGACACGATCTCCAATAAGTACAAAATAAGTTAACTAAGCGATAATTTTCTGAGAACATTGAAGCTGTACGCTAGTGTCAGCATCTAATTGGCATATTGAAATTTAAAGACATCTTCTGCAGCGAAAGCAACTTTTTGGGATATTTTTCTACCCCATGTATCATAAAAAACTTAGTGATCTTAACGAATGTCTTCACATTGAGATAAAAAAAAATATTTTCCCCAGTGACACGATCTCCAGTATGGACGGAAGAAGATGAGATCGTTAAATTCACGAGACCATAAATTCTGTAAGCTGATGACAGCATGTAATTAGTAAACTCAAAAGTCAAAGCACCTTTAACTAATCTGTAGCGAAAACTACTTTATGAGGCATTTTTCTACACCCATGTACCGTAAGTTTCTCATATTTAAAAAAAACTTAAATTAGGCTTAGTTTTTTAAGAAAACTTAGTGATCTTAACGAATGTCCTCATATTCAGATAAAAAAATATTTATTTTCCCCACTGACACGATCTCCAATAACTACAAAAAAAGATAACTAAACGATAACTTCTTGAGAACATTGAAGCTGCACTCTAATATCGGCATGTAATTGGTAAATTGAAAAGTGAAGGCACCTTTAACTAATCTGCTGCGATGGCTACTTTATGAGGCATTTTTCTACACCCATGTACCGTAAGCGAGATCGTTAAATTCTCGAGAACATAAAACCTGTACTCCAATGACAGCATGTAATTAATAAACTCAAAAGTAAGGGCACCTTCAACTAATCTGCAGCGAAAGCTACTTTATGCGACATTTTCCTGCACCCGTGCATCATAATTCTCTCAGAAATTTAAGAAGAAAAACTTAGTTTATCTGATCATCTTAATGAATATCTTCCTATTAAGAATGAGAAAAATACTTCTTTTCCCCACTGACACCATCTCCAATAACTACAAAAAAAAAATAAAGGAAACTAAACGATAACTTCTTGAGAATATTGAAACTGTACTCTAATATCGGCATGCAATTGGTAAATTGAAAAGTGCAGGCACCTTTAATTAATCTGCTGCGATAGCTATTTTATGAGGCATTTTTCTACACCCATGTACCGTAAGCGAGATCGTTAAATTCACGAGAACATAAAATCTGTACGCCAATGACAGCATGTAATTAATAAACTCAAAAGTAAGGGCACCTTCAACTAATCTGCAGCGAAAGCTACTTTATGAGACATTTTCCTGCACCCGTGCATCATAATTCTCTCAGAAATTTAAAAAGAAAAACTTAGATTATCTGATCATCTTAATGAATATCTTCCTATAAAGAATGAGAAAAATACTTCTTTTCCCCACTGACACGATCTCCAATAACAATAAAAGAAGATGAGGTCGATAACTTGTTGCGAACATATAGTTCACGGAAGCTGTGCGCTAATATCAGCTCGCAATTAGTGAATTCGAAAGTAAGCGCAGTAACCCACCTTTAACATGCACGCGGAAAAATTGGTGCCAATCTGATTTAGTGATCTGATAGGATGCGCCCTCAAGGATGCATCGCAATTAATGATAGTGATTTTCTTTTATTTATTTTGAGCCATACAAAACTGTTTAACAGTAACGGTAATTATAGTTTTGCTAAGACTGACTGTTTTTTGTATGCTGCTATAGGTAGATTATTTTGTTGTGTGCGTTAACAAAACGAAATGCACAGAAATTTCAGCATGTTTATTCATACTCTGAGAAAAAATTGTTGTAATTTTGTCATGACGCTTTGGAAAATGACATAAAAATCATTTATTTAGTTATATTTACTTTTCAGTTTTGCATTCTTTGCTAAATGTGTGGCAATAAGAACTATAATTTTAAAAACTAGAATTTTAGGTAAACAGTTACTGTAGGACCAAAAAAGTTACCATATGAATGGTTTGAATACCCTTATATTTTAGTTTATGATTTTTTTATTATGTTTTTTTTTTTAACTCTGTGTTTTTTTTCTTACTAAGAGTGTCACAATACGGTAATTTTACCAGAATTTTCTTTTCTCCTCATATAAATATAGAATTTATAAATTGGTTATTTAGATCAAGTATAGGGCCAATTCTTTGCAATATGCAAAATGTTGAAAATCAATAATCAATTTAATTATAGATAATAAGCTAAATGAATTACTTTTCATGGATGAAACCAAATACGAAAAATATTTTAAAAAAGTGGTTATTTAAAAGGTTAATATATGATTAAAAAAGCAATATTTATTTATTATTTTTACATTTCGACATATTTCTCCCATGCGAGTTAAAGAAAAATTTTTCCTCCCAAATTTGCCAAAACAGTAGCCATAAAAGGGATACCATATATTGCTGAACCAATTGTGTGATATCTTATGAATTACGCGTAGTTAAACGATGGACATAGAATTACAATAAGAGAAAAATACTCCGACAATCCTTGGTAAGTTCTTTAGATTTATGTTTGCTTTCAACTTGATTTGACAGCTTGTTGTAATTTACATAAACATGACAGCCATGTTTTTAGAGATAAAATTGTACGTCTCCCTTCGGCCGTGTTTTATATCTCTGGTTTGAATTCTCTGAGTCGATGACGCAACATAGAGAAAGGAAAGTTTTGCACCTACTCATTGAAGTGAGAGCGCCATAACGAACTGGCATCATTTTCACCTTTGCATCTCTAGTAACTTGATAACCAATCGGTCATTTGTTCGTGTGATTCTTCCGATATGCATCATCTCCTCCTAAATCGACCGCATTCCATCTGTTTTTCTTTTTCCTTTACATTCATTTTCAGCTTGAGTTGTGTAATTTTGGGCAACATACAAATCACTTGGATCAAATGACAGGAAAGCTTGTTAAAGAGTTTTGTTTAAGGTATCCGAATACCTTCGGAGACGGAATTTTGAAATTTTTTATATAGATTTATGTGTGTGTCATGAATAGGGTATGAAAAAAAAATAGAAAAATAATTCTACAAAAAATATATGGGGGAAAACTAGCAACAAAAAAGATCACCTAACTTTGCTAAAGTTTATTATTTTTCTGCATTATTCTTGTTTTTATAATACTCATAAAAATTCAAATGAAGAAATTAACTAAGCATTAGACATAATATTAATATTTCGATGTTTCATAGCAAATACAGAAATTTATTTGGTAGAAATCGTTAAAATAGTGCAATTAATAATTATTTTAGCTGTATAATATAAAATAATAGTTTAAACTGCCTGCTCCGCCCCGGCAGTCCATTCCCTAGACATATGTATCGAAAAACTCGTGCTAAATTTGAACTAAAATGTATTTGGATGTAACATTTGGAATGAAGGAAAATAACCGAAAATTTAGTTTTGAAAAAATGACGAAAAAAGAGCATAGTTATCATTGTAACAAATAAAATAGATGTTTTTTTTTAAAAAATAGTCATAATTTTTGTTCTATTTGACGTAGAAACAAAACTCAAACGGTTTTTGAAAGGAAAAAGTCTATAGTTTTATTTTAAATGAAAGCGGAAAAAATTATATTTACGTCAAAATTGTCATAGAAAAGGTAATCGGTTACCTTAAAAAAAGATTAATGACTATTATTATACTGTTAGTTCAGTTGGCGTGCATGGTTCTAATAGTTATTTTTGAATAGTTCCTTAATTCTGGACATATTTGGTTAATAGTTTTTATTTCTATTGGCGGTTTTAGAACGAGTTTTTAGTTTTTTCTTGAAAATTTTGTATTTTTGTACTATTTCATCTTAATTAAATTCTACCTCATCAGTTTCCTTTTTCTTCACCTAATATCATTCATAAATATAATTTTGAAAAAGCACTTTTTGTAAGAAAAAAAAACGCTTATAAAAGTGTATAAAGCTTATTGTTGTCCTTCAAATTCGAATAGGCAATAGTGGAGAAACACGTGGAGAAACTTTTAATTTTATATTTTTTAATCTCTTAATTTTTTTTACTTATTTACTAAGTTAAGACTATAATAAAATAATTTTACAATAATAAAGTAGAATTTAAGGTAAATATAATAGTTAAAAAATATCATCATTAGTTTCAACGCCCATGATTAAATTTGTCATAGTATCGAAACGGCTGCCTGGCTTTTTAAACTGTTTTATATGCTGTTTCCAACTAAATCATTATTTTTTATTTCAGCTTTCTGACGTAGATTTGCTTGAATCTTTTTTGTAGTCTGCTTATGTTTTGTAAACATAATTTGAGGCATATATCACTGAGATCACATAATATAGTTGTAAGCCTTTATTCATCGAATAGTACTATAAAATAAACTATAAAACAAAACTTAATTGATATCACTGAAAATATCCACGTGATTTTAAGATCATCACGAAACCATGACCAAACATCCAGTCTCATTTTTAGAGCTCTAACTTTTAACAGCCATATGAGGAATACCACGTAATTTTGAACCTGGTCAGACGAAATGTACCTGAGCTGATACCCCTCTCCAGACAACACCTTTTGTAAATACACATTTGCTGCATATACACGTCGGTTGTTTTGTCGGCTTTCAGGATCGAACTCACTACCCCAACTGTCCAACAGTGGTGTGATCGATACCTTAACCGACAGCGCTATTGGAGCGTTCACGCACTTGAACAAATGATGGATTTTAAAACTACTACTTTTAAGATTATTTTTATATTTGAGCATTGGAAAGTTCTTATTTTATTTTATTTTATAACTGGAGATGAATAACCGAACCAAGGAAAACTCTTATTCTCGTTTTCATTCAATTAAGTCAATGCTTCGAAATCTTTGACTAAATAATTATTTTATAACTGAAACTCTTTAAGATTTTTAATCGCATTTTAAAAAACAGTATTTCTTTAACACTAGTAAAAATGCTGTTATTTCAAATTTTATTAAACTTTTTTGTTTTAAACTTGTAGTATTTGGAAAAATGTGCGCCAATTCATAGCATGTTTTCGACATTTATTATCCGATTTCTTGAAAAATTATTTATTGAAATGCTGAAATTTGCCTGTTTAGATATTTGTTAAAAAATTGTACTTTTATGGATTTCTTCTTTTAAATTTCTGGATCAGAAACATTTAAGTTAAAATATGTATAGCGCAGTATAGTCGATATACTTGTCAAATGTTCTTAAAAGGAAAAGGTATAATCGAAATAAATTGTAGAAATCAATATAAAAATCAAAATAGTTTGAAGCTTACCTGTGAGCAAGAATCCTAACTGTTTCTAATAGAATTTCTGCTGGTATGGAAACTTGGTTAGCTTTAGGATAAACCGAGGATAACTCTTTTACTTCATATGGCACTTCTTCACCTGAAACAAAAACATTCAAATATAATTACGTTATACTGCGAGAAATCGGTTCAAAATTTATCTATAGCTTGGCCTAAATTTTGTGAATCCACAAGAAGGTCTCAAGGTGAGTTAGATTTTGATTCAAATTGAGACGAGGAACTGCGTAATGTATTATGAGACGCATTTATTTAAATAGGGCTTAACTAAAGTTTATACCGTCCGAGTTCTTGAATCCGGGGACTTGGAGGAACTTTGTGGTCCAAGAAATTGGAGTATTCGTTGACACTAGAACCTTGAATGCCACTGATTGGTCTGATGAAAAGTTTGCGCATGTGCATTGTTCATATTTAAGATTATAAAAATGATATTTACATGAAGGCACAATTACAAAATCAAATCAAATTATGAAATGGATCTTAATAGATCAATTATTTAAGTTAGAATATATGAAAACGGACAACAAAATGAAATGATCATATGACAGTTCACTGACGTCAAGTAACTTTAGAAGCTGATTAATTTTGGGAAGGCAACAACTTGGATGGAAAGTTGAACATGTTCTGCTATCATCCAAGGGCTTGGACCAAGAACTTAGCATCGTTTATACAATCCAGGCTCCAAGCAAAACGAGTTTCTATCAATTTCAAACAATCTTAGTCTAAGAATTTGGATATTATAAACTGGCACAAGGGATCAACAACTATTTCCTCTTGCTAACTAACTAACTAACTCCCCGGCATTACAGTCCAAGTTGGACCATGGCCTCACTAACAATTTTTCTCCAAAGACCCCTGTCTCTAGCTCTTTGTTTCCAGTTTTGGATCTTTAGAATCTTAAGGTCTTTCTCCACCTTGTCTAACCATCTCTTGGCTGGCCTTCCTTTTTTCCTTTGGCCTGCCCCTTGAATATTTTCTTAGTGCCTCTGTTTTCCTCCATTCTCTCAAGGTGTCCTAGGCATTTAATTCTCTTTGCTTTTACATAATTGATTATACCTTTTTCTTTAAATAGTCTTGAAATTTCGAAATTGCATCGTCTTCTCCACAGATCACCCCCTTTAACAGGTCCAAAAATAGTTCTAAGAATTTTTCTTTCTCAGTTAATCAGCATTTTTTCTTGTTTCTGGGTTGGATTCCATGTCTCTGATCCACAGAAAACGGTTGTTCCGATTATAGCATTGTAAACCTGAATCTTTGTTTTCCTCGTTATTACTTTTGTTGTTAGCAATCTCTTAAGTGCAAAAAAACTGCGATTTCCAGCATTTAGTCATATATTTCTCCTTGCTATAAATATAAATTGACATTGTGAAAAATAAGAATTCTATCGTCAGTGAAACCCGTCTAGTTTCAGATCAAGGGATACCAGTCTGTCTGAGAAGATTGACAAAGCGAGGGCGATTCTCAGCGAATTTTCAACACCATGAAGTCGAGCTCGAAATGGTGGAGCTTTAACATCCATAGACCCCTAGCCCACAGTTCTGTAAATTTTTTTTAATATAAAATATTACAATGATTTCAATCTTGTAATTATAGACGGAGAAAGTAATTCTGTTAAAATTACTGTTCTGCATGGTAATGGCATTTCAGTAAAAAAAAAAAGTAAATTTTGCGGAATAAATAGTTTTATGACATGCTTTACGAAATCATGATAAAATTACCGAATTTCGCTATATTTACACGCATTAGAACACTATATTTTGTGGTTAATTTCACCAAAATTCCGGTAGTTTATTTCATACTTTTTTCTCAGTATAGATAAATAAAATAGAAAAATAATAAAAAATAAATAAAAATAGAAGTAGAGAACTTAAAAAAAGTTATTTCATAAAAATGTCTTTCATGTTTTGGGAAGAAAGTGGCTAATGATTTTAAAATTTCATTTCAGTTATTAGAATGTAATAATTTGAATTTATTCGATTCGTCATAGAACCAATGAAGAAAAAAGAAATGAGAACGAAAATTAGGCTTTTTTTGGCTAAAGAGAATGATTATGCGGATAAAATATTTATGTTTTATCTCTAAATCTGCCAACAAGTTTATCAGCTCTTTATAAGTGAATTAAGAGAAGATTTCAAAATTTTAAAAGCATTTAAAATATTACTTCGCAGTCAGTTGTGTTATCTAGTTATTGAATTTTTGTTTCAAGTTAGCTTTGTACGTACTATTCTTCTGCATTTGTCTTACTTTTATTCTTCTGTATTTGTTTTATGTATTTTATATTATGTATTATATTCTTTTCTTGGACTTTGGCAAAACCTTTGGGGTTCAGAGAGAGCAATTTTAGATTTTTGTCGTGCTCTCTTGATAGAAAAGGTTTTGCTTTTATGACTTCTGCAGATGGTACCCCCTGAAGAAGTCAGCTTTGGTTGTCATATTTATCAATTTTTTCATATTTCCTGTTTCTCTTTATAAGTGAACATTCTTCGGCTTGTTTTAATAAGATTGGTTTAAACCAAATTGTTTTTTTAGTGGTCTAGGGGTTCTGATTTCATTAAGAATACATTAATCTGCAAATTTATTTCACTTTCTGTATCATATCTATTATTTAACTTTTTTATCGGAGTTTTTTTTATCGAATTTTTTTTATCGGAGTTGAGAGAAGCACAAACATTATTTAAATACGAACATTTCTGTGAAATAATGTAAGGAACTTTTAAACTTTAATTCTCCTTAGGACTGAAATTTGAAGGAAAAACGATTTAAAAATAAAAATCATAAAAACAATATAAATCACTTGAAACAAATTTAAATAGGCAGTCACATATAGTTTTTTTTAAAAACCACACTGGCCAAAAGAAATAAAAAAATAAAAAAATTCTTTTTCAAACTAAAAAAATTTTTTCCCCGGTTTTTTATATGAAAAAATTATTTTGGCTTCCAAGAAAATATAAGATATTTCCCAATATTCAAGTGCTAGTATGAATTTTGAGCAACTTGCTATACTCAAACCAATTACCAAGACTTAACTTAGGTTTTTTAGAAGTCGAGTAATCTTAAGTGCCAGGTGAAAAAATGTTATTGAGAAAAATAGATTTCAAGACAAAACTTTGAAAAAATAACTTTTAACAAAAAAAGAAAGGAAAAAAAATAGTGCGTGGAGTCCCTCCGCACGGAAGAAGTTAAACTTTGTAACCTGCTACGTTAATTGTAGAAGAATCAGCAGTCGTAGAAGGATCACTAGTTCTATTCAACGACTCTTTTTCCTGCTCCGCTCGTTTCCGTGCTCTGTAATAGCGGTAATATTGTGCATTTTTCCCTCGTGGATCTCTTGAACCAGTGGAAGTGCTTGTGGTTGCCTCATCGTCTCACCATGGAAAATGTATTTGCATTAATAATGTATGTGAATGCGTCATAATGTAATTTCAAAAGAGAAAACCTAACAATCAATTGATATTCACAAGAGACGTACATTGACGTAACCTTAAATCCTTCGCATTGTCCGTGGGATTGTTTTCACTTAAGGCTCTTATACTATCAGAGCTGACCTATCAAGCAATATTGGAGTAAAAAAGTTCACAAGTTAACGTTAAGTTAGTATTGTGCTTATGTTAGCTCTTTGGAGCAAAAATAGATGATGAGTCGGCCTGTCTAATTCAGGGGCTCTATTTTCACTCATTTTTTACAATTGTTATCCACTAAATTTGAAAATAAAGAATACTATCCTATTAAATTATATGTGTATCAAATCAAACTAAAAAAATATTTATAGAAAAGCAATACTATTATTATTTTTGTGCTAGTGAGAACCAAAACAATATGGAAATGAATGAGGGATAACTGGATCCTACCACGTGATTTCCCGGCCAATAAAAATGTAGCGTTAAACGTTTAACGCAACCTTGTTGGAAGTCGCATAAGAAGTATAACTTCAAAAACTGAGTTTGTAGATTATTCCAATTAGGAAATAAAGAGTGTTGTTTTTCTGATTCCAGTGAGTCGGTTTTCTGAGTATTGCAATTGTTAACCGAAAATGATGATTAGATTTAATTTATTTCTCAATAGCAGCAATGAATCTAAGTTACTACAAAAAACTTTTTCAAATTTTTAAATGCAATAGCTTTTATTTTTGGTGCAATAAACTCTCATTGTTAAGAAATAAAAATGATTATGTAGGAATTGCAGGGATTGATGAGAAAACCTCTCTACTTATTTAATATAAATATGTAACCGATATGATTGTACTTTTTTTTAAATTTTTCTCTAATTCAATAATTTTATTTCATTTACTATCATGCTACGATTTATGCATTTAACTCTGCACTTGTCAAAAGAAACTAAATTGATTTTTGACTAAAAGTATCACAGAACTGCGAATCTAGGTAGGTAAGTACTTTATTTACATCACACTAGAGCTGCACAGTGGGTAATTGGCAATGGTTTGACCACTCATTTATAAGGCCACATCTACAATTTTGGCATAGATCTGAAGGAGAAGGAAATTTCCTCCAGATCCCTATACCCATGGTACTGTTCAGCGATCAATCACAGGACCTTATTTTAATCAATTTTAATACGTTTTATTCAATTACAGAACAGATTCTACGAGCACGTTTGCCGTATGTACTCGGTGGCTATAAGCGGAGTCGAAGATCGAATCCAGGTCTCGTTGGACCAAAGTTCGATTCTCTAACCCTGAGCTACAAGCTGAGCGCTGCTGTAAATGTAATGAACTTATATTACTTTCTAAGAATTTGTTTCCTATTGTGAGAAATTAATGCTATAATTTTAAAAATAAGTTCATACAGCTTTGGTTAAAAACATTTATATTTTTTACATCATAAAATTGTGTTCAACTAAGTTAAAAATAGGTTAAATTACAAATAAATTTATTGTTCAACTGGCCACAATTTGGCGCCAGAAACCACTGGTTCATTTCTGTTTTCGCTTTAAAATTTGCATTTTTCGATTAAGTGATAAAGCGTGATACATTTCACTTAGATACGGTTTTCTTTTTTTAAATTTAAGAAAAAAACTTTTTTTTGCTCCATTTACGAAAATTGCTGGAAGTAAAACACGATTCATTGCTGTCATTATCCTCGCAGACAAGATATGTATCGCTAATCGTCTATCTTCATTGTTCATCTAGCTATCTCGAACTCAGATTATCTTTTCTTTAGTTAATATAATTAACTTCTCATCTGTCATTTTCTTGAAGCGAAAATTATTATCTCAGTGGAAGTATAGTACAGAAGTCTACAGGTTTTTTTTTAAATCGCAATTTCTCTGAGAAGTATTGTTAGTTTAACAAGTAGCTTTGTTGATTTGTTTTTTTTTTCCTATCATTGTTCTAAATTTACAAAAACAATGCTTTTCTATTTCTTGGAAGATTTTATTACATTTTTAAAATTAAAAATGGATATTGTTCTTTTGCTAAAAACAATATTTAGGCTGTTCATTTACGTAACACAATGTGCATTTTCTTTCGCCTAATGTATACTGAGAAAAAAAGTATGGTCTAACCTGCCAAAATGTCGTTAAATTTACCATATTTCTGGCTCTATAGGAAGATTAAAAAGCTCGGTAATTTTTTATGAAGTGCTTTGGTAATGATTTGATTAAATTAACCTTAAAATATAGCATTATAATGTGTGATAAAATTTAGTAAATGAGACAAAATTTCTTTTATCATTGCATAAAAACAATAAATTCAGGTAAATTAACTTTTTAGTTTTGCATTTTTATTAATTATTTGGTAATAACATCCATAATTTCGAGAATTATTCTAACGCATAAATTACCAAATGAATCGTTTATAAATACCAAATATTTTGTTTCTATTACCAGAATTACGGTTTATTTTACCAGAAATTTTATTACAGTACGGTAATTTAATCAGAATTTTTTTTCTCCGTGTAAATCATGAATTGTTCCTTCAAAACACAATAAAAAATGCAATTTATTAATTTTTACGAAATTAAATGCAGGATGTTAGATAAGATTTTATAAATTGTGCGCAACTTTAACCTAAAGTTTAAATTGAAAATAAATTTATTGTTTAACTGGCAACTCTTAATTAATTTTTTATATTTTAATTTATTTTAAAGTGCTGAAACGAGTTTCAATTTACGTAAATACGATTTCTTATTTTAATTTTAAAAACGTTGCTGTTCCATACATGGAAATCGCTTGAAGTGAAATATGATGCAATACTGGCGTTTTCTTCAAAGACAAAATAGTTATCGCTAATCATCTATCTTTTTTGTTCATCTAGCTATCTTGAGTTCGGATAATTTTTCTTTCAGCTAGTATAATTAACCTCACATCTGTCATTTTCTTGAAGCGAAAATTATTGCCTTGTTGAAAGTTAAGTAAAGAAGTCTAAAAAAGTTTCCTTTTTTGGAATTTGTCTGCGAAATATTGTTTGTCGTTGTTTGAATATTAAATTTTATTTAACAAGTAGCTTTGTTGATTTGTCCTTTTAATATTGTTCTAAATTTATTAAAAGACTACATTATCATCTCTGCATTGCCAATATTTATTTTTCTTTAAAAAAAAATATTGTTCTTTTGTTTAAAACAAAATTTAGGCAGCGGTTTTTGCTTAACACTTAAAAAAGAAAGTTATTTTTCTTTTTGGAAATATGTAATAAATTAATTTCTTTAAAAAGGTGTTTTAGCTTTTCAGCTATAGATAAGGGCTATTTATTCATTTGCGAATTTTCTAATTCAAAACTGAAAAAAATCATATCATGTTAATTGAAAACAAGCGTTTAACACATATACGAGATGTGAAAGAGATGCAAAATCCTAATAAAAACTTAGAAGATAATTATGAATGCATTAAACAGTTTTGTGGGTGTGGCTGAATTCGTACTGTCATTATTAATATTTTTTTCCTTTTTTAGTGAATACGAATTGATTACACTGAGAAAAAAAATTATGGTAAAATCCACTAGAATATAGTAAAATTTACCGTATGGGAACGCAAAAAGATTAGGAATTTTTAAAGTACTTTAATGATTTCGAATGATTTTGGTAAAATTAGCAATGAAATATGCTTTAATAATGTGATAAAATGTAGTAAAATTTTGTAATTTTATCATGATACCAGGGCTTAAAAGCAGTTTATTTTGTTAAATCTTTTCAGTTTGGTATATTTTATTAAGTTTATAGCAATAAGGATTATAATTTTGAAAATCAAATGAAATGAATGATAAATGGAAAAACTACCAACGGCCATAAAAATGAAAGTTCATAACTTAACAATTATGAAACAAAATTAGAGTAATTTTAGAGGAAATTTTAAAAAAAATCCTCACTTTTGTAAGAAATTGGAAAGTTAAGCTGACTTTCATGACTTAAAGTTATTAAATTATTATCTAAATTATTTTTAAACGTATTATTAATACATTTTTTGATACAATTAAAATATCCAATTTTTGTTCATGTTAATTATTATTAACCTATGTTAAATCACTTAATAATATACTAGTTATAGGTGTTGACATTTTGCTGACAAGTAACAGGCTGAATTTGAATACGTCTGTCATCAACTTTCACTCGTTAATTGAAAAGGTGAAAATAGCCAATGGCGATTGAGTTCGCTGACATTTCAATTAAATGATCAAGCTGATAAAAAATCAGCTACTAAATGTGGTCATTTAGGTCGAAGAATAATGGGAGTTAATTAACCTAGACCAAATAAACAGTCCTATTTATTATTATCATATCATCTACTTAATTAAATGATAATTCAGACTGAAAGACGCATATTAAATATTTATTTGCAAGTTGAATAACGTATTGGGATACATTATATTGGCAGTTATTTCAAAATATCCATTGCTTTGAATATGGGTCTCTATTTCGAAATTTCAATTCATGCGAAGAGTTAACATTTACATAAACAAGGCGTTGTCACAAACAAAATTTTAATAATAATGCTGGAAAACAAATTTATTGTTGCATTTATCGAAATAATCCTTATTGCCTAACTCGGGTGTGGGGAATTCAAATCTGAAATTTGTTTTGCTTCTAAAGCTACGGATTTGTTTTAAAAGGACATATTTAGTCTATTTTTTTTAAACGAAATGCACAATTTTAATAACGTAATATATAACAGCGGTTGAAATTTATTGTTGCAACAAACTTCTAGAGGAGTTAGTGCTCCCCATCAGAATTAAAATTTCATAATGAATCCATGCCTGGAATAGTCGTTGTTCGTAGCTAGGTGCGCTTTCATTATGACTAGAGCCCGGATTTTGATGACCTAAAAAATGCCCTTACAAACTGCAAAAAATGCCCTTACAAACTGCAAAAAATGCCCTTAAAAATGCAAAAAATGCCCTTAAAATGCGAAAATTGCTCTGAAAATACCTTATGACATGACTTAAATAGAAATAAAAATATTGAACTAAAACAATGTTTTACTCTTTAAAATTATTATGAGACGTTTCAAAAAATATAAAGCAATGCAATACTTGTTCTACATTCATTAAAGTTTGAAAAATATGTTTTATATCCTAAAATAATAAAAAAAAGGAAAATATATTGACTCCCAAACATTTTCATTTTGTATAGAAACTTAAATGAATAAAACAACTTCCATCTCATAATATTACTAAATATCAGAATTACAGTGGATTAAAAAATTTTTTTTTAATATTTTGAAATGTAAACGAGCGTCTCTTGTCTGAAAACAAATTTTTATACCAGGAGAAGCTTCTTTCAACGTCTACTGACGTTATTGGTGCGTACTTGAAAAGGACGGTCACACTTACTGACAATTCTTCTTCAATTTGAAAGAATGTTGCTTCCCCTTTTAATATCCTCGAGATTTTCTTCATTGTTTGGAAGCAAGTGTAATAATAAAAAATAATAAAAATCAGAAAAAATTAACAAAAAATTTAAAAAATGCTTTAAAATGCAAAATACACCTCAAAATTTAAAGAAAATGCCCTATAAATCTCAAAAAATGCTCTAAAGGACAAAAAATGTCCAAAAATGCAAAAAATGAAAAAAAAAATGCAAATGTCATCAAAACCCGGGCCTTAATTATGACCTTTTTAGAAGCAGAAAAAAAGTGTTCATATTAAAAAAATTGCTCTAGTGGAATATGATGACATTTCTGGGCAAGGATTCCTATGCAATTTCAATCTTGATGATGTGCCCTAACTATTCTAGAAATTGGTCGCAACATTTAAGCGACCTCTTGTCATATATAACATTTAAAAACTTGTACATTTCGACAAGAAATAGACTAAAAATGACTTTAAAAAAACTGTTGACTGGAGAGAGAAACCGATTGCAAATTTACAATCAGTGAAACGAAAGTATCCTAAAATTGTTAAAAATATTATGCAACCGAAAAAAAGTTCCTTTAATTTAATCACTCATTTTAAATTCATTCAAATCACTCATTTAAGTATTCTTAACCATCATAACAGCATATTAATGAAATATCAGTGTTCAAAAGTTGTGAATATATTGTATTAATAGATCAAACATTTGCCTTAATTAATATCAATAGTTAAAAACGTCAACGTTCTTTAAAACTGAATAACATTATAAAAATTACAATTATGTTTTGAATTTAATAATTTAGTAGATAGTATTCTCAATATTAAAATTTATTAACCACATTTTAAGAATTGTAACGTTATTGAAAGTTATTTTATAAATCATCGGAGTTACACTGCTTTTAAGTTATTAAAATATTCGATATTTTTTTCTATTTTTAATTACAGTTTCCTTATAAAATTTATTATTCTTTTAAATACATTATTTTTTGCCTTATTTAAGGCAATACAATGATCATTAAAGTTAAAACTTGAGGATGAAAGGGATTGATAATCAATTTTGTTTTTTGTGGGTGAACTGAATTATATAAGAACATAAATAAATAAATAAATAAATAAATGAATGAAAGAATAAATAAATAAATAAATAAATAAATAAATAAATAAATAAATAAATAAATGAATGAAATAATAAATAAATAAATAAATAAATAAATGAATAAATAAATAAATAAATAAATAAATAAATAAATAAATAAATAAATAAATAAATAAATAAGGAAGTAAATAAATAAATAAATAAATAAATAAATAAATAAATAAATAAATAAATAAATAAATAAGTAAGTAAATAAAAAATAAATAAATAAATAAATGAATGAATAAATGAAGGAATGAAGGAATAAATAAATAAATAATTAAATAAATAAATAAATAAATAAATAAATAAATAAATAAATAAATAAATAAATAAATAAATAAATAAATAAATAAATAAATAAATAAATAACATTAAAACGCTAATTCGAAATGGTATTTCGGAGTTACGGAGAGTTTTGATTACAGCACTTAATAAAAATGGCCTAGTAAATACAAAGAGTAACAGGATGTCTATAAGTTAATGTAATTGAGCACAGCATTACGACAAAGTTTCAAAATTCTTGAAAAAAATCTGAATCTGGTTAAGTAACTAAATGGTTGAACATTATAGCAAAACGAAGTATTTAAAAATAGTAGCACTGTTCCGAAAGAGTTGAAACTGTAACAATGCTCTTCCTAATTCGCCAGAAATTGATAAATATTAATTTCTAAACAAAATATAGGTAGCACATAACAACTAAAACTAAATTGTATGTTAGTAAGTCTATTAGTAGGCATGAAAAAAATTTAGGTACATATGGAAATGGTAAATTAAATTATTTTATATAAAATTTGTTCATGTTTTTTAAGCATTCTAACTCACATAGAATGACAAATAAACAAAGTTAATATTGTATTATATTACTAACATTAATTAAACTTTGCTCATGCTTTATTTTTTTCATGGTTGTTTGTGCATTTGTTTGGACAGAAAAATTACATAATGGGACCCTTTAAATAAAAAGAACTGGAAATTTTTGTCTATCATCAGAAACAAATTAATAAAAAGTTATTACAGTATTTAGATGTAAATTATTTGTTTATCTTTTATTTAACGGTATTTTTCATTCTGCTTGATTTTGATTGTAGATATATTTAATATATATTAGTCGAAGTTGTCTTCACTATTTTTAATTATTTATGTTTAAATTATCTTGATTTTTCAGATATTTTTGTTCTATTTTTGCTCTATGAATTTTGTTTTATTGAAATAGAATATAACAATTATAACAGTTGTAAATAAAATAAAATGTTTAAAACTAAAGTTTTTTTCATTATATTATAAAGTGATTCAGTGATAAAACCTTATTACCCAACATTTTTTGATAAACAGCTTTTGATAAACAGTCGTTTCACAATCATTAAACGGCAATTGGATTCCATTTTGGTCTTGATAAATTATGTTCATCGATAAGTTATTGTCAACTTATGCAATTAAAATAATTATTAAAAATCATTAACAAAAATGATTATTAAAAATAACTATTTAAATTTTAAAAATAATTATAGAAATTTTTTTTTCATTATTGTTAAATTATTTTTCATTGTTCAATAATCTCATATTTTTGTAGTAACCTAAATCAAATAAGAATTTAAAGGTGTTATAATAATGATGGAGCAAAATTAAAAGGTTTAATTATTATTCTGATAGAGTCGGGAACAAAATGTTTGGAACAAACTCTGTGTTTAGAATAAAACATTTTGTGTTCCTTTGATTGAAACTTTTCAACTTTGTTTTATAAATATGTATATAGTTATAAATCAAGGACTCTTGCAAAGCAATAATCTTTTGCTCTAATGAGTTTGGCAAGCAGCATCCTGCAGGAGGCGGTAACCTCCTGTTATTAACAATGAAAATAACAGAAAATAAGAAAGAGGAATTTTGTTCGTATAATTATAGTTTTTATTTTTTATTTTTAAAATTTATATAGAGACGTAGTGTCTCAGGGGACAGAGCGTTTACTTTCGAATTAGGCGAACCGGGTTCGAATCTGAGCGATGACTGATCAAAACGAGTTCCGTACCCGTCTCGTATCGGACGTAAAATATCCTTAGTGGTAGATGGATCATGGGTTAGAGTCTCCTTGCCGCCAGTCTAACCGTAGGAGGTTTTCGTAGTTTTCATCTGCATGTAAAGCAAATGCGATCTAGTTCCATCAAAAAATCGACCTCGAAGGCAAATTTCTCTCAATACTTGATCCAGCAGTTTTCCGGATAAGGTTCAAAATTATGAGGCTGCGGAGCTGAATATTACTCGTCTTAAACCCAAGAAACTGGGTTGGCTGCTCAATGACGGTTATAAAATAAAAATAAAATATTTATATACATTGGGTAAAGTATTAATATCTGATATAGAGCATTTGGGGTTGATGATAAGATTTCTAATAATACAATATTTAAAAATAAATGCATTTCATCCCTTGATTTGCTTACCGAATTTCCTTTTTGCTTCATGGAGAGCTCTGTTAATATCTTCATACCTAATGCATGTTTGGTCAGGAGTTTCATTTTGCCAGCTATGAAAAATAAATAAATAAAAATATAATAAGGATTTAAATAATAAATATACATTTCTCATTGCTGCTTTTTATCATAAAACGTTTTGATATTTCTTGCAGTTAATAGTGCTTGATAGAAATGGCTGAAGAATGCTCTTATCATTTAAAAGCTAGACTTTGGTTTGTTCGCAGAAATAATCAGATTTGTATAGCCGTACTCTTTATTGTTATAATTATTGGCTTATGTTATTTCACTATAGTATGTATTTAGTATGGTTGTATTGTTGTTAACCACAGTGATGTGTAAATTAATAGATTTGATTGCAATAAACTTTTTCGACAAAATGGCTTTAAGTTAAAATAATGCGGTTCAAGTTTGTACCTTAATAACCGAAATCAATTCTCTTTCAAATTGGTTAAAAACAATCAATTTAAAAGTATTAAAAAATAATTTTTGTAACTTTTAAATATGAAAAGTAAATATTTCACTATTTTGCTGGTGAATTTCACATTAAATTACAAAATGTTTCTGTAATTTATTGGACACATATAATTTCAATAATACTTAAAATATCTCAACTAAACTTTAAACTTGAAAGAAAGAAAATTATAAATTGTATGATTTGATTGAAAGTTTTCAAAATAAGGAGCTTCAAGTGTCTCAAAAAAACCTTTCACTAAAAATTGTATAATTTGGTTGAAAGTTTTCAAAATAAAGAGCTGCAAGTGTCTCAAAAAGACCTTTCTCTAAAAATTGTATAATTTGGTTGAAAGTTTTTAAAATAAAGAGCTGCAAGTGTCTCAAAAAACCTTTCTCTAAAAATTGTATAATTTGATTGAAAGTTTTCAAAATAAAGAGTTGCAAGTGTCTCAAAAAAAAACCTTTCTCTAAAAATTGTATAATTTGGTTGAAAGTTTTCAAAATAAAGAGCTGCAAGTGTTTCAAAAAGACCTTTCTCTAAAAATTGCATAATTTGGTTGAAAGTTTTCAAAATAAAGAGCTGCAAGTGTTTCAAAAAGACCTTTCTCTAAAAATTGCATAATTTGGTTGAAAGTTTTCAAAATAAAAAGCTGTAAGCGTCTCAAAAATACCTTTTTTTAAAAACTGCGATTCGCATAATAATATTTTTGTCTTATTTTTTGTTCAAGGGATAAAAACAGCTATTCCTTGAATATATAACTAAAAACATAGATGGATATTCAACGACAAATTTTTGTTTCTGTTGATAAATATTAGCACTGAAAATGACAAACAAACTCTTAGCTAATGATAAATAGCAAACAAACTACTGGTGATATTCTACTTGGAGTTTTTTCATACTCAAAACACGCCAACATTGGTGTTTTCGGAAGTGAAAATAACTTTCGTATGGGATTAAAGTTTGAGATTTTGTTGCAAGATTATTCAATTTTACGTGTTTTGATTTAAATTACGCTTTTTAAACTGTATTATGAGCCATTTAATCGTACATGAATGTTTGATTCGGTGTTAGTCCAGAATAAAATGCTCCTTAACACAATTTTTTTGGGTTGTCCAACACCATATTTGGAGAGATATTCCCCCACAGTTTTTACAGCGCATAACACAATTTGTATGCTACAGCATAAACCTATACAAAAATGCAGGAAGGCTGGATATAGTACATGAACTATGACGAGTGGGCTCATAATTTTTGTAGTAATGAATAAAAAGCATATTTAAAGTTTATTTGAGCATTTCTGTTCTTAAATCCGATAAATTGAATTAATTTTCGAAAAGTTTTAAAGATATTGAATGTTTGTTATGGCGGGAACATTTCAAGTGCTAATCAATAAAAGGTATTGGCGTCAATTTAAGATTTGAAACCTTACATTAGAGGGATATTTTTTTAACAAATTGTACAAAAAATCACTACTACTTGCTCACACGTTAAGTAAAATAAACTTTTGAACTTTATATCAAATAGAAATCATAACAACGCATTCCTTATTCCCAGGATAACGAGTTATATTTCGTTACAAAATTTGGCACATTAAACAAAACAAGCTGACTGATTTATTTGCTTAAAAATATTTTCTCTAACCAAATCAAAATGCATAAGAACATAAAATTATTTAACGATATTTCAACTACATTATTAGAATAAAACTATTTCTTTGGAATGATACATTAAATAATAATATAAATTATAACTATATTTTTGGAATTACCTGGGAAGAAACTGTGATATGTAGCTAAGCCCTACGTCTAAAGACCTTTTATATGGGTGGCCTTTACTTTGTTTTAATACCAGAGCACATTCTGGTGAAAAGTCTATATTATATGGTGAAGGTTGATCATAGGAAGACGCTACACTGGCAATTAGAAATAGCCACGTCCATGGCAGGAATCTGAAATAAGAAATGATCGTTACTATATACATAAATAAGTTATTCATGAATAATGTTAATATGAATAAATAAATAAATAAATAAATAAATAAATAAATAAATAAATATATATATATATATATATATATATATATATATATATATATATATATATATATATATATATATATATATATATATATATATATATATATATATATATATATATATATATATATATATTCATAGTTATAGCCTTTTTTAAAACAAAATAAAACATTTCTCTTTTCTGCCGCCATAAAAATTGTGGCTAACCCATATTTTTTATGTTAAATATTTATTCTTAATGTAAAAATGCAATTACATGGATAACTCTAAAACCAATTGGTTTATAAATAAAAATAGTTCTTTAAAAAGACAACTAAAATATTTCTTAATGACTAAGTATATCTTTCAATAATTACTCTTGAGGGATTCTACTCAAATGCGAATTATTGGGAATAGATAAAATATATGTATTAAATATCATACACAATCTGAAATCTTTTTTTACTCTCAGTATAACACAAATTTAAAAATATTAATATTTGTTAAGACAAAATTAATCTAAAATAATTAGAAGAAGAAGTATATCCAGATTAACTTGAAATACAAGATTAAAATATTAAGTCTAGATTAATGTATAAAACACAAATGTATTTAAAAAATCAATAAACATAATGTCATTAACAATATAATAGTACTTTAAAAGGCAACCTTTTAAGTACTACTATGGTTCATTCTCTTTTAACTTTAAATTTATGCTTTATATGTTTTTTCCCGCTTTTTGACACTCGGGTAAAAAGATTTCATTATCTGTTGTTGGATATATGAATATAGATCAGAAAAATATTTTAAATTTTCAATTTAATCTAATGATTTTACCTTCTTCTATGTTCTATTATCAATTATTCTAAAATATCATCTATTTATATTGTTTAGAACAATTGGTCACAGAAAGCTAATAGTTATTTTTGTTTATAAACGTTTAACACAAAATGACTAAAAATAACATTACAATTTAGGCTTTAATAATTAAATTGAATTAAATACAGACTGTTTTAAAAATTAATTTGATTGATAATGCCTTAGTGTTTACTTTTTATCTAACAAAACACAGAAAATAATTAAGACAAACTTATTCAATTTTTTTCATTTACTAACAACTAAAAAAAATAATTAAAAAAATTATAACTCTGGTTCAGGAATCATATTAATGCAGTTGAAATGGTCCTGTAGCCTATTTTAATCTTGGAACATTGGAAACGAAAACGATTATTATTATTTGAAGCAAACGATAATACTATAACAATTAAGAAAGAAAGGAAACTTTCAACGGTAGGCATTAGTTTAAAAACTGCATGAATGCAGTTAAAAAGAGAGTTTTGAATAGTTAATCTTGTCTGTCATGACTTTCGCAGTCTGTCATGAATTCATAGTTATTAATAGAATAGATCTGTCTAAAATATAAGTAATGGCTTGACCTTCATTCATATTTTTCAATTATTCTAAACACGGCAGGCAGAAAGGGGGTGAATAAACTCGGAATGGCTGCATACATTTTCATAAGTATCACCTTCACCTTTCTCAACTAAAAAGGACCGAATTCGACGACACAGTTTCATATCGCACAATGGAAGATGCATTTAAATTTGTCCGAAATGTAAGATAGTCTGCAACATTGTATTTTGGAGCAATTAATCTCTTCAAAAGTTTCTTTCTTTTTTCTTTCTATATAGATAAATTATGGAATGACTACAAAGATGTATTTGTAAGGAATCTGTTTCTCACGTTTCAGACACTGTTTAAGTGTGTTCAATAAATTCTTTTCATAAAAAAGTGTAGAAATAAAATGCTAGATAAAAAAATAATTTTTTTTATTGAATTAGAATTTTTTAAATATTTTTGTTTGTAATATAGAATTTATGAAACAATATTTCAGTTCTTATTTTTCAAAATGTTGTGTACTGAAAAAAATTCCGGATTAAATTACGGTAAAATGCACCATCACTCAGGGTGCCGGTAAACCGTTATCATATGATTGGAAACCGTTACCATATGATTGGTTTTATTACCAGAATTATATTTTTTTACTAATAATGTCTTTACCATAAAGTACAGTAATTTTACCAGAACTTTTTTCTTCATGTAATGAACCTCTTTTATAAATCTTCTGAGGACTTTGCTTAAAATGGAGACATAAAAATATTAAGACTGGTGATCACATATTAAGTTCTAAGTGAGGGAAATAATACTTTTAATGCAAATGTACAAAATCTCAAAATCTATTGAACTGCCAGTTTAAACTTTAAGCCGTTTCTAATAATTTTTCTTCCAGTTTTTTCACGTTTTATTGACTATAAAATAGGTTTTGATGCTTCTTACACACGCCTTCCTCAATTGTGATTAGTCAAATTTTACTACTTAATTTTTTATTACGCAAATACCATTTAATACCCCAAACTATCTTGCATGGTATTTCTTTCTTGGACCTCAAACTCAATCCACATCCATTGATTTTTATTTATTTATTTACTTATTTCTGGTTAAGTTGTTACACCATTTAAATTTAAATGGGAAAAAAAGAGAGTGAGAGTTGTTTTGATCAGCTATTTTGTCTAAATGAAACAATATAATGAGCTGTTTTAATACAGACTTGATTATCATTATCACGACGTAGCTGTAAATTAGAGTGAGTTTGGCAGTTTTTAATAAATAATCCAATGCTTCCAGTACGATATTTATTGTATGACGTAAAACAATTAATAAATTAAAAAATTTTAATAAACAATTACAGCTTGATGGGCCTTTTCAGATTTCGCTTAATTTTTTTTTACATAATAATGGAATGCTGCTTCTTCTGCAACGTTTATCTTCCCTGATTCCCATTTTTAAAAATTTTTTTACCACTGTTATTTCCTATTTAACAAATTATCTATTATTTCAATAAATTTTTTTTATTTTTAACAAGTGGCTCGCAAATTCTCTTTTGAGTTTGTTTATTACCTTCCATTAAAGGTAGATCTTTATTATATATTTTTATTATTTTCTTAAAAATTGCCCAGGAAGTTGTTTTATTTACCAAAAGAAAAATGAAAAAGTTAAAGCACAGTTTCTATCTAAAACGGTTTACTAAAAATAATTACAATAACATTGATAATGACAATAATTGTATTTTACAAAACGATGCAAAGCTTTCAGAAAGTCAAGCCAGTTTAAGTTAGTTCAGTTTTCTGAATTTTAAGTCAGTTTAGTTTTATTAATTTTAACTAAGTGCCATGAAGATTTTTTTGCTTATTTACGAAAAAAGTTATGAAAAAAATAGTTACAGTTTTATACGAATTTTGCATATTACAACTACTACTAGTTTTAACAACAATAAAGTAGCAATAATATGTAGTTTAATAATGGTTAGCAAAAGCAAAACTATTCAAACTTTCCGAATTAAGTCAATTTAACTAAAATTTTTACGTTTTATTAATTTTAACTAAGTGACATGATAGTATTTTGCTTATTTACGAAAAAAATGAAAATTCTTTCTAATAGAAAACGAACTCTTTCCAAATTAATAATAACATTGATATTAAAAATGAATTACTCAAATAAAATGATTCAAAGTTTTCACCATTCTTTTAAGCTTACTTAAGTTTACTTTTTTTTAAATTTTAGAAAGTTTTTACTTTAAATACGAAAAAATGAAACAAAAATCTTTCAGCAAGAAAACAACTTTTTTAAAAATAACTAAATATTTTTCCATTTCACCGGCGCAAATAAATTCAGTTATTTTATTTATTTTGTTAGTTTTTTTAAAATTAAAAATGGACCTCATCAAAAAAATTTAAACATACACCCGGCTTCTCCTCACTGGTAATTTCATCACTTGCGACGGCTAAATAGAAAAATTCCCATAATTATAATGATATTTATACTTAAATTTAATTATACAAAGAAATAAATTCAGATCAATCAAAACTTTAAGTTAGTTTTTTAAGTATTATTTTTTAAATAAGTTTCTTGGCACTTTTTATTTACAAAAAAAAAAAAAAAAAAGAAAAGAAAAGAAAAAAAGAAAAAAAAGGAAAATCATACAAATAGAAATTTTTTTTCTTCCTCTAACAATATCGATAGTAGTTGTAAATTATTTAAGCAGACTGATTAAAAGTCATAAAATTTTTTTTTTAGTCAGTCCAATTTAAATTATTTTAAGTGGCGGCAATTTTTATTTATATCTTTAGACAGATATAGCAAATACACCTACTGATATTAATTACAATTACTATATCAAAATAGAGACAAATAAGGCCAAAACGTTTAATAAGTTATTGTCTAAATGAAGACTACCCTAAAAAAAGGTGTGTGTAAAACAGTTTTAATATGCACTTTGACCCTCCGGAAAAATAGGAAAAGGTTTTTTCCCATCTGAGTCACGATCAAGCCTCTCATGACCTCCAAAAAGGATCAAAACCCTATCAACACCCATTTTCTGCAAAATTTAGTTCATCACGGCGGGATGAAAATGTAACGATGTTGAATATTTCCTTCTTGGAATGTTTAGAAGACGTTATTTGATGTGATTTGGATGCTCACAGAAGCGAAAGAAAAAACGAGATCTCATCACCCGCTGAGCAGTTTTCAAAATTTTCTGACATAGAAATCGTTTGCACAATAAGGAAAAAACTACTTTCGCTTTTTTTTGACGCATTCCTGGTGAAATTCATGATAAATTATAACAAATCTAAAAATTCTTCAGTAAAGGATAAGTTACCTAATTAAAAAGCAAACATTAGAAGAAAATCCTCTAGTCTTTTAAGTATAAATATTAATTTCGAATATGTATTGAATGCATTACAGTCTTTAAAAGCTCTATGAAATTTCAAATAAATATAAAGTTAAAGATGAGATATTTTGTCGAATTCAAAACAATTTAAGCCCAATTTTGTAATCAATTTAAGTCTGCCTTCAAATGAGAAGCACCGTTAAGCTGCATAATGCAGCAGTGTAATAAATTTCGGATCACATTTCGGTAAAAAGTACTCACACCCTGGGAAGAAAATCAGTAAATTTCATTTGACCGTGAAATCAATTTACCATAAAATTTTATGTAGCTATACAATAATTTTTCAGTTAATATTATAATATACCAGATGTTCTTACCCATAAAACTTTATGTTAAAAAGGAATTTCATGGTATAAAAGCATGGTACCGTAATTTTACCCATAATTCTTTATAGTGTGCTTTGCTTTAATGTATTTTTCATTCTAGATGTTTATATAAGCGATAACTTATTAAATTTTTTTCAAGTTAATATTATGAAACTATTTTTTTCTTTCTTTTGGCAATGAAATGTGACAGTGCTTTTATATATACTTCTAAAGTTCTTATAAACATGATTTTTTTTCACAAAAGACAAATTTAGGCATTGAAATAGGACAAAACTTGTTGATAGTTAGTGGTCTAAAACAGAACAAAAAAAAGTGATACAAGTTGTGGATGATATAATTGAAGACTGATGAAAAAACTTTTATCAAAGTAGTATGCCAACTAGAACAGTTGAAGCAATACTCTCAAATAGGTTTTGCTCTTCTTAGCGCACGGAATTTTATTTTATAAATTACAAAATAAAATTCTTTTCAATTTAATTTTACATTCGTGAAATTTATTTTCCAATATGTTTACAATATAACATAATAATGAAATAATTATATTACATTTGTGTTACAAATTTATTTCATGAATTACAAAGTACCTACACAACACAATGAATAGTATAAAGGAAAGAAAATTAGTTAATTAATGTTATGAAAACAATATCAACAATGAATAATTTCCATGCCGATCATTGGTTTAGAGGTTATTGTACTGGACAGCTGGGTCAGTGCTTGTGGGCTCGAATCCCATCGTAAGCATGGATGTGTCCACTGTGTAACGGTAAGAGAGTAGCAAATCTGGCATTTCTGAGGCCAATGGGAAAAAGAACCAAGTGCCCGCCATTAAAAAAAATTGTATTCTATTGATTCATTACTTCATATACAAAATGGTACCCGTGCGTGATGTTTCATAGCTAAACTTTTGAAAACTGTTGATTCTTTATCTTTTTCTTGCATAATATGATGCGTTAAGCCATAATTACTCGTATTCTACATTAGTTGAATTTCTTTAAGATAAAATGCACTTTGATGAAGGAAAAAAAGGAAAAATAAAAGGGTTATGATTTTTTTTTTTTTAGACAAACAAAAAGAGAATTCTGTTAATATTACACTTAAAAAACCTCTTGTGAATATTTAGACAGCCCATTAGACTTATTTCATGCATCGCAACAAAAACCTTCGAATTTCTTTTCAGCTATCTGATAGATTCAAAAAAATTTAATATATTCTTTCTGCTATTAAAAAAAATAACTTTAAAGGAAAACTTGAAAGCATGTTTTAAAATTTCGATTTTTGAAATCATGCAAATTACTTCTTATATTGATATGGATGGTTTAAAAAGAGCTAAGCAAGGCTAATGAATTGAATAATTTTCCATTTATTCATTATTCCATTCATAAAATGGTAGCCGTGCATAAAGTTACATAGTCAAAGTTCTCAAATATATTTTTAAAATTATTGATTCTTTATCGTTTTGTTGCATACTGTGATGCGTTAAGCCATAATTACTCGTATTTTGATTTGTTGAATTTATTAAAGATAAAATGCAGTTTTATGGAGAAAAAATGAAAACTAATAATTGAAAAGATTTTAATTTGTTATTGATTATTTAGACAGGAAAAAAAGAATTATGTTAATACCACAATTAAAAAACATTAGTCTGCCCATTAGACTTATTTCATGCATTTACTTCAGCTATCCAATAGATTCAAAAAGATTTAATCTGCTTAGCCTATTTTTTTTTAAAAAAGAAACTTTAAAGAAAACTTGATGACATGTTTTATGAAAATTTCGATTGTTGAAATCATGCAAATTACTTGGTATAGTTGCGGAGAAGTTTTAAAAGGAGCTAAACAAGGGTAATGGATTTCTAACCCTACCCGTTTCACTGAATTTGTGCTAATAAAGATGAATTAGTTAGAATATGCATTTAGATATATTTTCTTCATCATGGAACAATGGTTGTTTCTTCATTTCATATTTTAAATAATGTCTTTGTGAGATGAATAAGATTTTTTCATATTTTTGAGATATTTAGATAAGCCGAAACAATCAGATATATATTGTATGTTTTTTTTATTAAGAAATACTATTTCTTTACTCTGAATATTGCTTGGATATAATTTTCAGCTTAGAGCAATGTGATTTTTGAAATAAGTTGTAAATTTGACTGTAATGGAAATTTAGATGTGTAAAGGGACACATTTGAGACTTTCTATTTTCTCTCAAATCACGTAATTTCGGGACAAATAAATTCTCAAAATTAGTTCAAGGATCGCTAAATTATCAAAAGTGAGAGTTTTATTTGAGAGTGCATTCATTTTCTAGGATGCCGATGGTTGATGTTGGAGACCACTTGTCATTTGAGTCATTTTAAAATGACGAGTCAAATTCCAATTATGATATGAGTTAGTCAACTTTAAGAGAAAATAACATAAAAATCTGATTCAAGTTGGGGAGTTTAACCGCGTGAAAAAAATAGGTAAATCTTAAAATCTGAGATGAATGCAACTACCACAAAAAGTATGGATAGCGCTGATTTCTAGAAATTAAAATTTGGATTCAGTAAAATCATCTTTTCTAATTAACGCATTTTAATAAGTTCTATAAGAAAGTTGAAGTTCTTTTAGATACAAAATTGCTTTGTGTTTGTCACACAATGAGCTTAAATTTTGACATTAATATAATTTAAGAAAAAAAATCATGTAACTTATATTTTTAACCCCCTTGACTCTGCATTATGCTCATTAATCAGATACAAAAACAATGACTAGTAAGATACAATGCACTCCAATTTAGGTATCTTAAATATAAAATGTTATAATTTTCTGCTAAAAATTTCTCATTTGTAAGATTTTTAAGGGAAAATTCTACCAATTTTCCTTTAAAAGACATAGAAACGAGTAATACAGAGTAATACGAGGGTTGTTTTTAAAGTAAGGATCGTTTTAATGTTTTAAAACGGTCGTTTACATGTTTAATAGGAGACTTGTGCGTCTCAATAAGTGCTTCTGTGGTGTCCCGGCATTCGTTGGGAACAACTGTGTTCAGTTGCAACTGTATAGGTAAACTCTACGGTCAGTTCTGTGTCGTTAAAATGTTCAAATTTAACAAATCGTCCGCCACGCCCAAAATATGGTCAGTGATGCGTTTTTAGTAGACAAAAAACCTGTCTGCTGCATACATTCGCTGCGCATATTCAGATATGTGAATTAGCAAAATTCCCTGCCATGCTGACAGGGATTTTGGCTCCTTATTAACAATGAATCTCTCCGCAGCTCAGATCCCATCTTTGTTGGACTCATTTGGTTGGTAAGTTTTGGACCACCCTTCCCTAATGCAAAGGCCTTGAGATGAGTGATTTTCATCTTATACGATATTTCGAGCATCATTTTGGATGCAATCACTACAACGATGGTGAATACGTCAAAACCGCAGTGACCTTTGTGAGTTAGGATAAGTGTTTAAACAAACTTTGCAACTATGCTGAATAAAAGAAAAACGTATGTGGAATCTAAAAATAAATTTGCGTCATGAAAATTTTCTTTCGCTTGTTTTTTATTTTCAAACGGCCCTTACTTAAAAACAACCCTCGTATAATAAAATATTTGTTATAATACTAGATCTCTGAGGCCGAGGGGATTAAATGCTATTCCACATTAATAAACATTTTCCAAATACTACACACTTCATTTGGTCAGAATAAATTTAATTTAGTCAGTCCAAATGCAAAATTGTTTTATGTTTTTTTGCGATAGCAAAAAAATTTAACGTTTATACCTGCCAAATTTTGTTCGTACCAAAAATGAATTTTCCGAGTGGTATTAAGATGGTAATTGAATTACAATTTTAAATAAAAATAATTTTCCCTTTTGCCTGAAACTAAATTTGCTATCGTCTTATTACTATGCCTATTTATTTATGTTCAATGTGTTTAATAATATTGGTGGACCAAATCGCTTGAAATTGAATTTATTGAATCAAAATATGAAAAGAATGCATAACTTTTTTGCCACTTTAAATACAAAAATAAAATCCTACTAAACATTCGTAAAAGTTGGCAGCCATGAAAGCTGATAACCTGACAAGAACATAATTACATCATAATACAGACTTCCAAAAATTATTATTCGAATTAAATAGACTATAAAACCTATTTTAATGGTTAATATATTTTAACTTATTTCAATGTTGCCATCATTAAGCTGTATCTTATTATTTGAACAAGCCGCATTCTTGCACCACCTGTCTAGAAGCATTTATAATTAAGTTTAAAATTTCATAACTCAACTCATTACTGAGTTATAAAATGCGTGCATCTATTTTTAATTGCTATTTTCATCACGGAAAGAAGAGGATGGAGTTCTAAGTGAGTTATTGCCAAGGTCACCTAGTAACAATAAAAGTAGGCGATGCAAAACTTGGGTGTCGCACATGTATTTCTTATATTATTAGAAGGTCTATGACCAGTTCGTGTTCAAAAAGGCGGGTATTCCCTGTAAAACTGTGGTTCGTAAAGTTATGTGAAAATCGTGATGTTATTCTCAATAACTTTAAAAGAAATTTATTTATAGAATGAAATATAACTTTTGGGTGACTGGTAGATTTGAATATTGTTTAGTTGCAGATAAAATTCTACCTATTGAGACGAATTAAAAAAAATTTAAATTTTAACAAAAGTGTTATTTTTTTCAAGAAGTCTGGTTTTTTATGATAGGGTTTTAAAGAGTTGTGATTCTTTCAATAGCTATACCGTTTAGACTCTTTCGAGAATTTGAACATTTAAATGAATATCTATTCAGATTTTACAGATTTATAATAATCAAACAATGTGGTCACATAAATTCAATTTGATTTTTCCTTAAATTTAGCAGAAATATTTCTGTTAAATTATGAAATTCTAAAATTTTATTGATGAATTAATTATAAAATTTTATAATGATTAAAATTATGAAATTTTAAGAATTATGAAATTTTCTTTATGAAAGGGCTTATGGAATGTTTGTACTCTCCTAATAATTATATCATTTGATTTCAATAAAAAAATAGAAAATGAAGTAGTTTGTATTTTTATAGCGATCGTGTTTGTTTAGATACGTTTCGATGTATGAAGACTTTCAAATTAAAGTTGAACACAAAAATAAAAAATAGGCCACACAAATTTTTTTTTGCATTAATGACGTATGCATCATATAAAATTTAATAAACTGTTTTAACAATTATCGAAGTAAAAGTATAGTTTATATTATAATATTAATAGAATTTAAAACAGTAGAAAGGTTCATCTATCAGAATATAAAACATATTTTTAACTTATGTTTGCCTTAAGTACAGAAAAATAAATTAAAGTTGAAAATATAAAATGGACATAATTGAGTTTTTAATTACCACATATAATTAATTTGTATTCTAATGCCTTTTTAATTACGAAAGAAATTAAGTGTCATTTCTATTTATAATAGACTTAAAAATTATGGAGATTTTTTATTGAAATATAAAATAAATATTTTTATTAGGTTGTTTTCTTTCCTTACGTTTACTCATGCACATGTGTACGTTTACTCATGCACATTAATACGTATGTAAGTCATGTGTTGATACGTTTACAAATGGGATGTGTACTTTAGGGTTGAAAATTGAAAATAGGTCAATCTTAATTTTATAGTGACTTCTATGCGGTTACAGGAAGCTGATTTTTAAGGGGAAATGTTTCAAGAAAGCTGTTTGGTCACGAAGACCTACTGTTTGTGTCCACCAGAAGAATTCATTTTGGATCATAGAGATCATAGAAATTGGAACATGGATCAATGGTCGAATGTTTTATTCATTGATGAGTCTCGCTTCAGACTGACCAATGACTCTCGACTTACTTTCATATGGGGAGCACCAGGGACTCGCTGCCTGCCCTCTAATGTCCACGACCATCATGGTGGCCGACTGAGGTTTAATGGTCTGAGAAGGCATAATGCTGGATTCCCGCACACCTCTCCATGTCTTTGAAAGCGGTACTGTGACAAGTGTGTAGCTTAGGGATGAGGTATTGGAATCCTAAGTTTGCCTTTACCGGAGTACAATGGGCCCGGATGATTTCATTTTAATGAATGACAATACAATATCACGCAGTCACTTCTGGTCCACTAGTTTCTGAAAAATGAAGTTATTCGCCGGAGTAATTGGCAGGCCAGATCTCCAGACCTCAACCCTATAAAGCATGTCAGGGACGCTTTGAGGAGATTGCAACATATAACCCCCTCCGAGAACTATCCAGTGTCTGAAATCAGCATTACTGAACGAGTGGAATAAACTGTCATTGGAACTCATAAACTGCTTTTCTTCCATAGGAAATCGCGGTGTGAGGCCTGTATGAGGGGCCAATACTCCCGATTAAACCTTTTTTTTAAAAAATTCAATTCTATAACCACTCTTTTATACCATACGACCCTGATGAGAGTTACGTATGATCATGCGTGTGTATAACTGTTGAATAATCATTATTTTTGTATCATATCAACCCAGGTTCGATCCAAAATTTATTAAAATCTGTCCAATAGTTCTGGAGATAATTAACCAAATATAAAAATTCTCTTAATTTTGAACACAAGTGTTTTTATTTCTAAGATAATTGTATGTATAATCGTTATGTATATAAATTGAGTGTAATTTTTAAGAATCAAAGCTGTATATTCTAATTTTTTCAAAACTCCATTTTTAAATGAGTAAAATCTTTCGCACAAAGTAAAACTAGCCCCATGGCGCACCTCGCAACGATATCCTCCTATCCCGTTAATCTCTAACTAAAACAACCGATATTTATGATGCTCCTACGCAACAAGAGGCGAGATGGATGCATACGATGTAGTTGGTTTCACCATTCGCAATAATTGTTGCGTCCAGTATTTGTTTATTAAATGTTTTGTTAAATAAGCTATGGTGATTTCTTTTTCCCATAATCAAAATTTTTTTTTATTAAATTATAAGATCCATACTTATACGAGCGATTTCCTTGATTACATATAATTATGCAAAAATTTATAAATTAAACAGAACTTATAAATTTTTATTTTTAATACTTGGGAGTCTGCATGTCAGAGACAATTAAATTACTGTAAAAAATATAATCTAGATATTTATCAGATTCGGGGTAATGTTTTATGGTCATATGTTAAGTCCTTACATTTTAAGCTACTTTAAAAATTAAATCTTAATCTGGAAACTATATTTTTATTTAAAATTCCAATTTAAAATTTGTTTTTATGTATATTATAGTCGTTAATAATATTTAGGAATGATATTAACACTTAGAGTGAAATTATTGTGGCACTGCGATAAATTGAAACGACTTGGCGTTCTGCAAATAATCCAACTCACTTCAACTCAATAAAGTTTGTTGTCTATTTGACAGTGAATTGAAAAAGAAGCGAAAAAGAGAACCACTAAAACATTTAGAGATCATAAAATCTCTAATTATTTTAAGAAAAACTCCATAAAAGACTGTTAAAGTTGTGTAAATAAAGTTTAGTTGTTTATTGCAGAAATAATATGCTTTTTTAAATATATAAGCAGAGCAATGGCACATTTTTAATCTTTATTTCTAGTTATCCTAATACTTAAATGAGCTGTGCCCTAAATATCATTTCTTAAAATAATTACCAGGTGTTCTAATTTAATTTTAAAATAAAAAATAAATATTAAATAATGAAAAAAAAATCCTTTGAAATTATTTAACAAATGAAATGAAAACAAGCAATCTGATAATACATTTTATTGGTTACTATTCAAATTATTATTAATTGTTAATTATTTAATAATTCTGTTAAATAAGGATGTCCTGTTAAGTTTATGAATTTTACCTACATTTTAAATTTACTGCTCTGGCGTGTAATAATTTTTTTAATCGCTTTTTCATCGGAAGAAAACCAAGTTTTCGACCTCCCTTGACCTTGCTGTTTTTATCAGTGAAAGGTCTAGTTCAGAAGAAGTATAATCTACATATACTTTAACAGCACGTCCCTAAGTTAGTGTCTGACCTATTTTCTAAGTAGAAACAGATTTTTTTCTATTAATTTATTGTGAACCATTTCCTTTATTATATTACTAAGGAAGATAATACATTCATAGTTAAGCTTTCTAGAAGTAAATGCATTAACAAAATATTAAAAATGTGCTTCGTAATTAATATCTTTTAGCATCAAATTTTTTCCAAATGTACAATAATTTATAATTTAAATTGAAGTATTTGTGTAAAAAACTTTTTCCTGTGTTAGTGCTAGTCTATTGGTTTTAGATGTTGCTTCATTAAAATGGTGTCAAAATATTACTTAGAACATAGGTATATATATATATATATATATATATATATATATATATATATATATATATATATATATATATATATAAATTATTTATTGAAAAATTAACCTAGTATCTCATTATAAAATTTCAGAAATATCCTAAAAGGTATCCATCGGAAAAACAAATTATATCTTAATGCAAAATTTGGGAAACTAGTTACGGTGTATTTATTAAATTTAATAAATTGCATTTATTAATTCTATTAAATTTCCCATAGAGACCGAAACATGGTAAACTTTACCATATTCTGGTCATTTTAACTTCACTTTTCTTCAGAGAACGAATTTCACTTTAGAAAAATTGCATCAAAATAAGGTTAAATTTAGTAAATTTCACTAGTGCTGGATTTAATTGAGTTCAAGAGACATCCGGAAAATTATTTGATAGAAAACTTTGTGTTCGACATTTTTGTGCCACTTTCTTTTTTTTTTTTTTTCATGAGACATACTATGCTTCTAAAGCAATCCAAGTATTTCTAGAGGTATCACGCAGTGTGTCAGGAATACTTGATGGACTGAAAGGAAAATATTAGTCTATATGTCACTTTGTTAGAGAGACACCTAAAGGCCGTTTCAGGTTAATATTTAAAGCTCCAACACCGTTTTAGAGCTACATTATTAAATTTCAACGGAGTTTCATCAAAATGGCGTCAAAGGCTTTGTTTCTGAATTTTCTAATGAGATTATTTTACGCAAACAAGGAGTATGGTGCGTGTCTTAATAGATGATTGGCAACTTGCAATTCAATACTTAAACAAAAAAAACCTTTTATATTTAAAATAATTTACCTCAAGTTCTTCTTTCGATATATCGCAATTGTTGTTTTGTTTAAATTTACGTAAGGGCTATATAGCTATACTTGAAAGTTATAATTGAAAAGCACATAGTGAAGTAATGAAAACCAGAAAGTATTAAATAGTAAAAAATAATTTTCTTAATAAGATAGTAAATTTTTCAAATAAAAATTATTGTAAATTTTTTAAATGAGAGTCATTGTAAATTTTTTAAATAAAAATCATTGTAAAATTTTTTAAATAAAAATTACAGTACATTTTAAAAGCATAAGGCATTACATAGCATTAAAAGCATTAGAAATAGTAGAAGCATAAGAACCATTAAAATATGGAGGGTTACTCTTTAAAAAGTATTGACCTATTTCAGCAGTTGATAAAACATCTTTAATTGCTGATTTTTTTTAATGATTACAGAGAAATATAATTTTAGCCTTAGATAATAATAAACCAAGAAAGGTGGAATCATCTCAGTTATCAAAATGGAGGTGCGTTAGAAAAACCTTTTACTTTGTTATTTGTATCTCAGAGTAGACAGCGTTAGATGGGGAAACGGTAAAAAAACATAGTTCTGTTGTTCTTACTTATCCCCTTGGTCTAGAACCCTAGGCCAGGGTCCAGAAGATCATGTCGCATCAGCAAGTCATAGACAGTCTCTCCATCACTCATCAGTTGCCTCGCAGAGGCACCAATGCAATCCAAAAGATGAGATGGAGAAGCGATGGCCGAGCAATGACAATAGTCATAGGTCTTTTCTTTCGCTCTGAAGGTCAAACACTTTATATGGCCGGTTCTAAGTTTTGACAAAGCTGTTTGAGCAAATCTAAGACAAGTGCACTGCTGGGATAATCCGGGGCATTTGGCGGAATACCAATCATAGGTGCTTCCACGCTGAATTTACCCTAGCTAACTTCAGGGAGTGAACCTCAGACACTAGTAGTTTAGAGGAAGGGGGACTAGCAAGTTCACTCCCTTCCTTGGCAAGCCGATCAGCAATCTCATTCCCATAAATACCCACATGGAAGGGGATCCACTGCAAGTGCACCGAGCCGATCTGAGACAAAGTAGTCAATTTGATAACTATTTCCTGTCCCAAATTTTCCAAGATGCTTGGCCAGTTCTTCAAATATTGAATTGAACTCTTGCTATCCGTTAATATCCTTATGTCAGGTACACCAGAGTCCATGGCTAGGCTCAAGGCCTCATTTATGGCAATTAACTCTGATCGAAAGACCGAGGCATGGTCCGGGTTTCTAAGTCGGCGGTTGAGCTCTCCTTCGCCTGTCCTCATAAAAACACCACTGCCCGTTCTACCGGAGTCAGACTTGCTTCCGTCCGTATAGACGGCCAAGGCTCCGGGAGGGATATTATTGATTACCCCAAGAACCAGCTGACGTAGCAACTCCGGATGTTCAATTTGCTTGGTAAAATTGATATTTAAGTCATCTTTAAAAACCACATTACTAAGAGAAGTATTAGGTGTCAATATATTAAAAAGAGGGCATGGTTCGACATCAATGTCAATCTCTCCATCAAACTAAGAGGGCTGTCCCTTAAGTTCTGGTTAGTAAAAATAAAAAAACGGTGTTTTAACCATTCCTTTTGCAATTTCTTCTGTTCATATGGTAACGGTTTACCAAAAATTCAAGTTTTCAAAATTATAGCACTTTTTATTGCCATAAATTTAGTAAAAAAAATTCTAAATTGAAAAGTAAAATTAACCGAATAAATGGTTTTTATGACATACTCTGGAATATCATGCTATAATTACTAAATTTTACCACATTTACGAAATTTTATTACTTAGTAAACCATATTTTTTTGTTAATTTTAATCATCAGCAAAGCATTGCATAAATATTACCGACATTTTTGGTGTTCTCAATTTTACCATATTTCGATAGCTTTGATTATATTTTTTTAGTGTGCTTCATGTAAACTGTTGCCCAATGCTTGGATTCCAGAGCCTTACGCGTCTAAAATTCTACTTTATAACTAATTTGCCTTATCTGACAGCCCAATAAAATATATAACATAGATTGCTTTTACGTTTTTTTTTTTCTTTTTTAAAAATTGTATGCAAATTCTTTTAGACTTTAAAATAATTTATTCTGTAGCTATTTCTTAATAATTCAAATATAAATTTTTGATAACTTACTACTTAAATTTACGCCATATAAAATATAGTAATTCTCTTTTTTAAGAAATCAAAACAAAAATATTTGCTTCATGCATGCTTGTTTTTATTCAGTTCGATCAATAATTCTTAAGAACAATTTAAAAATTATAAAATCTCTATAAAAACTTAATGAACTCTTTCTAGACACAAATGTTTAAATTTTTTTATTCATTTTAAGTAATTTTTCAGATGTTTTAAGCTACACCAAAGCTTTAAAAGAAGAAAAAATTAATAAGTAATCTTCGAGATGCGGCATGGCCTGTCGACATTTGTCAATATGTTTATCTGTTCGCTCTCAAAGATGTCGGTTTCACGTCGAACCTGAATATTTCTTCTTAAACCATTATACAGATGCAATTTTAGCGAATTATTAAACTGAATCACATCTCCGTTTGGTACGAACCACAGTATATTGAATACGCAAACGCAATATTGACTTATCATTTTATTATTGGGAGAAATATTAGAAAATGTTTTTTGAAATATATTAATCAAATTTTAATGACAAATGTTTCTAATATTTTTTCATGCATCATTGTAACTTTTAATTCCTAACTAGGAAGTAGTCAATCGAAACGAGTAAAAGATACCCGTTAGTAAACCGTTACTTAAAGAATATTCTTTTCCCATCATAACCTGTGGACATATGAATCGAAACAATCGTCAAATTTCTTTCAATGGACTGCTGTTGGCTCTTCGAGTTTCTTATTAGGTCATAGAGGTATCCATGCAGAAAGAGATGCTATCACTAACACGTGCTTTCATTTGTTTAACAAATGCTTCTCTGTATTTTACAATGGTGTCGCCCGAATGAAAGTGAAAGAGAAAATGCTTGTCTGATCTCATCTTCACGCCATTGTGAAATGTCGCAATTAACAGGCCGTTCGGAAAGTCTAACTGAAACTTCCTCGGTACGACTAAAAAGTGGACTACAAGATAAAAATCGAAGAAGTGATTGCTACAAATAGTATTTTACGAGTTACAAAAAATGAAACGCTACAAATCTTCTACCAAAAAATTATAAATTCGTAATTCAATAAAAAATATTTTTCAAAAGGCCAAATTTTTTAAAACCTAAACTGTGTCATGCATTATTAAGAAATATCTTGACTATTTGCAACTTGTTGTGTTGTTGTTGTTTCTAATGCAACACGTCAAGAACCAGCAATCCTTCTTGGAGAAACCAAGTGAATTTAAGGCAGAGGGTATGTTTCTTGTTTTTAAGTGGCGCCATCTATAGCCAAGAATACGACTTCCACCACGCACACATACGTCACACCCTGTTTATAGGGCGGACACTTTCATTCACCCATTTATTCATCCACAAATCTAATTTTTATTTGAACCAAAGAGCAATCAATCCCCAATTCAGTACCCCCAGACGCATTGATTTGTTATGGGGGCATGTAGGACTTTGTGACCCAACAGATTTAACATGTATTAGCCACCATTTACTAAATGGGGAGCTTTCGGCCGGCGGGGATCAAACTCACGACCTCTTGGACATGGGCCAACACCCTATAATCAGACTATCCCGACCCATTATTTACAACTTACAAACAACAGCTGTCTTTGGTGCTTCTAAGATTTGAGAAATACTAATAAAATAGAATTTTAAATTTGTTGCTAGCAAAATAAATTATGCAAACTATGAAAATAATGTTGTAAGCTATTTACACCATATTTAAATAATTTGTAATAAAGTTTTCATAAAATAAACGGATATATACTTTATGAATCAACTTCTAAGCTTATCTATCCCATTTTACGAACAATCTATAAACAGTGTATTTAATATACTTGAACCGGATTCGTAACCGGATATATAAGAAAAATATAGATTTATGATATTTTTAATGAGAATAATCTGTACTCTAACGATTGATACCTAAATCTGGCATCACAAAAAATAATTCTAAGAGTTTTAAAAAACTGTGTCGAATTGTTATTCATAATATATTTTATTTATTAGATAATACTTTAAACAGCTTTATTTGTTGATTACAATATAGTAAATGTACATAAATATTTTTATACTCAAATAAAAAGTATTTAATGCCACTATAAATCTATAAAACATTAAAAAAAAATATTTGCATGTTATATAGTAATAATTTCGGTCAGTGATCGATAATTTGAAGAAATTAAATGAAAAATAAATGAATTACATCGCTATTTTAAAATCATATACCTGACGTTTATATGAGTTAAGTAAACTATATATTACACGGAGAAAAAAAGCAGATAAAATTACGGTGCTATGGTAGAGACATTCTTGGTAAAAAAATTGCATAATTCCGAATTAAAAACCATTATACCAAACCAAAATATATGGTATTTATTTAAACGATTGATTTGATTTTTTTCCCTTTTGTTTATATGGCAATGGCTAACCGGAAATGTTTGCTTTCAAAATTATAGTTCCTTTTACCGCACCTTTAGTAACAAATACAAAATGAAAAGGAAATTTAGCCAAATAAATGCTTTTTAAGACATGCTTTATGGAATCATAATAAAATTACCAGATTCCCAAATCTTATCACATATTATAAAACCATATTTTATTGCCGATTTTACTATAATCATTACCAAAGCACTTCAGTAAAAACTACCGAGCTTTTTCGTGATCTCATAGAGCCAGATTTACTACATTGTGGTAAATTTACCATATTCTGGTACACTGTAAAAATTCTGGATCTAGTTGCGGTAAAATGTACAGGCACCTAGTATGGCGGTACTTTTTATCGTAAAATTTTACGGTACAAAAAATCTGATATAACGTTATTTCTACAGTAATATTTATTGTAAGATTACTGATTGTAATAAATTAAATGATTATAAATTTAAAATGTACTGTATAAAATTTTATGGTAAAGTTAATTTTATGGATGGTGTCCTCAGGGTGCCGGAATTTTTTCCCCGTAACTTGATCTAGAATTTTAATACAGTGTAGTTTTGACCACATTCTTTTTCAATGCAATAACTATGTTTTTAACCTTTGCTTACGGCGCTTAGTATGATGAAGCCCTCTCTGGTCCACCTGATATAGCAGCCGTAAGCAAAAGGTTAATATAAATTTAAGAAAATAAACTTATTTATGTTACACACAAAATTGTCGTCATAAATCTTATGTTTATCATCATATGACTTAATATTATATAGATTTTTTTCATATTTTTAAAAATGCGAATTATATTTTTTAAAAATAATTGCAGTTTTGTTTTTAATAGATTATAACAGCTTCGCTAATTGTTAAAAAAAGTACATTAACATGCATAAGAGTATTACAGCAAAGGCTTTTCAATAAGCTCTTATGTAAATTCCACAAAAGGTAAGAGTCCTTAAAAATCAAACTGCTTTGTCAGTCTTGCATGTTCATTTCCCATGCAAAGCTTTACAGCTCCAATTAAATAACCAAATTATATGATTCGTATTCCTTTTTACGTGAGTCGTTTACCTGCAAGAGCTTCTGCTCTTCCCCATTTAACGGCGTCATCCATGCTAAAACAATGAACTGATTTCGTAAAAGAAAGCCTTGATCTTACAACAGTTTTGAGCTTTCATTTTCAACCCCAATGACCACTTCCGATATGCATTGCATGAGCTGCTTTGCACAATGAATTGCTCCTTTTTGCGGACAAAAAAAAAGCACTTTCATTTCAAACATTAACGAAGAAACAAAAGTCGTCTGGATTAAAAGAGAGCAATTGTTTGGTGATTCGAAACTTATTCTTCGTCTAGATGATAACAATCAATGTACCGATACTTGAGAACGATAATAATAGTCATCAGCACGCCATTGTCTCGGTGTTCCCAGAAAGTAAACCATCGATGACTCTAATCCTTGGATACATGTAGAACATTTTCTTGGAAAGGGTTTTTATTGAAGAGAAAATGGTGATCTGAGTTTAGTGGAAATGCGGAAGAACTTATAAATTGAGTCAAAGTGAAAGTCAAATTGTATTAATTAGTAAGCAGGTAACAACAAAGGGACAAAAAGAAAAAAATCTTAATCTTTTGGTGTGAATTTTATTTTAATGTATTCTAACAGACAGTCGTGGATTGTATTTTCTGTGCATCAACTAAGTTTCTGTTTACTGCTTCAAGCTCTTGGAAGATTACTTATTGAAAAGAAAACGGAGGTTTGAGTTTAGTTTCCACTATGCGGAAGAACTTATTAATAGACTCAAAGTGGTAGTCAAATTGTTTAATTGGTAATCCTCTGAAAACAAAGGGAAAAAAATGTTCTTAAGCGAAAGGAGTAAGGTTTATTTTAATATATTCTAGCAGACAGTCATGGAATGAATTATCGGTGCATCAACAGAGTTTTTGTCCTCTTCGTCAAGCTCTTGGAGAGTTTTTTTATTGTGAGATAACGGTGGTTTGAGTTTAGGAAAAATGCAGAAGGATTTGCAAATCGAGTCAAAGTAAAAGTCAAATTATTTTATTTGGTTAGCATCTTACGGCAAAGTAACGAAAGGAAAAAAAAAATCTCTTAAGCATTTAAGTTCAACTTTATTTCAATGTATTCGAATAGATATTTATGAAATGATTTTTTTGTGCACGAACAGAGTTTTTTACTGCTTCGTCTAGATCCTGCGAGAGATATTTTTTGAAAGAAATGGTGGATTGTGTTTAGTAGAAGTGCGAAGAACTTAGTGAAACAAATTGAACAAAGTGAAATCTGAACTATCTTAATTGCTAAATATCTAACAACAAAAGAACAAAAATAAAAAAAAATGTTCTTAAGCTCTTAGTGTAAGTTTTATTTGAATATATTCTAGCAGACAGTCATAGAATGAATTCTGTGTTTATAAACTGAGTTTATATCTTCTTCATCAAGTTCTAGGGAGAGCTATTATTGAAAACAAGATAAAGGTAGTCTGAATTTTGTAAAAATGCCTTAGAAATTACAAATTGAGTCAAATTCAAAATTAAATCATCTTAATTGGTAAGCATTTATCAACAAAGAAGTGCAAAGATAATTTTTTAAACTCTTGGGGTAAATCTGTCTAACAGACAGTCATTGATGGTATTTTCCATGTATCAACTAAGTTTTTGTCTGCTTTGTCTAGTTTGTGGAAGAGTTTTTATTGAAAGGAATGGTGGTATAAAATTAATATACGTAAGGAATTGTTAATCAAGTGAAAATTAAAAATCAAATCATCTTAATTGGTAAGTATCTTAATGGAACAAAAAGAGCAAAATGTTCTTAAGCTGTTAAGTTAAATTTTAATTTAATGTATTCTACCATATTTTTGAAGTAAATTTTCTATGCATCAGAAGGTTCTGTCTATTTCGTTTAGTTCTTGGGAGAGTTTTTATTGAACAATAATTAAGGTTGATTGAGTTCTTTGAAAACGCGGAAGAACTTATAAATCGAATTTAAGTATTAGTCAAAGTATCTTAATTGACTATTTAAAGGAGAAAGAAAAAAAAAGAAAAAAATGTTCTTCTATGCCTTTTAGTGTAAATTTGATTTTAATGTATTTTAACCGACTATCATGGGGTAAATTTTCTTACTGATATGCCTAGCTCGTGAAAAATATCTTATTGAAAATAAAATAAAGGTTGTCTGAGTTTAGTGAAGAGTCGGAAGAACTTGTAAATCGGGTCCAATTTAAAGTAAAATTAACTCAAATGATAAGCATTTATGTAATAAAGATACTTTTTTTAAAACTCTTACTGCAGATCTTTAGTGAAATTTCTGTTCATCAACAGAGATTTTATCCGTTTAGCCATGTTTAATTCTAAGGAGAGCCTCTAAATTTCAGCAGCTATTAAAATAAGGGCAAACTGAAGTGTAAACATGGGAGAGCTTATGAATCGAGTCACATGAAAAGTCAGATTATCTTAATTTTTAAGAATCTAACTGGGAGTGTAAAGAAGAGCGGAATGAGCGAACTCTCAGTTTGATTCATATAGTTCGTTTTCTGTTGTAATTGTTTTTTTACTTATATTTATTTACATTAGGAATTTAAATTAAATGGATAAAGGAATATGGGCTTTAAAGAGGGAATAATTGAAAGAATTTCAAGAAAAATAGAATTGTGAGACCAGAGTTTTTTTGCACATTTTCACGTGTTATTTTCGAATGTAATTTCATTTTAAAACATTATTAAAAGCAAATATGCTGGGGATTTTCTGTTTATCAACAGAGAGAGAGAGGGAGAGGGAGAGAGAGGGAGAGAGAGAGAGGGAGAGAGAGAGGGAGAGGGAGAGGGAGAGGGAGAGAGGGAGGGAGAGAGAGAGGGAGAGATGGAGAGAGAGAGGGAGAGAGAGAGAGAGAGAGAGAGAGAGAGGGAGAGAGAGAGGGAGAGAGAGAGGGAGAGAGAGAGAGTTTCTCTTTCTCTGTCTAAACAGAATAATATGGGTTTTTAATTTATCCACAGAATCGTTCTTTGATGTAGTTGTTTTGAAGGATTTAAAAGCTAAATATTTGCTCAAGAAGTAATATAAATGAAAGATCAGATTTGAAGAATAAAATTTAGAAATTGTTATTTAAAGATTAAATGGAAGAATAGCATGTTTTTTTTAAAAAAAAAAATTTCTGTGTCGTAGATTTTTTAGATTTTTTTATGTTGCTGTTATGTTTATGTTGTTGCTATTTGTTCACACACTGTTTTTTTTAATCTTTGATCACAGGTGATCACTGATGCATAAATTGCGCTCAGAATTCACTTAGAAATCTTAGCATAAAAAGTTGACTGTTCAATAAATATGTATAATAATCAGGATGACTACAATAATTAGCATAGCAACTTAAAGAAATCATGTAAATGTTCTATAAATAAGCTATGATTTTTTTAAAACAAGAATATATTGTAAAAAATAAATTATTTCACAAGATGACTTCAAAATGTTAAAATTTTAGGTTTTGGGCAATTTAAGAAAAAATTTTCCTAGTAACTTAAAATGTTAACATTTGAATAAATTAATAAATTAAAATTAATCAAATTAAAAAAAAAACTATGTTTTAAGTTCATTTTGTGAGATTTGTTTTTCTCTTTTCAGTTTAATTTTATGACAATTTTATGAGATTTCTTATCTAATGCAATTCTCTAAAACTTAAAAAACTCTAAAACTTTTTCTCATTTTTTCGGGATATAAAAATATTATCGAGTTTTTTAATAAGCAATAATTTTTCCAAACTATCGAACTAACCCATTGCGTTACATTTTCATGATTATTGAAAACTGTACAGCACATTAATTCATTTCTACGATTTTCTTGCAAAATTGCAAGATTTTATTTTGCTGCTTAGGAAGTTATCACGAAGTTTCTTATAAAACAATAGTCAGGAGAATAACCGCTTATGTAAATTCTATTTGTAATAAAAGGTTTTCTTGACCTTAAGGTCTCTGGAAGAGAGTGAACACTTTTAAAACTTTAAGCATTGTATACTGGCAACATTCATTTACAAATAAATATTGATAGATCCGTTTTCCTTGAATACCATTTAGGATCTATTAAATGCAAAACAGCTCGTAAGATTCTTGTTTGAGGCCATATTTATGGAATTATTTAAAATTGCGTCCTTGTCTGGCTTCTTGTAAAGTGTTAGAAATGACTTTCTGTAAATAAAAAAAGCGAAGACATTGCAACGACCTACATTTACTTCAAGTTCAGCTCCGTTTCTGACTTTCTGTTTGAGATTGTAAGTGCACGTGAAACAACAAAGAAGAGAAAAATGTATTGAAAAGGAAAAAAAAATTCCAGTGAAAAAACTAAACAATTTGTGAAAATCTTTTAAAGCATTTCAGGGATGCGTTACTAAATAATAACTATGATAATTTATTTCTTTTTTGTTCTAAATTGAAGAGCGTTTCTCACATTTTTAATAGAAGATTTTGTTTCTCGGTGATAAAAAACGAGGGTTATTAAATTTCAAATAAAATGGTTTTGATTTCTGTGTCAGCAATTGTATCGTAGGTCAATTTTCTCAATATTTATAAATCAGTTGCGTTACAAAGGTTTGAAATTTTTTTATAGAAGTTGATTTTATAGTGTCTTGCAGTACTGTCTTAATATGCATAGTAGTTGTACACATAAAGAAAAAAATAGGAAACTGGATACGTAATTGAAAGCTAAATGTATTTTTATTTTAAAGCAAATTACTTTTTTTTAGAATATTCAGTTTCACTCAGAATATAAGATCAATTACTTTAATTCTATTTCTATTTTGTACTATTTTGGACTATTTTTATTGTTTTGATACTATATTGGACAAATTTGAAATTTGAAATTTTACACAAAATTAACAATACATTAAAAAAAGAGTTGAATTTTTTTATTCAAAAATTCTAAGGTTTGGGATATTTTAAGCAGCTGATAACATAAAGCTGTAAATAATACGAATTTAAATTATCAGGAAAATGATTTAAGGCACCTGTTGCGTTGTATCAGAAGAACAAAGGCAATAAAAAATCCTTTTTATAAACTAAAGCTACACTAAGAAAACAAGTATGGTCAAAATTACAGGAATATCGTAAAATGTATCATGTTTCTGGCTCTATGGGAACACCAGAAAAGCACGGTAAAAGTGTTTTGGTTATGATATTAATAAAATATGGTTTGGTGTTATGGTTTTATTATATGTGATAAAATTTGATAAATGTTGTAAAATTTAGTAATTTTACTATTATATCTTAGATCTTGTCATAGAATCAATTTATTCGGTTAGATTTACTATTCAGTTTTGCATGTTTCACTAAATGTGTGGCAATGTGAACCTATAATTTTTAAAATCAGCATTTCTGCTTGACCGTTGCCATATGAACGAAAAAATTACCAAACGAGTGGTTTACGCACCATATATTGTGTTTTATCGAACAGATCTTTTATCAAAAATGTCATAACAATACAGTGCGGTAATTTTGTTAGAATTTTTTTCTCCGCGTATTATTCTTTTTTTGCAGACTCAGAATCAATATTTAAGAATATACCTTCACCATTCAGCTGAAATATAAAAACAAACAACCAATTCTGGATGGCAGTAGATGAGAAGAATACAAAACGACTGAAAATGGAACATAAATAAACAACGCTATAAATCGTGCCATGGCATCATTTGTTGTTGCATGATAAGGCGTTTGTGTATTTATTATTAATTTTTATTTTCTAAATCGGACATGAAAAATTAATAAACATTAACATCGGACAGAATGGACGAGGAATAAACACGCCCTAAGCGGATGAAAACATTATCCATGTATGTCGTATCTTCTACAAAATTCCAAATTAAACCCAATGACCACTAGATTTAAACCAAGGGTTGAATACACTAATGTGGGTACTTAAAATTGCGTAAATAGAAAACCCGATTACTGAATGCAGATATGAATTCGCTTTTGTTATAACATAATAAATAATAAAAATAGTTAAAAACGTTATATTAAGAATCTCGAGATTTCAAAAAGTTAATATATCAAATCTTACGTGGTTTAGAATTGGGGTCATCAACGCGTGATTTTCTGATCTCTATGGCATTTGGTGAACCGCCGAAATATCTCATTCGGTGAAAATCAACAGTTTGACCATAAAAAAGACTGGGAAAAGACTATCATTTCAGGCAATAGCTGGAAGTTCAATAGTTGTTGTAGATGTTTATAATAAAGACTGATTTATCGATTTGCTGATTTGTTAATACCGAACGAAATAATAACATCGCCTAGAATTATATAGTTACTTTTAAATAGCTTTCACAAAGATATGCTTTTATGCATTCTGTTTGGAAGCAAATTAATGAAAGTAAAATACTGATCTATATCATTAAACATTATTGAAATCTGATGCAAAAGTGACATGTAGAAGAATTTTCATTGCACCATCCCTTAAAAAAATATGCATACAAAGTCTTTTTCAAACTTCGAACCCATTATGAATGTAGTAATAAATGCCGTTGACTTCATGCAGTCCAAGAAGGAAATTTAAAGGATTTTATTTTAACAGAACTAAGGAAAATTCAGCAATTTAACTCTAAATTTAAATCCTAAACAACCAAATACTTTTACCTGTATTAGTACAGATATGATGATTTTATGTCTGTGACCCTTGGAAAAAGGACCCTAGTTTAGGAGAAAAAAGAATATCCATTGTAGAACTAGCTACGACACAGTGCCTCGATAGAATTTCATTCAAATGAGTAGAGAGGAAAATGATGTTTGCAGTAGACAGAAGAATAGTAACGTTGAGTTGCCTCTATGGAATTCATTCCATTCAAATGAGCAGAGAAAAAAAAGATGTTTGTAGTAGATAGAAGAAGAATATTTTAACGTTGAATTGGCCTCTATAGAATTCATTCCATTTAAATGAGCAGAGAAGAAAAGCGATGTTTGTAGAAGACAGAAGAATAAGATTCTACCGTTGAATTGGCCTCTATGGAATTCATTCCATTCAAATGAGCAGAGAAAAAAACGATGTTTGTAGTAGACAGAAGAATAAGATTCCAACGTTGAATTGGCCTCTATGGAATTCATTCCATTTAAATGAGCAGAGAAAAAAAACGATGTTTGTAGTAGACAGAAGAATAGTAACGTTGAATTGCCTCTATGGAATTCATTCCATTTAAATGAGCAGAGGAAAAAAAACGATGTTTGTAATAAACAAAAAAATAATGCGGAATCTACAATAAAAAATAAGACAAGAAAATGCTGTGTTGAAAATGATTATTTGCGTAAAGCAAAAATCTGAATACAATGAATTACTTTATGTTTATTGCTCAAATTGAGGAAATTAAAAATCTCGCAGTTCAAAGAACTCATTAATATCCCATTCAATTAACCTTGATTATTTAACAAAAGAGCTTAATTGTTAGATAAAAACAATTTATTTTTATTTCCTTTAAATTTAAGTTTATTAATGTCTAATGTATAAGAATAAGGGTGGAATAAATTACAAAAGGATCGTGTTCACAGCTTTACTTCTACAAAGAATTATCTGTGTTTTATTTTGATGTCCCACGCATTTATGCCATATATCATTAAAATTTCAGATGCATCCTCACACGTTTTTTGATAAAAGAAGTTCCGGTTTAATAAAAGAAGTTATTATAATTGAAAAAACTCATTCTTTAAGGGTTCCAAACATAGCTCGGCAGTTGCAATGGAAAAAAAAAACTTCTTCCTTGAAAAGCATTTAATTAATTGAAATATCTCGTATTCATAAATTTGGAATTAAATTAAGTATGGAAACACTGCAATAAAAAAATAATTATTGAAACTATATATTTTGTAAAGCAATTAACTACGTCCAATTTTTGCAGTGTTTTTAAGAAAGCAACTTATTATAGAAACAGAGCAAAAAAAAAACACGTTCTTAAATTTTTTTAAAATAATCGATTTTTACAAACTAAGAAGGCTATATTGATTGTTCCAATAGGTTTATTAAAATATGCTAATTAATTAGTTCCAATGAAGTTAAATATTCAGACGCAAAGCTTTTTCAATTAATAAATATTCATTTCATTCAAGAAGATTTCATTATATATATATATATATATATATATATATATATATATATATATATATATATATATATATATATATATATATATATATATATATATATATATATATATATATATATATATATATATATATATATATATATATATATATATATATATATATATATATATATATATATATATATATATATATATATATATATATATATATATATATATATATATATATATATATATATATATATATACATATGCAGGTGATTATCAAAATAATGGAAACACTTGTGAATAAAAGGGACATTTAAGTATTCGCTTCATAAGCATTAAAAATATAATCTTAGCTACCAGTTTTTTTTAATATAAAAATTACATATATTAGGTGGTATGAGAGAGCTTTAGCGGAGTTGTCTATGTTTTGATTTTCTGTCAGAAGTGTAAAATGTCAGACCTCACAGATTTTCAGAGAGGCCAAATTGTAGGAGCCCCGACTAGTTGGAGCAACAGTGACCGAAACATCCCAGCTTTTCGGCGTTTCTAGAGGTACGGTATCGAAAGTCATGACAGCATACACACAACGCGGAAAGACAAGCTCATCAAAGCAAAATAGTGGACGGAAGGAGAAGCTGAGTGAAAGAGACAGCCGGGTATTGAAGCGGATTGTAATGTCTAAAAGGAAAACAACTGCAGCCAAATTGACCACAGAGCTCAATCAGCATCTGGATTCTCCAGTGTCAACAATTACAGTTAGGGGATACCTTCATAAAGAGAACATTTACGGCCATATTAAGAAAGGATTCCTTCAAAATCTAGGGTGTTTCCATTATTTTGATAACCACCTGTATATATTAATTATAAAAAGGAAATATATTCCATAATATAGAAAATAAAAATTAATAATTATTTGTTATTTGTTTACATTTTAAAATGCGAGGTATGCAAATTTTTACTTTATTTTAAACTGCGCACTTTTAAATTAGAAAGCACATAATTTGAACAAAAACAACTGAATTATTCACGAGAAGTAAAGGATTAAAAATATATATCTTTTTGAAATACAACTCGGAAACAGTCTACCGATTTTGCTGAAATTCAGTATTTTGTCATTTTAAATGAAAATGGTGCAATGCAATGTTTAAAAAGGTGAAAATTTTACAGCCTGCAATTTTAATTTTTTCTGATTCTAAAATAATTAAAACGTGAAATAACAAGTAAACATTACTTATTGTTTGGAATAATCCTTGAAAAATAATATTCATAAATTTGTGCAAATTTGTTTGATGAACTTAAAAAGTTTCGAACAGAAAGCAACGTTTATTAAGGAAAGTGTGTTTTTGGGTCTGATTTCGTAACTCCACTAATAATAAGCGCTAATTAATTACCATATTTGAGGAAAGCCCTATCAAATATTCAGATCGGTAATCAGTTTGTGAAAATTCAATCATTGAAAAAGTTATTTAGGGTTTTATATTTTTAAAGCTTCGCACTATACACTATACAAAATTTTATTTCAGTATTTTAAGTGATACAAAATTTTATTTCAGTATATTAAGTAAAACGGAAATGTATCAAAAGATGAAGAGAGTTCATTTCGAGAAAACTTCAAATAAAGGAGAAAAAAAATTCATTATTGCAGTGAAATTCTAAACATTTTAAAATGGATAAGCTTAACATTTAACTATCTGCAAATAGTGTATTAAATATGTTCCACGCACGTTCTCCACGCAATTACTTTATTTTTAAATTTCACATTCTAATGTCACCTATTATTAAAAAAAATACATGGTTTCAGTTCCATGTTTTTGATTTATTTTGATACAAAATTATTACAAGAAAATGTTGAGCTAAACACCATAACAGTAAGAAAATGATGAGTTAGTTTATTTAAAAGACGATTCGAATTTTCTAAATATGGCCTACACGTGTTCTCGTGTTAGCCATATTTAGAAAATTCGTGTACACGTCTTTGAACAGACAAATAATTTAAATATTTTAAAAGTTATTAAACTTCTTTAAAAATCGCCAGTTTGGTGACATTTTTCAGTCTAGATGAAAGCTATCAAAATCACTGCCTTATTCTCAGTTTTTGCAAATTTTAATGAGCCCGAGTAATGCAGCTTTGGAGTAAATTTTTAAATATTAAAAATGTATATCACAAACACTTTTCATTTTCACAAAACTGTGGCTTTTATTCATATTGACGTTTTGCGTCATTTTCAAATTAAGCGTAGACAACGCTTACTATAGATAGGCTAAACTTGATGTAACAGTCATGAGTAACAGCTGCAAACTCACAGCAGTTATTAAAATAGCATATTATTCGTAAAAAAGCATCATTTCATGTTACGTCGGTGCCTTCGAAGAACAGTCATAACAATAAGAATCCACGATTTTGCTGATTTAAAAGAGAATTCAGATTTTCTAAACATCAAAACAACAAGCTGTACTACTTGCTGCAAACAGCAATACCATCAAAACAACAATCACACTACTTATGAATTGACCTTCCATGGGTTTGGGATAAAACTGCACTTAAAGGAAATTGAGGGCGAATGCCAATACCTGTGTATATGACACCCACGGGCAATGATAATGTGGGGTCAAGAGGCTCTCCGTTGCACAGGCTGGGCCTAAAGGATTGACCTTATTCTTTTCGTCTGTCCCACCAGATTTACAGCTCGATGCTTCAGACTACCCAGTGGTTAATCGAACCTACATTCTCCTCAGCTATAGTTATGTATTTACTTTTTCTTGGAGGAATAAATATCTTGTGATAGAGAAATTATGTCTAATCGTGTCAAAGACGAGGGTGTCTGATTGATTCGCCGAGGTCAAGAAGTAATCAGACATGCTGATAGAAAGTTAATCAGAAAAGAAGACAATTCATACTGATAGAAAGTAAATTTCTAATTAATTTTTCGAGATGTATGCTTACTCTTTTTTTTGACCTTTTACGTGAAGAGAGTTTTGGGGAGTCTATTGAGAATTATGATATTTTAAAACAATTGGGATTTTCTTTCTCATGGCTGATAAAGCAAAGCAAAGGTAATGATAAATACAGTGAAAGCAATAAAGCGCCGATACGCGTTTGCAGCTTTTTTAATTCAATTTCCCAATGAATATTCTAATGTATACTCTTCTAAAAAATCGGGTTAACGTTGAACGGTATACTTTATTAAAAACTTCATAGACAACGAAAAATTTAAAAATGGTAATAAAAGTCGATATGTTCCAAGAGCTCAAAAATAGGTATACATTCATATGAATGCAAAATTTTGCGAAATGTTTGAAGCCAATGAAGTTTTTAATCAAGTATGTATTTCCACTTAAGTTTCTTGAGATCATTTATGTAACATAATATGTTACGTAATATGTTATGTAGCATAAGTGTTACATAATATCTTATGTATCACTTTGAATCGAAATATCGAGTCTTGAATCAAATATTAGTTCTTATAGTTCCCTAGGCATTTGGACATCTCTAAAAGTCAAGTTTATGATTAAAGTTTATTATTAAATATTTGGTTTTAATGCGCATGGAAAACAAAAACTGCAACTGTTTCTGTTGTAATATTATATTTTTTATTAAGCATTTAATTGTTAAAATGTACAAAATTATGTATATATTTAATTAATTTTAATAATTGTTTTGTTCAATGATACTAATTAAGTACTAGATCTTACAATAATGAGGAAAAAAATCACCTTCCTGGAAAAATACATAACTTTACATAAATATAATTTGTTGAAATACATTACAGCAAATGAATACATCACAAGAATCAATAAATAGTTTTCACATTTATATACTAGTTCATGCATATTTTTCGTTTTTTACAACTAACTGGACAGTTAAATCTTTTTAGTTATATCATATTTTTATACACTAATTTTTAAAAATTCGAAAAAACGTTGTGTAATAATGTGGAGAATATTTTATCAGAAGAAATTGACTAAAGAATATTTAAAATTAGATTATATCAGAAGAGTTAAAGCTGTAAATTTCTACTTAAAAAGCAGTTTTAATAGAGGAATATTTCATGACGCTGGTTAAAATACAACTCAAAAATTTATAATACACTTAAGGCACCTATTAAAAAAAACATAAATTGTTCTAACACAGACATTCAGTTTGTTTGGTACTGCTTTGGTATTTGAAATATTGTTATTTCATCAATTTTTCTGTTTCATTTTAAGTAATTTTTTCTTGAAAAATCTTCCATAAAAGTTTAAGGAAGATAAGAATAAAAAATTTTAATAAGTAATTTTAATAATAAAATAAAAAATCTGAAACTCCTATATAAATGAAATTATGTCTCTACGAAATGTAAAAAGAAAAAAAAACTTTAATAACCATAAGTGAAATTTTCTGAAAATGAAGTTTAATTTAAGATGTCAAATCATATTAAACTTTTGACACTCTGTCACAAAAAAATTTAAACCCACTTATATTTAATTTTTATCTAACCATCATTGCTTTTAATTAAAACTCTATACATAAAAGAAACTGAATTCCTTCACAAATGATTTATTTATGTATGAAAATATTAAAGTATGTTTTATGAAAATAAGATACTCTCATACAAGGCATGAACAATGGCTAACTAGAGAATTAAATATTAATGATACACCTGGAAAACCATTGACAGGTTTTCATATAATGGATTAGTCCTTGGCTCTAGTAACCTTATTTTGTTGGAAGGTTTGATTTCACAAAACTTGCTTATGTTGTAACAAGTATAGATCCTCACCTATTGCTGGCGACTATTAAGTATAATTGACAGTTATCATTCAATAATTATTTCCTTGAAAGATGTGCAAGATCAATGTAATATGGCCTTTTTCGGATAAATGGAGCAAAAGGTTTATTATCAAGGATTGGTTGCTAAGTATAGTATTGAAATTCGGTCATAAATAATGAAGCTGATTCTATTATACAAAATCATGAGTAATTAGATCCTTTTTAATCGTAATTGAAGCATTTATAATTGGATAGTTATGCTTGGAAATGAAATACTTGATTTCATAAAGTACATGCCTTAAAAATTAAACGACTTTTTTTCATATGAATAATTTTTGGTGTCTCATTTTCACCGATTTCTTTGAATTCAACATTCTAATTATAATTTGGTTATCAAAAATATATAATCTCAAGAAACTGAAGAGGTAAGATATTACCTGATTGGAAACTTCATTCCTTTCAAAAATAATCAGATAAGAAATAATAGTGAGCATGTTTTAAGAGCTTTAAAAATTGGGGCCCATTTTCAAGACTTACCGTGAGAGAAAAGACGATGAAAATTTGGAAAAAGTTTATGTCCCTTATCAAGAATTTGAGAAATTTTCAATTGCTTCGAATTTCTGGTATCTTGGGCATAAATTCAATTTCGATAATGATAAAATTATTTCCACTCCCAGGTACATCAGCTCATCTTGATGTCCCAGAATCTTGTTTCATTCATTTGAATGCTGATTCCCTTGTTACTAACATTACTTCCTCCCCTCCTCTCTATCCTCCTTTCATAACGCATAGAAATGCATTTTACACTGATTTGCCTCTCGGCAATTGTGGTTTTTCTCTCTCTGTTTTTTCTCTTTTTTTTACGGCTTCTGTGATTTTCTAGCATTGTTTCTCACCTTTATTTTTCCTTTTTTAGTTCGAAACTTTATGTTTTTCATTTTAAATAGTTTTTGTTTTCTTTACTTTCACGTCTGGTAAGTCTTGAAAATGGGCGCCTATTTTTGAAGGGCTTGAAACATGTCGACTATTATTTTATATTTGTTTATTTTTTTAAGCGAAATTTCTTATCTGATAATATAATTGAGCTATTTAATGTTATTTGGGTAAGTATCTAGCATAAGTATACACATAAACTTATAATTTATTTCAAATTCTACCTATAAATTTATATATGATTTAAATATAATGATTCTATGAAATGACATGCCGTTTATAAACAAAACATTATGTAACGACAAATAAAGAAAGATAGTGTACTAATTGTGATCATGATTTTGGAATTAATTTTTGTCTATTTTGTAATTTTAAGTTTTTCATTTTTTGGGACATCGAAAAGAATTTACAATTTCTTAGCATTGGACACCAATATGTTGCACTACTTTAATGTAAATGCTTTATATCCGTTTTATATAAAGAATATGTATCTATAAAGAATACATACGTCTTATATACTTTGAAACATATTGTAAAACGATAACATGTAGCATTTATAATTCGTTTAATTTAGTAGATACATAACTCTGTTGACGATTTTTTATCCATATGAATACCAGCAACATTTAGGAGATTTTTAATACTTAATGCCTTGATATATTTTTTTTTACTTCCGTTGTAAGCTTTTGACTATAGTTGTGCAATAAAAAAATGCGCAACGTTTTAATGAAAACAAGTGCAAAAGCTTCTAAGAATGGAGCGAAATTTTAAATTGTGGATGCAAAAAAAAAAAAATCTTTGAAAAGAATTTTATTTAATTACTGGTGTTGCGCCTGGATTCATGACTACCTATGTTAAATTCCGCAGCCTTCTAATTCTGAACCAACTCCTGAAGACAAGAAAATATTTTGATTAAGCATTGAGACGAGACGAACTAGCCTTCGTTGAGGTTTTTTTTTATGGAACTAACCAGCATTTGCGTAATGTGGAGAGGAAAACCAAGAAAACCTCCAATGGTGAGTGAGACGTCAAAGGTATTCTAACCAATGATTCATCTACCACTGAGGACAGTGTAATGTGATATGTGCTAGCCGGGGGGCAAAATTCATATAGACTAGCTATTGCTGAGATTTAACCTGGGTCAGTTCATTAATAGACGAAGGGTGTACCCTGAGTCACCATGCTTCTTAATTTTTATTTTATTTTATTACAAGCGTTAAACAGCTTACCCAATTCTACGACTTCTAATGTTTAACTCTGGATCCTTTTAATTTTGAACTTAACACAGAGGACAAGGGAACTCGTAGATCAAGAATTGGGACAAACTAGCCATGGGGGAGAACTTTTTGATGGAACTAACCCCCATTGGCGTTATCTGGAGGGAAAACTGCTAAAATCTCTCACAGTTAGCCCGACGTCAAGGGTATTCTAACTCATGATACGTCCACCACTGGGATATTTTACGTCAGCACTGCGGTCATTGGAAGCATATTTTGCATCACTCTGTCACCCGCCGCTGGGTTTCGAACTTGGGTCACCTTATTGGGAGACGAATGCTCTATCCTCTCACCCATCGCTGCTCTTTCAAAATAATTATTGTAAGAGTCGCTTAAGTTATGATTATTCTAACAATATAAGATTAGTTATTTAAAGGCATTTTATTTACAAATGGAGCTTTATAATCCAATCTGACAATTTTTTTTATGATTAAAATTATCCGAAAGCTTATATTGCTCTTGCAATTAAATTTTTTTGTCTTACATGATATATTGTTTTAAAACATGTTGCTCGAAGCGTTTTTAAAAATAAAACTGTTATTCTAGAATTGTACTTATCTAAATATCCTATGCTGTGACATAGATTTTTCCCTTTTAATTTGGAAAAAAAATTAGCTGTTTTTTTTTAGAAATTTAGTTCTAAAAAATGTCGATTTTCAATTTAATGATCTGCATATATTACTAAAAATGTAAATTAGTAAGTTATAGAAAGGCTGATACCCATATTTTGAAAAATTACAATGCTTTACTATAGCATTTCAATTGTCAGTTAAACTATGTTTCAAATAATATGAACCAATCAGGCATTTAAAATTTTCTGCTTCAAATCGTTAAACTTTACGCAAATTCGCGAAAAATATAAATATATAGTATATATACCTGAATAAAAGTTTGATGAAATATTTTTTTTTTAAGCAAGAAAAATTGCAGTGAAAAAAAAATTAAACGATTCGACTGTGCTTTGAAACTTTGTGTTATTTTCAAAAGAAAAATCACTTATTGAATTTATATAATTGCCTTCATCTACTAAGTTAGTTCCGGACTCTTCAAACTGGTTCGAGGAATGTGATTGATAGATCTAGTTCGTCGCTACTGAAAACGTCCCATTAGTAACCCAATTCTAAAAAGAAATTCGTGAAAGACTGACAGTGGGGAAGAGTATTTATTGATGGGGGCAAGGGAGGCTAAGGAATGTGCTTCTAAAGAGTGCAGTAGAATTTCATTTAACTTATTTTTTAATTTTTTTAAGGGCAATGGAAAAAACAAGACATATATATATATATATATATATATATATATATATATATATATATATATATATATATATATATATATATATATATATATATATATATATAGTCCCTGGAGAATATTAGGCGCACTATAAGATTCTATGTAGAATCTTAATTATCAGGTGATGCTACACAGCTTTAATGTTTTTATGTGACTGAAACCGGTTTGCACTTGTTCACGTGAGTGTATCAATTGGTTAGATTAGGCGATATATAATATAAATTTGACGACAGGATAAATTAGACGATATACTATATAAATATAGAATATTTATTATATCAAGCATTATATTAATACATTATAATGAAGCCGTGATGGCTCAGGAGATAGAGCGTTCGCCTTCCGATGAGGCGAGCCAGGTTCGAATCCCAGTCGATACGAATTCTGCACCCGGCTTGCACCGACGACAGTGCTGACGTGAAATATCCTCAGTAATAGACAGATCATGGTTTAGAGTCCCCTTGCCGTCTTGCTAACCGTGGGAGGTTCTCGCGGTCTTCCTCTCCATGTAACACAAAGGCGGGTTAGCTCCATCAAAAAGTCCTCCACGATGGCAAATTTCTCCCATTAATCGATCCAGGAGTTCCCTTGTCTTCTGGATAGGGATCAAAATTACAAGGCTATAGAGTTGAACATTAGTAGTCGTAAACCCATGAAATTGGGTCTGCTGTTCAACGACGGTTATAAAATAAAATATATTATAATAATTAGATAAAATTATTAGACCCACAGTAGTACAAGCACAGTAGTATTATTTTAATAATAGGAGATTTTTTATATACTTATGTATTTCCTATTTGTATATATTTTTAACGTATTGCATTACAATGTTAACCGATTGATACAGGAGGGTAAACAAATGCAAACCGGTTTCATCCCAGTAAAAATAATACAGCTGTATAGTATCATCTGATAATTATAATTTCACATGGAATCTTGTAGTGTATCTAATGATATAGTCAGGGATTGCCTATATATATATATGAGTCGCTCAGAAGCCAATGCGGTTAAGTCCAAAACACAAAAATTGAGAAAATTGATGTTTTTTAATACATTAGTTTTCAAAATTCTTGGCTTATTAATTTAATTAGAAAAGTGTATAAAGTCTTTTTTCGAGGTGTAAACTCTGCAAAAAAACAAGATATGTACAGGATGTGTAAATAAAAACGTACGTATTTATTGAAATAATGACAGCATCTTAAAAATTTTAGGACTTATACCTTTTGGCAGCTGAAAAAGATAAGAAATTTATGTAAAAATAATAAAATAACATTTATTGTCATAAGTTTTATGTTTATTCATCTTAACAAACATCATCTTCTTCCGAGTTATTTAAATGCAAATCTTGATCTCCATGTGTTGTCCTTAATGTCCTGTAAAAGTCGTGTTTAATTGGAGGTATATACTTTAATAAACACATGATGTCCTTTTTTGTTTCTCTTGAAATTGTTCTGCCATTAGGATATAATATAGGTTGAGTTATATTTTTTAAATTTACTGGCCTACCTATTTTTTTACTTCAAAACTGGAGTGGCACTTTTCTTTGTTTCAGGAAATGAAAATAAAATAAATAAATAAAATAAAAAAAAATAAAAATACCACATTTTAAAAAAATACTACGAAAAATACAATACCCCTTTTTTTGGTGAAAAAATACTACCGTAGTATTAAAAATACTACGACTGGCAACCCTGAGTTACTATGAATTTCTTCTTTTTCAGTGTTACCAACAAATATCGAAAGAAGAAGACTAAATTAATTTTTATTTCAAAGTTTATGTAAAAAAATATTGATAAAAGGTGGACTTATTCACAATGGCTTCTGAAATTATTATACAATATATTCAGAAGCTATTAAAAAAGAGCTGTCTAACCTAGAAAAAAGTAACCAACGAGTAAATCCTTTAATAACTAAGAAGATTATTATTTATTTCATCAAAATTTCCAAAAATCAGAAAATATCAAAAAATGGACTTAACCGCATTGGCTTCTGAGCGGCTCATATGTATATATCTTGGCCAAGGTATATATATATAAGTAATAATATATGTATATCTAAATAATAATTCAAAAATTCAAAACGCTTTCCTAGCATTTAACTGTTTCGTAATTTAGAATGGTAACCAAAAGACATAGACTTATCTTTTAAAAGCAATAAATTAAAGGAAAACATGATGGAAAATTTTATGGAATGAAATTTTATGGATTTTATAGAAAATAAATCAGATCAATGCATGCTCATCATTCCTGAAAGCACTTTAATAGAATAAAGATGCATTTTTATACACTTAATTATTTTTGCTAAAAATTTAATAATATTTTATAAAATTTTTAGTAAAAATTTAATAACATATTTTTTTCAAATTTAAATGTTAAATTATATTCAAAACAACTTTTTTTTAATGATTAATGACAAAATATCTAACTTCTTTATTTTTATTTATTTGAAGAACGTCCTCTCTTCCTGGACATCATGAGGAAAAATTGTATTTAGTCACGGTCGCGGTTACGCACGCTTTCATAAACAGAAAAAAAAAGGCAAAATGAAAAAGAATTTTAAATTGGATTTTATGTTTTCAGGAAATGCTTTTCGTGCTTACTTCTTAAGAACGAGTAAGCATTCAAAGTATTGAACATTTTTCATCAAATTTTACATGATTAAATCTCCTTTGTTTGTTTGGTTATAAGTTAGAGTTTTTGTTAAGGAATTTTGAATGTAAAAATTGTATTTAATTCATAAAAATTTGGACATGACCTACATTTTTTAAGTGTTTGTAATAATTTCATATTAATATTTATCTAATATCTATTTACAGATGAAACTAGAATTTTATTTCGGTGTCTACTGGGCTTAAGAGGATATTACTGTAAAATATTTCATCATTATCATACATTTTATTTCAAAATGTACACTGCAAAAAATCTGTCATATATATTAAAATCTAAAAAAATCTGCCATATATATAAATCTTAATATACATTATAAAAAAAACTGTCAGCTAAAGTGCCAGTATAAAACCGTTTATTTCATAGAAAAATACTGTTAATTAAAAAAAAAACATTTTTTAAACAGCTAAGTACTATTATTTTGACAAACGAACTCCGTTATTTTAACAATTTTTTTCATAATAACTATGTCTACATTGCGGTTGGTGATCTTCGTAGGATTATCAGCATTCATACGAGTAATCAAGGCTGGAATTCGAACCTGAGTCTCCTTATCGTAATGCCTGCTCATTGCCCTCTCATCTAGTGAAGAAAAATACTAAAATGGTTTTATCTTCAGAGTCTTATTGATTGCAATAATATTTAAGAACAAAATCGTTTAAAACTATAATGGTTCAACCACATTAAATATTTTTGACTACTTAATTAACCAAAAAACTATATCTAAAGGAATATATTCACGAGTTGTATCAATATGACAACGAAATCAAATCTCATTTATGTATATGCGTTTTTAAAAATCTTAAATAACTGCTGAAAAATAAATGGAAGTATAGAAAATAAACGTAAAAGGATTTGTAAAAAACGTAGAGTTATCGTAGAGTAAGAAAAACTTAATGGCTGTAACTATAATTTGAACTAATGGTTTTAATCTGTTTAAGCTCAGAATGTAAAACAGAGAAAAACTATTTTGACTACAAAGCAGCTTCTAACTGCCAAGTATACAGAGAAAGTCTATAAAAGGAACGGAAATTTTCTACAGAGAAATTATTTTACTATTGATGCTTATTTAAGTGCAATAGATATTGAAGCAGAATTCAATAATCGCCTGCAGAATTATATTAGAACAAATCTAAGTAGCAGAATGTAAAGACGTTTGATTATTCATTTTCTATAAATTAGTATTGTTATAATATCGCTTCACAAATGATATTAAGTTTATAACATTACAAATATTTTCGTCAAGTAAAGCATTTCTGCAACAGCCAGTCGATGGCTAAGGCATCATGGAGGTTAAAGTTCTTTATTTTTGTGAACAACACCATAATGACAGCAATGATATCACTATTGCCCGCCGGCCACTCTTACTATCCTTGCAAGCTGATCCCTTGGATCCAAAGCTGGGTAGGCTTTATATCATCTCCTGAGATAGAGCCCTGGTTCGGTTCTTTACAATGTACCTTAACCATCGCGACATACTGACATTGTGATAAAACAAAAGTAACTGCTCCCGTTTTTTTATTTTTTATATCACAATAGTAAACCTTATTTGCATGAATATGAATAAATTTTTGAAGTTTTCAAAAAAGTGACGATGTTTTTTTCCTAATTCAAGTATAAAAAAAATGTTATATTTTAGATACAGTAGAAAGTAAACATTAAGTCACTATAAATGATTTGAAAAGAGTAAATATGTATTTTTGTTTTAAACTTAATAAATGAAAAAAAAATAACAAACTGTCAAGCACAGTGCACATAAGCGGAAGCTTTCCTTAAATGAAAACGTACTGCGAGGATTATCATCAATCAATATTAAATAGACAACCACGCCTTCATTAAGGTAGATCAAGGGTTAAATGAGAAATAAACGTGAAAGAAATTAAATGCGGATATATAATGTAACATAAAACTACTTTAATCTAAATAGATTCAATTAATACAAAAAGAAAGATAAGCTACTGAATTACTTTCATTTCGAAGAAAAAAAATAATTCAGTTAGGTTTTGTTATGCTAATGATTTGGAAAAACAGTCATTAAAATGTGTGATCCTATTATCCTAATTTATTTATGATCTTATTAACTTAATTTATTTATTCATTATTATTAGTCGGTGGCTTGCGAATGAGTTTGTTTGCCTGGAGAAAATTCTTCTATCCCTGAAAAGTGGAGGGTAATGACTGTAAAAGGGGAAGTGAAATTAATTTTAAAAAATAAAATAACAAAAGAACATTGTGAAGAAAAATAATAAATTATATTTAATTTTGTTTCTATGTCATGTAAGTAAAAATAGTTCCACCGGTAAGAAATGGTTATTTTTTTAAAAATATAAATCATCTAAAACTTCATTATTAAATTTATTTAAAATATAATTCATTTCTCATAAAATATTTTGCTACAACCATTTATAATACCATTTAAAAATTTTACGTTAAATTAAATTTAATTACACTTTTTAAGATTTGACATAAAGGTAAAAGTCTTCGATTAAAGAAGGGACTTAAAGTTTTTGATTGGAAGCCCCAATTTGGCTAGGTGCCTGTAGCCGTTATGTTATATCTTTTCAAGTCCTAATATTATTTTTAAGAGAAGTAAAATATTCAAAATATTCAAAAGTATTCAAACAAGCAAAAATGTTTTTCGCATTCCATAATTATTAAGTGAAATTAAGTATTCCCGCAGCAGCTTGCTGGGAGTCAGGAGATCATGGAACTTAAAGTTCCAGAATTTCTAGATCAACAGTATTATTGGGATAATGTGGTCAGCATTACGCGCAGGCTGCCTTTATTCCCCAGTCAAGCTGGCACTCATTGATTTGAAGTTGGGTGGATTTCAATCTTTTCCCCTTTTTATTATTATCGATTGATTATTATTTGATTACATTCTTCAAACCTTTCCTTTATCCCTGATTGATTCAGGTTGTTAATTATTCTTTCGTTAGCAAGAATAAAAAATGTCTTAAATAAATTGTTTTATGTTAGCTGTAACCATCTTGTTCTCCCCTAAAGCAATATATATTATTAATTAAATTATATGAGAATATAAATTTAAACAATTCAATGATGTTTACTTGTAAAATTACTTGAAAATATTTTCATGTTTTCCAAATAAATTATTTGAAATTTTCCAAAGGATAACATTCAATTTATATTATTTTGTTATGAACGTACGAAAATTTATTTTCAAAGTGTTTCTTTGATGATAAACAAACATACAAATGAGTCGCATTTGCATGAGCCTTGAGCCAAACAATTCGTTGTATTTTGTTTTAGAAATGTCTTGATGCGGATGTAGTCTTTATCTTTTTATCATAAATCGTTTGCAGTATATGTGATAACAAAGAGGCCAAGTTTTACTTTGAGGGTTTGGATTAATGTCCTTAGTGAAAGTTGTCGCGTGTGGTATCGCAATTGAGGGGTGGTCCCGAACAGTATTTAGGGCATCGAACGCATCTTTTAGGAGGAACAGGTTCTCTTGCATAAAAAAGGAACATCATATTCGTAATATAATTATAGCGAAAGCGAAGGTCGTTCGCCTGATTTGTTCAGTAATAGAAGTCTTCCGTACGATTTTTTTATTATTGAAATTGAAAGATGTTCTGTTCTATTTAAACGGAAAAAAAAGAATGTTTCAGTCCAATTTGTAAAACCGTTGATTATTTTTAAAAAAAATTTCCATAGCAGTTTCATATTTAAGTCTGTGAAGTAATACAAAAAAAAATATTTACCGTTTGGTTTAACAAGGTAAATTAAGGTATATTGTTTGAATTAAAAATATTAACTTAATAATGGCATTTTAAATTTATTTTTCTATCAAATACATTTCAAATAAAATAAAACAATTAAAAGAAAACTTTTTAGAAGGGATTTTCTTAAATTAATTAAATTTAAAAAGGGAAGTTTTTTAAATTAATACAAAATTACATACTTAACTTTTAAAAGTATATAAATAAAAATAATATAGGTGAAACTAATAACAAAAGTATTTTAAAAATTAAAGCTACAGAGCAACTACTTAGAAAGCAAACGAAAAATTTCGATAATTTTTGTTCATAAATTGTTAAATTCTAAGATAAAATTTTTAATTGTTCTACTACAATTTGTTCATTAAACAACATGCTAAAAATAATTGTATTTATTACAAAAAAATCAGCATGCAGGGATGCTATGTTTTGCGGTAACAAACATAATCTAAATTTGAAACTGCAGCTGCTTTAATTAACGTCAATGATGAAATAAAGGTATAATGATAATCTAACTGAAATTTTTTTTTAAAATTAAGCTTATTTAATGAGTCTTTCTGTAACAATTAAATCATCCTGTAACAAATTTATTTAAGTAATTTTTCATGATTATTTAAGTAATTTTTCAAAATTCTTTTTATACGTAGATTAAAATTTCGCCGAATTCAGACTATTTTTAGTTCAGTTTATAGTAAAATGCAAGGTATAGAGGTCATGCGTATAAGAGAGGCAAGATAATGTACTTTCAAGTAGTATTATTTGGTTTGATTAAAAACAATTATGCGAAGTGATTTTTTCATATAAATTGTTTAAAATAATTTTAAAAAAGTGATTTTGAAGTTAAATAATAATAATAATAATAATATTAACAACAGTATTATTCTGAATGTTTACAAAGACATATTGACTTACTCAAAATGAAAACTTTTCCTGGATCAGAATTTATATTATATTTCAAGAATAAAATTTAATTTTTACTTAAACTATCAATCTATGCTCTATAAAATTAATTTTTCGAATTAAAGTGAAGCGCAAATTTTTATATGGGTAGTGCAAAAGAAAAGCAGACAATTATGCAAGTTTAATTAGTACACAAAACTAAAATAATCATCGTGTGGTATTTACGAAAAAAAAAATCTGCAAAGATAAATTTCTATTACTTATTTTCATTACTTGATAATATGGTACTTTCGGATAGATGGGCGCAAGTAAATTCAACATATTTTACTTTTACTTATCTTTTATAACTCCGTTTTTTCATGCAAAACAAAATGGACGTTTTAAGAAAATTAAATAAATGCATAAATAAATTAATTATTAAAAAATATTAAATTTACTTGAACCCGACTAACGAAAATTACCTATATTAGTTATTATACAAACGAGGCAAATGTATATCAATAGCTTGAATTTTTCTATTTTAGAAACTAATATTTTATCAATAAGGTATTATGAGAAATATCTGATAAAAAAATTATTAGAATCAGATTTTGAATTAATGAAATATAATGTTAGAAAATTGAGACTAAATTGGAAATTACAATGGAAATAATTAGATAGGAAAGATTCCTTTTTTGATCGAAATGTCATCACAAATCTTACGATTTTCAGATTATTTAAGCAAGTCGAGAAAGTTGAAACCAATGGAGCAAGTAAAGTGCATGCGTTAAACATGATTTTTTCTGTAATTACGTTGAAATTTGCTCATTTAAACTTTCAGAATATGAGATATATATTTAACTGTGTTCATCTTTTAGATACTAATTGTTGCATGCATCGTTTAAACTAACATTATAACAATACTTTTTTTAAAGCTCACACTAATATTAGTTTATGGTTTGTAGCATTACGGTATAGTATATGAGACATGATTTTTTTTAAAAAAAGCCACCAAAACAATTTTATTTAAATATAACGTGTGATTATATAATATAGGTTTTTAGTTTCTTATAAGAGGAACTGAGTAAAACCTTAAATAAAATTAAATTTTCTTATTTATTATGAATTAAAATAATTTTTTAACATTTTGATAATTAAGTCTGAAATAGTCATAGCACTGAGTAAAGAATTTAACTAAATTAATAGCATTTAAATATATTTGTAATAAGCTTGCGGGTACAGTTTTGATTTAAAAAAAATGTTTTACAGATATTGTACCAAATTGTAATTCAATTGTAATACAATTTGGTTCAGTTGTATCTAGTTGTATCAGATAACTTAAGATGCGATGGTGGTATTTGAAACTGTATTTAAATATTACAAGAAAAAGTAAAAAAAATATTTTTTTTCCTTTTTAAACCGATTTTTTGAAATTATTTTTAACCAGACTAGAAAAATCATTTAAAAAAATTATTTATTTAAATTTTGATGAAAGAAGCATTAAAAAAGGAACAAAATGTTCAATTTTCCTTATCTCTATGTAATAAATATGAAGAAGATCAAAAAAGCTAGCATTCTCCCACAAACAATTAACCTTAAAACTGGGAATTCTCCGACCTTTGCATGAAATTTGAAATTGCTTTTTTTCTTTTCGAAATATGATGTAAGAAAGCAACTTCGTAGCTATTGTTCGAAAAAAAGAAAGGAACATGATTATCCATTCCATTTATTCCAATCACGATCCCCAAGGTTGTCGCTCCTTTTGGGTCTTTCTAAAGTTACGTTTTTTTTTTGTTCTTTTTTCTTCTTCTCATAACAAGAGGAAGAGGACCTCTTACTAGGTCACTCTCACCTGCGTTGTTGTCGTTTTGATCTTCTTCATTTTCCTTTTCGGATTCATCAATTAGCTCTGCTTTCCGATTCCAATCGCGATTTCTTTTTAAACTCTTGTGCTAAAGTTAGAAGATTCAATAAGAAGATGAATCGAAAGGCAGTCGATTTTAGTTGATATCTTAACTTCTTTTTTATTCTACGCTACTTTTAGATCCGATGTTTTGTTTTTAATGTGTTTATAGGGAAGTAAGGAGAGCTTAAGGGAAGAAAGGATTGTTAATAATTTCATGAGAAAGCTCTCGGTTGCTACTTGAGATGCTGTATTCAATTTCGTAATATGTTTGGTCTTTCGTATATGTTTGGTATTTTAAGAGCAGATAAAACGAAAATAATTCATAAATGATGCTTCGATATCTGTAACATTTAGTGATATTTTACACATTTTTCCCTATGACATTTATTTCTTCGAATTTAATAATATCATTTTAATAGATCTAAAACTACAACTATTTTAGATTATGAGTGAGTTATTTTTGTTTTGAAAATTGAAAAAAATTCCAAACGCCATTCTTCTTTTAAACCTATGTGTCAACGTTAATGGATTCAATCTGAAAATGATTCAAAACGCGATAGAGTTCGCTGATTTTTTTTTAAAAATCCTCATCTTATTTATGATAGAAACAACAACCAAACAAAGTCGTTAGCAACCAACAATTTTTTTTTTACCAAAGTCGCAACCATTTTGGATACAAAAATATTTATCGATTTAAAATGTATTTCAAATGTAGATAAAAGTCATGGGATAGGCTGCGTTTTTGATAATATTTCAAAGAGCCGATGATTTTGATTTGATGACATCCTATTCTAAAAACCATAAAATGTTAAGCTTTCTTTTAATTCAAATACTTCTTGTTTATTACGTTTGTATCCTGAAAATGGCAACTAATGTAACATTCGTAACATTTGCAGTGCACAAAAATATGATCAGAAACTTTGTTCTTTAAACATTGCATTTATATATTTTAAACAAGTCATAGGCATGACGAAAACAATTCAAGTGGGTTCAGGAATTAAACAATAATAAATGCATTAAAGTAATGTATTAGAGTACAAATGCTAAATAAATGATCAGAAATAGATCACTATTAAGTTTGAACAGAACTCAGTTTTGAATCTTACACTGAAAGAGTGTAATATCGCACTCCTTATCCTTAGTCCATGGAGTTTTATTTCGCTACTTTATCAATATATTGAAATGCGTTGACGAGATTTTCTGTATTTATCATAAACATTTGCTTTTGATTTTTAATATTACCTATTTAAAATTTTCAAAACAATTACATTGTCAATTAAAATAAAATATTTTAAAATGAAATATACTAGAAATGTTTGATTAAAAAAGTGCTTAATTTTTAGGATCACATCATAGAATTGATTGTCTGAGATTGTAGAAACTGTGATATATTTTTTTAAAGAAATATGCTTTTGAAATAAAAATAAGATGCGTTGTTTGTCTTTTCAGAAGGCACTTAGAATTTGCTTGAGGGAAGACAGCACTAGTAAGCACATAGTGCACAGATTATTTGTGATAAGTTTTTTATTTTTTTTATTTCAAATTCAAAAGGATGTTGTATTTGGGATAAAAATGAGTTTCGAAAACTATAACTGAAATTAAAAATTTAAGTTAAAAAATTATACTTAATTTAAAACACTATATATATATTTTTTTATCTCTTTCTAGTTGCATCTTTTTATAGCTGATGCTTTTAGAATAATACATGATATCTATTTAAAAATAAACGATTCGATGATGGTGATAATAAATGATAAAAATAAACCGAGTAATATGAATATCAAATTATTGCAATAAAATTGACTAACATGAATAGAAAAATTTTCAAAGATCTAAAAAATAGTTTATATTTATTTCAAATATTAGTTTTTTAAAAGCATCTACATTATATTCAAGCTTTTGTTTCATATCTTGTAAAAATATGACATTAAAAATTAAATTACACTAATGTAGTATGTAATAAACATAAAATTTACTATAATAAAATTTTTAAAATTGTAGTAAATACAAGGAAATCAATTTTTTAGACATAGTTTTGCTTAGTGTTTAACTAATATTTCCATATTTTTTAATGAGGTTCAAAATACTAATCCAAGATCTCAGATAAAAAATATGATTTTTAAGTTCATTTTTTTCAAAATATCCTTATTTTTAATAATGTAGAATAGCACAGTTTTGAACTTTCCGCATCGGGTAATTATAAGTTTTAAATAAACAAAAAAATGTCTTACAACGCAGATAAATCATGAGTTACTGGAGCGAGCAATTGAGCATCTTATCAAATATTTCAGTTCGGTGAGTATCAACGATATATATGTGCATTATGAGCAGAGAATTTATTACACTTTAAGTTCTTTTTTAAGCGAATTTTTTTAGCCATTCTTCTAAAGTTAAAACAAAATTGAGGGCATAAGAAAGTTTGGGCATAGACCTCATTTAAAACTATTTAAAATTTAAAGACTAAAAGCAGCTATATAAAGTATTAAAAATGTACTGAATTCTAACTATTTACGAGTTATTACCATTATGTTTCATATGTACAGTGCATAAATCAGATTTAATTTGCAGATTTTAATGGTTACAGTCAAACTGTTTACATAATAATCTGTGAAAATATTTGCTTTGAAAATATAACTTAATTATACATTATTAATAACAATTTATTAATGTTTAGGCAAAACATTAATATAGACGAAAATAATATTCATGATAGCAAGAATGTTAAGTAAAGTTCACGGTTTCACATAGAAATTTTAATGAACTACTTTAAAAACTATTTATTTCATTAGATATGTAGATGTATTAAGCATGTTATTTTGATCAATTATTTTGCTACCGGTAGTATTTAATCCTACTAAAATTATTCGCAGAAAAAATAATCGTACTTATTCAGTTTACCGATTAAAATAGATAATCAAATTAACGTGATACAATTTTTTGAAGTGATTAATAACGAATGGGTGTATAGTCTGGATGAATATAACTTGGATATAATAATAAAATGACAAAGTAAATTCATTTACAGGATCGGGTTGTACAAGTATTTAAATTTTCATTTTAAAGTTTTATTTTAAAACATAAAGTGGAGAAAAAATATTTTAAATAAAGAAATAATGATAAAGAAATAGATAAAATAAAAATAAGTTCATTAAATATTAAAGACTAATTCACTGCTTTTGATTAAAAGTAAAATATCTTGGAAATCATTAAAATAACATAACAAATAATTTTACAAGAAAACATTTATATTTTTTATCCACTTTCAAAATGCAGAATTAAAAGAATTTCTTTACATCTTAGCTCTGGAATGGAGTTTTCAACAAAAATAAAGTGTTTCTAAGAATTATGAGAAGAAGCTTTAGTGTCGAAGAAAGACTTCCATTAAAAGAGTAAAAGATTTCGAAAACATTTTTCGCTATTTTAACTAAAAATAGAAGCAAACTTAGCTTCCGCGTTATATAAGAAATGAAAGAGTGCTAGTAATAGAGACGGGTTTTATTACAAGCATTAAGAAAGGGTTAAGTTACATTTCTTCTTCCTGAAGTTTGTTTTTCTGCTTCTAGCTCTAATAGTCTAAGTTTATCTCTATCTATTTAAGCGAAACAAAATTGATTGACTGTCATCTTTTTTTGTTTTTGGTTACTAATAATGTTTTTTTGGTGAATTTTGTGACTGCAAAATATTTAATGTCAGCTGTACGTTTTGGTTTAAAGTATGGATCATACACATTTATCAATTTAAAGTTGCTACTCATAATTTTGTTTATCTTAATATATTTTATATTACTTTATTTTTTCATCTTTATTTATTTCTGCTCATAGATATATTATATTGTTGAAAATTAAGTCTTTGGAACAGCAGCAAAATAAGATTATTTATTAGGCTTTATTTTGCCAATAATTAAAAGGGTACTAAACTAGTTTAAAGGTTAAAGACTAGTGAAAAGGTTAACTACGCTAAGTAAACCATTTGCCATTTTTTTAATTCTACATGCAAATAAATGCTGAGATTAAATACTATTAGTGGGAGACTCAAAGTTTTGAATAACTTATCGTTAAATCAAAGTTCTTTCTTGTAACATTAATTGAAAATTGTATTAATGAGGTGAATGAACATAATTTAGTTTCATTTACGAGTAATAAAGGACAAAGAAAGAAGAATTTGATGTAATTTTACATTCTCAATACATAAGAAAAACTGACAAAAAGATAATTTTGTTTTAAATAATTTATGAAGCGTTGTAATAGGAGCAAACATTATATGCATATTAACTTAACTTCCCATTAATCCTTAACTTCTGTCCTTTGATAAAAAAAAGAAGATAAATATATAATTATATATCTAAAAGCATATATTATTATAAAGTCATTTTTACAAAATAGCTCATCATGTTACGTTCCCCAACTGCAACTAAAATTATCAAGTTATCAATAATAATTAGCAAATGTAATAATGGTAGTTAAAATTATTATAAAATATTATCATAAATTCAGTTTCTAGTTTTTTTTAATATGAAACCATTTCCTTTTTTTGCATACCATAATTATTTTTAATATACTTAAACTATTTAAACTTATGTAAGTACGTTATGTTTAAATTACAATCGTACCTAAAATAATTTGTATATACCACATTATATTTCTTTACTTTCATAATTATTAAGTTATTAAGTAAAATTAATTTTTTTATTTACAATGATTAATTAAAATTATTATTAAATTGTAATTTACTCAGTATGTTCTAAGTACATTCTTATTATTTCTTATTATTAAAGTATAGAGCTAATTATCATTCAATGTAATTTTATGATTATGATACTAAGTAATATTATTAGTAAATATCGTAACGTATACAATATATTAAGAACAAATATATGTATGCATTATAACAATATATTTTAATCCTGCATAAGAAATATTGTTTCATTTACTCTTATTTTTCTTCAGAACAAGGAAATTATTTTCTCTTTTAATCAAAAAATTTGTATTTGTCATCACAAAATCATATTATTAAATATTATGAGTTTGTCAAGGTAAGAGGTTTGTAGAGAGATGATAATCACTATCATGAGTTCGCAGAGATAAGAGATTTATAGTGTCTTTATAATTTTTTTAATGATAAGTATTACTATAACTTAAAAATCTATCTAGAAATATAATATTTTTTTATTTTCATGATTTATATCATTCTACAAAGATGTTAGTTATTGTGATGATTTTTATCTTAGATAAATACACTGGTAATTGATCATAATCATATGATCATTATCATAATTCAAACATTTTAATTTGAAATTGTAACGAAAATCAATAATTATTAATATACGGTTATTATATTCATGCATATTTGTTTAATTAAAATTTTTTACTTACCTTGTTATCATGATTCCTTCACTAAAAGGTCCCGGAAATAAATTAGTCCAAAAAAAGTGTAATCGCTAATTAAATCACAAAATCACGTCAATTCAATAAATTCACAAATAGTCCAATGTATAGTTCCTTTAATTATTGGTGTCACAAACACACGAATCAAGAGAATTTTTCTACTCGATCACACCTCACCCCAGCATAATGTCCAGCGGTCCGGTGGCGTTAAACCTTTATATACCTGAGTGGATTTTTCCGTCTTAGAAGATGCAGATCGAGGCCTAAAGTTAGGTCACGTGGTCGTGAACCACCCCCCTGCTTTCCTCCTAGCAGACAACGGTAACCCACTTATGGTAGGAATATCATCTCTAGAATACAGACTCTCGCAAAACTTTCTTCGATTGATCCAAGACTTGATCAAGTTTTTTTTAATTCTTGTTTTTATGAAATGGAAAGAGAGTGTGTTTCTCTCTATTGCAACTGTGTTGACTGAATAGGTGATTTGGTGTTTGAAGTTCCGTAGAATTAAATAATTTAATTTGAAGTATTCAGATTTTAATATGGGAAATGATTAAATTTTCTCTTTCCTCTTTACTTTACTACTTAGTTATATGAAAAAAGAAGTTGTAATATATCGAATGCTCTTAAAAGTATCAGAACATTCCTCGTCAGCTCACATTCTTGATCAAGTTTTTTTTTCTTGTTTTAATGTTATGGGGACGAGGTGTCTCTTCATTGCAGCTTTGTAGATTAGATGAGTGATTTAAAATTTAGCGTTCCATCGAAATGAGAAAATTAAATTGAAGTCTGAAATATTTTAATGAGAGGAATTGAATGGAACTGTACTGTCGAGCAGGAGTCTCCCTAAAATTATGAAGAGAGAGTTTTAATTTCTGAAATGTTTCTCAAAACAGCAAAACTAGTTTTTCGATTGATCACACTCCAATAAAATTTTTTTCAATTATGGATGAAAGTGTTTTTGTTGTAGCTATGCAAATTGACTGAATAATTTATTGTATGAAGTTCCGCTGAAGATAATTAATCCAGCGAGAAATAATCGGCTGTTTGATTTTCATGCAGACTTGTATGACAGTTGAATAATAAACTAGCACAGGTGAAGTACATTGATGAAATATCTTGCCATTTTTTTTAATATTTGTAACATGAAAAAAGTAGTTGCACTTTATTAAATGCAATTAGAAATATCAGGTTACATCCTTGATGAATTTTTTTTTATTGGGGATGAGGGGGTGGGGATTTTTATTTATTATGGGAACGAGAATGTGTCTCTTCATTAGATGAATGATTTAAAAGTTAATGTTCTATTGAAATGAGCAAATTAAGTTGAAATCTAAAATATTTTAATATGGGAAGGGAATGTAACTGTATTGTCCATCAGGAGATCTGTACTGTGGAACAAGAGACTCTGTACTGTTTCTAAAATTATAAATAGAAAGTTTTAATTTCTGAAATATTTGATCACGCAGATTGATCACAAATTTTTTCCATTATGGAAAAATGTGTTTTTGTTGTACTTATGCAGATTGACTGAATAATTTATAATTTGAAGTTCCGCTAAAGATTATTAATCCATCGAAAAATAATCGGCTGTATGATTTTCATGCAGACTTGTATGACAGTTAGATAATAAACTAGTACAAGTGTAGTACACTGATAAAACATCTTACTATTTTGTTTTTTGCTTCTTTTTGAAATCAATGAATGCAATTATTGAAATGACTTTTCTAAACATCAACTCAACTGATAATCTTGCAGAGCTCATTAAATGTTAAGGCAGGTCTTGATCTTTTGGTGTACAATATTGACAGAATTGAAGCTACTGACATGGAATATTCCATAAATTAGGAATCCAAAATCATAGGGACTGTAATTTTCATTTCCAGAGTAATAATTTCATTTAAAGTGCTTTCAAACTGTTTATATGACTGTATATTTTTTAGAATTCCTTAATAGAGAAAAAAAATGTAAAATTATAATTAAAAACATTTTACTTTTTTAAGCATTTTTTCATTTTAGAAGTTTTTATAAGTCTGAAACTTTTTTAAAAATTGAAATGTAAATTAAATGGAAACCAAAATATATTTTCATAAAATTATTAGAACTACGAGGTTTTTTTTTAAAACTGAGTAATAAGCTTTTGAAGTTCGTAAATACGACGTCGTGAATAGTGGAATCATCTTAATATTAGACGATATCCTTTTGTAATCATATACAGTATAATGAAAATTAATTTTATTTCGCTTAACAGTACTTCCGTGTTGAAACTTTGAAATCGAATTAAAATTAAGTAATAATAATAATAATAAGGATAAATAATAATAAGGATAAATAATAATAATTGAGATTACAGTAAATATAGTAATATACGGAAACGTTGTTTCTATGAAACTGCCCAATTTCAAAATTATAGATTAGTATTTGGAGAAAATACGAACTATTATATGTTGCCATATGCGAAATCAGAGTAAAAAAATAAGATTATTGACATTACAACTAGATCGTTTGTCCGTTTCCTAAATTGAATCAAAATTATAACAATATCAATATTATAATCCTAATCCTAATTTTTTTTAACCTGATGGACGTTATTACAAGACAAAATTTCAAAATTTTGATTGATGTCTAGAGAAAAATATGGGCTAATGTATATTGCTATGCTATGTAATGTAAATGTATATACCTCTTGAGGTAGCCGTAACATTACAATATAAAGGGTTCATTGTAATTCTAAGGCTATAAGCAGGAGAGCAAAATTATGACATTGACAAATTGACACTTTCTGCTAAGAACCATTGTTCCTTATAAAACTTAGATAGTGTCTCTCATGGTAGATTCTGTTCTGTTATTTCTAATCCACACTGATAAAAAATTATCTTTTATTACGATATGTAATTAAGCCGCAAACGTGTTTCAAATTTATATCTATATTTAACAGTATGGCGCTATTTAAATGAAAACACATGACTCAACTTAATACCTCATCAAAATCACACCAAATTTAAAACAATATTATAATCCTAATCTTTGTTATTATTGACCAGTAGAGCCATGATTTTTGAACCTCATTATCAAGGATCATGATCTTATCATGGAAATGATGAGCGACTTTATTAAGAGATGTGCACTTAAATTTCAAATTTCCATCCAATGGGAGTAAATTTATCTTTGGAAAAAGAGCAGCGTAGGGAATATCACGCAAGGACATTTATTTAAAAAAATTGGAGTGGGGAATACCGGGCAATGTGATTATGTGCGTTTTATCTCACATAACAAATGGCTTTGTTATTTTTATTAGTAATACTCAGCATAACCAATATAATAAATTGGCGGGAAGAGGGCCATTGATGGTTTACTCTTGTCTAGCATTCCCTACACTGGTGTTTTAAGGGAAAGGACCATTATCCAGTATTTTCTTCTTTGATGTATTTCAACATTAATGGCCATTGTCCTTTACTGACAATCTGTTGTAAATATAAAGGGTCGCAGTAAGTATATCATTGCCGTCTTCAAGCAAAAAAAAAAAAAAAAAAAAAACAAGAATATATGGAGGAAACTTAGAAATGAAATGTTCACTGTCGGATCTTATCAATCTGCATATGATGAGACTAGACATTTTTTTTTAACATCTAAGAAAATTATATCATCAGTTTTATGAGAATAGCAGGTTAACTAACTGCCTATGCTGTTTGACCTACTTTGGTTTTAAGCAAATAAAAATTCGAAAATATCGGTTTTCTGTTAGAAAAAAAAAGATTTAAATGTTTTTCGTTATAAGAGGTTCTAATGAGGTAAATTTTCAACAATATTCTTCTTCAACTACACAGATTTGATACGTTAACTTGTATTAATTAATATATTTCATTGCTTACAATACACATTTTAAAGTAAAGTTGTAACATATATTTGCCTAATTTCATCTTAGTCACTTAGTAATTATTTTTGAACCGACAACCAAGATATTATCGACGTTAATGTAGTAAATAATTTTACTACATAAATGTAGTAAAAATCCCTCGTCAGCGGAGTTCGTGCAAGTATGGTATTTATTCACATTTAACGAAATGATACAGATTTACCTTTGAAACACCTTGCTACATATTTACTTCAAAATGCACATAAATCAACATGAAGTACGTCAAAAAGGAGGTTATAAAAATAATATCGGACAATAAATAGTAATAAGGTCATGAACAAAGTAATAAAACAAGGTTCTTTAAACAGAAACAAAGAAAAATTTTAGTAAAGCATTTATCATGTTTTCAATTATTTATTATGCATACGTGGTAGTTATAGAATAAAATAATTACTTTTAAGCTGATGATCACGGCAAAAGTAAAACAATCATTATTCTTGTAAAAGACATAAAAATAAATTCTAATTAGCTTTCTTGGAATTTTATATGAATAATTTGTAATTACTTTATTTGCAACAAATTTATGATACTTATTTTAAATAACTAGACATGTCAGAGTAAAATGAAAAGGAAAAATTCTTTAAATTTTATTAGAAAGACAATTATATTAGAAAATGGAATTTTTAAAAAGAAAATAATAGAATTTTAATATAATTTTCAATAATAACATTTGGATACTTTGCATACTCAGCCTCTCTCTTTTTAATTTTTATAATTGTTTTACGTTAAACCAAAATCGTAGGGTCTTTCTATATCTAGGTTGTCAATACTTGAATAATACATAAAGCCATAGGTTCCGCAGAGATATAATTTAAAAAGTGTCACTAAGCCACTCGAAGTGGAGGTGGTTTGATGATGTCATGACCGTCGTGGAATATCGGGCACGGTATTTCCTACACGTTAAAGTTTTTTCTTTCTTTTTCTAATGCCCACCTGTGTTAACATCCTACAATTCAGGCATTTACAGGGCAATTTTGTTGACCTCTCTTTCAGGGGCGCCATATTAGGTGGGCCAACATCGCTCCCACAGTAGGGACAGATAGTACAGAGAAGGAAAGAACATCCATGCCTTGCCCGGGATTCGAACCCACAACCTTTCTGATGCAAGGACAGTTCCCTGCCCCCCAAGCAGGCCTGTCTGCTGTTAAAGTAATTAGTGGTATTGTGACTATCAATTGCTTTAAAAGGAGCTATATGCATCAAAGTAAAGTTTTTATAATCATGCATGACAAACGAGGCATCTGAATGCAAATTCTTTCATGAGAATTATTAAAAATGCTATACTGCTTGATTTCAGGATGATCATTAGACTATCAAAAATGTTATAAAAAATTAAAGATTTTCAAGATCCAGATTTAAATACTGATAAGTTTCAAGTTAGAGTTAATTAGAGTTTGTCGGTGTAAGATAAGAAAGAGGGGCACAGTCCAACAATTTCTATTGGGCAACATGTTGGTCGAAAAAGTGTAGAGCACGTAATAAAATAAAAATGAAAATTCAAAAGAAAACGCAACAAATCACTTCGGACAATACAAAGAATGGTGAAAAAAGTGGGTTCCATTCATTTTATTAAATTCTAATGATATGAGATAGGGTAAAGATGACAGTGTATACTGTATAGTTTCATGCTCGAAGTGCTAAATGGAGCATAAGCCAGGTGAGCATCAAAGTCTGTTGCATGGTTATCTGGAATTAAAAAGTTTATAGATTGCCATTTATGACGCAATATATTTATAAGTACCATTTGGGGCCCAATGAGCACGGTGCAGTCTGGTTAGATAAAAAGTTTCACCCCAAGAAGTTTCTATAATACTATTTTATTGCAACGTCAGCTAGAAAGACAAAAATGAGGTTTTTCTGCTAAAGGAGTCATCAAGGGTTTTGAAAAAGATCTTAACTATAAGATTTCGAAATATCTTTTTTAAATACAGGAAAAAATTGAGTTTTCATACATGAAAAATAATTCTTTGAAATTGGTTTTTAATTTTGCTGGTTTAAAAAAAAACTGATTTACCAGTCAAATTATCGTTTATTGTATGATTAAATATGAAACCAATTTTTTTTATTCTATTCAACTCTTTATCTCTCTTAAAATACATTATAATAAACCATTTGAATCGCTCGATGCAAATCTCAGTATATGTGTTTGGCACAGTTTGGAACAGTGATCTCGTAACAGTACTATTTTACCACCATCATTATAAGACTCCTAGATTGGATCTATTCCTGTAATTTGCAAATATGTACTACAGGACGCTATGGGGCGAGTAGTCATCGACCATGCCATCCATCTTCTATCTAAAGGTACTCATATTGAATCGAGTTAGCATGTCTTAGATACTAGTGAATTGATCTTTTAATAATTGTAGTGGTAGGTACGCCACATTACTCCCCCACTAGAATTTTATCAGGGATAGAATTCGATGAACGAATACCACTAGTTGCCGTATTTGTGAAAGTCCGGGAAAGATGTGTTAAGGTCACCGGATTTTGAGTGCTTGTGGTGAGAGCTATATTAAGGTCACCGAGTTATTAAGCGTTTGTCATGAGAGCTATATTAAGTTCGTGGTCGTTCCTGCGTTGCCATTAGCAGTGGATTGTACACAGGACGACATAGTGTGTGATAGAGACTGAGTAGCAACAGCGCGAGGAGGGGGATTATGTCGCAGTCACAAGTATCAAGTCAACTTTTCAATGTGGACCATTAATTTTTGGAGGCGTGTTCACATCACGTCCGAAAGTCAGCAATCTGGGGAGAGAAGTTTTCGACAATGTCAACATTCATCGATGAAAAGGTATCCCCTCATAGAATCGAGTTAACAAGTCTTATATACTAATGTTGTTGTTGTCGTTGTCGTGTCTATGCTAGTGCAAAGATTAGAGTCCTCCAAAAGTCTTGATAACAAGATTTGCAAGTTCTGGAGCCCGATGGCCATGGAGAATTTCGATGGGAGGTGCTCCAAGTTGAAGGAGGGAGCCGATGATGGCCTGGCAGTCAAAAACATGATCTGGAGTTAGTTTCAAATGAGGACAGTACTTGCAGATGGGATAGAATTTTATATGAGTGCGTGAGATACTCATGCCCTTGAAATGTCTAGTACGTAGCTTAGCTATTGTAGAGGAGAGGTTTCTTGGGCAGTTTAGATCGGGGATTGTTGCCTTGCTAAAATGCTGGTTGTATATCCTTCGTCTGGCGACAGCATTCGCATCTGCACAGGTGACAGCTCGAGGTTGATCTTCGTCGCGTGCTTCCTTTGCAAGGGCATCTGCGCATTTGTTCCCCTCGAATCCAACATGAGCTGGGATCCACTGGAGAGTGCAACGGATATTTAGTAAATGAAGAAGGGTATTAATTTCTAGCGTTATTGATGTTTTACCGTTATGTATGGCTTCGAGTGCTAATTTTGAGTCTGAGAAAATCACAATTTCTTTTATTGAGTCGTTTAGAGAATGGGAGCGACAATAGGCAAAAGCCTCTTTAATAGCGATTAATTAGCTGGTGAAGTTCGAAGCAATTTGGTCAGTGGGTATTTTGAGTTTGACGTCTTTTCCTGAGGGGTAAGTGATGGAGATGCCAGCACCACCTCTATTACAATCAATATCAGAGGAACCATCTATTGCGCTGTTTTTCCTGGAAGGTGAACGAACAGTGTCTTCACCTTTTTGTAATATTTCTCGGGTTGGTTCCTTCTTTGAGCATGTTTTAAGTAGGTTAGTATTGATTTTAGTATACATAGGGGGCTTGGAAGGAAAGAGAGGCTCTTGAATAATGTCCAGAGATGAGTGGTCAAGACAGACGGCCTCTCCGATGTCTCTGTCCAATTGCTTATATAATAATAAATTGATGTTTTAATAATTGTAGTGGTATTTACGTCACAACACCATATACTGAATAGAAATTACCAATTTTGAATTAGAAACTTAGACACACAAAGAAAAAAGTTTTCTCTCTAAATTTATCACGGAAGGCCTTTACTATTAAAATTTCTTCATGATATTTTAAAAATAAATTTTAATTTCCATCTAATGACTCTACAACTCACAATTCTTCGGGTTTTCTTAATCTCGCTTGGTAGAGTTACAATATAGCTCTTTTTGAAATTTATTAACACTATGAGATTTTTTAAAACAAATATCATATAATGGCAGACAAAAAAAAACATCTATAAGAAAAATTAGCATTTTTTAATGTTAGCGTAATGTTTTATACTCAGAAAGTTAGTATGATTGTTGTAAATCCAGGCACGATCATTCCAAGTCCGATCATAATCGGAATCGGTATATATATTCAAAAGTACTCTTTAGAGTGCTCTGGAAGTTTTTCGCCATCTGATTTCTATAAAAAGTGCAGGAAAAGGAAAAAACTACCGTTCACTTCGTTCTTCCAGCACCCTGCAAGGTATAATCGTAGCATTTGCTTATGCCACAGACATAAATCAAATTCGACACACACTGGTGAGGTTGGTCTCAGGTATCCAATAAAATCTGATCGGAAGATCAATTCAGCTTTGTAATAAACCAAGCCTAGCTACTGTAGCGTTTATTTACCAATTACAACCATGTGATTAGGCTCAACCATGCGATTTAAATCACATGGTTGGGACTAATCACGCACTCTTCTTAAGTTGTAAGTACCCAATTAAAGGATGGTTCCGTATCTTCAATTGATGCTAGGAAAAAATGTTTAGCAATTGCTTTTGCTAAAGAAGGAATATTCCACACTATTGGCACAAAAATTGGCAGCAATCAATCAATCAACAGTTTTAGGAGTGATTGAAGGGAGTTAGAGAATGCAACAGTTGCGTTAAGAGAAGGGTCGGATCAGCCGGAAAGAGGATTACAACAACACCAACTAGACAACCTGCCACTATCCTACTACCGTTCAACTTTTTACTATTGTAGCAAAGCATATTATGATCAAGTAAAAAAAATATTTTTGTGAGAAAAACGATAGTTCATCCTTTTTTAGTCTGTGATATAGTTTTTTTTTTTGGCTATTGTATTATAAAAGCAAAGGAGTGATTTTTTGAGGGTGAAAAAATTATCAACAAAAATGGCTCGAATATTCTTATTCAATACTCATTTAAAAAATATTTCCAACATTGGAAAATTAAAAACATTTTAACGCACGTGTCTTTATTTGTTTTTATTGAAGTAATGCCTGTTTACAATTTAAACACATAATTAAATAATATTCTACCATAATTGCTTAGATTTCACGGACGATTGGCAGACGTATTTCTTGACGCGTGACATTTGTTTATCAAGAATGATATGAGAAAATTCTTAAATCCAGGTTTTAAACATGTGATGGGCAGATGATGAATCGATTCATGCATGTAAATTTGATGACATAACAACACTATTAATGTCAAAATCTTCTTGTTAGTAAGCTCTGCATATTATTCTATAGCAAACGTTAGTTTTGAAATTAATGGACCGTTCCTTAGCATTCTACCAAGTTTTTCTTTATGAAAGTTTACGGAAATGTTCTATTTTAACAACCAGTGGGGAACATTTGTTTTTGTTTGTATTGGTATTTTAGAACAATGTCATTTCCTGATGCAGTTATTGTTTTTAATAGACTTACGTTAGATTTTTGTAAATCCCAAATTCGCTATAGAAACCACTTTCACAATATAACAGTTAATAATTCATTAAGTACTTATTATTTATCTTGTTTTAATGAGTTATTATTTGGCTTCCGTCAGTTTATTTTCTAATTTTGAACTTTTCAATATCACAGTTAAGACGTTTTAGGGATATTTATTTAACAGTTTGCAACATGGTAAAGAATTTAAATTTTAAAACTTTTAATAACTTTAGCAGATGAGAGATTAAATATGGAAACGAGAGCTAAAGAGCTATTCTCAGAAAAATCGGCTCACTTTTGGATTATAATTTAGTTTCTTTGTAGTATAATAGTAATGGTACTTGAATAAGACGTTAAACTGGTTTAAGTTGTAACATATAAAGATGTCTCCAAATTTAAGATGGTGTCTAATACGTATAGTAACATGGTACAACTTTAACAAGTTATCAAAATTTGTATGATAATGTGGTCCAATGTGCATCAAGACTTCTTATAATTTATGGAAATTAATGAATGAAATTTCATTCTTATTTTCCGGAAGTACAGTAAGTGCTGAATTATTTCCTTGTAAAAATAGTACATAAAAATTAAAAACATTTAATCATTATTGTTCTATAATTCCGATGATTTTTTTAGATATTCAGATAAATGCACATAAGCATAGATAACAATTTCTACGCGCATTTTATTTGTTCTATTTAAACTGTAAATCAAAAGTTTGCCAAAGTCCTTTGTAAAACATAAAGTACAAACTAAAAGAATTTTGTTAAGATTTTTAGATGTAGTTTATGATTTATTTGGCATTCACCATTGTTTTGTTTATCAGGATAACATCGTGTCAAATTCGCATTACACCTTTGATATAACACCTTGCCATTATTATGCAGTTTAGAATGTTTGCGGAGGTTGTTTAACACTTCATTGTTTGAAACAAAATGAAAATACCATATCACTTTGATTCTTATTTTTTTCCCACTTTAAACACTTTTTTTCAGTGTTACACTTACTTTTTCAGAGAAACACATTAACTAATAGAATATAGAAGCCTCTGCCCTTTGCTCGCTTCTTATCCAACCCCAAGATTGCTACACAATGACTTTCTTTTTTTGCTTCTTGGAGATAGTCAGATTGTTACAGCAAAATGAAAAAAAATCTATTTAAAAGATTTCAAAATGCTGTACTGTATTGAGTAAGATTTAGCATCAAACATTCAGTTCTCAAATCTCCACTGTGAAAAATACTGCTAAAATTATCATACTGTATGGTAAGGACATTTTTGATAAATAAAAACATAATTCTGGTAATAAAGCCCAAAATATTCGTTATTAAAACTTTTTATCGGTAATTTTTCTATTCATATGGTAACGGTGCACTGGAGTTGCTGATTTTCAAAATTATAGTTCCTAATATCATATATTAAATAAAAAACACAAAACTGAAAAGTAATTTTAATTCAATAAATGGCCCCAATGCCTTGCTTTAAGATGTCTGAATGAAACTGCTAAATTTCAACACATTTATCAAACTGTTTCATTACACGTTATAAAATCACATTTTATTGACCATTTTGCCAACATCATTACCAAAGAGCTTCGGTAAAAATTACTGAGACTTTTGGTTTTCCCATAGAGCCAGAAAGACGATAAACTTTATAGTTTCGGCCATACTTTTTTCTCAGATTACTCGTGATAAAATTTAACTTCTAAATTAAAATAGCTTCATACTTGCATAAAAAATGACTTCATACTTGTGATAAAATTTAAAACCTAGTCATTTTACTAAATTATTATTGCAACCTAGCCTAGAATTGATGTTGAAAAACTTCAAATATTGTGTAAATAATTACTTCATATCAACTTGATAAAAGCATTGTTTTTACATTCCCTTCATTGCTTGTATAAACATATTTGCCATGAAACTTATTTCAACAATAATAAACTTATATCAATTTCTTCTGGTGGGAAAGATATTTTGCTTTCGTAGTTACTTTTGCTAATAAAATCTATTTACATAACTACTAAACAGCATTTTATACAGCTTCTTCGTAAAAAGCCATATGTCGAACAATATATTAGTTTTCATAATATTTCAGCGTTGCTATAATAAAGTCTTTCAGAAGCGATGGAAACGAACTCAAAACAAAAATAAGATTAGTACCCAAACTATCTTAACGTTCAAATTTTTGTGCGAAAATGATTGTGTGTACGTAGTTAAAAAAACTAGCATCTACAAAAAAAATTGCCTGCACGTGACGTATTGTGGGTATCTCGATCCTGATTGGTTGTTGAAACGTGGCATCTGTTTAAATTAGCAACTGTTCTTTCTATTCTATTTCGAGTAAGTTAAACTGGTCAAGTATCAATTCTCTTAAGTGACACATTCTATATTCTTACACAAAGATTCTTTCACAAGGATTTCAGTACTTTCACTATATATTTCTTACTTAACATAAAGACGGACACAAAACCACACTGAACACAAACAAACTAATTATGCATCGAAGTTGCCAGATACACGAAACAAAAATAAATCATGGTTTCAATAAAATACATAAACAAATAATAAATCTAAGTTAAGTAAAAGACATAGACGAGAGAGAATTATATTCTAACTTATGTGGAGAAACTTACCTCGACTTTAACATGCCACTTTGCTATAAGTGATCAGCTGGAGCTTACGTCATAGGTGACGTGTGTGGGTTTCTGAGTCCTTCTTTTTCTTGAAGTGCAAGTATCAATTGTCACTCTTATCTCTCTAATTATTTTTTAAAAAAGTATATATTATTGTAATGTATACGTTTAGTTTGTACATTTTAATGCTCTCTTCAAGTTTTTCATTACATTTACTAATAAGGAAACATTGCTTTTTGACAATACAGGTTATAACTGCACTTCGAGAAAAAGATGCTTACTTTTATGAAAAGTTGTTTTAGACCTGAGTCAGTGGAATTTAATACACTTGAAAGAGCTTCTTCCAAATAAATGTTTTCATGACACACAATCGGAAATTTTTTTAATTTTAAATATTGTTGAATAGCCATGAACTACTTATTTCCCTGTTTTGAATCTCTTTCTAAATATCAGGTGACTGTAGAATTCTCGGCTAGATAATATGTATTAACTATTATTTAATTTTAATTCCACGTAATGAAGTAATGCAGCTGTTTGTGACGATTTTTTAAGACTGAGTTAGTAAAGAATCAAGTTTGGATTAATTTTCTTACATATTTATGGTAAAAATGATTTAAAAAGCTTTAAAAATAATTATTTTAGAAACTTGTTTTTAATACTCACGTAAAATGTGGATCAAATTGTATTCCTCAGAGCTACGAGACGAACAATGACTATCTTCTTACTATAAATTATCAGATAAATTGCATTAATAATATTTTTTGAAAAAATTCCGTTTCTTTTCTCATTACACTCTTATTAGCTTAAACTGCCTACTGAGATTTATTATTTTCGTTGAAATATTTTTGCTTAATAAACTTTTCTACTTACATTACGAGATTTGCTTAGTATAATATCACTTAACTTTATTCTAAATGACATTTGAGCATAAAACGCAGACGAAAAATAAATGCAACGCAAAAATAAACTAATTGAAAGCAGACGAAAATTAAATTACTCTTAATAAAAATAAAAATAAAGAAACTGATTTCAATTTTACATAAGAGAAAATATATGAGCAATGACTGCGAAATAATTAATTTTAAATAAATAAGGAAAAGTTATCTTTTAATATGAGTTGTCGATTGCGAAGCTTCTGAAAATATTTTAGGTTTATCCCCTGTGACATATTTACTGAGTTTTTCCAAATTTCTTTTTGCCTAACTTGCAGTAGCGCCCTCTGCAGCATTTATAGAAAATGGTTTGTTCATTCTGTGAATTCGAAAAGAGGTTACTCTATAATTTACAATCTATTGCTCACATTTTTTTCCTTCAAAGCATGGCAAAAGTTGCAACGCTCTTGTTCACATGTTTTCAGCGCCATTGTTACTTAGTTAGATTGATTAAATGATCGTTTCTTTTATTATTGATTGAATATGAAGCTCGGTGTAATCGTTTTTTTAAATTCTATAAATTGCTTGGAAATTAATTCTTTAAGACAATACAAGAAATAAGCTGAAAATGGAAATGAGTGTTATGTAATATGTGGAGTGGAAAAGGGATGGGCTGCCATAAGTAAAACAACATTGCTCATCTTAGAGACCGATTTGGCGACCTAAGGGTATCTCTACATCTAACCGTTGAATGCAAATGAAGACTAAAGTACATTTATGATTTATTTTAATGTATAAGTTATAATTTATTTGAAATATTTCAATTTTTTCTTTCTCTTAAATCTGTTCTATTATAAATTCTACAATAAGCAAAAATAAGAAAAAGCTTTGATAATTTATCGAAAACGATTTACGTACTGATTGAATATCTGCAAGTGACGTAGTGTGGGTATCTCGATCCTGATTGGTTATTGAAACGTCGTATTTGTTTACGTTGGCAACTGTTTCCATTCCATTTCGAGCAAGCCACGTCAGTCAAGATTCAATTCTCTTAAGTATAGGCAATAAGTCATAAGTACATTCTATATTCTTTCACAAAGATTTCAATTCTTTCCCTATATATTTTATCTTAACACAAAGACAGGCACAAAGCAGTGTAGAGCACAACATGCATCGAAAGTACACGAAATAAAAATATATCACGGTTACAATAAAATATGTAAGCAAATAATAAATTTAATATAAGTAAAACACGTAGACGAGAAAGAATAATATTTCAGCGAATATAAAAGGTTACGAATCAAACACAAAAAATATTAGTAATTAATTAATCATTATTACTTTGAAAACTATTTGAAGTTTTTCGCCATTTGAATATTATTCGCATTTCTGACTAAATTGTATCATTAATCGAAACTGTCATTAAAACAGAAGAATGGAATACTAATCAATTTCCAGTGATGCTAATTTAAGTGCGATGTTCGTTTGGAAATTCATAAAAAACTTTATCAAGGTTAGAGAAAACTACATAATATTTCTATTCATTTGTAATAACTACTTATAATCTAATTTAATAGAGCAATATATACGCACATTGTATACATATTATGAGAATTACTTTCTAAAACTTTTATAATAGTGAAAAGGAAATCCTACAATTTTCCTATGTAATTAATTCGAATGTAACTCGCAGTTCAAATAAATGCAATTGGCAATTCGAATGAATGAATTCGCAACTCGAATAATGAATTCGAAATTCGAATAAAATTGCCTAATTAAGGAGTTTCATGATGCGCTTTAAACCATTCAGCCCATTCGCCAAGTTTCGAAGGTCTGTCGTAGCAGTAACGGTCACAAAAGTAAAAAAAGGAAGAAAAAAAACTCTTCCAAATTTTATAATTATTCGATTCGATATATAATGCAAACTCATAATAAAATAAGAATAAAAAACTGTAAGTATTCGTAATTAATTAAACATTAGAATTATTCGTAATTGTTCCGGTATCGAACAAAATTGTATAATTATTCGAAGCATTCCTAAAGACTGTAGAGTAAAACATTTTCTTGTTCCTCTAATGATGCCCATGAAAGTGTGATGTTCGTCTGGAAATCTACAAGAATCAGGTTGAGGTTAGAGAAAACCATAATCTTTCGATCACTCTCATATAATCACTCATTCTCTCGTCTGCTCTTCAGTTAAAGAAAATGACTAACAAAACGAAAAGAATATTCAAATGACCACCTGTGAGATGAGAAAGTAACACGAACAGATTTAAGTTCCATTTTGATGTAAATTTGCGATGCTCGCGAGCTTTTTTAATTTTTTTTATTTATTTCAAAAGAAGAATAAGAATTTTGCGTGCTTGAATAGAGGTGAAACAGTTAAATTTTGAGATTAGGAAGACAATTTAAAACTTGTTTTCTCTTTAATCATTTGTATTTTTCTCGTTTTAAATACGAGTTCTATTTTCTGTTAGTTTGAAATTATTTTATTTATTCACTCTACATAAATTTGTAACATTGTTGTATATAATACTTTTTCTTATTAATTTACGTATGTTGACTATTTTCTGTTAGATTCAAATTAGTTTATTTATTCACTCTACATAAATTTGTAACATTGTTGCATATAATATTTTTTCTTATTAATTTAATTATGTTGACTATTTTCTGTTCGATTCAAATTAGTTTATTTATTCCCTCTACATAAATTTGTAACATTGCTGTATGTAATATTTTTTCGTATTAATTTGCGTATGTTGACTATTTTCAGTTAGATTCAAATTATTTTATTTTTTCACTTTACATAAATTTGTAACATTGTTGTATACAATATTTTTTATATTAATTTACGTACGTTGACTATTTTCTGCAAGATTCAAATTATTTTATTTATTCACTCTACATAAATTTGTAACATTGTTGCATATAGTATTTTTTCTTATTAATTTACTTGCGTTGACTCTTATTAAAATACATTAAATCTATGCCTTATAATTTTCATGATAAATTACCTATGCCTGCCAAAATTTTTATACTATTATCCTATATAGTATAATAATAATAATTTGTATAATAATTAGTTTAATAGTTTGTTAACCAAAAGGTGTAAATTTTCTTTTACTTTAAAAATACTTATAATTAAAATTAAGGATATAAATCTAAAAACCCATTTTGTATAATCATTTTATTAAAAAAGTGTATATTTTCTTTACTTCAAATCAAAGTAATTTCTTTTACTTCAAATATTCAGCAAAATACATACATACGAAATTTTTTGCAGCAGATTGTTTTTTTTTAAACAAAATTTCACAAATCCTGCAAAATTTTAATTCTTAATCCCTAGAATATTTGTTTAAAAAATTTGAATTTCGATATTAGATTAAGCAAAAAAAATGTTCTTAGCAGTTAATCCCTTAAAAATAAAGATGAATTGCATTTTGAACCATTTAGCATGATGCTGTTGCTCGAAGTCAACTCATGATTGTTAGAATTTACCGCAATCATGTGATTTTCTCCCATTAGAGGGACCAGAGAAATCTTTTTTTTTCTCACAACATCCATATCAAAGCTTACCAGTATTAATGCAGTCTTAATAGGTATTAAATATACTAATATAATATATTTCACCTATAGATGTACATTTGATACCTATTAAAACGGCAACAGTTACTGTAATACCAGAGAGCCTATTATCAAAATTAATTAAGCAACATTGGCATCAATAAAAATTTGGCAATTTTAATATTCCTTGTAAATGAACTAGTACCATTTCTTTTTTAATTTTACTTGTCTTAGAGAATACAGTTTTTTTTAAAAATTTCAGTAGCAAAATTAATTAGGCATCATTGGAGTTAATAAAAGCATGGCTATTTTTTAAGTTTCTCCAATACGAATCAGTTCTACTTCTCTATTAATTTTGCTTTTCTATAAATAACTATATAATAATTTTTCATTCCAATTACTGTTGATTGAGACTCAAGGGATAAAGCATTCGTTTCCCATTGAGGTGACGTATTCCAGATGGGCTGGTATAAAATTATTGTAGATTTTAAATTGTTTAATTTTATCGATTCATATTTTAAAAACACTACTAAAAATGAAATAAATAAGTAGTTTTAAATAGCTTTAGAAATATCAATTCAGTGATGTAATCCCTTAGTGCTATCATATTATCAATCTTTTCCTTGACGAAGATGGGACGCTGGTGTCTCTTTTGCATGTTTTTTTTCAACGCTCTAATTACAAGCAAAGAGATATTTTGGTATTTTTTAGTTATAAAAAAGGAACTTAATAGTTACTAAAAATATGTGTAAAATTATCGGAGTTATATTTATACTAAAATATAAAATCCAGAAAATCTAGTTTTAATTTTTTTTACATTCATAATCCAAAAAAATTATTAGTAATTAATTTTGCAGATTTTAAAAATTTCAGTGATGAATAACTGTTTTTCTTAGATCTAAGCAACTACAACTAAGTGCAAATTTGAAACATTATTGTTATTAAGTGAACAGTGTTTGGAAGATTCTCCCCTTAACGCAGAAAAAGAAAAACGGAGTTTCCTGCTGTATTTAATAACAATCACATATTACTGATGTAATCTTTAAAACACTTGAAGACAAAAAAAAGGAAATTTTCGGCATCAGTCTCATTTTTTTTCTTCATGGCTAAGCCAATTTCAAACGGCTTTACCAAATGAACTAATTCAACATTTCGAACAAATTTTAGGATTCGAAGCTAAATTTGCCTCGCGTAGCCGTTGTCCTAACGGTTTCGGATCGAAACTGCTCTGGAGTTGTAAAACACGTCCAGACAAACTCTTCATTTTATTAACACTGTTTTTTTTAAATCTTCGCTACTCAGATAAACAGGAATTTATTTATATATTTTTAACTTAAAAATTATATATATTTTTTAAAACACAAACATTGGCCAAAATTGTGTCCTTTTTTGGCGAAAATTGTGTCCATTTTCAACACTGTCAATCAGCGCAAATTCAAACAGTCACTTTGAACACAAGCCTCATTTTACCCGTCCTTTTCCCCACTCAGTATCTGTTTAATGAATCTTTAAATTCATGATTTGTTAAAGTTTATATATTTTCTTATTTCAAAGTTTATATATTTTCTTATTTCAAAGTTTATATATTTTCTTATTCCAATTAATTGAAATTATTTTATTTTATTTTATTTGTTCGTCCCCTGAATTTATTTTGAAGCAAGTTTGTAGAATATTTTTGAAGAAGTTTTCCCGCAATCGACAGCTGTCGGCCAAAGTAGATGAGAAGGGGAATGAATATGAAAACAATGGCTTGAATTTGAAATTGTGGTCAGAGTTTAGTAACGGTTGTTTTTACTTTTTATACAGGATGAAGCTGGGAGAGCCAACGCACAGTAGAAGGAGCCCCACAATTCACCATAGCAAGTCAGTGCTTTAACCAGAATATTAGAGAATCAGAATATTAAATTTCTCGGTAAAAGTAATTAAATAGAAATATATTCAATTATTATTTTATCATATTTAGCTAAAACATTCGAGTAACTGTAAAAAATATTATTGATTCAAACTCTTAAGTGTGAGAAAAAAATTTTATTGTTTATTTTTACCTAATACAGCTTAACAACCAGAATTTTAATCACTTCAACTTGGCCCACCTTATGAAGCCATTTTGTTCCGAGAAGTTGGGCACATATAACTGTGACTGTGAGGGCTAGTCGGTCAACACTGTCAATCAGAGCAAATTCTAACAACCATTGGAGCAGATGCCTCATTTTACCCGTCCTTTCCGACGCTAACTATTTATTTAATTTGTGAATCTAAATTTATGATGACTGGTTGATTTGTGATGATTTATGATGACTGGTTGAATAGGGGTTCGAGTCCCCAGTGTTCATACCACAATATTTCTTCCATTCCTTCTAAATATATGCACTGTTAGAAACTTCTAGGAAAAAAATGGTAAAATAACAATTTATTGGATGGTTATTTTATCATATTTTAAAAAGCAGTCAAATAACCATAAATAAAATGGTAATCAAACTGTTAAGTTTGAGAAAAACTGTTTATTAACTGCTTTCACCTAATACGGTTAAACAACCAGAATTTTATCGCACCAACTAGAACCACCTAATGAAGCTACTTTGTTCTTTGCAATTGCGTACATATCATAGCCGAGTGGGCTTATCTGTCATTCTCATGACCGGCAGAACTGCAGTTCGAGTCCTAGTGTTGACACCACAATATTTCCTCCATTCCCTTCAACACGTGAAGAATTTCCATTGTCCGGCAGTCTCCAATGCCTGTTACCTTACGAAAATTCGAGCTCCTATGTGTAGTTAAATAATATTTTTTTCTTTACGTTCTTGAAAAATGCTAGTTATAAATGGCTAAATAACCTTATAGATTTGTATTCATTGTCTTATAAACATACTTTTTGTAAATGTTTTCAAACCCATAAAAGAAAAAAATTTTCTTTGCCGCAAACTTTACGGGTAATCGGAGGGACAGAGAGCTGCCAGTTATTTTACCACAATTTTAGAGTAAAAATTTTAACAGTGCGGAGTTCTCAGTGCCCTGCACTCTCCAATAGATGACTCTAGTCTATTAGAACAAGAAACTATTATTCACGCATAAAGTGCAATACCACAGAGCTGCAATGTCTGTTTAAGTTTCATTTTCATTTTTCATGGCAAACTGTATTAGTAGTAAATGGCTACAGGACCATATAGTTTTGTATTTACGATTTCTCAATCGTACCAGATGCAAGTGGCTTCTAAACCATGAAGGTAAAAAAATGTTCCTACCATAAACACTATGGTTAATAGGATAGACAGATTGGTGCCAATTATTTTACCGTAATTTCAGAATGAAAATTCGTACAGTGAACCATCACAGCCATTCCATGCCATAATTTTATTTAATGTAATAACAAAAAGGAATAAAATGTTATCCCGGATATTCCATATAATTTTAAGAATGAAGTAATCTGGAACAGTCTTATTTTGGAATTTCATAATAACTTGAACAGAAATAATATTTACCAGTGTGTATATAGTTAGTCAAATGTTTCATTACAAATATGATTTTGACATAAGAAATCCCGTAGAAGTACATCAAATTTTTTATAAATTAAGTTACATTAAAAACTAACTAAATTTACTAACTGAGAAAAAAAGTATGGTCAAAACTACTAGAATATGCTAAAATTTATCGTGTTTCCGGCTTTATGGGGACAACAAAAAACTTGGTAATTTTTACAGAACAGTTTTGATAATGATTTTGGTACAATCAAAAATAGAAATGGTTTTATAATGTGAGATAAAATTTGGAAAATGTGATAAAATTTGGAAAATAATGTAAGATTTATTTATTTTGTGATTATACCTTAGATCATGGCATGCAAAATTTCATTTATTTAGTTAAATTTACTTTTAAATTTTTTTATTAAATGTGTGGTAATAGGAGCTATAATTTAGAAAACCAGATTTTTTTGTAAATAGTTATAATGTGAACGGAAAAATTAACAAATTACTGGTTTAAATACTGTACATTTTAGGTTTCATTAACCAGAATAATTTTTTTACCAGAAATGTCATTGCCATACGGTATGGCAATTTTACCAAATATCTTTTCTACGTGAATTTTTTTTAAAGTTAGTATTAGTTTAAAATTAAATTATTTGAAATATCTAGCCATAAATCTGTTACTACATGATTCGTATTCTTAATTTTTTTTAACGACTTAAAAAAATGCAAGATTTAAATGTTAAAAAGATTTCGAGATCGAAACACTTAAGTAAACTTAAAGCTCTGTTTTTTGCAACATAATAACTAATCTCTGTCAATTTTTATTCAGCATATCAATATTTTTTCTTTCACTTTTCTCCCTAAAATGCATTCATCTTACTTATCTTTTTAAATTTATACATTCATATTTCAAAACGGTTGAAATCATATGCCAAAATCTTGGTTTGTAAACATTTGTCTTTTCAAAAAAAAACTATTCAATGTTCTAAGGGGAAACACATAATCACGACTTTACCATAAATATTGCCGCACCAGATTAATGGACAAAGTTATAGTGTTTTGTTGTTTTCTATTCTTTTCTGTAGACAAATTTCAGCACCAAGACTTGATTACCTTCAACCAATCAGAGGCTTAACTTATCTGCATCTTTACTGAACGCAGACAGATACAATTTTCTCAATTGCATAATGCTAAGTGTTGTCTTCTATTTATTTGGAGCTATTGTTTGTTTTTTAATACCTTGTAATCAATTGGAATCACTTTCTTTGGAGTGAACTTTATTTTTCTTTTAATATCTTTTCTTTTATTCGAGTCTTTTGTTACTTCAGCTAAAGTTAATTATCAGGAGAATAATTCAGAGCTGTAATGCTTATTGCCTTGTTGCACTTAAGACAGATGAGTTGCATCGCATGAATTGTAATAAAGAATTTCATTTCTCAATGGGTAAATGATTCCTACATATTTATTAGGCAATTTATTCCTGCCATTGATGATACTTTGTTAAACATCTTATTTATTTTTGATTGTAGAATTATGTAAATTTATGCATTTTGATGCAAATGCTGCATGATGAATGCATTTCATATTAAATCAATTAATAAAAAACCTTAACCTAAACATTCTTGGTGATTTTTTCATTCTCCAATCCATAAATACATTTATGAATAATCGAAGTCATGATCAAAAGGTAAAAATCGTTAAATATCTTTACATTTTTTAGTCATAATCAAAAATTGTTGAACCTATTCAAGGCTGAAAGCTTGAATATCCACTATAAAAAATCAGTTAAATTTACCAAAATGAAAAAAAAAAAGCTGTCAGCTGATGCGCCAGTTTCAAACCGTTTTCTCCACAATTAAACACTGTTATTGAAAAACAGACACCTGTTTTTTAAGAAGATAAGTTCTGTTATTTTATGAAACAAACATATTTTGGAAAAAAAATAAAAACTCTATAAAATCACGGTTATGTAAAGTCAGTGTGAGCCGAGTGCAGAGTAGAATTCACATGGCCAGTCAACACCGGGATTCTAATCTAGGACACTTTAGTAAGACGCGGTCGCTCTGTCGCATAAGATACGGAGCTCTAGCTAGTTTAGAAAATTTCAAAACTTGCTTTGACGTATTTTTTAGAACAGCAGTTCATTTGTACATTTCAGACTTGTGTAACTCGTACCGAAAGCAAAATTTTAAAAGAATTATTAGCTTTAAATATTGTTTTTATACACATATTCGTTTCTTTATTTAGAACTTCAATCTATATATAAATTTATAAATGATATTTTAATTACTATCGATAACACTTCTCCATGTAATTGAACATAAGTATATAAACATTTGTTATATTCAGCACAATTAAAGTTAAGAAAACAGTTATGGGAATTTGAAATACGTAAATTTTACCGTTAGAGTCATAGTGTGCCTGAAACAAGCAAACTTTACTAAAGTTTTTATGACATATCTCATGAATTTTTAAGTTAAACTGATATTGAGAAAGATGAGAATTCCTTGGGAATCTTCAAACGTCGGATCCTAAGATCCATTTTTGAGGGTAAACAAGTTGATGGTACTTGGTACAGACGTTCAAACTCAGAACTCTTTTGGGCTTTTAGAGAGCCTGATGTTGTCAAGTATGTAAAAATCCAAAGAATTAAATGGGCTGGTCACATCATTCGAATGAACAGAGAGCGTTCGACAAACATAATCTTTTTGGCTCAGCCCATCGGATCAAAGCCCAGAGGTCGACCAAAGCTGAGATGGGCCGACTGCGTGGAAAGAGACTTTTCAGTCTTAAAAGTCTCAAACTGGAAGACAACTGCCAGGCGGAGGCAGGCCTGGAGGAAGTTGATTGAGAAGGCCAGGGCCCACCCGGGGCTGTCGTGCCATTGAGGAAGGAAGGAAGGAACTAATATTGTTTCTATTATTTTAAGTAACAAGGAATAGTTTTATTCGAGTCAAACTTATAATTGTCTAAAAGAATCTATAGCAAACTTTTGAATTTAAGCGTGTAAAAGTTATGAATAGTACATGTGTTCGATTTGCAATTTTTTTTCTTTGTTTCAATTTGTACATAATTTTATCTATCTGGTTTAAAATATTAAATTATTTGGTTGTATTTACCAATTTTTATATAAACTGCTTCGTATTATTGTATTTTAGAAATTAGCAAACAATGAAGTGCAGAAACATCTTATTACCATTATGGAAATCGTGATTTTATTCTTCAAAGATCAGTCACTTTCCTAAACAATTTGAAAATGTGATTTATTACTACATCACCCCAAGGTCTGCAATTAAAATTTAAAACCATGTTTACAGGAATTTAATTGAGATAAATCTGATTGTTCATATGGAATTCATATTGTCTACCGAAATCTGATTGTCTTCATGGAAAACGAGGTATTTTTCATTAAAAACCCTACCCTGGACCATTTTTAAATAAGGTTTATTATTGCAAAATTCATCACAACTCTTTACCGTATCATTTATAAATAAGGCTTGCTATTACATAATCAAAATAAATGACTTGTAATTGCGAAAATCAAATTTACTTTATGGAAAACGAGGTATTTTCCACCAAAAACTTTTCCTTGGACAATGTCATAATATGGCTTGTGTTTCAAATCTAAATCAATAGCTTATTATAATAATAATCGAATTGTCTACATCATGAATATCAAATTGTCTGCTTGTAAATCATGCTATTTTTTCCCTAAAAACGTTCTTTTAACAATTTGAAAATGTAATGTATAATTAGATCATTCTAAGCCCTTTAATTTAAAATCGAAATGATTTTAACAAAATTGAATTGTCACAGAAATCAAATTTTCATAAGACTGAAAAAGACAGTTTTAATTCGTCGCTCAATTTTTCATTTCAAATCTTGTACTTTTGAAGAAGCATTTTTCTGATTCTAAATAAATCTAAAAGGAAATGAGCGATTAAGTATCTTGTTGGTTTTCCAATTAATCCAAAAAAACTGAACGCGGAAAAAATGCAAATCTTTAATGACTGACCCAGTATCTCAAGTTGAGGCAACCTTTACTTAAAAAGTTATTTTTATCTTGCATTAAAAGAATGTTTCATAAACCTTAATAAAGCTGTATCCATACTGTTGCAAGTTTGATATGTTGGGCGTAGTAGTAGAATGTTTGCGCTCGCGGTGAACCTTGCCCTTTGAGTGGTTAAGGCTAACTCTATGATGAAATTAAATGCTGCTATTGAGCAAGTTTTTGAGGAGTCAACAAAATCAGTTTTTTAAGTTTAATTCGTTTCTGCTACAGTTAAAAAGTATGAAGTCTAAATTCATTTATGTTTTTTTTAATGTAAATAATTAAGATTTTTTAAGTTTTGTTCATAAATGATCTGTTATTAGTTTAAATGATAGGGCACAATTTGAAGGGCACGATTACTAATTTCTTATTGATACTGAATCGAAAATTCAAAAATACGACTTATTTGAAATTTTATTAACCCAAAACCTGATTGACTGATTCTGTTTCGAACTTCGTTATTCAATGCTCCAAAGCGTAATTTGATCATCACTTTTTTCTATTAAAAAAAATAAATAAATAAATTAATAAAAAAATATTAAAATTTACTTTTTTCTATGGATAAAGGAGTTTTATAAAGCAAAGTGTTTTTGGATTGATTATATTATATTATATTATATTATATTATATTATATTATATTATATTATATTATATTATATTATATTATATTATATTATATTATATTATATTATATTATATTATATTATGTTATGTTATGTTATGTTATGTTATGTTATGTTATGTTATGTTATATTATATATTATATTATATTATATTATATTATATTATATTATATTATATTATATTATATTATATTATATTATATTATATTATATTATATTATATTATGTTATATTGTGTTTGGTTTATGTGTTAATCGTTACAAAATAGACGATTATACATTTGAAAAATGATCTTCTATACTTGAAAAAAATTAACCTTTTGAATACAGATTGGGAAATTCAATACAAAGTAGTTTTACTCGTTGAAGATGCTTATAACAATTTAAATAAGGAATGGTTTTTATCACTATTTATAAAGTTTTTTTTTATATTTAAATTTGACAGCATGTTTAAATTTGATTTATATTTGACAATTTGACATCGATTAATCAATCTCTCTCTTGTTACTTTTGGTATCCACTCGCGAGTGGTTTATTAAATAAAAGAAAAAATAACGATCTTTTGAAGAATTTTTTTTCCTACAACAATGTCAATATAGTCAATATACAATAGTCAATATTTCAAGAAAAAAGCTGGAAAAAATGACCAAAAAATGCTTAAATTTTCAATAACTTTCTAACAAATAGGAATATGGAAAAAAAATTCCCTTTAAAATTATAATTATATTTCCACACTGTAGCTGCATTTACTACAAGTTAAGCAGTTTAAAAACTAAAACCAATTAAACTCAGTCGACTAATTACTTAGTCGAATCTGATTTTTTTAAAAATTTTGTTGTACTCTCTTTTCACACACATTCGTAATTTCAAGTTTCGAACTCTTAAATATTTTGAGCAACAAAGCAAAATGCAACGTAAGCTAAAAAAGGAAAGAGAAAATTTGCAAAAAAGGCACTTTGAATTGCAATAACTTTCAAACAAATTAGAATTTAAAAAAAACTCTGTGTTAATTTTGCGAAACAAAAAAAAACAAAAAAAAAATTTAAAAAATGGGACCCTTTCTGCGTCTGCTAATATCCAACTATATAGTTGCATTCTCTGTAACTGAGCAGCCTGTAAGGTATTTTTTCCAAAAAATGTAAGAGTGACTTATTCTCGAAAAAATTATCAAATATTAATTTTTTTTTAATTCATTGCTTTTTCTGTACACTTTTCAATATATGTATCTTAGTAATTTCAAGTTTCAAAGTCTCATTGCTTTTGAGCAGTAAAACAAACTGTAACGTCAATTTAAAGAACTAAAACAGTGGCAAAGTCAACAGCCCTTACGATTTTTTAATATGAAGAGAAATAAATCTGTAAATAATACAGATCTGTGCAAAAAATAGTGCTATCGCAACATTATGATAATTATAAAGTTTTTACAAAAAATATATAAACAGATGCTATATAATCTAAAAATAAATCCAATCTTGTTTAAGTGTGTACTTCTTTCTGATGAAAACTAACAAATAAATCTTCAACTAACAAATAAATTCATTCGAATGAAAAGATCACTTCTAAATTTCACTTGTTGAAATTTGTTTAACATGATTTACTTTTATAGATATTTAAATTATCGTCGTTTTTGATACCTGGGGGCATTTTACCTGGGCGTGTGGCCTACTATCAAGCAGTTCAGAACGTGGGTGTGGTATGTGCTTTCGCTTTTCGTAGGAAGTTGGCAGTTTCTTTAAAACGTTCTTAAAATTCAAGTATCTATTGTACGATATTCTGGGGTATCCCTACTAATTAAATTTGAAATACAAATAAATTTGACTTCCGCATAAATTTTCATTCTGTCACGCTTCAAGAAATGTTTTTCTTCTATAATTCAAATAAGGCTACTGATTATGAAAGGAATATTCAATATTGTTTTCGTTTCTCTCATTTTGAAGAAGAAGAAAATATAAAATTAATAACACTGGGGAACAATTTTTCTTAATTTTCTGTTGCGTGAGACTTTTAACAGATCATTCGCATCGCTGATTTCAAATTTGTTATCAGTTTCTCGATCCAAGTTACAGTTTATTTTTAATAACACTTTTTTGATCTACACATATTAATCTACATTTTTGACGAAATGTACTGGTGTAAAAATTTTATATATAACTCCAATTCGAGTAAATGTTGCAACAAGAGGGGAGTTAGGACGAATCGTCAGGATAAAAATTGCATAAGGAACTCATGCACCGAAATATCGTCATACGCAGCTAGGGGCGCTTTCCCTATTATGAACTGTTGTTTCATGCGCTTCTTCTTCTTCATAATAGGGAACCTCTCATAGCTGCTCATGACGACGTTTCCGGGATGGGTTCTTATCAGGGTTGGGGTTTTGGATGTCCTACTGGTTTTGGACAGAACACATGGGTCTTATTGTCTTTACCTGCCCCAAACTGTCTTAAGTTGTCCTAAACTGACTAAAACAGTCCTAAACTGTCTTAAATTGTCCAAAAACTTGAACTTTGGTGAAAGGTAATATTCTATATGTGTAACACGTAATAATTACATATATTAATAAATATTTGATGCTATTTATACAATTTTAAAAACTTATTAAAAGAAAATAATATATCAAGAAAAGATTTGTAACTTTTGAAGCTCCGCAATTCATTGAACGACAAAAGAGAATATCTTACCACTTAAATATGAATGTATGTGCTTTTAATACTGATAAATTATGTTTTCGCATGAGGATAATTAACGCAATATTAAATATAATAGTAAACTTTTTTAATAAAACAATAAATTGAATTCATTTTGTTTCTTGTTCAAAAATTAAATTTTATTTCTCACATTTTTTTAAAAAAATTATGACATAATTTGAGTAAAGGGGTTTCAGACAGTTTCGGACAACGGGGTTTGAACTGTTGTTTTAAAACTATTGCTGCCTAGAATCAGTGTACAGATTTATATCAGCTCACATCAACTAAAAAAGTATCTTTTTAAACCACGTTAGTTGTAAATGGTCAAAAAATTGCCACGGTAAAAAATATTCTTCCTCTCAAACTTTACGGTTAATTGAATGGACAGGCTACTGCTAGTTATTTTTCCATAATTTTAGAATGGACATTCTAAGTAAACTAAGAACAGTTCGCTAAGAACAAAGTATCAAGCAGTGGTATTATTATAATTGAATCACACATTTAAATTTAAAAATTTGCGCATACATCAAAAACTAAGTTTTATTGGTTAAATCCATTCACTGTTTCAATTTTCTATGGGTTTCGACATATGAGAAACATATTTAAAAAAAAAAATGCAAATTTATGTCAGAGTTTATGAAAAATGAATCATGTGTATTTCATGATATTTCCAGTTATATTTCTTACAGTTGATTTTGTTAGAGTAATTCATCTAATTAAGTTAATTTTATTTTATAGTATCAGACAAAAGTATTTAATAATAGAATATAGGAAGTAGAAATAAGTATTTTTTTTTCATTTCCTGTAAAGCGACATTTGGTTTTCTGTTGTAAAGTATTTTGACTTTGTCATGCCCTACAATTTTAAACATTTTGAACCAGATTGCATCGTAATATTCTGGAAATTCACTAGAATCCTAGTATCGTACCACTGCTTTTCAAAATTTTTTTTTTAAAAAAACTTTTGTAGTAATTATTTATAATAAGAAATTAATAGTTTTCGGTAGACTAGGTTAAAGTAAATTAAACTATTTTTAAAAATATTTATTTTTAAAAATTCCTTTTTTTTAAATATTTAAAACAGACTAGAAGTGCCTGAATAAGTAAATAATTAAGTAGATAAATAAAATAAATAAATAGATAAAAAATAAATATGCAAATAAATTTAAATAAATAAATAAAATAAATAAGATTAGTTGAATAGACTTCCGTCCACTAACCAAAAAGTTCCAAAAAAATCATTACATTTTATGGTTAAAAAGTTGTTTTGTAATATGAATTTAGAATGATTTATTTACTCTTAATATATAGATTTTTTTACTTCAATATAGTTGCATATTTAAAGAAATATAAAAGCTAATCTAGAACGAATTAAAGCTAAATATACAGACAAATAAAAGACAAATATATAGACAAATATGTAGACAAATTAAAGCAAAATATATAGACAAATAAAAGCGAAATATATACACAAATAAAAGCGAAGTATATAGACAAATATATAGACAAATAAAAGCGAAATATATAGACAAATAAAAGACAAATATATAGGCAAATAAAAGACTAATATATAGACAAATAAAAGCGAATCTAGCACGAATTTGATTTTAAAATTGGAAGGAGTGATAAGAAAAAATAATGGTAACCTCTTATGAATGCTAAACAGGAATTATTTTAGGCGTGTCTTATAGTAATACCATGACGAAATGACATTTCTTCGAACTTATTAATGATGTTTGGCATTGACTTATTACTGGTGATTAAATCAAGTTTTCTAAGTGTTAATGGAATCTTGGGAGTGTTCTTGAATATTTCTTAATGTCTATCTTAATACTTAATATCTTTCATAATAGTATGTGAATATATTTAGCTTGCAAATAATGATTTCAAAATATTGTTATGCGTCTTTGATGACCACCAGGGGGAGATTCAAGAAGATGCACTAGTACGCAATGGTAAATCAATAAATAAGAATATACAATTTACTGTAACTGTTTTCAATTTTTTTAAATTTTAATTAGTTATAAATGATACATATAAGTTTAATATTAAATCTATTCTGATTTCCAAAATAGACATATAAATTTTTGTTAATTTGAACACCTTTTGTAAAACACTTTTTGTTAATTTGAAGATGTAGATTAAAAAAAAAAATACTTTAGATATAAATTAAAAAATTACAGAAGAATAATACTCACGATTCTTCCTTTATTCTCATAATATATTTGATGAACAAAAAGTAAATGGTGACTGTTGCGTGTTAAATTTGTCGGGTCAAAAAGTCCTCCATGTTCCCATAACAAATTAATACCTTTGAGGTACTGAATTGGAGACTGATCGTATGAATTTTTCCACCCTATAAACGAGCTGTGAAGTGTGTCTGTGGCTGAAGTCATATATTTGGCCACAGCTAGCAATACTGAAAAACAAGAATCGTTTCAATCCAAATCAAAGTTTTGAAGGTTTTACTTAATGTAGTCACGTTTTGTGCATAGTAGATACTTCTCCTTTACCTTCTGTCTTAAATTAGACTGACTGTTTTCTAAATTAATTTTTTTATGACTTTCAAAGTAACAATATCAACCTTTGGGACAAGTTTATAAGACAATGTATAAGTTTATTTCCAACAAAAAATTTCCTTCAAATTTCGCTAAATCTTTTTTTACTGTTTTTACCTCTGAGTTTTGATTCCGATTTGTTATTGTGGATGATGGTATACATTTCAAACATATCGCAATGCAATTTTCATTCTCTAAAACATTTAGAAAAATTATGCTGAGGTGCTTAGTTGTTTTACTTTGATTTGCTGGCTTAGCACTTGTAGCGCCATCTGTTGAAACTTGTTTGAACAAAACACAGGAACTCCTGGAGGAATAACTTATGCCCTCTCACATAAATTTGCTGCAGGATTTTTTTTTCTTCACCTTAACAGTTTTTCTTTCATAAATTTAAAAAAAAATATCTGGTAAATTTAGTACACTCCATATTTTGACAAAATATTTATGTTATACTAGCAAACAATAGTTTTTCTTCCTATTACCTATTTGATTATTTTGATGTCTAAACTAGGTGTAAAGATGAGACTAAGGTTCATTTTATCCACTCAATTACTTTTAAAAAAAATCTAAAATTCTTCTTTTTAAAAGAATTTAAATTCATTTTCCATAAAAACATAAGAGAATTTAGAGATGTTCACGAAGAACATTAACCTCCAATCTTAGATTATGGAGATTAAAAACACTTTCATCATTAACAGGATACTGATGACTAAATCAGAACTGCGCAGAAACCGTCTGAATGCTAATGAAGCCTCCCAACTGACAGGGAAAATTACATCAATTCCATCTTGAATGAGAATGAAGCAGAAAAGGAGATGGTGACCTTTAGCTTTGGAGAGAAAAGTAATTCTTCATCATCTTCTCTGTTTAATTCGTACATTTGATGGTATCAGGAATGAAATAACTCAATGAGAAAGTCACCGTTATTTCATGTAACTACTGTCTCTGGAGAGATCTTCACTATAAATAGAGTTTTCGTTTCAGATAAATACAAAAATACAGGTTCCTCATCAAGATTTCCATTTGATTTATTTTCTATTCATTCAAATTATCAATAATGTTGATCTAAATCAGATAAAGTCAGTCTTTTCACTTTCTTTCAAAAGCACTTGTAATTCAAAATAAAAGAGCCTCAAATTATAATAGTAAAAACAGATAACACGATGTTTTCATGAGTACGAAACTATCAATTTTGACAGCGCCAATATGACACAGAGAACAATATGCTTCGATTTCTTAAATTGGTACATTTTAAAAAAATAAACATTGGACTCTTATTTGGAATGATTTAATAATTATACTTTTACTTACGTGACATATAATAGTTAATATATTAAGTAATATATAATTAAGTAATACTGTGTACAAAATTAAGAATTTTAATATCTTTCGCTCCAGATATTAAAATACTACAAGTAGAGAAAAAATATTCCGGTAAAATTACTGTACGGTATGGTAATGACATTTCCAGTAAAAAAAAACCATAATCCTGGTTAATAAAACTAAATTACAGTATTTAAACCATTAATTTGGTAATTTTTCCGTTCAAATGGTAATGATTTACTGGAACTTATGGTTTCCATAATTCTAAAAAAAAAACTTAATTCTGGTTAATAAAACTAAAATGCAGTATTTAAACCATTCATTAAGTAATTTTTCCGTTCAAATGGTAATGATTTACTGGAACTTATGGTTTCCATAATTCTAAAAAAACCGTAATCCTGGTTAATAAAACTAAAATGCAGTATTTAAACCATTCATTAAGTAATTTTTCCGTTCAAATGGTAATGATTTACTGGAATTTATGGTTTCCAAAATTATATTTCTTATTATCTCAAATTTAATAAAAATATATAAAACTGAAAAGAAAATTAAACCGAAGAAATGGTTTTTATTCAAAGCTCTATGGTATCATGATAAAGTTACCACCTTTACCAAATTCAGATTTTTGAATGCCTAGATTTACAAGAAATTGCTAAAAGCTGCACTTTTTTATAGGTTCATCAGATGGATAAAGAAACCTAAACTACATCCATCTATTGAAGAAAAAAAAATTTAGTAATATGAATCGGTAACTCTGAAAGGAATGAAACTAAAAAACAAAAATTAGGGGGGGTCAATTTTAAAACCACACAATGAAGCATACGCTTTCTCCAAGTTTAATTTTTTTCTTCATTAAATCGCAATTTAAGAGTTTTTTCGTGTTTTCATGAACTAAATTTTAATAATTATGCTTCTTTGCTTATTTTTTATTCCTGCTTAATTACTGCATATAACTTGCGGGTTCGTATCCGATCTTAACTCTGGATGCCCCTATTTATTCATATTTATTTACTTATATTTATTTATTTATTTATATTTATTTATTTACATTTATTTATTTATATTTTTTATTTATATTTATTTATTTACATTTATATAAATTTTTTTTATATATATATTTATTTATTCTTAAGCACTCTGCTGGTTTGTGAGCTCATTACAGAGCTCGGTTTATATGCACTAGTCACGTTGAAATGCAGTTTGTATAAGAAGGAGAAAGACGGTATTTATCCTGGGGCAAGGCGGGATTCGAACCTGTTGCCATCCTATAATATTTATTCATTTATATTTATTTATATTTTTTATTTATATTTATTTATTTACATTTATATGAATTTTTTTATACATATTTATTTATTGTTAAGCACTCTGCTGGTTTGTGAGCTCATTACAGAACCCGGGTTATATGCGCTAGTCACGTTGAAATACAGTTTCTATAAGAAGGAGAAAGACGGTGCAAACATTTATCCTGGGGCAAGACGGGATTCGAACCTGTTGCTTTCCTATTGCAAATGCATCTTTGCAAAATTTTTCTCTACCCTGCTGAGCAATATAACAAATCGCACTTTGCAATGAGCCTACAAGCCCGCATATGTAAGTTGACCAACGTCCTCAAAAAACTTTAAAGAAAAAAAAAAAGAAAAAAAAACTGTCAGTTCGATCTTATCACTCTTAAACAAATTTTTAAAAATGATTGTTTCAAAGTATTTTTCTAAATTCGTTAGGTTACCGCGGGAAATTCTTATAAGATTGTGAAAATTCTGAGAAATCAACAAACCAAAAACGAGAAATTATTGTTTATTATTTGAAGTACTAATTACTTTCCAACTACAAACAAATTCAAATTGAGAAAGTGGGAGTAAATATCAAACAAGGTAGATATCTTTTTGTAACTCTATTAACATCTTCTGCGTGACGCTTTTGCTTTTTAATGACCTAAAAAATTTCTATTGTACTGCGATGTTGGTATTTTATTTAACTCAAAATTTACAAAGTATAATGGTTTAAAAAATTAAGTGTCAAAAGTTGCTTAAAAAATTTCTTTATTTTGCAAATTTCATTTTTTACTTTTTACAGTTTTAAAGCTATTTTTTTCGTATCATTAATCATAAGAAACAAATTATTCGTAAAAATGATTCATGCATATAAAGCTATTAAACATGATATTTCATATTTGATGAAAGAATCAACATCATTTATTTTAAAAGAATTAAAATTAATATCATTTCAGAACAAAGATAACATTGTTTACCTAATATATGCTGAAAATTCAAGGACGTGGTAATAGTGATAAAAGGGAAAAAACTATTCCCACGCAATTGTCTTAAGATAATTTTCATAAGAAGAAACATTTTAAATGTCTATTAAACATTTTTTAAAGCCAAAATATTTTGAAATATCTAACTTTATTAAACAAACTATCTTTAAATCTTATAAATTCTATTTTTCAGCAATTGATTCTAAATTGCAACTTTCATTCAAGGTTTTTAGGTGCTGAAAAGTATAAAAGTGATATAATTTAAATAAAAGTTATAGTCAAGAACAATGTCTTTTCGCTTTTAACTTTTAGTAAAAAGGAAGATAACAAATCAATTAATCTCATAAATTTAATTTTATATACTGATTGTTTAGACACTATGAAATCACTATTGCTCTGTAAAACCATTATGAAGTTATAATTCTTAAAAAAATATAAAAATATCGGTAATTTTACTAACTGATCTAAAGTCAGAGAAGAAGTTAGAAACAAGTTTTGCGGTTTCAAATACATGCTTTAAATATAATAACTTGCAATAGCTCTTAATTTGCGATTATTTTTAACAGTTTAAAAGCTAAGACTATTGGTGATTGTACACTGTAAAAACTAACTATGATTTTACGCTATAAATTATATATTATGATTATATATTATATATTAGGATTATATATTATATATTAGGATTATATATTATATATTAGGATTATATATTATATATTATGATTGTTCACCTTTATCCGATAGCGACCGGCAAATGTATTCCAATCACTTCTATTAAAAAAAAATGCATGCTCATAATGCTATTACGATCATAAAAATACAGGTCTTACCGGAAATTTTTTCTTGCAATCTATACAGCTACTGACCGTAAATTAACAGTAAGCTGGTAAAAGTTATCTTCAGATCGAGTTTCGACATTGTTGAGACACAAGAGATTTACTTGTGGAATCTGGACAAAAATTAGTTTGCGTTAAAGTAGAGTGGAGCTGCTGTTCAACGATGAAAGCTCGCGTAGCGGGAATTCATTGTCTAGAGTCACCAATGTGAAGGAAGTGCGAGCTAGATTTTCTTTGTTGCCATCAGGGATTTAGCCCCTAGACCTCTGTGGCCATTGTCTGATGTTGTAACCTCCATGAGAGATTGTATATTCCGTACAGAAATTAGAAGTTTTATATAGCGGCTGTTGTAATATGAAGCTGATTGAAACCACACTATAAAAATAATTTTTTTAGAATAGATGAATTGTTTAATCCAGTTTTGATTGTGAGAGAGTTTCAGTTTTGTACGAAATCAAATTAAAGTGAAATAAATTTTATCGATTTACAATTTATTCGAATATTTTATTATTATTATTATGGCTTGACGTCAAAGTAGTTTTCTTTTAGACAAAGATAAACACAATTAAAAAGTAAATTAAGTATTACAAAAATAGAGAATTATTTAACTGCATAATTTTTAGCAATATGATTAAAGCAGGTAAAATATTTCTCAAGAATTTTCGAGGCTTCAAAATTAAAAAATAATTAGCCGCCTTTGGCGATAAACTGGGAGCTTCAAAATTATTCCGTAGGTAGGTAATTTATTTATGTCTAACTAGAGCTGCACAATGGGCTATTGGTGACTGTCTGGGAAACATCCATGAGGATTATCCGAAGACATGCCATCGCAATTTTGATCCTCTGCAGAGGGAGTAAAGTCGAGTACTTCACGGTAGAACAGTTTAACGATGATCAACACCACGCACCCTCTGTCCCTACGCAGGCTGATCAAAGTGCTCACCCAACCGCTTACTGACCGTAGCCAGTCATGCTTGACTTCCGTGTTCCATAGGGAATCGTGTCTTTACAATCAGTCCACTGCGGGGCAAAATTATCTTGTACAACATTTGAATTTTAATGGCAACCAAGTCGAATGCACTGCTCAACTAAATTTAAATATTCTAATTCCCTTTTTCCCCTCCAATTCTGACACCTTAATTAGTTATATACAAATCAAATTTTTTCACCGTCTAGCTTGATAATAAGAGACATCCACGATATTGTCAAACTTCTTTACGTATTGAATTTTAGTAATAATTTAAAAGCAGCCATTGCATCACACAAACCACCATAAACATGAGTTCGGGATAATATTTCAGCATAATAAGTAGCAGAAGTATTAAATGATTAAAATGATTTTCTTCTTTCCATTTCTATTGTGAGATAAGATAGAAAACTCATCTCAATACTCCACTTACTTATGCTGCACCTTTATATATATATATATATATATATATATATATATATATATATATATATATATATATATATATATATATATATATATATATATATATATATATATATATATATATATATATATATATATATATATATATATATATATATATATATATATATATATATATATATATATATATATATATATATATATATATATATATATATATATATATATATATATATGTATATATATATATGGATAGATAGATAGATACATATTTTTTTTTAAATTGTTAAATATTTCTTTAAAAATTTTTTTTTTAAATATTTTACTTAATAATTTTTTATCTTTTTATCTTTAAAGAATTTATGCATATTTTTTTCCACGTCTTCTTCATATTTTTAACTGGTAGCCCCCCCTTCTGCAGAAAATTAAAATTGCGACGCCATGCTTTTAGATTATCCTCAGGGATGTTTCCAATACCATTTCTATAAGGCCCTGTGCGAAGTGCGAGGTAAATAAACTAATACTATTACTTAGTTTTATGCAAGCTTTTGTATCCAACAAGGTTCAAAATCGGTATTAGGTTATACTTTATCAAATAGAAAGTTACAGAGATAAAAAAAAATTATAAGAATTATTTTTACATCTTTGTTCATTAAGTATTATGTGATTTTTATTTCCAAAAGATTTGCTGCTGAAATCAAATTTATTTGCCCATATTATGATGTTAAATGAAGTGAAATGTTACATTCAAAAATCATTATTAATGATTCAAATTAAATTAAAAGGCTATAAATTAAATTTATTGAAAAAAATAAGAATATTATTCCTTTCCTCAGCATGAGGTTTTATGTTTTACCACAACGTCACGCAGTGTTCTCGATTTCTTATACAACTCTGACTTTAAATCAAGAAAATTAACAAAATTGAGCTCAACAAATTAGCCATAAGGCTTTTTCAGATGTACGCACAGGTATTAGAGGTTAAACATCACCAATTAATTCAGGTGTCTTATTTTCTTATTGCATACCTGGTGGCTATTGTTGTTTCATTCGTCCTAGCCATGTTTTTTAGATACTTCATGACTGTACATCATGTACAACCCTTAAGTCATGATTATACATTGAGGATGGAAACTAGATCAGTGTGGTTGAGCATAAAATTAACGTTATTTTATCTTATTCGGATATCATCCCACTGGGTAACAAGATTAATGGTGTTGACCTTCGTAGTCTCCATCTGTGTTTACTTCCTCGAAATTGAAGGCATCCAAAATGAGAAAAAAAAGGAACTCTATCAATTGTAACTATTTGTTGTGTTTTGTATCTGACAAATACTTACAGTGGCATTTCGAATAATATGATTCATTGCTTGAAAAAATTTGTTTATTTTAAAACCAATTCTATCTTAGTTGAGGTGAAAGGTTATGCTTCAATAGAAGTTGGTTCACGTGTAAAATCGGAGGGTTCATTGGTTTGGAGGGTTCTTTCGTCCAGTTTTTCTGAGAGCCACTCTGTTTCGGATTACCATGATATTCTTTGCTGTTTTTGCTTGCAATGTTGTGATTGGTTATTGGTTCATTTCAGAATATATATTGGTTTATTTTTAAACCATTTAATATAAGAGGAGTTGAGAATTGCAAACTATTACCGGATTTTAGGTTGCAGATAAACACCTGAAAAAAAGGGTCACAAAATGTAGAAGCGGGTTGAGATACTTTTCAAATAGCATTTCTGAACTTAGAGTTTGTTAACTGAAGATAAAGCAAGGGAAAGATTGCTTGAAGGAAATAGTCTGGCAATAACAGTGCTGCAAAATCCGGTAACTGGCAATAAAACAAGAAATAGAGAAAGATTGCCAAAGAAAAATGATAAAAAGGTTGATTCGAAAAGAAATTCTTTGATGATGCCAGTACTGTAAATTTAAAATCTGCTAACTAGAAAAAGAACAAGATGTAGAGACAAAAATCTTGGAAGAAATCGTAACAACGTTAAATTAGAATGAAATACTTAAGCAATAACAGTTCTGTAAATTTAAAATCTGAAAACTATAGAGGAATGTGTAAGAGAAGGTGGCTATCGATAGGCTTGCTTCTTCATTGTTGTAAACTATCAGTAGGCTTGCTTCTTCATTGTTTTTATGATCGTTGACAGAAGAATCATTGACAGACGTTTTACTTACCGCCTCCGGTGACTAAGTAAAAATTAAAGTATTTCGAGATTTTAAATTTGTCGAGCAGATGGCCGAGTGGTCAGCGTGCCTGACTGCGAAGCCAATGGTTGTTGGTTCGAATCCGGCTTAGGGTGTGTTGTTATCTGATGTATGAATGCGTCTCACCCTATAAACTGGTATCTGTGGCAGTGTGGCGTAAGTAATGTTGCTCGCTTCCGTGACTTAGGTTCACAGGTTGCCACCAGTTTGATGAACAACACTTCCGGCATCTTCAGAGGTGAAGAACGAAAGTTCAGTGTCTGCCGTAGAAAAAAAAAAGCAAAACAATATGTAAGTATAAACCCGTATTGCTCAAGTAAGAGTGGCTTTAGGTTTTGCTTCTTACATGTTCGTATGGTAACGTAGCGAATCAATTATTAAAATATTCAGCGTAACATATAACATTTAAAAAAGCATCTATTCTAATTTAATCAATAGTGTTTTTGATGCATAATAAAACAAATTAGCAACTTTGCTAACTGTGTATTTATTAACTATTATTAATTATCATTTTGTTAGCAATTAAAATGTTCTATTGCGAACCAATGAAGTTTATTTTTAAGGGTTTTTTTTCGCCTTAACCAAACGAACTTTAATTGCTAAGTTAAAGGAATACACAGTAATTGGTACATTTTTAAACAAAAAGCAAATTTTAAAAAAATATGACATGGTGCTGTTGAAAAACTGAAAGAAAGCATAACCAAACAAATGATTAGTAATGTCAAAAAAAAACTATTAGTTATGTTAAAAGTTGAAAAAATTGTAAGATATACAGCTTTTTAACTGTAATTTAAAAAACGTAATTTTACATGGCAAAATATAAAACTTGAGTGAAATCGGTCCAACAGCTCCTGAAAGATTGAATTTTAGAAATACGACGTTTTTAAAATTCTATCTCTCAGGAAATATTTGATTTATTTTGCTGAAATCTTGCATTTTGCGATGTAAAATAAACATTCTTCAAAATTAAGCAATAAATGTATACCTGACAATTAATAATTTTTTTCGTTTATTGTTAAATGAAATAATAAAAAAATAACAAATATTTAATAAAAGTTATTTTTTACGTGGAATTATCTTTTTATAAACGAGTTTTTGTAATTGTGTGCAAAAAGTTTTTCAATTCGCTTTAAAAGTTCTCGAGATTTGGCGAAATATACAAAAAGTGAAATTAACTTAATGTGGTTAAAACATAGGACCGCTCTACTGACCAAACTATTGGGACTATACTTCCCAGATTACGGCTACCCTCTTTAATTTGGAGGTCAGAAATCCGTATCCATATAAAAATGTATGTTCGTTCAGAGAAAGTAAGTTTTTGTATTTGACTTCGCATTTAAAAATATCATCAGCACTTATTAATTAACATATTTGAGATCACCTTTTTTGACCGTAAGTAAGTTTAATCCTAGAACGCAAAGATTCCATAATTTTTTTTTACGCTCTGTACATCATAATGCAATAAATTTAACTTCTGAAGAGACTGTACGGTTTTTAATCATCATTCTATACTTAGGAATTATGTTCATTATATTTTAAATCATTTTACTGACATCTATTAAATTAATACTGCGTTAAGAGATAAAATAGCAACTATCTCATTAGAAACCTTCTTGACCAATTTTAATTTGTCTAATAGATTTTCCAATTTCAATTCCTATCGATGATAGAGTTCTTATTCACTCATACTTCATTTATATTATATTATGCTGTTCAAGTTTATGAAACAATTTCTCAATTTAGCGAGATGTTCGTTCGGAGCGTTTGATAAAAAAACGATTTTGTCAAAAGCGAAGAAATCTTAAACGAATCTAAAACGTTATTTTTTTATAGGGTATTTCTCTATATCTCTACAGGAACTGAAATATCGAATTCTTGCATTGGAGAGAAATATGGTACTGACATATTTTTTTAACAATTTCCATCTTCTCATGCAAATTGTTCTAACAATGCGTAATTTTTGCATATTTTGTTTTATTTTATAACCGGAGTTGAATAGCTGACCTAATTCTGAGTTTACGACTTTCATTGTTCAACTCCTTTGCCTTGCAAGTTTGAACCCAATCAGGAAGACAAGGGAACTCCTGGGTCAAACATTGAGACAAACTAGCCATTCTAGAGGACTTTACATAGAAAGGTAAGGCATGAAAACCTCCCACAGTTAGCCCAACGGTAAGGGAATTCTAACTCATGATCCACCAACCACTGAGGATTTTTTACTTCATCACTATGGCGGTTGCGAGTCGGGTGCTGAATTCTTTTCGTCCAGGCATTGCTAGGATTCGAAGCTGGGTCACCTCTTTGGGAGGAAAATTCTCTATCTCCTGAGCCCCCACAGCTCTAAATCTTTTTTTTTCTTTTCTCCAAGCTTTGGACATGTGCCTAGGTCATTATGGACCCTTTACCATATAGCCCAAAGCTTGGCTACTGGTCTGGCTGCACATCAGCCTAGGAACGAGCCCAGTCACCAAGAATTTATCGAGAATTTAGATATGTACAAAGTCACAATGTTTAAAAAAATACAAAGATTAAATATATCTAAATCTTCATCTTTTCTTTTCTTCCAGACGTGGACACGTACCTAGGATCTTAGTACCTAGGTATAATCTTCATCTGTAAATTTTTCCTATAATGTGCAAATCTTTACATAAAAATCACACATTGACTACGTTATTTATTTTTAATCACATAAAATGAAGAGCCATTTCATAATTTTATTATAGGCTGCTTTATTTTATTATTCCTAAAAAAGAATGTTAAAAATCCATTCAACTTATTGCAACAGATATTTGAAGTAAGGCTTCTGCCACTCTTAAATTTGCTAAGATATATAAATATCCTTTTAATGATACAATTTGAGAAAAAAAATCTGTTTCATAATATGGTACAAATTCATTGTAATATGAGTAAGGTGTTAATTGAACCATATTTTGGTCCATGTAGAAGCATAGTATAATGAAATGATTTTGAACAGATAAAAATTGCAAGGAAATATGGCTTCCTATAAAAATTTATTTCAGTTTCAAGAAAATAATCATGATATTATGGTTAATTCATTCAACATGCTCATTTACTCTTAGCAGTGTGGAATAAATATTCCTCTATTTCTGCCATAATCAAAAATGTAATATAGAAATGCATGCAACATAAGATTCGAAAAAAAAATTTGTTTAATAAAACTAAAATACTTCAAAAAGTACTATGAATAATATTTTTTAATAACAAAAATTAGAATGTAGTTTTTTTTAAGGGAAATAAGAAAAACCAAAACAAACCTTTATTACATGCGTAATTAACATTGTTTCTAGAAAACGGTATTTTATAATTAAAAAAATCTCTGTAAAAAACTAAATAAATTTCGTATAAAAACTTTGGCAAGACAAACCATCCAACGAAATTAAAAGAACGCTGTTTATTTTGCTGTGAGCTTGTTTAAAATGAAACAATATGTGTCTAAAACAATTAATCATGTTTTTTTTAAAATTAATCTTGCACCTCAATTATTTTTTTAATAATTTCTCTTAAATTAAATTCCTTTTTCAAACAAACACTCTTGTAATTAATTTGACCTACAATGAAGAAAAACCATTGCATTTTGATTGAAACTTTAACCTTAGTCTGATGGATGATCTGAGCATAATATTTTTAATAGCAATTTTTTCTTCCGTCAATAACTTAATAAGATAAGAGTACCAATATGTTGCTGTATAAACAGCTTGCAATGCCGTTATAAAATTAGTTGAAAAAGCTGAATATCAACGGACAAAATGAAATGCATTACACAAAAGTTGAACTATAATAAAAGTTATCTAAGAGCGTTTGTCTAACGCTGTAAAAAAATCTGCTGAAAATTCTTAAAACTTTTCAACAAAAAATTTCCGTTCTTTAACTTTTGTTCATGGCTGGTACAATAAGCGGATCAGAATGGCTTTATAATGCTAAGCGCTTTAAGCAAAAAAACAATAACTAAAGAAATTAACTTAAAAATTGTATTGTCCCGAAGTGGACTGATCGTTAAGACATGATTCCCAGCAGATCACCTAGTCAAGCATCACTGGCTGACGTCAATGTGCGGGTGGGTGACCACTTCAATCAGTCTACGTAGCGATCGAGGGTGTGCGGTATTGGTCCTCGTTAAACTGTTCTACCGTAAAGTGCTTGATTTTGCACGTAGGCCGTCGAACTACCGAAGCGGGAGTGCCATCCCGTCTGCAAAGGATCAAAATTGTGATGGCATGTCTTTGGATCATCCTCAGGGATGTTTCCCAGACCATCGCAAATATCCCATAGTGCAGCTCTAGTGCGACGTAAAGAACTGGAACAACATTAAAAATTGTATCTTTATCTCAAAAAGACAAAAAAAAATTTCTGTTATCAGATGATACTTCATAACATTGTTACACATTTTTTATCTGTTTCGAATACTAAAAACTCAAATACCAAAACAACAAAAATCATGACACTTTTGATGTTTTCTTTTTCTCCCGTAAAAGTAAGTTCCTCCAGATTTTTGAAAACTCGAGTTTCGAATAGGAAAATCTTTAATATCAAAGCATCCACTAACTGAGCATCGTTCACTTCTTCAACCAAAGCAAGTTTTCGAATGTTTTGTAAATAAACATTTTATGCACTGACAGTTTCTGCAGTTTTTCCTTACTGCGATTCTGCTTCAAACAAGTGTATTGTACCTATGAAACTGTGACTGCAAATAAATAAAGCTTTCAACTCTACCTTTTTTAATATGCACTCTTTCTAATGGGTATTATAGTTTCCAGTTACGGATTCGAAGGCACTGGTTTGATCAAAGCTGTTGAAGGACGAATATATTTGACCACACACAATGAACATGCAACTCTTGATAGATGTCAGCCCTGTATTATATAGCCTCGTTTCATTTATTTCTTCTAACACCTTTCGGAACCCACAAACAAATCAAAATTCATAGAAGATATTAAAACATATTGGAGCACGTGCTGGATAAAAGCTCTTGTGAGATTCCAAGGCATAGAGGAGGCACATCAAGCGTCCTAGGCAGCTACCAGGCTTAGCTGGGTGAATATCGAGGTCCCAAGAACAATCGTCCATGTCAAAACGAAACTCAAAGATTTTACCATGGCATTGTGGCAAAGAAATCGGATGTCCAGTGAGAAAGGCCGGCAGCCTTTCAGTTAGTTCAATAGTTAAAATAGACATTAATTATTCTCCAAATTTACGGAACTTGACTACCTTTTAAGCCGGCAGTGAAATATAAATTTAGAGAAAAATTAAGGTATTTAAGTATAATTTAAAACAAAACAGATAAATTATAAATTATTTATAAATTTTTTAAAATTATCTATAAATTTCCCTCGTTATAAATTTTTAAAAATATGCATAATTAACTTTTTAATGTTCATTATATGCTTTGTCTAACACCAATGATTATACCGAAACTGGGTGCAATTATAGACCACTTTGTTAAATTAAGCAAAATAAGAATTATAAATAGAAAAAGCAAATATTTCTTTTTCAAATTATGCATTATTCAAGCGTTCTACGTACATATTCTTAAAACTTTTTTAATCATATTTATTTGATTGTTAATTTTTAAACATTTAAACAAAGCTTTAAATAACTTCGTATTTATATTTTTGTATTTTCCTGTAACAATAAATGCTTGTAACACATATCATTGTTTAAAAATTTGGATAGTGTTAAACCATAACGTCTGCAATTTGTTAATGTACTTAGTGTCTGTAGCGTGTGCTTTCCATAGTGCTTAGTGTAGTGTTATGTCAGTCAGAAATACAAAATATGGGGAAGAGTGAATTAAATAAAACTGGTACTTATATATCAATTTCCAGCATATTTTTAGGGTCAAGAATTCAAACCGGCGAAAAAACACTTATTTATGCTAAAGTGTACTTTTGTATCCAGTTTATTTAGTTTAGTCACAGCCGGCATTAATTTCCTTAGGTGGGACTTTCAATCCTCAAAGATCACATTTTAGTACGTGTAAATTCGGTCACAAAATCAAAATTTATTCATAGAGTTTTTCTTTTATACTAAGCAATTTATTTGTGTCTAAAAAAAACTGTTTTTAACTCGACTGAAAATAACATGTTGAAAGGTTGGTCCATCTTTCTGGATGAACTTGTTTTTTTTCTTCCTGACACATAAATGTATCTCTATCATCATTTCTATCATCATCTCTTCAAAAATCCAATTACGCCCCTTAAGCAGTTTATATCATCGTCGCATCATTTTAATATAAAAAATGCAAACAATTCAAGTACAATCCAAATTTGTCAGCTGTTTTCTTGAAATTAAGATTAATACTCACTAAAATATAAACTTTTTCGATAAGAGATGACAGCATGTACCTTAAGGAATAAAGCTGATTTGCATATTCTTAAATACAATTTCAGCTGTTTGGATGATTAATATCTCGCGCAGATGTGAACAATGTAATGAAAAATATCATCCCGGAGAACAAAAGTATACAGTTTTAAAATACAATGATGTCCTTTTTTTATTACTGATTACTTTTTTGTCTAGATAAATCAGTTAAAAACAATAAAGGTTAATAAAATAATACGTTATTTAAAGCAAGTAAAAAATAAAACTAATTGGACTATGTTGCTGTGGTTTATTCCACTTAAAAAAGTCTTTAACTCAAATATTAATTTCTTAAAGAAATTATTATATGATTATTTTTGATGTTCTTAAAAATGATAAACTTGCCTTTCAAATATAAATCATCTATAAGACAAAACATCCATAATACAAAGTATCTATAAGAGGCATTCCAAAAGGGCAAGGTTCGAAGGTGGCGAAATTTGGTATGCCAAAGAAGCAAAACTGCTAAGAGTATATGAGCAATTATCCCTATGTTTTTACGAGTTGAAATATAATGAATGCCAAATTGGTAAAACAAGCTGAAGTGGAAAATGGTAAGCTGAACAATTAACACAATAGCAAATAAGTAAATATAAAGACTAATTATTATTAAAATTAATGACTAGTTATTAATAATCAACAATTTATGCCACTTTTATAAAAAAATGTAAAAAATATTGAAAAAAAAAGATGATTTCAAAAATATGTTTACTTTTCGTTTTTTAAATAAACTTATAATACCCTCCTGCGATTATGAAAGTAAATAAAATATTTTATAATTATAGATTACGGAGAGGGAAATGACTAATGCGCATTTTCTAATGATTTTTATAAAATTTAAAGTATTCAAATTTATTTTGCGAAATTTTACTACTCATTGGATAATTATTTGCAACAAAAGGTGCAAAAAGAATTGACGATAAAGCTTGGCTTATTTTTTTTTAAAATTTTTAATAAAGATTAATTAAGCGTGAATATTTAAATTGTAATCAGATAAACATACTTTGAGTTAAGTTCAAAGTTTCAAAGTTTATAAACACTCCCTTACAAAAAAGTAAGGTATTTTTGAGATTGTTTTGATGTTGACTGATGTAAAAAAATACACCTGAGGTAGAAAATGAGGCTATGTTTCGCTCCAAAAATATCCTCATTAATAGACCTCAATTTCAACCTCATTTACACCTCATAAAACCATCCCCATATGTAACTCAGCAATAATTTTATTTGAGATTGGATGAAATTATTCACACCTGAAATATGATTGTTCGATGGAAGTGTAGAAAAAATATATCCTGTACACATCAATAATAACCTCTCTAAGCTGGTTGCTCCAAAGTAGATTTCCAAAACCTCAAAACAACTTCTATTGTGAATAAAACAGTTTCATACATCTTGAGAGATTGATCTTTTGATGTTGTTTCTGAAGTCAACTTCAAATAAACCTTAAATCAACCTTAACACCTCAAAACTGCCTCAAATAAATCTCAAAAACACCTTTAATTTTTGTAAGAGCTATTTTTACAGAATATTTGTGAAACTTTTATTTCATTTCAAACTTATAATTCATAAATTTATACATGTTACGTGCTTCTAACGGGTATTGTGTGCATTTTGAATAGCAACCAATAGAAAAATACCTTAAATCAACCTTGACACCTAAAAACTATCTCAAGCAAACCTCAAAAACACCTTAAATTTTTGTAAGAGCTATTTTTACAGAATATTTGTAAAGCTTCTATTTCATTTCAAATTTATAATTTATTAATTTATATACGTTACGTGCTTTTCAACGGGTATTGTGTGCATTTTGAATAGCAATCAATAGAAAAACTTATATTGATCATGTTTTTCAGCTTCAGATCTTAGTTAGATTATGAATGTAATTATAATGAACAAACTTCTCAAATTAAAAACCCGTATCTTTGCTTATTTTAGTTTAAATCAATTCGTTTGCACGCAAATCACAGCTAGAAACTAAATAAAAACAGAAATTTAACACCGTATTTCAATGAAGATTAACAATAATGCAATAACAATCACGATTCACTTTTCCTCCCTACGACAAGAAATCTAGTTTACGACACATTTGAAAGTTAAAAGCAACGCAATTAACATCACCCTTCCGTAAAAAAAAAGCAACGAGCCCGAGTTCAGACGATAAAAAAAAAACAAACTAAATGACTCTTTTCAAATTAAGGCTGAGATTAAAATCTTTACTATTATTTCTTACTCGTGTTAACCTCACCTAACTGTCAATCGATACTTCATTGGTGAATTAATTTTTCCTATTTGGCAACACTCCGAACTGGTTAAATAGGTCAACGCAGTAGAAGATTTTTTTCTAGGTCATCATACATTGCCCATAAGGGAGGGAAATGTTAAGGTCAACGCGGATAATGTGACTTTTTTTTTTATTTCTTCCTTACAGCACACTACCATACCAAACATCAGCCAAATTGGAGCAGCATTATCCATTGCTGGAATTAATGAAAGTATTAATTTTCTCATCGATTGCAAGGACATTTGTTTGGGGGTTTTAACTTTTTTTCTCTACTCGTTAATTCAACGTGACTGAGATTCATTTTAAGAAATCTTACCCTTCATTCTTTGTCTGCAGCAGTTATTACGGTTATTCGGTAGACGATATTTTGCAACTGAATGTAATGTCTAATGAATGAGGAGGAGTTTTTGTATTCGATTAGCCTTTTTCAGTTTAGTTATTGATTATGCATTTGATGAACAACTCATTGGTATTACTTATCACACGGTGAATAAATTATTGAGCAATGGGTTATTAGTGAATAGTATTCAAGAATATTTTATCAATTTAGGTGGAAGAAAAGCATAACTGTATTCATAATCGTATATATTTTTTTAAGTCCTTGAAACTTTCAGATGGCTACTCTACATTCGTATTGCATTATTTCCTTATTTTAAACTTCCGAAAAATTTCCAAATTATCAATTCGTTGACGTCACTGCACGTTGTTTTTGCTCTCGACTACTTGATGTAATCAATCAAAGATAGATAATTATCAAAGAAAGTGCAATTAACTTGAAACTCGTGCTATATCAAATAGTGCTGTAAACTAGCAAACAACACTGTCCTTCAATCAGAATCGTCTATTTAGAATGTGTAACAATATTCGTAACAATAAACCAATGAAAAAAAATCACTTTTTTCGTTCGTCTCTTATTTTTGAAAACTGTTTTTATCAAGATCGGGGGCAAACAGTGCTTCTCCTATTCGTTATGCACACTTTAGCACCCTAGCACAAATATTTCTGTAAAAATGAAGCATTTAAGTTATTTATAATAATAAAATGAAGAGTTCGTTTAAGTATATGTATATCTCTCTTATAATGCAAGATCAATTTGTGCTATCGTCCTGAAATTTGAGCATTGGCAGCAAGTGTAAATTTCAGCTCAATCCTAAATGTTGTTTAAACACTTCTTTAAGATAGTTCACAAAATTTTCTGAAAATGGAATTATCTCATTGGTTTAAAAACGGAAAAAGTCAAACTGATAACTAGTGAAGGAATAACACTTTTGTAAGGCTACGATCAAAACTATTTTGGTTACTAAAAATACACTCAATAAGAATTTAAATTCTTGGGAGGAAATTGATTCCTTGTTTTGGACATGAAACTCTCATAAAAATATAAATATTTAATTTTTAAGTCAAATTGAAAAAGATTTCAATACGCAAGATTATTCTGAATGATTCAACCAGTTTTAAAGTACTTTATTTTGTAACCGTTGCTTAACAGCCGACCCAATTTCTGGATTTGTGACTACTAATTTTCAACTAAGTAGCCTTGTAATTTTGAACCCAATCCACAAGACAAGGGAACTCATGTAGCAAGTATTAGGTGAAATTTGCCTTTGCGGATTACTTATTGATGGCACTAACCCGCATTTGCGTTACATGGAGAGGGAGACCACGAGAACCTCCCACGTTTAGCCTCACAGCAATTGGACTCTAACCCATGATTCGTCTATCATTGAGGATATTTCACGTCAGCACTGTGGTCGATACAAGCCTGATGCGGAATTCGCATTGACCATCCATCACTGGGATTCGAACCCGGTTCACTTTATTGGAAGGCGAAAGCTCCATCCCGTGAGCAATCGCTGCTGAAAGCGCTTTATTTACAAAAATACGAGATAGGCAATACAGGGATAGATAGATAACCAAGTTTCTGGTATAACACTACAAATGTTTATATGTAGATACACCCTTGGGCACTCACCATGTGTACCAATGGTAATTCAGCTCCGCCTATATCTGTCAAGGTGCGATACATTTCAGTAATGCATTGTGAATACATTAACTTGTGAAGAAGAAACTTAATGTACCCCCAATGGCAACAACTCTGCAGATGCAGATCAGACCTGCAGTGGCGGACATTGATACCTATCAGTGTATCCCCCGTCTTTTTATGTCGTATTTTGTTAAATAAACAATTCTTAAAAGCTTAATAAACTTAGGCAAGCACTGCATATTTTTCCTTTGAATGTAATATAATGATAATTGTCTCGGAGAAATAAATAAAATCACTTAAGAAAAATTGATTTCTTAATATTGAAAATGGCCATAATTAAAAATTAATAAAGAAAAGAAATCCCTTAAAGGGATCAAGATAAAACATTATCTTACATCGAGATTCAGTTAGCATAAATTTTTTCAGTTGACATTTGTATTTAACGGTTGGGTCTGGGAAGCCCGAAAGGGCATCCCTAGTAGCAACAAAATTTGAAATTGAAAGTGAATGAATTTGTTACAACGGACAGTTAGGAGCATGGAGAAGAGATCCGAGGTTGGCGAATCATCGAAAGATAACAGACCCAAAATAAAACCAACCCCCAATAATCAATATTAGTTTTGAAAATACTTTGGCGATCGCGGATCACCTACAAGATTGTGAGAATTAGAATAGCCATGCAACTGAAACATATTTGTGGTACGAAATTAATAATAAAGAGATAATAAATAGATTTTTGTTTTCGATTAGGCGAGACAGTGAATTAATGAGTCTGCATTAGTATTGAAATAAGAAGTTCACCTTTACCTTGATCGATAAGAAAAAAAATTAAATATTTTATGTTCGCTTTTATAAAGATTAACTCATTGATTTAATTTAAACATAATTCGATTAATAATGATTAAAAAATAAGTTTAAGTAATTAAACTAAATAATTAAGAAATTTTAAAAGCTGAGAAATATGTAATGCCTGTTGCGGCATCGCAATTCAATTTAAATTTTTTAAATAATTGCTTAGTGAATAAATAAATCTTTATTTCATTTACTAAGCTAGTATTTAAAAAACTCACTTAATATTAATTTTTTGTTCAGATCAAAAATGTATATTTATGTCATGAGAAAATAAAACATTTGATTAGCTAAAGTATAATATCTGAGCTGATCTTTTTTCGCTAGACTAACTAAGTGTTACTAACTTTAATTCTCATAAAATGTTCCAGTAATTAAAATTGAATCTATTTCTTAAGTCTATATTTAGATACTAATCAGAGAAGACATCTTACAAAATAGACTAAAAATGAAAATTAAATAAAATTTGTTTTAATTATTTAAGTTTCAATAATTAATTGTAAAATAAAAGAAAGTAAGAGCAGAAAGGCAGTAACCTAAATAAAAAGCTAAAAAAGTGACAGGAAGAAATTGAAATCGATAAAAGAAAAACATGGAAGACACAGTCAAAAAAGTGATGAAAGAAATTAAAAAATAAACTACACGATATTCTTTTAATATATAAATTTTCTTTCCTTCTTCTTTTTTTTTTCAAATTTTGAAACTTATAATTGTGTAAAAGTGTGTGCAATAATTAAAAAAATAACTTAGATACATTTTAGGCACATCATATGTAAAAATATTTCTGATGATAAACGTAAATGCCAGGACAATTTATATATTAAAAAAAATTACAAAGGATTCAATTAAAATATTCCGTTATGAAAGCTTTACACCTGCAACAATATTTTCCTTAGAAACACAGAAATAAAATTACTTACGCCTGTTATGTCTGTGAAGCTAAATGTTTCATTCAAGCAAAGAACTACTTCTTTTCCAAAAAAATTTAATTTAGTTTATAATGGAATGCATAAAGAATAGTTCAATTGTTTTTAATTATACGAAAAAAATTCATAGCAATCCTATTTTTTAAACAACAAAATAACTCGTTTACTTTGTTAGAAAAATAAAGATAATAATATTGGATTTGTGATTCATACTAAGACCATCGAAAGCGGATTAGTGCATTTTACTTTCTTTCAAATCTAGGTGTATATCTTATTCTCACTTGAAAAAAAAAAGCGGAACACTTTTAAAAGTCGCATTTTAAACCTCATGTAAAAGTTCAATTTTACACGAGTTCAAAAGTTAAAAGTTAAATTTTTATCCTCATATAAAAAATCTAGCTTTTAAAAGTTTAATTTTAAGCATCTTATACAAAGTGTAACTTCAAAAAGTATATACATTAACAGGATTTATAAGAATACTTTGTGTGCGACAAATATTTCGGCACACATGCTTCTATGGCTTACATGGTATGGTAACAAAAAACTAAGCTAGACTATAAATATGTTAGGAATATAACACACATGTCAAGAATTTTACTTTCCATTGAGAAAGTGGGTTGATTTGATTTAAAACTTATTTTGTAAACAATTTACGTTAATTACACTATATCCAGAAAATGTTAGTTTTAATTCCTATGAACTAATCAGCGTCTTTCACATCTTCATATCAGCCTAATATCGAAAGTCTTAAGTTTAAAAAGTATTTTCTTTAACAGAGTTCATAAAAGAACTTAGTGTGCTATGAATTTTTTGTCACATATGCTTCTATGCATCCCACAGTTAGACAACAAAAAGAAACTATGTTAGATTACTGACGTATTAGGACTAGATTAAACCAACAATCCAGTTACACTTTTGCGTAGACTAATCAACTTACTTCGCTTTCACTAAACGATGAAAGTGGAATGATTTGATTTCAAACTTGTTCTGGAAACATTGCACGTTAATTATGTTATTAATATTATAAAATTGTTAATTTTAATTCTAGTGAATTAGTTATGTTATTAATTTATTTCACTTGTGGACTGCGGTATTGAGCTTAGTTAATGTTCTCTATTGTAAATAAAATATGCATCTAGAACAGAAGTTCATAGCTATTAGAAGTAATGCGAGATTATAAATAAATCAATACAATCAAAGAATAATTTAGGTTCATTCAAAACCTGAGCAGTTTCAACATTTGCGTACCTCTGAGCTACAGAAGACAAAATATTAAAAACCCTGTTTTCGATATTTTCTCTGTATGTAACTAATGTCTTTATTTGAATTTTTAAAGTTAAAAATCTAAGTTAATATCACAGCAGATGGTTGGAAAGGCCAACCTCTCAAGGATTAAATGCTTTTGTGGGGACTGTGGTATGAAAATGTACCAGGAAAAAAATCTGTATGGTGATGACAATTCTGGTAAAAAACAACATAATTTTGAATATTAAAAGTTAAGAACATTAATATACGTTTACCGGAAATTCTGTTTTTCAAAATTATAGTTCTTCTCACCACAGAATTCGTCAAAATACAAACCTGAACGTTAAGAACGTTAATATACGTTCTTATAGTAAAGATTTACCGGAAATTCTGTTTTTCCGAAATTATAGTTCTTCTTATCACAGAATTAGTAAAAAATACAAACCTGAACGTTAATATGCGTTCTTGTAGTAAAGATTTACTGGAAATTCTGCTTTTCAAAATTGTAGTTCTTCTTACCACAGAATTAGTGAAAAATACAAACCTGAACGTCAATATACGTTCTTATAGTAAAGGTTTACCGGAAATTCTGTTTTATAAAATTATAGTTCTTCTTACCACAGAATTAGTGAAGAATACAAACCTGAAAAGTAAATTTAATCAAATAAATGGTTTCTATGTCTCAGTCTGAGATATCAACAAATCTTAAAACATTTACGAAATTTTATCCCATATTATAAAACTATATTTTATTTTTAATTTTACCAAAATCATTACCAAAGCGTTTCGGTAAGAATTACCGAGCCCTTTTATGTTTCCATAGAGCCAGAAACACGGCAAAATTTACCATATTGTAGTAGTTTTGATTATACAGTCAAACCCCGCTATAGTGAACGCGGTTTATAGTGAACTCCCGGATATAGTGAACGAAATGTTAGGTCCCGTGCCTTGCTATACACGTATAATGTTATTTTTTGTGGATATAGTGAACCAAAAAAGTGAGGAAGTTGGATATAATGAACTTTTTGCTGTCTTCAACTGATTTTTTTCTTAATTTTCTTTGTAATAATTTTGAAATTTTTACTTTAAAATAAATACATATACCGATTTTTAAAACCATCTAAAGAGGGAAATTTAGCGATAAGCTTCTTTTATCTCACTTTCCCATCCCTAAACAAACCAAGCAGATATTTCCAACCCGGGCAGATAGTGCACCTGTAAGGTGTCAGTGGGATCAATATGAATTTTCTGTCAGGATTGCTCATCAGCTAAAGATAACTAAATTTTTTTTTTTTTGTAAGCAAGACGAAGAGTAATGAAAAATAACACATTTTTCTCTACTAAAAAATATTTTTCAGTCATTTATTTAAATAATGTGGAGTTTATTTAAATAATAAAAGGGAGGAGTTTGGGAACCATTAGTTAAATTGCCTACGGAACGGATATAGTGAACTCCCGATTATAGTGAACCAAAATTTCGGTCCCTTGAAGGTTGACTATAGCGGGGTTTAACTGTACTTTCTTTCTTAGTGTTCGGGGTTCCAAAGTTAGGACCACATTATAGTGGTTTTAAACTGTTAGAAGAAATTTTTTATTCAGCATTTGCTATCAAGTGTAATTTCTAAGTTTTAAACATGAATACTTTATTCCAGGGTCTTTATCGACAAATAAAATTAATCAGCACCTAAATTTTGGGAACTACACAAAGAGTATTAAATAAGAGGTAATGAGCGAGAATTCACTCTAAATAATATAGGAATATCTGTTTTAATTTAATTAAGTGTATGAGAAAATGATTTTTTAATGAGAAGTTAATCTAAGAGTGTATCTGGAATTTAGGAAGCCTACAACATATTCTGTGAGATATTATTTGTATTTTTTCGTCATTTTTTGTTGGATATACACTGTAAAAATACCACATTTAAGTACGGTAAAATCCATTTTTTACCCGAACATATTACAGGACAAAAAATTGGATATTCTGTAATTTTTATAATAATAATTGCTGTAAAATCACTGATAAACTCAAATTAAATAAATATTTCTATAAAAACTGCGGTATAATATTTTACGGTAAAAATGGATTTTGCGGTAAAATGCCGGTACTTTATACCGCAATTTGATCCTAAATTTTTTGAAGAGTACTAAACTTGTATGAATGGTTTTGATACATAAATTGGATATGATTTTGATTAATGTATGTTTGTGCATTTGACCCAATTTCAGGATAATGAACAATTTTTGAGCATCTGTAAAACAGTTATACAGCATATTTCAGTTATATTTCTATACTTATTCTGCTTTTTTTCCGCTGAACAACACGTAAAATAATTATAAATAATAACAAAAATAAGTATATTTTCATTTTAGCGTAAAGCATATTTTTAAAAAACAAAAGCCTCTCATAAAACTATCAAAAACATTAAATCCATCTAACTATATCAAAATTACTTATACTTTTATTTCATTATAAGTTTTGGAAAAAACATTAAATCCACTGTAATTCTGACGCAAAGTAGTTCTTTTTTATTTTATCATAATGTTTGCTTAAAAAATGCATGAAATATACGTAAAAAAAATATTCGGTAGTAAAATAATTAGATAAAAAAACCCGATATTTTCTTTGAAAAATCTGAAACGTGAGTCTCTTGAAGAATTTAGCAGAAACTGTCTTTATAAGCATATTATTTGTAATACAAAGCATATATTGTAATAAAAATATGTTGTTATCAGTATTACGAAAACTCTTTGTTTATGTTAGGAAATAACAAAATTGAAGTTGTCTTGCTTTATGGATCACTTTTAGACGTGAGATTTTTTCTCGATTATTTGCCAAACAATATTATGGTAATCCACGAAGTGTTTATTAACCACAAGAAAATTCTTAGGGATTAGATACAATGTTTCGAATTTTCGCCAATCCATCAAAGGAAACATAATAATTAATGCTTCTGCTGACGGAAAATCTCCTCAGAGAAAAAAAGATTTCGCTTATCACATACCCATCTATAAAACTATGTAGAAATATCCGCATAGTTCAGTATTATCGAAGAAGTCTTTAGAAATGATTACTGTTAAACTATTGCTATTCAGATTACTATTAAACTAAATAGCTAAAGTAATATTTTCGTTCAACCAATTTTATTTTTTGTTGTGTATATCTGATAATATGAATTCCATAATTATTTTTATTTAATATATTTCATGGTTTATATTCATAATTATTTATTCTTTTTAAGTATGCTTTTCAGATGCACACTACCTACTTGAAAGCGTTTTAACTACCTTATATACTAGTGAATTGGTATTTAATATTTAGAGTGTTAGTTACGCCACATTACACCCATTCCAGAATTTTATCTGTGATAGTATTCGATGAACGGATACCACTAGCTGATTCATGCTGTTTATTTATTTATATCAATTTTGCTCATTATATTTTTTTCTGCATTTTTTTGTTTATTGACCGGGAGACTTTATTTGCTTCACCAGATTTTTTTCCTTGAGCAGCATATTTTTTTTAAGCAAATCAACTGTTTAATTTGGATCATCCATTAATATTGGCAAGTTTTTATCACGTCCGGGTCACCAATGTGGGTTTTTTTAAATCGACTATGACAACCACAATCTATCAAAAGGTACCTCGTGATAGAATCAATTTAACATGTCCTATATACTAGTGAATTGGTATTTATTATTTAGAGTGGTAGTTACGCCACATATATCGCCATTTCTTAGAAATGGTTTAAAGCGAATAGCATTTTTTTTCCACACAATTATTAAATTCATTTGTCCAGACACAATTCCATGCACAGAATAATTTTTAATTATTATTATTTAATCATTTAATATAATAATAGTCAAAAACATTTTAATTGTCACGAATACACATTTTTACATGATTTTAAAAAATCTAATTTTAGAAAACAAAATACAAAATTTGAACGTATTCGGTAGGTTTCTGAGGAGTCGAATTCTAAAGAAGTTGTGTACTTAATTCAGGTCAGTTAAATCAGATTCTCAAATGGCTTTTTACAAATAATATTTGAAATGGCAATCGATACAAACGTATAGTTATTTTTCTAATTAACATACATAATGTGTAACAAACCAATTTATTTTAAGCAGATTGATGATGTTGATGATTATAAAATTTTCGCAGAAGTTGTGATTATAAAATTTTATAGATTTCTAAAGTAATTTTAGTGAAATACGAGATTAAAATTTGTAAGCAATTAGTGAATCAGAATGTCTAAGAAACCTGTAACTCAGAAGAAGAATCAGATTTGATATGAAATTTTACAAATCGCACTATATTTGTACATCACTTGCGTAATACTCCATTTTATGAATTGATATGGCCCGTGGTAGCTCAGTGGTTTCGACTCTGCTAAGATTCACCAAGTACATGCGATATACGAGCTCCTAAAATATGTAGAATTAAAGTCCTGTGGTCGGATAATTAGCAGTATGAGTACAGGGATGTAAGGAAAAATTTTCCCTCTCATCAGATCTATGTCTAAATTGAGGAAGTGGCCTCACGAATGAGTGATGCTGCCATCTGTCAGTAGGGGTCTAAACTAAGATGTACTTTCACCCTTGTCAAATAAAAGGCGCACTTTCCTTACCTCATTCGTCAAAGGCCAAAGGTTAGCAAGCTTGACTTGTCCAAATGTCATTAAGCGCGTTATTTTAAAGGAAGCGTGTATCATTTTTGTATAAGTTTTTAAGTCAACAACTTGGTTAACAGTTTTTGTTTGTCAATTTGTTTTTGAAAATGCATGTATTATGACAATCATACTCTTAATCTTTTAAACAGTCACTTCTATCACTACGAACCTATTGTTTTAGTTAGCTATGAAGTTTAGTATTTAAAGCGTTGGTAATACTTCACTGATAAAACACACTTCACAAGTTTAAAAAATGAAATAAAATAATCAAACATTCCTTCAATTTCCAATAAATAAATGAGAACAAGATTTAGTATCACGCAAGAATTCTTGCGAAGAAAAATTCTCAAAGAATCTTTTGTTCTCTGTCGTTACAATAGATTTAAAAAAAAAACAGATATTAGGTACAAACTCTAACATCATTACAGCATCATTTACGAAAAGGAAACTGAAATTGAAGAGAACCATTATTGTCAGTAGCTGTTAAGTTTCCATTGCAAGATAATTGCTCGATTATTTCGTTTGTCTACGGATGCGTTCGAATTCTTCCATTCCAAGTGAAAGTAGCTTTATTGTTTGCAAAAAAAAAAAAAAAAAAAGAGAATCATTGAAAATATAGACGACAAAGCAATAGTGAAAGTAACTGTAACTAATGAAACCTAACCTTGGTGGGATATCCTGAAGGTATATGTTAGAAGACGGGCGTGGTAGGGTATTTCATCGTCTTTATGACCGTGTTCTTGTGGCTACTTTACATTAACTAGCCGGACTTAGAACATTTTTCGGTAAATGAACACCCCACCCGGATTTACTTTCACTATCTATATATTGACAGGTGTTGGTACCGGGGTGTGGTAAAAAAAATTAGCTCTAAAAAACCGTCTGGGGTGTAGTCGAATATGCTGAATTTTGTTACAGATTATGTCTTAATATGTATTTAATATTTGCATGATATTTTAAAAGCTGAAGACGTAAAAACAAATTAAAATATAAATGTTATTTTTTTGCTGATTCTAAGTAATCAGCATCCAATTTAGACGATTTAGAAGAGAATGAAACTAGTATTGAATAAATAATTGTAGCGGTAAGATATTACTGATGAAAAAATTCCATAGAGCGTGGAAATGCATTTTACACTGATTTGCCCCTCTCGGGCACTGCGGTTTTCTTTTTCTGTTTTTCATCTTTTTTACTCTCTCGGCTACTGTGGTTTTTTCTAATTTTACTTTTCACCTTTATTTTCCCATTTTTTTCACGGCAATTTTACGTTTTTATTTCAAATCCCTTTTGTTTCATGCAAATCTTGAAAATAACCCCCTATTTTTGAGCGCTTGGAACATGTTGACTGCTATTTCCAATTTGCAATTTTTTGAAGAGAATGGAGTTTTTAACCACCAAGTGATGAAACGAATAGTTTTGCAGACAATTAGAATTTTGAGTTTTTAGGGAAAATGAGTTTCAACTTTCCTGCCGTACCGAATTTAATCGAAAAATAGTATAAACTTCTTTTTTCAAGATTTTAAATGGGAAGCCGATTTAATTTAATACCTCATTAAGTTCGCAGTAAAATTTAAACATATAGTTCGAAGTACCGATTCTCAATGTTAAATTGATTTTTCCGGGAATTGCGTTATCCTTGTAAGCGGGTTTTCCATAAACTTAAATATTTTGAAAAATAATACCAACGTACAAATTGTTTTTCAAATTCTTAAAATTTGTTGTCCTATTTTAGTGAGTCAATAAATGTAAGATGTGGTCAAAAGAATTATTTAAAAAAAATCCTTTTTGCTTTGTAACGCATTGAGAAAAAAATATAGTCAACACTAACAAAATATGGAAAAAATTGCAGTGTTTCTGGTCTATGGGAACAACAAAAAGCTCTGTAATTTCCACTGAATTGCTTGATAATGATTTTGGTAAAATTAACAATAAAATATAGTTTTATAATGTGTAATAAAATTTGGTAATTTTGTCATGAAGCATTAAAATAGGGCATAAAAACCATTTACTCCGCTAAATTTACTTTACAGTCTTATATTTTTAACTAAATGTGTGGTAATAAGATGTATAATTTTAAAACCAGAATTTTCAGTAAACTTTTACCATACGAACGAAATACCATATGAAAGGTTTAAATACCGCATATTTTATTTTTGATTTACAGAATTATGGTTTTTTCACCAGGAAATATCATTGCCATTCATTAATGTAATTTTAATAGAATTTTTTTTCTGTTGCATAATTATGTATTTGTAAATTATAAGTGTTTTTGAATGTGAAGAAAAATTCTACTTCCTATTTTTAAAATAGTAGTTTTTCAATGACAAAAAAAAAACAATGCATTTTGTGACATGTACTTTGCGATTATTCCGAACAAATCTTATAACTTTGATATCCTGCAATTAAAGATTTAAAACGCTTCAAGTAGTTCATCCCGTGAGCTATTTCCCAAACAAACAGACAAAAAAAAAATTGAAATAATTCATATGCTTTTAATATTTTAAGATAGCTTCGCTGATTTAACATTAATCATTTCTCTGCAACTTTCACTTTTAAGAGGATTATAGATTCAAATCATTTGTTTCCAATACAAAAAAAAACTAGTTTTTAATGCCCATCATCTATGAATAAGACAAGATTCAAGATATCTCCATCCAAACACGATATTGTGCGTACCATTCATTTGACAGTGCTGACTCTAATTAATATGTTCTTTTAATCCAAACAGGAAAAGGTATGATACGACAGTAAATTTCAAAGCAATTAGGAGAAACAGCTAGGAAGTATCGTTTTCGATTGATAAGGGAGTAAGTGGAATTGGTCAGATCAGGGTCAGGGAGTGGTGAACCAATTCTTTGATCAGGGGTGGAATGGTTTAAAGTTCTGAGTAACTTGCCCTATATACAAGTCGATGATTGCTCCTTTCATTTAAATTAATGATTTTATAATGGCTGATCTAATTTTAATTTTGTAAAAGAGTTATTTGTTTTTTTGCCATTGTTTAATAAAAGATAATAATTATTGAATGTAAGCAGTTAGCATTGAATATTTGGGTTTCATATGCAACACTAAATCTCAATATTCATTTTTAAGTTTTTTTTTAAATGATTTGTAAATGACAGCTAATCTGATGTTTTGATAAATTTCAAAAACGACGTGTTTCTGAACTTGGACAGGGGGGTCTGAATTTTTTCTTTGATAGCTTTAAAACGATGCCCTCCCCTTAATTTTGGAAAAAGTGAATTTTTTTTCTTCCTCAGCTTTCATGGTAACTCTCTGGTATTCCATATAAACATGTCCTAGAAATACGAACTATGCCATTATCCCTTTATTAAATGTAATTCCTATTTTGCTCTCCCTTTTCTATTTTTGTTGGCAGGTAAGGATTGAAAAGTATGGACAGAAAAAAAATGAGTTAGATTTGAAAGGCTCCATCATAAAAGTTTTTTTTTCTTGTTCGTTAAGTGATGATTTAAAAATCTATATTCCGATATGAATGTAAATACTCTGTCATTAAATGTAATTAATTTCTATACAAAATCATTGAGTTAATTGCATGTTATTATCATTAATATGTTTACTAACCTTCCTTGTTAACTATATTTATCTTTTTACCATGAGCAAATCCAATTCGGGCAAATCCGTGGCTAAACATCTGTGCAAAGGGGACAAATCATGTTTATTCTTTTAAATAAATGTTAATTTTTTTAAAATCATTAAATTTATATAATTAAATATCAACCTTATTAATTATAAGCTTTAAATTACTCAGTATAATATAATTACCCTGCACACATCCATTTTCGGGCCAATCCAAAATAACTGACAAATCAAACATGCTTCAGTATTGCAGTAAGAACCCGCCATAAAAGATTCCTCTATTTGTGCTTTTGTTTTCTTATTTTGCAGTCTGGAAATCTTATTACGAAAATATTTCAACTTATTCTTAAAATATTCCGGTACGTGTACGGTACGTAAATTCTTTTGAATTCGCTACTCGCTTTATAGATTAGGTTTTGTGATTTGTTCTATATTTTTTATACATTTTATTTTCTATTTTTTGCATAATGAGTTTTATTTCTTATATTTTTTACTTAATGTGTTTCCTTTTCATTTCAATTTTTTGAATGCGCCTTACACCATTGTATTGATATATTTTACCTTAATTATACTAAAACAATTTTAGAAAGCACTCCTTTTTGCGAATATAATCGTGTAAGCTAGTGATGAAATTATATCTTTTCATAATTTTTTTCCGGCATTTTCATATTTTTTTAAATAAAAATATTTCTTTAAATATTTGTAAAAATATTTTATTTTAATAATTTTTCTTCTTCTCTTTTTAATAATCTTTATTATTCTCCATGTTTTCTCTATATTTTTAACTCCTTTTTCGAATTCTACATATTTAGCTGCGTACATCTTACATCCGAGAGGGTTTATCTATCAATCTCATGACCAATAGAGCGGGGGTTCGAATCCTAGCGTTAACACTATAATATTTCTTTCGGCACATGGAGAGTTTCCACTGTCTTGCGCTCCCTAATTTGAGACCCTGTGCTACTAGAATACAATACAAGCATAAATGATAGCACCATAAAGCTATTTCTAATGTCGAGTTAAATTTCTTCTTCTTTGCAGTTCTGAAACCATGCTAGTTGTAAATATGTAAGAAACAGTAAAAGTAAAAAATGTTCTCTACCGTAATCTTTAAGGGTAATTGAATGGACAGATTACTAATGGTTATTTTACTATAATTTCAGAATTAAAATTCTAACAGATCAGCATTAGATCATTATATAGAATAAGAAAAGAACATACAAAAACATATAGAAGAAACATATAAAAGAACGGAAATAAACGATCCAAAGCACAAAATTATAAAATATTCGGCATTTTTTTAAAATAAAATTTAAGCCTGTATATTGAAGAAACAAAGCATACATCAATGATAAAGTATCAAATCTATCGATGAAATATTGGATTTAAGTAGCAAATGAAGACTATTAATTTTTTTAGCATAAGTAGAAATTTAGTCCTTAGAAGTAAAAGATTAAATATTACATTATACATACACATATTAAATTATACATGCATAGTTAAAAGTCAGGGGTTTCCAACCTCCGGCCCGCGGGCCGCATCCGGCCCTTGAAGCCTTTTTTTTGCGGCCCGTGAGCTAAAATATATTAGTTTTCATACCGGACAATTTTCGTAAAAAATCTATAAGGGCTTAAAATACTTTTTACGTTAAAAAAAAATTGAAAATAAAAAAATCTAATTTTTTTGTCATTTGTGAAATTTAACATACCAAAGGTGCAAAAAAATTTATTTCTCAAGTTTTGCATCCAAGAAAATATTTATTCAAATACAAAAATAATCGTGTATGTTACTCTCTTCTTTTATTTATTTTTTTTAATTTTTTTTTATTTTGTGAATATAATTTAGCATGTGTGTATCAGAAATTCTCCAATTTAGCTTTTTGAAACCACTCATTTTGGACGAAATTATTTACATTTGTAAATTTTAAAGTGCATAAAAGAGGGAATTAATATCATGTTTTATCTAAATTCCTTGAATTGAATATCGCAGGAGCGGAAAAGAAAAAATAATAAATTTCAGATGCTCGAGAATTTTTTAGTTGTTGCTATAATGCTATAATTCCTAATAAGTCGAAAAAATGTTAATTTATCACAGAATTAAATTTGAAAGTGAAAAAATTCTTGTCACTAAGTTTCAGATTAAAAGAAAATTCAATATGATACGTAACAAGCATTATTTGTAATGCTTGTTATTTTGTTTTTCTTTTATAATATTAAAAAAACTTTTATAAAAATCTGACAGCAATATTTAATGTTCCTTCAAACATAAAAGAGTCCTATATAAAATTTTGGTAAAGTTGTGGCCCGCCATGTGACTGGTGTTTTTAATTGCGGCCCCCGGCCTCATGTAGGTTGGAAACCCCTGTCATAAATGCTTACATAACGAAAAAAAAAATCAGTTATAGCATATAAAATTTTCGTCTTGACTCGTGAATAAATTGTTCTACTGGGAAGATAATGTAAATACTTCCACTCCGAACATAAATTTTTCTACAAAAAATTTAATTGTTCTGAGATTTTTTTAAGCATTGAACACTTTTTTTTTCTTTAGGCAGGCAAGTCATTTAAACCTATTATTAAATTTCAAGCAAGTTAATTAAATCTTATAAATAAATTACAAGCAAATGATCTCAATTTTATAAACAAATATTAGACAAATTATCTGACTCGTATAAATAAATTTCAAGCAATTAATCCAAACCTTATAAATAAACTTCGATCCAGTTATCTAAATCAAATAAGTAAATTTCAAGCAAGTCATCTAAGTCTTAGAAATCAATTTCAAGCAAATTATCTAAATTTTATGAATGAAGTTAAATCAAATTATCTAAATCTTACTAAAACACCGTAATGGTTAAACAGTTTATAAAGAATCATTCTAATTCAAAAATATTGAATCTTTTAAACGCTTTTGCATCAATTGCAATGTCTGACTATTGAATCTTTAAACTCTCTTGCGTCAATTGCAATGTCTGACTATTGAATCTTTTAACGTTTTTGCGTCAGTTGCAATGTCTGACTATTGAATCTTTTAACGCTTTTGCGTCAATTGCAATGCCTGATTATTGAATCTTTTAAATGCTTTTGCGTCAATTGCAAATGCCTGACTAATAAATCGTTAAGCGCCTTAACGTCAATTGCAATGTCTGACCTATTCTTTAGCTTACCTACGCAAACTCTACATTTTTTTCACATTTAATAAAACTAAAAAAAAAATAATAATTTTCACTTCATATTAGTCATTTTGATAAGCGTGCAAGATTAATCTAAATTTTGCAAGAATATTTTCACAAAATATCTCTAATGTAAAATTTCAACAAAAGCTGACAGATTCGTGAACTTGATTTTCATGAAGTATAACAAGGTTTGACCTCAATATCCTGTGACTTATTTTACAGCAAAATTTTGTCTTTAACTTAAGCTTGTAGTTAAAACCACACCCACCAGCAAATATATTAGCCTTTATAACTTTGATCATTGTCTTTACCAAGGTTATAATTTCTTACTTAAAAATTTTCCACAAAAGGTAACGTTTCGTTATTACCCAAGAGTTAAAGGAGAATTATGGGTGTGTTCAATATTTAAGAGAATCTCAATAAATGAAAGCGTAATCCTTGATTGAATTCAAAAATTTTAATCATGAACTAATTTAATTACTATTTCTACTTCTCAAAATATGACATCAGAATCAAGAAACGAAGAAATTAATTATGTGTCAATCAACTGGCAGTATATTGTAAGACGGCGAAATAAGGGAGTTTTAACTTTATATCTAAATAGCAGAACATCCGTTATTGGTAGGGAGAAAAAAAAGCAAATCATCAATGAATTGAATCAAAATTGAAAAGTAAGTATGCTGATACAATTAAACAAGTTTCAATAATTGCAGATTTTTTTAATGATTATTGCTAGTTGCCTTTTCCTTTGTTTTTACTTTATTAGATTAGGCAAAACACATTCTTAGCACTTCAACTCATGAACTATACGTCACCGATACGTCATTAACATCATACATCACGGATAATGATGTTATTGATCCTTACAAACTCATAGTGGAACATTTCAAACTCATAGTGGAAACATTTCAAACGTTTCTATAAACTAAGTAGCATATGTGTTTTAAAATAGCTTTAAAAACATTAATTCAGTGATTTGTAGGCAAGTTTTATTAAATTGAGCTTATTTTTCATTCCTTTGTGAAAATCTTAGTAACTGCCTGATAGAAAACAATGTATTTATGTAGAATGCGAAAAAAAAAACACCCAATAACTTATGATAAATAATCGAATTTTCATGCACAAAGACTTAATCTTAATTGTTTGAGGGGTGATGTAGCGTAACTACCACTACTAAATTACAACTACAATTCACTAGTATATAAGACATGTTAACTCGACTCTATGTCGGGGTACCTTTCCATAGATGACGGTTGACATGGTCTGTAACTACTCTCCCCACATTGGTGACCTTCGGACGTGATGTGAACACGCCTACTTTGGCAGTAACGCCCACTTCGATATAAACAAGCCTACCTAGACAGTAACGCCTACTTCGATGGATGATCCACATTGAAAAGTTGACATGCAGCTTGTGACTGCGACATTATCCACCTCCTCGCACTGTTGCTACTCAGTCTCGTCTCGATCACGCACAACGTCGGCTTGCATACTTGTGATCGCTCGACTGCTAACGGCAACAGAGGAGCGACTACGACCGTGAAATTAAAACACCTCTCACATTCAGCACTAAAAAAAAACTAAAAGAAAACGGTGATCTTAATACAGCTCTCCCGGCTTCACAAAAAACAGCAATGAATCAACTAGTGGTATTCGTTCATGGAATTCTATCACAGATAAAATTCTAGTGGGGGAGTACTGTAGCGTAACTACCACTACTAAATTACAACTACAATTCACTAGTATACAAGACATGTTAACTCTACTCTATGTCGGGGTACCTTTTCATAGATGACGGTTGACATGGTCTGTAACTACTCTCCCCACAGGTGACCTAAAATATGCTACTTAGTGCAGACGATATTTAAAGTTACAAAATCAGACACAAAAACATACTGACTCTGAAAAACATAGTCTCAATGATTTGGTCAGCAGAGCGGCTGAAAGTTTGAACCCCTTAATGCTATATTTTTCCCATGGTGAGATTCAGGGCAAAAGCAAAAATCCAAATTGAAAGGGAGAATGAATAAACTTTTTTCCTGAGAGGGAAAAGGTACAAGAACTGTGTTATTTTGCGTTTCTTTCAGGTGTGCCCAGGGTTGTTATGATATAGAAATGTCGTGTTCGAGACGTTAGTTTTGTACTTGTTTTGTTTAATTAAATTTGTAGTTAAATGTTGTTCACCCGTCTAACTACTATTTGCATCAAAACCCTTATTTACATTAAAAAAAACTTTCTCATGATTTTTGCCATATCTTCAGAACCTTTTAAGCATATAAAAAAAAATTACACGCAATTAAAAAGTTCGCTTATCCAAAGATAATTCTATACAAAAACAATTTTGAATAATTATTTATTATTTTATTCAATAACAGTCTAAAAACTTCACATGTTCAAGATATACGAATTTTTACATTTTTCTTCTTCTTGGAAACATAAAAAATTTGAGCGAAATTAGTTGAATAGTTCCTGAGAAATTGAATTTTAAATATCTAACTTTTTTATTTTTTATTTCGTACAATATTTACTTTTGGGTTTTATCTTATTACGCGTTATTCTGATTAAGCATCTCTTTGATTGAAATAATCTTCTGAAAGTTACATTTCAAGTAAACAAAAACTAAATCGCGATGTCGCAAAGATCTGAACTTAAATCACTTTCTAATCATTCACTTATTACACTGCGGGTCTTCCTCAATTAAGAACAATCCTGCTGATAAAAGAATTTCATGTTTCCAAATCTTTGAAATCAATGAGTAACAAATGATTTCATTTCATCGTGAGGAATGCTGTTACAATTTCAATAATTTTGGGGCATGTTAAACCACAATGATGTTCAAAATTTCCGCAATCGTTATATGTGCTAATTGAACCGCGTTATCGTATTTTAAAAACTTAACTACTCGATGCGATGATTCAACTCAATTAAAAATTTAACACAGTTACATTAAGTTTAAAATCGTAAATTTGCACTATATTATCGCAGTGCTTTTATAAGCAATTTATATATTTGTAAATTTGTACCGTATTATGGTTCAGGTACTGATATTATGGTTCATTTTTAAACTGATTTTCATCCTTAAGAATGCTGTTACTGTTAGTAGTTTTGGAGAGTGTTAAACTAAAATATGATTTAAATTGCCAGCAATCTTATAATGGTGCTAAGTTGAACCATATTATCGTACTTTATAAACTTAATATGATACCATAGATCAACTGAAATGAAAATTTAACACTTTATTAAGTTGAAATAAATAAATTTGCTCTTTATTATGACTGTGCTCTTTAAAACAATTTATATGCAAAATAATAACTACAATATGGGTCAAGTTATCGCCATTATGGCTCATTTTTGAACTGAGGAATTCTGTTATTCTTTTTGTAGCTTGCGAGCTATTCTTTTTGTTAATCATTGTTAGTTAATCAGTGTCGTTGATCATTGTTATTTTTTTGTAGCTTCTTTCTGTAGCTTGCTAAGCCGTAATATCATTTAAATTGTTAACCATCTCTTAATGGCTCTAAGTCGAACCACGTTATCGCATTCTTTGAACTTTAAGCAATGCTATGACTCAACTTGAATGGAAATTTAACATTTTATTGAGTTAAAATATGCAAATTTGTACTTTATTATTTAATAGCACTTAATTTGGTTGAAAATTCGAACCACATTAAAGTTCAAGTTACAAATATTAGGGTTCATTGCTGTACTAATTTTCATTCTTAGAAATGCTGTTCCTCTTTTAGTAGTTATGAAGAGCGTGTTAAACCATAATGTCGTTTAAATTGTCAGCAACCTTATAATGGTTCTAAGTTGAACCCCATCATCGTACTTTTTAAATTTTAGGATACTAAGATTCAATTTGAAAGTGTCAATTTTGCACTTTATTATTGCAATGCTTAGTAAATTGCAATGCTTTATTATTGCAATGCTTAGTAGTATTGCAATGCACTCGATTCTGTAAAAATTTGTATAAGTTGGATGAGGGACAGATTTATTCAGAGTGCTTAACTTTATCAATTTGTAATAACAAAAAATAGTTACATTGGATTTTTATTATTAGTAATAATGACTCCAAATAAAATATTATTCAATTTATTTTATTTTCCTAAATTTCTTTTCCTGTACTATATATTTTTCATGTTTCTTCTTTCATGAAACAAAACCAACTTGACTATCAACTAATCAAATCTGCTACGCGTAACTAAGACTACACAAATCCAACTACATTACATGTTTTAATCTATTTCGAAGGCTAACTTATTGCATATTCAAAACTGAATTTGAATCTGAAAAATATTGCTTTGTTTACAAGTCAACAGTCTATTCCATTCGCAACAATTATGAGCAAAAGGCTGGGCGTCCCCGTATCGGAGTGCCCAGTCTCGATGGAGGGGCACACCTCAAATTTAAAATATTCTCAACTATGTCAACACTTCCTGAGGAATAAAAGAAAGTAGAAATAAAGCTCATTTTATGCCTAACACCCGTGAAATAGCCAACAATGAGGTAAAGAAAGGAAAACAGAGTGTAGTTCGTCAGGAGAGAGATAATAGGTACCAAGAGAAAAGGTGCTGTTAAAATGACTATTAGCAAGGACCCTGTTTCTGTGAGTCTGTTGACCCATAAATGTCATCTGTACATCAACAACTCCCTTTGTATGATTTTTTTATCAATTTTTTACGGTCTTTTCACCTTCACTCATTAAATAATAGTGTTTTATGAAAGATATAATGATTTCTGAATGTTTGATAAATTCCAGAAATTCCGAATAAAAGCGTTTTTTCTTAACTTATTGCTAGTACAGATTTTTTTCTTGTTGAAAGAATTGAATTTTTCTCGTGATGTTTAATGATTATTAAGTTTTTGTTTTTATTTTTTTAAGAAATGGTACACTGTTAGAAATTTTAAACCATGCTGAACTGTAAATGTTCAAACTTGTTGCAACCTGATGTTCTAATTAGCCTATTTTTAAAATTAATCTTACCATACTCTTATTCTAGGTGTTACGAATTAGTACCACATTTTAATTCATTGATGAAATGTTTTTTTAAAGTGTAAGCATTACACTATACATATTTTTGAGGAAAGTGGATATAATTTTTTTCCCACATCCTACGATTGAAGACCAAAAATTAAAAGTTGTAAAAGTGTAAAAGGCAAAGCATTCCCCCAACAGCCCGTTGTGGACCAGGGGTGGGGGTGTCTTGGATGGAAATTCTGCACAATTTCACGAGCAATGGCTTGATTGGGGCAATATGTTCAGCTTTCCGCATTTACTTCCCAAATAAGCTGCGTCTCATTGATTTGAAGCTGGGTTGGCTTTAAATCGTCAATGGAAATTAAACCCAAGTCCATCATAATAACAGCTTTGTGTCTTAATCACTTACATATTGTGGATCAACCAAGAAACGTACCACAAAATTTTCGATGCAAAATTTAAAACTTAAGGCTTAGAGAAACAATTTCGAAATCTGCGAGTCGAAACATATTTTTTCTTCAGAAAATAGACTCTATATTTTTGTTTATAGGATGGCATTGGTGCCGGAGCTCGTTGTGGAAGCACACTATAGGAATCTAGCAGCATATTTATTTATTTGTTCTCAAGTACTTCCTTGTTTTTGTACTTGTTTGTTTTTATACTTTGTCTATCAGTTTTGTTATCTAACATTTTTTAAGAAGTTCTACTCCTCAAAAAAATATTTCTTTTAAAAATATATTTTTTATTTAATTGTATTATGTAATTTAGTATGATTGAAAATCCTGTCGTAGATCAAGGCTGTCAAAATGATCATCTGTTTTAAATGAAGTTATTATCTTAAATTTATTTTTAACACAATAGTGAAACCTTATTTGTTCATTTACAGATTTACAATTACTCTGAATCAATAGTAAAAATAATTTACTAATTTTAAAAGCTGAGTTACAGATTGCACAAATATCTTCAATTTTTTCAAATAAAATTTTAATTATAATTAGAATTAGTAGCGTTTATAAATATGAAAGAACTTTTATTGAATAAAGCTTTTTTTGATAAATTTATTACATGAACTTCCAAATATTCAACAATCTACATCAATTTTTTTAAAATTTAGTTAAGTAGACATTTATTCATATGAAACTAATTTTAAAATAATATTCCCTTATTAAATAAAGTTTATTATAATTGAAGCCACTGTAATTAAAATGCTAATTTTTTAAATTTTCTGAATACATCTGAATTTTAATCAAAGCATTTTGTATAAAAATGATTTTCGTAAAAAACTAAATTGGCAGTTTCAGAATTTCAAAATAATTGCTGCTTACCACACACATTGAAAGTGCTTTACAACAGGCATGAAGCTTAGTGAACTAAATTTCAGAAATTACATTTTTCGGTATAAGAAATTTCGTGGGATTGCAAAACGTTCAAAAAGTTCGGATTTCACCCACGCCGCGATTTCTTTTTAAACGCATTCTTCCAAATCAGTTTTCAGAAAGCAGGATTAAGTATTTTCACCTCGTAGTCACGTTTTTGATAAAAAGAAATAATAAGATAAATAACGTACAATAATAAATAATTTCATAGTAAATCTATTAAAAAAAAATCATTTATCACTTCTTCATAAACTAAGCTTGTGAAAAAAATTTAAGTCGTTTTTATTTTTATTTAAAGTTATATACTAGAAAAATAAATTAAATTTATAAATGTTATGAGTTGACTATACCATTTTTTTTTATTCTCTTCTATTCCGTTTAATAATGACACAGTTTCATACGAATAATAAAATATTATCAGTAAAAATAGTTTTATTAATAAAAGGGAAATATTTTGAATACCTTAATTGTTTCTGCAAAAATGAACGAAACAAATGTAAATTGATAACCAAACCTATTTTACTTTTTTTTTTCAGTTTCTGTTGAACTATTCATGTGTAATTTTCAAGCAATATAAATTTTTTTTTTTGGGGGGGGGGAGTTAGGAAAGCATGATTTTCACTTATCGTAATTTTAACAAATATGTAAATTCAAAAGTTACTAAAAATATTTTTTAACAATTTTAATAAATGTAACATTTTAATAAATAAGGTTAATAAATTTTAATAAATATCGTAATCTTATATAAACATAAAGTAAATACTGGGCTAAAGTTTTCTGTTAGAGGAAATTTTCTTTTTCTTAAGCACATTTTTACATCATTTTTCTAAAAGTGGTAAAACTGAACCACTGCATTAAGAAAAAAAGTATGGTCAAATCTACCAAAATATGCACCATATTTTGGTAGATTTGACCAAAAATTAAATTAATTAATTAGATTAAATTAATTTAATTAATTAGATTAAAATTAAATTAATTAATTAGAATAAATTAGATTAAAAAAAAAACAGAAATTAATATTAACGAGGAATGATAAAAAAAGATTCATATATTATAAGTAAATATCATTAAATAAGAGGTAAATATCATTTACAGATGCTTGATGTTCTGAGTAACTTTATAACTTTTAATAAGTTTATGCTGATTATAATCAAAGATATCTACCTTTTCTACGTTTATAGGCGATCATGCGAAGTCCCGTGACTTATTAGTCCAATAAGAATTTACGAAGTAGTACGACGAAAAATATCGTTAAATGACAAATGGAGATATTTTCTAGTACTAAATAAATATTTCTAACATATTGGATGAAATTGAAATCGGCGATCTAAAATTACACTAAAGCAATCCCTCATAAATGCTTCTTTTCACATTTTTTTTTATTCTATTAACATCAAAAGAAATCTAAAAAAAAATTAAATGATACATTGAATTATCCGCATCAAATTTGCATAGTTGGAATAAATGTCGAAAAATTGTAGTTTCCATATAAAACATTTTAAAATTAAATACTGTTTATGAAAACGCTCGATTTTCATTTTTAAAACTTTGAAAAGCAAGTAAAAATGTGTATAAGTTCACGGAGAAAAACATTTTGGCAAAATTACTATATCGTACGGTAATAACATTTCTGGTAAAAGAAAAATATAAATCAGGTTAATAAAACAAAAATATACGCTATTTCAATCATTCATATGGTAATTTTTCCGTTTATATGGTAACGGTTTAACGGATATTTAGGTCTTCAAAATGATGGGTTATATTACAATGCATTTAAGAAAAAAATACAAGACTATTAAGTAAATTTAACTGAATAAAGAGATTTTTTGCCATGCTCTAGAGTATCAGGATAAAATTGCAAAAATTTACCACAATCACTTAATTTTACCACAATTACTAAATTTTATTATACACTGCGAAATCATATTTTATTATTAATTTTACTAAAATCATTACCAAAGCGCTTTGGTAATGTTACCGAGCTTTCTGATGTTCCTATAGACCCAGAAGCACTGTAAATGTTGGTAGTTTTGACCATATTTTTTAAAGTGAAATTCAAAAGTTAATTTTTTAAGCAGCTTTTAAAGTGTATGGTTCAAGCAACTATCTGGCAATTAAAAATTCAAATGACAAATGAAGGGATTACTGCCTTCTAATTTTGTTTGTGCTTTAAAATTCGAACACTAAAAAAATCTCAAATAAAAATTTTAAAAAAACTTACTACATTTAAAAGTGGTTTATTTTCCTCATATTAGGTAGAATATGATACCCTTGCTCCAATATATAAACTATAACTTTCCTTTAAAATTATTAATATCGAAGCATACAAAAATTCATGGTTGAGCCACGATGAGAGATTTTTACAGATAGACTTCATTTTAAAGTTTGTGAAAATGATCCAATACAGACAATGCTGCTTCAATTTTTTCACGAAAATGTATATCTTATAAAAAGTTAAATTCACTTTTTAAACAATAAATTAAATGTAGGATTTAGATGTCGAAAAAAACCCAATTAACGTTAATGGCCTATTCCCTTAAAAAAATAATTCTCTTTTATGGTTTAACACTAAACATCAAATGCCAGCCGCTTGTGTAAAATCTTAACCCACTTAATAATATGAATTGTGTTTAGAAGAAATAGGCCAAATACAACTTATTTACTGTTCTTCACCCAATGCGTTGAAATACGGTTTTAGAACAGGCCCAGGGCTGTTTTCTTTGCCCTAGGGAGCGGCCTAATAGATGCCATCGAAGAAATGGAAAGGAATAATTTAGATAAGTTTCAAGAACATTTCCTCATGGTACTCCGGAAAAGCACAAAACAACCGTCTATTATCTATCTTTAGTTGCATCAAAAGGGGGCATTTTTTGTGTGTTACTTTTAAAACTGAGAAAAAGCTTTTTTATGTAAGACAACACTGTTATTTGATAAAGGGTTTTACGATCATTTTTATTTCGTTTCAGACGTTAATGACTTGAAACAGTGTTTGATAGCTTAAGAAAGTGTTGTAGAAAAGATTCTACGCAAGTCAATTTAGGGATTTATACACATCTGCTAGTTAAAATATAAAAATGAAGCATTCCTACATTTTCTTAAAAACAAATTCTTATAGTAATTAATTTACTAGTATAAAAGTTATTAATTTAATTTTGTAGTTAGTACTACAAAATTAAATTAATCAATATTTAGAAACTTCGAAAATTTTCCTATGTATTGACTTTTAGCAATAAATAACGGATGCTAAAAATTCCCGAAATTTTCTTAAATTATTGACGGAATCGTTTCTTGAAAAATGGCATGAGCAAACATTTCGCCAAGTTGAGGGAATTATACTTTCTTCATTTGCAAGAAGGTAATTTTTATTTCGTTTCAGGCATTGATATAACTTATAAAAGTCTTTGGAAAAAAAGATTTGTAGCGAAGATTCGATGAAGTGCGTATAATTTAAAGATTTATACGCACTTGCCAGTTAAAATACAAAGAAAAGCATTCTTACATTTTTAAAGAATTTTTTTTAAGAAAGTTGTATAAGATTAAATTAATCAATCCTTGGAATAGTTTGTAAGGATTGATTCCTATCTAAAAAGATGGATACTCAAAATTCCCAAAATTTTAATTAGTTCTTTACGGAATTGTTTCTTGGAAATGTTGTGAGAAATATTTCGTAGAATAAAGAAAATCATACCTTCTTCATCTTCTATAGAATAAAAATTTTGTTAAAAGCTTTACGGTGAATCAAAAGAAAGCATTTTTTTGATGTTACTCTTAAAGCCGATGAAGCGTAAAAAGCTTTCTACGTTGAACAACACTGTTGTTTGATACAGGGTTTTTCGTCTTTTTTTTTGAATTTCGTTCCTCAGAGTATGATACTTAAAAAAAGTCTTGTTGCGGAGATTCTATGAAAGTTAATGTAAGGATTTATACACACTTATAAAAAAGCATTTCGCAAATTTTTTTAAAGAAAAATCTCATAAAAAATTAAAAAACTTAAATTTATCAACATTTAAAATTGATTGGAGTTTATTTTTAACACTATTAAAAATTAATAATAAAAATTCACTAAATTTTCTTCAGTTTTTGGCGAAATCGTTTCCTGAACATGGCTGTGATCAAACATTTCAACAAACTTAGGAAATTATAGCTTTTTCACTTGTCAAATAAATGAGCTTAATGCAAAATATATATTACTCGAAAGATTAGAACAACATAAAATACAATTAGTATAGGTAAACGAGCACTCAGTCATCTACAGGACTCGACGCAAGGGAGAACCAACATCGGAATGCTGGATTCTGTCTCATTTCACCATGTAGTACAAACGGTTTCAAAGTCAGATATAAATAATTTCCAAAATTTATTGAGATGACACATGAGTGAGGAGACAGTTTCGTCAAATATTTCAGAGTTTGCGCTTTGTCAAAAATCACGTGAGTGTCAAAAATAACAAAATACAATTCAAGGATTCTTCAGTTGTCAAAAATTTTAATTTCTCAATCCGAATTCTAACAAATTGAAGTCTTATTTATCTGTAATAATACTTTAAACCTTTTAATATTTGTATGTCACTTAATTGATTGATGATTGATATTAACTTGATTCTTTAGATTTCAAAAAATAAATAACATTATGTTAATTTACCGTGCTGAATCATTGCTGTTGTTCCAGCAAAAAAATCTTATTCTCACTTTAAAGAGGGCCTAGAAGGTAATGTGCAAATTATCAAAGTAAAGCGCAAATTATCCAAGTAAAATGTAAATTATCAAAGTAAAGTGCAAACTATCAAAGTAAAGTGCAAATTATCAACGTAAATTGTAAATTATCAACGTAAAGTGCAAATTATCAAAGTAAAGTGCACATTATCTAGGTATTTTGAGAAACTAAACAGTTTTCGACACTTTAATGGATCATTCTATATTGTAAAGCATTTCGTTGAATAGTTGCCACAATTTTTAGCTTTGAGGTAAGATAAATGCATTTTTAAGTGCAGAACAGTAGTTGTTGTGAAAAAAAAATTATATCTAATATAATAGTAGTTGTTTGAAAGAATTGTTACAAATGTAGTGCTAAAAATGTGATTGTTTTCAAAACGAATTGTCTTTGCAATGAAATCATAAATAGATTCTAATTTATAAATTGATTCTAAGGCACATGGAAATATATGTTATCAGTAAATAAACAAATAATATTTGTTTGAAAGAATTAGTGCAAATGTAGTTCTAAACAAATGTGATTGTTTTTTTTAATGAAATGTTTTTGCAATGAAATCCTAAATAGATTCTAATTCATAAATTGATTGTAAGGCGCATGAGAAAATGTGTTGCCAATTAACAAACAAATAATATTCGTTTGAAATAGGGTGAATGTAGTTCTACAACTCTGACTGTTTTTTAAACATCGAATTTTTTAGGGCCATGAAAATATGTGTTATCAGTAAATAAACGAATAATAATGGTTTGAAGGAATTAGTGCAAATGTACTACTAAAAATGTAATTGTTTTTTTAAACATCAAATTTGTACGTGCATGGAGAAGTGTGTTATCAGTGAATAACCAAATAATAATTGTTTGAAAGAATTAGTGCCAATGTAGTACGAAAAATGTGATTGTTTTTTAACTGAAATTTTTTTTGCAATAAAGTCCTAGATAGATTCTGATTCATAAATTGATTCTAAGAGCATGGAAATGTGTGTTATCAGTAAATAAATAAACAAAAGCTGATTAAATATTAAATAAAACTATGATAGTTAAATAGTAAATAAAAAAGTTAACTACAAAACTGTAAAAAACTTTAAGTTTACCTCCACCCCGAAAATGGTGGCAACTATGCACCAAAATTTTTTACAGTGTAGTTAACCTGCATATTAGTTAAATAATCTGCAGAATAACTCTGCACTCACTTCAGAGATAACATACCTATTAAAATAAGAAATGCAAATAAAAAAATAACACACTTAATCGATCTTAACAACCATTATATACGCTTCAGAGATTTCCTTCTTACTTTCAGATTAAAAAGAAATTCTAAATACTTGAAAAGACAGTCAAGATTAGATAAAATCATCAAAAGAACTTTCAGTTTAAAATTATCGTTACATTTCCGGGGTAATCACAAATATTATGATTTTGTAAAGTGTTGATTGTAGTTTGTTTAACTAATAACTTAATTTGAAAATTCACTAGTATATTACATGGAATGTTATTTTCCTCTTGATATACACTGGTTATCATAAATTAAGGAAAAATCACAAAAATAGCGATAACTCTTTCAAAAGTAAGCCAAACCGTGCAAAATTTGCATATGTTGTCCACTAAGAGTAGCTGAGTAAAATTGCAATATGCAAATTAGTGGCGCTGCACTCGGCTTACGTCATCTGCCTGGAGCATAAAAGTCCAAGTTTGAGAGAAAGCACACAAATTTTACTGTGATTGCGACATTGAAAATCTGAGATAGCCAATTCGTAATAATGACCTCTAGGCATCATTTGCCTGAAGAACTACGATGGAGAGCCATCGGGAGACTAGAGGCAGGGCAGAGTCAATCAGAAGTGGCGAGATGGCTAAATGTGAGTCCATCTGTGGTTCATAGACTTTGGAGGCAATTTCAAACCACAGATTCGGCATCTAGGAGGTTCAGTCAAGGACGGCCAACTGTTACGACCAGTGCCGATGACCGATATTTGACATTAAGTGCACGCAGGAATAGAACCGCTACTCCGACACATCTTAGATCCTCTCTTGCTGCAGCCACCGGAAGGTTGGTGTCAACGTCAACTGTGCGCAGAAGGCTCCACGAAGGTGGTCTGTATGCGAGACGACCAGCCATTTGCGTGCCGCTCACATCACGCCATAGGAGAGACCGTTTGCAGTGGGCCCGACAACATGTCCACTGGACGTCAGATCAATGGAGGCCTGTTCTCTTTACGGATGAGTCCAGGTTTAGTCTAGAAAGTGACAGTAGACGTTATTTGATATGGAGAGAACCTGGGACCCGTTATCATCCATCAAACATCCGTGAAAGAGATGCATACGGAAGAGGCAGTGTCTGTGTTTGGGGAGGCATATCCTTAGGAGGGCGCACATACCTCCATGTCTTTCCAAGGGGAACCGTGAATGCTCAGGTTTATCGAGACAACATCCTTGATGCTTATGTGCGCCCATATGCCGGGGCAATTGGTGATTGCTTCCTGTTACAGGACGATAATGCAAGACCACACAGAGCTCGCATTGTTGATGATTATCTTCAACAGGAAACAATTACTCGCATGGAGTGGCCAGCTCGATCCCCGGACTTGAATCCTATCGAGCACGTTTGGGATGCTCTAGGGAGGCGTGTATCTGCCATCAATCCGCCCCCTCAGACCCTTGCCACGCTTGCAACTGCTTTACAAGAGCAATGGCTCTCACTTCCTATTGAACTGATAGACCGCATAATTGAAAGCATCACACATCGCTGTTTGTGCTGTATTGCTTCTAGAGGCAATCATATTCCATATTAAAGGTACTTTTTCTATTGCAAACCGATACTTCCAATTTGTTTATTTTATACATGTGCTAATTTCTATACTACTATTAATGTCTGATAATTTCTTTTTATGTTGTTTAATACCTTACTATGTGTTGTATATTGTGGGTAAGTTTCATAAAATTCCATGTGTAATTTCTTGAGTTATCGCGATTTTTGTGAATTTTCCTTAATTTATGATAACCAGTGTATTTATAATGGCTTTAAGTGAAATTTAAAATGTATCTTTGATTCGCAGTAAAAAAGAAATAATAAATTCAAAAAACAGCTTACATTTGCAAACAATAAACAGCATTTATTCTGAAGTTTATATTTACCTTTATTGTACATGAGAATACGAAGTAAATATTGATAAGTTATTTAATTTTTTTTAAAATAAATATCAGTAATATATTGATAGTTTAAAAAATATACCTATATATACATACTTTTAAGAGACAATTATTTGTAATAGATTTCAATAATCTTTTCAAATACTTACATTATTTACAAAAATGATATTATGTAGCAAAAAAACAGCATTCATGTTGACATGAATGAACATGAATGATATTAACAGGAATGATAGGCATTATGAATGCAATATATCAACATTATGATAATGCATTATGATAAGCATTATGTAAACATGAATGATATTAAAAAGCATATAAACAACATTAATGTTGAAGTTTATATTTACCTTCATTGTAAATAAAAATACGAATTAAATATCGATAAGTTGTTTAATTTTTCTAAAAATAAATATCAGTAATACATTGATAGTTTAAAATATATATATATATATATATATATATATATATATATATATATATATATATATATATATATATATATATATATATATATATATACTTTTAAAAGACAATTATTTATAGATTTCAATAATCTTTTCAAATACTTACATTATTTGCAAAAATGATATTATATAGCAGAAAATGTTTTATAATAAAAAATTTCTGGAATGTTTGAGCTTAGTTAAACACCTTACAAACTGCTTTGCGCAGTCTTTGAGGTTCTTAAAATAGTATTTTTCTTCTTATAAATATTATCATAAATTTGTGAAATTTACTTATAGTTCAGCAATTGTAGCATACACATGATATTTCTTCGAAAAAATTTATACTCAAGGTATTATTTGACAGAAGGCTTTGTTTTGCATCATTATATATGATACCTGATATTTTCCCTATTCTTCTCTGATTCCATTTCTGATTTTTTTTGAGGAAAATGAGGGTGATTTGAGATGGAGTGGAGAATTGAATTTCTTCGACAGGCAAGTAAGGCATGGTTAACAACGAAAATTTTTTTAATGATGAATTGAATGAAACCATTCCCGAAACAATCTGACGAAAGGTTTAGAAGTTATAACGGTTATATCTATAAAAAGTATATTTTTGTATTTTTCTCTATTTACGCATTTGGAATTATATAAACTAATAAGGCATTGTTTGCTATGTATTTTTTTCATTCAAGCAAGTCTATAGAATAAAACCTCCTAAAAGACTAAATAACTCTGGGTTTTGTTAAAAATAACAAATAAGCATAGAAATGAGAATGCTGTTCAACGCAGAAACAAAATAATATAGTGCTGTCTAAAAGAAAATATTAAGGTCACCCAAATGAAAAGCAGATAAGTCTGATTTCATCAGAAGTATGGCAGCAATAAGCATCGATATCCTCCAGTTTATGAATTAAAGTTTCAAGGACAGTGCATCCCAAATTGCGTATCTTAAACTTATAACCAGTTCACTTGAAAGTAATACGAAGTGGTTATTAAATAATGCAAAGATCGATGAATCAATAGGTGAACAACTTGCAGTAGCACGGATTTTAGTAGCAGAAGTTATTTGTAATGCGGACATTGATCATGAAATGCGTACTATCTGCGGCATACCCTGAATAGAGAACGTCTATGAACACATGATGTAAAAATTTTCGTGAAATGTCAATTTCAGATCAGATCTGCCAAGATACAGAAAAGGAAAACACCATTATCTCCATGGTTGTTGACTATTTATTGTTGTTAAAATTAACTGTGGCAATTTTAATGTTTAATCATACCAGTAAAATTCATACCAACCTCGGTAGTTCAGAATTCCTCATGTCTAAATACTACCACCTAGGCACTATCTTGCATTCACTTCAAATGTTTTCATATAAACTTTATTAACAAATAAACTCATTATGGTGTGCACGTACCTTACCTCCCTGAACGACGGTGGTGCTGCTTTCAGCCCTCTGTCACTGCGCTATCACACTTTGTCCCTTTCTATTCTGATAACCCTTTTATTAATATAGATGAAATAAGAATAAAATTAGGTATCGAAATTCAAGGGAAGTTGAGATTTTAAGTTAATTAATTACCCAAATTAAATTTGATTCTAAAGTCTTCCGTTTTGGTTGGAAAATAATTAACTTTGAGACTGAAGTTCAAAATAAATTGATTGAATTGAAATACTAATTAAAAATTCTTTTAATTGCAGAAACAACATTTATTTTTATATAAATTTCCATAATTAACCTAATTTTTTATTCATTCATTACAAAATCAGTCTGATAATAATTATCAAAAAGCTTAATATGTATGTATTTTTAACATTATTATATATACTATTGCTCAATTTTATGAAGCAACACTATTTATATTTCCATCGTTATAGTTGATCCAATGATAATCCAAATCATAGGCAATCTTTATTTATGTTTCCGTTGATGAATCGAATTACACGTATTATGTTCGCAGGAATTTTATTCTTTTACAAAAGAAATTTGAAATGTAATTTCATGAATCCAATGCAGAAAACAATTCACACAATCGCCTCAAAGAAAATTTTATTGAAAAATCGTTTTCAATTACTTGATTCGTTCTTAAACTCTGTGATTTATACGTCAAGTAAAATATTTAAATTTTTTTAACCGCTTTCATTTATCCAATAAGAACCAGATTTACGAATTGTCTTTCTCCATGATTCTCTAGATTAATAAAATTAAACACAACAAACAAACTATTTTAACAGGCGATTTGCTTAACCGTCTTCAGGACAATTTTATTGTGCAATCGTTTTCAAATATTTTATTCGTTCCTAAAAACTGTTATTTCCCCAACAAGCAAAATAATTTAAATTGATACAATAATATCCTGATTTCTGCTTTGTCCTTATCTATGATTCTTTAGATAATTAAAATTACAGTAATTATGCTTAAAAATTTCATTCGCTTAAAAATAATAATTCAGGAATTTCAAATAGCAAACGATTTTACTCAATAGTCTTAAAGATAATTTTATTGAACAATCGTTTTCAAACATTTGATTCGCTCTTAAAAACAGTTATTTTCCCCATTGAATATTCTAGCCTGCCCCAACGATTAAATAAAATTCTATTTTCTTTAAATGCTTTTAAAGATAAAAGTGATTCACTGTCAGCCATTACAGATCCATAACCCAATTAGATCTCGTTTCAGAACCGATAGCGAAAGTGATCTCGTTTTGCGTTACAGTTTTGTTTTTCAATTTCTTTCTCAAACGAAAAACCTTTCATTAAACAACGTAAATCATTGCAGGCGATTTTTTGAATATTCAAAGAGATCTCGTCCCGGGGCGAAATCAGCAGGTCACGACTGTCTTTGATGAATTGATTCTTTTATAGATAGCAATAAAGAGAGTGAGTGGAACTATAGGTTCTGATTGTTAACGAAAGACAATTGCTAATTTATTTATTTTGTATATTATAGCATTATATATGAGGGTGACATACATGAAAAACCATTGATATTTGTCAAACATGCATCGTTTATAATTGTTGACTTTTTAAAAATGTCATTCTTAGCATTTTCTAGGAACAATTTTTTGTTCCTCTTCAAACAATTTTTTATTCGTACAAGGAGGGAAAAATTCAGACAAAATTACCGTTTTGTTTGGTAATAACATTTCTGGTAAAACAAAAACATAATTCAGGTTACTGAAACCAAAATGTACTGTATTTAAACCATTCCTTTGATAATTTTTTCCTTTCATATTTCAACGGTTTACCTAAAATTCTAATTTTCAAAACTTTAGCTCCTACTCTTTCTTAAGACCAGCCATTATCACAGTAAAAATACATTAAAACGGGAAAGTAATTACTTGCATACTTCAGTTCATTTATTTTTAAACCTATGTTTTGTCAATTTCTTGAAAGAAGAGAAAAAGAAATCTGTATCATTCAATTTAGTTATAATTCAGTGACTTATGTTACTTCTCTAACCAGTGGCACTATCAAGACACATTACCTCACAATTAGTAATAATTGAAAAACTGAAAACTAAATTTAGCTGAATGGATGATTTTTTTAGACATGCTCTAAGGTATCATGATAAAACTGCAAATTTCACCTCATTTGCTACTAAACATATGGTAAAAAAACATTTATAGAGTAGAATAAAATCCTCTCTTATTGCAAATTTTATCAAAATCCTTACCAAAGCACTTTTGTAAAAATTACCAAGAGTTTGGTGTTCCCATGGACCCAGAAACAAGGTAAATTTTACTGTCGTTTAGTTTTGACAATACATAATAAAATGGTAACAAAAGCTACAATGTTGGAGTCATTTAGGTAATTAAAATTAGAAACATAATTATTGTGTAAACCAGAATTTTTACTTCAAATTAAAAGAAAAAGGTGTGCAATCCCGCAAGTAGGATTTTGGCGTAAGAATGGAAAAAGCGGTAAATGAAAGAGATACTGAAATATTGTTATCAAGACAAATAAAGTATTTTTCCGACTCAATCTGTTTTAGTTAAATCAAACTAGGTCACAGGACCAATAGTTTAAGAAACGTGTTTTTTATGCTAATTCAAATTATACCTAACAAAAGACAGTTAGACTAGTTATTCAAAATTTGCAATGGTTTTTATGTTCACACTGAGAAGAAATGTATGGTCAAAGCTACCAGACTATGACAAAATTTATAGTATTTTTGAGTCTATGAGAACAATTAAAAAGTTCGGTAATTATTACCGAAGCGATTTGTTTATGAGTTTGGTACAATTAACAATAAAATAAAATTTTATTTTGTAATATGATATAAAGATAATTTTATCATGATATCTAAGAGCCTGGTATAAAAATCATTTATTCAGTTAAAGTTCCTTTTCAGTCTCGCATTTTTTACTAAATGTGTGACAACTATAACTATAAAAACTAGAATTTCTGGTAAACTGTTACAATATAAATGGAAAGATTACCTAAAGAATCTTTAAATAATGTATAGTTTGTTTCATTAACCACAATTATGGTATATTATATCAAAAATGTCATTACCATACAGTATGATAATTTGACCTGAATTTTTTTCTCCGTGTGAAAAGAACTATTTTTTTTTCTTGTAATCATTGTAAAAAATGCACTTATGTACTATTTTTACACTGACGTACAGTTCAAGAAAAATAAAACGTATCATCCTGAATAACTTTTGATCTAATGATCGGATGAGCTCAAATATGCTGATTATTAAGTGCAGGTGATATTTTAAGCTACGAAATTTGACACAAAAACTTACTTTCTCTGAATAAACATAGCTTTTTTCGACAGATTTGGATTTCAAAACCACAAAATATAGGAGGTAACCACAATCTGGGAAATATGATCCCAATCGTTTGGGATCATATTCCCGGATCATAGTTCCGAGCTCCAAAGTTTTGTCCCCTTAATGTTAATTTTATTTTGTGCTTATTTTGCTTTGCCTGGAGAACTTTTTAAGCGAATTTAAAAGCTTTTTAACACAAATATATAATTCGTTTATCCAAAGATAATTCTACGGAAAAATAATTAATTCTATGTGAAAGATTATTTTTTAGTAAATTATTTTTCAAAAATTATTTTTTATTATTTTATTCAGCAATGGTCGAAAAATTTTTGATTGTTAATTTTTTGCATCATTTTAAAGAACGTAATTTTACATGACAAAATGCAAATTTGAGCAAAATCAGTTGAATAATAACTATTCAACCAATTTTGCTCAAATTTTGTATTTTGCCGTGTAAAATTGTATGCTTTTAAAATGAGGTAAGAAATTGTATACCTTACAATTCAAAATTTTTTCGACTATTATTTAATAAAATAAAAAAAATAGTAACTATTTACAAAAATTTATTTTTTACAAAAAGTTATCTTTGGATAAACGAATTTTATAACCCCATATATTTTGGAGGTCAGAAGTCCGTCGAGAAAAAAAGGTATGTTTATTCAGAAAAAGTACGTTTTGAGTCTTATTTCGTAACTTAAAATATCGTCTGCACTTATTAATTAGCATATTTGAGGTCACTCCCTTGAGCCATTAAAATTGAGTACTAGAACGTCAAGATCCAATCATAAGATCAAAAGTTGTTCAAAGTGTTTTTTTTCTTTTTTTTTTTTTTCTTTTTGACGCACTGTTCAAAGTTGTCTGGACAAGTTAGACTTGTTTCATGTGCATTCTTTTTATGTCAAATTAAATGAGATAAAATTTTAGTTGTACGGTAAATAGTTCAGAGGAAAAGTATAAGTAAGTTTATGTTAAAATTATAATTTTTGTTCTGAAAAACCTTTGCAACTTTTAAAACATTAGTTCCAATGTCTCTTGCGCGGTTTTATTCAATTTACATAAAAAGTATACCAGACACAGTTTTAAACTTGCCGAAAGCTTTTTTTCTGACTTTTAACCTGTTCTGAGCTATTTTTATTGCATTACAGTATTTCATAAGTTCCTTAAATACTTTTTTAATGAACTATTTTCCTATTCAACAGAGATGGTTTTATTTATAATTTGAAGAAAATAAAATAAGAAATTTTTTCAAACTACTAGTTTAAGGGGATTAAACATGTCAATAAATGTGACAAATATTAAATATTCCTAAATTATACAGAAACAGTTAAGAAATAGAAGGGATATAATAAAATGTTTTATTACTTTAAAAATGATATATTGCTACGTAATTCGCTTAGTTAAAGATATTTTGTTGCAGAAAAAATAAAAAAAGATAAAATATTTACTTATGTCTAGTGGGTATCAAAAACCATTCTAATGCATGGATTTTTGCATTTAATATAATCCATACAAAAAAGTAAGGTTTTTTCGATTTTGTTTTGAGGTTGACAGATGTAAGAATTACGCGTGATGTAAAAAATGAGGTTATGTTTTGCTCCAAAAATAACCTCATTAATAAACCTTATTTACATCTCGTAAAATCATCGTCATATATAAGTCAGTAATACTTTTAGTTGAGATCGGGTGAAATTATTCACACCTAAAAAACACTCATTCTCTTGAAGTGTAGAAAAAATAACCTCTAAACCTGAAAAATAACCTCTCTAGGCTGATTGCTCTAAAGTAAATTTCCAACAACCTCAAAATAACCTTGAGTGTGAATAAAACAACTTCATACATCTTGATTACACACCTTTAGAGGTTGATCTTTTAAGGTTGCTTTCGAAGACAATTTCAAATAAATCTTAAATCAACGTTGACACTTCAAAACAACCTCAAATAAACCTCAAAAGTAGATTTCCAACAACCTCAAAATAACCTCAAGTGTGAATAAAACAACTCCATACATCTTGATTATACACCTTGAGAGGTTGATTTTTTAAGGTTGTTTTCGAAGTCAATTTCAAATAAATCTTAAATCAACCTTGACACCTCAAAACAATCTCAAATAAACCTCAAAAACACCTTAAATTTTTTTTATCGAATGCTTGTCACTGTGCGCATTTTTAGCAAAAGTCAACAATATAGTTGTTTAATTGAAGTTAACATTAATATTTTGGTTTCTTTCCATTTCCAGCATACTCTAGAAAACCAAAGTAACGAAAAATAAACAAACAATGAGTTTACACATTGTTCTCAACGCGTTTTGATTGGCATATGTAGCCAATTAAACTTTTTAATAATTTCAAACCCAAACAAATACTGAAACGCGAGATCTAAAATAATTATCACGGAGAACGTGCAGCGAGTGAAAAACAGACAAATGAACAAAACATTCGATTTGGGTTGGGAAAACCTAGGAAGTAGCTGAAACATTAGCGCCCAAGTTAATTTTTATCGTAGACATGTCTTTGCTGTTCGTAATGTTCGCTGTAACAAAAGCAAATGTCCATTCCATTGATTTACTAAAAACGTGAGACTCTAATTAGAAGTCAAAATAACAATAGTTATATTCAAACTCTTAGTTCTCGTTTTTAAAAAAAAAGTATTTCGCTAACAATGAGTAATGCTTGCGTGGAATATTAAATAAATATGGTTTGAATTACGTTTTTTCTGTCAACAAATTATAGCGATCTGAGAAAAATGTAATTGTTATTTACTACAGCTGTTATTTGAGTTTTTTTAATTAAAAGTTATAGCGTTCGGAAAGTTATGGTTCATACAAGTTTAGTAATTTTCAACAAAACAGTGTGAATTTAATGAAGTACAAGTCTAATGGTATGAGGGAAAGTTTTTCGAGAAACGTTAATGTCATGTTCGCAGATATTAGGTTTAAAAAAAAACATATATTTTACAGAAATGATTATTTTATGTATTAGACTTTTGTAACAGAAAATGTTGCTCTTTTTTTTAAAATGTTACTCAATTGTTATTTGTGATTTGAATTTTTGCTCTAAAACAGTGATGACATTGGAAAAATTTATTGCTAAACTTACTTTACTATTAAAGTATTTTGTACAAACGTAAAAACTTTGTTGAGCTTTGGAAAAATTTATATTTTTAAATTATCAGAAAAATTCATATTTTCGTGCATAAATACAAATCTCTATGATTGATTCAACAGTGATTTATGATTGATTTATTCAAATATAAATTACATATCATCTATTAAATTAAACTTTAAAATTATGAATCTATTTTAAAATTGTGCAAATCGATAATTAAACAATTGAAAAACAACACATATATCCACATGTTCTGAAAGAATTTATATGAAACAACAACTAATTGTTGTATGTAAATATTACAAAACGTCTAAAATAATTTTAATTTATGTATATCTTGAATCATATTTTAACTTTGAGATAAAAAGTATAGCCAAGCTTAGTAAAATATGGTAAAATTTATCGTGTTTCTAGGCCTATGGAAACACTAAAATGATGAGTAAGTTTTACCGTAGCACTTTAGTAATGATTTTGAAAAAAATAGAATAGAATAGAAGAATACAAATACAAATCTCTATGATTGATTCAACAGTGGTTTATGATTGATTTATTCAAATATAAATTACATATCATCTATTAAATTAAACTTTAAAATTATAAATCTATTTTAAAATTGTGCAAATCGATAATTAAACAATTAAAAAACAGCACATATATCCGTATGTTCTGAAAGAATTTATAAGAAACAACAACTAATTGTTGCATGTAAATATTTCAAAAAGTCTAAAATAATTTTAATTTATGTATATCTTGAATCATATTTTAACTTTGAGATAAAAAGTATAATCAAGCTTAGAAAAATATGGTAAAATTTACCGTGTTTCTAGGTCTATGGAAACACTAAAATGATGGGTAAGTTTTACCATAGCACTTTAGTAATGATTTTGAAAAAAATAGCAAGAAAATATGGTTTTATAATATGTGATAAATTTGGTAATTTTTTTTAAAATTTGATAATTTTATCATGATACTTTAGACCATAGCATAAAAATAATTTATTCGATTTTTGTTTCAAGTGCTTCCTTTTCATTTGGTTTACTTGTGAAATCACTGTTTGACCTGGATAATGTGAGTTTGTGTTTTCTGGTGTTTTTGTTTGAGTTTCTTTTCTGAATTGGTTCTATGTACTTCATGTTTCTTCCTGGACTTCTATACAAAACCTTCGGGGTGCTGAGGGAGTTAATTTAGGCATTTGCCCTCTCTCTCAATAGAAAAGGTTTCGTTTTACCGCTACCGGGGCCGGTACCCCCTGAAGACGTCGGCTTCGGTGGTCATATTTTTATTTTTATTTCCTTCGTTTTCTTTATTGCTACATTTATTCAGTTAGATTTACTATTCAGTTTCGCATTTTTTATTAAATGTGTGGTAATAGGAACAATAATTTTGAAAATAGAAACAAAACTATTACCATATGTGAATTATATAACTTATCGCAGTATATACTGAATTATAACTTACCAAAGTAAATTTTAGTAAAGTTTAATTATAAAGTGATGAAATTATGTAATAAGTCCTTATGATATACTCAATTATGTTGTTTATTTATACTTACAAAAGATTATTGAAGAACAAACTCTTACAAATAAAAAAATAATTAGATTTACGAAATTAAAGCTATACAAAAAGTTATATTTATAAAGTTTAACTTAACAAACTTTTAGTGAAAAAAATTTGAATACAATATTTTAAAGTATAATTGAAAATTTGTCAGTGTATTATACAATATAATATAATTGGAAATTAGTCATATTTTAATTTCGATGTATAAACATACATTGAAAATGAAAAATGACAAATTTAATTAAAAACGAAACTATGTACATTTTAAAGTAATAAGTTTATTTTGCAAAATCAAAGCAACAGAAACGTGTCTGTCCCTAAAAAGTAACATCATCAGTTTGTCAACAAAAAATGAGGACAAAATGTCAAAATAATTTTTTTGTCTAATGTTTATTGATCATTGAATCTTGACGTCTTAAATAAACTTGACACTCCACACCTTATAAATATTAATAATATTCCATCAACATTTCATCAACATCTATTTCTTTTTAACAATTATAAGATAAAAATAATGATTGATATCGAAACAATTTAATAAAAGTCTTATCACATTGATGTGTTCTATAACGTCTTAATATAATGGCTTAAACTACCATGCCCATAATTTCAGCTTTATTCTCCACATTGTAATACTATTCAAGAAGTAGAAATAAATCATTTATCTCTATTGATATTTTTAGTAGTTTTCTATGAAGAACAAGAAAATGTATTCAATTTTGAACCAAATAAAGCGATAACAGCTCCATGAGCTTTATTAATTATAGATCTGATAATGGAAAAAAGATGAAAACTGTTATCAGAGATGTTAATTAATAGTTGCGCAAATAAATGATAAATGGAGTTTTGAAATAAGTTTAATTAATTCAGTCTGAATCCTGTTGGAAATGTTTTTCACGCGTCTTTTGAACCACTGAACTTAATCTATTAGATGTGAAAGCAATTTGACTGAAATATAAATCTGGAAAACTGCTATATTATAGGATTTTCTCTCTCTCTCTCTCTCTCTCTCTCTTTTTATTTAATTTAATTTATTTATTTATTTATTTTTCAAAATTTTCTGGTATTAATGTGTTATTTTTTAATATTTTCAAAAATTAATCATATTACCTTAATATAAAAATTAAAAGCACCGTGAACATAATTTCAGCTTTATTCTCCATAAAGCAAGATTATTTTAAAAAATTTAAATAAATCGTTAATCTCAATTGACATTTTCAGTAGTTTTCTGTGGAGAACATCTTGAAAATGTGTTCATTTTTGAACAAAATAAAGTGTTAACATAAGTGTTGAATCATTGAACTTAGTAAATTGGATGTTAAACAATTTGACCGAAATATTTATCTGGAAAACTACCTCATTGTAGTATTTTCCCTCCCTTTTATTTATTTATTGCAAAATTTTCAGTTGTAAATTGAGTTAACTTTTATAATAATATCAAAATTCAATCATGCAGCTTTGAAATAAAAACTTAAAGTCCCATGAATAGAATTTCAACTTTTTTCAAAGTTTCAATTTTATTTTAATAAGAGAATTGAATCATTTATTTTTGTTGCTGTTCTCAGTGGCTAACTGTAAGGCATTTTTGAAATGCATTTAATTTAACCAAATAAAGTTATAACAGTTTCAAGTAGCTAATTTGAACTGTTACTGATTTGAACTGAAAACGTAGCTATATTTAATATTTATCTAGTAATGGAGGAAAAAAGATGACAACTATTATCAGCGAATTTAATAATAATTATTAATTAATATTATTACATATTATTATTAATTAATATTATTTAATAATGTTAATTATTATTTATTATTAATAATTAGTAGGGGGGAAATGAGCACTACACCCCCCGTTTCAGGGTTGATGACCTTTTTCACTACAGTGCTGTGGGATGAGGGCTTCACCTAAGGCTCCTATACTATCAGAGCTGACCTATCAAGCAATATTGGAGCAAAAAAGTTCACAAGTTAACGTTATGTTAGTATTGTGCTTATGTCAGTTCTTTGGAGCAAAAATAGATGATGAGTCGGCCTCTTCACCCTCTTAGGATCTATGACCTCTCGTCTATAGGATGAGCTCTACATCCCACTTCCTGAAAATGGATGTGAGTTCAACCCCACTAGTAAGCTCTTAGTAGAGATGACGTAGCATGTCTCTTAACATAGCATGATTTAGACTAAACAAATGCTTCTTAAAATTTTTAGGTATTTATTCCTTCACAACTATGACGCTGAAAATGAAAAATTTAAGGCTAACTTTTTAATCTGAAACAAGTTTCAAATGAATTCCTCATTGCAAATAATTATAAAAAATCCCCTAAGTGTCGTCCCCGTATGTATATTAACCACCTACATTGTCTTGACGTCGCATGGTTTAGACTAGACAAATGTTTCTCAATTTGCAATTAGAAATAAGTTTCAATTAACAAAAAAATTATAAAAAATTCATAAAAAGTGCCCTCCTATATGCTAACTATATATATGCTCCTTATGGAGCAGGGTTTGAACAAAACAAATGCTTTTAAAAATTTTCAGTATTGTTCTCCAAACAATACTACGTTGAGACCATATTTATAATTAACATATTGGAGAACACTTTGTGATTTTTTAAATTATAATTTTTGGAAATGAAGAACTCATTTGAAACATGTTTCAGATTACAAAGCAAGCGACAATTTTTTCAAAATTACACATAGATATGAAGAAATAAATATCCAAAATTTTTAAGAAGCATATGTTAAGTCCAAATCATGATACAATAAGAGTATCTAAATACTTATTAAAATGGAAGACAATTTGCCAATTTTTTTATAATTTTTTGCAACGAGGAAATCGTTTGAAATTGTTTCCAAATCGTTTGAAAATGAGAGTCAATTTTTCCAAAAATACCCGTATTTGTCAAGAAACAAGTATTCAAAAGTTTTAAGAAGGATTTGTTTACTCCAAAGAATGCTACTTTAAGGGCATACTTATGAAAATAAAGGAGAACACTTTGCGAATTTTTTGTAACTTTTTCCTATGAGTAATGCATTCGAAACTTATTTCAGACTACAAAGTAAGCATCAAATTTTTGAAAATTCCCAGAGATGTGAAGAAATAAAAGACGCATTTGTTTAATCTAAACCATTGGAATCCTTTGCTGTTTGAAACTTGTTTTAGATTAAAAAGTTAGCATCAAATGTTTCAAATGAACCCACAGTTGCACCAAATAATAAATACCAAAATTTTTTAAGAAGCATTTACTTCCTAATCATGCTAAGTCATCTCTACTAAGAGCTTATAAGTGGGGTTGAACTCTCATCCATACTGAGGAAGTGGGGTGTAGCGCTCATCCTACAGGCGAGAGGTTATCGATCCAAAGTAGGTTATAGCGCTCATTTATCCCGTACTATAATTGATAACGGAATATTATTAATAAATGGAAATTTGAAACTAGATTTAGTTAAGTCAATCTCGATTCTGTAAGAGAGCTTTTCTATGAATCTTTTTAACCATTGACCTCATAGTCTGTTGGATATCAAAGCAGTTTCATCTGAGCAATTAACTTGAAATTCTGAAGTGATGTTGTACCTTCTCTCTCTCTCTTCTCTCTCTCTCTCTCTCTTGCTCTCTCTTTCTCTTATTGAAGAAATTTTCAAACTATTAATAAATTTCTTAGATTCACTTATTTTGACTTATCGAATTTTTGTTTCAATTAACTTAGTCGGAAACGCAAAACATCATTTGAAATATTTAAGCAGTTGTTCGTGAAGAAAGTAATATTACTGTTAACTACTGGAAACATTAAATTTGATCATAAATTAAATTCTCTCAAAAATTGTTTTACATTTTCAAATATTCACCTTATTCAATATTCAAATATTCACCAATCTTCATTTTATTTTATAATTGGCTGTGAGCAGTGGTGGCTTTTGCTATTCGGCAAAATTACAATGCTCAACTTTGTAATTTTGAACCTTCCCAAGACTGGACAACTAGACAGACACCTCAGTGGTACAATGTCTCCAATAGGTCGATAGAGTGGAATGTCTCCAGTGAAGGAGACATTCTACCGAAATATCTCCTTCATTGGAGACATTTCGGTAGAACCAACCCACATTTGTCTTACATGGAGAGGAAAACCTCAAAAATCCAACTTTTAGCCCCATTTTGAGATCACTATATAAGAGGACATATATAAGAGGACATATATAAGAGGATAATATAAGAGATATCATTTATATAAGAGGACAATAAAGATATACCAAAATAAATGATTTTTAGAAACTGCAAAATAATTAAATTTTTGTTATGTTTGAAACAAATTGATATTTTTCATGCAACTACTTTTCATGCTTTCTCAATATATATATATATATATATATATATATATATATATATATATATATATATATATATATATATATATATATATATATATATATATATATATATATATATATATATATATATATATATATATATATATATATATATATATATATATATATATATATATATATATATATATATATATATATATATATATATATATTGAAAATATAATAAGGAAAGGATATAGTCTCGTCTTCAGCGCTCACATAATTAAATCCGGCAAAAAGAATGCTTTCTAATATTGTATTATTTAAACCCAAATTGAATTTAAATATTAAAATATTGAATAATATGAATAAACTATATTAAAACTTAAAACTTGAGAAGATTTTTAAAAATAATGTTTATAATGTTTTAACTTTACTTGATAGAGAAGAAATCGGTAATTTTACCAATTTTTTCTACGAGCAAAAAATAATTTAGAAATTAAATAAGAAAAATGTCATTAGCGCGATAATTTTATGAAAAACTTTTTATTTCTTAAATTGTCCCTATTTGGCCAAATTAAAGTTGTCACTTGAAACATTTGAAAACTGATATGCATGTAAAATAACTGTGCAATAATTCTCAAGTAAAAATATAGTTTAAGATACAAGTGGCTTTTATTACATTAATGTATTCATTTAAAATCATTCAATGGAAATATCCTGTCGCAATTTTTAATTAAAAACTAATTAAGGATACTTTTTACGGTTATTAATTAACTTTCAAGTAATTCTTTTGTAGTTATAGAAGAACTAATTGATACCTTTCCTCCATTTTGCCTCAAGACATAATTGATCTAAACAAATTCAGGCCAATCGTCTGAAAGAATCTGTAGTTTCGAAGTATCGTTTAATCTTTTCCTCAAGGCAATAATATTATGGCTTTGCTCTAAAATATAGGATTGATAATGACATCAGGTTTTATGGAAATCACACCTTAAGAAAATTAATAGCGATTTTAATGAGAAATGTTACAAATATAATCAATAATTCCCTGCCAAACATCGGATACATGATTGGTTCTCAAAACATATGAAACATATTATGTTGGCGAGATATTGGCATAAATAACAAAGCCTAAGTTTTCAATTAGTTTTTTTTAATTTTTTATAACGGGTTGCGTGTTATTAGGCTTTCAAAAGTTTAAATTCTTTAATTTGTTATTATGTGGGTTAATATCGTAAATCTTTAAGTGTTTTTTTAATCGTTTCTACAACAGTTTGTTTAACTTTCTTTTATAAGAAATTGCAGATTTTAATTTAATATTACATATATTGAGATTTTATATTATCAATGGGGGATACATATTTATCTCCAAATATACTTTGACTACGTTTTAAAAATGTTTTATTTCGTACCTTGATAAATTTCCGTTTAGTTTGATTTATCAATTTTGTTTGTTCAAAAACACGACTAATGCTAAAAATCATAATTGGGTACTTGCACTTCAAAAAGAAGAAAACTTCCCACACCCACACGTGACCAATGACGTCAGCGCCATCAAAATAGCGTATTAAAATTGAGCTAAGTTTCTCTACACAAGCTAGAATGTTAATTAACGATAAGTTAATTAACGATAAGTAAATTAACGATAAGTTAATTAACGATAAGTTAATTAACGATAAGTTAATTAACGATATGTTAATTAACGATAAGTAAATTAACGATAAGTTAATTAACGATATGTTAATTAACGATAAGTAAATTAACGATAAGTTAATTAACGATAAGTTAATTAACGATAAGTAAATCAACGATAAGTTAATTAACGATAAGTAAATTAACGATAAGTTAATTAACGTTAAGTAAATCAACGATAAGTTAATTAACGATAAGTAAATTAACGATAAGTTAATTAACGATAAGTAAATTAACGATAAGTTAATTAAATACAGAGCCGTATCGCAGATAGAATTAGTTGAAATATAATTTTTTCTCGCCTACTTCTTTTACTTAACTTAGATTTATTAGCTGCTTTTATATTTAATTGTAACCATGATATATTTTTTATTGTGTACCTGGCAACTTCGATGCATAGTTAGTTTATGTTCCACATGGCTTCGTAGCTGTCTTGGCGTTAAATCTCTGTGTAAATATACAGTGAATGAATTGAAACCTTTGAGAAAGAATCTTTGCGAAAGAATTTAGAATGTGTCACTTAAAAGAATTGATACTTGACGAGGTTGCCTTAATCGAAACAGAATGAAAAGAACAGTTGGTTATGTAAACAAAAGCCACGTTTCAGCAACCAATCAGGATCGAGATACCCACACTACGTTACCTGCAGGTATATCATTCAAAAATTTGGCTGTTGAAGAATACCGATTTCCAAAAGGTGTTCCGCGAAGCTTTAGGGTTCCATGAGATGTGATTTTTTTTTTAACTAGTAATGATTTTTGAAAAATTTAATAAGTTTGTATTCAAGCAATAGTCAATTATTTGCTTAATAATACGGTTATCACCATGAAGTTATTTAAGTAAAATTACTATAAAGAAAGGGAAATATAATAAAATTTTAAAATATACGTCTATATTTTTTCCAATAACAATATATTGAATAAATTACTAAAAGGTATTGAATAAATTATTACTTATTTATAAAAGATTGCATCAGTATTTTTCATCGCATTAAATCTCTAAATAACTTAAGTATTTTTCTCACATTTTATAACAGTTTTTTTCAAAACTCATAATTTATTTTATTTAATTCAACTTGATTTAAGTATACACCAAAAATCTATGAACCAAAGACCGATGAAGACTTGTTATTTCAGCAGCCTAACATAAAACTTAATTTTAAGACTGTTATTGATAAAATAGTGAAAAAAATCCATTATTTAGATAAAATGTTTCGAAATAATTTTTATAGCATATTTACACCTTCTAATTAATTTTTTTTTATCAGTCAGGGTTCCGTCGAAAGAATTTGGATAGTTCAGTGTTCCGTAGCTGAAAAAAATGGGAACCGCTTCTTTCTGATACTAGGATTGATAATCATATAAAATTTCCTGAAAATCACACCCTAGGAAAATTAATAGCGATTTTCATAATAAAGTTAAATTATCGTCAAGAATTTTCTACCAAACATCGGTTACATAATTAATTCTTAAATAATATGCGACATAATATGGTGGCATGATGCAGGCTTAATCTAAGCTTTCAATTATTTATTTATTCACTTATTTATTTTTTTGTAACGGGTTGCATGTTATTAGGTTCTTTTAAAGCTTAAATTCTTCAGATAAATTTTCTAAAATATAGGTTAACATCATAAACATTTAAGTGACTTATAAATTTTTTCTCACTTCAGTTTGTTTTACTTATCTTTCATTTGCAAATTCTTACTCAAAATTACATATATGGAGGTAGTACCGTCATTCGGGGCTACTTTGTGCAGGATTTCGCAGTTTTTGAACTTTAACATGTAAAAAAACTATGTTAATTCAAACTTTAGTAAAATTTATCAATATTATATTCATAACTGGACTCAGACGAGTGAATTTGATAAATATTGGCATTATTTGTATGTAATATTTACGAATAATAAGTCAAAACATACCATGCACAAAGTAGCCCCCAAATGGGGCTACTTTGTGCAGCGATAGGAATTCAGTTTAATAATCATGTTTTTAGTAAAATATTGATATAAAATTGTTAAAAAAGTTAATTGTTGAAATTTTTAAAGACAAAAACATCAAGATATGTAAAGATATTAGTTTGAAAATAATTTTCAGCGTTAAGAAACCATTTTTTTGAAGAATTTTTTTCTTAAAAAGAATGTTTATTTCAAAACATTTGAGTTTAAACAAAAGAAAACCATATACATTTTTAAACATTGAAATGGATGAAATTTTAAAAATAATAATTATTACATATTCATTAACATTTATAATATTGTTAAATTTGAACATAACATCCTTGAATGAACATGACAGAACTTGCTCTTCAGTTTCTGTCAAAATTACCCAATGTCCTATAAAATATATTTTTATGTGTTAAATCGTTTGATTAAGTCATTAGAAAAATCTTTGTAGAAGAAAAATAATAGTTTACCAGGAAGTTTCACGTGTTTCTTGTGAATTTTATTAGAGATAGTATTTCTGTCGATTTTGTACTTCGTAGAAGCTTCTGCAATCGACATACCACCAACAACTGCTTGCAAACATTGTTGCAGCTTTTCTAAAGTGTAATCACGGAAGTTTCTCGTTCCAGGTTTTTTTTTATAAATTCTGACCATTTTTCTGTCGAAAAAAAAAACGAATGAAACTTTGCACAAAGTAGCCCCAAAATGCATTTTTTTTCATTTTCCATTTATTTGTTATTAATTTTCAAATTTTTTTAACGCTAACATGATATAATTGTTTATTAATATATAAAAAAATTTTTTTGCACTTACGACAATTTTTTTATCAACGTCTTTGCATTTCACAGCTAAAGTTTCCACGCACACTTTTCGACATCCGACGTCCTCGGAAAGTTGTTGGCATTGGATGAACGAACACGCACTCTGAGATTGTTTTAAAATTCGAATAAATGTTTGCAGTAATAGAACAGACTTCTATCTTCAAATTCCACACATTTTTAAAGTGAAATAAACATAATACTGAATAGCAGCACTTGAAAAATGCCAAATTTGAATTTGCACAAAGTAGCCCCCGCTGCACAAAGTAGCCCCGAATGACGGTATATTATTTGTAGAGGATACATAAGTATTTAAGCAAAATTTGGCCAAGTTTTGAACATTTCTTTTCGCACCCTGATTAATTTAATTTTCAATGTTGCTTGTTTAAGAACTAGACAAGTGCAAAAAAACATAATCCAGAAACTTTGCTACTCTGCTGTTGTTGTTGTTGCACTCCCCCATTGCCCAGCAGTGCTAGACCAGGTCCATGACGTTATACACCCTTAATAAATCCAACACCGTCGATGGATCATCTGCTAAATCGATTTAAGGTGACCACTTCAAAAGCGGGCAAGAATAGTTTGTTCCTGTCTATTAAAACCTTGGGCCAGGGAGCCTCTTAGTCGAGAACACTGATATGCGCTTGTTGAGATTCCATTGATGTTGAATTGCAAGATCTTTAAATTATTTGGAGACCATGGATTACTTATCGAACCTGGCCCTCTTCCTAAACCAGGAACGCGGGCTTTTTTTGACAGAGCGACGACCGATGAAGCATTAGAAAAATATGGTGTACTATTCATGGATGGGGGAAAATTGCAGCCTCTGTTAGTCCCAAGGACCAGAGCACCTTACAGAATAAGTAGAGGACCGACTTAGCTCTTGGTGGTATCCTATTTAGTATGGCTCCTACCCTACTAGGACCTGTCCGGCTTGGGAGATCTTACCTGTAGCTAAACTTCCACCCGCATAGCTCTCAGGGTTGTCACTCTAAAATATAGGATTGATAATGATATCAGGATTCATGAAAATCAGCTCAGATTTTCGTAAGTAGTAGTACTTCATTTACAACTCACTGGAGCTGGACAGTTGTATTTGGTGACGGTCAAGGGAGCATCCGTGAGGATGATCCGAAGACATACTATCACAATTTTGGTCTTTTGCAGAAGGCTTCCCTGCTTTGGTAGCCCGACGACCCGATTTTCATGAGAAACCTTAAAAATATAATCAATGATTTCCTGCCAATTATAGATCGGTTTTAGATGACGTGAAACTTAATATGGTGTTGAGATATTGACATAAATAATTAAGCCAATAAGATTCAATTAGTGTATTTGATGCGGATTGCATTAGATTAGTTTCTTAAAGATTTAAATTCTTTAGTTGAAATTGTTAGCATATAGGCTGTCTTTATAAACCGATAGAAATTTTTCAAACAAATTCTACTATGGTTTGTTTAGGTAGGTTTTTCAAAATATAAAACGCGTCTATTTTTATTTTTGAGAACTAACACGTGCTTAGTTTTGAGAACTAAAACGTATTATAAATATATCTATCTATTTTAAATCATTTTGACGCACTTTTCCTTTTGCATTAATCAAAATGCGGCAGCCAGCAAAAAAGTCATAAAATAAATTAATATTTTTAATCTTTTAGGCATCGAGATATTGCAATTTTAAACAGTTTGAACATCATTTCCATTTTTGTTGGTTACACAGCATCTGTGTTGCAAAATCCATAAACCAAAAGGGCGAACAGGATTTTTTTCTGGAAAATTCAAATCTGCAATAAAAAGAGATTTTGAAATCGCCCTAATCAAACCTGGAGTGAGATATGGGGGAGAGTTTCGTATCTTTTAAATGCTTCTTTTAAATAATTTTGCCAATGGATTTTTTATTTTTTGATGCGATGCGTACTTCTTTACATCTTTGGCCGTTTTCATACATTTGGGACACCCTGCGTGTTATAAGTAAGAAATAAAAGTAATGGTAATTTAAAGAAGTAATTTTCTATTTTTCATTTTCCTCTTATTATAACTTTTCAGTATAAATTTCAATTTTCCATATTATAACTTTTCCTTATTATTTCTTTTCTTTCTTGTTTTTTTATTTTTTATTTCTTTTATCTTAAAATGTTAAATACGTTAAGGTATATTAGCATTGAGTCAAAATTCTTAAATAGAGTATTATAAAGAGTATCATTTTATATAATTAATCAAAAACAATAAGAATATTCTCTAGTTTAGATAATTAATTAATAACAATAATAATTTTGTTGCTTTAAATAAACAAATGTTACGTATCTGTTGGCTGCGGCTTTGATGAAATTTAAATGGGTAGGAAATGGTTTTTTTTATTCAGTTTTACATTCTGCTGTGTGATTTCTACTTTTACGTTCCAACGGTTTCATCAAACACTAATTTTATTTATGTCTTTGGTATAATTATCATGAACTATTAGTTTATAAAAAGAAAACATACTATATAAAATTTTGATTCAAAAGTTTTTTAGAAATTATTTTTCTTTTTGCGTTTAGACTTGATGAGGCTTGAAAAATTTTAATGAAGTTATAAAATGGTAAAAATTCACTATTTGAATTATAAAAAATGTTCTATGTATTACTTTTTATGCTGCCATCTGTTGTTTTTATTTTGAAAAGAAATAATACCCTATTCCAATTTTTGCTTCTACCGCAAATTAGTAATTCAATTAAACCTACTTATCTCCTTCAGAGAGGGGTTGAAAAAAGTTGGGAAAGGTTAAAAAAGAGTTGAATGAAAAAAAAAATGCTAAAATAGAAAAGTCCTTTCTTTTAATTTTCAAATTATGTGAAAAAAATTTTTTACGTAAGATCCTTCAAGTTGCAAAAAAAAAAGAAAAAAAAAAAAAAAACTTTGATACTTTTTTTTTCTTTTACTTTTTTTACTTGAAATTTCATGTAGCTTTCTTTAATTACTCTTATACTATTGTAAATTAAAGGAAAAAAAGCAAAAAAAAGAACAAAAAAAAACTATTTTTTTAATAATTTTCTTAGGTGTAAAAATTTTAAATCGTTTATACTTTGGGAATTATGTTCATTATTTTTTTTATAAGTTTTATAGTATTGTAAGTATTCTTTTTAATCCTTAGTTTCTTATAATTTTCTGGCGCAAAAATAATACTGAGTCAAGTCATAGTAAATTTGAACACTTCTTATTTATCTTTTTTTTTTAACATTAAATACTAAAAAAACTCACGATAGTAATTAAATTTTTTTTTTTTGCAATTTCATTCTAAATTACTTCTTTGTGACTTAAGGAGTGCATTTATTATGATGAGCCGTTGGCAAATTGACTCAATATATGTTAACTATAATATCAATATTTCGATCTTTATAATTCATAAACACTTGTACTACAATCATCTCATAGTGAATATAAAAATGGAATTTCGTGCTGCCATCTGCTGCTTTTATTTTGAAAGAAAATAATACCATATTCCAATTATCACTTTTACAGCTATTAATATTTCAATCTATAGAAAAAAATTCCAAAGAATCTGTAAAAAAGTATCTATAGTCAGAAAAGAGAAAGAGAAAGAGTAAACAGGATGTGAAAAAAATTAATTTCTACTTTTTTAATTTAAATTAAAGTTTACAGCAACCTTCAACCTTATTATAAGAGGATTAAAACACTCCAAAAATTCGAACAACATACATAAAATTAAGGAAAACTTGTAAAAATAAGGGCCATATAAAAAGTCCGAAATCTTGCTCTTGAAATAATAAACCTGAAGTACCTTTGAATCATTATTTTTGATTTTTTTTCTTCATACGAGTAATTACGATTTTTTGTAATTTTAATAATAATTTTATAATTAATTTTATAGTTATTTTTTTTATAATTACCGATATTATAATATCTGTTAAAAATAATATGTATATCATATTTGTTTCTCGGCACTTATACATAAGCCTCATTCGTTAGAGTAAATATATGCATTTAATAATTTTATACTTATACAGAGATATAGAAATCAAAATTATTATAATAATTTTATAATCAATATTATAGCTATTTTTTTTTACAATTACTGATATTATAATATCAGTTAAAAATAATATGCATGGTATTTGTTTCACGGGACTTATACATAAGCCTCATTCGTTAGAGTAAATATATGCATTTAATAATTTTATAGTCATACAGAGATATCGAAATCAAAATTATTATAATAATTTTATAATTAATTTTATAGCTACTTTTTTTATAATTACTGATATTATAATATCAGTTAAAAATAATATGTATAGTATTTGTTTCACGGCACTTATACATAAGCCTCATTCGTTAGAGTAAATATATACATTTAATAATTTTATACTCATACAGAGATATCGAAATCAAAACTATTATAATAATTTTATAATTAATTTTATAGTTATTTTTTATATAATTACTGTTATTATAATATCAGTTAAAAATAATATGTACATCATATTGGTTTCTCGGGACTTATACATAAGCCTCATTCGTTAGAGTAAATATATGCATTTAATAATTTTATACTTATATAGAGATATAGAAATCAAAATTATTATAATAATTTTATAATCAATATTATAGCTATTTTTTTTACAATTACTGATATTATAATATCAGTTAAAAATAATATGTATGGTATTTGTTTCACGGGACTTATACATAAGCCTCATTCGTTAGAGTAAATATATGCATTTAATAATTTTATAGTCATACAGAGATATCGAAATCAAAATTATTATAATAATTTTATTATTAATTTTATAGCTATTTTTTTTTATAATTACTGATATTATAATATCAGTTAAAAATAATATGTATAGTATTTATTTCACGGGATTTATACATAAGCCTCATTCGTTAGAGTAAATATATACATTTAATAATTTTATACTCATACAGAGATATCGAAATCAAAATTATTATAAAAATTTTATAATTATTTTTAAAGTTATTTTTTTTATAATTACTGATATTATAATATCAGTTAAAAATAATATGTACATCATATTTGTTTCTCGGGACTTATACATAAGCCTCATTCGTTAGAGTAAATATATGCATTTAATAATTTTATACTCATACAGAGATATCGAAATCAAAAGTATTATAATAATTTTATAATTAATATTATAGCTATTTTTTTTACAATTACTGATATTATAATATCAGTTAAAAATAATATGTATGGTATTTGTTTCATCGGACTTATACATAAGCCTCATTCGTTAGAGTAAATATATGCATTTAATAATTTTATACTCATATAGAGATATCGAAATCAGAATTATTATAATAATTTTATAATTAATTTTATAGCTATTTTTTTTAATATATTACTGATATTATAATATCAGTTAAAAATAATATGTATAGTATTTGTTTCACGGGACTTATACATAAGCCTCATTCGTTAGAGTAAATATTTGCATTTAATAATTTTATAGTCATACAGAGATATCGAAATCAAAATTATTATAATAATTTTATTATTAATTTTATAGCTATTTTTTTTTATAATTACTGATATTATAATATCAGTTAAAAATAATATGTATAGTATTTATTTCACGGGATTTATACATAAGCCTCATTCGTTAGAGTAAATATATACATTTAATAATTTTATACTCATACAGAGATATCGAAATCAAAATTAGTATAATAATTTTATAATTAATTTTATAGTTATTTTTTTTATAATTACTGATATTATAATATCAGTTAAAAATAATATGCACATCATATTTGTTTCTCGGGACTTATACATAAGCCTCATTCGTTAGAGTAAATATATGCATTTAATAATTTTATACTCATACAGAGATATAGAAATTAAAATAATTATAACAATTTTATAATTAATTTTATAGTTATTTTTTTTATAATTACTGATATTATAATATCAGTTAAAAATAACATGTATATCATATTTTTTTCACGGGACTTATACATAAGCCTCATTCGTTAGAGTAAATATATGCATTTAATAATTTTATGCTCATACAGAGATATCGAAATCAAAATTATTATAATAATTTTATAATTAATTTTATAGCTATTTTTTTTTAATATATTACTGACATTATAATATCAGTTAAAATTAATATGTATAGTATTTGTTTCACGGGACTTATACATAAGCCTCATTCGTTAGAGTAAATATATGCATTTAATAATTTTATACTCATACAGAGATATCGAAATCAAAATTTATTCATTCAATTAGGGATATTTTCAAATATAATCAATTATAACTTGCAGTTTTAAAAATCTTGGAAATTAATTAATAATCAAATATTTTTTCTCTAATTTAATTATCAAGACAGAATCGTGATGGTATCGTGGTTAATTAAATGACTGGCAGTGTGAAAAGTTTATGTTCTATTCCGTATTTTTATTTACTGTTATTTATTTCAATATCGCATTTAATAAATTCTACTATAAACAGAGAAAAAAAATCTATCTAAATGCTTTTCGCAATTTGTTCAGAGTTTAAAGGGAGTAATGGTACAGGCCATACATAATTCAACAATGAAATAAATTTGAAAACAAGAAAAATGTATAGAAAGTAATATATTTAAAATAAATCGCATCTTATTTCGCAAAATGTATTTTTGTCTTCATTAACAAACGGCGTCCTTAACGAATGAAAATCTCAACATTTCATAGAACTAAATTTAAACAAATGATCAAACTATTAAGAGTTTTAATTTGAATTAAAAATAGTAAAAGAAAACGATAAAAATCATTGATTTATCAATCCATCTAATGGTTAAGTTTTATTTAAATTTATATATATATATATATATATATATATATATATATATATATATATATATATATATATATATATATATATATATATATATATATATATAATTTTAAAAAAATCTGTAATTTTATGTTGGCTTTTTGACACCTTCAGTTTAATTAAATAAAATTTGACGAAGATACTGAAATAATTCTTTTGAGCACTTGATTCCGAACATTCTTTTTGAACTCTTTTTCTCGTCATTCTCCTCCACGATGCATGTCTTCACTGATATACATTTCCGACTTCAATCAATTACATTCGCCATTTTACATATTTACTTTTACACAAATAGAACCTCTTAACTAACACTGATGATAATTTATTCATTAAAGAAATTTATTTAGATATTGTTTAAATTACACAACTAGCGAAAAATAGTTTGATTTTAACGATAAGTTAATACATTTACTAAAAAAAAATATTAAAAATATCTGAATTTACCTACTATTTTACACCTTTACTCATTTGAAATTTATTTCAATTCTCAACTTTTAAATTCTCAATTCCATTTTCTCCAGTGCGTTGTATTAATACACCATACATTTTCTGCTTTGAGAAAATCGATTGCGTCCACCATATTGAACTATTTTTAACCTAGATGCGTAGAAATCCAGTACCGCCATTGAACTTAGAGTATCTATTTTTTAATGTTTAAGTAAATGCATGCAATCATTTCTTTTATTTGTGTCAAAAAATTTTGATATCAGAATAAATATCCTTAGTAATAAAAAATAAAGATATCAAAATATGAAAATTTTCGTTTCTTTTTCATCATTGAAATTTCGTAAATTTTGAGTTCTTATAATAACTTTATATAATAACTTGTTATCATAACTTTTATTCCTCAGGATTTTTCTCTTCTACGATATATGGATCAGTCAGAGGTGTTGGAAAGTTTTATGTTTAAGAAATGTTAATCTTAGTTTAAAAATTTTAATTAAAGAATCAACTATGAACGCGTGAGATATTTGTCAACAATTCTTGCCAAATTTATTTTAAATATTTGCCAGAAATGGAGGAGTGTATCTTTGGCCAACTCTAAATTTTTATTTTGCTGCAAAAAGTAATTATTCAATAATTTGAAATTTTTGTGGCAAATGCATTATAGGTCTGTCTATTAGTATTTTTGTGTATGAAAGTGTGTGGTCGTGGTCGAATTCTGTCATGCACTTCAGAATAAAATATAACCACCCTATATATATATATATATATATATATATATATATATATATATATATATATATATATATATATATATATAACTACCTAAAAAAGCAATCAAAAAGTACATTGATTAAAATTTGGCACGTTCAAAAACTTAAATGCGCTAGTCAAAATTTTTTATTAATTTTTTTTCCAGGTACTTCCGTGGGCCACAGGTCACCCCTACGAAATGCACACATGATATGCATTAGTAAATGCTATACACGCATGACATGTAGTGTATTATTTCTGGGTTGTGCACCTTCAAACCACGTGCGCCCCCTTCGAAGAGGGGGTAGCGAAAGTGTTGTTTACGCCACTGCAGAGTTTGACGATTATAATGGAAATCAGAGCGCATCAACAATCAAAGAATGGGTTCTATAAATAACTTCAGAAGCTTTTCTTCAATCGATCGATATCCACTGTCGAAGGGGTCAAGACAGGGAGGAAAAACTCTAAAAGAGCTATTAATCCTCTTTAATTAATTTTCACTAATAAACTAATGAGGGTTTTTTACTCTATTTAGCAGCATCGTTCGACGCGTGTAAAATACAAGGTCATGTCACCTATTCAGAATTCGAAATGCGGTATTTTAGATTCTCATTTAATTTTTTATGACAAAAGTTTATCATGACAAAAATCCACCACTTCGAATGCATTTGTCTGTTTTTAGATTTTTGATAAATATTTTTGATTTGTGGATTTTTGTTTTAAGGTAATTTTTAGATTCATCCAAATCGGTCTTCATCAGGATAAATTGCAATAAAAATTAAATTTTAAAAATAATAAAACTGACTAATATGTAGTTTCAAGTTACTGATTCAAAACTATAATTGGAGGTTTTTTTTTCTTCCTGTTCAGCTTTATGTGGTCCAAAGATTGAACCTCGGACTCGTGCCAGAGCGCGAATCGCTCCCACTTAACCACCAGGCCTGAAAGTGCTATTTATCTCAATCTAATTAAACGACCTCTTTATTTCGCTACTTTTTTAAAGCTATTGTGCTTCCAAATAATATTATATCCTTAAAAGTTTGTGAAGCACAAAAAAATATCAAGAAAACGAAAGTCAATAATTTAATCTAAAATACAAGATGGTGATGGTAGAGGCCTTTTAAATAGATGAAAAGGTTTATTTCGTTACTAAAGTTAATACGGAGTTTACTTCAGTGTTATGCATAAAAAAGAGTCGTATTTTGTTATTTTAAGAGAAGCAATCTAATGTTTTTGCCAGTCACTTGGCCGTTTTATATTTTTTATTGCAAATCATTTTTTTTATGAAATGCTTCATGTATTTTCGCAAATTAATATTTAAACAAGAAGCAAACAAAACTTAGTGAAATCTAATAAATCACTATTGAGGAATCTCAGTGTACGAAACACCAAAAAGCAGTCTGATTGCGGGATGAAAGATCAGAAAAAAGTTGAAATACATATGATTACCAGAAACATCTTCAAATTTCAATTCGCAATGAAAAAAAATTGTTGCCCCGTACACCAGTCTTCCTTAATAATAATTTGCTAGATTTTGATAGAGTTTTTGTTTTCCAATGGTGAAATTTAAATTCAGACCCCTTTGAATGTGTAACTTACTTGGACTAAATTTTTAAGAAGTGCAAAATTTAAAATAGGCAACACCAGTCATTAATAGTCGGCATTAATAGGCGTACACCAGTCTTCCTTAATAATAATTTGCTAGATTTTGACAGAGTTTTTGTTTTCCAATGGTGAAATTTAAATTTAGACCCCTTTGAATGTGTAACTTACTTGGACTAAATTTTTAAGAAGTGCAAAATTTAAAATAGGCAACACCAGTCATTAATAGTCGGCATTAATAGGCGTACACCAGTCTTCCTTAATAATAATTTGCTAGATTTTGACAGAGTTTTTGTTTTCCAATGGTGAAATTTAAATTTAGACCCCTTTGAATGTGTAACTTACTTGGACTAAATTTTTAAGAAGTGCAAAATTTAAAATAGGCAACACCAGTCATTAATAGTCGGCATTAATAGGCGTACACCAGTCTTCCTTAATAATAATTTGCTAGATTTTGACAGAGTTCTTGTTTTCCAATGGTGAAATTTAAATTTAGACCCCTTTGAATGTGTAACTTACTTGGACTAAATTTTTAAGAAGTGCAAAATTTAAAATAGGCAACACCAGTCATTAATAGTCGGCATTAATAGGCGTACACCAGTCTTCCTTAATAATAATTTGCTAGATTTTGATAGAGTTTTTGTTTTCCAATGGTGAAATTTAAATTTAGACCCCTTTGAATGTGTAACTTACTTGGACTAAATTTTTAAGAAGTGCAAAATTTAAAATAGGCAACACCAGTCATTAATAGTCGGCATTAATAGGCGTACACCAGTCTTCCTTAATAATAATTTGCTAGATTTTGATAGAGTTTTTGTTTTCCAATGGTGAAATTTAAATTTAGACCCCTTTGAATGTGTAACTTACTTGGACTAACTTTTTAAGAAGTGCAAATTTTAAAATAGGCAACACCAGTCATTAATAGTCGACATTAATAGGCGTACACCAGTCTTCCTTAATAATAATTTGCTAGATTTTGATAGAGTTTTTGTTTTCCAATGGTGAAATTTAAATTTAGACCCCTTTGAATGTGTAACTTACTTGGACTAAATTTTTAAGAAGTGCAAAATTTAAAATAGGCAACACCAGTCATTAATAGTCGGCATTAATAGGCGTACACCAGTCTTCCTTACTAATAATTTGCTAGATTTTGACAGCGTTTATGTTTTCCAATGGTGAAATTTAAATTTAGATCCCTTTGAATGTGTAACTTACTTGGACTAAATTTTTAAGAAGTGCAAAATTTAAAATAGGCAACACCAGTCATTAATAGTCGGCATTAATAGGCGTACACCAGTCTTCCTTAATAATAATTTGCTAGATTTTGATAGAGTTTTTGTTTTCCAATGGTGAAATTTAAATTTAGACACCTTTGAATGTGTAACTTACTTGGACTAAATTTTTAAGAAGTGCAAAATTTAAAATAGGCAACACCAGTCATTAATAGTCGGCATTAATAGGCGTACACCAGTCTTCCTTAATAATTATTTGCTAGATTTTGACAGCGTTTTTGTTTTCCAATGGTGAAATTTAAATTTAGACCCCTTTGAATGTGTAACTTACTTGGACTAAATTTTTAAGAAGTGCAAAATTTAAAATAGGCAACACCAGTCATTAATAGTCGGCATTAATAGGCGTACAACAGTCTTCCTTAATAATAATTTGCTGGATTTTGATAGAGTTTTTGTTTTCCAATGGTGAAATGTAAATTTAGACCCCTTTGAATGTGTAACTTACTTGGACTAAATTTTTAAGAAGTGCAAAATTTAAAATAGGCAACACCAGTCATTAATATTCGGCATTAATAGGCGTACACCAGTCTTCCTTAATAATAATTTGCTAGATTTTGATAGAGTTTTTGTTTTCCAATGGTGAAATTTAAATTTAGACCCCTTTGAATGTGTAACTTACTTGGACTAAATTTTTAAGAAGTGCAAAATTTAAAATAGGCAACACCAGTCATTAATAGTCGGCATTAATAGGCGTACACCAGTCTTCCTTAATAATAATTTGCTAGATTTTGATAGAGTTTTTGTTTTCCAATGGTGAAATTTAAATTTAGACCCCTTTGAATGTGTAACTTACTTGGACTAAATTTTAAAGAAGTGCAAAATTTAAAATAGGCAACACCAGTCATTAATAGTCGGCATTCATAGGCGTACACCAGTCTTCCTTAATAATAATTTGCTAGATTTTGATAGAGTTTTTGTTTTCCAATGGTGAAATTTAAATTTAGACCCCTTTGAATGTGTAACTTACTTGGACTAAATTTTTAAGAAGTGCAAAATTTAAAATAGGCAACACCAGTCATTAATAGTCGGCATTAATAGGCGTACACCAGTCTTCCTTAATAATAATTTGCTAGATTTTGATAGAGTTTTTGTTTTCCAATGGTGAAATTTAAATTTAGACCCCTTTGAATGTGTAACTTACTTGGACTAAATTTTTAAGAAGTGCAAAATTTAAAATAGGCAACACCAGTCATTAATAGTCGGCATTCATAGGCGTACACCAGTCTTCCTTAATAATAATTTGCTAGATTTTGACAGCGTTTTTGTTTTCCAATGGTGAAATTTAAATTTAGACCCCTTTGAATGTGTAACTTACTTGGACTAAATTTTTAAGAAGTGCAAAATTTAAAATAGGCAACACCAGTCATTAATAGTCGGCATTAATAGGCGTACACCAGTCTTCCTTAATAATGATTTGCTAGATTTTGACAGCGTTTTTGTTTTCCAATGGTGAAATTTAAATTTAGACCCCTTTGAATGTGTAACTTACTTGGACTAAATTTTTAAGAAGTGCAAAATTTAAAATAGGCAACACCAGTCATTAATAGTCGGCATTAATAGGCGTACACCAGTCTTCCTTAATAATAATTTGCTGGATTTTGATAGAGTTTTTGTTTTCCAATGGTGAAATGTAAATTTAGACCCCTTTGAATGTGTAACTTACTTGGACTAAATTTTTAACAAGTGCAAAATTTAAAATAGGCAACACCAGTCATTAATAGTCGGCATTAATAGGCGTACACCAGTCTTCCTTAATAATAAATTGCTAGATTTTGATAGAGTTTTTGTTTTCCAATGGTGAAATTTAAATTTAGACCCCTTTGAATGTGTAACTTACTTGGACTAAATTTTAAAGAAGTGCAAAATTTAAAATAGGCAACACCAGTCATTAATAGTCGGCATTAATAGGCGTACACCAGTCTTCCTTAATAATAATTTGCTAGATTTTGACAGAGTTTTTGTTTTACAATGGTGAAATTTAAATTTAGACCCCTTTGAATGTGTAACTTACTTGGACTAAATTTTTAAGAAGTGCAAAATTTAAAATAGGCAACACCAGACATTAATAGTCGGCATTAATAGGCGTACACCAGTCTTCCTTAATAATAATTTGCTAGATTTTGATAGAGTTTTTGTTTTCCAATGGTGAAATTTAAATTTAGACCCCTTTGAATGTGTAACTTACTTGAACTAAATTTTTAAGAAGTGCAAAATTTAAAATAGGCAACACCAGTCATTAATAGTCGGCATTAATAGGCGTACACCAGTCTTCCTTAATAATAATTTGCTAGATTTTGATAGAGTTTTTGTTTTCCAATGGTGAAATTTAAATTTAGACCCCTTTGAATGTGTAACTTACTTGGACTAAATTTTTAAGAAGTGCAAAATTTAAAATAGGCAACACCAGTCATTAATAGTCGGCATTAATAGGCGTACAACAGTCTTCCTTAATAATAATTTGCTAGATTTTGATAGAGTTTTTGTTTTCCAATGGTGAAATTTAAATTTAGACCCCTTTGAATGTGTAACTTACTTGGACTAAATTTTTAAGAAGTGCAAAATTTAAAATAGGCAACACCAGTCATTAATAGTCGGCAGTAATAGGCGTACACCAGTCTTCCTTAATAATAATTTGCTAGATTTTGATAGAGTTTTTGTTTTCCAATGGTGAAATTTAAATTTAGACCCCTTTGAATGTGTAACTTACTTGGACTAAATTTTTAAGAAGTGCAAAATTTAAAATAGGCAACACCAGTCATTAATAGGCGTACACCAGTCTTCCTTAATAATAATTTGCTGGATTTTGATAGAGTTTTTGTTTTCCAATGGTGAAATGTAAATTTAGACCCCTTTGAATGTGTAACTTACTTGGACTAAATTTTTAACAAGTGCAAAATTTAAAATAGGCAACACCAGTCATTAATAGTCGGCATTAATAGGCGTACACCAGTCTTCCTTAATAATAAATTGCTAGATTTTGATAGAGTTTTTGTTTTCCAATGGTGAAATTTAAATTTAGACCCCTTTGAATGTGTAACTTACTTGGACTAAATTTTTAAGAAGTGCAAAATTTAAAATAGGCAACACCAGTCATTAATAGTCGGCATTAATAGGCGTACACCAGTCTTCCTTAATAATAATTTGCTAGATTTTGACAGAGTTTTTGTTTTCCAATGGTCAAATTTTAGACCCCTTTGAATGTGTAACTTACTTGGACTAAATTTTAAAGAAGTGCAAAATTTAAAATAGGCAACACCAGTCATTAATAGTCGGCATTAATAGGCGTACACCAGTCTTCCTTAATAATAATTTGCTAGATTTTGACAGAGTTTTTGTTTTCCAATGGTGAAATTTAAATTTAGACCCCTTTGAATGTGTAACTTACTTGGACTAAATTTTTAAGAAGTGCAAAATTTAAAATAGGCAACACCAGACATTAATAGTCGGCATTAATAGGCGTACACTAGTCTTCCTTAATAATAATTTGCTAGATTTTGATAGAGTTTTTGTTTTCCAATGGTGAAATTTAAATTTAGACCCCTTTGAATGTGTAACTTACTTGGACTAAATTTTTAAGAAGTGCAAAATTTAAAATAGGCAACACCAGTCATTTATAGTCGGCATTAATAGGCGTACACCAGTCTTCCTTAATAATAATTTGCTAGATTTTGATAGAGTTTTTGTTTTCCAATGGTGAAATTTAAATTTAGACCCCTTTGAATGTGTAACTTACTTGGACTAAATTTTTAAGAAGTGCAAAATTTAAAATAGGCAACACCAGTCATTAATAGTCGGCATTAATAGGCGTACAACAGTCTTCCTTAATAATAATTTGCTAGATTTTGATAGAGTTTTTGTTTTCCAATGGTGAAATTTAAATTTAGACCCCTTTGAATGTGTAACTTACTTGGACTAAATTTTTAAGAAGTGCAAAATTTAAAATAGGCAACACCAGTCATTAATAGTCGGCATTAATAGGCGTACACCAGTCTTCCTTAATAATAATTTGCTAGATTTTGATAGAGTTTTTGTTTTCCAATGGTGAAATTTAAATTTAGACCCCTTTGAATGTGTAACTTACTTGGACTAAATTTTTAAGAAGTGCAAAATTTAAAATAGGCAACACCAGTCATTAATAGTCGGCATTAATAGGCGTACACCAGTCTTCCTTAATAATAATTTGCTAGATTTTGATAGAGTTTTTGTTTTCCAATGGTGAAATTTAAATTTAGACCCCTTTGAATGTGTAACTTACTTGAACTAAATTTTTAAGAAGTGCAAAATTTAAAATAGGCAACACCAGTCATTAATAGTCGGCATTAATAGGCGTACACCAGTCTTCCTTAATAATAATTTGCTAGATTTTGATAGAGTTTTTGTTTTCCAATGGTGAAATTTAAATTTAGACCCCTTTGAATGTGTAACTTACTAGGACTAAATTTTTAAGAAGTGCAAAATTTAAAATAGGCAACACCAGTCATTAATAGTCGGCATTAATAGGCGTACAACAGTCTTCCTTAATAATAATTTGCTAGATTTTGATAGAGTTTTTGTTTTCCAATGGTGAAATTTAAATTTAGACCCCTTTGAATGTGTAACTTACTTGGACTAAATTTTTAAGAAGTGCAAAATTTAAAATAGGCAACACCAGTCATTAATAGTCGGCAGTAATAGGCGTACACCAGTCTTCCTTAATAATAATTTGCTAGATTTTGATAGAGTTTTTGTTTTCCAATGGTGAAATTTAAATTTAGACCCCTTTGAATGTGTAACTTACTTGGACTAAATTTTTAAGAAGTGCAAAATTTAAAATAGGCAACACCAGTCATTAATAGGCGTACACCAGTCTTCCTTAATAATAATTTGCTGGATTTTGATAGAGTTTTTGTTTTCCAATGGTGAAATGTAAATTTAGACCCCTTTGAATGTGTAACTTACTTGGACTAAATTTTTAACAAGTGCAAAATTTAAAATAGGCAACACCAGTCATTAATAGTCGGCATTAATAGGCGTACACCAGTCTTCCTTAATAATAAATTGCTAGATTTTGACAGAGTTTTTGTTTTCCAATGGTCAAATTTTAGACCCCTTTGAATGTGTAACTTACTTGGACTAAATTTTAAAGAAGTGCAAAATTTAAAATAGGCAACACCAGTCATTAATAGTCGGCATTAATAGGCGTACACCAGTCTTCCTTAATAATAATTTGATAGATTTTGACAGAGTTTTTGTTTTCCAATGGTGAAATTTAAATTTAGACCCCTTTGAATGTGTAACTTACTTGGACTAAATTTTTAAGAAGTGCAAAATTTAAAATAGGCAACACCAGACATTAATAGTCGGCATTAATAGGCGTACACCAGTCTTCCTTAATAATAATTTGCTAGATTTTGATAGAGTTTTTGTTTTCCAATGGTGAAATTTAAATTTAGACCCCTTTGAATGTGTAACTTACTTGGACTAAATTTTTAAGAAGTGCAAAATTTAAAATAGGCAACACCAGTCATTAATAGTCGGCATTAATAGGCGTACACCAGTCTTCCTTAATAATAATTTGCTAGATTTTGATAGAGTTTTTGTTTTCCAATGGTGAAATTTAAATTTAGACCCCTTTGAATGTGTAACTTACTTGGACTAAATTTTTAAGAAGTGCAAAATTTAAAATAGGCAACACCAGTCATTAATAGTCGGCATTAATAGGCGTACAACAGTCTTCCTTAATAATAATTTGCTAGATTTTGATAGAGTTTTTGTTTTCCAATGGTGAAATTTAAATTTAGACCCCTTTGAATGTGTAACTTACTTGGACTAAATTTTTAAGAAGTGCAAAATTTAAAATAGGCAACACCAGTCATTAATAATCGGCATTAATAGGCGTACACCAGTCTTCCTTAATAATAATTTGCTAGATTTTGATAGAGTTTTTGTTTTCCAATGGTGAAATTTAAATTTAGACCCCTTTGAATGTGTAACTTACTTGGACTAAATTTTTAAGAAGTGCAAAATTTAAAATAGGCAATACCAGTCATTAATAGTCGGCATTAATAGGCGTACACCAGTCTTCCTTAATAATAATTTGCTAGATTTTGATAGAGTTTTTGTTTTCAAATGGTGAAATTTAAATTTAGACCCCTTTGAATGTGTAACTTACTTGGACTAAATTTTTAAGAAGTGCAAAATTTAAAATAGGCAACACCAGTCATTAATAGTCGGCATTAATAGGCGTACACCAGTCTTCCTTAATAATAATTTGCTAGATTTTGACAGCGTTTTTGTTTTCCAATGGTGAAATTTAAATTTAGACCCCTTTGAATGTGTAACTTACTTGGACTAAATTTTTAAGAAGTGCAAAATTTAAAATAGGCAACACCAGTCATTAATAGTCGGCATTAATAGGCATACACCAGTCTTCCTTAATAATAATTTGCTAGATTTTGATAGAGTTTTTGTTTTCCAATGGTGAAATTTAAATTTAGACCCCTTTGAATGTGTAACTTACTTGGACTAAATTTTTAAGAAGTGCAAAATTTAAAATAGGCAACACCAGTCATTAATAGTCGGCATTAATAGGCGTACACCAGTCTTCCTTAATAATAATTTGCTAGATTTTGATAGAGTTTTTGTTTTCCTATGGTGAAATTTAAATTTAGACCCCTTTGAATGTGTAACTTACTTGGACTAAATTTTTAAGAAGTGCAAAATTTAAAATAGGCAACACCAGTCATTAATAGTCGGCATTAATAGGCGTACACCAGTCTTCCTTAATAATAATTTGCTAGATTTTGACAGAGTTTTTGTTTTCCAATGGTGAAATTTAAATTTAGACCCCTTTGAATGTGTAACTTACTTGGACTAAATTTTTAAGAAGTGCAAAATTTAAAATAGGCAACACCAGTCATTAATAGTCGGCATTAATAGGCGTACACCAGTCTTCCTTAATAATAATTTGCTAGATTTTGATAGAGTTTTTGTTTTCCAATTGTGAAATTTAAATTTAGACCCCTTTGAATGTGTAACTTACTTGGACTAAATTTTTAAGAAGTGCAAAATTTAAAATAGGCAACACCAGTCATTAATAGTCGGCATTAATAGGCGTACCCCAGTCTTCCTTAATAATAATTTGCTGGATTTTGATAGAGTTTTTGTTTTCCAATGGTGAAATGTAAATTTAGACCCCTTTGAATGTGTAACTTACTTGGACTAAATTTTTAAGAAGTGCAAAATTTAAAATAGGCAACACCAGTCATTAATAGTCGGCATTAATAGGCGTACACCAGTCTTCCTTAATAATAATTTGCTAGATTTTGATAGAGTTTTTGTTTTCCAATGGTGAAATTTAAATTTAGACCCCTTTGAATGTGTAACTTACTTGGACTAAATTTTTAAGAAGTGCAAAATTTAAAATAGGCAACACCAGTCATTAATAGTCGGCATTAATAGGCGTACACCAGTCTTCCTTAATAATAATTTGCTAGATTTTGACAGAGTTTTTGTTTTCCAATGGTGAAATTTAAATTTAGACCCCTTTGAATGTGTAACTTACTTGGACTAAATTTTAAAGAAGTGCAAAATTTAAAATAGGCAACACCAGTCATTAATAGTCGGCATTAACAGGCGTACACCAGTCTTCCTTAATAATAATTTGCTAGATTTTGACAGAGTTTTTGTTTTCCAATGGTGAAATTTAAATTTAGACCCCTTTGAATGTGTAACTTACTTGGACTAAATTTTTAAGAAGTGCAAAATTTAAAATAGGCAACACCAGTCATTAATAGTCGGCATTAATAGGCGTACACCAGTCTTCCTTAATAATAATTTGCTAGATTTTGATCGAGTTTTTGTTTTCCAATGGTGAAATTTAAATTTAGACATCTTTGAATGTGTAACTTACTTGGACTAAATTTTTAAGAAGGGCAAAATTTAAAATAGGCAACACCAGTCATTAATAGTCGGCATTAATAGGCGTACACCAGTCTTCCTTAATAATAATTTGCTAGATTTTGACAGCGTTTTTGTTTTCCAATGGTGAAATTTAAATTTAGACCCCTTTGAATGTGTAACTTACTTGGACTAAATTTTTAAGAAGTGCAAAATTTAAAATAGGCAACACCAGTCATTAATAGTCGGCATTAATAGGCGTACACCAGTCTTCCTTAATAATGATTTGCTAGATTTTGACAGCGTTTTTCTTTTCCAATGGTGAAATTTAAATTTAGACCCCTTTGAATGTGTAACTTACTTGGACTAAATTTTTAAGAAGTGCAAAATTTAAAATAGGCAACACCAGTCATTAATAGTCGGCATTAATAGGCGTACACCAGTCTTCCTTAATAATATTTTGCTGGATTTTGATAGAGTTTTTGTTTTCCAATGGTGAAATGTAAATTTAGACCCCTTTGAATGTGTAACTTACTTGGACAAAATTTTTAAGAAGTGCAAAATTTAAAATTGGCAACACCAGTCATTAATAGTCGGCATTAATAGGCGTACACCAGTCTTCCTTAATAATAATTTGCTAGATTTTGATAGAGTTTTTGTTTTCCAATGGTGAAATTTAAATTTAGACCCCTTTGAATGTGTAACTTACTTGGACTAAATTTTTAAGAAGTGCAAAATTTAAAATAGGCAACACCAGTCATTAATAGTCGGCATTAATAGGCGTACACCAGTCTTCCTTAATAATAATTTGCTAGATTTTGACAGCGTTTTTGTTTTCCAATGGTGAAATTTAAATTTAGACCCCTTTGAATGTGTAACTTACTTGAACTAAATTTTTAAGAAGTGCAAAATTTAAAATAGGCAACACCAGTCATTAATAGTCGGCATTAATAGGCGTACACCAGTCTTCCTTAATAATAATTTGCTAGATTTTGATAGAGTTTTTGTTTTCCAATGGTGAAATTTAAATTTAGACCCCTCTGAATGTGTAACTTACTTGGACTAAATTTTTAAGAAGTGCAAAATTTAAAATAGGCAACACCAGTCATTAATAGTCGGCATTAATAGGCGTACAACAGTCTTCCTTAATAATAATTTGCTAGATTTTGATAGAGTTTTTGTTTTCCAATGGTGAAATTTAAATTTAGACCCCTTTGAATGTGTAACTTACTTGGACTAAATTTTTAAGAAGTGCAAAATTTAAAATAGGCAACACCAGTCATTAATAGTCGGCAGTAATAGGCGTACACCAGTCTTCCTTAATAATAATTTGCTAGATTTTGATAGAGTTTTTGTTTTCCAATGGTGAAATTTAAATTTAGACCCCTTTGAATGTGTAACTTACTTGGACTAAATTTTTAAGAAGTGCAAAATTTAAAATAGGCAACACCAGTCATTAATAGGCGTACACCAGTCTTCCTTAATAATAATTTGCTGGATTTTGATAGAGTTTCTGTTTTCCAATGGTGAAATGTAAATTTAGACCCCTTTGAATGTGTAACTTACTTGGACTAAATTTTTAACAAGTGCAAAATTTAAAATAGGCAACACCAGTCATTAATAGTCGGCATAAATAGGCGTACACCAGTCTTCCTTAATAATAAATTGCTAGATTTTGATAGAGTTTTTGTTTTCCAATGGTGAAATTTAAATTTAGACCCCTTTGAATGTGTAACTTACTTGGACTAAATTTTTAAGAAGTGCAAAATTTAAAATAGGCAACACCAGTCATTAATAGTCGGCATTAATAGGCGTACACCAGTCTTCCTTAATAATAATTTGCTAGATTTTGACAGAGTTTTTGTTTTCCAATGGTCAAATTTTAGACCCCTTTGAATGTGTAACTTACTTGGACTAAATTTTTAAGAAGTGCAAAATTTAAAATAGGCAACACCAGTCATTAATAGTCGGCATTAATAGGCGTACAACAGTCTTCCTTAATAATAATTTGCTAGATTTTGATAGAGTTTTTGTTTTCCAATGGTGAAATTTAAATTTAGACCCCTTTGAATGTGTAACTTACTTGGACTAAATTTTTAAGAAGTGCAAAATTTAAAATAGGCAACACCAGTCATTAATAGTCGGCAGTAATAGGCGTACACCAGTCTTCCTTAATAATAATTTGCTAGATTTTGATAGAGTTTTTGTTTTCCAATGGTGAAATTTAAATTTAGACCCCTTTGAATGTGTAACTTACTTGGACTAAATTTTTAAGAAGTGCAAAATTTAAAATAGGCAACACCAGTCATTAATAGGCGTACACCAGTCTTCCTTAATAATAATTTGCTGGATTTTGATAGAGTTTTTGTTTTCCAATGGTGAAATGTAAATTTAGACCCCTTTGAATGTGTAACTTACTTGGACTAAATTTTTAACAAGTGCAAAATTTAAAATAGGCAACACCAGTCATTAATAGTCGGCATAAATAGGCGTACACCAGTCTTCCTTAATAATAAATTGCTAGATTTTGATAGAGTTTTTGTTTTCCAATGGTGAAATTTAAATTTAGACCCCTTTGAATGTGTAACTTACTTGGACTAAATTTTTAAGAAGTGCAAAATTTAAAATAGGCAACACCAGTCATTAATAGTCGGCATTAATAGGCGTACACCAGTCTTCCTTAATAATAATTTGCTAGATTTTGACAGAGTTTTTGTTTTCCAATGGTCAAATTTTAGACCCCTTTGAATGTGTAACTTACTTGGACTAAATTTTAAAGAAGTGCAAAATTTAAAATAGGCAACACCAGTCATTAATAGTCGGCATTAATAGGCGTACACCAGTCTTCCTTAATAATAATTTGCTAGATTTTGACAGAGTTTTTGTTTTCCAATGGTGAAATTTAAATTTAGACCCCTTTGAATGTGTAACTTACTTGGACTAAATTTTTAAGAAGTGCAAAATTTAAAATAGGCAACACCAGACATTAATAGTCGGCATTAATAGGCGTACACCAGTCTTCCTTAATAATAATTTGCTAGATTTTGATAGAGTTTTTGTTTTCCAATGGTGAAATTTAAATTTAGACCCCTTTGAATGTGTAACTTACTTGGACTAAATTTTTAAGAAGTGCAAAATTTAAAATAGGCAACACCAGTCATTAATAGTCGGCATTAATAGGCGTACACCAGTCTTCCTTAATAATAATTTGCTAGATTTTGATAGAGTTTTTGTTTTCCAATGGTGAAATTTAAATTTAGACCCCTTTGAATGTGTAACTTACTTGGACTAAATTTTTAAGAAGTGCAAAATTTAAAATAGGCAACACCAGTCATTAATAGTCGGCATTAATAGGCGTACAACAGTCTTCCTTAATAATAATTTGCTAGATTTTGATAGAGTTTTTGTTTTCCAATGGTGAAATTTAAATTTAGACCCCTTTGAATGTGTAACTTACTTGGACTAAATTTTTAAGAAGTGCAAAATTTAAAATAGGCAACACCAGTCATTAATAGTCGGCATTAATAGGCGTACACCTGTCTTCCTTAATAATAATTTGCTAGATTTTGATAGAGTTTTTGTTTTCCAATGGTGAAATTTAAATTTAGACCCCTTTGAATGTGTAACTTACTTGGACTAAATTTTTAAGAAGTGCAAAATTTAAAATAGGCAACACCAGTCATTAATAGTCGGCAGTAATAGGCGTACACCAGTCTTCCTTAATAATAATTTGCTAGATTTTGATAGAGTTTTTGTTTTCCAATGGTGAAATTTAAATTTAGACCCCTTTGAATGTGTAACTTACTTGGACTAAATTTTTAAGAAGTGCAAAATTTAAAATAGGCAACACCAGTCATTAATAGGCGTACACCAGTCTTCCTTAATAATAATTTGCTGGATTTTGATAGAGTTTTTGTTTTCCAATGGTGAAATGTAAATTTAGACCCCTTTGAATGTGTAACTTACTTGGACTAAATTTTTAAGAAGTGCAAAATTTAAAATAGGCAACACCAGTCATTAATAGTCGGCATTAATAGGCGTACACCAGTCTTCCTTAATAATAATTTGCTAGATTTTGATAGAGTTTTTGTTTTCCAATGGTGAAATTTAAATTTAGACCCCTTTGAATGTGTAACTTACTTGGACTAAATTTTTAAGAAGTGCAAAATTTAAAATAGGCAACACCAGTCATTAATAGTCGGCATTAATAGGCGTACAACAGTCTTCCTTAATAATAATTTGCTAGATTTTGATAGAGTTTTTGTTTTCCAATGGTGAAATTTAAATTTAGACCCCTTTGAATGTGTAACTTACTTGGACTAAATTTTTAAGAAGTGCAAAATTTAAAATAGGCAACACCAGTCATTAATAGTCGGCATTAATAGGCGTACACCAGTCTTCCTTAATAATAATTTGCTAGATTTTGATAGAGTTTTTGTTTTCCAATGGTGAAATTTAAATTTAGACCCCTTTGAATGTGTAACTTACTTGGACTAAATTTTTAAGAAGTGCAAAATTTAAAATAGGCAACACCAGTCATTAATAGTCGGCATTAATAGGCGTACACCAGTCTTCCTTAATAATAATTTGCTAGATTTTGATAGAGTTTTTGTTTTCCAATGGTGAAATTTAAATTTAGACCCCTTTGAATGTGTAACTTACTTGAACTAAATTTTTAAGAAGTGCAAAATTTAAAATAGGCAACACCAGTCATTAATAGTCGGCATTAATAGGCGTACACCAGTCTTCCTTAATAATAATTTGCTAGATTTTGATAGAGTTTTTGTTTTCCAATGGTGAAATTTAAATTTAGACCCCTTTGAATGTGTAACTTACTTGGTCTAAATTTTTAAGAAGTGCAAAATTTAAAATAGGCAACACCAGTCATTAATAGTCGGCATTAATAGGCGTACAACAGTCTTCCTTAATAATAATTTGCTAGATTTTGATAGAGTTTTTGTTTTCCAATGGTGAAATTTAAATTTAGACCCCTTTGAATGTGTAACTTACTTGGACTAAATTTTTAAGAAGTGCAAAATTTAAAATAGGCAACACCAGTCATTAATAGTCGGCAGTAATAGGCGTACACCAGTCTTCCTTAATAATAATTTGCTAGATTTTGATAGAGTTTTTGTTTTCCAATGGTGAAATTTAAATTTAGACCCCTTTGAATGTGTAACTTACTTGGACTAAATTTTTAAGAAGTGCAAAATTTAAAATAGGCAACACCAGTCATTAATAGGCGTACACCAGTCTTCCTTAATAATAATTTGCTGGATTTTGATAGAGTTTTTGTTTTCCAATGGTGAAATGTAAATTTAGACCCCTTTGAATGTGTAACTTACTTGGACTAAATTTTTAACAAGTGCAAAATTTAAAATAGGCAACACCAGTCATTAATAGTCGGCATTAATAGGCGTACACCAGTCTTCCTTAATAATAAATTGCTAGATTTTGATAGAGTTTTTGTTTTCCAATGGTGAAATTTAAATTTAGACCCCTTTGAATGTGTAACTTACTTGGACTAAATTTTTAAGAAGTGCAAAATTTAAAATAGGCAACACCAGTCATTAATAGTCGGCATTAATAGGCGTACACCAGTCTTCCTTAATAATAATTTGCTAGATTTTGACAGAGTTTTTGTTTTCCAATGGTCAAATTTTAGACCCCTTTGAATGTGTAACTTACTTGGACTAAATTTTAAAGAAGTGCAAAATTTAAAATAGGCAACACCAGTCATTAATAGTCGGCATTAATAGGCGTACACCAGTCTTCCTTAATAATAATTTGCTAGATTTTGACAGAGTTTTTGTTTTCCAATGGTGAAATTTAAATTTAGACCCCTTTGAATGTGTAACTTACTTGGACTAAATTTTTAAGAAGTGCAAAATTTAAAATAGGCAACACCAGACATTAATAGTCGGCATTAATAGGCGTACACCAGTCTTCCTTAATAATAATTTGCTAGATTTTGATAGAGTTTTTGTTTTCCAATGGTGAAATTTAAATTTAGACCCCTTTGAATGTGTAACTTACTTGGACTAAATTTTTAAGAAGTGCAAAATTTAAAATAGGCAACACCAGTCATTAATAGTCGGCATTAATAGGCGTACACCAGTCTTCCTTAATAATAATTTGCTAGATTTTGATAGAGTTTTTGTTTTCCAATGGTGAAATTTAAATTTAGACCCCTTTGAATGTGTAACTTACTTGGACTAAATTTTTAAGAAGTGCAAAATTTAAAATAGGCAACACCAGTCATTAATAGTCGGCATTAATAGGCGTACAACAGTCTTCCTTAATAATAATTTGCTAGATTTTGATAGAGTTTTTGTTTTCCAATGGTGAAATTTAAATTTAGACCCCTTTGAATGTGTAACTTACTTGGACTAAATTTTTAAGAAGTGCAAAATTTAAAATAGGCAACACCAGTCATTAATAATCGGCATTAATAGGCGTACACCAGTCTTCCTTAATAATAATTTGCTAGATTTTGATAGAGTTTTTGTTTTCCTATGGTGAAATTTAAATTTAGACCCCTTTGAATGTGTAACTTACTTGGACTAAATTTTTAAGAAGTGCAAAATTTAAAATAGGCAACACCAGTCATTAATAGTCGGCATTAATAAGCGTACACCAGTCTTCCTTAATAATACTTTGCTAGATTTTGATAGAGTTTTTGTTTTCCAATGGTGAAATTTAAATTTAGACCCCTTTGAATGTGTAACTTACTTGGACTAAATTTTTAAGAAGTGCAAAATTTAAAATAGGCAACACCAGTCATTAATAGTCGGCATTAATAGGCGTACACCAGTCTTCCTTAATAATAATTTGCTAGATTTTGACAGCGTTTTTGTTTTCCAAAGGTGAAATTTAAATTTAGACCCCTTTGAATGTGTAACTTACTTGGACTAAATTTTTAAGAAGTGCAAAATTTAAAATAGGCAACACCAGTCATTAATAGTCGGCATTAATAGGCATACACCAGTCTTCCTTAATAATAATTTGCTAGATTTTGATAGAGTTTTTGTTTTCCAATGGTGAAATTTAAATTTAGACCCCTTTGAATGTGTAACTTACTTGGACTAAATTTTTAAGAAGTGCAAAATTTAAAATAGGCAACACCAGTCATTAATAGTCGGCATTAATAGGCGTACACCAGTCTTCCTTAATAATAATTTGCTAGATTTTGATAGAGTTTTTGTTTTCCTATGGTGAAATTTAAATTTAGACCCCTTTGAATGTGTAACTTACTTGGACTAAATTTTTAAGAAGTGCAAAATTTAAAATAGGCAACACCAGTCATTAATAGTCGGCATTAATAGGCGTACACCAGTCTTCCTTAATAATAATTTGCTAGATTTTGACAGAGTTTTTGTTTTCCAATGGTGAAATTTAAATTTAGACCCCTTTGAATGTGTAACTTACTTGGACTAAATTTTTAAGAAGTGCAAAATTTAAAATAGGCAACACCAGTCATTAATAGTCGGCATTAATAGGCGTACACCAGTCTTCCTTAATAATAATTTGCTAGATTTTGATAGAGTTTTTGTTTTCCAATTGTGAAATTTAAATTTAGACCCCTTTGAATGTGTAACTTACTTGGACTAAATTTTTAAGAAGTGCAAAATTTAAAATAGGCAACACCAGTCATTAATAGTCGGCATTAATAGGCGTACCCCAGTCTTCCTTAATAATAATTTGCTGGATTTTGATAGAGTTTTTGTTTTCCAATGGTGAAATGTAAATTTAGACCCCTTTGAATGTGTAACTTACTTGGACTAAATTTTTAAGAAGTGCAAAATTTAAAATAGGCAACACCAGTCATTAATAGTCGGCATTAATAGGCGTACACCAGTCTTCCTTAATAATAATTTGCTAGATTTTGATAGAGTTTTTGTTTTCCAATGGTGAAATTTAAATTTAGACCCCTTTGAATGTGTAACTTACTTGGACTAAATTTTTAAGAAGTGCAAAATTTAAAATAGGCAACACCAGTCATTAATAGTCGGCATTAATAGGCGTACACCAGTCTTCCTTAATAATAATTTGCTAGATTTTGACAGAGTTTTTGTTTTCCAATGGTGAAATTTAAATTTAGACCCCTTTGAATGTGTAACTTACTTGGACTAAATTTTAAAGAAGTGCAAAATTTAAAATAGGCAACACCAGTCATTAATAGTCGGCATTAACAGGCGTACACCAGTCTTCCTTAATAATAATTTGCTAGATTTTGACAGCGTTTTTGTTTTCCAATGGTGAAATTTAAATTTAGACCCCTTTGAATGTGTAACTTACTTGAACTAAATTTTTAAGAAGTGCAAAATTTAAAATAGGCAACACCAGTCATTAATAGTCGGCATTAATAGGCGTACACCAGTCTTCCTTAATAATAATTTGCTAGATTTTGATAGAGTTTTTGTTTTCCAATGGTGAAATTTAAATTTAGACCCCTCTGAATGTGTAACTTACTTGGACTAAATTTTTAAGAAGTGCAAAATTTAAAATAGGCAACACCAGTCATTAATAGTCGGCATTAATAGGCGTACAACAGTCTTCCTTAATAATAATTTGCTAGATTTTGATAGAGTTTTTGTTTTCCAATGGTGAAATTTAAATTTAGACCCCTTTGAATGTGTAACTTACTTGGACTAAATTTTTAAGAAGTGCAAAATTTAAAATAGGCAACACCAGTCATTAATAGTCGGCAGTAATAGGCGTACACCAGTCTTCCTTAATAATAATTTGCTAGATTTTGATAGAGTTTTTGTTTTCCAATGGTGAAATTTAAATTTAGACCCCTTTGAATGTGTAACTTACTTGGACTAAATTTTTAAGAAGTGCAAAATTTAAAATAGGCAACACCAGTCATTAATAGGCGTACACCAGTCTTCCTTAATAATAATTTGCTGGATTTTGATAGAGTTTTTGTTTTCCAATGGTGAAATGTAAATTTAGACCCCTTTGAATGTGTAACTTACTTGGACTAAATATTTAACAAGTGCAAAATTTAAAATAGGCAACACCAGTCATTAATAGTCGGCATAAATAGGCGTACACCAGTCTTCCTTAATAATAAATTGCTAGATTTTGATAGAGTTTTTGTTTTCCAATGGTGAAATTTAAATTTAGACCCCTTTGAATGTGTAACTTACTTGGACTAAATTTTTAAGAAGTGCAAAATTTAAAATAGGCAACACCAGTCATTAATAGTCGGCATTAATAGGCGTACACCAGTCTTCCTTAATAATAATTTGCTAGATTTTGACAGAGTTTTTGTTTTCCAATGGTCAAATTTTAGACCCCTTTGAATGTGTAACTTACTTGGACTAAATTTTTAAGAAGTGCAAAATTTAAAATAGGCAACACCAGTCATTAATAGTCGGCATTAATAGGCGTACAACAGTCTTCCTTAATAATAATTTGCTAGATTTTGATAGAGTTTTTGTTTTCCAATGGTGAAATTTAAATTTAGACCCCTTTGAATGTGTAACTTACTTGGACTAAATTTTTAAGAAGTGCAAAATTTAAAATAGGCAACACCAGTCATTAATAGTCGGCAGTAATAGGCGTACACCAGTCTTCCTTAATAATAATTTGCTAGATTTTGATAGAGTTTTTGTTTTCCAATGGTGAAATTTAAATTTAGACCCCTTTGAATGTGTAACTTACTTGGACTAAATTTTTAAGAAGTGCAAAATTTAAAATAGGCAACACCAGTCATTAATAGGCGTACACCAGTCTTCCTTAATAATAATTTGCTGGATTTTGATAGAGTTTTTGTTTTCCAATGGTGAAATGTAAATTTAGACCCCTTTGAATGTGTAACTTACTTGGACTAAATTTTTAACAAGTGCAAAATTTAAAATAGGCAACACCAGTCATTAATAGTCGGCATAAATAGGCGTACACCAGTCTTCCTTAATAATAAATTGCTAGATTTTGATAGAGTTTTTGTTTTCCAATGGTGAAATTTAAATTTAGACCCCTTTGAATGTGTAACTTACTTGGACTAAATTTTTAAGAAGTGCAAAATTTAAAATAGGCAACACCAGTCATTAATAGTCGGCATTAATAGGCGTACACCAGTCTTCCTTAATAATAATTTGCTAGATTTTGACAGAGTTTTTGTTTTCCAATGGTCAAATTTTAGACCCCTTTGAATGTGTAACTTACTTGGACTAAATTTTAAAGAAGTGCAAAATTTAAAATAGGCAACACCAGTCATTAATAGTCGGCATTAATAGGCGTACACCAGTCTTCCTTAATAATAATTTGCTAGATTTTGACAGAGTTTTTGTTTTCCAATGGTGAAATTTAAATTTAGACCCCTTTGAATGTGTAACTTACTTGGACTAAATTTTTAAGAAGTGCAAAATTTAAAATAGGCAACACCAGACATTAATAGTCGGCATTAATAGGCGTACACCAGTCTTCCTTAATAATAATTTGCTAGATTTTGATAGAGTTTTTGTTTTCCAATGGTGAAATTTAAATTTAGACCCCTTTGAATGTGTAACTTACTTGGACTAAATTTTTAAGAAGTGCAAAATTTAAAATAGGCAACACCAGTCATTAATAGTCGGCATTAATAGGCGTACACCAGTCTTCCTTAATAATAATTTGCTAGATTTTGATAGAGTTTTTGTTTTCCAATGGTGAAATTTAAATTTAGACCCCTTTGAATGTGTAACTTACTTGGACTAAATTTTTAAGAAGTGCAAAATTTAAAATAGGCAACACCAGTCATTAATAGTCGGCATTAATAGGCGTACAACAGTCTTCCTTAATAATAATTTGCTAGATTTTGATAGAGTTTTTGTTTTCCAATGGTGAAATTTAAATTTAGACCCCTTTGAATGTGTAACTTACTTGGACTAAATTTTTAAGAAGTGCAAAATTTAAAATAGGCAACACCAGTCATTAATAGTCGGCATTAATAGGCGTACACCTGTCTTCCTTAATAATAATTTGCTAGATTTTGATAGAGTTTTTGTTTTCCAATGGTGAAATTTAAATTTAGACCCCTTTGAATGTGTAACTTACTTGGACTAAATTTTTAAGAAGTGCAAAATTTAAAATAGGCAACACCAGTCATTAATAGTCGGCATTAATAGGCGTACACCAGTCTTCCTTAATAATAATTTGCTAGATTTTGACAGCGTTTTTGTTTTCCAATGGTGAAATTTAAATTTAGACCCCTTTGAATGTGTAACTTACTTGGACTAAATTTTTAAGAAGTGCAAAATTTAAAATAGGCAACACCAGTCATTAATAGTCGGCATTAATAGGCATACACCAGTCTTCCTTAATAATAATTTGCTAGATTTTGATAGAGTTTTTGTTTTCCAATGGTGAAATTTAAATTTAGACCCCTTTGAATGTGTAACTTACTTGGACTAAATTTTTAAGAAGTGCAAAATTTAAAATAGGCAACACCAGTCATTAATAGTCGGCATTAATAGGCGTACACCAGTCTTCCTTAATAATAATTTGCTAGATTTTGATAGAGTTTTTGTTTTCCTATGGTGAAATTTAAATTTAGACCCCTTTGAATGTGTAACTTACTTGGACTAAATTTTTAAGAAGTGCAAAATTTAAAATAGGCAACACCAGACATTAATAGTCGGCATTAATAGGCGTACACCAGTCTTCCTTAATAATAATTTGCTAGATTTTGATAGAGTTTTTGTTTTCCAATGGTGAAATTTAAATTTAGACCCCTTTGAATGTGTAACTTACTTGGACTAAATTTTTAAGAAGTGCAAAATTTAAAATAGGCAACACCAGTCATTAATAGTCGGCAGTAATAGGCGTACACCAGTCTTCCTTAGTAATAATTTGCTAGATTTTGATAGAGTTTTTGTTTTCCAATGGTGAAATTTAAATTTAGACCCCATTGAATGTGTAACTTACTTGGACTAAATTTTTAAGAAGTGCAAAATTTAAAATAGGCAACACCAGTCATTAATAGGCGTACACCAGTCTTCCTTAATAATAATTTGCTGGATTTTGATAGAGTTTTTGTTTTCCAATGGTGAAATGTAAATTTAGACCCCTTTGAATGTGTAACTTACTTGGACTAAATTTTAAAGAAGTGCAAAATTTAAAATAGGCAACACCAGTCATTAATAGTCGGCATTAATAGGCGTACACCAGTCTTCCTTAATAATAATTTGCTAGATTTTGACAGAGTTTTGGTTTTCCAATGGTGAAATTTAAATTTAGACCCCTTTGAATGTGTAACTTACTTGGACTAAATTTTTAAGAAGTGCAAAATTTAAAATAGGCAACACCAGACATTAATAGTCGGCATTAATAGGCGTACACCAGTCTTCCTTAATAATAATTTGCTAGATTTTGATAGAGTTTTTGTTTTCCAATGGTGAAATTTAAATTTAGACCCCTTTGAATGTGTAACTTACTTGAACTAAATTTTTAAGAAGTGCAAAATTTAAAATAGGCAACACCAGTCATTAATAGTCGGCATTAATAGGCGTACACCAGTCTTCCTTAATAATAATTTGCTAGATTTTGATAGAGTTTTTGTTTTCCAATGGTGAAATTTAAATTTAGACCCCTTTGAATGTGTAACTTACTTGGACTAAATTTTTAAGAAGTGCAAAATTTAAAATAGGCAACACCAGTCATTAATAGTCGGCATTAATAGGCGTACAACAGTCTTCCTTAATAATAATTTGCTAGATTTTGATAGAGTTTTTGTTTTCCAATGGTGAAATTTAAATTTAGACCCCTTTGAATGTGTAACTTACTTGGACTAAATTTTTAAGAAGTGCAAAATTTAAAATAGGCAACACCAGTCATTAATAGTCGGCAGTAATAGGCGTACACCAGTCTTCCTTAATAATAATTTGCTAGATTTTGATAGAGTTTTTGTTTTCCAATGGTGAAATTTAAATTTAGACCCCTTTGAATGTGTAACTTACTTGGACTAAATTTTTAAGAAGTGCAAAATTTAAAATAGGCAACACCAGTCATTAATAGGCGTACACCAGTCTTCCTTAATAATAATTTGCTGGATTTTGATAGAGTTTTTGTTTTCCAATGGTGAAATGTAAATTTAGACCCCTTTGAATGTGTAACTTACTTGGACTAAATTTTTAACAAGTGCAAAATTTAAAATAGGCAACACCAGTCATTAATAGTCGGCATTAATAGGCGTACAACAGTCTTCCTTAATAATAATTTGCTAGATTTTGATAGAGTTTTTGTTTTCCAATGGTGAAATTTAAATTTAGACCCCTTTGAATGTGTAACTTACTTGGACTAAATTTTTAAGAAGTGCAAAATTTAAAATAGGCAACACCAGTCATTAATAGTCGGCAGTAATAGGCGTACACCAGTCTTCCTTAATAATAATTTGCTAGATTTTGATAGAGTTTTTGTTTTCCAATGGTGAAATTTAAATTTAGACCCCTTTGAATGTGTAACTTACTTGAACTAAATTTTTAAGAAGTGCAAAATTTAAAATAGGCAACACCAGTCATTAATAGTCGGCATTAATAGGCGTACCCCAGTCTTCCTTAATAATAATTTGCTAGATTTTGATAGAGTTTTTGTTTTCCAATGGTGAAATTTAAATTTAGACCCCTTTGAATGTGTAACTTACTTGAACTAAATTTTTAAGAAGTGCAAAATTTAAAATAGGCAACACCAGTCATTAATAGTCGGCATTAATAGGCGTACACCAGTCTTCCTTAATAATAATTTGCTAGATTTTGATAGAGTTTTTGTTTTCCAATGGTGAAATTTAAATTTAGACCCCTTTGAATGTGTAACTTACTTGGACTAAATTTTTAAGAAGTGCAAAATTTAAAATAGGCAACACCAGTCATTAATAGGCGTACACCAGTCTTCCTTAATAATAATTTGCTGGATTTTGATAGAGTTTTTGTTTTCCAATGGTGAAATGTAAATTTAGACCCCTTTGAATGTGTAACTTACTTGGACTAAATTTTTAACAAGTGCAAAATTTAAAATAGGCAACACCAGTCATTAATAGTCGGCATTAATAGGCGTACACCAGTCTTCCTTAATAATAAATTGCTAGATTTTGATAGAGTTTTTGTTTTCCAATGGTGAAATTTAAATTTAGACCCCTTTGAATGTGTAACTTACTTGGACTAAATTTTTAAGAAGTGCAAAATTTAAAATAGGCAACACCAGTCATTAATAGTCGGCAGTAATAGGCGTACACCAGTCTTCCTTAATAATAATTTGCTAGATTTTGATAGAGTTTTTGTTTTCCAATGGTGAAATTTAAATTTAGACCCCTTTGAATGTGTAACTTACTTGAACTAAATTTTTAAGAAGTGCAAAATTTAAAATAGGCAACACCAGTCATTAATAGTCGGCATTAATAGGCGTACACCAGTCTTCCTTAATAATAATTTGCTAGATTTTGATAGAGTTTTTGTTTTCCAATGGTGAAATTTAAATTTAGACCCCTTTGAATGTGTAACTTACTTGAACTAAATTTTTAAGAAGTGCAAAATTTAAAATAGGCAACACCAGTCATTAATAGTCGGCATTAATAGGCGTACACCAGTCTTCCTTAATAATAATTTGCTAGATTTTGATAGAGTTTTTGTTTTCCAATGGTGAAATTTAAATTTAGACCCCTTTGAATGTGTAACTTACTTGGACTAAATTTTTAAGAAGTGCAAAATTTAAAATAGGCAACACCAGTCATTAATAGGCGTACACCAGTCTTCCTTAATAATAATTTGCTGGATTTTGATAGAGTTTTTGTTTTCCAATGGTGAAATGTAAATTTAGACCCCTTTGAATGTGTAACTTACTTGGACTAAATTTTTAACAAGTGCAAAATTTAAAATAGGCAACACCAGTCATTAATAGTCGGCATTAATAGGCGTACACCAGTCTTCCTTAATAATAAATTGCTAGATTTTGATAGAGTTTTTGTTTTCCAATGGTGAAATTTAAATTTAGACCCCTTTGAATGTGTAACTTACTTGGACTAAATTTTTAAGAAGTGCAAAATTTAAAATAGGCAACACCAGTCATTAATAGTCGGCATTAATAGGCGTACACCAGTCTTCCTTTATAATAATTTGCTAGATTTTGACAGAGTTTTTGTTTTCCAATGGTCAAATTTTAGACCCCTTTGAATGTGTAACTTACTTGGACTAAATTTTAAAGAAGTGCAAAATTTAAAATAGGCAACACCAGTCATTAATAGTCGGCATTAATAGGCGTACACCAGTCTTCCTTAATAATAATTTGCTAGATTTTGATAGAGTTTTTGTTTTCCAATGGTGAAATTTAAATTTAGACCCCTTTGAATGTGTAACTTACTTGGACTAAATTTTTAAGAAGTGCAAAATTTAAAATAGGCAACACCAGTCAATAATAGTCGGCATTAATAGGCGTACACCAGTCTTCCTTAATAATAATTTGCTAGATTTTGATAGAGTTTTTGTTTTCCAATGGTGAAATTTAAATTTAGACCCCTTTGAATGTGTAACTTACTTGGACTAAATTTTTAAGAAGTGCAAAATTTAAAATAGGCAACACCAGTCATTAATAGTCGGCATTAATAGGCGTACACCAGTCTTCCTTAATAATAATTTGCTAGATTTTGATAGAGTTTTTGTTTTCCAATGGTGAAATTTAAATTTAGACCCCTTTGAATGTGTAACTTACTTGGACTAAATTTTTAAGAAGTGCAAAATTTAAAATAGGCAACACCAGTCATTAATAGGCGTACACCAGTCTTCCTTAATAATAATTTGCTGGATTTTGATAGAGTTTTTGTTTTCCAATGGTGAAATGTAAATTTAGACCCCTTTGAATGTGTAACTTACTTGGACTAAATTTTTAACAAGTGCAAAATTTAAAATAGGCAACACCAGCCATTAATAGTCGGCATTAATAGGCGTACACCAGTCTTCCTTAATAATAAATTGCTAGATTTTGATAGAGTTTTTGTTTTCCAATGGTGAAATTTAAATTTAGACCCCTTTGAATGTGTAACTTACTTGGACTAAATTTTTAAGAAGTGCAAAATTTAAAATAGGCAACACCAGTCATTAATAGTCGGCATTAATAGGCGTACACCAGTCTTCCTTTATAATAATTTGCTAGATTTTGACAGAGTTTTTGTTTTCCAATGGTCAAATTTTAGACCCCTTTGAATGTGTAACTTACTTGGACTAAATTTTAAAGAAGTGCAAAATTTAAAATAGGCAACACCAGTCATTAATAGTCGGCATTAATAGGCGTACACCAGTCTTCCTTAATAATAATTTGCTAGATTTTGACAGAGTTTTTGTTTTCCAATGGTGAAATTTAAATTTAGACCCCTTTGAATGTGTAACTTACTTGGACTAAATTTTTAAGAAGTGCAAAATTTAAAATAGGCAACACCAGACATTAATAGTCGGCATTAATAGGCGTACACCAGTCTTCCTTAATAATAATTTGCTAGATTTTGATAGAGTTTTTGTTTTCCAATGGTGAAATTTAAATTTAGACCCCTTTGAATGTGTAACTTACTTGGACTAAATTTTTAAGAAGTGCAAAATTTAAAATAGGCAACACCAGTCATTAATAGTCGGCATTAATAGGCGTACACCAGTCTTCCTTAATAATAATTTGCTAGATTTTGATAGAGTTTTTGTTTTCCAATGGTGAAATTTAAATTTAGACCCCTTTGAATGTGTAACTTACTTGGACTAAATTTTTAAGAAGTGCAAAATTTAAAATAGGCAACACCAGTCATTAATAGTCGGCATTAATAGGCGTACAACAGTCTTCCTTAATAATAATTTGCTAGATTTTGATAGAGTTTTTGTTTTCCAATGGTGAAATTTAAATTTAGACCCCTTTGAATGTGTAACTTACTTGGACTAAATTTTTTAGAAGTGCAAAATTTAAAATAGGCAACACCAGTCATTAATAGTCGGCATTAATAGGCGTACACCAGTCTTCCTTAATAATAATTTGCTAGATTTTGATAGAGTTTTTGTTTTCCAATGGTGAAATTTAAATTTAGACCCCTTTGAATGTGTAACTTACTTGGACTAAATTTTTAAGAAGTGCAAAATTTAAAATAGGCAACACCAGTCATTAATAGTCGGCATTATTAGGCGTACACCAGTCTTCCTTAATAATAATTTGCTAGATTTTGATAGAGTTTTTGTTTTCCAATGGTGAAATTTAAATTTAGACCCCTTTGAATGTGTAACTTACTTGGACTAAATTTTTAAGAAGTGCAAAATTTAAAATAGGCAACACCAGTCATTAATAGTCGGCATTAATAGGCGTACACCAGACTTCCTTAATAATAATTTGCTAGATTTTGACAGCGTTTTTGTTTTCCAATGGTGAAATTTAAATTTAGACCCCTTTGAATGTGTAACTTACTTGGACTAAATTTTTAAGAAGTGCAAAATTTAAAATAGGCAACACCAGTCATTAATAGTCGGCATTAATAGGCATACACCAGTCTTCCTTAATAATAATTTGCTAGATTTTGATAGAGTTTTTGTTTTCCAATGGTGAAATTTAAATTTAGACCCCTTTGAATGTGTAACTTACTTGGACTAAATTTTTAAGAAGTGCAAAATTTAAAATAGGCAACACCAGTCATTAATAGTCGGCATTAATAGGCGTACACCAGTCTTCCTTAATAATAATTTGCTAGATTTTGATAGAGTTTTTGTTTTCCTATGGTGAAATTTAAATTTAGACCCCTTTGAATGTGTAACTTACTTGGACTAAATTTTTAAGAAGTGCAAAATTTAAAATAGGCAACACCAGTCATTAATAGTCGGCATTAATAGGCGTACACCAGTCTTCCTTAATAATAATTTGCTAGATTTTGACAGAGTTTTTGTTTTCCAATGGTGAAATTTAAATTTAGACCCCTTTGAATGTGTAACTTACTTGGACTAAATTTTTAAGAAGTGCAAAATTTAAAATAGGCAACACCAGTCATTAATAGTCGGCATTAATAGGCGTACACCAGTCTTCCTTAATAATAATTTGCTAGATTTTGATAGAGTTTTTGTTTTCCAATGGTGAAATTTAAATTTAGACCCCTTTGAATGTGTAACTTACTTGGACTAAATTTTTAAGAAGTGCAAAATTTAAAATAGGCAACACCAGTCATTAATAGTCGGCATTAATAGGCGTACACCAGTCTTCCTTAATAATAATTTGCTAGATTTTGATAGAGTTTTTGTTTTCCAATGGTGAAATTTAAATTTAGACCCCTTTGAATGTGTAACTTACTTGGACTAAATTTTTAAGAAGTGCAAAATTTAAAATAGGCAACACCAGTCATTAATAGTCGGCATTAATAGGCGTACACCAGTCTTCCTTAATAATAATTTGCTAGATTTTGATAGAGTTTTTGTTTTCCTATGGTGAAATTTAAATTTAGACCCCTTTGAATGTGTAACTTACTTGGACTAAATTTTTAAGAAGTGCAAAATTTAAAATAGGCAACACCAGTCATTAATAGTCGGCATTAATAGGCGTACACCAGTCTTCCTTAATAATAATTTGCTAGATTTTGACAGAGTTTTTGTTTTCCAATGGTGAAATTTAAATTTAGACCCCTTTGAATGTGTAACTTACTTGGACTAAATTTTTAAGAAGTGCAAAATTTAAAATAGGCAACACCAGTCATTAATAGTCGGCATTAATAGGCGTACACCAGTCTTCCTTAATAATAATTTGCTAGATTTTGATAGAGTTTTTGTTTTCCAATGGTGAAATTTAAATTTAGACCCCTTTGAATGTGTAACTTACTTGGACTAAATTTTTAAGAAGTGCAAAATTTAAAATAGGCAACACCAGTCATTAATAGTCGGCATTAATAGGCGTACACCAGTCTTCCTTAATAATAATTTGCTTGATTTTGATAGAGTTTTTGTTTTCCAATGGTGAAATTTAAATTTAGACCCCTTTGAATGTGTAACTTACTTGGACTAAATTTTTAAGAAGTGCAAAATTTAAAATAGGCAACACCAGTCATTAATAGTCGGCATTAATAGGCGTACACCAGTCTTCCTTAATAATAATTTGCTAGATTTTGATAGAGTTTTTGTTTTCCAATGGTGAAATTTAAATTTAGACCCCTTTGAATGTGTAACTTACTTGGACTAAATATTTAAGAAGTGCAAAATTTAAAATTGGCAACACCAGTCATTAATAGTCGGCATTAATAGGCGTACACCAGTCTTCCTTAATAATAATTTGCTAGATTTTGATAGAGTTTTTGTTTTCCTATGGTGAAATTTAAATTTAGACCCCTTTGAATGTGTAACTTACTTGGACTAAATTTTTAAGAAGTGCAAAATTTAAAATAGGCAACACCAGTCATTAATAGTCGGCATTAATAGGCGTACACCAGTCTTCCTTAATAATAATTTGCTAGATTTTGACAGAGTTTTTGTTTTCCAATGGTGAAATTTAAATTTAGACCCCTTTGAATGTGTAACTTACTTGGACTAAATTTTTAAGAAGTGCAAAATTTAAAATAGGCAACACCAGTCATTAATAGTCGGCATTAATAGGCGTACACCAGTCTTCCTTAATAATAATTTGCTAGATTTTGACAGAGTTTTTGTTTTCCAATGGTGAAATTTAAATTTAGACCCCTTTGAATGTGTAACTTACTTGGACTAAATTTTTTAGAAGTGCAGAATTTAAAATAGGCAACACCAGTCATTAATAGTCGGCATTAATAGGCGTACACCAGTCTTCCTTAATAATAATTTGCTAGATTTTGATAGTGTTTTTGTTTTCCAATGGTGAAATTTAAATTTAGACCCCATTGAATGTGTAACTTACTTGGACTAAATTTTTAAGAAGTGCAAAATTTAAAATAGGCAACACCAGTCATTAATAGTCGGCATTAATAGGCGCACACCAGTCTTCCTTAATAATAATTTGCTAGATTTTGATAGAGTTTTTGTTTTCCAATGGTGAAATTTAAATTTAGACCCCTTTGAATGTGTAACTTACTTGGACTAAATTTTTAAGAAGTGCAAAATTTAAAATAGGCAACACCAGTCATTAATAGTCGCCATTAATAGGCGTACACCAGTCTTCCTTAATAATAATTTGCTAGATTTTGATAGAGTTTTTGTTTTCCAATGGTGAAATTTAAATTTAGACCCCTTTGAATGTGTAACTTACTTGGACTAAATTTTAAAGAAGTGCAAAATTTAAAATAGGCAACACCAGTCATTAATAGTCGGCATTAATAGGCGTACACCAGTCTTCCTTAATAATAATTTGCTAGATTTTGACAGAGTTTTTGTTTTCCAATGGTGAAATTTAAATTTAGACCCCTTTGAATGTGTAACTTACTTGGACTAAATTTTTAAGAAGTGCAAAATTTACAATAGGCAACACCAGTCATTAATAGTCGGCATTAATAGGCGTACACCAGTATTCCTTAATAATAATTTGCTAGATTTTGATAGAGTTTTTGTTTTCCAATGGTGAAATTTAAATTTAGACCCCTTTGAATGTGTAAATTACTTGGACTAAATATTTAAGAAGTGCAAAATTTAAAATTGGCAACACCAGTCATTAATAGTCGGCATTAATAGGCGTACACCAGTCTTCCTTAATAATAATTTGCTAGATTTTGATAGAGTTTTTGTTTTCCTATGGTGAAATTTAAATTTAGACCCCTTTGAATGTGTAACTTACTTGGACTAAATTTTTAAGAAGTGCAAAATTTAAAATAGGCAACACCAGTCATTAATAGTCGGCATTAATAGGCGTACACCAGTCTTCCTTAATAATAATTTGCTAGATTTCGACAGAGTTTTTGTTTTCCAATGGTGAAATTTAAATTTAGACCCCTTTGAATGTGTAACTTACTTGGACTAAATTTTTAAGAAGTGCAAAATTTAAAATAGGCAACACCAGTCATTATTAGTCGGCATTAATAGGCGTACACCAGTCTTCCTTAATAATAATTTGCTAGATTTTGACAGAGTTTTTGTTTTCCAATGGTGAAATTTAAATTTAGACCCCTTTGAATGTGTAACTTACTTGGACTAAATTTTTTAGAAGTGCAGAATTTAAAATAGGCAACACCAGTCATTAATAGTCGGCATTAATAGGCGTACACCAGTCTTCCTTAATAATAATTTGCTAGATTTTGATAGTGTTTTTGTTTTCCAATGGTGAAATTTAAATTTAGACCCCATTGAATGTGTAACTTACTTGGACTAAATTTTTAAGAAGTGCAAAATTTAAAATAGGCAACACCAGTCATTAATAGTCGGCATTAATAGGCGCACACCAGTCTTCCTTAATAATAATTTGCTAGATTTTGATCGAGTTTTTGTTTTCCAATGGTGAAATTTAAATTTAGACCCCTTTGAATGTGTAACTTACTTGGACTAAATTTTTAAGAAGTGCAAAATTTAAAATAGGCAACACCAGTCATTAATAGTCGGCATTAATAGGCGTACAGCAGTCTTCCTTAATAATAATTTGCTAGATTTTGATAGAGTTTTAGTTTTCCAATGGTGAAATTTAAATTTAGACCCCTTTGAATGTGTAACTTACTTGGACTAAATTTTTAAGAAGTGCAAAATTTAAAATAGGCAACACCAGTCATTAATAGTCGCCATTAATAGGCGTACACCAGTCTTCCTTAATAATAATTTGCTAGATTTTGATAGAGTTTTTGTTTTCCAATGGTGAAATTTAAATTTAGACCCCTTTGAATGTGTAACTTACTTGGACTAAATTTTAAAGAAGTGCAAAATTTAAAATAGGCAACACCAGTCATTAATAGTCGGCATTAATAGGCGTACACCAGTCTTCCTTAATAATAATTTGCTAGATTTTGACAGAGTTTTTGTTTTCCAATGGTGAAATTTAAATTTAGACCCCTTTGAATGTGTAACTTACTTGGACTAAATTTTTAAGAAGTGCAAAATTTACAATAGGCAACACCAGTCATTAATAGTCGGCATTAATAGGCGTACACCAGTATTCCTTAATAATAATTTGCTAGATTTTGATAGAGTTTTTGTTTTCCAATGGTGAAATTTAAATTTAGACCCCTTTGAATGTGTAACTTACTTGGACTAAATTTTTAAGAAGTGCAAAATTTAAAATAGGCAACACCAGTCATTAATAGTCGGCATTAATAGGCGTACACCAGTCTTCCTTAATAATAATTTGCTAGATTTTGATAGAGTTTTTGTTTTCCAATGGTGAAATTTAAATTTAGACCCCTTTGAATGTGTAACTTACTTGGACTAAATTTTTAAGAAGTGCAAAATTTAAAATAGGCAACACCAGTCATTAATAGTCGGCATTAATAGGCGTACACCAGTATTCCTTAATAATAATTTGCTAGATTTTGATAGAGTTTTTGTTTTCCAATGGTGAAATTTAAATTTAGACCCCTTTGAATGTGTAACTTACTTGGACTAAATTTTTAAGAAGTGCAAAATTTACAATAGGCAACACCAGTCATTAATAGTCGGCATTAATAGGCGTACACCAGTATTCCTTAATAATAATTTGCTAGATTTTGATAGAGTTTTTGTTTTCCAAAGGTGAAATTTAAATTTAGAACCCTTTGAATGTGTAACTTACTTGGACTAAATTTTTATGAAGTGCAAAATTTAAAATAGGCAACACCAGTCATTAATAGTCGGCATTAATAGGCGTACACCAGTCTTCCTTAATAATAATTTGCTAGATTTTGATAGAGTTTTTGTTTTCCAATGGTGAAATTTAAATTTAGACCCCTTTGAATGTGTAACTTACTTGGACTAAATTTTTAAGAAGTGCAAAATTTAAAATAGGCAACACCAGTCATTAATAGTCGGCATTAATAGGCGTACAACAGTCTTCCTTAATAATAATTTGCTAGATTTTGATAGAGTTTTTGTTTTCCAATGGTGAAATTTAAATTTAGACCCCTTTGAATGTGTAACTTACTTGGACTAAATTTTTAAGAAGTGCAAAATTTAAAATAGGCAACACCAGTCATTAATAGTCGGCATTAATAGGCGTACACCAGTCTTCCTTAATAATAATTTGCTAGATTTTGTTAGAGTTTTTTTTTTCCAATGGTGAAATTTAAATTTAGACCCCTTTGAATGTGTAACTTACTTGGACTAAATTTTTAAGAAGTGCAAAATTTAAAATAGGCAACACCAGTCATTAATAGTCGGCATTAATAGGCGTACACCAGTCTTCCTTAATAATAATTTGCTAGATTTTGATAGAGTTTTTGTTTTCCAATGGTGAAATTTAAATTTAGACCCCTTTGAATGTGTAACTTACTTGGACTAAATTTTTAAGAAGTGCAAAATTTAAAATAGGCAACACCAGTCATTAATAATTGGCATTAATAGGCGTACACCAGTATTCCTTAATAATAATTTGCTAGATTTTGATAGAGTTTTTGTTTTCCAATGGTGAAATTTAAATTTAGACCCCTTTGAATGTGTAACTTACTTGGACTAAATTTTTAAGAAGTGCAAAATTTACAATAGGCAACACCAGTCATTAATAGTCGGCATTAATAGGCGTACACCAGTATTCCTTAATAATAATTTGCTAGATTTTGATAGAGTTTTTGTTTTCCAATGGTGAAATTTAAATTTAGAACCCTTTGAATGTGTAACTTACTTGGACTAAATTTTTATGAAGTGCAAAATTTAAAATAGGCAACACCAGTCATTAATAGTCGGCATTAATAGGCGTACACCAGTCTTCCTTAATAATAATTTGCTAGATTTTGATAGAGTTTTTGTTTTCCAATGGTGAAATTTAAATTTAGACCCCTTTGAATGTGTAACTTACTTGGACTAAATTTTTAAGAAGTGCAAAATTTAAAATAGGCAACACCAGTCATTAATAGTCGGCATTAATAGGCGTACAACAGTCTTCCTTAATAATAATTTGCTAGATTTTGATAGAGTTTTTGTTTTCCAATGGTGAAATTTAAATTTAGACCCCTTTGAATGTGTAACTTACTTGGACTAAATTTTTAAGAAGTGCAAAATTTAAAATAGGCAACACCAGTCATTAATAGTCGGCATTAATAGGCGTACACCAGTCTTCCTTAATAATAATTTGCTAGATTTTGTTAGAGTTTTTTTTTTCCAATGGTGAAATTTAAATTTAGACCCCTTTGAATGTGTAACTTACTTGGACTAAATTTTTAAGAAGTGCAAAATTTAAAATAGGCAACACCAGTCATTAATAGTCGGCATTAATAGGCGTACACCAGTCTTCCTTAATAATAATTTGCTAGATTTTGACAGCGTTTTTGTTTTCCAATGGTGAAATTTAAATTTAGACCCCTTTGAATGTGTAACTTACTTGGACTAAATTTTTAAGAAGTGCAAAATTTACAATAGGCAACACCAGTCATTAATAGTCGGCATTAATAGGCGTACACCAGTATTCCTTAATAATAATTTGCTAGATTTTGATAGAGTTTTTGTTTTCCAATGGTGAAATTTAAATTTAGAACCCTTTGAATGTGTAACTTACTTGGACTAAATTTTTATGAAGTGCAAAATTTAAAATAGGCAACACCAGTCATTAATAGTCGGCATTAATAGGCGTACACCAGTCTTCCTTAATAATAATTTGCTAGATTTTGATAGAGTTTTTGTTTTCCAATGGTGAAATTTAAATTTAGACCCCTTTGAATGTGTAACTTACTTGGACTAAATTTTTAAGAAGTGCAAAATTTACAATAGGCAACACCAGTCATTAATAGTCGGCATTAATAGGCGTACACCAGTATTCCTTAATAATAATTTGCTAGATTTTGATAGAGTTTTTGTTTTCCAATGGTGAAATTTAAATTTAGAACCCTTTGAATGTGTAACTTACTTGGACTAAATTTTTATGAAGTGCAAAATTTAAAATAGGCAACACCAGTCATTAATAGTCGGCATTAATAGGCGTACACCAGTCTTCCTTAATAATAATTTGCTAGATTTTGATAGAGTTTTTGTTTTCCAATGGTGAAATTTAAATTTAGACCCCTTTGAATGTGTAACTTACTTGGACTAAATTTTTAAGAAGTGCAAAATTTAAAATAGGCAACACCAGTCATTAATAGTCGGCATTAATAGGCGTACAACAGTCTTCCTTAATAATAATTTGCTAGATTTTGATAGAGTTTTTGTTTTCCAATGGTGAAATTTAAATTTAGACCCCTTTGAATGTGTAACTTACTTGGACTAAATTTTTAAGAAGTGCAAAATTTAAAATAGGCAACACCAGTCATTAATAGTCGGCATTAATAGGCGTACACCAGTCTTCCTTAATAATAATTTGCTAGATTTTGTTAGAGTTTTTTTTTTCCAATGGTGAAATTTAAATTTAGACCCCTTTGAATGTGTAACTTACTTGGACTAAATTTTTAAGAAGTGCAAAATTTAAAATAGGCAACACCAGTCATTAATAGTCGGCATTAATAGGCGTACACCAGTCTTCCTTAATAATAATTTGCTAGATTTTGACAGCGTTTTTGTTTTCCAATGGTGAAATTTAAATTTAGACCCCTTTGAATGTGTAACTTACTTGGACTAAATTTTTAAGAAGTGCAAAATTTACAATAGGCAACACCAGTCATTAATAGTCGGCATTAATAGGCGTACACCAGTATTCCTTAACAATAATTTGCTAGATTTTGATAGAGTTTTTGTTTTCCAATGGTGAAATTTAAATTTAGAACCCTTTGAATGTGTAACTTACTTGGACTAAATTTTTATGAAGTGCAAAATTTAAAATAGGCAACACCAGTCATTAATAGTCGGCATTAATAGGCGTACACCAGTCTTCCTTAATAATAATTTGCTAGATTTTGATAGAGTTTTTGTTTTCCAATGGTGAAATTTAAATTTAGACCCCTTTGAATGTGTAACTTACTTGGACTAAATTTTTAAGAAGTGCAAAATTTAAAATAGGCAACACCAGTCATTAATAGTCGGCATTAATAGGCGTACAACAGTCTTCCTTAATAATAATTTGCTAGATTTTGATAGAGTTTTTGTTTTCCAATGGTGAAATTTAAATTTAGACCCCTTTGAATGTGTAACTTACTTGGACTAAATTTTTAAGAAGTGCAAAATTTAAAATAGGCAACACCAGTCATTAATAGTCGGCATTAATAGGCGTACACCAGTCTTCCTTAATAATAATTTGCTAGATTTTGTTAGAGTTTTTTTTTTCCAATGGTGAAATTTAAATTTAGACCCCTTTGAATGTGTAACTTACTTGGACTAAATTTTTAAGAAGTGCAAAATTTAAAATAGGCAACACCAGTCATTAATAGTCGGCATTAATAGGCGTACACCAGTCTTCCTTAATAATAATTTGCTAGATTTTGACAGCGTTTTTGTTTTCCAATGGTGAAATTTAAATTTAGACCCCTTTGAATGTGTAACTTACTTGGACTAAATTTTTAAGAAGTGCAAAATTTAAAATAGGCAACACCAGTCATTAATAGTCGGCATTAATAGGCGTACACCAGTCTTCCTTAATAATAATTTGCTAGATTTTGACAGAGTTTTTGTTTTCCAATGGTGAAATTTAAATTTAGACCCCTTTGAATGTGTAACTTACTTGGACTAAATTTTTAAGAAGTGCAAAATTTAAAATAGGCAACACCAGTCATTAATAGTCGGCATTAATAGGCGTACACCAGTCTTCCTTAATAATAATTTGCTAGATTTTGACAGAGTTTTTGTTTTCCAATGGTGAAATTTAAATTTAGACCCCTTTGAATGTGTAACTTACTTGGACTAAATTTTTAAGAAGTGCAAAATTTAAAATAGGCAACACCAGTCATTAATAGTCGGCATTAATAGGCGTACACCAGTCTTCCTTAATAATGATTTGCTAGATTTTGACAGCGTTTTTGTTTTCCAATGGTGAAATTTAAATTTAGACCCCTTTGAATGTGTAACTTACTTGGACTAAATTTTTAAGAAGTGCAAAATTTAAAATAGGCAACACCAGTCATTAATAGTCGGCATTAATAGGCGTACACCAGTCTTCCTTAATAATAATTTGCTAGATTTTGATAGAGTTTTTGTTTTCCAATGGTGAAATTTAAATTTAGACCCCTTTGAATGTGTAACTTACTTGGACTAAATTTTTAAGAAGTGCAAAATTTAAAATAGGCAACACCAGTCATTAATAGTCGGCATTAATAGGCGTACACCAGTCTTCCTTAATAATAATTTGCTAGATTTTGATAGAGTTTTTGTTTTCCAATGGTGAAATTTAAATTTAGACCCCTTTGAATGTGTAACTTACTTGGACTAAATTTTTAAGAAGTGCAAAATTTAAAATAGGCAACACCAGTCATTAATAGTCGGCATTAATAGGCGTACACCAGTCTTCCTTAATAATAATTTGCTAGATTTTGATAGAGTTTTTGTTTTCCAATGGTGAAATTTAAATTTAGACCCCTTTGAATGTGTAACTTACTTGGACTAAATTTTTAAGAAGTGCAAAATTTACAATAGGCAACACCAGTCATTAATAGTCGGCATTAATAGGCGTACACCAGTATTCCTTAATAATAATTTGCTAGATTTTGATAGAGTTTTTGTTTTCCAATGGTGAAATTTAAATTTAGAACCCTTTGAATGTGTAACTTACTTGGACTAAATTTTTATGAAGTGCAAAATTTAAAATAGGCAACACCAGTCATTAATAGTCGGCATTAATAGGCGTACACCAGTCTTCCTTAATAATAATTTGCTAGATTTTGATAGAGTTTTTGTTTTCCAATGGTGAAATTTAAATTTAGACCCCTTTGAATGTGTAACTTACTTGGACTAAATTTTTAAGAAGTGCAAAATTTAAAATAGGCAACACCAGTCATTAATAGTCGGCATTAATAGGCGTACAACAGTCTTCCTTAATAATAATTTGCTAGATTTTGATAGAGTTTTTGTTTTCCAATGGTGAAATTTAAATTTAGACCCCTTTGAATGTGTAACTTACTTGGACTAAATTTTTAAGAAGTGCAAAATTTAAAATAGGCAACACCAGTCATTAATAGTCGGCATTAATAGGCGTACACCAGTCTTCCTTAATAATAATTTGCTAGATTTTGTTAGAGTTTTTTTTTTCCAATGGTGAAATTTAAATTTAGACCCCTTTGAATGTGTAACTTACTTGGACTAAATTTTTAAGAAGTGCAAAATTTAAAATAGGCAACACCAGTCATTAATAGTCGGCATTAATAGGCGTACACCAGTCTTCCTTAATAATAATTTGCTAGATTTTGACAGCGTTTTTGTTTTCCAATGGTGAAATTTAAATTTAGACCCCTTTGAATGTGTAACTTACTTGGACTAAATTTTTAAGAAGTGCAAAATTTACAATAGGCAACACCAGTCATTAATAGTCGGCATTAATAGGCGTACACCAGTATTCCTTAACAATAATTTGCTAGATTTTGATAGAGTTTTTGTTTTCCAATGGTGAAATTTAAATTTAGAACCCTTTGAATGTGTAACTTACTTGGACTAAATTTTTATGAAGTGCAAAATTTAAAATAGGCAACACCAGTCATTAATAGTCGGCATTAATAGGCGTACACCAGTCTTCCTTAATAATAATTTGCTAGATTTTGATAGAGTTTTTGTTTTCCAATGGTGAAATTTAAATTTAGACCCCTTTGAATGTGTAACTTACTTGGACTAAATTTTTAAGAAGTGCAAAATTTAAAATAGGCAACACCAGTCATTAATAGTCGGCATTAATAGGCGTACAACAGTCTTCCTTAATAATAATTTGCTAGATTTTGATAGAGTTTTTGTTTTCCAATGGTGAAATTTAAATTTAGACCCCTTTGAATGTGTAACTTACTTGGACTAAATTTTTAAGAAGTGCAAAATTTAAAATAGGCAACACCAGTCATTAATAGTCGGCATTAATAGGCGTACACCAGTCTTCCTTAATAATAATTTGCTAGATTTTGTTAGAGTTTTTTTTTTCCAATGGTGAAATTTAAATTTAGACCCCTTTGAATGTGTAACTTACTTGGACTAAATTTTTAAGAAGTGCAAAATTTAAAATAGGCAACACCAGTCATTAATAGTCGGCATTAATAGGCGTACACCAGTCTTCCTTAATAATAATTTGCTAGATTTTGACAGCGTTTTTGTTTTCCAATGGTGAAATTTAAATTTAGACCCCTTTGAATGTGTAACTTACTTGGACTAAATTTTTAAGAAGTGCAAAATTTAAAATAGGCAACACCAGTCATTAATAGTCGGCATTAATAGGCGTACACCAGTCTTCCTTAATAATAATTTGCTAGATTTTGACAGAGTTTTTGTTTTCCAATGGTGAAATTTAAATTTAGACCCCTTTGAATGTGTAACTTACTTGGACTAAATTTTTAAGAAGTGCAAAATTTAAAATAGGCAACACCAGTCATTAATAGTCGGCATTAATAGGCGTACACCAGTCTTCCTTAATAATAATTTGCTAGATTTTGACAGAGTTTTTGTTTTCCAATGGTGAAATTTAAATTTAGACCCCTTTGAATGTGTAACTTACTTGGACTAAATTTTTAAGAAGTGCAAAATTTAAAATAGGCAACACCAGTCATTAATAGTCGGCATTAATAGGCGTACACCAGTCTTCCTTAATAATGATTTGCTAGATTTTGACAGCGTTTTTGTTTTCCAATGGTGAAATTTAAATTTAGACCCCTTTGAATGTGTAACTTACTTGGACTAAATTTTTAAGAAGTGCAAAATTTAAAATAGGCAACACCAGTCATTAATAGTCGGCATTAATAGGCGTACACCAGTCTTCCTTAATAATAATTTGCTAGATTTTGATAGAGTTTTTGTTTTCCAATGGTGAAATTTAAATTTAGACCCCTTTGAATGTGTAACTTACTTGGACTAAATTTTTAAGAAGTGCAAAATTTAAAATAGGCAACACCAGTCATTAATAGTCGGCATTAATAGGCGTACACCAGTCTTCCTTAATAATAATTTGCTAGATTTTGATAGAGTTTTTGTTTTCCAATGGTGAAATTTAAATTTAGACCCCTTTGAATGTGTAACTTACTTGGACTAAATTTTTAAGAAGTGCAAAATTTAAAATAGGCAACACCAGTCATTAATAGTCGGCATTAATAGCCGTACACCAGTCTTCCTTAATAATAATTTGCTAGATTTTGATAGAGTTTTTGTTTTCCAATGGTGAAATTTAAATTTAGACCCCTTTGAATGTGTAACTTACTTGGACTAAATTTTTAAGAAGTGCAAAATTTAAAATAGGCAACACCAGTCATTAATAGTCGGCATTAATAGGCGTACACCAGTCTTCCTTAATAATAATTTGCTAGATTTTGATAGAGTTTTTGTTTTCCAATTGTGAAATTTAAATTTAGACCCCTTTGAATGTGTAACTTACTTGGACTAAATTTTTAAGAAGTGCAAAATTTAAAATAGGCAACACCAGTCATTAATAGTCGGCATTAATAGGCGTACACCAGTCTTCCTTAATAATAATTTGCTAGATTTTGACAGCGTTTTTGTTTTCCAATGGTGAAATTTAAATTTAGACCCCTTTGAATGTGTAACTTACTTGGACTAAATTTTTAAGAAGTGCAAAATTTAAAATAGGCAACACCAGTCATTAATAGTCGGCATTAATAGGCGTACACCTGTCTTCCTTAATAATAATTTGCTAGATTTTGATAGAGTTTTTGTTTTCCAATGGTGAAATTTAAATTTAGACCCCTTCGAATGTGTAACTTACGTGGACTAAATTTTTAAGAAGTGCAAAATTTAAAATAGGCAACACTAGTCATTAATAGTCGGCATTAATAGGCGTACACCAGTCTTCCTTAATAATAATTTGCTAGATTTTGATAGAGTTTTTGTTTTCCAATGGTGAAATTTAAATTTAGACCCCTTTGAATGTGTAACTTACTTGGACTAAATTTTTAAGAAGTGCAAAATTTAAAATAGGCAACACCAGTCTTTAATAGTCGGCATTAATAGGCGTACACCAGTCTTCCTTAATAATAATTTGCTAGATTTTGATCGAGTTTTTGTTTTCCAATGGTGAAATTTAAATTTAGACCCCTTTGAATGTGTAACTTACTTGGACTAAATTTTTAAGAAGTGCAAAATTTAAAATAGGCAACACCAGTCATTAATAGTCGGCATTAATAGGCGTACACCAGTCTTCCTTAATAATAATTTGCTAGATTTTGACAGAGTTTTTGTTTTCCAATGGTGAAATTTAAATTTAGACCCCTTTGAATGTGTAACTTACTTGGACTAAATTTTTAAGAAGTGCAAAATTTAAAATAGGCAACACCAGTCATTAATAGTCGGCATTAATAGGCGTACACCAGTCTTCCTTAATAATGATTTGCTAGATTTTGACAGCGTTTTTGTTTTCCAATGGTGAAATTTAAATTTAGACCCCTTTGAATGTGTAACTTACTTGGACTAAATTTTTAAGAAGTGCAAAATTTAAAATAGGCAACACCAGTCATTAATAGTCGGCATTAATAGGCGTACACCAGTCTTCCTTAATAATAATTTGCTAGATTTTGATAGAGTTTTTGTTTTCCAATGGTGAAATTTAAATTTAGACCCCTTTGAATGTGTAACTTACTTGGACTAAATTTTTAAGAAGTGCAAAATTTAAAATAGGCAACACCAGTCATTAATAGTCGGCATTAATAGCCGTACACCAGTCTTCCTTAATAATAATTTGCTAGATTTTGATAGAGTTTTTGTTTTCCAATGGTGAAATTTAAATTTAGACCCCTTTGAATGTGTAACTTACTTGGACTAAATTTTTAAGAAGTGCAAAATTTAAAATAGGCAACACCAGTCATTAATAGTCGGCATTAATAGGCGTACACCAGTCTTCCTTAATAATAATTTGCTAGATTTTGATAGAGTTTTTGTTTTCCAATTGTGAAATTTAAATTTAGACCCCTTTGAATGTGTAACTTACTTGGACTAAATTTTTAAGAAGTGCAAAATTTAAAATAGGCAACACCAGTCATTAATAGTCGGCATTAATAGGCGTACACCAGTCTTCCTTAATAATAATTTGCTAGATTTTGACAGCGTTTTTGTTTTCCAATGGTGAAATTTAAATTTAGACCCCTTTGAATGTGTAACTTACTTGGACTAAATTTTTAAGAAGTGCAAAATTTAAAATAGGCAACACCAGTCATTAATAGTCGGCATTAATAGGCGTACACCTGTCTTCCTTAATAATAATTTGCTAGATTTTGATAGAGTTTTTGTTTTCCAATGGTGAAATTTAAATTTAGACCCCTTCGAATGTGTAACTTACGTGGACTAAATTTTTAAGAAGTGCAAAATTTAAAATAGGCAACACCAGTCATTAATAGTCGGCATTAATAGGCGTACACCAGTCTTCCTTAATAATAATTTGCTAGATTTTGATAGAGTTTTTGTTTTCCAATGGTGAAATTTAAATTTAGACCCCTTTGAATGTGTAACTTACTTGGACTAAATTTTTAAGAAGTGCAAAATTTAAAATAGGCAACACCAGTCTTTAATAGTCGGCATTAATAGGCGTACACCAGTCTTCCTTAATAATAATTTGCTAGATTTTGATCGAGTTTTTGTTTTCCAATGGTGAAATTTAAATTTAGACCCCTTTGAATGTGTAACTTACTTGGACTAAATTTTTAAGAAGTGCAAAATTTAAAATAGGCAACACCAGTCATTAATAGTCGGCATTAATAGGCGTACACCAGTCTTCCTTAATAATAATTTGCTAGATTTTGATAGAGTTTTTGTTTTCCAATGGTGAAATTTAAATTTAGACCCCTTTGAATGTGTAACTTACTTGGACTAAATTTTTAAGAAGTGCAAAATTTAAAATAGGCAACACCAGTCATTAATAGTCGGCATTAATAGGCGTACACCAGTCTTCCTTAATAATAATTTGCTAGATTTTGATAGAGTTTTTGTTTTCCAATGGTGAAATTTAAATTTAGACCCCTTTGAATGTGTAACTTACTTGGACTAAATTTTTAAGAAGTGCAAAATTTAAAATAGGCAACACCAGTCATTAATAGTCGGCTTTAATAGGCGTACACCAGTCTTCCTTAATAATAATTTGCTAGATTTTGATAGAGTTTTTGTTTTCCAATTGTGAAATTTAAATTTAGACCCCTTTGAATGTGTAACTTACTTGGACTAAATTTTTAAGAAGTGTAAAATTTAAAATAGGCAACACCAGTCATTAATAGTCGGCATTAATAGGCGTACACCAGTCTTCCTTAATAATAATTTGCTAGATTTTGACAGCGTTTTTGTTTTCCAATGGTGAAATTTAAATTTAGACCCCTTTGAATGTGTAACTTACTTGGACTAAATTTTTAAGAAGTGCAAAATTTAAAATAGGCAACACCAGTCATTAATAGTCGGCATTAATAGGCGTAAACCTGTCTTCCTTAATAATAATTTGCTAGATTTTGATAGAGTTTTTGTTTTCCAATGGTGAAATTTAAATTTAGACCCCTTTGAATGTGTAACTTACTTGGACTAAATTTTTAAGAAGTGCAAAATTTAAAATAGGCAACACCAGTCATTAATAGTCGGCATTAATAGGCGTACACCAGTCTTCCTTAATAATAATTTGCTAGATTTTGATAGAGTTTTTGTTTTCCAATGGTGAAATTTAAATTTAGACCCCTTTGAATGTGTAACTTACTTGGACTAAATTTTTAAGAAGTGCAAAATTTAAAATAGGCAACACCAGTCTTTAATAGTCGGCATTAATAGGCGTACACCAGTCTTCCTTAATAATAATTTGCTAGATTTTGATCGAGTTTTTGTTTTCCAATGGTGAAATTTAAATTTAGACCCCTTTGAATGTGTAACTTACTTGGACTAAATTTTTAAGAAGTGCAAAATTTAAAATAGGCAACACCAGTCATTAATAGTCGGCATTAATAGGCGTACACCAGTCTTCCTTAATAATAATTTGCTAGATTTTGATAGAGTTTTTGTTTTCCAATGGTGAAATTTAAATTTAGACCCCTTTGAATGTGTAACTTACTTGGACTAAATTTTTAAGAAGTGCAAAATTTAAAATAGGCAACACCAGTCATTAATAATCGGCATTAATAGGCGTACACCAGTATTCCTTAATAATAATTTGCTAGATTTTGATAGAGTTTTTGTTTTCCAATGGTGAAATTTAAATTTAGACCCCTTTGAATGTGTAACTTACTTGGACTAAATTTTTAAGAAGTGCAAAATTTACAATAGGCAACACCAGTCTTTAATAGTCGGCATTAATAGGCGTACACCAGTCTTCCTTAATAATAATTTGCTAGATTTTGATCGAGTTTTTGTTTTCCAATGGTGAAATTTAAATTTAGACCCCTTTGAATGTGTAACTTACTTGGACTAAATTTTTAAGAAGTGCAAAATTTAAAATAGGCAACACCAGTCATTAATAGTCGGCATTAATAGGCGTACACCAGTCTTCCTTAATAATAATTTGCTAGATTTTGATAGAGTTTTTGTTTTCCAATTGTGAAATTTAAATTTAGACCCCTTTGAATGTGTAACTTACTTGGACTAAATTTTTAAGAAGTGCAAAATTTAAAATAGGCAACACCAGTCATTAATAGTCGGCATTAATAGGCGTACACCAGTCTTCCTTAATAATAATTTGCTAGATTTTGACAGCGTTTTTGTTTTCCAATGGTGAAATTTAAATTTAGACCCCTTTGAATGTGTAACTTACTTGGACTAAATTTTTAAGAAGTGCAAAATTTAAAATAGGCAACACCAGTCATTAATAGTCGGCATTAATAGGCGTACACCTGTCTTCCTTAATAATAATTTGCTAGATTTTGATAGAGTTTTTGTTTTCCAATGGTGAAATTTAAATTTAGACCCCTTCGAATGTGTAACTTACGTGGACTAAATTTTTAAGAAGTGCAAAATTTAAAATAGGCAACACCAGTCATTAATAGTCGGCATTAATAGGCGTACACCAGTCTTCCTTAATAATAATTTGCTAGATTTTGATAGAGTTTTTGTTTTCCAATGGTGAAATTTAAATTTAGACCCCTTTGAATGTGTAACTTACTTGGACTAAATTTTTAAGAAGTGCAAAATTTAAAATAGGCAACACCAGTCTTTAATAGTCGGCATTAATAGGCGTACACCAGTCTTCCTTAATAATAATTTGCTAGATTTTGATCGAGTTTTTGTTTTCCAATGGTGAAATTTAAATTTAGACCCCTTTGAATGTGTAACTTACTTGGACTAAATTTTTAAGAAGTGCAAAATTTAAAATAGGCAACACCAGTCATTAATAGTCGGCATTAATAGGCGTACACCAGTCTTCCTTAATAATAATTTGCTAGATTTTGATAGAGTTTTTGTTTTCCAATGGTGAAATTTAAATTTAGACCCCTTTGAATGTGTAACTTACTTGGACTAAATTTTTAAGAAGTGCAAAATTTAAAATAGGCAACACCAGTCATTAATAGTCGGCATTAATAGGCGTACACCAGTCTTCCTTAATAATAATTTGCTAGATTTTGATAGAGTTTTTGTTTTCCAATGGTGAAATTTAAATTTAGACCCCTTTGAATGTGTAACTTACTTGGACTAAATTTTTAAGAAGTGCAAAATTTAAAATAGGCAACACCAGTCATTAATAGTCGGCTTTAATAGGCGTACACCAGTCTTCCTTAATAATAATTTGCTAGATTTTGATAGAGTTTTTGTTTTCCAATTGTGAAATTTAAATTTAGACCCCTTTGAATGTGTAACTTACTTGGACTAAATTTTTAAGAAGTGCAAAATTTAAAATAGGCAACACCAGTCATTAATAGTCGGCATTAATAGGCGTACACCAGTCTTCCTTAATAATAATTTGCTAGATTTTGACAGCGTTTTTGTTTTCCAATGGTGAAATTTAAATTTAGACCCCTTTGAATGTGTAACTTACTTGGACTAAATTTTTAAGAAGTGCAAAATTTAAAATAGGCAACACCAGTCATTAATAGTCGGCATTAATAGGCGTAAACCTGTCTTCCTTAATAATAATTTGCTAGATTTTGATAGAGTTTTTGTTTTCCAATGGTGAAATTTAAATTTAGACCCCTTTGAATGTGTAACTTACTTGGACTAAATTTTTAAGAAGTGCAAAATTTAAAATAGGCAACACCAGTCATTAATAGTCGGCATTAATAGGCGTACACCAGTCTTCCTTAATAATAATTTGCTAGATTTTGATAGAGTTTTTGTTTTCCAATGGTGAAATTTAAATTTAGACCCCTTTGAATGTGTAACTTACTTGGACTAAATTTTTAAGAAGTGCAAAATTTAAAATAGGCAACACCAGTCTTTAATAGTCGGCATTAATAGGCGTACACCAGTCTTCCTTAATAATAATTTGCTAGATTTTGATCGAGTTTTTGTTTTCCAATGGTGAAATTTAAATTTAGACCCCTTTGAATGTGTAACTTACTTGGACTAAATTTTTAAGAAGTGCAAAATTTAAAATAGGCAACACCAGTCATTAATAGTCGGCATTAATAGGCGTACACCAGTCTTCCTTAATAATAATTTGCTAGATTTTGATAGAGTTTTTGTTTTCCAATGGTGAAATTTAAATTTAGACCCCTTTGAATGTGTAACTTACTTGGACTAAATTTTTAAGAAGTGCAAAATTTAAAATAGGCAACACCAGTCATTAATAATCGGCATTAATAGGCGTACACCAGTATTCCTTAATAATAATTTGCTAGATTTTGATAGAGTTTTTGTTTTCCAATGGTGAAATTTAAATTTAGACCCCTTTGAATGTGTAACTTACTTGGACTAAATTTTTAAGAAGTGCAAAATTTACAATAGGCAACACCAGTCTTTAATAGTCGGCATTAATAGGCGTACACCAGTCTTCCTTAATAATAATTTGCTAGATTTTGATCGAGTTTTTGTTTTCCAATGGTGAAATTTAAATTTAGACCCCTTTGAATGTGTAACTTACTTGGACTAAATTTTTAAGAAGTGCAAAATTTAAAATAGGCAACACCAGTCATTAATAGTCGGCATTAATAGGCGTACACCAGTCTTCCTTAATAATAATTTGCTAGATTTTGATCGAGTTTTTGTTTTCCAATGGTGAAATTTAAATTTAGACCCCTTTGAATGTGTAACTTACTTGGACTAAATTTTTAAGAAGTGCAAAATTTAAAATAGGCAACACCAGTCATTAATAGTCGGCATTAATAGGCGTACACCAGTCTTCCTTAATAATAATTTGCTAGATTTTGATAGAGTTTTTGTTTTCCAATGGTGAAATTTAAATTTAGACCCCTTTGAATGTGTAACTTACTTGGACTAAATTTTTAAGAAGTGCAAAATTTAAAATAGGCAACACCAGTCATTAATAATCGGCATTAATAGGCGTACACCAGTATTCCTTAATAATAATTTGCTAGATTTTGATAGAGTTTTTGTTTTCCAATGGTGAAATTTAAATTTAGACCCCTTTGAATGTGTAACTTACTTGGACTAAATTTTTAAGAAGTGCAAAATTTACAATAGGCAACACCAGTCATTAATAGTCGGCATTAATAGGCGTACACCAGTATTCCTTAATAATAATTTGCTAGATTTTGATAGAGTTTTTGTTTTCCAATGGTGAAATTTAAATTTAGAACCCTTTGAATGTGTAACTTACTTGGACTAAATTTTTATGAAGTGCAAAATTTAAAATAGGCAACACCAGTCATTAATAGTCGGCATTAATAGGCGTACACCAGTCTTCCTTAATAATAATTTGCTAGATTTTGATAGAGTTTTTGTTTTCCAATGGTGAAATTTAAATTTAGACCCCTTTGAATGTGTAACTTACTTGGACTAAATTTTTAAGAAGTGCAAAATTTAAAATAGGCAACACCAGTCATTAATAGTCGGCATTAATAGGCGTACAACAGTCTTCCTTAATAATAATTTGCTAGATTTTGATAGAGTTTTTGTTTTCCAATGGTGAAATTTAAATTTAGACCCCTTTGAATGTGTAACTTACTTGGACTAAATTTTTAAGAAGTGCAAAATTTAAAATAGGCAACACCAGTCATTAATAGTCGGCATTAATAGGCGTACACCAGTCTTCCTTAATAATAATTTGCTAGATTTTGTTAGAGTTTTTTTTTTCCAATGGTGAAATTTAAATTTAGACCCCTTTGAATGTGTAACTTACTTGGACTAAATTTTTAAGAAGTGCAAAATTTAAAATAGGCAACACCAGTCATTAATAGTCGGCATTAATAGGCGTACACCAGTCTTCCTTAATAATAATTTGCTAGATTTTGACAGCGTTTTTGTTTTCCAATCTTGAAATTTAAATTTAGACCCCTTTGAATGTGTAACTTACTTGGACTAAATTTTTAAGAAGTGCAAAATTTACAATAGGCAACACCAGTCATTAATAGTCGGCATTAATAGGCGTACACCAGTATTCCTTAATAATAATTTGCTAGATTTTGATAGAGTTTTTGTTTTCCAATGGTGAAATTTAAATTTAGAACCCTTTGAATGTGTAACTTACTTGGACTAAATTTTTATGAAGTGCAAAATTTAAAATAGGCAACACCAGTCATTAATAGTCGGCATTAATAGGCGTACACCAGTCTTCCTTAATAATAATTTGCTAGATTTTGATAGAGTTTTTGTTTTCCAATGGTGAAATTTAAATTTAGACCCCTTTGAATGTGTAACTTACTTGGACTAAATTTTTAAGAAGTGCAAAATTTAAAATAGGCAACACCAGTCATTAATAGTCGGCATTAATAGGCGTACAACAGTCTTCCTTAATAATAATTTGCTAGATTTTGATAGAGTTTTTGTTTTCCAATGGTGAAATTTAAATTTAGACCCCTTTGAATGTGTAACTTACTTGGACTAAATTTTTAAGAAGTGCAAAATTTAAAATAGGCAACACCAGTCATTAATAGTCGGCATTAATAGGCGTACACCAGTCTTCCTTAATAATAATTTGCTAGATTTTGTTAGAGTTTTTTTTTTCCAATGGTGAAATTTAAATTTAGACCCCTTTGAATGTGTAACTTACTTGGACTAAATTTTTAAGAAGTGCAAAATTTAAAATAGGCAACACCAGTCATTAATAGTCGGCATTAATAGGCGTACACCAGTCTTCCTTAATAATAATTTGCTAGATTTTGACAGCGTTTTTGTTTTCCAATGGTGAAATTTAAATTTAGACCCCTTTGAATGTGTAACTTACTTGGACTAAATTTTTAAGAAGTGCAAAATTTAAAATAGGCAACACCAGTCATTAATAGTCGGCATTAATAGGCGTACACCAGTCTTCCTTAATAATAATTTGCTAGATTTTGACAGAGTTTTTGTTTTCCAATGGTGAAATTTAAATTTAGACCCCTTTGAATGTGTAACTTACTTGGACTAAATTTTTAAGAAGTGCAAAATTTAAAATAGGCAACACCAGTCATTAATAGTCGGCATTAATAGGCGTACACCAGTCTTCCTTAATAATAATTTGCTAGATTTTGACAGAGTTTTTGTTTTCCAATGGTGAAATTTAAATTTAGACCCCTTTGAATGTGTAACTTACTTGGACTAAATTTTTAAGAAGTGCAAAATTTAAAATAGGCAACACCAGTCATTAATAGTCGGCATTAATAGGCGTACACCAGTCTTCCTTAATAATGATTTGCTAGATTTTGACAGCGTTTTTGTTTTCCAATGGTGAAATTTAAATTTAGACCCCTTTGAATGTGTAACTTACTTGGACTAAATTTTTAAGAAGTGCAAAATTTAAAATAGGCAACACCAGTCATTAATAGTCGGCATTAATAGGCGTACACCAGTCTTCCTTAATAATAATTTGCTAGATTTTGATAGAGTTTTTGTTTTCCAATGGTGAAATTTAAATTTAGACCCCTTTGAATGTGTAACTTACTTGGACTAAATTTTTAAGAAGTGCAAAATTTAAAATAGGCAACACCAGTCATTAATAGTCGGCATTAATAGGCGTACACCAGTCTTCCTTAATAATAATTTGCTAGATTTTGATAGAGTTTTTGTTTTCCAATGGTGAAATTTAAATTTAGACCCCTTTGAATGTGTAACTTACTTGGACTAAATTTTTAAGAAGTGCAAAATTTAAAATAGGCAACACCAGTCATTAATAGTCGGCATTAATAGGCGTACACCAGTCTTCCTTAATAATAATTTGCTAGATTTTGATAGAGTTTTTGTTTTCCAATGGTGAAATTTAAATTTAGACCCCTTTGAATGTGTAACTTACTTGGACTAAATTTTTAAGAAGTGCAAAATTTAAAATAGGCAACACCAGTCATTAATAGTCGGCATTAATAGGCGTACACCAGTCTTCCTTAATAATAATTTGCTAGATTTTGATAGAGTTTTTGTTTTCCAATTGTGAAATTTAAATTTAGACCCCTTTGAATGTGTAACTTACTTGGACTAAATTTTTAAGAAGTGCAAAATTTAAAATAGGCAACACCAGTCATTAATAGTCGGCATTAATAGGCGTACACCAGTCTTCCTTAATAATAATTTGCTAGATTTTGACAGCGTTTTTGTTTTCCAATGGTGAAATTTAAATTTAGACCCCTTTGAATGTGTAACTTACTTGGACTAAATTTTTAAGAAGTGCAAAATTTAAAATAGGCAACACCAGTCATTAATAGTCGGCATTAATAGGCGTACACCTGTCTTCCTTAATAATAATTTGCTAGATTTTGATAGAGTTTTTGTTTTCCAATGGTGAAATTTAAATTTAGACCCCTTCGAATGTGTAACTTACGTGGACTAAATTTTTAAGAAGTGCAAAATTTAAAATAGGCAACACCAGTCATTAATAGTCGGCATTAATAGGCGTACACCAGTCTTCCTTAATAATAATTTGCTAGATTTTGATAGAGTTTTTGTTTTCCAATGGTGAAATTTAAATTTAGACCCCTTTGAATGTGTAACTTACTTGGACTAAATTTTTAAGAAGTGCAAAATTTAAAATAGGCAACACCAGTCTTTAATAGTCGGCATTAATAGGCGTACACCAGTCTTCCTTAATAATAATTTGCTAGATTTTGATCGAGTTTTTGTTTTCCAATGGTGAAATTTAAATTTAGACCCCTTTGAATGTGTAACTTACTTGGACTAAATTTTTAAGAAGTGCAAAATTTAAAATAGGCAACACCAGTCATTAATAGTCGGCATTAATAGGCGTACACCAGTCTTCCTTAATAATAATTTGCTAGATTTTGATAGAGTTTTTGTTTTCCAATGGTGAAATTTAAATTTAGACCCCTTTGAATGTGTAACTTACTTGGACTAAATTTTTAAGAAGTGCAAAATTTAAAATAGGCAACACCAGTCATTAATAGTCGGCATTAATAGGCGTACACCAGTCTTCCTTAATAATAATTTGCTAGATTTTGATAGAGTTTTTGTTTTCCAATGGTGAAATTTAAATTTAGACCCCTTTGAATGTGTAACTTACTTGGACTAAATTTTTAAGAAGTGCAAAATTTAAAATAGGCAACACCAGTCATTAATAGTCGGCTTTAATAGGCGTACACCAGTCTTCCTTAATAATAATTTGCTAGATTTTGATAGAGTTTTTGTTTTCCAATTGTGAAATTTAAATTTAGACCCCTTTGAATGTGTAACTTACTTGGACTAAATTTTTAAGAAGTGCAAAATTTAAAATAGGCAACACCAGTCATTAATAGTCGGCATTAATAGGCGTACACCAGTCTTCCTTAATAATAATTTGCTAGATTTTGACAGCGTTTTTGTTTTCCAATGGTGAAATTTAAATTTAGACCCCTTTGAATGTGTAACTTACTTGGACTAAATTTTTAAGAAGTGCAAAATTTAAAATAGGCAACACCAGTCATTAATAGTCGGCATTAATAGGCGTAAACCTGTCTTCCTTAATAATAATTTGCTAGATTTTGATAGAGTTTTTGTTTTCCAATGGTGAAATTTAAATTTAGACCCCTTTGAATGTGTAACTTACTTGGACTAAATTTTTAAGAAGTGCAAAATTTAAAATAGGCAACACCAGTCATTAATAGTCGGCATTAATAGGCGTACACCAGTCTTCCTTAATAATAATTTGCTAGATTTTGATAGAGTTTTTGTTTTCCAATGGTGAAATTTAAATTTAGACCCCTTTGAATGTGTAACTTACTTGGACTAAATTTTTAAGAAGTGCAAAATTTAAAATAGGCAACACCAGTCTTTAATAGTCGGCATTAATAGGCGTACACCAGTCTTCCTTAATAATAATTTGCTAGATTTTGATCGAGTTTTTGTTTTCCAAAGGTGAAATTTAAATTTAGACCCCTTTGAATGTGTAACTTACTTGGACTAAATTTTTAAGAAGTGCAAAATTTAAAATAGGCAACACCAGTCATTAATAGTCGGCATTAATAGGCGTACACCAGTCTTCCTTAATAATAATTTGCTAGATTTTGATAGAGTTTTTGTTTTCCAATGGTGAAATTTAAATTTAGACCCCTTTGAATGTGTAACTTACTTGGACTAAATTTTTAAGAAGTGCAAAATTTAAAATAGGCAACACCAGTCATTAATAGTCGGCATTAATAGGCGTACACCAGTCTTCCTTAATAATAATTTGCTAGATTTTGATCGAGTTTTTGTTTTCCAATGGTGAAATTTAAATTTAGACCCCTTTGAATGTGTAACTTACTTGGACTAAATTTTTAAGAAGTGCAAAATTTAAAATAGGCAACACCAGTCATTAATAGTCGGCATTAATAGGCGTACACCAGTCTTCCTTAATAATAATTTGCTTGATTTTGATAGAGTTTTTGTTTTCCAATGGTGAAATTTAAATTTAGACCCCTTTGAATGTGTAACTTACTTGGACTAAATTTTTAAGAAGTGCAAAATTTAAAATAGGCAACACCAGTCATTAATAGTCGGCATTAATAGGCGTACACCAGTCTTCCTTAATAATAATTTGCTAGATTTTGATAGAGTTTTTGTTTTCCAATGGTGAAATTTAAATTTAGACCCCTTTGAATGTGTAACTTACTTGGACTAAATTTTTAAGAAGTGCAAAATTTAAAATAGGCAACACCAGTCATTAATAGTCGGCATTAATAGGCGTACACCAGTCTTCCTTAATAATAATTTGCTAGATTTTGATAGAGTTTTTGTTTTCCAATGGTGAAATTTAAATTTAGACCCCTTTGAATGTGTAACTTACTTGGACTAAATTTTTAAGAAGTGCAAAATTTAAAATAGGCAACACCAGTCATTAATAGTCGGCATTAATAGGCGTACACCAGTCTTCCTTAATAATAATTTGCTAGATTTTGATAGAGTTTTTGTTTTCCAATGGTGAAATTTAAATTTAGACCCCTTTGAATGTGTAACTTACTTGGACTAAATTTTTAAGAAGTGCAAAATTTAAAATAGGCAACACCAGTCATTAATAGTCGGCTTTAATAGGCGTACACCAGTCTTCCTTAATAATAATTTGCTAGATTTTGATAGAGTTTTTGTTTTCCAATTGTGAAATTTAAATTTAGACCCCTTTGAATGTGTAACTTACTTGGACAAAATTTTTAAGAAGTGCAAAATTTAAAATAGGCAACACCAGTCATTAATAGTCGGCATTAATAGGCGTACACCAGTCTTCCTTAATAATAATTTGCTAGATTTTGACAGCGTTTTTGTTTTCCAATGGTGAAATTTAAATTTAGACCCCTTTGAATGTGTAACTTACTTGGACTAAATTTTTAAGAAGTGCAAAATTTAAAATAGGCAACACCAGTCATTAATAGTCGGCATTAATAGGCGTAAACCTGTCTTCCTTAATAATAATTTGCTAGATTTTGATAGAGTTTTTGTTTTCCAATGGTGAAATTTAAATTTAGACCCCTTTGAATGTGTAACTTACTTGGACTAAATTTTTAAGAAGTGCAAAATTTAAAATAGGCAACACCAGTCATTAATAGTCGGCATTAATAGGCGTACACCAGTCTTCCTTAATAATAATTTGCTAGATTTTGATAGAGTTTTTGTTTTCCAATGGTGAAATTTAAATTTAGACCCCTTTGAATGTGTAACTTACTTGGACTAAATTTTTAAGAAGTGCAAAATTTAAAATAGGCAACACCAGTCTTTAATAGTCGGCATTAATAGGCGTACACCAGTCTTCCTTAATAATAATTTGCTAGATTTTGATCGAGTTTTTGTTTTCCAATGGTGAAATTTAAATTTAGACCCCTTTGAATGTGTAACTTACTTGGACTAAATTTTTAAGAAGTGCAAAATTTAAAATAGGCAACACCAGTCATTAATAGTCGGCATTAATAGGCGTACACCAGTCTTCCTTAATAATAATTTGCTAGATTTTGATAGAGTTTTTGTTTTCCAATGGTGAAATTTAAATTTAGACCCCTTTGAATGTGTAACTTACTTGGACTAAATTTTTAAGAAGTGCAAAATTTAAAATAGGCAACACCAGTCATTAATAGTCGGCATTAATAGGCGTACACCAGTCTTCCTTAATAATAATTTGCTAGATTTTGATCGAGTTTTTGTTTTCCAATGGTGAAATTTAAATTTAGACCCCTTTGAATGTGTAACTTACTTGGACTAAATTTTTAAGAAGTGCAAAATTTAAAATAGGCAACACCAGTCATTAATAGTCGGCATTAATAGGCGTACACCAGTCTTCCTTAATAATAATTTGCTAGATTTTGATAGAGTTTTTGTTTTCCAATGGTGAAATTTAAATTTAGACCCCTTTGAATGTGTAACTTACTTGGACTAAATTTTTAAGAAGTGCAAAATTTAAAATAGGCAACACCAGTCATTAATAGTCGGCATTAATAGGCGTACACCAGTCTTCCTTAATAATAATTTGCTAGATTTTGATAGAGTTTTTGTTTTCCAATGGTGAAATTTAAATTTAGACCCCTTTGAATGTGTAACTTACTTGGACTAAATTTTTAAGAAGTGCAAAATTTAAAATAGGCAACACCAGTCATTAATAGTCGGCTTTAATAGGCGTACACCAGTCTTCCTTAATAATAATTTGCTAGATTTTGATAGAGTTTTTGTTTTCCAATTGTGAAATTTAAATTTAGACCCCTTTGAATGTGTAACTTACTTGGACTAAATTTTTAAGAAGTGCAAAATTTAAAATAGGCAACACCAGTCATTAATAGTCGGCATTAATAGGCGTACACCAGTCTTCCTTAATAATAATTTGCTAGATTTTGACAGCGTTTTTGTTTTCCAATGGTGAAATTTAAATTTAGACCCCTTTGAATGTGTAACTTACTTGGACTAAATTTTTAAGAAGTGCAAAATTTAAAATAGGCAACACCAGTCATTAATAGTCGGCATTAATAGGCGTAAACCTGTCTTACTTAATAATAATTTGCTAGATTTTGATAGAGTTTTTGTTTTCCAATGGTGAAATTTAAATTTAGACCCCTTTGAATGTGTAACTTACTTGGACTAAATTTTTAAGAAGTGCAAAATTTAAAATAGGCAACACCAGTCATTAATAGTCGGCATTAATAGGCGTACACCAGTCTTCCTTAATAATAATTTGCTAGATTTTGATAGAGTTTTTGTTTTCCAATGGTGAAATTTAAATTTAGACCCCTTTGAATGTGTAACTTACTTGGACTAAATTTTTAAGAAGTGCAAAATTTAAAATAGGCAACACCAGTCTTTAATAGTCGGCATTAATAGGCGTACACCAGTCTTCCTTAATAATAATTTGCTTGATTTTGATCGAGTTTTTGTTTTCCAATGGTGAAATTTAAATTTAGACCCCTTTGAATGTGTAACTTACTTGGACTAAATTTTTAAGAAGTGCAAAATTTAAAATAGGCAACACCAGTCATTAATAGTCGGCATTAATAGGCGTACACCAGTCTTCCTTAATAATAATTTGCTAGATTTTGATAGAGTTTTTGTTTTCCAATGGTGAAATTTAAATTTAGACCCCTTTGTATGTGTAACTTACTTGGACTAAATTTTTAAGAAGTGCAAAATTTAAAATAGGCAACACCAGTCTTTAATAGTCTGCATTAATAGGCGTACACCAGTCTTCCTTAATAATAATTTGCTAGATTTTGATCGAGTTTTTGTTTTCCAATGGTGAAATTTAAATTTAGACCCCTTTGAATGTGTAACTTACTTGGACTAAATTTTTAAGAAGTGCAAAATTTAAAATAGGCAACACCAGTCATTAATAGTCGGCATTAATAGGCGTACACCAGTCTTCCTTAATAATAATTTGCTAGATTTTGATAGAGTTTTTGTTTTCCAATGGTGAAATTTAAATTTAGACCCCTTTGAATGTGTAACTTACTTGGACTAAATTTTTAAGAAGTGCAAAATTTAAAATAGATAACACCAGTCATTAATAGTCGGCATTAATAGGCGTACACCAGTCTTCCTTAATAATAATTTGCTAGATTTTGACATCGTTTTTGTTTTCCAATGGTGAAATTTAAATTTAGACCCCTTTGAATGTGAAACTTACTTGGACTAAATTTTTAAGAAGTGCAAAATTTAAAATAGGCAACACCAGTCATTAATAGTCGGCATTAATAGGCGTACACCAGTCTTCCTTAATAATAATTTGCTAGATTTTGATAGAGTTTTTGTTTTCCAATGGTGAAATTTAAATTTAGACCCCTTTGAATGTGTAACTTACTTGGACTAAATTTTTAAGAAGTGCAAAATTTAAAATAGGCAACACCAGTCTTTAATAGTCGGCATTAATAGGCGTACACCAGTCTTCCTTAATAATAATTTGCTAGATTTTTATCGAGTTTTTGTTTTCCAATGGTGAAATTTAAATTTAGACCCCTTTGAATGTGTAACTTACTTGGACTAAATTTTTAAGAAGTGCAAAATTTAAAATAGGCAACACCAGTCATTAATAGTCGGCATTAATAGGCGTACACCAGTCTTCCTTAATAATAATTTGCTAGATTTTGATAGAGTTTTTGTTTTCCAATGGTGAAATTTAAATTTAGACCCCTTTGAATGTGTAACTTACTTGGACTAAATTTTTAAGAAGTGCAAAATTTAAAATAGATAACACCAGTCATTAATAGTCGGCATTAATAGGCGTACACCAGTCTTCCTTAATAATAATTTGCTAGATTTTGACATCGTTTTTGTTTTCCAATGGTGAAATTTAAATTTAGACCCCTTTGAATGTGTAACTTACTTGGACTAAATTTTTAAGAAGTGCAAAATTTAAAATAGGCAACACCAGTCATTAATAGTCGGCATTAATAGGCGTACACCAGTCTTCCTTAATAATAATTTGCTAGATTTTGATAGAGTTTTTGTTTTCCAATGGTGAAATTTAAATTTAGACCCCTTTGAATGTGTAACTTACTTGGACTAAATTTTTAAGAAGTGCAAAATTTAAAATAGGCAACACCAGTCTTTAATAGTCTGCATTAATAGGCGTACACCAGTCTTCCTTAATAATAATTTGCTAGATTTTGATCGAGTTTTTGTTTTCCAATGGTGAAATTTAAATTTAGACCCCTTTGAATGTGTAACTTACTTGGACTAAATTTTTAAGAAGTGCAAAATTTAAAATAGGCAACACCAGTCATTAATAGTCGGCATTAATAGGCGTACACCAGTCTTCCTTAATAATAATTTGCTAGATTTTGATAGAGTTTTTGTTTTCCAATGGTGAAATTTAAATTTAGACCCCTTTGAATGTGTAACTTACTTGGACTAAATTTTTAAGAAGTGCAAAATTTAAAATAGGCAACACCAGTCATTAATAGTCGGCATTAATGGGCGTAAACCAGTCTTCCTTAATAATAATTTGCTAGATTTTGATAGAGTTTTTGTTTTCCAATGGTGAAATTTAAATTTAGACCCCTTTGAATGTGTAACTTACTTGGACTAAATTTTTAAGAAGTGCAAAATTTAAAATAGATAACACCAGTCATTAATAGTCGGCATTAATAGGCGTACACCAGTCTTCCTTAATAATAATTTGCTAGATTTTGACATCGTTTTTGTTTTCCAATGGTGAAATTTAAATTTAGACCCCTTTGAATGTGTAACTTACTTGGACTAAATTTTTAAGAACTGCAAAATTTAAAATAGGCAACACCAGTCATTAATAGTCGGCATTAATAGGCGTACACCCGTCTTCCTTAATAATAATTTGCTAGATTTTGACAGCGTTTTTGTTTTCCAATGGTGAAATTTAAATTTAGACCCCTTTGAATGTGTAACTTACTTGAACTAAATTTTTAAGAAGTGCAAAATTTAAAATAGGCAACACCAGTCTTTAATAGTCGGCATTAATAGGCGTACACCAGTCTTCCTTAATAATAATTTGCTAGATTTTGATCGAGTTTTTGTTTTCCAATGGTGAAATTTAAATTTAGACCCCTTTGAATGTGTAACTTACTTGGACTAAATTTTTAAGAAGTGCAAAAATTAAAATAGGCAACACCAGTCATTAATAGTCGGCATTAATAGGCGTACACCAGTCTTCCTTAATAATAATTTGCTAGATTTTGATAGAGTTTTTGTTTTCCAATGGTGAAATTTAAATTTAGACCCCTTTGAATGTGTAACTTACTTGGACTAAATTTTTAAGAAGTGCAAAATTTAAAATAGGCAACACCAGTCATTAATAGTCGGCATTAATAGGCGTACACCAGTCTTCCTTAATAATAATTTGCTAGATTTTGATAGAGTTTTTGTTTTCCAATGGTGAAATTTAAATTTAGACCCCTTTGAATGTGTAACTTACTTGGACTAAATTTTTAAGAAGTGCAAAATTTAAAATAGATAACACCAGTCATTAATAGTCGGCATTAATAGGCGTACACCAGTCTTCCTTAATAATAATTTGCTAGATTTTGACATCGTTTTTGTTTTCCAATGGTGAAATTTAAATTTAGACCCCTTTGAATGTGTAACTTACTTGGACTAAATTTTTAAGAAGTGCAAAATTTAAAATAGGCAACACCAGTCATTAATAGTCGGCATTAATAGGCGTACACGAGTCTTCCTTAATAATAATTTGCTAGATTTTGATAGAGTTTTTGTTTTCCAATGGTGAAATTTAAATTTAGACCCCTTTGAATGTGTAACTTACTTGGACTAAATTTTTAAGAAGTGCAAAATTTAAAATAGGCAACACCAGTCTTTAATAGTCTGCATTAATAGGCGTACACCAGTCTTCCTTAATAATAATTTGCTAGATTTTGATCGAGTTTTTGTTTTCCAATGGTGAAATTTAAATTTAGACCCCTTTGAATGTGTAACTTACTTGGACTAAATTTTTAAGAAGTGCAAAATTTAAAATAGGCAACACCAGTCATTAATAGTCGGCATTAATAGGCGTACACCAGTCTTCCTTAATAATAATTTGCTAGATTTTGATAGAGTTTTTGTTTTCCAATGGTGAAATTTAAATTTAGACCCCTTTGAATGTGTAACTTACTTGGACTAAATTTTTAAGAAGTGCAAAATTTAAAATAGGCAACACCAGTCATTAATAGTCGGCATTAATAGGCGTACACCAGTCTTCCTTAATAATAATTTGCTAGATTTTGATAGAGTTTTTGTTTTCCAATGGTGAAATTTAAATTTAGACCCCTTTGAATGTGTAACTTACTTGGACTAAATTTTTAAGAAGTGCAAAATTTCAAATAGATAACACCAGTCATTAATAGTCAGCATTAATAGGCGTACACCAGTCTTCCTTAATAATAATTTGCTAGATTTTGACATCGTTTTTGTTTTCCAATGGTGAAATTTAAATTTAGACCCCTTTGAATGTGTAACTTACTTGGACTAAATTTTTAAGAACTGCAAAATTTAAAATAGGCAACACCAGTCATTAATAGTCGGCATTAATAGGCGTACACCCGTCTTCCTTAATAATAATTTGCTAGATTTTGACAGCGTTTTTGTTTTCCAATGGTGAAATTTAAATTTAGACCCCTTTGAATGTGTAACTTACTTGGACTAAATTTTTAAGAAGTGCAAAATTTAAAATAGGCAACACCAGTCATTAATAGTCGGCATTAATAGGCGTACACCAGTCTTCCTTAATATTAATTTGCTAGATTTTGACAGCGTTTTTGTTTTCCAATGGTGAAATTTAAATTTAGACCCCTTTGAATGTGTAACTTACTTGGACTAAATTTTTAAGAAGTGCAAAATTTAAAATAGGCAACACCAGTCATTAATAGTCGGCATTAATAGGCGTACACCAGTCTTCCTTAATAATGATTTGCTAGATTTTGATAGAGTTTTTGTTTTCCAATGGTGAAATTTAAATTTAGACCCCTTTGAATGTGTAACTTACTTGGACTAAATTTTTAAGAAGAGCAAAATTTAAAATAGATAACACCAGTCATTAATAGTCGGCATTAATAGGCGTACACCAGTCTTCCTTAATAATAATTTGCTAGATTTTGATAGAGTTTTTGTTTTCCAATGGTGAAATTTAAATTTAGACCCCTTTGAATGTGTAACTTACTTGGACTAAATTTTTAAGAAGTGCAAAATTTAAAATAGATAACACCAGTCATTAATAGTCGGCATTAATAGGCGTACACCAGTCTTCCTTAATAATAATTTGCTAGATTTTGACATCGTTTTTGTTTTCCAATGGTGAAATTTAAATTTAGACCCCTTTGAATGTGTAACTTACTTGGACTAAATTTTTAAGAACTGCAAAATTTAAAATAGGCAACACCAGTCATTAATAGTCGGCATTAATAGGCGTACACCCGTCTTCCTTAATAATAATTTGCTAGATTTTGACAGCGTTTTTGTTTTCCAATGGTGAAATTTAAATTTTGACCCCTTTGAATGTGTAACTTACTTGAACTAAATTTTTAAGAAGTGCAAAATTTAAAATAGGCAACACCAGTCTTTAATAGTCGGCATTAATAGGCGTACACCAGTCTTCCTTAATAATAATTTGCTAGATTTTGATCGAGTTTTTGTTTTCCAATGGTGAAATTTAAATTTAGACCCCTTTGAATGTGTAACTTACTTGGACTAAATTTTTAAGAAGTGCGAAATTTAAAATAGGCAACACCAGTCATTAATAGTCGGCATTAATAGGCGTACACCAGTCTTCCTTAATAATAATTTGCTAGATTTTGATAGAGTTTTTGTTTTCCAATGGTGAAATTTAAATTTAGACCCCTTTGAATGTGTAACTTACTTGGACTAAATGTTTAAGAAGTGCAAAATTTAAAATAGGCAACACCAGTCATTAATAGTCGGCATTAATAGGCGTACACCAGTCTTCCTTAATAATAATTTGCTAGATTTTGATAGAGTTTTTGTTTTCCAATGGTGAAATTTAAATTTAGACCCCTTTGAATGTGTAACTTACTCGGACTAAATTTTTAAGAAGTGCAAAATTTAAAATAGATAACACCAGTCATTAATAGTCGGCATTAATAGGCGTACACCAGTCTTCCTTAATAATAATTTGCTAGATTTTGACATCGTTTTTGTTTTCCAATGGTGAAATTTAAATTTAGACCCCTTTGAATGTGTAACTTACTTGGACTAAATTTTTAAGAAGTGCAAAATTTAAAATAGGCAACACCAGTCATTAATAGTCGGCATTAATAGGCGTACACCAGTCTTCCTTAATAATAATTTGCTAGATTTTGATAGAGTTTTTGTTTTCCAATGGTGAAATTTAAATTTAGACCCCTTTGAATGTGTAACTTACTTGGACTAAATTTTTAAGAAGTGCAAAATTTAAAATAGGCAACACCAGTCTTTAATAGTCTGCATTAATAGGCGTACACCAGTCTTCCTTAATAATAATTTGCTAGATTTTGATCGAGTTTTTGTTTTCCAATGGTGAAATTTAAATTTAGACCCCTTTGAATGTGTAACTTACTTGGACTAAATTTTTAAGAAGTGCAAAATTTAAAATAGGCAACACCAGTCATTAATAGTCGGCATTAATAGGCGTACACCAGTCTTCCTTAATAATAATTTGCTAGATTTTGATCGAGTTTTTGTTTTCCAATGGTGAAATTTAAATTTAGACCCCTTTGAATGTGTAACTTACTTGGACTAAATTTTTAAGAAGTGCAAAATTTAAAATAGGCAACACCAGTCATTAATAGTCGGCATTAATAGGCGTACACCAGTCTTCCTTAATAATAATTTGCTAGATTTTGATAGAGTTTTTGTTTTCCAATGGTGAAATTTAAATTTAGACCCCTTTGAATGTGTAACTTACTTGGACTAAATGTTTAAGAAGTGCAAAATTTAAAATAGATAACACCAGTCATTAATAGTCGGAATTAATAGGCGTACACCAGTCTTCCTTAATAATAATTTGCTAGATTTTGACATCGTTTTTGTTTTCCAATGGTGAAATTTAAATTTAGACCCCTTTGAATGTGTAACTTACTTGGACTAAATTTTTAAGAAGTGCAAAATTTAAAATAGGCAACACCAGTCATTAATAGTCGGCATTAATAGGCGTACACCCGTCTTCCTTAATAATAATTTGCTAGATTTTGACAGCGTTTTTGTTTTCCAATGGTGAAATTTAAATTTTGACCCCTTTGAATGTGTAACTTACTTGAACTAAATTTTTAAGAAGTGCAAAATTTAAAATAGGCAACACCAGTCTTTAATAGTCGGCATTAATAGGCGTACACCAGTCTTCCTTAATAATAATTTGCTAGATTTTGATCGAGTTTTTGTTTTCCAATGGTGAAATTTAAATTTAGACCCCTTTGAATGTGTAACTTACTTGGACTAAATTTTTAAGAAGTGCAAAATTTAAAATAGGCAACACCAGTCATTAATAGTCGGCATTAATAGGCGTACACCAGTCTTCCTTAATAATAATTTGCTAGATTTTGATAGAGTTTTTGTTTTCCAATGGTGAAATTTAAATTTAGACCCCTTTGAATGTGTAACTTACTTGGACTAAATGTTTAAGAAGTGCAAAATTTAAAATAGGCAACACCAGTCATTAATAGTCGGCATTAATAGGCGTACACCAGTCTTCCTTAATAATAATTTGCTAGATTTTGATAGAGTTTTTGTTTTCCAATGGTGAAATTTAAATTTAGACCCCTTTGAATGTGTAACTTACTCGGACTAAATTTTTAAGAAGTGCAAAATTTAAAATAGATAACACCAGTCATTAATAGTCGGCATTAATAGGCGTACACCAGTCTTCCTTAATAATAATTTGCTAGATTTTGACATCGTTTTTGTTTTCCAATGGTGAAATTTAAATTTAGACCCCTTTGAATGTGTAACTTACTTGGACTAAATTTTTAAGAAGTGCAAAATTTAAAATAGGCAACACCAGTCATTAATAGTCGGCATTAATAGGCGTACACCAGTCTTCCTTAATAATAATTTGCTAGATTTTGATAGAGTTTTTGTTTTCCAATGGTGAAATTTAAATTTAGACCCCTTTGAATGTGTAACTTACTTGGACTAAATTTTTAAGAAGTGCAAAATTTAAAATAGGCAACACCAGTCTTTAATAGTCTGCATTAATAGGCGTACACCAGTCTTCCTTAATAATAATTTGCTAGATTTTGATCGAGTTTTTGTTTTCCAATGGTGAAATTTAAATTTAGACCCCTTTGAATGTGTAACTTACTTGGACTAAATTTTTAAGAAGTGCAAAATTTAAAATAGGCAACACCAGTCATTAATAGTCGGCATTAATAGGCGTACACCAGTCTTCCTTAATAATAATTTGCTAGATTTTGATCGAGTTTTTGTTTTCCAATGGTGAAATTTAAATTTAGACCCCTTTGAATGTGTAACTTACTTGGACTAAATTTTTAAGAAGTGCAAAATTTAAAATAGGCAACACCAGTCATTAATAGTCGGCATTAATAGGCGTACACCAGTCTTCCTTAATAATAATTTGCTAGATTTTGATAGAGTTTTTGTTTTCCAATGGTGAAATTTAAATTTAGACCCCTTTGAATGTGTAACTTACTTGGACTAAATGTTTAAGAAGTGCAAAATTTAAAATAGATAACACCAGTCATTAATAGTCGGCATTAATAGGCGTACACCAGTCTTCCTTAATAATAATTTGCTAGATTTTGACATCGTTTTTGTTTTCCAATGGTGAAATTTAAATTTAGACCCCTTTGAATGTGTAACTTACTTGGACTAAATTTTTAAGAAGTGCGAAATTTAAAATAGGCAACACCAGTCATTAATAGTCGGCATTAATAGGCGTACACCAGTCTTCCTTAATAATAATTTGCTAGATTTTGATAGAGTTTTTGTTTTCCAATGGTGAAATTTAAATTTAGACCCCTTTGAATGTGTAACTTACTTGGACTAAATTTTTAAGAAGTGCAAAATTTAAAATAGGCAACACCAGTCTTTAATAGTCTGCATTAATAGGCGTACACCAGTCTTCCTTAATAATAATTTGCTAGATTTTGATCGAGTTTTTGTTTTCCAATGGTGAAATTTAAATTTAGACCCCTTTGAATGTGTAACTTACTTGGACTAAATTTTTAAGAAGTGCAAAATTTAAAATAGGCAACACCAGTCATTAATAGTCGGCATTAATAGGCGTACACCAGTCTTCCTTAATAATAATTTGCTAGATTTTGATAGAGTTTTTGTTTTCCAATGGTGAAATTTAAATTTAGACCCCTTTGAATGTGTAACTTACTTGGACTAAATTTTTAAGAAGTGCAAAATTTAAAATAGATAACACCAGTCATTAATAGTCGGCATTAATAGGCGTACACCAGTCTTCCTTAATAATAATTTGCTAGATTTTGACATCGTTTTTGTTTTCCAATGGTGAAATTTAAATTTAGACCCCTTTGAATGTGTAACTTACTTGGACTAAATTTTTAAGAAGTGCAAAATTTAAAATAGGCAACACCAGTCATTAATAGTCGGCATTAATAGGCGTACACCAGTCTTCCTTAATAATAATTTGCTAGATTTTGATAGAGTTTTTGTTTTCCAATGGTGAAATTTAAATTTAGACCCCTTTGAATGTGTAACTTACTTGGACTAAATTTTTAAGAAGTGCAAAATTTAAAATAGGCAACACCAGTCTTTAATAGTCGGCATTAATAGGCGTACACCAGTCTTCCTTAATAATAATTTGCTAGATTTTGATCGAGTTTTTGTTTTCCAATGGTGAAATTTAAATTTAGACCCCTTTGAATGTGTAACTTACTTGGACTAAATTTTTAAGAAGTGCAAAATTTAAAATAGGCAACACCAGTCATTAATAGTCGGCATTAATAGGCGTACACCAGTCTTCCTTAATAATAATTTGCTAGATTTTGATAGAGTTTTTGTTTTCCAATGGTGAAATTTAAATTTAGACCCCTTTGAATGTGTAACTTACTTGGACTAAATTTTTAAGAAGTGCAAAATTTAAAATAGATAACACCAGTCATTAATAGTCGGCATTAATAAGCGTACACCAGTCTTCCTTAATAATAATTTGCTAGATTTTGACATCGTTTTTGTTTTCCAATGGTGAAATTTAAATTTAGACCCCTTTGAATGTGTAACTTACTTGGACTAAATTTTTAAGAAGTGCAAAATTTAAAATAGGCAACACCAGTCATTAATAGTCGGCATTAATAGGCGTACACCAGTCTTCCTTAATAATAATTTGCTAGATTTTGATAGAGTTTTTGTTTTCCAATGGTGAAATTTAAATTTAGACCCCTTTGAATGTATAACTTACTTGGACTAAATTTTTAAGAAGTCCAAAATTTAAAATAGCTAACACCAGTCTTTATTAGTCTGCATTAATAGGCGTACACCAGTCTTCCTTAATAATAATTTGCTAGATTTTGATCGAGTTTTTGTTTTCCAATGGTGAAATTTAAATTTAGACCCCTTTGAATGTGTAACTTACTTGGACTAAATTTTTAAGAAGTGCAAAAATTAAAATAGGCAACACCAGTCATTAATAGTCGGCATTAATAGGCGTACACCAGTCTTCCTTAATAATAATTTGCTAGATTTTGATAGAGTTTTTGTTTTCCAATGGTGAAATTTAAATTTAGACCCCTTTGAATGTGTAACTTACTTGGACTAAATTTTTAAGAAGTGCAAAATTTAAAATAGGCAACACCAGTCATTAATAGTCGGCATTAATGGGCGTACACCAGTCTTCCTTAATAATAATTTGCTAGATTTTGACAGCGTTTTTGTTTTCCAATGGTGAAATTTAAATTTAGACCCCTTTGAATGTGTAACTTACTTGGACTAAATTTTTAAGAAGTGCAAAATTTAAAATAGGCAACACCAGTCATTAATAGTCGGCATTAATAGGCGTACACCAGTCTTCCTTAATAATAATTTGCTAGATTTTGATCGAGTTTTTGTTTTCCAATGGTGAAATTTAAATTTAGACCCCTTTGAATGTGTAACTTACTTGGACTAAATTTTTAAGAAGTGCAAAATTTAAAATAGGCAACACCAGTCATTAATAGTCGGCATTAATAGGCGTACACCAGTCTTCCTTAATAATAATTTGCTAGATTTTGATAGAGTTTTTGTTTTCCAATGGTGAAATTTAAATTTAGACCCCTTTGAATGTGTAACTTACTTGGACTAAATGTTTAAGAAGTGCAAAATTTAAAATAGATAACACCAGTCATTAATAGTCGGCATTAATAGGCGTACACCAGTCTTCCTTAATAATAATTTGCTAGATTTTGACATCGTTTTTGTTTTCCAATGGTGAAATTTAAATTTAGACCCCTTTGAATGTGTAACTTACTTGGACTAAATTTTTAAGAAGTGCGAAATTTAAAATAGGCAACACCAGTCATTAATAGTCGGCATTAATAGGCGTACACCAGTCTTCCTTAATAATAATTTGCTAGATTTTGATAGAGTTTTTGTTTTCCAATGGTGAAATTTAAATTTAGACCCCTTTGAATGTGTAACTTACTTGGACTAAATTTTTAAGAAGTGCAAAATTTAAAATAGGCAACACCAGTCTTTAATAGTCTGCATTAATAGGCGTACACCAGTCTTCCTTAATAATAATTTGCTAGATTTTGATCGAGTTTTTGTTTTCCAATGGTGAAATTTAAATTTAGACCCCTTTGAATGTGTAACTTACTTGGACTAAATTTTTAAGAAGTGCAAAATTTAAAATAGGCAACACCAGTCATTAATAGTCGGCATTAATAGGCGTACACCAGTCTTCCTTAATAATAATTTGCTAGATTTTGATAGAGTTTTTGTTTTCCAATGGTGAAATTTAAATTTAGACCCCTTTGAATGTGTAACTTACTTGGACTAAATTTTTAAGAAGTGCAAAATTTAAAATAGATAACACCAGTCATTAATAGTCGGCATTAATAGGCGTACACCAGTCTTCCTTAATAATAATTTGCTAGATTTTGACATCGTTTTTGTTTTCCAATGGTGAAATTTAAATTTAGACCCCTTTGAATGTGTAACTTACTTGGACTAAATTTTTAAGAAGTGCAAAATTTAAAATAGGCAACACCAGTCATTAATAGTCGGCATTAATAGGCGTACACCAGTCTTCCTTAATAATAATTTGCTAGATTTTGATAGAGTTTTTGTTTTCCAATGGTGAAATTTAAATTTAGACCCCTTTGAATGTGTAACTTACTTGGACTAAATTTTTAAGAAGTGCAAAATTTAAAATAGGCAACACCAGTCTTTAATAGTCGGCATTAATAGGCGTACACCAGTCTTCCTTAATAATAATTTGCTAGATTTTGATCGAGTTTTTGTTTTCCAATGGTGAAATTTAAATTTAGACCCCTTTGAATGTGTAACTTACTTGGACTAAATTTTTAAGAAGTGCAAAATTTAAAATAGGCAACACCAGTCATTAATAGTCGGCATTAATAGGCGTACACCAGTCTTCCTTAATAATAATTTGCTAGATTTTGATAGAGTTTTTGTTTTCCAATGGTGAAATTTAAATTTAGACCCCTTTGAATGTGTAACTTACTTGGACTAAATTTTTAAGAAGTGCAAAATTTAAAATAGATAACACCAGTCATTAATAGTCGGCATTAATAAGCGTACACCAGTCTTCCTTAATAATAATTTGCTAGATTTTGACATCGTTTTTGTTTTCCAATGGTGAAATTTAAATTTAGACCCCTTTGAATGTGTAACTTACTTGGACTAAATTTTTAAGAAGTGCAAAATTTAAAATAGGCAACACCAGTCATTAATAGTCGGCATTAATAGGCGTACACCAGTCTTCCTTAATAATAATTTGCTAGATTTTGATAGAGTTTTTGTTTTCCAATGGTGAAATTTAAATTTAGACCCCTTTGAATGTGTAACTTACTTGGACTAAATTTTTAAGAAGTCCAAAATTTAAAATAGCTAACACCAGTCTTTATTAGTCTGCATTAATAGGCGTACACCAGTCTTCCTTAATAATAATTTGCTAGATTTTGATCGAGTTTTTGTTTTCCAATGGTGAAATTTAAATTTAGACCCCTTTGAATGTGTAACTTACTTGGACTAAATTTTTAAGAAGTGCAAAAATTAAAATAGGCAACACCAGTCATTAATAGTCGGCATTAATAGGCGTACACCAGTCTTCCTTAATAATAATTTGCTAGATTTTGATAGAGTTTTTGTTTTCCAATGGTGAAATTTAAATTTAGACCCCTTTGAATGTGTAACTTACTTGGACTAAATTTTTAAGAAGTGCAAAATTTAAAATAGGCAACACCAGTCATTAATAGTCGGCATTAATGGGCGTACACCAGTCTTCCTTAATAATAATTTGCTAGATTTTGATAGAGTTTTTGTTTTCCAATGGTGAAATTTAAATTTAGACCCCTTTGAATGTGTAACTTACTTGGACTAAATTTTTAAGAAGTGCAAAATTTAAAATAGATAACACCAGTCATTAATAGTCGGCATTAATAGGCGTACACCAGTCTTCCTTAATAATAATTTGCTAGATTTTGACATCGTTTTTGTTTTCCAATGGTGAAATTTAAATTTAGACCCCTTTGAATGTGTAACTTACTTGGACTAAATTTTTAAGAACTGCAAAATTTAAAATAGGCAACACCAGTCATTAATAGTCGGCATTAATGGGCGTACACCAGTCTTCCTTAATAATAATTTGCTAGATTTTGATAGAGTTTTTGTTTTCCAATGGTGAAATTTAAATTTAGACCCCTTTGAATGTGTAACTTACTTGGACTAAATTTTTAAGAAGTGCAAAATTTAAAATAGATAACACCAGTCATTAATAGTTGGCATTAATAGGCGTACACCAGTCTTCCTTAATAATAATTTGCTAGATTTTGACATCGTTTTTGTTTTCCAATGGTGAAATTTAAATTTAGACCCCTTTGAATGTGTAACTTACTTGGACTAAATTTTTAAGAACTGCAAAATTTAAAATAGGCAACACCAGTCATTAATAGTCGGCATTAATAGGCGTACACCCGTCTTCCTTAATAATAATTTGCTAGATTTTGACAGCGTTTTTGTTTTCCAATGGTGAAATTTAAATTTAGACCCCTTTGAATGTGTAACTTACTTGAACTAAATTTTTAAGAAGTGCAAAATTTAAAATAGGCAACACCAGTCTTTAATAGTCGGCATTAATAGGCGTACACCAGTCTTCCTTAATAATAATTTGCTAGATTTTGATCGAGTTTTTGTTTTCCAATGGTGAAATTTAAATTTAGACCCCTTTGAATGTGTAACTTACTTGGACTAAATTTTTAAGAAATGTAAAAATTAAAATAGGCAACACCAGTCATTAATAGTCGGCATTAATAGGCGTACACCAGTCTTCCTTAATAATAATTTGCTAGATTTTGATAGAGTTTTTGTTTTCCAATGGTGAAATTTAAATTTAGACCCCTTTGAATGTGTAACTTACTTGGACTAAATTTTTAAGAAGTGCAAAATTTAAAATAGGCAACACCAGTCATTAATAGTCGGCATTAATAGGCGTACACCAGTCTTCCTTAATAATAATTTGCTAGATTTTGATAGAGTTTTTGTTTTCCAATGGTGAAATTTAAATTTAGACCCCTTTGAATGTGTAACTTACTTGGACTAAATTTTTAAGAAGTGCAAAATTTAAAATAGATAACACCAGTCATTAATAGTCGGCATTAATAGGCGTACACCAGTCTTCCTTAATAATAATTTGCTAGATTTTGACATCGTTTTTGTTTTCCAATGGTGAAATATAAATTTAGACCCCTTTGAATGTGTAACTTACTTGGACTAAATTTTTAAGAAGTGCAAAATTTAAAATAGGCAACACCAGTCATTAATAGTTGGCATTAATAGGCGTACACCAGTCTTCCTTAATAATAATTTGCTAGATTTTGATAGAGTTTTTGTTTTCCAATGGTGAAATTTAAATTTAGACCCCTTTGAATGTGTAACTTACTTGGACTAAATTTTTAAGAAGTGCAAAATTTAAAATAGGCAACACCAGTCTTTAATAGTCTGCATTAATAGGCGTACACCAGTCTTCCTTAATAATAATTTGCTAGATTTTGATCGAGTTTTTGTTTTCCAATGGTGAAATTTAAATTTAGACCCCTTTGAATGTGTAACTTACTTGGACTAAATTTTTAAGAAGTGCAAAATTTAAAATAGGCAACACCAGTCATTAATAGTCGGCATTAATAGGCGTACACCAGTCTTCCTTAATAATAATTTGCTAGATTTTGATAGAGTTTTTGTTTTCCAATGGTGAAATTTAAATTTAGACCCCTTTGAATGTGTAACTTACTTGGACTAAATTTTTAAGAAGTGCAAAATTTAAAATAGGCAACACCAGTCATTAATAGTCGGCATTAATAGGCGTACACCAGTCTTCCTTAATAATAATTTGCTAGATTTTGATAGAGTTTTTGTTTTCCAATGGTGAAATTTAAATTTAGACCCCTTTGAATGTGTAACTTACTTGGACTAAATTTTTAAGAAGTGCAAAATTTAAAATAGATAACACCAGTCATTAATAGTCAGCATTAATAGGCGTACACCAGTCTTCCTTAATAATAATTTGCTAGATTTTGACATCGTTTTTGTTTTCCAATGGTGAAATTTAAATTTAGACCCCTTTGAATGTGTAACTTACTTGGACTAAATTTTTAAGAACTGCAAAATTTAAAATAGGCAACACCAGTCATTAATAGTCGGCATTAATAGGCGTACACCCGTCTTCCTTAATAATAATTTGCTAGATTTTGACAGCGTTTTTGTTTTCCAATGGTGAAATTTAAATTTAGACCCCTTTGAATGTGTAACTTACTTGGACTAAATTTTTAAGAAGTGCAAAATTTAAAATAGGCAACACCAGTCATTAATAATCGGCATTAATAGGCGTACACCAGTCTTCCTTAATATTAATTTGCTAGATTTTGACAGCGTTTTTGTTTTCCAATGGTGAAATTTAAATTTAGACCCCTTTGAATGTGTAACTTACTTGGACTAAATTTTTAAGAAGTGCAAAATTTAAAATAGGCAACACCAGTCATTAATAGTCGGCATTAATAGGCGTACACCAGTCTTCCTTAATAATGATTTGCTAGATTTTGATAGAGTTTTTGTTTTCCAATGGTGAAATTTAAATTTAGACCCCTTTGAATGTGTAACTTACTTGGACTAAATTTTTAAGAAGAGCAAAATTTAAAATAGATAACACCAGTCATTAATAGTCGGCATTAATAGGCGTACACCAGTCTTCCTTAATAATAATTTGCTAGATTTTGATAGAGTTTTTGTTTTCCAATGGTGAAATTTAAATTTAGACCCCTTTGAATGTGTAACTTACTTGGACTAAATTTTTAAGAAGTGCAAAATTTAAAATAGATAACACCAGTCATTAATAGTCGGCATTAATAGGCGTACACCAGTCTTCCTTAATAATAATTTGCTAGATTTTGACATCGTTTTTGTTTTCCAATGGTGAAATTTAAATTTAGACCCCTTTGAATGTGTAACTTACTTGGACTAAATTTTTAAGAACTGCAAAATTTAAAATAGGCAACACCAGTCATTAATAGTCGGCATTAATAGGCGTACACCCGTCTTCCTTAATAATAATTTGCTAGATTTTGACAGCGTTTTTGTTTTCCAATGGTGAAATTTAAATTTTGACCCCTTTGAATGTGTAACTTACTTGAACTAAATTTTTAAGAAGTGCAAAATTTAAAATAGGCAACACCAGTCTTTAATAGTCGGCATTAATAGGCGTACACCAGTCTTCCTTAATAATAATTTGCTAGATTTTGATCGAGTTTTTGTTTTCCAATGGTGAAATTTAAATTTAGACCCCTTTGAATGTGTAACTTACTTGGACTAAATTTTTAAGAAGTGCAAAATTTAAAATAGGCAACACCAGTCATTAATAGTCGGCATTAATAGGCGTACACCAGTCTTCCTTAATAATAATTTGCTAGATTTTGATAGAGTTTTTGTTTTCCAATGGGGAAATTTAAATTTAGACCCCTTTGAATGTGTAACTTACTTGGACTAAATTTTTAAGAAGTGCAAAATTTAAAATAGGCAACACCAGTCATTAATAGCCGGCATTAATAGGCGTACACCAGTCTTCCTTAATAATAATTTGCTAGATTTTGATAGAGTTTTTGTTTTCCAATGGTGAAATTTAAATTTAGACCCCTTTGAATGTGTAACTTACTTGGACTAAATTTTTAAGAAGTGCAAAATTTAAAATAGATAACACCAGTCATTAATAGTCGGCATTAATAGGCGTACACCAGTCTTCCTTAATAATAATTTGCTAGATTTTGACATCGTTTTTGTTTTCCAATGGTGAAATTTAAATTTAGACCCCTTTGAATGTGTAACTTACTTGGACTAAATTTTTAAGAACTGCAAAATTTAAAATAGGCAACACCAGTCATTAATAGTCGGCATTAATAGGCGTACACCCGTCTTCCTTAATAATAATTTGCTAGATTTTGACAGCGTTTTTGTTTTCCAATGGTGAAATTTAAATTTAGACCCCTTTGAATGTGTAACTTACTTGGACTAAATTTTTAAGAAGTGCAAAATTTAAAATAGGCAACACCAGTCATTAATAGTCGGCATTAATAGGCGTACACCAGTCTTCCTTAATAATAATTTGCTAGATTTTGACAGCGTTTTTGTTTTCCAATGGTGAAATTTAAATTTAGACCCCTTTGAATGTGTAACTTACTTGGACTAAATTTTTAAGAAGTGCAAAATTTAAAATAGGCAACACCAGTCATTAATAGTCGGCATTAATAGGCGTACACCAGTCTTCCTTAATAATAATTTGCTAGATTTTGATAGAGTTTTTGTTTTCCAATGGTGAAATTTAAATTTAGACCCCTTTGAATGTGTAACTTACTTGGACTAAATTTTTAAGAAGTGCAAAATTTAAAATAGATAACACCAGTCATTAATAGTCGGCATTAATAGGCGTACACCAGTCTTCCTTAATAATAATTTGCTAGATTTTGACATCGTTTTTGTTTTCCAATGGTGAAATTTAAATTTAGACCCCTTTGAATGTGTAACTTACTTGGACTAAATTTTTAAGAACTGCAAAATTTAAAATAGGCAACACCAGTCATTAATAGTCGGCATTAATAGGCGTACACCCGTCTTCCTTAATAATAATTTGCTAGATTTTGACAGCGTTTTTGTTTTCCAATGGTGAAATTTAAATTTAGACCCCTTTGAATGTGTAACTTACTTGGACTAAATTTTTAAGAAGTGCAAAATTTAAAATAGGCAACACCAGTCATTAATAGTCGGCATTAATAGGCGTACACCAGTCTTCCTTAATAATAATTTGCTAGATTTTGATAGAGTTTTTGTTTTCCAATGGTGAAATTTAAATTTAGACCCCTTTGAATGTGTAACTTACTTGGACTAAATTTTTAAGAAGTGCAAAATTTAAAATAGGCAACACCAGTCTTTAATAGTCGGCATTAATAGGCGTACACCAGTCTTCCTTAATAATAATTTGCTAGATTTTGACATCGTTTTTGTTTTCCAATGGTGAAATTTAAATTTAGACCCCTTTGAATGTGTAACTTACTTGGACTAAATTTTTAAGAAATGCAAAAATTAAAATAGGCAACACCAGTCATTAATAGTCGGCATTAATAGGCGTACACCAGTCTTCCTTAATAATAATTTGCTAGATTTTGATAGAGTTTTTGTTTTCCAATGGTGAAATTTAAATTTAGACCCCTTTGAATGTGTAACTTACTTGGACTAAATTTTTAAGAAGTGCAAAATTTAAAATAGGCAACACCAGTCATTAATAGTCGGCATTAATAGGCGTACACCAGTCTTCCTTAATAATAATTTGCTAGATTTTGATAGAGTTTTTGTTTTCCAATGGTGAAATTTAAATTTAGACCCCTTTGAATGTGTAACTTACTTGGACTAAATTTTTAAGAAGTGCAAAATTTAAAATAGATAACACCAGTCATTAATAGTCGGCATTAATAGGCGTACACCAGTCTTCCTTAATAATAATTTGCTAGATTTTGACATCGTTTTTGTTTTCCAATGGTGAAATATAAATTTAGACCCCTTTGAATGTGTAACTTACTTGGACTAAATTTTTAAGAAGTGCAAAATTTAAAATAGGCAACACCAGTCATTAATAGTCGGCATTAATAGGCGTACACCAGTCTTCCTTAATAATAATTTGCTAGATTTTGATAGAGTTTTTGTTTTCCAATGGTGAAATTTAAATTTAGACCCCTTTGAATGTGTAACTTACTTGGACTAAATTTTTAAGAAGTGCAAAATTTAAAATAGGCAACACCAGTCTTTAATAGTCTGCATTAATAGGCGTACACCAGTCTTCCTTAATAATAATTTGCTAGATTTTGATCGAGTTTTTGTTTTCCAATGGTGAAATTTAAATTTAGACCCCTTTGAATGTGTAACTTACTTGGACTAAATTTTTAAGAAGTGCAAAATTTAAAATAGGCAACACCAGTCATTAATAGTCGGCATTAATAGGCGTACACCAGTCTTCCTTAATAATAATTTGCTAGATTTTGATAGAGTTTTTGTTTTCCAATGGTGAAATTTAAATTTAGACCCCTTTGAATGTGTAACTTACTTGGACTAAATTTTTAAGAAGTGCAAAATTTAAAATAGGCAACACCAGTCATTAATAGTCGGCATTAATAGGCGTACACCAGTCTTCCTTAATAATAATTTGCTAGATTTTGATAGAGTTTTTGTTTTCCAATGGTGAAATTTAAATTTAGACCCCTTTGAATGTGTAACTTACTTGGACTAAATTTTTAAGAAGTGCAAAATTTAAAATAGATAACACCAGTCATTAATAGTCAGCATTAATAGGCGTACACCAGTCTTCCTTAATAATAATTTGCTAGATTTTGACATCGTTTTTGTTTTCCAATGGTGAAATTTAAATTTAGACCCCTTTGAATGTGTAACTTACTTGGACTAAATTTTTAAGAACTGCAAAATTTAAAATAGGCAACACCAGTCATTAATAGTCGGCATTAATAGGCGTACACCCGTCTTCCTTAATAATAATTTGCTAGATTTTGACAGCGTTTTTGTTTTCCAATGGTGAAATTTAAATTTAGACCCCTTTGAATGTGTAACTTACTTGGACTAAATTTTTAAGAAGTGCAAAATTTAAAATAGGCAACACCAGTCATTAATAATCGGCATTAATAGGCGTACACCAGTCTTCCTTAATATTAATTTGCTAGATTTTGACAGCGTTTTTGTTTTCCAATGGTGAAATTTAAATTTAGACCCCTTTGAATGTGTAACTTACTTGGACTAAATTTTTAAGAAGTGCAAAATTTAAAATAGGCAACACCAGTCATTAATAGTCGGCATTAATAGGCGTACACCAGTCTTCCTTAATAATGATTTGCTAGATTTTGATAGAGTTTTTGTTTTCCAATGGTGAAATTTAAATTTAGACCCCTTTGAATGTGTAACTTACTTGGACTAAATTTTTAAGAAGAGCAAAATTTAAAATAGATAACACCAGTCATTAATAGTCGGCATTAATAGGCGTACACCAGTCTTCCTTAATAATAATTTGCTAGATTTTGATAGAGTTTTTGTTTTCCAATGGTGAAATTTAAATTTAGACCCCTTTGAATGTGTAACTTACTTGGACTAAATTTTTAAGAAGTGCAAAATTTAAAATAGATAACACCAGTCATTAATAATCGGCATTAATAGGCGTACACCAGTCTTCCTTAATAATAATTTGCTAGATTTTGACATCGTTTTTGTTTTCCAATGGTGAAATTTAAATTTAGACCCCTTTGAATGTGTAACTTACTTGGACTAAATTTTTAAGAACTGCAAAATTTAAAATAGGCAACACCAGTCATTAATAGTCGGCATTAATAGGCGTACACCCGTCTTCCTTAATAATAATTTGCTAGATTTTGACAGCGTTTTTGTTTTCCAATGGTGAAATTTAAATTTTGACCCCTTTGAATGTGTAACTTACTTGAACTAAATTTTTAAGAAGTGCAAAATTTAAAATAGGCAACACCAGTCTTTAATAGTCGGCATTAATAGGCGTACACCAGTCTTCCTTAATAATAATTTGCTAGATTTTGATCGAGTTTTTGTTTTCCAATGGTGAAATTTAAATTTAGACCCCTTTGAATGTGTAACTTACTTGGACTAAATTTTTAAGAAGTGCAAAATTTAAAATAGGCAACACCAGTCATTAATAGTCGGCATTAATAGGCGTACACCAGTCTTCCTTAATAATAATTTGCTAGATTTTGATAGAGTTTTTGTTTTCCAATGGGGAAATTTAAATTTAGACCCCTTTGAATGTGTAACTTACTTGGACTAAATTTTTAAGAAGTGCAAAATTTAAAATAGGCAACACCAGTCATTAATAGCCGGCATTAATAGGCGTACACCAGTCTTCCTTAATAATAATTTGCTAGATTTTGATAGAGTTTTTGTTTTCCAATGGTGAAATTTAAATTTAGACCCCTTTGAATGTGTAACTTACTTGGACTAAATTTTTAAGAAGTGCAAAATTTAAAATAGATAACACCAGTCATTAATAGTCGGCATTAATAGGCGTACACCAGTCTTCCTTAATAATAATTTGCTAGATTTTGACATCGTTTTTGTTTTCCAATGGTGAAATTTAAATTTAGACCCCTTTGAATGTGTAACTTACTTGGACTAAATTTTTAAGAACTGCAAAATTTAAAATAGGCAACACCAGTCATTAATAGTCGGCATTAATAGGCGTACACCCGTCTTCCTTAATAATAATTTGCTAGATTTTGACAGCGTTTTTGTTTTCCAATGGTGAAATTTAAATTTAGACCCCTTTGAATGTGTAACTTACTTGGACTAAATTTTTAAGAAGTGCAAAATTTAAAATAGGCAACACCAGTCATTAATAGTCGGCATTAATAGGCGTACACCAGTCTTCCTTAATAATAATTTGCTAGATTTTGACAGCGTTTTTGTTTTCCAATGGTGAAATTTAAATTTAGACCCCTTTGAATGTGTAACTTACTTGGACTAAATTTTTAAGAAGTGCAAAATTTAAAATAGGCAACACCAGTCATTAATAGTCGGCATTAATAGGCGTACACCAGTCTTCCTTAATAATGATTTGCTAGATTTTGACAGCGTTTTTTTTTTCCAATGGTGAAATTTAAATTTAGACCCCTTTGAATGTGTAACTTACTTGGACTAAATTTTTAAGAACTGCAAAATTTAAAATAGGCAACACCAGTCATTAATAGTCGGCATTAATAGGCGTACACCAGTCTTCCTTAATAATAATTTGCTAGATTTTGACAGCGTTTTTGTTTTCCAATGGTGAAATTTAAATTTAGACCCCTTTGAATGTGTAACTTACTTGGACTTAATTTTTAAGAAGTGCAAAATTTAAAATAGGCAACACCAGTCTTTAATAGTCTGCATTAATAGGCGTACACCAGTCTTCCTTAATAATAATTTGCTAGATTTTGATCGAGTTTTTGTTTTCCAATGGTGAAATTTAAATTTAGACCCCTTTGAATGTGTAACTTACTAGGACTAAATTTTTAAGAAGTGCAAAATTTAAAATAGGCAACACCAGTCATTAATAGTCGGCATTAATAGGCGTACACCAGTCTTCCTTAATAATAATTTGCTAGATTTTGATAGAGTTTTTGTTTTCCAATGGTGAAATTTAAATTTAGACCCCTTTGAATGTGTAACTTACTTGGACTAAATTTTTAAGAAGTGCAAAATTTAAAATAGGCAACACCAGTCATTAATAGTCGGCATTAATAGGCGTACACCAGTCTTCCTTAATAATAATTTGCTAGATTTTGACAACGTTTTTGTTTTCCAATGGTGAAATTTAAATTTAGACCCCTTTGAATGTGTAACTTACTTGGACTAAATTTTTAAGAAGTGCAAAATTTAAAATAGGCAACACCAGTCATTAATAGTCGGCATTAATAGGCGTACACCAGTCTTCCTTAATAATAATTTGCTAGATTTTGACAGCGTTTTTGTTTTCCAATGGTGAAATTTAAATTTAGACACCTTTGAATGTGTAACTTACTTGGACTAAATTTTTAAGAAGTGCAAAATTTAAAATAGGCAACACCAGTCATTAATAGTCGGCATTAATTGGCGTACACCAGTCTTCCTTAATAATAATTTGCTAGATTTTGACAGCGTTTTTGTTTTCCAATGGTGAAATTTTAAATTTAGACCCCTTTGAATGTGTAACTTACTTGGACTAAATTTTTAAGAAGTGCAAAACTTAAAATAGGCAACTGCAACTAAACAAAGAATCAAAAGTGTCAAACGAAATACAATAATACAGTATGACCTCTAACCACAATCTCCAAAAAACGAGGCGCGTTCTTAGGAAAAGTTAATGCGCGAGCAATCTTTATGTGTTCATAAAGATGCCGATGGTTTCACCAAGTTAGAGCATGTATAGAAACTCTGATCCAGCCTGTTTTTTTTTTTTTTTTTCACCCTTATATGCTCGGCCGAGCATACTGAACACGGAAATAATTTAGATTTTCGGGCAGCTTGGAGCATTTATTTTTTAAATATCAAAACAGAGAAGACGGAAAATACTGATTTAACGCCCCTTAAATTTTGACACAAATCGTCAAGATGCCGTACATGGGCGAATAAATGGAACTAAAGGGGGTGGAAAAAGTGATTATTTTTTAAAATTGATTAAATTCAATTTTCATATAATATGTTACAGCAAAAAAACCTCTTCTAATAAACCTGTTTAAATTTTGATAAGTTGGTTATATTTGACACTTCGGTTTTCCTAAAATTATTTCCGCGTTCATCTACATCGATACTCACCGAATTTTTTCCTTCCCCCCTTAATCGCAAATTAAGATTATAGGGACGACAACACCTGTACTCCACATCACTTTAGTACACACAACTATAATAAAAAATAAAAGACCATAGACTGTTTGCAATGGTTTATTTTCCCCCTCACTCTATTCTAAACGGTTCGTGAATAGTAATCATTTTAGTAAACTGTTAGCGTGTTTTCATCAGGCGTGGTCAGAATCCAAGAGCTTTCTTGCTTCCTAGATTAACTATTAATTTGTAGTCCTATTATGCATATCCTTTTTTATTTTATTTTCGAGAACGGTTTCTAAATATAAAAAGAATATATATACAGTCGGACTTCTATTTAACGAAGTCGCTAAATCCCGATAATAAGTTCGTTATATGAAAAATTCGTTAAATAGAAACTCCCCTTTTGAAATACTTGAACGACGCAAAACAGGTTTTAAATTCATAAACACTAGACATGATTAAAATGGTAATTGATACACCTTTATCTAGTAAACTAGTATCTACCATTTATTCTCTCACAAATCTTAACCATAAAAGAAATTTGCATGAAAAGCAAGAATAGAGTAAAACATTATCCAGTGTTACACTATCATGCTACATACATTTTCAACTAAAAAAAGCTAAATGTATGTATAAAATTATAGCTACATTTATTATAGTAGTAATTTAGAACATACATTACCGCACGCGTTCATAAGTTTAATTGCTACTGATAAAATTTGTTAATTTTATCGAGTTTTTCCTTTGAAATGCCAACAAAAGGGTAAAGGGATTTCACTGCTTTCTCTAAAAATTAAGTGGCTTCGAAAAACAATTCAAGGTCATTTCCCTCATAAAATGCGTTAACTAGTTTGAAATGTTCTGAAATATTTTGGGAAATAGGGAAAGCGGAACTCAAAGAAAAGTTCGTTAAATAGAAAATTCACTTCGCTATTTGGAAGTTATTTCACGAATAAATTTCCAAAATGTTCTTGGTTCCTCGAAAAAATTTCGACTGTATATATATATATGGCATGGCCATATTTACGTACCTCCCTGTACAATAGATTGCTTTAGAAAACACAAAGAAGTAAGATAGTTAATAAAATTAGTTTTTACATTTCGGGAAACATTTATATTCCTGCAAGCGACGAGGATTTTCCTGCATTTTGATTAACAAAAAAAAAAAGAAAAAAAAAGAAAGAAAAAAAGAAAAAAAAAAGAAAAAAAAAGAAACTCCTCTCCATCATGCTTTTGCCTTCGTTGAAACGTATACAGGTTTGTTTTTCCGGGAAAAGTGTTTTAATATTTTTTTTTGTTGCTCTTATAGCTTTGTTCTAATTTTAAATTTGTTCTTATCTAATTTCGATCTATGTTTAATTTTATTAATTAATTTTCTAGGAGCTAGCTTTTATAATAATTTCGGATGCTAATTCTAAGTGCTGTTTATATTTCATAATCGAAATTTCATATTAAAAATCACCTACAATACTAAATCTTACTTCCGGCGGGTAGGCCTCTTAAAAGAAAAAGAAAAATCCATTATTTTTCCCAGATATTCTCCCAAGTTTTAAAATAAGTTAGTCCAACCCCCTCAACAGATGCCATTAGTCAATTTTTATAAATTTCAAGAGGGAATTTATTTTACTAAATTAAGGGCTTTGTACACAGCAAATATTTTAAATCAAAAATCAGTATTTACGAGCATTTTCAGTAAATAGTGTCAGTTTTTATTACTTAAAAGTATAAATATAAAATTTGGGTGAAATACTCCAAGTATTTTTTATCGTATTTACATGTTAAACATGGCCATTTGATTAGACTTTGAGAACAAACGAGGCATTTGGATTAAAAATCAGCGGTATCTATTTTAAAAAACAGTATTACTGTTGCCAGAATCCAAGTCAATCACAGAAAACTATAGGTCAAAAAAATGTTTCATATTGATAATAATTTAGTAGTCATTTCAGCAGTCATTATAATATTAAATGGTCATTAGTATTTGAGTAATTTCTATTAAAAAACTTCTTATTGGCATTACAGCCCAGCAGACCAAAACCATACCAACGTATATTTTCAGTGGATACTATTAGATGTATATTGTTCCCAATCATTTTTCTTCAATATTTAAAAAAAACACTAAATTCTAAAATTAATTATAATTTTTTTAACTTTTTATTTAAAAAATTTTATTAATTTTATTTAAAAAAAAAAATTAGCCTTAAAAAGCTTGAGAATTCAGTGTAAAACAAAAAATATTTTTGAAAATATTATTAAAGAGGAGCAAAAAATTCGCTTATTGTTATAACTAAAACTATGCTTTTATTATTATAACTAATCACTTTCGAAAAACATTGAGGAATTTTACGAAGTCCGTTACGAAAATAATTATCCCTCGTTTTTCTATTTAAAAATGACAAGAATAGGAATAATTTATACTTCTTTGTCATCGAGAAAAACATGTTAATTAGAAACTTCTTATTTTATTATTTTCTCAATTTTCATTTTTCTGTTACTTTGAAGAAAGAATCTATAACTTTGAAGAATGAATTTTGCCTTTTTAAAAATTTGAGAAGTGATCATGCTATCTTGTATTCCATGCAGCAAAGAATTCTAATTGAAATTTGAGCACTCTAGCTTCTCGGAAAGTTGTTGGTTTTAATTGCAAAATATTTTCCTTATAATCAAACTAAGAGGGGAGAAAAAAAGATATTACATTAAATAAGACCTAAATATTATAGAGTTTAATTAAACAAATAAAAATTTTTAAGCAAAGATAGTTTAATCTTTTCAATTCTTCTAGCCATGCTTATTTTAATTAAAAATATGGCTAAACCAATCACAGTGCCTGAAAAAATAATGAAAATTTATGACATGGGTTCAAAATAAGATTTTGAATGGCATTTGTTGATAGCATTTAATAATTACAATAATGTTCCCATCACTTTTATGTCAATATAAATGTTCTGCATTTTTATCCCATTAATGCTTATTTGTGCTACCTAATTAATAAGCTAATACTTTTTTATCAACATTTCTGATTCATACTAGAAATAGAAGCGTTCATGTAAATATAAAGTTTATATAATGTTTCGTTTTAATTTGTAGTCATAGATTATTTTGACTAATTAATAATAGGGTTTTTATAAGTTTTCATCAATATGAAATCGAAAAAGATATTTGGGCACGTGGGTGGGATTATATTTTGCAGCTAACTTTGCTCGGGTAAACTTGTACGAATTTTGAGAATTTTTTGAACCCGGATACATAATTCAAAAACCTAGCATACAGTTTAAATTATCTTGATATTTTCATAGGTTTTATATTGGTCATTTTAATAAAAGTCAATGGGTTATTTTATGTCCCTTTACGCTTTCCCCCCAAGTATGCGCAATCTTAGCAATATGAGTTTGCGCAGCGATACAAGGCGATATAAGGAAAAGCAATCGATTAAAATTCACAAAATATTATCAGATGAACACATTCCTCCAAGATGGAAGGTGCTCCATCTCGTCACTGTAAGAGATATAAATTTCTCAGAAGTTTAATTTTTTGGTCAAACGCACTACTTTTATTTACTACAATCGTCAAAATAATTTACGTTTATGATCGTCTCTATGAATTATGCTCCTTACGTAAATTTGTTCCTTTTTTTGCCCACTCTCCTATGGAGTACGGTTTTTTGTTTCTTTATTCGATTTCAGTTTTAGTTTATTTTGCGTTCCCCCCGGTGTATGATATTAAAACATCATCCTATTATAATCGAAAAGAATTCCGACTGAGTTATGTTCTAACAGGTAAGTGTTTAGTTAGTTAATAATATTAGTTTAGTGTTATCAAATAATTGTAAAAATGATTGATTATAATTTATGTTGTTCCATAATAATCAACCTAATGTACATTTCTGATATCCCTGCCAAAATTAAATAAAGAAATATACACAAGTCAACACATAAGCGAGGAAAAACATTAATTTATAATCGAAAAGTAATGAATCACAAATGAAGAAGATTAGGATAGACTGAAGACTAACCTAATCTATATATAATATATATATATATATATATATATATATATATATATATATATATATATATATATATATATATATATATATATATATATATACAGGAAAACACGAAGAAAGTTAAGGAAAACAATACGCAAATCCATGTGCAAATCCATTTCGGGCAAATCCGTGGCTAAAATTATTTGTGAAACAGTCAATTTATGTTTCTCTTTTCTATTTTATATTTTTCTTAAATAAATATTTATTTTCTAATATTATTTATGGTCAACTTTTTTAAGTTATCCAGTGTAATATTACCTTACGCACATCCATTTCGGGCCCATCCTTGGTAACTAACAAATCAATGTACAGCATAACAAATCACTTCAGCAATGCAGTAAGAACGGCACTTTAAATTCCACTAGTTACACTCAATTTGCGCTTTTGTTTTCATATTTTGTAATCTAGCAATCTTGTTGCGAAAATATTTTTAAATCATTCTTGAAAAATTTCCCGTTCATGTAAGTACATCAGATTTCGCTACTCGCTTTATAGTTTTTGTTTTGTTTTATACTGTTTTTTCTTTTTATTTTATTTTATTTTCTGTTTTTACGTGTTATTTTTACGTATTGTGTTCTATTTTATTTGTTGTAATTTTTGTAAAAAATTCTTTTTGAGTGTTCCTCACGCTATTGCATTAATATATTTTGCTTTGGCTATATTGATACAATATCAGAAAGCACTCTTTTTTGCGGATATAATCGTGTGGGCTGATAAAAAGATTATATCTTTTATTTTCCGGTTTTTTTTAAAAATTTCATCCTTCTTTTTTTTTTTTTTTTTAATCGTTTTTTTTTCCATTAATTATTATTTCCCCTCCTCCTTTTGCATATGTCTTTTCTTTTGTTTTATCTTCTTTTTGAACTTCAAGTATATGATTATGGTCCCTGGCCGAATTATTATCCGCACTGTAAGTTTCTATGTAAAATCTTAACTATCAGATGATAATATACAGCTTTATTGTTTTTATACGGCTGAAACCGATATGCACTTGCTTACGGTAGTGTATCAATTGGCTAACATTGAATGCAATACGTTTAAAAATAAATATAAATAGGAACAATATGAAAAATATTCTGAATAAAAACACATTGCATACATGTTTAATTATAAAATTATTGCATTTAAACTCGTGTAAAACACGCAAATATTAAAAAACTGCAGTGCATCTAATAATTTGATATAATTATTACAATATAATAATGTAATACCTGATATAATAAATATTTCATATTTATATAATATATCGTCTAATTTATCCAATAGTCGAATTTATATTTTATATAGCCTAATTTAACCAATTGATACACGAACGTAAACAAGTGCGAACCGGTTTCTGTCACGCAAAAACAATAAAGCTGTCTAGTGTCACCTGATAATTAAGATTTTATGTAGAATCATTTAGTGCGTCTAATAATTTGGCCAGAAACAGTATGTCCAAAGAGATGTGAATCCTAAATCAGAATTAAAGTAAATAAAGCTAAATTAAAAAAATATAAGCACGCATAGATATCAAATTTAAAGACCGATAAATAAAGATGAATTTTTTTATTACAGTGAAAGGTATATTGAAGAGATACTTGCATCATATTCAGGAAAAACTGGACACAGACACGGCTAAAGAGAGGTATCGAACTGCATGGAAGTCCCAAGAGAAGCGCTTTCAAAAACTTCTGAAAAAGAACAAACCGAAAGATTTTTTGACTGCGTTACACGAAGCTGGTCATCTCATTGGTTTTTGGTATACAACGGTGGACTGCTACGTGCGCACAGCTAGTATCAAGCCGTACCAAAATAGAAAACAAGGGATTGAAGTTCGCTACACAGATGTGTATTCATATGCAGAGGTATTACATTGATTGATTGATTTAATTACATATATAGTTTGATAGCACTGATTTATTTATTTGAAATCAATGATTGATTAATTTAATAAATCTTATGACTAATTTAATAACACTAATAAAGTTATTTTCCCGGTGGCTGAGTGGTAGCGCTTCGCGCTGTCGTGCCACAGTTCCCTGGTTCGATCCTCGGGCCAGGCAAGGTGGACTCAGCCTTTCATCCCTTCAGTGGGCTGATAAATGAGTACCAAGCATGTTCGGGAACTGAACACTGGGGCTTCCACGCTCGGCTGACCACCTGACCGGAACATCTGCTCCTGCACCCCAGAGCTCAAGGTCAAGAAAACTGAGATGGGCACAGTAGGCCTTGGCCATCTATGGGCTGTCGCGCTACTGAGTTTAGTTTAATAAAAGTTACTTACGAACACTAATTGATTAATTTAATGACATTGATTGATTGATTTAATAGCACTGATTGATTAATTTAAAGACACTGATTTATTTATTTAAGAACACTAATTGATTAATTTAAAAGCATTAATCGATTAATTTAAGCTTGATTTCTTTTAGAACACTGATAGATTATTTCAATAATACTGATTGGTTAATAAAATTGATTGATTAATTTAATGACATTGATTTATTAAAGAACACTAGTTGATTAATTTATTAACACTGATTGATTGATTTAAAATTGCCTTTCATCTTGTGCCTTATTGGAATCAAACAGAATAAAATGTTCTTTTAATCCGCCTTCCTTAACGGAAACTTTTCCCATTTCACCAGTGTTTTGGTTTAATCAGTGCTTAAATTCAAAAGTTGATGCAATTTTTTTGTCAATTATTTAAAAAGATTCCAAAAGTTATAAGAAATAGTTCTTTCTGAACACCCTGTATAGATTTAGAATGAAACAAGTTGTGGATTAATAATAAATAGGATTAATTGTGGATTAATAACATTAGTAAATAAATATACGTAACTATTAAACTAAATAAATTAATTTACAACTATACGATTATTGGTTATACGAAGTTTATACAAACATGCTAACGCGCATATAGGGTAAACTAACCAGTGAAGGAACACTTAAGCTTCGCTTGCCTTTTAAAAAATCATATTAATTTCCAAATTCGTAATTTTAGTTAAATGACGGTGTCAACATATTTGTTACCAATTGCAAATTATGTAAAAAAAAACTGTAGAGAACTTACATAATATAGTTTTAAAGTTTTGGAGGTTCAAATAACAAGTAGTAAGAAGACCAAGTGAAGGAACAGCTCTTACCAGTAAATGAACACCCAGTAAAGGAACACTTAATTTTGGTTATTTTTTAATGCTCTTTATGAATTTATAAGCCATACAAATATTTAAAAACAAGCCTATTCATGAAATTATAATATATAAATACTTGGAAAATGTTAACTTTTTTTTGTAATCATGAATTGAAAATTAAAGTGTCAACATATTAACACATACTGTTCATTCACTGGGAAATCTATGCCCAGTAAAGGAACAAGCCTGTTCCCTCACTGGTTAGAAGTTGTTTTTCGTATTTTTAACATACTTTTGATGCAGAAAATCACTAAAGGTACAAGAAAATTAAAATTTATCTTTTATTTTCATTAACTTAGAAAAAAACCCAGTAAAGGAACACTTGTTCCTTCACTGGTTTTTCATCGTTTGGTGATCCAGTGAATAAACACCCCCTTATCTCAGTACTTCATTATGCTATGGTGCTTTAAAAAAAATAAAACGTAACTTCATTAACTATATTTTGAATTCTCTTTTTCACAGTGAGAAAAATAAAACTATTACATGCAATTAATTCCACTTCAAACATATAAATACAAACACTAACCTTATAATTTTTGCAACGAAAAAAGGTGTTGCAGAGATAATAACAAATTCAAAAATTTTTCCAGAGAAGTCTATTTGACCAGGTAATCCAAAACATTGCTAGATGACTTCCTATTGTTTGGCAGTAAGCTATTGTTACCAATCAATCTAAAGAAAAACTTTCAAATTCTTATTTTTAATCAATATATATGAAATGTTCCTTCACTGGGTAGTGTTCCTTCACTGGTTGGTTTACCCCATATAAGTTAAAAATATAGGAAAAACATGGAAAAATTATAAACATGGAATAATGAAAAAGAAGAAAAGAAAAATAAAAAAAATCCGGAAGAAAAAAAAAGATATAATCTCTACATCAGATCACACGATAATATCCGCAAAAACGAGTGCTTTCTAATATCGTTTCAATGTAGCCAATGATAAATATATATATACAATCTCATATCATATCAATATATAAATAAATAAATACAATAGTGTGAGAAGCACTCAAATTTTTTTTATTGGTTTTAGTAGTTTTCTTCGTGTTTCTCTTTTTTCTTTTCGTCCCTGTTGTATTTATTAAGCTATATATATATATATATATATATATATATATATATATATATATATATATATATATATATATATATATATATATTCAACCAAATAGGCATGTTATTAATTTATATTGAGTTTATTTAACAGCTTTCGTTGGATTTTTGCATGGATTACATTGGTGGGGTTCCCATGGCACAGGGATGATTAAAATATGAAAAAGCCACGAATTTTTGCTGGCTGCGAATTTTTGCTGAGTTTTAAACGGGGATTCTGCAAAAATATACTTAACTTAATGAAACGTCATTCAAATAGGAAAATATACAGATTTTGGTTTCTTAAAAAGATGACGCTATTCTGACGATGAGAATTTTTCGGGATTTTCTTAATACGTATTTTTTTAAGAATTATTGCCCATTAACTTCAAATAAAATAATCTTTTATTTGGCATCTTGACTTTTAATGGCTTGTGAGAGAACGATTTCTACAGCCTAAAATTAAAAGAGAAATCTATTTTAAGCTATATATATGAGCAATTCTACAAATAAACGCCAATTAGGCGGCCAAAAAAAATTGTTTTTTTTGAGGGGGATATATATATATATATATATATATATATATATATATATATATATATATATATATATATATATATATATATATATGTATATATATATATATATATATATATATATATATATATATATATATATATATATATATATATATATATATATATATATATATATATATATATATATATATATATATATATATATATATATATATATATATATATATATATATATATATATATATTTATATATATATAACATAATATCTAAATCAGCATATAGTCTTCTTTATTTTCATTTTAGTGACTTATTTTTTCTAATGTATTTTCTAGTATTTCGAATTGTTATGTGCAAAGTTTGCAGGCTGCGTATCTGTGAGTCTACTCCATCCTCAACAATTTAAGAGGCATGGCCGAGAAAAAATTGAATTTGAAGCATATCTTGCCGGTGTTTTAAACATGGTAAGCAATGTATGCATTTTAAAACTGTGCAAAATGTTCTGCAATATTATTTGCCTTTATGCTTTAAAATAGCTTCATGTGATCAAAAAAACTCTTTTTTCATCTCTCTTTTATAATAATTATTGAATGCTGTAAATATCTTACATTAATTGAATAATTCTTTTCCTATTTACAAGCAGCTGTCTAATTTTCTAGTGCTCCAGTCTATTTGAAAAAGATTCAAGTGTTTTCTTATCAGCTTGACACTTTTCGGTATTTTTGCTGTGGTTCCGCATATATTTAGGCTAATTAGAAAATTTGAATGCATATTAATTTGCTTTGTTTAATGAACTTGTCGGATTTACGTTAGGTGGTTTGCAATAAGCACAAAGTAATGAAGGTTTATTGTAAATAGCCTTATTGAAGGTTTATTGCAATTAGCTTAAGTAGTATGTCGCACATTTTTTAATAGCTGAAAGTATATAAGGAGATTGTAATAAACTTAAAAATATCAGGCTGATTATTGAATACTGAAAAGTTTTCTAATTAATCTGGAACATTGCAGTTTCAAAAAGCAGGATTTTTTTAATTACTTTGCGACTTATTATGACTTGTCTCTACAAAAGGAAAGACTCAAACTAGACTTTGATAAACAATAATACTGATTATAATTTTAAAAAATCATACGGGAAAAGAGTCTAACCGTTTTATGGGATAACTTCATCAAGGGCATGACACATCCTGATTTCATATTTATTTTAAGAAAATCCCGATTTACAAGCTTTAAGCTGCTATTTTGTTATTTTTAATTTAAATAATAAAAATAATTATAAGATCCGATGCATTAAATGAAAGAAGAAGAAAAGCTCAAACATGAAAATTGGAACTATTTTGAAAAAGAGAAGTTTTCTTCTGCAGAGAATAAAAAATACTGCGTTTTCTTTAAATTCCACCTAAATTAATCACTATGAGACCCTTTAAAGTAGTTTAAAGTTTGATTATCAATTCAAAATTTTTGTAGAGGAAGATTGACCTGGAGTTATTAAATACCTCAACATTCCTTGTTTAAATAAAATATTACCTTCAACTGTAATTAATGATATTACATTTGTCACTATCTTAAATCATAAAATCTAAAGATTTTTAGCCGAGAAAATATAGAAAATTTTTATTAGAAATACTTTTGCACACTTTAATTTGTAATAAGGTTCAGTAGTAGTGTTTACAGTGACAATGTTTTCTATATGAACGTGGATTACCTGCTTACACATTGATACATTTCACATATAAAGAGTGTAAGACAAGTTAGCACATAAAGAGTGCAAGTTTAGTTAATATTGTTAATCATTTCACATTTAAATAGCCTATTGAAGGAAAGTTATTTTAAATGACATGCTTGAACATTTAATTCAGAAAACAGAACACAGCTCTTCTTAAGAATTTCGTAAATGTCGTTAAATAATATCATTTTCAAAATTAAAATTTGTGTAAGACTAGTTAGTGAAGAGTTAACACTGTTAATCATTTCACTTTTAAATAGCCTAGTGAAAGAAAGTTCTTCTAAATAACATTTTGGAATATTTAACTCAGAAAACAGAACACAACTCTTCTTAAGAATTTTATAAATGCCATTAAATAATACCATTTTCAAAATTAAAATTTGTGTCAAAAATGTTTTCAAACTGTTGCACTATTTTTAAGGCTGTTGTTAGTAAATTCATTTGGATGAGGCTTCGTCCACTAGGTTCTAGAATTAGGCAAATTCCCAGTAACATCGCTTTCTAAACTAGCATGGATGCGCACCAGCTTACACACTGATGTATATCTCATATAAAGAGTGTATGACTAGTGGAAAGTTAATTACGTTAATCATTTCAATTTTGTATAACTTAGTGGAGGAAGGTTCTTCTATAAAACATTTTTGAGTGTTTTGGAATAACTGCTTCAGAAAACAGAGCACAACTCCTCTTAAGAATTTTATTATTGTCATTAAATAATGCAAAAGTAAAAAATTGTGTCACAATTGTGTTTGTAAAAGTAAAAAAATGTGTCATAAAATTTTCAAACTGTCGTTGTATTTTTAAGGCTGATGTTAGTAAATTCACTTAGGTGAGCCTAAGTTCTACAATGAGGAAAATTCCTAGTAACATCGCTTTCTATACTAGTAGGGATACTCACCACCTTATACATTGATACATATCACATATAAAGAATGTATGACTAGTGGAAAATTAATAATCTTAATCATTTCAGATTTGAATAACCTAGTGGAAGAAGGCTCTTCTGTGAAATTTTTTGTGTGTTTTGCAATATTTGCTTCAGAAAACAGAATAAGGCTCTTAAGAATTTTATAAATGTCATTAAATAATACCATTTTTAACAGTAAAAAATAGTAAAAGTAAAAATACCTATTGAGTTTTTCCTCTAAATTTTAGGGACATTCACACTACAAATGCATAAAAGGAATGAAAGGCCAGGATGAATTAAAGATAACTTTGTATTACGCTCACCGTTGCTTTCTATCTACAGTAGCATTATTGAAAGCTCACAGAAATGAACTTATAAAGGTAAGTCATTAAGCTTTTTCACTCTTTACTTCTTATAAAGTTTTATAGATTAGGATACATGCACAAAATACAATCTTTAATAAAAAGTTATGTAAGGAAGTTTGAATTGAGACAAGTACTCATAGTAAGAAAATTTGAATTCTTTATGAGTTTTATAAATTAAGATGCATATACAAAACACAATCTGTAATAAAAAGTTAGGTAAGCAAATTTGAATTGAGACAAGTACTCATAGTAAGAAAATTTGAATTCCTAAAAAGTGTTATTGATTAGGATACATGTACAAAACACAATCTGTAATAAAAAGTTATGTAAAAAAATTTGAATTGAGACAAGTACTCATAGTAAGAAAATTTGAATTCTTAAAAAATGTTATTGATTAGGATACATGTACAAAACATAATCCGTAAATAAAAGTTATGTAAGAAAATTTGAATTGAGACAAGTACTGATAGTAAGAGAATTTGAATTCTCTAAAAGTGTTATAGAGAGAGATTAGGATACATGTACAGAACATAATCTGTAATAAAAAGTTATGTAAGAAAATTTGAATTGAGGCAAGTATTCTTAGTAAGAAAATTTGAATTCATAACAAGTTTTATAGATTAGGATGCATGTACAAAACACAATCTTTAATAAAAAGTTATGTAATAAAACTTGATGTGAGACAAGTATTTTTAGTAAGAAAATTTGAATTCTTGACAAGTTTTACAGATTAGGATACCTATACAAAACACAATTTGTAATAAAAAGTTACGTAAGAAAATTTGAGTTCAGAAGAAAATTATTTAATAATCTTATCAATGTATGAGAAAAAATATTAATTCTGGAATAATTATTTTAGAGTGAGAGTCTGCAATAAAGTCATAGAGAAAAGACATTACAGAATAACTTTCTGGCGTTATTTCTGGTGTTTTACAGAAAATTGAGAAAAAATTCGTCCCTTTACAGTGCTGCAAAGTACTTTGATTTATTTAAGTATTTTGTAAGACAAAGAAAATGCGTCACAAGTATATTAAAAATGCTTTTTCTGTTAGCATAACTATGCATTTGAATGGAATATGACCAATATCTCTCCCATTAGTTGCACAGGAAAATAATTATGTCATACGGGTAATGTGGAGTAAAAGAAAACGGAACATTTTAATAGCTTTTGATTTAATGATCGGATTTTTCATGTCATGAGATGAAATTTTTATAGTCCGAGTGTCTTACAGTGAATATGATAAATAATTTGCATTGACAATGTTTTAAGTTGCGGAACTCGATGCAAAAGCGTGTTTTTTCTGGGTAATTTTTTCAAATTTTTTTTTTTCCCATTTGAAGACAAATTCGCGATTCCCCCTCGCAGTCTAAAAAATTGAGTAGCAGTTTGTTTTATCAGAAAAGCAGTCGCAAGTGGAACATTAATTTCCCTTTTTGCTTATTTTGCTCTAATTTTCGAGCATTATAACAAATCGAAAAAATTTTGAACTTGATTTAAAACTCATTTATTCCAAAATAGTGCCCTCTAAAATATAATTTTTAATACTAATTATTGTAACTAACTATATCTAAAAATCTGCTGTAGCATTCTTGTATTGTTGTTGGTACATTTTTATTAGCCGGAAAATGACAGGAAAAGATCCAGTTTTCCCAAGTTAATTTCCATTTTCCAAGTTAATTTCCACTTGGTCGTCATCAGCATAAAATTAAAAAACGTCATAAAAGCATTGTTTTCCTGTAAATATGTGGCGTAACTACCACTATAAATATTAAATACCAAATCACTAGTATATAAGACATGTTAACTCGATTTTATCTTGAGGTACCTTTTGATAGATGAAAGTTGACATAGTCGATTTATAAATCCCCACATTGGTGACCCGGACGTGATAAAAAATGATGGAAAAAAATAGCGAAAAGCTATTAAAAAAAAATAACGAGCGAAATGCTTGGAAGAAAAAATTTAAAAAAAAATATAATGAGCAAAAATTGAAGTTAATAAATAAACAGCATTAATCAACTAGTGGTAATTGTTCATCGAATTCTATCACAGATAAAATTCTGGAAGGGGAGTAATGTGGCGTAACTACCACTATAAATATTAAATACCAATTCACTAGTATATAAGACATGTTAACTCGATTCTATCTTGAGGTACCTTTTGATAGATGAAAGTTGACATAGTCGATTTATAAATCCCCACAAATATTTTTGCATCTCAAACTTAAAGGAATTTACCTGAAATATTTATTTTTTTTACGTTACTCTGATATTATTGCGTTTTTAAATTTGATTGTTTTCTAAATTAAGAATTTAAACTAAAAGTGTTGTCTCTTTATCATAGCGTGATTCTATGATGTTAACTTATTACTCTAAATTTTAAGCTAAACGTATTTCAATTGTTGTCTAAACTTATTAATCGTTTTACAATTATTACTTTCAGAGTAATTTACCTAAATAGACTATTATAAATTACCGTTATAGAGATTCTTTCAATGATGCAGAGCTTAACAATCAGCTTCACGATGCACAATGTAATGCCTGCACAAATTACATTTAATGTATCAAACTATTTGTTAAGTGAAAATATATTACGATTGTGAACTCACTAAATTCGTTCTCAAAATATACCTTTAATTTTTACTGTAACAAAATTATTTAAGATCACAAATATATATTGATGGAATCATAAGTGAAATAGAATTATACTAGATCTTTCATACTATTTACCAATCGAATTTGACACAAAATAAACATTTAATTTGAAGAAAATAAACATTTAATTTGAAGAAAATAAACATTTAATTTGAGGAAAATAAACATTTAATTTGATTAAAGAAATGAATGTTGGACGTGGGAAGTGGGGATGCAAGCGCAAGCATACGGAAATTTTTTTACTCTGTCAGAATTTTCATTCTAGCATGACTGTAAAATAACCACCATCAGTCTGTCCATTCAATTAAACGTTAAATTTTACTGTAAAAAAAATTTTTTTTTAGCCTTTGCTGTTTTGAAACCATTTATAACTAGTATGTTGTAAATGGTTTAAAAAAAACAAACTAAAAAAAAAACATGAATACGAAACTATACGGTTTTTTTACCATTTAGAACTAGCACGAAAGTTCTACACTTTTTTGTGTTAAGCAGCATGAGAGTACCATTATGAATGAGAGTATCGTATTCTGAGAGTCCAGGGTCACAAATCGGGGTGAGCAGGACACTGCAACTCTTCGTGTGTTGAAAGTAATGGAGGAAATATGGTGGTGTCAACGCTGAGACTCAATGACCCAGTCTGTCGGTCATGATATTGACAGATTACTCCTCTCGGTTACAGTATGCACCTAGCTGCAAGGAACTAAGTGGCATCATATTGCGGGCCTAGTTAGTGCGATAAAATTCTGGTTGTTTAACTGTATTAGGTGAAAGCAGTTAATAAACGGTTCTTCTCACAGCTAATAGTTTGAATACCATATTATGTATGGTTATTTGACTATTTTGTTTAAATATGGTATAATAGCAATTAAATAAATTGTTATTTAACCTTTTTTTCCGAGAAATTTCTAATAGTGTAGTACGTATATTATAAGTGAAAATTTTCAATTTTCGTAGAAAAAGTGTTTTGTGCTAATAATAGACAATTATTGCAAGTCAGTCATATCGTTTGATGTGCTACAACGAGCAGGGTGCTTATCTCCCCAGTAATTTAATAATTTTCGAACGAAAAATTCTTGAAATGAAAGGTATATAAGATTTTACCCAATTTTGAAATTGTGTATTGTCACTATATTTTAATGTCTAAAAAACTAAAAAGCTTTATTATATTACTTAATGAACTTTATTTTATTTAAATAGATTACTGAACTGCTTTTGAAAAAAGGAACCTTGGGAATTGGTGAAATCGAAACGATTCTGACAGGTCCTAAAGGAAAAAGTTCTAAAGATCGAACTTTGTACGATTGTTTTGTTCCAACTCTCACTCTACAAGGGCATTTGGAGTTCAACAGAATGCTTTAATCTGAAATCAAAGCAAATATGAAGAAAATTTGATTTGATATTTAAAACACTTTAAAAAATAAAAAAGAATAAGAAAATATAAAGAATTCTAAATCATATCAATTTTGATTTAATACGCAGATAATTGCTACAAATGTTATTAAAACTAAATGTTAATTTTTATTAAATAGAAAGCTTTACTTAGGATTCAAAATAAAAACGAAGGAAATTTAAATTGGTATCTACAACTTTATTAAAAATATTAAAGTATAAGTTAATGGATCGAATTCTCAATCATATTAATTTTGTTTAAATAGAGATGATTTCTACTAATTTTCCATTTTTTAAATAGGAAACTTTGATCGGGATTCGAAAAAAAAATTAAGAAAATTCGAATTGGTAATTAAAATACACTCAAAAATATTAAAGTATAAATTAATAGGAAAAATTCTCAATCCTATTAATCTTATTTTAGTATGCGAATGATGCTGCTGATTTTCCATAATATAAACTTAAATTTGCTTCAAATGTTTAAAAGAAAAACTTTTTAAAACACTCGATTGATTATTACAATTAATTTTTTAAAAATCTATCCTGACTTGTGTATTGATGATTCTATAGATTGTTATTATTTTTCAATTTATTGCGCATTGCTACAATTTAAATAAGATAATTGATGACGCGCTATTCTCTTATACTGAAAAACGGCGATCACATTTTGCCAATGGGTAAAAAAAGGAATTCTCTGCAAATATTTGAACAGAACTAATAAGTATTTTAGCCATGAATGCATGCTATACTTTTTTTATAACATATTAATTATCTCACATTGAAACAGTTGGTGCTTTTTTTTCCTTTTTTTAATATATAAATGAGCTTTATATGCATTTATATACATCTTCATTGAAGAAATCGGCTAAAATAAAACCGTAAATGTCTGTAATTATTCAGTGTAATCGACTTTGATAATTGAGTAGAGATTATCCTGGTAGCAGAAGCTTTGCACGGCTGTGTACGCTGCAGAATATCGCTGCATCTGCAGATTAATTTTTATCCAATTATCTTAGTTTTTATCTGCAGATAATTTATTGTCTTTTATTTTTGATTATTTTATCTGCCGATTATTTTATATTTTATCTCATCGTCAGCTATTATCTCTAGCTAAAGAAAATTTATTTTCAATTCTTTGAAAATAATTGACTTTGAGAATAATTACGTCAGTAGAATATTTTTTTGCCCCAAATTATATATTTAACTTCAAGTAATTGATATGGTAATTTTCTTTTATCTGAGAAAGTTTTGAATTAAAAATTGTAGAAAAAACTAGAATAGAAGTTCCCAGATTTAGAAGCCACAGAGTATTTTTAAATTAAAATTCTTGCAAAGTATTTTACATGTAAGCAAAGGTTATTTTAATTCATTGTGTGTAATTTGAATACATTTTTATGCAAATGTATTTATTGAAGGTCCATAATATTTCGAGCCACTTAAGGTCCCATATTCAAATATTTTATACGGTGAAAACAAAGCATTCTGTAAACATGCATTGATAAACATCTCCAATACCAATGTTGAAAAACGTCTTTCATTCACGTTTAAAGGTGCTGTTTTTAATTAGAATCGCTGAAAAGAATATTAGGCGTAAAACTCTTTTTAAAGAATAAACAAGAAAATTGAGAATTTCTAATATTCTAAACTAATTTTCTTCAATTAGCTGGAATTTTCGAAAATGAAAAAAAGAATTATAAATGGCAAGACATTAAAAAAAAGATTAAGAATTTCTAAAAATTCTGTTTTTTTTTAATTACAGACTGTACAATATGAATTTTAGAAAGCATAATTTTTATCGACTTTATTATTTTTTTTCTACTTTAAATTTTTCTGATATATAATACAAGTTAGATTATGCCTAGTTTTAACCATGATTGTCTGTGCTTGACTGTGATAGGATTGCAGATAAATTTGAATCTATGAAGATTGTACAGAAGATTGTCTCTGTAAATTCTGCTGTCAGGGCAATAGCTTGTGTAGCATACAAAGTAATTTGAGCTTTAATTTTTACATTGTATTCATTTTTATATTGACTATTGCATTGGTTTTTATACTGACAATTGTTTTGATCTTTATATAAGTAACTTTTCAAAAACAATATTTTCAACAATATTAGATTTACTCAATATCTTTAAACTCGAAGTTTTATAGTATTTTCTAATCTTTTTTCCTTCACTTAACTTTTGTTTATAATGTATTTGCCAAGTTCACTTCGTTTTCTCTTTTTCTTTGTATTTACATTAAGGCCATTTATTTGCATTAATTAATTTGTAAACAGATTTTAGCTTGTTGTAAATTAGATAATTGCAGGTATTGTAAATAATTGCAGGTTTATTGAAAATTATAACGGATTGCTGCTGCTCTTATGTTTTAGCGATACAATTTTTAAAAGCCTAGACTCTAGATTTACTCGTTAATCCTAGAATTAAAAAACATATACTTTACCTAAAACAAACTTAGAAAGAGTTTATTTAACATTAATAGTATTATTATTTATTCATTACTATAATTATATAAAAAATTTAATTTATGCACTCTTAAACATTTAGGTTTCACAAAATTGTTTAAAAGACTTGTGTTTTATTAAATTGAGTGCAATGTTATTTTTAAAAAATGATTTTGTTAACAAACATACAATACATAATTACGACTTAGCATAGATAATTTCTTTTTTAATGTTTTGACATTATAATTGCTAATTGTTGATTTCAATGGATTTTTTAATAAAATGTGACTTTAACTGCATTCAAAAATTCCAAATTTCAAAGGTTTTAAAAATTGAGAAATATTTTAATCTATATTGATTTTTAAGTCAATAAATAAGATTTATTTATATTTTTTAAAAAAAAAATTAATGAAATAAAAAAATGATCAAAATGTTAGTTTAATTGAACGGCAATATTTATATATAAAAAAAATTTAAAAAATTATTACTAAGATTCAGTATCGATAACAGTACTTTTGTTATTTTACTGGTATTCTATTAATTAATTTATAACCATCATGAGAATTTCAATAAAAGGTTTTTAAATGTATTAAAAAAATTAAAATCGAATGTTAACTAAAATATAGGATTCGTTCGTTGATTTTTTCTTCTTCACATAAATTCCTGTTGCCAACAAAATTTTAAATGTGCAGAAACAATACCAAAATGCATTTATTTGGAAATTACTTTGATTAATTTAAAAGTACATTTTGATTTTATTTGATTTGTTCATTTACGTCGCTCTAGAGCTGCACAATGGGCTATTGGCGACGGTCTGGGAAACATCCCTGAGGATGATCCGAAGACATTCCATCACAATTTTGATCCTCCGCAGAGGGGACTTTTTAAAAGTACATTTCATAAGAAACTGTGAGAAGTATTTGAGCTTAAAATTTTTTTTTAATGCTTATTAGTTTTATACCAGGCAATATTGTTTAAAAAATGTTTAAGAAAATAAGTAACTGGGATAGCATTCATTAGTACGTTTGATTGATGATATGTATTGTCTAGTAAATAACTTATTGCTTCAACTTTTTTCAATTATTTGAAAACAAGTGACTTTGAGCTTAATCACGTCAGTAGAATATTTTTTGCTCGAAATATAATTAACTTTTAGTAATTAATGTGTACATTTCCTTTATCTGAGAAAATTTTGAATTACAAATTAATAGAAAAAACTAGAATAGAAGTTTCCAGATTTAGAAGCCGCAGAGTTTTTGTAGATTAAAACTCTTGCAAAGTATGTTACACAAAAGCAAAGGTTATTTTAAGGTGCAGTTTGAATATTTTTTTATCCAAATATATTTATTGAAGGTTCATAATATTTTGATGCACTTAAGCTCTCATATTTAAATATTTTGCGGCGAAAACAAAACATTCTTCAATCATGCATTGCTAACCATCTCCAATACCAATGTTGGAAAAATGTCTTTCACACACTTTTAAAGGTGCTGTTTTTTAATTAGAATCTCTGAAAGGAATAATAGGCGTAGAACTGTTTTTAAATAAAAAACTAGCATGTGCTCGTTTAGAAAAAAATGAATCAATCTGATTTCGAAGTGTCTATCTATTTAGAATATCTGATTCATTTCAAACTGTTCGGTATCAAAAAAGTTTGGTGAATGGAGGACAAAACAAATGATATCAAATATGGAAACAAAATACCTTTATTATCAGTCATCCAGAATACACTTTCACTTAGCAACTGGAATAATGTTTTTATTTTTATTTTTACTTCGAATGTCTCGATCCATATCAACTTGCGTCTAAAATGTCTGTGCATATCGTGCGTCTAAACAATTTGATGAATGAGGAATAAAACAAATACAAACACAAAATATGGAAACAAAATATCATTATTCATCGTGAAGTTATAATCAGTTAGCCTCAATACACTTCAATATAACAAGTGCAATAATGGTCTGTCTACTTCGAATGCCTGATACATTTCGGACTAATCCCCCCAGCCAGCACCTAATGCGTTTATGCATATCATTCGTCCAAAAATTTTGATGAAAGGGGCATAACACAAATCATGGAAACAGAAAACTACCTTTATTCATCCTCAAACTATCATCAGTTAGCCACAATACACTTCGATAAAACAGCTGGAAAAAGTCTATCAAAGCTTCTTCTGAAATCGATCGAGAAACACAAAAATCACGTTTTCAAAGAGTTTAGAACAAAATGGGAACAAATTTCACGCTTAATCAAATCTTTTTGTGTGTTATCTGTCATGTCAAATTAACTTTTTCTTTTCGATATCCTTTAAGGAGCTAACAACAACATTTGTCGTAACCGCTTTGCTAAAATTCTGCTTTCAGATTTGTCGAGTGCCGTGAACGTTATTCATCACCCACGGTGTCAATAAATTTAGATTGTGTGAGAGCTTAGAAGTGTTAGAGATTTCTGGGAACTTTTTGTTAATCCAGAAAACTTTTTCTTTCAATTTGTTTTAGGGTATATCATTTGGCTTTAACATTAGGCCTCTAGCTACCTGGGACAAGCAAATTTTCCTTGCATCAATCAGGAAAAAGAATAATACGTTACACCATTAAAATACCACCAGAACAAATTAGAAAAAAAAAAGTCTTATTTCATTCTAAATTGGCATAAATCTGTTAATTCCAATTTTCCTCTCCAATGATCTTACATACCGTCTTATCATTACCCTAGGCCCCATCTTGTAGCTTCTATTTTATACCATATAAAAAAGAGGAAGCCACATCCTATTCGTATTTATACTCCGTTGCAAGTTAAGAAAAGACCATTGCGGCATAGAATTTAAGTCATTATCTGCGACTGCATATAGTTCCGTTTTATTTAGCTATCAAATTATATAATTATGCTTTCAAAACAATATAAAAGCTTTCCAAGTTAAACTTGTCAGACAAAATTTAATTCGTGCTGTTTTTATAAGCAAAAAGTAGGTCGTGCTACGTTATTTCAAGAGTTGGCGATGTTGATATTCGTTCGCGCTTGGATCTTGGCATCCATTTAGCATGCACTTAGATGCAAACAGGCTCTTTCGATGGGGATAATGGCTTTTTCTAAACTTGCTGCAGAATATAGAAATTAAAACTAATCTCGATCTTAAATCATGCAGGAAAAAGTTGGTTGCGAGAAACCTTATTTTTTCACGTGTCGTTAAGATTTTTCTCTTCATGGCTCAAAGTCTAACTGTAAGCGTCCGGGTGACTAAAAGTTAGATAAATAAATTTTAGAGACGGTAAGAATGATGTTTTCTGACAACGTACAGATACAGAAATGAATGACAATGGTGCCTCAAGCACTACAATCAGAAGCATATCCAGATAGTTTAAAGTTCTTATAGTTAGTCTGCTCAGTTGATGTCAAAAATAAGTTGTAGATAATGGCGATTTCTAAAGGTATTTTGTGTCCTTTTCTTATGTGACTATTCACAGAACTTTTCAAACGTAACTTGAGATTTTATTTTTAAGGAAAGTTTCTCCCTCAATACTGTATCTTTCATAAAATGATGTTAAAACACCAATTCTTGTAAATATTATTAATGAGAAAGTGATTCTCCAACGTTATTGTGATTGATTTGTGTTTTAAAATGTTCAATATTACCCTTGGATCTGACATCCTTCTATTCACATTCATGTTGATTGCTGCTTAGCAACAATGCAACACCATGCTTGTTTATATAGATGTTTCCATCACATTTATTGGATGCATCTTATATGTAATATTAATCACAAAGAGTCTACTTTTCCTTGCTATTAATGTTGTATTCTATATAATAATGCTGTATTCTACCTTGTTATCAATATTGTTTTCATAAATTGTTAATGTATTTTGAAATGCATAATTCCTTTTTAATTGCAGAATAATGTATTTGCTTTTTATAATGCTGGATTTTCCTGAGTGGAATTATTTCATCGTGTCTCATAAATACCTTTAGTAAGCATTTGAATATGATGAAACTTATATGAATTAATTATTCATAAGGAATCTCTATTATTGTCGTCAGTATTGTATTTTGAAATCCATATGTTGTATTCTAAAATGCACATTGTTGCATTTTTAAATGTACAATGATTTATTTCAAGATTTTTCACATGCGGTGTCGTTCATAAACACCATTAGTATTAGGTATCATATTTATTTGACGAAATTTTGAAAACAGATGAAAAATTATTCATTATTTTACGTTTGCAATATTGTTCATCAAGAATTTAACAGGCATTGTTATTAATGTTATGTTTCAAAATATGTAATCCTGTCCTACGCTTCTCTTAATGTATTCATCCATCTTCTTTAGTAGCAGATGTGGAAGGTATTATATTTATATATTTTTCAGTCGATTTTAACGGTGACTTTCAAACGCCGAGATATTTTTCTAACTAATTGCTGAGCTTCAATCTGTTCCTACTGCTTTTGAGTAAGTAACTGAACAGAAAAGGCGAAACTGTCAAAAAAGATGAAAACATCCGGGTTTTGACATAGAAAATGTCAAAACAGTAATTTTGTAGAATGTAGTAAATACTGTAATCTAAACATTTTGTATGGAATATAGTATAGTTAGTAGTACGGAAGATCCCTTTTACGAATGTGTTAAAGTGTAATGTTACAATGTGAGTTGTATACTTGGAGACAAATACAATAACAAAAGCAATTTTCGTGGTTAGAGAATATTTCGACGTCCATGCTAAAAAGATTTAAGATGCTATTGGCGTAGCTTTGTTTCTATTAGATTCAGAGCACTTATAAAAGTTTTCAATAACATATCGATGACACAATAGGATTTGTAAAATGTGATTGTTCAAGACCTTCCAATAAATTTCTCCATTTCACCCTGCCCTCTGAGTATTCCAGGCGAATTCTTTCAGTTTTATGTAACTATACTTTCATTTTATAATTTAAGGTAGCTTTTTACAATTGCGATCGTGGAAATGATTTCAATTTATCCAACCAAGGCGTAACTAGATCAATTCAGTTGGAGGCCGTCTTCAATAGATATCTTTTACGAACGTACTATAGGGCAAAATTATCGGTTTCTACTAGCCACAGAGCGACTATGGATGGTGTTTTCAGTAGAAATGTAAACAATAACAATCTCGAACTGTATGCCTGCTCTAGTCTCGGTTGGAAAGTTTGCAGCTGCTTACTACATGTTATTCTGCGAAGCGATATTTTCAAACGGATCATTTTGTTTTTAATAATAAGAAATAAATTAGATAATTTCTGAGCTCAAATCTGTTGTATTTCATGAGATGTTAATGTTATTAGGTAATTCTGGTGAGTTTGAAGAGAAAATTTGTTTTAGTTATATAGAGATATATTGTTAAAAAAGGTGACATGGTTGCTAGATTTTGAATAACTCGCTTTTTTGGCAGTCTGGATTTGGCCTCTTTCCATTTGTTTATTACTATTTGTTCGTGTTGCAAGCTGTGCAACATCTTACGTTAGTGTTAGCATATTGTTCGAGGAGCAAGATAAAGTTTAGTAATAAGTATTTAATAACCACGTTTGCAAGAATCTTAAAACACAATGATCACGTTGTGAGATGGCTTTGAAATACACCGGAAACAGTAACCCGGAAGTACAAGCGGCATACAGCTTGCAGCACTTCCTAGTATCGAAAACACAATCCATAGATGACAAATGGCGATTAAAAAAGTGTCTGCCTGTCACCATTTTCTTTCTCCAAAAATGCTCGGTTTATTATATTATTATTTTTGAAATAAATATGGAATTATTATAAATATTTTATTCTATTCTGAAAATTACTTTGGTTTACACTTGTTTCATTTTTTTCTTTGTTTTTGGAAATGAACCTTGCAATGCTTGCCCCATTTTAAGAAAGGCTTTAAAAGAAATGCTTTTCCTTATCAACACCAAACTTTTTTAATCGTTAAAATTTTTAACTTTTTATAAAGTGGCCACTATTATAACTGACCATTATATTAAGAGTGACGCCCGGTGGCTGAGCGGTAGCGCTTTGCGCTGTCATGCCACAGGTCCCCGGTTCGATCCTCGGGCCGGGCAAGGTTGACTCAGCCTTTCATCCCTTCAGTGGGTCGATAAATGAGTACCAAGCTTGAGAACTAAACACTGGGGGTTCTGCCTTCGGCTGACCACCTGACCGGAACATCTGCTCCTGCACCCCAGAGCCCAAGGTCAAGAAAACTGAGATGGGCACAGTAGGCTTTGGCCCTCTATGGGCTGTCGCGCCACAGAGTTTAATTTAGTTTATTATATTATAAGTGGCCACATGCTATAACTGACCAATAACAAAACATAATTTCGCCCTATAGAACGCACCTAACCAATCCTTAAATTCTATAAAATAGGTGTTTTTAAGTTTAATTTTTTCAAATCGTTCTATTGACAAAAAGTACCTACATACCTATTAGCTTAAATCATTTTATATATTTTAAAAGTTGGTGCCAATGTTATTGCTTTATTTTGAATTTTATATTGTAATTTTATGAAAAACATTGAGACGTTTTTGATGTTGTCGTATAAATGTGTTTACAATTGTTGTTGATGTTGTGGGAATTGAATTTTATAAAAAGCTTGTTGTTAAATCTTGTCATGCTAATAAAGTTATGTCTTGTCATGTTGAAAACGTATTACTGCTGTAGTTAATAAATATTTAATGGTTTTGAATCTGTACACACTTTTAGCATCGTGAAATAGTTAGGAAAATGAAGAATCAATATTTATACGTTATGCTGTGTTAGGGGTTTGGTTTTAAAGCTAGCTAAAACCGTCATTTTCGAAAAATTTATGAGAAGGATTATTTAAATTTGAAGAAAAGTTTTTCAGCAGTTATAGAAACACGTCACCGTTATTTTTCCCTTTAATTTTCATTTAAGTTATTCAACAATATTAAATATAATTAAACCAACTGGAAATTTTATGAAAAAAACGTTCTGAAACTTTAATTTTGATATCAAAACGTTAATAAATTCGTAACATTTAGATAGGTGATGGAAATGCCAAAGAGAAAAAAAAATAGATGTGAGATAAGAAGTAAAAAAACGTTTTAAACATTCATGCTGAATGCAAGAAAAAGAAAAAAAATCAAATTATCTCTAATTTCTCAATATCTCAGTTGCTAATATTAGAACTCTAATATTGGAATTCTAATATTAGAATTGCTAATATTAGAATTCTTAGCATATTGTTGCCAACAACAAAGCAATCACTAATTCAAACTATTCGAATACAATTTTTACTTTATTTAAAATTTTTGATGAGTTTATACAATGCAAAAATCTACAGTGTTTTAGTTTCTTTATTAATTGATTATTTTCTAAGATGTTTTCTAGACAATTTTAAAAAAAATTGAAACAGGGGGAATTTTGAACAAAAAAAATATATATATTGTTACTCCATATAGCGTTTTGATTAATCAGAGTGATTGCGGAGTGACTTCTGGAAAATATGGGTTTTTGGTCTCAGGATTTCAGATTTTTTTTTCCGCCTGAAGTGAGTTCCCATTTAAAATAATATGAATTCCCTTTTAAAATATTTACACAAAAAGTAAAAATTTTATTATTTGAAAAAAAAATAATAGTAATACAATTATCAGTTGATTTAGAAATAATCCGGCAAAAAATCAAAACCAAAACCAAAATTTTACTATTAGTAATTTATAGCTGATTTTTTAGTGAAAATTTAAATTTTGACTTCCGCAGCTGCACTTTTTTTGGCTATATTCAAAGAGCTGATGTTTTATTAAATGCATTATTTTATTATAAAATTACTTTTATTTAAATTTTTATTAACTTTTAAGTTTGCAAATCTTTTTTTACCGAGTAACAAATATTAAATCGAGTTTATCGTATCAAAAATTTTTCCCATTATTAAAATTGTAGTTGCGATTTATTTTTTATGCTATAATTACTATTAGTAATTTATAGCTGATTTTTTAGTGAAAATTTAAATTTTGACTTCCGCAGCTGCGCTTTTTTTGGCTATATTCAAAGAGCTGATGTTTTATTAAATGCATTATTTTATTATAAAATTACTTTTATTTAAATTTTTATTAACTTTTAGGTTTGCAAATCTTTTTTTACCGAGTAACAAATATTAAATCGAGTTTATCGTATCAAAAATTTTCCCATTACTAAAATTGTAGTTGCGATTTATTTTTTATGCTATAATTACTATTAGTAATTTATAGCTGATTTTTTAGTGAAAATTTAAATTTTGACTTCCGAAGCTGCGCTTTTTTTGGCTATATTCAAAGAGCTGATGTCTTATTAAATGCATTATTTTATTATAAAATTACTTTTATTTAAATTTTTATTAACTTTTAAGTTTGCAAATCTTTTTTTACCGAGTAACAAATATTAAATCGAGTTTATCGTATCAAAAAAAATTTCTAAAATTTACTTAGATTCTTAATATTATCATGAGTTTAATTAAATCCCAAAATTATATTTTTGCTTAACTGTTGGAAGTAGTTTTAAACGTTTTTAATCAGATTTGACTTTATGCGCGAAATGTTGTTCAATAAGAAAAACAAAGGTGTTTTTAAATCTCTACAAGGTAATTATTTTTGAAAAGTTTTAAAAATTGTAAATATGTTTGAGCACCTTGTATACATGGTTCAAAAATGTCTGAACTTTACTATAATTTTAAACGAAGTGTGTTTGGTCAAAAAATGATTAAATATTTTATTTTTACTTAAACCTTAACACCCCTGAGGCCCCTCAATTAAATTTTTTCAAATACGTATCAAAGATTATACCATAGTAATAATATGATAAAAATTAGACAAAGACGAAGATGATACCACGATAATAATACTTTCACCAGAACATTTGAAGTAAAATAATTTTTGTCCATCTGTTGTGTTTCACTTATTAGTTTTTTAAAAGGAGTGCGTGTGCAGTTTCTTGTACTAAATAAATAATCCACAGAAACTGAAATGGTAAGATAAGATAATACTTGATTGAAAACTTCATTCGGGTCAAAAAGAAAATAAAGACAATCGATATGTTTCAATCGCTCAAAAACCGGCGCCTATTTGCAAAACCAGCCAGACGTGAATGAGAAGAAAAAAAGGTGATATAAAGAGTTAAGTTGTCATCGAAAAATGGAAAAATAAAGGTGAGAAACAAAACTAGAAAACCCACAGTAGCCGAGAGAGAAAATAGATGAAAAACAAAACATAACATGAGAAGCCGCAGTGGCCCCGGGGGGTAAATCAGGATAAAATACATTTCCCCGTGCTACTACAGTTACTTGTAATCTAATATGCACAGTTTAATATATAGAGTGCTATTTCAAATAAATATTTACGTAATTTCTGTTTTCAAAACAATAATAATTCAAATTAAACAACAATACCTCCATAAAAAAGTTGAATTTTATTATACTTAACTAAAATACAAATAGTTAATTTTAAAAATCTTTGCAACAGAGTAAATTTAAAAAATTTCGCAAGAACATTAGAAGAACTTTACAAACACATTAAAAGAACATTGAACTGTAATAACGGCAAGGTTAACTTTTTTTCTAGACGATATGCTTTGTCTTCTTAGCATTTTTCTTTTTAATGTGTCTTTATATCATAGCATAATCATGCTTTAAAGCGTTTAAAATTATTCGAAATGTTGTCTAGAAGAAGAGTCTTATCTCCTTGACACCATCTGATCAACTTTAATAACACGAAAACATTTGCTATGAAACATTTCTCCTGGTCTTTCTGGGATCAATCAGGATCAGTGCTAGGGACAGGGTACAGCTGAGGACGAAGACTGCTATACACATGCATGATATAGTCACAGGAAAACCAAATAAAACATAGATCAAAAGTGTAGTTATATTAAATGAAAGACTTTTATAAGGATTTGGACAAAAATAAATATTTAAGAAAAACAATTTAAAAATAAATATAAAAAATAAACATCGTTTCAAAGAAGGTTTACAAACATCAGCATTGTAAAGTTTCAGAATTTTAACAAAACTTTACGATGTAAAAGACTCTTACGCCAAAAATGGAGGCAACTACTTTGCACCAAAATGTTTCTCGTCTTTTTCGTTATCAATCAGAATCAGTGCAGGGGATAGGGTACAGCAGAGCCCAAAGACTTCGATACACAAGCATGATACAGCCAGAAGAATACCAAGTACATCATAGATAAAAAAATCTACCTATAATATTAAATTAAGGACTCACATAAGGATTTGCACAAAAATAAATATTGAAAAAAAAACATTTTTAAAATAAATTTAAAAGAAAAAGCATTTAAAAGAAGGTTTACAAAACATAAGCATTGCAAATTTTTCGAGTTTTAACAAAACTGCAATGTAAAAAATGTTCATGATTCTCAACGCCGGAAATGGTGTCAACTATTATTACACCAAAATTTTTTTCCGTCTTTCTGGGATCAATCAGGACCAGTGCAAGGGATAAGGTGCAGCAGACTTATTAAAGGACTATTATATACAGCCAGAGGAACAACAAGGACGGCATAGATCAAAAATGTAACAGTTTTAAATGGAAGACTTACATAAGGATTTGAGCAAAAATAAATATTTTGAAAAATTATTTTCGAAATAAAAAAAAAATATTCATTTCAAAGTAGGTTTACAAATTGGATTTTCGCAATTTTCACAAAACTTTGCAATTTAAAAAAAATTTCGTGTATATCATGACCCTGAGATCTACAAGGCCCTGATTATTAATAGATGTTATAATTCTAAGCAAGAATTGCCTTTTGGGTACAAATTTCACATTTTACAAACTTCACTATTTACAAGTATTAAAACAAGAGTCGTGGCGGATCTGGGAATATATTGTTTGTAAAATGCGGTTTTTCAGGTTCGAATCCCAGCTGCGGCTGGTTAAAAAAAAATCTGCTCCCGGCTCACACTGATAACAGTGCTGACGTAAGATATCCTCAGTGGTAAACGGATTACGAATTAGTACCCCCTTGCCATCGGGATAACCACGGAAAGTTTTCGAGGTTTTCTTATTCATGTGACGCAAACGTGGGTAAGTTCCATCAAAAAGTTCTCGATCAAGGCTAGTTTGTCCCAATACTTGATATATGAGTTCAATTATGTTCTAGGTTGGGTTCAAAATTTCAAGGCTGCGGAGTTGAACACTGATAGTAGTAAATTGAAAATTAGGTCTGCTGCTCAATACCAGTTTTAAAATAAAATATTTAAAATTAAAAAAATATTTAAAATCCTTTATCACACAAGGGGACGCAAATTATTACTAGCAAAAAATGTTGACCGTTGATTCATTAGTCTTTGTGATACGAGTAATATAAATACTAATTTCCGAAGGTTGGTTACAAAAAAGAAAGTAATGAAATTTAAGTTTCAAGTAAACATACAGCAACCAACAAAATAGAAATGTGGAACGATTTTTTTTCCTTCTAGGAAACTATGCACTTAATAATAAAAGCAACTATATAACTATACACAACTATATATGCATAGGGATATACGATATAAAAACTATGTATACAATCTTACCTAGTTCTACTATAAATTGCGATGCTTGATTACAAAACCTGGCAACAGGATTTCCGCATAGAATAAAGATTTACAGTAATCCATAATAATTGTGAAAATAATATCTATTATGACCATGAGAACGAGGAAATGGACTGTTATTACATAATTAAGAGTCACCATTTTCCGTTTTTCTGCCATCTAATAACTCCCCCATACATATCTATATATTAATAGGCTAGCAATATATTGTCTCGCTAAAAACTCCCAAACAACGCAACAGAATTAAACAAATAAGGTGTCGTTTTAAAGGTATTGTTATGTAGATGTGCAATAAGGTCTTAAATTATGAAAATTTCTTTTAATTATTTAATAAAATTAATAATTTAGTTTCAACCAATGAGAATTCAGCAAATCATTTTTCGGGTGGTTCGCATAAGCATTGTTTCCGTAAGCATCGTTTGATTTAAAGCATTTCTGAATTAATAGATTGATAAACAAAAATAAGAGTGGATAAAAAGAAACGGAACTGAATTTCTTAAAAAAAGAATTCAATATCTTTAGTTCCTTTGATAAATTTTTAGTTTCATGATAAATTTTTTGTTTCGTTACAATAGAATGGCAATGGCATCGTGCGAATATTCAAACCAAAACAAACGTGCGAATATTCAAACCAAAACAAACTTTCTACAAACAATTATTTTGATTTGAGATTTAAAACGATATCTTAGTTATTTAGTTCTATTTTTATTTATTTAGTGCCTGCTGCCTAAATAAAATGCCTGCTATCAGGCGTCGAAATATCTCTGGCAGACGTCAGAGAAATGAATGGCGGAATTCTAAACGGGAAAGCATTTCTCGCCGAAGGGAATCGCCACCTCTACAAATTCGAGATTTTTACAAATCTGCATTGACTGTTCATGACGATTGTGACCCCTTTACTATTGGATCTATGACTTTTATTTGTAACTTTTGTCATGCTAAGCATTTTATGTTAGAGAAGACAGGAAGTAGCAATGAATATGGTATTTGCTGTCAGAAAGGCAAGGTTGATCTTCCTTTATTGTCGCATTCACAATATTTTGAGAATTTGATTACTGGTGTAACATCTTTAGACCATACTGCAAAGAAACGATCCCAAAATTATTTGGACAATATTCGCTTCTATAATTCTGCATTTGCCATGATAAGTTCTGAGACACACTTAGATGAAAGTGTAACCGGTGGAATGTAACATTTTAAAATCCATGACACATTTTACCATCGTGTTGGTTCACTTATACCAAGTGAAGGTTGTCAGCCAAAGTACGCTCAGAATTACTTTTATGATGTAGATACAGCAGTTGAACACAGAATGAGTGAAGAAGCTAATGTCAAATGTGATGCGAACATTATGCATGAAATAGCTGTATATTTGAACAGAGTGAATTCATATGTCCAATCTTTTCAAACAATGGGTGATCCCTGTAGGAATTCCAGTGATGGAAATGAAAAGGAAATATGCATGCACATCACTGTCAACGCGTCGTCTGATCAACGACGGTACAATGATGCCACAAGTACAGATGTTGCAGCAATCTTTAGATGCGTAGATGGAGTACCTCCTGGGGAACGAAACCTGGTGGTGATGTCAAAGTCAGGTGGCATTCGCACAGTTTCTGTTTTAGACTCATCGTTAGACCCATTGGCTTATCCGCTACTGTTTCCCCATGGTGATCCTGGATGGCATATTAATATTTCGCACACTGTTACAAATAATCAACGAAACAAAACAACAATGAGACAGTATGCTGCCTATCGTCTTTCCATCAGAGAAACTTTCAGTTTATTGCATCGTTCACAAAAACTGTATCTTCAGTGGGTTGTGGATATGTATGTTCGAATTGAAGGCACACGCTTAAATTTTATAAGGCACAATCAAAGTAATTTGCGTGCAGATATGTATTTAAATGTAGCTGATTACATACACCAGCGTGCAGCTGAAAACAATTTGAGAGTTGGGCGTCAAGCCATTCTTCCCTCTTCTTTCATTGGTTCTCCCCGTAATATGCATCAAAACTATTTAGATGCAATGTCCATTGTTCAAAGGTTTGGCAAACCTTCTCTATTCTTAACAATGACATGCAATCCACATTGGCCAGAGATCAGTGAAAACTTAGCGCCACGGGAATCCTCTCATTATCGACCAGATATTGTTGTGCATGTATTTCATTGTAAGTTGAAAGAACTTCTGGCCTGCATAGTGAAAAAACAAGTGTTTGGTAAAATTGCTGCTTTGATATACACAATCGAATTTCAAAAACGTGGTCTGCCACATGCCCACATGTTATTAACTCTTGATGACCATGATAAAATCAGAAGTGTGGCTGATATTGACAAATTTGTTTCTGCTGAAATTCCAGACAAAAATACTCATCCTAAACTTTATGAAAAATTTGGGAATTACATGACTCATGGTCCATGTGGTGTACTTAATCCTCATTCTGTATGCATGGAGAAGGGAAAGTGCAAAAAAAACTTTCCAAAAGACTTTAATGAAGCAACAAATGATAATGTCAATGAGTATGCACTTTACAAGCGGCGAGATGATAGTCGAACTGTTGAGGTACGAGGCCACACTGTAGACAGCAGATTTATTGTACCTTACAATCCATACTTATTGGCCAAATTTGACTGCCACATTAATCTCGAAGTTTGTTCAACTGTTCAAAGTATAAAGTATATTTATAAATATGTTTATAAAGGTTATGATTGTGCCACATTGCAATTTTCCAAGAAAAGTGAAGGAGTGGCAGTCTATGATGAAATTGACTCCTTTCTCAATGGAAGGTATGTGGGATCAACTGAAGCTGCATGGCGTATTTTGGAATATGAAATGCATTATCAATCACACAGTATTATACGACTTGAATGCCATTTACCTTTCCAGCAGACAGTGTACTTTCGAGAAGGCAATGAAGAACATGTAGCTTCATCCCCAAAAGTTACAAAGCTAGAGGCATTCTTTACTCTGAACCAACAAGATCCTGCTGCTAATAATTTGTTGTATGTTGAGATTCCAGAACATTATACCTGGCAAGATCAACAAAAAAAGTGAAAAACAAGACTGCGTGGAGCTGATAAAACCATCACACGTTTATACACAGTTAACCCAAAGAATGTTGAGCTATTTCATTTGCGTCTCCTTTTACTGCATGTACGAGGACCTAAATCCTTTGAAGATTTAAGGCTGCATGATGGAGTTGTTTTCCAACTTTTTTTGAAGTAGCTTATTCCTGTGGAATTGCATCAAATGACGAGGAATGGCGTGAATGCTTAACCGAGGCTAAGGATTTTCAACATCCAAAACAATTGAGGCAACTGTTTGGCTTTATTTGTGGCATCAATGTTCCACCTAATGCTCTTGCACTTTGGAATGACCTTAAAACTTTTCTGTGTGAAGATTTCTTTAAATCTAATAATGAGGTGAATTCATTCAACATGTGTCTGTTATAAATAGAAGAAATTCTAATTACTCACAATACATCATGTGAGTCACTTGGATTGCCCATTCCACTCAATTTACAATACGACAATGATGATAATCTATTTGATCCACTTAAACAAGATAGTTTATTTGAAGAAATGTACAAAGCAGCAAATGAAGAGCAACGTTTCGTCATTGATACAGTATTAAAAACTGTGCTATGTGATGAAGATAAAGAATCAAATGAGAAAGTGTTTTGCTTAACTGCACACGCGGGATGTGGGAAAACATTTGTTCAAAAAGCCATTTTAAGTAAATTGCGATCAATGCAGCATGATTGCATTTCATGTGCCTTTAGTGGTATAGCTGCCAGTTTGCTAGAAGGAGGAAGAATTCTCCATAATGTTTTTAAATTGCCCATCCCACTTTTAGAAAATTCTGTATCTGGCATCACAGTGAACAGCAGACATGCTATAAGGCTCCTCCAATCATCTTTAATAATTATTGATGAAGTTTCCATGTGCCCGGTCTATGCCATACAAGTAATTGACAGATTACTTCGAGATATCGCCTCCAATGGTGACAAAGAAAAGTTATTTGGTGGAAAAACTGTCTTGCTTTGTGGAGATTTTCAGCAAACTTTGCCAGTTGTACCCCACTCTGGTCGCGCAGGAATAGTTGAGAGCTGTGTGAAATCCTGGCCATTTTGGTCTCAAATCATAAAAATGACGCTAACTCAAAACATGCGAGCCTTGCCAAGTGAACGTGAATTTATTAAATTTCTTAAGGAAATTGGCAATGGTACCCCTGATGATCTTATTGAGATACCAAACTTTCTGATCAGCTCTGCTTCTATCATTGATGAAATTTACGGTAATATTCCGGAAATTGTTCAAACTCCTGAGATAACAAATCGAGCAATATTGGCTCCGAAGAATGAAGATTGCGAGGAGATTAATCACCAAGTTTTAAGAATGATGCCAGGTGAAGAAAGAACTTACATCAGTTGTGACTCAGTGGTTACTGACAACGAACATGGACAGACTCTCTATCCCACTGAATTTTTAAATAGCCTTTCAGTGAGTGGCTTACCTCCTCACAAACTCACATTGAAAGAAAATGCCATTGTTTTACTGATACGTAACCTTAACACTTCAAAGGCACTTATTAATGGTACGAGAATGCGCGTCAAAAGGTTGCACCGGAACTGTTTAGATTGCGAAGTTTTAACAGGTGCCTCATCTGGACAGCGAATTTTGATTCCAAGAATAAATTTCAGAAGCTCTGGAACACTACTACCATTTATTTTAAACAGAATTCAATTTCCGGTGATTCTTGCTTTTGCTATGACAATAAACAAATCACAAGGACAATCAATTAATAAGGTTGGTATTTACTTACCGCAACCAGTTTTTGCACATGGACAGTTGTATGTGGCTGCCAGTCGAGCCCGATCATTTGATGGCTTATAGTTTTTTATTGCTGATACAGATGAGCAAGGACATTTAAAAAATGATCAGAGAGTCTTTACAAAAAATATAGTTTATAAAGAACTTTTGTGAACAAAACTATTTTGTTTTATGTTTAATACCCATCGGAAGTAGGCAAGGGGACCTTCCAGAATCAAAACTCCCCATGAGAAATGAGATATGGCGACCTCCTCGCGGTATTTCTCTTGGTAATGCTAACAGCCATACATTTAAATTTAGCAATTAGGTATAACACATTTTATTCAAAATGGACTCAAATCATTAAAATGATACTCACCCAAAACACTTGAGCCTTGCCAAGTGAACATAAATTTACTGAATTTCTTCACAAAATTGACAATGATACAGGTGATCTTAAAGCCATCATTGATGAAATTTACCGTTATATTCCAGAAATTGCTCAAATTTCTGATAACAAATCGAGCAATATTGCCTCCGATGAATGAAGATTGCGAAGAAATCAAATCCAAACTTTTAAAAGATTGATGCCCGATGAAGAGAGACTATACATCAGTTATGATTTGGTGGTTACAGACAATGCTCACGAGCAAACGCTTTATCCCTCTGAATTTTTAAATAGTCTTTCTGTGAGTGACTTACCTCCTTACAAACTCATATTGAAAGAAAACGCCATTGTGTCGAAAATTTTCATCGGAACAGTTTAGTTTGCGTAGTTTTAACTGGTGTTACGTGTGGACAACAAATTTTGATACAAAGAATACATTTCAAAAGTTCAGGGACACTACTGCCATTTATTTTTGACATAATTCAATTTCCGGTGATTCTATTTTTCGCAATGACAATAAACAAATCCTCATAAAAATGACGCTTACCCAAAACATGCGAACCTTGCAAAGTTAATGGGATTGTATTAAATTTCTAAATAAAATTGGCAATGGTACATTTGGTGATCTTATTGAGATATATTCTCTGCTACAGCTACATGAAGAAAAGATAATCAAATTGTGAAGGGGGCAGAGAAGTGTATAAATTTCATTAAGTAATTGATTTCAATATCTGGCATTTTTATTTTAAAATTTAAATTTGTTAAAATGTTTTTATAAGATTGCGAAGCAATATGCAATGGAACTGCGAAGCAGTTCTGGGGGTTGGCGAGCGTAGCGAGCAGGGGGCGGAGCCCCCTAGTAGAATGTATTGGGGAGTCACCACCCTACCCCACTGCATGTTCCAAATAGTCCATAAACTCCCCAAAAGAACAGAATTTTTTCCCTTTGTGGGTCAGTCCTTCTGACCTTGAAAATCCAGTTAGCACGACTTTCGGAAAATATATTTAATTCTTGTTGCCAAGGCATCCCCCCGTGCCAAGACGACCCCCTCCCTGCAACAAAAGAAGGGGAAGATCAAGGTATGCCCCTTCACTCCCGTTGAAATCTAAACAATTTAAAAAATTATTTTGCTTTTAAATGTTATAATTTTTTTTATTTAAACAACTTAAATAAACCTTATTTATGAGATATTCAATCTACACCGATTCATAAACAAAAGTGAAGAAGTTGCCTTATTTAATTTTGTAGCAATAAATTAAATAAGAGATTATTGTTATAGCATTAAATTAAACAAGACATTACTATGGCTTTAAATTGAATAAAACATTAATGCTATAGCTTTAAATTAAATAAGACTCAATGAAATAGCATTAAATTACAGCAATAATGTCTTAATGCCACGGTATTAAATTAAAAATCATTTATAAAAAACATCATTTAATTAAGAAATATAGTAAAGCAAAATATAAATTCAAATAACAGATAAAAAAACATTTTTCCTCTCTCTCCCTCTTTTTTCTTTTTCTTTCTTCTTTTTTTCTTAATTTTTTTAGTTTCTTTTTTTTCTTCCTTTGGTTTGGTACTTATACTATATTTAATTTAGAGTATATATATTTATTTATAAATAAAATTAAAAAAAATTGGAGTTTCACTAAATAATAGAAATATATAATAGTTATATTTTTATATGATTTTTATAATAGAAAAATAGTAATAAAAAGATTAAATTAGATATTTAGCAGTTTTTTATGTTTAAAAATTGAAATGTTGTTAAACATTCAAATTTTTAAAATCATGATTATCTACTATATCTTTAAATATTTTGAGAGTTACAAATACGAAACCGTCAAAAAGTAATGAGGATTCATAAAAAGTAGATTTTTGTGATGTAACTTAAGGGGACAAAAAACCTTTTAATGAAAAATTGTTTAATTTTATTATACTTATTATTCAAACTGATATGAAACTTTTTAGTAAATTTCCACACTGCTCGGTTCAGTTTGATTTAGTTCAAAAATAATTTCTAATAAAATAATTTCTAAAATATTCATCTAAAAAAAATTAAAATGAGTAACAATGAAAAATAGAAAAAATTATTTTTTAAAGGTTAAGAAGGTTTATCTAAAGATTCACAAGAAAATATAAATGCATAGATACAATGATCTCTTCTCGTTTAAATTTACCAATTTTTGAGAAAAAAGAAAAAAAAAAGAAAAGAAATCGCTTGTAATGAATTATTTTGTAATGAATTAAAATTGTAAATTCAACAATTAAGTTTGAAACAATCATTTCAAAAAAACAATGCTTAGCAAAAAAGACATAAAATCTTATGAAGTTTTGTGAAATTTTCGAAGAAAAGTAGCAGATGTAAACTAACATATTAATTATTTTTTTAAAAAAAATAGCAAATATTTAATTTTATTCGAATAAATGCTTAATTACTTTAAATTCTAGCTCAACGGTCCGAATTTAATCGAATCTAAAATTCCTATAACGATTGATTAAAGTGGTGCTTTTTTTCAAGTCCATTTTTTTCATGATTTATTTTCAAACTTATTATTTTTAAATCGGTAATTTTTTTCCGTTGCTGATTTTTTTTTCTTGTGATTTTTATGTACATAGCGAGGAATGGGGTAAAATCCTCTGAGACAACTGGTCACCAAATGGTTTTCAGCGGAACTCTAGGGTTCCGTAGAGGAGTTAAAAGGGTTCTGCGAGTAAGTACTTTTAAAAGCAAGTGATGATTTTTAAAACCTCTGATTATATTTTTATCCTACCTTCAATTTATAATTTATTTATTATTTCAGTTGCTTCTATGAAGTTATTTTTTATAAAATGCCAATGAGATAGAAATGAAATTTTTAAAATATATACTTTCAACTAACAATATATTGAACATATTATGATGAGAACAAGCATTTATAGAATACTGCATTAGTATTTCCTATTGCACTTTTCAAGTCAAAGTAACTAAATTTTTTAATAAAGAAATATGTTTCCTTAATAACCATTTTCAACACTTATAATAGTTTTTTTCAGTTTTCCTTAAAAAATAAATAAATAAAATAAATTTAAAAAAAACATAATTGGGATTGTTTTAAAAATTTATTTTCGCCATATTTTATTTTGTTCAAATTCATGACTAAACTAGACTAAACATTTAAGCACGAGGTCTAAAAATTTAACTGTCGAACATAAAACTTAATTTAATATTATTAATGATAAAAAATCTTCATTCCTCAAAATAAATATTTTAAAAATGAAATAATGTTTTATAGATTAACGCATTCACAGTTACCTTCATATACTTTAATTAAAAAAGTCGGGGAAGACCGGGATAGTTGGTAGGTCGCTGGACTCGCGTTCGCAGGAACGGGAGTCAGACTGCCAAAGACTCCAAGACTAAATTACTCGAGACTAAATCGTGATTGGTTCACGTTAAATCTGTCTGTTCACAAAGTCCTCCGTGTTTCCATAACAAATTATGCCTCTGATGGCTGTTGAGCTATTCTTTGCTCGGTGCTATGTCATTTGACGGAGGTAGTCGACGAAACCGTCTTACTGGCGGATATATCTGTTCCGAAATGTTTAAACAATAAATAAATAACAAAAATGATAAAATTGTCATTTCGTCATGAATACTTGAAAATGAGTTTTTGAAAAAAAGAACGCTTTACCACCAGTTAGTAGCAAAATCTACTGCTGAAAGTAAAATTTGGGAATATTTCGGATTACTGGCTGATGAAAAAACAAAAATTAAAACAAAATCGTGATAATAATAATTTTGATTTCAAGCAAGACCCGTGATCTTTCCCCTTTTCGACTCTATGCGCATGCGTCATCCGCGAGGTGAAATAATCTCGGGTAAGAATTGTATCTGAATTAAATCAGAATTTTTTATATGTTTAAAAATTAAATGAAATCGTAAAAAATTGTCTAATTAATTGCTTTTCTTCTTTTGAGTCTTAAATTCACTACATATGGTTATCTAAATTCCAAGTTAATATCTGCCAGAGATTCATGGGCGTTGTATTTTAAATATATTCCGAGCAGAAAAGATGACTGAAAAAAAAAGTTTGTCAAATTATTATTATTGTTTTCTCAACATAGAAAAACTTGGCCCAAAAGAGATGAGATGGTTAATTTTGAAGAAAAAAAAAATTAAAGTCTTAAAACATTTTGCTTTAACATTGTGGACTACAAAATACAAATATATCGAGAGAAAAAACCTGAAATATAGTTACTTGAAAAATTCATAATTAAAAATCTAATTGAAAAACCAAACATCGGACTTCGTTCATATGGCTCAATTCACTTCGCGTTGAATGCCGTATTTTTAGTGCCAATTGTACACCTGCAATTAGGTATACTGACATACACAAATACACGCCAAATTTTTCCGTTATTAAATGTATGTAGATTAATAGAAAACTTCTCGAAATTTATCTTTAGTTCCATCAATTCCCCTAGCTCATTCTCTTATTAAACAAAAAATAGTGCGTGGATTCCCTTCGCGCGGAAGAAGTTAAAATTCGTAACCTGCGACGTCAATTGTAGAAGAATCAGCAGTCGTAGAAGGATCACTAGCTCTATTCAACGACTCTTTTTCCTGCTCCGTTGGCTTCCGTGCTCTTGAATAACGATAATATTGTGCATTTTTCCCTCGTGTAACTCTTGAACCAGTGTAAGTCCTTGTGGTTGCCTCATCGTCTCGCAATGGAAAATGTATTTGTATTAATAATGTATGTGAATGCGTCATTATGTAATTTCAAAGGAGAAAACCAAACAATCAATTGATATTCACAAGAGACGTACCTTTGACATAACCTTAAATCCGTCGCATTGTCCGTGAGATTGTTTTCACTTATTTTTTACAATTGTTATCCACTAAATTTGAAAATGAAAAATGCTATCCTATTAAATAATATGTGTGTCAAATCAAACTAAAAAAAATAGTGCGTGGAGTCCCTCCGCTCGAAAGAAGTTAAACTTCGCAGCCTGCGACGTTAATTGTAGAAGAATCAGCAGTCGTAGAAGGATCACTAGCTCTATTCAACGACTCTTTTTCCTGCTCCGTTGGCTTCCGTGCTCTTGAATAACGGTAATATTGTGCATTTTTCCTTCGTGGAACTCTTGAACCAGTGTAAGTGCTTGTGGTTGCCTCATCGTCTCGCCCTGGAAAATGTATTTGTATTAATAATGTATGTGAATGCGTCATAATGTAATTTCAGAAGAGAAAACCTAACAATCAATTGATATTCACAAGAGACGTACCTTGTCATAACCTTAAATCCGTCGCATTGTCCGTGGGATTGTTTTCACTCATTTTTTACAATTGTTATCCACTAAATTTGAAAATAAAAAATACTATCCTATTAAATTATATGCGTATCAAATCAAACTAAAAAAATATTTATAGAAAAACAATGCTTTTATGACTTTTATTATTTTTATGCTAGTGAGAACCAAAACAATATGGAAATGAATGAGGGAAAACTAGATCCTACCACGTGATTTCCCGGCCAATAAAAATGTAGCATTAAACGTTTAACGCAACCTTGCTGGAAATCGCATAAGAAGTATAACTTCAAAAAATTTCTTTGGATCTCTTCATTGCATCTCTTGGTGATACATTATCAACCGTTTTCATTTTCTGCGATTTCTGTCAACATTAAAATTGTTTCATTGTGTCATTAAAATTGTTTCAATAAAAGTATTTCTAATTTTTTTAATAATACTACAATTAAAAAAAAAGTTTTTTTTTTTTTTTAGAAATGTTTGAATTTTCTGAAGAATTCTGTGATACTTATTTATCTCCTTTTATCTATACATATAGAAAACAAATTGTTTTATTATTATTATTGTCATTATTATAGTTATAATTATTTTATATGATTTTGAATTCAGTCACTAGGACTTCATATTATTTAGAGTTATTCTAAATGAAATCCCCAACCAGCATCTTCCCAAAATAGAGTGGAATCTGTTGTTTTTATTTTGAAAAGAAATAATACCCTATTTCAATTTTTGCTTCTACAGCAAATTAATAATTCAATTAAACCTACTTATCTCCTTCAGAGAGGGGTTGAAAAAAGTTGGGAAAGGTTAAAAAAGAGTTGAATGAAAAAAAAATATGCTAAAATAGAAAACTCCTTTCTTTTAATTTTAAAATTATGTGAAAATTTTTTTACGTAAAATCCTCCAAGTTGCAAAAAAAAAAAAAAAAAAAAAAAAAAAAAAAAAAAAAAAAAAATTGATACTTATTTTTCTTTTACTTTTTTTACTTGAAATTTCATGCAGCTTTCTTTAATTACTCTTATACTATTGTAAATTAAAGGAAAAAAAGCAAAAAAAAGAACAAAAAAAAACTATTTTTTTAATAATTTTCTTAGGTGTAAACATTTTAAATCGTTTATACTTTGGGAATTATGTTCATTATTTTTTTTATAAGTTTTATAGTATTGTAAGTATTCTTTTTAATCCTTAGTTTCTTATAATTTTCTGGCGCAAAAATAATACTGAGTCAAGTCATAGTAAATTTGAACACTTCTTATTTATCTTTTTTTTTTTTAACATTAAATACTAAAAAAACTCACGATAGTAATTAATTTGTTTTTGCATTTTCATTCTAAATTACTTCTTTGTGACTTAAGGTGTGCATTTATTATGTGCATTTATTATAAACACTTGTACTACAATCATGTCATAGTGAATATAAAAATGGAATTTCGTGCTGCCATCTGCTGCTTTTATTTTGAAAGAAAATAATACCATATTCCAATTATCACTTTTACAGCTATTAATGTTTCAATCTACAGAAAAAAATTCCACAGAATCTGTAAAAAAGAATCTATAGTCAGAAAAGAGAAAGAGTAAACAAGATGTGAAAAAAATTAATTTCTACTTTTTTAATTTAAATTAAAGTTTACAGCAACCTTTAATCGTAATATAAGAGGATTAAAACACTCGAAAAATTCGAACAACATACATAAAATTAAGGAAAACTTGTAAAAATAAGGGCCATATAAAAAGTCCGAAATCTTGCTGTTGAAATAATAAACCCGAAGTACCTTTGAATAATTATTTTTGATTTTTTTTCTTCATACGAGTAATAACGATTTTTTATATATTTAATTATAATTTTTATAATAATTTTATAATTAATTTTATAGTTATTTTTTTTATAATTACTGATATTATAATATCAGTTAAAAATAATATGTAAATCATATTTGTTTCTCGGGACTTATACATAAGCCTCATTCGTTAGAGTAAATATATACATTTAATAATTTTATACTCATACAGAGATATAGAAATCAAAATTATTATGATAATTTTATAATTAATCTTATAGTTATTTTTTGTATAATTACTGATAGTATAATATCAGTTAAAAATAATATGTATATCATATTTGTTTCTCGGGACTTATACATAAGCCTCATTCGAATATCTATAGAGTAAATATATGCATTTAATAATTTTATACTCATACGGAGATATAGAAATCAAAATTTATTCAATCAATTAGAGATATTTTCAAATATAATCAATTATAACTTGCAGTTTTAAAAATCTTGGAAATTAATTAATAATCAAATATTTTTTGTCTAATTTAATTATCAAGACAGAATCGTGATGGTATCGTGGTTAATTATATGACTGGCAGTGTGAAAAGTTTATGTTCTATTCCGTATTTTTATTTATTGTTATTTATTTCAATATCGCATTTAAGAAATTCTACTGTAAACAGTGAAAAAAAATCTATCTAAATGCTTTTCGCAATTTGTTCAGAGTTTAAAAGGAGTAATGGTACAGGTCATACATAATTCAACAGTGAAATAAATTTGAAAACAAGAAAAATTTATAGAAAGTAATATATTTAAAATAAATCATATCTTATTCGGCAAAATGTATTTTTGTCTTCATTAACAAACGGCATCCTTAACGAATGAAAATCTCAACATTTCATAGAACTAAATTTAAACAAATGATCAAACCATTAAGAGCCTTAATTTGAATTAAAAATAGTACAAGAAAACGATAAAAATCATTGATTCATCAATGTATCTAATGGTTAAGTTTTATTTAAATTTATATATATATATATATATATATATATATATATATATATATATATATATATATATATATATATATATATATATATATATATATATATATATATAAAATGTTAAAAAAATCTGTAATTTTATGTTGGCTTTTTGTCACCAACAGTTTAGTTAAATAAAATTTAACGAAGATATTGAAATAATTCTTTTGAGCACTTAATTCCGAACATTCTTTTTGAACTCTTTTTCTCGTCATTCTCCTACACGATGCATGTCTTCACTGATATACATTTCCGACTTAATCAATTACATTCGCCATTTTACATATTTACACTTACACAAATAGAACCTCTTAACTAACACTGATGATAATTTATTCATTAAAGAAATTTATTTAGATATTGTTTAAATTACACCACTAGCGAAAAATAGTTTGATTTTAACGATAAGTTAATACATTTTCCAAAAAAAATATTAAAAATATCTGAATTTACCTACTATTTTACACCTTTACTCATTTGAAATTTATTTCAATTCTTAACTTTTAAATTCTCAATTCCATTTTCTCCAGTGCGTTGTATTAATACACCATACATTTTCTGCTTTGAGAAAATCGATTGCGTCCACCATATTGAACTATTTTTAACTTAGATTCGTAGAAATCCAGTACCGCCATTGAACTTAGAGTATCGATATATTAATGTGTGTGTGTGTGTGTGTGTGCGTGTGCGTGTGTGTGGTCTTTACGGAGCTCCCTGTACAATATATTGCTTTAGAAAATGGAAGTAAGAAAGATAGTTAATAAATTTAGTTTTCACATTTCGGGATATATTTATATGCCTGCAAGCGACGAGGGCAGCATTTTATTTTACAGAAAAATAACTCCTCTTCATCATGGCCTTCGTTGGAACGTATACAGGTTAGTTTTTCTGGGAAAAGTGGTTTTTTTTCTCCTTTTTTTCTTTATTTTTTTGTTCGTTTTTAGAGCTATGTTCCAATTTTAAATTTGTTTTTATCGAATTTTAATCTATGTTTAATTTTAGTAATTAATTCCCTTAGAACTAACTTTTTTAATAGTTTCGGATGCTAATTCTAAGTGCTGTTTATATTTTATAATCGAAATTTCATATTAAAAATCACCTGCAATGCTAAATCTTACTTCCGGCGGGTAGGCGTCTTAAAATAAAAATAAAAATCCATTCTTTTTCTCAGATATTCTCCCAAGTTTTAAAATAAGTAATAGTCCACCCCTCTCTGCAGATGTCATTAATCAATTTTTATAAATTTCAAAGGGGAATTTATTTTACTTGATTAAGGGCTTCACACACAGCAAATATTTAAAATCAAAATCTGTTTTTACGAGCATTTTCAGTAAGTAATGTCAGTTGTAATCAGTAAATAATCAGTAAGTAAAGTCAGTCAGTATTGCCGAAAAGTACAAAAATAAAATTTGGGCAGAATACTAGTAATACAAAGTATTTTTTACGGTATTTACATGTTAAATATGGCCACTTGCTTAGACTTTGAGAGCAAACGAGGTGCTTGGATTAAAAATCAGCTGTATCCATTTTAAGAAACTATTACTGTAGCCAGAATCCAGGTCAATCGTCAAAAAGTGAAGGTCAAAAAATTGTTTCTTATTGATAATCATTTAGTAGTTATTTCAATAGTCATTATAGTAATAAATAGTCATTTGAATTTGGGAAATAGCTTTTAAAAAACTTCTTATTGTCACTACAGCACAGCAGGCCAAGACCATACAAACGTATTTTTTTGGCGGATATTATCTGATGTATATAGTTTCCAATAATTCTTCTTAAATATTTAGATAAAGACTAAATTCTAAAATTAATTATAATTTATTTTTATTTTTTATTTAAGGAAATAAATACATTTTATTTAGTACGAAAATTTAGCCTCAAAAAGCTTGAGAATTCAGTACAAAACTAAAAATATTTTTTTAAATATTATTAAAGGGGAAGAAAAAAATTTATTTATTGTTATGATTAATTACTTTCGAAAAACATAGAGGAATTTTACAAAGTCGTGTCAGTTCGTTACGAAGATCCCTCGTTTTTCTATTTTAGAACGTCATCCCTCGTTTTTCTGTTTAAGAACAAGAGTAGGAATAATTTATACTTCTTTGTCCTCGAGAAAAACATGTTTATTAGAAACCTTTTATTTTATTGTTTTCTTGATTTTTGCTTTTTTTGTTACGTTGTGGAACATTATTAAACAAGAGAAAAAATCCTTTTATTGTAATAACTAAAACTGTTCTTCTATTGTTATAACTGATCACTTTCGAAAAACATGGAGGAATTTTACGAAGTCGTGTAAGTTCGTTACGAAGCTAATCATCCCTCGTTTTTCTATTTAAGAAAGACAAGAATAGGAATAGTTTATACTTCTTTGTCCTCGGGAAAAACATGTTTATTAGAAACTTTTTATTTTATTGTTTTCTTGATTTTTGCTTTTTTTGTTACGTTGGAACATTATTAAAGAAGAGAAAAAATCCGTTTATTGTAATAACTAAAACTATTCTTTTATTGTTATAACTAATCACTTTCAAAAAACATGGAGGAATTTTACGAAGTCGTGTAAGTTCGTTACGAAGCTAATCATCCCTCTTTTTCTATTCAAGAACGACAAGAATAGGAATAATTTATGCTTCTGTGTCCTCGAGAAAAACATGTTTATTAGAAACTTTTTTATTTTATTGTTCTCTTAATTTCTGTTTTTCTGCTACTTTGAAGAATGAATCAATAACTTTGAAGAATGAATTTTGTTATTTTTAAAACTTGAAAAGTGATCATGCAATCCTGTATTCCATACAGCAAAGAATTCTAATTGAAATTTGAGCACTCTTGCTTCTCGGAAAGTTGTTGGTTTTAATTGCAAGATATTTTTCTTATGATCAAACTAAGAAGGGAGAAAATTTTTTTTAAAATTAAATAAGACCTAAATATTATTGAGTTAAATTAAACAAATAAAATATTTTAAACAAATATAGTTTATTCTTTTTCATTCTTCCAGTCATGCTTATTTTAATAATAAATATGCCTAAATCAGTCACTGCGCCTAAAAAAATAATAAAAATTTATGACATGGTTTCAAAATAAGATTTTGAGGGGCATTTACTGATAGCATTTAATAATTACGATATTGCCCCCATCACTTTTATGTTAATATAAATGTTCAGCATTTTTTTCCCATTAATTCTTATTTGTGCTACCTTATTAATAAGCTAATCCTTTTTTATTAACAATATTTTCATGTAAATATAAAGCGTACATGTAAATTTGGACGTCTATTTCACAAAGTCAAAAAATCCCGATAATAAGTTCGTTATATGGAAAATTCGTTAAATAGTAAATTACCTTTTAAAATACTTTAGCAACACAAACAGGTTTTAAATTCATAAACACTAGTCATAATTAAAATAGCAATTGATGCACTTTTATCTTGAAAACTAGTATCTACTATTTATTTTATAAATCTTAATTGTAAAAGAAATCTGCATGGAAAGCAAGAATAGAGCAAAAGCATTATCCAGTGGTACACTATCATGCTATATACATTTTGAACCAAAAAAACAAGGCTAAATTTATGTATAAAATTATAGTTGCATTTATTACAAAAGTAATTTTAAACATGCTTTACCGCATGCGCTCTTAAGTTAAATTGCTACGGATAAAATCTGTTAATTTGAACTGAGTTTTTCGTTTAAAATGCAAACAAGAAGGGAAAAGGAATTTCCTACTTTCTCTGAGATAATTTTTAGAGAAAACAGTAATACATTTCATAAAGCAGTGGCTTCGAAAATTAATTCAAGGTCCTTTCCCCAAACAAAATGCAATAACAAGTTTGAAATATTTTGGGAAATAGGGAAAGCGGATGTCAATGAAAAGTTCGTTGAATAGAAAATTCATTCCGCTATTGGGAAGTTATTTTACAAAGAAATTTCCAAAATGTTCTTGGTTCTTATAAAAATTCGTAAAATGGAAGTTCGTTAAATAGAAGTCCGACGTATAAAGTTGATACAATGTTTCGTTTTAATTTGTAGTCATAATTTATTTTGATTGATTAATAATTGGGTTTTTACAAGTGTTCATCAATATGAAATCAAAAAAGATATTTGGGAACGTGGGTGGGATTATATTTTGCACCTGAATTTGCTCGGGTGAAGTTTGAGAATATTTTGAACCCATGTACATATTTAAGCAATCGCTAGGGTTGCAAGTTTGTCGCGGCGCGAATTTTCGCGACCGTTTCCGCTAAATTTCAAGTTTTTTTCAAAAATTCGCGAATTTTTTAAAATTGCGCGATTTGAACGAAAGTTATTCAATTTGCGCGATTTAAATGAAAATTATTCACAATTTGAAGTTATTTTTTTCTGTTTTATCTTATCAATAAAAATATATTTGTAGTTATTATTTTTCTGAAGTTTAAAAATTGATTATATTTTTTCAAAGCATTCACAAAAGTATCTAGCAAAATGACATTAGAATTGGGTTAGGCCCTATACAAGCTCCTCGCTTTTGTATTGAAATTGAATACCATGAACAAACTGAAAGATAAGATTTTCTACATTCTAATTCTTATCTCCCCCTCCATTGACCAGAGGGACAGTCCTCTCACTGTATGAGCCCCCATCTTATAGCACTCACCATGTAAAGGGGGGGGGGCAACCACAAGACTTTTGTAGTTAACAAATTATTTGGGGAATTGAATTTCATTGCTGGAATTAGTAGGACTGAAAAGTTGATTGAAGACTGATGGTCACAAAAAGGTTGGTCTTCTTATCTTTTTGTTGACTGATTGACACCAATGCCTCCCTTTCCTAACAGTCAACTAGAATATAAAAGATAAAGGAAAACAAAAGAAGAAGAAAAATTGACTCTTTCACAGGAAATTCCTAGTGGTGAGAAGGTACATATATTTACACTGATTATTTCAATAGGTACAGAAAGGCATGTGGAAATGCTTGTCGAAGATGGAACGCTATCCAAAACTGTCTAAAGTGGCAATTCGATGTTTGTCAGTACCAACTAATAGCGTGGATGCCGAACTATCTTTTTCAAAATACAAAAATGTATTGAGTGATGAAAGGAGAAACATTAGTGAGAATAACCTAACCATGTATAATATTTTGTATCAAAATTCTGTACATTTAAGTAACGGCATTAATATTGCTTAAAAATAAAATTTTGTAACTTTTTTATGTTTTTTATTATTTTTAAATTGATCTTCGGTGTAAATATCAGTGCATATGTTATCCGCGAAAATTTCGCGAATTTTTAAAACTGTTGCGCGAATCACCCGCGAATTTATGTCTTTTTTTCCCGCGACAAACTTGCAACCCTAGCAATCGCTCATAAAGTTAAAATTATCTTGATATTTTCATAGGTTTTATATGGGCCATTTTTATAATAGTCAATGGTTAATTCCATGTTCCCTTAACGCTTTCGAGAAAAGACCCAAATATGCGCAATTTCAACAGTATGAGTTTGCGCAGCGAAGTACGGCGATATAAGGAAAAGCAATCGATTAAAATTCACAAAATACTAACAGATGAACACATTCCTCCAAGATGGAAGGTGCTCCATCTCGTCACTGTAAGAGATATAAATTTCTCAGAAGTTTTATTTTTTGGTCAAACGCATTTTTTTTCTTTCATACAATCGTCGATATGATATACGTTTATGATCGACTCGATGAATTATGCTCCTTACGTAAACTTGTTGCCTTTTTTGGCTTCACTCCGATGGAGTACGGTTTTTTACTTCTTTTTACGATTACATTTTTTGTTTTTTTTGCGTTCCCTCCGGTGTATGATGTTAAAGCATCATCCTATTATAATCGAAAAGAATTCCGACTGAGTTATGCTCAAACAGGTAAGTGTTTAGTTAGTTAATATTATTGCATTAGTTTAGTGTTATCAAATTATTGTAAAAATGATTGATTATAATTTATGTTGTTCCGTAATAATCAACTTAATGAACATTTCTGATATCCCTGCCAAAATGAAATAAAAAAATATACATAAGTCAACACATAAGCGAGGAAAAGCATTAATTTACAATCGAAAACTAATGAATCACAAATGAAGAAGATTAGGATAGACTAAAGACTACCCTAAATCTATCTATCTATCTATCTATCTATCTATCTATCTATCTATCTATATATATATATATATATATATATATATATATATATATATATATATATATATATATATATATATATATATATATATATATATATATATATATATATATATATATATATATATATATATAACAAAAAGACGCGAACAAAAAACAATAAGTTTCATTTATTGCGCATAAGCTGCAAGTAAACAGAACTCATTAGATAAGTTCGAAGTGAAGATAAAACAAAGGAAAATTATAGACATGTGAAAAAGGGGGGGGAAAGTAATAATTAAAAAAAATAACAAACAACTGATTAAAAAAAAAAAAAAGAAAAAAAAAAAAGGATGCGATTTTATTTAAAAAAAACCGGAAAAAAAAAGATATACTCTTTTCATCAGCCCACACGATTATATCTGCAAAAAAGAGTGTTAAAATTATGTATTAAAATTTTTTTTCTTTGATAATTTATACAATTTTTACATGTGCAAATCCATTTCGGGCAAATCTGTGGCTAGAATTATTTGCAAAACAGGCAATTCATGTTTCTCTTTTCTATTTTATATTTTTTCTTAAATAAATATCTATTTTCTAAAATTATTTATGGTCAACTTTTTTAAATTATCCAGTATAATATGACCTTGCGCATATTCAGTTCGGGCCCATCCTTGGTAACTAACAAATCAATGTACAACATAACAAATCACTTCAGCAATGCAGTAAGAACGGCACTTTAAAGCAAAACCCCTCTACAAAGTAAGGTAAAACAACGTTTAAGAGCACAAAAAATATTTAAAAATGCAGACAGCTGCTTCGGATGCTCAAAGGGCAATCTTCATCAGTGCAACAGAAAGAAATAAGAGAAAACAGGGTTGCATTTCTTTCTGTTGCACTGATGAAGGTTGCCCTTTGAGCATCCAAAACAGCTGTCAGCATTTTTAAATATTTTTTGTGCTCTTAAACGTTGTTTTACCTTACTTTGTATTCTAGCACAAAGGTCGCCCTTTTGAGTATTTAAAATCCCTCTAGTTTTTTCTTCTAGTAACCAATTTGCACTTTTGTTTTCATATTTTGTAATCTGGCAATCTTGTTGCGTAAACATATTTAAATCATTCTTGAAAAACTTCCCGTTCATGTAAGTACATCTGATTTCTCTACTCGCTTTATAGTTTTTGTTTTATACTGTTTTTTTCTTTTTCTTTTATTTTATTTTCTGTTTTAACGTGTTATTTTATTATTACTTATTGTGTTCTATATTATTTGTTGTAATTTTTGTAAAAACATTTTTTGAGTGCTCCTCACACTATTGTATTAATATATTTTGCTTTGGCTATATTGATACAATATCAGATAGCACTCTTTTTTGCGGATATAATCGTGTGGGCTGATGAAAAGATTGTATCTTTTTTCCGGTTTTTTTAGATAAAATTTCATCCTTTTTTCTTAATTAGTTGTTTGTTATTTTTTTTAATTATTATTTTATGATTATTATTTTATTATTTTAATCGATGTTTTAATTATTATTTTATGTATATGAAAAATATTCTGAATAAAAAGCTATTGCATACATGTTTAAATATAAAATTATTGCATTTAAACTCGCGTAAAACATGTAAATATTAAAAAACTGCAGTGCATCTAATAATTTGATCTAATTATTACAATATAATAATGTAATACCCGATATAATAAATAATCCGTATTTATTTAATATATCGTCTAATTTAACCAATTGATACACGAACGTAAACAAGTGCGAACCGGTTTCTGTCACGCAAAAACAATAAAGCTGTATAGTGTCACCTGGTAATTAAGATTTTACACAGAATCATTTAGTGCGTCTAATAATTTGGCCAGAAACAGTATGTCCAAAGAGATGTGAATCCTAAATCAGAAGTAAAGTAAATAAAGCTTAACTAAAGAAAAATAAGCACGCATAGAAATCAAATTTAAAGACCGATAAATAAAGATGCATTTTTTGATTACAGTGAAAGGTATATTGAAGAGATACTTGCATCATATTCAGGAAAAACTGGACACAGACACGGCTAAAGAGAGATATCGAACTGCATGGAAGTCCCAAGAGAAGCGCTTTCAAAAACTTCTGAAAAAGAACAAACCGAAAGATTTTTTGACTGCGTTACACGAAGCTGGTCATCTCATTGGTTTTTGGTATACAACGGTGGACTGCTACGTGCACACAGCTAGTATCAAGCCGTACGAAAGAAAAAAACAAGGGATTGAAGTTCGCTACACAGATGTGTATTCATATGCAGAGGTATTACATTGATTGATTGATTTAATTACATACATAGATTAATAGCACTGATTTATTTATTTGAAAACAATGATTGATTAATTTAATACATATTATGATTAATTTAATAACACCGATAAAGTTATTTACGAACACTAATTTAATAACACTGATAGATTTAATTAATAACACTGATTGATTGATTTAATAACGCTGATTGATTTTTTTAATAACATTGATTGTTTAATTTAAAGACACTGATTTATTTATTTAGGAACACTAATTGATTAATTTAAAAGCACTGATTGATTATTTTCTTTAAGATTGATTTCTTTGAGAACACTGATTGATTAATTCATAAATACTGATTGGTTAATAAAATTGATTGATTGATTTAATAACACTGATTGATTAATTTAAGTATAATAACTGATTGATTTAATAACAATGATTGATTAATTTAATGACATTTATTTATTTTGATCACTAATTGATTAATTTATTAACTCTGATTAATTTAAAAACACTGACTGATTTATTCAATAATACTGATTGATTAATAACACGGATAGAATAATTTGATAAAACTGATTAATTTATTTGACGCCCGGTGGCTGAGCGGTAGCGCTTCGCGCTGTCGTGCCACAGGTCCTTGGTTCGATCCTTGGGCCGGGCAAGGCCGACTCAGCCTTTCATCCCTTCAGTGGGTCGATAAAATGAGTACCAAGCATGCTTGGGAACTAACACTGGGGGTTCCGCGTTCGGCTGACCACCTGACCGGAACATATGCTCCTGCACCCCAGAGCCCAAGGTCAAGAAAACTGAGATGGGCACAGTCGGCCTTGGCCCTCTTAATGGGCTGTCGCGCCACTGAGTTAGTTAGTTAGATTAATTTATTTAAAAACACTGATTGATTAATTTAAAAATACTGATTGATATTTTTTAAATTTATTGATTGATTTAACCAATTTTTATTCAACTAATTTAGTAGAGGGATAATGGTTAAATACATAGTGCCATAAGAAATGACATTCACATAAAAAGCCATTTTTATGCACTACCAACATCCAAAAAATACATTTTCATGCTTTTAAACGATTGGTATGAAAATTTTAATGATTTGCTTGTGCGCTTTAGTATGCTTCCACATTGAAATTTGTGCAGAAAAGCTCAGATTTTTAATGGAATAATTAATGGTTCATTTAAAAGGAAAAAAAAACAAAAATGGGGAAAAAATTTAAAGAGCTTTAAATTTTAAGAGAAGATTTTGATTTAAAGAGATTTAAATTTAAAGAACTATAAACATAAGTCCAAACTGATAATTTTGAGAATTTCCATTGAAAAAAATATTTTAAATCTGATTATGATAAAAATCATTATACTTATTATATAAATCATTATTATAATTATTATATAAATCATTATGATTATTATTATAAATAATATTATTGTAGATTAGGTTTGACTATTCAAATAGTATCATCCCAGAAAAAATAAATAAAACAGAAAAAAAGAGAACCGAAAAAATAGTATTGTTGGAAATTTTTTCTAATTTAGGGGAAACGGAAAATAATGGGCTATAAATTTTTGTCGGAGGCAATTACTTCAGTAGTAATCAATATTTAGTGGTATATTTGGATTGGTATCAAAATATATCGGTAGTATATTTGGATTGATATCAAAATATATCAGTGGCATATTCGGATTGATATCAAAATATATCAGTGGTATATTTGGATTGATATCAAAGTATATCAGTGGTATATTTCGATATAATTATCAATTAACGATATTTTTGTTTTGTTTTCATTTCAGTTGGAAATATTATTTTTTGCTAGAATAACCACACCATGTTTATTATTTGAGCATTTAAAGAAAGCACATTCTAATTACGGACAAAATTTAATTATGAAATTTTTTTAAATTATATAATAACATATGTACATCCGCCACTATGACCACCTTTATATCCCCATATACCAGGGCTCGAAAAACCGCCCGTCCTCCCGTCCTCGGCGGTCAAAAATTCCCCGCGGACAATGAATTCCTCGAATCCGACATCCGCGCGGACGGCCATTTTCCCGTTAATGTTGGTGATACATTTTCGATTTTTGTTATCTTACAAGAGTCTAGCGTAGCGCCTCACTTCTAAAATGACCCTCTAATCTAGAAATCCTGTTAATTCCTTCGTCAGATCAAATGCAGCAAAATGACCCACAATACAGCAACATACTGCGCATGGTGGAATTGATGTTTTCTCCGTCTGGGAGGACTGCAGCGGTTGAAAGGGGCTTTTCAGCGATGAACTAACAAAAAAACACCTTACGTACTGGTCTTAAGCAAGAAGCGTTAAACGCAATTATGAACATCTACCTAATTGGAAAACCCCTTTCAAATTTCTGTGCAGAAACCTCTGTAAATCAGTGGCTTGATTGTGGAACTGGCAAACGTCATATTTGATTCATTTAAAAAACGCAGTACCCTCGGATAAATTGACATTCTAGATAACTTGACCTTTGTCATTTAAATTATTTCATAAAAGAAATAAATTTTTTCATAAAAGAAATACTATATTACTATTAATAACCTAGTATTTCTTTTATTACTGCATAATGTAATCTTAGCACTTGTAATCCTAGTAACTACTAATTCATTGTGCAATTTATATAAATGTTTGTAATAAATAAGAGAAAATTATATTTTTATTTATTTAGAAGCTACGGGTTAGTTTCAAAGGAGGATGGGTACATTGTTGGACAAGCCGTCGTCGGGGACGGGTAAAATTTCCGAGTTTTTTCGAGCTCTGCCATATGCGACAAGCTTTAATTCATATTTTCGAAATTTTCGCCAAATGGTGAAATAAAGCAACAAAATGTACACAAGACGGAAATCTCAAATTAATGCTTAGGGTATATAATTGCCAATTATCTCCAGATTGTGCAATCAAACAGGTTTTAATGTTCTTTTAACCCGCCCTCTTCAACAGCAACTTCTCCCATTTCACCAGTGTTCTTGTTTAATCAGTACTTAAATTCAAAAGGTGATACAAATTTTTGTCGATTATTAAAAAAGATTCCAAAAGTTATAAGAAATAGTTATTGCTGAACACCCTGTATAGATTTAGATTGAAACAAAGTTGTGGATACTAATTTGTAAATAAATATACGTAACTATTAAACTAAATAAATTAATTTATAACTATGCATTTATTGGTTTTACGAAAGTTTATACACACGCGCAATTATATAAGTTCAAAATGTAGAGAAAACGTGAACAAAATTGCAGAATAATGAAAAAAATGAAAATCCAGAATAAAAAACGATATAATCTCTTCGTCAGCTCTCACGATTATAACCGCCAAAAAGAAATGCTTTCAAATATTGTATCAATATAGCCAATAATAAATATATCAATGCAATCTAATATAGTATCAATATATCAATACAATCGTGTGAGGAGAACTCAATTTTTTTTCATTGATTTTCGTAGTTTTCTTAGTTTTTCTCTTTTTTCTTTATATATATAGGCCGGGGGGCCACAATTAGAAACATCAGTCAAATGGGGGGCCGCAACTTTGTCAAAATTTCATATAGGACTCCTTTTTGTTTATAGGAACACACACACACACACACACACACACACACACACACACACACACACACACACACACACACACACACACACACACACACATATATATATATATATATATATAAATAAATACAAGAAAACACTAAGAAAGTAAAGAAAAACAATAAGTTATGTATAACTATTAAACATAAAGAATATGTAGTAATATTTATTTATCCAAAAAACAAATCGATAAACTCTTTCAAAATCTGAAAAAACAATGGATACCCAACTAATGTAATAAAATTTTATATAAAATCATTGAATTAATCGTATATTTTGGTGGATATATTTACTAAAAATTTTTTTTTTTTTTTTTTTTGTTAATTTTTATGATTTTCCCATGTGCAAATCCATTTCAGGCCAAAATTCATTGCCAAAATTATTTACTAAATAATTTCTTTGTTAATTTATATAATTTTTCCATGTGCAAATCCATTTCGGGCAAATCCGTGGTTATAATTATTTACCAAAAATTCCTTTACTAAATAATTTCCTTTGTTAATCTATACAGTTTTTCCATCTGCAAATCCATTTCGGGCTAATTCGTGGATAAAAGTGTTTGCTAAAAATTTCTTTATTAATTTATACAATTTTCCATGTGCAAATCCATTTCGGGCAAATCCGTGGTTAAAATTATCTGCTTGAATTTTTTCTTTGTTAATTTTTCCATGTGCAAATCCATTTCGGGCAAATCCGTGTTAAAATTATCTATTAAAATTTTTTCTTTGATAATTTAAACAATTTTTCTATGTGCTAATCCATATCGTGCAAATCCGCGACTAAAATTATTTGCAAAGCAGGCAATTTATGTTCCTCTTTTCTATTTTATATTTTTTCTTAAATAAACATCTATCTTCTAAAACTATTTATGATCAATTTTTAAAATTATCCAGTACAATATTACCTTGCGCACATCCATTTCGGGCCCATCCTTGGTAACTAACAAATCAAAACTCATAATAACAAATCACTTCAGCAGTGCAGTAAGAACGACACTTTAAAACCCTCTTGTTACACTCAATTTGCGCTTTTGTTTTCATCTTTTGTTTTCATATTTTTTAATCTGGCAATCTTTCTGCGAAAACATTTTTAAATCATTCTTGAAAAATATCCGTCCATGTAAGTTGTTATGATTTTGCTACTCGCTTTATAGTCCCCCCTTTTTAATGTTTTTTCTTTTTATTTTATTTTATTATCTGTTTTTACATGTTATTTTTACTTTTTATGATCTATTTTTTTGTAGTTATTTTATAAAAAAAAATTTTGAGTGCTCCTCACACTATTGTATTAATATATTTTGCTTTGGCTTTATTGATACAATATCAGAAAGAACTCTGTTTTACGGATATAATCGTGTGGGCAGAAGAAAAGATTATATCTTTTTTTTTCCGGCTTTTTCTCCGGTTTTTTAATTAAATTTTTTTTTTTTAATAAAATGTTGTTTGTTATTTTTTTACTTATTTCCCACCCCCTTTTTTTCATATGTCTATAATTTTTCTTTGTTTTATTCTTCATTTTGAACTTTTATATATATATATATATATATATATATGTTATTATATATTTATTTTTTCTAATGTATTTTCTAGTATTTCGAATTGATATGTGCAAAGTTCGCAGGCTGCGTAGCTGTGAGTTTACTCCATCCTCAACAATTTAAGAGACATGGCCGAGATAAAATTGAATTTGAAGCATATCTTGCCGGTGTTTTAAACATGGTAAGCAATGTATGCAGTTTGAAACTGTACAAAATGATTTGCAATATTATTTGCCTTTATGTTTTAAAATAGCTGCATGTGATAAAAAAAAAAAAACTTTTTTCTCGTCTCTTTTTATACTACTTATCGAATGCTGTAAATATCTTAGATTAATTGAACAATTCTTTTCCTATTTACAAGCAGCTGTCTGATTCTTCAGTGCTCCAGTCTATTCGCAAAAAAGATCCAAGTGTTTTCTTATTAGCCTAATACTTTTCAGTATTTTTGCTGTGGTTCCGCATATATTTAGGCTAATTAGAAAATTAGGATGCATATTAATTTGCTTTGTTTAATGAACTTTTCGGAATTACGTTAGGTGGTTTGCAATAAGCACAAAGTAATGAAGGCTTATTGTAAATAGCCTTATTGAAGGCTTATTGCAATTAGCTTAAGTAGTATTTCGCGCATTTTTTAGTATTTGAAAGTATATAAGAATATTGTAATACGCTTAAAAATATCAGGCTGATTATTGAATACTGAAAAACTTTCTAATTAATCTGCAACATTGCAGTTTCGAGGAGCAGGATTTTTTAATAAGCCTGCGACTTATTCTGACTAGTCTCTACAAAAGGAAAGACTCAAACTAGACTTTGATAAACAATAATTTTGATTATAATGAGAAAAATCACACTGAAAAAAAGTCTAACCGTTATATGGGATAACTTCATCAAAGGCCAGACACATCCTGATTTCATATTTATTTTAAGAAAATCCTAATTTAGAAGCTTTAAGCTGCTATTGTGTTATTTTTAATTTAAATAATAAAAATGTTTATAAGATCCGATGCATTAAATGAAAGAAAAAAATGCTCAAACTTGAAAAAAGGAACTATTTTGAAAAAGATAAGTTTTCTTCTACAGAGAATAAAAATACTGTGTTTTCTTCAAATTCCACCTAAATTAATCACTATGAGACCCTGTAAAGTTGTTTAATGTTTCATTATCAATTTAAAATATTTGTAGATGAAGGTAACCTGACTTTATGAAAAAGCTTGACATTCCTACTTCAAATAAAATATTACCTTAAACTGTAATTAATGATATTACATTTGTCACTATCTTAAACTCTGAACATTTTCAGCTGGGAAAATTTTTGAAAAAATTTATCAGAAATATTTTTGTACACTTTAATTTGGGAAAAGGTTCAGTAGTAGTGTTTACAGTGACAACGTTTTCTATATGAACATGGAATACCAGCTTAAGCACTGATACATATAAAGAGTGTAAGACAAGTTAGCACATATAAAGAGTGTAAGTTTAGTTAACATAGTTAATATTTTCACATTTAAATTGCCTAATGAAAGAAAGTTCTTTTAAATAACATGTTGGAATATTTAATTCAGAAAACAGAACACAACTCTTCTTAAGAATTTTGTAAATGTCATTAAATAATACCATTTTCAAAATTAAAATTTGTGTAAGACTAGTTAATGAAGAGTTAACAGTGTTAATCATTTCACTTTTAAACAGCCTAGTGAAAGAAAGTTCTTCTAAATAGCATTTTGGAATATTTAATTCATAATACCGAACATAACTCTTCTTAAGAGTTTTATAAATGCCATTAAATAATACCATTTTCAAAATTAAAATTTGTGTCAAACATTTTTTCAAACTGTTGCAGTATTTTTAAGGCTGTTGTTAGTAAATTCACTTGGGCGAGCTTTCGTCCACTAAGTTCTAGATTTAGACAAATTCCCAGGAACATGGCTTTCTAAACTAGCATGGGTACTCACCTACTTTCACACTGATGCATATCACATATAAAGAGTGCATGTCTGGAGGAAAGTTAATTACGTTAATCATTTTGAAATTTGAACTTAGTGATGAAAGGCTCTTCTATAAAACATTTTTGAGTGTTTTGGAGTATCTGCTTCAGAAAACTGTACACAACTCCTCTTAAGAATTTCATAATTGTCATTAAATAGTATAAAAGTAAAAAACTGTGTCATAATTGTGTTTGTAAAAGTAAAAAATGTGTCATAAAATTTTCAAATTGTCGTTGTATTTTTTAGGCTGATGTTAGTGAATTGACTTGGGTGAACCTTCGTCCACTAATTCTACAATGAGGAAAATTCCTAGTAATATCTCTTTCTATATTAGTAGGGATACTCACCAGCTTATACATTGATACATATCACATATAAAGAATGTATGACTAGTGGAAAATTAATAAGCTCAATCATTTCACATTTGAATAACCTAGTGGAAGAAGGCTGGTCTGTGAAAAACTTTGTGTGTTTTAAAATATTTGCTTCAGAAAACAGAACACAACTATTCTTAAGAATTTTATAAATGTCATTGAATACTATCATTTTTAACAGTAAAAAATAGTAAAAGTAAAAATTGCCTATTGAGTTTTTCTTTTAAATTTTAGGGACATTCCCACTACAAATGTCTAAAAGAAATAAAAGGCCAGGATGAATTAAAGATAACTTTGTATTACGCTCACCGTTGCTTTCTATCTACAGTAGCATTATTGAAAGCTCATAGAAATGAACTTATAAAGGTAAGACATTAAGCTTTTTCACTCTTTACTTCTTATAAAGTTTTATAGATTAGGATACATGTACAAAACACTATCTTTAATAAAAAGTTACGTAAGAAAATTTGAATTCTTTATAAGTTTTATAGATTAAGATACATGTACAAAACACAATATTTAATAAAAAGTTACGTAAGAAAATTTGAACTGAGACAAGTACTGATAGTAAGAAGATTTGAATTCTTAGCAAGTTTTATAGATTAAGATACATATACAAATACACAATCTGTGATGAAAAGTTACGTAAGAAAATTTGAATTGAGAAGAAAATTATTTAATAATCTCTTCAATGTATGAGAAAAATATTAATTCTAGAATAATTATTTTAGAGTGAGAGTCTGCAATAAAGTCATAGAGAAAAGAAATTACAAAATAACTTAAATTTTTTCTGGTGTTTTACAGAAAATTGAGAAAAAATTCGTCCGTTTACAGTGCTACAAAGTACTTTGGTTTACTTAAGTATTTTGGAAGACAACGAAAATGTGTCACAAGTATATTACAAATGCCTTTTCTGTTAGCATACCTATGCATTTGAATGGAATATGACCAATATTTTCCCATTAGTTGTATAGGAAAATAATTATGTCATATGGGTAATGTGGGGTAAGAAAAATGGAACATCTTAATAGCTTTTGATCTGATGATCGAATTTTTCATCTCCTGAGATGAAATTTTTATAATTCGAGAGTCTAACAGTGAATATGATAAATAATTTGTATTGACAATTCTTTAAGTTACGGAATTCGATGCAAAAGCATGTTTCTTCTGAGTAAATGTTCTTTATTTTTTTTTATTTGGACACAAATTTGCGTCCCCCCCCCCATAAAATAAGTAGAAGGGGTTATAGCAGTTTGAAAAATTGAGTAACAGTAGTTTTATCAGAAGAGCGGTCATAAGTGGAATATTAATTACCCTTTTTGCTTATTTTGCTCTAATTTTTGAGCAATATAACAAATTGAAAATTTTTTCATTTATTCCAAAATAGTGCCCTCTAAAATATAATTTTTAATACTAATAATTATAACTAACTATATATAAAAATCTACCGTAGCAGTCTTCTATTGTTGTTGGTGCATTTTTATTGGCCGGAAAATTACATGAAAAAATCCAGTTTTCCCACATTAATTTCCATATTTTCTTGGTTGTCATCAACATAAAATTAAAAAACGTCATAAAAGTATGTTTTACTGTAAAATATTTTTGTATCCCAAACTTAAAGGAATTTACCTGAAATATTTATTTTTCTTACATTACTCTGATATTACTGCGTTTTTAAAATTTGATTCTTTTCTCAATTCAGAATTTGAAACCAAAAATGTTGTCTCTTTATTATAAAGCGATTCTATGATGTTAACTTATTACGCTTAATTTTAAGATAATTTTATTTCAATTGTTGTCTAAACTTATTAATCGTTTTATAATTATTACTTTTAGAGTAATTTACCTAAATAGACTAATATAAATGAACGTTATAGAGATTCTTTCAATGATTTAGAGCTTAAGAATCAGCTTCACCATGCACAGCGTAATGCCTGCACAAATTATATTTAATATATCAAACTGTTTGTTTAGTGAAAATATATTACGATTGTGAACTCACTAAATTCGTTCTCAAAATATACCTTTAATTTTTAATGTAACAAAATTATTTATGATCACAAATATATATTGATGGAATCATAAGTGAAATAGAATTATACCAGATCTCTCATACTATTTACCAATCGAATTTGACTCAAAGTAAACATTTAATTTGAACAAAATAAACATTCAATTTGATTAAAAAAATGAATGTTGGACGTGGGAAGTGGGGGTGCAAGCGCAAGCAAATGGAAATTTTTTTACACGGTTAGAATTTTTATTCTAGCATGACTGTAAAATAACCGCCATCAGTCTGTCCATTCAATTAAACGTTAAATTTTACGGTTAAAAAAATTTTTTTTTGCCTTTGCTGTTTTGAAACCATTTACAACTAGTATGTTGTAAATGGTTTCAAAAAAAAAAAAAAAAAGAAAGAAAGAAAAGAAAAAAAAACATGAATACGAAACTATACGGTTTTTTAACCATTTGGAAATAACACGAAAGTTCTACACTTTTTTGTGTTAAGCAGCATGAGAGTACCATTATGAATGAGAGTATCGTATTCAGAGTGTCCAGGGTCACAAATCGGGGTGAGCAGGACACTGCAACTCTTCGTGTGTTGAAAGTAATGGAGGAAATATGGTGGTGTCAACGCTGAGACTCAATGACCCAGTCTGTCGGTCATGATATTGACAGATTACTCCTCTCGGTTACAGTATGCACCTAGCTGCAAGGAACTAAGTGGCATCATATACTGTTGGTCTATTTAGTGCGATAAAATTCTGGTTGTTTAACTGTATTAAGTGAAAGCAGTTAATAAAAGGTTTTTCTCACAGCTAATAGTTTGAATACCATATTATGTATGGTTATTTGACTATTTTGTTTAAATATGGTATAATAACAATTAAATAAATTGTTATTTAACCTTTTTTTCCGAGAAATTTCTAACAGTGTAGTACGTATATTATAAGTAAAAAATTTCAATTTTCGTAGAAAAAGTGTTTTGTGCTAAGAATAGACAATTATTGCAAAGCAGTCGTCTCGTTTGATGTGCTATAACGAGCAGGGTGCTTATCTTCCCAGTAATTTAATAATTTTCGAACGAAAAATTCTTGAAATGAAAGGTATACAAGCTTTTACCCAATTTTGAAATTGTGTATTGTCACTATATTTTACAGTCTAAAAAACTAAAAAACTGTATTATATTGCTTAATGAACTTTATTTTATTTAAATAGATTACTGAACTGCTTTTGAAAAAAGAAACTTTGATAATTGGTGAAATCGAAGATATTCTGACAGGACCTAAAGGAAAAAGTTCTAAAGATCGAACTTTGTATGATTGTTTTGTTCCAACTCTCACTCTACAAGAGCATTTGGAGTTCAACAGAATGCTTTAATCAGAAATCGAAGCAAAAATGAAGAAAATTTGATTTGGTATTTAAAACACTTTAAAAAATAAAATAGAATAAGAAAATATAAAGAATTCTAAATCATATTAATTTTGATTTAATATGCAGATGATTGCTACTAATGTTATTAAAACTGAACTTTATATTTCATTAAATAGAAGGCTTTAATTGGGATTCAAAATAAAAACGAAGAAAGTTTAAATTGGTCTTTACAACTTAATTAAAAATATTAAAGTATAAGTTAATGTATCGAATTCTCAATCATATTAATTTTGTTTAAATAAAGATGATTTCAACTAATTTTCCATAAAATGAACTTTAAATTTTTAAAATGGAAATCTTTAATCAGGATCCGAAACAAAAATTAAGAAAATTTGAATTGGTAATTACACCATGCTCAAAAATAATAAAGTATAAATTAATAGAAAAAATTCTCAATCCTATTAATCTTATTTTAGCATGCAAATGATGCTACTAATTTTCCATAATATAAGCTTAATTTTTTTTTTTCAAATGTTTAAAAGAGAAACTTTTTAAGACACTAGATTTATTATTACAGTTAATTTTTAACAATATGATTTTAATTTGCGTATTGATGATTCCATAGATTATTATTATTTTTTAATTTATTGTGTATTGCTACAATTTAAATAAGAAAATTAATAACGCGTTATTCTCTCATACTGAAAAAAAATATTGTGATCGCCTTCCAGCGATCACAGTTTACCCACTGGTAAAATGGCTGTTGCCTAATAAGTTTAGGCCTTGGCATCTTTTTTTTTTCTCTTCTTGCTTCAACTGTAACCTTTGGAACCGTGTCAATCAGTTTGAGACCCTCTTTATTTCTGATTTTCACCTGAATTAGTATTGAAAACCATCCAGTTTGAACTGTAGGTTATAATTTCCGATTCCTAATTAAAACAATAAAAACAAAAAATATCGTTCAAATGAGGAAATTCTCTTTTAATCACAACTCAAGAAGTATTTATGGGATATCTCCGGTCTCATATCTCAAAAATAAACGCACCAACTAATGCATAACAAAGTGAAAAAAAATTATCAAAAAAATTATAAAAAAATTATCAAACAATCTTCTAAAAAAATTATCAAACAGCAGCGGTCGTCACAGCAAGGCATGCAGTGTAGACGCACGCGCATTGTTTACTTTTACTCTTGAACACAGTTGAAAAGTGTGATGACGTCCAAATAAGGTGTGTACGTCATCAAACCTAAAACTACACTCATTCGCCAATTTTAATTTTGCCAATGGGTTAAAAAAAAAAAAGAATTCTTTGCAAATATTTGAAGAGAACTAATAAGTATTTTAGCCATGAATGCATGCTATACTTTTTTTATAACATATTATCTCACAAGTCAATTGAAATAGAAGGTGTTTTTTTTTTCAAATATAAATGAGCTTTACATGCATTTATATGCATTTATATACATCTTCATTGAAGTAATTGGCTAAAACAAAACCGTAAATGTCGGTAATTATTCAGTGTAATCGACTTTAATAATTGAGTAGCGATTATCCTTGTAGCAGAAGCCTGTGTATGCTGCAGAATATCGCTGCATCTGCAGATTAATTTTTATCCTATTATCTTAGTTTTTATCTGTAGATTATTTATTGTCTTTTTTATCGATTATGTTATCTGCAGATTATTTTATCTTTAATCTCATCGTCAGCTATCACCTCTAGATAAAGAAAATTTATTTTCAATTTTTTGAAAATAAATGACTTGAAGAAGAATTACATCAGTAGAATATTTTTTTACCCAAAATATAATTAATTTTTAGTAATTGATATGCTAATTTTCTTTTATCTGAGAAAGTTTTGAATTAAAAATTATGGAAAAAAGCTAGAATAGAAGTTACTAGACTTAGAAGCCACAGAGTGTTTTTAGATTAAAATTATTGCAAAGCATTTTACAAGTAAGCAAAGATTATCTTAATTCATTGTGTGTAATTTGAATAAATTTTTATGCAAATGTATTTATTGAAGGTCCATAGTATTTTGAGGCACTTAAGGTCCCATGTTCAGAGATTTTATACGGTGAGAACAAAACATTCTGTAAACATGCATTGATAAACATCTCCAATACCAATGCTGAAAAACGTCTTTCATTCACGTTTAAAGGTGCTGTTTTTAATTAGAATCGCTGAAAAGAATATTAGGCGTAAAACTCTTTTTAAAGAATAAACCGGAAAATTAAGAATTTCTAATATTCCAAACTAATTTTCGTTAATTAGCTGGAATTTTCGAAAATAAAGAAAAAGTTATAAATGGCAAGACATTAAAAAAAAAATTATAAATTTCTAAAAATTCTGTTTTCTTTTAATTACAGACTTTACAATATGAATTTTTGAAAACATAATTTTTATCGACTTTATTATTTTTCTTCTAATTTTTCTGATACATAATTCAAGTTATATTAAGCCTGCTTTTTATCATGATTATCTGTGCTTGACTGTGATAGGTTTGCAGATAAATTTGAATCAATGAAGTTTGTACAGAAGATTGTCTCTGTAAATTCTGCTGTCAGGGCAATAGTTACAAAAAGTTATTTAATGTGTAGAATACAAAGTAATTTGCTCTTTAATTTTTACATTGTATTCATTTTTATATTGACTATTGCATTGGTTTTTATATTGACAATTGTTTTGATCCTTATCTAACTATTTTTTCAAAAACAATATTTTAAACAATATTAGATTTACTCAATGTTTTAAAACTATTTTTAGTATTTTCTAATCTTTATTCTTTCACTTCATGTTTTTAATGTTTTTTTTTATGTATTTGCCATGTTCACTTTCGTTTCTCTTTCTTTTTTTCTTTTTTTTTTGTATTAAGGCCTTTCTTTCCTTTTGTTTGTCTCTCTTTTGTCTACAGATTTTCGCTTGTTGTAAATTAAGTTCTTTTTTAACCTTTGTTAATTATTACTTCTACAATATGGTTAATAATTGCAAGTTTATTGAAAACGATAACGGATTGTAGCTCTTATGTTTTAGTGATACAGTTTTTAGAAGTTTCGACTCTAGATTTACTCATTAACTTCAGAATTAAAAAAATATACTTTAACTAAAACAAACTTAGAAAGAGTTTATTTAACATTAATAGTATTATTATTTATTCATTACTGTAATGATAGAAAAAAATTTAATTTATACACTCTTAAACATTCAGGTTTCACAAAATTGTTTAAAAGAATTAATTAAATTGTTTAAAAGTGTTTTATTAAATTAAGTGCAATGTTATTTTTTTAAAAAATGATTTTGTTAACAAACATACAATACATAATTACGACTTAGCCTAGATAATTTCTTTTTTAATGTTTTGACATTATAAATGCTAATTGTTGATTTCAATGGAGTTTTTAATAAAATGTGAATTTAATTGCATTCAAAAATTCCAAACTTCAAAAATTGAGAAATATTTTAATCTATATTGATTTTTAAGTCAATAAATAGGATTTATTGACATTTTTTTTAAAAAAAAATTAATGAAATAAAAAAAATGATCAAAATGTTAGTTTAATTGAACGGCAATATTTATATTTAATTTTTTTTCTTTAAATTATTATTTTTAAGATTCAGTATCGATAACAGTATTTTGTTATTTTACTGGTATTATATTAATTAATTTATAACCATCATGAGAATTTCAATAAATGGTTTTTAAATGTATTAAAAAAATTAAAATCGAATGATAACTAAAATATACGATTTGTTCGCTGATTTTTTTTTCTTTACATAAATTCCTGTTGCCAACAAAATTTTAAATGTGCAGAAATAATACCAAAATGCATTTATTTGGAAATTACTTTGATTAATTTTAAAGTACATTTCATAAGAAACTGTGAGAAGTATTTGAGCTTAAAAAATTGTTTTTTAATACTTATTAGTTTTATACCAGGCAATATTGTTTAAAAAATGTTTAAGAAAATAAGTAACTGGGATAGCATTCTTTAGTACGTTTGATTGATGATATGTATTGTCTAATAAATAGCTTATTGCTTCAACTTTTTTCAATTATTTGAAAATAAGTGACTTTGAGCTTAATCACGTCAGTAGAATATTTTTTGCTCAAAATATAATTAACTTTTAGTAATTAATGTGTACATTTTCCTTTATCTGAGAAAATTTTGAATTACAAATTAATAGAAAAAACTAGAATAGAAATTTCCAGATTTAGAAACCGCTGAGTTTTTGTAGATTGAAACTCTAGCAATTTATGCTGCATAAAAACAAAGGTTATTTTAAGGTGTAATTTGAATATATTTTTATCCAAATATATTTATTGAAACTCCACAATATTTTGAGGCACTTAAGCTCCCATATTTAAATATTTTGCAGCGAAAACAAAACATTCTTCAATCATCCATTGATAAGCATCTCCAATACCAATGCTGAAAAATGTCTTTCATACACTTTTAAAGGTGCTGTTTTTTAATTAGAATCGCTGAAGGGAATAATAGGCGTAGAACTGTTTTTAAAGAAAAAACTATCATGTGTTCGCTTTGAAAAAAAATGAATCAATCTGTCTGTCTGTTTTGAATGTCTGATTCATTTCCAACTATTCCATGTCAAAAAAGTCTGGTGAATGCAGGATAAAACAAATACCAAATATGGAAACAAAATACCTTTATTATCAGTCAGCCACAATACACTTCCCCGTAGCAACTGGAATAATGTTTTTTTTTCTACTTCGAATGTCTCAATCCACATCAACTTGCGTCTAAAAAGTTTGTTGCACATCGTGCATCTAAACAATTTGATGAATGGGGAATAAAACAAATACAAATACAAAATATGGAAACAAAATACCATTATTCATCAAGTTATAATCAGTTAGCCTCAATACACTTCAATATAACAAGTGTAATAATGGTCTGTTTACTTCGAATGCCTGATACATTTCAGACTAATCCACGCCAGCCTGCTCCTAATACGTTTATGCATATCATTCGTCTAAAAATTTTGATGAAAGGGGCATAATACAAATCATGGAAACACAAAACTACCGTTATTCATCCTCAAACTATCATCAGTTAGCCACAATACACTTCGATAAAACAGCTGGAACAAGTCTATCAAAGCTTCTTCAGAGAAACACAGAAATCACGTTTTCAAAGAGTTTAGAACAAAATGGGAACGAATCTCACGCTTAATCAAATCTTTTTGTATGATCTGTCATGTCAAATTATCTTTTTCTTTTCGATATCCTTCAAGGAGCTAACAACAACATTTGTCGTAACCGCTTTGCTAAAATTCTGCCTTCAGATTTGTCGAGTGCCGTGAACGTTGTTCATCACCCATGGTGTCAGATTGTATGAGAACTTAGAAGTGTTAGAGATTTCTGGGGACATTCTGTTAATCTAGAAAACTTTTTCTTAGGGTATACCATTTGGCTTTAACATTAGGCCTCTAGCTACCTGGGACAAGTAAATTTTCCTTGCATCAATCAGGAAAAGGAATAATACGTTACTCCATTAAAATACCACCAGAAAAAATTGAAATATAAGTCTTATTTCATTCTAAATTGCCATAAATCTGTTAATTCTGATTTTCCTCTCCGATGATCCTACATACGGTCTTACCATTACCCTAGGCTCCATCTTGTAGCTTCTATTTTCTACCATATAAAAAAGAGGAAGCCACAACCGATTTGTACTTATGCTCCAAGTCAAGAAAAGAGCTTTGCCGCACAGGATTTAAGTCATTATCCGCGACTGCATCTAGCTTAGTTTTATTTTGATATCAAATTATATAATTATGCTTTCAAAACAAGATAAAAGCTTTCAAAGTTAAACTTGTCAGACAAAATTTAATTCGTGCTGTTTTTATAAACAAAAAGTAGGTCGTGCTACGTCAATTCAAGAGTTGGCGATGTTGATATTCGTTCGCGCTTGGATCTTGGCATCCATTTAGCATGCACTTAGATGCAAACAGGCTCTTTCGATGGGGATAATGGCTTTTTCTAAACTTGTTGCAGAATATAGAAATTAAAACTAATCTCGATCTTAAATCATGCAGGAAAAAGTTGGTTGCGAGAAACCTTATTTTTACCGTGACGTTAAGATTTTTCTCCTCATGGCTCAAAGTCTAACTGTAAGCGTCCGGGTGACAAAAAGTTAGATACATAAATATTTAGGGACGGTAAGAATGATGTTTTCTGACAACGTACAAATACAGAAACGAATGACAATGGTACCTCAATTAGAAGCGTATCCAGATAGTTTAAAGTTCTTATAGTTAGTCTGCTCAGTTGATGTCGAAAATAAGTTGTAGATAATGGCGATTTCTAAAGGTATTTTGTGTCCTTTTTTTATGTGACTATCCACGGAACTTTTCAAGCGCAACTTGAGATTTTATTTTTAAGGAAAGTTTCTCCCTCAATACAGTATCTTTCATTAAAAGATGTTAAAACACCAAATCTTGTAAATACTATTAATGAGGAAGGGATTCTCCAATGTCATTGTGATTGATTTGTGTTTTAAACTGTTTAACATTTCCCTTAGATCTGACATCCTTCTATTCACATTCATAGTTGATTGTTGCTTAGCAACAATACAACACCATGTTTGCTTATATAGATGTTTCCATCCCATTTATTGAATGCATCTTATATGTAATATTAATCATAAAAAGTCTACCTTTCCTTGTTATTAATGTTGCATTCTATATATTAATGCTGTATTAATGATAATAATAACCCTTGTTAACAATAATGTATTCATAAATTGTTAATGTATTCTAAAAGGCAGAATGCATTTTTAATTCCATAATAATGTATTTGTTTTTTTTTTATAATGCTGGATTCTCATGCGTTGAATTATTTCATCGTGTCTCATAAATACCTTAAGTAAGCATTTGAATATGCTGAAACTGATATGAATTAATTATTCATAAAGAATCTCTATTATTGTTGTCAATATTGTATTTTGAAATCCATATGTTGTATTCTGAAATACAAATTGTTGTATTTTAAAATGTATAATGCTTTATTTCAAGATTTTTCCCATGCGGTGTCGTTCATAAACACCATTAGAATTAGGTATTATATTTATTTGACGAAATTTTGAAAACAGATGACACATTATTCCTTAATTTACATGTGTAATGTTATTCATCAAAAATTTAACAGGTATTGTTATTAATGTTATATTTTAACATATGTAATCCTTTCTTTGATATCCTGCATTTCTCCTAATGTATTCATCCATCTTCTTTAATAGCAGATGTAGAAGGTATTATATTTATATTTTTCAGTCGATTTTAATGGCGACTTTCTAAGGCCGAGATATTTTTCTAACTAATTGCTGAGCTTTAATCTGTTCCTACTGCTTTTGAGTAAACAGAAAAGGCCAAACTGTCAAAAAAGATGAAAACATCCGGGTTTATGTCAAAACACTAATTTTGTAGAATGTAGTAAATCCTAGTAGGCTCGGAGTTAGCTCAAAAGAGTGAATACAGAACAAATTTATCGTCATTGATAATTTTGCAAGGGGGGAGGGCTTAGCGGAAGATGGAAGTGTTAAGACAGGGCGAAATTTTTTTTCTTCATTGGCAATATACAAAAACGTGCAACAATAGGCTTTAACGATTGCCTGTTTTCTTTTTTTTTTCACTTTAAAGATTTAAAATGTCACTTCTTACACTAAAAAATTTATTTTTGATTAATTATTTCATTTTTATTTTCAAATCAATAAGTATTACTTCAAGGAATCCGTCTAGGTCAAAATCGGCAATTTTGATGAAACGTTCTATTTTATTTTATCTTTATTTATTTATTTTAGAATCCATATTTAAACTTGAGCTCATTAACTTTCCAAAAGCCTTTAAGTTTTTGATCTCCAAGTTTTAGAAATGAAATTATAGTTGATTTTTCATATGTTGAAAAAACGAAACCGAAAGTAAACTCCCGAAAACGAAACTAAAATGTTTTTTGTAATGAATAATTTAACCATTATTTATTTAAAGAAATTTTATTTTTAAGACAAATAAAATTCATTTCAGGAAATTAATTCTTGAATTATAATTTCTTTTTGTTGAACGAATTTCCATACGTTTCAAGATTTGCTTGCATTTTAAATGCATTTTCTGAAGAACGTTGATTTAGGAAAAATTTCTCACACATTACCAAAAAAATTTGTTCTTAAATACTTTAAAATTTTTCATGCGGATTTTGTATAATGTTAGCAAATTCTTGAACTGAAAACCAAAGACTAAGTGTGAATTTGAAATTTTTGTCCAGCTTTAAGTAAAAATATTTCGAATTTTTCTTTAAAAATTCAATATTAAACAACATATTTTGTTTTATTTGATTGCTTTTCTTTTAATTTTTCGTCTAAAACGCGGGTAATTGCTTTATTGATCTATGAAAAAATTACACAAAAATTTTATGCATTATAATTTATTGTAGAGCTTAACAGCTCTACAATAAATTATAATGCATAAGTGAGATGAAAAATGTATAGATTTTAAGGACAAATTTTTAGGCTGAAAAATATTTAATAAATTTTTAAACTTTACTTTTAAATAATAATTTTAGTACCATTGCTTACCAAACATAAGATTAAGATTTTAATTAAGCTTTAAAAAAATTATTTCAAAACCAATTGGATATCTTAAATAGTTTTAGTCTTATAAAAAAAGTATTTTTTTGCTTAGATAAAAACAAACTGATCTATCTAAACTAGCAATTTAATCTATCTAAATAATCTAATACTTTTGTACTGAAAATAGTACTGTTAGTAGTACGGAAGATCCCTTTTACGAATGTGTTAAAGTGTAACGTTACAATGTGAGTTGTATACTTGGAGACAAGTACAACAGCAAAAGCAATTTTCGTAGTTAGTGTATCGGTTTCTACTGGCCATAGATCCACTATATATGACAAATGGAGATTAAAAAAATTTCTGCCTTTCGCCACTTTTTTGGCCAAACATGCTGGGTGCATCATATTATTATTTTTAAAATAAATATGGAATTATTATAAATATTTTATTCTATTCTGAGAATTACTTCGTGTCGCACTTGTTTAATTTTTTTCTCTCTTTGGAATTGAACCTTGCAACGTTTGCCATATTTTAAGAAAGTCTTTAATAGAAATGCGTCACCTTATCAACACCAAACATTTTTAATTGTTAAAATGTTTAACTTTTTAAAAAGTGGCCACTATTGATAATGCTATAACTGACCATTAGCAAAATATCTAAATTTCATACTATACAACGCATCCAACCAATGCTTAAATTCCATAAAATAGGTGTTTTTAAGTTTAATTTTTTTAAATTGTTCATCTATTGACAAAAAGTACTACATACCTTCTAGCTTAAATCCTTTTATATATTTTAAAAGTTGGTGCCAATGTTATTGCTTTATTTTGAATTTTATATTGTTATTTTGTGAAAAACATTGAGACGTGTTTGATGTTGTCGTATAAATGTGTTTACAATTGTTGTTGATGTGATATGAATTGAATTTTATGAAAAGTTTGTTGTTATATCTTGTCATGTTAATAAAGTTATGTCTTGTCATGTTGAAAACGTATTAATGCTGTAGCTTATAAATGTTTAATAGTTTTGAATCTGTACGCACTTTTAGCATCGCGAAATAGTTAAGAAACTGAGGAATCAATACTTATACGCCATGCTGTGTCAGGGGTTTGGTAAAAGCTATAACCTCATTGTCAAAAATTTTATGAGAAAGATTATTTAAAATTGAACAAATGTTCTTCAGTGATTATAGAAACATGTCAAGATCCGTGATTAGTTTATCCCGTTAATGTTCATTTAAGTTATTCAAAGATATTAAATACTAGTGGGCTGCGCCCCATGCTCGCTGACGCTCGCCAACCTCCGAAAATTGCTACGCAATCTTATATGGTTTGCTTCACAAACCAAGCTCACTTCGTTCGCTACTAACTAACGTACATTGCAAATGCACAAAATTCTAAGATATCAAAACAATCATTCAAATCCATATAACGACTTTTTTTTTAAAAAAAAATTACATCTTTTTAGTAAATACTAAGTCCTTAAAATAAAATTGAATTCAAATAAATGACATGTAATTCGTTAAACCTATTAGAAATGTGCTATAGTATAAAATCTTAAGATGAAATTTCTAAAACTGATATCTCTTTAAAAAGGTTAAAATTTTGGCTATAATTAAGTCTATTAAAAATTGAAATAAGTGAATTGCAATGGAAAAACCTGCATAAACAAATAAATTCTAGTAAAACAAATAAATTCGTGATATAAATCAATAATTGTCAAATAAATTCGTAATATATAAATTCGTGAAAAAAAGCGCTTTCGACAAAAAAACTAAAATAGAGATCTATCGACAAAGACTACTAACTTCTGCCTAGCTTATGCTCTCTCTGGTTATTTCAGTTTCTGTTTTTAAAAGCGCTATATGTTGAGCCATCTTAGCTAGATTTGGCATGTGACATTTTTAGCGGCAATCATTGGTCGATTTTCTAGCGTTGCCATTCGGGGAGTTGTAATGAGGGTATTTCTTATCGCCGTGTAAGAGAAATATATATATATATAGATAATTAAACCAACTGGAAAATTAATGAAAGAAACGTTCTGTAAGCTTTTATTTGAAAACGTTGATAAATTCATAAAATTTAGATAAGTGATGAAAATGCCAAAGAGAAAAAAAAATTAAAAAGATGTGAGATTAGAAGAAAAAAAATATTTTTAACATGCATGCTGAATGAAAAGAAAAGAATCAAATTATCTCTAATTTCTCAATATCTCAATTGCTAGGTTCCTTGGGTTATTCATCCACTTTTCCTTCGAGGTTAAAATCTTCCTTACCTGTACTATGCATGATTCTTCATCGCCTTACGAGATCATCGCCAACAAAACCAATTATTTTTATTTCTTGAAGTGCCGGATGCTATTTAGGCAAAGTGTGAAATAATCGTCCTGATGAGGTTATTATGTAAATGATGTGCATGTTCCTGTGAATGAACGAAAGCGGTGGTAGTTGACTCTCACCGGTGAATGTCGACAATCAAATTAGTCGTTTTGGTGAATGTTCGAAATATTTTTTACATCCGATTTGATATTAATTTATTCGTGGATATAATTACATTTATTCGATATTTTAATACGATAGATTTAAGACGATAGATTAGAACAAACATCAGTGTTTGGAGTATCGGGCAAATATATACCGCGCAATAGCACTTGACTTTAAAAAAACATCAGTGTAGGGTATACCGGGCAAATGTATACCGGGCAGTGGCACTTGACCTTAAAAAAACATCAGTGTAGGGTATACCGGGCAAATGTATACCGGGCAAATGTATACCGGGCAGTGGCACTTGACCTTAAAAAACATCAGTGTAGGGTATACCGGGCAGTGGCACTTGACCTTAAAAAAATATCACTGTAGGATATACCGGACAAATGTATACCGGGCAATGGCACTTAACCAGACCTAGTATGACTTGACCTTTGGTAAATGTCCGAAATATATACTAGGTCTAGTGCCACTTTTGCTAAAGCTTAAATATTTAAAAAAAAATTAAACAAAGCATTTGAATCAATTTTAAACTGATAACGAAATTATTGCTTTAAAATTAAAAAAATAATAATAAAAACTGCGCCAGATAAGAGTAATTGAAGTAGTTGTTTTATACAGCGTATGTGCGGAAAAAAATTTTTAAAAAAATTATCCACGTGCATCTAAAAGTGAATGAATATCCCAAGACTCCCAATTGCTAATATTAAAACTTTCTTACTTTAGCACATTGTTGCCAACAACAAAGCAATCACAAATTCAAACTATTCGAATAAAATTTTAACTTTATTAAAATTTTTTGATGAGTTTATACAACGCCAACATCTACAGTGTTTTAATTTCTTTATTAATTGATTATTTTTTAGGATATTTTCTAGACAATTTAAAAGAAAAACAATTTTTTGTAACAGGGCGAATTTTGAAACAAAAAAATATATATATTGTTGCTCCATATAGCATTTTGATTAATCAGAAAGGTTTTGTAATCAAACTGTTGACTTCTGGAAAATATGGGTTTCTGGACTCAGGATTTCCGTTTTTTTTTTTTTTTTTTTTTTTTTTTTTTTTTTTTTTTTTTTTAAAATTTATCTGAACTAATACCCTTTTTGAAATATTTACACCAGAAGTAAAAATTTCATTATTTGAAAAAGTAATACTTGTAATAAGTTTTAATAGTAATCAGTTGATTTAGTAATAATTCGACAATGAATCAAAACCAAAATTTTCAGCGTGACTTTTTTTTTTAAAATTTCAAATCAGATTATACTTTTTAAGGTTAGTAAAACACGCTATCTTCTTTTTTATTTATGATATGCTGATTTGATCATTTAATATAACAATATGCTAGATCTTCTTTTTATTTATGATATGCTGATTTTGAAAAGCAACTTGAGCTTAATTTTAGATAAACAACAAACAATATTAAAATGAGTTTATGCTCATTAAGAAATACAAGAAAATAATGTATATTTTCATCAATTGCTAACATGCACAAATCACTGAAATATGAAAATGTTCACATCATTAAAATTGTAGTTGTGATTAAATTTTTATGCTAATTACTATTAGTAATTTATAACTGATTTTTAATGAAAATTTAAATGTTGACTTTTGCAGCTTTTTCTTTTTTTTTGGTTATATTCAAAGAGCTGATATTTTATTAATGCATTATTTTACTATAAAATTACTTTTATTTCAATTTTTATTAACTTTTAAGTTTACAAATTTTTTTCTACCTATTGAAAAATATTAACTTGAATCTATCGTATAAAAAAATTTTTTTTGAAAAAAAAAATTCTAAAATATGCTTTTCTTAATATATCTATGAGTTTAATTAAGTCACAAAAGTATATTTTTACTAAACTGTTGAAAGTAGTTTTAAACTTCTTTAATCCTACTTGACTTAGTACGAGAAATGTTGTTTATTTTGAGAAACGAAGGTATTTTCAAAATTTTTGAAAAACAAAGCACAGTATCTACAAAGTAGTTAATTTTGAGAGGCTTAAAAAATTGTAAATATGTTTGAGCACCTTGTACAAAAGTATACATATTTAAAAAAGATTGCATTCTAATATAATTTTAAATGAATTTTGTTCGGGTAAAAATAGATTAAATATTTTCTTTTACGTAACCCTCAACATCCCATAGGTTCCTCAATCAAAATTTTTCAAATACGTATCAAAGATTATACAATAGTAGTAATAAGACAATAAATAAACAAAGAATAAGATTATACCATGGTAATAATAAGACAAAGATTAGACACAGACATAGATTTTACCATAGTAATAATACTTTCGATACTTTATTCGATATATACATATATATGTTACCGGCAAAGTATGAAACGCCGGCATTGTATAAAATGACTAGGCATTGTATAGAATGCCTGACGTTTTTAGGCAAAGTATGAAATGTGAGAAGTATTACATACTTTGCCTAGGCATTGTATAGAATGCCTAGGCATTCTATACAATGCCGGATGCTTTTTAGGCATAGTATAAAATAAACGTCCTGAAGAGGTTATTATGTAAATGATGTGCATGCGACAGTGAATGAGCGAAATCGGTGATTGTTGACTTTCACCGGTGAATGTTGACAATCACATACTCGCTTTGGGGAACGTCGAAAATATTTATTACATCCGATTTCATATTAATTTATTCGTGGATATAATTACATTTATTCGATATTTTAATACTTACTGACGGTAGATTATAAGAAACATCAGTGTTTGGAGTATCGGGCAAATATAACCGGGCAATGGCACTTCATCTTAAAACATCAGTGTAGGATATACCGGGCAGTGACACTTGACCTTAAAATAACACCAGTGTAGGGTGCACCGGGCAAATTTATACCGGGCAGTGGCACTGAACCTTAAAAAAACATCAGTGTGGGCTATACCTGGCAAATGTATACCGGGCAATGGCACTTAACTAGACCTAGTATGACTAGGCCTTTGGTAAATGTCCGAAATATATACTAGGTCTAGTTAAGTGCCACTGCCCGGTATACCCTACACTGATGTTATTTTAAGGTCAAGTGCCATTGCCCGGTACATATTTCCCCGATACTCCAAACACTGATGTTTCTTCTAATCTATCGTCACTAAGTATTAAAATATCGAATAAATGTAGTCTATAGTCAGTAAGTATTAAAATAACGAATAAATGTAATTATATCCACGAATAAATTAATATCAAATCAGATGACGTTTTGAATTTGCCATTTTTGAATGACATTTTGACGAATCGGAGATGTATTTTATACTTTGCCGGTTTCTCATTTGGCATTCTATAGAATGCCTAGGCAATGTGTGAAATATAAATCATTCCATACTTTGCCGGCTAATTTTAGGCATTCTATACAATGCCTAGTCATTCTATACAATTCCGGATTTCATACTTTACCGGTAACATACATATTTATAGGGAGTGTGTGTACTGTTACTTGTATTAAATAAATAATTCAAAGAAACTGAATTGGTGAGATATTTCTTGATTAAAAACTTTATTCGCTTCAAAAAGAAAATACAAATTTGAAAAAACAGTCGACATGTTTCAATCGCTCAAAAGCGGGCACCTATTTGCAAGACCAACCAGACGTGAATGAGAGGAAACAAAAATGATATAAAATATAAAACGTAAAGTTGTCATCGAAAAAAGGAAAAATTAAGGTGAGAAACAAAACTAGGAAAACCGCAGTCGCCGAGAGAGAATAAAGATGTAAAACAGAACATGAAAGCCACAATGGCCGAGAGGAGTGAATCGAGATAAAATACATTTCCACTTGCTACTACAGTTACTTGTAATCTAATATGTACAATTTACATAGAGTGCTATTTCTGATAATTATTTACGTAACTACTGTTTTCAAAACAATAATAATTCAAAGTAAGCAACAATATCTCTTTTAAAAAGTTGAATTTTATTTATTACGGGTTCGCGTAACTAAAATACAAATACTTAATTCAAAAAATTTTGTAACATCGTAAATTAAAAGAATATTACAAGAACATTAGAAGAACTTTTCAAAAATATAAAAAGAACATTGACTTTTAATAGCGGCAATGTTAATTTTTTTCTAGACGATATAATTTATCTTCCTAGAGCTTTTATTTTCATCATAGCTTATCAGTCTTTGCATAATAGTGTCTTTGCATCATAGTATAATCCTGTAGGAAAGCGTTTTAAATTATTCAAAATTTTGTCTAAATACTATCCAAATACAGAACAAGAGTCTTATCTCCTTGATATCATCTGATCAACTTTAATGGCACGGAAACATTTGTTATGATTAATTAATTGAAATTTCTCCTCGTCTTTCTGGGATCAATCAGGATCAGTTGTAGGGACAAAGTACAGCTGAGGACGAAGACTGCTATACACATGCATGATATAGTCACAGGAAAACCAAATAAAACATAGATCAAAAGTAAAGCTATATAAAATGAAAGATTTTTATAAGGATTTGGAAAAATATAAATGTTTAAGAAAAACAATTTTAAAATAAATTAAGAAATAAAACATCATTTCAAAGAAGGTTTACAATCATCAGCATTGCAAAATTTCAGAATTTTAACAAAATTCTATAATGTAAAAGATATTTATGTATCTCTACGCCAAAAATGGCGGCAGCTACATTACACCAAAATTTTTCTAATCTTTTTTGTTATCAATCAGGATCAGTGCAAGGGATAGGGTACAGCAGATCCCAAAGACTTTTATGCACAAGCATGATACAGCCAGAAGAATACCAAGTACATCATATATCAAAAATCTAGCTACATTAAATTGAAAACTCACATGAGGATTTGCACAAAAATAAATATTAAAATAAAAAATAGAAACATTTTAAAAATAAATTTAAGAGAAAAAGCATTTCAAAAAAAGTGTACAAAACATAAGCATTGTAAATTTTCCAAGTTTTAACAAAACTGCAATGTAAAAAATGTTCATGAATCTCAACGCTGAAAATGGTGTCAATTTTTTCACACCAAAAGTTTTTCTCGTCTTTTTGGTATCAATCAGGATCAGTGCAAGGGAGCAGCAGAGGCTAAATACTGTTATACACAAGCATGATACAGCCAGAGGAACAACAAGGACAGCATGGATCAAAAATGCAACTAAATTAAATGGAAGACTTACATAAAGATTTGCACAAAAATTATTTTTAAAATAAAAAATTCATTTCAAAGCAGGTTTACAAAACATCAGCAGTGTAAATTTTCGTAATTTTCACAAAACTTTACAATATAAAAAAATTTCGTGTTTCTCAGGGCCCCAGCTTTATGGCCAGGGTCCTGAGTTCTACATGTCAGACCAGGGCCTGATTATTAATAGATGTTATAATTCTGAATAAGAATTGTCTTTTGGGTACAAATTTCACATTTCACAAACTTCACTACTTATAATTTTTAAAACAAGAGTCGTGGTGGCTCTGGGGATATATCGTCTGCCTTCCAATGTAGTTTTTCAGGTTCGAATCCCAGCGGTGGCCGGTTAAAAAGAATTCTGCTCCCGGCTCGCACCGATCACAGTGCTGACGTAAAATATCCTCAGCGGTAAAACGATTACGAGTTAGTATCCTCTTGTCATCGGATTAACTATTGAAAGTTTTCGAGTTTTTCTTCTTTATGCAACGCAAACGTGGGTCATCAAAAAGTTCTCGATCGAGGCTAGTTTGTCCCAATACTTGATCCAGGAGTTTAATTTGTGTTCTAATTTGTGTAAACCCTAAATTTGGTTAGTTGTTCTTCGACGGTTATAAAATAAAATACACGAAAAAATGATCTTAAAATTAATTTTCAAAAAATTTCAAGGCTACGGAGTTGAACATCGATAGTTGTAAATTCAAAATTAGGTATGCTGTTCAACACCAGTTTTAAAATAAAATATTTAAAATTAAAAAATATTTAAAGTGCTTTATCACACAACGGGACACAAATTATAACTAGCAAAAAATGCTGACTGTTGTTTTATTAGTCATTATATTATAATTATTATAAAATATTTATATCCCAATATATTGATTGAAAAAAAGTAAGTAATGAAATTGTTTTAAGTACACATGCGACAACCAACAATATAGAAAAAAGAAAGATTTTTTTTTCTTCTAGAAAACTATATACTTAATAATAAAAGCAAGTATACACAACTATATATGCATAGGAATATATGATATAAAAACTATGTATACAATCTTACCTAGTTCTATTATAAATTGCGATGCTTGATTACAAAACCTGACAACAGGATTTCCGAGTATGATTAAACACACAAAAGATTTACAGTAATCCATAATAACTGTGAAAATAATATCAATTATGACCATGAGAACGAGAAAATGGACTGATAGAACATAATTAAGAGTCGCCATTTTCCGTTCCCCATACATACAGAATGTACTTTCAACCTCCCTACCCCACTGCATGTTTCAGATAAGCCCTAACTTCGCCACCAGACTAGACTCCCCAAAAGAACAGAGTTTATTCCCTTTGAGGGTCAGTCCTTCTGACCTTGAAAATCCAGTGAGAACAATTTTCGGAAAATGAGTTTAATTCTTGTTGCCACGGCACACCCCGTCAAAAAAAGAAGGGGAAGTCAAGCTTATTTATGAGTTATTGAATCTATTCCGATTTATAAACAATGTGAAAAAGTTGTCTTATTTAATTTAATTTTGCAGCATTAAATTAAATAAGACATTAATGCTATATCATTAAATTGAACAAGACATTACTATGGCTTTAAATTGAATAAAACATTACTGCTATAGCTTTAAATTAAATAAGACAACAGTGAAATAGCATTAAATTACAGCATTAATGTCATACTTAATGATACAGTATTAAATTAAAAATCACTTATAAAAGGCATCATTTAACTAACAAATATAGTAAAGCAAAATATAAGTTCAATAACAATTTAAAAAACATTTTTCCTCTCTCTTTCACTTTTTTTTTTTTTTTTTTTTGGTACTTATACTATATTTAATTTAGAGTATATGTATTTATTTAATTGGAGTTTCACTAAAAAATTAAAAAAAATATTTTTATAATAGAAAAATAGTAATTAAAAGATTAAATTAGATATTTAGCAGTTTTATATGTTTAAAAATTGAAATGTTGTTATACATTCAAATTTTTAAAGTCATGATTATCTACTATATCTTTCAATATTTTGAGAGTTACAAATCCGAAGCCGTCAAAAAGTAATGATGATTCATAAAAAGTAGATTTCTGGAAAGGGGACAAAAAACCTTTTAATGAAAAATTGTTTAATTTTATTATACTTATTATTCAAACTGATATGAAACTTTCTAGTAAATTTCTAAACTGTTCGGTTCAGTTTGATTTAGTTCAAAAATAATTTCTAATAAAATAATTTCTAAAGTAATCATCTAAAAAAATTAAAATGAGTAACAATGAAAAATAGAAAAAATTTTTTTTAAAGGTTAAGAAGGTTTATCTAAAGATTCACAAGAAAATATAAATGCATCGATGCAATGATCTCTTTTAGTTTAAATTTACCAATTTTTGAGAGAAAAGAAGAAAAAAAGAAAAGAAATCGCTTGTAATGAATTATTTTGTAATGAATTAAAATTGTGAATACAATTAAGTTTGTAACAATCATTTCAAAAAAACAATGCTTAGCAAAAAAGACATAAAATCTTATGAAGTTTTGTGAAACTTTCGAAGAAAAGTAGCAGGTGTAAACTAACATATCAATTTTTTTTTTTTTAAAAAAATAACAAATATTTAATTTCATTCGGATAAATGCTTAATTACTTTAAATTCTAGCTCAGCGGCGCGAATTTAATCGAATCTAAAATTCCCATAATAATTGATTAACGTGGTGTTTTTCTTCAAGTCCGTTTTTTTCATGATTTCTTTTCGAACTTATTATTTTTAAATCGGTAATTTTTTTCCCGTGCTGATTTTCTTTTTCTTGTGATTTTTATGTACATAACGAAGAATGGGGTAAAATTCTCTGAGACAACTGGTCACCAAATGGTTTTCAGCGGAACTCTAGGGTTCCGTAGAGGAGTTAAAAGGGTTCTGCGAGTAAGTAGTACTTTTAAAAGCAAGTGATGATTTTTAATTTGGCTTTTGCTGATGATTTAGATATTATCGCTAGAAAGCAGACAGCACTAACCCAATCCTTTTTATGTCTGGAGAAGGAAGCCATTAAGATGGGATTAAGAATCAATGAAAATAAAACTAAATAACCCTGCACAAAAGATGGCTATAAAGAAACACAGTTTGAAATTGGAGCATACAAATTCGATGCCGTTGATAGCTTCACCAATTTGGGGTCTAAGATTAACAAAAAAAAATGATACTACACAAGAAATACACACGCGAATCACGATGGCCAATAAGTGTTTTTATGGTCTAAGAAAATATCTTAAGTCAAGCCTAATAAAAAGAAAAACAAAAGTGTTACTCTATAAATGTCTTATACGATCAGTGCTTACATAGGCATGTGAGAGCTGGACAATGACCCGTGGAGATGAAAATATGATAGCTAGTTTTGAGAGAAAAATACTGCGAAGCATTTTTGGTGGAATAAGTAAAAACGGTACCTGGTTTAGAAGATAAAACACGGAACTCTACAAAGCATATAAAGAACCTGATGTCATTAAATTTATCAAAATTCAAAGGATTAAATGGGCAGGCCACATTATAAGAATGGAGGATGGCAGTACAACCAAAAAGTTTTCTGTGCCAGGCCAACAGGTACAAGAAAAAGAGGACGGCCAAACCTAAGATTTTTAGACTGCCTTGAAAAGGACCTACAAATTTTAAAGATAATTAACTGGAGAACCTTGGCTAAGGGAAGAATGACTTGGCATAGGCTTGTTGAGAAGGCCAAGGCCCATCCTGGGCTGTCGTGCCAATGAGAAGAAGAAGATGATGATTTTTAAAACCACTGATCCTTCTTATCCTACCTTCAATTTATAATTTATTTAATATTTCAATTGCTTCTATAAAGTTATTTTTTATAAAATGCCAATGAGAGAGAAATGAAATTCTTAAAATATATACTTTCAACTAACAATATATTGAGCATATTATGATGAGAACAAGCATTTATAGAATATTGCATTAGTATTTCCTATTGCACTTTTCAAGTCAAAGTAACTAAATTTTTTAATAAAGAAATATGTTTCCTTTATAACCATTTTCAACACTTATAATAGTTTTTTTTCAGTTTTCCTTGAAAAATAAATAAATAAAATAAATTTAAAAAAAACATAATTAGGATTGTTTTAAAAATTTATTTTCGCCATATTTTATTTTGTTCAAATTCATGACTAAACTAGACTAAACATTTAAGCACGAGGTCTAAAAATTTAACTGTCGAACATAAAACTTAATTTAATATTATTAATGATAAAAAATCTTCATTCCTCAAAATAAATATTTTAAAAATGAAATAATGTTTTATAGATTAACGCATTCACAGTTACCTTAATATACTTTAATTAAAAAAGTCGGGGAAGACCGGGATAGTTGGTAGGTCGCTGGACTCGCGTTCGCAGGAACGGGAGTCAGACTGCCAAAGACTCCAAGACTAAATTACTCGAGACTAAATCGTGATTGGTTCACGTTAAATCTGTCTGTTCACAAAGTCCTCCGTGTTTCTATAACAAATTATGCCTCTGAGGGCTGTTGAGCTATTCTTTGCTCGGTGCTATTTCATTTGACGGAGGTAGTCGACGAAACCGTCGTACTGGCGGATATATCTGTTCCGAAATGTTTAAACAATAAATAAATAAAAAAAATGATAAAATTGTCATTTCGTCATGAATACTTGAAAATGAGTTTTTGAAAAAAAGAACGCCTTACCACCAGTTAGTAGCAAAATCTACTGCTGAAAGTAAAATTTGGGAATATTTCGGATTACTGGCTGATGAAAAAACAAAAATTAAAACAAAATCGTGATAATAATAATTTTGATTTCAAGCAAGACCCGTGATCTTTCCCCTTTTCGACTCTATGCGCATGAGTCATCAGGGAGGTGAAATAATCTCGGGTAAGAATTGTATCTGAATTAAATCAGAATTTTTTATATGTTTAAAAATTAAATGAAATCGTAAAAAATTGTCTAATTAATTGCTTTTCTTCTTTTGAGTCTTAAATTCACTACATATGTTTATCTAAATTCCAAGTTAATATCTGCCACAGATTCATGGGCGTCGTAATTTAAATATATTCCGAGCAGAAAAGATGACTGAAAAAAAAAGTTTGTCAAATTATTATTATTGTTTTCTCAACATAGAAAAACTTGGCCCAAAAGAGATGAGATGGTTAATTTTGAAGAAAAAAAAAATTAAAGTCTTAAAACATTTTGCTTTAACATTGTGGACTACAAAATACAAATATATCGAGAGAAAAAACCTGAAATATAGTTACTTGAAAAATTCATAATTAAAAATCTAATTGAAAAACCAAACATCGGACTTCGTTCATATGGCTCATTTCACTTCGCGTTGAATGCCGTATTTTTAGTGCCAATTGTACACCTGCAATTAGGTATACTGACATACACAAATACACGCCAACTTTTTCCGTTATTAAATGTATGTAGATTAATAGAAAACTTCTCGAAATTTATCTTTAGTTCCATCAATTCCCCTAGCTCATTCTCTTATTAAGCAAAAAATAGTGCGTGGATTCCCTTCGCGCGGAAGAAGTTAAAATTCGTAACCTGCGACGTTAATTGTAGAAGAATCAGCAGTCGTAGAAGGATCACTAGCTCTATTCAACGACTCTTTTTCCTGCTCCGTTGGCTTCCGTGCTCTTGAATAACGATAATATTGTGCATTTTTCCCTCGTGGAACTCTTGAACCAGTGTAAGTCCTTGTGGTTGCCTCATCGTCTCGCAATGGAAAATGTATTTGTATTAATAATGTATGTGAATGCGTCATTATGTAATTTCAAAGGAGAAAACCAAACAATCAATTGATATTCACAAGAGACGTACCTTTGACATAACCTTAAATCCGTCGCATTGTCCGTGAGATTGTTTTCACTTATTTTTTACAATTGTTATCCACTAAATTTGAAAATGAAAAATGCTATCCTATTAAATAATATGTGTGTCAAATCAAACTAAAAAAAATAGTGCGTGGAGTCCCTCCGCTCGAAAGAAGTTAAACTTCGCAGCCTGCGACGTGAATTGTAGAAGAATCAGCAGTCGTAGAAGGATCACTGGCTCTATTCAACGACTCTTTTTCCTGCTCCGTTGACTTCCGTGCTCTTGAATAACGGTAATATTGTGCATTTTTCCTTCGTGGAACTCTTGAACCAGTGTACGTGCTTGTGGTTGCCTCATCGTCTCGCCCTGGAAAATGTATTTGTATTAATAATGTATGTGAATGCGTCATAATGTAATTTCAGAAGAGAAAACCTAACAATCAATTGATATTCACAAGAGACGTAGCTTGTCATAACCTTAAATCCGTCGCATTGTCCGTGGGATTGTTTTCACTCATTTTTTACAATTGTGATCCACTAAATTTGAAAATAAAAAATACTATCCTATTAAATTATGTGTGTATTAAATTAAAATAAAAAAATATTTATAGAAAAATAATACTTTTATGACTTTTATTATTTTTATGCTAGTGAGAACCAAAACAATATGGAAATGAATGAGGGAAAACTGGATCCTACTACGTGATTTCCCGGCCAATAAAAATGTAGCATTAAACGTTTAACGCAACCTTGCTGGAAATCGCATAAGAAGTATAACTTCAAAAAATTTCTTTGGATCTCTTCATTGCATCTCTTGGTGATACATTATCAACCGTTTTCATTTTCTGCGATTTCTGTCAACATTAAAATTGTTTCATTGTGTCATTAAAATTGTTTCAATAAAAGTATTTCTAATTTTTTTAATAATACTACAATTAAAAAAAAAGTTTTTTTTTTTTAGAAATGTTTGAATTTTCTGAAGAATTCTGTGATACTTATTTATCTCCTTTTATCTATACATATAGAAAACAAATTGTTTTATTATTGTCATTATTATAGTTATTATTATTTTATATGATTTTGAATTCAGTCAGTAGGACTTCATATTATTTAGAGTTATTCTAAATGAAATCACCAACCAGCATCTTCCCAAAATAGAGGGGAATCTGTTGCTTTTATTTTGAAAAGAAATAATACCCTATTCCAATTTTTGCTTCTACAGCAAATTAATAATTCAATTAAACCTACTTATCTCCTTCAGAGAGGGGTTGAAAAAAGTTGGGAAAGGTTAAAAAAGAGTTGAATGAAAAAAAAATATGCTAAAATAGAAAAGTCCTTTCTTTTAATTTTAAAATTATGTGAAAAAATTTTTTCGTAAAATCCTCCAAGTTGCAAAAAAAAAAAAAAAATTGATACTTATTTTTCCTTTTACTTTTTTTACTTGAAATTTCATGCAGCTTTCTTTAATTACTCTTATACTATTGTAAATTAAAGGAAAAAAAGCAAAAAAAAGAACAAAAAAAAACTATTTTTTTAATAATTTTCTTAGGTGTAAACATTTTAAATCGTTTATACTTTGGGAATTATGTTCATTATTTTTTTTATAAGTTTTATAGTATTGTAAGTATTTTTTTTAATCCTTAGTTTCTTATAATTTTCTGGCGCAAAAATAATACTGAGTCAAGTCATACTAAATTTGAACACTTCTTATTTATCTTTTTTTTTTAACATTAAATACTAAAAAAACTCACGATAGTAATTAATTTGTTTTTGCATTTTCATTCTAAATTACTTCTTTGTGACTTAAGGTGTGCATTTATTATGTGCATTTATTATAAACACTTGTACTACAATCATGTCATAGTGAATATAAAAATGGAATTTCGTGCTGCCATCTGCTGCTTTTATTTTGAAAGAAAATAATACCTTATTCCAATTATCACTTTTACAGCTATTAATGTTTCAATCTACAGAAAAAAATTCCATAGAATCTGTAAAAAAGAATCTATAGTCAGAAAAGAGAAAGAGTAAACAAGATGTGAAAAAAATTAATTTCTACTTTTTTAATTTAAATTAAAGTTTAGAGCAACCTTTAATCGTATTATAAGAGGATTAAAACACTCGAAAAATTCGAACAACATACATAAAATTAAGGAAAACTTGTAAAAATAAGGGCCATATAAAAAGTCCGAAATCTTGCTGTTGAAATAATAAACCTGAAGTACCTTTGAATAATTATTTTTGATTTTTTTTCTTCATACGAGTAATAACGATTTTTTATATATTTAATTATAATTTTTATAATAATTTTATAATTAATTTTATAGTTATTTTTTTTATAATTACTGATATTATAATATCAGTTAAAAATAATATGTAAATCATATTTGTTTCTCGGGACTTATACATAAGCCTCATTCGTTAGAGTAAATATATACATTTAATAATTTTATACTCATACAGAGATATAGAAATCAAAATTATTATGATAATTTTATAATTAATCTTATAGTTATTTTTTGTATAATTACTGATAGTATAATATCAGTTAAAAATAATATGTATATCATATTTGTTTCTCGGGACTTATACATAAGCCTCATTCGAATATCTATAGAGTAAATATATGCATTTAATAATTTTATACTCATACGGAGATATAGAAATCAAAATTTATTCAATCAATTAGAGATATTTTCAAATATAATCAATTATAACTTGCAGTTTTAAAAATCTTGGAAATTAATTAATAATCAAATATTTTTTGTCTAATTTAATTATCAAGACAGAATCGTGATGGTATCGTGGTTAATTATATGACTGGCAGTGTGAAAAGTTTATGTTCTATTCCGTATTTTTATTTATTGTTATTTATTTCAATATCGCATTTAAGAAATTCTACTGTAAACAGTGAAAAAAAATCTATCTAAATGCTTTTCGCAATTTGTTCAGAGTTTAAAAGGAGTAATGGTACAGGTCATACATAATTCAACAGTGAAATAAATTTGAAAACAAGAAAAATGTATAGAAAGTAATATATTTAAAATAAATCATATCTTATTCGGCAAAATGTATTTTTGTCTTCATTAACAAACGGCGTCCTTAACGAATGAAAATCTCAACATTTCATAGAACTAAATTTAAACAAATGATCAAACTATTAAGAGCCTTAATTTGAATTAAAAATAGTACAAGAAAACGATAAAAATCATTGATTCATCAATGTATCTAATGGTTAAGTTTTATTTAAATTTATATATATATATATATATATATATATATATATATATATATATATATATATATATATATATATATATATATATATATATATATATATATATATATATATATATATATATATATATATATATAATATATATATATATATATATATATATATATATATATATATATATATATATATATATATATATATATATATATATATATATATATATATATATATATATATATATATATAAAAAATGTTAAAAAAATCTGTAATTTTATGTTGGCTTTTTGACACCAACAGTTTAATTAAATAAAATTTAACGAAGATATCGAAATAATTCTTTTGAGCACTTAATTCCGAACATTCTTTTTGAACTCTTTTTCTCGTCATTCTCCTACACGATGCATGTCTTCACTGATATACATTTCCGACTTAATCAATTACATTCGCCATTTTACATACTTACACTTACACAAATAGAACCTCTTAACTAACACTGATGATAATTTATTCATTAAAGAAATTTATTTAGATATTGTTTAAATTACACCACTAGCGAAAAATAGTTTGATTTTAACGATAAGTTAATACATTTACCAAAAAAAATATTAAAAATATCTGAATTTACCTACTATTTTACACCTTTACTCATTTGAAATTTATTTCAATTCTTAACTTTTAAATTCTCAATTCCATTTTCTCCAGTGCATTGTATTAATACACCATACATTTTCTGCTTTGAGAAAATCGATTGCGTCCACCATATTGAACTATTTTTAACTTAGATTCGTAGAAATCCAGTACCGCCATTGAACTTAGAGTATCGATATTTTAATGTGTGTGTGTGTGTGTGTGCGTGTGCGTGTGTGTGGTCTTTACGGAGCTCCCTGTACAATATATTGCTTTAGAAAATGGAAGTAAGAAAGATAGTTAATAAATTTAGTTTTCACATTTCGGGATATATTTATATGCCTGCAAGCGACGAGGGCAGCATTTTATTTTACAGAAAAATAACTCCTCTTCATCATGGCCTTCGTTGGAACGTATACAGGTTAGTTTTTCTGGGAAAAGTGGTTTTTTTTCTCCTTTTTTTCTTTATTTTTTTGTTCGTTTTTAGAACTATGTTCCAATTTTAAATTTGTTTTTATCGAATTTTAATCTATGTTTAATTTTAGTAATTAATTCCCTTAGAGCTAACTTTTTTAATAGTTTCGGATGCTAATTCTAAGTGCTGTTTATATTTTATAATCGAAATTTCATATTAAAAATCACCTGCAATGCTAAATCTTACTTCCGGCGGGTAAGCCTCTTAAAATAAAAATAAAAATCCATTCTTTTTCTCAGATATTCTCCCAAGTTTTAAAATAAGTAATAGTCCACCCCTCTCTGCAGATGTCATTAATCAGTTTTTATAAATTTCAAAGGGGAATTTATTTTACTTGATTAAGGGCTTCACACACAGCAAATATTTAAAATCAAAATCAGTATTTACGAGCATTTTCAGTAAGTAATGTCAGTTGTAATCAGTAAATAATCAGTAAGTAAAGTCAGTTGTAATCAGTAAGTAATCAGTAAGTAATGTCAGTTGTAATCAGTAAGTAATCAGTAAGTAATGTCAGTCAGTATTGCCGAAAAGTACAAAAATAAAATTTGGGCAGAATACTAGTAATACAAAGTATTTTTTACGGTATTTACATGTTAAATATGGCCACTTGCTTAGACTTTGAGAGCAAACGAGGTGCTTGGATTAAAAATCAGCTGTATCCATTTTAAGAAACTATTACTGTAGCCAGAATCCAGGTCAATCGTCAAAAAGTGAAGGTCAAAAAAATGTTTCTTATTGATAATCATTTAGTAGTTATTTCAATAGTCATTATAGTAATAAATAGTCATTTGAATTTGGGAAATAGCTTTTAAAAAACTTCTTATTGTCACTACAGCACAGCAGGCCAAGACCATACAAACGTATTTTTTTGGCGGATATTATCTGATGTATATAGTTTCCAATAATTCTTCTTAAATATTTAGATAAAGACTAAATTCTAAAATTAATTATAATTTATTTTTATTTTTTATTTAAGGAAATAAATACATTTTATTTAGTACGAAAATTTAGCCTCAAAAAGCTTGAGAATTCAGTACAAAACTAAAAATATTTTTTTAAATATTATTAAAGGGGAAGAAAAAAATTTATTTATTGTTATGATTAATTACTTTCGAAAAACATAGAGGAATTTTACAAAGTCGTGTCAGTTCGTTACGAAGATCCCTCGTTTTTCTATTTTAGAACGTCATCCCTCGTTTTTCTGTTTAAGAACAAGAGTAGGAATAATTTATACTTCTTTGTCCTCGAGAAAAACATGTTTATTAGAAACCTTTTATTTTATTGTTTTCTTGATTTTTGCTTTTTTTGTTACGTTGTGGAACATTATTAAACAAGAGAAAAAATCCTTTTATTGTAATAACTAAAACTGTTCTTCTATTGTTATAACTGATCACTTTCGAAAAACATGGAGGAATTTTACGAAGTCGTGTAAGTTCGTTACGAAGCTAATCATCCCTCGTTTTTCTATTTAAGAAAGACAAGAATAGGAATAGTTTATACTTCTTTGTCCTCGGGAAAAACATGTTTATTAGAAACTTTTTATTTTATTGTTTTCTTGATTTTTGCTTTTTTTGTTACGTTGGAACATTATTAAAGAAGAGAAAAAATCCGTTTATTGTAATAACTAAAACTATTCTTTTATTGTTATAACTAATCACTTTCAAAAAACATGGAGGAATTTTACGAAGTCGTGTAAGTTCGTTACGAAGCTAATCATCCCTCTTTTTCTATTCAAGAACGACAAGAATAGGAATAATTTATGCTTCTGTGTCCTCGAGAAAAACATGTTTATTAGAAACTTTTTTATTTTATTGTTCTCTTAATTTCTGTTTTTCTGCTACTTTGAAGAATGAATCAATAACTTTGAAGAATGAATTTTGTTATTTTTAAAACTTGAAAAGTGATCATGCAATCCTGTATTCCATACAGCAAAGAATTCTAATTGAAATTTGAGCACTCTTGCTTCTCGGAAAGTTGTTGGTTTTAATTGCAAGATATTTTTCTTATGATCAAACTAAGAAGGGAGAAAAAAAAAATTTTAAATTAAATAAGACCTAAATATTATTGAGTTAAATTAAACAAATAAAATATTTTAAACAAATATAGTTTATTCTTTTTCATTCTTCCAGTCATGCTTATTTTAATAATAAATATGCCTAAATCAGTCACTGCGCCTAAAAAAATAATAAAAATTTATGACATGGTTTCAAAATAAGATTTTGAGGGGCATTTACTGATAGCATTTAATAATTACGATATTGCCCCCATCACTTTTATGTTAATATAAATGTTCAGCATTTTTTTTCCATTAATTCTTATTTGTGCTACCTTATTAATAAGCTAATCCTTTCTTATGAACAATATTTTCACGTAAATATAAAGCGTACATGTAAATTTGGATGTCTATTTCACAAAGTCAAAAAATCCCGATAATAAGTTCGTTACATGGAAAATTCGTTAAATAGTAAATTACCTTTTAAAATACTTTAGCAACACAAACAGGTTTTAAATTCATAAACACTAGACATAATTAAAATAGCAATTGATGCACTTTTATCTTGAAAACTAGTATCTACTATTTATTTTATAAATCTTAATTGTAAAAGAAATCTGCATGGAAAGCAAGAATAGAGCAAAAGCATTATCCAGTGGTACACTATCATGCTATATACATTTTGAACCAAAAAAACAAGGCTAAATTTATGTATAAAATTATAGTTGCATTTATTACAAAAGTAATTTTAAACATGCTTTACCGCATGCGCTCTTAAGTTAAATTGCTACGGATAAAATCTGTTAATTTGAACTGAGTTTTTCGTTTAAAATGCAAACAAGAAGGGAAAAGGAATTTCCTACTTTCTCTAAGATAATTTTTAGAGAAAACAGTAATACATTTCATAAAGCAGTGGCTTCGAAAATTAATTCAAGGTCCTTTCCCCAAACAAAATGCATTAACAAGTTTGAAATGTTAAGAAATATTTTGGGAAATAGGGAAAGCGGATGTCAATGAAAAGTTCGTTAAATAGAAAATTCATTCCGCTATTGGGAAGTTATTTTACAAAGAAATTTCCAAAATGTTCTTGGTTCTTATAAAAATTCGTAAAATGGAAGTTCGTTAAATAGAAGTCCGACGTATAAAGTTGATACAATGTTTCGTTTTAATTTGTAGTCATAATTTATTTTGATTGATTAATAATTGGGTTTTTACAAGTGTTCATCAATATGAAATCAAAAAAGATATTTGGGACGTGGGTGGGATTATATTTTGCACCTGAATTTGCTCGGGTGAAGTTTGAGAATATTTTGAACCCATGTACATATTTAAGCAATCGCTCATAAAGTTAAAATTATCTTGATATTTTCATAGGTTTTATATGGGCCATTTTTATAATAGTCAATGGTTAATTCCATGTTCCCTTAACGCTTTCGAGAAAAGACCCAAATATGCGCAATTTCAACAGTATGAGTTTGCGCAGCGAAGTACGGCGATATAAGGAAAAGCAATCGATTAAAATTCACAAAATACTATCAGATGAACACATTCCTCCAAGATGGAAGGTGCTCCATCTCGTCACTGTAAGATATATAAATTTCTCAGAAGTTTAATTGTTTGGTCAAACGCATTTATTTTCTTTCATACAATCGTCGATATGATATACGTTTATGATCGACTCGATGAATTATGCTCCTTACGTAAACTTGTTGCCTTTTTTGGCTTCACTCCGATGGAGTACGGTTTTTTACTTCTTTTTACGATTACATTTTTTGTTTTTTTTGCGTTCCCTCCGGTGTATGATGTTAAAGCATCATCCTATTGTAATCGAAAAGAATTCCGACTGAGTTATGCTCAAACAGGTAAGTGTTTAGTTAGTTAATATTATTGCATTAGTTTAGTGTTATCAAATTATTGTAAAAATGATTGATTATAATGCTGGCAGAGTTTAGTGCGTTGTGGAAAATGCCCAGCAAGCATAATGAAAAAGTCATCTTTTAACTAATCATAAATTTTATTAGCAAGTAAAATCATAACTTAACTTAAACATCATAAAGGAGAAACAATCCTCTCCATAACATGAATTCAATACATACAGTCTTGAAAATCAAAAGAAACAAAACTCCATCTTGATTTGTTACATATATATACAAAATAACAGTTGCATAATGAGGGTACTTACACACTCAAAATTAATACTATGCAAATTCTGTCTTTGAATTATTTTTAAATGTTCGAACTCCCTCTTTCAGAGGTTTTTCGAACTCGTGATCTCTGACTTACTCGAACCTTGTTCATTGAAATCCATAGTCTGACATGCGGCCCCATCGAACATTTCAAAATAAGTTCCTTTAATTTTATTTAATTCAGTCTTAGTTAAAGCCTTAGTCAAAAAATCAGCCAAATTACTTTTACTTCTAATATACTTAATTTCGAATTTTCCCTCATTAAGCAAATTTCTCACAAAATGAAATCTAATATCAATATGCTTCGTCTTTAAATTTTCAACATTATTTTTACAATAATAAATTGCAGATTGATTGTCACAATACAAAACAGGTTTTTCAATTTTTGATATTATGTTTAACTCATTACATATGTTTGTAAACCATAGAAGTTCTTTAACCGTATCTGTTAAAGCTATAAATTCTGATTCCATGCTACTTAATGCAATACATTTTTGTTTGCTACATTTCCAACTAAAAGGAATACCTGCTAAGCATATCAAATAACCTGATGTAGAAAATCTGTTTGTTAAATGACAACCCCAATTTGCATCTGAATAAGCTATCAAAGAAGAATTATTAAGATTTGATAAACAAAGTTTATGTTCTTTAGTATTTATTACATAATTCATTAAATCTACAACTACAGTCCAATGTTGGTAATTATAGCAATTCGAGAATTGTGACATAACGTTCACAGCATATGAAATATCTGGTCTGCTACGATTTGCTATAAAAGATAAGCACCCTATCAATGTACGAAAAGGAAATTTCTTCATTATTTTATTTTCAACAATTTCATTTACTTTATTTGGCAATTTAAAACCTACTTTAATTGGTAACGTAACATGAGTTTTAGGTAATTCATTAAATCGTTTACATAATTTTTCAATATAAGTTTTTTGATGTAAATACAAACTACCGTTTTTGTTCTCAAAGTTAACACCTAACAAATATTTGACTTTTCCTAAATTTTGAATATCAAGTTTACTCTTAATCAATTCAATAGTTTCATCTAAAATAGTTTTAGTCTTACAAAATAACACCATGTCATCAACGTATACTAATAAAATAATGTTATTCATTTTATACACACAATTACAACATTTGAATTTTTCGAAACCAATCGATTTTAGTATAGTATCTAACTCAGCATTCCATTCTCTACCTGATTGTTTAAGTCCATATATCGACTTTTTAAGTAAACATACTTTATTCATTTCACCTTCGATTTCAAAACCTGGAGGTTGCTTCATATAAATTACGTCACTAAGATGTCCATACAAATATGCAGCTTTCACATCTAGCTGTGCATATTTCCAACATAACATAGACACAAGAATAATAAATAGTAATCTAATAACAGAAAAATTCACAACTGGTGAAAATACATCAAGAAAGTCAACACCATGCTGTTGTCTAAAACCTTGTGCTACAAGTCTAGCTTTGTATTGTTTAACATTATTGTTTTCATCTCTTTTGACTGCATAAACCCACCTATTTCCTATTACTTTAGCATTGGGAGGTTTATCAACTATTTCCCATACCTTTCTTTCGTTCATAATGTTTAACTCTTTTTCCATTGCCTTATTCCACTGATTTCTTTCTGGTAGTTTTTGTGCATCGGAAAAGTTTTTCGGTATTTCTGCATTATATACCTCACCTTCAAATATATCACTTATCTGATTATCTACAAAAGAATTAGATGGCGAATCTTCACTTTCGCTATCAGTGTCACTATGGGAAGAAGTTAAATTTTGAGTTTTGCTCAAAGCTTTAAAATTAAATTTAGAATGATCATACTCAATTTGGTTTTTATCGCAATATTCTTTAGCTTGGTTGTTCGATCTTAATCTAGTTTTATCACCTGGAGGGTAATAGTAAACATCTATTCTGCTACTTTTATTACGCGGTCTCTCAACTCTAGTCCATTCTGTTATTTTTAAAGGTTTTAATTTTAAATCTGGAGATTTAGCATGAACCTTATCTATCTCATTTTCATTATTATCCTCAAAATTGATGTCTGAATTCAGATTTATAAATAAAAAGTTTTCATTACTAGGTTTACCAAATAGTGTTTTAACTCCGTTTTTACTTTCATCAATTTTTACGTGTATAGTTTCTACAGTTTTCCTATCTTTAGGCAAGTAAATTCTATAACCTTTAGTATTGACTGCATATCCAGTTACAATTCCTACTTTTGCATTTGGTTGTAGTTTGTTTCTCTGAACTTTAGGGATATGAGCATACGCTAAAGATCCAAATACTTTGAAATGTTTAACTGACGGTTTATAACCATAGAAAATTTCAAACGGTGTTTTACCTTCCAGTAGTTTGTGTTCACTACGATTCTTTACGTGAACAAAACAATGCAGTGCTTCTGCCCAAAATCTACCTTTTAAACCACTATCGGCTAACATTGAGCGTATTCCCTCTCCAGCTACTCTGTTATAAGATTCGGCTACCCCATTTTGCTCTGGAGTGTATACTGAAGTTCTCTCCATACGTATACCTAATTCATTAAGAAAATCTTGAAATTTTACATTACAAAATTCCATGCCGTTATCACACCTTACAGATTTAAGTTTAACATTTAACTGTCTTTCATATTTTGCTAAATACAGTTTAAAGCAATTAAAAACTTCATGTTTATGTTTTATAGTAAAAATTTCAACATAACGAGAAAAATCATCTATTACAGATACGAAATATTCAGCTCCGCCAACTGAATTTACTGGACTTTTACCCCAAACATCCATATGTACTTTCTCTAATACACTTTTAGTCATTATACCGTGATTTACTTTAAAACTAGTTCTAGTCGATTTAGTTATTTTACAAGTATTACAAGTATCAAATTTACCACACAAATTATCTAAACCATTCACAACATTATTTTGACTCATATGATTTAACATTGCAACATTTAAGTGGCAAAATCGTCTATGAACCAATTCCCTATCTAGACCTGTACTACATGCTAATTCTTTAGTTACTACCACTTTTTCAACATAGCCTTTAAGTGTATACAACTTATCAATTCTATGTACAGTAAATAAATAATTATGGTTTTTACCAAATACAATCATTTTGTTGTTACCCCATTTTACAGTAATCCCTGCTAAATCCATATTCGAACCGCTTATTAAATTTCTACGCATATTGGGTGCAAAATATACATTTTCTAATTTTATGGGAACAAATTTATCTCTATCTTTAACATTAAAATGTATATCACCTATACCAAAAATATCAGACTTACTATTTTTATCTCCAACAAGTACTTGACTAGGATTCAAAGTCTTGAAGTTACTAAAGTAGTCTCTTTGTGTACAGAAGTGAGCTGTGCTGGCAGTGTCAATCAGGAATTCAACAAACTGCTTGTCTTTCCTTTGGCGAATTTCAGCATCTCTTACCGTAGTCAAATCACTGTAAAAAGTTTCCTTGGAATCTTGAGTTTTAGAATTCCGTTTCGTGGTTTTCTTCTTCAGGAAACATCTTTCCGCACTATGTCCTTTCTTGTTGCAGTAGGAACACATAATTGTTGTTGTTGTATCATTGCCCAGGACGCGACCACTGCTTTTATTTCCATTCAACTTCCGATAGGTTTGCTTTCTAGTAGATGAAGTAGTATAAGCATCGGCGACTATGTCCTCTCCTCTGTCTTTCTGCTTTTGTTGTATCCTTCCAGATTCGATTAGGAGCTCCTTTTCAACATTAGAAATCGAAAAATCTTTATCTTCTAGTCGATAAAGCATTTGAACTAAGTTGTCATAATCTGCTGGCAATCTTCTAATTAATTGGAAACACGTGAGCTTTTCTGGCATTTCAAAACCTGCGTCATGAATCTGTTTCCTTTTTTCATTTACTAACTTGCAGAAAATGCCAATAGTCTCCTTCTCTGGATCAAACTTCAATTCAAAGAATTCATCAATAAGTCCGGCTAACCGTGCTCGGGAGGTAGGTTCAAAGTTTTCTTTTAAAATAGTCCACGCTGTCTTTCCGTCCTCTGTGTCGGCTATCAGCGGTTGAAACTGCTCATCAATTCCTTGGAATATAGTAGAGTAACTTCTAGCTTTTCGCATTTCATAAGAGCGTAAGTCTCTGTCTGTTGCATCAGTTGGTAATGGCTTCTCTGTACCACCAACAAATTCCCAAGAGCCTTTATCGATGAGTAATACTTTCATATTTATTTTCCAACTACTGTAATTGAAACTGTTTAGCTTTGTAAATCCCAATATGGAACTGCTGTCACTTTCGGCCATCTTCAATCTGTCTACACGGCCCCAGTAGCTTTATAATAAACTTGCTTCTAAAGACGACAAAAGCTTAACTAAGCTGGGCAGGTATGGCCCATAACCTTGCTGGCAGAGTTTAGTGCGTTGTGGAAAATGCCCAGCAAGCATAATGAAAAAGTCATCTTTTAACTAATCATAAATTTTATTAGCAAGTAAAATCATAACTTAACTTAAACATCATAAAGGAGAAACAATCCTCTCCATAACATGAATTCAATACATACAGTCTTGAAAATCAAAAGAAACAAAACTCCATCTTGATTTGTTACATATATATACAAAATAACAGTTGCATAATGAGGGTACTTACACACTCAAAATTAATACTATGCAAATTCTGTCTTTGAATTATTTTTAAATGTTCGAACTCCCTCTTTCAGAGGTTTTTCGAACTCGTGATCTCTGACTTACTCGAACCTTGTTCATTGAAATCCATAGTCTGACATATAATTTATGTTGTTCCGTAATAATCAACTTAATGAACATTTCTGATATCCCTGCCAAAATGAAATCAAAAAATATACACAAGTCAACACATAAGCGAGGAAAAGCATTAATTTACAATCGAAAACTAATGAATCACAAATGAAGAAGATTAGGATAGACTAAAGACTATCCTAAATCTATCTATCTATCTATCTATATATATATATATATATATATATATATATATATATATATATATATATATATATATAACAAAAAAACGCGAACAAAAAACAATAAGTTTAATTTATTGCGCATAAGCTGCAAGTAAACAGAACTCATTAGATAAGTGTTCCCGTCAAGTAACAATTTTCTTCTTACGTAGAAGTAACGACGCGCATGCGCACTGCCAAAAACAAAAAAAGAACTGAATATTAATATTCATTCGATGTTTAGAATTTCATGTAGCTGTTGAGCTTTAAAAATGTAATCTTTTCTTTTCTCTTATTAAATACTTAAAATATTCTTAGATTTGACTGTTGAATTAGAATTGCGTTGATTTCCTCTTAATCGAATTTTTAGAATTACTTTGATTACTTCCTGATAGAATTTCTAAAATCAGATTTTATAGATGAACCACCGTTAGCATTTTGGTGCATCGGCCGGGAAACAACATTCTTGTTGTTATAGATTGTTTCGATTTCGGATTGATCAGGAAGTGTAAAGAAAAGAAAGGTAGGAAGATTTGATAATTTGATCTATATGAAGATTTAGATAATTTGATGCTTCAAATTTAAAGTAGTAGTTAGTTGTTTTGTTGAAAGTTGTTTTGTTTTGATAGTGTGATGCAGTATTTGTTTACATATTTACTAAATATTGAAGCATCATACAAATTATAAATTTGATTATTAGTGTTGATAAGAATTTTTAAAATATGGAAGAATTAACTAAGCAGAGAAAAATTAGAGGCGTTTTACGTTCTAGCATAACAAAATATATTAACAAATTAGAACAAGAATTTGATGAAATAAATACTGATACTGAACTAGAACAACATTTAGATTTTTTGACTAGTAGATTAAAACAAATAAATGATTTAGATAATACTATACAATCTCTAATTGTAGATGAAAATGATTTTGAAGCAGAAATTGAATCTGCAATGGAATATGGTCAGAAAATTGTTTTATGGAATTCGAAACTTTCTTCTAAGATAAAATCCTTTCTTCGTAATGCAACTGCTAATAATTATGATAGGGTAAATTTAATTCAGGCACAAGAACATTCCAACAATACTATAGCCACAGAGGTTTTGAATCGGAAAATAAACAATAATGTTAAACTTCCTAAATTATCGATAGAAAAATATTATGGAGATCCGTGTGTTTGGATAGAATTCTGGAATCAATTTCAAAGTACAATTGATAAAAATGAAACATTATCTGTAATAGACAAATTCTCGTATTTAAAATCACTTTTAGGAGGTGCTGCAGCTAATGTTGTTAATGGGTTTTCGCTTTCTGAGGAAAATTATGGAAAAGCTGTTAAACTATTAAAAGAAAGATTCGGTAGAGATGAATTAGTTATAAATGCTCATATGAACAAATTGTTAAATCTCTATCCTGTTAAAGATGCTAATAATGTTTTAGGATTAAGAAAATTATATGACACTTGTGAAGTACAAATTCGAAGTTTGGACTCTTTAAAAGTAACTTCCGGAATGTATGGACATTTATTGTACCCCATTTTGATTAAATTAATTCCTGAAGAATTAGCTTTAAGCTTTAACCGTAGAAAATTAGATAAAGCAAATCTAAGTGATTTTGATGTAATGGAACTGATAAATTTTCTAAAAATTGAAATAGAATGTAGGGAATCTGTTTCATTCCAAAACTCGAGGGTAGATAGAAAGAAAAACTTCATTAATCATAATACTGTCGCAAAACAACAATTTGGCAATTCGCGTGAGTCACCTCGAAATCAAAATCCCCCTTTCAATTCAAATGTAAACAAAACAGTAGAATATTTAGCTCCTGTCACAGAAAGTAATTGTATCTTTTGTAAAGAAACTCATAGTTCGGAACACTGCAACAATGTAAATATTGATGAAAAAAAGGATTTGTTAAAAAAAGAAGCTCGTTGCTTTTTGTGCCTTCAAAAAAATCATAGAATTAGAGACTGTAAGAAAAGGACATTTTGCGACATATGTAATCATAAACACAACAGAACAATTTGCTATCAATTTGGTAAAGCTGAGGATAAAAACGAAACTAAAATTGTTACTGCTATTTCGCAATGCCATGAAGTTTATAAAACTGATTCGTTGATTAAATCCACTATTGGAATTTATTTGCAAACATGTACCGCTATGATTAAATCATCATTAATAACGTGTGTTCTTAATGGCTTAGGGAAAAAGGTTTAATAAGTAAAAAAGATTAAATAATTAATTTAGAATGAACCATTAAGAATTAATTTAGAATGAACCATTAAGAATTAATTTAGAAGAAACAATTACAAATTACTAGAATAACAATATCCTGTAAACGGATACGTATCATCTTAATTCGAAACATGACCAAAAGTATAATGTAAAAGATTTACGTTGTCGCAATAACCTGAAAGAAAAATAAATAGCTGAAAAGGAATGGATTGCCTAGAGTTAAAAAACACATGAGACAGATAAAACAAAAAATACAGAAATTTGTAAACTCACCACATTTTATTTGTTAGAAAGCACTCTTTTTTTTAAAAAAATTAAAAAACGTATAAATGCAAAACATCACTATCTACAGCCACACAGGCCACAAATTAAAAATTATAGAACAATTTTAGAGATGTAAATGGATTTGTCTCATGCTCAAAAATCGTCATCATATTCCTTCTAAAAATCAGACTCCACGCCTCCCTGATGCACAGACGTACATCAGGGGGCCCACAAAGAAATCGAATGAATCTTCTCGAAAAAGGGGGAAAAGGAGTCCCTCACTCCCACGTTGCCATTACTTTTTGTTGAATACAGTTGCACTTCGGGAACTCAGCTGACAGGTGTCGCTGCGGGGAAAGTTCAACCTAATCCCATGGCGTTTCAAAAGCTGCTCCTCGAAATAATCTGCTCCTATAGGATCAGTCCATGCAATTTCTTCCTTGTACAAAGCAATACTTAAAGTCTTATATTTTTGCAACCTATGTCTTTTCTTAAAGGCATTAAAATTGTTAAACAGTGTTTAACATTGCTTCACTAAAATAGCAAAAAAAAATGAAGAAAAAAAAAATTCAGCTGCCTTACACATTTCTTTCTTTGGAAGCATGTGGTTAAGTGAATAAAAAAATGGTGAGTATCCGAATAATATAACATACATATAAAATTACAAAACAACAATGGTGGTGAATTTATTCTATCTAGTCTCAAAAAAATTTTGTTAAAGTATTCATATTATCCCTTCATTCTCTCTTTCTTGTAAAACAAAAAAATTTTAACATACAAAACTTCATTATACCAACAATACTGTCACCTAATAACATTTTGTCATACAGTATCTAAAAATGCACAGTAACTTTTGTCAATAAGTTTTAAAAAAATTTTTTGATATTGATCTCTTTCTTTTTTTTGATCAATTTCATGTTTGGCACTTATATAATAACATATGACACTAATTGGACAATCTTTTAGATCTACCTCATACTCCTATACTAGTGTTTGCATTATTTTTTTTTGTCATATGTTATGCAATTATTTACATTTTGAATCCTACACTAGTATTTGCAATGATTATTATCTCAATTCAGCACATTTACTTATTTATTCTGCTCATATTTCATTTTATTTACTATTTCAAAATTTTCCTTAAATTCACTATACTCCCTATCTTAATCAGACGTTATTGAAATGACAATATAACTAAAAATTTGCATCACAAGGACAGTAAAATCCTTAGTAGCTAAAAAAATAAGACGGTTATCAGAAAGAGAAAACCAAGAAAAAATCAAGCTTAATTTTTGAATGGGATGTTTCCATATTTAATGATAATTGTACCAGCCAGTTTTCATCAAATATAAAATTTTGAGCTCGAAGGGGAAAAATGCAATTCAAAAATCTTACCACCAAAAAAAAATTGCTAACTATATATTTTTACATTTAAATAAACCTTGAGTTAAAATTGTCAAATCAATACCCTAACAAAAATATGATAAACACTCTAACCATTATTTAGCTTAATATTCAATGCTGATATCATGATCATTTGAGTTGTCATTCTTTAGTTCCTCTCTTAATGACTTTTTTTTGAAAAGTTTACTGACATGAAATTTTTTGTACATGTCTCTTCTATCATCTTTTATATGTACTAGGTAATTGTTATTTCTAAACTTTTTCGTAACCTCAAAAGGACCTTCATATTTGGGATCTAAAGAACGAACATCGGTATTTATTTTTAAATAAACAAGATCCTTACACTCATAATTAGGAGTTGGTCTACCCTTTATGTATTTCTCATGTAGTTCAAAATATTTATTCTCATTAAGCCTCACTATTTCTCTGGTCTCTGCAATGTGCTCTGTTAATTTTTTAATGTAATTAGATGGGTTTTCTTCATTGTTGACATTAACACTTACATTTAATGGGAGATTTAAATTTCGACCAAAAAACAATTCTGCAGGAGTATAACCTGTAACCACATTTATTGAGGAATTATAATGCAATTTGAAAAATAAAAGTTTATTTGTCCACTCCCAACTATTGTGACACATTGAAGCTATTGATTCTTTTAAAATTCTGTGAGATCTCTCCAGTAAACCATTAGATAAAGGATAATAAAATGAAGTTTTTCTATGTTCAATATTTAATGATTTTAAAAAGTTAACAAACTCATCAGAAGTGAAATTAGTGCCATTATCGCTAATTATTTCTTGAGCTAACCCAAATTTAGAAAAATAGTCATTTAAGCTACTGATTATGTTTGATGATTTTATATTTGTTAATGGTATGGTCTCTAAATATCTTGAATAATTATCAATAATTGTTAAAATAAAAAATTTGTTGTCAATAGACCTAGGCAATTTTCCTACAATATCAATTGACAATCTTTGTCCCACATTGAGATCACTTTTCTCAATAAATTTAGTTTCAGTAATTTTTGGTTTAGGCTTATTTGCCAAACAAGCATCACATGATTCCACAAAATCTTGTGTATCAGCTAACATGCCATACCAGGAATAATTTCTCTTCATTAAATTGTATGTTTTAAAAGTACCAAAATGTGCAGCATGAGCTGCCTTAAGAACCTCACCTCTAAGAGATTCGGGTATAAAAATTCTACTAATAGTTTTATGAGGATGTTTAGGAGGTTTAATTCTCATCATAAGTATTCCTTTATCATTTACAAAAAATTTTTTTGAAGTGAATTTGTCATTGATTCTAAGTTTTTCCAATATTTCTTTAGTTTTGTTACAATTTTGTTGAAATTTAATTATATTCTCCATTTTAAGATTTTCATTCACTTCAAATATATTTACATTATTAGCAACAACATCAGTAATGGGCACTCTGGATAGATAATCAGCTGGATTTTTTAAACCTTCTATATGCTTAATTTGAAAATTAAATTCCTGTAAATACATAAGCCACCTACTCACAATCTCTGGTTGTTTTTGCAAATCAATATGAAAAGTTAATGCTTTCGCATCAGTTAAAACAATGAATTCTTTACCATAAAGATGTTGATGGAAATGTTTAACTGAATCAACAATAGCTAAAAGTTCTCGCCTAATTGATGGATATTTGGACTCTGCAAAAGTCAGTTGTCTGGAGTAAAATTCTATAGGTACAAAATTTTCCTCAATTCTTTGCATTAAAATACCACATAAAGAATTATTAGAGGCATCAGTAACAATATAAAATTTTTTGCTATCATCAATATTTTTTAAAGTAGGTGTAAGTAGTAATTGCTCTGAAATAGATTTAAAAGCATTTTGGCACTCCTCATTCCAATTGTATTCAACATTTTTTTTAGTTAAATTCACTATAGGTTTAACAATGTCAGCAAAATTATAAATTAAATGACGAAAATAATTAATCATGCCTAAAAAGGTTTGTACTTGTTTGACATCTTTAGGAATAGGAAAGTTTACAATTTTTTTTACATTCTCCGGAGCTGGGGAAAAACCATTGGCATGAAGTTTAAAACCTAAATAAACTATTTCAGATTTACATATTTGAATTTTTGCAGGATCTAAAGTTAAGTTAAATTTTTTAAGTCTGTCAAAGACTTTAATCAAATAATTAATCATCTCTTCTATTGAATTAGCAGCAATCACTATGTCATCTAAAAAATATTGTACATTAGGCCCTTTTATATCATCTAAACACTTTGAAATTAAATTGTGGAAATAAGAAGTGCTGTTACGAGATCCAAAAGGAAGACGAGTGGGCTGAAAATTTCCAATTTCGCAACAAAATGCAAGTTTGGCTCTATCCTGCTTTTTCAATTGCAGTTGAAAAAATGCACTCTTTAAATCTAAAACCGTGTAGAATGCTTTTCCAGAAATGTCATGTAAAATGTCATTTATTTTAGGTAAACAAATTTTAAAAGTCTCAGTTACAGAATTTAGTAAGCGATAGTCAATGACCATGCGGAATTTTTGTAAGTTGGGGTCATTAACAAAAGGTTTCTTCTTGACAAAAATTACCGGAAAACAATAATTTGAAGATGAAGGTTCAATAATGCCTGCTTCCAACAATTTTTGAATCTCTTTTTTAGCAAATGATTTGGCAATATTAGGAATTGGATACGGTCTAGTCTGAATAGGAAATTGGTGTAATAATTTAAATTCAGGGATAACGGCGTTAGTAGAGCCTAGAGTAGCATAAGATTTAGAGAAAACCTCAGCATTATTCATTAAAATTTTGAGCATCTTGTCTGCATCATCCTTATTCAAATGTTTTAAGTCAAAATCACTGGTATTAATTTCTATTTTTCTAAGTTTATGAATTTCTTCCAAATTTAAATTATTTATTTGTAAATGCTCATCCTCTGTGGGTATCATAATATCATTTTTCTCAATTTCGAATACTTTACCAATTTTAGTTCCTTTATTTATAATTATTCTTTTGTCAGTATTATTTTCAATCATAGTTGCAAAATTTTTATCAGTCATTTCAATTAATGATTCATAAATTGTATACTTTAGTTTATTAGTATTAGGAGAAAATAATATTTGATTACAATTGCTTATATCTTGAGATACAGTTAGTTTAATTAATTTTTGGGTATTAGACTCAATTACTATTTTCTCGGGTGCACAAGCAATATTATCTTTATCTATCTGCACATTATTACATAAATTATTTATCACACGAGGAGTATCTTCAAAAAATTCAAATGACTCATGCCCCATAATTAATTTCCTATTTGGTGTGTCCAAAATAATTTTGTTATGCTGTATAAAATCATAACCCAAGATAATTTTATATTTGTAATGCCAAGAATTTTGAGTTACAAAGAAGGTTCCATTAAACCATTTAGTCTTGATCTTAAATTTTGAGGATATAGCTGATAAGTATGGTATAGTGTTGTTATCTAAGGTATGTATTCTTACTGATCGAGATAAATAATTAACTTTAGTCTTTTCTTTTATTTCATTTACAGTTGCAGGATCAATTAAACTCAAATTAGCACCAGTGTCTAATAAAGCAGGTATTAATAAATCTCCAAATTTTAAAATTATAATAGGAAGAGCATCTGAATTGTTAATATCACCACATGTCATAACATGCTTATTTCTTAATTCTATTTCCTCATTTATGTCTTTTAATTCATCATTATTTTTATTTATATCATTTCTACATCTCTGATTGTTATTTGAATTATAGTTAGAATTTGTTATTACCTGATTTTTTTTATCATTATTATCTGAATTAAAATTTTTATGTTTGATGTTACTACTAATAAATATCCTACTCTTATATTTTTTATTATAATTTGGACTGACATTTTGTTTATAAATTTCCTTCTTTTTCAATTCTGTATTTTTATCCAGCTTTAACTCATTTGGTTTGTTATTGGTTCTTGTAAACCCTGTTTCATTCCACCTGTTACAAGAACCATTAACTAGTTTAAATTATTTCGTCTTCTGTCCCTACTGTTGTTACCCCTATTCCTAAAATTTCTGTTGAATCCTCTTCTGAAGTTACTACGACTCCTATCATAAGGTGTTACTCTATTACTATTATTACTATCTTTCCCTGGATAATACCAACATTCCGTTGTTAAGTGTTATTATGTTATTATGTTCCGTTGTTATGTTATTTATTACATATATGGCAAGTTATTTTAGGTTGCACAAAGTTCCTAGTTCTTGAAATATTATTTACAGATTTATTCTTAGTTAAATCCTCTATTTTTTGAGTTAATTCCTCTATCCTGCGATTACTTTCTACCTGATGTTTTAATAGAATATCTACATCTGTTGTCTTCGTTAAATTATTTACATGATTTTCATTAATTGCGAGAGCATTTTCCACATCACTTGCTATTTTGCCTATGTCCTCAAATCTTGTGGCTCCCCTTTTCATGACTTCAAGTCGAATATCGGGTCTCATACTATCTAACAATTTTTGAGCCTTCATTTTTTTAGCCAAATTCAAAGTCTCCTCACTACTCTTATTATTTATTTCCAAATATTGATTGGTAGCTTTCTCCACCTCATCTATTAGATCTTTTATACTTTGATTAGGAGCTTGCATAAGTGTGTTAAACTTTTTTTGTAATTCAGCATAATTTGTTTTTTTTAAGAATTTATCTTTAAGTATTTTTACTATTATTTCAAATTCATTATTATTTTCAGTGTGTGCTTCACTGACTACTCTTAATGCCTCTCCTGTTAAATTTAATTTAAGAATTAGACATTTCTTTGTGTCGTCCCATTTTTCTAATATAGCTATTTGCTCTAAATTGCTAAGAAAAAAATTTAAATTTGCATCCCTGCTGCCACTGAAAGGTTGCAGCGAATTCGCCAAAGAAAAATTAGATTTTGCCATTAAATTAGATAAGTGTTAAATTATAGAAATATAATACACTCTCAAAAATATTCAAGATAAAAATCACAGATAAAATTACAAAAAATCAAGTTGTTATCAATATAATATTCATAAAACTGTATATATATATATATATAACCAATGGTATTACAGTCATTAAAAATGTATAGCCCTACTGCATTTAAAATACTATTTTCATATAACCATTGCTTAAAATTATCCACTACAAATCCTTAAAATCAAGAATACTAATTTTTCAACATATATACACTTAATTTTCATTACTTTTGAAACCACACAAGACATTCATTTAATTAAAATTATTGCGATTAAGCATTACCTTTCAAACAATGAAATATTTCAATCAATAAATTATCAAAATCATTGGAGAGAAACAACAATAATGCAGAGGAAGAGAGAATGAAGAAATATGAATCATGCACGTGTATTATTTTAATATGCCATGTGCCATAAATTTTGCAGCATATTTATCAAAAAAAAATTATCAAAATTAGTCCAATCCATTCCAAAATTTAATTTTACTTAAAATATATATCATTTATAATGAAAATTTAAAAAAATAAAATCCTCAAGCTCACACCTGGTACTAAGGCACCAAATAATAACGTGTGTTCTTAATGGCTTAGGGAAAAAGGTTTAATAAGTAAAAAAGATTAAATAATTAATTTAGAATGAACCATTAAGAATTAATTTAGAAGAAACAATTACAAATTACTAGAATAACAATATCCTGTAAACGGATACGTATCATCTTAATTCGAAACATGGCCAAAAGTATAATGTAAAAGATTTACGTTGTCGCAATAACCTGAAAGAAAAATAAATAGCTGAAAAGGAATGGATTGCCTAGAGTTAAAAAACACATGAGACAGATAAAACAAAAAATACAGAAATTTGTAAACTCACCACATTTTATTTGTTAGAAAGCACTCTTTTTTTTAAAAAAATTAAAAAACGTATAAATGCAAAACATCACTATCTACAGCCACACAGGCCACAAATTAAAAATTATAGAACAATTTTAGAGATGTAAATGGATTTGTCTCATGCTCAAAAATCGTCATCATATTCCTTCTAAAAATCAGACTCCACGCCTCCCTGATGCACAGACGTACATCAGGGGGCCCACAAAGAAATCGAATGAATCTTCTCGAAAAAGGGGGAAAAGGAGTCCCTCACTCCCACGTTGCCATTACTTTTTGTTGAATACAGTTGCACTTCGGGAACTCAGCTGACAGGTGTCGCTGCGGGGAAAGTTCAACCTAATCCCATGGCGTTTCAAAAGCTGCTCCTCGAGATAATCTGCTCCTATAGGATTAGTCCATGCAATTTCTTCCTTGTACAAAGCAATACTTAAAGTCTTATATTTTTGCAACCTATGTCTTTTCTTAAAGGCATTAAAATTGTTAAACAGTGTTTAACAATCATTAAATGAAGAAACTTCACCTGTTAGAATATTATTAGATAATGGATCCATGCGAACATTCGTTTTAGAAGAAGTTTCAAAAAGATTAAAACTTCCCATTGTAAGATCGGAAACCTTATCTGTTTATGCCTTCGGAGCTGATGGAGCTCAAGAGAAAATTTATGATGTTGTTAAAATAAGATTAGCTAATAGGGATCAACCTTCGTTAAATATTGAACTTGAAGCTCTAGTCACCGATCAAATATCTGCTACTAATTTACCTGCACCTGATACCAACATAAGCAGTTGAGAGGCTTACAGTTAGCTGATTCCTATGACTCTAAAGAAAATAAGATAGAAATTTTACTTGGAGCTGATTTTTATTTTGACATTGTCAGTGGTAGAATTAGAAGATTGAACGATAAACTAGTAGCTTCAGAAACCATTTTTGGCTGGTGTCTTCAGGGACAAGGAAGCATTCATAAAGATCTATGTAGCTTCAAAATTATCGTCGAAGAAAAATCCATCTCCGATCAACTAAGAGAATTTTGGGAGCTGGAAAACTTAGGGATTAATGTGGACTCAGAAACTAAAGATAATGTCGAAAAAGAGATAATGAAAAATTTTGAAGAAGGAATTTCATATGCAAATAATCGCTACAAAGTGAAGTTGCCCTGGAAACCTGAATTAAAGAGTATTTTACATAATAATAAGGTAGTCGCCAGTAGAAGATTTCAGTCTTTGAAAAAATCTTTCATCAACGATCCAGTCTATTTTTTTGAATACAACAAAGTTTTAGAAGATTATCAAAAAGAGCACATTATAGAGCCTGTTACAAAGGAAAACGAAACTTTGAATGAAGAGAATTGCTTCTACTTTCCTCACAGAGCTGTGGTCAGAAATGACAAGAGTACAAGTAGATTACGAGTCGTCTTTGATGCATCATCGCATTCTGCTGGACAGATTTCACTAAACCAATGCTTGTATACTGGACTTAATTTATTACCTGATCTTTTTCTTCTTTTGATTAGATTTAGACTTCATCCTGTAGCTGTGACTGCTGACATCAAGCAAGCTTTCCTGCAGATTGAAATTGATGAAGAAGACCGAGACTACACCAGATTTCTTTGGAACAAAAGCCCAGACGATTTCAGTCCTGATGAGACCTACCGGATGACAAGAGTTCTGTTTGGTGTGACATCTTCTCCTTTTCTACTTAATGCCAACATAAAACATCACTTGAAGAGGTATGTACAGAAATTTCCTCTTACTGTTCAACTGTTAAATAAATCGTTGTATGTTGATGATTGCCTCATAGGCGAAGATGAGGTAGAAAGTGCTCTGACTACTTGTTTAGATAGTCATGAAATTTTTAAAGATGCTAGCATGTGTTTGAGAAAATGGAAAACAAATTCCCCAGAACTGTTTCACAAGTTGAAAGAACATAAATTAGAAGTAGATGACATAACTGATTCTTTTGATCAAACTTTAATACCTTCAAAGGTCCTGGGAGTTGCATGGAATCCCAAGGAAGACTATTTTTACTTTGATACTCGAAATGTTGAATTATTCCTTAAGAAAAATAAGGGGACTAAAAGATATATTTTACAAATTGCAGGTCGCATATTTGATCCTATTGGATACATTGGGCCATTTACTATTCGTATCAAATGCCTGATACAAGAAATATGGTGTTTAGGCGTAGATTGGGATGAGGTTGTACCAAATAAAACCATTGAGGCATTTAATAAATGGTGTGATGATTTAAAGAAATTGAGTAACATTCGATTACCGCGTTACTATTTCTCACATGCATTACCTAAAGATATAGACAATATCCAGTTACACCTATTTTCAGATGCTTCCATCAAAGCTTACGGAACGGTTGCCTATCTAAGAGTAAAGCTAAACGATGGAAACATCATTACTAGTTTTGTTGCCTCTAAAGGACGAGTTGCGCCGTTAAAGATGCTCTCTTTACCTAGATTAGAACTTATGGGAGCACTTTTATCTGCTAGACTGAGTGAAAAAATCATAGAAGGTTTGGAATTTCCAGTTGAGCGAATTTTTTGGACTGATTCGTCTATTACGTACTTTTGGATAAGAGGTTCACCAGATAGGTTTAAAATTTTCATAAAGAACAGAATTCAGGAAATTCACAATTACAGTAATCCTTCAGAATGGTTTCACTGTCCTGGAACGGATAATCCAGCTGATTTAATATCACGTGGACTTTCGGTTTCAGAATTAGAAAACAGCGACTTTTGGTGGCAGGGTCCACTATGGCTGAAAGAAAATGAATCGTCGTGGCCAAAATCTTTAGAAACACACAAAGAACTTATTGCAAATCCAGAGACACTAGAAATTCGGAAAGTTTTAACTTTAAACACAAACGTCGCAGAGAGAAACGAAAACATCAACAATTTCCTTAATCGATACTCCTCTTTCACTAGGTTGGTTAGAATTACAGCTTATTGCTTAAGATTTCTTAAAAACTGTAAAGATACAAATAGAAAAAGTTATAATTTAAGTACATTCGAGCTACAAAATGCTACACAGGTGTTAGTAAAATGTGTGCAATCTATAGAGTTTAGCTCTGAGATTAAATGCCTAAAAAACAAACAGCCAATTCCTCAAAATAGCAAAATCATATCATTGAATGTGTTTATGGACGACAATGGACTTATGAGAGTTGGTGGTCGCTTGAAATTCTCCGAGTTAACAGAATCACAAAAATATCAAATGCTTTTACCGAAATCTCATCACCTTACACAATTAATCATCGAACACTTTCATAACAAATCATTACACTCGGGAGTTCAGACAACACTTTATTTGATTAGACAATTTTACTGGATACCTTCTGGACTAGATAGAGTCCGAAGATTCATACATAAATGCTTGACTTGTTTCAAGACTAAGACACAAACTATTAATCAAAAGATGGGTAACTTGCCCAAAGATCGGATCGTACCATCACGACCCTTTGATAAAGTTGGTTTAGACTTTGCTGGTCCCATATTAACAAAACCTAATTTGAAGAGATCTACATTTCGAGACGTTCAAAACCGTCGATTATTTGGAGTGATAACGCATCTAACTTCAAAGGTGCAAGAAATGTTTTGAACTCAATGCTTGAACTTTGCCAGTCAAACTCTGTGAAGAACTTTAGTGCTGAAGAGGGAATTCAGTGGCATTTCACACCGCCTGCGTCTCCTAACTTTGGTGGTCTGTGGGAAGCTAATATTAAATCCATGAAGAGAATACTCTTGAAAGTCACAAAATCTAACTTACTAAATTTTGAAGAACTGACTACGCTCGTAGTGCAGATCGAAAGTATTCTCAACTCACGCCCACTTTCGCCCATGTCATCAGACCCTAACGATCTGCAGCCGTTGACACCAGGACACTTTCTAGTTGGAGCTCCAATTATGTCATTTCCTGAACATCATACTGCTCCAGATTCTTTTTCTCTTTCTTCTAGGTGGAGCCTGATTCAACGTCTGAAAGACAGCGTTTGGAATAGATGGAGCCATGAATACCTGAGTCAACTACAAACACGTTCGAAATGGACTTGTCAACAAGAAAATCTGAAAGTTGATCAACTAGTCCTTCTTAAAGATCCTAGTAAGACAGCAATGCAGTGGAATCTGGCTAGAATTGTGAAAACTTATCCTGGAGAAGACAATCTTGTCAGAGTGGTTGACGTCAAAACAGCTAGAGGAACTTTTCGCCGAGCCATCTCTAACATACTTCCACTACCGGATGATGTTGGACTAACATCCAACGGGGGGCGGGATGTTCCCGTCAAGTAACAATTTTCTTCTTACGTAGAAGTAACGACGCGCATGCGCACTGCCAAAAACAAAAAATGAACTGAATATTAATATTCATTCGATGTTTAGAATTTCATGTAGCTGTTGAGCTTTAAAAATGTAATCTTTTCTTTTCTCTTATTAAATACTTAAAATATTCTTAGATTTGACTGTTGAATTAGAATTGCGTTGATTTTCTCTTAATCGAATTTTTAGAATTACTTTGATTACTTCCTGATAGAATTTCTAAAATCAGATTTTATAGATGAACCACCGTTAGCAATAAGTTCAAAGTGAAGATAAAACAAAGGAAAATTATAGACATGTGAAAAAGGGGGGGAAAGTAATAATTAAAAAAAATAACAAACAACTGATTAAAAAAAAAAAGAAAAAGAAAGGATGCGATTTTATTTAAAAAAACCGGGAAAAAAAAGATATACTCTTTTCATCAGCCCACACGATTATATCTGCAAAAAAGAGTGTTAAAATTATCTTTAAAAATTTTTTTTCTTTGATAATTTATACAATTTTTACATGTGCAAATCCATTTCGGGCAAATCTGTGGCTAAAATTATTTGCAAAACAGGCAATTCATGTTTCTCTTTTCTATTTTATATTTTTTCTTAAATAAATATCTATTTTCCAAAATTATTTATGGTCAACTTTTTTAAATTATCCAGTATAATATAACCTTGCGCACATTCAGTTCGGGCCCATCCTTGGTAACTAACAAATCAATGTACAGCATAACAAATCACTTCAGCAATGCAGTAAGAACGGCACTTTAAAGCAAAACCCCTCTACAAAGTAAGGTAAAACAACGTTTAAGAGCACAAAAAATATTTAAAAATGCAGACAGCTGCTTCGGATGCTCAAAGGGCAACCTTCATCAGTGCAACAGAAAGAAATAAGAGAAAACAGGGTTGCATTTCTTTCTGTTGCACTGATGAAGGTTGCCCTTTGAGCCTCCGAAGCAGCTGTCTGCATTTTTAAATATTTTTTGTGCTCTTAAACGTTGTTTTACCTTACTTTGTATTCTAGCACAAAGGTCGCCCTTTTGAGTATTTAAAACCCCTCTAGTTTTTTCTTCTAGTAACCAATTTGCGCTTTTGTTTTCATATTTTGTAATCTGGCAATCTTGTTGCGTAAACATATTTAAATCATTCTTGAAAAACTTCCCGTTCATGTAAGTACATCTGATTTCTCTACTCGCTTTATAGTTTTTGTTTTATACTGTTTTTTTCTTTTTCTTTTATTTTATTTTCTGTTTTAACGTGTTATTTTATTATTACTTATTGTGTTCTATATTATTTGTTGTAATTTTTGTAAAAACATTTTTTGAGTGCTCCTCACACTATTGTATTAATATATTTTGCTTTGGCTATATTGATACAATATCAGATAGCACTCTTTTTTGCGGATATAATCGTGTGGGCTGATGAAAAGATTGTATCTTTTTTCCGGTTTTTTTAGATAAAATTTCATCCTTTTTTCTTAATTAGTTGTTTGTTATTTTTTTTAATTATTATTTTATGATTATTATTTTATTATTTTAATCGATGTTTTAATTATTATTTTATGTATATGAAAAATATTCTGAATAAAAAGCTATTGCATACATGTTTAAATATAATATTATTGCATTTAAACTCGCGTAAAACATGTAAATATTAAAAAACTGCAGTGCATCTAATAATTTGATCTAATTATTACAATATAATAATGTAATACCCGATATAATAAATAATCCGTATTTATTTAATATATCGTCTAATTTAACCAATTGATACACGAACGTAAACAAGTGCGAACCGGTTGCTGTCACGCAAAAACAATAAAGCTGTATAGTGTCACCTGGTAATTAAGATTTTACACAGAATCATTTAGTGCGTCTAATAATTTGGCCAGAAACAGTATGTCCAAAGAGATGCGAATCCTAAATCAGAAGTAAAGTAAATAAAGCTTAACTAAAGAAAAATAAGCACGCATAGATATCAAATTTAAAGACCGATAAATAAAGATGCATCTTTTAATTACAGTGAAAGGTATATTGAAAAGATACAGGCATCATATTCAGGAAAAACTGGACACTGACACGGCTAAAGAGAGGTATCGAACTGCATGGAAGTCCCAAGAGAAGCGCTTTCAAAAACTTCTGAAAAAGAACAAACCGAAAGATTTTTTGACAGCGTTACACGAAGCTGGTCATCTCATTGGTTTTTGGTATACAACGGTGGACTGCTATGTGCGCACAGCTAGTATCAAGCCGTACGAAGAAAAAAAACAAGGGATTGAAGTTCGCTACAATGATGTTTATTCATATGAAGAGGTATTACATTGATTGATTGATTTAATTAAATACATAGATTAATAACACTGATTTATTTGTTTGAAAACAATGATTGATTAATTTAATACATATTACGATTAATTTAATAACACCGAGATTAATTTAATACATATTATGATTAATTTAATAACACCGAGATTAATTTAATACATATTATGATTAATTTAATAACACCGATAAAGTTATTTACGAACACTAATTTAATAACACTGATAGATTTAATTAATAAGACTGATTGATTGATTTAATAGCACTGATTGATTGATTTAATAACATTGATTGTTTAATTTAAAGACACTGATTTATTTATTTAAGAACACTAATTGATTAATTTAAAAGCACTGATTGATTACTTTCTTTAAGATTGATTTCTTTGAGAACACTGATTGATTAATTCATAAATACTGATTGGTTAAAAAATTGATTGATTAATTTGATAACACTAATTGATTAATTTAAGTATAATAATTGATTGATTTAATAACAATGATTGATTAATTTAATGACCTTTATTTATTTCAATCACTAATTGATTAATTTATTAACACTGATTAATTTAAAAACACTGACTGATTTATCCGATAATACTGATTGATTAATAACACTGATAGAATAATTTGGTAAAACTGATTAATTTATTTAAAAACACTTATTGATTAATTTAAAAATACTGATTGATATTTTTTAAATTTATTAATTGATCTCATCAATTTTTTATTCAACTCATTTAGTAGAGGGATAATGGTTAAATACATATTACCATAAAAAATGCCATTCTCATAAAAGCCATTTTTATGCAGTATCAACCGCAAAAAAATACATTTTCATGCTTTTAAACGATGATTGGTAAGAAGATTTTAACGATTTGTTGTACGCTTTAGTGTGCTTCCACATTAAAATTTGTGTAGCAAAGTTCAGATTTTTAACGTAGGAGCTCCTTTAAAAGGAAAAATAAGAAAGAATGGGGGGGGGGGGGATTTAAAGAGCTTTAAATATTGAGAGGAGAATTTGATTTAAAGAGATTTAAACATAAGTCCAGACTCGTAATTTTGAGAATTTCCTTTGAAAACAAATTTGAAATCTGGTTATAATAAAAATTATTATAATTATTATACAAATCATTATTATATAAATTATTATGATAATTATGATAATTATTATAAATAATATTATTGTAGATTAGTTCTGACTATTCAAATAATACCTGTCAACACAGAAAAAATAAATAAAACAGGAAATAAAAGAGAACCGAACAAACACTATCGTTGGAAATTTTTTCAGATTTGGAGGAAAAATAATGGGTTATAAATGCTTGTTGGAGGCAATTGTTTCAGTGGTAATCAATATTTAATGGTACATTTGGATTGATATCAGAATATATCAGTGGTTTATTTGTGGACACTAATCAGTAAATAAATATACACTGAAGAGCCAAAAAAACTGGTACAGGCATGAGTATGCAAATAAAGGGTATGGAGCCAATCAAAGTACAGTGCTGCGATCGGCAACTCGTATATAAGACAACGAGAGTCTAGCACAGTTCTTAGATCGGTTACTGCTGCTACAATGCCAGGTTATACAGATTTAAGTGAGTTTGAACGTGGTGTTATAGTCGGCGCACGGGAGATGGGACATAGCATCTCCGAGATAGCAATGAAATTTAGATTTTCACGTACGACCATTTCAGGAATATGCCGTGAGTATTGGAAATCCACCAAAATCCCCAGACATGAACATTATTGAACATATTTGGGATGCCTTGTAACGTGATCTTCAGAAGATATCCTCACCCCCTTTTACTCCTACTGGTTAATGGACAGGCCTGCAAGATTCATGGTGTCAATTATCTCCAGCACTACTTCACACATTAATCGAATCCATTCCACGTCGTGTTGTGGCACTTCTGCTTGCTCGCGGGGGCCCTACATGATATTAGGCAGGTATATCAGCTTTTTTGGCTCTTCAGTGTACGTAACTATTAAACTAAGTAAATCAATTTATAACTAGTTATACGAATTGGTTATACGAAGTTGGTTACGAATATTGGTTACACGAAAGTTTATGCCCACAAGCACACGCGCATATATCTAAGTTCAAAATGTAGAGAAAACATGAAAAAAGTTACAGAATAATGAAAAAAATGAAAATCCAGAAAAAAACGATATAATCTCCTCATCAGCTCACACGATTTGTAACCGCAAAAAGAAGTGCTTTCAAATATCATATCAATATAGCCAATAATAAATATATCAATACAATCTAATATCGTGTCAATATATCAATACAATCGTATGAGGAGAGTTCAAAAATTTTTTTTATTGATTTTTCTAGTTTTCTTCGTTTTTCATCTTTTTTCTTTATATATATCAGGGGTTTCCAACTAACATGTGGCCGGGGGTCCACAATTAAAGACACCAGTCAAATGGCTGGCCGCACTTTGGTAGGACTCTTTTTTGTTTGAAGGAACATTATATATATATATATATATATATATATATATATATATATATATATATATATATATATATATATATATATATATATATATATATATATATATATATATTATATGCTTATTTTTTCTAATGTATTTTCTAGTATTTCGAATTGATATGTGCAAAGTTCGCAGGCTGCGTAGCAGTGAGTTTACTCCATCCTCAACAATTTAAGAGACATGGCCGAGATAAAATTGAATTTGAAGCATATCTTGCTGGGGTTTTAAACATGGTAAGCAATGTATGCAGCTTGAAACTGTACAAAATGTTTTGCAATATTATTTGCCTTTATGTTTTAAAATAGCTGCATGTGATAAAAAAAAAACTTTTTTCTCGTCTCTTTTTATAATACTTATCGAATGCTGTAAATATCTTAGATTAATTGAACAATTCTTTTCCTATTTACAAGCAGCTGTCTAATTTTTCAGTACTCCAGTCTATTCGCAAAAAAGATCCAAGTGTTTTCTTATTAGCCTAATACTTTTCAGTATTTTTGCTGTGGTTCCGCATATATTTAGGCTAATTAGAAAATTTGGATGCATATTAATTTGCTTTGTTTAATGAACTTGTCGGATTTTCGTTAGGTGGTTTGCAATAAGCACAAAGTAATGAAGGCTTATTGTAAATAGCCTTATTGAAGGCTTATTGCAATTAGCTTAAGTAGTATTTCGCGCATTTTTTAGTAGCTGAAAGTATATAAGAAGATTGTAATACGTTTAAAAATATCAGGCTGGTTATTGAATACTGAAAAACTTTCTAATTAATCTGCAACATTGCAGTTTCGAGGAGCAGGATTTTTTAATAAGCCTGCGACTTATTCTGACTAGTCTCTACAAAAGGAAAGACTCAAACTGGACTTTGATAAACAATAATTTTGATTATAATTAGAAAAATCATACAGGAAAAAAGTCTAACCGTTATATGGGATAACTTCATCAAAGGCCTGACACATACTGATTTCATATTTATTTTAAGAAAATCCTAATTTAGAAGCTTTAAGCTGCTATTTTGTTATTTTTAATTTAAATAATAAAAGCAATTATAAGATCCGATGTATTAAATGAAAGAAAAAAAGTGTCAAACTTGAAAAAAAGGAACTATTTTGAAAAAGATAAGTTTTCTTCTACAGAGAATAAAAATACTGTGTTTTCTTCAAATTCCACCTAAATTAATCACTATGAGACCCTGTAAAGTTGTTTAATGTTTCATTATCAATTTAAAATATTTGTAGATGAAGGTAACCTGACTTTATGAAAAAGCTTGACATTCCTACTTCAAATAAAATATTACCTTAAACTGTAATTAATGATATTACATTTGTCACTATCTTAAAATCTGAACATTTTCAGCTGGGAAAATTCAGAAAAATTTTATCAGAAATAATTTTGTATACTTTAATTTGTGAAAAGGTTCAGTAGTAGTGTTTACAGTGACAATGTTTTCTATACGAAAGTGGATTACAATCTTACACATTGATACATTTCACATATAAAGAGTATAAGACAAGTTAACACATATAAAGAGTGTAAGTTTAGATAACATTGTTAATCATTTCACATTTAAACAGCCTAGTGAAAGAAAGTTCTTCTAAATAACATTTTGGAATATTTAATTCATAATACCGAACATAACTCTTCTTAAGAGTTTTATAAATGCCATTAAATAATACCATTTTCAAAATTAAAATTTGTGTCAAACATTTTTTCAAACTGTTGCAGTATTTTTAAGGCTGTTGTTAGTAAATTCACTTGGGCGAGCTTTCGTCCACTAAGTTCTAGATTTAGACAAATTCCCAGGAACATGGCTTTCTAAACTAGCATGGGTACTCACCAGCTTTCACACTGATAAGAGTGTAAGTATAAAAAGTGCATGTCTGGTGGAAAGTTAATTACGTTAATCATTTTGAAATTTGTATAACTCAGTGATGGAAGGCTCTTCTATAAAACATTTTTGAGTGTTTTGGAGTATCTGCTTCAGAAAACTGCACACAACTCCTCTTAAGAATTTCATAATTGTCATTAAATAGTATAAAAGTAAAAAATTGTGTCATAATTGTGTTTGTAAAAGTAAAAAATGTGTCATAAAATTTTCAAATTGTCGTTGTATTTTTAAGGCTGATGTTAGTGAATTGACTTGGGTGAACCTTCGTCCACTAATTCTACAATGAGGAAAATTCCTAGTAATATCTCTTTCTATATTAGTAGGGATACTCACCAGCTTATACATTGATACATATCACATATAAAGAATGTATGACTAGTGGAAAATTAATAAGCTCAATCATTTCACATTTGAATAACCTAGTGGAAGAAGGCTCGTCTGTGAAAAAACTTTGTGTGTTTTAAAATATTTGCTTCAGAAAACAGAACACAACTATTCTTAAGAATTTTATAAATGTCATTGAATACTATCATTTTTAACAATAAAAAATAGTAAAAGTAAAAATTGCCTATTGAGTTTTTCTTTTAAATTTTAGGGACATTCCCACTACAAATGTCTAAAAGAAATAAAAGGCCAGGATGAATTAAAGATAACTTTGTATTACGCTCACCGTTGCTTTCTATCTACAGTAGCATTATTGAAAGCTCATAGAAATGAACTTATAAAGGTAAGACATTAAGCTTTTTCACTCTTTACTTCTTATAAAGTTTTATAGATTAGGATACATGTACAAAACACTATCTTTAATAAAAAGTTACGTAAGAAAATTTGAACTGAGACAAGTACTGATAGTAAGAAGATTTGAATTCTTAGCAAGTTTTATAGATTAAGATACATATACAAATACACAATCTGTAATGAAAAGTTACGTAAGAAAATTTGAATTGAGAAGAAAATTATTTAATAATCTCTTCAATGTATGAGAAAAATATTAATTCTAGAATAATTATTTTAGAGTGAGAGTCTGCAATAAAGTCATAGAGAAAAGAAATTACAAAATAACTTAAATTTTTTCTGGTGTTTTACAGAAAATTGAGAAAAAATTCGTCCGTTTACAGTGCTACAAAGTACTTTGGTTTACTTAAGTATTTTGGAAGACAACGAAAATGTGTCACAAGTATATTACAAATGCCTTTTCTGTTAGCATACCTATGCATTTGAATGGAATATGACCAATATTTTCCCATTAGTTGTATAGGAAAATAATTATGTCATATGGGTAATGTGGGGTAAGAAAAATGGAACATCTTAATAGCTTTTGATCTGATGATCGAATTTTTCATCTCCTGAGATGAAATTTTTTTAATTCGAGAGTCTAACAGTGAATATGATAAATAATTTGTATTGACAATTCTTTAAGTTACGGAATTCGATGCAAAAGCATGTTTTTTCTGAGTAAATGTTCTTTATTTTTTTTTATTTGGACACAAATTTGCGCCCCCCCCCCATAAAATAAGTAGAAGGGGTTATAGCAGTTTGAAAAATTGAGTAACAGTAGTTTTATCAGAAGAGCAGTCATAAGTGGAATATTAATTACCCTTTTTGCTTATTTTGCTCTAATTTTTGAGCAATATAACAAATTGAAAATTTTTTCATTTATTCCAAAATAGTGCCCTATAAAATATATTTTTTAATACTAATAATTATAACTAACTATATATAAAAATCTACCGTAGCAGTCTTCTATTGTTGTTGGTGCATTTTTATTGGCCGGAAAATTACATGAAAAAATCCAGTTTTCCCACATTAATTTCCATATTTTCTTGGTTGTCATCAACATAAAATTAAAAAACGTCATAAAAGTATGTTTTACTGTAAAATAATTTTGTATCCCAAACTTAAAGGAATTTACCTGAAATATTTATTTTTCTTACATTACTCTGATATTACTGCGTTTTTAAAATTTGATTCTTTTCTCAATTCAGAATTTGAAACCAAAAATGTTGTCTCTTTATTATAAAGCGATTCTATGATGTTAACTTATTACGCTTAATTTTAAGATAATTTTATTTCAATTGTTGTCTAAACTTATTAATCGTTTTATAATTATTACTTTTAGAGTAATTTACCTAAATAGACTAATATAAATGAACGTTATAGAGATTCTTTCAATGATTTAGAGCTTAAGAATCAGCTTCACCATGCACAGCGTAATGCCTGCACAAATTATATTTAATATATCAAACTGTTTGTTTAGTGAAAATATATTACGATTGTGAACTCACTAAATTCGTTCTCAAAATATACCTTTAATTTTTAATGTAACAAAATTATTTATGATCACAAATATATATTGATGGAATCATAAGTGAAATAGAATTATACCAGATCTCTCATACTATTTACCAATCGAATTTGACTCAAAGTAAACATTCAATTTGAACAAAATAAACATTCAATTTGATTAAAAAAATGAATGTTGGACGTGGGAAGTGGGGGTGCAAGCGCAAGCAAATGGAAATTTTTTTACACTGTTAGAATTTTTATTCTAGCATGACTGTAAAATAACCGCCATCGGTCTGTCCATTCAATTAAACGTTAAATTTTACGGTTAAAAAATTTTTTTTTTGCCTTTGCTGTTTTGAAACCATTTACAACTAGTATGTTGTAAATGGTTTCAAAAAAAAAAAAAAAAAAAAAAAAAAAAAAAAAAAAAAAAAAACATGAATACGAAACTATACGGTTTTTTAACCATTTGGAAATAACACGAAAGTTCTACACTTTTTTGTGTTAAGCAGCATGAGAGTACCATTATGAATGAGAGTATCGTATTCAGAGTGTCCAGGGTCACAAATCGGGGTGAGCAGGACACTGCAACTCTTCGTGTGTTGAAAGTAATGGAGGAAATATGGTGGTGTCAACGCTGAGACTCAATGACCCAGTCTGTCGGTCATGATATTGACAGATTAGCCCAGTCGGTTACAGTATGCACCTAGCTGCAAGGAACTAAGTGGCATCATATTGCGGGCCTAGTTAGTGCGATAAAATTCTGGTTGTTTAACTGTATTAGGTGAAAGCAGTTAATAAACGGTTTTTCTCACAGCTAATAGTTTGAATACGATATTATGTATGGTTATTTGACTATTTTGTTTAAATATGGTATAATAACAGTTAAATAAATTGTTATTTAACCTTTTTTTCCGAGAAATTTCTAACAGTGTAGTACGTATATTATAAGTGAAAAATTTCAATTTTCGTAGAAAAAGTGTTTTGTGCTAAGAATAGACAATTATTGCAAAGCAGTCGTCTCGTTTGATGTGCTATAACGAGCAGGGTGCTTATCTTCCCAGCAATTTAATAATTTTCGAACGAAAAATTCTTGAAATGAAAGGTATATAAGATTTTACCCAATTTTGAAATTGTGTATTGTCACTATATTTTAATGTCTAAAAAACTAAAAAGCTTTATTATATTACTTAATGAACTTTATTTTATTTAAATAGATTACTGAACTGCTTTTGAAAAAAGGAACCTTGGGAATTGGTGAAATCGAAACGATTCTGACAGGTCCTAAAGGAAAAAGTTCTAAAGATCGAACTTTGTACGATTGTTTTGTTCCAACTCTCACTCTACAAGAGCATTTGGAGTTCAACAGAATGCTTTAATCTGAAATCAAAGCAAATATGAAGAAAATTTGATTTGGTATTTAAAACACTTTAAAAAATAAAAAAGAATAAGAAAATATAAAGAATTCTAAATCATATCAATTTTGATTTAATACGCAGATAATTGCTACAAATGTTATTAAAACTAAACGTTAATTTTTATTAAATAGAAAGCTTTACTTAGGATTCAAAATAAAAACGAAGGAAATTTAAATTGGTATCTACAACTTTATTAAAAATATTAAAGTATAAGTTAATGGATCGAATTCTCAATCATATTAATTTTGTTTAAATAGAGATGATTTCTACTAATTTTCCATTTTTTAAATAGGAAACTTTGATCGGGATTCGAAAAAAAAATTAAGAAAATTCGAATTGGTAATTAAAATACACTCAAAAATATTAAAGTATAAATTAATAGGAAAAATTCTCAATCCTATTAATCTTATTTTAGTATGCGAATGATGCTGCTGATTTTCCATAATATAAACTTAAATTTGCTTCAAATGTTTAAAAGAAAAACTTTTTAAAACACTCGATTGATTATTACAATTAATTTTTTAAAAATCTATCCTGACTTGTGTATTGATGATTCTATAGATTGTTATTATTTTTCAATTTATTGCGCATTGCTACAATTTAAATAAGATAATTGATGACGCGCTATTCTCTTATACTGAAAAACGGCGATCACATTTTGCCAATGGGTAAAAAAAGGAATTCTCTGCAAATATTTGAACAGAACTAATAAGTATTTTAGCCATGAATGCATGCTATACTTTTTTTATAACATATTAATTATCTCACATTGAAACAGTTGGTGCTTTTTTTTCCTTTTTTTAATATATAAATGAGCTTTATATGCATTTATATACATCTTCATTGAAGAAATCGGCTAAAATAAAACCGTAAATGTCTGTAATTATTCAGTGTAATCGACTTTGATAATTGAGTAGAGATTATCCTGGTAGCAGAAGCTTTGCACGGCTGTGTACGCTGCAGAATATCGCTGCATCTGCAGATTAATTTTTATCCTATTATCTTAGTTTTTATCTGCAGATAATTTATTGTCTTTTTTTTCGATTATTTTATCTGACGATTATTTTATATTTTATCTCATCGTCAGCTATTATCTCTAGCTAAAGAAAATTTATTTTCAATTCTTTGAAAATAAATGACTTTGAGATTAATTACATCAGTAGAATATTTTTTTGCCCCAAATTATATATTTAACTTCTAGTAATTGATATGGAAATTTTATTTTATCTGAGAAAGTTTTGAATTAAAAATTGTAGAAAAAACTAGAATAGAAGTTCCCAGATTTAGAAGCCACAGAGAGTTTTTAAATTAAAATTCTTGCAAAGCATTTTACATGTAAGCAAAGATCAATTATTCATTGTGTGTAATTTGAATACATTTTTATGCAAATGTATTTATTGAAGGTCCATTATATTTCGAGCCACTTAAGGTCCCATATTTTAATATTTTATAAGGTGAAAACAAAACATTCTGTAATCATGCATTGATAAGCATCTCCAATACCAATGTTGAAAAACGTTTTTCATTCACGTTTAAAGGTGCTGTTTTTAATTAGAATCGCTGAAAAGAATATTAGGCGTAAAACTCTTTTTAAAGAATAAACAAGAAAATTGAGAATTTCTAATATTCGAAACTAATTTTCTTCAATTAGCTGGAATTTTCGAAAATGAAAAGAAAAAATTTTAAATGGCAAGACATTAAAAAAAAGAATAAGAATTTCTAAAAAATTCTGTTTTCTTTTAATTACAGACTGTACAATATGAATTTTAGAAAGCATAATTTTTATCGACTTTATCATTTTTTTTCTACTTTCAATTTTTCTGATATATAATACACGTTAGATTATGCCTAGTTTTAACCATGATTGTCTGTGCTTGACTGTGATAGGATTGCAGATAAATTTGAATCTATGAAGATTGTACAGAAGATTGTCTCTGTAAATTCTGCTGTCAGGGCAATAGTTTGTGTAGTATACAAAGTAATTTGAGCTTTAATTTTTACATTGTATTCATTTTTATATTGACTATTGCATTGGTTTTTATACTGACAATTGTTTTGATCTTTATATAAGTAATTTTTCACAAACAATATTTTCAACAATATTAGATTTACTCAATATCTTTAAACTCGAAGTTTTATAGTATTTTCTAATCTTTTTTCCTTCACTTAACTTTTTTTTATAATGTATTTGCCAATTTCACTTCGTCTTCTCTTTTTCTTTGTATTTACATTAAGGCCATTTATTTGCATTAATTAATTTGTAAACAGATTTTAGCTTGTTGTAAATTAGATTCTTTTTTAATCTTCAGAAATTATTACTTTTACAATATGGTTAATAATTGCAGGTTTATTGAAAATTATAGCGGATTGCTGCTGCTCTTATGTTTTAGCGATGCAATTTTTAAAAGCCTAGACTCTAGATTTACTCGTTAATCCTAGAATTAAAAAGCATATACTTTACCTAAAACAAACTTAGAAAGAGTTTATTTAACATTAATAGTATTATTATTTATTCATTACTATAATTATAGAAAAAAATTTAATTTATGCACTCTTAAACATTTAGGCTTCACAAAATTGTTTAAAAGACTTGTGTTTTATTAAATTAAGTGCAATGTTATTTTTTAAAAAATTATTTTGTTAACAAACATACAATACATAATTACGACTTAGCATAGATAATTTCTTTTTTAATGTTTTGACATTATAATTGCTAATTGTTGATTTCAATGGATTTTTTAATAAAATGTGACTTTAACTGCATTCAAAAATTCCAAATTTCAAAGGTTTTAAAAATTGAGAAATATTTTAATCTATATTGATTTTTAAGTCAATAAATAAGATTTATTTATATTTTTTAAAAAAAAATTAATGAAATAAAAAAATGATCAAAATGTTAGTTTAATTGAATGGCAATATTTATATATAAAAAAAATTTAGAAAATTATTACTAAGATTCAGTATCAATAACAGTACTTTTGTTATTTTACTGGTATTATATTATTTAATTTATAACCATCATGAGAATTTCAATAAAAGGTTTTTAAATGTATTAAAAAAATTAAAATCGAATGTTAACTAAAATATAGGATTCGTTCGTTGATTTTTTCTTTTTCACATAAATTCCTGTTGCCAACAAAATTTTAAATGTGCAGAAACAATACCAAAATGCATTTATTTGGAAATTACTTTGATTAATTTAAAAGTACATTTTGATTTTATTTGATTTGTTCATTTACGTCGCTCTAGAGCTGCACACTGGGCTATTGGCGACGGTCTGGGAAACATCCCTGAGGATGATCCGAAGACATTCCATCACAATTTTGATCCTCCGCAGAGGGGACTTTTTAAAAGTACATTTCATAAGAAACTGTGAGAAGTATTTGAGCTTAAATTTTTTTTTTTAATGCTTATTAGTTTTATACCAGGCAATATTGTTTTAAAAAGGTTTAAGAAAATAAGTAACTGGGATAGCATTCTTTAGTACGTTTGATTGATGATATGTATTGTCTAATAAATAACTTATTGCTTCAACTTTCTTCAATTATTTGAAAATAAGTGACTTTGAGCTTAATCACGTCAGTAGAATATTTTTTGCTCAAAATATAATTAACTTTTAGTAATTAATATGCACATTTTCTATTATCTGAGAAAATTTTGAATTACAAATTAATAGAAAAATCTAGAATAGAAATTTCCAGATTTAGAAGACGGAGAGTTTTTGTAGATTAAAATTCCTGTAAAGTATGTTACATAAAAACAAAGGTCATTTTAAGGTGTAATTTAAATATATTTTTATCTAAATATATTTATTGAAGATCCATAATATTTTGAGGCACTTAAGCTCCCATATATAAATATTTTGGGGTGAAAACAAAACATTTTTCAATCATGCATTGATAAGCATCTCCAATACCAATGTTGAAAAAGGTCTTTCATACACATTTAAAGGTGCTGTTTTTTAATTAGAATAGCTGAAAGGAATAATAGGCGTAGAACTGTTTTTAAAGAAAAAACTAGCATGCGTTCGCTTTGAAAAAACAATGAATCAATCTGATTTCGAAGTGTCTGTCTATTTAGAATATCTGATTCACTTCAAACTATTCCATGTCAAAAAAGTCTGGTGAATGCAGGATAAAACAAATACCAAATATGGAAACAAAATACCTTTATTATCAGTCAGCCACAATACACTTCCCCGTAGCAACTAGAATAATGTTTTTCTCTCTACTTCGAATGTCTCAATCTTGCGTCTAAAATGTTTGTGCATATCGTGCGTCTAAACAGTGTGATGAATGGGGAGTAAAACAAATATAAACACAAAATATGGAAACAAATTACCATTATTTATCATGAAGTTATAATCAGCTAGCCTCAATATACTTCAATATAACAAGTGTAATAATGGTCTGTTTACTTCGAATGCCTGATACATTTCAGACTAATCCACGCCAGCCTGCTCCTAATACGTTTATGCATATCATTCGTCTAAACATTTTGATGAAAGGGGCATAATACAAACCATGGAAACGGAAAACTACCGTTATTCAACCGCAAACTATCATCAGTTAGCAACAATACACTTCGATAAAACAGCTGGAACAAGTCTATCAAAGCTTCTTCTGAAATCGATCGAGAAACACAGAAATCACGTTTTCAAAGAGTTTAGAACAAAATGGGAACGAATCTCACGCTTAATCAAATCTTTTTGTGTGATCTGTCATGTCAAATTATCTTTTTCGATATCCTGCAAGGAGCTAACAACAACATTTGTCGTAACCGCATTGCTAAAATTCTGCCTTCAGATTTGTCGAGTGCCGTGAACGTTGTTCATCACCCACGGTGTCAATAAATTTAGATTGTATGAGAGCTTAGAAGTGTTAGAGATTTCTGGGGACATTCTGTTAATCTAGAAAACTTTTTCTTAGGGTATACCATTTGGCTTTAACATTAGGCCTCTAGCTACCTGGGACAAGTAAATTTTCCTTGCATCAATCAGGAAAAGGAATAATACGTTACCCCATTAAAATACCACCAGAAAAAATTGAAATATAAGTCTTATTTCATTCTAAACTGCCATAAATCTGTTAATTCTGATTTTCCTCTCCGATGATCCTACACACGGTCTTACCATTACCCTAGGCCCCATCTTGTAGCTTCTATTTTCTACCATATAAAAAAGAGGAAGCCACAACCGATTTGTACTTATGCTCCGTTGCAAGTCAAGAAAAGAGCATTGCCGCACAGGATTTAAGTCATTATCCGCGACTGCATATAGCTTAGTTTTATTTTGATATCAAATTATATAATTATGCTTTCAAAACAAGATAAAAGCTTTCAAAGTTAAACTTTTCGGACAAAATTTAATTCGTGCTGTTTTTATAAGCAAAAAGTAGGTCGTGCTACGTCATTTCAAGAGTTGGCGATGTTGATATTCGTTCGCGCTTGGATATTGGCATCCATTTAGCATGCACTTATATGCAAACAGGCTCTTTACATAGGGATAATGGTTTTTTCTTAACTTGCTGCAGAATATAGAAATTAAAACTAATCTAGATCTTAAATCATGCAGGAAAAAGTTGGTTGCGAGAAGCCTCATTTTTTCACGTGTCGTTAAGATTTTTCTCCTCATGGCTCAATGTCTTAGTGAAAGCGTCCGGGTGACAAAAAGTTAGAAAAATAAATATTTTAGGGACGGTAAGAATGATGTTTTCTGACAACGTACAGATACAGAAACGAATGACAATGGTGCATCAAGCACTACAATTAGAAGAGTATCCACATAGTTTAAAGTTCTTATAGTTAGTCTGCTCAGTTGATGTCGAAAATAAGTTGTAGATAATGGCGATTTCTAAAGGTATTTTGTGTCCTTTTTTTATGTGACTATCCACGGAACTTTTCAAGCGCAACTTGAGATTTTATTTTTAAGGAAAGTTTCTCCCTCAATACAGTATCTTTCATTAAAAGATGTTAAAACACCAAATCTTGTAAATACTATTAATGAGGAAGGGATTCTCCAATGTCATTGTGATTGATTTGTGTTTTAAACTGTTTAACATTACCCTTAGATCTGACATCCTTCTATTCACATTCATAGTTGATTGTTGCTTAGCAACAATACAACACCATGTTTGCTTATATAGATGTTTCCATCCCATTTATTGAATGCATCTTATATGTAATATTAATCATAAAGAGTCTACCTTTCCTTGTTATTAATGTTGCATTCTATATATTAATGCTGTATTAATGATAATAATAACCCTTGTTAACAATAATGTATTCATAAATTGTTAATGTATTCTGAAAGGCAGAATGCATTTTTAATTCCATAATAATGTATTTTTTTTTTTTTTTTATAATGCTGGATTCTCATGCGTTGAATTATTTCATCGTGTCTCATAAATACCTTAAGTAAGCATTTGAATATGCTGAAACTGATATGAATTAATTATTCATAAAGAATCTCTATTATTGTTGTCAATATTGTATTTTGAAATCCATATGTTGTATTCTGAAATACAAATTGTTGTATTTTAAAATGTATAATGCTTTATTTCAAGATTTTTCCCATGCGGTGTCGTTCATAAACACCATTAGAATGAGGTATTATATTTATTTGACGAAATTTTGAAAACAGATGACACATTATTCCTTAATTTACATGTGTAATGTTATTCATCAAAAATTTAACAGGTATTGTTATTAATGTTATATTTTAACATATGTAATCCTTTCTTTGATATCCTGCATTTCTCCTAATGTATTCATCCATCTTCTTTAATAGCAGATGTAGAAGGTATTATATTTATATTTTTCAGTCGATTTTAATGGCGACTTTCTAAGGCCGAGATATTTTTCTAACTAATTGCTGAGCTTTAATCTGTTCCTACTGCTTTTGAGTAAACAGAAAAGGCCAAACTGTCAAAAAAGATGAAAACATCCGGGTTTATGTCAAAACACTAATTTTGTAGAATGTAGTAAATCCTAGTAGGCTCGGAGTTAGCTCAAAAGAGTGAATACAGAACAAATTTATCGTCATTGATAATTTTGCAAGGGGGGAGGGCTTAGCGGAAGATGGAAGTGTTAAGACAGGGCGAAATATTTTTTCTTCATTAGCAATATACAAAAACGTGCAACAATAGGCTTTAACGATTGCCTGTTTTCTTTTTTTTTCACTTTAAAGATTTAAAATGTCACTTCTTACACTAAAAAATTTATTTTTGATTAATTATTTCATTTTTATTTTCAAATCAATCAGTATTACTTCAAGGAATCCGTCTAGGTCAAAATCGGCAATTTTGATGAAACGTTCTATTTTTTTTTATCTTTATTTATTTATTTTAGAATCCATATTTAAACTTGAGCTCATTAACTTTCCAAAAGCCTTTAAGTTTTTGATCTCCAAGTTTTAGAAATGAAATTATAGTTGATTTTTCATATGTTGAAAAAACGAAACCGAAAGTAAACTCCCGAAAACGAAACTAAAATGTTTTTTGTAATGAATAATTTAACCATTATTTATTTAAAGAAATTTTATTTTTAAGACAAATAAAATTCATTTCAGGAAATTAATTCTTGAATTATAATTTCTTTTTGTTGAACGAATTTCCATACGTTTCAAGATTTGCTTGCATTTTAAATGCATTTTCTGAAGAACGTTGATTTAGGAAAAATTTCTCACACATTACCAAAAAAATTTGTTCTTAAATACTTAAAAATTTTTCATGCGGATTTTGTATAATGTTAGCAAATTCTTGAACTGAAAACCAAAGACTAAGTGTGAGTTTGAAATTTTTGTCCAGCTTTAAGTAAAAATATTTCGAATTTTTCTTTAAAAATTCAATATTAAACAACATATTTTGTTTTATTTGATTGCTTTTTTTTTAATTTTTCGTCTAAAACGCGGGTAATTGCTTTATTGATCTATGAAAAAATTACACAAAAATTTTATGCATTATAATTTATTGTAGAGCTTAACAGCTCTACAATAAATTATAATGCATAAGTGAGATGAAAAATGTATAGATTTTAAGGACAAATTTTTAGGCTGAAAAATATTTAATAAATTTTTAAACTTTACTTTTAAATAATAATTTTAGTACCATTGCTTACCAAACATAAGATTAAGATTTTAATTAAGCTTTAAAAAAATTATTTCAAAACCAATTGGATATCTTAAATAGTTTTAGTCTTATAAAAAAAGTATTTTTTTGCTTAGATAAAAACAAACTGATCTATCTAAACTAGCAATTTAATCTATCTAAATAATCTAATACTTTTGTACTGAAAATAGTACTGTTAGTAGTACGGAAGATCCCTTTTACGAATGTGTTAAAGTGTAACGTTACAATGTGAGTTGTATACTTGGAGACAAGTACAACAGCAAAAGCAATTTTCGTAGTTAGTGTATCGGTTTCTACTGGCCATAGAGCCACTATATATGACAAATGGAGATTAAAAAAATGTCTGCCTGTCGCCACTTTTTGGCCAAACATGCTGGGTGCATCATATTATTATTTTTAAAATAAATATGGAATTATTATAAATATTTTATTCTATTCTGAGAATTACTTCGTGTCGCACTTGTTTAATTTTTTTCTCTCTTTGGAATTGAACCTTGCAACGTTTGCCATATTTTAAGAAAGTCTTTAATAGAAATGCGTCACCTTATCAACACCAAACATTTTTAATTGTTAAAATGTTTAACTTTTTAAAAAGTGGCCACTATTGATAATGCTATAACTGACCATTAGCAAAATATCTAAATTTCATACTATACAACGCATCCAACCAATGCTTAAATTCCATAAAATAGGTGTTTTTAAGTTTAATTTTTTTAAATTGTTCATCTATTGACAAAAAGTACTACATACCTTCTAGCTTAAATCCTTTTATATATTTTAAAAGTTGGTGCCAATGTTATTGCTTTATTTTGAATTTTATATTGTTATTTTGTGAAAAACATTGAGACGTGTTTGATGTTGTCGTATAAATGTGTTTACAATTGTTGTTGATGTGATATGAATTGAATTTTATGAAAAGTTTGTTGTTATATCTTGTCATGTTAATAAAGTTATGTCTTGTCATGTTGAAAACGTATTAATGCTGTAGCTTATAAATGTTTAATAGTTTTGAATCTGTACGCACTTTTATCATCGCGAAATAGTTAAGAAACTGAGGAATCAATACTTATACGCCATGCTGTGTCAGGGGTTTGGTAAGAGCTATAACCTCATTGTCAAAAATTTTATGAGAAAGATTATTTAAAATTGAACAAATGTTCTTCAGTGATTATAGAAACATGTCAAGATCCGTGATTAGTTTATCCCGTTAATGTTCATTTAAGTTATTCAAAGATATTAAATACTAGTGGGCTGCGCCCCATGCTCGCTGACGCTCGCCAACCTCCGAAAATTGCTACGCAATCTTATATGGTTTGCTTCACAAACCAAGCTCACTTCGTTCGCTACTAACTAACGTACATTGCAAATGCACAAAATTCTAAGAATTCAAAACAATCATTCAAATCCATATAACGACTTTTTTTTAAAAAAAAAATTACATCTTTTTAGTAAATACTAAGTCCTTAAAATAAAATTGAATTCAAATAAATGACATGTAATTCGTTAAACCTATTAGAAATGTGCTATAGTATAAAATCTTAAGATGAAATTTCTAAAACTGATATCTCTTTAAAAAGGTTAAAATTTTGGCTATAATTAAGTCTATTAAAAATTGAAATAAGTGAATTGCAATGGAAAAACCTGCATAAACAAATAAATTCTAGTAAAACAAATAAATTCGTGATATAAATCAATAATTGTCAAATAAATTCGTAATATATAAATTCGTGAAAAAAAGCGCTTTCGACAAAAAAACTAAAATAGAGATCTATCGACAAAGACTACTAACTTCTGCCTAGCTTATGCTCTCTCTGGTTATTTCAGTTTCTGTTTTTAAAAGCGCTATATGTTGAGCCATCTTAGCTAGATTTGGCATGTGACATTTTTAGCGGCAATCATTGGTCGATTTTCTAGCGTTGCCATTCGGGGAGTTGTAATGAGGGTTTTTCTTATCGCCGTGTAAGAGAAATATATATATATATAGATAATTAAACCAACTGGAAAATTAATGAAAGAAACGTTCTGTAAGCTTTTATTTGAAAACGTTGATAAATTCATAAAATTTAGATAAGTGATGAAAATGCTAAAGAGAAAAAAAAATTAAAAAGATGTGAGATTAGAAGAAAAAAATATTTTTAACATGCATGCTGAATGAAAAGAAAAGAATCAAATTATCTCTAATTTATCAATATCTCAATTGCTAGGTTCCTTGGGTTATTCATCCACTTTTCCTTCGAGGTTAAAATCTTCCTTACCTGTACTATGCATGATTCTTCATCGCCTTACGAGATCATCGCCAACAAAACCAATTATTTTTATTTCTTGAAGTGCCGGATGCTATTTAGGCAAAGTGTGAAATAATCGTCCTGATGAGGTTATTATGTAAATGATGTGCATGTTCCTGTGAATGAACGAAAGCGGTGGTAGTTGACTCTCACCGGTGAATGTCGACAATCAAATTAGTCGTTCTGGTGAATGTTCGAAATATTTTTTACATCCGATTTGATATTAATTTATTCGTGGATATAATTACATTTATTCGATATTTTAATACGATAGATTTAAGACGATAGATTAGAACAAACAACAGTGTTTGGAGTATCGGGCAAATATATACCGGGCAATAGCACTTGACTTTAAAAAAACATCAGTGTAGGGTATACCGGGCAAATGTATACCGGGCAGTGGCACTTGACCTTAAAAAAACATCAGTGTAGGGTATACCGGGCAAATGTATACCGGGCAGTGGCACTTGACCTTAAAAAACATCAGTGTAGGGTATACCGGGCAGTGGCACTTGACCTTAAAAAAATATCACTGTAGGATATACCGGACAAATGTATACCGGGCAATGGCACTTAACCAGACCTAGTATGACTTGACCTTTGGTAAATGTCCGAAATATATACTAGGTCTAGTGCCACTTTTGCTAAAGCTTAAATATTTAAAAAAAAATTAAACAAAGCATTTGAATCAATTTTAAACTGATAACGAAATTATTGCTTTAAAATTAAAAAAATAATAATAAAAACTGCGCCAGATAAGAGTAATTGAAGTAGTTGTTTTATACAGCGTATGTGCGGAAAAAAATTTTAAAAAAAATTATCCACGTGCATCTAAAAGTGAATGAATATCCCAAGACTCCCAATTGCTAATATTAAAACTTTCTTACTTTAGCACATTGTTGCCAACAACAAAGCAATCACAAATTCAAACTATTCGAATAAAATTTTAACTTTATTAAAAATTTTTGATGAGTTTATACAACGCCAACATCTACAGTGTTTTAATTTCTTTATTAATTGATTATTTTTTAGGATATTTTCTAGACAATTTAAGAGAAAAACAATTTTTTGTAACAGGGCGAATTTTGAAACAAAAAAATATATATATTGTTGCTCCATATAGCACTTTGATTAATCAGAAAGGTTTTGTAATCAAACTGTTGACTTCTGGAAAATATGGGTTTCTGGACTCAGGATTTCCGTTTTTTTTTTTTTTTTTTTTTTTTTTTTTAATTTATCTGAACTAATACCCTTTTTGAAATATTTACACTAGAAGTAAAAATTTCATTATTTGAAAAAGTAATACTTGTAATAAGTTTTAATAGTAATCAGTTGATTTAGTAATAATTCGACAATGAATCAAAACCAAAATTTTCAGCGTGACTTTTTTTTTTAAAATTTCAAATCAGATTATACTTTTTAAGGTTAGTAAAACACGCTATCTTCTTTTTTATTTATGATATGCTGATTTGATCATTTAATATAACAATATGCTAGATCTTCTTTTTATTTATGATATGCTGATTTTGAAAAGCAACTTGAGCTTAATTTTAGATAAACAACAAACAATATTAAAATGAGTTTATGCTCATTAAGAAATACAAGAAAATAATGTATATTTTCATCAATTGCTAACATGCACAAATCACTGAAATATGAAAATGTTCACATCATTAAAATTGTAGTTGTGATTAAATTTTTATGCTAATTACTATTAGTAATTTATAACTGATTTTTAATGAAAATTTAAATTTTGACTTTTGCAGCTTTTTCTTTTTTTTTGGTTATATTCAAAGAGCTGATATTTTATTAATGCATTATTTTACTATAAAATTACTTTTATTTCAATTTTTATTAACTTTTAAGTTTACAAATTTTTTTCTACCGATTGAAAAATATTAACTTGAATCTATCGTATAAAAAATTTTTTTTGAAAAAAAAAAATTCTAAAATATGCTTTTCTTAATATATCTATGAGTTTAATTAAGTCACAAAAGTATATTTTTACTAAACTGTTGAAAGTAGTTTTAAACTTCTTTAATCCTACTTGACTTAGTACGAGAAATGTTGTTTATTTTGAGAAACGAAGGTATTTTCAAAATTTTTGAAAAACAAAGCACAGTATCTACAAAGTAGTTAATTTTGAGAGGCTTAAAAAATTGTAAATATGTTTGAGCACCTTGTACAAAAGTATACATATTTAAAAAAGATTGCATTCTAATATAATTTTAAATGAATTTTGTTCGGGTAAAAATAGATTAAATATTTTCTTTTACGTAACCCTCAACATCCCATAGGTTCCTCAATCAAAATTTTTCAAATACGTATCAAAGATTATACAATAGTAGTAATAAGACAATAAATAAACAAAGAATAAGATTATACCATGGTAATAATAAGACAAAGATTAGACACAGACATAGATTTTACCATAGTAATAATACTTTCGATACTTTATTCGATATATACATATATATGTTACCGGCAAAGTATGAAACGCCGGCATTGTATAAAATGACTAGGCATTGTATAGAATGCCTGACGTTTTTAGGCAAAGTATGAAATGTGAGAAGTATTACATACTTTGCCTAGGCATTCTATACAATGCCGGATGCTTTTTAGGCATAGTATAAAATAAACGTCCTGATGAGGTTATTATGTAAATGATGTGCATGCGACAGTGAATGAGCGAAATCGGTGATTGTTGACTTTCACCGGTGAATGTTGACAATCACATACTCGCTTTGGGGAACGTCGAAAATATTTATTACATCCGATTTCATATTAATTTATTCGTGGATATAATTACATTTATTCGATATTTTAATACTTACTGACGGTAGATTATAAGAAACATCAGTGTTTGGAGTATCGGGCAAATATAACCGGGCAATGGCACTTCATCTTAAAACATCAGTGTAGGATATACCGGGCAGTGACACTTGACCTTAAAATAACATCAGTGTAGGGTGCACCGGGCAAATTTATACCGGGCAGTGGCACTGAACCTTAAAAAAACATCAGTGTGGGCTATACCTGGCAAATGTATACCGGGCAATGGCACTTAACTAGACCTAGTATGACTAGGCCTTTGGTAAATGTCCGAAATATATACTGGGTCTAGTTAAGTGCCACTGCCCGGTATACCCTACACTGATGTTATTTTAAGGTCAAGTGCCATTGCCCGGTACATATTTCCCCGATACTCCAAACACTGATGTTTCTTCTAATCTATCGTCACTAAGTATTAAAATATCGAATAAATGTAATCTATAGTCAGTAAGTATTAAAATAACGAATAAATGTAATTATATCCACGAATAAATTAATATCAAATCAGATGACGTTTTAAATTTGCCATTTTTGAATGACATTTTGACGAATCGGAGATGTATTTTATACTTTGCCGGTTTCTCATTTGGCATTCTATAGAATGCCTAGGCAATGTGTGAAATATAAATCATTCCATACTTTGCCGGCTAATTTTAGGCATTCTATACAATGCCTAGTCATTCTATACAATTCCGGATTTCATACTTTACCGGTAACATACATATTTATAGGGAGTGTGTGTACTGTTACTTGTATTAAATAAATAAATCAAAGAAACTGAATTGGTGAGATATTTCTTGATTAAAAACTTTATTCGCTTCAAAAAGAAAATACAAATTTGAAAAAACAGTCGACATGTTTCAATCGCTCAAAAGCGGGCACCTATTTGCAAGACCAACCAGACGTGAATGAGAGGAAACAAAAATGATATAAAATATAAAACGTAAAGTTGTCATCGAAAAAAGGAAAAATAAAGGTGAGAAACAAAACTAGGAAAACCGCAGTCGCCGAGAGAGAATAAAGATGTAAAACAGAACATGAAAGCCACAATGGCCGAGAGGAGTGAATCGAGATAAAATACATTTCCACTTGCTACTACAGTTACTTGTAATCTAATATGTACAATTTACATAGAGTGCTATTTCTGATAATTATTTACGTAACTACTGTTTTCAAAACAATAATAATTCAAAGTAAGCAACAATACCTCTTTTAAAAAGTTGAATTTTATTTATTACGGGTTCGCGTAACTAAAATACAAATACTTAATTCAAAAAATTTTGTAACATCGTAAATTAAAAGAATATTACAAGAACATTAGAAGAACGTTTCAAAAACATAAAAAGAACATTGACTTTTAATAGCGGCAATGTTAATTTTTTTCTAGACGATATAATTTATCTTCCTAGAGCTTTTATTTTCATCATAGCTTATCAGTCTTTGCATAATAGTGTCTTTGCATCATAGTATGATCCTGTAGGAAAGCGTTTTAAATTATTCAAAATTTTGTCTAAATACTATCCAAATACAGAACAAGAGTCTTATCTCCTTGATATCATCTGATCAACTTTAATGGCACGGAAACATTTGTTATGAAAAATTTCTCCTCGTCTTTCTGGGATCAATCAGGATCAGTGCTAGGGACAAAGTACAGCTGAGGACGAAGACTGCTATACACATGCATGATATAGTTACAGGAAAACCAAATAAAACATAGATCAAAAGTAAAGCTATATAAAATGAAAGATTTTTATAAGGAATTGGAAAAATATAAATGTTTAAGAAAAACAATTTTAAAATAAATTAAGAAATAAAACATCATTTCAAAGAAGGTTTACAATCATCAGCATTGTAAAATTTCAGAATTTTAACAAAATTCTATAATGTAAAAGATATTTATGTATCTCTACGCCAAAAATGGCGGCAGCTACATTACACCAAAATTTTTCTAATCTTTTTTGTTATCAATCAGGATCAGTGCAAGGGATAGGGTACAGCAGATCCCAAAGACTTCTATGCACAAGCATGATACAGCCAGAAGAATACCAAGTACATCATATATCAAAAATCTAGCTACATTAAATTAAAAACTCACATGAGGATTTGCACAAAAATAAATATTAAAATAAAAAATAGAAACATTTTAAAAATAAATTTAAGAGAAAAAGCATTTCAAAAAAAGTTTACAAAACATAAGCATTGTAAATTTTCCGAGTTTTAACAAAACTGCAATGTAAAAAATGTTCATGAATCTCAACGCTGAAAATGGTGTCAATTTTTTTACACCAAAAGTTTTTCTCGTCTTTTTGGTATCAATCAGGATCAGTGCAAAGGAGCAGCAGAGGCTAAATACTGTTATACACAAGCATGATACAGCCAGAGGAACAACAAGGACAGCATGGATCAAAAATGCAACTAAATTAAATGGAAGACTTACATAAAGATTTGCACAAAAATTATTTTTAAAATAAAAAATTCATTTCAAAGCAGGTTTACAAAACATCAGCAGTGTAAATTTTCGTAATTTTCACAAAACTTTGCAATATAAAAAAATTTCGTGTTTATAAAAAAATTAAATGTCAGACCAGACCCTGATTATTAATAGATGTTATAATTCTGAATAAGAATTGCCTTTTGGGTACAAATTTCACATTTTACAAACTTCACTACTTACAATTTTTAAAACAAGAGTCGCGGTGGCTCTGGGGATATATCGTCTGCCTTCCAATGTGGTTTTTCAGGTTCGAATCCCAGCGGTGGCCGGTTAAAAAGAATTCCGCTGCCGGCTCGCACCGATCACAGTGCTGACGTAAAATATCCTCAGCGGTAAACGGATTACGAGTTAGTATCCTCTTGTCATCGGGCTAACTATTGAAAGTTTTCGAGTTTTTCTTCTTTATGTAACGCAATCGTGGGTCATCAAAAAGTTCTCGATCGAGGCTAGTTTGTCCCAATACTTGATCCAGGAGTTCAATTTGTGTTCTAATTTGTGTAAACCCTAAATTTGGTTAGTTGTTCTACGACGGTTATAAAATAAAATATACGAAAAAATGATCTTAAAATTTATTTTCAAAAAATTTCAAGGCTACGGAGTTGAACATCGATAGTTGTAAATTCAAAATTAGGTATGATGTTCAGCAGCAGTTTTAAAATAAAATATTTAAAATTAAAAAATATTTAAAGTGCTTTATCACACAACGGGACACAAATTATAACTAGCAAAAAATGCTGACTGTTGTTTTATTAGTCGTTATATTATGATTATTATAAAATATTTATATCCCAATATATTGATTGAAAAAAAGTAAGTAATGAAATTGTTTTAAGTACACATGCAACAACCAACAATATAGAAATATGAAAGATTTTTTTCCTCCTAGAAAACTATATACTTAATAAAAGCAAGTATATACAACTATATATGCATAGGAATATATGATATAAAAACTGTGTATACAATCTTACCTAGTTCTATTATAAATTGCGATGCTTGATTACAAAACCTGACAACAGGGTTTCCGCGTATGATTAAACACGCAAAAGATTTACAGTAATCCATAATAACTGCGAAAATAACATCAATTATGACAATGAGAACGAGAAAATGGACTGATAGAACATAATTAAGAGTCGCCATTTTCCGTTCCCCCTACATACAGAATGTACTTTCAACCTCCCTATCCCACTGCATGTTTCAGATAATCCCTAACTTCGCCACCAGACTAGACTCCCCAAAAGAACAGAGTTTATTCCCTTTGTGGGTCAGTCCTTCTGACCTTGAAAATCCAGTGAGAGCAATTTTCGGAAAATGAGTTCAATTCTTGCTGCCAAGGCACACCCCGTCAAAAAAAGAAGGGGAAGTAAAGCTTATTTATGAGTTATTGAATCTATTCCGATTTATAAACAATGTGAAAAAGTTGTCTTATTTAATTTAATTTTGCAGCATTAAATTAAATAAGACATTAATGTTATATCATTAAATTGAACAAGACATTACTATGGCTTTAAATTGAATAAAACATTACTGCTATAGCTTTAAATTAAATAAGACAACAGTGAAATAGCATTAAATTACAGCATTAATGTCATACTTAAAGATACAGTATTAAATTAAAAATCACTTATAAAAGGCATCAAGTTCAATAACAATTTAAAAAACATTTTCCTTTCTCTCTCTCTTTCACTTTTTTTTTTTTTGTTACTTATACTATATTTAATTTAGAGTATATGTATTTATTTATAAATAAAAAAAAATTGGAGTTTCACTAAAAAATTAAAAAAAATATTTTTATAATAGAAAAATAGTAATAAAAAGACTAAATTAGATATTTAGCAGTTTTTTATGTTCAAAAATTGAAATGTTGTTAAACATTCAAATTTTTAAAATCATGATTATCTACTATATCTTTCAATATTTTGAGAGTTACAAATCCTAAGCCGTCAAAAAGTAATGATGATTCATAAAAAGTAGATTTTTGGGATGTAACTTAAGGGGACAAAAAACCTTTTAATGAAAAATTGTTTAATTTTATTATACTTATTATTCAAACTGATATGAAACTTTCTAGTAAATTTCTAAACTGTTCGGTTCAGTTTGATTTAGTTCAAAAATAATTTCTAATAAAATAATTTCTAAAATAATCATCTAAAAAAAATTAAAATGAGTAACAATGAAAAATAGAAAAAATTATTTTTTAAAGGTTAAGAAGGTTTATCTAAAGATTCACAAGAAAATATAAATGCATCGATTGATCTCTTTTCGTTTAAATTTATCAATTTTTGAGAAAAAAGAAAAAAAGAAAAAAAAAGAAAAGAAATCGCTTCTAATGAATTATTTTGTAATGAATTAAAATTGTAAGTACAACAATTAAGTTTGTAACAATCATTTCAAAAAAGCAATGCTTAGCAAAAAAGACATAAAATCTTATGAAGTTTTGTGAAACTTTCGAAGAAAAGTAGCAGATGTAAACTAACATATTAATTATTTTTTTAAAAAAAATAACAAATATCTAATTTCATTGGGATAAATGCTTAATTACTTTAAATTCTAGCTCAGCGGCACGAATTTAATCGAATCTAAAATTCCTATAATAATTGATTAACGTGGTGCTTTTTTTCAAGTCCATTTTTTTCATGATTTCTTTTCGAACTTATGATTTTTAAATCGGTAATTTTTTTCCGGTGCTGATTTTCTTTTTCTTGCGATTTTTATGTTCATAACGAAGAATGGGGTAAAATTCTCTGAGACAACTGGTCACCAAATGGTTTTCAGCGGAACTCTAGGGTTCCGTAGAGGAGTTAAAAGGGTTCTGCGAGTAAGTACTTTTAAAAGCAAGTGATGATTTTTAAATTGGCTTTTGCTGATGATTTAGATATTATCGCTAGAAAGCAGACAGCACTAGCACAATCCTTTTTATGTCTGGAGAAGGAAGCCATTAAGATGGGATTAAGAATCAATGAAAATAAAACTAAATATATGCCCTGCACAAAAGCTGGCTATAAAGAAACACAGTTTGAAATTGGAGCATACAAATTCGATGCCGTTGATAGCTTCACCAATTTGGGGTCTAAGATTAACAACAAAAATGACACTTCACAAGAAATACACACGAGAATCACGATGGCCAATAAGTGTTTTTATGGTCTAAGAAAATATCTTATGTCAAGCCTAATAAAAAGAAAAACAAAAGTGTTACTCAATAAATGTCTTATACGATCAGAGCTTACATACGCATGTGAGACCTGGACAATGACCCGTGGAGATGAAAATATGATAGCTAGTTTTGAGAGAAAAATACTGCGAAGAAGGAAATAAGAAGGTGGAATAAGTAAAAACGGTACCTGGTTTAGAAGATCAAATACGGAACTCTACAAAGCATAAAAAGAACCTGATGTCATTAAATTTATCAAAATTCAAAGGATTATATGGGCAGGCCACATTATAAGAATGGAGGATAGCAGGACAACCAAAAAGTTTTCTGTGCCAGGCCAACAGGTACAAGAAAAAGAGGACGACCAAACCTAAGATCTTTAGACTGTCTTGAAAAGGACCTACAAATTTTAAAGATAATTAACTGGAGAACCTTGGCTAAGGGAAGAATGTCTTGGCATAGGTTTGTTGAGAAGGCCAAGGCCCATCCTGGGCTGTCGTGCCAATGAGAAGAAGAGGAAGATGATTTTTAAAACCACTGATTATATTCTTTTCCTACCTTCAATTTATAATTTATTTAATATTCCAGTTGCTTCTATGAAGTTATTTTTTATAAAATGCCAATGAGATAGAAATGAAATTTTTAAAATATATACTTTCAACTAACAATATATTGAACATATTATGATGAGAACAAGCATTTATAGAATATTGCATTAGTATTTCCTATTGCGCTTTTCAAGTCAAAGTAACTAAATTTTTTAATAAAGAAATATGTTTCCTTAATAACCATTTTCAACTCTCATAATAGTTTTTTCAGTTTTTCCTTAAAAAATAAATAAATAAAATAAATTTTAAAAAAAAACATAATTTGGATTGTTTTAAAAATTTATTTTCGCCATATTTTATTTTGTTCAAATTCATGACTAGACTAGACCAAACATTTAAGCAAGAGGTCTAAAAATTTAACTGTCGAACATAAAACTTAATTTAATCTTATAAATGATAAAAAATCTTCATTCCTCAAAATAAATATTCTAAAAATGAAATAATGTTTTATAGATTAACGCATTCACAGTTACCTTAATATACTTTAATTAAAAAGTCGGGGAAGACCGGGATAGTTGGTAGGTCGCTGGACTCGCGTTCGCAGGAACGGGAGTCAGACTGCCAAAGACTCCAAGACTAAATTACTCGAGACTAAATCGTGACTGGTTCACGTTAAATCTGTCTGTTCACAAAGTCCTCCGTGTTTCCATAACAAATTATGCCTCTGAGGGCTGTTGAGCTATTCTTTGCTCGGTGCTATTTCATTTGGTGGAGGTAGTGGATGAAACCTGTTCCGAAATATTTAAACAATGAATAAATAACAAAAATGATAAATAATTAATTTGTCATTTCGTCATGAATACTTGAAAAAAAGAACTCTTTACCACCAGTTAGTAGCAAAATCTACTGCTGAAAGTAAAATTTGGGAATATTTCGGATTACTGGCTGATGAAAAAAGAAAAATTAAAACAAAATCGTGATAATAATAATTTTGATTTCAAGCAAGACCCGTGATCTTTCCCCTTTTCGACTCTATGCGCATGCGTCATCCGGGAGGTGAAATAATCTCGGGTAAGAATTGTATCTGAATTAAATCAGAATTTTTTATATGTTTAAAAATTAAATGAAAATCGTAAAAAATTGTCTAATTAATTGCTTTTCTTCTTTTGAGTCCTAAATTCACTAAATATGTTTATCTAAATTCCAAGTTAATATCTGCCACAGATTCATGGGCGTCGTAATTTAAATATATTCCGAGCAGAAGAGATGACTGAAAAAAAAAAGTTTGTCAAATTATTATTATTGTTTTCTCAACATAGAAAAACTTGGCCCAAAAGAGATGAGATGGTTAATTTTGAAGAAGAAAAAAAATTAAAGTCTTAAAACATTTTGCTTTAACATTGTCGACTACAAAATACAAATATATCGAGAAAAAAAACTGAAATATAGTTATTTGAAAAGTTCATTATTAAAAATCTAATTGAAAAACCAAACATCGTAATTTGTTCATATTGCTCATTTCACTTCGTATTGAATGCCGTATTTTTAGTGCCAATTGTACACCTGCAATTAGGTATACTGACATACACAAATACAACATTATTATTAAACAAAAAATAATGCGTGGAGACCCTTCGCGCTGAAGAAGTTAAAATTCGTAACCTGCGACGTTAATTGTAGAAGAATCAGCAGTCGTAGAAGGATCACTAGTTCTATTCAACGACTCTTTTTCCTGCTCCGCTGGCTTCCGTGCTCTGTAATAACGGTAATATTGTGCATTTTTCCCTCGTGGAACTCTTGAACCAGTGGAAGTGCTTGTGGTTGCCTCATCGTCTCGCCATGGAAAATGTATTTGTATTAATAATGTATGTGAATGCGTCATTATGTAATTTCAAAGGAGAAAACCTAACAATCAATTGATATTCACAAGAGACGTACCTTTGACATAACCTTAAATCCGTCGCATTGTCCGTGAGATTGTTTTCACTTATTTTTTTACAATTGTTATCCACTAAATTTGAAAATGAAAAATACTATCCTATTAAATTATATGTGTGTCAAATCAAACTAAAAAAAAATAGTGCGTGGAGTCCCTCCGCTCGGAAGAAGTTAAACTTCGCAGCCTGTGACGTTAATTGTAGAAGAATCAGCAGTCGTAGAAGGATCACTAGTTCTATTCAACGATTCTTTTTCCTGCTCCGCTCGCTTCCGTGCTCTGCAATCACGGTAATATTGTGCATTTTTCCCTCGTGGACTTCTTGAACCAGTGGAAGTGCTTGTGGTTGCCTCATCGTCTCGCCCTGGAAAATGTATTTGTATTAATAATGTATGTGAATGCGTCATAATGTAATTTCAGAAGAGAAAACCTAACAATCAATTGATATTCACAAGAGACGTACCTTGACATAACCTTAAATCCGTCGCATTGTCCGTGGGATTGTTTTCACTCATTTTTTTACAATTGTTATCCACTAATTTTGGAAATAAAAAAACTACTAACCTATTAAACTATATGTGTATTAAAACAAACTAAAAAAATATTTATAGAAAAACAATACTCAAGCGTCAATAGACTTTTATTATTTTTATGCTAGTGAGAACAAAACAATATGGAAATGAATGAGGGAAAACTGAATCCTACCACGTGATTTCCCGGCCAATAAAAATGTAGCGTTAAACGTTTAACGCAACCTTGTTGGAAGTCGCATAAGACAGCGATTCTCAACCTGTGGGGCGCGCCCCCCTAGGGGGGCGCGAGCACACCAGAGGGGTGGCGCGAGAATATTCAAGAGAAAATATTATTTAAAAAAATTGATTAACTGGATGAAAGGAAAGCGCACATATACATAGAAAACAAAATACATTTTGACATATTTAATAACTTATTAAAGTGAAACAACTTATTAAATCAAAATTTAAGGTGGGGAGCCAAGGGTGGCTTGGCCTTAAGGATTTTTTTTATAATTTTCTGATTAAGTCTGTGTATCTGAATTTTTTCTGTAACATCTTACACCTATCTCTAATATATATCACGTATACTTTTAATTGTAAAATAAAATTTCATTTATTTTATAGTACAATTTTAAAATTTTAGCTTCTGCACTTAAGGTTTCGCACAGGTTCCAAAGGTGAGCCATTTTTTGAAATCACTTTTTCACTTACTCAAATTATCTTTAGAAAAAACACTTGGACTGGCAAACTTCTTTTAAAAAGGCATTTTAAGTGTCTTGCTGGTAGGAACAAGTTTCCCGACTTTAAAAAAGATATTTGTTTTCAGAGTGTATAATTTGCTTATTGATTTTACTTTGATAGTTCTTGTGTGAAGTCAATAGTGATTCTTTTGAGTTAACTCATTTGAATTAATCAAGAATTATTGAGTTGATTTTTTCAGAAGGATTAGCCAACAAGTAAGAGTTAAATAACCATACTAGAGTTTACTAACTAAACCCATAACTAATCTAAAAATACCTAAATTTGCAAGAAAATACCAGAATCGACCACAAAAACACTCATAACTACCACAAAAATAAAAAAATACCTGAAAAATGACTTTAAAATGCAAACAAAACAAAAAACTTGAAACGAAATATCGCAAAGTCTACTAAAGTGCAGAAAACGTCAAAATATTATAAAAATTTAAAAAAATACCAAAGTTCCACATTTGCTTAAAATGAAATAAATCAATTGGCATTTAATTCAAGCATTCCTTTTTTAGAAATAATATGCTACGTAATGATTTATAATTAACTCTTTTATAGATTTCACGTTTGCTTCCGAAGGTGGCCCGAGTGTCGCGCCACTTGGGAACATACATGGCTCTTACCATTTGCACGACATAAAACTATTAATCTGATAGATTAATTCGAATTAAAGTAATGTGGTTAAATAAAAAGAAATAAACTTTCAGAAAACATATTATAACTCAAAGTTCAAAGAAATTAAACACATTATTTTCTCATCTGGAAATTAGAACGACAACTGCAAATAATTAAATCACTTCCTACAATGGAGGCCATTCAAGGAAATATCTTCCAATTCAGCCTCGTGCACCTCAGATACAAGATTTACAATGCAGAAGCGACATCTTATGATTCAAAATAAATTTTATTTTACTTTGGGGGGGGGGCTACGTTAGGAGCACTGGCCACCTTTGGCTTACCCACCTTACTTAATCAAACATACTATATTTTTAAAAAAATTAATAATTTTTAGTGACTTCCTTGGGTCTGTCCTGCAGAGCAAAGTTTTTTGAGGTGAGGCTTAATATTAGAAATAGCCACTCTCAGTCCTGTTTCTATATTTAGTCGTGATCTATATTTTGTCTTCAAAGAAGCCACAGCAGAAAATCCAGTTTCACAAAGGTAGGATATTGAAAATGGTAATAGAATGCGAAATGCCCTTTGTTTCAGTGCAGAAAAATCCTCTTCCTGCCAAAATTCAAATAGTGATTTATAACTAAATTGCATTTCAGTTTCGCCACTTGTGAAGTCTAGGAATTTTTCTTCCTCATCAATTGAGAGTCCTTCGGGAGTCTTATGAAATGGATTCCTAACCCACTCGTAACTTGCTAGCAGTTTGTCATGAGCAGGAAAATACTTTTTAAAATTCTTTGCTAGCATGGCTAAATGATTTTCAATGGTTACAAACGTAACTTTCATATATTCTTCTTCAGCCTTATAAGTTTTAGTACAATTGTCCACATTTGCAAACATTGTTAGGTTTTTTTGCTTTAAATTTCTGCCCCACAATTCTAATTTTCTACAAAAAGCATTAACTTCATCACTCGTATCCAACATATGTGTATTTGCTCCTTGGAGTTTAAGATTCAAGTTATTTAATTTCTCGAATGTGACGACCAAGTATCTCAATTTCATCACAAATAAACAATAGTGTAGATTCCCGGTTTCCGGTCTGTTATCTTCTAAGAAAATGACGATTTCTTCTCTTAATTCATGAGCACGTTGCAAAAATTTCTCACGTGATAAACATCTTGCCTTACATTTAAATGGTAACTCTGAATGTACTGAACCCATGTCATTACAAAGAGCAGAAAAGATTCTTGATCTCAGGGTTCTCATTTTTATATAATTTGAAATGGTTACAACCGCAGTTAATACAATATTTAAACCAGGACGTATTTCTTTCGAACCCAAATCTTCTCTGTGGATCATGCAATGTGTCCAGACGCATTGAGGCGATTTTTGTTTTACTAGTGCTTGTATACTTTCGAACCTTCCGGATATTGAACAAGCATATTCCGATGCAATTTTTGCATTTTGTGTTTGCATCATTCATAACATCACTTAAAATAGCAAATAATGCTAGCGCTGTTGTTTTTGAGTTCTATTGATTTGCAGAAAAGTAGTTCTACTACTGACATATTATCACAAAATCAAACATAGGCAATGAAATGAGCATCTTTATTAATATCTCTTGCTTCAAAGTTTATTGAAAACATTTTGTCACGCAACATCGAGAAAAGCTGACACTACATTTTCAGCTGTATCACCTATTCGACGAGCAACAGTATCATTTGAAAGAGGTATGGACTGTAATTGTTTTGAAAGATTAACTCCAAACATAGTTTCTACAATCTCAATTGTTGCTGATTTTTACTTTACTTTTGTTTTGTTAGTTAGTTACAATAATTTAAAGACAGAATTCAGAATACTCAATATACATTATTGTTGCATACATTTTACTGCAAGTGGGGGGCGCGATGAAAATTATGATTGAAAACTGGGCCGCGAATACTGAAAGGTTGAGAAACGCTGGCATAAGAAGTATAACTTCAAAAAATTTCTTTGGATCTCTTCATTGCATCTCTTGGTGATACATTATCAACCGTTTTCATTTTCTGCGATTTCCGTCAACATTAAAATTGTTTCATTGTGTCATTAAAATTGTTTCAATAAAAGTATTTCTAATTTTTTAATAATACTACAATTAAAAAAAAAGTTTTTTTTTTATAGAAATGTTTGAATTTTCTGAAGAATTCTGTGATACATATAGAAATTCATATGATACATATAGAATTCTGTGATACATATAGAAAACAAATTGTTTTATTATTATTATTGTCATTATTATAGTTATTATTATTTTATATGATTTTGAATTCAGTCGCTAGGACTTCACATTATTTAGAGTTATTCTATAGGAAATCACCAACCAGCATCTTCCCATAATGGAGTGGAAAACTACACACACAAAAAAAGAATAGTTTATTTTAACGAAAGAGGTTTCTATAGCAGCAAAGGGTAGTTTTTGACATCATTGCACTTAAACGTAATAGCACTATCATTTATTAAGCACAAAGTTTGGTTGTAATCGTAAAACCCGCTCTCACTGCCTCAAAATCTCATACACAAGGGAAATTTTATCCGCATAAAAAAAAAAAAAAAAAAAAAAGAGAGAGAGAGAGAGAGAGAAAAAAAAATCGTTTAATCTCTTGTCAGCCTTTCCGAAGTATGCATTGTGCTTCGCCTGTTCCCATGGCTGTTCCACAGCTTTGGAGTGCGATAGAATGGCCTTGATAGCGTTCTTAAATAATTTCAGAGAAATTCAGTCAGAAGTGCCGCTTCCTTTCTATACTAAAACTACCAAAATTATATACTCCCCTGTGGAAACCATAGATGAGATATTTAGATGGAAACCTGCAACACTGGGAGGCGGGGGTGAATATCAAGTTTTCCATTGTTGATGTTGTTCATTAACGTCGCACTAGAGCTGTTGGTGACGGTCTGGGAAACATCCCTGAGGATGATCCGAAGACATGCCATCACAATTTTGATCCTCTGCAGCCCCGCTTCGGTAGCCCCGACGACCTGCACGCGAAGTTGAGCACTTTACGGTGGCACAGTTTAACGAGGACCAATACCGCACACCCTCGGTCCCTACGCAGACTGATCCAAGTGGTCACCCACCCACACACTGACCGCAGCCAGTGATGCTTGACTTCGGTGATCTGCTGGGAACCGTGTCTTAACGATCAGTCCACTGCGGGACAGTTTTCCAGGGTTAGTATTAGGGATCATCCTCACTGCATGTGAAAAAACCGCAGATGCGAGCTAAAAACTATCCAATCAAGTTGAAGAGAGTACGAAATGCGGGTTTCTCTTAAAACATATTTATTTCATAAACACAAATATCAATATAACATAAACTAAATTAAACATTATGGGTCGTCCTGCGACCAAGCTAGCTAGTGAAGAAGATGGGTAGGTGACTGTTCTTCCTCTGAAGGACAGAATATATATCACTAGGATCTCAAAGTTTGCTTTTACGTTAAGATCTTAAATCGCAAAGCTGGCGGTAAGACTGGTGAGAGTGGCGAGCATCGCAAAGTGCTCAGTTTCATCTTCAAATTCTCATTCCTGAATTTTTTATATGCAGCAAGAATGACCCTTTAAATTATTATTCTAGCCACTGCAGCTCTACTTTCATAAAGAAACAATTCAAGCAATTTTTTGTAAAGCATAATACTTCAAAATAATTTAATAAACTGCGCCACATATTCAAAATGACATAAGTACCAACTGAGCAAACACACTATAAAAAATTGGTTTTGGAAGCAGTATTTATAAGTATTTCTCGCATTTCTAATGGCTATCTGGTTACTACAGCAACAAGAATTAAACGATCCACTGATGATGTTTTCGGATCGGATGTGATGGTGTTTACTTCTAAAGATTCTTAGAAGATGTTTATTTTTATACCGATTCCAGAACGAATTTTCGAATCAGTATTATTCCTCCTTTTTGTTCCGAAACGTTTTTCTTTCAGTTGAACAATTTTACAGTTAGCAAATTGTTTTATATCATAGTGAACTTTTTGTAAAATGGATCCATAAAATACTTATTCCCCATCTGGTATATTTAATCACTTTTTAAAAGCTAAAAATGAATGACTGTAATTATATTTTTAATTTTTTTAAGGCTGTATTATACTATTCTAATTTTTTCAATACTTAATTAGCTACATCATTAGCTAATAACTTGTTTAAATGTTTTAATATAATTTTTTTTACGTTGAAAGTTTTTATTATCTTGCTTTTTATTTTTCTTTATCTTTAGCTTTTTTTAAATTTTAATTAGTTTTTAACTTTTTTTCTGAAATATTCTCCTTAGGGACTTAAAATTTCAGTTCTATTCTGTTTCAAATTATGTAATTACAGTAAAACCTATTATGTTGACCACTTAGTGAGAGAAAAATTTATTGAGTGATCCATTTAGACAACTAATAATCGTATATAGAAAGAATCGTATATAGAGTCGTATTTATTATGATTTGCTTAGACAGGTGATCAATTCACAGAGGTGGTCAACTTAACTGGTTTCATTGTATACATTTAGAGTTAGTTATTATTCTGTTTCAAATTTTGTTATAATAGTGAAACCTACGAATGTATGGAAATTACTTACTAAAGGAGAAAAAATTTAAAGACCTACTCAGACAACTAATATACTTAATGCAGAAAGAGTTTTGCTTGCACTAGTTTAGAATTCGTTTTATAAGATTAACTTAGACAGGTGATCAACATACAGAAATTTAATTGTTTGCAATAGTTTAAAATGTATTCATTATGATTTACTTAGACAGGTGATCAATTCACAGAGGTGGACAACTTAACTGGTTTCACTGTATACATTAACAGGGGCTCTGTCTAGGCCGAATTTACTACCGTTTAGCAGTACCTTCACAAATAGCAGGTGTTCCTTTGAAAAACTCCTTACAATGCCTTTTCTTCGTTTTGGGGGGAATAAGTTTGTGGCAAACCGGACCCGTCATCGGTCCGCGGATTGGGAGCCACTACCCTACAGTACTCCCCACCAGAATTATATCTGTGATAGAATTCGATGAATGGATACCACTAGTTGATTCATTGCTGTTTTGTGAGAAGCCGAGAGAGCTGTATTAAGATCACCGTACTTTTTAAGTACTGAATGTGAGAGGTGTATTAACTTCACGATCGCAGTCACTCCTGTGTTGCCGTTAGCAGTCGAGTGTATGCAAGAATGCAAGCTGACGTTGTGCGTGATCGAGACGAGACAGAGTGATGAGTAGCAACAGTGTGAGAAGGTGGACAATGTCGCAGTCACAGGTAGCAAGTCAACTGTTCAATGTGGACCAGCCGTCGAAGTGGGTGTTACTGTCAAGACAGGTGTGTTCATATCGAAGTGGGCGTTTCTGCCAACGTAGGCGTGTTCACATCACGTCCGAACCGAAGGTCACTAATGTGAGGAGAGTAGTTATAGACAATAGACTGGGACAGTGATGACGTATTTCATGATGTCAAACCCCGCCTCCTTTCAAACTCGTTCCAAACATTTTTCCGAACGAACCATTTAAATGGCATTTCCTATGCGAATTTAAGACGGCAAGGATTTTACGAGTTAAGTGCATTAAATGCTATGAGCGTCAATATTTTTAACTCTTGTTTCATGTTTATAATAATGTCTTATCTTATTTAGAATTTGTTACATATTCTTGACCATATCTAATATTTTTCTTTAGTTATGGAAAGGCATGCATTTTTTTACAACGTTCTGAAATTAATTTTTAATCTATAATTAGATTGCATTTATCAGTACTAAAGTCTGTTTATTTAATTATGTCTGATGATTAAATTTGTAGTTATTGTAAACTTTGTTTGCTTAAGATTTTCTGATTATTGCTGCTAATTCTCATAAGCTTTAGTTTTTAACTACTAAATAGGAATAAATTATGTAACTAACTTATTTAATACGTATACATATGGTTAAATCTGCACAGAGTTTTAGTTTAAACTCAGATTTATTTTGACTTGAGATTTTTTCTTGTTTATATTTGTCAACATCATCATTAATTAGTTTTTAACAGTAGTTTTATGCATTAATTTTTTGAGAAAATTAAGATACCTTATTATTGGATAATTAATATTAGATTATTTCTTAACGTAACTAGTGTAGTGCTATGTTAATGTGTAGTGTTATGATAGTGCAGTGTAGTGTTATGTTAAAAGGGTCAATACCATGTTTAGTTTCCAAAATTTTAATATATAGAATAGCTAAATTAAAGCAAATTTAAGAATTTATTTTATTTAATTAAGATTTTTAATTAAAGAAAAGCATTAAAGAGCTTTAAATTTTCCTATATTTTTGTTTTAATTTCAAGTTCTATATTTTGTTTAGACGACAAGATAGGGAGCCATCAATATGCTGATTTATCATCAATTTATCTTAAAATCTCAGATTCCTATTTTATTCGATAAAAAACTGCAACATGAATATTTTTAGAATTCTTTAAAACATACTTATCCCATACATAAACTTTTATTTAACATTCATATTTATTAATCTATGTATTCACATAGGTGTTTAAATTTGACTTATTTAATTATATTAATTTCACATACATTTAAAATAAATATAATTCAAATTTTTCAGAATTTTTTTTATTTAGAAACTTAACTCTTTTTTAATTAATGTATGTATACATATTTAGTTATACAGCTTTTATATTTGGCAAATGTTACTGTTATCACTTTTTATGGAATAAAATTTGCATTTGACAGTATAAATCAAAATTTTTTAAATTACCTTCATAGTAATATTTTATTTGTTACAGTGCTTTGGCTTTTGTTGAACGTAACATTCAAGTCACCATTATTCAAATTTATTTTTAATTTCATAATACTAATACCTACAGTTTAATTGGTTGTAAATATGTTTTAAGACCTGTCAACTCTCAAACTTTTTAATTCGAGCTATTTCAAAAACGTGTATCTTAAATGCTTTATAATTTTCACTAATTTATGTGACTTTGTTCATGCTTCTCACATAACTTTTTAATTTGTTTTAAAATTTTCATAATTATTTACAATTAATAAGTTGTCTCAATATTACAAAAAAAATAGATTTAATATAATATACATATTTTAAGAAAAATTAAACATAAATTAGAAATAACATTTTCCAAATAATAAAATTCACAAATTTCCGATTTCCAGATTATAAATAGAATTTATATGGTAAGTATTAAATACAAATTCTCCCAATCATATATACAAAAAGTTAGCTTCTACAGCATTCTCTCCTCTTTCAATCAATTTAGGTTCATCAGAGAAAAACTTTACGATATGGAAGAGCTTAATTACACTTTTTCTTGCCATTTCAGTGATTAAATTCGACTCTATATTAATATATTCAAAGATTTAGTTGGTCGACTTTTAACTACGTGAAAAACGCCATATTGTTTACTCCGTTCAAAACTAAGTTTGGAAGGAAGAAGGCTAGTGACGTCGTTGATGACGTAGGACTAACCCTGTCTATGTCAACCTTCATCTATGAAAAGGTACCCCGACATAGAGTCGAGTTAACATGTCTTATATAGTAGTGAATTGTAATTTTTTAGTGGTAGATACTCTACAGTTTGCATAGAACCTACACTGGTGTGCAAAACTTAAGCAACAAGTGCGTTTTTTGTCATAACTCTACAAGAAATCATCCGATTGACATGAAATTTGAATATGATGTACATTATTTTGTACTTAAACGATGGTAAAAGAATAATGGCGCAGAAATGAATATAAAGCTTATAGTAGGGTATGGAACAAAAAACGGCTTTATTTGACATATAGTGGCGTTACACATGATTGCCTGAAGAAGCGTAAGCACAGCTGGCAGATGTTCCCTAGTATGGGATATGCCCTCCCCTTACTGTAATTGTTGCTTGGCATCGTCTCTCCATGCTAAGCACCAGATTATCCAGGAGTTCTTGGGGTAAACGTCTCCTTTCCTCCTTTAACGCATCTTTTAGCTGATGGGTGTTACCAGGAGGATACTGTCGTGTCGCAAGACGTCTCCCTAATGCATCCCACACATGCTCTATGGGATTTAGATCTGGAGAGTAAGCTGGCCAATCCATTCGTGTGATATCTTCACTTTCCAGTAGCTCTTGAACATTAGCAGTACGGTGTGGCCGGGCATTGTCATCCATAAAAATGAATTCTGGTCCAATGGCCCCTCGGAACAAACATACATGGGGTAGGATTACCTCATTGCAGTGGCGGTCTCCAGTTACAGAACCTCAGTCGAAGATCTGAAGCTCAGTCCGCCCGTTCAACATAATGCCACCTCAGACGACAACTGCAGGACCACCGTAACGATCTCTTTCCGCGATGTTATTGGGATGAAAACGGCTCCAACCTCTCTCCAGATCAACTGACGTTGAGAATCGTTGTAGCACTAAAACGACTCTCATCTGTGAAGAGGACGCGACTCCATTGATGAGGCTTCAAGGTTTCGTGTTCTCTGCACCACTCTAAATGGTGCCGCCGATGGCTAACTTTTAAAGGTATGCAGCGTTCAGGACGTCTAGCAAATAAGCCACCTTTGTGGAGGCGTCTGGCCACTGTAAATCTTGATACTTGTCGTCCTGTGGCTGTGCACAGTTGCTGAGATATGGCGCTCGCTGACTGAAAACGGTTTCTTTTAGCCTGGAGGACAATGTAACGGTCATCTCTTGGTGTTGTTTTCCTTGGATGGCCACCACCAACCTTCCGAACAGCTGTACCAGTAGTTTTAAAGGCATTCCAAGCACGAGAAACAACACTTTTGTTGATCCCGAACTCTTCGGCGACACTGATCACACTACGCCCCTCCTCAAGCTTCCCAATCATTCTTCCTCGAGTAAAGTCGTCTAAATGATTTCTTGAAGACATGTTTCACAAAACAAATCACTTGCACTTGCAGCGAATGTCTTTAACTACGGTGCTCTTCATCCTTTTATCACAGCTTTGACCTGCGCGCGCCGACCCACAAGGTTTACGTACACTTACATCACCTACTACGTTTTATTTCTAAAATTTGCATACAAATAATCTTTCTACTGAATTACGTGCATATTATACTGCAATTTCATGGCTATCTTATACTTTGTGGGGGAGCTGTGGCCGAAAAACCACTCGTTGCTTAAGTTTTGCACACCAGTGTAATATTATATAATGCAGAGCAAACAGCGACCTCTTGTATCTTTCTAATATTATAAGTTGTACAAGATAACATTAGATTTTATCGGTTTTCTGATATTTTCTAATATTAGGAGCTACTTGGAGATTTTTATTTTTATCTACTACAGAACAGATGAATTGGAAACTTGAATTTCCCTTCTCATCTCTAATTTGCAGCTGCTTAAATTAGACATTTGAAAAGAAAAAAAAAGAAATATTGCAATTTAATTCATCTATTAAGTTTTCATAACTGACGCATTTCCGATTTTAATGCTTATCAAAAAAATTACGATCACAATTCCTCAAAACGAATATATGGGTGATTTTTTAGAAACATGACAATTGGACCAAAAAATTTCTTCAAATTTAAAGTCTTCAAAATAATCTAAAAGTTTTTTTGTACACTTCTTCAGTTACACTTATTAATATCTTACAGATAGCAGTGTAGTTTATTGACATTTGCTCGAGAGAAAAATAAAAAAGAAATTCACCACATCTTGAATGCCAGGAAAATGACATTAGCTTAGAAGTTTAAAAAACAGTTATTTCAAGTTAATAGTAAGTAACCCAACTTAAGCCTTTATGTTAGATGGACTATAAATTACTTAAATTAATTATTTTTATTCACTGTAGAAATAATCAAATAAAACTTTTGTTGCTGATATGTACAGAATAAAATTGTGTATAATAATCAATCATTAAATAAATAAATAACTTTGATCACATCCAAGCATATTACAATCATACATAAACTTGGTATTAGGTTAATATTTGCTTTCCCTCCTTACAGTATTAGCAGTTAAAAAAATTCTGGTAACACTTCAATGTCCTGGCATTCATAAGCCAGGATAATGACAAATTCGTTACTTTATAGCAGGGGTTTCCAACTGGCCGCCCGGGGGCCGCATCCGGCCCGCGAAGCCTTTTTTTGTGGCCCGCGAACTAAAATATATTAGGTGTCATTTTTGGCGGACAATTTTTGCAAAAAATCTATTTGGGTTTAAAATACTTTTCTAGTTATTAAAAACCTAATTTCTTCGTTTCTGTAAAATTCAACATACCAACGGTGCAAAGAAATTTATTTCTCAGGTTTTTGCATCCAAGAAAATATTTATTCAAATACAAAAATAATCGTGTATGTTGCTCTTTTTTTATTTCATTTTTTTTTTTTTTTTTTTGTATTCTGTGAATATAATTTAGTATGTGCCTATCAGAAATTTTCTCGAAGAAATTCTCCGATTTAACTTTTTGAAACCACTCATTTTGGACGAAAATATTTACACACACATTTGTAAATTTAAAATGTAAATATCTATAAAAAAAAAAATCACCAGGAGTTGGCACTTGGCTCCGCCTTCATCACGTGGTATACGACGATACTATTTCGCTATTTTTGGGAGAAGGTTGTGAGCAATCCTGAACAATGTTGCTATTTGGCGATCGTTTGGCAAAAATATTTATTTCGCAAACTTTATGTGCATTTTTTTAACAATAAATATTTCATAAATTGGATGATATTTTGCACCCTTTTTTATGATATTTCTTTCTTTTGAGTGAATAGTTTGTCCTTTATGAGACATTTCGCTGGGAGAACAGCAGTTTTTAAATTTAAACTATATTAAATTAGCAAGTGTAACAAAAGGTATAATAACAGATGATAAAGCAAAGTAAGTGACTGAAAAAGAATTCACTTTTTGTGTTTGGCGCAAATTAAGGGTTGTCTCAATTTCAACAACGGAGATGTTTCTCTTCTAACTCCCGCGCTGAAATGAACTCTGCGTCCCAGGAGGTGGAGCCAAGTCTCAACTTCTGGTGAACGAACTATATTCTCTGGTGGTTGCAGCAGACAAATCTCAATTTTCTCTTTGAATATTTTGTGTGCTACTATGTAAGTTTTAATACCAACCTTTAAAAAGTTTTATATCTTAACAATTAGATATCTGTTGCACATTAATTGTTTAATACATGGGTGCACATTATAGTTATTGTAGTCCGAATTTTTTAATATGTAATTAAATATTTTTTAAAATCTACTTCTTATTTTAATTCGTAATTCAATACTTTTATTTTGTACAACTTAGTAAAAATCTGACAGTAATACTTAATATTTCGTCAAACATAAAAGAGTCCTACATAAAATTTTGATGAAGTTGCGGTCCGCCATTTGATTTGTGTTTTTAATTGTGGCCCCCGGCCTCATGTAAGCTGGAAACCTCTGCTTTATAGCATATAACTTAACTTTAATATTTTGGCCTAAGACGTTTATATATTGCAGAAAACAACAGAATTTCTTATAATAACTCAGAAAAATCTATGTAGTTCATGTTATTAATAATTTCAAGAAGCCAGGAAAATGACAACACATAAACCTACTCACCTTGAAAAATTTTTAAAAATAGATTTTAATCCAGAAAATTGGTTCTTTATCCATGCAACTAGACATGTTCAGATAGGAGGGTTTAATCAATCTATTAACATAAGATATTGATTGCTGGCTCTATCTATTTTGGTTATAAACCACTGAATAAAAGTAGCCAGGAAAATGACAGATTTTCTTGGGACAAACAAATTATTGACAGAAAAAATTACTTTAAACGAAGTTTTTCTAAATAATACCCTCTGCGTATATTCCAGAAATGCTTACACCTGTTGAGATAAAAAAATTAGATTTTGAAAAATTTATGGGAAGTTTTGAAGCTAGTTATTATTTGAGATTGTTTGGGACATAACAAAAACATGAAATTTTGAAGTTCAATTAAATTTTTGAACTATACAAAACAGTCAATGCTAGTGCAAAGCCATTTTAAAATGCTAACAGCAAGGCTATTTACTAACATTTTTTTTAAAAAAAGTTCTTTTAGTATTATAGTATTAGTGAATTGTCATATTTCTTGAGAATCCCCTATATATATATCACGATGCACCTTTTTTTCTATTCTAAATCGCTCTAAAAAAATTAACTACACGTGTACCGGTGAAATTTAAATATTTAATTATATAGATATTGTACCATAGTTGCGTTTATATTAATAAAAAGGTGTTGAATTAAATTTATTTGTATGGCGATGAAATGGTTAGTAAATTAACATAAAAAAGGAGATGTAAAATTTGATAGAGGTATCCAGTCGATAAATTAAATGAATATGAATAAAAGCAAAGGGATGAATTTAAAAGAGATTAACTAATTAATAAATTTTGATCATCAAAAATTGATGTAAAGGAAAGGCCAAAAGTGATCGAAAATAGTGGAAAGAAACATTGCAAAACGTGAATTAACCCAATAGCAAAGGCTCGTGGTCAAGAAAAGTAAAAGGCCGACTGAATAACATCTATTAAATTATACGTTTGGGAAAGTAAACGCAGGTCAGAAATATTTACAGGAGAAACAAGAGACTCACCCCGATGGACAAGTTACATCATTGAGGCAGGTCTAACATTTCGAAGAAATGAACACCAGAAAAAAATACAGATCGTTCACATCTTTAATTGTTCATTATCTTACAACATTACAAGTTTCGGAATGGTCCGCCACACACAAATTTTTCAGTTATCGTAGCCGAGGAATAACAAAATGGCTGCATTTTCTAAAAGATCAAAGGGGGCATGGCCAACACCTCCTAGATAAGAGCAGGCCTCACCACGGGTTACCATAAATATCCTTTAGTAGTCCAAACGTAATGACATATTTCGGTTTTTCAACCACTGCGCAGCATAGTACCCCAAACGTAAAGACATCTTTCTTATTTTTCATCTACAGCGCAGTTAACTTCGTCACATCGGACTACTAAATTGATCCGTGCTGAGGCCTTCCTTCTTCTAGGAGGTGTTGGCATGGCTCGCTGACCTAGGCCAGCTCACCAGCCAAGAGAGAAGTCCTTTTTTTGTCTGGAAAAGACAAATCCTGAGGGAGGGACGATCGTAATTGGCTAGGGGAGATCACAGGGCTGGTAAAGCAAAACCGATCAAGGTGATTGAAGCACACACGATACCAAATAAGGTATTAAAAGGAAGATGTTGCATTTTTTGGAGGGCGTGATTACATCAATACTGGGAAATTCGAAATCTGGTTAAAGCCGGTATTGCACCACGTGCGAACTGAAAGTTATTTAATGCCATGGGGAAAAAAAAGTGACGTCGTAAAATGCGAGGGGAGATTTCGACCTTGAGTCACCAAAAGGTGAAAAGGATGACACAAAAATGTGTTACAGAAAGAAAGAAAGTATTTCCTATTCTCATTAAAGAGTTGGGGTAAAATAAAGATTAAATTAGACAAAAAAAATAACCAACATTAAACTAAGAGGGATTAAATTGAACAATTAGAAAAAAAATCGTCACACATCACTGTGACAACACATTTTGTCTATTTAAAGATATAATTTGTTTTAATTTTGCCTCTTCGTTTAAATTAAAAGATGGGGAAAAAACGTAACCCTCAGAGATATTACATTAGCTTCCTACAGCAGGAGGAGCAATTAAATTCCATTAGTCTGATTGGTAAAACATGTCTGTCTTGCTTTTGACTGAGGAAGAATAAAGTTTGGATAAAACGATAGCGCTGCAAAAAAAAAATAGTGCGTGTAGTCCATCCGCGCGGAAGAAGTTAAACTTCGTAACCTTCGACGTTAATTGTAGAAGAATCAGCAGTCGTAGAAGGATCACTAGTTCTATTCAACGACTCTTTTTCCTGCTCCGCTCGCTTCCGTGCTCTGTAATAACGGTAATATTGTGCATTTTTCCCTCGTGGACCTCTTGAACCAGTGGAAGTGCTTGTGGTTGCCTCATCGTCTCGCCATGGAAAATGTATTTGTATTAATAATGTATGTGAATGCGTCATAATGTAATTTCAAAAGAGAAAATCTGACAATCAATTGATATTCACAAGAGACATACCTTGACATAACCTTAAATCCGTCGCAGTGTCCGTGGGATTGTTTTCACTCATTTTTTACAATTGTTACCCACTAAATTTGAAAATAAAAAATACTATCCTATTAAATTATATGTGTATCAAATCAAACTAAAACAATATTTATAGAAAAACAATACTTTTATGACTTTTATGCTAGGGAGAACCAAAACAATATGGAAATGAATGAGGGAAAACTGGATCCTACCACCTGATTTCCCGGCCAATAAAAATGTAGCGTTAAACGTTTAATTCAACCTTGTTGGAAGTCGCATAACAAGTATAACTTCAAAAAAAAAAAGTGGGGAAAGGGGGAATCTCATGAAGCAATTCTTCATTGTAGTCGCTAATTGGCTAAGAAAAAGTCGCCGGTTTTACGCAACTCATTGTAATTTAGTTGTTTTTACTCATATGTCTACTAAAATAGTCGCCCTAATTGCTTTAACCCTCCTGGCGTCAAGCCCGTCATAACACGGGCATGGTTTCCATGCTGAAAGCGGCTTGCCCGTGTATGCACGGGTTCACGTTCTAGGTCTGGAGCGGCGATCCCGTCTTTTTCTGAACTAGAATATTTCCTTCCCCCTCAACCTCTTACTGCTCACAAATTGAGAGGCGTATAAGCTGTCATCGTAAATCACTCACTGTTGTGCTAGAATATTTCTGTTTGAATAGATGTGAATAGTTTGCGTTCTTTTTCATGTTTGAACCCCAATCAAACCAAAAGTTTACCTTTAAAAAACAGATTAAATTTATATTTTCTCCAACACTTTCGAAATATTGAAAAAAAATTTTAAAATATATTCATTGCTTAATTTATTATACTAAATCTTTGAATAAATAATATCGTTTCGTATTTTTAAATTTCAATTAATTTTCGAAAACGCATTTTTTATTTTAGAGTAAATTGCAGGAAATTATTTCTTGTCTAAACAAACGCAATATTTAATGAACTAATTAATGAATTCTTAATATTACTAATTTTTCCATAGTATTTAACTTATTTATTTAAATTAGTTAATTTTTTTAAGTATTATGTTGCTTACAAAAAAATTAAAAAAAATTTTATCAGGCAAATGAAGTTAACTCTTAAAACACTCTCTCCTCTTTCTGTAATGTTAAAGACTTTCTCGGCATTTTTCTAAAAATCCCATCACTCAAAACACTAGTTTTATTTGTACTTTAGTTTAATGATATTCAAGCATTTTCATGGATAGAGAAAAAATCGAAATTCTTTTCATTAGTAAATACATTTCTCATACATGTGAATATATAAATAAATATTTCAGTAATGATAAATAAGTTTAATAATAAACTCAAATTTCCTTAATAAATAATAATAAAAAAATGTACAAGCTGTTAAAACTCCAAATAACTAAGTGAGTTATAATAAACTAAATATTTTTTTCAAGTCCACAAAATAAATGTAAATATTTTATTCCACTCAAATACATTTTAAATATACATACATTTAGATATACATTTTAAAGAAAACTATTTTTTTTTAAAGTATAACTGATTATATTTAAAATATTTAAGTAATCGTTGTGAAAATTCCAGTAACTAAAATAAAATATTAAAATCATTGCACATTTTATATACTTTAATTGTTGGAAAACTTGCAAACAAGATTTTTTTTCTTTCAAAAAGGTGTTTTATTTTTAATTATATTCATCATTAATTTGATTCAAAGTACAATTTTTTCTATAATATCATTCGAAATCCAAATAAAAGTGTGTGTAAACTCAAGGGTGTAAGCTCGAGTTGTGTTGTAATTATCATGTTTGTAAATATTCAGGAAACCTGGAAAGTAATGACGCTTCGGCGCATTGAATATTCGATAGTCTTAAAAATCCCTTTTTTGACGATCCGGAATTGAAGGGTTGTTGATAACGAGGGTGAAAACATTTTTGATAAAAAATAAAATCTTGGTGACAAATATCAAGTGCATCGAAATGAAATTACTTTCAGATCTCCCTAACATTTCACGAATTTAAAAGTTGTTCAATCCAGATGGGCGGAAACAACCAACGTAACTATTACAATACTGACATTCGTACTAAAATATGCATCGATTGATTGTCTGAAATCTAAAGTAGATAATAACATGATGTTTTTGTTAAGTTATTAAAATTAGTTTTCAGAAGTTTAATTTGAAATGGGGGTACGCAAAGCGATAAACAAACCCTTATTGTGATGTAAATATAATCTAGACAATACTTATCATACTAGTGTCCATACGAGTTATCATACAGTTTCATCTAAAGGGCACGTTTTCTTTTCTGTTCATGGTCAAAAATACTGTAAATAGTGATCTAAAAAAATGGGCGTATAGTACTAAAAGTGTATTGCAGAAGTTAGAGAAATGCGAAATGTAGAGAAGATTTGTCACTATATTTTCTGCAATTCAATTAAAGTTTAAACTTCGACTGCGAAAAAAAAAAACTTAAAATAAGAGCTTAAATAAACTTAAAACAAAAAATAAGAATAAAAGTAAGCTAGAATTAAAAATAAAACATAAATGAACTTAAATAAAGTACACGACAATTCTGCGAACTTAACAAGTAAAATAATCGAAGTAATGGATAAAATTTATGATTAAAAGTCACGGAAAATAAAATTCAATAACACTCTGCAACAAAATATCCATTTTACTTCATCAGTAATCTTTCGATGCATTTTGTATGCAGAATTTGCTTTTGGGATAAAAATTAACTCGCTACTTGAATAAAAAGTTCTAAAAATATTTGGCAACTAAAATGGAAGGCATTACGTTATTTTGATTCTTTGGAATTGTATATTTTTGAATTTGTAAATGACGTTATAAACGAATTTATAAAACATAATCCAACAAATCATATGCTTAAAAAAAAGTGATAGCAAGTTTTTGTGCCCAACCACAATCTCAATTTCATTCATAATCCACAACATTCATAAATATATTGCTATTTATTATAAATACAATATTTTTAAAATATTACTCTAATGAATAGTAAATATGACTATTAAGGGATACAAGTTTTATTATTCTAAATATATTTTACCCCATATAAATTAAACTCACAGATAAAACTTAATGTTAGTTTTCTTAAGAATAATTTTCTTTTAAAAAAATTTTTGAATTTAATTTTTCTAGAAAATAAAAAGTTGTTATGACCTTTAATTTATTGATATTTGACCGAAGTAATGCAGAAAATTTTATTTTCCTTATTTCAATAAATTTTTCTGCTTATGCTACATACGTTCTTTGATTTTTTAATGCTAAACTGCGCACTATAAAAAGTAAAAAAAAAAACTAAAAAAAAATCCTATATTTATTTTATATGCTATTTCCAATTTCGAAATTTTTTTAAAAAAAAAAAAAAAAAAAAGCATTTTTGATGTTATTTTATCGCTGTACAAAAGGTGTGCATAATCATAGTACCTTTTCTTATGTCAAAGCATTTTTATGTCATAACCATTAGTTCTAATTCTTGTCAGTTTGTTTCGATGAAGAAGAAACGCAGAACAACGTTTTTTTTCTGGGCAATGGTGGACTGCCCTCAGTAATTGCCTCTATTATAACCCCCACCCCTAACAGTATGCTGATTGCGCTGCTGGTTGATAACGTTTGTAGGTAGATCTCCCTCCTCATAGACATGTGAGGGCTGCAATTTATAAAAATCAAGCACTAACTTGGCGATAAGCTTCTACTTGGCCAAGAAATATATCAAAATATATTAGGCCAAGTTACTAAATTCGAGATGTTGCAAACAGGATTAGATTTACAATTAGAATATAATACATTTACTGATAGTATTGCATTTATCATTACAATTTTATTATCTTTATGGGTAAGTGAATTTACAAATGTAATTAAAGAGCGGGTGAACCTATGCATTTGAGAACATTGTGTTATTCTCTTTTCAACTTTTGATTTATTATGAATAAAAAATTTGATTAGGTAACATTTAACCGCATTATTTTGTTTAAATATAGTACTCAGTGTTTTGTAGTTAAAATTAAGAAACAGTTTCAATCACGAGATAGCTTAAGAGTAAGAATGAAATAATTTATAAAAATTTTACAAAACAACTCTTTTATAGTTTTATTCGATGAATTAAAAATTAGAATATTGAGTGTAATTTTCTAGTTTTGAGAAAATCGAATTAATATAGTTTCAGTTTATTTTTCTGATATTATGGCACTTAATTAAATTTTATCTTAAAATTTGTTGCAAGATTTTCGTATTGATCCTAAAAATGAAGATAAAAAGTCGAATAATATAAAAATATCAAATAAGATACCAACTTTTATTTTTTAAAAAAATAATTTATAAGAAATTCTTGCAACGCCTTTTATGATTAAAGCTATATTAAAAAAAACATGTACTTGGAAAATCAACTGAGACTATTTCAGCTCAACTCTCATAAGTTAAAAGTTACACTCAGTATTTTAAGTTTTGCTTTTCCTAACAAAACTTTAGAAAAGTTGTTGTTTTCTGAAACTATCTTATTTTATAAGACATATTAGGATTTTTATTAGGTGATATGGGAACCTGCCTTTAAAAAAATTGTTTCCAATATTTTCTTTTTTTTAAATTTTGAATTGACAGCAAAACTCGATATACTTTGTATTGCATTAAGTATAGAGTAAAGCTTATATTAATCTGCTGATTGACTCAATTATCAACTTAGTAGATAAAAAGAATAAAGATAGAGGTTTTTTTATTAGCATTCAAATTAGTTAAATGGTATTAAGTTATATTACAAAAAAATTACAAAAGATTTCGTAACAATTAATTCTTCCCTAGAATTGCGTGATAATTTTAATTGTATTTAGTGATCGAGTCAAGTTTATGGGAAAATCCGGAATCAATGTTGGGTTCGAACATTTCAACAGACTTCACAGCTCTAATCAACACTACAAAATCAAATAAGACTAAGAGACATGTACCAACATTTTTTATTTATTTATAGCCCTCGTCGATGGCTTTTATGCTATTAGATTTAGACAATAGTAAAATAATACCGATTGAAAACAGCATATACCAGTAGAGTTAATTACCAAATTTAATTAAGCATTATAAGTGACAATAATACATAGCAATTTGTTTATGGTTTCTATTAATGAATAAGTATCTTTTCTCTATTGATTTTGCTTTATTGAACATATCTTATTTTTATTTCAATTACCGTTGTTGATTTCAAATCATTTAGCTGTATGGAAACGCGTTTTAAAGCCATTATTATAAACAAAATAATCTTGTAATAATTAAGCATTAAGGAATGTGCAATATAATCATAAACAGGATAGTCTGCAGTTTCAGTTATAGCAATGACTAATCTAAAACTAATGCTAAAAAATACTAATGCATCTCTCCCGAACTGACTAATAAAAATTTTTTAACGATTTTTAGAATAGAGGATTAAAATTGTTTGAAGTCGATGTCCAAATTTCAGAACTCCTGCACATAGTGTTCCGCGACAATAACAGAGAAAAATACAGAGTCAACTCAAAAGAAAAGTTGAAAATAACTAATCATTAGTAAATGAAAATTTAATATCAGTTTCAATAAGGTGAATAATAAAAAATTTTTGTATATAAAATTATGAATGTGTAATTTTTTTGTATTGTATTTATCATACGAAGGGTAAGCTGAATATCTTAAATATATAATTTGAGTTTTTTGAAAACTTTATTATTGTATAATGTGTAAAGCAAAATAATTAGTCTCGTCTTAATTGGGACAAAATTAAGTTATACAATCTAAATTTACTATAATCCTCATTTTTATTTAAATACTAAGCGGCAACTCACATGTACGCTCTTTATGTTCCATTACTTAGATCCTTCCATTACAACGACCTATGCATGAAGTCTTACTTGCTATTTTATATACGTAATATTGTCTTAACACCCATTCGAACGTCTGTTCAGGACTGCACATTCCTATATAACGACTGAAATTTTGTTTCTTTTTCAAGAATATCATTCCTAAAACGGCGTAAAGCAGTTTTGATCTTACTTTCTAAACAAATATTTTTACATTAACAATGAAAAGCAAAATTTTCCAGGAAATTATTCACACTATTATTTATTTTGATGTTACCGCTCAATACAGGTGAAACATTTTGATTTTTCTATGAATGAAGAAAGAGTGACAGGACATCCAACTCTTATCTATGGACAGAGAGTTAGTGAAATATGGATTATATTCACTATTGATAATCAAAAGTCTATATTGAATACTGGTCAGCTTTTGTATGCTGGCGCAGCCTTTGTTAATTTCTTTTCAAAGATTACAATGAATTTATCAATCATATTTCTCTGGTCTTCACTACTTTCACTCTTTTTGTGAAACGTTGTAACAGGTGGTTTATTTTAAAGATAAAACATGTGGCATTCACATTTTTCTTGATTTTTATTTTGGGCTTTTACTTCTTATCATTAGAGCCATCGACACAGTTTAGTCTGAAGCAAAGAGCTCCGAAGCAGTCCGTCTTCTATATATGCGACTAATATTTTTCGTCACGCGTGTGAACGTACTCAGTTTTTTTTCTTCTTATTTTAGATTATTTTAATTAGATTCACCAATGGAATTTATGCTTAGTGAGAGAGGAAAGCAATTAATTATTTTCGAAGGGCATAAATTTAGAAAAGATAGGGAGTGCTCTAAAGGTTGGAAATGGCGTTGTACGAAGAAAAATTGTTTAGCGAAATTATACATGGATGAACTCTCTACAACGATTCTAGAAAATGAAGCAGCTCATAATCATAGCCCCTCCAAAACTTTAAATCGGCAATATATCTTCAATAATTTAAGACAGAAGATAGATGACATAACCGATGCTCCAAGAAAAGTTGTTAGAAAGGAAATACGAGAAGCACCATTACATGTAGCTCAAGAGTTAACTGTGAAGGATGTTGAATACATAAAAAAAAGCCTATATTGTGCACGGAGAAAAAATTTACCTACATTACCACTTAATATAGCAGACGTACACGAATCAGTAAACCAATTAGATATAACATCTAATCTGGGTGAATCAATGCTGAAGGTGAATGATAGGATAAATAATATTATTATTTTCTCAACTGATTCTAATTTAAAGTACCTTTGTTCCCGTGCCAAAATATTTGTTGATGGAACTTTTAACTACTGCCCAAAATTCTTCTATCAGCTTTTCATCATACACACTGTGGAAAATGGACATTATATTCCATTAGTATTCTCTTTGTTAAGCAGCAAACAGGAAGTTACTTATACAAATATGTTCCAGCACTTAAAACAGCAATGTAGCCTGCTTAATTTACAACTGTCTCCAGAAACTGTTGCTGTGGATTTTGAGAGAGCAATTCACAATTCTGTGCTCACTGTATGGCCAGAAAGCAAATTAGTTGGATGTAGATTCCATTTGGCACAAGCTTGGTGGCGTCACATTCAACACTTAGGGTTAACGGCCGAGTACAAAGATAGAAATAGTTGCATTGGTCAATGGCTACGGTTACTATTTGGTTTGCCACTCTTAGACCCAGAGGATGCTGACGATGCATTTGCTTATGAAATAATGCCACATCAGCCAAATGATGAGAGAGTTGTAAAATTTACTGATTACTTGGTAAATAATTATATGGCTGATGATAGTCTATTTCCATTTTCTATGTGGGCTTCAGCATCTATTAATTCTGAACGAACAACGAATGCCTGTGAGTCATTTCACTCACACTTTGGGAAGAATTTCAATGCTCCTCATCCCAATATATTTGTTTTTATAGAAGTCTTGAAAAATGTTCAGATAGACGTGTACATTTCACGAAATAGTGTATCGAAAAATAAGCGAATTTCTAATACTTCTTACCGAAAAAGAAAGGAAATTGTTGAGAGACTAATGACTAATCTCGCCACAGGTGTAATTTCAAGATTACACTTTTTGAAATGCATCTCTTATTATTGTGGGATTTAGATGTTACCTTTGTTAGTAGTTCTAACATTCTTTTTTTCTTTCTCAGAAATTTTTAAACATTCTGTTACATACTTGTAATTTCTTATTCATTAAAATTGTTTCATTTTGTTAATTCATTAATTTGTTTAGCTCTAAATTGTTTTTTAGAATATAATATTTGTATGTAAATAATATAATTGTAAATTAAATAAATGTTAAGCAGTGTAGAAATTATTTAATAATCTGTTTTCAAATTTGTTATTAGGTATAATTATACAGTTAATTATTCACATTAAAATTTAAATGTTCAATTTGCATGTTTTACAGTTTCATAAAATGAAAACAAAGCCTTTTCTCAGAAAGTAACTATATAAGTCTAATAATGGTATATCAAATAGTTTTGACTTTGCATAATTTTATTTTGATTTCATAAATATACAATTGTAATTACTAGGTCCCATCCCGTTGTAGGAAGTTTGTTGTTGTTTACGCTCGATTTACCAGCCATATCACTAAACAGATGTGCAATCAAACTAGAAAGTGCTTATATGGTTAAATACTTTATTTAAGCATTGAACGAACTATTTTGAGCAAATTTCGAAACTTACTATGTTTTTTCTTCTCATATTTATGTACAGATATTTTTATTTCCCGATTTTCTCGCTAATTTAGTAAAGAACATTATTTATGCGATCAATTAATGGATACTTTCCTATTGAATTGAAATAATGCTAATTTTTTTTTCAATATGAAGAGGTCTCATATAGCACCCTACTACTTACTTCAAAAATCTTCTCAACATTTTTTATTTAAGGATAATTTAAGCTAAAGTTCATAGATTTTCATGAGAATAAAATCATTAACTTAAATATTTTCCAATAAAAATGGGTGTTTGTTTAATTTATAGGAGTAAAATAGTTAAATTTAACAGCTTTAAAAAGAAATTTTTTTAATCAATTTTGTTAACGTATCCTGGCATGTATAATACTGGCTTAACAAACTAATGCTTAGATACTTTTCTAAATATTATAACTTATATACTTTTATATGTATACTTTGTTATTTTAAATGTAAACCTTTCACTTAATTTATTATATATATATATATATATATATATATATATATATATATATATATATATATATATATATATATATATATATAATATATATATATATATATATATATATATATATATATATATATATATATATATATATATATATATATATAAATATATATATATATATATATATATATATATATATATAGAAAATCAAATTCCTACTACGAAGTTACTGTAAGTAAATTAAAAAGAATTTGTTAACAATAATTTCGAATGAGAAAAAATGTACGAAATAATTCACCTTTATTTTAAAGTTTTTCTTTAAAAACACATAAATTAAATTTTAAAAAAATATACTAGATTTCTAAGTTTCTGATTGCTTCTGTCAGGATTGGCAAAAATTATTTGATTTTAGTCATGAATTAAATCCTGATTAAATCATTACAATTTTTTTAAAAGAAATCACTAATTTAAATCAGTTTAATTTAAAAAAAAAAACATTAACTTAAACAAGCATAATTTTATAGCATTAATTATGAATTAATTTTTAAAAAAATTTTTAATTTAAGTTTTAAATATTTTCATACAGTATAATTAATAAATACATTCTTAAATGTGGGAATTTTTAAAAGTCTGATTTAATTGAAAATGTATGTTTACTAAGGAAGCTATTTTTTTTACTACGGAATAATAAAAGGCATATGCATTGAAATCATTATGTTATCCCTTTCATTATAAAATGCATTGATGTGAATCAATAGAGATTTTTTTTTAAATTAATAAATAATTTCAACAAAATGATTAAAAAATATTAATTGAAAAAAGTATAATTTAAAACATTTTTTTACTAAGAAATTTGATGTGGATTGAAAGATTTTTCTACTAAGAAATATCGAAAGGGATATTCATGTAAATTATTATGCTTCAAAATCTACACTTAAATAAGAGTGATATGAAATCTTTAAATGTAATTTTCCATTTAATATGTTTAAAATAATTTTCAAAAAGCATATTTCAATTATATCCATTTATTTTTTTGCTTATTAAAATGCAATGCTTTTATATCTTATTGAATACAGAGTTAGAGTGTGTCAAGACTTCCTCAAACCAGAACTTTACTTTTTATTAGATGTCTAGTTGACAAATTGTCACCCGGTTTTTAACAATTATCACCAAGTTGAACCTGAGAAATATAACTATGATTTTTTTTTCTTAGCGCAGTGATTAGTGTGTAATAATATAATAATTTTATCCATTTTTAATAAGAAATATTAACTATTTTACTTCTATTTTTAAACAGTAGTATTATTAAATAATTGTATCAGATGCTTTGGATGGTAAATTTTAAAAAATCCAATTAATTTCATTCGAACAATAAAAAATTCAATTTAAATTAAATATGTACGATTTTGGAGTAAAAAAAATAATGATTGCCAACCATGGCTTCTAGTCAGAGTTGTAGTCATAAACTTTTTAGTTCAAGAACTGCAAAAATTCAAACATTTCATGTTTATATATTTTTTCAAAAGTAATATGCAGAAATTTGGTTAGGATAGATTGGTTAAAACTGGTTTAAAATTCAAATTACTAAATATATTCTAAATTTGCATGTAAAAAATCATTTAAATTTTAAATTATAAAATATATTAAATAAATTCAAATTATTAAATATTAAAGTAAGGTTTTTTCAATTTAATTAAAACTTGATACTGCAACCTGAACTTTTACTTTTAAACCAACTTAAGACGACAAGTAGGCAACAAATGTATATTATTTTCAACTTTTTAACCAATATTCTTGAAACAATTGCATAGGTCTAATTAAAATTTTGACCGATTTTCGAAACTTTGAAAGCTATATGTAACTTAAAAATGAACTATATTTTTTTTCATAGTTTAAAAATAGTTTGTATTTTAAAATTACAGAAGTATTAAAATTTACAAGCCAATAAAAAATTCCTTTTAAATGAAAATTACTAAAAGATGGAGGAAAACTTATTGACAAATCCCCCCCCCCCTCAGTACACTAGCTTCTGGCGAACAATATTGGCGAGACGATGCTTTTATCAGAAATTGTTTTACAGCATGAATGAAGTTGGAGGGATGGGCATAAGGGTTGCCTTTAGCGCAGTCCACCATTCTTTCTTAGAGGGGGATAAGATGTTAGCAGCGCAGTCCACCATATTTTAGAAAACCATTAGCGCAATCAGGTATCACCGGTGCATTGAGCCCTTTCCTTCCCCTTCTTAACGACATGGACAAAGATATTGTCTTTATTCTTAGAAAGAGTAAGAGAAAACGTGAGAAAAAGGCATTTCTAGCTAAATACTTTTAAAACACCCTGGATTTTTCAAGTTGACAGAAATTTCCGGGGTTTTGTCTGCTGTTTCACAAGATCAGAGCCGCGGGCACCATCCTTTTTTTGTGCCTTTTCATAGTGTTAGTAACGGCATGCTCAAACAGACAACAGACTTGATACTTTTCTGGGTGAATACTCGGAATCGAGTCGGAATGAGACACCCCTCTAACCCCCGTTAACGACGGGCCTGAGCGTAGCTGTTTGTAATTAACGATTATAATAGAAAGCTCTTGAGAAATTAGGTACTTAAAAATATTTTTTCTTACTTTTAAGGGTTTTGGTAACAATTTATAAATTTTTTCGTATGGAACTGGAGAGCCGCAGCTTTACATCAAAAGAGCCACCTGTGGCTCGCGAGCCGCAGGTTGCCGACCCCTGACCTAGACCGATAATCACCCCTTTTAACCACAAATTGAAGCAGAAGGGGGAAAGCATACCTTTTTTGTCCGACCCTCGACACTTTTGGTAGCATCTTTCTAAAATGTGGCTGCCGCTTGAAGTAAGAAACTAAGAGAGAGGGGAAACGCCAGGAGGGTTAAAATAGACGATTTAGTCGCCAATGGCAGTCCTATATTCATAACAACAACAACAAAGTTCAATATCCAGAGTATTGTTACATACAGAAATTTCTTTTTATTACAGTGTCATACTACAGCTCAAGAGAAATAACAAAGTTGATAAAGAAATTTATTTATCTTTAAACAATTTAGGGTTTGAGAACACTTAGCCCACCACAGATGTGATTCAGGCATTGTAGATGCGCCATCCTCTTCGAGGTCATCGTGTTCCTCGTAATCAGTGATATAACCCTCATCATCCTCATCTTCCTCATTTTCCAGATAAGCCCGAAATTCAGCATCTTTACACATATTATCAATATCCCTATCTAATTTCTCGATGCACAAATCTATCCTGTTCATATCAAAACGTTTTAATGGAGTTTCATCAACAGGAAATGAATCAAAAAAATCTCTGAAATACTGAAGGGAGGATCTTCGTAACAACAAAAAACTTTTTATCTTACCGTGCGGATGATTATCATCGATTCTATATAAAAAATTTTCAATATGTGTAATAGCCTCTACCATCAAGAATCCAATTTTTTTCTTCTCTTCGTCGAAGATATGCAGTTGGTATTTTTGGAGGAATGCTTCTAGAAGGTCTGCTGTACAGCTCCTTGTAATATGCATTAAAGTAGTAGAAATGTTTTCTAAAGCATTAAAGTTTCTGTCACGCCAATTATAACCATGAAGATTACTAAGACTATAACCATACAAATTAATAAGACGTTCGAATTCTTGTATGACATGCATTAAATAATCTTCTGAATTCTGTTTTCCACAGTCAAAATTATCAATACCCGATAGAAATCGAGATATAAACTCACTTACTTCTTTTAAATCATGAGTTCTATTCTTTAGGGACATCAGGATAAATTTATTTATGTTATATTCAGGCTTTTCAGTATGAATTATGTCTTTAAGACGATTCATAATTAAATCACTATTTAAAGATTTTTTTTTCGTATCCGAATTAAGTTTATTCATAGAGTTAAGCAATTCACAAAACTTCCAGGCATTGTTACTACTCTTGGTGTCTTTCAAGTGTTGCAGGAGTCTCTCTTTTCTTGACATATAATAAAAATTCACCTAAAAAGAAACAAAAAATAGTATAAAAATAACGACTGTCTAAATTACAGATTTTCTTCGTTGGAGTGGTGTTTTGAAATTTTGTGAAAAATATTTAAGTTAAAAATTGAAAAACTTATTTCGAGGAAATAAATAATTTTGTCGCAATTTGAGCATGTCAAAAATTAGTTTCTCAAGATTATGTCTATAAAAAATGCCGTGATTTTAAAAGAAAGAAAAATAGAAATTTAAAAAATACTTTTAATGATTAAATCCAAAAATATAATAAGAAAAATGAAGAAAATTGTAGTACACACACTCCTACATAATTGAAAACACGAGGAGAGGAAAGGGTAAAAAGCATGGAACCGGTTTTCTCCCCAGATGGCGCAATCGAGCGTTGCTATCGCGAATACTTACAAAGGCTTTGACACCTTATAAGCATAAGAAAAGTTTAACATTTTTATGTATTGAAGATAAGAAATTGGTGTTCAGGTAATGTAGGGGCATTGTAGGGGGTGTTTAGTTTTAAATATAATCAATCATGAATGCCTTTACCCATTCACCCTCAAATGTATGAGGATTTTTCAGATGTAGATGGAGCTTGATATTGGAGCTCTCCATAGCCATTCATCTGGAGTGGTGGCGGTGACTATGGTTACGAGGTTCAACTACTATTTCAAGGGAAAGTTGGGTCATTATTTAAGACAGTTTTTGAGCCGGCTGGCAGGAGAAAGAGAATCAAGGAAGATAGATGCTCCCCTCTTTAAAATGCACTATTTCTTGTTTCCATACAAGCAGACGGCCTTAGACTTCGTGGCGAGGGGAGTTCTTTCTATAGACAAACTATATAAGTGAAATTTGATTACTAAAGCATGACATATCCAAGAGGTCGTGGGTTCGATCTTCACCGGCCGTAGACTCCCCGTGTAGTAAATGGTGACTGATGCACGTTAAATCTGTCGAGTCTCAAAGTCCTCCATGTTCCCACAACAAATCAATACCTCTGGGGGTACTGATCCAGGAGTTTCCTTGTCTTCTGGATTGGTTCAAAATTACAAAGCTACGGAGTTGAACGTAAGTAGTCGTAAACCCATGAAATTGGGTCGGCTGTTCAACGACGGTTATAAAATAAAATAAAATCATTGAATTTAGGCTGGGATAGCCTGGTCGGTAGGGCGCTGGGCCCATATCCAAGAGGTCGTGGGTTCGATAAATGATTTCCACAAAATAGGATGGTTTCAGTGATTGGAGTAATATTTTTTCTATTTTCTAATTTTCTTCTGCTTGCTGCACTGTCAACTTGTTCATCCACTGGTTTCATCTTTCCAAGTAAAATATTGTTTAATGTCCCAGCAGTTTCGATCGATTTTTTGTGATAAAGACATTTCTCGTGTTCAGAAAATCGCTCTACAGCATTTTGCCAGTTGTCAAATTTTACATTGCACAGTTGGCCTAAAGGTTGCTTTCCAGAACCGGCACCACTTGGGGCGAAAAGTACACAAAATTTGCAAAAAGCACCACCCTTAACCTCTGAATATGCAAGCCATTTCCAGCGATAAAGCCATTTGTACTGAAATTTCAATTTTCTTTTTCCTTTTTCAGGAAAAACAAATGCTGGATTGGGCTCCCAAACATTTTCAAGTATATCCAGTTTTTTATCCTCGCATGTATTATCTTCTGAAAAAAGTCCAATGCCATATGTGTGGTTGTAACACTTTGAGGGCCGCTTTCACATTCATCAGATTCTGTTACGCTAGAAACATTTTCTTCAACGGAAGTATTACATTTTTGTTCAACAGAAAAACTTACATTGGTACTAGATGCTGTCACCTCACTAATTTCATGTCGTGATTTTTTCTCAAAGTAATTAAAAATTGTTAAATTCTTGCGTTTTGACATCCTAAAGATCCAAGAACAGCAAAAATATATACATATATATTGGCACAGAAATATCCTCTAAGCTACGATCTCAAAGTTTTGAGCTGGAATGAATAACTTCAACGAGCACAGTGTCTCCAAAACAAAACAGATTTAGAAACAAGCTCCGAAAGACAAGCAGCAGAGATAACTCTTAGTCTGACTAACTAACTCCACTGTACTCCGTTCCCCCTTTCATATAATTTTTTTTACCGCATCTACAAAATTCTCGAATTGTCTCAAAGACGACAGAACGTGTAGGATTCCAGACCTCGCGAATGCCAGCCAGTCTCGAAAACTATCGCGACTGGCAGGACAGAAAGGAACCAGCGATCGGGGCTCGCCCGTAACAGTATCACGTGAATTTGATTTCAGAAGTACAACCCTATTATAGTAAATGTTTTTTCAGTATTCTGAGAAATACCGTGAGAAAAAAAAAGTAGGCATAAGGCAAATAAAAATATATAGTCTTAAAAAATAATAACCAGCATAATTTCTACAGAAACTTTTGTTTATGTGTGTATTATTTTGTAAATTCACTTTGTCTGAGCTCAAAGGGGGTGTTTAAACCCCTAAACCCCCCCTTGCGTATGCCCTTGTCCACAACCCAATTAAATTTTCACTTTAAGAAGACAACAAAAATGCATTGATAAAAACATGTACCGATACATTTCTTTTTATTAAAAAAATTTTTTTTCACTAATTTACGAAGCTCGGAAAATTTAATATTTCATCATTTGTCAATTTGAACTCTATTTTCAAATGACAAACTACAGTACGGAAAAACAATTATATGGAATGATATGACATATAACTGATCTCCTCCATAAAGAGATTTTAAAAATTGCCTCATCCTATCCTTTAAAAAATATATATTTACCGTGTAACATAATTACTGGTTATACACTTATATTTATAATTGAATCCATTAAGATGTGAATTGAATATTCAACATTTTTTTTTCCTTTCAAAAGTCCTCTTTTTCTAAAAATGACTTAGGTTACTTGCCCCTCTTCTTAACGCCATCACTCTGTAAGTACCCATTAATGTTAGAGGATAAGATAATACTGAAAAGAATCGATTCGTGTCACAAAACAGTTCTTTTAATGTAAAAGATATAAAATCGCTCAAATGAGCCGAACAACCAGCTCAAAGAATCATTTAAATACTGTAATGTTAAAGAATAAAAAATTATACTTACCTAAATTAAATAAATTTGAAAAAAAACTAACTTTTCATAACAAAGTAAAATACAAAATACCCCTATAAAATCGTATGGCTTAAAATGAAATCTTTCTTCGAATAATCGTTTCTTTAATTTATATTTTCTTTTCATTGATCAATTGAGTTTAGAACGAAAATTTAAGATAACAGCGATTGTGCAGCAATCGAAAAGTAGCAGTAGGTCTACTAAAAATAATTGACAAGAATCGTTAAATCCATACAGAAAAGAAAAAGGGATTGAAGTAATGCAGAACGAAACGATCTCTAAGTAGCAAAGTCTCACTGAAAATAAGTTACAAGAAACCCGACAATTACTCCCGACGAAATAAAATGCAAAATGACTTAAGTCCCATTGAAATAAATCTTCAAAAATCGCAAAATACCAAAGAAAAAAAATGGTCATAAAGAAACTATGCATTCATATTACAAAGCTGATCCTCGCACAAAACCGGGAGTTCTGAAACAATTCGCTCCTCGTCATTCAATATCACGAAACTAACATCGTCATAGCTAAACGCTATCTACATTTCTGCAGCTAGACGAAATCAAAATCGTCAGTGCGGTAATAGCATTAGCGTAGTCAAGGATCCTTGCATATTAAATCATTAAACCGCGATTGTAGTCTTATACGGGCGGCTGAAATCAGATTTCTGATGCATCGCCTAAAACGAAAGTCACTATATCGGACTACCGATATATGCGTTAAATTGATATTTCGCGATACATCGATTTATCGTCCATTCCTAACTATGCTCGAATTATCACTGAGCACTACGTAAGTGTTAGCGAGGAGACTGAAAAGTAAGGTTCATTTTTGCAAAAAAGACTTCGCCAAGTGTAAAAAAGTCTCCCAATAGTAGCCTATTCCTGAAAATAGTTGCTTTTTTAGCCTTTTCAGGCAAAAAAAGTCGCCATTTTCGCCTAAGGTCGAAAATAGTAGCAAATAGTCGCATTTAAGTAGTCTGTGGCAACCCTGCTAAGAGAGCAAACAGTTCATTAACTCAACTTTTTTTTCCCTATTTCAGTTTATTCTCATCCAATCAGAGGTTCGCATTCATATTTCAATTTATTATCCTATCAGCGCAACAATTTCATTTTCTGTAGCTTTCACTTCTTGGTTTTGAATAATCGATAACATGGAACTCCGCTTTGCTTTATTTTTACAGAAGTTTAAAAATTGATAACAGATTCTAGTGGAGAAAAATACGCTCTTTAATACTAAAGTACTAAAAAGTAAAACCTGTGCTTTACAGCTTTAATTTATTTTTATTTAAAAGGAAGAACTGAAACTGTTGAAGAAAGCTTTTCAGTTGTCGTTGCGATCTTTAAAATAACTGTATATCAATAGAGTTAACTTTGTAAATGGAAGAAGAAAAAAAAAAAGGGGGGTAATACAATAGAAATTGTACTTTCAATAACACAAAGTTATTGTTTCGTCTTGACCTATAAATTCAATATATTACTTTTGATAAAATAATGTTTAAAGATATAATTTTCATTGGTTAAAACTCAATTAAATTGTAAATCAGTGGTTTCCAACTGGCGTCCCGGGGGCCGTATCCGGCCCGCGGAGCTTTTTTTGTGGCCCGCGAACTAAAATATATTAGTTGTCATTTTTTTCGGAAAATTTTCGTAAAAAATATATATGGGTTTAAAATACTTTTCTCGTTAATGAAAACCTAATTACTTCGTTTCTGTGAAATTTATCATGCCAACGGTGCAAAAAAAAAAATTATTTCTCAGGTTTTGCATCCAAGAAAATATTTATTCAAATACAAAAATGATCGTGTAAGGTGCTCTTATTCATTTCATTTTTTTTTGTATTTTGTGAATATAATTTAGCATGTGCGTATCAGAAATTTTCTCGAAGAAATTCTCCGATTTAACTTTTTGAAATCACTCATTTCAGACGAAAATATTTACACACACATTAGTAAATTTTAAATTTCAAAATGTAAATATCTATTCTCTGGTGGTTGCAGCAGACAAACCTTAATTTTGTCATTGAACATTTTGTGTGCTACTATGTAAGTTTTAATACCAACATTTTCAAAGTTTTATATCGTAACAATTAGATATCTGTTGCACATTAATTGTTTAATACATGGGTGCACATTAAAGTTAATGTAGGCCGAATTTTTTAATATGTAATTAAATATTTTTTAAAATCAACTTCTTAGTAAGATCATAAAAGATCATAAATAGTAAGATCATAAAAGAGTCCTACTTAAAATTTAAAATTTTGATAAAGTTGCGGTCCGCCATTTGATTTGCGTTTTTAATTGTGGCCCCTGGCTACATGTAAGTTGGAAACCTCTGTTGTAAATTATCCCCAAGGTAAATGATTAATTTAATAGTACTTTTTCGATAATTGTTTATCAACCAAACCTTTTATTTATTAACAACTAATGGTTAGCTTAATTGAAAAAATTGCTGTAATAATTATTTTACAGTCTGGGACTAAGTTGCATAACTGATTATAACTACGTGACACTATGTTTTCGCTGGCAGGCTTAAAGACCACCTACTCTGTATGAATTATTTGGTTTACTAAAGCTCGCAAATCAAGTGTCTTAAGATTTGTCTAGGGGGAAAAACCGATTATTAATTTTATATTAGTATTAGTTTTGATAGATAAAGTCTAGTTCGTTCACCAGGAGTTGACACTTGTTGCTCCATCATCTCCTCGGACGAAGAATTCATTTCAGAGCGGGAGTAAGCGGGAGTACCAAACACTAACAGTGAATTCTTTTTAAGTCACTTACTTCACTTTATCATCTGACCTTTTTGTTACTCTATCTAATTAAATATATTTTAAATTTAAAAACGGCTGGGTGCCCAGCAAAATGTTTTAAAAAGGACAAACTTTTCACTCAAAAGGGAGAAATATCATCAGATTTATGAAATATTTAATGTTAAAAAAATGTACATAAAGAATGCGAAATAAATATTTTTGTTATACGATCGCCAAAATAACAACTTTTTTCAAGATTGTTCACATCCTTCTCTCAAAAATAGCGAAATAGCATCGTCGCGTCTGATGAAGGCGGAGCCAAGTCCCGACTGCTGGTGAACGAACTATCAAGACAAAAATGTTGTATAGAGAGGCGAAATATGTAACGAGGGGCTTTACAGAAGGTAAAGCTTGACTATCCCTACCCCTAAAAACGGTACACGGTACACGAAATATCAATGTTCAAGAACATAGTCACTTTTTAAAGAAAAAATTACAAAAAAGTTCATATTTACCACGTCCAAAAAATTGTAGCAATCTCTAAACTGTCGCAAATAAAACTTTTCGAGATCAAAATCATCTCTATCAATAGCAAGCGAAGATCTTCGTGCCAATAAACATTTCTCTATAATAGATTTTGAGGCACTGTTCAGTAGTAACAACCTAGTTGAAATTAGTGAAACAGCATCAGACATTAAAGCTTCGATTTCTCTATTATGATCATCAGAATGCTTACCTTCCTCAAAAATTAGATTGGTAACTATTGAATGCAGATAACAGATTGAATGCCGAATAGAGATTGTTCCATCATTTAAAATATTTCCCTCATAATGATCAAATAATCTAGCTTCAACCAATTTTAAAGCTCCTCGTGTATCTAAAATCCCATTAAGATTTAACTTATTTGCATTTCTAAAAAAGCATTCAACATCACTTATAAAATATTTTAAGTATTCTTTTGAACTCTGGCTCTTGGGATTCAGGAAATTAACCGTATCAATACTAAAAAGAAGTGAAATAAGCTGCTGACGTGTCTCATTAGAGCTATTTCTAAGTGCTTTTAAGATCGTATCAATTAGAATATATTCAGGCTTATCTTTATGAATGACTTCTTTTAGCTCACAGATAATTGAATGAGCTTCTAACTCATCTTTGTTCAGGGAATATTCTACGGGAGGGTGAAGAGAGATACAATTAGATTCTTGAGTGACTTCTTTAGCGTTTATGAGAATACCACAGAATTTTTGAGCTCTGTTGTTTTCCTTGATAACTTTTAAGGTCTTCTGAAACTTCTCCTTAAGTCTCATATGAGAAAAACATACCTATATAGAATAAAATTACAATTAAGACCTGGTAATACTTGTCAATGAAAAGTTTAATGATATTTTTTGCCCTGAATTATCCGAGGAAGATTTATTGCATTAAAATAGCTGTAAAATTTAAACCAAAGTTACACCTTCAGAAAAAGTTGAGATTTGTGTAACGTTATTTTAAGTCTATAAATGTTCATATTTCGTTATTATGGTAATTAAATTATGAATTACGAGAATGAACTCTTTCTTTATGCGCCATTATATTTGAAAGTGCAATTATATTAACTCCATTTATAAAACGCCATTACAATGTAGAAAGCGCCGTTACATTGAAGAAAACACTATAACACTAAATAGAGCCGTTACTTCCTACATCAGAAAGCCTCCACACGGTTTCTTGCAAGCAGTCTGCGCAGAGCACTTAAAAAGTCAACCACTTGTGCGCATGAACCCAAATTCTATTTTAAAAATACTTGAGAGAAATTTATCATATATATCTTAGAACTGAATCTATAGTGGTTGACAAGTAAATAAAACAAACCAATTATATTCATAAATGAAAAAATATTTTAGACATATATTTGCTACCACTTTCTAATTTTTAATAGATTTCATATTAAATTGTTCTTTCGCTACTTGGTTTGCTTTCCTAGTGGTCTGATCAGACTACCTACAAAAAACCGTATGGAGGCTTTCAGTTATAGAAGGCGTTGATAGAGCACCTTTATGTTGAATTCCATTTTTCATATATCGAGATGGGCCGGGAATTTCCCCCCCCCCCTCTCTTTTATGTGCTTAAGTTAGGTCCATCTTGAGCAGATTCATTATCGTTACTAGGTTTACTAGTACAAAGATCCTAAATTACTTAACAGTAGAAATCTACTTACTCTGTTGTTCCAAAAATGCCATTTAGGGAGAATTTGCAGAATGGCCTGACGATACATCGTATATAACTTCAGATAAATTTTCCACACAACTTTTTCACTAAACCAAGTATACACTAGTTTTCTAAATAGAAAAAAGATTTATTAGTAAGCAAACACTATGTAGAAATTACAAGACTTTATAGCCTTACCTTATTAATTTGTAAAGTAAACTCTCGATCAACCAGATTATCCCGAATGATACGTAAAATTGCGGCAACTAAAATTTACGCCTACCTTGAATTACATTATGACAAATTATACTTGATGAATTGGCGCAGAAACAATTTAACTAATAATCTTTAAATGCATTTTAGACAAAGTATTTTTTCTCTGTTCCAATTAATCAAGAGAATTGTGTTAATAAAAGTGTAGGGAAGGCAAGGTTAGTCTGGTTGGTAAGGCACTGGACCTATGTCCAAGAGTTCGTCGGTTCGAACCCTGCCAGCCGAAGACTCCCCGTGCAGTAAATTGTGACCGTTGTACGTTAAATCTGTCGAGTCACAAAGTCCTCCATGTTCCCAAAACAAATTAAACCTCTGGGGGTACTGATCCAGGAGTTTCCTTGTCTTCTGGATTGATTCAAAATTACAAAGGCTACTGAGTTGAACATTAGTAGTCGTAAACACAAAATTGAGTCAGCTGTTCAACATTATTAAATCTAACATTATCATTAAAAAGCATTATTAAATCTTAAATTTTGTAAATTATTATATCATACTTAAATTGCGTTGCGTAAAAATAAATTTTATTTTAAGCTCTTGAGAAAAATACATTTTTGCTAAATTAAATTTTATGCAATTAACCATTAATTATCATTTAAAAGTTAATTTACTAAAGTTAATTTGAATAAAATATCATTTGAGAACCAGATTCGGAGCATGTTAAGAAAAATAAAATTAGTAATCATAAATCATATTAAGAATCAATATAAAATCATCAATGCTACAATTAAAATATACCCCGAGTTGATTTTCAACACTACTTCTTTATGTGACGTTCGTTACATTAACAGGGGTCTGTCCAGACATTTTGTGAAAGGTCCGTTTTTCGTGAAATTGTGAAAAAATTACTCACATTCTTTCAACCAGGGTCCGCTTTAATGAATTTGTGCAAATAGGGTCCGTTATTGCAAAAATAATTTTTTTCAAAGAGTTTTTAAATTGTAAAGACATACAAGATTATGCTCAACACTGTAAAATTGTAATTAAAAAAATTAAATTTTAAAAAATAAACAACAATTGCTCCTTCTAAATTAGAGATGCAACATACAAATGTTTGGTATTTAGCCTATACTGCTGAACGCAGAATATTCATTTCGGACGAATAATGGAAGAATCGTCTGCCGAAGACAAAACTTAATTCGTTTACATCCATCTTTCTTGTTTTCTGCCCTGGAAAGGGTTTATTCGATTACAAAATAATAATGAAGATAAAAAAATTTGTGAAGGGTCCGATTAAAAGAAAATTCATTTTGTGAAGGGTTTGTTTAAATTAAAATATTTTGTGAAGGGTCCGTTTTTATGAAAAGATATTTTGTGAAGGGTCCGTTAACGGACCCAAATTTCTTCTCAACAGACCCCTGATTAATCATTTACTTTTTCAAAGTAAAATCAGTAGATAAAATATTAAGATACACATGATTATACAAAAGATATAAAAGGCAAAAATAATTTAATAATACCTGGAGTGGAGTGAGTTAAAAAAATATGTGCACGTGGGAAAAAAAAAACTAAATAATTATCGTGTTTTCCATTACTTGTTAGATCAAATTTAGAAAAACATTATTATTCATTAAAATTTTGAATTACCTAGGCATTTACTAAAGAAGAATTTAAAAAAATAAATTAAAGTAATTTACGCTTCGGCGGCCTCTGAAATCGCCGGTGGATCCACCGCTCACGACCTGTTCACGTACAGCTCTCGCTTTGGACTGCTAGGAAAAAGAGGGCAGGCAGCCTACTACAAATTTTTGATTGGTCTAACACGTTGCTGCATCATGCTTTAGTTGTCGAACGGGTTGCATGCGTCAGAGGGGGAGAAGTATCTCTAAAATGTAAAAGTTAATTATCCACTCTAAGCAAAAATATTCTGTCACTCCATTACTAGAATAATACAAAAAGTTTATTCTTGATTACCACACATTATTTTAACTCTGCGAGGTTTAGAAATTTAGAAACTAGTGGCATATATGGCCTGCCGATATAACATGAGCAAATTTATATCTGGCAATTAGATACTTAAACTTCATGAAGATGATAACAGGTACCGAAACATGTGGCCTAAGACGTCATTGTCAGCTAATTTATAAGCAAAATGGTGCGTTAAAATTTAGCTTCTTTACCTGTTAAGAATGTTAATTAACATGAAGTTAATTAAATAGAACGTCGTATTACACATCGAATTTGTTGAAATATATTTCTTTCTAGTTTACTTCTTTCACTCAACTTTGAGTTATTATATGTTTATCTATTGTATTGTAAGCATAATATATTGCATTGTTACTTTGATGCAAAATTATTCTGTTTATGTTGTACATGGCTTTGTGTCTGTTATTGTATTAAGTAAGAAATACGTAGAAGAAGAATTGAACTCTTTGTGAAAGGAAGAATGTGTCACCTGAGAAAATCAATACTCGACGGGCATGGCTTAATCGAAATAGAATGGAAAGGACAGTTGCAAACATAAGCAAATGCCTCATTTCATTGACCAATCAGATTGAGACACATACGATGCGTCACTTTCCGTGCGGTTATATCATTGAACTTTAACCAATACTTATTACGACTTTTCGCTAGTGATTCGCTCTAGTCTCACTTTCTCGATTATTAAAATCGACTTATCTGCCTGCACAAGTAAAATCGAAAACCTACACTGGCATTAGACTTATCCTCAATGTTGGTAAGAACAGAAAAAAAATCTTCGTAAAACGGGGTAATAAACGCACACCAAACAGGTTTAGCACGGTAATTAGCATGATTTTTACCCTCTAAATATAAAAAATATTCCCCCCTGTTTTCTAAAGGGAAACATTTTTCCCACCCTCAGAAATTTTTTTTATTGTTTCTGCTATCTGTAAACATCCTAAAAGCGTACATAAAAGTAGTACTAAAACAAGAATTCATAACGTAGTTCAAATATCTTTTATTAAACATTGCAGTATAATATATGATCATTTTAATAACTTAAGTTCTAAAATTTTTTGCAAGGATCAAAATTTATTTCATATTCCTAATAGAACATATTTTGTCCTTTTTAACTCTTTTTTTCTGCCATAGAGCCCTATTATTACTCCTTTATACTACTTAATATAAAAAGTATGACAAATAATAAGATACTGTTCAAAATGCTTATATTAGATTTAGAAAAAATATGTTTGTAACAGGTTAAATATTACTAGCTTTTCGCTGTTGCAAAAAATTTTTTTGTATGTTTAAGTGACCCAATATATACTAAGCAAACAATTTGTACGTGTTATGTTTAAGTAAGCAATGTGTTGTCATTCCCAGGAAAGGATTGCTACGAAGTCTTTTTCTTTTTAATACCGCCTGATGGCGTTCGTTTCAAATTTGTATGTATTTGTTTGCTCTTTGTTAATAAACCTTTACTTTCTGTTTGAGTCTCGATCTCCACGGACTACAGTTGGTAGCAGAGCGTGGTTCTGAGCAGTAAAAATTTTCACTAAGTTTCGTCGTGATTTACATCTTGAGATTCCGAAATGAATAGGGATCTGCCGAGTATTCCGCTGTTTAACAGTGACAACTTCTATCAGTGGTACATTAAAGTTAAGGCTTTGCTAACACTCAAGAAAATTGTAAGTGTCCTTACTGAAGAGGGCCCCGTTGATCCAAAATTGCGGGACACTAAACAATGATGATGCTGTAGCGTACATTCAACTTTCTGACGACCAAAGTCTTTCGCCAACGATGCAAAAATTCAAAGCACATTTACTGGTAAAACCGAAGATCCCAAAATCGATGCAAGTAACGAAGTAAAAAACCTTGAAATGAAAGAAAATGTCTCAGACTATATTGCAAGATCACGTGGACTTGAAACGAAATGTTCGTCACTGGGACTGGAAATTTCAGAAAGAGAATTTGAAAAACCCTACGTGAAAAAACAAATAGATGGAATTTTAGAGAGAAGAAGAAAACAGCGTATTAAAATGATATTTCTAGAAGCATTCGGACATAAATATGGAAATAGAAGCACGAAGAAATGTTGCCATAAGACTGCTATTTCCAAAACAAGAACGAGGGAAGTCAAGACCCTCAAGAAAAAAGAACATTTTCGAACTATAAATTGGGCATGAACAAAACGCTCATTGTGCATTGCATTTGAAAATCAAGATAAACATTGTAGTGATACCGCTGAATCACGTAAATTCTAGTGCTACAGGTAAAAACAAAACTATTTTCATTCTGGATTCACGCATAGTAAAAGACTTATTTGAAAACATAAGTCATGTTAATGGAAAAATACAATTAGCAGGTAAGAAGACAAATTTTATTTCTAAAGGTATTTTAAAAGCTACTACAACAGCTGATAATTACAGAAAAAATCTATCAATGTATATATGATGTTATATATGTACCAGAGTTACGAAACAATTTAATATCTAAATTAATTGATAAAGGTTATAAAATTGAATCTAATGGTAATGATATTTTGATTTTAAGTAATGACAATCGCATTGTTTTAAAAGCTGTAAAGTAAACAATCATTTTGAAATTTTAATGGAACCGTGTGATAACATTTAACCTAATTTGTTTGATTATAATGATGTAAATAATTCTGAGTTAGAATATAATGAAGTAAGTAATTTAGATACAGTTGAACTCGTTTATAACGAGCATAAAGGGACCGTAACATTGTACTCGTTAAATCCGAGTGCTCGTAATAAACGGGTCCTTTAGGCAGGCGTGCAACCAGAAGAGGGGGGGGGGGCTTTGGAGGTCAAATGATTGAGTTTACTTAAAATTTAATTAATACTTACTTACTTTATTTACATTAATTAATTTAATCAAATACTTTTCTTGCTTAATAAATTAATTATTACTTACTAAATTTAAATAAATACTTTTATCGGCCATGACCGATAAGGCACGAAATCGATACGCCACCGCCTACTCTCACGTGACTTTTCCCATGCTTTAGATTAGAGCGATAAGGGCAATTAAGTTTCAGTTCGCGGTTTTTTTGATTTCGCGCGCATTTCTTATAATTTTGAAAAAAAGATAAGACTAGAAAGATGAGAAAAAAGATTGCAAGACAGAAAAATATTGCTCGCTAAAACCGGGTCTTTCTCGTTAAAAGCGACTTCTGTTCCATAAACTTAACATTGATCCAACCAAATATTCTCGTTTCCCTCGGTAAATCCGAGTTCTCGTTAAATCCGAGCTCGTTATAAGCAAGTTCGACTGTACCTATAATATTTGGCATAAGATACTTTGCCATTTAAATCCACAATACGTGGTTAAAATGTCCTTGGCATAAATTTTAAAGATTTTGAAATTTACTATTGTGAATCTTGTGATATAAGTAAAGTAACCCATAGGAGTCATCCAACTATTAATATTGCACAAAGTAATTCCATATTAGAGTTCATTCATACGGACCTAGCAGGCCCAATAAATTGTGATTCAATAGGGAATTCAAGATATTTTTTAGCTCTAGTGGATGATTTTTCTGGGATGTACTTTTATTTTATTTTGAAGCATAAAAATAAAGTATTTGAATTGTATTGTATGTTCAAAGAAAGGTATAAAGATGAAATGAGAAAGAAAATCAAAAGATTCAGAACAGAAAACGAATTTGTTAATAACGAGATTGATAGTTTTCTAGAAAAATACGGGATCATACATGAAAAAACAGTACCGTATAATCCTTCGTCAAATGGACGTACTGAGTGAGCCATAGGAGTATTAGTAGAAAGGGCTAGGACATTATTATATGAAAGTGAGGTCCCATTAAATTTTTGGGTTGAAGCGATAAATTTCAGCGCTCACATTTCTAATCTTACACCGCGTACAAATAAACAAAATCTTCCGATTGAAATATGGTCAGGAAAGGAACCTAAACAACTTAAACGTATTCGGATGCGTCATTTATTTTCATATACCTAAACCCATAGACCTAAACAATTCCGAAATAAATTTGATATTCCGGGAAAACGTGGGATTTTCGTCGGTTATTCTAGAGAAAGGCGCTCTTATAGAATATATGATGCTGATAAAAATATTGTAATTGATCTGTCAAATTTAAGGAATCATTAAGGGGAAGTAAATTTCTAACAAACAAAAATGAATGTAGCATATGGAACATTGAGGATTTGATCCAGTTTAATATATCTCTACCGCAAGCTGAAACTGAAACCTATAACTCTCCTCCAACTGAATCACGGAGTGAACATTCTTTTTCTCACACGTCTCTAGAAAGAACCGATTTGCAAAATGAAAATAATCGAAATGCTCCGGCATTAAGATGTTCTGAAAGAATAAAAAATAAAATATCCGTGAACGCCAGCTTCATGGGTGAAAGCCCTTATGTAGCAAGACGGAAAAGAGAAAAACCTGGTACATAAGACATTTCGTTCCAGCATTTTTTCCGAAAAAAATAAAATATCTTAACTATCAAGATTTCTTTTAAAATTTTAGCATATATATAAAACTGCTTCTTTTCGAAGATAAAGTAGATATTGTTGAATAATTTAAAAAAAGAATAAATAAACTCCTCCCCAAAACTAGCTATAACTGAAAAGATTTCACTACCAGCCTTTACTATTTTCCGTCTCGCTTTCACCCTTGGCCCAGCTTAGCCTCGAAAGGATTATCTGTTTCTCAAAATTATAACCAGTCGAAATAGTAATAAATATTCGGAGTGAAAAACCGCAATGAAAAATGAACTTCTTTCAATGGAGAAGCATAAAGCTTTCGAATTAATTGAGAGGTGTAAGAAGAAAAATATAATAAAAAGTAAATGGGTATGTGCATACAATCCAAAATTACGATGATAACAAAATTTACAAAGCGAGACTGGTTGCAGCCGGGTTTAATCACATAAAAAATGTTGATTATCCTGAATCATATTCACCTGCTGTAAATATTGAATCATTAAGATTATTAATTGCTTTATTAGCAAAATTAGATTTATTTGTTAAATTTTTTGATATTAAAACTGCATATTTATATGGTGATATTTTATTTTTTATTTTATAACCGTCGTTGAACAGCCGACCCAATTTCATGGGTTCACGGCTACTAATGTTCAACTCCTAGCCTTGTAATTTTGAACCAATCCAGAAGACAAGGAAACTCCTGAATCAGTACCCCCAGAGGTATTGATTTGTTGTGGGAACATGGAGGACTTTGAGACTCGAAAGATTTAACGTGCATCAGTCACCATTTACTGCACGGGGAGTCTTCGGCCGGCGACGATCGAACCCATGACCTCCTTATATGGTGATATTGATGAAACTGAATCGATGTAAATACCTCCAGGTTTTGTAGATAAATATGGTAAAAATAAAATGTGCAAATTAAATAAAAGTATTTATGGTCTACCTCAATCTGGTAGAATCGCTTGTAGCACTAAAACGACTCTCATCTGTGAAGAGGACGCGACTCCATTGATGAGGCTTCAAGGTTTCGTGTTCTCTGCACCACTCTAAATGGTGCCGCCGATGGCTAACTTTTAAAGGTATGCAGCGCTCAGGACGTCTAGCAAATAAGCCACCTTTGTGGAGGCGTCTGGCCACTGTAAATCTTGATACTTGTCGTCCTGTGGCTGTGCACAGTTGCTGAGATATGGCGCTCGCTGACTGAAAACGGTTTCTTTTAGCCTGGAGGACAATGTAACGGTCATCTCTTGGTGTTGTTTTCCTTGGATGGCCACCACCAACCTTCCGAACAGCTGTACCAGTAGTTTCAAAGGCATTTCAAGCTCGAGAAACAACACTTTTGTTGATCCCGAACTCTTCGGCGACACTGGTCACACTACGCCCCTCCTCAAGCTTCCCAATCATTCTTCCTCGAGTAAAGTCGTCTAAATGATTTCTTGAAGACATGTTTCAAAAAAAAAATCACTTGCACTTGCAGCGAATGTCTTTAACTACGGTGCTCTTCATCCTTTTATCACAGCTTTGACCTGCGCGCGCCGACCCACAAGGTTACATCACCTACGATGTTCTATTTCTAAAATTTGCATACAAATAATCTTTCTACTGAATTACGTGCATATTATACTGCAATTTCATGGCTATCTTATACTTTGTTGGGGAGCTGTGGCCGAAAAACCACTCGTTGCTTAAGTTTTGCAGACCAGTGTAATATTATATAATGCAGAGCAAACAGCGACCTCTTGTATCTTTCTAATATTATAAGTTGTACAAGATAACATTAGATTTTATCGGTTTTCAGATATTTTCTAATATTAGGAGCTACTTGGAGAGTTTTATTTTTATCTACTACAGAACAGATGAATTGGAAACTTGAATTTCCCTTCTCAGCTCTAATTTGCAGCTGCTTAAATTAGACATATGAAAAGAAAAAAAAAAGAAATATTGCAATTTAATTCATCTATCAAGTTTTCATAACTGACGCATTTCCGAATTTAATGCTTATCAAAAAAATTACGATCACAATTCCTTAAAACGAATATATGGGTGATTTTTTAGAAACATGACAATTGGACCAAAAAATTTCTTCTAATTTAAAGTCTTCAAAATAATCTAAAAGTTTTTTTTTGTACACTTCTTTAGTTACACTTATTAATATCTTACAGATAGCAGTGTAGTTTATTGACATTTACTCGAGAGAAAAATAAAAAAGAAATTCACCACATCTTGAATGCCAGGAAAATGACATTAGCTTAGACGTTTAAAAAACAGTTATTTCAAGTTAATACTAAGTAACCCAACTTAAGCCTTTATGTTAGATGGACTATAAATTACTTAAATTAATTATTTTTATCCACTGTAGAAATAATCAAAAAAACTTTTGTTGCTGATATGTACAGTCCGCAAAAAAAAAAAACGAATCACCCTGAATAACTTTCGTTCTAATGATCGGATTTTCACGAACTAAGTGTCAATCTTAATGGTTCCTGGGGGTGACCTCAAATATGCTAATTAATTAGTGCTAACTATTAATTAAGTTACGAAATCAGACACAAAAACGTACTTTCTCTGAATAAACATGCATTTTTTTTTAACATATTTGGATTTCTTATCTTCAAAATATAGGGGGTAGCCGCAATCTGGGAAATGTGGTCCCCATAGTTTGGTCAGGAGAGCGATTCAAAGTTCGTACCCCTTAATGTTAATTACGCTTTTTGCGTTTTCAGTCATTTTTTCAAAACTAATGAAGCAATTCAAAAAAAATTGCACCCACTCATAAAACTCATTTACCCAAAGATAATTTCATGCAAAAAATAATTTTTAATAATTATTTATTATTTTTTATTATTTAATTAAAGTGAGGATGAAAAAATATTGAATTATAAGGTATGAATTTTTTTATACCATATTAATCTACATATTTTTCAATTGAAAAATCTAAATTTTCAACTGTTTTTATTTATTAGAAGCTGAGAAAAATTAAAATTAATTATTTTTAAAAAAATAATTTGGCGACAATAAAGAAATAACTTATTGGGGCGATTAATATTAAAATGTGATAAACTTGGGAGGAACTTGACTTCGCGCGCGTAGCGTAAAATTTCATTCATATTTTTTTCGCTAATAATCGTTTGCTAATCTTTTTATTTTTATTTCTTTCACACTATAAAATACGATGTTTCTTTTTTAGTCATTTAATAATTTATTTGCAATTTAGTAAAGAATTTTGAATAAAAAACACTTTATTCAACAAATGTCTAGTTTTAAAAAAGCGTGCTTCTGATAGAATACACCAGATTGTGCTTATTTAATGTGATTATTTTTTATTTTTTTTATTTTGTTTTTCAATAACTGATACAATTTCAATAATATACATACGTATGCATAGATTCAGAATAATATATTTATCAATTTCTTGAATATATATTTTATAAATATTAATAAAAATACGTAGTCAACATTTTTAAACATCTCTCACAACATCACAAATTTCTCAACATCTTATAGGGTAAACTAAACAATGAAGGAACACTTAAGCTTAGCTTGCCTTTAAGAAAAATTCATAAAAATTTCAAAATTTGTAATTTTAGCTAAATGATGGTTTCGACATATTTGTTATTAAATGCAAATTATGTAAAAAAAGTTAGATAACTTACATAATATTGTTTTAAGCTTTTGGTGGTTTAAATAATAAGTAGTAAGATGACCAAGTGAAGGAACAGTTCTTACCAGTGAATAAGCACTAAATTTTCCAGAGAATGAACACTTAATTTTGATAATGTTTGATGCTCGTTAGGAATCCATAGGCCACACAAATGTCTAAAAACAAGATTTTTCCTGGAATTACGACATATAACCATAGTTAATGTGGAAAATTTTACTTTTTTTTCAGTCATGGAATGGAAAGTAAAATATGTTTGAATACATAATTTAAAAAAATGTTTTTCATTTTTTTCTCACAGTTTAATAGTCCGTTCTAAATTATGAATGTTTATCATTGCGTAATCTGATGATGTTTTTATTATTATTATAATTCGATCATTTTTTTGTTTAATCTTTTCCTCATATTTTTCAAGCTTTTTTTTAAATCTTTTTAAGTATTTTTTTTCTCTTCGTCATGAGTAATTTATTTCTTTTTCTTTTGATTTAACCTTCCTCTTTTTTCCAAATTTTTGGCCAATGTAAATGTATCTTCGAAATTTCTTTTGATTTTCCAGTTCCATTTCAAGAATTCCTCACTGGATAATAAATGAGAAAAAGGAGTTTCGAAGTTTGAGTAAAACCCATCTCTCATTGACTTATATCTAGTAGTTACTTATGAAACCAATCGTTTTTGCAACTAACAATGCCTCAAGAGGATTTATCTCAAAATCGGTTTTCAAGATACTTTCATTATTAATGTTAGTTGTCTCAGCTTCAGAGCCAAAATTTGATTATACAATTGTTCTTTTTGAAATAAATTCTTCAATATTGAGAAAAGCGCAGGCTATTGGATATTTGGGAGATAAAACTTTTCTGTCAATGTTCCTTTAAAAATTTGCAACATAACTTGTGAGATTTCCTTCTCAAGCTTCTGAAGAAATAGCGCATCGTTACTCTCGAAGCATGTGTTTTGTTGATAAGTTGTCTTGCTCATTAACTCTTGGTGTCTGTTTTGCATGCATTTGTTACAGTCAACGTTTTCTACATCGAATGAAAAAATATCGCATTTCATAAAAGCATTTTAACTTCATCAGTTGATGCCTCAAATCTTATTTAAAAATGGATGTAAAATTTTCTAGACATATTGTTTCACAATTCTTTTGTTTTCAAGATCTAACGAGATTTCCAAGAATTACGTAGAAAACTAAACCAGAAAATTTGTTTTGAGGAACAAAACTTGCTCAGTTTCAAATTGATATGAGATTTATACCTATCCAGAGGAAGCAAAATATGGAATTTGATTGCATTTTTAATTAGCCATGGGTAGAAACATTTGCAATATATTTGTAAAATGTTGCTGCGGTCATCGTTTCATTTCATGAATAGCTTTTTCCAATGAAATATGTAGCAGGGACTGATTCTGTAATATCTCTACGAATTCTTCTGTAAGGAAAAACTACCAATGGAGGTTCTTTTTCTTTCCTAGGTACTTTAGAATATAAATCCTTATAATTTTTAAGGCCGCAGATTTTTCCCGTTTAAGGGCAGTATTCAACTCTTGTTTCATTCGCATTGTAAATGCAATCACTTTATAAAAGGATGCCAGGGCTACTTCCCTCCTAAAGATTCTCTGAAGTTCTTAAAACCAGTATTTCGAATATTATTCTCTAAGGGAAGTTTTGCCTTTTGAAATTATCTTCGCATTGCACTGAGTTATCGGTGGATGTCACCTTAAAAAAACTTCACCCATTTTTCACCTAGATAATTGTCTTTAAATGGATTTTTCCTACCAGTTCCCGTTAGGACATTAAAGACGGCAATAGGATAATAATTTAGCTAATTATTGGCACAAAATCCTGCAAAGATTCCATTCAAGCTTTTATTATTATATTCAGTTGTTATATTTAGTTAATAAACATAGTTTATTAAGGAGTCTAAGGTATGATGTAATAACTAATCACTACATTTATAAAGATAAATAATAAATTAATTATTATTATAATTCTTTAAATAAATTTAGCAATTAAATTTGCATATTTAAATGAAATAGTTATAGGAACTATTCATACAACATTTAACTGAATTTTAGGAGTCCTCTATGTCGCTGAACTACTAATTATCCAAGTAATATCATATTTCACACATACTATTCATTCACTGGGAAATCTATTCTCAGTGAAGGAACATGCCTGTTCCTTCACTCGTTAGAAGTTGTTTTTTTTTATTTTTAACATAATTTTGATTTATAATATGACAAAAGGTACAAGAAAATTAAAAATTTTCTTTTATTTTCCTTAACTTGAAAAAATCCCAGTAAAGGAACACTTGTTTATTCATTGGTTTTTCATCGTTCTGTAATCCAGTTAATAAACACCCCCTAATCTTGCTTATGTTATGATGCTTAAAATAAATAAAACGTAAATTCAATGACCATATTTTGAATTCTTTTTTTCACAATGAAAAGAAAAAGCATTATTATATGCAATTAATTGTAGTTTAAACGGATAACAACAAGCACTGACCTTATAATTTTGTCAAAGAAACAAGGCGTTGAACAGATACTAACAAATTCAAAACTTTTTCCAGAGAAGACTCAAAGACCAGATAACTAAATGCATTGTTAAAGAACTTCCTATTGTTAGGTAGTAAGCTACTCTTACCAATCAATCTAAATTAAAACGTTTAAAATCTTATTTCTAAGTATTATTTCTAAGTATTATTTCTAGTAAATCTTATTTCTAAATATCTATGAAATGCTCCTTCATTTGTTGGTTTACCCTATATCATCCTAATCTTAAAAGAAATTTCCGGAAGTGTATCGCAGAACTATTTTACCAACTATTTAATAAAATTTTAACATTTTAAAATTCTTATTCTTTTCCATTTTACGTTTATTATTTCTTCATTAATATACTAATAATTTTTTTAGAACTTTAATTTAGATTTTCTTTAATTTAGGTTTCCTTTTCAAATTATAGTCAAGTTTTTTTTAAAGAATTATTGTCTGCTAGCTAAGAATAAAACCTTGTTAAGAAATTAAAAACATTCAGCTGTTTAAAATTATTTAATGCAAAACAGCTGATTATTTACTTAGCATACTATTTTTTTGAAAAAAGAATATAAATTATTGATTGTCTTTTTTTGTTTTTGTTTCTTGTGACTTAAACTTAGATTATCTAAAATAGTGTTGATGTTTTATAAGTCACTACAAAGAGGATAAAGATACCGAACATAAAAAGCTGTGGAATACGTAGCCAATTTTTTTAGTGTCTTAAAATATCTCAGTATCTTAAATGTCGTCCTACTATCTTAGTTGTGAAATTAAATTTTTAATTTTCTGACCACGTGTGATTCACTAATTATTTCATTATATCTTTTACTCTTTATGATACCAAGTAGATTTTTTTATCTGATAATACACTAAACTATTTAGTTTAATTTTTTACTTTAGCATGATTTCCAAGATATTATTGTAGTATAATTTGTTATCAGGAAAATGCCTTATTTTGTTAATCAGGAAATACTAAAAATTGAAATTTGTAAGGATTCCGAAGCTGTGCACACAATACACAATTTCCGACCTTATTTTAAAAAAAAAAAAATTTTTAAAAAAACGTGGCAAGTAGGCTAACATACTTTTTACAGAAACTGTGAAAACTAATTTTTCCTATATTTCGTCAAAAGAGGATAAGAATGATATTGCTCCAAGAGACCTACTCAATAATTTCGCTATTTCCAGAATGAAATCTGTTTGATCGAAGCATATTATTCCTTGAAAATTACACGAGGGAAAAATTAACTTTTATTATTTATCTAAGCTTATTCCATTTATTTAATGATAGCGGTATTAAGGTTAAGGATATGCGTCGGAAGCTCCGTTTATTATTATACTATAAATGCATTAAATCATGTAGCTTGAATAATTTATTTTAAGTAAATTATTTAATAATTTTAAGCAAATAAGGGTGTAAAAATAAACTCGATCGAAATACTCCGAAATTATACCCTGAAATATATGTAGAATAAACTTTGGAATTGATATATAAAAAATACCTTTTCAAACAACTTCGAGTAGGACGGAAACGCTAACTTGTTTAAAAAAGTTGTCCTTGTTACTATTTAATTTCGATTCCTGGTACTAGGGGGCATTCCATTTTCACGTTCGACTTTTGAAATTTCAATTGTAAACGGAATTTTTTTATGACCTTTAACTAAAATGTTAAGGCTTGCAGCAAAAAAAAAAATTTTTTTTTACTGCATTAATTTTTTTACAAAGTAGTGAATTATTATTTTTTCAATCTAAGAACCTGTGCCTATAACATATGTAAAACTTATTTTAATATCGAGTGAAATAATTTAATATGTTGTGTAACTAAATGGATAATCCCAAGAAACTGAATCGAAAATATAAAAACTTCATTGATTTAAAAAAATAATAGATGATAATAAAAATAGACATGTTTTGAGCGTCCAATAATAAAAGTCACAAGTTATCCAAGCCTGACAAGTCTTGGGAATGGGCGATTATATTTGAAAACTCGAAACACGTCGACTTTTACTTCCCTCTTCATATGTTTTGAAGCCAGTTGAGTTTTTATCGTCAATTATACTGTTTTACATTTGGGTCTTGATCATTATTTTAATAAGGATTTTACACTAGTTAAAGTAAACATATGCATTTTAATATTTTATCAGGATTCATATGGTCTTTAAAAATGTAAGAACATCAATATTGTAAAAGTTATATTTAACTTAAAAATTAACATTTTGACACCAGATATTTTGAGTTAATGAAATTAAATATTTTATCTCTTAAGTTTTTGTGCCCCCATTTCAGTATCTTAAGGATCTTACGAGCTCTGTTTAAAAAGAGATCATCAGATATACACAAGAAAGCAAAAATAACCATAGTAGCAGTATTTGTTGGTAAATGTAGCTTATCGTAATTGAAGAATATGCTGTGCGACATTTTATGGTGAATTTGCGAACGTATAAGTTTCAGAATGTATCGAAACATGAGGATGCTATTTGCTAATCATCTTTATCCAAAGGAAACGATGTAACCTAAATATTTAGTAGAATGAAGCGATTTTTTAAGCAATGAATCCTACAATTTGCAACATATTATTTCAATATCTTATTCTTAAACATAACATATTTCAATCTTTTTAAAATGCCACTAAACATTCAGCAATTCCTTGAGTTATAGAAAAAAGAGATATCGTAAATTATAGAAAGCCTTGTGAATGTGCATTAGAATTATTATACAATCTACATTTTATTTTTCAAGCACTTTTTTTTTCTTCAAATTTTCTTGCCTAGAAGACTCGATTAAAACTGTAAAAATGATTATCCCTAAAATTTTGTATATAGCTATAATAAGTTATGCTCATTTTATTTTAGTATAAAATCCTCGAATAAATATAGTAAAAACAGTGTAATCTAAACAATATCAGATAAAAAGTTCATGTATTTAAATTCTAAAAACTATCATAAATAATTTATAAATCGATTCAAATTTATTTTTCAAAGGAGATTAAAATAATATTTCTTTTTAGACAGAAATCCCCTAAAAAAATTGTTTATGGCCTGGAAACTTCGAGATATTTTCTATTAACAATAAATTAAGCCCCTCCGAGCAATCACTGAACATTATTTCAATTTTTTTACTATCAGAGTATGGTTGCGTAGCAACCTTGTAAAATTAAGCACTCCTCTTTTGAATTAGTCAATGGGTTATCTTAAAATATTTATTTGCGCAGGCGACTTTTTTTGGCGGTTTTCTGGACTATCGCCAAATATATAAACATTTATTGCGGCCCAATTTACCACCCAATTTTTTTAAAATTTTGTCTACCACCACTAATTCAAGGGTCTAGATTCCAAATATGTAAAAAAAATTATATGTTTATTCAGAGAAAGTACGTTTTTGTGTCTGATTTCGTAACTTAATTAATAGTTAGCACTAATTAATTAACATATTTGAGGTCACCCCCAGGAACCATTAAGATTGACACTTAGTTCGTGAAAATCCGATCATTAGAACGAAAGTTATTCAGGGTGATTCGTTTTTTTTTTTTTGCGGACTGTACAGAATGAAATTGTGTATAATAATCAATCATTAAATAAATAAATAACTTTGATCACATCCAAGCATATTACAATCATACATAAACTTGGTATTAGGTTAATATTTGCTTTCCCTCCTTACAGTATTAGCAGTTAAAAAAAATTCTGGTAACACTTCAATCTCCTGGCATTCATAAGCCAGGATAATGACAAATTCGTCACTTTACAGCAGGGGTTTCCAACTGGCGGCCCGCGAAGCCTTTTTTTGTGGCCCGTGAACTAAAATATATTAGGTGTCATTTTTCGCGGACAATTTTTGCAAAAAATCTATTTGGGTTTAAAATACTTTTCTCGTTATTAAAATCCTAATTTCTTCGTTTCTGTAAAATTTAACATACCAACGGTGCAAAGAAATTTATTTCTCAGGTTTTTGCATCCAAGAAAATATTTATTCAAATACAAAAATAATCGTGTATGTTGCTCTTTTTTATTTAATTTTTTTTTTTGTATTCTGTGAATATAATTTAGTATGTGCGTATCAGAAATTTTCTCGAAGAAATTCTTCGATTTAACTTTTTGAAACCACTCATTTTGGACGAAAATATTTACACACACATTTGTAAATTTAAAATGTAAATATCTATTCTCTGGTGGTTGCAGCAGACAAACCTCAATTTTCTCTTTGAATATTTTGTGTGCTATGTAAGTTTTAATACCAACCTTTAAAAAGTTTTATATCTTAATAATTAGATATCTGTTGCACATTAATTGTTTAATACATGGGTGCACATTAAAGTTATTGTAGTCCGAATTTTTTAATATGTAATTAAATATTTTTTAAAATCTACTTCTTATTTTAATTCGTAATTCAATACTTTTATTTTGTACAACTTAGTAAAAATCTGACAGTAATATTTAATGTTTCGTCAAACATAAAAGAGTCCTACATAAAATTTTGATAAAGTTGCGGCCCGCCATTTGATTTGTGTTTTTAATTGTGTCCCCCGGCCTCATGTAAGCTGGAAACCCCTGCTTTATAGCATATAACTTAACTTTAATATTTTGGCCTAAGACGTTTATATACTGCAGAAAACAACAGAATTTCTTATATTAACTTAGAAAAATCTATGTAGTTTATGTTATTATTAATTTCAAGAAGCCAGGAAAATGACATCACATAAACCTACTCACCTTGAAAAATTTTTAGAAATAGATTTTAATCCAGAAAATTGGTTCTTTATTCATGCAACTAGACATGTTCAGATAGGACGGTTTAATCAATCTATTAACATAAGATATTGATTGCTGGCTCTATCTATTTTTGTTATAAACCACTAAATAAAAGTAGCCAGTAAAATGACAGATTTTCTTGGGACAAACAAATTATTGACAGAAAAAATTACTTTAAACGAAGTTTTTGTAAATAATACCCTCTGCGTATATTCTAGAAATGCTTACACCTGTTGAGATAAAAAAAATTAGATTTTGAAAAATTTATGGGAAGTTTTGAAGCTAGTTATTATTTGAGACATTGTTTGGGACATAACAAAGACATGAAATTTTGAAATTCAATTAAATTTTTGAACTATACAAAACAGTCAATACTAGTGCAAAACCATTTTAAAATGCTAACAGCAATGCTATTTACTAACATTTTTAAAAAAAAAGTTCTTTTAGTATTATAGTATTAGTGAATTGTCATATTTCGTGAGAATCCCCTATATATATATCACCATGTACCTTTTTTTCTATTCTAAATCGCTCTAAAAAAATAAACTACACGTGTACCGGTGAAATTTAAATATTTATTTATAGTAGATATTGTACCATAGTTGGGTTTATATTAATAAAAAGGTGTTGAATTAAATTTATTTATATGGCGATGAAATGGTTAGTAAATTAACATAAAAAAGGAGATGTAAAATTTGATAGAGGTATTCAGTCGATAAATTAAATGAATATGAATAAAAGCAAAGGGATAAATTTAAAAGAGATTAACTAATTAATAAATTTTGATCATCAAAAATTGATGTAAAGGAAAGGCCAAAAGTGATCGAAAATAGTGGAAAGAAACATTGCAAAACGTGAATTAACCCAATAGCAAAGGCTCGTGGTCAAGAAAAGTAAAAGGCCGACTGAATAACATCTATTAAATTATACGTTTGGGAAAGTAAACGCAGGTCAGAAATATTTACAGGAGAAACAAGAGACTCACCCCGATGGACAAGTTACATCATTGAGGCAGGTCTAACATTTCGAAGAAATGAACACCAGAAAAAAATACAGATCGTTCACATCTTTAATTGTTCATTATCTTACAACATTACAAGTTTCGGAATGGTCCGCCACACACAAATTTTTCAGTTATCGTAGCCGAGGAATAACAAAATGGCTGCATTTTCTAAAAGATCAAAGGGGGCATGGCCAACACCTCCTAGATAAGAGCAGGCCTCAGCACGGGTTACCATAAATATCCTTTAGTAGTCCAAACGTAATGACATATTTCGGTTTTTCAACCACTGCGCAGCATAGTACCCCGAACGTAATGACATCTTTCTTATTTTTCATCTACTGCGCAGTTAACTTCGTCACATCGGACTACTAAATTGATCCGTGCTGAGGCCTTCCTTCTTCTAGGAGGTGTTGGCATGGCTCGCTGACGTAGGCCAGCTCACCAGCCGCGATGAAAGCAAAGAGAGAAGTCCCTTTTTTGGCGGGAAAAGACGAATCCTGAGGGAGGGACGATCGTAATTGTCTAGGGGAGATCACAGGACGGGTAAAGCAAAACCAATCAAGGTGATTGAAGCACACACGATACCAAATAAGGTATTAAAAGGAAGATGTTGCATTTTTTGGAGGGCGTGATTACATCAATACTGGGAAATTCGAAATCTGGTTAAAGCCGGTATTGCACCACTTGCGAACTGACAGTTATTTAATGCCATGGGGAAAAAAGTGACATCGTAAAATGCGAGGGGAGATTTCGACCTGGAGTCACCAAAAGGTGAAAAGGATGAAACAAAAATGTGTTACAGAAAGAAAGAACGTGCGTATTTCCTATTCTGATTAAAGAGTTGGGGTAAAATAAAGATTAAATTAGACAAAAAAAAATAACCAACATTAAACTAAGAGGGATTAAATTAAACAATTAGAAAAAAAATTGTCACGCATCACTGTGACAACACATTTTGTCTATTTAAAGATATGATTTGTTTTAATTTTGCCTCTTCGTTTAAATTAAAAGAGGGGGAAAAAAACGTAACCCTCAGAGATATTACATTAGCTTCCTGAAGCAGGAGGAGCAATTCAATTCCATTAGTCTGATTGGTAAAACATGTCTGTCTTGCTTTTGACTGAGGAAGAATAAAGTTTGGATAAAACGAAAGCGCTGCAAAAAAAAAAAAATAGTGCGTGGAGTTCATCCGCGCGGAAGAAGTTAAACTTCGTAACCTTCGACGTTAATTGTAGAAGAATCAGCAATCGTAGAAGGATCACTAGTTCTATTCAACGACTCTTTTTCCTGCTCCGCTCGCTTCCGTGCTCTGTAATAACGGTAATATTGTGCATTTTTCCCTCGTGGACCTCTTGAACCAGTGGAAGTGCTTGTGGTTGCCTCATCGTCTCACCATGGAAAATGTACTTGTATTAATAATGTATGTGAATGCGTCATAATGTAATTTCAAAAGAGAAAATCTAACAATCAATTGATATTCACAAGAGACGTACCTTGACATAACCTTAAATCCGTCGCAGTGTCCGTGGGATTGTTTTCACTCATTTTTTACAATTGTTATCCACTAAGTTTGAAAATAAAAAATACTACCCTATTAAATTATATGTGTATCAAATCAAACTAAAAAAATATTTATAGAAAAACAATACTTTTATGACTTTTATAATTTTTATGCTAGTGAGAACCAAAACAATATGGAAATGAATGAGGGAAAACTGGATCCTACCACGTGATTTCCCGACCAATAAAAATGTAGCGTTAAACGTTTAACGCAACCTTGTTAGAAGTCGCATAAGAAGTATAACTTTAAAAAAAAAAAAAAAAAAGTGGGGAAAGGGGGAATCTCATGAAGCAATTCTTCATTGTAGTCGCTAATTGGCTAAAAAAAAGTCGCCGGTTTTACGCAACTCATTGTAAATTAGTTGTTTTTACTCATATTTCTACTAAAATAGTCGCCCTAATTGCTTTAAAATAGACGATTTAGTCGCCAATGGCAGCCCTATATTCATAACAACAAAGTTCAATATCCAGAGTATTGTTACATACAGAAATTTCTTTTTATTACAATGTCATACTACAGCTCAAGAGAAATAACAAAGTTGATAAAGAAATTTATTTATCCTTAAACGATTTAGGGTTTGAGAACACTTAGCCCACCACACATGTGATTCAGGCATTGTAGATGCGCCATACTCTTCGAGGTCATCGTGTTCCTCGTAATCAGTGATATAACCCTCATCATCCTCATCTTCCTCATTTTCCAGATAAGCCCAAAATTCAGCATCTTTACACATATTATCAATATCCCTATCTAATTTCTCGATGCACAAATCTATCCTGTTCATATCAAAACGTTTTAATGGAGTTTCATCAACAGGAAATGAATCAAAAAAATCTCTGAAATACTGAAGGGAGGATCTTCGTAACAACAAAAAACTTTTTATCTTACCGTGCGAATGATTATCACCGATTCTATATAAAAAAATTTCAATATGTGTAATAGCCTCTACCATCAAAAATCCAATTTTTTTCTTCTCTTCGTCGAAGATATGCAGTTGGTATTTATGGCGTAATGCTCTTAGAAGGTCTGCTGTACAGCTCCTTGTAATATACATTAAAGTAGTAGAAATGTTTTCTAAAGCATTAAAGTTTCTGTCACGCCAATTATAACCATGAAGATTACTAAGACTATAACCATACAAATTAATAAGACGTTCGAATTCTTGTATGACATGCATCAAATAATCTTCTGAATTCTGTTTTCCACAGTCAAAATTATCAATACCCGATAGAAATCGAGATATAAACTCACTTACTTCTTTTAAGTCATGAGTTCTATTCTTTAGGGACATCAGGATAAATTTATTTATGTTATATTCAGGCTTTTCAGTATGAATTATATCTTTAAGACGATTCATAATTAAATCACTATTTAAAGATTTTTTTTTCGTATCCGAATTAAGTTTATTCATAGAGTTAAGCAATTCACAAAACTTCCAGGCATTGTTACTACTCTTGGTGTCTTTCAAGTGCTGCAGGAGTCTCTCTTTTCTTGACATGTAATAAAAATTCACCTAAAAAGAAACAAAAAATAGTATAAAAATAACGACTGTCTAAATTACAGATTTTCTTCGTTTTGAAATTTTGTGAAAAATATTTAAGTTAAAATTGAAAAACTTATTTCGAGGAAATAAATCATTTTGCCGCAATTTGAACATGTCAAAAATTAGTTTCTCAAGATTTGATGGCTATAAAAAATGCCGTGATTTTAAAAGAAAGAAAAATAGAAATTTAAAAAATACTTTTAATGATTAAATCCAAAAATATAATAAGAAAAATAAAGAAAATTTTAGTACACACACTCCTACATAATTGAAAACACGAGGAGAGGAAAGGGTAAAAAGCATGGAACCGGTTTTCTCCCCAGATGGCGTAATCGAGCGTTGCTATCGCGAATACTTACAAAGGCTTTGACTCCTTATAAGCATAAGGAAAGTTTAACATTTTTATGTATTGAAGATAAGAAATTGGTGTTCAGGTAATGTAGGGGCATTGTAGGGGGTGTTTGGTTTTAAATATAATCAATCATCAATGCCTTTACCCATTCACCCTCAAATGTATGAGGATTTTTCAGATGTAGATGGAGCTTGATATTGGAGCTCTCCATAGCCATTCATCTGGAGTGGTGGCGGTGACTACGGTTACGAGGTTCAAATACTATTTCAAGGGTAAGTTGGGTCATTATTTAAGACAGTTTTTGAGCCGGGCTGGCAGGAGAAAGAGAATCAAGGAAGAAAGATGCTCCCCTCTTTAAAATGCACTATTTCTTGTATCCATACAAACAGACGGCCTTAGACTTCGTGGCGAGGGGAGTTCTTTCTATGACGAACTATATAAGTGAAATTTGATCACTAAAGCATGAAACAACTTTATATGCGCAACAAACACAATCATTGAATTTTGAGGGCCGGGATAGCCTGGTCGGTAGGGCGCTGGGCTTATATCCAAGAGGTCGTGGGTTCGATAAAAGATTTCCACAAAATAGGATGGTTTCAGTGATTGGAGTAATGTTTTTTCTATTTTCTAATTTTCTTCTGCTTGCTGCACTGTCAACTTGTTCATCCACAGGTTTCATCTTTCCAAGTAAAATATCGTTTAATGTCCCAGCAGTTTCGATCGATTTTTTGTGATAAAGACATTTCTCGTGTTCAGAAAATCGCTCTACAGCATTTTGCCAGTTGTCAAATTCTACATTGCACAGTTGGCCTAAAGGTTGCTTTCCAGAACCGACACCACTTGGGGCGAAAAGTACACAAAATTTGCAAAAAGCACCACCCTTAACCTCTGAATATGCAAGCCATTTCCAGCGATAAAGCCATTTGTACTGAAATTTCAATTTTCTTTTTCCTTTTTCTGGAAAAACAAATGCTGGATTGGGTTCCCAAACATTTTTAAGTATATCCAGTTTTTTATCCTCGCATGTATTATTTTCTGAAAAAAGTCCAACGCCATATGGGTGGTTGTAACACTTTGAGGGCCGCTTTCACATTCATCAGATTCTGTTACGCTAGAAACATTTTCTTCAACGGAAGTATCACATTTTTGTTCAACAGAAAAACTTACATTGGTACTAGATGCTGTCACCTCACTAATTTCAGGTCGTGATTTTTTCTCAAAGAAATTAAAAATTGTTAAATTCTTGCGTTTTGACATCCTAAAGATCCAAGAACAGCAAAAATATATACATATATATTGGCACAGAAATATCCTCTAAGCAACGATCTCAAAGTTTCAAGCTGGAATTAATAACTTCAACGAGCACAGTGTCTCCAAAACAAAACAGATTTAGAAACAAGCTCCGAAAGACAAGCAGCAGAGATAACTCTTAGTCTGACTAACTAACTCCACTGTACTCCGTTCCCCCTTTCATATAAATTTTTTTACCGCATCTACAAAATTCTCGAATTGTCTCAAAGACGACAGAACGTATAGGATTCCAGACCTCGCGAGTCTCGAAAACTATCGCGACTGGCAGGACAGAAAGGAACCAGCGATCGGGGCTCGCCCGTAACAGTATCACGTGAATTTGATTTCAGAAGTACAACCCTATTATAGTAAATGTTTTTTCAGTATTCTGAGAAATACCGTGAGAAAAAAAAGTAGGCATAAGGCAAATAAAAATATATAGTCTTAAAAAATAATAGCCAGCATAATTTCTACAGAAATTTTTGTTTCTGTCTGTATTATTTTGTAAATTCACTTTGTCTGAGCTCAAGGGGGGTGTTTAAACCCCTAAACCCCTCTTGCGTATGCCCCTGTCCACCACCCAATTAAATTTTCACTTTAAGAAGACAACAAAAATGCATTGATAAAAACATGTACCGATACATTTCTTTTTATTAAAAAAATTTTTTTCACTAATTTACGAAGCTAGGAAAATTTAATATTTCATCATTTGTCAATTTGAACTCTATTTTCAAATGACAAACTACAGTACGGAAAAACAATTATATGGAATGATATGATATATAACTGATCTCCTCCATAAAGAGATTTTAAAAATTGCCTCATCCTATCCTTTAAAAAATATATATTTACCGTGTAACATAATTACTGGTTATACACTTATATTTATAATTGAATCCATTAAGATGTGAATTGAATATTCAACAATTTTTTTTCCTTTCAAAAGTCCTCTTTTTCTAAAAATGACTTAGGTTACTTACCCCTCTTCTTAACCCCATCACTCTGTAAGTACCCATTAATGTTAGAGGATAAGATAATACTGAAAAGAATCGATTCGTGTCACAAAACAGTTCTTTTAATGTAAAAGATATAAAATCACTCAAATGAGCCGAACAACCAGCTTAAAGAATCATTTAAATACTGTAATGTTAAAGAATAAAAAATTATACTTACCTACATTAAATAAATTTTTAAAAAAAACTAACTTTTTATAACAAAGTAAAATACAAAATACCCCTATAAAATTGTATCGCTTAAAATGAAATCTTTCTTCGAAGAATCGTTTCTTTAATTTATATTTTCTTTTCATTGATCAATTGAGTTTAGAACGAAAATTTAAGATAACAGCGATTGTGCAGCAATCGAAAAGTAACAGTAGGTCTACTAAAAATAATTGACAAGAATCGTTAAATCCATACAGAAAAGAGAAAGGGATTGAAATAATGCAGAACGAAACAATCTCTAAGTAGCAAAAGTCTCACTGAAAATAAGTTACAAGAAGCCCGACAATTACTCCCGACGAAGTAAAATGCAAAATGACTTTGAAATAAATCTTCAAAAATCGCAAAATACCAAAGAAAAAAATGGTCATAAAGAAACTATGCATTGCGTTCTATATTAGAAAGCTGATCCTCGCACAAAACCGGGAGTTCTGATACAATTCGCTCCTCGTCATTCAATATCACGAAACTAACATCGTCATAGCTAAACGCTATCTACATTTCTGCAGCTAGACGAAATCAAAATCGTCAGTGCGGTAATAGCATTAGCGTAGTCAAGGATCCTTGCATATTAAATCATTAAACCGCGATTGTAGTCTTATACGGGCGGCTGAAATCAGATTTCTGATGCATCGCCTAAAACGAAAATCACTATATCGGACTACCGATATATGCGTTAAATTGATATTTCGCGATACATCGATTTATCGTCCATTCCTAACTATGCTCGAATTATCACTGAGCACTACGTAAGTGTTAGCGAGGAGACTGAAAAGTAAGGTTCATTTTTGCAAAAAAGACTTCGCCAAGTGTATAAAAGTCTCCCAATAGTAGGCAAAAAAAGTCGCCATTTTCGCCTAAGGTCGAAAATAGTAGCAAATAGTCGCATTTAAGTAGTCTGTGGCAACCCTGCTAAGAGAGCAAACAGTTCATTAACTCAACTTTTTTTTCCCTATTTCAGTTTGTTTTCATCCAATCAGAGGTTCGCATTCATATTTCAATTTATTATCCTATCAGCGCAACAATTTCATTTTCTGTAGCTTTCGCTTCTTGGTTTTGAATAATCGATAACATGGAACTCCGCTTTGCTTTATTTTTACAGAAGTTTAAAAATTGATAACAGATTCTAGTGGAGAAAAATACGCTCTTTAATACTAAAAACATAAAAAGGAATACCTGTGCTTTACAGCTTTAATTTATTTTTATTTAAAAGGAAGAACTGAAACTGTTGAAGAAAGCTTTTCAGTTGTCGTTGCCATCTTTAAAATAACTGTATATCAATAGAGTTAACTTTGTAAATGGAAGGGAAAAAAAGGGGGGGTAATGCAATAGAAATTGTACTTTCCATAATACAAAGTTATTGTTTCGTCTCGACCTATAAATTCAATATTTTACTTTTGATAAAATAATGTTTAAAGATACAATTTTCATTGGCTAAAACTCAATTAAATTGTAAATCAGTGGTTTCCAACTGGCTTCCCGGATTTGATTTGCATTTTTAATTGTGGCCCCTGGCTGCATTTAAGTTGGAAACCTCTGTTGTAAATTATCCCCAAGGTAAATGATTAATTTAATAGTACTTTTTCGATAATTGTTTATCAACCAAACCTTTTATTTATTAACAACTAATGGTTAGCTTAATTGAAAAAATTGCTGTAATAATTATTTTACAGTCTGGGACTAAGTTGCATAACTGATTATAACTACGTGACACTATGTTTTCGCTGGCAGGCTTAAAGACCACCTATTCTGTATGAATTATTTGGTTTACTAAAGCCCGCAAATCAAATGTCTTAAGATTTGTCTAGGGGGAAAAACCGATTATTAATTTTATATTAGTATTAGTTTTGTTAGATAAAGTCTAGTTCGTTCACCAGGAGTTGACACTTGTTGCTCCATCATCTCCTCGGACGAAGAATTCATTTCAGAGCGGGAGTAAGAGGGAAAAACATCTTCACGCTTAAAATTGAGATAATCGTTAATGCACGCCAAACACTAACAGTGAATTCTTTTTAAGTCACTTACTTCACTTTATCATCTGACCTTTTGTTACTCTATCTAATTAAATGTATTTTAAATTTAAAAACGGCTGTGTGCCCAGCAAAATGTTTTAAAAAGGACAAACTATTCACTCAAAAGGGAGAAATATCATCAGATTTATGAAATATTTAATGTTATAAAAATGTACATAAAGATTGCGAAATAAATATTTTTGTCATACGATCGCCAAAATAACAACTTCTTTCAAGATTGTTCACATCCTTCTCTCAAAAATAGCGAAATAGCATCGTCGCGTACCACGTGATGAAGGCGGAGCCATGTCCCAACTCCTGGTGAACGAACTATCAAGACAAAAATGCTGTATAGAGAGGCGAAATATGTACCGAGGGGCTTCACAGAAGGTAAAGCTTGACTATCCTTACCCCTAAAAACGGTACACGAAATATCAATGTTCAAGAACATTGTCACTTTTTAAAGAAATATTACAAAAAAGTTCATATTTACCACGTCCAAAAAATTGTAGCAATCTCTAAACTGTCGCAAATAAAACTCTTCGAGATCAAAATCATCTCTGTCAATAGCAAGCGAAGATCTTCGTGCCAATAAACATTTCTCTATAATAGATTTTGAGGCACTGTTCAGTAGTAACAATCTAGTTGAAATTAGTGAAGCAGCATCAGACATTAAAGCTTCGATTTCTCTATTATGATCATCAGAATGCTTACCTTCCTCAAAAATTAGATTGGACACTATTGAATGCAGATAACAGATGGAATGCCGAATAGAGATTGTTCCATCATTTAAAATATTTCCCTCATAATGATCAAATAATCTAGCTTCAACCAATTTTAAAGCTCCTCGTGTATCTAAAATCCTAATAAGATTTAACTTATTTGCATTTCTAAAAAAGCATTCAACATCACTTATAAAATATTTTAAGTATTCTTTTGAACTCTGGATCTTGGGATTCAGGAAATTAACCGTATCAATACTAAAAAGAAGTGAAATGAGCTGCTGACGTGTCTCATTAGAGCTATTTCTAAGTGCTTTTAAGATCGTATCAATTAGAATATATTCAGGCTTATCTTTATGAATGACTTCTTTTAGCTCACAGATAATTGAATGAGCTTCTAACTCATCTTTGTTCAGGGAAAATTCTACGGGAGGGTGAAGAGAGATACAATTAGATTCTTGAGTGACTTCTTTAGCGTTTATGAGAATACCACAGAATTTTTGAGCTCTGTTGTTTTCCTTGATAACTTTTAAGGTCTTCTGAAACTTCTCCTTAAGTCGCATATCAGAAAAACATACCTATATAGAATAAAATTACTATTAAGACCTGGTAATACTTGTCAATGAAAAGTTTAATGATATTTTTTGCCCTGAATTATCCGAGGAAGATTTATTGCATTAAAATAGCTGTAAAATTTAAACCAAAGTTACACCTTCAGAAAAAGTTGAGATTTGTGTAACGTTATTTTAAGTCCATAAATGTTCATTTTTCGTTATTATGGTAATTAAATTATGAATTACGAGAATGAACTCTTTCTTTATGCGCAATTATATTTGAAAGTGCAATTATATTAACTCCATTTATAAAACGCCATTACAATGTAGAAAGCGCCGTTACATTGAAGAAAACACTATAACACTAAATAGAGCCGTTACTTCCTACATCAGAAAGCCTCCACACGGTTTCTTGCAAGCAGTCTGCGCAGAGTACTTAAAAAGCCAACCACTTGTGCGCATTAACCCAAATTCTATTTTAAAAATACTTGAGAGAAATTTATCATATATATCTTAGAACTGAATCTATAGTGGTTGACAAGTAAATAAAACAAACCAATTATATTCATAAATCATTGGCGTCGTCAGATAAAATTTATTGGGGGGACCATACTTCACGTTTCTTAAGAAAAATATCACCCTTGCCCTTATTAATTATATATATATATATATATATATATATAATAAGAATACAACTCTAATGAATGAATAAACTCTGCATCATAGAATCAAGAAACATCTTGATTCTATGATGCAGAGTGGTCCGTAATCAACTTCCTCATATATAATTTTAGAATCATCTTTAAGAATTAAGTTTAAAAAACTATGCCAATTTGGAATAGCAAACTACCATTTAAAAGCGGGAAAAAACGATAAGAAAATTGTAAGAATCACTATTAAGATAAACGGAATTGAAACTTTCAAACCAGTTAGATTGCCGAAATAAGTTTGAAGTGTCTCAAATAAGTGTCTTTCAATTCCTCTATGTTTTTTCGGCAACTGAACATAAATTTTTGGTCATGTTTTGATTTTCTTTTTTTTCCCCTGAAATATCAATTTGTGATCCTTTTTTTTTTACTTCATTTGTGACAAGAATTCTAGAAATTTATCGAAGGAGTTGTCTTTACGGAGCATCAAGTGTACAATTCTGTGAAAAAAATACTATTGAATGCACAGAAAATTACAAATCAAACAATCTATAATGAAATACAACATAAAATACTGTCTGAGTAAAAATTTTCAGACTAGAGCAAACGTTTGAGAAATCGAAAAATACAATTTAAATCCCTTTTATTTAATTCTTATTAAGTATATTATTAAGAGTATTATTAAGTATATTATATTATTAAGTATATTATTAGTTTCTTAATAAATTAAGTATATTATTAAGAAATAACGCTACAAACAAGATTTGCAATTATGTAAAATTATGTAGAAAAAATTTTTAAGATCAAAATTAGTATTTTAGCCTGAGTAAAAACTTAAAGGCTACCAGTAATTTTTAGAAATAAATATAATTAAAAAATACTATGGCTACTACGACGATTGAAAAACACTTCTATTTGCAAATTTGCCATGAATTCTTGCTATGTATTTTTTATTGCGTTTTTTAGAAGTTTTGGTGGCAAAGGTAAAGAGATTAACTGATCATGAAAAGAACCGATCGAAGCTTTTTCTTCAATAAATATTCGTGCTATTGCGATGATAATGATAGGTAGTTCAAGATCAAAGACAATAATATAAAACATATACCTAACTTTGTTAGAAACTAGTTTCTTCTATGAAAACTAGAATAGTAGAAGTAATTCGAAAAAAAAAAGACTCTTACACAGGCTTCTCAATTTTTATATTTTTTAAATATTATTTTTTTCATGTTGACTTCAATTGAAACCCTAATTTTGTGCCGTACCACTTTTTTCAGATAATTACAAAATTAGAAATCCTGTTTGTTGCGTTACCTCTTAACAATTTTAAAATTAATTATAAAATAATATTTAAATCCCTTTTATTTTTAAATTTTTTTTCACTGGTCTTTAAGTTTTTATTCAAATTATAATTATGCAAAAATTAAAATTATACAAAATTTGAATTTTATTCAAACATTAGGTTAGCACATTGATCTAACGGAAATTTCTTGGAAAGAGCAACAAATAATAATAAATAATTTTTTTTAATTATTTTAACTTTATTAATTGCTTTGGTACACGCTTGTGCATGTTGATTAACATCGATTTATTAATTATTTATTTTCCTATTTTCTACCCCATGCGCTGAACTGGTATTCGGCTTGTAAATGAATAAAAAATTTAAACTGGGGAGTTTTACCGGATGATGCAGATGTAACTGTGCAATGTGAAGGTGTGATTCAAAATGGGAATCAGTAGAATAAGCAGTAAATACAATTATTACATTAATATCAATTAAAAATTGAGTTGTGGTGAGTCATAAGTTTGTAATTTACTTCAGGCGAGGAAATATATTTGTCCTCAAAAACTGCCTTGAGAGCTGGGCTTGTTAGTCTAAAATAGCTAAATGTTTTTTTAATAAAAATACTATTTATTTCAATTATAGTAGCATACTAAAGATAAAAAAAAGAACAGAGTTCAGTAAGTTAAATTTTTGCTATATAGGCAGAAACTGCAGAATAGTGCATGATAACAACATTTCGACAAATAAATATTTTATTTATTGATAATTTCTATTTTTACTTTCCATTTTTTTATTAAATGATTATTTCTTCTTTTTCTAATGCATTTTTTATAAAAAAGCATTATTTAAAAACAAAATTTCATCAATTTTATTTTTAACTTTTGAACCTTTCATATTTTTGTATTCTGTGTTTGATTACTATATAATGTATGAAATACTGCAAATTTATTCTATGATTAAAAAATAAATTGTATCATAGAAACGACTAAAACTTTATAAATTGATAATACTTTAAACTTTTTTGATATTTTTAACTAATTAAAAGATTTAGCCCCTGAGAGACATTTGATTGATACATTATTTATTACAATACTATATATTAAATAATTAAAAAAATTAAAAATATGTAAAAATTAAAACATATAAAGTATTAAAAATATATGAAGTAATCATGTGTGACATATCATTTTTATGTATCACGTATGTTCCTTTTTCAAAAGTCTCAATTGAAAAATAAGCATAATTTCTTTAAATAATACATTGAGGTAAAAGTAAAGTTACTTAAATCCAATATGCACAGTGTCTTAAAAATATAGTTTTATTTTGAAAAGAACATTTTGTCTGTTAAAGTTTTTTATGAGAATGACATGAAATTTATAAATGCATAATATTATGCCATGTAATCCTACGTGATAAAACAATCATGAATGAGATAAATTTTGGGGGGCATATTTTAACATTTTAAATTGTAGTCGAATGTTTTTTAAAAAAAATGTAAGAAAAAAAAAGAAGAAAAAAAAAATTTGATAAATTCTAGAATATTAAAGCAGTTTTAAGTTTAGCCATTTTCTCATCTTGTTCCGGTTCAAAACGTTTTAAAAATCGAAATTGTTGTCTTTAGAAAGGAAAATAAAATTTTATTCAGTTAATTGACAGAACTATAGTATTCATATTTTGAAGAAATGGTAAATTATAATAATTGTGATGGGAAAAATTTTTATGCCCATTTTATTTAATGTATTTATCTCCTTGTTATTTTCAAGCAAAGAAACAGACAAGATGAGATATTTTTGGTTTTCTTGGATCGCATGATTTATTTTGGTAACCATAAAAACTTGATATAAATGTACACGAAAAAATAAAAAAGACAACACATAGAACTCTTATTTTCCTTCCTCTATCGGCAGTATTTATAGTTTCAGTATTAAAATTTTAAAAATTAATACTTTTAATTCAGAAAAAATATTTGTTGAAAATACCAAATTATGAAAATGTTGATTAGCACAAAATAATTACTTTAAAAATCCCATATTATTTTGATAAAACAAAATAAATAAAATTATATGAAGTAATCATTAAAACTCATACAATAAATTGAGTTTAACATTTTGTCCCATTCTTAAAAAAAATATTTTTATTAGTTTTTTTTTACCGTAATAAAATTATATGAATTTTTTTAGGAAACTTTTGCATTTAAAGTAATTCTTCATTGTTTTAATTAGTTTAAATGCAAGTTAGTGATAATTATTTATATTTGAACATAAATAATCAATGTTTATATAATTTTGTTTAATTAAAAATTTTTATTAATTTCATAAATGTCCTTATAAACATAAACGTGACATTAAATTTCTGAATGAAAACAAAGTTATAGAAAGGTCATTAAAATTCTAAGTTTCGATTTATAATTTCAAAAATTAAAAAGTTACATTGATTTTACAAATATAAATAAAAAGTAGCTCCGTGCGTTCAAAATAAATTCATGCGCAATGAACAGTAAAACCATGAAATGATGTACTGTATAAATAAATTTAATATACAAACTATAAAACAATTCTTGCAAACATATAATAATAAATGTATTAGTAAGTGATTTAATGCAAACATTTGCTTACCTCCCCAGAATTTATTTAATGACTTCTTATTATTCAACGATAAACATTATTAAAAAAACTTTAAATAAACTTTATTTAAAAAAATAACAACTAATAATTTAAGTTAAAACAATTAAAACAAAATATAAAAGTAAACAGAATTACTACTTATATTTATCAAAATTTCGAACTGACTGGAAATGTCTAGCTTAAATAATGATGGAATAACACTGTGAGCGCTTATACGTAAGAGAAGATTTAGAATGATTCTATTTCAGAGAAATTTTCTTAACAAAACCACCAAAAAAAAAAAAAAAAAGAAAGAAAATGTTTACAAGAATCTCCCCCTACTGAAATCCCCCCTAGAAATTCTAGATAATTGCCTGTTTGAGACAATTTATGAATAGGTAGGGGTCTGTTGATATTTGACATTTCAAAAAAGAGGACAAAAGAGCCCAGGGCCATAAATACGATAAAGATAAGTTAAAAATGCTAACCATTTTCTCGTATCCTAAACTAAGGCGGCTATTTTTAGGTATCAAATGACTATGTGTGTTATGTTGAGGGAGAATCGTCTTTATCAGTTAACAGTGAGAAGAAAAGGAATGGTGGGAAGAGTGTTTTATTGCTTATTGAAGGAAAGGGTGGCTGTGACATTTCTTGTAGTTCTCTAAACACCTGTTTTATTTTTTCAGACAGTGCATTTTTCTGTGTGTATTTTATTTTTTACTAATTTTCTTTTAATTACATAATATAATAAGTTGCGCTTTGTAAAAATAAGAGAGAGAGAAATTAAAAGTTATGGAAACAAAACGGAAATATTTTCTCTAAATAATGAACCCTGGCTTCCCAATTATTGGGGGGGGGGGGTCCGGACCCCTCGGACCCCTATGGTTCCGACGCCAGTGTCATAAATGAAAAAATATTTTAGACATATATTTGCTACCACTTTCTAATTTTTAATAGATTTCATATTAAATTGTTCTTTCGCTACTTGGTTTGCTTTCCTAGTGGTCTGATCAGACTACCTACAAAAAACCGTGTGGAGGCTTTCAGTTATAGAAGGCGTTGATAGAGCACCTTTATGTTGAATTCCATTTTTCATATATCGAGATGGGCCGGGAATTCCCCCCCCCCCTCTCTCTTTTTTGTGCTTAAGTTAGGTCCATCTTGAGCAGATTCATTATCGTTACTAGGTTTACTAGTACAAAGATCCTAAATTACTTAACAGTAGAAATCTACTTACTCTGTTGTTCCAAAAATGCCATTTAGGGAGAATTTGCAGAATGGCCTGACGATACATCGTATATAACTTCAGATAAATTTTCCACACAACTTTTTCACTAAACCAAGTATACACTAGTTTTCTAAATAGAAAAAAGATTTATTAGTAAGCAAACACTATGTAGAAATTACAAGACTTTATAGCCTTACCTTATTAATTTGTAAAGTAAACTCTCGATCAACCAGATTATCCCGAATGATAAGTAAAATTGCGGCAACTAAAATTTACGCCTACCTTGAATTACATTATGACAAATTATACTTGATGAATTGGCGCAGAAACAATTTAACTAATAATCTTTAAATGCATTTTAGACAAAGTATTTTTTCTCTGTTCCAATTAATCAAGAGAATTGTGTTAATAAAAGTGTAGGGAAGGCAAGGTTAGTCTGGTTGGTAAGGCACTGGACCTATGTCCAAGAGTTCGTCGGTTCGAACCCTGCCAGCCGAAGACTCCCCGTGCAGTAAATTGTGACCGTTGTACGTTAAATCTGTCGAGTCACAAAGTCCTCCATGTTCCCAAAACAAATTATACCTCAGGGGGTACTGATCCAGGAGTTTCCTTGTCTTCTGGATTGATTCAAAATTACAAAGGCTACTGAGTTGAACATTAGTAGTCGTAAACACAAAATTGAGTCAGCTGTTCAACATTATTAAATCTAACATTATCATTAAAAAGCATTATTAAATCTTAAATTTTGTAAATTATTATATCATACTTAAATTGCGTTGCGTAAAAATAAATTTTATTTTAAGCTCTTGAGAAAAATACATTTTTGCTAAATTAAATTTTATGCAATTAACAATTACTTATCGTTTAAAAGTTAATTTACTAAAGTTAATTTGAATAAAATATCATTTGAGAACCAGATTCGGAGCATGTTAAGAAAAATAAAATTAGTAATCATAAATCATTTTAAGAATCAATATAAAATCATCAATGCTACAATTAAAATATACCCCGAGTTGGTTTTCAACACTACTTCTTTATGTTACATTAATCATTTACTTTTTCAAAGTAAAATCAGTAGGTAAATTAAGATACACATGATTATACAAAAGATATATAAGGCAAAAATAATTTAATAATACCTGGAGTGGAGTGAGTTAAAAAAATATGTGCACGTGGGGAAAAATGTGCACGTGGAGGGAAAAAAAAACTAAATAATTATCGTGTTACTTGTTAGATCAAATTTAGAAAAACATTATTATTCATTAAAATGTTGAATTACCTAGGCATTTATTAAAGAAGAATTTAAAAAAATAAATTAAAGTAATTTACATTTCGGCGGCCTCTAAAATCGGCGATGGATCCACCGCTCACGACCTGTTCACGTACAGCTCTCGCTTTGGACTGCTAGCAAAAAGAGGGCAGGCAGCCTACTACAAATTTTTGATTGGTCTAACACGTTGCTACATCATGCTTTAGTTGTCGAACGGGTTGCATGCGTCAGAGGGGGAGAAGTTTCTCTAAAATGTAAAAGTTAATTATCCACTCTAAGCAAAAATATTCTCTCACTCCATTACTAGAATAATACAAAAAGTTTATTCTTGATTACCACATATTATTTTAACTCTGCGAGGCATATATGGCCTGCCGATATAACATAAGAAAATTTATATCTGGCAATTAGATACTTACACTTCATGAAGATGATAACAGGTACCGAAACATGTGGTCTGAGACGTCATTGACAGCTAATTTATAAGCAAAATGGTGCGTTAAAATTTAGCTTCTTCACCTGTTAAGAATGTTAATTAACATGAAGTTAATTAAATAGAACGTCGTATTACACATCGAATTTGTTGAAATATATTTCTTTCTAGTTTACTTCTTTCACTCAACTTTGAGTTATTATATGTTTATCTATTGTATTGTAAGCATAATATATTGCATTGTTACTTTGATGCAAAATTATTCTGTTTATGTTGTACATGGCTTTGTGTCTGTTATTGTATTAAGTAAGAAATACGTAGAAAAAGAAATGAACTCTTTGTGAAAGGATATAGAATGTGTCACCTGAGAAAATCAATACTCGACGGCATGGCTTACTCGAAATAAAATGGAAAGGACAGTTGCAAACATAAGCAAATGCCTCATTTCATTGACCAAGCAGATTGAGACACCCACGATGCGTCACTTTCCGTGCGGTTATACCATTGAACTTAAACCAATACTTATTACGATTTTTCGCTAGTGATTCGCTCTAGTCTCACTTTCTCGATTATCACAATCGACTTATCTGCCTGCACAAGTAAAATCGAAAACCTACACTGGCATTAGACTTATCGTCAATGTTGGCAAGAACAGAAAAAAAATCCTCGTAAAACGGGGTAATAAACGCACACCAAACAGGTTTGGCACGGTAATTACCATGGTTTTTACCCTCTATATAAAAAAAAAATTCCCCCCTGTTTTCTAAAGGGAAACATTTTTCCCATCCTCAGAAATTTATTTTATTGTTTCTGCTATATCTGTAAACATTCTAAAAGCGTACATAAAAGTAGTACTAAAACAAGAATTCATAACGTAGTTCAAATATCTTTTATTAAACATTGCAGTATAATATATGATCATTTTAATAACTTAAGTTCTAAAATTTTTAGCAAGGATCAAAATTCGTATTCCTAATAGAACATATTTTGTCCTTTTTAACTTTTTTTTCTGCCATAGAGCCCTATTATTATTCCTTTATACTACTTAATATAAAAAGTATGACAAATAATAAGATACTGTTCAAAATGCTTATATTAGATTTAGAAAAAATATGTTTGTAAGAGGTTAAATATTACTAGCTTTTCGCTGTTGCAAAAAATTTTTTTGTATGTTTAAGTGACCAATATATACTAAGCGAACAATTTGTACGTGTTATGTTTAAGTAAGCAATGTGCTGTTATTCCCAGGGAAGGATTGCTAGGAAGTCTTTTTCTTTTTAATACCGCCAGATGGCGTTCTTTTCAAATTTGTATGTATTTGTTTGCTCTTTGTTAATAAACCTTTACTTTCTGTTTGAGTCTCGATCTCCACGGACTACAGTTGGTAGCAGAGCGTGGTTCTGAGAATTAGGGCGCAGTAAAAATTTTCACTAAGTTTCGTCGTGATTTACATCTTGAGATTCCACAATGAATAGGGATCTGCCGAGTATTCCACTGTGTAACAGTGACAACTTCTATCAGTGGTATATTAAAGTTAAGGCTTTGCTAACACTCAAGAAAAGTGTCCTTACTGAAGAGGCCCCCGTTGATCCAAAATGGCGGGACACTAAACAATGATGACGCTGTAGCGTACATTCAACTTTCTGAGGACCAAAGTCTTCAGTTCGCCAACAATGCAAAAATTCTATGGGAAAAAAATTCAAAGCACATTTACTAGTAAAACCGAAGATTGCAAAATCGATGCAAGTAACAAGGTAAAAAATCTTGAAATGAAAGAAAATGTTTCAGACTATATTGCAAGATCACGTGGATCACATCAAAACAAATACTCCCATAACTAAAGGTGAAGATGGATGTTTTAATCCTACTGGTGATTTAGATTATCAGGAAATCATCGGTGAACTTTCATATGTATCAAATAGAACCCGACCAGATATTGCTTTTGTAACTAGTTATTTATCACAATTTAATAAACGTCCCGAAAAAAGGCATTATGTCTTGGCTAAAAGAGTTTTGAAATATTTAAACTGTCCAAAAGATAGGGTCATGTTTTATAGTAAAGAATTAGCAAGTTGGGGCAGCGCAGAAGGAGGAAAATCTTTTTCAGGTTCTGTAATTATGATAGGTACTTTTCTTATAACATGGAAAAGTAGAAAACAAAGATGTGTTAAACTATCAACATGTGCAGCGGAGTTATTTGCTGCAGCTGACACAGCTCGAAAACTTACTTGGTTATTAAATATGTTAAATGAAATGAACTATAAAAATGTATTAATGCTCCTGTTACTATATTTTCTGATAGCTAAGCTGCTATTGACTGGTTGAATAATGGTAAATCTTCTTACAAAACCAGGCATGTAAATCTTAAATTTCCTTTTGTGCGAGATACTCGTATGATTAAAGATAAAATATTAAAAACTGTTTATAACAATACTAATGATAATATTTCGTATTTTTTAACTAAAGCTGTAACTTTTGAGAAGTTAATTTTCTCTTTGGAAAAAATAAGTTTAATTTGAAATTTTAATTAAGAGAATTAATATTTTTTATGTATATTGTTATTTGTATTTAAAAGTAAAATCCTTCTCTCAGGGGGAGATTGTTGTCCATCCCAAGAGAGAATTGCTATAAAGTTTTTTTCTTTTTAATACCGCCAGATGGCGTTCTTTTTAAATTTGTATGTATTTGTCTTCTCTTTGTTAATAAACCTTTACTTTCTGTCTGAATCTCGATCTCCACGGACTACACAATGTACAGTCCGCAAAAAAAAAAAGATATCACCCTGAATAACTTTTGTTCTAATGATCAGATTTTCACGATCTAAGTGTCAATCTTAATGGTTCCCGGGGGTGACCTCAAATATGCTAATTAATTAGTGCTAACTATTAATTAAGTTACGAAATCAGACACAAAAACGTACTTTCTCTGAATAAACATGTATTTTTTTTACATATTTGGAATCCTGACTCTTAAAATAGGGGGGGTAGACAAAATTTCGAAAAAAATGGGTTGTAAATTAGGTCGCAATAAGGATTTATATATCTGGCGATGGTTTAAAAATATGCCAAATTACCTCGCCATAGAAGGGGAAATAATTTATAACAACCATAAAGAAACTGAATGAATGACAAGATGGGAAAAGATAGTGCTTCTCGTTGCTAAGCAACCAAAAGAATTTTTCACGTTGCTTTCTGGGCTTTTTTTTTTTTTTTTTAAATCTCCTTTAAAAAGGAAATTTAAATAAATTAATAAATTATTTTTGATTCTCCAAGATTATAGAATCTTTGAATTTTTATCTGACATTATTTATTTTTTTAAAGCTGTTTTAATGTAATTTGTATGACAGTTTTGAATTAAAACCAAATTTTCATAAGTTATCATAAATTTATGAAGAGTTGTAGGGTTAAATGCTTTTGCCCCGCACTTCGAGTTTCTTAGGAAAGGAAAAAAAAGTGATCAAGCAAAGGTGGACCTGAAAAAAGATAGCTATTCTGATGCATAATCGCAAAATTTTATAGAAATCACGGTATTTATTTTCGATAAAATTGTAAAACTTAATAAATGTTATAAGGCATTTTAAAAGCATTTTGATATATATATATATATATATATATATATATATATATATATATATATATATATATATATATATATATATATATATATATATATATATATATATATATATATATATATATATATATATATATATATATATATATATATATATATATATAATATATATATATATATATATATATCATAATAAATAAAAACAAAAAAAACACGAAGAAAATTACGAAAAATAATAAGTTTTATTTATTGCGCATAAGCTGCAAGTAAATAGAACTCATAAAATAAGTAAATAAGTTCAAAATGTAGAAAAAACTTGGGAAAAATTACGGAACAATAAAAAAGGGGGGAAGAAAAATAATAATAAAAAATAAAACAGCAAGAAACCGGAAAAAAAATTCTAAAAATATCCGGAAAATAAAAGATATAATCTTCTCATCAGCTTACACGATTATATCAGCAAAAAAATAGTACTTTCTATTATTGTATCAATATAGCCAAAGTAAAATATATCAATGCAATAGTTTGAGAAGCACTCAAAAAAATTTTACAAAAAAATTACAAACATAATGGAACACAATAAGTAAAAATATCAAGCGAAATCAGAAAATTAAGTATAAAGAAGAAACAGAATAAAACATGAAACGAAATCTATAAAGCGAGCTGCGAATTCAAATGAACTTATTACATGAACGTGAAATTTTTAAAGAATGATTTAAAATATTTTCGAAAAAGATTGCCACATTACAAAATATGAAACCAAAAGCGGAAATTGAGCTAAAAGCTTAAATAGAGGGGTTTTGTATTAAAGTGCGTTCTTACTGCAGTGTTTTGGTTATACCTATTTTATATAATGTGATTATAATGCTTTTTGAATTTATTATTCTGTTTTTATCGGAGAAAATAGTAACTTCGTTAAATCATGAAAATTCTTGGAATTAGACATGAAAAGTTAAGAATTTGAAAATCTAAAATGTAGCAGATACCCTGTATTAAGGAAAATAAAATATTTCATTTGAAATCTCTTTTTTTATTCAACATTATTTCATTTTATGCTTTACAGAATATTAAAACGGTGCGGAGATCAAGGAGGTATGTAAATAGGAAAATATATTAAAATCGATATCTTATGTTCAGAACCTTTTTTCATGGCACTTGTTAACCAAGATGCTGTAATGATATTGTCAGCATTTCAATTGAAAGAACTAATTCGTTCTGTTTAAAACTATCTCTATCACACGACTTTTTTTTTCCGAATGTCGCATACCTCCCTTAACTATATCCGTACTTCTTCAACTACGATTAAAATAAAACTTTATTTTAAGGAGCAAGTCAAGAATTTGTACTTCTTAATATTTGCAAATGATATTAAGTAAACTTAGTTTGCAGTAAAAAGAGTTGATGTTATTTACACACTCCTTTCGTTAGTTCTTTAAAAAGCATGATTAAACGAAAATTAGGTTTATAATACCCTTAATTAAACAAGAGTAACAATTGTTACAGTTTTTACAATACTTTTTCAACTCTGACACTCTTTTCATGAGATAACTTCTTTTGCCAACGATTTTGTCCCTTTTTTTTGTTAGTTGAAACCAGCTTACGTATTCTTGTAATTTTTACATTTTATCTTTGAAATTTCAATCTCGAAAGATATGCATGAAGTGACGCCTAGTCCAAAGAATCTAAGTTAAATAGTTGTAAGGCCGATTATTACGAAAACAATTAACTACTCTGGTTCAATGAAACAATTACAGTAAAACTTGGGTAAGTTGACCACTTCATGTGCATTGTTTTAGTGGCCAACGTAGACAAGTGGTCAACTTATAGAAGGGGTGGGACATTGTTTACTTTGTGGCGCCAGGCATGGTGCGTAGGCGCCAAAAGAATCAACGGGATTACAAACACACGATCGGCAACCTTGGAACTGCCCCAGTATTTAAGAAGCTTCGAACTGTACTCAGTCTCTATCCCACACAGTCTTACTTAATTTTTATGTTTCTGTTTTTAGCTTGTTATGTTCAGTTGTTAAATAAATGTTTAAGTTTATTGTTGTCATGGTTGTCTTCAACTTAATATGAGAGGGTTCCTCCCCCTCAATTGGTGACCCTTGTGTTTATTATGTTTTTGGATACGCTATTATCCGTTGTTTTACAATTTGGAATAACTGCTTGAATTTGGTAATGTACAATTTCCTCTCTTATTTGGTCAACTGCTTTGCTTTGCACTACTTAAAATTTAAACTTAATGAATAGTAATATCTTTTTATTGTATAATGTTAGACTGAAAGTTTTAAACATTATTGTAAGAGACTTTAATTAGTAGTTATTGAATTTGAATATACGAACTTTAAATGCTGTTGTATATATTTCTTAGTATAATATTTGTAGTTTTGAATCATTCTTAGTCATGTAAATACTTATTTTTATTGTGAATATTTCCATATATTCTCTAGTTACTGAATTGTTCTAATGTATATATATACAACTAGTTTAGTTTGAAAATTTTCATGAGTGAATCTTTAACTAGTTGCTTAGTTTTGTGTTACAATGACTGATAAAGATAAAACGGGAACTGAAATTCATAAAATTGGCCTTCGCTTACCTGGATTTTGGATTGATAATCCAAGTCTATATTTTACGCAGATTGAGGCTAATTTTAAATTATCAGGGATTACTTCTGAATCTACTATGTATTGCTGTTTAATCTCTGTTCTTGATCAGAATATTATGCAAGTAATTGCGGACTTGTTCAGAAACCCAAATTTGGAAAAGCCTTACACTGCCGTTAAGGATAGACTTATTGCAGAATTTTCCTTGTCCGAGAGTAAAAGAATTCAAACTTTACTTCAGGACCTTGCATTGGGGGATTCTAAGCCGTCTGCCTTGTTGCGACATATGCGAGAATTAGCAGGATCTAATTTTTCAAATGAGGTTATTAAATCTATTTGGCTATCTCATTTACCCTCATCTATTCAGTCTATTTTAAGTGTTAGTACGGAAGGTTTAGACACTTTGTCAACTTTGGCAGATAAGGTTTCTGAAGTAACTAGTTTTTCTGCAACTTCAAGTTGTAATGAAGTTGTAAATAGAGATTCACTTATGGAAAAAATAGCTCAAATGTCTACGGATTTGGCAGAGTTGAAAAACGAAATAAAATCTATGCGTAGATACCGAAGTCTATCCCGTAGTCGTTTGCGCTCCAAATCAAATGTTTCGAAAGGTTTTTCTCACACTTCTAAAGGTGAAGCAGAGAGTCAAACTGCCGAAACGGAAATGTGTTGGTATCATAGGAAGTATGCTAAAAAAGCACACAAATGTATTGAGCCTTGCAATTTTAATTTAAACTGATGAGCTCTACTATTAGTCCGGTGGTTAATAGTAGTGAGAATTTAAAATTTAGCCACCGACTTTTTGTTTCTGATCGCAAAACTAAGTTAATGTTCTTGGTCGATAGCGGATCTGATGTAAGTTTATTGCCTATAACATTTAAAGGTTGCAGGCCAACATCAAATTATGTGTTGCATGCTGCTAACGGCACTGCTATTAAAACATTTGGTGTTAAACTTATGTCGCTAGATTTTGGTTTACATCGAAAATTTGATTTTGCATTTATAATTGCGAATGTTTCAAAACCAATTTTAGGCGCGGATTTCTTACGACATTTTGAGTTATTAATCGATCTTAAAAATAAGAAATTAATTGATACGAAAACGTCTTTGGCTCATCAAGGTAAAATCTTTCCTTCCTCAATCCAAAGTGTTAAAACAATATTTGGCAATACTAAATATCACGATTTAATTCTGGAATTTTCTGAAATTACTAGAGTTAGACCTAATTATCTTAAAATTAAGCACGATACAGTGCATTATATTAACACGATTGGTCCTCCGGTCGCTTCAAAAGTTCGCAGATTGAATTCGGTTAAACTTCAAGCTGCCAAATCTGAATTTGATTTCATGCTGCAACATGGTATTTGTAGGCCATCCAAAAGTCCTTGGGCCAGCGCCCTACACATGGTCCCAAAAAGTAACTCTGATTGGCGACCTACCGGCGATTACAGAGCTTTAAACGCCTGTACTCGGCCTGATAAATATCCTTTACCAAATTTGCAGGATTTTTCTCAAAATCTGTTTGGCAAGAAAATATTTAGTATTATAGATTTTGTTAAAGCATATAATCAAATTCCCGTAGCAGAACAAGACATTGAGAAAACTGCAGTTATAACACCTTTTGGGTTATTTGAATTTTTGTATTTGCCTTACGGTTTGTGTAATGCACCTCAAACCTTCCAACGTTTTATTAACGAAGTTTTATATGGTTTAGATTTTGTATTTGCTTATATTGATGATATTCTCGTGGCAAGTGCTAACGAGACTGAACATTTGTATCACTTACGTTTAATATTTGAACGTTTAAAACAGTATGGTTTGACAATTAATGCTTCTAAGTGTATTTTTGGATCTTTTGAAGTACCCTTCCTTGGACATTTAGTAAATGAGCATGGTGTTAAACCCTTACCACATAAAGTAGATGCAATTGTTAACTATTCTAAACCCAAAACTCTAAAAGATTTACGCAGGTTTCTTGGGTGTTTAAATTTCTATAGGAGATTTATTCCCAAAGCGGCAGAATTGCATGCCCCGTTAAACGCTTTACTGGGGGGTAGTAAAAAAGGCGATAGTAAAACTATTAACTGGACTGCAGAGTTAGAAAATTCTTTCGAAAAATGCAAAGAAAGTATTGTAAACATTACTCAGCTATCTCACCCGGCACCTGATTGCCAGTTAGTGCTGTTTACGGACGCTAGTGACATTGCAGTAGCAGGCGCCTTACATGAAAAAACTGGATCTGGTTATATACCTTTATCCTTTTTCTCAAAAAAGTTAAATAATGCCCAAGTTAAATATTCTGTTTATGACAAAGAACTTTTGGCGATTTATTTGTCAATAATTCATTTTCGTTATATGTTGGAAGGAAGGGTATTTCATGTTATAACTGATCACAAACCTTTGACACACGCCTTTGCCCAAAGTTTTGAAAAGTGCTCTCCTAGACGTTTACGACAATTAGAATTTATATCACAGTTTACTTGTGACTTACGATATTTAGCAGGCGCAGAAAACTTAGTGGCAGACGCTTTGTCAAGGGTAGAAGAAATTGCTTTTCCTGACAAAATTGATTATGTGCAAATTGCAGCTGAGCAGTTGACTGATGAGGAATTGCAGGTATATTTAAAAAATCCAGATGTTACTAATCTTAAATTTAAATTAATTGTTTTGCCTAATTCTGATGTAAATTTGTATTTTGATGTCTCCCAACCTAGTGCTCGTTTGTATGTACCCATGAAATTTCGAAAAATGATTTTCGATTCTGTACATAACCTTGCACACATCAGTGCCCGATCTACTTTAAGACAGTTATGTAGTACATATGTTTGGCCTTCAATTCGAAAAGACATTGTTCAGTGGTGTCGCACTTGTTTAAGTTGCCAAAAGGCTAAAATACATCGACACGTTATATCACCATTGGGTAAAATTCCTGTGCCTAATGCTAGGTTCCAGCACGTGCATTTGGACCTGATTGGCCCATTACCGGTGTGTCGAGGATATAAGTACTGCTTAACTTTAATTGATCGGTTTACACGATGGGTTGAGGTGGTACCTCTACAAGATATCACGGCAAATACAGTAGCACGAGCAGTGATTTTTAATTGGGTTTCACGGTTTGGTGCTCCTGTTAGAATTTCAAATGATCAGGGAAGACAACTGGATTCCTACACTTTCAAGAAATTAGCACAAATTCTGGGTGTTGAAATTATTCGTACGACTGCATACAATCCTAAGGCTAATGGGATGATTGAGCGTGTTCATAGAACATTAAAAGCAGCCCTTATGTGCTATACTACAGATTCTTGGCTTGATAATTTGCCACTAGTTCTCCTGGGTTTGAGGACTGCTGTTCGGAAGGATTGGAACTTCTCTTCTGCTGAGTTAGTCTATGGGCAAACATTGAGAGTTCCCGGAGAGTTCTTTACTAACTCGGGAAATGACATCTCGCAGTCTGAATTGATTTCCCAGTTGCGTAAGGCATTTAGTGAGGTCAAGCCTGTAGCTTCTGTTTGGCATGACAAACGAGTCGTTTATGTACCAAAAGATCTTCAGACTTGTACGCATGTGTTCGTGCGACATGACGCCGTACGGAGACCATTACAACCTCCGTATGATGGTCCATATTCAGTTCTTAAGAAAAAATCTAAAATCTATCTTTTGCAGATCTCTACGAAGAAAAAGTGGATTTCTATTGACAGGTTGAAACCAGCGTATTTGCCAGTGGACGAGCCCCATACTTTATTCCACGATGATTCTCCTTGCCAGTCTGACCTTTCTTCAACTACAACTACCGAGTCTCCTTTGCCAGAAAAGGTACCGGACCCAAAGAAGTACGTTACTCGGTATGGTAGAAGAGTTCGTTTCAGAATCTGACGACTATGAAACTCCGGTGGGGAGTGATGTGGCGCCAGGCATGGTGCGTAGGCGCCAAAAGAATCAACGGGATTACAAACACACGATCGGCAACCTTGAAACTGCCCCAGTATTTAAGAAGCTTCGAACTGTACTCAGTCTCTATCCCACACAGTCTTACTTAATTTTTATGTTTCTGTTTTTAGCTTGTTATGTTCAGTTGTTAAATAAATGTTTAAGTTTATTGTTGTCATAGTTGTCTTCAACTTAATATGAGAGGGTTCCTCCCCCTCAACTTTTTCGTTTCCTACATGTTGCTATACATTTAAATTTTTTTTTTACTTGACTTAAAAATTTGATTTAGCAAATGGCCAAATGAATATCTCAAGAAATGTGTTTAAACCTAAACGAACTTCAATTTGTTACACAGAAATAATTTTAATATTAAACTAACTTTTTAAAAAAAAATATTTTGTTAGTTATGCATGTGAAGTATTTAATAAAAATAATTTCTTAAAATATCAGAACACGAAAACATTGAAAACTTTAACAAAACAAAATTATTTTAACACTTTAAAATTTATTCTGTTATTACTACGCATACAAGCCTATTTGCTCACTATTGCAACTGGAAGAGCAACTTTTCAACTAACACACCTGTTTTCAATGAATGAATGAAAGAAATGGTCAAAAGCTGAACCCCTACAGTTTCCCCAGATGGTCAACTCACAAAAAGGTTTAGATTAGCTTTTTACACTATTTCACCAAACAAGTGAAATATTAACAAACATTGCGAAATGACAGAAAATTTTCTGAATTTTTTTTTTCTGGTCAATTTATGAGGGTTTTAGAATAGAATTTCATAATACTCCTGGACAAAATTAACTTATTTCAGTGGTCAAGTTACAAAGGTTTTGCTTCTTTATTATGTAGGAAAATTTCCGTTCTTGATAATTGAGGTCAACTTATTCAGGTGTAAAACTTACAAGTGGGATCAACTTGACAGGTTTCACTGTATAAATAAATCATTAATATTCTTGTTTTTTTATTACGAAATATTAGGAGAAATTTGTATACATAATTTCTTCAAAACGTGTGTTAAAACTATGATTATAAGTTATTTAAGAAGAAAAAAGTCAAATGGAGTAAAAGAACAATTTTTGAGATGATGATTCTAAAAATAGCACGTTTTTCAAATCTTTATGCAATTTTTTATTTTAGTAGTTGTTTAACAAAACAAGGCATATCGAACATTTTCCTGATATAGCAATATTTTTTTGAACTGTGCAAAAGTTGAGAAATCATACAAACAACTTTTAAAGAAAATATTTTCAACTTTTTAAGACAAAAGGGTAACTTAAAAGGGTTAGCGCACAAGATTAATTTTGAATGTTGAATTAAAATTGCATGCCCATAGTTTTTTGTTCATTTAAAAAACAAAACAATCTGTTAAATTTTTCCTCTGTGCGCACATACGCTTTTACTTTTCATTACTCGAATAAATAAGAAGTAATAAAAAAAAAAAAAATTAATAATTTATCTTCATTTTTCGTAAACAACAGTATTTTTAGTAAATAGTCAGCTGTTCTGCTTCGAATGATATTGAGTGTGATCAGTAGAATATTTTTAATTTCTTAACAAGATTTAATTCTCAGATAGCTGGCAATAATTTTAAGTTTTCTTTCAATAAGAACTTAGCAATAATTTAAAAAGTAATTTTATTTTAAAGAAAAACATAAATTAAAGTACTTAAACGATTGATTAGTATATTATTGGAAAAAAATATACATAATAGAATTTAAAAAAAATTGCATTAAAATTCAATAAAAAAGTTAGAAAAATAATTCTGCGAAACACGCACAGACAGGTAATTTACAAATTTATTTTAAGATTAAGGCGATATATAAGATGTAAAGAAGTTTTAAAAAACTCTACTCTAAACTCAGCTGCATGACAGCCCATGGAGGGCCAAGGCCTACTGTGCCCATCTCAGTTTTCTGGACCTAGGGCTCTGGGGTGCAGGAGCAGATGTTCCGGTCAGGTGGTCAGCCGAACGCGGAACCCCCAGTGTTTAGTTCCCAATCATGCTTGGTACTTATTTATCGACCCACTGAAGGGATGAAAGGCTGAGTCAGCCTTGCCCGGCCCGAGGAACGACAGGGCGAAGCGCTACCGCTCAGCCACCGGGCGAAGTTTTAAGATGATTAAAAATGTTGACTACGCATTCGTATTAATAATTATAAAATATATATTCAAGAAATTGATAAATATATTATTCCAAATCTATGCATACGTGTGTATATTATTGAAATTGTATCAGTTATTGAAAAAGAAAATCAAAAATTAAAAAATAATCACATTAAGTAAGCACAATCTGGTGCATAATCATATTCTATCAGAAGCACGCCTTTATAAAACTAGACATTCGTTGAATAAAGTGTTTTTTATTCAAAATGTTTTATTCATAATTTCTTTACTAAATTACAAGTAAATTATTAAATGACTAAAAAGAAACATCGTATTTTATAGTTTGAAAGAAATAAAAATAAAAAGATTAGCAAACGATTATTAGCGAAAAAAATATTTTACACTAATTATTTAGTGTACACTAAATTTAGTGTACTAATTATTTAGTGTACACTCTTTACACTAAATATTTTACACTTGAAATTTTACACTACGCGCGCGAAGTCAAGTTCCTCGCAAGTTTATCATATTTTAATATTAATCGCCCCATTTAATCATTTTTTTATTGTCGCCAAATTATTTTTTTAAAAATAATTAATTTTAATTTTTTTCAGCTTCTAATAAATAAAAACAGTTGAAACTTTAGATTTTTCTATTGAAAAATATGTAGATTATTATGGTATAAAAAAATTCATACCTTATAATTCAAAATTTTTTCATACTCAATTTAATTAAATAATAAAAAATAATTAATAATTATTAAAAATTATTTTTTTCATGAAATTATCTTTGGGTAAATGAGTTTTATGAGTGGGTGCAATTTTTTTTGAATTGCTTCATTAGTTTTGAAAATATGACTGAAAACGCAAAAAGCGAAATTAACATTAAGGGGTACGAACTTTGGATCACTCTCCTGACCAAACTATGGGGACCACATTTCCCAGATGGCGGCTACCCCCTATATTTTGAAGGTTAGGAATCCAAATATGTAAAAAAAATACATGTTTATTCAGAGAAAGTACGTTTTTGTGTCTGATTTCGTAACTTAATTAATAGTTAGCACTAATTAATTAGCATATTTGAGGTCACCCCCGGGAACCATTAAGATTGACACTTAGATCGTGAAAATCCGATCATTAGAACAAAAGTTATTCAGGGTGATATCTTTTTTTTTTGCGGACTGTACATTTGAAATAGAGATCAATAAAATAAATTTTTTTATTTCTCGTATCGATACATAAATGTGAAAAACAAACATTTCACTTACAATCTTACACTGAAATGTTATGTTGCAATCATGTAGGCGGCCATTGACTAAGTTGTCTTAATCCCTAAAAGAAAAATACCTCGGAAATTGTGCTGCATACTTCAGAATAATGCATCTTTATTTTTGTAATCACAGCAGCCTATTATCCATCTTATAGCTAACTATTGAGATCAACATTCAGTGTTATCAGTGAAGCCATTTCATTGTTTGCAAAAACTTTTTGTAGTTAATTATTTTGCTTGAGATTTAATGTTAGTTGAAATGTTAAGCTGAATGAAAGTGTTCTGTCACTAATATTCCTCAATTCAAATTAACGTCAATAGATGGCGCTGAAACTCGTATATAACCATTGTGTGTAATCTATTTCTCAATAAAATTTCATAAAGACATGTTCTGTTTTTGCTGCTGTACTTTGAGTCCTTCCACTATGGTCCGTTCTCGTCAGGACTATTTACAACCAGCATTCGATAACTAAGGATTACAGCAGCAAAATAGATTTGTGAAACAAAGCTCAAATTCATCAACAACAAAAAACGCTGAGCATCGTCGCAAATCGAAACCATCGCACTCGTTAATTGAGAAGGTCACAATCACAATGGATCAATTACTACAGCAAAAAAGGATCCTAAAAGCTAAGCCAACTAGATTAACTAATCAAATTGACTTACTCAATCAAACAATTTCTACTTCAATAATTGAAGTCTATGAAAATAATGTAAACAATTAAATATCGAAATCGATAAATTGAACACTGACATACTCAGTACATGTCTAGATACAGATTATAACAATTATGAAGAGGAAATGCATGATATCTTTTAAAAAATAGATAAATTAAAAATAACCTTAAAAGATGAAATGATAAAAAATAATGAAAATAATAGTACAACTGTTAACAATACTGTCTCTAAGAATGACATATCTTTAAATACGCAGGGGTGATTGTGAACCCAAGTCAAAATTCCGGAAAATTTCTTGAGTTTAAAAAAAAAAAAACAGTTTAAATTGAAAAATTAGAAAAACATTTAAACAAGGTTTTTTTTCTCTTTTTTCTCAATATTTCTTAGTTTACTTAAAATATATATTTAAAATTTTACACATACCTATACCATTTATACATACCTATGATGACCTGGAGAAGTAATTAAAATTTACAAATATGTCTTTCTTTCTTGAGTTTATGATTATAACAACTATTTACTGATAAAAAAGTAATATTAATCATGAATATAAGTTTATAAAGTATCTCTCTGGCTCTACCTTACAAACAAATAAAATAAACTGTGTTTTTAAGTTCCACCTTTGAAAATTTGATTTCCCGAAACTTCTGTGATCAATGAATTTTTAAAACGTTTGGACCTTCAATTTCCGGAAACTTCCGGATCACTGTTAGCAAAAATTCCGGAAATCCGGATTTTTTCCGGAGCACAATCAGCCCTGAATACGACAACGTTAAACTGTTAAAACAATGTAAAATTACCGCGAGTTGAGTTGCCAATTTTTACATCAAATTCCATAGATTGGATTTCATTTAGAGATTTATTTTTAGCTTGTGTAGTTGCAATCTATACAAATTCTATACAACGTGGCAAATTCTGAAAGACAGGAACGAAAATGAATCCGAGATAACAAATGCAGCTTTAAACAAATTAGTTTCGCAACCTAATGCAAAGCATGAATCGGCTACTGGTTTGCGAAAACTTATTGACACCACCCAACAATGTATCGACACATTAAAAATTATCAAACAACTTGTCGATCATTGAGATACAATAATTATATTTTTATAGCACAACAAATTAGATCATGAAACACTCAAAAATTGGTCGTTAGAAGAATCAAAACAAATTAAACCTTCTTTTCAATATTTTAAGGACTTTATATTAAAAAGAGCGAATGTGCTGGCATCCTTGGCTAATTGCCAGAAAGAAAAAGTTGGTCAAAGTTCGTTTTGCGGTTATAGGCAGAATAAAGTTTCTCATCCGATCGTCTCAAATTTATATGTGTTTTGCAAAGGAGATAATCATAAACGATTTAATTGCGATAGCTTTAAAAATTTCTCGATTAAAGAGAAATGGGCAATAATTAAAAGTAACCGTTTATGTTCTACTTGTTTAAAAGGTAATATAAGCCATCCACTCTCTAAATGTAGAGCTAGCATGTGTAAAAATTGCTCGAAACCACATAATGCAATATTATGTTCAAAAAATTCGAGCGATAACAAATCAGACTCGCAAACTGAGGGCAATGAACTCTCTATTACTAGCAATAGTGCAATTGCATCTCATGGCGTATTATTGCCTACTGCGATTGTTTATGTTAAAGACATTAATGGTACGCTAAATAAATGCAGGGTTTTTCAAGGCACATTTATTAGAGAAAATTGCATAAATTTATTGCAATTAAATTGTAATTACACTCTAAAGCAAACGTTAACATAGATGGTTTAAGTTCCCAAAAATAGGTAAGATTGCAGGCTCCGTTCAGTTAGAAATATCATCACAATTTTATAAAAACGCGTGTATTTCTGTTGAGGCATTAATCATTCCTAAAATTACTGGTGACCTTCCTCAATTTTGAGTGGATGCGATAGCTTTTAACTACTTTTAAACATCTCCCACTAGCAGATAAAAAATTGCATTCAACCAGGTCCAATAGGTATCCTCTAGGGAGCAGACGTATTTGGAGAAATCATGCTAAATGGACATTTTTCTTTTCCTGAACATTCTTTAACAGCTCTAGAATCTATTTTTGGATGGAATATCCTAGGCAAAACAAAGACTATAACTAATTCTTAAGGGCCCCTTGAGATCTTGGGGCCCCCGGGCACTGCCCAGGTGTGCCCATGTGTAAAGACGGTACTGTGAATATGCCCCCGGAAATGTTCAAATATTTCCAGTTACAAGTTAGTGAGAAAAGACAAACTACATAATTTTTCTCGCCTAAGTCTCATCAATAATTGTGAAAATGTGTGCATCTCTGTGCAAATAACATTGGATAAATTAAAAAATAAAGTAGGTATTAGTTATTTTTTTCTAAATGAATAGTAATATTAAATATATATTCCATTATGTTGATTATGTAATATATGTTATACAAAATTTTTTCGTTTTTAACCTTTAACGTTTAAAAGGTTTTCCCTTTTAATAAGTCATTTCTTTCCATTCCCTTGAAAAACTTCTTAAGTGGGTTCCACTCTATTTAAAAAAAATAACTAATTTTGAAGTGTAAATACAGTATTGAAGCTAAATACTTTGTCAGAAGTAAATTATTACACGGTCCCCACATTCACAATATTCAACAAATCTGAGGTAATTGAATTTTAATTTCAGTTGTTTGCAAATAAAATTATTAAGACATGAATTTAAGTTTTTTTTTTATCAACTAAAACTTTGCTGCATTTAAAATATTAAAAACCCATCACTTCATACTTTATTAAAATTTTGCCTCTAAATATTAAGTTATCTCATACAACCATTTAAGAGCACTGAAAATTTTACAAGTAACAATACAATAATTAATAAAACGTAATAAGCAAAAAAAAGTAATAAAGTACAATAAAAGTTTCCAAAAAATTTATGTAATAGGTGGACGGTCCCTCAAGTAAAATATTATTTTTAAAATTCTCAATTCTAAAATTTAATGATTAAAAGAGAGATAGAAATTTGGAGTGAAGAAGTTTTCAGGATTCTTGACTGCTCTGGGAACCCATATTAAAATACGCAATTAGTGAATAATCCCTAAGTCAAGTTTAAAGATTATGATTCTAATCTATAAATAGAATATCTCCAGAAGGCCATTAGCTTGTCAGTGAAGAAGACGAATGCGCGTTACCAGCAATGAAATTAATGAGAGAAATAATATTTTCTATGGCTATTATGGGGAAAAATTGACAATGCCCCGTAATCAGCGAAAATTCGATTTATTGGTTTGATTTCAGAGGGATCCTTCAGAGGGATTCAAAGATCCTTCCCACTGATTCCAGCTCAGTATACCCACATGCGGGTCTGCATGTACGTATTTGTTCTCTTTTCTTATTTTTTTTTTTTTTAAGAGTCCAGCACTCACTACCATATAGGACCGTAGGAGTGTTTTGTATATGTTAAATTTTGTCTTTTGTTTAAGAAATGTACTTTTAATAAAATAAATAAAATACTAGCATTTTTATTTCTTGAGTAAAACATAAATATAGGTGGGTGCTTAAAATACAGTATGTTACTTAGGTACTGAGCGTCACTTGTAGTAACAATGGTGTGTGTAAATTATTTTAATGTTATTCCTAAAACTTATTGTTCAATTTACTTGCTTACAGTCAACACCTAATGACTCTTCATGCAGACTTGAACCAAAGATTTGAAGAAATTATTCACTTGGATATTCCCAACTGAGTATGGAACTCTGTTGTGCAAAGACAAACTCAGATCTCAA